>NC_141191.1:0-2487500 GCF_055505025.1 Bos grunniens | reverse complement strand
ATAGGCTACTCATTCCAGTATTCTTGGGCTTCCCTTGTGGCTCATCTGGTAAAGAATCCGCTTGCAATGCAGGAAACCTGGATTCGATCCGTGGGTTGGGAAGATCCCCTGGAAAAGGGAAAGGCTACCCATTCCAGTATTCTGGCCTAGAGAATTCCATAAACTGTAAAGTCCATGGGGTCACAAAGAGTCGGTCACGACTGAGCCACTTTCACTTTGGCTTTCATGGATGGTTAAGAGAATACACACAAAACAGGCTGTCAAGGTTGAAATCTTAGTTCGACTTCTGTAGTTATGTGACAGCAGGCAAGACTCTTAGTATTTCTGCCTGTACGTTTACTCATCTGAAAAATGGAGAAAACTGTCTACCTCATCAGGTTTGTGTGGAGAATGAGTTTTCACATAGCGGAATGCCCCAAAACATGGCTTGGCATGTAGAATACACAGTATATATGCTTTTATGTTATGTGTGCCACGCTGCTTTGTCTTAGTAGTCAAGACCTCTCAGGCACTTGTATGACATTTAAAAATTAATAAACAATATGTACATATGTTTAAGGAAGGAAATGGCAACCCACTCCGGTATTCTTGCCTAGAGAATCCTATGGACAGAGGAGCAACCCTATGAGTTGCTGTCCATAGGCTCGCACAGAGTCGAACACGACTGAAGCAACTTAGCATGCATGAATGCATTGGAGAAGGAAATGGAAACCCACTCCAGTGTTCTTGCCTGGAGAATCCCAGGGACAGAAGATCCTGGTGGGCTGCCGTCTATGGGGTCACACAGGGTCGGATACAACTGAAGCGACTTAGCAGCAGCAGCATGTATATATGTATATATATGTATGACTGAATCACTTTGCTGTATATATATTCTTTTTTAGATTCTTTTTCATTATCCCTCATTACAAGATATTGAGTATAGTTCCATGTGCTATACAGTAGGTTCTTGTTGATTATCTGTTTTATAGATAGTTGTGTATATATTTAATCTCAAATTCCTAATTTATGCCCTTTCTCCCCACTTTCCTAACCATAAGTTTGTTTTCTATGTCTGTGCTGCTATTTCTGTTTTGTAAAAATTCCATTTGTATCATTTTCTTGATTCCACTTATAATCAATATTATAAGGTATTTGTCTTTCTGTCTCACTTCACTTAGTATGATAATCTCTGGGTTTATCCATATTGTTGCAAATGGCTTTATTTCATTTTTTTTAATGTCTGGGTAATACTCATGTGTGTGTGTATACATACATATATATTACATCCTCCTCATTCAACTGTCAGTGGACATATAGGTTGCTTCTATGACTTGGCTGTTGTAATTAGTGCTGCAGAGAACCTCGGGGGGTTCATGTATTT
The DNA here is from genome assembly GCF_055505025.1 of Bos grunniens. Lineage (NCBI taxonomy): Eukaryota > Metazoa > Chordata > Mammalia > Artiodactyla > Bovidae > Bos > Bos grunniens. Next base: position 2,486,137 of record NC_141191.1, on the reverse strand, counting down.
TTTTCAAATTATAGTTTTCTGTGGATATATGCCCAGGAATGGAATTGCAGGATCATATGGTAGCTCTATTTTTAGTTTTTTAAGGAACCTCCATCCTGTTCTCCAGGTGGCTCAGTGGTAAAGAATCCACCAGCCAATGCAGGAGATGTGGTTTCAATTCCTGGGTCAGAAAGATCCCCTGGAGGAAGGCATGGCAACCCACTCCAGTATTCTTTCCTAGAGAATCCATGGACAGAGGAGCCTGGTGGGCTACAGTCCATGGGGTTGCAAAGAGCTGGACTTGACTGAGCGACTGAGCACACACACACACCTTCAGTAGATGCAGGATTATGCTACTCACTACCACCTTCAGGTCTTAGGTAAACATGTTTTATCCTGGATGTTGGCACCTTGTAAATAAACCATACCTTTTTGCGATCCTTCTGCATCAGCATGTATGATTCAGATTTAATTTTTCATTTTCAGATGCATTCACCAGCTCCCATGCACAGGGGATGCCAGATACTTGTTCTCCTGAATCTCAGCACCCAGGAGATGGGCTTGTGAGCAGAGCCAGCAAGGGTGCGCCCTCCTTGGGCACGAGGTTAGCATGAGTGATGCAGAGACTCGGGGCTGTGATGGGACTAGAGCCCTGGGGACAGCATCAAGAACTTCCTGGGGGTGGTGGTGGTTCCAGCTGCAGCAGGGCAGACCTGTCCAGTCTGGGGGCTGGGTGCAGCAGTAACCCCAGCCACCAGGGGTGGCGCTGTCCAGCCAGGAGAACCCAGTGCGGCTCAAAGGGCCCAGCTTCAGAGATTTGTTTTGAGAATGAAATGTCAGGATGTCTCAGCTGCTTGGAACAGTCCTGCCACGTAGCACAGGTTCTGCAGGACCCCCACTTACTAGAACATCTGCTGCATGATGCCTGGGTAGTTGTCTGGCCAGCTTTCCTCTTAAATCCCCAGTTCCTACAGTAGAACCTGGAACATAACAATTGCTCAGTACATATTTGAGAGATGAAAAAAATGGTGCTGTCTTTGTAGTGGTTCAACATCCGTTGGCTTCCATTAAGTTACCATGGCTCATTCTCCAGCTGTTTATAATTCTGTCCATCTCTTTGCTTATTCTGATAAATTTCTAGTCTGCTTAAATTAACGAAAGCTACTTTCTGTTATCTGCAAGCAAGACTATGTATTTTTGGCCATCATAGATCTCAGACTTCCAATTAATAAAATCCTGGATAATGGACCTGCCACAGGAGACATCATATCACGACACAGGGCAATATGAAAGGTCTTTTTTAATTAAACTCCTGACTTGATTCTGAAATTTTTATGCTGTCTGGAGCACCTAATTAATTTCAGCTATTTGCCCATGTTTTAATAACTTGAGGGGTAATACATGCACATGATACTAACTTAAAGGCGTAAGCAGATACAGAAATAAATATGAAGATGATGGACATAAAGGGCCACGCCTTGCCTTTTGCACTAGTTTTCCTCTTTATAATTAACAAGGTCTTCAGTTTTGCTTTTGTGTGTGCTTTAGCATCCTTCACATAATGTACTAGTATAGTGTGTGTGTGTGTATTTGTATTTATTTATTTGGCTGCACCGGGTCTTAGTTGCGGCGTGTGGGATCTAGTTCCCTGATGAGGAATGGAACCAGGGCCCCCAGCATGGGGTGTGTGGTGTCTTAGCCGCTGGGTGTCTTAGCCAGTGTACTATTAATATTTGTGACTGTTTCTTTGTTCTTATTTTCCTAAAATACGGGGATACTATTTACATTATTTATATTTGCCTTTTTTAACTTATCCATATATTTGTGAGTTTCTTCATTTGCACGTGAATGTAATTGTTTTCAGGTGTGCAGTATCCTATTAATTGGCTGTTGAAAAACATTTGGGCCATTTCTAGTAGTTCTCTGTAATGCCACCATGAAATCCTCTTTCTACAGAGATGCATCAGCAGAAGGCTAAATATAGAGGATAGATTCTAAGAAGTAGAAGCACTGCCCAACAGAACGTGTACCTTGTAGTGCTGCTCAGTCTTACCTAATGTCTCTCCAAAGTGGCGTCCCGATTTCCTTCCAGCTCATCTCAGGAGAGACCTGGACACTGTGTCCAATCTCCCCCCGCCATGCCCCCCACCTCCATCCTTGTCTCTCGCTGCCCCGCTTCTGCACATGATTACCACTGCTGCTGCCCTAGGAAATCAGATGCAGTGCGCAGCTATTTTCTCAGTTGTGCTTCTTAAGAATGAAGGTGAGTGTCTTTTCACGTTATAGACTGGAGCACTACTGAAAGAAATGCACATACTGTAGAATTCACCCTTTTAATGCATACATATACTTCAAGGCTTTTTCTTTTTTACTATTAAAAATGTGGGAGTTTGATGCTGCAGTGATCACCACAACCTATGTGAGAACACTGCTGTCACCCCTGAAATTGACAGGGCCTCTCAGCAGTCACTCCTCCTCCCCCTTATGCCAGACTCCAGTTTTCAACAACCACTACTCTGCTCTCTGTCTAGATTCGGCTGCTCTGGATATTGCCTGTAAATACAGTCATTCAATATGTGTTCCTTTGGTGAATGGCTTCTTGTATTTAGCATAATGTTTTCAAGATCTTTTCACTAGTTGATGGACATTTGGATAATTGGGAGGAACGCTGCGCTGATACAAACATTCATGTACAGATTTATGTGTGAACATAGTTTTTTAGTCCTTCCGCCTGTATGTGTTGGAGTGTAACTGCTGAACCTTGTGGTAGCCCCATGTTTCAACCACCCAGTGAATAACAACGGCCAGGCTGTCTTCTGCAGCAGCCTTACCATTGGTACTTCCCATCGACACAGTGCAAGCGCCCCAGTTCCTGCACATCTCTGCCTCCACTTGTTTCTTGTCATTTTGGTCTGAGGCACCCTAGTGGGTGTGAAGTGGTTTTGATTTGTTTCCCTAATGATTAATGATGTTGAGCATCTTTTCATTTGCTTGTTGGTCATTTTTATGTCTTTGGAGAAATATGTATTCAAACTAATTGCCAGTATTTTAGTTAGGTTATTTGCCTGCTAAACATGTACTATTTAGCCATGAGTGTTCACATATGTTGGATATAAGTCCCTGAGTAGACACATGGCTTGCACTTTCTCCCATTCTGATTGTGAGGGGGCAGGGGGGCAGGATTGCAGCTTCAATTTTCTTAGTATTTATTTATTTTTATATATTTGTTTGGCTGTGCTCGGTCTTAGTGTGTCATGTAGGATCTAGTTCCCTGACCAGGGATCAAACCTGGACCTTCACTGGAGCACAGAGTCTTAGCCATTGGACCACCACCAAAGTCCAAGGAGCTTTGATTTTAATGGAAAAACCAATTTAGTTTTGTTTCTTACATGAGTTTTGCATTGAGTTGCCTTTCAGACTAACTTTTTTTTTTTTTTTTTGATACTCAGTCGTGTCCGACTCTTTGTGACCCCATGGACTGTAGCCTACCAGGATCCTCAGTTCGTGGAATTTTCCAGGCAAGAGTACTACAGTGGGTTGCCATTACCTTCTTCAGGGGATCTTCCCAACCCAGAGATTGAACCCAGGTCTCCCACATTGAAGGCAGACGCTTTACCGTCTGAGCCACAAGGGAAGCCCGACTTGGTTGAAAAAGCAAGAGAGTTCCAGAAAAACATCTATTTCTGCTTTATTGACTATGCCAAAGCCTTTGACTGTGTGGGTCACAATAAACTGTGGAAAATTCTGAAAGAGATGGGAATACCAGACCACCTGACCTGCCTCTTGAGAAACCTATATGCAGGTCAGGAAGCAACAGTTAGAACTGGACATGGAACAGCAGACTGGTTCCAAACAGGAAAAGGAGTACATCAAGGCTGTATATCGTCACCCTGCTGACTTAACTTATATGCAGACCACATCATGAGAAACGCTGGTCTGGAAGAAGCACAGTCTAGAATCAAGATTGCCGGGAGAAATATCAATAACCTCAGATATGCAGATGACACCACCCTTATGGCAGAAAGTGAAGAGGAACTCAAAAGCCTCTTGATGAAAGTGAAAGTAGAGAGTGAAAAAGTTGGCTTAAAGCTCAACATTCAGAAAACTAAGATCATGGCATCTGGTCCCATGACTTCATGGGAAATAAATGGGGAAACAGTGGAAACAGTGTCAGACTTTATTTTGGGGGGCTCCAAAATCACTGCAGGTGGTGACTGCAGCCATGAAATTAAAAGACGCTTACTCCTTGGAAGGAAAGTTATGACCAACCTAGATAGCATAATAAAAAGCAGAGATATTACTTTGCCTACAAAGGTCCATCTAGTCAAGGCTATGGTTTTTCCTGTGGTCATGTATGGATGTGAGAGTTGGACTGTGAAGAAAGCTGAGCGCTGAAGAATTGATGCTTTTGAACTGTGGTGTTGGAGAAGACTCCTGAGAGTCCCTTGGACTGCAAGGAGATCAGCCAGTCCATTCTAAAGGAGATCAGTCCTGGATGTTCATTGGAAGGACTGATGCTGAAGCTGAAACTCCAATACTTTGGCCACTTCATGCGAAGAGCTGACTCATTGGAAAAGACCCTGATGCTGCAGGGATTGGGGGCAGGAGGAGAAGGGGACAACAGAAGATGAGGTGGCTGAATGGCATCACGGATTCGATGCACATGAGTTTGGGTAAACTCTGGGAGTTGGTGATGGACAGGGAGGCCTGGCATGCTGCAATTCATGGGGTCGCAAAGAGTCGGACATGACTGAGCAACTAAACTGAACTGAAAGAGAATCAGTTTTTATTTTTTTTCAGTTTATCTACTGACTGGAGACAGTTAAGAAATTGTTTATTTTTATCCATAAAAACAGTATAGCCATAACTTTGAAATGAATGGCTGTTATTGAAACATCAGTTACACTAAACTTTTCTCATTAGTTGAATGTGAGACTTTCTTGTGATTCAAATTATTTTGTGAGGCAAATTGTTTTTCCTGACAATAAGCTCATCATCACATGAGAAGAAAAATTAGTTGTTATAACAAGCTGTTCTTTTGCTAGATTATAAAGAAATGGAGCAGCGCAAAGAAAATTCTCAACAGCAAAATGATGGTTCCGGTCAGGCTCACTGGATCAGTAAACTCCGACATCCATAGAGTATAGTGTAGGGCTCGCTGGAGTGTCCTTAGATAGAATTACTAGAGCATGTGCCTCTGAGAAAGGAGAGCAGATAACCACAGGGTATGGCTCAGAGCAAGAGAAAACCTCACCATCATTAGTGCCGGCCTATTTTAGTTATCTCAAAATAATATAACCCCATTGAAAGCTCCATCTCAGCCATGGCTGACATTGTAATTTAAAGCTTCTTCTATGTACAAGTTCTTAATTTGGAAAGGTGGGTTTAGAGTATTTTATGATTAATTATCCCTTTTGGTCAAGTTGTTTGTTTTTCAAGTGTGATTATTACAGGTTGGTATGTATTTCCTTCGGAATCCCTCAGGATATTGATAAAGGATTTATGAAATGAGTATATCAGTGACAACCATCAGCAAATACTACACTCATATTCCTCTGAAAAACTGCTCGGTGTCAAATCGTACATAGTGGTACTCCTCTGTGTGCAATTAATACATTAGTAACATTCTGTAAGTAGAGTAGAAAGTAGCTGGTACTATTCAGGAGAAACATGGTGCTCATCATCTGATCTCCATGAGAGATGCCTCTTCTCATCTGTGTTAGCAGCAACCTGAGCAAAGACGTGTGTGAGAAGAGCTTTAGCACAACGCAGACCCTCATATTGACTCTCAATCTTCCCAGCAACCAGGAACAGACTGTCTACTGAGATTTCAGATGACGAAATAGGCTTGACAATGTTGTAATTCCTCGTAGATCACAAAACTAGCAAGTGGATGAGGTAAGCTTCACATCTACTGTTTTTTTCCCAAATATTTGTCTTGTCTAATTAGTACTTGAGAAAGACATAAAGAAGGCAGGTCGGCATATTTGTCCCTTCTGTCTATCTAGAACAAAATTCTGTCTCATATATACGTCATTAAGACCTTTCTACATCATTATGTAATCTTTGTTTTCTAATACTGAATTAAATACTGAATTAAACTGTCTTCTATTTAGTGTAACACATTGTATAAGATTGATGTAAGAAGCAATTCATATATGATAGATGTGTGAGATACCTAGGTTATTTCTAATTTCAACTATTAAAAATAATCCTGCTGTACACACACCTGAATATGCAAAAAATAATGATCACACTTTTCTGATTAAAAATTTTAGAGGTAGAATCATTGATAAAAGAATATTGTCAAATTGTACACATCTACTCACACACTCACCAAAAATGAACACTCAGGTGCCTTTTTCTAGTGCACCCCAAATCGCTTTTTAAAAACTTCAGCATTCTTAGCTGAAGATGATCTCCCTTTGTTGTTATAATACGTATTTTTCAAGTTAAGATCTTTTCATAGTTTATTTTTAATTATTTATAATTAATGATATTCTTAGGGTGATGTAGTTTGTTATTTGTTATTTTTTGAGTTTCCACTTTGCTTTTTTTCCTGTTTTTCAAAGTATCTCTTTGTAAATTGAAGATATTAATCCTGTGTCTGGCAGATTGATTGCATTTATACCAGCTGATATTTTCTCTTTTGCTTGCCAATGAAGGGGATTTTTTCCACCCAGTTGTAAAATCCATCAATCTCTCCCATTATTTTTGTTTCTGTTTCTTTTGAGTCATGTCCTTTCCGTCACACCCAACTCAGTCATCTGCAGACTAACCTGATATTTGATTTGAAAAATCACGTAAGTGCAGCGTATCTTGCCTTTCCAGCTTGAATTTCCCAGTCTTTTCCATGTACATCACCTTGAAAAGTAAACTCCCCTTTCAAGTCCGAATGATATTTGATACACGTGAAAAGGAAGAAAACGACAAGGGTTAATCATAACCTCTTTTATCATCATATAAATATTTCTCCTATTTAGACACTAATGGTTAATTCTTTAAAAAATTTGTCATTCTTCTGAGTTTCCCATTTATAGTTAAATTGAAAAATACAGATATGAACTTCAACTAACAAACCCTGTCTCATTTTGATCTCAAAAACGTAGTAAATTTTAAACTTTTATAGGTTGAGTATCCTTTGGAAGGGGGAACACACGTATTACCTCAGAGCCTACATTATGTAAAACTCACTGTGTCACAGCTGCTGTCTCCTGTGTATCACGTGAGGCCCTTTACGCTCGAGTTTGATGATGAATTAGTGCAGGAGCAAAGAGTTAACTTGCAAAGGAGACTGTGAAGGGGCGTCTGGGTGGTTAGCAGGGCCTGGGAAGAGTGTGGTCTCATTCTTACAATGGGGTGTGGTCTGCATCTAAGCTCTTCTGTCTGGCAGGAACAGCCTGTAGCTCCAGGCCAGTTTCTTTCTGGTCTCAGAGACGGCTTTCTTCCATCAGATGATGAAGGGTAACATGGCTGCGAGGTCAGGACAAGGGCCCTGAGTTTTCACGGTGCAGACAGGACCCAGGTTGTCTTTGAACAAATCCCCGTTGGTGCCCCCACCTCTATGCAGACATGACGATTAGAAAACCCTCCAGGAAGTATTCACATAACCATCCAGTCCCCGGTTGTTCTCAAAGTTGCTGAAGAAAATACCACTGGGCCTTTAATCTGAAAAGCTTTTACAAGTAAGTGGGCCTCCTCCTGTTTGTAAACACCTAGGAAAGGATCATGGGTTCTTCTTGCATCGTAGAAACGCTTATGGTCAGGAGGGTAGGCGTTTAGTCTGTTTATGTGGGATATGTTACAGAGAGGATAGTGTTTTCAATAACAGAGATTAATATTTTATTTTTAAAGTTTAGCTGCGGTCCTTCTTTTTTCCTAAAAATCACTTCTTATTGAAGTCCTCGTGAAGTATCATCTACTTCACCCAGTTCAACTTCATCCCACAGAAGGAACAAAAGTAATATACATTCAGTTATATTAACTTTTTAAGTTCAATATTTTTATTGTTTTTACTCACTTCTGAGGATGGGGGTATGTATTAAAAAAGAAAAAGAAACATAACCTAGGGGATTAAACTACTGTTCAAGAAATAAGCTACAAGAATATATTGTACAGCACAGGGACTATACCAAATATTTTACAATAATTTTAAATGGAGAATAATGTATAAAAATATTGAATCACTAAAAAATGTCTGGATAAAAACAGCTATGTTGAAAAGACATGGAGAGTGTACAAAATTCTTATTTAAAACATAAATATTTCTAAATCAATATAAAAGAGAGACCATAACAGTAGCCCCAAATATAACTACTTATACAGATGAACTGTGCTTATTAAAATGAAATGAATGGCATGATGGACAAAGGTCCTTGGAATGACTGCTGAATGGTTTTGTCCAGAATGTCTGGGTGTGTGTGTGGGGTTGGGGGAGGATGTGTTTGCAGCTATGGCTAATTCCGTACCCACAGGAGGAACCAAATAAATAAGTAAACAAAGAAATGAACAGATATTTAATAATAATAATAATGAACTTAGACATCATCTGTGCAGAGAGACAGGTTCAAGGGGAAGGCACACTGTTCATTTCAGGGACTCCAGCAGTTAATTCCCACTTCCTCCCATCAGAGAAGCAAACCTCTAACATCGCAGGAAGAGTGTCCACTGGCCAATCACACAGGATGGAAGGGAACCCCAAAGGCGAGAAGGGCCTGTGGATGGGAAGGACACAAGGATGGGAAGAACCCAAGGACAAGAAGGACCAACGGACAAGGAGTACCACATGAAGGGTTGACTCTGGGCTGCTGTCCGTCTCCACCATCAGCAGCTCTGTGTTCCTGGTATCCAGTTTAACCTATAAAACTCTGAACCCCACTTCAACAAACTATCAGTAGAGATAAGATAGATGTACTCAGGAGAGTTTTATGCTGATTAAATTACAGCGCCCCACAGGACACCGGGTCCTGGCTGGCACTCTGGAAGTGTGACTTCCATTTCCTCCTCTATACTTCTTCCCAATCAGACTATACATGACAGGTGGACTTCTGTCCACTGGGACTAAGTCTGAACAACCCTTTGATTAAACCTCTTTTCCAAACCCAAGTCTAATGCATCAAAGTCACACTGGAGAGCATACCTTTGGGGAAAAAAATCCAAACTCCATAAAGAGAAATATTATCCAAATGACCTGGGTGAGCCTAAGAAATCTGAATATTTTACAAAGTCTCAGTTTATTCTGATGCAGGACTAGATTTGAGCACCCGGTCTATCTCATTTATACATTCACAGGGTCAAGGTGACAAGCAATTTTGGGGATCCTGGATCATGAATTCATAAATAAGTATGTGTTAAAAATTTGTGAGTATGCATTATTTTTCTTTTCCTAAATCCAGAGTGTGTGCACCGTTTTGAGATGTTTTCCCAGTCAGGGATGCAGGAAAGTGAAATGTGATGGATGGGAAGAGTCCTGCATGATACTTTCCATATCCATTTCCAAGTATTTCCAGAATACTTTCTGGAGATGAACCATGTGTCTGTCTAGTCATCAGTGACGTGTGGGTGCCCCTCAGTTCAAATCAGTCACTCAGTCATGTCCGACTCTCTGCAAGCCCAAGACCAACATGCCAGGCTCCCCTGTCCATCTCCAACTCCCAGAGCTTGCTCAGAATCATGTCCATCAAGTCAATGATGCCATCCAACCATCTTATCCTCTGTCATCCTCTTCTCCTGCCTTCAGTCTTTCCCAGCATCAGGGTCTTTTCCAGTGAGTCAGTTCTTCGCATCAAGTGGCCAAAGGATTGGAGTTTCAGCTTCAGCATCAGTCCTTCCAATGAATATTCCGGACTAATTTCCTTTAGGATTGGCTGGTTTACAGTCCAAGGAACTCTCAGAGTCTTCTCCAACACCACAGTTCAAAAGCATCAATTCTTTGGTGCTCAGCTTTCTTTATAGTCCCAAGTCTCACATCCATACATGACTACTAGAAAAACCATAGCCTTGACTAGATGGACCATTGTTGGCAAAGTAATGTCTCTGCTTTATAATATGCTGTCTAGGTTGGTCATAGCTTTTCTTCCAAGGAGCAAGTGTGTTTGACTTTCATGACTGCAGTCACCATCTGCGATGATTTTGGAGCCCAAGAAAATAAGTCTGTCACTGTTGCCATTGTTTCCCCATCTATTTGCCATGAAGTGATGAGACCCGATGCCATGATCTTAGCTTTCTGAATGTTGAGTTTTAGGCCAGCTTTTTCTCTCTTCTCTTTCACGTTCACCAAGAGGCTCTTTAGTTCTTCACTTTCTGCCGTAAGGGTGGTGTGTCATCGTTGTGTCCGAGGTTATTGATGTTTCTCCTGGCAATCTTGATTCCAGCTCATTCTTCATCCAGCCCATCATTTTGCATGATGTACTTGACATATAAGTTAAATAAGAAGGGTGACATTATACAGCTTTGACGAACTCATTTCCCAATTGCGAACCAGTCTGCTGTTCCATGTCCCGTTCTAACTGTTGCTTCTTGACCTGCATATAGATTTCTCAGGAGGCAGGTCAGGTGTTCTGGTATTTCCATCTCTTGAAGAATTTTCCACAGTTTGTTGTGATCTACACAGTCAAAGGCTTTGGCATAATCAATAAAGCAGAAGTAGATGTTTTTCTGGAACTCTCTAGTTTTTTTGATGATCCAACAGATATTGGCAATTTATCTCTGATTCCTCTGCCTTTTCTAAATCCAGTTTGAACATCTGGAAGTTCATGGTTCATGTACTGTTGAAGCCTGGCTTGGAGAATTTTGAGCATTACTTTGCTAGCTTGTGAGATGAGTGCAATTGTGCAGTAGTTTGAACATTCTTTGGCATTGCCTTGCTTTGGGATTGGAATGAAATCTGACCTTTTCCACTCTTGTGGCCATTGCTAAGTTTTCCAAATTTGCTGGCATATTGTGTGCAGCATGTTAATAACATCATCTTTTAGGATTTGAAATAGCTCAACTGGAATTCCATCACCTCCACTAGCTTTGTTCGGAGTGATGCTTCCCAAGGCCAATCTGACTTCACATTCCAGGATGTCTGGTTCTAGGTGAGTGATCACACTATCATTGTTATCTCGGTCCTGAAGATCTTTTTTGTATAGTTTTTCTGTGTATTCTTGCCACCTCTTCTTAATATCTTTTGCTTCTGTGCCCCTCTGGGACCTTTATGTTCAGAACCAGGGCTGGGGCTTGTGAATAACTCAGAGTCTGAACAATTTAGGAGTTAGTCTATAGAAAAGGATACATTGTTATAAGAAGTGAGATAATTTTTAGAAAACAGAAGGCAGTACATTCAGTCTGAAGGTGATTCTGTGCCATGTGGGTTGAGAGCTGGGCTCCAGATTCTAATCACTGAGATTCTGACTGAAGAGCTCAAATCCTACTCCTGTTCTGTCACTTAGGAAGACTGCTTAGTTTTCCCGGGTGTTTCTCTTTTTCAACCAGTTAAAAAAAAAAAAAAAGTGTTTAATACGATTACTTAAGTCACAAGATTGATGCAAGAAGGAAAGGGACAATACATATAAAGCACTTAAAATAGTGTCTCTTGCTTACAAGTAACCAGAGCTGGCGCTTTTCTTTATCTCCCTTCCCATCCCACCTCTAGGTTGATACAGAGCCCTATTTGAGTTTCCTAAGACATAAGCAAATTCCCTTTGGCTATCTGTTTCACATATAGGAATGTAAGTTTCCATGTTACTCTTTCCTTACATCTCACCGTCTCCTCCCCTCTCCCCATGTCCATAAGTTTATTCTATATGTCTGTTTCTCCATTGCTGCCCTGTAAATAAATTCTTCATTACCATTTTTCTAGATTCCATATATGCTTTAGAATACGATATTTATCTTTCTCTTTCTGACTCACTTCAGTCTGTATAATAGGCTCCAGGTTCATCCACCTCATTAAAACTGACTCAGATGTGTTCCTTTTTATGGCTGAGTAATATTCCATTGTGTATATGTACCACAACTTATTTATCCATTCATCTGTTGATGGGCATCTAGGTTGCTTCCATGTTCTAGCTATTGTAAATAGTTCTGCAATGAACAATGGGATACATGTATCTATTTCAATTTTGGTTTCCTCAGGGTATATGCCTAGGAGTGGGATTGCTGGGTCATATGGTGCTTTTATTCCTAGTTTTTAAGGAATCTCCAAACTGTCTTCCATAGTGGCTGTATCAATTTACATTCCCACCAACAGTGCAAGAGCGTTCCCTTTGCTCCACACCCTCTCCAGGATGTATTGTTTGTAGACTTTTTGATGATGGCCATTCTGACTGGTGTGAGGTGATATCTCATTGTAGTTTTGATTTGCATGTCTCTAACTAAGATCGTGGCATCTGGTCCCATCACGTCATGGGAAATAGATGGGGAAACAGTGGAAACACTGTCAGACTTTATTTTTCTGGACTCCAAAATCACTACAGATGGTGGCTGCAGCCATGAAATTAAAAGACCCTTACTCCTTGGAAGAAAAGTTATGACCAACCTAGATAGCATATTCAAAAGCAGAGACATTACTTTGCCAACAAAGGTCCGTCTAGTCAAGGCTATGGTTTTTCCAGTGGTCATGTATGGATGTGAGAGTTGGACTGTGAAGAAAGCTGAGCGCCGAAGAATTGATGCTTTTGAACTGTGGTGTTGGAGAAGACTCTTGAGAGTCCCTTGGACTGCAAGGAGATCCGACCAGTCCATTCTGAAGGAGATCAGCCCTGGGTGTTCTTTGGAAGGAATGATGCTAAAGCTGAAACTCCAGTCAACACCTCATGCGAAGAGTTGACTCATTGGAAAAGACTCTGATGCTGGGAGGGATTGGGGGCAGGAGGAAAAGGGGATGACAGAGGATGAGATGGTTGGATGGCATCACTGACTCGATGGGTGTGAGTTTGAGTGAATCCCGGGAGTTGGTGATGGACTGGGAGGCCTGACTTGCTGCGATTCATGGGGTCGCAAAGAGTCGGACACGACTGAGCGACTGAAATGAACTGAACTGAATAATGAGCAATGTTGAGCATCTTTTCATGTGTTCGTTAGCCATCTGTATGTCTTCTTTGGAGAAATGTCTATTTAAGTCTTTTTCCCACTTTTAAATTGAGTTGTTTGTTTTTCTGGTATTGAGTTGTATGAGCTGCTTGTATATTTTGGAAATTAATCCTTTGTCAGTTGTTTCATTTGCTATTCTCACATTCTGCAGGTTGTCTTTTCACCTTGCTTATAGTTTCCTTGCTGTGCAAAAGCTGTTAAGTTTAATCAGGTCCCACTTATTTACTTTTTTAAAATTTCCATTACTCTAGGAGGTGGGCCCTGCTGCTGCTGCTGCTGCTGCTAAGTCACTTCAGTCATGTCCAACTCTGTGCGACCCCATAGACGGCAGCCCACCAGGCTCCCCCGTCCCTGGGATTCTCCAGGCAAGAACACCGGAGTGGGTTGCCATTGCCTTCTCCTAGGAGGTGGGTCATAGAGGATCTTATTTTGATTTATGTCATTGAGTGTTCTGCCTATGTTTTCCTCTAAGAGTTTTACAGTTTCTGCTCTTACATTTAGCTCTTTAATCCATTTTGAGTTTATCTTTGTGTATGGTATTAAGAAGTGTTCTAATTTCATTCTTTTACATGTAGCTGCCCAGTTTTCCCAGCACCATTTATTGAAGAGGCTGTCTTTGCCACATTGTATATTCTTGCCTCCTTTGTCAAAAATAAGGTACCCATAGGTGCATGGGTTTATTTCTTGGCTTTCTATCTTGTTCCATTGGTCTATATTTCTGTTTTTGTGCCAGTATCTTGATGACTGTCAGTTCAGTTCAGTCACTCAGTCGTGTCCAACTCTTAGTAACCCCATGAATCGCAGCAGGCCAGGCCTCCCTGTCCATCACCAACTCCCGGAGTTCACTCAGACTCACACCCATGGAGTCAGTGATGCCATCCAGCCATCTCATCCTCTGTCATCCCCTTCTCCTCCTGCCCCCAATCCCTGCCAGCATCAGAGTCTTTTCCAATGAGTCAACTCTTCACATGAGGTGGCCAAAGTACTGGCGTTTCAGCTTTAGCATCATTCCTTCCAAAGAACATCCAAGACTGATCTCCTTCAGAATGAACTGGTTGGATCTCCTTGCAGTCCAAGGGACTCTCAAGAGTCTTCTCCAACACCACAGTTCAAAAGCATCAATTCTTTGGTGCTCAGCTTTCTTCACAGTCCAACTCTCACATCCATACATGACCACTGGAAAAACCATAGCCTTGACTAGATGGATCTTTGTTGGCAAAGTAATGTCTCTGCTTTTGAATATGCTATCTAGGTTGGTCATAACTTTTCTTCCAAGGAGTAAGGGTCTTTTAATTTCATGGCTGCGATCACCATCTGCAGTGATTTTGGAGCCCCAAAAAATAAAGTCTGATACTATTTCCACTGTTTCCCCATCTATTTCCCATGAAGTGATGGGATTAGATGCCATGATCTTCGTTTTCTGAATGTTGAGTTTTAGGCCAACTTTTTACTCTCCTCTTTCACCTTCATCAAGAGGCTTTTTATGACTTCATCAAGAGGCTTGATGATTGTAGCTTTGTAGTATAATCTGAAGTCAGGAAGGTTGATTCCTCCAGCTCCATTCTTCTTTCTCAAGACTGCTTTGGCTATTGAGGGAATTTTGTGTTTCCATATGAATTGTGAAATTTTGTCTTCTGGTTCTGTGAAAATTCCACTGGTAATTTGATAGGGATTGCATTGAATCTGTAGGTTGTATTTGGTAATATAGTCATTTTCACAATATTGATTCATCCTACCCAGGAACATGGACTATCTCTCTGTTTATGTCATCTTTGATTCATTTAATTAGTGTTGTGTAATAATTTTCTGTGTACAGTTTTCTTGTCTCCTTAGATAAGTTTATCCCTAGATATTTTATTCTTTTTGTTGCAATGGTGAATGGGATTGATTCCTTAATTTCTCTTTCTGATTTTTCATTGTTAGTATATAGAAATGCAAGTGATTTCTGTGTATTGATTCTGTATCCTGCAAGTTTGCTAAATTCACTGATTAGCTCTAGTAATTTTCTAATACTATCTCTAGGGTATTCTGTGTATAGTGTCATGTCATCTGCAAACAGTGAGAGCTTTACTTCTTCTTTTCTGATCTGGATTCCTTTTATTTTTCGTCTCTGATTGCTATAACTAGGACTTCCAGAACTGTGCTGAAATATACTGGTGAAGGTGGACACCCTTGTCTTGTTCCTGATCTTAGGGGTAATGCTTTCAGCTTTTCACCATTCAGAATGATGTTTGCTATAGGCTTATCATATTTGGCCTTTACTATGTTGAGGTAGGTTCCTTCTTTGCCCACTCTTTGAAGAGTTTTCATCATAAATGGTGCTGAATTTTGTCAAAGGCTTGACAGGCTTTTTGAAAGGCTTCTGTAAAGATGCAGAAAATCTGCATCTATTGAGATTATCATATAGTCTTCAAGTTTCAGTTTGTTAATATGGTGTGTCACATTGATTGATTTCCATATATTGAAGAATCCTTGCATCCCTGGAATAAACCCAACTTGATCATAATATATGAGCTTTTTGATGTGTTGCTGAATTCTGTTTGCTAAAATTCTGTTCAGGATTTTTGCATCTGTGTTCATCAATGATATTGGCCTGTAGTTTTCTTTTTTTGTGTTGTCTTTGGTTTTGGTATCAGGGTGATGGTAGCCTCATAGAATGAGTTTGGAAGTGTTTCTTCCTCTGTGGTATTTTGAAAGAGTTTTAGAAGGATAGGCATTAGCTCTTCTCTAAATGTTTGATAGAATTCTGTGAAGCCATCAGGTCCTGGGTTTTTGTTTTTTTGGGAGATTTTTGATCACAGCTTCAATTTCAGTGCATGTAATTTGGTTGTTCATAACTTCTATTTCTTCCTGGCTCAGTCTTGGAAGATTGAACTGTTCTAAGAATCTGTCCATTTCTTCCAGGTTATCCATCTTATTGCCATATAGTTATTCTTAATAGTCTCTTATAATCCTTTGTATTTCTGCACTGTCTGTTGTAACCTCTACTTTTTCATTTCTAATTCTGTTGATTTGAGTCTTCTCTCTTTTTTTCTTGATGAGTCTGGTTAAAGTTTTGTCAGTTTTGTTTATATTTTCTCAAAGAATGAGCTTTTAGTTTTATTAATCTTTACTATTGTTTCTTTCATTTCTTTTTCATTTATTTCTACTCTGACCTTTATGATTTTTTTCCTTCTGCTAATTTTGGGGGGGTTTTGTTCTTTTTTTCCAGTTGTTTTAGGTGTAAAGTTAGGCTGTCTATTCGATGTTTTTTCTTGTTTCTTGTGTATTGCTATCAACCTCCTTCTTAGAACTTCGTTTGCTGCTTCCCACAGGTTTTGAGTTGTCGTGTTTTCATTGTCATTTGTTTCTAGAAATTTTTTGATTTCCCTTTTGATTTCTTCAGTAGCCTGTTGGTTATTTAGAAACGTATTGTTTAATCTCCATGTGTTTGTGGTTTTTTATAGGGTTTTTTGTGTGTAATTGATATCTAGTCTCATAGCATTGTGGTCAGAAAAGAAGCTTGATACAGTTTCAGTTTTCTTAAATTTACTGAGGTTTGATTTGTGACCCACAATGTGGTCTATCCTGGAGAATGTTCATGTGCACTTGAGAAGAAGGTGTGTTCTGCATTTGGATGGAATGTCCTGAAGATATCAATGAGATCCATCTCATCTCATGTATATTTAAGACTTGTATTTCCTTATTAATTTTCTTTGATGATCTGTCCATTGGTGTGAGTGGGGTGTTAAAGTCTCCTACTATTACTGTGTTACTGTCCATTTTTCCTTTTATGTCTGTTAGTGTTCTCTTATGTATTGAGGTGCTCCTAGTTGGATGCATAGATATTTACAATTGTTATGTCTTCCTCTTGGATTGATCCCTTGATCATTATGTAGTGTCCTTCCTTATCTCTTGTAATATTCTTTATTTTAAAGTCTATTTTGTCTGATATGAGGATTGCTACTCCAGCTTTCCTTTGCTTCCCATTTGCATGGAATATATTTTCCCATCCTCTCACTTGCAGTCTATATGTGTCTTTAGGTCTGAAGTGGATTTCTTGTAGACAGCATATAAATGGGTCTTGTTTTTGTAACTATTCAGCCAGTCTGTGTCTTTTGGGTGGAGCATTTGATCCATTTACATTTAAAGTAACTATTGATATATATGTTCCTATTGCCATTTTCTTAATTGTTTGGGGTTTGATTGTGTAGATCTTTTCCTTCTCTAGTATTTCTTGACTATATAAGTCCCTTTAACATTTGTTGTAAAGCTGGTTTGGTGGTACTAAATTCTGTTAACTTTTGCTTGTCTGAAAAGCTTTTGATTTCTCCATCAGTTTTGAATCAGATTCTTGCTGGGTACAGAAATTTTGGTTGTAGATATTTCCCTTTCAGTACTTTAAATATATCCTGCCTTTCCCTTCTGACATGCAGAGTTTCTGCTGAAAGGTTGGCTGTTAAACGTATGGGGTTTCCCTTGTATGTTACTTGTTGCTTTTCCCTTGTTGTTTTTAATATTCTTTCTTTGTGTTTAATTTTGTTAGTTTGATTAGTATGTGTCTTGGTGTGTTTCTCCTTGGGTTTATCCTGTGTGTGGGACTCTTTGCACCTCGTGGACTTGATTGACTATTTCCTTGTCCACGTTGGGAAAAAATTTCAACTATAATCTCTTCAAAATTTTTCTCATACCCCTTCTTTTTCTCTTCTTCTTCTGGGATCCCTATAATTCAAATGTTGGTGCATTTGATATTGTCCCTGAGGTCTCTGAGGCTAACCTCAGTTCTTTTCATTCTTTTTACTTTATTCTGCTCTTCAAAAGTTATTTCCACCATTTTATCTTCCAGCTCACTGATTCATTCTTCTGCTTCAGATATTCTGCTATTAATTCCTTCTAGAGTATTTTTAATTTCAGTAATTGTGCTTTGTCTCTGTATGTTTATTCTTTCATTCTTCTAGGTCTTTGTTAATTGATTTTGGCATTTTCTCCATTCTGTTTTCAAGGTTTTGATCACCTTTAACTATCATTATCAGAGAAGGCAATGGCACCCCACTCCAGTACTCTTGCCTG
This sequence comes from Bos grunniens, assembly GCF_055505025.1. NCBI lineage: Eukaryota > Metazoa > Chordata > Mammalia > Artiodactyla > Bovidae > Bos > Bos grunniens. Next base: position 2,468,035 of record NC_141191.1, on the reverse strand, counting down.
GAAAATCCCATGGATGGAGGAGCCTGGTGGGCGGCAGTCCATGGGGTCACTAAGAGTCGGACACGACTGAGCGACTTCACTTTCACTTCTTGCATTCATGCATTGGAGAAGGAAATGGCAACCCACTCCAGTGTTCTTGCCTGGAGAATCCCAGGGATGGAGGAGCCTGGTGGGCTGCCGTCTATGGGGTCGCACAGAGTCGGACACGACTGAAGCGACTCAGCAGCAGCAGCAGCAGCACTATCATTATTCTGAATTCTTTTTCCGGTCGTTTGCCTATTTCCTCTTCATCTGTTTGGACTTCTCTGTTTCTAGTTCGTTCCTTCATTTGTGCAGCATTTCTCTTCCTTTTAATTATTTTTTTCTAAACTTATTGTGTTTGAGGTCTCCTTTTCCCAGGCTTCACAACTGAATCCTTTCTTCCTTTTGGTTTCTGGCCTCCTAAGGATGATCCAGTGGTTTGTGTAAGTTTCGTATAGGCTGAGATTTGTCCTGAGTCTTTGTTTGTTTTTCCTCTGACGGGCAAGGCTGAGTGAGATGGCAATACTAATCCTGTCTGCTGACGACTAGGCTTGCATTTTTGTTTTGTTTGTTGTTTAGGTGCTACTGGTGGTTGGGTGATGCCAGGTCTTGTATGCAAGTGGTTTTCTTTGTGTGAGTTCTCACTGTTTGATACTCCCTAGGGTTAGTTCTCTGGTAGTCTAGGGTCTTAGAGTCAGTGCTTCAGGGCTTGATCTCTCCGGCGCTCACAGATCTTTCTTCTTGTGATCGCACTACACATGTGGCTACCTTGTTGGTTATTTCCATAGATAAAATATATTTGATCTATGGATCAAATACAGTTTTTCCTTCAGCATCTCGTGGACAGACTGAACAAAATAACAGTTCTGGAGTCTAGAAGTCCAAGGTCAGGGTGCCAGTGTGGCCCAGGTCTCACTGAGGGATGTCTTCCTCTTAGGTCCTCACAAGGGCTCTCCGATGCATGCTGGGAGAAAAAACCCTTTACCTAAAAAAATTGCTTTTTTAAACTGAGATGCATCAATAAAAGCTCTCTAGGAGCAAACAAGTTTTAAAGAATGACAGCAAGAGAATATCAAAACTAAATTTTGGAGATGTGAACATCTGGGCATAAGTCTTACGTATCTGATGTAACACAATCTGTATATCAGTTCAGTTCAGCCGCTCAGTCACGTCTGACTCTTTGAGACCCCATGAACCACAGCACGCCAGGCCTCCCTGTCCATCACCAACTCCCGGAGTCCACTCAAACCCATGTCCATTGAGCCAGTGATGCCATCTAACCATCTTATCCTCTGTTGTCCCCTTCTCCTCCTGCCCTCAATCTTTCGCAGCATCAGGGTCTTTTCCAATGAGTCAGGTCTTCGCATCAGGTGGCCAAAGTATTGGAGTTTCAGCTTCAACATCAGTCCTTCCAATAAACACCTAGGACTGATCTCCTTTAGGATAGACTGATTGGATTTCCTTGCAGTCCAAGGGACTCTCAAGAGTCTTCTCCAACACCACAGTTCAAAAGCATCAATTTTTCAGCGCTCAGCTTTCTTTATAGTACAACTGTCACATTTGTACATGACTACTGGAAAAACCATAGCCTTGACTAGACGGACCTTTGTTGGCAAAGTAATATCTCTACTTTTTAATATGCTGTCTAGGTTGGTCATAACTTTCCTTCCAAGGAGTAATCGTCTTTTAATTTCATGGCTGCAATCACCATCTGCAGTGAAATCTGTGTGTAATCTGCAGCAAATTAATTTGTTTTTCACTACTGGCTTTGTAACCTTTAAAGTGAGGAGATAGAACCATCCTGCCTCGGTCACTGAGATGACCTAGTGAGAGGCAGCAGGTGCAAAGCCCTGGTAACAGCAGCCAGCACTTGGCCCATGTTGGTGCCCCCTCAGCCAGAAGACTAGCAGAGGGTCTGGTGTGGGAGACCCTTGGGTACCTACTGTCAACTTCAGCTCCGCCTGGGAGGCTTCAGTGAGGGTCACATCCTCTTTGCTGTTAGTTGCATTGAACCAGTCAACAGCGGCACAGGCTGTCTTTTCCCTAAATATTCGTAATATCCCTTCCTCACTGAATGGGTGAAAAACACATCTGAAGGAGCTGTGGGACGTAAACAGACAAATATTAGCACACACAGAACAATTACATTAGACATTTTAATACACAGAAGGCATAGCACTGCTCATTAAGACAGCACAACAGTGGCGATGGTGATGACGAAGAAGACCTGTCTCCATGTCCCTTCACAGCAGGTTTGTAAGAGTCAGGTGAGCCGGGTGGGAGCAGGCAGGTTACTGTGACATGCAGTCATCTGTCACTGGGGTGGATGCCAGCGCACCTGTGTTACCAGATCCACAAGGGCCAGCGTGTGTGGTGAACTGGGACTGCAGACACTAGGTAAGGTCTCATCAGCCAGGCTGAGCTGGAAATCACTACTGCCGTGTCACTGACTGTCCGAGTCCACTTGGTGTGGGAAGACTTAGGAGGCTCAGAGGAACTGACATCTGCCAGGGCCCTTCTGCCCTCAGAAAGCCTGCATTTCACAGCACCACTCTTGACTGCACAGACCCAGCTTATGGAAACAAAGATGCTTTATTTCCCAAGATCTTTATTTTGTAAGTAAAGCCAATCTCTCATCTAGCTCTTCTGCTCTACTCTACTCCCCCTGATGAGAAATAGTCCAGAATTGATAAGAAAGCTAGACTAAATGATGTCAAAAACCAAAGGCAAACTGTCTTCTTAAAATATTACAATTCATCTGGGACAGGAATTCTTACAAAGATTATTGAGCTATTCTCTTCACTGGATACCAAAAAAATAAACTTTTTCACATTTCTGCTAATATGTTTAAAATTCTATCTTTGCAGTATTGCTGTAACATTTTACAGGGGCATTGATGTAAATATGCATCAGTGAATCCACTACATGTCTCTCTGCTCTGTCTCATGACATGTGTAAATCGTTTAATTGGACAACATCCGCCGCGAGTGGGACTGGTCACAAGGTACTTTTGGACTTCCTAGGTATAAAGAAAGATGCTGGTCTCCCTAAATGTGTTTTTAGCAAACGCACTTATGGCCACAGTGTGGTGAGGACAAAGCACAGAATCCCTGGTTGCGCTTTTCTTTCTGGCTCCACTGGACGTTTGCCTGTTTTCCCAGACAGGCTGACCCTACAAGACGTCTCCCAACAACAGAACAATGTCAGCACTTGCTGGGGCTTTGATGGACCCAACTTCCTAATAGTAATAATTTTAAAACTCAAGTTTGAAGCAAGGACTTGACGCAGGCCTCTGACACAGCTGCTGATTGATCAGGACACTGAGCAGGCCCGTCATCAGCAGTATCACCAAGGCCCACTTTTCATCAGCAAGCCCGAGATGCCTTGTCTTTTTTTTTCTAAAATAAAAAGCCTTTTAAACAGTATCCAGATCGCTTTCCCTAGTTGGAAGGGGCATACCCAGTGGAAGCTGTGAATGTGCCGAGGCCCTCTCGTTGGCGGATCAGGTGGGCCAGCCTGGCTGGGCACCAGCAGAAGCAACAGGTTGCCGGGGCAGTTCCGACTGTGCTCAGCTGCGACCACTGGGGACATGGAGGATCCTTTTGGGTCCTTGTCCTCTGACCTGTTGCTGGTGGTTTGCAGTGTAATGTAACCACCACAGTGGAGGTGCTAGACTGTGTGCCTATACAAAGAAGCTGTTTCATCAGTGCTTCCCTTCAGAGAGGACAGGGCACATTGAGGTAGAGTCTGCAACGCTATAGCTGATTCATACTGATGTTTGGTAGAAACCAATGCAATATTGTAAAGCAATTATCCTTCAATTAGAAATAAATTTAAAAAGCTTGCAGGTTTGTCACTGACCTTGACAAAATCAGCAAACAGAACACACCACCACCATCCACTGTGTTTCCTTCAATCAAAGAAAACATTGCCTGGATAGAGCACTGATTTCTGTGTTTGATTTGTAAATAACATTTATATAGAATAGTTCAGAAAAAACATTTTAAGGTAGTTCTCATACTTCATGGTGTACAATGCATGAATTCCTTTAACCATGTTGGAACTTTTTGCCTCGTCTAAGAATTAAATGCAAAACCCAGCAACTGTGACTGAACTTACAGCATTTCACATACACATACAGCACTTACAGCTCTCCACATTTGATCCTGGAACAGAGTTTATGTCTAAGAAACCAGTGTGAAAACCTGAATAAAGAAAACACCAGAAAATGCAACTTATCTAAGTGTTTTCTGTTCTGTTTTAAGTTTGACTTACATTATAATTCGGGGGCACACTATATTGTTTAAATAGTCTCTAAATTTATAACATACAACAGGCCAGGTGATTTGGAGTAACGAATATCTTCATTAGGAAATAAACCTGCACCTTGCTTGTTTGCTGCCGCATGCATTAAGCAAGGTATGACACACAACAGAAAGCGAGAATTAATGTATCGGAGATGGAGGATGTCTGATGATGGAGAACTTAAGGAAGGATGTATGCCACATGTGAACTGCTGGAATGCACAGCTGATGCTGTCACGACCGTTGTTTACTGTAGCATCCTCATGTGGAGGAAAGACGCACAACCCTCTTTATAAGGCTCCCTGTTACACCTCATTCCGGTTCAACATCTGAGTCCACTTCTGCCTACAAAGTGCCCAAGCCTCCTTTCAGTAAAACAGCGTGGGACAATGGCAGAGGTTTTCCTTTTAAGTAAAGTACTGATATTCCATTAACAAACCACCGTTATGAGGGGAACAGGAACCTGTGTGGGCTTGGTGTTTTAAATAACTGAAACATTAATTTGTTCATGGACTAAACGAATCAGAAATTTGGCTTCACAGAGTAGAGAACTGAACATCTTATTTGATTTAAATCTGTAACTGTTCTGGTATACTAACCTGGAGTTTAGTAACTGTTTTATTAACTTCTCTCCTTTATTGACAAGTAAAAAGACAAATTATCACTTTGAAAAAACATTTATTTTCAAATAAGTTTGAAAAAATGTCAAACCAAAGCAATGTTCGTTTCTCCAGATCTTTAAAATTTATTTTAATTGGGGGCTAATTACTTTACGATATTATGTTTGTTTTTGCCATACATTGACATGAATCAGCCACACATGTACATGTGTCCCCCCACCCCGTCCTGAACGCCCCTCCACCTCCCTCCCCATCCCATCCCTCTGGGTTGTCCGAGTGCACCAGCTTTGGGTGCCCTGCTTCATGCATGAAACTTAGACTTGTCATTATTTCACATATGGTGATACATATGTTTCACTGCTCTTCTCTCAAATCATCCCACCCTCACCCTCTCTCACAGAATCCAGGGGTCTGTTCTTATGTCTGTGTCTCTTTTGCTGTCTCACATATAGGGTCATTGTTACCATCTTTCTAAATTCCATATATATGCATTAATATACTGTATTGGTTTTTTTCTTTCTGACTTCACTCTGTATAATAGGCTCCAATTTCATCCACCTCATTAGAACTGACTCAATTGCATTCTTTTTTATAGCTGAGTAATATTCCATTCTGTATATGTACCACAACTTTCTTATCCATCTGCCACTGAACATCTAGGTTGCTTCCACGTCCTAGCTATTGTAAACAGTCCTGCAATGAACATTGGGGTACACAGTTCAGTTCAGTCGCTCAGTTGTGTCCAACTCTTTGCAACCCCATGGACTACAGCACGCCAGGCCTCCCTGTCCATCACCAACTCCTGGAGTTTACTCAAACTCATGTCCATTGAGTCAGTGACATTATCCAACCAACTCATCCTCTGTCGTCCCCTTCTGCCTTCAGTCTTTCCCAGCATCAGCGTCTTTTCAAATTAGTCAGTTCTTTATATCAGGTGGCCAAAGTATTGGAGTTTCAGCTTCAGCATCAGTCCTTCCAATGAATATTCAGGACTTATTTCCTTTAGGATTTACTGGTTTGATCTTGCTGTCCAAAAAACTCTCAAGAGTCTTCTCCCCAACACCACTATTCTAAAACATTAATTCTTTGGCACTCAGCTTTCTTTATAGTCCAACTCTCACATCCATACATGACTACTGGAAAAACCATAGCCTTGACTAGATGGACCTTTGTTGGCAAAGTAATGTCTCTGCTTTTTAATATGCTGTCTAGGTTGGTCATAACTTTCCTTCTAAGGAGTAAGTGTCTTTTAATTTCATGGCTGTGGTCACCATCTACAGTGATTTTGGAGCCCCCCAAAATAAAGTCTGACACTGTTTCCCCATCTATTTGCCATGAAGTGATGGGACCAGATACTATGATCTTAGTTTTCTGAATGTTGAGCTTTAAACCAACTTTTTCACTCTCCTCTTTCACTTTAATCAAGAGGCTCTTTAGTTCTTCTTTGCTTTCTGCCATAAGGGTGGTGTCATCTCCATATCTGAGGTTATTAATATTTCTCTCGGCAATCTTGATTACAGTTTGTGCTTCATCCAGCCCAGCGTTTCTCATGGAAGAAATGAAATAGCCATCATAGTCAACAGAAGAATCCAAAAGGCAGTACTTGGATACACTCAAAATGACAGATGATCTCTGTTTGTTTCCAAGGCAAATCATTCAATATCATAGTAATCCAAGTCTATGCCCCAAAATGCTGAAGAAGCTGAAGTTGAATGGTTCTGTGAAGACCTACAAGGCCTTCTAGAACTGACACCCCAAAAAGATGTCCTTTTCATTATAGGGGACTAGAATGCAAAAGTAGGAAGTCAGGAAACACCTGGAGTAACAGGCAAATTTGGCCTTGGAGTACAGAATGAAGCAGGACAAAGACTAATAGAGTTTTGCCAAGGAATACACTGGTCATAACAAACACCCTCTTCCAACAACACAAAAGAAGACTCTACATGTGGACATCACCAGATGGTCAACACTGATATCAGATTATTTTCTTTACAGCCAAAGATGGAGAAGCTCTATACAGTCAGCAAAAACAACACCAGGAGCTGACTGTGGCTCAGATAATGAACTCCTTATTGCCAAATTCAGACTTAAATTGAAGAAAGTAGAGATAATCACTAGACCATTCAGGTATGGTTTAAATCAAATCCCTTACAGTGGAAGTGACAGATTCAAGGGATTAAATCTGATAGAGTGCCTGAAGAACTATGGACAGAGGTTTGTGACATTGTACAGAAGACAGGGATCAAGACCATCCCCAAGAAAAAGAAATGCAAAAAAGCAAAATGGCTGTCTGAGGAGGCCTTACAAATAGCTGTGAAAAGAAGAGAAGCAAAAAGCAAAGGAGAAAAGGAAAAATATACCCATGTGAATGCAGAGTTCCAAAGAATAGCAAGGAGAGATGAGAAAGCCTTCCTCGGTGATCAGTGCAAAGAAATAGAGGAAAACTATAGAATGGGAAAGACTAGAGATCTCTTCAAGAAAATCAGAGATACCAAGGGAACACTTCATGCAAAGATGAGCTCAACAAATAAAGGGGGCACCTGTCTCTTTCAGTTGTGGTTTCCTCAGTGTGTATGCCCAGCAGTGGGACTGCTGGGTGGTATGGCAGTTCTTTTTCTGTTTCCTGGTTTTTAAGGAGTCTCCACACTTTTCTCCATAGCGGCTATATTAGTTTGCATTCCCACCAACAGTGTAAGAGGGTTCCCTTTTCTTCACACCCTCTGTAGCATTTGTTTGTACACTTTTTGATGGCAGCCATTCTGACCAGTGTAAGGTGGTACCTCATTGTGGTTTTAATTTGCATTTCTCTGATAATGAGTGATGTTGAGCATCTTTTCATGTTTTTTAGTCATCTGCCTTCTTTGGAGAAATGTCTGTTATTTCTTTGACCCATTGTTTAATTGGGTTATTTTTCTGGTATTGAGCTGCATGAGCTGCTTGGATATTTTGGAGATTAATTCTTTGTTGTTTCGTTTACTGTTATTTTCTCCCATTATGAAGGCTGTCTTTTCACCTTGTTTATATTTTCCTTCGTTGTGCAAAAGTTTTTAAGTTTAATCAGGTCCCGTTTGTTTATTTTTGCTTTTATTTCCATTACTTAGGGAAGTGGGTCATGGAGGATCTTGCTGTGATTTATATCAGAGAGTGTTCTGCCTATTTTTCCTCTAAGAGTTTTATAGTTTGTGGTCTTACATTTAGATCTTTAATCCATTTTGAGTTTACTTTTGTGTATGGTGTTATAAAATGTTCTAGTTTCATTCTTTTATAGATGGTTGACCAGTTTTTCCAGCACCACTTGTTAAACAGGTTGTCTTTTCTCCATTGTATATTTTTGCCTCCTTTGTGAAAGATAAGGTGTCCATAGGTGTGTGGATTTATCTCTGGGCTTTCTATTTTGTTCCATTGATCTATATTTCTGTCTTTGTGCCAGTACCATGCTGTGTTGATGACCATAGCTTTGTAGTATAGTCTGAAGTCAGGCAGGTTGATTCCTCCAATTCCATTTTTCTTTCTCAAGATTTCTTTGGCTGTTCGAGGTTTTTTGTATTTCCATACAAATTGTGAAATTATTTGTTCTAGTTCTGTGAAAAATACTGTTGGTAGCTTGATAGGGATTGCATTGAATCTATAGATTGCTCTGGGTGGCATACTCATTTTCACTAAATTGATTCATCCAGTCCATGAGCATGGTATATTTCTCCATCTATTTGTGACATCTTTGATTTCTTTCATCAGTGTTTTACAGGTTCCTATATATAGGTCTTTTGTTTCTTTAGGTAAATTTATTCCTAACTGTTTTATTCTTTTCATTTCAATGGTGAATGGGATTATTTCCTTAATTTTTTTTTCTGTTTTCTCATTGTTGGTGTATAGGAATGCAAGGGACTTCTGTGGATTAATTTTATATCCTGCAGCTTTACTATATTCACTGATTAGCTCTAGTAATTTCTGGTCATGTCTTTAGGTTTTCTATGTAGAGGATCATGTCATCAGCAAACAGTGGGAGTTTTAATTCTTCTTTTCCAATCTGGATTCATTTTATTTCTTTTTCTTCTCAGATTGCTGTAGTTAGATTTTCCAAAACTATGTTGAATAGTAGTGGTGAGAGTGGGCACCCTTGTCTTGTTCTTGATTTTAGAGCAAATGCTTTCAATGTTTTTCTATTGAGGATAATCTTTGCTGTGGATTTATCATAGATGGCTTTTATTGTGTTGAGGTGTGTTCTTTCTATGCCTACTTTCTGGAGAGTTTTTATCATTAATGGGTGTTGAATTTTGTCAAAAGCTTTCTTTGCATCTGTTGAGATAATCATATGGATTTTATCTTTCAGTTTGTTAATATGGTGATTCACATTGATTGATTTGCAAATATTGAAGAATCCTTGCATCCCTGGGGTAAAACCCACTTGGTCATGATGTATGATCTTTTTAATGTTTTTGGATTCTGTTTCCCAGAATTTTGGCTCAGATCCACCTGCGAGGAAGAATCCCAGATAGCAGGTATATACCAAGGTGTAGCCAAAGGTGGGGAGGTCTATGGCTTTCACATCTGCATGGGCTGGTATTTCAGGCTGGCAGCAGGCATGAGCTGAAATGGGATTTAGTCCATTAGTAAGTCCACTGGAGCCTAAGCATATGTGTCAAAGGAAATACAGAGAAAGAGATGGAAATGGCTATAAAGTTAGTTTACCATTTAAAATTGAGAATATGGGAGCTTTACAGATCACTGACACTCTGGTCTCTGCAGCTTACAGCACAGCAGAGCCTTGGTGTTGCCAGGTCTCTCTCTTCCTCTCCCTCCACCCCTCCCTCACTCTCTCCTCCTCCTCTGTCTCTGTCTGTCTTCTATTTATCATCTATCTATCATCTGTCTATCTAGTCTCCTTCTTTGCATACATGTGTGTATGTAATTATGTTATATAAATTTAGAAATCATAGCTTTAAAATAAACACTTCTGACATACTGTTAAGATAAATGGGGCCTCCCTGGTGGCTCAGATGGTAAACAGTCTGCTTGCAATGCAGGAGACCCAGGTTCAGTCTCTTGGTTAGGACAATCCCCTGGAGAAGGGAATGGCTACTCACTCCAGTATTCTTGCCCAGAGAATTCCTTGGACAGAGGAGCCTGGCAGGCCACTGTCCATGGGGTTGCAAAAAATTGGGCACAACTGAGCAACTAACACTAAGATAAATAATATGTTAAATTTCCTTAAAAGAACAGTCCTTTAAACTAAACACAAAGAGATTAATATGTACTTTAAAATACGCTTTGATTTTTGTCCAGTAGCAACTGGAAAATTTACTGCTCAGTTAAATGAATAATTAATTTTGGTCAAAATCCACTGTGTGTTTAGAAAGTTAATTGAAATATATATTCTTATTTCCTTTAAAAATATCATTTAGGAGTAAATAAGATTGTAATTGTTTTTGTTGTTTAGTTGCTAAGTCGTGTCTGACTCTTGTGACCACATGGACTGTAGCCTGCCAGGCTCCTCTGTCCATGGGATTTTCCAGGCAAGAATACTGGAGTGGGTTGCCATTTCCTTCCACAGGAGTTCTTCCCACCCCAGAATCGAACCTGTGTCTCCTGCATTAGCAGCCAGATTGTTTACTGCTGAGCCACCAGGGAATCCCCAAGGTTGTAATATGCTGTGCTTTGTGTATGTGCTGTGCTAAATTGCTTCAGTCATGGCCAGCTATTTGTGACCCTATGGACTGTAGCCGCCAGACTCTTCTGTTCATGAGATTCTCCAGGCAAGAATACTGGAGTGGATTGCCATGCCCTCCTCCCAGGGATCTTCCTGACCCAGGGATCAAAGCCAAGTCACTAACTTATGTCTCCTGCATTGGCAGGTGGGTTCTTAACCACTAGCGCCCCCTGGGAAGCCCCATGCTTGATCTCAAATAAGTTATCATTCTTCATAGAGTACACATTTATATCTCAAATATAGGACTTGGCCAAGTATTATAAAACAAGTTTATATGATTAATGTCACTAATGCAATCTTTTTAAGTATTGTAATATTTTTCACTTTGACAGATTTTCAAAGTGGTGGTGGTTTAGTTGCTAGGTCAACTCTTGCGACCCCATAGACTGTAGCCTGCCAGCCTCCTGTCCATGGGATTTCCCAGGCAAGAATACTGGAGCCGTTTCCATTTCCTTCTCCAAATTTTCAAGGTAATGAAGACCTAATGTTAGCTAGCTCCACACACAGACGCACACACCTATGTGTATATACATACATATACATGCATGTATGTGTGATATCTCTGTATAACATTCACACAGAGGATTCACGTAGAGATTTAGAATAGAGATGATAGCTTTGAAATAAATACTGATACATAAATACACAAAATTCACAACTTACATACTCAGAAGATATTTGTATAGTAAGAGTTAGATACTACCTTGCCCTAGATTGGTAGAGGATGAAGGGTTGATTACTAATCATTGCATTTCTCCTAATTCTAATGATTAAATCACAAAACAAAACTTGGTCCTAAGTATTTGAATTATCAATTCATATGGACTCCAAAAAGAATAGTTTAAACATTTGTATTAATACTCTGATGAGTCACATGATCTTTAGTGACCTGAGGTGAACATCCTAGGGGAGCAGTAGCACATGCAGGTTTTCTCTCGGTGAGTGTTGACCAGCATGTTATTCACTGGTCTTTGGTTAAGGACAGTTTCTCAGGCTTTGGGGCCTGGGTATCACCGGAGGTGCCTGGGGACTACAGACTGGGGTCCCCCTGCTCCTCTTCACCCGACCTGCCCTTGGCCCCCAGAGCTCAGATACCGCAGGGGTGTGCAGGATAGCACTCAAGATTCAAACTTCAACCAACTCTGGGTGCTGCTGCTGATGCTTCCAGGGAGTCAGACTCTGAGAAATGAGTTTAGGGAATGGAAAGTAAACAAACAAAAATAAGCCCCTCATTGTTTCTCAGGAAGGTGAATTCTTCCAGCTGCTGGAGAGTGGACAGGCCCTGCCCTTGCACAGGGTCACACTTACGGATGCACTCCGTCTGGATGCCGCTCCACGTCAGGTTCGCCAGGCAAGTTCGAGTTGTAGAGCCTTGGACGTGGTAACCTTTTCGGCACCAGAAAAACACCATACTTCCAACCTGGAGGGGAAAGCCAGCACCAAGCTCAGAGGTGACATGGACACACTCACACTGGAAAGCACGCTCCAGGGTCAGGTCTGAATCAACGTGTACATGTAAAATGTGGGCTAAAGTGTCAGACACAGTTGTTCTTATTGTTTAGTTGCTCAGTTGTGTCCAACTGTTTTGTGACCCCCATGGGGGTCACAGTAGCCTGCCAGGCTCCTCTGTCCAAGGTATTTCTCAGACAAGAATACTGGATTAAGCTGCCATTTCCTTCTCCAGGGGATTTTTCCAACTGAGAGATCAAACCCACATCTTGTGCTTGGCAGTGTTAGACACAGTACAGGTTGTTCAGTGGATCGTGTGAGGTCTTAGATACAGTGACTCATGATTATTTAGAAGCAGTTTATTTGGGTAACAAAAGTATGCCTTTTCTCTTTAGTTTTAGCCTTATCTCTCTTTAGTTTGTGATCATTTTCTTTTCCTTTTCTTTTTTTTTTTTCTTTTCCTTTTCTGTTTTTCTTTCTTTTTTTTTTTTCCCCTCTGCTACTCCTATTCTGGGCTTCCCAGGTGGGTCGGCAGTAAAGAATCTACCTGCCCAGGCAGGAGACCTGGGTTCGATCCCTGGGTTGGGAAGATCCCCTGGAGGAGGAAATGGCAACCCACTCCAGTGTTCTTGCCTGGAGAATCCCCATGGACAGAGAAACCTGGTGGGCTACAGTCCCTAGGGTCGCAAAAGAGTCAGACGTGACTTTGAGACTAAACAAGTCCTATTCTAAGCAATTAGTGTTTGTTAGCAAATTATTTTAGCACTTGGGGGAACTGGCTTGGAGGCTGATAAGGACTCCATCATAGAATCCTCCACAACTATTCTTCTGATGGTCTCAGTCATCTCTTTAAAAGATGGCATCCGGACTTTAAAATGATTAGTAAATCTTGCCTTGGGTCCAACCTGTTATCCAGGATAGTGTAACTACTCTGTCATAAGGGGAATGGTGGGTTCATCCCTCCCGATTAGCTTCTCACAGCAGATCACAGGACTGAGTCACTGAAAGCAATCGTCATGAAGGTTCACTTACTACAGGCCACATGCAGGCAAGTTAGCGATCACTGAAACCAGGGGTGACCACAACTTGGGTTTCTTATGGTGAGTGAGTGAGAACACCCACATCTTGTATTTTCTGGTATTGCAATATGTTCAGCATATGCCAGAAAACGTTACCTGAAGCTGTAAGGCCACACACAAGACCCTGCATAAAATGCGCTAGATTTAACCTTGGGGACCTGTGAGGCTGTCCTTGCAGAGTGAACCAAGGCTGTCAGGAAGGAGCCAGTGTGGCATCAGGGCAATCAAATGAGGACAGTTTACACTTCAGGAAAAAGGAGGAGAAGTGGCTGAAGAAGAGACTTTTATTCTCAATGAATGGAAACAGTAACTTGAAAGTAGTGTGTATATTCAGCTCTGCCTTTCAAAGCCATCTGATCAGAGAACCTGAAGTCACTCAATTACTTAAGATGGTTGAAATATTTTATTTCAAGCTTCTTCAATTTCCATTTTCAGGTATTTCTCTGATATTCGTGTTAATGTACTTTGAAGGCATTTTCTTCTGTTTTTGTCTCTGGAATTTAATGTTATTAACCTATTCTATCTAGTCATCAAGTGGAGTCTTCTTATGTGAATCAGTGGAAAATCACCCTGTTTGAGATTTGCTGTGTCAATTCAGCAGACAGAAAGAAATATACATGCTTTCAAACAGAAATTCATATACCAATTAATCCTGTGTGAATAAGATACCATTGTCTCAGTTCTAACAGTTAAAATAATGAGAAATCCTCTCTGAATGGACTATATTTGGGCAAATGTAACATGAGTCAGATATGCTACATAAACACATGTATATTTAAGTATCAATTACATTTTGAAATAGAGAAAAACATAGTAAAATAAAAATGGAATACCTCATATCCTCCTGAGCTCTTCTGTATTCCAAACTGTGGAGTACCAAGGTCTGGACAGGTGTCATGAGCAGGATCTGAAACTCACAACTTAAAAAAAAAATCAGAACCAGATATGGTTATTACAGAAATTCTAATATTTTCACTAAAAGGCCTTTCAGAATTCAGAAAATTGTGTTTTGACAAGTGGGCAAGATGTTTTGCAAGAAGGTTAAAAAATTAAATTGCTATTTTCATCTTTTTTCTGACTTCTTTAGATGTTAATCTTTAGTGCTTTATCAGACTCTAAATTGCTGTGAATATTATTTTCTATGTCAGAAGAAGCACATTCTTTTCCATTCTCTGGTTTAATTTTTCTCTACTGACATACTTTATTGGTTGGTTAATGATATATAATCTTCAATAATTACCTATTATGACCTTTTATTTTTTATTGTTAATTAATCGCCATCTCATTTGGTCATCTATTATTCTAAATGTCTTAAACTAATTTTCCTCAAGATTTCAAAATGGGGAATATACTTAATGCTTCAAAATAAAAGCATATGGCAGACCAACAGTGATATTTGTCTAAAACACTGTAGCACTTCAGCAATCAGCGAGTGGCTTCAGTACGGCAGCTCTCCAGCTGCTGATGGGAAAACAAAATGGATAACTTTACAAAAGTATGTTTTCAAGAGAAACTAACCTATTGGGAAGAGAAAAAAACATTTTTTTTTTAAGATTTTCAGAAATAGCTATATATGGATATGAAAGTTGGACTGTGAAGAAAGCTGAGCGCCGAAGAATTGATGCTTGTGAACTGTGGTGTTGGAGAAGACTCTTGAGAGTCCCTTGCAAGGAGATCTAACCAGTCCGTTCTAAAGGAGATCAGTCCTGGGTGTTCTTTGGAAGGACTGATGCTAAAGCTGAAACTCCAATACTTTGGCCACTTCATGCGAAGAGTTGACTCATTGGAAAAGACTCTGATGCTGGGAGGGATTGGGGGCAGGAGGAGAAGGGGACGACAGAGGATGAGATGGCTGGATGGCATCACCGACTCAATGGACAAGAGTTTGGGTGAACTCCGGGAGTTGGTGACGGACAGGGAGGCCTGGCGTACTGCGATTCATGGGGTCGCAAAGAGTTGGACACTACTGAGCGACTCAACTGAACTGAAAGCAAAGCGATAGTTTTAGCCCAATGGCAGTAAACTTTAATTAGAAAAAGCAGTGTTTCAAAGAAATTATTGTTGACACTGTATTTTTAAGTAGATATTTACTTTCTTGGAAAACAACCAGGGATAGAAGTCATTCCCTGCTTGCTGCGTGTGTGCAGAAGGCCCTCTCCTGCTTGGGGAAGCAGGGTGCACGGAGCGGCCAGCCATCACTTAGTCTGCAGGGCGAGGTGGAGGGAGGCTGGGAAGGAGGCAGGGAGGGTTCTGGTTCCTATGTCACTGATGCAGTGACTGTCGACCAGTATAATTTCCACCTGAACCCTTCCTAAGAGACAGAGATTTAGTCTAAAAATGAAGGGTTTAGGTCATGTAGAGAATCTCTTTTAACTTGTAAGTTTCACTTCATGTTGGAAGGTCAGCAGAGCTCGCATGACCCTGTAGCCCTTTCAGCCATGGCTGACAGAGCAGGTGGTTTACTGGGGAGCAGGGGTGGGCTGGGGGAGAGGGTGTCAGGCTCTGAAGTGGGGGGGGGGCCCTTCTGGTGCCATGGCAACAGTGAGATCTTCAGCAAACTGGTCTTTCCCCTGAAGGTCGCAGTTGTCAGCTGACATGGGCAGAGGGGGAGCTGCCAGGGTAAGAGAGTCTAGAAGTTGTTTTTAAATGACTTGTCACGTCAGCTCCAGGCTCCGCGGCAGGATTTAAAAGAGGCTGCCATCAGCGTGGCTGGTCAGTGCCTGCACAGAGAATCTCCCAGGAGAGCATCACCTGTGTGCCCACAAACACTCCAGCTTTAGAATGAAACGCCCTCTCCCCACCCCCAGGGCTGTCTTGCCATCATTACCGATGCAGGTGGGCTGGACGCCACTCCAGGTGCCGTCTGCCTGACAGACTCTCCGGGACGACCCCACCAGGAGGAAGGGGGACTTGCACTGGAAGAAGACTTCAGATCTGTAGGTGAAGCTCTTGCCGCTGAGGCGCCCCTCGGCAGGGGTGCCGGGGTCCCCGCAGAACACAGCTAGAGAAGACAACCAGGAGGTCAGTGCACAGTCTGTGCCCCTGGGTCAGGTTAGTCTATTCAGCTTCTCTAACTGCTTTCCGATAAATCCTCCCATTAAGCCCCGCAAGGCTCAGTGGGTAAAGAATCAGCCTGCAGTGCAGGAGATGCAGGTTCGATCCCTGGGTAGGGAATATCCCCTGGAGAAGGAAATGGCAACCCACTCCAGTCTTCTTGCCTAGAGAAGCCCATGGACAGAGGATCCTAGAGGCTATAGTCCAATGGGTCACAAAGCACATACACGCATTAAATCCTTAGGAATCAACGATGAAGAAAAGCACAGAATCTGCCCGTGGGCAGCGGGTCTCAAATGTGGAGTCTTTAACCTATTGCACCCTGGCTACAAGTCCCGCAGGCTCTCTTCCTCAGACTGCAGCCTGAGGTTTGTGTGCCGTGGTCTGTGCTCCCGAGGACTTACGCAGGCACTGGGGGACCTCGCCTTTCCAGACCCCTTGGCCTTCTATGGGGTCACACAGAGTTGGACACGACTGAAGCGACTTAGCAGCAGCAGCAGCAGCCTTCGCCGGAGAAGATGGCGGGCTGGGAGAGCTGGAAGCCATGGGCACAGCTGTAGCTGATGCTGGCACCCCAGTGGAAGTCCGTTCCTTCTACCTTCCCATCCTGGACCAGAGGAGGCTGGCCACACGTGACGGCTGTCAGAGAACAAACAGGATTCAACATTCTAGAGTTTCCACCACAACACAATGCTCCAATGTCATTTTGCATGACATCTACAAGGGGCTAAATTTTTTAACAGCGAAATTACTGAGGAAGAGAGTAAATCAAAAGAATAAAACTTTTATCCAATATTTCCTCATTAGTTTAGATCAAGTATACAAAAGCAAAGTCAAAACATTTCACACCATGAAAGTGGAGTAAACAACACAGTCTCAGTATGTATAAGACCAAGAAAGAAAGAATGCTATTCCACTGATGTCTTCTTATGTGTGTCCAACTCGTTGTGACCCCATGGACTGTTGTTGCCCTCCAGGCTCCTCTGTCCATGGGGATTCTCCAGGCAAGAGTACTAGAGTGGGTTGCCATGCCCTTACCAGAGGCAAATCCAGCCATAATGTGGTCCTATGACGTGAGAAGAAATGTTTGAGTTTATATACACAGATGGTAAGAATTTCTCTATCTGTACTTTTTTCTTTAAATAAAGATAGCATATAGTTTCCAAAAGACATACATAGGCTGCTGATGCACTTGCTGAAGAATTGAGCACTAACACTTGCGTGGTTAGAGAAGACCCTGTAAGAAACTGCTTTGCCAGGGTTCTGTCACATCCAGGGGCTTCCCAGGAGTGACTTGCCCACTGGTGCTGGTGTCTGCCTGGCCTGCTCCAGCCATTGTTCTGCGACGCCTGGTCTAAGAGCTGCCTGAAAACCCAAGAGCTCCGAGACTTCACGCTGGAGAAGGTTTGCTGCTGACAGTCTGGGCACGGAAGGCGGTGGGAGAGGAGACTCAGCCCTGTTTCCTCACCTGCACTTTCTCACAGGTGCTCACACCTTCTCACATGAGAAAGACACACAGACACAACCACACGTGCACGCCCGGAAGCTGGAAACAGGCCCTCCTCTTGCCATTCTCCTTCTCTCCACCTATCCACTCATTCAACAAAGATTCCTGCAGAACCCCCAAGTGAAGACTGGGGGAACAGTCTATAGACAGGTCGAGGTCAGGTGACAAGGCCCCCAGGTGGGAACGGTGATGAGTGACATGGCTCCAGGGAGGAGTGGACAGGGTGGCCAGCAGGAGAAGAGGAGGTCTCCTCCGTGAGGGCCTGGATGGCTGTGGAAGGATTGTTAATCCACAGACACCAAACAGAGGGACAAGATCTACACAGACGGATCTGAAGTCCAGAGATCAGACGTTCTAGGAATAAGCGCCATGGACACACTCACTGGACTAGAATGCTCCCAGCAGGACAGCGTGAGCTGCATTAAACACCTTAGCACCTGCCCCAGAGCTGCACGGTGTTAATACTGCAGCTGGAAAGAAGGACATGAGACAGGGCTCCTCACCCTCTGATGGGAGGAAACCAGGATGCACCAGAACCGCCCCGGCCGGAAGTGGGTAAACGGCTCTGGGGGTGGGGGCTCCTCTGACCTCACAAGACTCGACAGGACGCACCTTCCTCCAAGGTTTCCTGCTGCTCCAGCTCCAGCTCTCCCCCCTCCTTTGTCTAATGACGATAAGATGACCCTTTCTCCTGTGTGGTCACTGCCGGCCTCCACGCCCTCTCCTGCCCCTGCCCCTCCTGCCCATCCGAGAAGGCCCACAGCTCCCTCTGGAGCTGGTGGAGACGCTCACCCTGCAGATCAGTCCTGCATCAGCGGTCCGCCAGCCCCGCTGCTCCCCCAGCCACGCGGACACTTTCTGCCTGCTCGCTCTCTCCCTGGAAAGTCCACTGGCCAAGTCATGAACCTCCCTGTACCCCTTCCTCGTGGTGGGGCTTTGTTAGTCTCAGCGTCCGAGGCCCACCAGGCATCAGGACACTGGCGGTCTCTGCCACTGTTCTGCCCTATCTGATGATTGGCTCTGACCTGCCTCTCCAACCCCGTGATGACGGCCACAGACTCAACACAGCCACGCACACCGAGACAGCAGAGCTGGGTTCACAGCACAGACTCCAGAGTCGGCCCTGAAGCCCGAGGTTCCAAGACATAACCTGCGACCCTGAGAATTTACTGCAGCTCTCTGTGAGTCAGTCTTGAGGCTGTAAAACCAAGATTAAGGTAATAAGAAAAGGAAGTGATTTAATATTTGCGAATGAGTTTACAGGAATGCTGAGCACTTAGAAGGTTTACACAGATGCTTGCAAACTGATGTAAAATGTTAACTCAATAAAGACTCTCCACATGTGAGTGATGCACAAGAGAAGCCCCAACACTCGCCTTTGCAGGTCGGTTTGCTGTGATTCCAGGTACTGTCCTTGGTGCAGCGGATGGTGGGGGACGTGGCGGGCTCCATGGTGTAGCCGGGGTTGCACTGGTAGCTGACCGTCTTGTTGAAGGTGAAATCCGTCCCGAACTGGATGCCGTTAGCCAGGGTCCCTGGGTCTCCACAGTTGATGACTAATCAGCAGAGAACAGACAAACAGAGAGACACAGTATCATCACGGGATGACTTATTCCTGGTTTCTGTTTAAGTGACTCTCCTTAAGCTGCTCTTCAGAGCAATGATGCCGTGGCTGAGCACAGCGATACCAACCTATCTGGGGGACAGTTTCGCTGGCTGGCAGTCAGGAGGCTGCATGTTTGGAACCGCTTATTTCTACTCCACTGATAGTTGTCTGTGTGGATGACAGCTGTCATCCGCGTTCTGTCCTTAACTACATGTCGTGAGGGGTCACCCCACAAGGTCAAAGACAGAGACACAGGCTGAGATCAGAGAACAGGCTCCTGCACCATTTCCCTTCAGACTAACTGGTCTACAGAGAGAAGGAACCTTGGCTTTTCTGAACTCAGTTTTGTAATATCCAACCCAACCAGCCAGGCAAAGCACTTTTAAGCATATAAATAAGAAAGTGAAGAAAAATCTGAAAGTGCTTAGAAAGTGGTCATATTATCAAACATACGTATGATATAATCCTTTTTTTCCCTAGGGATTAAACAATACAGCCCTCTGTAAACTCAACTCCTTTTTCTCAGTCAAGTACGAGTCGCTGTGGGGACCTGGATTTGGCCAGGACGGCGCCACTCACGCGTGCAGTCGGGGGCCGTGCCGGTCCAGGTCCCGTTGGCGGTGCAGTGGCGAGTGGTCAGCCCCGAGGTCCTGTAGCCGTCCCAGCAGGCGTAGACCACCGAGCTGGAGAACAGCACGCCATCGCTGCTGACGATCTTGCCGTGGGTGGGCGTCCCCGGGTTCCCACAGGACACAGCTGTGGGGAGACAGAACAGCAGGGGAGACCCGTTACCAGGTGATAAACTCGAGAGGTCAAGGGCCATCTGCGTAACAGACTGCGCATTTATTTAAAAAGTCATCGGAAGGACACTGTGGTCCTCCCCCCACCCCCACATCCTCTGCCTGCCTTTCGTCTGTAGAAAAACTGTAGCCAAACAATGAGTTTAATCAGAGAAGTGAGAAAATGCAGAACCAAAGAAAGCAGTCCAACGAGACAAAATAAAAATAGTTTAGTCATTAAGTCAAGGACCTTTAACAGTTCCTCCTCCAGGGCCATAGATAAAACTGTGAGCCAGGTCCTGTGAGCTCTTTTGTGGAAACGGAAACCCCCACCAGGTGGAGAAGTTAACTTCATGATGACCAGACTGGAGCCATGACACAGGCTGCCACAAGTCTAAGAACTGGCCTCAAGGAAATGGGAACAAACTGATCCTGGAACTGAAGACTGACTGTACTTCAACAACCAAACGACGCTGGTCAAACCACCGGTGACCGACCTGCAGATGACTGTCAGAGCTGTCTGTGCTGTTTCTGCATGTAGCTCCCTCCTCCTGTCTATAAAAGCTCTGTATTAGTACTCAGTCGTGCCTGACCCTTTGCGACCCCATGGACTGTAGCCTGCCAGACTCTCTCTATCCAAGGGACTTTCCAAGCAAAAATACTGCGTTGCCATTCCCTGCCCCAGGGGATCTTCTCCACCCAAGGAGTCTCTTTTGTCTCCTGCATTGGCAGGCAGTTCTTTAACACTAGTACCACTGGCTTTGGAATGGCTGCACCTTAAATCTCTCCAGATGACCACAGTGTCATCCTGCACAGGAATGAAGACTTCAGCTGGGATGGGCAGTGGGGCAGGTCTGCCCTCTGAGTATGTCAGGTGTGTTCTTTCCTTAGCGAACAGAGAAACTCAGCAGCTTCTGGGTGTGTATCAATGTGATGATCTCAATCCTTTACGGGCTTTTTGCCTTTTTTCATTGAATCTATTTACCATAAAGATGGTTATTTTTCCTCCTTAATCCTCCCACAATAATGCACAATAGACAGACATACAAAGAATGTAATTCTAATGCCAACAATGTATCATGAGTCCCTTTTCTGAGAATGATCAAAATATTTGAAATACTCTGGCCTATTTAGTTGTTCCAC
The DNA here is from genome assembly GCF_055505025.1 of Bos grunniens. Classification (NCBI taxonomy): domain Eukaryota; kingdom Metazoa; phylum Chordata; class Mammalia; order Artiodactyla; family Bovidae; genus Bos; species Bos grunniens. Next base: position 2,446,766 of record NC_141191.1, on the reverse strand, counting down.
TTTCAAACTTAGCCTGTGAACAAATATACACTGTTCTTAAAAACATGGAAAAAAACAGATTGCAAAATAAAAGTCACTATAATAGAAGTTTATGAGTTCCCTATCATATAATGTTAAAAAATGCACATAACTCTCAGACTGGACTAGATCTTGTTTGACAAAAAGTATACTTCTTGGTGCTTTTATGCTTGTGCCTATGCTTCCCTGGTGGCTCAGACAGTAAAGGATCCGCTTGTAATGCAGGAGACCTAATTTAGATCCCTGGGTTGGGAAAATTCTCTAGAGAAGGAAATGGCAGTCCACTCCAGTGTTCTTGCCTGGAGAATCCCATGGACAGAGGAACCTAGCAGGCTACGCAGTTCCTGGGATCGCAAAGAGCTGGACACAACTGAGCAATTAACACTTTCACTTTTCTATGTCAGCTATAACTAATCCGTTACAACCTTCTTCCCTGATGAGTCTGGGTTTGGACTTACAATCCCTTCTAACACAGATCGTTCAGTGGTTTCTTGGTTGACATCTGAGATGAGATATATTTACCAGTCCTGAGGCAGATGATACCTAACATCCTCTAAAGCTCAGGGTCCTTTGACGGCTGTGACATAAATTAAAGTTTCACTTGGCAAAAATCCAAGCCTGTTAAAGAACACTACTCCATTCCACTAACGCTGATCCGTTCCTTCCTATGCACAGTCATTGTTCATGAGTATGGGTGCAAACCTGGCACAACAAAGAACTGCACTGACCCAACTTGTAACAAAAGAGACTCATGTCACTGTAGATTCTTCCAGTCATATCTGGAATATTAAAATCCATGCAGCAGTTTTCAAAAGTGACCTGTGAAAGGCTAATGCTGAAATAAAGCAGGTGACTGTTGAAACATATTCGACTTAATTTACAGACAAATGTATTGTCAGTAAAGGAATGTCCATCATAGTGATGACACCCTGATGTTTATGAAGTCCCCTCTACTATTGTATTTGATATAGTCAAATTCATGGTTAACTTTTTTTTTTCCTGGCAGGGATACTTTCACTGATGATCATGCCTATGAAAGTGTAGATTAGAAACAGGGTCAGCATATCTGTTTTTATATCAAGGTCCTGAGGTTTCAAGGCATACAAAGACTGACACTTAGGCAAAATGAGAGATTACATTTTAAGGATGATAGAAAACAAGATATTTTAAAAATTATAAGTTAAATTTTATTTTTAAATATACTTTTTAAAAGTACATTTAATTAATGTGCCTCCTTTTTGTAAAAGATCATTGTCTTCTACTCAATTTATAATAAGGTAGCATCATACTTCAGAGAAGGCAGTGGCACCCCACTCCAGGACTCTTGCCTGGAAAATCCCATAAACGGAGGAGCCTGGAAGGCTGCAGTCCATGGGGTCGCTGAGGGTCGGACACGACTGAGCAACTTCACTTTCACTTTTCACTTTCATGCATTGGAGAAGGAAATGGCAACCCACTCCAGTGTTCTTGCCTGGAGAATCCCAGGGACGGGGGAGCCGTCTATGGGGTTGCAGAGTCGGACACGACTGAAGTGACTTAGCAGCAGCAGCAGCAGCATCATACTTATTCCAAATACACATTATTGTTTACTAGTATCAATATTGCTCACTTAGCATGCTGTATTAGGATGATTGCTGTTAAACTGAGATAGTCATAGGTTTGAATCTCTGCTCATACAAGTTAAATCAATGTGAATGATCAGTTCGAGTTCTCAACATGTAGTGTCTTCACTATAAAATTGATAAAAAAGATAACTCTTCCCTGTTGTAAGATTACACATGTGCATGCATGCTCAGTCACATCTGACTCTTTGTGACCTCATGGACTGTAGCCCACCAGGCTCCTCTGTCCATCGGGATTCTTCAGGCAAGAATACTGGAATGGACTGCCATTTCCTCCTCTAGATCTTCCCAACCTAGGGATTGAAACCATGTCTCCTGCATCCCCTGCATTGGCAGGTGGGTTCTTTACCACTGAGCCACCTGGAAAGCCATACTAAGTGCAAAATGCCACCATCTTGTATAGACATATTAGTATTTTTATTTTCATTATCATCACTTTAGTCACATGTCCATTATGTGAATAAAGGTCAACTTTATCGTAATCTCCTGGGAAATAGGATTAGGAGTTACCCCAAAAATGTAGTTACATTTACACAACTTGGTAAGATAGATCCATTTGAATAGCTAAGTCAGTGAGCCTGTGATTCAAAGACTAGATCTTAACCAAAGAAAACATGATTTAAAGTGATGAAAATAGTTATCAGAAGTTTAAGGTTTTTGATGCTTAAGAATTTTTCAAATATTTTTCTCGTAATTCATGAACCTATTTTTAAAATTTATTGATATATCCCATCAGGACGTAATATATTTTTAAATAGATTCAGAGAAGGTAAATTCATTAGGAGAGGCATGACCTTGGCCAAGGGATTGAGTACATAGGTCATGGCTAACTTTTGTGGCAATGAAAAGTTGCTGATAACCCCACTTTCTACAGAAAATAATGTGTGCCCCAAAGATATGGACCTATGATAGCAAGTAAGAAAAAACAGAAAGCGATAGATTCTCCAAGAGTTGTAAGTGTATGTGCAGGAGTGGGAAGGGATTAACCATATATTCCTAGACATCATTTGTGGTTTTTCTGAGTGTAACTGTACTATCACTCACACAACTTCCCATGATTTCTGTATAATGCATTGTGCTTAGTCGCTCAGTAGTGTCCGACTCTTTGCGCCATAGACTGTAGCCCGCCAGGCTCTTCTGTCCATGGGGATTCCCCAGGCAAGGATACTAGAGTGGGTTGCCATACCCTCTTCCAGGTACAATGCAATTGGAAATTACCAATTTTCAGGAACATTGCATATTTGAGAAATGTTTTCAGCATTGAAACATTTTAGTAACTTCTTTTTGTACACAGATTTTAAGGGAAAGTTTAAAAGGATTTTATAGGAACCCTCTGAATTTCTGAATTTGTCGCTAAGTCACGTCTGACCTCTTGCAACTCCATGGACTGTAGCAGGCCAGACTTCCTTGTCCTTCATCATGTCCTGAAGTTTGCTCAAACTCATGTCCATTGATAAACTAAATGCTATTTAAAAAGCACTTTGCATAGTCTGCGATAAGTACATCATGAAGTGAAATCCAATTAAGCTCTCCTAATCAAATAAATGAATTCATTTATGTTTTGTTGGGAAAGAACTCATAGTGTGGTACCCCAGCAACAAAGTGAGATTTTTACGGAAAACATGACTTGCTCTTGGTTTTTTGACTGTTTAACTTTGCCAGAGGGACTTCCCTTGTGGTCCAGTGGCTAAGACTCCATGATCCCAAAGCAAGGGATCCAGGTTTGATCCCTACTCAGGGAACTGGATCCCACATGATGGAACCAAGACCCCATACAGTCAAACAAGTTAATTAATTTTTTAAAAAGTGCAAGGAATTAAGACCAGGGCGCTGACAGACTGGAACTAACGTGTGAATGGAATGACTTCCAGCAGCAGGGAGCCCCCGTCAGGACCTGCCCTGCTCACAGCACCTTCACCTGCCTTCTCAGCCCCGCCAGCCATAACACCCTGAGCGCCACACTGAGACGGTCACCAGGAGAAGACTTCCTGATGATTCTCTTATGTTTGGGGGGAAAACAGGTTAATTGTAGAAACAGTGTGACCTGTAAGATGTTGCAGAATGTCACTGGTCATTTCAGAGTGAGCTACCCGGTTTCAACCTGCAGCGCTTTCAGGCTGGGACCCACTCACCCTCGCACACGGGCTGCAGTCCTGACCAGGACCCGTTGAGCAGACACGTCTGCTCGGCCGAGCCCCACAGCTGGTAGCCCATTTCACAGGAGAAGCGCAGGAGGCTCTTGGCCTTAAACTCCTCTCCAAGCCGAGACCCATGGGCTGGGGTACCCGGATCACTGCAAAATCCAGGGTTATTTCCTGCAGGCCACAAAATACATGGCAGTAGATGATGCTGTTTAAAGCAGGGCTGTTATGCTTAAAGAGAATGAAATTGTATGTAAATGTGTATCAAACATGGTCACAGTCATATAATATTCTGGAAATCCTGTGAGAAAGATTTTCCTTATTATAGCACAAAACTAGAAGACTCTAAGAATTTGTTTATATGTAACTAAAACCAAAATAGTTTATTAAAATATGGTAGTGACAATAATTGATATTCTTTGGAAGAAACAAAACACTGGGGACAGTGAGTGCAGGAATTGCTCACTGAAAATGCTGGTGAGGATGCCCACAAGGAGATGTGGGAAGGTGTGTTGGGAATAAAAAAATCAAATAAGAGATGTGATCCACTGAGTTATTATGAAACATTCATGGAAGAATTAAGATGATTTCTTTTCCAAACAGGACCGATGTGATTGTTGATGGTGGAGATAGGAAAGATATCTTAGGATATCTTTCCTAAGGATAGGAAAGAGAGGAAGCAGAAGGAGAGAAAAGGGAGGGCAAGCTGAGTCAAGGTGAGCAGGCTTCCTAGTCAGGGGTGGGAGGCTCCTGGGGCTCCAGCAGGAGAAACCGTGCTGGGACATGCATTCATTCAAAGAGAAGAAGCCGCAGGCACTGGCGACATGTCCTAGGGGCGTGCTCGGCTGGAATGGGTTAGTAACCACTTTGGAGACGGGCGCCGCCAGTCCGTGGTGGACGACTGCCCGCGCCAGCCCACCTGTGCAGTGGAGCAGGGCTCCACTCCAGTGACTGTCCTCCTGGCAGGCTCTGCTGCTGTCGCCCACGAGACTGCGGCTCCCTCGGCACGAGTAGTGGACCACGGCCCCATAGGTGAACAGGTCTCCTGTGAGTATGGCGTTGGCAGGGATGCCAGGGTGTCCACATGATATCACTTAAGAAGAGAAAATAATCAATAAGTACATTGTTCCTGTTAAGCTGCTCTGTGTTAGTCACTGTACTTCAGAGACTCATATGATCACCGCCTATTAACGAAAACACATCCCTGGTACCCTGTGGATGAGAAGCATCAACTTCCAGACGACCCTCCCTCACACATTACTGAAGACCAGGAAAGGCTCCGTCAGTGAGGCTTTTTGTTTGTTTTTTAATTAAGGTGGCTTTGCTGAAGGTAGAAATTGACATTGAGACTTTGAAAAAGAAAGTCATCTACCTAAATTTTTCCATCTTCCCTTAACTGTATCCTAAGTAAGCAGTGTTCATACAAAATGATAGAGACTACCACAGACCCGCCAAAGTTTTCACCATTATTTCTTCAGTTAGTATGCTTTGCATGGGACAAAACTCAGTCAAATGTGCTCCGTCTTCCAGATCACAGTCTAGAGAGACCATTCTAACAATTTTTCCTTGAATAGGTGGCAATCTAAAATGTCTTTTTTTTAGTATTTTAAAACTGGATCTAGGTGCTTTATAATATTATGTTAGTTTCTGCTGTGCAACAAAGTGAATCAGCTACATACACATATATCCTCTTAATTTTTTAATAGAGGATAAAATGTTTAAGTTAAAAAGTAATAATAAATTACTGATTTATTTTTTCCTCAAGTATTCCATTTATTTCTTTATACCAAATGAGGCCCATCATCTGATCATTATTCCTCAAAAAGGAAAATTCTAGAATCCAGATTACCACAGGATGGTAAAGAGTTCTATCTTTTTGTAAAGTCCAAAATTTTTATGGTTAACCATTAAAAAAAAAGTGTACCATGTTCAAACAACTAACTGGACTGACGGTGCCAGAAATGATCCAAAGGGAGCTGATTTTACATCCGAGAGAGATTGCATTTGGTCATCGGCAACCACAGAGCGACACCAACCAGAGAGGCAGGTTTCAGAAAGGCCCCAGTGCCCCCTGAGTCATATTCGCCCTCCCCTGACACTCTCATCCTGACATCCACTCATCGGAGAACGGGAGTTTATCTAAAGTCCTAAAAAGAAGCTAACTCGAGCAGAATCAGTGACACGGTTGGTGAAAGATCAGTTCCAGGTAAATAAAAAAATCGGCACAAACAGAGATGGAAGCTAGCCTAGCCACTGCAGAGCCTGTGAAAACAAAGCACTCCTCTGAGAGCGCAATTCCCACGTTCCGGTAACTCCAGCGGTTCAGGACAGCAGAGGTGGGAACTCGAAACCTGGGAAAACGAGGGCAGTGAAAAGCTGGGTCCTGGAGGTGTGGGGCACAGGGGCATCATCACAGCCACTAAAGGAAGTCTCGGGGAGGCCGGGGAAGAGGCTAGCTATATCTCTGGGGAGAAAATAAAAGTAATTTCTCTGAAAAGTTCCCATGTGTGAAGGCACGGAAAACCAGAGCACACAACATATGCTGAGAGCTGTAACACATTCATAGATGTGGGGGTTTGGGGTCCTATAAGTTTGTACATTTGTTTTTGAAAAGCGTTGCTCTCTTTCTCCATAGGTACTAACTGTATTGTTACACTTAGAATTTGACACAGGTTTCCAGGCAGATTCAAAGGGCTTTGCTGCTGCTGCTAAGTCACTTCAGTTGTGTCCGACTCTGTGTGACCCCACAGATGGCAGCCACCAGGCGGGGGTCCCCCGTCCCTGGGATTCTCCAGGCAAGAAAACTGGAGTGGGTTGCCATTTCCTTCTCCAATGCATGAAAGTGAAAAGTGAAAGTGAAGTCGCTCAGTCGTGTCCAACTCTTAGCGACCCCATGGACTGCAGCCCACCAGGCTCCTCCGTCCATGGGATTTTCCAGGCAAAGTACTGGAGTGGGGTGCCATTGCCTTCTCCCAAAGGGCTTTGAGGGACCTTGATTTGCAGAAAAGTCTCCGGCACCAGTCTACTCTGCAAACGTACTGAAAACGCTATAATCATGAGGGGTAAAATGAACTATCACATTTTTTCAGTATTTCAATTCATAATGTAATTGTCATTTCCCATTTTCTCTATGCACACAAAATGAATACTAAAAAGATAAAATTTTGATTCTAAGAATTGTCTTGTTTCTGATTGATTTTTAAAGGACCAAGGAGAGTGACTCCCTTTCCTTCCTTTTCAGACTCGGTTTTAACAAGACACAGGACGATTCTCTTTGAACTCAAGGACAATATGCTATTTCAAGGGAAAGAAAGTAATAATGTAGCTAGTGGGTGAAAAAGAAAATGTCCTTGCTCATCTGCATACTGCTAATAACGTTTTCTCGGAAGACAGAGCCGTGACCTGTAATTCTGTCTGCCTGGAGGAGCACCCTGCTCTTCCTCTTGGTTAAACCTAAGGGTCAGGAGGAAGTGCCAACCAGGGTGCTGTTTTCTTTATCAGGCTCACACTGGACTGTCCCAGAAGTGCCGATGAGACAAATGAGGCCCCCAGAGTGCTCCACGCTTCCGGCCACAGATACTGGGTCCACAGATGGAGACTCCATACTATAGCCATTTACAGTATCTCTGAACATGGGTCCCCAGGGAGGCAGCGTGTTGCGAGAGGCACAGTCTGGAGGCTGCTGGCACCCGGGTGAACCAGAGGATCTGCCGCCTGCTGGGCTGAAGCAGGAAACGAGCACTGACGAGCGGACACAGGGACAGCAGGGTCCAGGCGGAGCTGACCGGGTCCCTTGCCCTCTGGGACCAGTTTGTGAACGGCCTGCACCCCGTGCCTTTCTTCCCCTGAAACTAGTTTTGAGTTGTATTTGGTGATTTCTATAAAGATATCATAAAAATGAATATGATTTGTGATGGGGTCAGGTAGAATAAAAAATCAATACCTTTTTGAATACTTAAAAAAACAAAACACGTGTTGTGTTAGCAGCGTTCTTTCAGGGCTCTGCGGCATGAAAGCCCAGATGACCCCACTCACCCAGACACTTGGGCAGAGAGCGATCCCACAGGCCGTTCGCCATGCAGATGAGGGCGAAAGATCCCAGAAGGCAGAAGCCCCTCTTGCACTGATACTGATAAACGACACTCCATACTCAAAACCCTCGGGGAGGCTCTGGTGCACGTGCCTTGGATCCAGGCAGTTCACCACTGCAGAGGGAAGCACATCACACATAGTTTACACGCCGCTCTAGTTACAACCCTGGAGGAGAGGATGGCAACCCACTCCAGTGTTCTCAGCTGGGGAACCCCAGGGGGACAGAGGAGCCCGGTGGGCCGCAGTCCAGGGGGACACAAAGAGTTGGACACAACTGAGAGACTAAATAACAACAACATTTATAAATGAAACATACTGCAGAGAAGGTGAACTCCTCCTCGTGGTTTTGGGAAGTTTGTAGGGTAAGGAGTTAGAGAAGGCGAGGTTCGGAAGAAGAAGGAGACCGGCACTTTACAGGAACAGATCACCTTTAATGAGGCGAGAAGGGGCAGCAGTCAGATTAGTGAGCTGCTGCACTAACCCAAGAAAAGAGTAAGTGTATGTAGGCATATACATGGAAATCTACTGTCTTAAGGGGGCCTGTTCTTCTCGAAGGTTGTTCGGAGTAGTTCTCTCTTTAAGGTCTGGGGCAAGGAATTCTGGAGATGGGCCAGAAGCTGGACCGGCTGGGAACTGGGCGTGATCAACTTTAATGTCTTTTCTTTTTTCCTTCCAGTGAGAGATTTCTTTGTTTTGCATAGAATGCTGGGGAGGACCGGAGGGGAGTTTTAACTCCAGGCTATTTTGAGCCCTGTAACTTTCCTTCCTTGACAAGCTCACGGTAAAGGCTTAGTGTGAAATCCTGCAGCCTTGACAAGCTCCACTTTCTGCTCTGGGCCACTAGCCTTCAAAATCAAGCAACATATTGGCTTCTACAGCAATTTTAACAACAGAAGACTGATAGCTTTTAATGGCTTCCTAATAATAAGCTTCTCAATGTAAAGTCTAAAATCAGTTTTCCTGGTTACATTTTTATGTTATGAAAATGTTAAAATACAAATGGCTAAAGTCTTTGCTACTTTTGAACTGTGGTGCTGGAGAAGACTCCTAAGAGTCCCTTGGACAACAAGGAGATCAAACCAGTCAATCCTAAAGGAAATCAACCCTGAATATTCACTGGAAGGACTGATGCTGAAGCTGAAGCTCCAATACCTTGGCCACCTGATGTGAAGAACTGGCTCACTGGAAAAGACCCGGATGCTGGCAAAGAGTGAAGGCAGGAGGAAGAGGAGGCGACAGAGGGTGAGATGGTTGGATGGCATCACTGACTCAATGGATGGGAGTTTGAGCAAGCTCTGGGAGATAGTGAAGGACAGGGAATCCTGGTTTGCTGCAGTCCATGGGGTCACAAAGAGTTGGGCACAACCAAGCAGCTGAACAACAACAACAAAAGTCTCCGTATGTGAGTGTGATGCTTTAGGACAGCCTGGGACACAGTAATTAATTCTTCCCCCTACCCCCACCAACATGCACTAATAATGCTTCAATATGTTTCTGCAGTGATTTCTGTTCTGTGTCTAAACAAAAATGACTTTCACAGGCAGAAACAGCTGTTATATCTTTTCCTCTTTATTCTGTTGGCTCCACTAGGGGGTTCAGCTCTCTACCTCCCATGGGGGAAAAAATAAGGCAGAGAGATTGTAACTTATTTGTTCAGGACATAGAGAACCCTGTAATATCCCATGCCATTGCTGCAAATAGCTGTGTTTTACCACATGGAGAGCAGGCTGCCAGCCAAGACAGCTCACAGCCACGCAAACCACTCTACTGCCCCTATTCTTTATCCTTTGTGTGCAGTTCCTGTCTGGGATCTGGTAGCCCCAGACGCCATGTGAAGAGGCAAGCTGTTAACACAGTGGGCACAGGAGTCAAATTACCTGAGATGACCAACCAAGTTAATGGTGCGAGGAAAGACAAGACAGGCAGGTCAGACCTGCAGGGACTGCTACACTTTTTTAGTTGGAGACACAGTGTCTAGCAGAGGGTAACACGTCAGAGTGAAACTGGCGACAGACTCACTGTGGGGGTCTTCCCACATCCCAGCATCACACCCCTCCACACGCTAAGCACAGAGACCTGGCCTTGATGTTCAGGTGTTAAAACCTGACACAGAACAAAAGTCCTCAGCTGGAGAGAAAGGGAAACATTGTATCATATACACGCAGCCCACGTGGAGTCCCGGAGGACATTTGTGGATGTTGGGAGTTAAGACATTCATGTAATGACCAGCAACACGTCTGAGGTCAGAGAGGTGATTTCACCAGAGGTAGGTGAGGGTCAGAGCTCCGAACTACCTGAGGACTCCTGAACCTCCTGCAGCGGACGTAGGGCTTTGTGAGAAACGGAGGAGGGAAGAGGGGGAAAAGAGGAAGGGGAGGAAGGAACCATTCCCTTAACTTCCTAAATTATTTTTTGTTTTACAACTTCTGTGTACATTTCTTTTTCTGTGTTGACTCCTGTTTCTTGCTTATTTCTTAATTTCTTTTATGGCTCATTAAGAATGATGCTAAAGCTGAAACTCCAGTACTTTGGCCACCTCATGCCAAGAGTTGACTCATTGGAAAAGACTCTGATGCTGGGAGGGATTGGGGGCAAGAGGAGAAGGGGACAACAGAGGATGAGATGGCTGGATGGCATCACTGACTCGATGGACGTGAGTCTGAGTGAACTCCGGGAGTTGGTGATGGACAGGGAGGCCTGGCGTGCTGCGATTCATGGGGTCGCAAAGACTTGGACACGACTGAGCGACTGAACTGAACTGAACTGAAGAATCAGATCACAAACAGGAAAAATATAAGAAAATGATGCTCCATAATGGAAACTATAGTCAAATTATCTGGCAGCGGGAAAAATGGGTAAGAATTAGTTCACAATTAAAAAAAAATGCATTCATAGTTGATTAGAGTTCTGAGTAATATGTGTTTTTAAATTTTCCAATAGAAGGGATTATGCGAAGTTGAGAGGACATCTCAGGTGAGATGACTCTGCAGTGTTCAGTGTACTGCACAGACTCAATGTTTTCAGCTTGTTTACTAACAGCATGAATCAAAATTTATGATTACTGGTCACAGGGGGAAAAATAATTTATTATGACTATTTTTCAAGTACATGAAAGTTACCGTTCATCTTTTATCAAAAACTGTTAAGAATGAAGAAATTGACTTTAAGTGTAATGAGACATTCAGATTTGATAAAGAAGAAGCATTCTAATTGATTATAATTGATCCTAATTAAATTTCAGAGGCAGGTGGGGTGGAGAGACTGAGAACCTACTATGTGTCAGGCACTTTGCTAAGCACGTCACAACGTACTGGTTTAAGAACTGATGCTTCTGAATTGTAGTGCTGGAGAAGACTCTTTTTTATTTTTGGAGAAGACTCTTGAGAGTCCCTTGGATAGCAAGGAGATCGAATCAGTCAATCCTAAAGGAAATTAACCCTGAATATTCACTGGAAGGACTGATGCTGAAGTTGACGCTCCAGTACTTAGATCACCTGATGCAAAGAACTGACTCATTGGAAAAGACCCTGATGCTGGGAAACATTCAGGGCAGGTGGAGGAGATGACGGGATGAGTGGCATCACTGGTTGGCATCACTGACTCAACGGACATGTGTTTGAGCAAACTCCAGGAGACAGTGAAGGACAGAGGAGCCTGGCGTGCTGCAGTCCGTGGAGTCGAAAATAGTCAAACATGACTTAGTAACCGAACAACAACAACTACATACTTAATGCCATTTTATTCCCTGTTTTCCATTTTTTTTGTAGTTCTCTGTTCACTTCTTGTTTCTTCTGTTGAGGTTTGGTTTTTCTTTGGTACTATGCTTGGTTTCCTTTCATTTTGGTTTTTGTGTATCTTGTATCTATTGTAGGTTTTGTGATTACCATGGGGGTCATATGTTGACTCATAATTTTATACACTTGCTTTAAACTGACAGTCATTTAAGGTCAAACACTTTCTAAAAGATCTTTTTTTTTTTTAACTCCCCTTGTACACTCTCTATATATTTGATGTTATATTTTACATCTTGATGTTCATCTCCTTACTGTTAGTGGCTATAACTGCTTTTACAATTATGTTGCTGTTCAGTTGCTAATTCACGTCCAACTCTTTGCGACCCTATAAACTGCAGCATGCCAGGATACCATGTCCTTTAATATCTCCCTGAGTCTGCTCAGACTCATGTCCATTGAGTTAGTGATATCATCCAACCATCTCATCCTCTGTTGCCCCCTTCTCCTCCTGCTTCAATCTTTCTCAGCATTAGGGTCTTTTCCAATGAATTGGCTCTTTGCATCAGGTGGCCAAAGTACTGGAGCTTCAGCTTCAGCATCAGTCCTTCCAGTGAACATTTAGGGTTGATTTCCTTTAGGATTGACTGATTTGATCTCCCTGCAGTCCAAGGGACTCTCAAGAGTCTTCCCTAGCATGACAGCTTGAAAGCAGCAATTCTTCAGCACTCAGCTTTGTTTATGGTCTAGTTCTCACATCCGTATTGTAACTGCTGGAAAAACCATAGCTTTGACTATACAGACCTTTGTCGGCAAAGTGATGTCTCTGCTTTTTAATACACTGTCTAGGTTTGTCATAGCTTTTCTTCCAAGAAACAAGTGTCTTTTAATTTTGTGGCTACAGTCACCATCTGCAGTGATTTTGGAGCCCAAGAAAATGAAATCTGTCACTGCTTCCACATCTTCACCATCTATTTGCAATTAGGTGATAGGAGCAGATGCCATGATCCTAGTTTTGCTAAATGTTGAGTTTTAAGCCAGCTTTTTCACGCTCCTCTTTCACCTTCATCAAGAAGCTCTTTAGTTCCTCTTCACTTTCTGCCATTAGTGTGGCATCATCTGCATATCTGAGGTTGTTTCTCCCAGCAATCTTGACTCCAGTTTGTGGTTCATCCAGCCCCGTTATTTCACATGATATCCTCTGCATATAAATTAAATAAGCAGGGTGACAATATACAGCCTTGATTTTGAATCAGTCAATTGATATACATAGGGAATCCCTGGTGGCTCAGAGGTTAAAGTGTCTGCCTGCAGTGCAGGAGACGCGGGCTCAATCCCTGAGCTGGGAAGATCCCCTGGAGAAGGAAATGGCAACCCACTCCAGTATTCTTGCCTGGAGAATCCAATGGAGGGAAGAGCCTGGTAGGCTACAATCCACGGGGTCGCAGAGAGTCGGACAGGACGGAGCTACTCCACTTTCACTGATATACATACTGGTTTAAGTGACCTTAAACCCTTAGTATATTTGCCTTTCCTGTTGGGCTTTCCCTTTCCTATAGATTCTTACTACTCCTTCATTTGGAAAAGATCCTTCAGCACTTATTCTGAACTAGAATCAGTATTGCTGAATTCGTTTTGTGACTGCCTGAGACATTCTTTCTCCCCTTCTATCCTGTGTGATGCTCCTGCTGGGGCAGTACCCTCGCTTGCAGGTCTTTCCCTTTAGAATTTTGCATGCATCATGCCACTCCTTTCAGGCTGCAGATTTTCTGCAAAGCAATCAGCTGAAGCCTTGTGGGGATTCCCTTGTATTTGACTGCTCTCCTGTTGCTGCTTTGAATCCTCTGCAACTTTTGCCATTTTGGTTATTCTGTGTCTCGGTGTGGGTCTGTCTTTATGCACCTTATTCAGGAACTTCTGTGCTTCCTGTACTTGGCTTAAGGTTTGGGAAGTTTTCAGCCATAACTTCTTACACATTATTGACCAGAGATGCATTAACATATGTTTTGTTACCCAAACGTTATTCACTAGAGCTTTCAGTACTCACTTACATAACAAATCACTGGCCACAGGCCTTAGTTGCTGCAAAAATCTCTAGTCAGTAGTGTCTCAAAGTACACTTGACCCTGTTCTTTCCCTGTGGGCAATCTCTATAACGTAAATGCTGACAGTTTAATCCCACGTAAAAGTGAAAGTCGCTCAGTCACGTCTGACCCTTTGTGACCCCACGGACTGTCCATGGAATTCTCCAGGCCAGAATACTGGAGTGGGTAGCCTTTCCCTTCTCCAGGGGATCTTCCCAACCCAGGGATCAAACCCAGGTCTCCTGCATTGCCGGCGGATTCTTTACCAGCTGAGCCACGAGGGAAGCCCGTTTAATCCCATGGATCCTGTGTATTGCCCTGTTTTTTTTTTTTTTTTTTTTTCATTTGTCTTTCTGTCTGCTGTTCTGATTGGGTGATTCCTATTCGTTCAGTTCACTTATGTGTTCTTCTATGTCATTTAGTCTGGGATTCATTGCTTCTAGAGTGCTTTTTAATCTCAGATTTAATTACCTATTTTTGATTAGGTTGTCTTTACAGCTTCTAGCTCCTTGTTAAAATGATCTGTGCTTAGATTAGTTCTTAATTCAGCTGGCATTTTTATTACCAACATTTTAAATTCATTGTCTGGTAGACTACCTTGGGTTCGTTATTTTCTTCAGGGTTTTTCTGTCTTTCAATTCAGAGTCGTTCCTCTGCCTTTTCATTGTACTTAAATTTCTGTATCTATGGATTTAGGTGGAAGTTACCTGTTGTGACTTTGAAGGGGTGTCCTTACATGGGAGCATCCCTGTACAGACGGTATCCAGGGTATGTTGGCCACCATCACTGTGGTGCTGGAGGAGCAGAGCCTCTGCAGGGCTTGGCAGGACTTCTCTGCTCAGAGGCCCCCACCCCGTCAGCGCCCGGGGAGTGTCTGCTCCCAGGTCGGAGTGGATGCCCTGAGGGCAGCCCAGAGCTGGCTCTGTTCCTTCAGGGTGTGTCTCCTCCTTCCTGCTCTGGGGCCACTGTGGGAGCAAGTAGGGCTCAGGCGTGTACACAGCTCTGTGCTGGCGTCTGTGCCCCTGCTCACACGCAGCAGCGTCACGTCTCTCCCGTGGTGGTCATCCCAGATCTAGTGCAAGGCGGGGATGTGGCATGGGTAGGAGAGAGGGTCAGCTCAGCTGGGAGTCAGGGACCGTGGGGTCCACGGGGCTCCCCTGCTGTCAGAGGGTTGGGCTGCCTCTGCAGTGCTGAGTGCCAACAATGGCCGCCACCCATCTGCCCTCATGCCAGGGCCCTGGGCCACCTGTGTCCCCAGATTGAGCCTTTCCCCAGGACCTGGCTGCCAAGCTGTGGCGTGGAGTGTGGTGCTGGGGCGTTGCTCAGCTCAGGCTGGGGAGCCTAGCAAGGTGGCCACCGGGTGAGCTGTCTCTCCACTTTGTCCAGTGGAGCCAGCACCTGTGTGCTCTTTGTGGAAGCAGCTACCCGCCTTCAGCCTTCCAGGGACCCTGCCTCCTCCAGGTAGGGTCCTAGAACTCGGATGCCTGGTCTGTGGTGTGACTTGCTCACTCCCAAGGGCAAGCGTCCACCATGCAATCTCCCTTCTTAGTCCCCTCCCTGGGGGTCCTGCACCAGTGTTTTTCTTCCCGTCCTACCTGATTACGTGTCTACCCGACAGCCTTGGCTGTACCACAGTTCTGGCAGTTTCCAATTAGTTTTCCATGAGAACTGCTCTCCACATGTGGATGTGTCCTGATGTATTTGTGGGAGGAGGTGACCTCCACGTTCCCCCTCCCTATGGGTCCTGACTACACTGTGACCCTGCCCGCCCCCATCTTGTGGTTCCTTCTTTAGACCCTGTAGATCTTTTCCAGTAGGTTCTGCTCCTTGTCGACAGTAGTTTCTTTGCAAACTGTAGTTTTTGTTTGCCCGTGAAAAGAGGTGAGCTTCGGGTCTTCCTACTCTGCCATCTCGGGAACTCCTGTGTATACCTGCTGACTCCCCCGAAACGTAACTACTAAGAGCCCACTACTGACCAGAAGCCTTACCAGTAACACAGTTTATTAACACATTTTCTATGTCGTATATATCATACAGCATTTTTATAATTAAAGTAAGTAGAGAAAATGTTAAGACCATTAGGAAGAGGATGTTTACAACTATGATGGGCGTTTTCAAGGTGAGTCATCCGTGAGGACGTTGATATTATGACATAAAACAATGTAGGTGTTCTACGGGTAATTACACTAGACATCAAAAGCAGTGTGAAAACGTGCCTTTATTTTGCAGATATGAAGGCTCACACTCTGGCAGTGCAGAGCAGCGCTGTGGTTTCGGCAGTTTGGACACAGAACGCACCTGCCACTCCAGAAAGCGAAGAACACTGGGCCCCTGGAGCCACCGGCGCCAGCTGTCCCACGGGGGTTTAGGAGACCCTCTGGGCTCTGGGCCCCAGCCCCAGACAGCGTACATGCATGTCTGACGAATAACTGCAGGGAAGCCAGAGTCTTGCATCTACCCAAGCATAGAAAAGCATTGAAATGATTACCTTGAAATGTCTGGGGTTTCTGTGTGATGAGCGGTAATCCTTGAATTTTTTTTTTCTTCCAGCAAAAAATGTATACACCTTGGCTCTGCTCTACCCTCCTCTGAGAGGTTGGGCTATCGAGTCCTCAGTAAGGTCCCCAAATAACCTAAAACTTGCAAGTTAAGCTGTATGTTTTTCTCTGGTCAGTGGTTTTGGTGACCACGAGGAGGCCCAGAGCAGATGTCTCCCCTTCGCCAGAACTCAGCAGGGAGGCTCCTGGGCCCACTTGCCTCCCTGGGGAGTCTCCCGGGTCTCAGATCTCCTGCTATGGGCTGATCCTATCCTATTTGCTGGTGGGTAAATCCCTCACTGGAGGAGGTTAGTTTTAAGAAGAGGTACTTGGGTTACTCTAGTTGAGAGACTCGAGGAAGGCTGAGTCAAAGACACGGAGTGTGGCTGAACTGGGAATTAGATGCGAGACTGATGTGTCAGTTTTCCTTGAATTGGCTGCTGCTGCTGCTGCTAAGTCGCTTCAGTCGTGTCTCACTCCATGTGACCCCATAGACGGCAGCCCACCAGGCTCCCCCGTCCCTGGGATTCTCCAGGCAAGAACACTGGAGTGGGTTGCCATTTCCTTCTCTAATGCATGAAAGTGAAAAGTGAAAGTGAAGTCACTCAGTCATGTCCGACTTGTAGCGACCCCATGGATTGCAGCCTACCCGGCTCCTCCGTCCATAGGATTTTCCAGGCAAGAGTACTGGAGTGGGGTGCCATTGCCTTCTCTGATTGGCTGCTTGAACGGGGCTATTGGAATACAAACAAATATATCCCTTCTTTGGAGCAGCAAGCTGGTATGAACTGTCTTTTTCTGGTCAGTGGTGGCTTTCTTGGACAGCTGGGAAACTCATGGGAGTGGTGGAGGTAAGTCTTCACACTGGACTGCTGTCTGCAGAGGGAAACCCACTCATCTGAATTAAAAACTTCCTCAGCTGGGGACACACATAAGGGCCAGCCAGTCTGTTCCAACCACTCATGGTGGATTTAGACTAGGGAAGGTAGAGACGTGACTCTAGGCTACAATCTACAATCCCAACCAGCAGGCTGGCCCACCCTGGGATCATCACTAGAGATTTTTATCTCAACAAACAGTCAATTTGTTGATCAGACAGTCTGAATGGAATGCTTATTGATATTTAGATGCTCCCAAAGAGGAAACGATAAACTTTTATAGGAAATCAACCAAAAAATACAGTACCAGACTTTTTCAAAGCTGCCTCTCCCTCTGCTCCTGCCTAAAGTCCTCACTGTCCTGAACTACCTGATTCCTTCTCTCCCCATCACCTTGCCTCCTGCTTCCACCCCGCCTAGTAAAAGAGGACGTACAGTCAGAAGTAATTACATCCCCTTTAAGGCAGAACCTACCACAGGAAGAGGTGAGCTGTCGTCTGTGCTTATAGACACACCCTGGACTAGAGCAAAACTTAGGGCTTTGGCGAGGGAGCTTCCCAATCCTAGTCAGGACCTACTGGGATTTGCAAAGGAATTTAAGATAAACATCCCAACCTGTGAGCCCGGTTTTGCAGATCTGTACCCATTAATGCAGCTATTCCCTTCTGAAAGTAAAGCGAGGGAAAGGAGAGACAAAGCAGAGTGGAAACACCTCTCAACCAATTTCAGTTCCCATGGTTCACAGGTTCAAAGCAAATGCAATTAACTCATGTTTCCCCCAAGCTGTAGCCTGGACAAAGATTCAGCAGTGCAAACACAGAAAAGATGAATCCTGGATTATGAGGTTTGAGAGCTTTCAAACACTATTCTGGCACGATACCTGAATGAAGGTGTCAATGAGGAGCTGGCTGCTCTAACTAAAAAATACAACTTAGGTTGATCAGCATTACATAAAATGCCCTTACCGTGCTGGCTGATCAACTTCAAAAATACTGATAGAGAAAATACATCTGTAAAAATTGTACCTTCCGATTGTACCAATTAAGTAATCAAGGTCAGGCTACAGTTAATAAATCCCCGTTCAGTCCTCGACTGACAAAGGAACCTAGCACTTGCTTTTACTGTGGGTTTAAGAAGAAAAAGTCATTAGAGAAGGAACTCTAGAAAATGAAGAAAGATTTTAAAATGGACTAGATCTCAGGGCAGAATCCAAAGTTAGACAAGAATGAGGCTGCTCCAAGGGAACACTGGGAGTCTTTCCTGTTTATCACACGGGGAGAAGTAGAAAAGAAAACAGGGGAAAACAGTTAAAGCCCTAACAGAAAGGAGGGGGGCAGCTTTTCAGGTTTAAACCTGACCAAAATCTGAGGCTGCTGCCCAAGGAACGGTGCTTAATGCAAATGGTGGGGTTTTAATGTACCTGTTAAGGCTCTTTAGAATTTTCCTTAGGAGAACGTAAAGGAAGGAGCTCACCTTTTCTAGTACAAAATGCCCCGTTCACCCGATGGAAAGAGATTAGAAACTTATGAAGGCCAGGCTGCCCTTCCTCCTAAGGGGAAATGTTCTTAGACCTGAAAGATGGGACTCTATGTGACCCACGATCAGGTGACGCAGGGGAAGATCGCCGGGCTGAGCACCGTGAGAGTTACAGGCACGTGACCCTCCTGACAAGGAGAATGCATTCCCACTGCAACGACCGGAGACGAGAACAAGGCCCTGCCTGATACTCATCAGTACCCGTGGAGGGAGGAAGCCACAGAGTGAAAGCTTTGACGCCGGCTCACGTTGAGAAGGGCCGGTTGCACCACCCCTGTGGCTCTCTCCGCCAGTTAACGGCCGGATGGGTCAAGGTCGGGCTGCAGCGACGCTGCCTCACTCCTTGGCTGCCTCACTCCTTGCTGTGCTGCACTGCCAGCCCCACCCCTCGCCGCCCTTGTCGCTGGGACGGTGGCCCCTCGCTGCGGTCTCCACAGCGCTGTTCAGCCTCTCCACTTGGGATGGACGGCAGCACAGTGCTGCAGGGCAGACCCAGGTGACCTGGCGTCTCCTCCCGAGTCAGCTCGGACAGAACGAGCAGGCGATTTACTGTCGTGTTCAGTTTCCAGCAAGACAGCCTGTGCTGCAGAAACCAGCTTCAAAGGGATAGAGCGACCCAGGGAAAATGATGATCCGAAGGCTGATGTGACGGGTCATCGGAAGGACAGTTGGCAGTGGAGACACTGGCTTTCCCTATGCCTGAGACACACGCAGGTCAGGGGCTTTCCAGGCTGCTGCAGGAACTGGATTCCAAAACTGTCTTCAGTGGCCCCACTATTATGTGACTACCTTAGACAAAGCCCAGCTGAGCCTCTTTGGGAGAAAAAGCATTCTGAAGCCACAGAGACCCTAAAACACTTCCTGGCAAAGGCCCTGGCCTTGGGGCATCCCAGTATTATTTACCCTTTTATTCTCTTTGCACGTGTAAACAGAGACGCTACACTAGGAGTTTTAACCCAGTGACAGTGCGGTTCCTACCGAGCAACCAGACGTCGCCACCAGGAGCCGGCTTCAGCAGCCAAGGACTGCTGCGTCCAACCACAGAAGGGACGGTCTCAGGTCACACTCTCACCATCGCGGTCTCCCACTCCGTGAAGGCCTTTCTAAGCACTCATCACACACATTACCCAAGCCCACTGCCTTCTCCTGAGGTGGTCTTGCTCTCACCAAAACTCTCCACAGGTGTAACAAACAGCCCAGCACCGGCTCCCAGAAAGCAGCAGACAATGAAAACCCTTTGTCTTCTGGGACTGACCTTCAAGGAAGCCCGACGGACAATTCTGATTTTAGGTTACTCACTCACTGTGGTTCATGTCTGAGAGAACCTCGTGGAGGGGCGGGCTGCACCATTTGTTTCTCCCGTGCTGTCCCGGAAAACAGAGTTTTGTCTGAAATCTCCTCCTTCAACAGGCTGAGGTAACAGGACTGATAAGAACCTGCCAGTGTGCACAGGAAGTCTGCTGATACTGACAGATGCCGCCGCCTTCTGGGGGCACAGGACGTCCAGCATCCTGAGGGAGCCTGTTCACAACGGTGTTCAGCATCCTGAGAGCCTGTTCACAACGGTAAACGTGAGCAGCGTTGCTGGAGGCGGCTCTGCCTCCAGGGCACTTGCTGCTATGGTGGCATCAAAGGCCCACTCTGCAGCAGTGACCACGTGGCCACGACCACACTGGCCTCCCAGCAGCTGTCCTGACAGGTGGCTCAGGGGCAGCACCCGAAGAAGGACCTGGACACACGGGGAAGGCTGAACTCAAGTCAAAGGCTGGGAATACGCCCAGACAGGAGGCCTCTCCTTCTGCGTGAGCCTCGGTATCCTCATGAGCTACCTCACTGGCACCCAGGTAAGATGGTATTGTGCGGTAAAACAACTGCAAAGGCTTTTACAGTAGCCTACTAACACCAAAAAATTAAGCTGGGTGTCCTATAAAAAATGTCAGTATATTACCATTTCCCTTAAAGAGAGGTGACCAGAAGTCTCCCGGGTTGCACCAAATGGGACCTAATAGCAGTGGGGCGCTGGTCTGTGGCCCTGACCTCTGTCAGGATGGATGGGAAGATGTACTTCAGGATTCCCTAGGGCTCTAGGCCACCTGTATGTTAATTTAGAGATGACTCTGCAGATTTACCAAGTGAGGCGTATTCCCTGGTATGACCATTTAGCATCTATTTTTCATGCCTTCAGTAGAACTGGAAGATGTACATGCCCACATCAAAGCCTTAACAGAACTCACCCAAAAGGCCTTAAATGATTAATCAGGCTATTAGCCTACTGAATTGAGGCCTCTATGATGAGAAAAGTGGTTATCACAAAATCACAGGACCCTGGATATCCTTACAGCATCTCAAGGAGGCACCAGCACTATAATTCAAACCGAACGCTGTGTTTTCTTACCAGACAGATCCTCTAATGGGATATGTTTAATGACCCACGTGAAAAATGAGGCTCCTGTCCTAAGTCGTCCACTTCCTAGTCTTCGTGGTCCTTTCAGGGAGCTGGTTTGGTTCTAGAATCTCATGGCTTAAATCCCTACTTAGGACTTTATTCATGTTACTACTTGCGTGCTATCCTCTCTCTTGTGTTACCCAGTGTGTAATCAGGCCTTTAACAAAATTAACGCTACCTAAGTCTTGAGGCAGTCAAGCAGACATATATATATATACTCAATACTGAATACTGTACTAGTGCAACTCTAGATACAGGAAGAAACTGGGGAGAATACCTCCTGGGTCATAATTGACGAGTTAAGACAGTCAACGCAGAGACCTTCAGGTCGTCTATCGGCAGGCCTAAACCAAAATAACACACTGGCCTCTTCTCATCTGACCCAGGCACGAGACCTCCTGGCACCACAGGGCAGTGGACGGACAACGCTGCGGCCGTCAGCTGGCAGAGTCCAGCTGGCCCGGCAGAGTCTGCGGGCTCGGCAGGGAGACGACAGGAAGGAGCTGTGCTCTGGGCCCAGCCTCCACCGTGCAGGCGCAACCTCCCTGCGCCCACGTGCCTGCGTCTTGTCATCACGGAAGAGCACGACCATCACAGACCTCCGTGCCAGTCTTGTCACTAGCAGGGATGTCCTACCTTACCTTTCAGAGCAGCCTCCCAGGCTGTTCTCAGTGAGGCCCCCAAGTTTAAGACTCAGCTCACACCTCCAGTTGCGGGTTCTTCAGACGCCAGCAGCAGAGACCCTAATGAATGAGTAGTTTTACATTTCTTATGGCACAGAGTTTTACAGCCACATTTCTAATACAGTGCTGGAAACACGGCTACACAAAAAGACACTTCCCTGTGATGGGTGGAACCCAGTCTCTCCAACTACGAGAGGAATACTAACACCTCCTTAATTTTAAACAACTCACCTTAAGCCTACCTACACACGTTTGGTGCACTTATGACATTCCTGACTTGTTTCAATGTTTCTGGGCTATGTGGTTTGTAAGAGATTTTTCAAATTGTTGCAAATCTCCAAAAAAAAAAACAAAGTCCAATACATTTACTGAATAAAATCTACCTCTAAGTGGACCCACGGGTCACTTGTATAATGTGCCGAGGAGAGGAGAGCGCCTCTACAGACTCGAGGATGACGACAGGGGCTCTGTCCTTGCCGCCTGGCAGGTGAGAAAGGAACGCCCCCAGCCCACTGTCAGCGAGCCAGACCTGGGTGACGGCAGGTGAAGGGCAGGGCTGCGTCTGTAAGGCGCCTGCGCGGGCCACCCAAGGAGCACTTGCTGTGGTGCTCGCACCTGAACGCTCCCCCTCCGTCTTCCAGGGAGGCTTCTTGGAGACACTGAGCAGGAGGGCGCTGTGGGGTGTGTTGCTCTTGGTGTTCAGAACAGAAGGCTCTCAGGTAAAACGCATGTATGCATTTGAATCAGTTCCCTTCAGTTTCACTGAGCCTGAGCGAGTTAAGGGTACTTGGTGGGTAAATTAGGAGTTTGAAGTTAACATGCACAGACCACTATATAAAAATAAACGACAAGGACCTACTGTATAGCACAGGGAACCACACCGAGTATCCTGTAAGAGCCCATAAGGAAAAAGACCTGGAAAAGGAGAGTTGTAGGTGTGTGTGTAGCTGAATCACCATGCTGCACAGCTGACACAAGATAAACTGAACTTCAGTAAAAAATGCCAAAAACAAAACAAGGACCTTGTAGGGTCCTTCCATGTAGGTTGGAGACAGTCCTATAAATGCCTTGTCCAGTATGCATAGTCTTATTCAAAGACAGACTGCTGTGATAAGCTGCTGTTGTAGCCACGCGTTCCGGGAAACAAACTCACTCAGAAGGACAATGCAGATGGAGCGCAGTTTATTACACCGGCGGGCCCGAGGCAGAGTCTCCTCTTAGCCAAGGACCCCGACCAGTTTTTGTGAAAACCTTATATACCCTAAGTGTACTTGCTCAAACCCACCTCCCCAGATTCCTTGAAACTAGTCCGAACAAGGTAAAAGAGAGACACGATCAAAGTTAACCCATGATTCACGTGTCACAAGACTAGATAAACAGTGGATATTTATCAACAGGCCTGTGGTCATATCCCGATAAACATAATGGAATTTACCACTTTGTTCTGTTACAGGGATAATTAGCATATTCTTTTGGGCAACGGAGAGTCCAAGTACAAGTCCTGAGGCTCTTGTATCCGGGGGTCTGGTTTTCCACTGGTATGCCGTTTCTATAGACACGGGCACACATTTCAGAGTCCATTGGGAGGCTGACCATGTGTGTAGCCTAATGTTCGCGGCCTGGCCTACGATGGAGTCCAGCTCTGTCTGTTTCCTCCTTCATTCCCCCTTTTGATGCTCTTAACTCATATTATGAGCATCACTCATAGGGATATATTGCACCCTGGCTCTCCAACCGCCAATTTGGGAGAATGACATCAACCTTCGGGTTACACAGCTCATAATACATTGTAAAATTCACGGTCCACAAAGCAGAACTACCAAGGCAACTATAACAATGGTAAATACAGTTTTCCACCAATCGCCCTTCACCCAAGATAGGACTGAAGTCCAGAAAGGAATGTTTTCATTTGACATCACTTTTACCTGGTTTTTCATGTCATCTAAAGCAGTGGATACATTGCCAGGTAAGTCAGGAATGCATACACAACATTCAACCTTAATTATAGCACAGGTCCCTCCTTGAGCAGCTGTGACTATGTCCAAAGCCATGCCATTTGAATTACAGCTTTTCTTATTTGGATTTGCTCTTCATTTAAGGCTTGGATGGCTTTTGTTCTATCTAGGAGGGCCTGTTTTGTGAAATTAGTCAAGGCCTCTACTTTAATCATAATATCTGTTGTCCCTATAGAGGGTATGAATAAGGCAGCAATATATTCATGCCACTGAAACACAGATCTTGTCCACCTAGCATGTAAATAAAGTAGATTTACTGGGGCTTGTTGTAGGTTAGGCTTTTGTTACACTGGCATTTATATCAAATGTAACCCTATGACCCGAGTCTATTCACTGTAGGTCTGGCTTACACCCAGAGAGCAGGGAGAGATTATCATTGTGTCCCAGCAAAGAGCAGAGTGGTTTAAAATCTCCTTAGTGGAGCAGTGACAGCCACCAGGGAAGTCCATCCATCACAGACAGAGGCATAGCCCCACATACCCAACAGTTGGAGGTATTGTGAAGTCCGTGTAGGAATGTGCACGTTGATGAGACCAAGCAGCAGGAGTTGATTATGTGGCTTCATCCTCAAGGGCCTCATCTGGGATCTTCTTTTCCTTCTTCTTAAGGCTGGTCCGCTGTGCAGTCCACTCAGCATTTTCTGGGTCTGCGTGGTATGTTCTCTTCACCCTCATATGATGGATCCAAGGGGCAATACCTGCAACTTTAACTGCAGTAGGGGTAGTTAGAATTAACAGTATAAGCCCCTTCCACTGAGGGGCTAGTAAATCAAGTTTCCAGTCTTTGACCTATACTTGGTCACCAAGCGTAAACTCATTTAATCTGTTCCCCAAGGGGGGAAGGCACCCTTTCTTGTACAAACTTAGTTACCCAATTTATTACCTTACCCAGTTCCATCTGCTGCGAAATCCTATCCCCCCTTACGTGAGGCAAATTTGTTGACACCTATTTATAGGAGGGGGCCTCCCGTACACAATTTCGTATGGAGAATAGCCTTGGGACTGTGGGGTCATCCTGAGTCTGAGCAGAGCCGTCGGAAGCAAGTCCACCCAGGAGCAGTCAGTCTCTATGATCCACTCGGAGAGTCTCTTTAAGTGTCCGGTTGGTTCATTCCACCATCTCAGAACTCTGGGCCCATATGCAGTGTGCAGTTTCCACTTGATGTTTAAAGTTTTGCTACTTGTTGTACTAAATTAGCTACAAAAGCTGGGCCATTGTCTGATCCAATGCTGGTAGGAAATCCAAATCTGGGAACTATTTCCCTAAGCAGGCACTGGGCTACTTCTGATGCCCTTTCAGTCCAGGTAGGAAAAGCTTCTACCCATCCCGAGAACGTACATACCGTGACCAGCAGGTAACGGTAGTGTCTGTGAGGTTTCATTTCAGTGAAGTCCACTCCCAGGTGTTCAAAGGGCAGCATGCCTTTCCGCTGAATACCTGGAGGTTTTTGTCTGAATACCCGAGAGGCAGCATTAACCTGTGAGTAGGCAGCATGCCTAGGTGGGTCGCTTGGTGTGTTTGGCTTACCAGAGTGTGTGCCAGCTCCTCCGGTGCCAATAATTTGCCACTTGGCAATTCCCACCATCCCTTTTCAGTCTTGATGGCCCCTTCCACTTTGGCTAACCTGACAGCCATTGTCCTTGTTTTATCAGGCTAGTGCCATCAGTATATAGGACCCAACTAGGATCAGTATATAGGACCCAACTAGGGTCTGGACCCTTGAGTCCTTCTTTAAAACAAACCCCAGGTACCTTACCTCCTCCTTGCAGATCTGCGCCTTCTCCTTCGACACCCGGTGACCTGCTTCCATCAGCAGCTGGAGCAGAGCTTTTGTCCCTTTCCAGCATTTTTCCTTGGTCTCAGCAGCCAGCAGCAGGTCATCCCCGTATTGTAGGAGCCATCATCCATACTCTTTCGGATGGAATGAGTTCAGGTCAGAAGCCAAGGCTTCCCCAAAGATGGCTGGGGAGTTCTTAAACCCTTGTGGGGGAGTCCAGGTGAGCTGATGTTTGGTGCCCCTGACTGGATCTTCCCATTCAAAGGCAAAGACGGGCTGTGACGCTGGGGCGAGGCGTACGCAGAAGAAGGCATCCTTGAGATCTAGGCGAGTACAAACTTTAGTCCTCGGTAGGAAGAGGCTAAGTAAGGTATAGGGGTTTGGAACAGTGGGGTGTAAAGTCACAGTAGCCTAGTTGACTAGCCTGAGATCTTGTACAGGCCTATAGTCCTGTCCTTCTTCCTTTTTGACTGGCAGGATCAGCATATTCCAAGCCGACTGGCACTCTACTAGAATGCCCGCTTGTTTCAATCTATTGATGTGGGGTAGTATGCTGGCCCAGGCCTCTACTGGTAGTGGGTACTGGCTCTTTCTAACCGGGATGGTACCTGGTTTGAGTTCTGTTATCACTGGGGCTTGATGTTTACCCAGCCTGGGGGAAGGCAGGGTTGTCTTCCGCCCAGACCTCAGGGAATAATTGAGTTAGCTCTCTCTCGTGCTCTTCTGGCCCACCTGGTTCTTCCTTCGGAGGCTCATACAACCTCCACTCATCCTGGGGTGGCATTGAGAGAGAGCAAATAAGTCATAGTGCCCATCCGGAAGGTGGGCCTCTCCTCAGTGGAGAAAGCCACTTCTGCTCCTAGTTTGGAAAGCAAGTCTCTTTCCAACAGGGGTACTGGGCACTCAGGAATGTAGAGGAATTCATGAATCACTTGGTGCGCCCCCCCATCTGACATTTTCTGGGCTGGCAAAACGATTTAATCATCTCTTCTCCTGATACCCCAGTTACAGTGGTAGTCTCTTTTTGGACAGTGGTGCCACAGGTTTTGTTACTACCGACAGTTCTGCTCCTGTATCCACCATGAAGTCAATGTTTTGGTCCCCCACTTTTAAGGTTACCATGGGCTCTCGGGGAGCTGGTATCTCTAAGCCCCAGCAGCCCTATTTACTTTCCAAGTCAGCAAGCCCCACAACTGCGGGAGCTTCCTCTTCCTTCCTTGCCTTAGGGCATTCATTCTTCCAGTGGCCAAAAGCTTGGCACCCGGCACACTGGTTTGGCTGTAACGGGGACAGGGCCTCCGTTGGGACCAGTTGAAGGACTGTCCTGTCCCTGGGGCAGATGAGGTTTTCCGGAGGGCCCGAGATAGACTTTCCCGGAGCAGCAGCTAGCATTGCACATCTCGTCTGTTCTCTTTCGTTCCCTCCGGCTCTCCGGCAGAGTGGCAGAGCGCAGTCTCTGCTTAATGCCAACATCTCCCTCCCCTTCTTGTCAGTGCTCACTGGGAGAGGCAGGTATAGCTTGGGCAGTTCAGCTGGAGCCGGATCCTGGAAGTATTGGCTAGAGGCTTCTGTCACCGGGATCGGAGCCTGCCAAAACGGCAGCTCTACGAACTCTGGGAGAGCTGGCGCAAATGCAGTGGCTGCTGCAGGAACTTCACTTGGCTCTGGATTGGGCATCAAGGCGGCCTCCGGTCCAGGTGGAGCACTGGGAGGCAGGCGCGTCATTATCCAGTATGGGAGAGGGGTCAGGTCATCCCCGTCCAAATCCTGCCAGATCCCAGAGGGAGAAGGGGGATCGGCGTGTCTTCACCTGCCAGTCAGCACAGCCGAACCAGAATACCATGTGGTCCAAGACTTTCTCCCTTAAAGTCCATTCTGCCTTGGTGGGCTTGATCAGGTGCGGATGAAAACACAGATGGGTTAAATATCTCATGTCCCAGGCCATCTCTGGAAAAGCCAATTCATACTCACTTATGTATCCCCCCTCCTTCTAGCCTAACAATTCCGAGGGGGTCAAGAATTTCACAGCAGACGGGACACCTTCTCGGGGAAGGCAGAATACGGGCATACAAGGACGAGTTTCCTATCCTAAAATCTCCCGGCGGTCACTGGTAATAATTTTCCCTGAGACGGCGTGGACACACCTCCTAAATGACCTGCACAAATTCCCTTCCTAAGCCCTAGCACACTCATTGACCTGTGTACCAAGCAATCACCACCTCCTGCCTATCCTAACATCCCCTGGCGATTGCTTGGTAATAATTTTCCCCGAAACGGCGTGGACACACCTCCTAAATGACCTTCACAAATTTCCTTCCTAAACAGTAGCACGCTCGTCAACCTGTGTACCAAGCAATCGCCGCCTGCCTATTCCAGGCTCCTGTGGGTCCGTGCCCCTTCCAGTCCCTCCCAGGGGGGTGATTAGGACCCCTTTTCCACTCTGCTGGGTGGGTTCCTCCTCACCTGAGCGCTCAGTTCCCCTGCTGCCATCCACTACCTGCTAACGTGAAAGGTCCGGGCATTGAGAAGCAGAATCCTTCCAGAAGGGTGAGGCGCCTTCCCCCCTCTAGAAGATTCAAGCCGCAAGGCCTTGGAGTAGTCCCAAATGGGACTTGTCTCCTCAAAGTGAGGAGTTTCCCGGCCAATGCACCAAATGTTGTAGCCATGCGTTCCGGGAAACAAACTCACTCAGAAGGACAATGCAGATAGTGGAGTGTGGTTTATTACACCGGCGGGCCCAAGGCAGAGTCTCCTCTTAGCCAAGGACCCCGACCAGTTTTTGTGAAAACCTTATATACCCTAAGTGTACTTGCTCAAACCCACCTCCCCAAATTCCTTGAAACTAGTCTGGACAAGGTAAAAGAGAGATATGATCAAAGTTAACCTATGATTCACATGTCACAAGACTAGATAAACAGTGGATATTTATCAACAGGCCTGTGGTCATATCCCGATAAACATAATGGAATTTACCACTTTGTTCTGTTACAGAGAGAATTAGCATATTCTTTTAGGCAACGGAGAGTCCAAGTACAAGTCCTGAGGCTCTTTTATCCGGGGGTCTGGTTTTCCATTGGTATGCCGTTTCTATAGACACCGAGCACAAAGCTCAGAGTCCATTGGGAGGGTGACCATGCGTGTAGCCTAATGTTCGCAGCCTGGCCTACGACGGAGTCCAGCTCTGTCTGTTTCCTCCTTCACTGCAAAAACAAACTTACTTGAGTATCCTTTTCATAATTAAACTTTACAATTATGTCACATAATTGGGATAGTTAAGAAATTTGGGATGGTCATGTATACACCGCAGTATTTAAAACGGATAACCAACAAGGACCTACTGAATAGTACAGGGAACTCTGCTCAATATTCCATAACAATGTAACTTTGAAAAAAATTTGAAAATGAATCAATACATGTATATGTATAACTGACTCACTTTGTTGTACACCTGAAACTAACACAAGATTGTTAATCAATTGTACTTCAATATATAAAAAAAAACAATTATGTGACATAACAAGGAACCATCTGGGAGGTGAGTCTTGGTAAACACCTCAATTAAAATGTCAAAATTCTAGTTTTGTTATCAGGACCACCAGATTTTTCAGAATTCCATACAATTTCTAGAATATAATAACAACACTTACCCATACCTTATAACCTAAGAAAGTTTTGACAGTGCTTCCCATGTAATTAAACATACCAAACAATTCTAGTTTAATCTCTTAGACATTTTGGGTTCTGGGCTCCTTTGTTACAAACCTGTCACACCTTTCCTTTTCCTGTATTAGTTTGTCCCTTATTTTCTTTCCTATTTAGAAATAACCAACTTCAGGACCATGTTACTTTTCCCCTTAACAAAATGCATTTTCATTTCTCATATCTTTCCTAGCATACTGAAATGTTTCACTTATTTTAGTGGCTTAAAATATATACATGTATGTAAGATACAGCTTTTCACCCTTCAAAGGGCTTCCTTGGTGGCTCAGTGGTAAAGAACTCACCTGCCGATGCAGAAGACGCGTGTTGGATCCCTGGGTGGGGAAGATCCCCCGCAGAAGGAAACGGCAACCACTCCAGTATTCTTGCCTGGAGAAATCTATGGACAGAGGAGCCTGGCGGGTACAGTCCATGGGGTCACAAAAGAGTCGGACGTGACCGAGCAACTAAATAACAACAGCCCTTAAGAACCCTGATCTCCAGCAAAAACAGAAGCAAGGACTTGTGATCATACCAGGGCTTCCTGATTGGAAAACTTATGTATTCTACAGCCTTCAGAAACACACGTCATCTCATCGAATAACTTCTGTCCTCAGTGTGGTGTCATATGTTTCTAACAAACCCAAACATATTTAGTTTTTCTCTCATAAAAAAGGGGGGTGAACTTAGACTTGTTTAGCAATTAGCAATTCAGAAAGTGACTCCCCATTATTTAACTTAACAAAACTTTCAAGTTGCCAAAATCTGGAGAGACTTTTTTTAAGTAGATTTCCTAAAACACTTATTCCCAAAGAGCTCAACTCCCAAAACTCTTATCTCAATTATATTTAACTTAAAGTTAAGTCATTGTATCAAGTTACTTTCCTTGCTCATGAATTGTGTAACAGAATTAATAAGATCTTATTAACTTTAAGTATAATAAAATTATAGTTGATGTCTCTTGAAACATGTCTGTATTAAGATTGACAAGCTTAAACTTTCAGACCAGATATTTAATACTGAGTATTTCCCAGATCACATGAACCTGAAATTCATTTGGGTAGGTGTCTTTTGTATTTTTAGTAAACACTTAATTTCTTTTAGGGCTTCCCGGGTGGCTCAGAGGTTAAAGCATCTGCCTCCAATGCAGGAGACCCAGGATCGATCCCTGGGTCAGGAAGATCCCCTGGAGAAGGAAATGACAACCCACTCCAGTCTTCTTGCCTGGAGAAACCCATGGACTGAGAAGCCTGGTTGGCTACAGTCCATGGGGTCACAAAGAGTCGGACACGACTGAGCGACTTCCCTTTCACTTTAGTTTCTTTTCAGCGAGTCACACAGCTCGTTTGCACATTGCTGCATAATTCTGATACTCTCTGTCGGTGAAGACGTGCCTCTGTGACAGACATCCACACAGAGACCTCAGTTTCCCTGCTGTCCCTCTTTCCTCTTCAGTCTCAGGAACTGTCAAAATGTGTACAGCTCAAAGGCACAGGAGGAGAAAAGCAGGTTCCTCTTAGAAAGCCACTTCTCACTGCACAGGCAAAAACCAGTTTTTACAACATAAGAGAGCCCCATTTGGCCATTTTCAAGGGGAGATCTCCTTCAGTACCCAAATAGCCAGTTCAGCTTAACCAACAGACAACTGTTGTTGTTCAGTCACTCAGTCGTGTCCGACTCTTTGTGACCCCATGGACCGCAGCACACCAGGCCTCCCTGTCCATCACCAACTCCCAGAGTTTACTCAAACTCATGTCCATTGAGTCAGTGATGCCATCCAACCATCTCATCCTCTGTCGTCCCCTTCTCCTCCCACCTTCAATCTTTCCCAGCATCAGGGTCTTTTCTAATTAGCTGACTCTTCACATCAGGTGGCCAAAGTACTGGAGCTTCAGCTTCAGCATAGTCCTTCCAATAAGTATTCAGGGTTGATTTCCCTTAGGACTGACTGGTTTGATGGAGTGCACTCACCCCCGCACTTCTAGATGAGCTTGCAGATGGCTCTGAAACAGACTTCAAACTAAGCGATCAATTTCAAGGAGCGTCTTCGCCACATGCAGTTACCAGGGCCCTCTCAGGAGGTCTCTGAGAACACTTAATCCTTCCACTTACTCTCTTTCCTAATCAGCGGGGTCCCCCCTCAAACCAGGATGCAGATCACTAACAAGGGTCAAAACCAGGAAAAGAGAGCAGGGTGTGGACTCACATACTGAGACAGACAGACAGACACACACTCCTGAGACGATAAACAAACCCAGTCCAGAAGGCTCACTCGGATTCAGTGGCTTAAAAGCTAAGGAATTTCATGCTGTTCTGCTTCCCACTCACAGATTAGTTTCAGCTGCACTGCGGTGTCGTCATTTAGAGAGCCATTTGGGGCCATGTCTCCCTGGATCCCAAGGAATCTTGGAAAAAGCAGCGTTACAGTAAAATAACATTTTATTCCTATACGTGGGAGCATCACTGAAAACGACCCAGTTCTGTAAAACTCACCCCAGGAAACTCTGTGACGGAGCAGAACTCTGATGTCGCATTCTGCACACAGCCCGTGTCACCAGCAGTGTCAGGGCCTCTGGGGGTGGCACTGAGGTCAGGGTGCTGGCGTGTGGGGGCGGCGTGGGGACACACACGGAGCACAACGTCCAGGCCTGCAAAGGCCGGCGCCTGACGCTGCAACTGCACAGCAGTAAGAACAAGGCACACGCCAGGCCGAAGTTAGACATGGCTGCCAGCCCACTCCCGTCGCTGTGAGGCCAGGCCCTGCTGAGGGAGGTGTGGCGTCTCCGCTCCGCGCAGGGGCTTCAGCCGGGGTCCCTCCGAGCTCTCTGGGTTCCCAGGTGTCAGAGTAAAACGACAAGTTTCTGAGTTTTTCACGTCACTAAACATGATCTAGCAAAACTGTGTATACACTGTATAGTTTAGTTATGGAAAAGAGGGAAGCTTTTATCTAGAAAGAGAAATGTTGAATTAGTAAGCTCTCCCACTAGAGCAGAAGTTTAGTAAAGGGAGGTGAACTGAAAGCACCCACGGGGGTGTGTGCAGCACTCTTCTGGGTGAGCTGCAAACATGACTCAAACAACGAGAAATCTGTCGGACCTCCTGGGCTGCTGGCTCACTCGGACCTGCTCCCCTCCTCCTGGGGCTGCTCCCCCAGCTCTGGGTCCTGCCCACCTCACGCGGACTCCATCAGATGGGCAGATCAGGTGAGAGCTTGGAGCCCTGAGGAGAGGACCCTGGGGGATGCGTGCAGGAGCCAGCCTCCTGCTCCAACCCCAGAGGGGCCCCCACCCCCACCCGACAGCTCCGCACCCCGTCCTGGGGCAGCCTCTGGCCTTTGTGAGGCACAGGGACTAGACTCCAAGGTGCACGTGCAGGAGGAAGAGGAGCCGGTCTTCCCATTGTGCTTCTTTAAACAGGGACGCATTGAAAGGAAACGTCAGCCCGTCAGCCCATCGCCAGACCAGCCCTGATGCCGGCTGACCCTGCATGGCGCCCGGCCACACCCATGTGGCTTTGCCACAGGGCTGACTCTCACCCCTGAACTGTTAACACTGCCCTTCCTGGTGGACCCTGCGCCTGTCCTGGACAGGCAGACATGGCCACTCAGTGCTCTGCAAACCGGGGATGCACCTGGGCCCGATAGCCGGGGTCAGCGGGGTGCTACTGTGCTGCACACAGTTCACGGGCCTCAGCTGCGAGGCTGCTGCCCAGCGGGCCACCACCCAAGCCTCAGGCCCTGCTGTGAAGATGGATGGTGCCAACTCCCCAGCAGGGTTCATGCCAAAGAGCGAGGCACCCTCGGCATCCAGCGCTGTGACTGTGAAAGCCTCAGAAGCCAGAACAGCAACACCGGCAGAGCCGAGCGAGGGGACGCTCGGGGTGGAGGAGAGCGAACGCTGTCAGGCAGCAGAGGCACCGGGATGCTGGGTCATCATCTCAGGAGGCTCCTTCTGCCCCAATGCCAGGCTGTGTCTTCCCAGGAAGTTGGTCAGGGTGGAGCCAACACCAGCTTGGCTGGGACAGGATGCAGAGACTGAACCCGGAAGGTCAAAGTCCCAGTGAGGGTTACGTGGGAATCAAGCTGACCTTTTCAGATCTTAACCTGAGTTTTGAGCACGTGAAGACTTATCATCACAGCTGCATCTCCAAGATGGAAAACCTCTGCAGCAAGGTGAACCGCACTGAGAGATACACAGGGACGTGCCTTTAGGTTCTGTGAACTGAGGTCACTTGATTCAAGTTCTGGGTGGTGGAAACAGCCTCGGCCCCCAGGGTCTCTGCCAGGGGAAGAAGCCCCAGGAGGAACGCGGTTTGCTGGGTGTGTTTAACGTTGAAACCGACTCTCCAGTTGAGGCAAGCAGGTGTTAACCTCCTGACCTGTGTGCGCCCCCCACCCCCGCGCTCCCCAGGGCACATGAGACTCTCACGACCAATAAACGTGTTCTCCAAAAACACTCAAGGGCACTTCCAACAGATACAAGCTTTTCATTTTAATTGCACATTCGTGGCAAGAAAAAGATGTCAGCACTGTCAGTCAAACTGTGGGGCCAACACGTGAGGGTGGCAGCCTGCAGCCCAGCACCGCCAGGCGGGTGCCCGCGACGGCTCCCTGACTCGAAACCCACAGCGATTAGGAGTAACGGGCTGGCTGCACACCTGGTTAAAAGCAGCTCTCACATCCAGACAAGTGATTACTCTCATCTCCCTCCAGTGTCAGCAGAGCCTCACAAAGGGGAAACAAAATTCTCGCTTGGATAAGCTTCGCCGGGGAGACGCTCCCTCGGCGGGTGTCGGGGTAATGACCTGCGGGCCTTCTCTCCTGCCCACATGAGCATGGCCGTGAGCAGGTCGCAGGGACGCCTCGGGGGCTGCCCCACAGCCCTCCTGGGGAGACCGCACACAGGACGGGCAGGACGCTGTCCCTGGGCACGTCCGCTTGGGGCCATCCGGCGCCACGCGGCCGGCACGCACGCCTGGGGGTTGGTGTTGGGGGGCGGCCGTAGGCCGCGGGCTGGGGCTCGAGGCTGCTACCTGGCCTTCTTGGGCTGCGCTGGCCCGTTGGGGGGGCCAGGCGCGAAGTTCCAGTCCACGGGGTTGAGCAGCTGCTGCGTCTTCTTGCGGGTCCAGTAGGGGTTGATGAGCAGCGTGAGGAGGGCCAGGCCGACCACGAAGAGCGCCAGGTGCGGCGGGAAGAGGCTGTGGGCCAGGCCGGCCCAGTGGCCCAGGCAGACCCACCACATGTGGTAGGTGAGCACCATGCGGCAGTGGAACAGGTGCACCATGGCCCACTGGTTCAGCCTCCAGAGCCGAGAGTTCGCGCAGCCGGCCTGTCGGGCGCAGAGAGGGGTCAGGGGCGGGGCCGCGGGCCTCGTGCCGCCCGCCCCGCCCACAGCCGCCCTCCCTGGGACTGCCCCCCCTCCAGCCCCCCCCCCCCGCCCCCCCCCCGGGTCCTGCACACACTACACACAGCCAGTGACCAGGCGACTCTGGGAGACCTGTCCATCACCTGTGACCAACCTCCCCAGGCCCCGGGATGAGATGTGACCCCATTTGTCTTCTGGCACTGTCACCCCAGCAGCCCATGGACACAAGCCCAAGTGAACATGCCCTAAAATTATTCTAAATTCACAGAAAAACTAGCTGTAGCCACAACCCAACAGGGAATCTGAAGACTCTGCACAGCAGACCGGGCACACAGAGATAGGCCTTCATGGCTTGTGGCGGGGATCTCGCTGCACCAGGACGGCCCGCACACCTCAGACCCACAAGCTTGTGCACCCCGGCCTCTCCTCGCCGCTCTGGGCCACACTGGGGCTGGGGCTCGTCCTGGGCCCCCTCCCAGGGGAGGGCCCGTCTGGAATGTGCAGGAGGAGAAGGGCCCGGGGAGGTGCTGCCGCGGGCCAGGCAGCTGCCCGGTGACCCTGGGAACAGGGAGGGACACGGACACTGACCTCTGGAGGGACCACACTGTAACAGAGGAAGACCCTAACCTCTCAGAGCTGCAGAAGGTGTTCACACAGCTCTGACACGGACAGACGAGAAGCAACGGGACCCGTGACCCAGGGCCAACTTAAAACAGTGGGAAAACAGAAGTTTCTTCCTTGTCTGAAGTACTGTGAACTTCCAAAAATAACTTCACAGAAAATTTGAGTTGCCTGCTGTTTCTAGGCCAGACATGACCGTGTCCTCTTCTACTACCAGGGATGTTTAAATCATCTGCAGATAATACCCAGAGAAACACCCTATTTATTCCAGCAGTTTTAAATATTAAAAACTCTATTTACATTAGCTTCTACCAAGCCTAGGCTAAGAAATGAGTGTGAAGAAAAGCAGAAGGACAAGGCAGAGAGAAACAGCAGGAAGCGGGGAGCCCAGGATTCCCTAACAGGATCCCAGGAGCCCAGGTCTTTGGAAAAAGTCTTGGATGAATTGGGGCACACATGTTCTCGGATGGAAAACATTCAAAAGGCATTACATTCTTCCCTCCTAGAATCCATCCAGATTTAGTCTAAATAAGAGAATACCTCCCTCCATATTTTATCGCTTTAAAATAACTCTAAATAATTCCACCCATGCAGTAAATGCACCAGGAGGGCTGAAGGTGCCTCAGTAAAGGATGAAATGTGGGGACGCTTCAGAAATAAGGTGATTGCAGTGCAAGAAATAAACAACACAAAATGAGAAGTAAGTAAAATATACGGAGAGCTGATACTGGGCAGCATTTTGACTCCCCAGGGAAAGGATGGATGATGTAATTACATCAGGATGCTTGCTCGCTTCCTGGGAAATCCAATGGGATCTCACTTCCCACCTTACTTAAAAATACTTTTTTTCAAATGGATGAAATGTCAATATTTCAAAGAAAAAGAAAACCACAGAGTACTAGGGAAACAACACAGTTCTATAGAAACAGTTTTATACCCAGTGTGGGGGCAGGCATTCTCCACTTGATGTCAGTCAGAATCATGACTCACACAAGTAAAATTCCTTACACTGTACGATCAGACAGAAAAGTGCAAACACCAAAACATGTAAGGTTTGAGGCTTTCAATGAGAGAGTCCTTACATGAGAAAGATTTAGCCTTTGCCTTGGCCCAAGGACGTTAAATGTACAAACTGCAGAGTGGGGACGAGAGCTAAGCGTGCCCTGGGGTGCACACACGAAGTGCAGAGTGAGTTGCGGATGCTTGGGGGACGGGGGGCCACTGCTCATCCTTTCCACCCAAGAGGCCAGCAAGCCATCTTCCACCCACTGAGTGGTCTCCTC
This sequence comes from Bos grunniens, assembly GCF_055505025.1. Classification (NCBI taxonomy): domain Eukaryota; kingdom Metazoa; phylum Chordata; class Mammalia; order Artiodactyla; family Bovidae; genus Bos; species Bos grunniens. The sequence goes on along the minus strand of NC_141191.1, from coordinate 2,410,240 downwards.
CAAAGTTCACTAAATGTCCTCTTTCCCACGGTTTCCCCACGTGCTGAAAGCAGTCATCTTAAATCACTAACGTCTACACCAGAAGCATGAACTTTTACTCCTACAATAATTGCATTAAGTTCAGAAAACTCCAAGCTTGAGAACTGAGCATTTTTGCTCTTACTCAGGCACTAAAATTTTTGCATTCATCATCACCAAATGCTCTGAGAAAAGCTGGGTCAGTAACAATCTGAGACTGAACCATGCAACGTTCCTTTGTCTAGCTTGGGTCCCAGCAAGTAGTGTGCCTAGTATATATTTATACATAAATTCACTGTTTTTTTTTTTAATATCAATTCATCTACACCTGGATTAGTGTCTCTGTGGATGAACCAGCTTAGATGTATGAGTGTGTAATTTATTTATTATTATTTCTAAACAGCATTTCAGAACCAAACTGAAGGAGGAAACAGAAGCATGAGCCCATCTGGGGTGTAAACTACATCACACGGTGGTGACGTCCGGTCCTGACACCGCCTGCATCTCATCAAACCAGAGTCCACGGCGAGAGTGCCTGGACCCCGAAGCCCTACGAAGCAAGAACTCGGCAGCTTTATGAAAGGCTTAGAGGGGTTTCAGCATCTGAGTGGCATTTACTCCCAAGGCTCAACAGGACCTGAACTAGAACTAGTCTACCTGGACACACTGGCTCTGAGCTGTCCTAGCTGAGGGGACAGCTTTGCTGTGGGGCCGCTGGCCACGTGGTGAACACAGCAAGGCTGCAAGAAGGGGGTCCTATCCCCAGACCCCCCTTTTTCATCTCCATCCTAAGTGAATGGCATCCAAACACTTCAGAGGGAAAAGACCCCAAACAAAGTGCCTCCCTCTGGGATCCCCCCTACAGCTGGGGTCTGTCTGCTTCCTGAGGAGGGGGGCCGCCCCACCTCGGGAGGAGCTGCCAAAGACCCCCTCCCCAGTGCCTGACGTGTGAGGGGCGCTGGGGGAGGCCTGTGTGAGCTGCAGGCCACAGGCAAACTCCGTCGTGAGGAATCAGGGACCCACGGAAAGGGCCCTGCCGCCACGACAGGCCCCCAGGAGCGACAGGACGGTCCATGTCCCACAGCACCCTGGGGTCAGGAGGAGACCCCAGCTCCCTGCTTCACGCCGAAGAGGGAGGGGCTGGGGCATCCAGCACCCCAACTTGTGAGCAGACAAAAGCCACAGCCTCCACCCTCCCCCAGGAGGATGCTGACAAGAAGGCCCAGGGCCTGGGCTGGGCCGATTGATCGCGATCTGGGAAGAGGTCAGCTCCGTCTGACGCACAGACTCCAACAGAGGCCCGGAGATGAGGCACAACATTTCACTCCACACAGAGGGACAAGACCCATCCCCAGCCCTGCTGAGGGGAGTCCCTGGGACTGGCACAGGATGCTCCCCGGGGGCAGGAGGACACACGGACAGAGTGGGACACTGGGCTTCCCTGGTGGCCCAGGCGCTGGGAATCCGCCTGCCAGTGCAGGGACAGGGCTTGATCCTGGGTCCGGGACCCCACACGCAGAGCAGTGAAGCCCACGTGCCACAGCTCCTGAGCCTGAGTGCCCTGGAGCTCATGGTCTGCAACAGGAGAAGCCACGGCGACGAGAAGCCACGGCGACGAGAAGCCCGACATGGCAACCAGAGAGGGCCTGTGTGCTGCGGCAAAGACCCCGTGAGGCCAAGAGAAACACACGGTTTATAAAAATGGAACGTTAGTGAACAGATGAAATATAAACAAAGTCCCAACGGAAACCAAGGAGCTGAAGAACACAATAACTGAACTGGAAACTCACCAGGGAGGTCCCAGTCACCTACAGGTTCAGTGTAAGGTACGTCAGGTCCTCAGTCGAGACCGACTCTTTGCAAGCCCCTGGACTGTAGCCGACCAGGCTCCTCTGTCCATGGGACTCTCCAGGCAAGAATTTTGGAGTGAGTTACCTTTTCCTTCTTCAGGGGATCTTCCCGACCCAGGGATCGAACTCAGATCTCCCGCACGGCAGGCAGATTCTTTACCATCTGAGCCACATGGCAGGTGTACAGTGTAACCCCTGCCAAAACGCCAAGGGCATTTGTAACAACAATAAAAATCTAAAGTTCACACGAAACCACAGAGGACCCCAAATACCCAAATCAACCTTCAAAGAAAAGAACAAGGCTGGAGACACCGCATCTTCTGACGAACATTACACCAAAAACAAAGGCAACGGAAACATAAACAACCGGGACGGCAAACTAAAAATTTCTTCAAAGCAAAGGAAACAACAGAGTGAAAAGGCAACCTACAAAGTGGGAGAAAATATTTGCCAACCATATGTCTAATAAGAGATTAATCTTGAACATATGAACTCCAGGCATTCCCTGGTGGCTCAGTGGTAAAGAATGCCGCCTGCCACTGCAGGAGACACAGGCTTGACCCCTGATCCAGGAAGACCCCACGTGCTGCACAGCAATTATGCCCTTGAGCAACACCTACTGAGCCTACACTCTGGAGCCCAGGAGTCGCAGCTACCGAGCCCACGAGCCCCAGGGCCCACGAGCCGAAACAAGAGAAGCCTGCCACCGCAACTGGAGGGAAGACCCTGTTCTCTGCAACGAGAGGAAAGTCAGTGAGCAGCAACGAAGACCCAGCACAGCCAAAAATAAATAGATAAATACATAAAATTGTTTTTTAAAACAGGACTACAACTCAACAGTAAAAAATAACAAAGACTCTGATTGAAACGTGGGCCAAGGACTTGAACGGTTTTCCAAAGATGACATACCAATGGCCCACAGACAGATGAAATGAAAACATGCTCCCTGTCACCAGTCATCAGGGAAAAACAAGACCGAAGGCAATGAGCCAACAGCCAAGAAATAAAGAAAGCATACACTGCTGAGGACATGGAGAACCTCGAACTCTGCACTGCTGGTGGGAACACAGAATGTGCAGCCACTGTGGGGAACAGCGCGGGGGGGTTTGTTTCTAAAACCGGAACTGCCTTAGGGCCCAGTAAAGGAACCGAAACCAGGATCTGGAAAGGCCTCAGCGCCCCTGAGTTCACCGCAGCGCGAGTCACAGTGACTGAGGCTGAAGCACCCCCGACCGCTCCCTGACGGACGGCGGGCGAGGAGAACGCGCTCACACTCGTAACGGGAAACCCTCCAGCCCGAGAAAAGGAGGGAGCTCTTCAGTGTGCGACAGCACGGCCGGACCCGGAGGACGTTCACCCAGTGACACAAACCAGGACAGGAGAGACGGCACAAGTGCATGTGGACGAGGCATCCAGCAGCCCTAAGTCAAACGGTGGAGGGCGGCTGCCGGGGGTGGCAGGGAGGCAGCGGGGAGGTACCCATCAACAGGCAGCAGGCTTCAAATCAAACGGGACGAGTAAGCTCCAGAAACCTGCTGCACACGTGTCCTACGGCTGACAATGCTGTGCTGGCCACGAAGATGTGTGTAAAATAATGCAACGTGAAATAAAACCTTCAAGAGACACACAGAAAAAGCACATTTTCAAGGGCTTACGAATACTGTCTACTGAGACCTCCCTGGCGGTCCAGGTTAAAATTGCACTTTCCAAGGCAGGGGACACGGGTTTGATCCCACTCGCCAGGGGGCGTCTGCAACTAAACCCGTGAGCCGCAACTCCTGAGCCACAGCGCCACCATGAAGAAGCGACACAGGAACCAAGTGAGCATCTACCGAAAGCCCTGTCCACCACGGCAGACACGACATCCAGCACGTCTTCTTTTGCCATGGCTGGAAGCCTGCTGAAAATTATTAAAATGCAATTCGATCAGAATGAGCTTCCTACTGCCTTTAAGCTCTAACCCAGCCTGGGGACAGCACAGGCCACAAGGGGCCACAAGAGGCGTCAGGGTTGAAGGGACTGCGGCCAGGCGCAGAGGCTATGGAGGAACAGACCGAGCAGGTGTGGGGGGCCTACCTTCAGCAGCATCCAGGAGATGCAGGTGAAGGGCGTGCTCATCTCCAGGAGCAGCGTGACCATGGGCAGGTAGTGGCCGGCTTGGAGGTTGACCGCAGACCCGAGAAACCCCAGGAAAGCGAAGAGGTGGTGCACAGCCAGGAAGCCGTCGAAGGTGTGGAAGAGCGCATTGGACACATGAAGGGCGAGGTTCTCGAAGAAGAAGAAGCCGGTCGCCGTGGTGATGTGGAACCAGCACCAGTCCTGCTGGCCGAGTGCCTTGTCGGCCTGGAGCACGGGGTCCAGCAGCAGCGCCCACAGCCCCGCCGCGGTGCCCTGGATGCCGAAGACCGCACGTGTGGCCGCCAGGTTCCAGAAGACCTGCTCGCGGGCCGCCAGCGAGCGGTAGGTGGCGTTCAGGGAGGAGGACAGCCGGTGGCAGACCACGAAGACGCCCAGGTAGAAGGCACAGCCGGCGGCCACCAGCACCCCGCGGACCCGCCCGGAGGTGTAGTCCAGGTCAAGGGCACCAGCGCCCAGGAGGCTCATGCTGCCCATGTCGTCTCAGCCAGGCCGGGGTCCACACGCTGCACCAGGGCCACAGCCCCGGACCCTCATGCGCCCGTCCTCACCCTGGGGAAGAACAGAGCCTGACCTTCTGCTGGCCGGACAGAGCGGCACGCAGGCCGCGCCCGTGCCAGGAAGACGGTCACAGCACGGGCAACAAGCCCCCACCTTGTGCTCCTGCATCTGGGTGACACACACACAGCAAGAAAGCTTCCACTGGAGGGAAAGACGCACAAGAGACAGGGACATGACAGACGGAGGGGTGTGGACGGGGCAGGGAAAGACACTGGCCCGGCTCATCTGTGTGTGCACGTCTATGCGTGTATCTCTGTGTGTACATCTGTGTGTGCGTGTATCTCTGTGTGTAATCTGTATGTCTATCTATGTGTGTACATCTATGTGTGTGTATCTCTGATCCCTGTGCATATGTGTATGTGTGCACACATCTGTGTGTGTGTATCGCTGTGTGTGTACATCTGTGTGCATGTATCTCTCTGTATGTACATCTGTATGTGTATCTGTGTGTATACATCTGTGTGTGCATGTATCTCTCTGATCTCTGTGCATACGTGTATCTCTGTGTGTGTGTACATCTATGTGTGTACACATCTGTGTGTATCTCTGTGTACATCTATGTGTGCGTGTATCTGTGTACACCTGTGTGTACATCTATGTATGTACACATCTGTGTGTGTGTGTATATCTATATTTCTGTCTACTGTGATGTTCTGACATCTGGACTCCCTAGACACCACCCTACTAGCCAAGGGCCCACCAGGAGCCGCCCATGACCTGTGCCAACCCCCCCGGCCAGGCCCAGCCTCTGCCACCTGCCCTATCCCCCGGGAGAGGACACCCCTCTGCCTGGATCACCCCGGCCGTGTGCCTGGCAGCTCAGAACACCCCTGTCGCCCAAAGCCCAGAGAAATCACTAGAACAGGCCAGTCTCGTGTTCACCCCACCCTGCCTGCCTTTCCCAGCAAACCCCAGGACAGGCCGTGGCCTCCATTCCACTCTGTCCTGCCCTCTGCCCTCTGAGCCCCGGGCCCCACCTCCAGGCCCTGTGAGCACCACGGGCTTTGTTGTCCTCCGTGGCCACACCTGCCTGACCCTCTCAGAACAGAGCCCGGAGCCATCTGGTCCCGCAGTGGTCAGCTTCCAGCCAAACAGGGTGAGGACCAGCTCCGACAGGAGTGGGCCGGGCAGATGGAAGGAAGCCTCACCGTCCAGAGCCAGGCTCCACACAGGGGCCGTGCGACCCTAAGCTCTGCTGAAAGGCAGCCCCTCCCGAGCCTTCATCCTGTCCGCCCCCTCCCTTCACACGTCCCCCTGGCACTGCACTCCGAGCCAGCACCTCACTTCATGGAGCTCTGTCTTGAAATGGGGGTTCCCCTTCCCCTGTGACCCTGAAAAGCTCTGACTAAACAACTCGAGCTCTCCAGGGGAGTGGCCTGTACAGAGGCCTCTTCTCCAAGGCTGGCGGACCCTGGGGCCCCGGGACTAAAGAACCAGGAACAGGGCGGTAGGTTCTGACCCCGGCTCCACAGTTTAGGAGAGGGAACCCAGGAGCCGGAGTCTGACTGCAGGATGGAGGTCGGCGGAGAGGAGGGCAGGAGCCGATGTGGGGCTGCTGGCTGGGGGTCTGCCCGGCTCATGGGACCGCGGATTCCCAGGAGCCAGGTGAGCCCAGGCCGCTCCACAGACCTCTGACCGCCACGTCCAGGCCCTCAGAGCGGGGCCAGGGGCTCAGACCACCTGAGGACTCACCTGTTCCTTTCAATCACGCAGGGCGCCCCGGGCACCTGCCCAGGGCCTGCCCTCACTGCCCTGAAGGGCCAGCTGCGGGCATGTCTGACATGCCCAGGTGCCCTAAGCAGGTACAGAACCACTGAACATGCCCAGTGCCCCCAGCTCTAGGGCCCTGCGACTCTGAGAAGCAGTGGTTTAGTGGCTTCCTTTTCCTAACCAAGTAAATGCAACTGAAAGCGTGTGAACGTCTCCTGTGTGCTGCAGGTGGTTTTAACTGTGAGCCAAGTTAAAAACCAAACCAAACCCAGTCATCCTGGAGAGAAAGCCCGGAACAAACCAGCACCCCCCATGCCACGTCCCCGCCTCTGACCTTCCTGCTGCCCACCAGGCGGCACACAGAGACGTGCGGTCCAGAGGGGCCAGGCAGAGGGCCCGGGAGGGTGGGAAGTGGAGACGTGAGGCCGCAGCAGAGTCGACCACCCACCTCTGAAGACACAGGAGAAGCCAGGGCAGAGGAGAGGGCGGCTCCCAGCACCCAGGAACCAGGGAAACCACTGGCCTCCAGAGTCACTGACAGGCAACCTCAGCCTGGTTCCGGGTCCTCACGCCTTCCAGGATCTGTGCTGCGGTCAAGGCAGACACTAAAGCTCCCAGGCCAGACAGAGCCGAGGTGGGACCCATCAGACACATGGACGCAACTCCCTCTGCAGACTTGGGAACTGACCCCAGGACTTCACCCCAGTACCCGACCTCAGTACTCCACCCCCAGTACCCTACCCCCAGTACTCCACTCCAGCACCCGACCTCAGGACTCCACCCCCAGTACCTGACCCCCAGTACTCCACTCCAGCACCCGACCTCAGGACTCCACCCCCAGTACCCACCCCCAGTACCTGACCTCAGTACTCCACCCCCAGTACCCAACCCCAGGACCCACCCCCAGTACCTTGCCTCAGTACTCCACCCCCAGTACCTGACCCCAGTACTCCACCCCCAATACTCCACCCAAGTATCTGACCCCCAGTACTTCACACCAGGACCTGACCCCAGGACCCGGTCCCAGTACTCCAGCCCCAGTACCTGACCCCAGTACTCTACTCCCAGTACTCAACCCCAGTACTCCACCCCCAGGACCCAACCCCAGTACGTGGCCTCAGTACTCCACCCCCAGTACCTGATTCCAGTACCCCACCCCCAGTACTCCACCCAAGTACCCGACCCCCAGTACTCAACCCCAGTACTTCACCCCAGGACCTGGTCCCAGTACCCAACCCCAGGACCCACCCCCAGGACCTGGCCCCAGTACTCCACCCCCAGTACCTGACCCCAGTACTCTACTTCCAGTACTCAACTCCAGTACTCCACCCCCAGTACCCAGCCTCAGTACCTTGCCTTAGTACTCTACTCCCAGTACCTGACCCCAGTACTCCACTCCAGTACCTGACCCCTAGTACTCCACCCCTGGGACCCGACCCCAGTATGTAACCCCCAGGACTCGACCCCAGGACTCAACCCCTGGGAGCTGACCCCCATACTCCACCCCCAGGACCTGACCCCAGTACTCCACCCCAGTACCCAACCCCCGTACCCCACCCCCGGGACCCGACCCCCATACCCCATCCCCGGGACCCGACCCCAGTACCCCACCCCCGTACTCCACCCCCAGGACTCCACCCACAGGACTCGACCCCAGGACTGGACCCCCCGTACTCCACCCCCAGGACTCGATCCCAGTATACCCGCTCCACCCTGGTCATTGCTCAAGCCCTCCCTGAACACACCCTCCTGCAGAGCTGCCTGCTCAGAGCTTCTGGGCAGGTTGGGCAGGTCCAACCTGTCACCCTGGGCCTCAGGGATACACAGGTGAGGTGACCCATCTGAGCCATGAGGGGCAAGTCCAGGCCTTGGGTTGGAGGTAGTCTGCAGGAACCTAGTCAGCGGCCAGAGAGCCCCCAGAACCCTGAGGTGGCACTGCTGCCCCTTGGCAAGCAGCACCCCAGGGTGCAGCAGGGCCCTGCTCAGGAAGGCAGCACAGACCAGAGGGTGGCGGGCAGAGCTCCAGCGGCTCAGCGCCTGCCCCCCACCCCACCACACCCCTCACCTTCTAGGCAAGGGGACCCGGGGCCAGCTGGTCCCGTGGCAGCAGGCTGGCCTTACCTCAGGCCCCAGCTCGAGGTCACTGTTGCTTCCCCCTGCACAGCCACACCCAGGAGCATGGACCCCTGCTCTTTCAATCCTGGGGGGCTCTGGAGTCACCCCACTGCAGCCCCTGCTTCTGGGCAGCCAAGGCCCCACAGCTAAGGGGAAGGGGCTCCGGGGCTGGAAAGCCCGCCTCTGCACCACAGGCCTCCATTTACTTCGGGAAATCAATCTATGTACAAACTTCGTCTCTTTCACAAGATTCGGTGGTTTTGGCCGCTTCCCTGCACTGGACCAGGTGTCTCAGGAAACTGAAGAGAAGGGTTTCTGCTGCCCCATCCTGGGGACCGGGGTCTTGCCACCAGAGCAGGTGTGAGCTTCCACCGTTCACTGGAGGCTACACTGATCCAAAACTTGGAAACATATCAGAAAGAGGGAAAAGCAGGCTTTCTTAAGGCACCCTCGGTCGCTTGCAGGCCTCTGAAGGTCACCTGACCTTCCAGGGCACACAGCAGGTCTGTTTGGCAGGGACTGCACTGTGAGGTCAGCCAGAGGCACCGATTAGGTGCGGCGTTCCTGGACTATCCCCCGCTCCAACCGCCGACCCGTAGTTGGTTCTGTCCTCTCTGACGGTCTTTCCTCAGTGAGTTAGTCCAACCTGATCTGTGCTCCCTGTTTGCTCAGGAATTACGCCTCTGTATTTTGAGAATTATACTTCAGCAGCTTTTAAACATTTTTTTTCCCAAAATTTAAAGACACGCTCAACATGGTAAAGCAATCATACTTCAAAAAAAAAAAAAAAAAAGAATATCACTGATTTGAGGATGCAGAGCAGAGCTCGTGTGAAGACATGCAGGAAGATCCCACTGAGTTAAAGATGAGATGTGGCAGCAACTGATGGCTTGGAGAGAACCAGCCAAGTCTTTAAAAAACTGGTCAATTTCCATCTCACCTTGTGGAGCTCTCCTTTTTTACTTTTCAGTACTTTTCATCTCCTAAAAAAGCTCCTATTCCCTATTCCACCCACAAAATTGCATCTCTTTAATCTGCAGTGTGAAAGAGGTGTTCTCCAAGTTTTAAAGTGGTACAACCCATTTTACGTCAATATTTAACGCAGAATAAACTTAATTTTTGACATTCAAAAAGTAAGTAAAAAAACACTCTCAATGAACATAATTCAAAAAATATAAACAAGTCCTACAGCCAGCACGACCTGGTCTGGGCCGGCCTGCCAGTGTCCTCTCGGACCGCCCGCGGACTGCACCCCTCCCACCGCGGCCCGAGCCCCGCGCGGCTCACCTGCTGCCGGAGCGACCTGACCACTGCCCGGCCCACCTGCGGACAGGACGACTGCCCCTCTGCATGCTCACCTGCGGACAGAGCGACCTGATCCTTGCCGGCCCATTTGCGTAAGGGGCGATTAGACCCCCGCGCGGCTCACCCGAGGACGGAGCGACCTGGTCACTGCCCAGCCCACCTGCGGACAGGACAACCTGACCCCCTGCGCGCTCACCTGAGGACGGGCGAGCCGGATCCCGCCCCCACAGTCCAGGCCTGGCCGTCACCACCGCTGACTGCACCTGGTGGGCGCGGGGATCCTCAGCGCGGGGCTGGGGCTCTCAGATCGTCGAGGAGACGCGGACCAGTAGGAGAACCCGGCCCCGCCCAGCGCCCACCCGAACACAGATGTGTTGAGACCCTCGCGCCCGGCGCTGCGCATGCGCACCAGGGGGCGTGGCCTCCCGGCTATGGGCGATACCAAGGGTGCGCGCTGGGCGGGGGCGCGGGCCGTACCACCGCACGGAGGGGTGCGGGCCATACCACCGCGTGCAGGGGGCGCGGGCCGTACCACGAGCGTGGGGTGGGGCGGAGCTCTCTGGCCTCTAGGGAACCAGGCCGGGACGCGCCCTTCACGGCCCAGGTCTGTTCCTCCGACCGAGATGGACCAGGAAAGGGCCGCCGGTCCCGCACTCGCCGGGAACGCGGCCCGACCACGCCTCGGTTCCCCCGCCGCGCCCCGCGGAGACACCCGGCGGAGCCCCGGGCCCGCAGTGATCCCCCGGCAGAGGCCGCGGGCGCAGTTTCGCTTCCCCTCGGGCGGGCAGGTAACCAGCTCCCTACAGGCTGGCCCCGCGCGCGCCGGGGCAGCCGGCTCCGGGCGCCGGCCGGGCGCACGTGCCCGGGGCAGGGACCGCATTGCTGCCCGGTGGCTCGTGGGGCCGTGAGGTCGGCGGGTGAACCCCCCCTCTCCGCCGCCTGGTCCCCGCCCAGCATGGGGGCCTCACCCCGGGAGCACGAGGCCGGGCTCTGGAGCTCCGGGACCACCTCCCGGCCTGGAGCCAGGCAGCCCTGCGCCCCGGATGGAGCAGCGGGGAGAGGCCGTGAGACCCCGCTGACCCGCGGCCCTGCTCACACCCGGCCGCCCGCGTGCTCCTGTGTCCCCAGCAGCGCCCTCCCCGCGGTCTCATCCCCGAGGCTACCTCCAGGGCACTTGTCACCGCTGGGCATCCTGTGCTCTCATGCGTTTGTCCTAGTTCCCTGTTGATTTTCTGACTGTGGTGTTAAGTAGCCCCTGGGCCCGTGCCCGGCACCTCCGCGGCGACCAGTGACCAGAGCGGGTGCGGCAGAAAGAGCCCGTGGGGTCCCATGGGAAGCGGCCTCTGCCCTCCAGCCCCACCTTGACCCGCTGCCTGAGGCGCCCGCAGTCACTTGACTGAGCTGCAGCAATGCCGCCCAGCCCGCAGACTCTGCAGTTTTCTTGCCCCTGTAACCCGTGAGGAGAACCACGGCCTCAGCCACCTCTCAGGACTTCTCTGAGGATGAAATAAGACATGGACATTATCAGCGCCCTTGAAAAGAAAGTATCGATTACTGTGTCCTTCCAGCACACTGGAGGTTTCCGCTCACACTCGGGCATGCCTCATTGTCTAGGTTGAACCCCGAGTCCTACCTGTCCTATGGAAATAGATGTGAACCGCTGGGGGAGCCACCGCCTCCGCCTCCCGACCTCGGCCCTGGAGAGGCCCCGGAGCACGCGCTTAGTTCCGCGCGAGGCGGTGACCAGGCCGCCTTGCAGAGGAGGAGCTGGGGTCGGCGGCGCCAGGTGATGACTTGCTAGTCACACAGGCAGTAAATTCCTCAGTGCTTTCAAGGGTCTTGTCATCTGCTCTGCTATCTTTAAAGCACCCTGAAAAAACCAGTCATGTTTTCCGAAAATTACAGGTGTAACTAGTGATAAATAACCGGGGGAATTGAGGAAGCCAAGCCGGGGTGAGGGATCCCTCTCCCTGCTGTGTGATGTGTGGTGTGAGTGTGTGACCAAGCTAAGCCCTTTCTGTAAATGGTCGATTGAGGAAGCCAAGCCGGGGTGAGGGTAACTGACTGACTGGTCCCATTTCCCACAGGGCTCCGGGAGGCCGAGTTTGGGGGTCCAAGCTGTGAGAGTGTAGAGAAGAGGACGGAAAATACAACTTGTAGAGGAGGTGGCCAGGGTGGCATCTTTCTTTCTGATATAAGCAGTACATGCTCATTGTTTCATCAAGAAAAAGACAGGTTTTTAGAAGACATTAGCAGATGGGGCGGGGGGGAGCGGCTGTTGGGATTTCTCCTCTCTTCCTAAGAACCAAGGGAGGGAGGGAGGGAGGGATCTCCCCAGTTTTAAACCCGGGAGTCACTCTCCGGAGTGGAGTAACTCTGGAACGTTACACTGGAGAGTGGTACCCCCACACCCTGCTGCCAGTCAACAGTTGAAAGCACTGGACCTGTGCTGGCCATCTGCGGATTACAGGTCAGAAACAAGCACAGACTCTGGATTCTGGCTGTGCTGGCAATCGGGGTCCCCCCCAGCTCGAGCCAGGCTGCCCTCCATCCTCAAGGCCCGACCTCGGGTCTGTCTTTGCACCTTTGGTTCAGCTTTAGCACAAATCCCCCACGCTGGACATCTGATCAGATTCCTCAGCCCCACCTCCCCGTTATCACCTGGGCCTCCCTGTTAAGTGTCCAGTGAGAATGCCCTGACCTTGATGCTTCCTGCCGGGAACATCCTGTCCCCCAGCCCCCCAGACACACCCTGCTCCTTGGCTGTGACCCTACTTGTCCCTGTTGTATTTGAAGGTGAGCCCAGTCTCCTCCCCACTGCCCCCACCACGCAGGTCCCCACACGGGTCTCGTGGTGCCTTGAACTGGAGCTGCTCACTGTGTTTCAGCAACTAGTCTTGACAGGGTCAGAGTGAAGGGTCAAAGTGGGCGAGTAAATAATTCATCCCACTCGGGGGCTGTGAGTAGAACAATACGGGAGACCCCTGTAGATCTCTCTCATGAGAGAGACTCTCATGATCTCTCAAAGAGCAGGCTTGCTGAGCAACAGAACTGCACGAGACATGCCCCCAACGACAAAACAGCGGTGACGTGAGACCCACATCCTGCCCGTGAGCTCAGTAAGTTAGGGATCCCCAGAACGTGCTCTCTGCACACACAAAAAAGCAGTAATTTGTGGACCTTGCTTAACCAGGTAGAGTCAAGAAGACTCCCTTGCTCAGCCTGGAGGAGGAGCTGATGATGGAAGCATGACCTCTACTCAGGAAAGACAAAGAAGTTCTCCTCCCCTCCCCACTTTTCCTCTGATTGTAAAACTGTAGCCAGTGCGTTCTCAGGGCATCTTCTATTCTAATAAAGCACCTCTTACCTACCACCTTGCCTCTCACCCCATTCTTTGTGCTCCGAAACATAAAGGACTGTGTACAGGAGCTCTTTGAAGCCCCCAAAACAGCACCCACTTGGTTTCAGTCTCATGAATACTGCTGCTGCTGCTAAGTCACTTCAGTCATGTCCGACTCTGTGTCATCCCACAGACGGCAGCCACCAGGCTCCCCCTTCCCTGGGATTCTCCAGGCAAGAACACTGGAGTGGGTTGCCATTTACTAGTTCCTTAACAACTGTGGCAAAACAAACACTTCCTGGAAACAAAAGACATTTATAACAGAAAAATGTACCTTCCTAGAGTCATTCCTGCTCCTGTTGAGTATTCATTATGTCCATTTCTTTCTCTGCAAAGCATAGTTTTGAACCACCAACCACGGTGCCTATGGCTTGGATCCAAGAGTCTGAAAACACGCTAAAGGCTCAGGCTGGGGTCTCAACTCTCTCTCGCCAGTTTTACTCCTACTGCTCTGGGACCTTGGAAGCCTTGATTAACCTCTGAGCCACAGACAGGAGAAGATGAGATTGGTCTAGTCTCTTCCAGGGACTTCCCTGATGGTCCCGAGGCTAAGACGCGGTGCCCCAACACAGGGGCCCGGGTTCCATCCATCCCTGGTCCGGGAACTAGACCCCACATGCTGCAACTACGAGTCTGCGTGCTGCAGCTAAAACCCGACACAGCCAAATCAGTAAAATAAAAATAAATATTAAAAGAAAAGTCTCTTTGGGCATCCAGGCTTCTCCTCCTTGAGTGTCAGCTAAGCCGGTTTGCCTCTGGTGCAAATAACGAGCTGGAAGCTAATGGCTGTCATTATCGTGGGTTACAAAGAATCCTTAAGTCTCCCCTGGCCAAACACATCACTGTAACAACGAAACCTCCTCGAGAAAACTGCTGGTTCTAGCGCTGCAGAGTCAGGCTGCTTCCGGGGCCAACTGAAGTACACCCTCAGCTGGAACACCCCCCCTCAGGGCCAAGTCTGGACAGTCTTGGTTGTCACGGCGTGGGGGAGGGTGCCCTGGATGCTGTACTCCCCGGAAGATGAAGCACAAGAAACATCAGCCCTGCGGGGGCCGGGGGTGGAGATGCCCTAATTACAAACAGAAACCCTGTGAGAGACGCCCCCCAACCAGTCGGTCCAGTTCCACCTCTCGGGTTGGTACCAGATGGAAATCAGGTGACCTGGAGGGTCAAGCGCAACTGTGAGAAATGCTCGATTCATACCACAGAGAGATCTAATGACCTTGATCTCTCACCTCGGTTATTATTTTACAGACAAATTTACAGACTCAAAATTTGCCGTCCATCCCCCGCCAAACAGAGCACAAGGTGATACACACATCAAATACACAGGCACGTAAAGAAAACGGGATGGAGTGTTCCCAATGTCAGGTAGAATACTGTAAGCAGGCAAATCCCAAAAGTAACACATTGAGACAGGACATGCAAAATCGCCAAACAGCAAAAACCTACCCGAGAGTTTTCAGTTTTTTTCCCCTGGGAACTGCAGCATTGGGCGCAGAGACAAGGATGTGAGACTGGGGTCAGCTGAGCAGAAACCACAGCCGCAATTAGCAGACAGACTGCCTACTCGCAGGCCTTTCTCTTTTTACAGTCACCGAGCCAGAGGAGCCATCAACGAGCTGTCCCGCTCACCAGGGCCTGAGGGCCCCGGATGGCCCGACCACCACTATCCTCTGACAAAGTCCTCTGCTCAGTGAGACCAGGGCAGAGTGACTCTGGTTCTCCATAATTACTTGGTAGGCGTGGGGAGTGTCACAGGCAAGGTCTGAGTCACTCTGGACGAAAGTCACCCAGCGCGAGGGCCACAGGACGCCCATGTGCCACTCGGGGCCATGGTCATGCCCGGCGGGGGTGGGGTGGCCTGGCCCCGCGGCCAAACCTGTTTAGTGTGAGTCGTTCCAGGATAAAAACAAGCAGCAGGATGGAGGACGAAGCCTCCAGAGGGTCCGAGATGGGCTGCTTCCGCCTTCACTAGGGAAGACTCACCAGGTTGGGGTGAAATGACACACGCTGACCTCAGAGTCACGTTTCCCAAACAAGACTGCAGACAGGGCTTCCCTCTTGACTCAGTGGATGAGAATCCGCCTGCCAACTCGGGGATACGGGTTCTATCCCTGATCCAGGAAGATCCCAGATGCCACAGAGCAATAAAGCCCACGCACACCAAGCCCTGGGTCCGCGCCCAGCAACCAGAGAAGCCACGGCAACAAGAAGCCCGCCCAGTGCTACTGGAGAGCAGCCCCCGCTCTCCACAACCAGAGAAAAGCCTACACAGTGAAAAAGAGGCAGCCAAAAATAAACAAAAATTTTTAAAAAGAATAAAATAAACTAAAAAAACTCTAAAATCTGCAGACAGGGTAGCTTTATGTCTGGACGCTGGTCTTCTGTTCTTTTCTACCAATAAATATTAACCATAAAAATCAATGAGCTCCCAACCTCAAAGCACCTGGGAGCAACCTTCCTGTTAGTACACAATTCACTTAAGAAAAAGGGGCTTTCCTGATAGCTCAGCTGGTAAAGAATCCGCCTGCAGTGTAGGAGACCCCAGTTCGATTCCTGGGTCGGGAAGATCCCCTGGGGAAGGGAAAGGCTACTCACTCCAGTGTTCTGGCCTGGAGGATTCCAAGGAATAGTTCATGGGGTGGCAAAGAGTCGAACACGACTGAGTGATTTTCACTTTCACTTAAGAAAATAACAGGACCGTCTGAACTTGTGTTTACAAGCATCAAGAGAAGACATAGGGCCTAAGCTTAGGACAGTCACTGTATCATACAAAGCAAGAACACCCATACAGAGAATGCTTTTCATCAAGTTTGTTTCATAAGCATTTTTAAACTTATTTATTTCTTTATGGCTTCATTGCCGTGTGGGCTTTTTCTAGCTGCAGTGTACAGCCTGCTCACCGCGGTGGCTTCTCTTTTGCAGAGCGCGGGCTCTAGACGCCCAGGCTTCAGTAGTGGTGGTGCGTGGGCTTAGCTGCTCCGTGGCATGTGAAATCTTCCTTTGCCAGGGATCGAAGCCATGTCCTCTGCGTTAACAGGTGGATTCTGAACCACTGGACCACCAGGGAAGTCCAAGCATTTTTTTAGTATGTGCTCCAAGTGAGCAAGTAACCACGGCCGTTTCAGTTAACCATGGTCCATTCCGAAGGGAGAAGAGATATTGCGATAAAACAGAATGTATTCGGGACTTCCCTTGTGATCCAGTGGTTAAGATATGCCTTGCAATGCAGAGGACGTGAGTTCAATCCCTGGTTGGGGAAGTAAGATCCTACATGCCACAGGGCAAGGAAGCCCACGTACTACAAGGAACAACAAAAGAGCCCATGTGCTGCAAGTAAGACCCTACACGGCCAAATAAATAAAATTAAAACAAACAAACAAACAAAAAACAATGTATTCTCGGTTGAGAAAGTAAGTCTTGGTTTAAAGCTATGTTTGTGTGTTAAGGATGTTTTTTATTTTCTGTATTTATAACGCTTTGATACCTTGGGGCGTGTCTGACCCGGAAGGACCGCCCCTCCCAGACTGAGGAGACCACATATAAACTACACAGCACCCCCACCCGCTCCATCCGGCTCTCCCGTGACACTAGCTTCCCAGACAGGCGCCCTAATCAGCCAGGACAGACGTGTCAGACGGCGGGGGCCCCTGCCCGGAGCCCAGATCCAGCTGAAGTGGTTCAGACTCAGCAATCCCTAACTGGGCCAGCCCCCTGCCCGCCCCGCCTTTCCCAGGAGGACCACCATAAAGCTCCCCATTCCTTCTGTCTCCCCGCGTGACCCCGTGGGGGGCCACCTCCTGTCTGTGGGCTGTGCGAACACAGCTCTCCTCCGCCACCACAGCACCTCCCGGGCTGCCTGTCTGACCTCCATAGAACAATCCCAGGGCACATTTGAGGCAGTTTGCCAGAGTTCACACCTACATTTTCAGGTGGACGCTCAGTTCTTTCAACCCTGTGAAAAACTAACAACAAAAAGACCCAAGAGCGAAACAAAGCCAACGAGAGCAAGAACGCTTTGAGCTTTCTGCTGAATTTAAGGCATGGGGCGAGGTTTAGTCTCTGTCTCTACTTCTTTAAAACGCAGCTAGTGATTTATTAAATAAATAAATAAATAAAACGCAGCTAGTAATTGTCCCTGCCACCCAGACCTGCAGGCGGCTGCACCAGCGTGGCTCTCCTGGGTCGGGGTCATTTAAGTCCCCCCTGGCCGGTTGGTAAGAACTGGCTCCTGAGCTGCCCCCAGCAGTCCTGTGTCTAGGGCCTGAAGCGCTGACCTGCTCGCTGGACACCTGGGTGTCCAGGGCCCGGTGGGATGGTCACAGGGCCCAGGGGGATGGTCAAGGTCATCTCCTCAGTGACCGAGGCCCTCAGACCAGCAGTGGCCAGTCCGCGCTGGGAAGTGTGGCTATTCTTACTCTTATTTTCCTTCGCGGATGCTTGGGTACCCAGTCTTGTTTGTACTATGCTAAGAGCCGAGGCTGAAGGTTACTGTTGAAGTAATTAAGTTCTTAAGTGAAGTGCATAATTAAAAATTAATTGAAAAGAGGAACAAATAAGGTCTGTGGAGCTTCTGTCCTCACGTCTCCCGCTGAAACACGACTTGTAAATTCAAGTCAAGCCACCTCGACATTCTTGCTGGGAATTAAAGCCCATGAGCCGCTGAGACAAGGGGTCATTGCTGAGCAGGCGCTGCTCGGACACCAACACCATTGTCTCAAACACAGGCTTCCACTTAGCTTCCGAACGACCACTGTGGCAACAGATGCTAACTTACCAAAGGCAACCAGCAGGAAGCAGGGGTGGACTCGGGGGCACCCGAGGCTGGGCTGGAATTGGGGTGCAGCTGGGAAAGTGGGGCGACATGAGGACTCAGGGCGCCTCTGGGGACCTGACGGGTCGGGGAGGGCAGGGGCTGCCTGGATGAATCCCAGAGAGAGACTTCTGTTTAGGCCAGCCTGAGCTCAGCCATGGGAGGCACGGTTTAAACTGTGACCTCTGTACAGAAGTTTGCACAGTCTTGTCTGTTATTTTGTCAAAAACGAGGCTGAAGCATCTCGGGGCCTGACCACGGCCGCTGTGCGGGATGTGAGGGCAGGTGCAGGGCCGGCCCCGGGCACAGGGGTGCGTTGTGGGGGTTTCCGTGTGAGCCCAGCGGCCTTGGAACCCACGTCGCAGAGCCTCACTCCCTGTCCTCTGTGTTCAGCAAGGCCGTCTCGGGTGGGACGAGCAGTGACGATGCGGCATCTCTGCTCCATCCCAGGAGCTCCTGGTCCAGGAGGATGTGGAGTCCTGCCCCAAGGCCACAGGTGCGCCTGGCACCAGCCACAGAAACAGAACCCAGAGCCAAGGTCACCTCCCAAGCTGACAAAGCCCCTTTGTAATTGTTGTCAAAAGCACCCTAATCATTGCTAACAAACTTCCTGACTCCCAATTACGCAAAGATGCCCACTCTAGAAAACATCCCACAGTGCCCCAGCCAATCACCTAAGGCCAGCCTTCCAGCCTTGTTTTGTCTTAAGGCTACAAAACTAACTATTAAACTAAGAAAACTGTCAGCTCTGCCTGGTCTGTCAGGAGGTTGGCCCACTGCACTCGCAGAGTCCACTTTATCTGCCCTTTGCTCTTACTAAACTCACTCCCTTCTGAAATGCTCTGTCTAGAAATTCTTTTCCAACCCACACTCTGGCTGTCTCAACAGAGAAGACGACACACCTCAGCCGGTTCATCCCGTAAACAACCTGCTCCAGAGGGCGGGTGCGTGCCCAGCTCACACGTGGAGCCTAACCCTGGGTGGGGGTAGGTGCTGGGAGGGCCTTGGGGGGAGGTCACAAGGGTGGAACTTCCGGATGGCATCCAGGCTGTGATGCCAGGTGAGGACACAGGGAAAAGATGCCACCGATGGAGCTGGGGGGAATCCGTCTGTCCTCAGCAGACACGGAGCTGGTCGTCCAGTCTGCAGAGTGTGAGAAATAAACATCGGGGGATTAAGCCCCCAGCCCCTGGGAGTCTGCTGCAACCGCTGGAGCTGGGGCAAGGGTGCAGCCACTGTGTGCCCATGACTACACCTCTGTCTGCAGCTGTGACTCTACTCAGAATGTGTACATATGGTTGTATATGTGGAAGCAGCACAGAGAAACTGTGTCTGCTCCACTGACAGGTGCCTGCTGGGACACCAGCATGCGCTCGCCTGCCTGACTCACGACTTGGTCCCTCTCGATTTGGGGTCACGTCAGCGTCCTGGGGCCTCTGTAACCCAGCACAACATCTCGGGCAGCCTAGAGCAACAGGGGCTTGTTTTCTCACAGATCTGGAGACCCAGCCCCCTGGGAAGCCCCCTGGGAAGGCTTGGGCGGGTCTGCTCCCGGCTTCCCTCTGGTGGTGGCAGCGGCCCCTGGTCCCCACCAGCATGTCCCCTGCGTCCCCCCTCCCCCTGCACTGGGCCCAGACCCCCCTTTCCATAAGGGCGCCCATCACAGTCCATTAGGACCCCCCTCCCCAGACTTCATTTTAACCTGATGACCACTATAAAGACCCTGTTTTGAAATCAGGTCACATTCTGAGGGGCTGGGGTTAGGACCCACCGTGTCTTTTTGGGGATGGGCAATCCAACCTGAAACGGGACCCTTCTCTGAAACACACGAATCCCACCTCATCCAGGTCTCATCTCTCAAGGCCTCGTTCCACTCACCTGTCTCAGAGAAAAGGCAACAGAGGAACGGGCTTTGCTTTTCTTTCTTGAGAACAAAGCAGATGGAGAGAAGAGAGCAGGCCTGATTGCTTTCACTAGCTTTCACTAGTGAAAAGCTTTCACTAGCTTTCACTTTGTTCCTAACCTGTAGACTGTAACTAAGTTTGCTTTTTTGCCCCCTAACTCTGCATACGCACCTATGAGGCTTCGCCTCTATGCTGATGACATCCCATATCTGGTGCTCACCTTTCAGGCTCTCTGCACAGACCACCCCTTGTAGCTTGTCCTTTTTGCATTACAGAAAGCAGGCCTCAGGGCAGTAACACAAAAGACAGTGGAGCCAATTACTGGGCTAAGGAAGCCAAGACACCCCCAGCACCTGTGGTGAGTTCTGGAGCTGCGCCTTGACCTCTGACCCCCGCCTAAGGGGACTACGGTTCAGTTTAGGGGTCTTCTTGAAAAAGGAGATCCTGATGGAAAGTATTGCTTTGGGGCAGGTCGGGTGGGACTTGGAAGTCATGTTTGGGCGAGTCTCCACCATACGGTGGAACTACCTGGAAGCAGCTGGAAACTAACATTCAAGGGCTCATAAAAATAATGACATTGCTTTGGGCTTAATTTGTAACTCAGAGAAAAGGTCTTTGCTAAATGCCTCATACAAACTTTTGACGATATGATAAACTGTAAAATCATAAAACATAAAACTCATAAAATAAATTTCAGTCTAATTAGAAATCTTGTCACTGATAAAATCTTTCAGGTGACAGACCAGTTCTTTGGGGAACTACAAACAACTTTCTCTTGGAAATCTTAAAACCAAAATATAAATACAGGCCACAAGGATCTGAGACTGAGCCTGATTAACTCAATCAGACAAGACCTAAAACCAAGGGGAAAAAAAAGTGACAAGTATAAAATTCAAACCGCTGGAATTGCTCCCTCAGCCAAACCTGTTGTGGTCTGGGCGCAGGTTGGAAAAGAATTTCCAGACACGAGACAGAATAAGAAGGGAGTCAAGTTTTAGAGTGGGAGAACCTGTTGGAACAGTGGGCCAGCTCAAGGGAGAACCGACGTCGATCGGGGTCCTTAGTCCGCTTCTATAGCCAGGGTACAAGGAGTGGGACAGGGGCCTCGCAGGTCGTTTGCTGATTGGATGAGGCACGTAGTCTGGGTGGGGAAGAGTAAGGCAAATGCCTTCTCCCTGTGGGGTAGGAGGGGAGACAGGTTCCGCCGGTCAGGAGGCCCTGAGATCCAATAACAGTTACAGCATGGGGGAGGGAGGGAAAACAGGGTCTGGTCTTTCCACTCCCGCTTCCAAGACCCTCCTTGGTTTCATCTGCTCTTTCCTCCTTGGGTCACCACAAAACCTTTAAAAAGATAATAAGCCTCAGTCATCTGAACAAGCAATATGAATGTGTTTCAACCATTCTTTGTAAACTAGTAAACTTATAATGCAATATCTGGTTCATAACTAAGTCTTTATTTTTAAAGAAAAGCCCTGAGATCTCTAGTTTTGCCTGCTTGTGGATACATCATACATATGAGAGATCTCTACCTTTGGAAAGCATTATCAAAATTAAATGCATAAAAAACTCTATTAAATTGAGAAGTGATCGCTTACAAATTAAATATAAATAAACCGGCGTAAATGGCTGATTCCAGATTCACAGGAACTACAAAATATTCCATATAAAGTTGATACCTGGTATTAAAGTTTACTGATCTAATTGACATATGGTTAACAGTCACGAAATTAAGTATAATATTTTATAGTACCTAGGTTTAATAAATATTTTATTTGTTATAAGGAAAATAACTTCATATAATAAAACTTTAAATGTAAATGAGATAAGAGCTTTGGAATAAACTCTTTAAAATAATATTTTTGAAATGTCTACTTAAAACGATCTGGTTGCAGGGAGAAAGCCAATTCTGACTCCATGTTGGAAACTGTTTCATTGACTTTCTTTTTTGTTGCTTTTATTACTATAATCATACTCAATGGCTTCCCAGAGGACCCTGCCCCTCTGCTTGACTGTAAACTAAAGCGCCTTTGTTCAGAGAGTTTGTCCCTGCCCACCTGTGAACAGAAGAGGTTAACACCCCCCTTCTGAAGGCTGGCCATTCCTTTGGGGATGTTTCACAAGCCTGAAGACCCTTTCACTTTCCCCTGCCTCTCCCTCTCTAGTTTGCCCTTTGACTTTAGTTCCTTATTGCTTCTTTCTCTCTGGTCTATAAAAGAAACTGGCATCCAGACCACAGTAAGAAGGTTATTTTGAGGCACCAGCCTGCCATCTTCTCAGTCGGCCAGCTCCCCAATTAGAGTCTCTTCCTTGCCTCAACACCTCGTCTCTCGGATTCATTGACCTGACCTGCAGCAAGCAGAAGGAGTTTGGACTCGGTAACAATCTTTCCAGGTATTTGGTAACTTAAAGTTATAAAGTTGTATTAATTTAAATTAAATGATAAAAGTTTATTAAATAGCTAAAAAACACTGAGACATCAATTACTGAATTAAAAAAAACTAAAGGTATTTGTCATTGTTGTTCAGTCGTGTGTGACTCTTTGCAACCCCGTGGACTGCAGCACCCAGGCCTCCCTGTCCTTCAACAACTCCCAGAGCTTGCTCAAACTCATGTCCATTGAGTCGGTGATGCCATCCAACCATCTCATCCTCTGTCATCCCCTTCTCCTCCTGCCTTCAATCTTTCCCAGCATCAGGGTCTTTTCTAATGAGTTGGCTCTTCACATCAGATGGCCAGAGTATTGGAGCTTCAGCTTCAGCATCAGTCCTTCCAATGTATATTCAGGACTGATTTCCTTTAGGATGGACTGGCTGGATCTCCTTGCAGTCCAAGGGACTCTCAAGAGTCTTCTCCAACACCACAGTTCAAAAGCATCAATTCTTCAGCACTCAGTGTTCTTTATGGCTCAACTCTCACATCCATACATGACCACTGGAAAAACCATAGATTTGACTATACGGACCTTTCTCAGCATAGTGATGTCTCTGCTTTTTAATACGCTATCTAGGTTTGTCATAGGGCTTCCCTCATAGCTCAGTCAGTAAAGAATCTGCCTGAAATGCAGGAGACCTGGGTTCGATTCCTGGGTTGGGAAGATCCCCTGGAGTAGGAAATGGCAATCCACTCCAGTATTCTTGCCTGGAGAATCCCGTGGACAGAGGAGTCTGGCGGGCTACAGTCCATGGGGTCGCAGGAGTCAGACACGACTGAGCGACTTAACTACTACTGCTAGGTTTGTCATAGCTTTATAAAGGTATGTTAAAATATTAACAAAAATGTATTTAGAAATATTAAAGGTAGTATAAAAACTATAAACATATTTCAAAATACTAACAAAAATGTTTGCTGTCACCCTGAGACGTTCTCTATAAAAAACCAAATATTTTTGGAAATTATCACTAGTGTTCATGCTCACCTGTCCATAAAATGCCAATATAAAAGACAGTTCATAATTGCTTATTTCTTAGTTTTTACTAAAAATTAAGGTGTTCAGTAATTAAGGATCCAAATTTAAACATGCAATTAAAGCAAATGAAATAACAAACATTTCAGTATACGGTAAGAAAGTAAAATATATGATTTTAGTAAAAAATGACATGAGGAATGGAATTACATTTTATTGAGGAAAAATAAGACTGTGAGCTTCTTGGTTTTATTTAGATGGGAAATGAGAGGCTGATCTGGATACAGAAACTGATGAGAGACTGCAGAAAAAGCTTTATGTATAATCAGGATTAACTAAGTTTAGATTTTGTTCAGTAAGCTCCTGCAAGACTAGAATTAGTTTCTTTCTGTGTTGGAAGTGCTCCTTTTTGATAACAGATCATGTGAGTTCCTGTGCCCTTAAGTGATCCGAGCTTGTTTTCTTTGTCTTGTGACTTTGGTTAAATAAGTGTTGTTTCAATGCCCTATGATCCTGTATTGTTCCAAAACCTTTTTGACGTTTCTAACAAACTTCCCAAATACCAAAATCTAACTAAAGCTCTTTTAGCCTCCACCTGACTCTGGGATGGATGCATTAAAAAAAACCTCTCTGAGACATCTCAGAGAGGAATGTCCAACTGTACATTCGGTATTTTTAATTCAGAAACTGTCAGACAACTTGAGGTAAACTATAAACTATAGTGTATGGATAAATTTCATTAATATAGATATTTCAGAATTTATATGTAGTCTCTAACATCTGATACGTCCTGATAAAATGTTATCAGTCATAATCCTAGTGATTATCCTAAAATATTTTATGTTGCAAAAACATCCAAGTTTTCTGCTAATTGTACTGTACTCAAATCTTTAATCACTCTTTTTCAAGTTTTGTCCTTTATAGACAGTCATAATTTTATAGTTTTTACAAAATGAAGATTTTCAAGAAGACTCATAAAAAGAATCGTTTAAACAAATGTAAGTTTCTGATGGCCTTTAGACAATGCCACTGAACTGGGTAACAAATGACAACACTCTGATGGAAAACCTGATTACTGCACGCAGATCAATAGGAATCAGTTACATGGGACAGAATGAATATGGTTTATATGAATATGATGAATACGTTTTATAACTTTATGACTTTGGAAAATATCCTAACTTAAATCTTTGTTCCTCAAAAAAACTTTTTCTCTTATGCTATGACCTACAACAAGTTAATAAAGTATGCCTCTGTAAACAAAGATGAAACATTTATCTTTTTCTATCTGACCCTGCCAGAATTTAGCTTCTCTAGATGGCTCTCCTTTGGATTTGATGGTTTACTACAAACAGATTACAACGAATACACTAATCACTGTTTTAATTTGTTCTGTTTCCAAAGTTTGTGCTTTTGTTTCCCCACTACACTATGACTTTGACAATGTTACTAGCTGTATTACTTATATCCTATTTTATAAAACTGTTGTCTTTATAGTTCCAAGTGTGTAAACAGGCCTCCAACAAAAATGATGATGACTAGGTGACTTGAGGAGAAGGCAATGGCAACCTACTCCAGTACTCTTGCCTGGAAAATCCCATGGATGGAGGAGCCTGGTAGTCTCCAGTCCATGGGGTCGCTAAGAGTCCGGCATGACTGAGTGACTTCACTTTCACTTTTCACTTTCATGCACTGGAGAAGGAAATGGCAATCCACTCCAGTGTTCTTGTCTGGAGAATCCCAGGGACGGCAGGGCCTGGTGGGCTGCCGTCTATGGGGTCGCATGGAGTCGGACACGACTGAAGCGACTTAGCAGCAGCAGCAGCAGGTGACTTGAAGCAGTTGATCAGATACGTACTTCTGTATAAGATCTTTGATTGTAACAGTGTAACTCTGGATATGGGAAGAAGCAACAGAAGGGAATATTTTCCTGGACCACAAGAGACCAGTAAGTACAAGTAATCCAGAGAATTCTGAATACTGTTTTATGGTCCAGTCCAGTAACAGCATATTGAATGGCTTGTTAAAGAAACCTTCACAAGACCTGGGAATGAACATTCCTAGGACCGTGGGACAAAATAGTCACGTACTGCTCCCAAACCACAGCCAGCTTCGTGACCCTGAAGGGTTTCTGCCAACTGGAAATTGGCACTTGCCATCTACTTCTACAAAGATGAAATCATGGCCATCGCAGCTGCTGACCTTCAACACCCCCTGAAAAGAGTTCAGGGTGGAGATCGGGAATGAGGCACTCTCTGCTCTGAAAAAAACTGGCAAAACAGGCCTTTAGATAGTTAGACACTCTGGGGAGGAGATTTCTATGAGCCCTGATTCTCGTATCTTCTCGTACCTAGAGAAACACTAACACCACTGACGCTGACAGATGCTTTGGCTATTAAGGAAAATTTCAACTGAAGTAAAAATAGAGTAGCTGTGGCTCTGACACCCAGGGAAATGGTGTCTAGGAGACAATATTGTGTGACTGCAGACAAGTCCTTGTATTTTAAGAACTTGAGTTTCCTGAGCTGTGTCAGACTTAGGATACCATCAGCCATTCCGAAAACAAAGTCAGCTAGCAGCAGGTGATTAAACCTTACTTTTTAAAAAGTCTCCTCTTGTCATCATTATATGCTTAGAAAATGAAATTGCTTAAGACCATATGTTGACAAGAAGAAAAAAACACAAGTGTACTGGACTGGATGAAGCACAAGCTGGAATCAAGATTGCTGTGAGAAATACCAATAACCTCAGATATGCAGATGACACCACCCTTATGGCAGAATGCGTAAAGGAAGTAAAAAGCCTCTGATGAAAGAGAAAGAGGAGAGTGAAAAAGCTGGCTTAAAGCTCAACATTCGAAAAACTAAGACCATGGGACCCAGTCCCCATTCACACTTCACGGCAAATGGGAAAACAGTGGAAACAGTGAGAGACTTTACTTTCTTGGGCTCCAAAATCACTGCAGATGGTGACTGCAGCCATGAAATTAAAAGATGCTTGCTCTTTGGGAAAAAAGTTATGACCAACCTAGACAACATATTAAAAAGCAGAGACATTACTTTGCCAACAAAGGTCCATCTAGCCAAGTTATGGTTTTTCCAGTGGTCATGTATGGATGTGAGAGTTGGACCATAAAGAAGGCTGAGCACCAAAGAATTGATGCTTTTGAACTGTGGTGTTAGAGAAGACTCTTGAGAGTCCCTTGGACTGCAAGGACATCCAACCAGTCCATCCTAAAGGAAATCAGTCCTGAATATTCATTGGAAGGACTGATGTTGAAGCTGAAACTCCCAATATTTTGGCCACGTGATGCGAAGACCTAACTCATTTGAAAAGACCCTGATGCTAGGAAAGATTGAAGGCGGGAGGAGAAGGGGACGACAGAGGATGAGATGGTCGGATGGCATCACCGACTCAGTGGACATGAGTTTGAGTAAGCTCTGGGAGTTGGTGATGGACAGGGAGGCCTGGTGTGCTGCAGTCCATGGGGTCACAAAGAGTCAGACATGACTGAGTGACTGAACTGAACTGAACTGAACTGAATGTCCAATAGCCACATTGATGTCCACACCCAAGCACTGATCCGAAGTACACCACAATCAAAACTGTCATCAAATGTAACTTGATTCTTATTCCTTCTTTGACCCCTAGTTAAAATAATCCTTTTACTGATATTTGGCCTCTGTTTTATAAATTACTTGTTAAGTTTTATCTCCTCCAGATGACAACAGGTTTAAGTTAAATAAACAGGGCGACAATATACAGCCTTGATGTACTCCTTTTCCTATTTGCAACCAGTCTGTTGTTCCATGTCCAGTTCTAATTGTTGCTTCCTGACCTGAATACAAGTTTCTCAAGAGGCAGATCAGGTGGTCTGGTATTCCCATCTCTTTCAGAATTTTCCACAGTTTATTGTGATCCACACAGTCAAAGGCTTTGGCATAGTCAATAAAGCAGAAATAGATGTTTTTCTGGAACTCTCTTGCTTTTTCCATGATCCAGCAGATGTTGGCAATTTGATCTCTGGTTCCTCTGCCTTTTCTAAAACCAGCTTGAACATCAGGAAGTTCACGGTTCACATATTGCTGAAGCCTGGCTTGGAGAATTTTGAGCATTACTTTACTAGCATGTGAGAGAGACTACAGCCCTCCTCAGAACAGATCCTGCAGGAATAATCAGAAAAGTCACCCTCGGGCCCCTTAATAAAGCTCCAGGACACCCATGAGGGCCTCTGAGCTGGACAACTGGTGATTGTCAAACAGAACAAAACTAAGGTTTTGTCCTCAGCTGGACAAGAACCACCCCTATTTCCCTTCCTCCACTGATACAGAGCGAATAAACTGACTGGGGCGGGGGTGGGGGGAGGGCGGGAATTTGTTGCAGTGAAAAGGAAAAAAAAAGGGAGAAATGACTTTCTTTTTTTCCTGAGAACAAAGAAGATACAGAGACAGTCCGCAGGCCTGATCACTCCTAGTCTTTACTTTGTTGTGTGTGCTTAGTAGCTCCGTCGTGTCTGACTCTGCGGCCCTATGGACTGTAGCCCGCCAGGCTTCCCTGTCCCTGGGAGTCTCCCGACCCAGCTCTCCCGCGTTGCAGGTGGATTAAAGGTTCCTGGCCTGTGGACTGTAACTCTGCTTGAGCTACCTTTACACCCATCATCCTTGACTCCATGCTAACTGCATCCTGCACGTGGTCCTCACCTTTACCTGATACTTTACCTTTACGTTTATCGGGCACACTCGTCTCAGCCCTCCCCGCCCAGTTTTTCTCTTTTTGCATTACAGAACCAAAGCCATGGTACAATACACAAAAGCCAATGGATCCAGCTACTGGGTTGCCAGCCAGCCAGACCCAATCCCCTGCTACCTGACACCAGCCCGTGACCCTGCAAGAAACAACGCCAGAGGAGGAAGAACACAAGATCCTTACGCCACTGATTTTCATCACTGCCCTCTGACCACGCGCCCTCATCTGTATGATCCCCCAGACTCCTCATGGAGGGGGCTCCAGCTCCTGAGGACACGTGCCTGCTGAGTCTCCCCTCTGCTGGCTGGGGACTAAAGCCACCTTTCCGTCTCCTCCAAACTCTGTCTCTGTATTTTTCTTTTGGCTTCGGTCCACAGACAAGGCCAAGATGTTGGTGGCATCACACTCATCACTAGATGATGCTGAGAGCAAAGCTTTGGTGCCAGGAGACCAGCTGCACACCGAGTGTTCACACTGCATACGTGTGACCAACTTGAGAAGCCTCACGGCTGCATGGCCGCGCCTTCGGGTCATTTCACTGCCGCACCACACCCTTGGCCTGTACAGAGCTCATACACATTTAAGTCGACTCCCAGGACCCTTGGAGTTGACGTTTTCTCTGAAAATAATTGAAAAATGAGCATGTTGCCGTGGGTTGCTGCGAGCACCAGGGCCTGGTGCACCCAGCTGGGCTGCCAGGCAGGCCTGCAGGGAAGGCATGTTCCCCTCCGGCTGATTCCGAGCTGTCAGCAGACACGTGACTCCTGCTCACATGCCCGGGCGGGAAGTCCTGCCTGCTGTGGGCCGGCCCTGAGGTCTGGGAAGGGGTGGCTCCTGTGCGTCCACCGCTGCGGACAGGGAGGGCGGCGGTGATTGCTGCTGCTTCAGAAAGTGGGGCCCTTTGCAGTCTGCCCGGGAGGGGAGGCCCGATTCTGCTTGGCGTCCTGCACCCCTCCTCTGGGGACGGCAGGGAGCCCGGCCTCTCCCCTTTTCTGGCCTTGGTGGGCTTCCTTTGCAGACAGCTCCCTTTGTTTGGAGTTCGAGGCAGAAGGAGAGGAAAAGGTCAAGTGGCTGTGAGCAGAAAGGGTTGCAGTGAGAAGCAGAAAAAGAGGAAGGAGCTTTTCTCTTTCCTGAGAGCAAAGATGATAAAGAGAGCACTGCACAGGCCTGAACATGTCTAGTTTTTTTTTTTTTTCCTTTAACTGCTCCTGACTCTGAATGTCTGAAACTAAGTTTGCTTTTCTGCCCCCTAGCTCAGCAGGAGCTACAATTCACACCTATCTTTCTTTGACTCTGTGCTAAATACATCCCCTATCCGGTGTTTACACTTACAGCACCCTTCCCCTTGCAGTTACAGACCAGAAAGAAGGTCTCAGAGCCACCACCTAATGGCCAGACTCAGTTATTGGGTTACTGACACCAGTTTCTGTCTGTCTTTGAAACAATGCAAGAGGAAGACATCAGGACCCCATCCCCTTTGTTCCCCACATCTCCTGTGCGAGCCCCCATGTTACATAAGCCCTGGACTCCTCATTGCAGTTCCTGAAGCAGGAGCCTGCTGTGTGCTCCTCTCCACCTGCTGAGAATTGAAGCCAGCTTTCTATTTCCTCCAGACTCGCTCTCTGTATTTTTCACTTGGCTTCAGTGGGCAGAGAAAGACAAGATTTTGGCCGGCAACCATTCTGGGGTCCTGTCCATGATCTGGTCGCTGGCAGGTGGCCCTAACAGACAGCCAGGGGCTCCGGCCCGCCTGGTGACTCACTGGGGAACTCAGGACTGCGGCAGAGAACAGGGCAGAAGCTGCTCTTTGCAGCTGCCAAGGCTTCCTTTGCCTTGAAAGCATTTTTTCTTCTCTTGTCCACTCCACCTTAACTTCCACTCCGAGAAACACTAAATATTGGAGGATCAGAGAGGGCGTCTTGTACGTCATCGTGACACCTGCTAGCATTTTCTTAAGTCCCCCAAGGTACACCTCAAGGCCTCTTGACATTTTCCTTTGGAGGAAATGGATGCAGTTTCTGTTTGGGTGTTTTTTTTTTCTCCCTATGGAAGTGGGGGGCCCGTTTGTAAGGTGCTGCTTTGGACAAGGGTCACAGGCTTAGTGAGACTTGGAAGTCCTGTCTGGGGTAGTCTTGCCATTTGTTTTTGAATTTCTGGGCATTTCTTCATCCGCTTTGTTTTCTGTGACTTTCCACTTGTGAGGTTTGGTTTGGTTTGCTTTGTTTTCTTTGGCCTGTGCTGCAGACTTCTGACACGAACTGCTTGAACTATAATGGGAGGCACTTTTTCTGAGATTCCATCTCAGAGTGCCCTAGGGAAAATCCTCAGTGACTGGTTGACCTGAGGTTGGAGATAAATGGGCTCAGCTTGGACATTTACAATCAGCCAGCCTCCATTTGGAGAAGGAAATGGCAACCCACTCCAGTGTTCTTGCCTGGAGAATCCCAGGGATGAGGGAGCCTAGTGGGCTGCCATCTATGGGGTCGCACAGAGTCGGACACGACTGAAGTGACAGCAGCAACAGCAGCCTTCTCCTTGCATTTCTTGAGGCAAGAGATAGGTGGGCTACAGCTGAGGAATTTACAACCAGCCTCCTGTTTGCCATCCAAAATGGAAGTAACAGCAGAATAAGGGTAAATAGCCAGTCTTTTTCTCTTGTAAACACCTTACTGTAATAGTCATGGAAAGGACAAAGAGAAGGCAAAATCCTGTGTGAGCCAAGGATTAAAAGATCTCCCCTTACTCCTTTTTAGGATAAGGGAGATACTACAGATCCTACCGGAGAAGGCAATGGCACCCCACTCCAGTACTCTTGCCTGGAAAATCTCATGGATGGAGGAGCCTGGAAGGCTGCAGTCCATGGGGTCCCTGAGGGTCAGACACGACAGAGCGGCTTCACTTTCACTTTTCACTTTCATGCATTGGAGAAGGAAATGACAACCCACTCCAGTGTTCTTGCCTGGAGAATCCCAGGGATGGGGGAGCCTGGTGGGCTGCCGTCTATGGGGTCGCACAGAGTCGGACACGACTGAAGTGACTTAGCAGCAGTAGCACAGATCCTACACAGTGCAGAAAGCCTCCTTGGAGTCCAAGTCAGAGGATAATTCCATGGGGTTGTAAAGAGTCCACCACGACTGAGTGACTTTCACTTTCACTTCACTTTCATGAGTCCTGCTCCTCCCAGAAGCCTTCACTTCAAGATCCATCTTGGCTAAGATGTGCGTGCTCACCCCAGAGGAAGGTCCAGAGACAAATAACAGCAGGGGGGAGGGGGAAAGGGGAAAAAAGCAAGATGATTGACCTGAGGGAAGACAAAGACCCAGAAAGGAATTTTTTCTGCCTCCTTCAGTTCAGTTCAATCACTCAATCATATCTGACTCTTTGTGACCCCATAGACTGTAGCATCCAGGCCTCCCTGTCCATCACCAACTCCTGGAGCTTGCTCTAACTCATGTCCATTGAGTCAGCGATGTCATCCAACCATCTCATCCTCTGTCATCCCCTTCTCCTCCCACCTTCAATCTTTCCCAACATCAAGGTCTTTTCCAAGGAGTCAGTTCTTCGAATCAGGTGGCCAAAGTATTGGAGCTTCAGCTTCAGCATCAGTCCTTCCAATGAACACCCAGGACTGATCTCCTTTAGGATGGACTGGTTGGATCTCCTTGCAGTCCAAGGGACTCTCAAGAGCCTTCTCCAACACCACAGTTCAAAAGCATCAATTCTTCAGTGCTCAGCTTTCTTTATAGATCAACTCTAACATCCATACATGACTACTGGAAAAACCATAGGTTTGACTATACAGCCCTTTGTTGGCAAAGTAATGTCTCTGCCCCCTTATAAAGGATTTAAACTTCCCAAAGGCAAGACTCTCTCTGATCTCACCAGTGTGCCTTTCTGCATGTACTTTTCTTCTCAATAAACTTTCCATTTTACTCTTTACCTTCTGCCTCTTGAATGGACAGGCAAGGCTAGGGACATTAGCCCTAACTGCTGGCTCCTTTGGTCCAGTGGTTAGTGACAGGGCCCACATGGGGTCACAAATAAAGAATAAATCACGGTGATCTGTGAGGCTGACCAAATTGCCCAAACAGCATCCTGGTATCTCACTAGTGCCTAACTTCTCAAAGCTGTGAGACTACCAGATTCCAGACCTCTAGCCACATGACCATCCCTTAAAAGAATTTTTCATTGGTGGGGTACAAGAAGGACTCCTTATAGGGCACTGGAATGCAAAAGTAGGAAGTCAAGAAACACATGGAGTAACAGGCAAATTTGGTCTTGGAGTACAGAATGAAGCAGGGCAAAGGCTAATAGAGTTTTGGCAAGAGAACACACTGGTCATAGCAAACACCCTCTTCCAACGACACAAGAGAAGACTCTACACATGGACATCACCAGATGGACAATACCGAAATCAGATTGATTATATTCTTTGCAGCCAAAGATGGAGAAGCTCTATAGTCAGCAAAAACAAGACCGGGAGCTGACTAAGGCTCAGATCATGAACTCCTTATTGCAAAATTCAGACTTAAATTGAAGAAAGTAGGGAAAACCACTAGACCATTCAGGTATGACCTAAATCAAATCCCTTATGATTATACAGTGGAAGTGAGAAATAGATTTAAGGGCCTAGATCTGATAGACAGAGTGCCTGATAAATTATGGACGGAGGTTCATGACATTGTACAGGAGACAGGGATCAAGACCATTCCCAAGAAAAAGAAATGCAAAAAAGTAAAATGGCTGTTTAAGGAGGCCTTACAAATAGCTGTGAAAAAAAGAGAAGTGAAAAGCAAAAGAGAAAAGGAAAGATATACCCATTTGAATGCAAAGTTCTGAAGAATAGCAAGGAGAGATAAGAAAGCCTTCCTCAGCGATCAATGCAAAGAAATAGAGGAAAACAACAGAATGGGAAAGACTAGAGATCTCTTCAAGAAAATTAGAGATACCAAGGGAACATTTCATGCAAAGTTGGGCTCGATAAAGGACAGAAATGGTATGGACCTAACAGAAGCAGAAGATATTAAGAAGAGGTGGCAAGAATACACCGAAGAACTGTACAAAAAAGATCTTCACGATCCAGATAATCAAGATGGTGTGATTACTGACCTAGAGCCAGACATCCTGGAATGTGAAGTCAAGTGGGCCTTAGAAAGCATCACTACGAACAAAGCTAGTGGAGATGATGGAATTCCAGTTGAGCTATTTCAAATCCTAAAAGATGATGCTGTCAAAGTGCTGCACTCAATATGCCAGCAAATTTGGAAAACTCAGCAGTGGCCACAGGACTGGAAAAGGTCAGTTTTCATTCCAATCCCAAAGAAAGGCAATGCCAAAGAGTGCTCAAACTACCGCACAATTGTACTCATCTCACATGCTAGTAAAGTAATGCTTAAAATTCTCCAAGGCAGGCTTCAGCAATACGTGAAATGTGAACATTTCATGCTGGTTTTAGAAAAGGCAGAGGAACCAGAGGTCAAATTACCAACATCCGTTGGATTATCAAAAAAGCAAGAGAACTCCAGAAAAACAACTATTTTTGCTTTATTGACATGCAAAGCCTTTGTGTGGATCACAATAAACTGTGGAAAATTCTTCAAGAGATGGGAATACCAGACCACCTAATATGCCTCTTGAGATATCTATATTCAGGTCAGGAAGCAACAGTTAGAACTGGACATGGAACAACAAACTGGTTCCAAACAGGAAAAGGAGTACATCAAGGCTGTATATTGTCACCCAGCTTATTTAACTTATATGCAGAGTACATCATGAGAAATGATGGGCTGGAGGAAGCACAAGCTGGAATCAAGATTGCCGGGAGAAATATCAATAACCTCAGATATGCAGATGACACCACCCTTAAGGCAGAAAGCGAAGAACTAAAGAGCCTCTTGATGAAAGTGAAGGGGGAGAGTGAAAAGGTTGGCTTAAAGCTCAACATTCAAAAACTAAGATTATGGCATCCAGTCCCATCATTTCATGGCAAATAGATGGGGAAAGAGTGGAAACAGTGGCTGACTTTATTTTTTTGTGCTCCAAAATCACTGCAGATGGTGATTGCAGCCATGAAATTAAAAGACACTTACTCCTTGGAAGGAAAGTTATGACCAACCTAGACAGCATATTAAAAAGCAGAGGCATTACTTTGCCAACAAGGTCCATCTAGTCAAGGCTATGGTTTTTCCATTAGTCATGTATGGATGTGAGAATTGGACTATAAAGAAAGCTGAGCACTGAAGAATTGATACTTTTGAACTGTAGTGCTAGAGAAGACTCTTGAGAGTCCCTTGGACTGCAAGGAGATCCAACCAGTCCATCCTAAAGGAGATCAGTCCTGGGTGTTAATTGGAAGGACCGATGTTGAAGCTGAAACTCCCAATACTTTGGCCACCTGATTCAAAGAACTGACTCCTTGCAAAAGACCCTGATGTTGGGAAAGATTGAAGGTGGGAAGAGAAGGGGATGACAGAGGATGAGATGGTTGGATGGCATCACTGACTCAATGCACAGGAGTCTGAAAAACTCCTGGAGTTGGTGATGGACAGGGAGGCCTGGCGTGCTGCAGTCCATGGGGTCGCAAAGAGTCAGACACAATTGAGCGACTGAAGTGAACTGAAGGATTCAGTCAGAAAGGGAGAACGCTGGTTCTCCTTAAGAGACGGTCACCCTCTCTTTTCCCTCTAGTAAATTTCCTTTTCTTGCCTGACTGCCTGGCTCAGTCTCTTTTTCTGTGCACTCGCCTTACAGTTAGGACTCCCGGTCTGGGAAACTCAGACCTTGCTTCCAGCTACTGCTCACTGCTGCTGACTGCATCACGCATCCCAAATCAGTTATGATGAGTAGTGACTTAATAGGAAATTGAAGATGATGCCACTTTAATGGTAGAAAGTGAAGAGAAACTAAAGATCCTCTTGATGAAGGTGAAAGAGGAGAGTGAAAAGCTGGCTTAAATCTCAACATTAAAAAAAACGAAGATCATGGAATACTGTGCCATCACATCATGGCAAGCAACTGGGGGAAAAGTAGAAACAATGGCTGATTTTATTTTCTTGGGCTCCAAAGTCACTGCAGACAGTGGTTGAAGCTACAAAATTAAAAGACGCTTGCTCCTTGGAAGAAAAGCTATGACAAACCTCTCTCTCTCTCTTTAGTCGTTAAGTCGTGTTCGACTCTTGCAACTCCATGGACCGTAGCCCACCAGGCTCCTCTGTTCATGGGATTCTCCAGGCAAGAATACTGGAGTGGGTTGCCATTTTCTTCTCCAGGGATCTTCCCAACCCAGGAATTGAACCAGAGTCTCCTGCATTGCAGGCAGATTCTTTACCAACTGAGCTATGAGGGAAGCCTACATGACAAACTTAGACAGCATATTAAAAAGCAGAGACATCACTTTGCCAACAAAGGTCAGTCTAGGCAAAGCTATGGTTTTACCAGTGTCATGTATGCATGTGAGAGTTGGACCATAAAGAAGACTGAGTGCCAAAGAATTGATGCTTTGGAACTGAGGTGTTGGAGAAGACTCTTTAGAGTCCCTTGGACAGCAAGGACATCAAACTAATAAATCCTGAAGGAAATCAACCCTGAATATTCATTGGAAGGACTGATGCTGAAGCTGAAGCTGAAGCTCCAATACTTTGGCCACCCAATGCAAAGAACTGACTCATTAGAAAAGACCCTGATGCTGGGAAAGATTGAAGGCGGAAGGAGAAGGGGGCAATAGAGGATAAGCTGGTTGAATAGCATCACTGACTCAATGGACATGAGTTTGAGCAAGCTCCGGGAGCTGGTGATGGACAGGGAAGCCCATGGGGTTGCAGAGTCATACATGGTCTAGTGACTGAACAACAACAAAGATGATCACAAACATTAAAAAAAAAAAAATTTTTTTTTTTTGAGGAAACTCTTTTAAGACCTCTTAGGGTGAAAATTACTTTTTATCTTTTTAAAGTTACATTTCTAGGTGTCTTTGAGATGTAAATGTTCTATCTGATCTTCCTAAGTAGTTCTATTGTGTGTGTGTTTGTGTCAGGCTTATAAGAGGTCTTTTTATAATTTAGTGGTGGCCAAATGACTGATTCAAAATTAGAGAAACTAACTAATCATTAAATCTAGAGCACAGACCAAAAAGCTGCCAAAACCAGGGTTTCCTAGGAATTGCAGGATTTTGTCCCATATGGATACCCCAACTTTGGGATAATTGCAAAGCCATTACATCATACTTTGAAAGGTACAGATTCTGAAACTTTGGTTTGAATGGGAGATTGCCAAAAGGCTTATGAGACTCTGAAGCTGAAGCTCATGATTGAAACGGCCCTAGGCCTGCCTGAGGTCCAGAAAGAATTCAAATTGTATGTGCAGGAGAAGCAGGGGCTGGACCAGGGCGTGGTGGGAGAGAATCCCTGACCAGTAGCTTATCTTTCAAAGCAGCTGGACACCAGGGCTGCCAGCCGGCCCCGCTGCTTACGAGCAGTAGCCGCCACCTGTGAACGGCTAAAGGAGGCAGTGAAGTTCACTTTGGGCAAGCCAGCCACAGTGTCCATCCCACAGAAAGGCCTAGTCCTTCTGGAACAACGGGGTGGATGCTGGATGACCTCAGGGAGGATGGGGAAATATTAGGTAATCCTCCTCGATGACCCCTGTGGAGCCCCGTACCAAGGTCACAGGGTAAAATCTCTGCAACCGACCAAGCCCCATAGCAACTGTGGCCATGAGCCTCCATATCTAAACTGGCCAGCTCCCTGATCCCACATTAGGTAAAATACCCACCCTCCTATCCACCCTGTGCGGTGCTGCGCTTAGCTGCTCAGTCGTATCTGACTCTTTGTGACCCTATGGGCTGTAGCCCACCAGACTTCTATCCATGGGGATTCACCAAGCAAGAAAACTGGAGTGGGTTGCCATACCCTTCTCCCGGGGATCTTCCCAGTCCAGGGATCGAACACAGGTGTCCCACATTGAAGGTGGATTCTTTACCGTCTGAGCCACCGGGGAAGCCCACCCTATAATATCCCAGCCAATCACCTACTGCCACCCTTCCAGTAGGAATTTTCTCTGTCTCGAGGCTGTAAAACTTGGCTACTGTCTGTGAAAGAGATCTGCTCTCCCTCGAGCTGGCCCGCTGTTCTAACAGCGTCTCCCACTCTAATAAACTTCATTCTCTTCTCATTTGGCCTCATGTCCGGAAATGACCCACCTGTGCACGGGCCGGGACAACCCTCAATGTCACCACAGAGTGAGCAGTTCTTACTTCCTTCTCCCTGCTTCCTAACTCCCTGAGCAGGAGACCCTCCAAGACACCTGGAGGTTTGGAGACTGTCCACCTTGATTGACTGGGTCTGTCAGATAAGCCCCTGAGCAAGGCTGGCTGGGACCTTTTTCTGACGGCCGTGATTCTGGGAGGGAGGGTTAGCCGTGGGCAGTAGCTATGGAGCAACCGGTGACTGTGGCCAAAGCCCCCTCCCCATTCCCCTCTGCACAGAAAGCTGAGCTCATTGCTCTAATACCAGCTCTAATCTTCCCAGAAGGAAAAAGGGCCTGACTTCCCTTTCTTTACCCAACTCTGGGGATCACAGAGCCTTTCATATAAAAGTACGTAAAACAGACAGGGAACAAAAAGAAAAATCCTTCTAAACTGCCCCCTAAAGACCAAAGCTCATAAGTTAAAGAAACTGACCAAATGACTGTCAGGTTCATGTGGACTGGGAAATACTCAACATTAAGTTGATACTAGTATTGTTTAAGCTTGCTGGTCTAATTAATATAGGCATGCCATTAAGAGTCAAAGTTAAATTACATGGGACTGAATTTACTGATAAAACATGATTTATAACTTTATGACCTTAGAAAGAGGTGGCAAGAATACACAGAAGAACTATACTAAAAAGATCTTCATGACCCAGATAACCACGATGGGGTGATCACTCACCTAGAGCCAGACATCCTGAAATGCGAAATCAAGTGGGCAGTTTTGTGAGGAAATTTTTATGAGCCCTGATTCTTATATCTTCTCATACCTAGAGAAACACTAACATCATTGACGGTGACAGCTACTTTGACTGTTAAAAAATTTACAGTTAAAGTAAAAATAGAATAGATATGGAAATAATTAGGTGACAGTGAGGCAGAAATTGCTAGACAGTATAAAGCTATGAGACCTCAGTTCCTTTTTAATTTCAATATTTTTTCTCTTCTTAAGCATCTCACTCATTGTTCTAATTTCTAGGCATTCAGAGAACTGCCTCCCTGGTCTGGAGGGTCATAAAGCATTCAGACCCAGTGTTAGGGGAAGCACACTGATCGAAACTGCCCACCCTGGCCAGGCACCATAGTAACCATTTGTATGAGTTGTTTTACGACAGGAGGTCCTGGTAAGGAACATGGAACTAATAAGCCACCACCAACTGGAAGAGTTTGGGAAAGGTCAAAAGGAGATACCACATGTCCGACCACCTCCCAGAATCCTTCTCTCTGACATCCATCTTGGTTGAGTGATGTGTGCGCCACCAGGAAGGACTCTGAGTCAGAATGATTGGCCAAAGACAACCCGGAAACTAATCCATCACCATAAAACCCGAGACTGCGAGCCATGCAGCAGAGCGGGTCTCCTGGGTTCCCTCTCCCTGCTGCTCTCCGCCTGGGTGCCCTCTTCCAATAAAGTCTCTTGCTTTGTCAACACGTGTCTCCTCGGACAATTCTTTTCCGTGTGTTAGATAGGAGCCCACTCTCTTGGGGCCCTGGAGGGCACCCCCACCCCATATTACCAGGACAAGACAATCATAAACTGCTGTCCAGTTTCTCAAGGGGAAAAACTCCAAGAAGACCATTAACTCTTAAACATATTTGGTCCCTAAATAATGGTCTGGGGTCTTGGGGTCAAGTGATGGTGCTGCAATGTCTGCAGAGACTGAGAAACTGAGGGGCCAAAAAAGCCAAAAAATGACAAACCGGACCTTGCGACATTCAAACTGGTCAAAAATGACACACGTTAAAGTCGCAAGCCGGTCAAAATTATGCAGATCAATTCTAGTAGAGATATAAAACTGCTGCAATGCCCGCCTTCTGGGGCTCTTCACCCCCTCTCAGAGTATATGTTGAGAGCTTTGTATCTCTAGCCTTTAAAAATAAACTTTACCTGTGTGAGAGTTTGCGAGTTTGCAGAATTCATTCTTTGGCTCTGTGAGAGTTTGCAAGTTTGCAGAATTCTTTCTTTGGCTCTGTGAGTAGAATCGGTTTTCACATTTCGGTACCATGGTGTGATTGCAGACAAGTCCTTGTACTGTTAAGAACTTGAGTTTTCTGAGCTGTGTCAGACTT
Organism: Bos grunniens; assembly: GCF_055505025.1. NCBI lineage: Eukaryota > Metazoa > Chordata > Mammalia > Artiodactyla > Bovidae > Bos > Bos grunniens. The sequence continues at coordinate 2,370,960 of NC_141191.1, read as the reverse complement.
AGGATGCCATCAGCCATTCTAAAAACAAAGTCTGCTAGGAGCAGGTGATTAAACCTTACTTTTTAAAGGCCTCTTCTTATAATTGCTGTATGTTTCTGCTTAGTCACTCAGGCGTGTCTGACTCTTTGTGACCCCATGGACTGTGGCCTGTCATCTTCCCTGTCCATGGGGATTCTCCAGGCAAGAAAACTGGAGTGGGTTGCCATTTCCTTCTCCAGAGTTATATGTTTAGACAATGAAATTGCTCTGGATCATATACTGACAAGGAAAAAAACCACATGTGTAATGATCAATAGCCACATTAAAAGTTAAGACCTACTTAGATAAACCTAGACAACTGACTACCTGGCTATAAGTCTCTTTGAAGTGTTAAATCTAAGGATTCAGGCTTCATGTTTTTCTATTTTGCCTATTAATGTTCTGGTTGTCTTTCCTCCAACTACTTCTGAGTCCAAATGGTTCCATTCCTTTGGACAGGATGACCCAAGCGCTGACCCTATCGGGACCACAATCAAAACTATCATCAAATGTAGCTTGGTTCTTACGCCTTCCTTGATCCTTAGTTGCAACAACTCTTTCACTGACCCATGGCCTCTGTTTTTTTTTTTAAATACCTGTTAGGTTTTGTCTTCTCCAGATTACAACAGATTTACATCAAGCTACAAATGGACATCACCAGATGGTCAACACCGAAATCAGACTGATTATATTCTTTGCAGCCAAAGATGGAGAAGCTCTATACAGTCAACCAAAACAAGACCGGGAGCTGACTGAGGCTCAGACCATGAACTTCTTATTGCAAAATTCAGACTTAAATTGAAGAAAGTAGGGAACACCACTAGACCATTCAGGTATGGCCTAAATCAAACCCCTTATGATTATACAGTGGAAGTGAGAAATAGATTTAAGGGCCTAGATCTGATAGACAGAGTGCCTGATGAACTATGGAATGAGGTCGGTGACATTGTACAGGAGACAGGGATCAAGACCATCCCCATGGAAAAGAAATGCAAAAAAGCAAAATGGCTGTCTGGGGAGGCCTTACAGATAGCTGTGAAAAGAAGAGAAGCAAAAAGCAAAGGAGAAAAGGAGAGATATAAGCATCTGAATGCAGAGTTCCAAAGAATAGCAAGAAGAGATAAGAAAGCCTTCTTCAGCGATCAATGCAAAGAAATAGAGGAAAACAACAGAATGGGAAAGACTAGAGATCTCTTCAAGAAAATCAGAGATACCAAGGGAACATTTCATGCAAAGTTGGGCTCGATAAAGGACAGAAATGGTATGGACCTAACAGAAGCAGAAGATATTAAGAGGTGGCAAGAATACACAGAAGAACTGTATAAAAAAGATCTTCACGACCCAGATAATCATGACAGTGTGATCACTCATCTAGAGCCAGACATCCTAGAATGTGAAGTCAAGTGGGCCTTAGAAAGCATCACTATACACAAAGCTAGTGGAGGTGATGGAATTCCAGTTGAGCTATTCCAAATCCTGAAAGATGATGCTGTGAAAGTGCTGCACTCAATATGCCAGCAAATTTGGAAAACTCAGCAGTGGCCACAGGACTGGAAAAGGTCAGTTTTTATTCCAATCCCAAATCCCAAATGCCAAAGAATGCTCAAACTACTGCACAATTGCACTCATCTCACATACTAGTAAAGTAATGCTCAAAATTCTCCAAGCCAGGCTTTAGCAATATGTGAACCATGAACTTCCTGATGTTCAAGCTGGTTTTAAAAAAGGCAGAGGAACCAGAGATCAAATTGCCAACATCCACTGGAACATGGAAAAAGCAAGAGAGTTCCAGAAAAACATCTATTTCTGCTTTATTGACTATGCCAAAGCCTTTGACTGTGTGGATCACAATAAACTATGGAAAATTCTGAAAGAGATGGGAATACCAGACCACCTGATCTGCCTCTTGAGAAATCTGTATGCAGGTCAGGAAGCAACAGTTAGAATTGGACATGGAACAACAGACTGGTTCCAAATAGGAAAAGGAGTACATCAAGGCTGTATATCGTCACCCTGCTTATTTAACTTAACAGAGTACATCATGAGAAACGCTGGGCTGGAAGAAACACAAGCTGGAATCAAGATTGCCGGGAGAAATATCAATAACCTCAGATATGCAGATGACACCACCCTTATGGCAGAAAGTGAAGAGGAACTCAAAAGCCTCTTGATGAAAGTGAAAGTGGAGAGTGAAAATGTTGGCTTAAAGCTCAATATTCAGAAAATGAAGATCATGGCATCCTGTCCCATTACTTCATGGGAAATAGATGAGGAAACAGTGGAAACAGTGTCAGACTTTATTTTTGGGGGCTCCAAAATCACTGCAGATGGTGACTGTAGCCATGAAATTAAAAGACGCTTACTCCTTGGAAGGAAAGTTATGACCAACCTAGATAGCATATTCAAAAGCAGAGACATTACTTTGCCAACAAAGGTCCGTCTAGTCAAGGCTATGGTTTTTCCTGTGGTCATGTATGGATGTGAGAGTTGGACTGTGAAGAAGGCTGAGCGCCAAAGAATTGATGCTTTTGAACTGTGGTGTTGGAGAAGACTCTTAAGAGTCCCTTGGACTCAAGGAGATCCAGCCAGTCCATTCTGAAGGAGATTAGCCCTGGGATTTCTTTGGAAGGACTGATGCTAAAGCTGTAACTCCAATACTTTGGCCACCTCATGTGAAGAGTTGACTCATTGGAAAAGACTCTGATGCTGGGAGGGATTGGGGGCAGGAGGAGAAGGGGATGACAGAGGATGAGATGGCTGGATGGCATCACTGACTGGATGGACGTGAGTCTGATTGAACTCCGGGAGTTGGTGATGGACAGGGAGGCCTGGCGTGCTGTGATTCATGGGGTCTCGAAGTCTCAAGTCGGACATGACTGAGCGACTGAACTGAACTGAATGATGATGCAGAGAGAAAAACCACTCTTCCCAACAAATCTTACAGGAATAACCACAAAAGTCACCCTGGGGCCACTTAAAACAGAATGGGAGCTTTGTGACTCCAACTAGTTAGCGACTGAACTGAACTGAACTGAACTGAAATGGGTTAAGGAACGGAACTCAATCTTGCAAGTACATAGTTAACTGGAGAAATTAAATCTTACCTTAACTATTGAGGGGCTCTTTAAATGTTCAAAATTAAAAAGCCAGCTTGGTAAAACCTTAAACTAGGGCTTCTAGGGGGAAGTTGGGGATGCTCTGTGTCTTTGAGTTGTAAATGTTGTGTCTGACCTTCCTAGTTTGTTCTTGTGTGTGTGTGTGTGTGTAAGGCCTATAAAAGATCTTTTTGCCTTCTCAATCATTTGCATCTCTGAGGAGCTATAATTTATTGGTGGCCAAATGATGGATTCTTTGAAAATTAGAGAAACTAATAAATTATTAAATTTAGAGCATTGTCATTGTAAACAACTGTTTTGATGCTAAAGCAAAAGTATGATATAGTTATAGTTAAAACAAAAGTCAAATTAACCTAAGAACTTTTTCTTGAATGAGAAAAATCAGTTGAGGAAGCTTCATTGTGGCCTTCCCCTCAATGGGCCTTACAGATGCTGCTGCTGCTGCTAAGTCACTTCAGTCGTGTCCGACTCTGTGAGACCCCATAGACGGCAGCCCACCAGGCTCCCCCTTCCTTGGGATTCTCCAGGCAAGAACACTGGAGTGGGTTGCCATTTCCTTCTCCAACGCATGCAAGTGAAAAGTTAAAGTGAAGTCGCTCAGTCGCGTCGGACTCTTAGTGACCCCATGGATTGCGGCCTACCAGGCTCCTCTGTCGATGAGATTTTCCAGGCAAGAGCACTGGAGTGGAGTGCCATTGCCTTCTCCTTATGGATGCTAATAAGAGCAATTAGGAATATCAAGAAAAAACTTGGGGGAAAAAAGTCTAGCCATTATACCAATGAGGTAAAACAAAAACAAATTTTTAAGGAGTTACCTAAAATGAATAAATAATTCTTTGTGTGGCTATTTAGAACGGGGAAATAGATAAGACATGACACTTGTACACTATTGGAAGAGATCAGCTTTCATTCCAATCCCAAAGAAAGTGTTAGTCACTCAGTTAGGCCCAGCTCTTTGCAACCCAATGGACTGTAGCCAGCCAGGCTCCTCTGTCTATGGAATTCTCCAGGCAAGAATACTGGAGTGAGTTGCCATTTCCTTCTCTAGGGGATCTTCGAGACCCCCGGAATGAACCCAGGTCTCCTGTATTGCAGGCAGATTCTCTACCATTTGAGCCACCAGGGAAGCCCAATCTCAAAGAAAAGCAATGCCAAAGAAAGTTCAAACTACTGCACAATTGCACTCATTTCACATACAATAGAAAGGTAATGCTCAAAATCCTGGGAGCTAGGCTTTAACAGTACATGAACTGAGAACTTCCAGATGTTCAGCTGGATCTACAACAGGCAGAGGAACCAGGGATCAAACTGCCAACATCCGCTGGATCTTAGATAAACCAAGGGAAGTCCAGAAAGACATCTACTTCTGCTTCATTGACTACACTAAAGCCTTTGACTGTATGGATCACAACAAAGTGTGGAAAATTCTTAAAGAGATGGGAATACCAGACCACCTGATCTGCCTCCTGAGAAACCTGTATGCAGGTCAAGAAGCCACAGTTAGAATTGGGCATGGAACAACAGACTGGTTCCAAATAGGAAAAGGGGTACGTCAAGGCTCTATATTGTCACCCTGCGTATTCAACTTATATGCAGAGTACATCATGCAAAATGCCAGGCTAGATGAAGCTCAAGCTGGAATCAGGATTGCCAGGAAAAATATCAATAACCTCAGATATGCAGACGATACCACCCTAATGGCAGTAATCGAAGAGAAATTAAAGAGCCTCTTGAAGAAGGTGAAAGAGGAGAGTGAAAAAGCTGGCTTAAATCTCAAAATTCAGAAAACTAAATCATGGCATCTGGTCCCATCACTTCATGGCAAATAGATGGGGAAACATTGGAAACAGGGTCAGTTTATTTTCTTGGGCTCCAAAATCACTGCAGATAGCGATTGCAGTCACGAAATTAAAAGACACTTGCTCCTTGGAAAAAAGCTATGACATTAGAAAGCAGAGACATCACTGCCAACAAAGGTCTGTCTTGTCAAAGCTATGGTTTTTCCACTAGTCATGTACGGATGTGAGAGTTGGCCCATAAAGAAAGCTGAGCACCGAAGAATTGATGCTTTTGAACCTCGTTGTTGGAGAAGCCTCTCAAGAGTCCCCTGGACTGCAAGGAGATCAAACCAGTCAATCCTAAGGAAATCAACCCTAAATACTCATTGGAAGGACTGATGCAGAAGCTGATGCTCCAGTACTTTGGCCACCTGGTCCCAGAAGCTGACTTGGTAGATAGTGGCTCTAGGTTGGACATTTGCAATCAGCCAACCTCCTTTTTGCACTTCCTGAGGCAAGAGATAGGTGGGGTCCAGTTGAGGAATTTACAGCTTCCTGTTTGTTCTCCAAAAAGGAAGAAACAGTAGAATCAGGGTAAATAGCCAGTCTTGCAAACATCTCAAGGAAATAATTATGGCAAGGACAAAGAGAGGCAAAACCCTGTCTGAGTAAAAGATTAAGGGAATAATACCGGTTCCCCCTTTTTAGGATAAGGGAGACACTATACAAGCACAAAAAGGTTTGCTGGAGTCAAAAATCAGAGGATAATGCCAGGCCACAGTGAGTCTTGCTCCTTCCAGAAGCCTTGCTTAGAGATCCACCCTGGGGAAGGTCCTGACACAAACTTACAGCGGGGGTGGGGGGGGGGGGGTGTGGTGGGGGAGCACAGGGGGCGGGGCGGAGAGGCGGAGACAAAGCAAGAGTACTGGCCTGAGGGAAGACAAAGACCTGGAAACTGGCCCCTGATAAAGGATTTAAACTTCCCAAAGGTGAGACTCTGAGCTCACCAGTGTTCATTTCTGAATGTAGTTTTGTTTTCAATAAACTTTTTACTTTACTCTTTACCTTCTGCCTCTCGACTAGGCAGGCAAGACTAGGGACCTTAACCCTAACTGCTGGCTCCAGGGTCCAGCGGTTAGGACTCCGGGTCTGGGAAACTAAGGCCTTGCTTCCAGCTTCTGCTCCCTGCTGCTTACTGCATCCCAAATCAGACTCTCTGGAAAAGACCCTGATGCTGGGAAAGACTGAGGGCAGGAGGAGAAGGGGGTGAGTGGCAGAGGATGAGAGGGTGGGATGGCATCATCCACTCAATGGACACGAGTTTGAGCAAACTCTGGAGATGGTGAAGGACAGGGCGGCCTGATGCGCTGCCGTCCCTGAGGTAGCAGAGTCCCTTTGATTGAACAGCAACAAAGCTAATGAGCCTGAGGAACCCCTACTGGTCTCTGACATTAAAAGCTAAACAAGCCTGTTCTATTTACCCCAGTTTTAAGTTATCTGTTTAAGGGGCCAGAAAAATTTACATTGAGCTATCTGACCAATTATTTTGGGACAGTTAGGCCAAAGGGCCTGACTTCCTGGGCTTTACCTGACTGGGGATCAGATCAGATCAGTCGCTCAGTTGTGTCTGACTCTTTGCGACCCCACGAATCGAAGCACGCCAGGCCTCCCTGTCCATCACCAACTCCCGGAGTTCAATCAGACTCATGTCCATCGAGTCAGTGATGTCATCCAGCCGTCTCATCCTCTGTCGTCCCCTTCTCCTCTTGTCCCCAATCCCTCCCAGCATCAGAGTCTTTTCCAATGAGTCAACTCTTTGCATGAGGTGGCCAAAGTACTGGAGTTTCAGCTTTAGCATCATTCCTTCCAAAGAAATCCCAGGGCTGATCTCCTTCAGAATGGACTGGCTGGATCTCCTTGCAGTCCAAGGGACTCTCAAGAGTCTTCTCCAACACCACAGTTCAAAAGCATCAATTCTTTGGCGCTCAGCCTTCTTCACAGTCCAACTCTCACATCCATACATGACCACAGGAAAAACCACAGCCTTGACTAGACGGACCTTTGTTGGCAAAGTAATGTCTCTGCTTTTGAATATGCTATCTAGGTTGGTCTTAACTTTCCTTCGAAGGATTAAGTGTCTTTTAATTTCATGGCTATAGTCACCATCTGCAGTGATTTTGGAGCCCCCAAAAATAAAGTCTGACACTGTTTCCACTGTTTCCCCATCTATTTCCCATGAAGTGATGGGACCAGCTGCCATGATCTTTGTTTTCTGAATGTTGAGCTTTAAGCCAACTTTTTCACTCTCCTCCTTCACTTTCATCAAGAGACTTTTGAGTTCCTCTTCACTTTCTGCCATAAGGGTGGTGTCATCTGCATATCTGAGGTATTGATATTTCTCCCGGCAATCTTGATTCCAGCTTGTGTTTCTTCCAGCCCAGCGTTTCTCATGATGTACTCTGCACATAAGTTAAATAAACAGGGTGACAATATACTGCCTTGACGTACTCCTTTTCCTATTTGGAACCAGTCTGTTGTTCCATGTCCAGTTCTAAATGTTGCTTCCTGACCTGCATACAGATTTCTCAAGAGGCAGGTCAGGTGGTCTGGTATTCCCATCTCTTGAAGAATTTTCCACAGTTTATTGTGATCCACACAGTCAAAGGCTTTGGCATAGTCAATAAAGCAGAGATAGATGTTTTTCTGGAACTCTCTTGCTTTTTCCATGATCCAGCAGATGTTGGCAATTTGATCTCTGGTGCCTCTGCCTTTTCTAAAACCAGCTTGAACATCAGGAAGTTCACGGTTCACATATTGCTGAAGCCTGGCTTGGAGAATTTTGAGCATGACTTTACTAGTATGTGAGATGAGTGCAATTGTGTGGTAGTCTGAGCACTTTTTGGCATTGCCTTTCTTTGGGATTGGAATGAAAACTGACCTTTTCCAGTCCTGTGGCCACTGCTGAGTTTTCCAAATTTGCTGGCATATTGAGTGCAGCACTTTCACAGCATCATCTTTCAGGATTTGGAATAGCTCAACTGGAATTCCATCACCTCCACTAGCTTTGTGTGTAGTGATGCTTTCTAAGGCCCACTTGACTTCACATTCCAGGATGTCTGGCTCTAGATGAGTGATCACACTGTCATGATTATCTGGGTCGTGAAGATCTTTTTTGTACAGTTCTTCTGTGTATTCTTGCCACCTCTTCTTAATATCTTCTGCTTCTGTTAGGTCCATACCATTTCTGTCCTTTATCGAGCCCAACTTTGCATGAAATGTTCCCTTGGTATCTCTGATTTTCTTGAAGAGATCTCTAGTCTTTCCCATTCTGTTGTTTTCCTCTATTTCTTTGCATTGATCGCTGAAGAAGGCTTTCTTATCTCTTCTTGCTATTCTTTGGAACTCTGCATTCAGATGCTTATATCTCTCCTTTTCTCCTTTGCTTTTTGCTTCTCTTCTTTTCACAGCTATTTGTAAGGCCTCCCCAGACAGCCATTTTGCTTCTTTGCATTTCTTTTCCATGGGGATGGTCTTGATCCCTGTCTCCTGTACAATGTCACGAACCTCATTCCATAGTTCATCAGGCACTCTATCTATCAGATCTAGGGCCTTAAATCTATTTCTCACTTCCACTGTATAATCATAAGGGGTTCGATTTAGGTCATACCTGAATGGTCTAGTGGTTTTCCCTACTTTCTTCATTTAAGAAGAGCCTTATACACAGAAGTGGGTAAAACAGACAAGCAACAACAACAAAAGCTTCTAAACTCTCTCCGAAGATCAACGTTTGTTGACTGGATCCTTATGAAAACTAAAGTCAAAGGCATAGAAGTTGGCGGAATTTAGATAAATGTATATAAATTGGTATATTTAAATGGGCTTTATATAAGGTGGTTACAGCTCTTGTTTAATTATATAGTGGGAAAGACAAGGCATATAGTTTGCCACTAAGGAAATATTAACTAAATGTGCTGAGGATACCAGTAGTTACTTGAGTCATAAAATAAGTAAACTGGGAATTAACAGGCAAGGGTTAATAAAAAAAAGTTTTTTTGCTTTGGTTTAATTTATAAACTCAGAAAAGTCTTTGCTAAATGCCTTATCCAAACCTTTGAAGATATGATAAATTAAAACTCGAAAGTTATAAAACAGAACTTTGTAAATTAAATTTCAGTTTTATTAAAAATCTTGCCACTGATTTTAGTAACTTCAGGTGACAGAACTGTTCTTTGTAAAACTAAATAACTGTCTTTGTCTTGCAAGTAGGTAAACCAGAATATGAATACAGGCCTCCAGGAGCTGAGACTAAGCCCAGTTAAGCAGACAAGTCCTGGGAAACCAAGAAAAAAAATGGCAGTTTTAAATCAAAACTGCTGAGAATGTTCCCTCAGCCAAACCTTATAGATAGTAAGCCTTGATCATCTGAACAAGCAACTTTAAGGTCTTCCAACTGTTAACTAGTAAGTTTATATTAATATTGTAATACCCGGTTCATAGCTAAAGCCATGAGATCTCATTGCTTTTGTCGTGTACACATTATACATATATGATATCTCTACTTCTAAAAGATATTATTAGAATTGGATTTATAAGGAGCTCTATTTAATTTTAATAAAAAATGCTTACATTTGAAGAAAACTGGCCAAGATGACTTTCAGGTTCACGTGGACTGGGAAATATTCAATATTAAGTTGAAACCTGATATTAATTTTTATGTTTGTGGATCTAAATTAATATAGATGTTATTAAGAGTCATCAAATGTAAGTATAATACTTTATTGTTCCTAGGTTTAATAAATAAGACTTTACTAATCTCTTGCAAGAAAATAACTGGACATGAAGAAACTTCCAGGTAAATGTAAATAAAATAAAAACTGGGATAAAAACTTTAAAGTAAGCATATTTTAGAAATGTCTAAGTAAAATGATCTTTCCAGATGTTCGGTAACCTAAGATTCTAAAGCTGTGCCAATTTCAGCTAAGTGATGAAAGTTTATTTATTTAAAAGATGTATCAGTTACTAAAAAATATAAAAAATTAAAAGTGAGAATATTAATGAAAATGTTTGGTATCACTTGAGATGTTCTCTATAAGAAAGCAAATGTTTTTAGAAATTATCACTGGTATTTATGCTCACCAATCTATAGAATGCTAATATAAAGGTCAGTTGTTGGTTGATTAAGGAAAATAAGATGTGTGTTTTCAGTAAAGAAGGTATGAAGAATGGAACTGCATTTTATGAAGGGAAAAGGAAGTAGGTCTGACTGACAGGTGGCTATTTCAGGATGGAGAACAAAGTAATGGGTAAAAAAGTGATAAGAAGGTGTGTGGAAAGTGGACCCTGAGAAAAGAGTTTTGTGCATGGTTAGGACGAAGTTTAAAATAAATTTAATTAGGTTTACCTTTAAATGAATTTAAAAGTAAGCTGGTGCCAAAACTTTTCAGAGAGAATTTGACTTTTCTCTGTTAAGGGACACAGATTCTCAGGTGTTGGACTGCCTTTGATAATAGATTTAAGTTTATTTACCTCTTAAATGATGCATTATGCATTTGCCTCTAAAATTCTTTATTGTTACTTTGGCTAAGTGAACGGCTACTGTTTCACAATGACCTAGCCTGAGTGTTCTAAAGCTCTTTGGTATTTGTTGACAAAACTTCCTAAATCATTCTAATGAAGCCCTTTTGACTTCCAGCTAACTTTGGGAAGCTTCAGAGGGTTCCTGAAACATCCCAAAGAGAGATATAACACTAATTCGGTTCATTTTGTATGCAGAATACATGGGAAGTGTAATAATACATGGGAAGTAATAAATCATGGGTTACACTGTATGGTAAATGTTTCTAATATAGATATCCTAGAAACTATATGGAATTCCTACAATTCTGGTATGTCTGGGTAAGATGTTATCAGTCATAATTCAAGTTACTATCTTAAAGACTTGTCACAGCACTAATCAAGTTTTTTGCAAAAATGCTTCCTCTTCAAGAAAATTTATAGAAAGGACTTTTGGATAAATAAAAATTTCTGAACTGGGTAAGAAATTAAAGGACTCTAATGGAAAACCTGACTTCACAAAGGTTAACAAAAGGACTGAATGAACTGAGTTTCTGTGTCCTTAAATGATGCGTATTTATTTTCTCTGTGACCTTGGTTAAATGGAGAGGTATTGTTTCAGTGACCTCTGATCCTGTGTTTTAAAATCCTTTTGATATTTCTAACAAAATTCCCAAATATCAAAATAGAACTAGGCTTTTCAGGCTCCAGCTGACTGCGATGGATGCTTCAAGGAAGTACCTCTGAGGAAACTCAGAGATTAATGTTAAGCTAAGTTTATTTGATATTTTTAATTCAAAAACATTGTCAAGTGATTGAAAGTAAACTTTAGGTTGTGATAGATGAATACCATTAGTACAGATATTTCATAACTTATATGGAATCCCTAACATCTGACAAGTCCCGATAGAAGGTTATCAGGCATAATTCTAGAGATTATACTAAAATGTTATATATTCCAAGTTTCTTAGCTACATTGTACTCAAATCTTCAACCATGCAGAAGGGCCAAGGCACAATCAGTAGGGAAGCTGCTTTTAGAGTGATTCCCATCTGGGGAATTCTCTCTGAACTACACAGTGACAGAGGGACCTGTTTTTCTGGACAAACTTAAGGAAATGTGTAAAATTTGGTCAATTATGCAACATTTCCATTGTTCCATTCCATTCCATCACCCCTAGTCTTCTGGGTTAGTGGAAAGGGCAAATGGAACAATGAAAACTCAGTTGGCTAAAATGATGGATGCTTATTCCTTCCCTTGGCCTAAGGCTATTTCGTTGGTTCTCTTCAACCTCAGAGCCATTCCTTTTGGCAAACATCATTTGTTTCCCTTCGAGATTATTACAGGGAGACCAATGCGACTGGATGAACATGATCCTATATTACTTAAGGGAGATACATTATTGAAAGGACTTAGCCAAAGTATTGACAAATCATTTTAAATTTGTTTCTGAAACTTACTGTAGTAATCTGTCCTCAAATGAAGATCAGATGTCCCATGACCTACAACCAGGAGATTATGTATACTAAAAGAGATATCATTCAAAGGACTCCCTCCAGCCTACATTGAAGGGCCCTTATCAGGTTATTTTAACTATCTCATGTGCAGCAAAACTAAAGGGAATTGACTCTTGGATTGATATCTCCCACCTAAAAAGGGCTCCTGCACCAGACTGGTCTACAGAGAGAACTGCTAACCTCAAACCCACCTTAAAATAACACTCTGATAATAAGGACACGCCATCACCAGGATGAGAGGAAGATGACATCAGAAGTAGATAGCTGACCCAAGTGACCCTGCACCTGATCCGCATGATTGTTCACAAGTTTTCTCCTTAGTTTTTTGGACTCTTGCACATGAATCAAATGTTTTTCTATCATGGGCATGATCTTATGCAAATTTTAGAAATTAATAAAATTATTGGGTCAATTACCTGCATCCAGTACTTCTGGTTTACCTTGATGGGTTTCTCTCCTCCAAGGCTCTGATTGGATGGCTCTTATAAAGTTTATTTTGGAAGAAAGAAATTATAGTTCTGTCTGGGCTGGTACTGACATCACTAGATGGGACCCACTCACTTGGCCAATCAAACATACTTATTCTAACCCTGGCCATAAATATGAATTTTCCCTTAAGGTTACTCTCAGTCAGAACAAAGGCTAAATTCCAGTCAAAAAAAGTAAACTCTAGACTATTAGGAGGGACACTTCCTCAGTTTGGGAATGTATTTATCTGGCTAACACCAGGCTATGGTTGTCTAAGCCTAAAGGCCCCCCATGCTGGGAACAATTAAACCATACCAAAGATAATCAACCTAATAACACTAGAAAATTAGGCTAAGTGCCTTACGACAACAACCAATTTAGCATTTCTCTTAAAGACGGTGACTGGTATGGAACAGATTTGGTCAGATGTCCAGAAATATACTGGCTGGCACCTAACGGGACTCAATGGCTTTGTGGGTCCAATCTATGACCCTGGCTTCCACCAACCAGGCTGGCTAGGAAGGTGTCCTTTAGGATTCCCTTGGGCTCAAGGCTACTTATGTACAAACTCAGATGTGACTCTAGTATATTTACCATCAATATGAGCCCGATTGACCAAGAGATCTGTACTTCACCGGTATGATCACTTAGCAGCTATTTTTGTGCCTTCAGTAGGATTGGAAAATGTTATTTCTTACATTGAAGACTTAACAAAATTCACTCAAAAGACATTAAATGATAGCAACTAGGCTACTAGCCTACTAAATTCTGAGGTCTTTATGATGAGAAAAGCTGTATTACAAAATCGTATGGCCCTTGATATTCTTACAGCATCTCAGGGAGGCAACTGTGCTGTAATTCAAACTGAATGTTGTGTTTACATACCAGAAGAATCCTCTGAGGTAACACATTTAATGACTCACATGAAAAATCAGATTGCTGCCTGATGATTCACTTCCTAGCCTTGGTGATCTTTTAGGAAGATGGTTTGGTTATGGAAGCTCATGGCTTAAAATCCTACTTGTAATTTTAACAACATTATTAGCTGTTGTAATCTGTTTATTTTATATGGCTAAACATCTTGAAAAACCAGATCGTATTTATAATGTGGAATAATTGCAATAGTGTGATTCAAGGTATGAGAAGAGGCAACAAGGGAAATATCTCTTGGATCCTATTAGGTTAGAAGAAAGAGGATCCAGAGAATCTTGTATTCTCTACCAATGGGCCTAATCTGGAAATTAACACCTAGAGTGACGTATCAGTGCAGAACTTTCACCTGATCTGGGAGGAGCCTCCCAGCGTCCCGGGATAAAAACAAACAGTGGTCATGCAATGTCTCCCAATGTGCTTGAATTTCCGACCGTGGGGAGGGAATGTGAAATGAAATATTTTCTGCTCTGTGCTCTAGCAGGAAACATGCCTCTTCAAAATGCAAATTTCTGAGCCCAGATGAAAGAAAGCCAGCTCCTTGGAAGCCATCAGCTACTTTCTGCCCAGTAAGCACCGAGGAGCTGGGGGGAAGTGAGAGACAGCCATTCCCTCATCCGCCTTCTATTAGGGTAAGCAGGGGATTAGCATGTGAACAATAAAACAAGCAGGAGCAGCCCCAGATAGCTCCATACATATGAAAGGAACGCCACCCTTAAGCAGGAATTTTGTCTTGAGGCTACAGAAATAGGCTACGGATCCAGGAACCCGTGGCCTCCCCCTGGCCCTTCAGGGGTCAGCTCACTGTGCTTGCAGCGCCCACACTGTCTCTGCGCTCTGTTCAGAGTCAACTTACTCCCAGTTGCAGGGCGCTGCGTCTGGACATCCGTTCCCACCCGCCCTTGGACCACCTCGAGAACCAGCGCTTCATCCAGGATACTGGGCACCTCCTGTGCCAGGCTGGGGGCCGTGAAGATGTTTGGTTTTCCCTGAGATGTTTCCTCCTGAGGCTTTAGAGAGAGCCTTTGCACTCACAGGTCACCCTGCTCTTTTCTCCCCGGGCGGGCTGTCAGAACGGGCATCTGATTGCTCACCGTCCCGCCTCCCTGCGGCCTGGGCTCCTCACAAAGCCCCGCACACCCCATCCCATCCCTGCACCTTCTCCCATGGCGCGCCCCTCCCACGTGCCATCCATCACCAGCCTCATCCCCAGAACTTTCCATCTTCCCAAATGGACCCTCTCCCCCGTTGAAACACTCACTTCCCCCCAACCCCAGCCCCTGGCAAACACGGAACCTTAAAGTAGTTTTGCTTTGTGATCAAAATGCTGGGTGCACCAGCTCCGCACCCCTGAGGGAAGCGCCAGCAAGACCTCGGGGCGGGGCGGGGCGGGGCGGGGCGGGGTGCGGACCGGGAGCAAGAGAAGCAAGAGGAGGGAGGGTAGCAAGGAAAGGCCAGTGTTTGGAAAGCGCCCCCCCCCCCCCCCGCACTGCCCCCGCCCAGGGGCGTGCAGGCCTGCTGAGGGCCGGTGGGCTCACCCCCAGCAGGGGACACCCCCAGCTCCCCCTGAAGAGCCGGCCCTGGGGTGGGGGGGACAGGAAGCACGTTAGCGGGCCCCTCCTGCGCCCCCCAGTACCTTCTGCTCCCGCCTTCTCTATTTGCACCGACCCCAGCAGCAGCAGCTCTGAGCCCGGCGTCCTGCACGGTGCCCGCGGCTTCTCCCCATTCACCGGCTCAGCGGCCCAGGCGCTTCCTGAGGCTTCACATCTTCGATTGGGTTCTGCGGAGTCGTTTTTGCCTCTCCTCGAGGGACCCCAGTTCTGGGAGTGTTCAATCTACTCTCCTCTGCCCCACATCCTCTTTTCTCGCGTGTTTCCTTTCTATAAATTCCTCTCCTCTGTGATATATGATCTGCTTAGAATTCTCAGTTTGGGTCATTACATGTTTTCTTTCTAGAATTTCTAGTTCCATATATATGATTTTCACTTCTCTAGTGAGATTCCATCTGCTCTCAACACAGAATCATGTGTACTTTTAGGGAACGTATCTCCTAACTCTGACTTCTGGAATTCCCATGGAACTGTTTCTAGTGTCTGTTCTTATCTCCTGGGTTTTGGTACTTTTCCCTGTTATTATCTCTGCCAACAAGTTTTTAACCGGATGCTGATTATTGCACCTAAAGATACTGCAGAGACGATTTGAGGATCTGGGTGTATTTTCTTTAAGTCTTGGCCAGCGTGTGGGTTGGGCAAATCCTTTGAATCCAGTCGGGCTGGGTTTCCGGGGTTTTTTATTTTGGTAAGCTGCCTCTAAATCAGGCAGTGAATAGTGCATATGTTTTGTGTTTAGAATGGTGAATTGGACATTACTTTGTACACTTGCTTCAAACTGACTAGAGAAATGTGAGATGAATGTTTGGAGACGAACATTCTTAAACTGTGGTAGCCAGTCAGTCGTCGGTAACAATTCAGTCTTGGTTGCACTGTCAGAGCCCTGGGGGAGGGGGTGTGGGGTGTGGGGTGTGTGTGTGTGTGTACACACGCGTGTGCAGGCTCTCAGATGGTGGAGGAGGTGGTTTTGGGGGGCAAGGCTTCAGGACCAGCTGTGGGGGTGTGCTGAGCACCTGCGGGGGCCTCACTCAGCTCTGTCACCTCCTTACTTGAAGGCCCAGCACAATCCCTCACGAGTTTTGATTTTTCCGCTTCTACAGGAACAAAGCAACCGCATTAGGAGAAAAGGTGCCTGTTAACCTCCTGCCCCGAGACCAGCGTGGGCTGTGGTGCAGCAGGACTGGGGTTCTCATCACTTTTCCCGTTTTGTGCCTAAATCACCCCCTCTTCCTCTATTTCCTTTTCTTCCCTGATGTGTAGAATGACTAAGACATTTGAAACATAAATGTGAACTTGAAATAATAAAATAGTTTGAGTTAAAACAAGAATTAAATCTTAAATATGTAACCCAAAGCTACGGATGTCCTTGCTAATCCAACATGGGGTTCGCTTCTCCTGTTAGATCAGACAACTGCTGGTTACAGAATATAAATCTCATTTCCTGCTTCCAGGGTGATGGTAACTTTGTGACAGCTTGTCTCAGACTGTTTACATGTTGAAGTATAACACTGTTTTACCAATCCCTGTTTATTCAACATCCTTGAACAAAGATCAATATAAAAATGACCCTGGCTTTCCGTGTTTAACTTAAAGATTGGTTTAACCTCAGTGTTTACAGCTGAGCCCTGGGTGGGGGCTACTGCCCTCTGGTGGACTAGCCTCGCATTGCACTGCTCTTCACCTCTTGTTCAGTCGTTCATTGCTCAGTTGAGTCCGACTCTTGGCGACCCCAAGGACTGCAGCATGCCAGGCCTCCCTGTCCTTCACCAACTCCCAGAGTCTGCTCAAACTCATGTTTATTGAGTCAGTGATGCCATCCAACCATCTCATCCTCTGTCGTCCCCCTCTCCTGCCTTCAATCTTTCCCAGCATCAGGGTCTTTTCTAATGAGTCAGTTCTTTGCATCATTATGATCTGGTGAATCCAGTTCCATCTGCCTGCAGCCAAAAATACCCCTGTAGCCCTCTCTACTGTGACGATTTGTTACTCAAGTTGTTGGCCCTGGGCAGCTCCTTATTATGCATAAATATGCAAAGCAGATTTGCTGGGCCTTGGCTACTTAATTCAGATGAAGGCGCCTGTCCTGTTTCTTCATGGTTATCATGGAGGGTGCAGCCTTGGTGTGTGCAGGCAACGGCTAAGCTCCAACACCAGGCCCCTGTCTCAGCGCTGGATGCCTCATTGTCCCGTTTCAAGTGAAGACGACCTGACACTATTTTCCTGGGGAAAATGCTGTGGGGTGAGGGCTGCGGGAGGTTCTACAACTTTCTGTGGTTTAATATCTTACAAAACTGCTTTCTTCTTTGAGTGCAGTTAAAACAAGCTCTTACTGAAGTGAAGTGAAAGTTGCTCAAGTCATATCCAACTCTTTGCGACCCATGGACTATATAGTCCATGGAATTCTCCAGGCCAGAATACTGGAGTGGGTAGCCTTTCCCTTCTCCAGGGGATCTTCCCAACCCAGGGATTGAACCCAGGTCTCCTGCATTGCAGGCAGATTCTTAACCAGCTGAGCCACCAGGGAAGCCCAAGAATACAGGAGTGGGTAGTCAACCTTCTCCAGTGGATGTTCCTGACCCAGGAATCGAGCTGGGGTCTCCTGCGTTGCAGGCAGATTCCTTACCAACTGAGCTATCCCTTACCAACTATCAGGGAAGCTCTTACTAGAGCTAAATATTTGAATTTTCCCCTAAGATTTTACAGAATTACAATATCCAATATTCTTAGTGAGCGAAGGATCATCTAGAAAGGCTGGAGGTAGAGAATTTGGGGAAGGGGACCACAGAAGGTCAGAGATCCCTGACAATAAGATTCTAATGCTGGTGAAGGAAAGTCACCTGTGAGCACAGGGGCTCCGCCCGAGCGCTCTCTCAGCGTGGTGCGGGGGGGCGGGCCTTGCCGGCTCGGCCAGCGGACCAGGCGGGGTCCAGACTCCCCTGTGGCACAGATCTCGTGGCCCAGCAGACTTGACCTTGTCCGTGACCATAGGAAGGAACTCACGGGGCAAAGTGTGGTTTGACACAGAAAAAAGGAAATGGAGAGCAAAAAAAACAACCTCGTTGCCAAATGACCTCAGCATGTACCCTGAGTGTCTTGTTTCAGAACGACACTCACAGCCGTGAAGGCTCCCTGGGGACCAGCCATGCCCCTGCCCTCCCCGTGTCGGGTGTGCCAAGACAACGAAGCCCGCTGCCGCTTCCGGGGCCATCAGTCAGGGCCCGGCCCGCTGTCCACGGTCTCCAGGGTGAGGCAGGGTCTCCTACGGGCCCAGGGCTTCCCTCCTGAGCTGTTGATGAGCCCAGGCCCCTCATCCACTGTCCCCAGCTGTGCAGCCAGCGCAGCACACACAGCCCCCACCTGCAGCCCTGCACGGCCCCGTGGAAGGTGGTGACGGGGCCGTACCCCAGTGCCCACGCATCTCCTGTGTGGGAGTAACGGGGTTTTCTAACCCAGAAGCCTTGCATTTGACCAGCACCACCGAACCAGCAACAGGCTAGCTGCCAGCCTGTAGGCAAAGTAAAGGAAAATATGTGGCCTGCAGTTGAGCACAAGGGCCAGGTCCATGACTTTCTTTTTTAAATCGGATCTCCAGCTCCAGCCCAGGGCGGAAATGTGGTGCTGACACGGGCGGGAAGGACTCCAGCTCCTGAGCAGGTGGGGGCTTCCCGCGGGGGCTGCCTGGGGGTGGAGGGGGAAGGGGCTGGAGGACCTGGGCTGGAGAGGGAGGCCCCTGGGGGGTCTCTCAGCACAGGGGTGTCTGTCGCCAGGCTGGACCCTGGGGACCAAGTTCCTGTGTTTTGAATGTGCTCTGCATTGTCACTGAATCATGGCTTTGCACAGCTTGCTGTGGGTATAAAATTGAATTTTTCACACTCAACCGTAGAAGACCATAGCAGTGTAATGAGATGGTTTGGAAATGGATGTTCATGGGCCCTGGACTCTAATTGTTCGGGGGAAATCCATCAATGGATTCTAAAGTGCCACAAAAGTCTAGAGAGCACTCCTAGGAACTCGAGGGGTGTTACTTGTCTGGGGCCACAGCTTGAAGCTTCGAAAACCTTTGCTTCTTTCCTGACACAGCATCTGTCTGCCCTTCACCTTAATTACAAAGCAAGTAACAATTATCTGAACATATTAAGGGATGATAACTTAAGAGCTCATGAAGCAAAAATAAGGGTGCAGAAATCTTTCCAACGTCCTACTTTTCACAAGGCAACTCATTTAAAACTTCAAATAATAGAAAACAAGCTGAAAACATCCAAACTGCAGCATCTGACTTTCTGTCTTTGCTTCCTACTTTCATGTGTTAGTTCATAGGCTATTTTGGGGAACATTTTGTTTTACAGAAAAACAGAGTGGAGTTTAAAGAAAGGAGCTCACGCGTAGCTTTTCGCTGCTTCTCCTAGCTCCCCAGCTGCTCACACCCTCATGGACATGGTACATCTGTCACAACTGATGAACCAGTAATCAACACGTCGAAAATGAAGGCCATGCAACTTTCCATACACTTTTACTGAGCCCTGGGAAAACTGCTAAACCATATGTGGCTAAAGGCTAAAGTTTTCAAGAAATGCCAAGTGAATAAAAGCTTTCATGGAAGGATCATAGGATTAAAAAAGAAAAATGTATAAAGCTTTCTTTTTGTTTAGGTGTGTTAGAAAGAAAGGGTGATGATATAATCTGTGACAAAGGAGGTGAAAAGACACAGGGGAGCAGAGACGATCTCCTCAGTAAGTGGTGTGGTGAAAACTGCACAGATACATGTAAAAGAATGGAATTACTAACAGAGCAGTACCTAACGCCACACACAGAAATGAACTCAAATGCATTCAGCACCTAAATGCAGGACCAGACACTATAAATCTCTTAGAGGAAAATATAGGCAGAACACTCTGTGACATAAATAGAAGCAATATCTTTTTTGATCCACTTCCCACAGTAATGAAAATAAAAACAAAATAAACAAATGGGACCTAATTAAACTTAAAAGCTTTTGAACAGCCAAGGAAGTCACAAAACAGACAACCCACAGAACGGGGTTGGGAAAAAACATTTGCAAACAAAGTGACCGACAAGAGATTAATCTCCAGAATATACCGACAACTCACGCAGCTCAAAAAAAAAAAAGCAATCAAAAAAATGGGCAGAAGATTGAAATAGAGATTTCTCCAAAGAAGACATAAGGAGGACTAAACAGCACATGAAAAGATGC
The DNA here is from genome assembly GCF_055505025.1 of Bos grunniens. Classification (NCBI taxonomy): domain Eukaryota; kingdom Metazoa; phylum Chordata; class Mammalia; order Artiodactyla; family Bovidae; genus Bos; species Bos grunniens. Next base: position 2,350,758 of record NC_141191.1, on the reverse strand, counting down.
TCAGCATCACTAATTTATCAGAGAAATGCAAATCAAAACCACAATGAGGTATAACCTCACCCAACAGAACAGCCATCATCAAAAATTCAATAAACAGCGTTGGAGAGGGTGTGTAGTAAAGGGAACCCTCCTGCACTGTTGATAGGAATGTAAATTGGCACAGCTACTATGGAGATCAGTATGGAGGCACCTTTAGAAACTAAAAATTGAACTACCATATGACCTAGCAATCCCACTCTTGGACATATATCCAGAGAAAACCATAATTTGAAAATATACATGTAACCCAATGTTCACTGCAGCACTATTAAAATAGCCAAGACATGGAAGCAGTCTAAATGTCTATCAACAGACAAATGGATAAGTAAGATGTGGTACATATACACAATGCAATATTGCTCAGTCATTAAAAGAACAAAGTAATGCCATCCGCAGCAACATGAATGCACCTAGAGACTGCCATACTGAGTGAAGTCAAAGGCAAATGCCCTATGATACTGCGTATATGTGGAATCTAAGAAAATGGTAGAAATGAACTTATTTACAAAACAGAAATAGAGTCACAGATGGAGAAAACAAACTTATGGTTACCAGGGACATAAGGGGGGAAGGGCAAACTGGGAGACTGGAATTGATATATGCACACTACTATAAAAAAAAAAAAGTAGATAATAAAGACCTACCGTCTGGCACAGGGAACTCTACACAGTACTCTGCAATGACCTGTAACAGAATGGAACCTAAAGAAGAGGAGATACGTGCATATGCATAACGGGTTCACTTTGGTGTACAGCAGAAACTAACACAACACTGCAAATCAACTATACTCCACATAAAAACTAATTTTGGAAGAAGAGAAAGCAGTCGGGTGAGTGAGGGCTGAAGCAGCAGGTCTGGGTGCTCATTTAGAAACAGCGTCTCACAACGTGTGCGCCCTGCTCGTTCTCAGGTGAGCTGACTGCAGGGATCCGCACCGGGTCAGCTTCTCTGTCAGCCCCTCGCCCAGAAACCCCGAACCTCAGCAGGGGTTCTCACCCCCGGCACAACCCGCCACCCGCGCACCCGGCCGGAGGCGCTCCGCCCGCCGCGCGGACTCACCTGGGGACGCGGGGAGGCCGGCGGGCGGCCAGGGAGGCTCGGGCAGCGCTGTCCGCGGTCCCGGGGGCCCACGGGGGACCCCACGGGGGCTCGGGGGGCCGGCAGGTGGACGTCCCGGTCGCAGCGCTGACGGCGAGGGGCCGCCCTCCAGGCCTCGGCCCCCTGCGCTGAGCCGCGGACCCTCCTGGCCGCCGCTGCTCCTGCCCCTCCAGGGAACCTAAAACGAGCACCAAGTACCGCGAGATTGATTCGTTTGAAACTCGTTTTAATCTGTGCCATTTTCGCGTACATTTGAAACCTGTCGCCTTAATAAAACGTCCGATTCCTTTTAGCAGATAGAGGAGTAGACGCTGTTCCAACAAGGAAATATATATCCTGAGGGGAAGGGTGCAGTTTCTGGATAAAACTCTTTGGTCTATATAAAGATTCTGAGTTTAAAAATCACACGAGGATTCACTCCAATGAAAAGTAAACATTCCTTTTCTCGAAAAATTTAATTGCAGAACTATTTACAGGAGGTGAACATCAGCAGTACAGAAATCAGATGAGAGAGGCATTATCCTGGAAGAAGTCAGTAAAGAGTGAAAAAAGAGTCAGGAGAGAAAAGAACCCAAGGAACACCATCCTTCAATGCCCTGAAGTGATGACCAACATCTGTTCAGAACTTATCCACAAGAAGGAAGACAGCGTGGTGTGGACTGGGCCCTGTCCATTCAGAGCAGGCGTCCTGCATGCTACTGAAGAGAACTTATCAAAAGAACCAGAAAAGCATGAGAAAGAGAATTCCTAAAATAGTTTAATTCCAGGGAAGAGTGATTCTGTACAGATGTAGAATATTTGGCGCTCTGTGGTTGATATGATTCCATATGTATATATATCTATATATATATATTTATATACTTTTTTTTTTAAACGTTAACTAAAACAGCTAGTTTCCTGGTTCTAACATCCCTTGAATTTCTGTAGGAGGCATTTCCTCTAGTCCTTAGGCCACAGCTGGGTGTTTTGGCTTGTGACGTGGGGGGTGGGCGTGTGGACTGCTCTCCAGGCAGGGAGGACCCGTATGGAGGGGACAGCATTTGGAAATCAGGGTTCGAAAGTAGCCTGGGGTTCACTACTGGCGAGGGGAAACTTTTCGAAATTTGGTAAACCAGGTGTGAAGTGAAGGGAGAGAGACGGACGTGCTGAGCCCTTTAAAGTGATGTGATCATGGCAAAGCGATGGGCTGGGCCGTGGGGGGCGGGGAGGGGGGTAACCGAAGGGCAGGTGCGTGGACTCCAGGAGGCTGCACCACAAACAGCCTTGGGGGTCCCTGCTTCCCTGTTGCCAGCACAGACGGACCTCTCATCTCGTCTGCTGGAGACGGAGCCGTGTACACACACTGCAGAGACCGGTCCTTCATCACTGAGGACGTGAAAGCTCGCGTTTCCAAGGCTTTCAGGTTCGGAATAAGCACCCATAATGAAGAGTCACATAAAATCTAAGAAAGTAGGGAGGTAAACCCCTGTTATTTCTGTGTGTGTGTGTGTGTGTGTGTGTATACAAAATCTTTTAAAAAGTAGTGTTGTGGTAGGTAACTAACATTTCCTCTGCAAGGAAGTCAGCTTCAAGAGTTTAGATTGAACCTTGAAATAATTCTTTTTAACACTGGATCAGATTGCCAGGGTTAGGACAGCAACCGGGAAAATCACGGGGATTTCTTGATGCTGAAAGGATGAAAAGATGGCAGCTGCTCGGAGCGTTCTCCTGGACCACCGGGCCTTCTCTGAGGTACAGAGGGGTCAGGACGCACAGCCTAGGCTGGGAGAGGGGGTGGCGCCCTCACCAGCCTCCAGCGATTCCGGTCGGGACGTCTGATTCTGTCCCTGGCACCGTCCCACATGCTGTTTTCTGCTTCCAAATTATTTTTTCTTTGTCACTTTCCTGTTTCATTTAAGATCTTGTCATTTCCCCTAAGATGCAGGTGTGCCCAAGCAATGGTAACAACACGGTCTCATTCTGGGGGGTACCTGGTCCTTGTTCAGGGAAACATTCAGAAACACTTGCTGTCAAAGCCCGAGAAAACAGAGAAAGGTCCCCTCAGTGCTCGCTCCACTTCCAGGCCCTCAAGAAGCTCGTGATAGCCTTGTGCTGGGCCCAGACGGCCTTCCCAGGAGGGGACCGCCGAGGCTGGTACTCAGGATCTGACTGGACTCCACAAGTACCCCACACAGAGCAGGTGGGACCCGCTTTATCAAGAATGAGGACACTTTCACAACCTGACTCCAGGGAGCTCAGAAGACGTCAGGGCCATCAGTCTTTCACAGAATGTCAGTGAGGGTGACAGGAACAGGAGAGACGGGAACACGGAGTCAAGACAAGCTGTGGATGATGTAGGAACAGAAGCCAGGCTGCTCGGCCAGCCGACTGGAGATTGCTGGGTTTCTCTCTCAACTGCAGGGCCCTCTGCAGCCACTCTGTGCTAAAGGGCACTTCCTCAGGTGTGAAAGCGCACCTTCCCCAGCATCATGTCCACTGCCCACATTTATTGCAACTCTCAACGCAGTAAAGTGACAAGGCGGAGCTCTTGCTGTGAAGGCACAGGGCTCTGATGTGACCTGGTGCCACGGGCGGATGACAAGCAGTGCCGGGGAGGCTGACAGGGCTGTGCCCATTGCTCTAGCCTTGGTGGTGAAAATGTTCCTGCTAACCAGCAGCAGCTATAGTCTCGGTCACTTATACTTGAGGTTTTCTATTTTATTTTCAAATTTTGGAACAGTGTCTTCTACCAAAACTTTAAAACAAGTGTAAACAAATATGCAGATAAAAACAAAGGAGAATCTCAAGGTGTCCCAAGTGGCTGGTGTTTGAAAACCAGTGTCTCCAACTACCTGATTCGTATGTTAAATACGCAATTAAAAAAAAAAAAAAATCCAGCAGTTCCAGCTTTGAGAAGAAAGGAGGTGCCTGAGAAACACGTGGGGTTAAACTTGTGTGTGGAGCCGTCTGGTTGACATTGGGGGGCGTGGCAGGAAGGTGCCACTTCTCAGAAGGGCAGGAGGCCCACGTCCCATACCCTCCGCAGGCTGACCCATCAGGGCTGTCTTTCCGCACCCTCGGTGGGACACGTCCCTGCCCCATGGCCAAGGTTTGCAGGTCCTCCATTCCCCTGGACTGGGAGCTGGCGACTGATTCCAGACGTGCACTCGGGCCTTCGGGAGCGGACAGGACTCTGGGGGAGCTGAGGCTCTCCAGCCAAAGCAGCTCAAGCCTCGGCTGGGTCTCCCGTGTCGCTCCTCAGGGCACTCGCGGTCCCCGTGACTGGACCCAGGTACTGCGGATGGCAGAGGGTTTCTCTCATTCCCCTTTCTCCCGCTTCCTCTGTGCCACCAGATGCTTCGGCCCAAACCAGGCAGCTGCTCCGAACAGCCATCCTCGGTGCCCCTGCAGGCACGTGGACTGGACGTCTGCGCCATGCTTTTCTTTCCCAGCAAAGTCCATCCTGGACCTGGCTGAAGACCTGCATGAAAGTGCAATGTGGGATCTTCCAGTGAAGGTGATGGAGAGGTGGCTGCCCCACACAGACTTGGGAAAGGTGAACAGAACACAGACCCCCAAAGAAACGTACCAGCCCCACATCTGTGGGCCCTGGATCGTGCTATCTTCTGGCCATAAATTTGGCCACTTCTATGTGTAGGCATCAGCAGGGACAGTCTCTACTTGCAAGGTCACTGACTTGGTGGTTATTTTTCTTTAAAGAGGGAATCGTCAATGTAGCCTGATATTTTTTTCCAATCATACACTTTCCTATTTAATGCTGGACGTCTTTAGTATCGACCTTGAGGTGAAAACATCAATACTTTCTTTTAAACAAAAATGTAATATTTTGGTATCATACCACAGTTCAACTCTTCATCCCTCATTCTAGGATAGTCCCATCAATTTGCTGAGAAACAATGGTAACAGCTGTCACTAACAACTCTCTCATGTTAAAGACAACTGTAACCAGTGAGGACGTATGCGATGAATCACACTGAAAGCGCACTTGTGAACAGGTAAGACGTGCCTCTTCTGGGTTTTCTTAGACACTAGGACACTGTTTATCATACTTGTGTTCTGATTTGGAAAGTCACGTGGGGCCGTCAGCATGGCAACATCTGTGTGTTGGTCGTGAGGAACATGATTCTACAGGCCACCTGGTTATGATGGGCACGGGCCATATCTCCCGGGAAGGGAAGTGTATGATCACAGACAACGTGGCGCTTCCTTTCCATCGCAGATGTTCCTAGAATGCGGTGTGTTATCGTTTTCAACCATGTTCTCAAGCCTGAAGATCGTCTTTTGGGGAACTGCACCCACGACAGGACGAAATGGTCACGGGTAGCTGCGTGCTCTGTGCCCGCAGGCGTGGCTGTAACAGCTCGTGCGATGCAGGAACACAAGTAGTATAAACAGTTTTATTTCTCTTTACATGTACAACGTGTAAACATGGCTTATCATCTGCCTTTCACGACGGGATGTCACCACGAGAAGGGCTGTACTGCACTTGGTCGTGTCCCACACACGGTGACACTCCATCGATGCCGCTGCACGCACACCGCCCCCACCCCCCACAACCTTCTTTGGAACAACGTGGATCAAACAGGGGCTCGTACACGCTCCCCACCTCCAACCAACAACCGACGTCAAATTTAGTTTAGGTGAATCTGCTCACCTATGGATGGTTCAGGTCAAGATTTTGGGGGGGTTTAAGATAAAAAAATGAGTATACAAAACATAAAAACATTAATCCAAATTCAGTGAGTACTTTTAAGTGGGGATCAGAGAATCTGGGATCTAGAATCATTGTTGTCTAATTTTATAGTTGGTTGATAGCCATTTTGTACAAGTTCAAGGAAATGGGATAAAACCCATCAGCTTCCAGGTGCGGCACACCTGAGGAGGCTGCAAGCACGTTTGCATTTTACATCTCCCCTCGTCGGGAGTCACACCCAATTTCTGTGGTTATTTCTAGAGAGCTGTTCGTCTTAATAACACATCATGTTTAAAGTCTAAAATGCCAATGCTTGCAAATACATTTGTCTTTAACAGAGTATACTAAATATAGGAAGAAGCATCTTTATTGTATACTACTCAGGATTTAGGTATTTATTTAGGTAGAAAAAAATGCTTAGAATACTCTGGGGAAATAGGGCTCATTTATAGAAGAATATTTCAGGGATTTTTTTTTTTTTTTTTTTTGCATTTTTCAAGGATATACATTCGTACTGATTTTTGCTTCCAAATATATTTTAAGGCTGTTTGGTAAAATATATACCAGATATGAGGTTCCATTTACAGGGTTTTGTTCTTACAGGGACTTCTTAACTACTCAGCTTTAAAAAAGTAAAACTGTGAAGCTAAACATGCTTTGCTATCACCTGCGCTCCTACGAACCCCACGCTTCGTGGAATGTGGACTATGAGGAAAAGAAACGCGGCGGGCGGCAGGCGCCTGCCTGTGCAAGGACGCCACCGGGGCTCTCACGCTTCGAACCCCACGCTTCGTGGAATGTGGACTATGAGGAAAAGAAACGCGGCGGGCGGCAGGCGCCTGCCTGTGCAAGGACGTCACCGGGGCTCTCACGCCAGAGGCGTGGAGGGCGGTGCGTCTTAAAGTGCGAGTCAAACAGGAAAACAAAGTGCTATGGAGGGGGGTCTGTGCTGCTGGGCTGGGGGCCCACACTCCCAGGGCTGCGGGGCACACGGCGTCCCGCGGAAACGCTGTGGCCCCTGCTTTTACCTGGAGTCACAGCGAGGACTCTAGTCTGGGGTCTAGTGGGTAAGTCCATGGGCGCTTCCTCTGAGGTGGTGTCTCAACAGACACACAACCATCCAGGTGGAACAATGGTCCCGGCATCTAAATTTAACGAGATGAATGGAAAACCTTCCATTAGAGACCTTCCTATTTGTCTCCTTGCCAATCAGACTCACGGAAATAAACGACTTTTCTGAAAGTCCACAGCTGGAAAGCACAATGTGACCTTTTTTTTTTTTTTGTCATGTCAAAAACAGGCAAGAAATATATTCTGAACTTCAGCTGTACTGCATAGAACAAAAGAATTCTGGAAAAATACAATGTAAACCACATTTCTTCTTTACCATTTAAACTGAGATATACTTACCACACACATTCATATTTCTTAAACTTTTTACAGCATCACAACTGTCATTTTAAACAAGCAAACTTTTTTTGTTTTGTTTTGTTTTTTTAAAGGATACCCTGGAAAGTCAACTGATAGAGCATTTGAGAATATATATACATCTATAAAAAAAATCACATGGAGCATAAAGGGTGAAACTTAAAGACAGAACCGTGGGTGATAGTTTAAGTTACAAAGGGATAAAAAATAAACGACTCTTTTATCTGATTAAGGACAACTGTGTTCTCTTTGTACCCCTGCTACAGAAGAGTCGACCTCTCTTAAGACTCTCTGTTTCCGTCTGTCTCTCCCTGTGTGGACGGACATTCAGCTGACTTCCGGCCGTGGAGATGCTGTGCTGAGTTTGGGGGGGCAGACGTGGGCTTCCACCCCAGGTTTCCAGAGAAGCGCGAGGCGGGGAGCTTGGTGGCTGCAGAGACGACTCCTCATCACCATGGACTTGGCACAGGAACCATGTGAAGGGTCGCCGGGTTCAGGGCACAGGGACCCCAGGCCGCGGGGTGGGGGTCTTCCTTTCCTGCACTCAAGCTGTAGCACCTTCTCTTGGGGTATCTAATGCCTTGAGAGTGCTGAGACACACCCTTTCACAGTTGTTTGTTATTCTCGCCTCTAATATCACACGATTTTATAAAAATATAAATAACAAAGTGTGAACTGGGTTCCATCTCGAGCGGTTTCCTCGACCCCCTCTGGGAACAGAGGGGTGCGTCAGGGGTCCCCACGCCGCTCCGGCCCCGGGGGTGGGCATCCGGGCTGTCTGGGAGAAGTCGCTGTGGCCGTGAGCTCGGACGTCCGGGCGCTCCAGGGTGTTTATGGCACAAACATGACGGCGGGGCGGACTCGCTGGAGGAATGAGACGGGAGTGACGAGGGGGTGGCGCTCGGCGCGGCTAAGGCTCCGCGGGGCGGGGCTCGGCCCCGCCCTAGAGCCGCGTCTGGGCCTCGGGGATGTAGATCTCAATGCTGTCGGCCCGCTCGCTGGCTGAGCTCTGGCGGAAGGACGCCGCCCTCTTCGCCGCCGCCAGCCGCCTCCGCGCCTCCTGCCGCTGTCTGTCCGGCAGGTCCAGAGACTTCTCTCTGGTGATGGGGAGTTTCCCTCTGGGGGGCTTCTTTGGTATTGGAGGGGGGACCTTTCTTTCTTCCTGAAAAGCATCACAAGTCAAGAGTTGGGGTCAGAGAGCCTGGCCCTCCCCACCGCCCGCCCCCGCCCACCCCCCGGTGCTGCCCGGTTCTCCGGGCAGGAAGCCTCTGGGCACGTGAACCTGGGCCTCGGTCTTGGTCGTGGCACCGTTCTGCCCCTGCTGCTTGGTAAACGCTCCCTCACAAACCCACACCCGCTCACCTTCACGGGAGCCTGCACGACGCCCCCTTGACAGCTTGAGACGCTAATCTATTCAACAGACTGCAAGGTCCGAGGACATGGAAACTACCTCTAATCCTCTGCCATGGGCCTCAGACCCCTCGACATTAACTACCTACGGCTTTTCACTTGCATGGGAATCGGATGTGAATAACTGGCTCTGACTCTCAGCTTGTGTTCTCCAACCACAACCCCAAGATCCGAGCATGCCTTTTCCAGAAAGAGAGAGACTGCCCGATTCCGCAGCAAAGGAACATGGGGAGCTGGCAAGTGCCCCGGGCACGGAAGAGGCCTGCGTCCCGCCTTGTGCCCTCTGTCTGCTGGGCCGGGATCAGACACCAGACCTGCCCAGGCGGGAGGGAGGGTCACACCGAGTCCTTGCTGGAAAGGGGCGTGGCCTTTTCTGAGCACGTGCCCAGCTGCTGGGGGAAACCTTCATCTGTCCTTTCCCTTTCAGCCTCCAAAAGGACCCGAAGGCACCAGGGTGCCCAGGCCTGGCCACCATGGCGGGTTCAGTGGACACACGGCAGAACTCAAAGTCTGTCCTACTGTTTTTGGCAGGAAGATAAACTTCGGTGTTTGGAACTTTGTTCTTAGGGCCAGAAGCAATGTCCTTCCTGACTTGATGGCAGGGGTCAGTAGGGGTAATTACTTTGCCAAGACTTCCAGCTATTTCAGAATGTAACTCTTGCCCTGAGTGCGGGACTGTACTTGTCTCTTTGCACGCCTGTGGGGCCTCTGAAACACGCAGCAGTGAAACCAGCCCTTGTGGGAATCTCCACCCACACAGGCTCACAGCCGTCCTGGGGTAGGGAGGGGTGGGGGGGGGTGGGGGGTGGGGGGTGATGGCCCCGCAGATCTGCGAGGACCTTGGCCCCAGGGGCACGACGCGGAGCTGGGGCTGCGTTCCAGGGCTGCTCGCCTCCCGGACAGGGTGCAGCGCCCTCAGCAGGACCCCGTGTTCACTCTGAGGACTACCCGCTATGTAGAGCTGGGTAGAGGGTGATATTAGTGGTCAGGTACAGAAGAATGGAAAATGGGAAGGGCTTTTACGTATCTTCAGACTAGTTTAAAAGTTGGATTTTTAGTGGTTTCCTAGAATAACTTTTTCACTGGGAATCCTTACTTATGATCACCTTCATTCACGACCAAACCACAGACCTCTTGGACTTGCTCACACACAACCTGGTCGTTTGCACGCCCCTCCGCCCCCCTGTCTGCGGTGACAAGGGCTTTGTCAGCACCTGCGATCAAGCGATGGTCTCCAACTTGGACCACGGGGGGCATGTTTTAGGGAAAAAGGATGATGATGGTCTGCGTGCTAATTATCTAGATGTACAACCCTCAGCTACTCCCCTGTCCCAAAGTATCTCGGATCAATTGTCTTTATTTTGATTGATAATGTCTGTCTAAGAAAATCAGATTATGATTCTGGAGAACTTCTCTAAGGTGCGTCAGGAAGTCAATGTCTTTATAGCTAATTCACACTTATTTCTCAGCCCTAGAGAACATGATACCTAAAGGGAAGAGCTGAAATCACAGGTCAAACTTAATGGGCATTTTCAGCCTATCTCAGGGCGAGCTCTATAGGAAGTGTACATTCTTTAAGTGTTCAGTGAAGTTTACAGTGTTTCTCATCTCCCCAAGCATCACTGTAAGCAACCTGAAGCCTGTGGGAACCACCACAGTGCAGTCCACACAGAGGGTGGTGGCGATGGTAATAATTCAGAGGACGGGCCCGACAGGAAACGTGACTGCGAATTCACATGTGGGTTCTATTGGTGTCTTCTCAGAATTGTCAGCAAGAAAGGGACTTACTATACGTGCTGATGACTCTAGCACCAGTCTGGTTGTGCAGACATGGGTTTAGGTGTGATATCAGATCCTGTCCTGTTAACTGCAGACTGAGACACGCATGGTAACGTGGTACTTGGAGCACGTGCAGGGATTGTGGGCAGGGACGGGGGCGGTGGGCTCAGTGTGGGGATGCAGCAGGGGCTTACCTTCCTCTCCGGAGATTCGACCACTTTCCAGTCGGTGAGCTTCAGCTGGTGCAACTCATCGAACTTCATGCTGACATCCTGAACGGACAGCTGCAGCATGTCCCAGTAGCCGGCCAGATCCTGGGAGGTGGGCCTGGGCATGGCGCTGGGGTCCTGCGGGACACATGCACAGTTAGAGCTGTGGAGACTTCTGGGCAGGGTGGGGGAAGGGGCTGCTTTTCCCAGTGAAGGGGGTCTGGGAGAAGCCTCCGTAATTAGAATTGGGTGCACATGCTCCTGAGGGCCCATGAGGATCTAGTGACAGTTTACATGAGTGTTTGCTGACAGTTAAAAAAAATCTGTGATGGAATTCCACCTGAGCTATTTCAAATCCTAAAAGATGATGCTGTTAAAGTGCTGCACTCAATATGTCAGCAAATTTGGAAAACTCCAGTACTGGAAAATGTGTTTTCATTCCAATCCCCAAAAAGGGCAATGTCAAAGAATGTTCATACTACCTCACAACTGCACTTATTTCACATGCTAGCAAAGTAATGCTCAAAATTCTCCAAGCTAGGTTTCAACAGTATGTGAACCGAGAACTTCCATATGTTCAAGGTGGATTTAGAAAAGGAAGAGGAACCAGAGATCAAACTGACAACATCTGTTGGATCACAGAGAAAGCAAGAGAATTCCAGAACATCTGGTTCATTGACTACGCCAAAGTCTTTGACTGTGGATCACAACAAAGTGGAAAATTCTTCAAGAGATGGGAATACCACGACACCTGACCTGCCTCCTGAGAAACCTGTATGCAGGTTAAGAAGCAACAGTTAGAACTGGGCATGGAATAACAGTCTGGTTCAAAAGTCAGGAAAGGAGTACAGCAAGGGTGTATATTGTCACCCTGCTTATTTAACTTAAATGCAGAATACATTAAGAGAAATGCCGGGCTGGATGAAGTACAAACTGAAATCAAGATTGCCAGGGGAAATATCAATAACCTCAGATGTGTAGATGACACCATCCTTATGGCAGAAAGTGAAGAAGAACTAAAGAGCCTCTTGATGAAAGTGAAAGACGAGAGTGAAAAAGCTGGTTTAAAACTCAACATTCAAAAAACGAAGATCATGGCATCCGGTCCCATCACTTCATAGCAAATAGATGGGGAAACAAGGGAAACAGTGACAGACTTTATTTTGGGGGGCTCCAAAATCACTGCAGATGGTGGCTACAGCCTTGAAATTAAAAGACCCTTGTTCCTTGAAAGAAAAGCTATGACTAACCTAGACAGCATATTAAAAAGCAGAGGGATTACTTTGCCAACAAAGGTCCATCTAGTGAAAGTTATGATTTTTCCAGTAGTCATGTATGGATGTGAGAGTTGGACCATAAAGAAAGCTGAGCACGGAAGAATTGATTATTTTGAACTGTGGTGTTGGAGAAGACTCTTGAGAGAGTCCCTTGGACTGTGAGGAGATCAAACTAGTCCATCCTAAAGGAAATCAGTCCTGAATATTCATTGGAAGGACTGATGCTGAAGCTGAAGCTCCAGTACTCTGGCCACCTGATGTGAAGAGCCAACTCATTAGAAAAGACCCTGATGCTGGGAAAGATTGAAGGTGGAAGGAGAAGGGGCCGACAGAGGACGAGATGGTTGGATGGCATCACCGACTCAGTGGACAGGAGTTTGAGCAAGCTCTGGGAAATGCTGAAGGACAGGGAGGCCTGGCGTGCTGCAGTCCGTGGGGTCTCTAAGAGTTGGACATGACTGAGCAATTGAACACCAACAGACCTGAAAAGTCCGCATTGTGTGTGATTCCAGTTGTAGGACATGCTGGAGAGGGCACAACTATGGAGACAGGAAAAAGATGAGAGGCGGCTAGGGGCTGAGGGGACACAAGGAGTGACCAGGGGGAGCACAGAGGATTCTCAGGACCGTGAGGCCGCTCTGCGTGTCACTGTCCTGGTGGACACATGTCATATATTTGTCTAAATCCACAGACTGTCCAACACCAAGAGTGAGCCCTGATGGAAATCGTGGACTCGTAGTGATGGTGATGGTTTGTGCGGGTTCATCAGTCGTGACACACGGACCATCTGGTGGGGATGCTGATAGTGGTGGGGCTGGTGTGTGGCAACTGGGAGTACGTGGCATTTTCTCTGTATTTTTCACCCAGTTTTGCTGTGAATTTACAATGGCTCAAAAAATGTATATTAACGTGGTTGAAAAATGGGCAGAGGATCTGTCTTCCAAGGAAGACATACAGATGGCCACCGGGCACATGAAAAGATGCTCAGCATCACTAATCATCAGAGAAATGCACAGCAAAACCACAGTGGAGTATCACCTTGCACCTGTCCCAGTGGCCATCATCAGACAGGAAGTAACAAGCTTTTGAGGATGCAGAGAGAAGGGAGCCCTTGTGTGCTGCTGGTGGGAACACAGACTGGTGCAGCCACTATGGAAAACAGTATGGAGTATCCTCACAAATTCAACATGCAGCTAGCACACAACCCAGCGGTGCACTGCTGGGTATTATCCAAAGAAATGAAACACTAATTCAAAAAGACACACGCACCCCCACATTCACTGCAAAAGTATTTACAATAGCCGAGACATGGAAGCAGCCGAAGTGTCCTTCAGCAGAGAGGATGTCATGCATATATATACTGAAATACTACTCCAGTGTAACAAAGAATGAAATCTTGAAATCTGCGATAACATGTAAGTCAAACAGAAAAAGAAAAATGCTGTATGACTTCACTTGTATGTTGTGAAATATAAAAATCAAAACAAATGAACAAACATAACAAGATGGAAACAGAGTCATAGATACAGAGAACAAACGTGTTTGCAGAGGGAACTGGGGATGGGGCTAAGAAATAAGTTCGGGAGATAAGGAGGTACGGACTGCCAGCTGCAAAATAAGAGAGTCATGGGAATGAAACTTACAGTGTGGGAATCCAGGAATAATTGTGCAGCCTCTTTGTATGGTGACATATTGTAACTAGACTTATCGTGTTGATCAGTTTGAAACATCAAATCACTATGCTGTGCATCGGGAACTAACATGGTGCTGCATTTCAAAAAATAAAGAAGCAAACTCATAGAAAAAGGGACCAGATTTGTGGTTAATTAGAGGGAGGCATGGGGTGGGAGGAGGGGGAACGCGATGAAGGTGGCCAAAGGTACGAACTTCCAACAACAGGATACACCAATACTAAGAATGTGAGGTACAGCACGATAAATGCAGTCTGCACTGCTGTTCCTAATATGAAAGCTGTTAAGACAATAAATCCTGAAGGCTCTCATCACAAGGAAAGTTACATTTTTCTACCTCTTTGTGTACCCACAAGACGTGATGGATGTTCTCTAAGATTATGGTGACAATCATTTCATGATACCAGTCAGATCACGGTGCTGCACCCCCTACACTTATCCAGTGCTGCATGTTCATTGTATCTCAACACAACTGGGAGAAAATGGAACCTGGGGACGATGGCGCCTGTTAAGGTTTTGATGCCTGGACAGTTCTGGCAGCTGAGGCCCTCTGGTTCTGGGCGCCTGTGGGGTTCCTGGGCAGGGTCTGTGGTGGTGCTGGTGGTGGGGGGCACTGGGGAGGTGGGGCCCGTTTCCTTCTGTCCTCTGAGGGGTCTCAGCCCTGCTTCTGAAGGTCAGAGACACCCTACGTGTGCACCATGGATGCCGTTGCCCTGGCTTGGAGGGAGGGCTTGGCAGGTCAGGTTCCTGCCCTGGGAGGACAGCTGACGCCACCGAGTGGTGCACGGGCAGCCAAGGGTGGATGTGGCCCCAAGACGCGTTTGCTCCTGCAGGTGCTTATCAGGGCACTGATCCATTCACGGAGCCCCACCCTCGTGAGCTTTCCCCCCACAGTCCCCTCCTGTCACCCCCACCGGGCCAGGACTCGACGTGTGAATGCTGGAGGACACAGATGTCTAGTCCCGGTTCCGTGCCCACACCCACTAGGCCACTCTCTGGGCCCTGTCCATCCTGCCTGATGTGACCGGATGGCAGCTGTGCTGAACTGCTGGGAGGGGGTCAGAATCGCCGTCTGAGCCACTTGCACACAAAGCCTTCATTTTCCACTCTGAGTGAGAATTGCAACCCCTGCGGCTGTTTACTGTGTGAGGACCATTCTCCACTGAGCCACCAGGGGGCGACCTGATGTGCAGACCGAAGAGCCTGATGGGCAGGTGCAGGGTCACACACAGGTTCAGGGTTGGATGAGGTCACGTACAGGGTCAGAGCGAGGTGCAGGGTCAGGGTCAGGGTCAGATACAGGGTCAGGCTCAAGCTCAGGGACGGGTCAGGGTCATGTCAGGGTCAGGTGTGGGAGGGTTCGTCAGGTCGCCAGACCTGGGTTGTCATGCACTTGCCTGAGTTTGAGCTCAGCTGCTGCTTGTGAAGGAAAACAGTGAAGGCCTTGCTCTGAGCTGTGCCTTGCAGGTGATGGGGTTTGGGGGGACCAACAGGGGCTCCCTGGACGTCTGGGGCTGGCAGGGTGCTCCTCCCCGACAGTGGGTCCTGAGCCGCGTGTCCTCCTCCTGGAGGATGAAGCCGGCACAGCGACCCCTCCTCCCCTCCCCACCCCCCACAGGGGCAGGTGTGAAGGGCCTGCATGTGTCTGAGGATCACGTCGCCCAAGAGTGAACTCTGGGGTCACTGGGCCTCCGCTCTGGGCACTGGGGGGCAGAGGCCATGGTCATGGTAGACCCCAGCACGGTCAGGGCCTTGCTCTGTGTCCTCTACTCCTTTCTGGGAGGTGTGGCTATGTCTGTGTCCCTGGACACTCACACGCCCTGGTCTGTTTGTAAGCCTCGTCTGTCACATCAAGGTGGGCCAGGCCAGTCTCCTCCCCCAGCAAGTGCACAGAGCTGTTCATCCCTGTTGACTGCACGCAGGGCCCCAGGGTGCTATCTGGCCCCAGCATGGGAGGTCCTGGGATGTGGGCTCAGATGCTTTGTGTTCTAGAACATTCTCCTGGAGCTGTGTGTCCTGAGAAGGGCTGAGGAGAAACCATGGTCTCATTCAACTGCAGTGTTAGATCAGCGGTCTGTGTGTGACTCCATCTCTCCCAGCTCTGAGGGTGCTGAGCCGCTGGCCCTAGGGCCACAGGGGTCCACCCGCTAGTGTCAAGGGCAGGCCCTTCCCAGAGTCCATCCTCAACAGCCAGTGGGTGTGACTCACTCCCTGGGGCCATTTCTTTGACTTAGAACTAGAGCTGCCAAGGAGGACAGTGTGGTTTTGATGAGCAGGGCCCTGCCGGCACTTTCAGCCCCTCTGCTGACGGTCTGCCCAGAGCCCAGCAACCTCCTCCAAGTGCTCCGGGGCTTTTGGTCCAATGGAGGGCACACGAAAAGGAAGTGGTCATGCCAGACCTCCTGTGGCCAACACAAAGTGCAATCTGACGTGTGTAAGAGGTGTCAAGGATGTGACACTGGATAATTCTCAGGTCTAATACCAGCTATATCTGGCAGAGAAGACGTGCATTGCTCACAGCTGGAAGACTGTTACTATGCTACATGGAGGTTCCTGAAGACGTGAACAACCCTCCCATCGGCTCAGCGGAACAGGGACCACGCCCCCTGGTGGCCTCAGTCAGTCCTCAGAGATAGCGATGGGGTGCGGGTGGGGCTGGGGGCAGGACACGCCTAGGGGATGGGAGAGCAGAGTGTTTCTACAACTGCATGTTCATTTGAGGGACCCTAAGCCTGCCTATCGATGCTTTTGAACCGTGGTGTTGGAGAAGACTCTTGAGAGTCCCTTGGACTGCAAGGAGATCCAACCAGTCCATTCTGAAGGAGATCAGCCCTGGGATTTCTTTGGAAGGAATGATGCTAAAGCTGAAACTCCAGTACTTTGGCCACCTCATGCAAAGAGTTGACTCATTGGAAAAGACTCTGATGCTGGGAGGGATTGGGGGCAGGAGGAGAAGGGGACGACGGGGGATGAGATGGCTGGATGGCATCACTGACTGGATGGACGTGAGTCTGAGTGAACTCCGGGAGTTGGTGATGGACAGGGAGGCCTGGCGTGCTGCTATTCATGGGGTCACAAAGAGTCGGACACGACTGAGCGACTGAACTGAACTGAAGCCTGCCTATTCCCCGCTCTTAAATGTTGATTGTAACTTCACGGCATAGGCGACCAGGTGCTAACGCTTTAAATCTCATGATGCACTTGAATGGGATTAATGGAAAATATTGGAGAAAACATTCTTTTTAATGATCCTGATGAAAAGGGATGAATTGGCAACTCTGACGTGCTAGGCTGCCTTCGTGTGGAAGAACATGCTGCAAACTCACAGGCCTCCTTGTGAACTTAAGAACCGAGCAAAACAAGACCGAGGCACCGTGAACTGCTGCTTGTGTGTTAATGAAAATGTCTGGTCTGAAAGAGGTCAGTGTATGGATTATAAATAAAAATACATAAAAGAGGTTGTAAAGTAGTGTGAATACCATTGAGCTGTTACTCTTCAATGACTTTCTCCAAATAATTATTGTTTCTCCAAAATAATATCGGTGAGTACTTTCTTTGGTCAGATAAGGAAAAGTATGTGTGTTATGATACATATTTATATTTATTGATAGACAGAGTGCCTGATGAACTATGGACGGAGGTTCGTGACATTGTACAGGAGACAGGGATCAAGACCATCCCCATGGAAAAGAAATGCAAAAAAGCAAAATGGCTGTCTGGGGAGGCCTTACAAATAGCTGTGAAAAGAAGAGAAGCAAAAAGCAAAGGAGAAAAGGAAAGATATAAGCATCTGAATGCAGAGTTCCAAAGAATAGCAAGGAGAGATAAGAAAGCCTTCCTCAGCAATCAATGCAAAGAAATAGAGGAAAACAACAGAATGGGAAAGGCTAGGGATCTCTTTAAGAAAATTAGAGATACCAAGGGAACATTTCATGCAAAGATGGGCTCAATAAAGGACAGAAATGGTATGGACCTAACAGAAGCAGAAGATATTAAGAAGAGGTGGCAAGAATACACAGAAGAACTGTACAAAAAAGATCTTCATGACCCAGATAACCACGATGGTGTGATCACTCACCGAGAGCCAGACATCCTGGAATGTGAAGTCAAGTGGGTCTTAAGAAAGCGTCACTATGAACAAAGCTAGTGGAGGTGATGGAATTCCAGTTGAGCTATTTCAAATCCTGAAAGATGATGCTGTGAAAGTGCTGCATTCAATATGCCAGCAAATTTGGAAAACTCAGGAGTGGCCATAGGACTGGAAAAGGTCAGTTTTCATTCCAATCCCAAAGAAAGGCAATGCCAAAGAATGCTCAAACTACCGCACAATTGCACTCATCTCACACGCTAGTAAAGTCATGCTCAAAATTCTCCAAGCCAGGCTTTAGCAATACGTGAAATGTGAACTTCCAGATGTTCAAGCTGGTTTTAGAAAAGGCAGAGGAACCAGAGATCAAATTGCCAACATCTGCTGGATGATGGAAAAAGCAAGAGAGTTTCAGAAAAACATCTATCTCTGCTTTATTGACTATGCCAAAGCCTTTGACTGTGTGGATCACAATAAACTGTGGAAAATTCTTCAAGAGATGGGAATACCAGACCACCTGACCTGCCTCTTAAGAAACCTATATGCAGGTCAGGAAGCCACAGTTAGAACTGGACATGGAACAACAGACTGGTTGCAAATAGGAAAAGGAGTACATCAAGGCTGTATATTGTCACCCTGCTTATTTAACTTATACACAGAGTACATCATGAGAAATGCTGGGCTAGAAGAAGCACAAGCTGGAATCAAGATTGCCGGCAGAAATATCAATAACCTCAGATATGCAGATGACACCACCCTTATGGTAGAAAGTGAAGAGGAACTAAAAAACCTCTGATGAAAGTGAAAGAGGAGAGTGAAGAAGTTGGCTTAAAGCTCAACATTCAGAAAACGAAGATCATGGCAGCTGGTCTCATCACTTCATGGGAAATAGATGGGAAACAGTGGAAACAGAGTCAGACTTTATTTTTTTGGGCTCCAAAATCACTGCAGATGGTGACTGCAGCCATGAAATTAAAAGACGCTTACTCCTTGGAAGGAAAGTTACGACCAACCTAGATAGCATATTCAAAAGCAGAGACATTACTTTGCCAACAAAGGTCTGTCTAGTTAAGGCTATGGTTTTTCCAGTGGTCGTGTATGGATGTGAAAGTTGGAATGTGAAGAAAGCTGAGCGTCAAAGAATTGATGTTTTTGAACTGTGGTGTTGGAGAAGACTCTTGAGAGTCCCTTGGACTGCAAGGAGATCCAACCAGTCCATCCTAAGGAGATCAGTCCTGGGTGTTCATTGGAAGGAATGATGCTGAGGCTGAAACTCTGATACTTTGGCCACCTCATGTGAAGAGCTGACTCATTGGAAAAGACCCTGATGCTGGGAGGGATTGGGGGCAGGAGGAGAAGGGGACGACAGAGGATGAGATGGCTGGATGGCATCACTGACTCGATGGACATGAGCCTGAGTGAACTCTGGGAGTTGGTGATGGACAGGGAGGCCTGGCATGCTGCGATTCATGGGGTCACAAAGAGTCGACACGACTGAGCGACTGAACTGAACTGAACTGAATATTTATATATGTAAGTATTCATGTTAGAATATATATGTGTGTATGCTGCTGCTGCTACTGCTAAGTCGCTTCAGTCATGTCTGACTCTGTGCGACCCCGTGGACTGCAGCCTACCAGGCTTCTCTGTCCACGGGATTTTCCAGGCAAGAGTACTGGAGTGGGTTGCCATTGCCTTCTCCTATATAATGTATATATATATTCCCTTTGATTTTCAGGAAGATCAGAACCAAGTTTAGTGTTCACTCCTGACTGTAACACAAAGCCGGGACTGCTCCTGGAACCCCCTGCCGGTCTCTCTCATTGTGGTTGCTCACGTGTTTCTACTGGAGCCACCTCCTGGTGCTGCCTTCACTGTGACATCCCCATGACACGATGCACACCTGTCCCCCTGCCCAGGGTCCCCAGGGGCAGGCCAGTGGCCAAGAACACTCTCGCGGCTGGGTGCCCGCCGCCCTCTGCCCACCACGCTCCTCCCTTGCCCACAGCCGAGGCCTCTCTGCTTTGGCCCCTGGAGCTGTGCCCGTCCCCATGTTTCACCAGGCCACGCTCCCAGAGTGGTCCTTCACAGCAGACAGGGCAGAGGTGAGGGCAGAGAGAGCGGTCGCCTGGCCTGCTGACCTGTGCCCAAGGGTCTTGAGGGGGCACTCACCATGTTCTGCTGGCAGAGCCAGTAAAACTGCTGGAACTTCTGGGACATCAGCAGCTGGGCGCTCCCCACGGCGCTCCGGATCTTGCCAAGGACTGTGGACACACACAGGGTTGTGGGTGGGTTGGCGGGGACCAGGAGAGGGGTGCCACGCTAGGCGGGCTTCCCGCTGTGGCTCCACGTCCTCGAATGTGTGTGGTCGTGTCCGACTGCGGCCCCACGGACTGTGCCCCCCAGGTGCCTCTGTCTGTGGGATTCTCCAGGCAAGAACACTGGAGGGGGTCGCCATGCTGTCCTCCAGGGGATCTATCTTCCCTACTCAGGGATCAAACCCTTGTCTCCTGCATTGGCAGGTGGGTTCTTTACCATTGAGTCACCTGGGACGCCGTTATCCTCAGTCACCAGAGGTGAAATTTTTGAGCTTACTGTGTGGAATGGCCACCATTGAGCCCTCTTTCCATCTGGTCCATCCTGATCCATGAAAGAAATTCAAAGATGACCAAATACCGACTATTGGGACACCTCAGTGTGGGGGCAAATTTACCTTTGAAAGGTCCTCTAGCCCACCCAGCCCTCCGGGGGTCAGTTGGGTGGCAGGGACCCTGGCCCCTCACATCAGGAAGGGTGCGTGAGGACATCCTGCCTCAGGCACCTGGGGGCCAGTTCATCAGGGCCGTCAGGAGCAGCGAGGGTCAGTTTAATCTACGAACGATCTCAAGTTGTAAGATCTTAATTAATCAAAGTGAAAGTGAAAGTGAAGTCGCTCAGTCCTGCCCGACTCTTTGCTACCCCGTGGACAGTAGCCTGCACCAAGCTCCTCTGTCCATGGGATTTTCCAGGCAAGAGTACTGTAGTCGGTTGCCATTTCCTTCTCCAGGGAATCTTCCGACCCAGGGATTGAACCCAGGTCTCCCGCATTGTACACAGACGCTTTACTGTCTGAGCCACCAGGGAAGTCCATTATTAATATGCTGGAAATCTTTCTTTTGCCCAGTTCGAATCCCTAAGTCATCACAACTATCCAGTAAGTGGTTAAATCCTTTCCACTGACAAAGCTGTATTACTTACTTTTTAAAAGTAATTAATCAAAGGGTGCTTTAAAAAAGTAAGTAATACAGCTTTGTCAGTGGAAAGGATTTAACCACTTACTGGATAGTTGTGATGACTTAGGGATTCGAACTGGGCAAAAGAAAGATTTCCGGCATGAAAATTTTGGGAAACCCCCCGCCCACTTCCTGCAAGTGCCTCCTCACATCCCATCATTCTGTCCCAATCCTGGCCTGTGTGAACATCATCATTTCAGAAATAACAGCTTTGGGAGACCTGAACTCCCATGATTCTCAGAGGCACTTAGGAATCTGGAGGCCAACGCTTCTGGCCTCTGTGTCTGGGCCCTTGTCTCTGGGGTTCGGTCTAAGCGCCCACCCCCAGCTACTCCCCTCTGAGGGCAAATGTGTCCTCTCTTGAGTCCCCTTCAAGACCTGCACAGCACAGATAACAACCAGCTACACAGAGCCCCTGACGTCACACGTGGGTCCAGCTTGTCTCCAGCCCGGGGAAGAGGGGAGCCTTCTGAGGCAAAGGTCTTAGCCTGGAGCTCGTCTGGCATGAAGCGGACACTGAACTGTCACCTCCAACAGGGTGTTTCAGTACTTGTGGACTGTTGACTTGTGGCTCAGTCTGGAGAAGAGCCCAGAGGGCTCTTCAGCACGTGGGTCCCTTGGCAGGGGTCTGGCTATGGGCAGATTCAGGGGGTGAGGCGTGGGGCCCGAGACCTGGCATTTCCACAGGGGTGTAGCCCACGTCCAGAGAGGTAAACTCAGTTTCTCTAGCTTTCTCCCCAGTTTCCCCAAACACTGCTAATTTTGATAGGCAGCCTCCAAAATAATGAGTTGAGACTCATTCAGGGCAAGCTAGAAACCGGCCACAAGGACTCTGACTCCTGGGCCACAAGCCACTGAGACCCCAGTTCCTGGCCTCCCCCAGGGGGTGGGGCTCACGGACACAGCGGGGGCCTCGGTGCACAGGCGGCCAAGCGCCATGAACTGGAACCGGAGTCCTCGAAATCAAACGTGTCTGTGAGGGGTGCCGAGGATGCGTCCTACTGGGACAGAAAGCAGCCATGGAACAGAAGGCCCAGGGCACCACAGTGCTTACAGGGTGAGCACCTGGCCCCGGACAGCGTGTTCATCGCGTGGTGTTCTCCTGGGGTCGGGGAGCGGGTTAACGGCCTGAAACGCTCCTGAGTTTGCCTGCATTTTCTGACTTGTCCGGATTGCTGTTCCCCAAAGCTTGATTGTGACGACTTGCACACACAGAGAACTTGAAACAAAGTACCACCAGCACCTCTGCTCCATCACTTGGAATCACCATCTATGTGTGTGTGTCTTTCTGACCCTCTTGGAGATGAGCTGTAGTCAGCACCTCGCTCACCAAGCACCCTGCACAACCACAGAGCCACAGCCCTTCCTAAGAAACCAATACTTCCCTGCTGCTGCTGCTGCTAAGTCACTTCAGTCATGTCCGACTCTGTGCGACCCCATAGACGGCAGCCCACCCGGCTCCCCCGTCCCTGGGATTCTCCAGGCGAGAACACTGGAGTGGGTTGCCATTTCCTGCATTAAAGTGAAAAGTGAAAGTGAAGTCGCAAAGTCGTGTCCGACCCTCAGCGACCCCATGGATTGCAGCCTTCCAGACTCCTCCATCCATGGGATTTTCCAGGCAAGAGTACCAGAGTCTAATATCACCCAATTCTCAGTTGCTTCTAAAATGTGAAGAGTTAAAACTGTAACTTTTAATACCAGTGAGTTCACTAGATAATACCGCGACATCCTTTCAGACTTAAACAAAACAGAAAGCGGTCTTGTCAGCGTCCTGACGCCGGCTGCAGGGGGCCTTGGCCCCTGACCCCCTGGCCTGCTCACCTCCCCCATCTCTGGGCAGTGGAGGGGACACAGGGCAGGAAGGCAGAGGGGCTGGAGCACAGCCTGGAAGGGCTGAAAATACTTCCCACCTGGTTCACACTTCGGTCCCCAAACTGAACATGTTTGATTTCCACTTGTAAACCCTTGTAACTTGCAGGACTGACGAAAACCTTTAAAGAGACTTGTTTTAACCAAATGGTCACTGTAGGAATATATAGAAGTGACTCACATATAAATGCATTTTTTTTTTCACTGATGCTATGCTTCCTGAAGTGGTAATTAAAAAGTCAATCAGTTAAACCAAATGGCACTGTAAGTGGCACAAAGTAAAACAAACAAAAAGAAACTCCCCAAAACAGTGTGCTTTCTGAAATAAAAGTTTCCAGAGTCACACACATCTTACTCCACAGGTTCATAGGAAAGATGAACAGCACGAGGAACTCAACAGTGGGGTCGTCTGTGAGGTGTGACGTCCTCAGCGTCTGTGACGCTGGACTTTAAGTCCCCATTTTTCACATCCTTCTTAAAATGCACCTCAATGGAAGTATTAATATACAATACTTCAGTTAATAAACTTCAGCACAATGTGGATGGGGGTGATGTCTGGGTGGAGACTTATTATAAAGGGTATACACTGATTATTGCTTGAGAGAGGTAAGGAATGTCAGAGTGTAGCTAATGGCCTGATGACTAATGGCAGGCGATTTGTGCTCATCAATGTGGATGGCTCTATCTGATACCTATAATGTAAATAATAGCTTCCCATAATTGCAAAGAATTTGAGGCGAAAATTCAATTTATTCTTTTCTACTATCCTTCTCTAATTCTGTCATAGTTTAGCCACTTTCTTTCAAGAGCTACAGATAAGGGCTCATGCTCATCAGAATGGAAATTTACAAAGAACCTGAGACAACCCAGGCCTTTGATGTACAGAGAAATTTGATTAACTGACTTGCTCCTTTAATTTATTTTTCACTCCTGTTCTACAATTTCCAACTCCACCTAAATTTACTATGAAGTGCCAGGGCAACACTGACACTATTCTTTTGAAATTCAAGGTGGGGTTTTCTAGAATTTGCACACAGTTTGAGGTGGTCACTTGGAGATCCATGACCAGGCGGATTTTGGATTCCCTCCTGACCCAGGCGTGGGGATGCGTGCGTTCACAAACCCCCGGTGAAGCCTCAGGCTTTGTCACCTTCCTGTTTCTCGAGCACACGCTTCCTCTCAGGCTCGGTTTGCCGTGGCGCTGGTGGCTGGGGTGGCCCATGCGCTGACCACACCCTCAGCTGTCAGAGGTGGCAGCCTTGGGCTTGCAGGGTGACTGGGCGGGGTCCCCGGCGGAAGCGGCGGTGCTCAGAGCCGTCCCCGATTCTGGCCTTCAGTGTGTGGACTTCCGGGCAAACTGCAGGCTCAGGGCAGTCTCCCTGTGGCCCGTCCTCCTCATCCGCCTTGGTCCCCGAGTCCCCCGGGTCACTGTGATTACTGCCAACGGCACTCTGCCTGAGCCGGACACCTCCACACCCAGAGAGCGTGGCACCTCCAGGGAAGGAGGTCTGGGAGACCTGCCGCGAGCATCGAACCCCAGCTCTGGCAATGACGTGTTCGACTGAGGATGGGGGACCCCCAGATAATGATGTCTCCTGGTGCTGTGTGTCTGGCCGGGGGGTCTTCAGATCAGCAGCTCTGGGGCAGAGTTGTTTGGGGGCAACAGAGCAGCCCAGCACCTCTCCAAAGACCCACCGCTCAGTTCCCCAGGCCATCCATCTTTTTACAAACCTGCTGAGTAAGATCTTTGTGGCTCTGGAAACTTCCATTTCAGAAAACATACCTTTTTTATTTTTATTTTTTTTGCTTTTACTTTATGCCACTTACCCATTTGGTTAAGTGGCATAAAACCGCAAACCACTCGTGTAGTGGTGGTTTACAATCCCTGCAGAGTATCTGTTTATGTATTAAGCTGCTTTAACATGACTTAACTTATACCAGTATTTAATGGTTCTCATGATGTTTTTGGAGAAGGCAATGGCACCCCACTCCAGTACTCTTGCCTGGAAAATCCCATGGACGGAGGAGCCTGGTAGGCTGCAGTCCATGGGGTCGCTAAGAGTTGGATACGACTGAGTGTCTTCACTTTCACTTTTCACTTTCCTGCATTGGAAAAGGAAATGGCAACCCACTCCAGTATTCTTGCCTGGAGAATCCCAGGGACGGGGGAGCCTGGTGGGCTGCTGTCTATGGGGTCGCACAGAGTCGGACACGACTGAAGTGACTTAGCAGCAGCAGCAGCAGCATGATATTTTTATTAACCGTAGAGAGCTGAGTGAATCTGATTTGTTCGATCAATTCAGTGAGCTGTGGTTATAAAATAATAGCTTGGGAGAAAAGTTATCTCACATAATGGAAATTTCAAAATTCGGAGCTCAGGGTTTTGGTTCAACAGCCATTTAATTTAATCTTCACTCTTTAAAAGGACGGTAACCAAGAAACGTGTACCTGTGCTTAAAGTGAGGAGTGGAATGGAAAGTTACCGTACCTTTAAACATTACCAGGGAATCACTTAAACGTGACCAATATGGTGCTTGGTTAATGTGTGGAGCATGCAGTTGAGATTCAAATTAAGTGTTCTCTCACCTTTGCCACAAAAAATAGAGCTCGGTAATTAAGAAATTGAGAAAAATCACAGAAAGGCTCGGGTAGACCTGTTCGCTGCTCTTTGCATCTGAGGCTCCTAGAGATGTGATTTCACATAGTTATGAAACAGTGGTGGGAAAACCCTGCAGAGTTCTGGTGACTGAGCTGGTGTCTGTGGGAGGGGCCCCCCGCCTGAGGGCACACGGGGTTTTACACGCTGTGCTGTGCAGAGGGGTGAGTAGGGGTGGAAGCACCCTGTGTGTGAAGACTGCCCCCCTTCAGACTCCCACCGCCGAGGCTTCTGCTGGGCACTGCCAGCAGACGCTCAGTGCATCCGGGCACCGCTGGAGGATGGTCAGCGCATCCGGGCACCGGCGGTGGATAGTCAGCACGGCTGGGCACTGCCGGCAGACAGTCAGTGTATCAAGTGTGATCGCCCAGGAGCCTAAGACGGGGCAGAGCCCCAGGAAAATGCAAAGCAACCCCCACCCTTGAGAAGGGCGTGTGCCCACATGCATGTCCCCAGGGACGACAGAGCCAGGGGCTCCGGGAGGTCGGGACCAAGCTCCCCACGGCAGGGGCAGAGTCCATGTCTGAGGGAGGGCCTTCCTGGAGGGTCTCCAGCCTGGCTCTCTGCCCCTGCTCGTGCCCTCATATTGGCCCGCCTGCCTGACTGGTCTACCTGCCCTCAAGGTCCGCCCAGATGCCGCCGCCACCAGGAAGACTTCTCAGACTGCTGGCAGCATTTGCCGGACTTCGGGGTGTCTATAGCACTGGGTCTGCATTGCTCTTACCACAGGCACGTTCCTCACTCACTATAAACGCCTCTGTCCTGGTCTTACCCACTCTGAGGTCCCTGCAGTGTCTGTGCTGCACGCTCATCGGTGTCTCCACCTGCAGTTTCTGGGACGGCTCCTAGCATGTACTCAGCAAATGCCTGCTGGGGCTTTACAGGACACAGAGTCCAGGAGAAGATCCCAAAGTGCAAAAAAGGTGAAAAAAACTTGTGTAGAGAAATGCAGCTGACGGACAGCAGAAACCCCCTTTCCTCTGCCCGGCTGACGGAGAAACATGTTCTCCAGATGCTGATAATAAGACAACGACAACCTAGGTGACAGGATCTTACTGTTGATCTGGGTCACTGTAGATCACCAAATCAATCATACACGGGATGTTCACGGCATTACTTCCAGGATTTTCCTGACCACCCCCAGTGACAAGAAAATCATAACTTATCATGAGAAGGCTTCAGCGCTGGGGACTTTTAATGTCACCTCTTAATTTCCAGGGTCTAAGGCACAAACCAAGTGTGTATTTTATTGCTCAGGGATCCTCTCTGGACCACAAATGAGGGTGACGGTTGCAGAGAATCACAGTGAAGTAAATGGCCAGGGATGGGGCACGGCGTTTTCTGAACAGCAGAAGACACTCCATCACTAGCTAGGGGGTTAGTCACTTACCATCTCCAGCTTTTCTCTGATACAAAGCCAAAGCAATTTCTTTTAACACAGGATGGTCACGAGTCTAGAAAATGGTTGAACTGTTGCCCATCGTCATTGCCAAAATCCAGCACGTGGAGCCTGAGATAACCTGCAGTCCCAAGACCCCTGCAGGCCGGAGCCATCCTGCTATCCAGCACACAGCACGGAACAGAAGGATGCCCGTCAATATTTCAGCCACTGCTTTTCTGTTTGTTCGCTAGCATCTTAGCTTGGGTGGGGTATGCTGGGAGCCCATGCACTTTAATTTACTCAGGGATCAAAGGGATTGTCCTCATGGATTTCATTCGCCACGTGCTCATTTCATTTATGGAAACCTGGCGAGTGTGTTCAGGCCTCAGCAGACACCTGCCTCTTACCTTCCTCCACGAGGTCGTTCTCCTCGGCTTCCCTCTCCATCTCCTTGCACCAGCCTTCCATCCGCTTCGTCTCTGTGTGCAGCAGCTTCAGGAACCACGCGCCGTCCCTGTGGCACGGAGACACGCGCCCGCCGTCCACTGCGTCCAGGGACGGCTCCAGCCAGGGGTCGGGAGGGGGCAGGTTGGCAGTGTCCACGGGGGTCCGATAGTCCTCCCGGTAACTGAAGAGCCCCTGGGTCCGGACGGTGCGCACCGCCCCGTACTGCGTGGGGGTGCTGGGCTCCGAGTGCCTCTGGAAGGAGGACCCGAACTGCAGGCCCTTGTCCTCCGTGGTGACGTGTCCTGGGAAGCCCTCCAGCTCCAGGTCCGCCTGCACCCCGGCCGTCACGCTGTTGGAGCGCTTGAAGCGTCCGTGTCTGCGGGGGGCGGGGGCAGGGGAGACAGATAGGAGCTTGCTGGAGATGACCCTGAGCCGCAGAGCCCAGCTTACACATCCAGAGCATGCTAGGCCGCACCCCAGCCTCGTGGCAGAGACGAGCATTTTCATCTTTGTTATCAGCACACTGGTGTTTCATCTGTGTGAGAGCCTTATTTGACTTTGTAAAGAATGAAACTCTAACTTTAGCTTTAAAGCTTCAATGGCTAAGTGATGCCCACTGAAGACTTAAGTTTACCACAAGGTGGCTTAATCTATCCCTGAAACCACTGTCTTGCGGTGGTTACCTGACTTTCAGAAACACGTGACAGGCTTACACATTTCTGTGTGTATGGATGTAAAATGAAGCCCCACTGCTTCTTCCAAGTACATAATTCTTTTAAGTAATAACATCTGTGTCTTGTTGAGTTCTGGTGGCTATTCATATCATATTTCAGGACATAAGCTTCCTCTCTCTGAATGCTGCAGCATCATCCAGTTATGTCTTTTATGTAAAATAATGAATCCAAATTCTGACTTCAGCAGGTGTTTAAAAAACATTTTCATTGTATGCATTTAAACGTAACTTATTCCTCATAGCCAGTTACTGAAAGGACTGGCAAGAATGAACTTATAGCTGGAGCCCAGATTTTGCTGGTGAGAACCGTGTGTGTGTGTGTGTCTGTATGCATGCGTGTCTCTGCGTGTGCATGCTTGGGTTTGCCTGTGTGAGTGTGTGTCTATGTGTGCATGTATGTGTACGTGTGTGTCTCTGTGTGTGTGTCGTGCATGTATGTCTGCATACCTAAACTCTGCCAAGCTACACAAGTTGGCTCCTCACCAACTGGATGCGCAGATGGCAGGCAGCTGTGTGTGCAGCTGGCTAATGGATCTGCCTTCGCTGGAGGCAAAGGTGCTGAGAAAGAGCCACCAGCGGGGATGGAGGGGGTGCCGCAAGCCCAGGTCCTGGGGCAGAAGATGCAGTTTCTGAGAGGCCCCTGTCCTGGGGAAGCCATCAGTTCCCTGGCAGTCCACATCTTTGCAGGTTGGTCTAAAACCCTCACTGTGAGTGACTCACCAGGGTTTCAACAACCAGATGGTGCCTGGTGCTCAAAATATGATATGCCCATAGAATTCTGTGTTTATGAAATTTACAAGATATGCTATTTTAAATATAAAATAGAATAATCACCCCATCCTCGTTACAAAAACAACACTCTTGTCGTGGACTTCTCTGTGTTGGGCAGTGTGAGGGCTTCTTTTGAAGCGTCACCATCTTAAGGATTCTTCAGTCTTCTTTCACTCTCCCTCTGTGGTTGTACTGTTAACATCCTAAGGTGGGAAAACCTGCGCTGGCTTTACGCTCATCCTTTTTCCCCTTGGGGTGAAGGACTCTGGTGTTCAGAGCTGCCAGCCCCTCTGCTTTCACAGGTGGTAAGTTACTTTAGAAAAAGATGAGTGTCCGGCTGCTAGCAGAAACAAGGCTCAGAAGGATGCTAATTCATACCCGAATGATATCCACTGAGTTAGGGTTGGGGATATATGACCCTGTCTCCACGAACGGCATGAACCGTTGATGGCCAGTACTGTCCAGACACTTGCCATCATGTTTCTAACCCACAGCCCCGCTCAGAGGCCCCAGGAGTCGGGGACGGTTACCGTTTCTCATCTTCCACCTGGACGCCCACCGAGTGGTACTCCCGCAGCCCCCGGCTCTCCGTGTCGGAGTCTGTAGCTGTCTCCACCTAGCGCAACAGAGAACATCTTATTTTAGAA
The DNA here is from genome assembly GCF_055505025.1 of Bos grunniens. Taxonomy (NCBI): domain Eukaryota; kingdom Metazoa; phylum Chordata; class Mammalia; order Artiodactyla; family Bovidae; genus Bos; species Bos grunniens. Next base: position 2,321,271 of record NC_141191.1, on the reverse strand, counting down.
CCAAGATGGGGACCTGGACCAGGGACTATTTGTGTGTGTGTGTTCATCTGCCATAATTAATTATGCATTTGTGTAATTAATGCAGAGATGCACTTGACCCAGGAAAACGACAACGGGAGGGAAATACACTCGTGCTGGTGTAATTATGTTGCTACAGTGTTTCATCAAATTGTGCATGACCCCCTAACTCAACGCTGAGCCTCCATCTTCTAAATGTATGCAAATAAAGTTGCTTTTCTTAGCTTGGGTGAAAAACAAGCTGTGTTGGGGATTGCATTATGAGAGGACTTAAAAGCTCTTGTCACATCCTGCAGGCACGGCATGAACCAGAGAGAGCTAACACAACACACGGGCTGTTGAATAGGACGGTGGTGATGACGGCCTCCACATACGTGACATACGGAAGAACTGAAGCTTTACCAGCCCCGGGCAACCCCTCCGCCCGCCTCGACACAGCACCATCTGCTCACGGGTTGTGCCCAGGGCAGGGCAATGCCACAACAGAACAGAAAGCGTGCACTCCACACACAGTCCTTACGGTGGCTGCGTCTGCCGAGAAGTCTCCCCGAGCCCAAGGAAGCATTTGTGGTGCAACGTTAACTCACGAGAGAACTCTAGTAGTGCACAGTTTCTAAAAAATAACCAAAACTCCAAAAGAAAACAATCTTCCCGCTCCCAAACTTGCAGTATGAAAAGTCTGCCCCAGAAGAGTAAATATATGACCTTGAGTAAATATATGACTAAACAACCAAAGGTCAGTTTAGTCAAATGTTATCCCAGCTTCTATACTGTCCCTTTTCTTTTCTTTGCAAGAAACAGTACCTACTGTCTCAAAAGGTGTTTTGACTCCAGTCCACAAATGTCAAAACTAACCTGTCAAACAAACACATCTTATCTTAAAAATATTAGTGATCGTTGTAAGAGTAACACACAAACCATTAGACGAATACCTGTGACACCCTCTCCTAGTGATGAGAGAAGAGGTGCACCGGGCAGTCGTGGCTGGCTAAGTCGTTGCTGCTGGGGGCTGACTCAGTTTGTGATGAAGAGCAGTTGTGCTTTAAGAGCTGGTGTTTGTTTTCTGCTGATCCCGCGCCAGGCACTGAGCTAGGAGCGGACAAGTGTCACCACAGCTGGTGCACATGATACCCTGGGTCCAGCAACACTTGAGGAATCAGAGAAGGTGAGTAACTTGCCCAGGGGTGCACAGCTCGTAGCGGGCAGAGGCATGCTCAGTATCCGCTGTGGCCAGAATCAACACAGCCATGTGGAGACCCTGCAGCTCCTGGGATGGGGCCGGGTGGGGGGCGGCTCTGTGGAGCCTGGGGCAGTGGTGGCTCAGCAGTCAAGAAGCCACCTGCAAGGCAGGAGCCTCAGGAGACGCGGGTTCAATCTCTAGGCGAGGAAAATCCTCTGGAGGATGGCATGGCAAGCCACTCCAGTATTCTTGCCTGGAGAATCCCATGGACAGAGGAGCCAGGCGGACTACAGTCCACGGGGTCGCAAAGAGGCGGGCATGACTGAAGCGACTTAGCACACACGCACAGGAGGAAATGTGCTTGAGTAAAATTCCTAACCTGCTGGTAATCAGCACGTCTTTCTAGTTTCAAGTGGGTTATGGCTGACATAAATGTTACCTTGCTGGATGTGGACACTGTTGTTACTATTGTTTTACACAAAAAGATTGCAATAAGTTAATATGTTAAAAACGTTGCCCATGTCAGTGCAATATGAGCTGTCTGTGTTCTAGCTGCTGTTCCATTCTATGAATATAACCTGATTTATTTAATTAGATAGAAGGCAATGGCACCCCACTCCAGTACTCTTGCCTGGAAAATCCATGGATGGAGGAGCCTGGTAGGCTGCAGTCCATGGGGTCGCTAAGAGTCAGACACGACTGAGCGACTTCAGTTTCACTTTTCTCTTTCATGCATTGGAAAAGGAAATGGCAACCCACTCCAGTGTTCTTGCCTGGAGAATCCCAGGGACGGGGGAGCCTGGTGGGCTGCCGTCTATGGGGTCGCACAGAGTCGGACATGACTGAAGCGACTTAGCAGCAGCAGCAGTTTTCTGCCACTATAAATAACGCTGTTGTAGATCTATGTCTGTGCATGTATATAATTTTGTGACTATATTCACAATCTCTGTGGTGGCAGGGGCAAAGGTATTCCATTTTGCCATTCTGATAGATATTCGTGAATTTGAGAGATACACAATATGGATGAAATTACTTCATTCATATAGTGTCAGGGAGACATTTGTATGGAAAGAGCACTAATTTTTATCATAAAAATGTTCAGAATATTTGTCTAAATTATTCTAGTCTAATTCTAGGATTCTAGTCTAAAGACGTTTCCTTGAATTCTAACATATTAAAAGGAGAAAGTAGGGGAAACAGGAGGACAGGATACTGGCCACACCGAGTAAGTACAGACTGCTCACAACACAGACACCCGTGCAGCTACGAGGGATGCTGCCGACGCAACACAGGCTCCGGAGCGGACATCAGCAGGTGGCGTGAACGATCCAATCAAGACGCGTGTGCACACACAGAACACACACATCTGCACAGACAGAGAAAGTGACCACAAGGTGACCAGAACAACCAAAGTATCACAAAATAATGTGTCTGCTTTTCTCTAGTGTGTACAGCTTCTCTCTTACGATTCTCTTCTTTTTACAGTGAATGAGAAAAATACAGCTTTTGGAGTCAAATTCTGCCACTTGCTGGCCATGTGACACTTAGGTACGTCTCAGATTCTATGGCTATTTTCTTCTTAATTTCAAAAGTGAGGGATCAGCAAACACGGGGTTAATGGGTGTGAAACTGTGTGGGAAGCCAGATTCAGGTAGGTTCTCCAAAGCAAATCTAACGCTCCCTCCCTCACCTCCACTTTTAAGATCCACAGATATAGTAACGATACATTAAGTTCAAGGAATATATAATACATTTTATAGATACTACCGTGGTTGTCCTATGAAACCATTCTAACAAAAAAAGGTCTCCGTTTTTCAGAAGGTAAAGGTGGAGGAGGATGTGGTCAAGTTGCATAAAGCCAGGACAAGCTAAATATTTATCAATTTCAGAAATCTTGGGAGGGCTTTATGAAGATGGGGAAAATCAAATTTAGGACAAAGGAAAGGAATTATTATTTTGCACAGTGGTAAGGAAATCAAAGGAATTTTTTCCGAAGAGAAAATTTTGATGAGAAGTGTAAAAGGATTATAAAAGTTTTGAGAAATATATGTACATATTCATTTTTACAAGAGCTACAATGTTCTAGGGGCTTCCCTGGCTCAGTGGTAAAGAATCTTCCTGCCAAGTAGGAGACCTGGGTTCGATCCCTGGGTTGGGAAGATCCCCCTGAAGAAGGAAATGGCAACCTACTCCAGTATTCTTGTCTGGAGAATCCCATGGACAGAGAAGCCTGGTGGGTTACAGTCCATGGAGTCCCAAAGAGTCAGACACGACTGAGCAACTAAACAACAATAACAGCCAGGGTGAACTAGACATGGAGAAGAAAGATGGAGTCGGCAGAACCTGTGTATGTGAGTGACCTCTCTGAGGCAGTGCTGATTGGAGGTGCCTGCTGGTGGACGGGGATGGAGCCTCCCTGTTGCCATGTGAGTGGTGGGTGCTGGGCTCCTGGAGCACCCGCCTCTTGTCCCTGGGCCGTGACAGAGGGGTTGACACTGAGCCACGGGCCATGAAGAGCAGGGGAAGGGTGCACAAGAGAGTGCACGTGTGTGAGTGTGTACATGTGAGTGCACACCTGTGGTCGTGCATTTGTGTGCATGCATATGTGTGTACATGAGAGTGCAAACATGAAAGTGTGCACATGGGTATACTTGAGTGCACATCTGTGGGCATGCCTGTGTGTGCATGCACATATATGTATATGAGAGTGCACAGAGTGTGCATATGTATACACATGAGCTCACTTCTGTGGGCATGCATGTGTGCATGCACGTGTGTACACGAGAGCACACATGTGTGAGTGCATGTGTGTACATGTAAGTACACACCTCTGTGTGCATGCTCATGTGTGCACATGAGCGTGTACGTGTGTGAACACACACGTGTACACGTGAGCAATACCTGTGGATGTACATGTGTGTGCATGCTTGTGTGTATGCATGAGGATGCACATGAGAGTGTGCATGTGTGCAGCACATGTGTGACATGTGAGTGCATGTGTGTATGGCCCAGATTTTCAGAAATTCATGGCTGATCACCCACAGCTGGAGGGACCAGAAAGCAGGAGGCCGTTAGTAGAATGTTGGCTGAGCTTTGATCTCGGGTTTTTGCTCTAAAGAAGCTCATCTTAGACTCTGCCTTCAAAGCCCACACAGCAAAGTGGGTGAGTTGCTCCCACATGGAGTCCCCACATTTTTCTTGGTGACCTACTATGAGTCCAATAGTTAAGAGGTGAACTGCCTCCCCTGCTCTGTGAGATGCTGGAAGCCCCAGCAGAAGCAGGCAGGAAGGTGGGGGGCTCGGGGGAATGTAACCTGCCCGGGACTCTTGGGTGTAGCCTTGGGGAGGATGTTTAAATCTAGTGACCACCTATGACATCACACGGTGGGCATCACTCCCATTTTAGAGATGGGATGACTGAGGCAGACAGGATGGAAGGATCCCTGGACATCAGACCACACACACACAAAACAAAGGTAGAAACCCTGCAACAACAGACAAATCACAGATAAAAACAAAATGAACGCAAAGAAGATCGTTCATGTCACCGTCACTGTGAGGAAATGAGGTAGGGCCAGATGTGGCGTCCAGGTGAGGGGCAGGTCACCAGGAGGCCCGGGTGCAGCCCAACCCACAGGGCCTGGTGCAGGACGTCATGGGCTCAGCCGAGGACCCCGCACATCAGCCCCTGTCCCGGGCCTGGGCTCCAGGGAAGGTGCAGGCAGGAGGGGCCCCTGCTCGGCGGGAAGAACAGTGTTTGTAAAATGAAAGGAGTCCCGGACGCTGTGTCCTGGGACGTTGGGCGGCGGCCCAGCGGGAACTGTCCCTGCAGTGCCAGATGGACACAGGGATGCCCACCGCCCTCCCTGTAAGCTGAGGACAGGGTGACGGGTGGGGTCAGCTGTCCTCCACATGGGGTTGTGGGTGAACCAGAGCAGGCTTGTGGGGGGCAAGGCATGCCCCTCAAGTCATCCTTCTCTGTGCGCTGGGGTCCCCCCTCCCGTCACTGGCCCGCAGCCTCGGGTTCCCCATTCCGGACTGGATGTGGCCCCCATGGGCAGGTGGGGCTCCCGTGAGGACGACGGGGGTAGCCCGGGGGTCTGGGCGCAGACTCGGTGCATCCACGTGGCTCCCCAAGCTGGCCCCGGGCCGCGCTCTCCGCACTGCTCTGCTCTGGGCCCTGAGCCCTCGATGCCCTCCAGCACTTCCCAGGAGCTCTCCAGGCGTGTGCAGTGGTCCTTCCATCAGCTCAACCTCCCCCTGCTCCTGGCTGGTGCCCCCACCCCTACTCTGTCGCTCGAGTTCCTTGGGTAACGTTTTCTTTGGCTTCCAGCTCACCCCGCTGGGCCAACCGAGCTGACACACTCAACCGTCCTGTGACTATTTGGCTGCCGGGAGGACAGCGAGCCCCTGCACTCACATGCTCACCCACACTCACCCACGCTCGCCCACCGACACTGACTGAGAGCTTGCTATGTGCCAGGCGCTGTGCTAGGTTCTGGGTACCAAAAGGGGCAGGTGCGCCCGGCCGCCCGCGACATGCAGCTGGGGGTCTGCAGGGGTTTGTGGGAGGGGGGCCATGGGACCACGTGGGGGCCCTCTGGGGCGAAGCTCGGCAGCTGGAGGCAGAATGGGGTGTCTGTGGCTCCTGGGGGTGACGTGGAGGTGGGAGGGGGATAAGGCAGGTCTGTGGGCTTCTGGGACAATCTGAAAGCACCTGATTGTCTGGAATGTTCCCACTGTTTTCAGAGAAGTGGGAACCTGACCCTCCAGCCCTGTTTGCGGCTCAACGGGCAGCCCGCAGGAAGCCTATGGAAGGTGGCAGGTGGGAAACCTGGGTCACAGGCACCCAGGGAGGTGACCTTCTTAGCCTGGGGGCCTCACAGGTCTCCTCAGCAGATGTGACTGTAAAGGCTGAGACCCTGAGAGCAGCAGGCACCCGGGCCAGCACCTCGGCCCAGCCGGCTGTGGCTGTGGGGGTCACTGGTGCTCAGAGCCCCAGCTGTGTCCTCAGGAGGGGGTTGACTGCGTCTCCGGGGATGCAAGGGTCCTCGCGACAATGGGAGCACCTAGCATAGAGCCTGGCATATAGATGAGGACAGAGAGGCGACGAGAGCGGAGGATGAATAACCCGGAAAGGGCGGAAGTAAAATTCATGCGTACTTGGCTCCGGGGCGTATTTTGGTACTTACATCTGACCTTGGGTATGGCTGATGCTCTGGGAATTCAGAATCCTAAACAAAACAACGAAGCCACAGTGTGGAGACCAGGTTCAGGGGACCCGACAAGCGGGCAGCTCGCCAGCCTGTCGCCCCTGGCCCCACGACGCCTGAGACGTGGCTCCCCCTCACGCCTGCGTGGGCCCTTCTCTCTGGAGCAATGGAGGCTTGGGGTTTTTAAAGCACCCCACAGGACTTGGGCTGACGGAGGTGTCCAGGCTTGCCGAGAATCTGCCTGGCTGCTGATCCTGCCTGGGCTGGGGGTCACCAGACACGCGATCCCCGAGAGGCCAGTCCCGGGCCCCACTCCTGAGCGGGAGCTGGGTGGTGCTGTGTCCCTCCCCTCCTGGAACTCGAGTGGACTCGGTGGTGGGTGTCGGTGCAGGGGCAGCTGTTTTGGCTCTTGGTGATCAGAACACAATGAGGAGAATAACCCGCGGGCACCCAGGGGTTGGCGTGGGGACTTCTGGGGCCCCTGAGCAGATGTGCCCCTGTTTCCTGCAAAGAGCCTCCTAGTCCTTCCCCTTCGGTCCCAAAGCCCAAAAGACTAAAGAGCTTTAGAAAGATTGGGTTTCAACCCCAAACCCTCCTTCTCATGCATCAGAGTAACCTATCTCCACACTCTCCATGCTGCTGGCTGCCCCTGGAAATGCCTGGGGGTCCTCTGCCCACTGCACTGCCACTGGCTTCTCCCAAAAGCTGGGGCTCAGAGACTCTGGCTGCCTGCAGGGTCCCCACGAGGACCGGGTCCATGTCACTGGCGGGGGGGCGTGCACGCGGGCAGGTACCTGGACCCCAATGGAGGAGCGCTGGCTCTTGAGGAATTCCTCGGCCTTGGACGCCAGGATGGCCTTGTCGCCCGTCCGCGTGGCGCCTCCCTGGCCCTCAGAGGCGTGGCGCTGTGCTGCGGCCGTCTCCAGAGCCAAGCTCATGGCCTTGTTGCTGTCCAGACTGTCCGTGGAATTGTAGAGGCCGCGGCCGTCCGGGGGCCAGGCGGCCATTCTCTGGGCGCGGCTGTCCTGGTAGGCGTCCTGCGTGGACTCGGTGCTGCTCTGCGCCGTCACCGAGATCAGGGGCTTGGAGGTGGTGCGGGGGGGCACGGGGGGCGGCGTCTTCTTGTAGCTGGCATAGGTGACGCCTGCAAGGGGGACACAGCAGGTCAGCGGGGTGCCCGCCCGCCGAGCCTGCTCTCCCGCCCAGTACCCGCCAGCCATCAGGCACAGCTCCCCCAGCGTTCAGCCTAAGAGAGGACGCAGAGTGTGGGGGAAGCCTTATGCTTAGAGACAGTCTACGCGGACGTGTGTTTAATAGTGAAAAATTATGAAAACACCCCCAAATCAGGCAGAATAGGTGACTTCTGACTCAGCAGGACAGAGGGCAGCCCCCGTCCTCATGCAGGTCAGGCACTGGAAGAGGGGCTCATCCTATACGCAGAGCTAGAACTGCAGGGCCTGCGCGGTTCTCTCCAGACTAAGACAGACTGTGTTTGCACAGACAGCCTGGGAACAAAGAGAGGTTAGCAGCACACTCATCAGCGACGGTGTGGCGGAAGGCTCTCTGTGTGCTCCACAAATGCTTCTGGTGAACAGGTATTATTTTCATCACGGAGAAGACACACAGGGACAGCAGCTGTCTGCTCCCTGTGAGCACAGGCTCGCTGGGTATAAACCGTGGGGCTGGCTGAGAAGGGAGCTGGGTCTCCACGTCCACCCAGTTCACCTCTGCGCCCTGTGCCCATATCACAGCTCCACAAAGGCCATGGGGTGGAAATCCACTGAAGGGAATTAGCGCAGCTGGAACTGAAACGGTACTGAACGCCCCTTAGAAGGCATCCAAACTCAGCAGCCGTATGTGCTGGGCCCCAGGTGGTCCCGATTCTCACGGCAGGAAAACCTCACAGCTGCTCTGATGGGAGTGGACTTCCCCCTGAGGTCGGCTGTGCTGCTTTCCCTGGAAGGAAGAACTGGCTGGAACCCCCCGGGGGCCCTCATCATCAGCAAACTTGGCAGCCACGCCGGCGGCAGGTGAGCGAGGGCAGTTGGCTTGGGGACCAGGCAGGGTGGTGGGTGACCCGGGGGGCGGCCCCCTCCCCGGGGGCAGATGGAGCCGCTCTGCTTTAAGGGCCTGCAGAGCTGAGCCAGGAGTCGGCTGCATGCTGAGGAGATGCGTCAACTCCTTTCCCACCTGCAGGGACTCCAACCAGTACTCCCAGGCTGCAGGTGCCCTGCCAGTGACTTTTAAATCTGTGTGAGTGGATTCTCCCAAGAAGTAAAGCATCAAGTGTCACCCAGATGGACATCAACAAATAAAACAGAGTGAGTTTATCACGTCAGGAGGATCTGAGTTTAAAGGCATACAAACTGCACATGAAAATTAATAAAATGCACACATTTTCAAAAGGGTGAATGGGAAAGAGGCATGTGTGGGTAGAAAACAGAGGTAGGAAGAAGGCTGTTAGAAAAATGGACTCTGAACATTGTCTACAACAGAGAAACCTCTAAAACAAGTCTTTTTAAAGACTTTCCCCCTTAATGCTCATCAGCCCCAAAAGGAAAATTGTTGAACACTGACTTTATTCCAGGTTTTTATTCTGGGAGATTCTGATGTTTGAGAAAGTGTTCCCAAGCTCCGACCTCCAGCACTGAGGACTGACGTTGAAGTAAGTGCGAAGTGCTTGCAGGAGGGGCCCTCCCCACCGAGGGCGGGCGGCTCCTCCCCTCGAGTGGCAGGGCCCTGCTGCCTGAAGCTGCTTCTTAAAGGCTCATTCACTCTCCTCACCAGGCCTGTCCACCCGTGGTGTTCAAGTGGCTAAAATCCTTCGGTTTAAGAAGACCTCTGTCCATCTGGTCAGAGTCAACTGTGATGCGTCCCCTCCAGCCCTGTGGTAACTCTTGCCCAGGCCCCGCGGTCAGTCCTGTTCCCTGGAGCTCACAAAGCTTCAGGGACCCCTGGACGGTTCACCACAGCCCCTCAACCCCCCGCACATACCTACAGTCGTGCCCTGCAAGCCCCCTTGGAGCAAACCCAGCACTTAGTGAGCTTGCTGAAACCCCAGCATCATCGCCATGGGGGCACAGTCACTGAGGATACCAGGTCCCGGGAGTCAGGCTGGGCCCCTCCTCCACGGAGTTCTCCAGGCAGGAATGCTGGAGTGGGCTGCCGTGCCCTCCTCCAGGGGCTCTTCCCGACCCAGGGACTGAACCGCGTCTCCTGCTTGGCAGGCGGGTTCTTTACCACTGACCCATCTGGGAAGCCGCTCCGGGGGCTAGTGACTGCAGAACAGAAGGACTGTTCCAGAAGAAGGAAAATGCAAAAAGCACAGCAAACCCACCTTCTTCAAGAAAGTTGTTTCTGGCCACAGAGAAAAAAAACTATGAATGTATCTGGGCTTCTCAGTAAGATAAGAGAGCAGCTCAGGCTTCACTGTGATTGCTGGCGGGTGGAGAAGACACCCTGGGATCTGGAGTGATCAAGGGTCTGGGTACCGCCAGCTGAGGCTGGACATCGTCAGGACCCTTTGGGGAGAGTTAGGCCCTGAGACGCAGGAGGGGTTGCGAATGCTCTGCTGGCCCTGGGGGCAGGAGTGCCACCTCCCTTCAGCCGGGTCCTGGCTCGCTGACTCAGCAGCAGGAAGGGGGCTGGGGTTTCAGGAACCAGGGGCCTCCCGTGTCTCATGGACCAGCTGAGGAGAGCAGGTGCAGGGGACAGCGGGCAGGGGGTAGGGCCTTGCCCTGTTCTGCCCCCAGATGGCTGCTTGCCTGGGGAAGGCTCGCTGGCTGTACCCTCTTGGGGACCGTAGGGGCCCCAGACAGGTCCCTGCCCTTCTTCCCTGTCTGGGGAATCTCAGACCCTCCAGTGTCAGCCAGCATTGCTCAGCCCGGAGAACCTGCACCCCTCTCTCCCAGGGGACCTTGGCGACATCTGGGGACACTACTGGTGGTTACGACGGGGAAGGGCAGAGCCGGGGTGCTACTGGACGTTGTCCAGGCTCAGGAAGGCCCCACCTCACAGATGACCAGCTCAGAAATAAACCCAAGTGAGGCCACCACCTCGTGTCTCAGGCGGGGCCCACCCGCTCCCCTGTGACGTGAAGGGACGTGGGTGGCCGGGTCTTTCTGTAACGGCCCGTCTTTCCCTGCATGGAGTCAGGCTGAGGTCCGCCTTCCTGACCCGGGACACAGCTGGCTGTGCAAAGTGCATTCACCTCTCTCCCACACCTCTCCCACATCACGTTTTGTTTCTCAGTGAGCTTTTCTCCACCGCTCATAACATCGCTATGACAAGGGAATCAAGCACAGTATCTACATGTGAATTGATGGGAAGAGAGGTTACTGGCAGCTTTTCACGTCAAACACTGAGAGCTGGTGGCATCTTCGTGGGAACGCAGGGAGCATAGCTCATTTAGGAAGGAGGGTCTTTATCCTTTGCCACCGTGTCTGCAGACCCTGCCGAGAGCAGGCGGTGCCCTGCCCCCGCCTCTGTGCCGTGGCTGTGGCTGAGCGACCCGGACCTCATCCTACAGCGGGGGGCGGGGGTGGTCCTAGTTGCTTCTCTTAAGCAGAAATACTGATTCTGAAGAGCGGCACCTGCCTCCCGGCTCCTGGTGGTGACAATGCAGGCAACCGAGGAAGCCAGGGGCACAGGTCACAGAGCGACGCCTCGCTCTCGCAGGTGTGTTTATGTTCACAGTGTGGAGGTGAGCACAGAGTAGCAGACGGTGGGCTTTCTGGCCGTGCTCACCTCCCAGGAGTGAGGACATGCGCGCGAGGACCGACAAACACAGCGAGACACCTTCGCAGGAAGCCAGGCTGATGCCCGCCACGCGACAAAGCCCACGTCCAGCACAGCTCGCCCCCGTGTCATGCTCAACCTCAAGGGACTCCCTTCACCTGCTAAAAAGGATGAATCTGACTAAATGTACCCAGTGCAACTTAGACTGAAAATCTGACAAAGCAACCAAACTCCCTTCTTGTCTGGTTGTCTTATTTTCAGTATTGCAATTTATGTCCACGGTCACAGGAAAATCCACTATCACATCTTCTCAACTTGGAATGCGTTTGCCACAGGGTGATAATATGAATTTATACACTGATTTCTTTGTAAAAATGTAGTGGGACAACACACTTTCCTAACAAGTTAATTAAAAGGGGGGTCCTTGGCAGGACTGGTGCTGAAGCTGAAGCTCCAATACTTTGGCCCCATGATGTGAAGAGTCAACTCATTAGAAAAGACCCTGATGATGGGAAAGATTGAAGGCAGGAGGAGAAGGGGATGGCAGAGGATGAGATGGTTGGATGGCATCACCAACTCAATGGACATAAGTTTGAGTAAGCCCCGGGAGATAGTGAAGGACAGGGAAGCCTGGAGTGCTGCGGTCATGGGGTCACAAAGAGTCAGACAGGACTTTATGAACAACAAGTCTGTTTGCAGCGTAGCAGAGAACAGTCTATACTCCAGCTGGGAGGGGCAGCACAGTGAAAGGACGCGTTCATGCTGTTTCCACACTGTGTTGGGGGGGCCCCTGAGGCTGCTCTTAGGGCCAGAGTGGATGTGAGGTCCCGCCAGAACATGGGGCTCCCCTGAGGACATCTGCAGTGGCCTTTAGCCACCAGCGGCCAAGGAGAGTCCTGGCTGCACCAGTGAGGATTCCTGCCTGCAGCTCCACCACCACCTTGGCCAAGGGAAGTATGGCTTCTCTGGGGCGCTTTGCAGCCCCTGAAAATACCTGTCACTTGTCCCTTGATCCCCTTGTAACGGCCCCAGTGAGAATCTAACACATACACTTCATGGAAATAAACAGCTGCTACCTAATGTTTTGTGAGTAACTTAACACAAGCTAAAGAAACACATGGAAAAATACACATAAAAGTTCCAGACACGCACACACCAGATCCAGGCCCACACATTAGTACAGAAGCCAAACGGGATTTGCAGTTTACACCGTGAGACAGGCATTGAAGACAGGTTCTCAATGGCCCTGTGCCTCCCCGTCAGGTGTATGCACACGGCAGGCCCCCTGTGGCCTTGGACAGGGCCACTCACTGCAGACGCTGCACCACTTTTACATTCTTGGTCAACTGAATGCTTCTGAATTTGATAATTTAAAAATCTGTTGTCAGTTTGGGGCAAATAAAGCTTAATGTAAATAAAATATTTTAGATAAATAAAATAGCATTGAGACAGAGTTTTTTAAAAAATATGGGTATATCACTATATTCATTCATGAGTCCACTCTCCTGACAGATATGTGTTGGTACTTACAACTTGTAGAACAGAATTGTGTATTCTTTCTTTTTTGAATTGTTTATTCTTAAATGAGTTCTTAGAATTAGAAGCTGGAAAATACAGTGAAGAAAGAATTAAAGGGAACGCCCTGGCGATCCAGTGGTTAGGACTCCATGCTTTCCCTGCTGAGGGCAAGGGTTCAATCCCTGGTTGGTGTTTAAAATCGGGCAAGCTGTGAGGTGCAGCCAATCATAAAAAAAAAAAGAAGACCATGAAGAAGAAAGAATTAAAAATGTGCATTTGATCATGTTAATTTGCTGCCACTGATTAAAATAAGTAATTATAGATATCCTTTTACACATTCAAGAAAAATATTCAATTATTCAGTTGAACAGTTTGGGTAATAATGATTGAGCTAATTATTAGGTACAGGCTGTATTGTCTATCATTTTCTACATGTAGGTCAGACAAACATCATATACGAATGAAAATTTTAATTTTAACTTAGCAATGTAATTCTACTGAAGTATGTACAGCTTCAAAGAGCAGATGAATCAACAGACTTCTAAACAATCTCAAAACTTATTTAAATAAAAGTGATCAAATACAAATTTTGAAGTAAAAAATGAAACGATAACTTTCTTTAGGTATCCTGAAGGCCTGACTACTTTCTCTCTCTGCCTTTTCTTTGGCTGTGCTGGGCAGCATGTGGGATCCAGCTCCCCAACGAGGGATCAAACACGTGTTCCCTGAATTGGAACGGCAAAGTGTTAGCCGCTGGACTGCCAGGTAAGTCCTAGCTCCCTTTCTCTCTCTCTTTCTCTTTAAACTGAGTCCAGGCAGGAACATCCCTTTGGTTTTAAAACCTGACATTGATTTTTTTTACCAAGTGCCTAACACTATGAAATCCCTGGAGATCTTCAGGCTGTTTTGTGGTTCTAGGGGGAGATTACATGCACTTTGCTTTATTGCATTTCCTGAGTTGGTCTGGATCCTGCCTAGGTCTCAGGGATCAGATGTGTTGGTGAGACTCACCCCAAAAACAGTGGCTGTGAGAGGAAGCAGCATGGGGAGAAGAAGCCTTCTCTGTGGAGCCTCTCAAGGCCGATTCAAGGCTCCGGGCACAAGGGAAGGCTCATTACACTACTCAAGATGGAAGGAGCCATGGTAGGGAGATCTCTATGAAAACAGCATTGATCTTACGTTGAGATCTTTAATCCATTTTGAGTTTATTTTTGTATATGGTGTTGGAAAGTGTTCTAGTTTCATTCTTTTACAAGTGGTTGACCAGATTTCCCAGCACCACTTGTTAAAGAGATTGTCTTTAATCCATTGTATATTCTTGCCTCCTTTGTCAAAGATAAGGTGTCCATATGTGCGTGGATTTATCTCTGGGCTTTCTATTTTGTTCCATTGATCTATATTTCTGTCTTTGTGCCAGTACCATACTGTCTTGATAACTGTGGCTTTGTAGTAGAGCCTGAAGTCAGGCAGGTTGATTCCTCCAGTTCCATTTTTCTTTCTCAAGATCGCTTTGGCTATTTGAGGTTTTTTGTATTTCCATACAAATTGTGAAATTATTTGTTCTAGCTCTGTGAAGAATACTGTTGGTAGCTTGATAGGGATTGCATTGAATCTATAAATTGCTTTGGGTAGTATACTCATTTTCACTATATTGATTCTTCCAATCCATGAACATGGTATATTTCTCCATCTATTAGTGTCCTCTTTGATTTCTTTCACCAGTGTTTTATAGTTTTCTATATATAGGTCTTTAGTTTCTTTAGGTAGATATATTCCTAAGTATTTTATTCTTTTCGTTGCAATGGTGAATGGAATTGTTTCCTTAATTTCTCTTTCTGTTTTCTCATTATTAGTGTATAGGAATGCAAGGGATTTCTGTGTGTTGATTTTATATCCTGCAACTTTACTATAATCATTGATTAGTTCTGGTAATTTTCTGGTGGAGTCTTTAGGGTTTTCTATGTAGAGGATCATGTCATCTGCAAATAGTGAGAGTTTTACTTCTTCTTTTCCAATTTGGATTCCTTTTCTTTTTCTGCTCTGATTGCTGTGGCCAAAACTTCCAAAACTATGTTGAATAGTAATGGTGAAAGTGGGCACCCTTGTCTTGTTCCTGACTTTAGAGGAAATGCTTTCAATTTTTCACCATTGAGGATAAGGTTTGCTGTGGGTTTGTCATATATAGCTTTTATTATGTTGAGGTATGTTCCTTCTATTCCTGCTTTCTGGAGAGTTTTTATCATAAATGGGTGTTGAATTTTGTCAAAGGCTTTCTCTGCATCTATTGAGATAATCATATGGTTTTTGTTTTTCAATTTGTTAATGTGGTGTATTACATTGATTGATTTGCGGATATTGAAGAATCCTTGCATCCCTGGGATAAAGCCCACTTGGTCATGGTGTATGATCTTTTTAATGTGTTGTTGGATTCTGATTGCTAGAATTTTGTTTAGGATTTTTGCATCTATATTCATCAGTGATATTGGCCTGTAGTTTTCTTTTTTTGTGGGATCTTTGTCAGGTTTTGGTATTAGGGTGATGGTGGCCTCATAGAATGAGTTTGGAAGTTTACCTTCCTCTGCAATTTTCTGGAAGAGTTTGAGCAGGATAGGTGTTAGCTCTTCTCTAAATTTTTGGTAGAATTCAGCTGTGAAGCCGTCTGGACCTGGGCTTTTGTTTGCCGGAAGATTTTTGATTACAGTTTCAATTTCCATGCTTGTGATGGGTCTGTTAAGGTTTTCTATTTCCTCCTGGTCGAGTTTTGGAAAGTTGTACTTTTCTAAGAATTTGTCCATTTCTTCCTCGTTGTCCATTTTATTGGCATATAATTGTTGATAATAGTCTCTTATGATCATAGGCAAAACACTCTCTGACATACATCACAGCAGGATCCTCTATGACCCACCTCCCAGAATACTGGAAATAAAAGCAAAAATAAACAAATGGGACCTAATTAAACTTAAAAGCTTCTGCACATCAAAGGAAACTATTATCAAGGTGAAAAGACAGCCTTCAGAATGGGAGAAAATAATAGCAAATGAAGCAACCAACAAACAACTAATCTCAAAAATATACAAGCAACTCCTACAGCTCAACTCCAGAAAAATAAATGACCCAATCAAAAAATGGGCCAAAGATCTAAATAGACATTTCTCCAAAGAAGACATACAGATGGCTAACAAACACATGAAAAGATGCTCAACATCACTCATTATCAGAGAAATGCAAATCAAAACCACTATGAGATACCATTTCACACCAGTCAGAATGGCTGCGATCCAAAAGTCTACAAATAATAAATGCTGGAGAGGGTGTGGAGAAAAGGGAACCCTCTTACACTGTTGGTGGGAATGCAAACTAGTACAGCCACTATGGAGAACAGTGTGGAGATTCCTTAAAAAATTGGAAATAGAACTGCCTTATGATCCAGCAATCCCACTGCTGGGCATACACACTTAGGAAACCAGAAGGGAAAGAGACACGTGTACCCCAATGTTCATCGCAGCACTGTTTATAATAGCCAGGACATGGAAGCAACCTAGATGTCCATCAACAGATGAATGGATAAGAAAGCTGTGGTACATATACACAATGGAGTATTACTCAGCCATTAAAAAGAATACATTTGAATCAGTTCTAATGAGGTGGATGAAACTGGAGCCTATTATACAGAGTGAAGTAAGCCAGAAGGACAAACACCAATACAGTATACTAACGCATATATATGGAATTTAGAAAGATGGTAACGATAACCCTGTATATGAGACAGCAAAAGAGACACTGATGTATAGAACAGGCTTATGGACTCTGTGGGAGAGGGAGAGGGTGGGAAGATTTGGGAGAATGGCATTGAAACATGTGAAATGTCATGTATGAAACGAGATGCCAGTCCAGGTTCAATGCACAATACTGGATGCTTGGGGCTGGTGCACTGGGACGACCCAGAGGGATGGTATGGGGAGGGAGGAGGGAGGAGGGTTCAGGATGGGGAACACATGAGAAATAAAGGAATAAATTAAAAAAAAAAAAGGAAACAAAGCCAAAATTGATTAAAATTGCACATTAAAAAAAAAAGAAAACAGCATTGAACTAAAAGTGTTGATGCTTAAAGGAAACTTGGTTAGTTCTTCTGTTAGAGCCGAGTGATGAGGTGCATGAAAATCAGGCTTTCCCAGGCACGTGCCGGCTTGAGTTCATCTCACTTGGACTCTTTCTGAAGAAATGACTCAAAGCCCTGGGTCAGAAGGAGGCTGAGCCGGCAGGTGGGAAGAGGCTGCAGCCATGGACCTGCTGGTTGAGCGACAGGAGGGCGGACTTCTCCACCTGGACGATGACTGTGCCTAAAACCTTGTGGATTTGTTCTGGTTCTGTGAGAAGGGCCACCTTCCAGATGGCTTTGTCCATCTGAACTTTTAAAGGCTTCCCAGGTGGCACAGAGGTAAAGAATTCACCTACAGCGCAGGAGACATGGGTTTGATCCCTGGGTTGGGAAGATCCCCTGGAGAAGGAAATGGCAACCCATTCCAGTATTCTTGCCTGGAGAATCCCATTGACAGAGGAACCTGGCAGGCTACAGTCCAAGGGGTCACAAAGTGTCAGATATGACTCAGCGACTAAATGACAACAAACTTCTAAAATATCAATACAATATTGTAAAGTTAAAAATAAAATTTTAAAAAAATAAATAAAAAGGAAAAAAATATCAAAACACCTAAACTATAATTAAGCATCAGTTCCTCCACATTTGAGCTGCACTTGAGTGCCTCAACAGTCAAGATCAGCCAACGGGGATGGTGATTGACAGCGGCCGCAGGCCATAGTCTTCCAGGACCGTGCTGGTCTTGAGCTTTTCCTCCAGGCGAAGTTCAATCAGTACAAGCCCACCTCTCTGTTCAGCGGATGATACAAAGCAGAGGAACTCCACTGTAAAGACTTTCCTGTAGGTCTTCAGTGTTGGGTTAGCAAATCTATTGAAGGGGGATCTGGAGAAACACACTCTATTTGAGGTAAACTAACTTGGATGCCTTAGAAAGCATCACTACGAACAAAGCTAGTGGAGGTAACGGAATTCCAGTTGAGCTATTTCAAATCCTGAAAGATGATGCTGTGAAAGTGCTGCACTCAATATGCCAGCAAATTTGGAAAACTCAGCAGTGGCCACAGGACTGGAAAAGGTCAGTTTTATTCCAATCCCAAAGAAAGGCAATGCCAAAGAATGCTCAAACTACCACACAATTGCACTCATCTCACACGCTAGTAAAGTAATGCTCAAAATTCTCCAAGCCAGGTTTCAGCAATACGTGAACCGCGAACTTCCAGTTGTTCAAGCTGGTTTTAGAAAAGGCAGAGGAACTAGAGACCAAATTGCCAACATCCACTGGATCATTGAAAAAGCAAGAGAGTTTCAGAAAAACATTTATTTCTGCTTTATTGACTATGCCAAAGCCTTTGACTGTGTGGATCACAATAAACTGTGGAAAATTCTGAAAGAGATGGGAATACCAGACCACCTGACCTGCCTCTTGAGAAATCTGTATGCAGGTCAGGAAGCCACAGTTAGAAGTGGACAAGGAACAACAGACTGGTTCCAAATAGGAAAAGGAGTACGTCAAGGCTGCATATCGTCACCCTGCTTATTTAACTGATATGCAGAGCACATCATGAGAAATGCTGGGCTGGAAGAAGCACAAGCTGGAATCAAGACTGCCGGGAGAAATATCAATAATCTCAGATATGCAGATGACACCACCCTTATGGCAGAAAGTGAAGAGGAACTAAAAAGCCTCTTGATGAAGGTGAAAGTGGAGAGTGAAAAAGTTGCCTTAAAGCTCAACATTCAGAAAACGAAGATCATGGCATCTGGTCCCATCACGTCATGGGAAATAGATGGGGAAACAGTGGAAACAGTGTCAGACTTTATTTTTTTCGGTTTCAAAATCACTGCAGATGGTGACTGCAGCCATGAAATTAAAAGACACTTACTCCTTGGAAGGAAAGTTATGACCAACCTAGATAGCATATTGAAAAGTAGAGACATTACTTTGCCAACAAAGGTCCATCTAGTCAAGGCTATGGTTTTTCCTGTGGTCATGTATGGATGTGAGAGTTGGACTGTGAAGAACGCTGAACGCCGAAGAATTGATGCTTTTGAACTGTGGTGTTGGAGAAGACTCTTGAGAGTCCCTTGGACTGCAAGGAGATCCAACCAGTCCATTCTGAAGGAGATCATCTCTGGGTGTTCTTTGGAAGGAATGGCGCTAAAGCTGAAACTCCAATAGTTTGGCCACCTCATGCGAAGAGTTGACTCATTGGAAAAGACTCTGATGCTGGGAGGGATTGGGGGCAGGAGGAGAAGGGGACAACAGAGGATGAGATGGCTGGATGGTATCACTGACTCGATGGACGTGAGTCTGAGTGAACTCCAGGAGTTGGTGATGGACAGGGAGGCCTGGCATGCTGCGATTCATGGGGTTGCAAAGAGTCGGACACGACTGAACTGAACTGAACCTGAATTGGATGAAATCAACTACCCCACAGTCTCCACTTCCGCATGACCATGAGTCATCTCAAATGCAAACACATCGTTACTTCAGTTGGTGCCTTATCCCTCCACACCTGGAATTCTGGACACCATTTTTGATTTTGGTCCTTACAAGCCATTTGCAAGCCCAAAAGGAAATTTAAAAATTAGCATTCTATCATATAAAGCACAAATACGTAATCAACATAAAATATACTTCGAAAGGCAGTCTTCACCATTCTATTTGAATGTAACAGTCACACTTAAATTCATTGCACTCTCTTAATTAGAACTTCAAAGATAACAGCATAAAAAGAATTACAGTAATCAAGCCCATGAATGTCTAATTGAGAGTCTGGATATTGGAGAACCCAAACCAAAGGCAAAGATTCAACATAAAAGATTAAAGCTACTTTGACACTTTAATTAATGTCAGTCTCAAAACATACATAAGTCACTCAGGATGCAGAAGTCTCATCCCCCTAACATGAGCACCGTGGTTTCCCTGAAGTTACAGAAACTCGTGTGGGCCGCACAAGTTCTGATGGGCCAGAAGCAAAGACATCCACTTCCCATGTGTTAATTAGCAAGAAATTACAGTCTAGCCAGCATCTAACATCTTGCAGATAGTAAAATGAAGTGATGACAGCTGTTTCATGGTTTGAGACACTTCCTGTTTTCATTTAAAATATTTAAAACCCACTTTGGACAAGAAGAACTTGGATTTTCCAAGGAAAAGCTAAGAATGAGGCAACTTTTAAAGGTATAGAGAGTCAGATAAGTTTCTAAGTACAGAATTCTGAGTGTTCAAGGGGCCAGGCTGTAAACAAAATCACACAACATCAGGATTGATTTACAGGCAAGTCCTGAGGTTGTGGGGACAGACAAGACAGAATGTTGAAACATACGGGGTGCAGAGGGTGGTTCCCCCCCAATCAGGTGTCCAGTGGGAAACAGCTGTGTCCCGAGTCTGTGAGAACAGGAGGCTTCAACTTAGCTGAAAATGCTAATCATGGAAAACACTGATTTTTTTTCAGTGGAAAAGCTGACAGACCCACCACAAGGACACAGCTGGGGGAGACTGGAGTCAGTCTGCTTCTGGAGGATCTGCAGATGGAGCAGCGGGTGGCACTGTCCTCTGTCCTCAGAGCTGTGGGCTGCACCTCGTTTCACAGGGGACGTGTAATCAGGAATGAAGCCCGCATTAGAGTTGTGCCAGAACAGTATTTTTTCCATCACGATGTGTGGGGGAGTAATTCCAGGCCGGTGCTTTGTTTCACGATGAAATCACTGACTTCACGTCGGCTTGTGGCAAACAAGGCAGGTGTGGCTGTGGACCCCACGAGTTAAAGTATCAGAGTTACTACTGTCTCTTGACTCAAGGAAAAGGGAGAAACCTTCCAACGCACAGTTAATAAAGCGATAACGATGACACCAATTGCAAGGGTAAAAATAAGACGTAACGAGCTATTTACACCTACTGATGCTCAGCATCTAATGAATACATCATAAATTTTGCCTTGTGTTGTTCTGTCGCTCAGTCGTGTTCGACTCTTTGTGACCCCATAGACTGTAGCCTCCCAGGCTCCTCTGTCCATGGGATTCTCCAGGCAAGAATACTGGAGTGGGTTGGCATGCCCTCCTCTAGAGGATCTTTCTGACCCAGGGATGGAACCCAAGTCTCCTGCATTGGCAGGCAGCTTCTTTACCACTGAGCTGCCAGGGACTTCTCCCATAAAGTTCTATAAGAAAGTTGGGAGACATGGACAAGGCGACCATTTACTGTCTTTTCAGAGACTGCAGGTAACGTGTCGGCCTGCCGGCTGACTCCCTTTCCTGGGCTCCACTTCCCACAATATTCTTTATAAACAGAAAACCTGACCTGACACCCAGAGCTGGAAAACAGATGACGCAGTCTGCCATGAAGCACAAAGTAGTTCTAAGTGAGTCCTCACAAAGAACCAGGCTGCTGATCCACGCCTCCCTGGATGACAGCACACTGCTGTCAGCGTTCAATGAACATTTTTATTCTCCTGCTCTAAGTTCAGAATCTCAGTCACAGAGCAAACCCACCTACCCTGGGAACAGTGTTCCCACCTGAGCACAGCTCAGAAAACGTCCTTTACTGATTAATCCATTTGTTCACTGTTTTCATTAAAGACTCAGCAAGTATTTCTATAATGCTTAGCACATCCCAGGCCCTGGGGACCCAGCAGTGAGGAAATCCCTGCCTCCCTGTTCTCCCATCCCCAGGAAGGAGACACGGAGCCAAATACATCATTACAACACACGGGTGCTCCCTGTGACGGGCTCCAAGTGCAACCTCACAATAGTTTTGTGAAAAGCACCACGGTATGTATAAAATCCAATGGACTTTTCTGCCTGAACCTGGGGTCTAGTTTAATACTCAGTTAGTACCAGGTTCATGGTTATTCTTTTGAAAGAGAGAGACAAAGAAACACAAACATCTCTAAAGGTCACACCTACATGGTAATAATGTATGACTAGAAAAAAAAGCCAACTTAATTTTGAAGAGAAAAGAGAAAGAATCATTCAAATGGGGCTTTAGGAAAGGAACTCCCTGATCTCGGCCCATAGGCGAGGCCTTGGGGTGCCAGGCCGGGGCTCCCTGAGCTGAAGTCTGGCGCGGCATTTAGATGTGGACAAGTGTGGGTGGGATTGCTGCGGTGGCGGCCTCATCTGTAGGACAGTGGACAGGGCTTGCATCTAATGCATGCAGATACAGACTCTGAGCATCCCTTGACAGGCACACAGCATGTGCCTTGTAAAGAGCCCACACGCCAAAGTAACTCATTTCTTTTTGGCACCATTTGCCAGAGAGCACAGGCCTTTTAGAAACTTCCCTTGCAGAGACAACTAAGCCCCAGTCTGTGGGAAAGGGCGAGTGGGCGGGATGAGACTCCTCTGTCCCATGGCTGAGACCTGGGATCTCAGTTCCTGTTGTAAGTCTTCGGAAGAGGAGAGAACTCTGACTGTTTCATGAATCATAGACCATTTTGTAATAACTCAATATTCATTAACAGAAGGGACTAAATGTTAACTACCAAGTATCAGCTGAGAAAATGTGATCACGGTGATTACCTATTTGCAGATATGCCCAGAGCTTCTAAACCTACTTCAGTTCCGTTTCCTTTTCTTTCACGAAGTATCTCTCTAGTATTTTATAGACATAAGGCACAAAATAAATATTTGTGTACTGGATTCCATTGATTGTGTGACTGACCAAAATGGCAGTGAAGGAATGGCCTGCTAGAAACCAATAAACACCGACTTCCTGTTAGAGAGAGAGATCAAAGCACACACAGACACTTTAATGAACGGGTATGCGGCCTTGCCCTGCATTTGCCACACAGGAATTCAGAGGACCTTCATCTGCCATCCCAGAAACAGCCATGCCCCTCAGCTGGCGAAGCCTTCCTTCTTATTCACACTCATGGCGACATCAGACACAGTCACCTCATCCTTCCTTATCTCTTTCCTCCTTGGCTTCCAAAAAGTAATAAATGAATGTACATCTGTCTGTGCTCAGTCTCTCAGTCGTGTCCGACTCTTTACGACTCCCAGGACTGTAGCCCACCAAGCTCCTCTGTCCATGGGATTCTCCAGGCAAGAATCCTGGAGTGGGTTGCCATTTCCTTCTCCAGGGCATCTTTCCGACTCAGGGATCAAACCAAAGTCCTAGTGGATTTATCATAAAGAACATTTATAAATGGGTAAACAGAGGTATAAATGTGCTATATAATAAATCCACTCGGACTTTCAAAGCTTCCCCATCATTTGTGTTTAAAAAGCACAGCATGGCTCTGTGTTTTAATTACTATGTTAGGATGAAGTAAATTCAATGTAATTAAGTAAATTCAATGTAATCAGTTTATGAGGGAATGCTCTACATATATGAATATATGTCCCCAGAGTCTATGGTTTCCTGACTATGGTTCGCTGCCACCTAGCCATCATTTGAAAGGATCAGTGAAAAATACCAACTTCAGAACCCAAGTCTGAAGCCATAAACCAAGCTCACTGTACACGTGTGTGGCACTCTACTTCTTCTGGCACCTGAAAATGGGTCGAAAGAGTAATCTCAACCTCATTCAATCTCTTACTCCAAATCTGGGAACGTAAAAATGCCATATCCAAATTCTGTTTTAGCCTAATACCCCTACTGAAAGGAAATGACAACCAGCTAGTGCTAACTGAAAGTCTGAGCTTTGAACAGCTCTGGTGTCTTTGTAAACGCAAAAGGAAGTTGGTGGCGGAGTACTTTTCTCAGTCAAAAAAGTATTTTGAGTGTTTGGATATCTTGCACTTAAAGAAAGGCAGTTCCCTCAAAGTCATTTTACATGCCTGAATAATTCTTACCTGTCCAGGGAGTCAACATCAAAACTGGAAGGATCACCTGTGACGATTCTGCAGTTAGTGGGCCACTGAGGACCTCTTTTCAGAAGTGGCCAGATGTCATCTGAGGAATAATTAACCGGCCTGGGTGGTGGCCATTCTGGGAGAACCTCTGCACTTGACCTACATCTCAGGATAAGACTTGGGGATATTATTCGCATGTTTTTTACACAGTCCTTCCCACTGCAGCAGCTCTGGGCTCCTCTCTGCAGAGATTTTGCTTGGGGAAGGCAGTTTAAGTTGACCCCTCTTGACTTTGGTGATTTAAGGGAAAGAAACAAACATGGTTATTTCTTTCACAGCTACGCTGCACCTGATCCACCTGTGTGTCATGTCAAAATCTGATCAAAGCAGTGGGCACCCTGAGTTGGTACAGTCTTCCCTGGTGGCTCAGATGGTAAAGAATCTGCCTGCAGTGCAGGAGACCTGGGTTTGATCCCTGGGTCAGGAAGATGCCCTGGAGAAGGTAATGGCTACCCACTCCAGTATTCTTGCCTGGAGAATCCCACAGACAGAGGAGCCTGGTGGGCTGCAGTCAGGGGGTTGCAAAGAGTTGGACATGATTGAGTGACTCACATACACACACAGAGAAAGACATCCAATGAGCAAGGTGTCTAAGAGGACGGCTTAGCCCAGGGGAGCTTAAACACTGAACTTTAAATATTAAGTGAGTGCAAACTGTTCATGTAAATGGATTTAAATATTGTATAAGCTGTAAATTCTCAAGTTAACTGTTCTTACATTCAACAAATATTTACTGAGTCCTGTACAGCCCAGGTGTACACACAGATCAGGAGACTGGGCGAATGCAAACTCAGCGCAGCAAATACAAATGTGCCTGAGCGTAGCCGTGACCTTAACGGGTGTGAGGAAACACACTGACTAAAGATCAGAGATGCCTGGGAACCACGGGTGTTCACCACTGCTTCAGGCAGAACGGGCCAGCCTGCGAGCAGCAGCCTTGCTTAGCAGCGACGGTGGCCTCTGTGATTCCCGGCCGTTGTCCCTGGAGCCTGGTGTGGTAAGACTGGTCACGTAGTGGCAGGAGCCCGTGTGGCCAGCACACCATGAAAGACCCCACCGTGAGCAGACCTCAGCCTGCTGGCCCCTGGTGTTTGCACACACGACTTCAGAAGGCATGTTCTGTGTGGCCAGCAGCAAAGGGACCGAGAAAGCGCCCCTGAGACCCTGGGCCCCCTGGAAGCATATCATCCCCCGTTGCATGGTTGTGTGCTGTGTTCTTCGATGCAAACCGAGCACTCATGGGTGGGAAACTCCAGCCCCTGTTCTAGAAGTGTCTGATGCAGTGTTCAACACCAAGAGGTGCCTGTTCTCATGGTCATGGAGAAAAGAGAGTCAACAGTAAAAACTAAAATAATTTGTTACTAATTATCTATGAGAAAGCCTAACACAGAAAACTGCAAATATCTTGCCCTGGGTCTCCAGGGAAGCCTTGCTCACGAGAGCAGAGAAATCCTACTGCGAGGCCTGCTGCTGGGCTATGACCCATCAGCAGCTCAGTCAAGCAGATGCCCTCCTTCCCAAGACAGAGAACATTTTAAATTTGAAAACTAAAATGCAGGAGATTAAAAAATTACATCAAAATGCAGTTATCAAAACGTTAGGAAATTTCTGTGACCGGGGTGTCTATTAATGCGGTTAATAATGAGATCTGGCAAGAGGACTGATAACGACTGTTGATTTCAAAGCCTCATGAACATAAAGGGTGTTTTGAAATCCTGGCATGAATTGTAGGGCGGCTATATACTGGGTCCAACACACCAGGGGTTGGAGGCCCTGCTAAAGTAAGCCTGTTCTGTTGCTGCATTTGTAACGGGGGGACATTTTATATTAAAGTTAGACCAGCACCTTACATGCCTCCTGAGAGACCTTATGCAGGTCAAGAAGCAACAGTTAGAACCAGACATGGAACAACAGATAGGTTCAAAATTGGGAAAGAAGTACGTCAAGGCTGTATATTGTCATCCTGCTTGTTTAACTTATATGCAGAGTACATCATGTGAAATGCCAGACTGGATGAAGCACAAGCTGGAATCAAGACTGCAGGGAGAAATATCAAAAGTCTCAGATATGCAGATGATACCACTCTTGTAGCAGAAAGCAAAGAGGAACTAAAGAGCCTCTTGATGAAGGTAAAAGAGGAAAGTGAAAAAAGTGGCTTAAAACTCAACATGCAAAAAACTAAGATCATGGCATCTAGTCCCATCACTTCATGGCAAATAGATAGGGAAACAATGGAAACTGTGACATTTTATTTTCTTGGGCTCCAAAATCACTGCAGATGATGACTGCAGCCACGAAATTAAAAGATGCTTGCTCCTTAGAAGAAAAGCTATGACACACCTAGACAGCATATTAAAAAGCAGAGACATTACTTTGCCGACAAAGGTCTGTCTAGACAAAGCTGTAGCTTTTCCAGTAGTCACGTATAGATGCGAGAGTTGGACCATAAAGCAGGATGAGCGCCAAAGAATTGATGCTTTTGAACTATGGTGTTGAAGAAAACACCTGAGAATCCCTTGGACTGCAAGGAGATCAAACCAGTCCATCCTAAAGGAAATCAACCCTGAATATTCATTGGAAGGACTGATTGAAGCTGAAGCTCTAATACTTTGGCCACCTGATGTGAAGAACTGACTCATTAGAAAAGACTCTGATGCTGGGACAGACTGAAGGCAGGAGGAGAAGGGGACGACAGAGGATGAGATGGTTGGATGGCATCACCGACTCAATGGACATGAGTTTGAGCAAGCTCCGGGAGCTGGTGAAGGACAGGGAGGCCTGGCATGCTGCAGTCCATCAGGTCACAAAGAGCTGGATATGACTCAGCAACGGAACAACAAAGATGTTAGAAAAATTGAGGATCCACTTTTTATCCCCCCTCACCTCCTGAACATATTAGGGGTCCCCCAGGAGCCCATGGATCCCAGCTGGGGGCCTCAGCTGCAGAGCCCATGGCCCCTGTGGGAGTCTCTCTCCAGTTTCCTCAGCATGCTTCCTGCAGGGCTCAGCTGCAGACCTGCCAGGTGAGCAGCGGGCACCTTCTCCCTGGAACGACCTGCCCCTAACCCGGCAGTCGGGACAGGCTCCGGGCCCAGCAGCTCCATGTCTGCTACGTCCCGAGGGCCCCTCGGCCTCTTGCCCCTGCTTCCATGGGGCTTCCCCGGCTCCTGCCCTCAGTGCTCCTCCTGGACCTGAACTCACCTGTCCTGCAGCTCCTGCACACCGACTGCCCTGGCTGCCCCAGACCCGGCCGCAGGGGCGCCCTCGGGACCCGCCTGAGCCGCCGGGTGGCTTCTGTCCTGCTTTGATGTCCCCGGACCCCAGGGGAGGTCAGATCTGCCACGTGGTGGTCAGGAACCACCAGCCTGCAGAAGCAAATGGTGTTTCTATACTTTTAGATCTACCTGACTGATCATTTTACAAGCATAGCTTCTCAACATCTGTGAAAATGCCTCCCATCTTAATGACCACTCCGGCCCCTAACCCCAGCCACAGGACAGAAGATTCCAGTCTGTCTCCTTAAGGTCAAGCTGCTGGCCAGAGTGCAGGGCTGCTGATCAAAGTTCCTGTGTAAATGATACGACCATTTAAAATGTAGAACCTGAAGAAATAATCTTTGTAGATACTGAATTAGTCACGTCTGTGCAGAGGAACAGACCAGAAGAGGTGTTCACACATGGAGAGAGAGGTTTACGAGAGGAACTGGCTCGAGTGACCGTGGAGCCTGTCAAGACCCGAGCTGTGTGGGGCCCTCCAGGTGGGGCCCACCTGGAGGCTGAGCAGAGCCGACGGTCAGTTCCCATCCAAGGGCCAGCAGGCCCAAGACCTGGGAGAAGCTGGTCTCTCAGGTCAAGTTCAAAGGGAGAACAGTCAGGCTGGAGGAATTCTCTCCTACTCATGGAGGGTTAGCTTTTTGTTCTGTTCAGGCCTTCAACTGATTGGGCACAGCTCACCCACATTAGAGAGGGCAATCGGCTTCACTCAGATGCGAGAATGTTCAGTTTAGTTCAGTCGCTCAGTCATGTCTGACTCTTTTTGACCCCATGAATCACAGCACGCCAGGCCTCCCTGTCCATCACCAACATCCGGAGTTCACCCAAACTCATGTCCATCGAGTCAGTGATGCCATCCAGCCATCTCATCCTCAGTTGTCCACTTCTCCTCCTGCCCCCAATCCCTCCCAGCAACAGTGTCTTTTCCAATGAGTCAACTCTTTGCATGAGGTAGCTAAAGTACTGGAGTTTCAGCTTTAGCATCAGTCCTTCCAATGAACACCCAAGACTGATCTCCTTTAGGATGGACTGGTTGGATCTCCTTGCAGTCCAAGGGACTCTCAAGAGTCTTCTCCAACACCACAGTTCAAAAGCATCAATTCTTCGGCGCTCAGCTTTCTTCACAGTCCAACTCTCACATCATTCTTTGGCGCTCAGCTTTCTTTACAGTCCAACTCTCACATCCATACATGACCACAGGAAAAACCATAGCCTTGACTAGACGGACCTTTGTTGGCAAAGTAATGTCTCTACTTTTCAATATGCTATCTAGGTTGGTCGTAACTTTTCTTCCAAGGAGTAAGCGTCTTTTAATTTCATGACTGCAGTCACCATCTGCAGTGATTTTGGAGCCCAAAAAAATAAAGTCTGACTCTGTTTCCACTGTTTCCCCATCTATTTCCCATGAAGTGATGGGAATGTTAACGTGTCAAAAAACACCCTCACAGCAACACCCAGAATAATGCTTGACTAAACACCTAGGCCCAGGCAGGCTGACACAAACTTAACCATCACCGATATCACATGTCCAGTTTTCCAGCATTTCTTGGACTAGCAGTGCCTTAGTCCTCACCCACTGCTGCGGCTGCTAAGTTGCTTCAGTTGTGTCCGACTCTGTGCGACCCCACAGACGGCAGCCCACCAGGCTCCCCCGTCCCTGGGATTCTCCAGGCAAGAACACTGGAGTGGGTTGCCATTTCCTTCTCCAATGCATGAAACTGAAAAGTGAAAGTGAAGTTGCTCAGTCGTGTCTGACCCTCAGCGACCCCATGGACTGCAGCCTTCCAGGCTCCTCCATCCATGGGATTTTCCAGGCAAGAGCACTGGAGTGGGGTGCCATCGCCTTCTCCAGTCCTCAACCACTAGTCCAAAGCAAAAGTAACCAGCCACCAGGAAACTGGGCAGGAGAGACAGATGGGTAAGATGAGCAGGTTGCAGGAAGCCTCCTTCTCTTCCCCTCTGAATGATGTTTCAAAGGATAATTTTTCTTAAAGGCTAATTCTCCAGAAAATAGAAATACCTAAGAGGAAACCACTAGGTATGAGTCCAAACACATCATTTTAAGTTGTCAAAGTGTTTCTTGGAAAGAAGAAGCAATGAATAAAAACCCGAAATTCTGAAAGTAACAAGTACATTATAATTTTTAGTGCATTTTGAAGACAGCATGTGTAAAATGATTACGTACAGATAATCAACATACTCAATATATATACAGTACTGTGTGGCCACGTTCCTCTGACTTCCCATGTTGGCTCATCCTCTACCTCCTTGCAAGGAAAGAAGACTCCTGACAGCCAGTGATCTGACTGAAGAGCACAGCACAGTACCTCTTTCTTCCCGAGAGTAAACTTATTTTCTTTTAAAAGTTCTCAGAATACTTTATAATTTTGTAAATTTAAATAACTGGTTTTAATTTAATGTTTTTTAACTAACACATTATAAGAAACAAAAGCCATAGTATCAATGCTTTCTAAACATAATTATGAAATGATGTAAGTATATACTGAGAGTAAATACGACCCACTATCATAGGCTGCAGGGCTTTGCAGGTGGCACTAGAGGTAAATAAGAGCCAGCCCGCCAATGCAGGAGACTTAAGGGTGGCGGGTTCAATCCCCGGGTCAGAAAGATCCCCTGGAGGAGGGCATGGAAACTCACTCTAGTATTCATGCCCAGAGAATTGCATGGACAGAGAAGCCTGGTGGGCTACAGTACATGGGGTCTCAAAGAGTCCATTAGATACTACTGAAGCAACTTAGCACATATACATGCACAGTAGGCTACATGTTGTGGCATCTGATATGTCTATATATTTAAAAGGGGAGTACATTTTAGAAATAAATGAAAATTAGGATTTCTCTGTTTTAATAAGTGTGTACTTTAGCTGGAACTCATCTGATTGGGGGTGGGAGGGAAGGCATTTGTGTTGGCTCCTACACTAGTTAGATGAAGAGCAAATCAGTGAAGGCTTCCTGGAAAAAATGATCCCTGAGTTGATAACAAAAGCATAGCTCAGAATTAGGCAAAAAAAAAATCTGAAAAGCAAATTCTGGGATCAGCAACAGCACGTGAAGTGAGAGACTGCGAGGAGGGGTGATGCAGCAGTGGGGCAGGAGGCAGGGGGGGCCAGCGAGAAGGGCACGGAGGGCCGTCAGTGTGCTCAGCACGTGAGCAGGCCGGGGGCGCAGCCACGAGGCGACACGGCGGGGGCCGACCGGTCAGCCCCACAGCACTTGCACCCTGGGATCTAGCCGAGTGACGCATTCTTCCACCCATTCACACACGCGTGAATTCATTTATTTAATCATTGATTATTTAGGGTTTACGATGCTAAGTGCTAAGTCTGACTGGCTCACGTATCCACAGTTCTTAAACAATTCTTTCCTGCAGTGACTGACCATGCCCACCATCATGATGGCCTGACGGGATTACCAGGGTCCTGGCTGGCGGAAGGCCAGAGGGCAGGAGTCAGGGGAGGTGCTGTGGGGAGCGGGCCGAGGTCATGCGGCCAGAGCCCAGGAAGATGCCAAACTCCACACGCAGGAGGCATCTTGGAAACGAGATCACAGGAACGCTTGAGAGGCAAGTTACTGCAGAAATACAAGCCACCAGATAGAAAAAGGTTTACAGCTGTTTCCTCCATCATGCCTGGTATGGATTTTCCCTCCGTGGTAATACCTCCTGGAATCAGTGCTGACGTACGTTGAGAAAACTTCTGACCCAGAGAAAAATCATTATCATCTAATTTTACACTGTTTTCCTCCACGATATCAATAACCTTCCCTCCCTAGAAGAATCGGGTGAAATGCATATTTAGACAAGTAAATCTATCTGATAAATCACTTCACAGATGAGAAAGAAGCCATGTGTGAAATGAAAGTAGATGTTTTCAAAACCACTTCATTTAGTGAGAGGACTCTAATCAATACATGGGGTGTTTGGTGATGAGGGAAGCAGTGGGTTGGAGAGTCGTGCCGGCCATGGGTCCCAGCGCCCAGTGGTGGAGTCTGGTCCTGTTTCAGGTCCCTGGAGATCAGATGACAAGTCTCTGTTTCAGCTGCATCGTCACCCATCTTAAAGGGTGGAGGGAAATCACAGGTGAACTCAAGCCCCAGACGAGAGAAACGCTCAGTGGCAGCATCAGCCTGTGAGCGCTGAGAACGGAGCACCTGATACACGTTCCGAAACTGCTAATGGCCCTTTCGTGCACACGCTTGGAGTTTAATTACTGTTAGATGAACATCAACATTACACATTTGCGTTTATACAGGTGACGCAACCAATGGACGCCGACTTTTATGTTTCAGGCTTAAAAAGACATTTAAGTACATCTTATTGTTCAAAATAATCACTGGGAATGTTTTTGAATAACTTTTTGGGGAATTATTTTCAAAAGCTAATTTTAGGAGTATAAAAGAAAATGCACTTGTCAAAATAATCTCTCTCTCTCTACACACACACACACATCAACGAAGCATAGTTATTAAATGCATGATCTTCCAAATAGTATTTCAACATAAAATCATGGAAACCCTGTTTTTGCCTCACCTCCAGACAGGGGCGTCTCATTTCTTTGGTATGTCTCACAATCCTATTAAGTATTCTGTTGCTGTAGACCATCACTATTCTATTTAGGAGAGAAAAATTTACAAATATTCAATTTCTAATGCTTAGAGTAAAAGAGGGGAAGGGAGGAATTAAGGATCCGTCTGCACCTTTAAAAAAGGTAGCTTATAATTCTATAAATCAATTATTTCAAGGCAACTTGCTATTTTTCCTGATGTTATCCATCTCATCTCTTATTCCCCAGACCACTCCCTAACTTTGGAAGGCATGCCTGCCTCTGCTTACCCCACTGTTTTCTGGAAGAATTCTGACTCTATAACTAGGCCAATGTTCAGGAGAAATTTTGAAGAGAAGCGTTTTTTTTCTTTTGTTAATACATTTGGTAGATACATGTTGGGAATACCAAGATGTATTGGTAATACTTGGTAAAATGATATGTACATAAATCAGAATTTTAGTTTGAGTTCTGCACTGGTTCTTATGTCTGTGAAATCTGTTTTATATTTATTCCTCTGGAGTGACAGCTCTATAAACAAGAAAGTCATTTTCCACCAGGTGATTATCGTTTCAGAGCATTTCTGAAGACCAAGAGTGTGCTTAATTGTTTGCTTGTAGGAGACACTCAACGAATATTGGTGAACCTATCAGTAATTATCTCTTACAGCATATTTTTAAAATCTGCAACGATAGTAAGGTAAATAAGATAAGTAAGTAAGTAAGATAGAAACTTCCTTAAGTTTCTAATTAGTTCACTTTCCACACTTTTCCCCACAAGGGCAGAGCGTGAGGGCTGGTCCCTGACATCACAGACACGGGGTGCTTCCGGGGGAAGCTGGGGCTGGGCCCCACGGGCCCCCAACGTCCTCAGCATCTGCAGCCCTGTGTGGAGTGGGCCCTGGTTCCTGCAGGGCACAGCTCCCAGAACAGCGCCCACCCTGACCCCTGGGCTCGGGAGCATGGGGGCATCACGGCCTCTGTTCGGGGCCACAGGCAGCTGGAAAAGACCAGAGGCCCCATGGCACTCCGAGCTCCCTAACCCTTGGGCGGACCCGGTCATGTGCTCAGAGCTTCTGCCTGAGTTGGACACCGAGGAGCAGGAGACTGCGAGGCTGACCCGCCCGCGATCCCAGAGGCGGCGGCGCAGGTCTGACTCTGGTGAGCCCTCTCCCGCCTGCAGGCTCCATGAGTGACAGGGCAGGTTCCAGGCAGCCGCAGGATCCCCCGACACCTAGCTCCGGTCATCGCCCCACGTCCTGCCAGATCCCCGCGACACCTAGCTCCGCTCCTCGCCCCACGTCCTGCCAGCTGTCCTGGCTTCAAACACGCGCAGCTCTGTCGCGGGCGGGTGGCGTGTGACACGGCCTGCTCCCGCCCTGGCTCCCAGGAGCCGTCAATAACTGGGGCCACTTCTCTCCAGTCCTCCTCAGGATCATCCCCGCCCCAACCCCGAGGCGTCCAAATCCCACGCTCTTCCCATCACGGCTCTCGGGGACTCTGATCGCTGGCTGCTTCGTGGGCTTCTCTGGGCCGTGTTTACTCACGGTGCTGCATAAACCAGCACAGTGCACAGAAACATTAGACAGTGATGCTTAGCTTAGGTGATAAATTATCA
Source organism: Bos grunniens (assembly GCF_055505025.1). Classification (NCBI taxonomy): domain Eukaryota; kingdom Metazoa; phylum Chordata; class Mammalia; order Artiodactyla; family Bovidae; genus Bos; species Bos grunniens. The sequence continues at coordinate 2,288,195 of NC_141191.1, read as the reverse complement.
AATTTATCTTGGCTTTCCCCAAGAACTGAAGGAGACTGTGACCTTCAGTTCCACGAACGGTCTGCTCTGCGGCAGGCATCGTGTTGACGGATCTGCCAGTGCAGACTCGGGCTGGGCCTGCAGTGAGGACCCCACGTCACTGCACATCAGCTGAGCTTTTACTGCTGTCTATTCAACTTCGGTATCTAAAACAATCACCTCCCAAACATCAATGTTTTTCATATACAAAACTTTACGAAAACTCTACTTGACTGTTATAAGGAACCTTGACAATCGATAGATTTCATCCTAAGAAAAAGAAAAGTAATCCAGGAAAGAAACATTTCAAAACATCACTGCAAACAGCACTGTGTCACCAACGTAAGCTGGAAAATTTCCAGATGTTTGGAGAGAACCCACCCCAGTCCGTGAGGATGGAGGTGCCCCACACCTGTCCGTTTGGGGGATGGGTCAGAGGGCGTCCCTTACCTGTGGGCCGGATGGTGGAGGCGGCATCAGCGGGGATGGTCAGGGGCACGCACTCATCGTCCTGGGAGTAGCCCGCTTGAATGGCGCGCAGGTAGCTGTGGCTGCGTGTCCGGAAGCATCCCGGGAGGTCCAGCGCATCCATGGCCTGAGACTCCACTTCGCTGAAGACCGACTCACACACCGACTCGAACTGCCCGTTGACCTCGGCCTCGCTCATCTGGAAGAACGACAGCGCAGCTGACGGCTCGGCTCGGCCAGGCGCCACAGCCACGCGCCAGCAGAGAAGCGCTCAGAGCTCACCCGCAGGCACTCACCGCCTGCCATGCACAGCTTAATTAATGGGAGCCATTAAGCTCGGGGAACGCTGAGAAAACCCACCAATTCCCACTGTGCCCTAGAAAGTCTAGAGACCCCGAGGCAGAGCTTTAAAGTGCGACTGGCAGTTACCATTGAGGTCAAGAGGAACAGCGAGGTTAAAGGTTAGCACACTGTGCAAAGTATTCGTCATCCTTCTTTTTCCGTTTTCATGGCCCAGGCTGTTTCCAGCTTAGACAAGCCAGGTATGGACGCTGTGCTCACAAAGACCCATGGGTGCGGCTGTCTCTGCTTCCGCTCAGCCCAGTGCCCTGGGCTGAGGACACGGACGCCTGCTCGGCCACGAGCTTGCCCCTGCGTCCCTGGAGGCAGCCGCAGCCCGTGTCCTGGAGGTGCCTCGGTCTCTCACAATGCAGGTGCGCCGCCCACACTCCATTGGGTCCCTCCCCTCCTTCAGCGTGGGCTGGTAGTGTCCGCCCTGAGTTTGGCGGTTCAGCAGGTAAAGTCGTTATTCTCAAGCCTGACATTTCATTTCTGGGTAGAGAGTCACCCTGGGACCCTGTGTTACGAAACGTGACTGGGCCTTGGAGAGCGCGGGTCCTGAGGGCCGCGCTCCAGGGGCCTGACTGCGGGTGAGCGGAGGGCCTCCGTGTGCTGTCCTCGCGGAATGCGGTTTCCTGAGGTTTCTGGGGCCTCCCAGGAGCCATGTCTAGGAGTTTATACAGAAACTCGGTAGCGGGACACAGAGCAGGCTGAAGAGCCTGGGGCGGGGGTGGGGGGAGTGGGGATTGTAGGAACGAAGATTCTGGGCTGGGCCCGTGAGCTGCAGCTGCTCCCAGGCCCGGTTCGTGGGGGACCTGGACAGGTGGCTCCTCCCCAAACCCCGCCTCCCAGGGCACCTCGTGTTAACACGGAAGCCGGTCAGGAGATGCCCGTGGAGACGCTTACGTGGAGGGCCAGAGTTCTGCATGGAACTGGGGCTCAGGCAGAGGCCAAGACAATTCTCCTGGGTGACCTGCTGGGTCCCTGCTTAGGGCTCATGGAGGGGCCCGGAAACCTAGGCTGGTCTCCCCACCACCCCCATGCAGGGGGCCTCTGCCCTAGGAACCCTGCCTGCCCCCTGCGCCCCAGCCACGCCTGCGGGCAGTGTACTCACAGAGGCCATGGCTGGGTACAGTCTCAGCCCAGCGCCCAGCTGAGTCACTCACTCCACCCCTGGAACATGACCCACAACTTGCTGAACACTCCTGCTACATTGACAGGTAAATTTTAAAAAGTATTGTTCTAAATACCAGATCAATCCTTTTCCTCTAACTGTTCCTCTACCTGTAAAAGCAGGTAAAGAATTGGATTTGCCCTTCATCAGAGAAGACAGCTTCTGCCCACCTCTAATCACAGACCTGGGCCTGGGTCTCTGCACTTACCTGAGATGCTTCCCTGGCTCCCTGCTTCTATTAACACTTGAGATTATTCACAAGCGCTCCCTTCACTGGACAAATCCCAGTGAGCATGGCCCGGGAGGAAGTTGCTGACGGGGTTTTAAAGGTAGGACTGCTGACCCAGAGCCCAGAGTGAGGGGACACTGAGTTTGTTCAGGCAGAAATGACCAGAGAAAGACCCCCGGGCGATTGCACCACGCGAGAGGTTTCAGGGTGTCTGATGCTGGAAAGTGGCAGACGAGTTCGGGCAAAGACAAATGCCGACACGCCAGCACAGTCACCTTGGTGCCCATGGAGGGAAATGCATCCCAAACACTCTCACTCTGGCTCGAAGTATGCCGTTTCCTGGAGTACAGACTCCTTCCGACCCAGGTTTTCCCTCATGTGGAACTGTATCAGAAAGTCTCAGACTGTTTCATGTCATTTACGTCACAGACCCAGGTCAGACAACCTAAAGAGGCCAGAAACCGTGTGGGGTCGCCCGCGCCCGCCAGTTCCGACACGGGGTCTTGGTAGGTTCCCCCTTGCTGCAAACCCACAGGCCCAGGGCCTTTCTCCTTCTGGAAGAGGTGCCATCACCCTTACGGGTACCTTCTGACACTCAGGGATGGGCGTTCAGTGAGGACCGCTCGGCCAGCGCTTTCAGCCACAAAGCTGACCAGCGAGGCCCTTCAAATGAGGGGGACTTTTCCCCGAAACAAATAAGCAGTTGAGAAGGACCTCAGCTGGTCTAGACTGGAACTAAAATGGCCTTTTCTCTGACTAGCTCGAGGGAGATTTGGAAAAGTGGGCATTTTACTCTGCGACTTAAACCGCAGTTCAGCCTGACACGGGGTGTCTCGGGAGGTTGCAAAGTCAGAGGGGCACATAATCAGTGTGGGCTGAAGTGCTGGCTTCTCTAGTCAACTGCAAGAGCAGGAAAGCACTTAAACTGCTTCTGGAGGACGTGGGCTTCGAGATACCAGAGAAGAGAAAATCAGAAGATGGTGAGGAACGTGGCTCCTAGTGGCAGAGAGCCCGATACACGCTGAGGGCGGGTTTCCCAGGTCAGGATGGTGGCGCTTGCAGAGCGAGGTGGTGGCTGTGGGCGGGGGGCGGGACCCTGGACACAGCTGCTGGCGCTGGAAAGCGGGGCAGCCGCTGCGGGAACTGGCACGGAGCTTCCTCGGGAGACCACAGCTGCACCCGCAGGAACAGGGCATGCAGCGTGAGAACCGGAAGCAGAGACACCGACAGACGCTCGCACACTGTGTCCACACAGTGTCGCTCACAGCAGCCAAGGCGGAAGCAACACAGTGTCTGCTGACAGACGGTGGGCACAGTGCGGGCCATCCACACGGCGTGCTGCTCAGCCTTACAGAGAAGCACGTTCTGACACAGGCACCCAACGGAGGAAAGCGAAGCAGGGCAGACACGGAGGGCAAGCGCTGTGAGAGTCCCTCCTGTGAGGTCCCGGGGAGGAGACAGAGAGGGGATGGGGGGCGGGGGGCCAGCGCTGCGTGGGCACAGCTTCAGTTTGGGAAGATGAGAGCGTTCTGGAGATGACGGTGGGGGTGGCTGCCCAACAATGCGACGTGCCGAACGCCACGGGATGTACACTGCAAGACGGTTAAGATGGTACATGTTGTGGATTTTAGGTATATTTTACCACAGTGAAAAGAGAAAGGATGCATGACAGAAAGAAGCTACACTCAGACTGACACTGCTTTGTGAAGACAACGAGAAGGCAGGAGGAGCGGGTGGCAGGCTCGGCCGTGGGGGAAGGCGGACGCTGCTCCTGCGGGGGCAGTGGGGTGCCCCCTGCCCTGCGGTCTCCTGACAACCCCCCCCACCCCTGCACACCCAGCAAAGCGCCTGGGTTCCTGGGCAAACTGAGCAGCTGTCAGAGCGATCTGGACGGTGCATGGATGAAGCACACAGAGACTCGCAGGAACCAGGACGTGGCCACAGGGGCCTCAGCAAGGCAGCCACCGCAGGAAGGCGAGCAGAGACCAGATGGGAGCCCCTCCTGCCCTCAGTCTCTGGGCCGGCTCGCCCTCCCGCCCAGGGAGCAGCTGAGCCACTGCGCTCAGAGCCCACCTGTCCAGACAGCTGTCCCACTGTGGCTCCCTCACGCCCAGCGGCGCTGGGTCCAGAAACATCGGCAGCCAGGCTGGGTGTGAGCACAGTGGTGGCGAGGGTGTGAGGGGCGGGGAGAGGTTCCCGAGCGCCCCTCTGTGGGTCCCCTCCTGCAGGGCCCCCTCCCTCAGGCGGCAGAGCCAGGGGTGGTCTGGATCACCTGTGTCCTCAGAGAACAACACAGGGCATGACCTGATGGCTCGCCTGCAGCTGCGGGGACAGTCTGTCCATGGAAACACCAGCGACCTCAGGGGGTTGGTGCTATGGGGCCCTGTGTGTCCCGTTGGGTGGGGCTCAGACCCTCCACATGGGGGGCCTGGCCCAGGGAAGGAGGCTGCTCCGTGTGGGGGGTGCGGCAGGGGAACGTGGTGGACGCTCCCGTCAGCCCTGCTCAGAGGGGCTGGGAGTGAGAACGACTGGTCACAAAGGCCCCGTCACGCCCACGGAGCTCCCTAGTGCAATGATGGCACAGGAGCACTCCTGGCTGGGACTCTGCATCAGGGGGCTGACCAGGAGGGGAGGGACCCTACCTGGTTCAGGCCTGAGTCTACAGCAGGGGCTGACCAGGAGGAGAGGGGCCCCACCTGGCTCAGGCCTGAGTCTGCAGCAGGGGGCTGACCGGGAGGGGCCCCACCTGGCTCACGCAGCTGGCCTGGCTGAGGGTGCTGACGGCACGCATGTAGCTCTGGTTCCGGGAGCGGAACTTCGGGGAGTTGTAGTTGGCAGAGGGGTCCAGCCCGTGGCTGGCAGGCCCGTCGCTGGCAGCTTGCAGGTAGCTCTGGCTACAGGAGAGAAAGAGAGAAGACAGAGACCTCGTGAGCATCGCTGCAGGGACCACGTGTGGCAGTGCCCGGGGCTGCTATCAAACCCTATCGCGAGGTGGGCCTCTAGGGCTCGTGGTAACATTCCTGACAGACGAGCTCATGGATGTGGGTTCATCAGCACCAATGGGGCAGACTACTTACAGACTTGCTTCAAAACCTGACTTTTTATCATCAGGTAGTGAAATCTGGATCATTCCACGAAGAGGGAAACCTAACCCTGAAAGCTTGGATAACTCACACAGCCTCAGAGCAAACTGGGCTCAGAAGTTCACGAGAGTCTCATAAAGGTCAGGGTAGCTTTTGGCAACTTTACACACTCAGAAAATTAGAAGAAGAAAAAATCAAAGGTTTGCCAGCCATTTTAACTTATGTGAAGTTGTCCAGATTATGCAATAGAAGCAGAGAGCAGACTGAAAACTCAAATCCATATTATCATCATAATGGTCATTTCCTTCCAAACAGCCTTAAAAATCAATTTCCTCTAGTCCGTCCCCCTCCTTGTTTTTTGCAAAATCTTGAAAGCATAGGGCAAACCCTGAGGATGTCTGGCAGAGAGAGGGTTCAGCTGGGTTGACGTTTCTGGCTAAATCGAGCTCCTTTCAGGTTTGGTGAGTCTTTCCACAATCAAGACACACTGTATTTTATTTGACCCCCAAGCTGGAAAAATGTGAACAACAATAATGGATTTATTCTTCTTTCCTACTGTGGATCACAATGAGACAGATAACTAGGATAATTGCACAGGCCTGTGTATAAAAATTAGGTTGCTAATTCTGACTCCATGTCTTGACCACAGTATGTTCCCTGATTTTTAAAGTAAGCCCTTGATGTAAATTGATTTCACGGTGATTTACTTCTTTGGAAATAGGGCAGCAGAGGGAAAACTGGCTTGATGTTAAGTTCAGATTAAGGAAGCTCATTTATTTTAAGGTCATTATTTCAGGTAAAGTTAATAGCATGTATTTTTAGATACTAATAGAATACAATTTACAAATTATTATAATGATAACTTTGTTTTAAGACTAGGTATATAACATTCCAGCTCTTACATCCCTTCTTTCCACTTAAAACAGACCAAAAGAGAAGAGAAGAGAAAAGGAAAGGAAATGGGAGAGAAATGGGCCTGGGGCTGCCCTGACCTTGGCTCGTAAAGAGTCCAGGTTTCTGCCGGACTCCTTGTCACCCACGCTGCTCGGGCCCGGGTCTGGACGGGGGTCTGCACACTCCAGTTTCTACCAGTTAGCACTTTTATCTTCCAATTGAAGAGCTTTCCCTTCTGATTAACACTGCTCTTTGCTGATTCAACATTCTCACATTTAAGTTCTCAGCATCTGTAAAAGCAGGGCTCTGTCTTCTTTATCTCTGTATCCAGATTTCCAGCCCAGAGCCTGGCACTGTGAGTGGGGTGACTCAGAACTATGGCTGAGTGGCATCCAGACAGGAGTCTGTATTTGTGATTCTACGTTCAGATGTGTCTTCTAACTCACGACCACCTCTTTATTCCAGCCCTGGGCAGCCACTGAGAGACGAGCTGCCACTACAGGAAGCTAACCTCAGGTTTTCTTTCACACACAGACTCCAGACATCGAACATCCATGACGTACTGTTATGCTGGCCCCTGGAAGCACCCTGTACCAGCCCGTCAGTCCTCGCAGGGACCCCACATGCTTGGGCCTCACTGCAAATGGGGAGCCACCTCACCCAGGCGCCCGCAAAGCGAACGCAGAGCTAGACTCCGGGCCCAGGCAGCCTGGCTCCAAAACTGATGCTTTTTGCCCCAAGATCTGGGCAGCTGAGTCAGAGGAGCAGAGGTTGCAAAGGTCTGGTCCCCAACTTCATCCGCACTTGATTATGGTGGCTTAGCATCCTCCAACACACTCGGTAGGCCATGGAGCCCCGCAGGTCACAGACCTGGGGGCTGTTGGGAAAGTGCTTTTTCAGGTTATTTCCATAATTAGACTGAGTGTGTAAATATGGAAATATTCAGACTAAGCTTTAACTGCAGTCACAGGAGAACGTGTGCTCATGTTCACCCCATCCAGGGCTGGGTGCTCAGACCCTAGAAGTGACACCAGAGGGCCCTCCCCGGGGACCTTCTCTCTGGGGATGGCTGAAACCCCCCCAGCCCTGAGGAGCCTCCCGAGGATGACAGAGAGCCGGCGTCAGGCTTAGAATCGGTTCCCCGTGTGACTGGAAGGCGGGAGGGCCCTGGGCTGGAGACCGAGATGAGGGGCGGCGTTGCGGGCTTTGGGGCTGAGCTGCCCGCCCACCCTGCTTTCCCCCTCGTGCGTCCCAGGCTGCCGGACCTGCTGCTCTGGGTCTGCTCCTCACGGCGTTCCTCCTCTAACCAGCAGCGCTGCGGGGAGAGGCCTGTGTGCCTTCTGGTAAATTCTGCAGACTTTCTCCAGCAGGTGCCCGGAATGCTGCCAGGCGCTGATGCCAGCAACGATGGAGGGATGATGCCAGACAGAAACACGGGGCACCCAGTTACACGTGGAGTTCAGAGGAGCAGCGAGTAATCCTCACTAGCAGCATGTTCCCAATCGTCCCAAACGTGTCCCTGAGGCTAACGGAACGCACCGTCCAGCTGGAAGGCAGACGTCATCGCTTGTCCTTCTTAAATCTGGCACTACTACCACAGACGCACGCTTGGGCCTACAGGGTCGGAACGTGGACGGGATCACCGACGGTCCCAGTGCACAGTGGTGGACAGCGGGGCTGTGGGGAGACGTGGGCTGCGGAGAAGCTTCCGGAAAAGACCAGTGGGGACTGTGCAGCCCCCTCTGGAGTCTGGACTTGATGCCACAAGCACAGGAAAGCACTGCCAGCCCTTCACTGCGGAGACGGGCGCTCAGAGAGTGTGCAGGAGTGGGGGGCGCACGCAGAGCCCCTGTCACTGCCCGCTGCACTGTGCTCGGTCCACCCTCAGGAGGCCTGGGTGGGGGGCGGGACGTGCGGCCCAGGTTTGTCTGTGGAGTTTGGTAGAGGAGTCTCAGGGCACACCCGGGGGGCTGATGGGGTCAGGGGTGCTCAGATGCGGCCCCCACCTTTCCACGTGAGATTCTGTCTGAACAAAACATTCAAAAGTTGAATTTTTTTGGAAAAGAGCAAACCTAGGTGAAGTCATCATAAAGCATAGTGTTTTTTTTTTTTTTTTCTGAAATAGAAATCACAGAACAGAAAAACAAACGCCACTGGTTGCTACAGACGAGACAGACGTGTCTGCGAGCTGTGCAGGTGACGGCTCTGGGTGACCTCCTCCTCTGTGACCACCCCCTGCCCCATACACACACACACCCCTCACAGTGTGCTGCTCAAGCTGAGCCCTTGACTGAAAGTGAAGTGGTGTCTCCTCCTGGATGAGTAACAACGGGATGACTGGTCATCTGTACATCTTCTTTCGTGAAAAGACTTTCCACCTACCCCCGCATTTTTAACCAGGTTATTTCTGGTTTTGTTTTGTAGGAGTTCTTTATATGTTCTGTACTCAAATCCTTTGTCAGATATTCATTCAAGTATTTTCCTTCACTTTGTGGCTTGCCTTGTCCCCTTCCTGTTGGGAGTGTTTTGACGAGCAGACTTTTTAAGTGTTGACGGTGACAGTCACTCTTCAGTCACATCAGTTTATTCTATTTGAGTTTTCCTTAACCTGAGAGGTTTCACCCCCAAGGGACAACTGGAGACACTTGGAAATATTTAGTTGTCACAGCTTGGGGATGGGAGCCTGGTGAGTAGAGACCAGAGATGCTACTAAAATTCTATAGTACACAGCCACCTGTCAACCAAAAAGAATTTTCTGGCCCCAAATATCAGCAGTGCTGAGGCTAAAACAACCCTGGTCTATTCTGACACCAATATCCCTGTTTTAAGAGCAGACAGCCTCCAAAAACACAGCATGATCCACATTTTCCTCGGGTGAGTGTCAAGTGGGCATTCACCAAGACAGACTGTATTCTGGACCACAGAACAAACCTTAACACATTTGAAAGAACAGAAATCATACAAAGTATGTTCTTGGACCAAAATAAATAAAACTAGAAATCAGTAACAGAAGAATTTCTGGAAAATTCCCAAATATGTGAAAGTTAAACGATAGTCTTCCAGATTGGCTCAGACAGAAGGTCTCAAAGGAAATTTAAACGTATCTTATACAGATACTCAAGGGGTGGGGGAAAGCTAGAATGAACCATGCCGTACTAGGTTATAGTTAGAGATGTGGGTATGAATCCATGTTTAGCATCGTACACATGCCAGTGGATAAACAAAATAAATGACTGTAGGTATGCGCGTGTGCTAGCTCTCTCTGCCGCTAAGGGAACCGGCAGTGAGCACACCTGGGGCTGGGCCTTGGTTTCTAAACACCGCTCTCCTGAGCGGCAGCAGTGACCCCTGCAGGGACGCTGGGCCCAGGCTGGGAGAGAAGTGGCCGGAACGGCCGGCCCAACTTGGCTCTTCTCTGTCGAGACTGCGCTCTTCTAAGATCCTCAGCGTTTTCTTCCTGGCAGTTTCTCTAAAAACAGAGGCTGCCCTGAATCGACACCCCGATCTGGGGAGAATTAACACCGTGGCAACACTGCAGTCTCCATCAAAGCTTCTCTCTCCGTTCGTGTTGGTCCGATTACGGGGAGCAGTGCCTGCAGTCCTCAGGCAGCCAGGCTGCGTGCATCCACGCACACGCCCTGCAGACACAGCGAATTCACAGACGCGCGTCCTAACAGACGAACAGCAGGGACGCGCTGCGGAGGCTGTGGCCGTGCTCTGCGGCAGGGCTGGCTCTGCAGGGCTCCCGCCCGGTGCGCCCTGTGGTCACGCTGGGTTCAGACGTGGCCTCTGTCCTCTGCTTGGCTCACCCGCCCCAGTTCTTCAGTGGTTGTTTGTTTAGAGACCTCACTGCTGAGAGGCAGAGGCTGACTCCCCCCGCAGCACCACGCACCTCACCTGTGTGCTTTCTCAGACCCCCCGGAGCAGGGAAAGGGCTCACCACCCACACTCCGCCGATGAGACGCAGCCTCTGTTCCCGGGGTGAAGGCCCCTGTCACGGAGCAGATCCACGCTACCGGAAGCCTGGCCACCCCTCCTCATTCCCAGGGTTGTCAGCCCGGGGGTGTCAGCCAGGGGTGTGTGCACGGGGGGCTGGCAGGGACCAGCTTCACGAAAGCGGCTCTGAGGGAGGTCTTTCCTGCCGCGAGACCCTCCTGTGTTTTCTCACACATGTCGTTTCTGCTATTAAAAGAGTCCGTTGTTGGCTTCAGGGCCCTCTAAGCCCGCTGAGCGATGATGAAGCTGTGCCTCCTGGACGCCACGTTCTCCCAGCGACAGCTGACGCCACACCCGGACCGTCACAGATGACAGCGTCTGCGAGGGCACCAGGGTGCCCCCGGCTCCTCCAAGAGGCAGCACATACGCTTCAGTAGGATTCAGTTTCCTGATCTGGTGTCTTTCCAAACATCCTCTTTTTTTCCCATTCAAACTAACTTATAGTTGAACTTCTGAATTGTATTTTGAGGAAAAAGTGGCAACACTGCAGACAGGATTATGAACTAGACTCCACGGTAAGGAGAGCAGAGAGATGAAAACATCAGGGAGAATGATGAGTATTAAGGAAAAGCTCCAATTATTTATCTTCCGTGTTATGACACTCTGTCAACATCAATGGAAATAAATGTATCATGAAAAAACCTGCTCTCGTTACAAAGTGATGTGCCTGTAAGCCCTCAGAGATTAAAGCAAGGCCTGTAAACATGAGCGTGAAAAACTTAAAATGAGGGACACATTTCATACAAACATGCATATTTATATACACTGCACAATACAGGATACATTGAAAATGAGTAGTATTAAGTAGTAGAGGATGTTCAGCCAGTTTAAAAACAGTCTGAGAGCTCCCCAGAAGGTCACACGTGATATTCCCAAGAGACCCGGCAGCTCGACCCCCAGGTACGGGACAAATGAAGGTAACTGTCCACGGAGAGACGTGTGCAGGATTTGTCATAAGAGCCCCGAAGTGGAAACAAACGTCGATGAGGTGCGGGAGAAGTTATCGGTGCTGCAGCCACACGATGGAGTACTACCCAGCTGTAACAGCAGAGGAGGCTGGCGCTGGCCACAGAGCAGAGGAACCTTAAAGACACGCTGGGTGGGAGAAGCCAACATGAAGGCACGTGCTGCAGGATTGCATGTCCACGGCACGTCCGGAACTGGCAAACCGGGGAGACAGAGAGCACATGGGGTGGCTGTCGGGTTGGGGTGGAGGAGCTGGGCGGCTCCTCAGTGGGAAGCCACATCCTGACATGGATCACAAGGACCTGTGAATACACCACAAGCCACTGAGCTGTACACGTCAAGGGGATGAACTGCATGGTCTGTAAGTTACATCCTAGTCAAGGGGTTAGGAATCAGGTGTGGAAAGAAACATGTTTAGTTTTCTGTCACTTGTCAACTGAAGTGTGATGATTCGGGAGGGGTTTTCAGAAGCCAGTCGAGGCCCCGTCACTGGCTCACGGTGCGTCCAGGGGCCCTGGCCTCCCTGGGTGGGGGAGGCCCCGAGGCCGTGGAGTGAGCAGTCATGCAACTCCCACCAAAGGCAGCCATTGTCCTCGCATCCTGCAAAGCCCCTGTGCATCTCTGGGGCCTCATTTCATGAGGGCCCACTCATTTCATGACAGGGCACTCACCTTTCTGAGAGGTGACCCCAGGCCCAAAGGTCCCTGCGCAGGTGATCCAGACTCTGCACAAAGATGGCTCCCTCCGGAGGGTGCGTGTGTTACTTCAGTGCTACACACGCATTTTCAAAGCCTGTGGTGCATCATCGCAGCTGTGTGATAAACCAGCAGCTCAGATGAGCGCGACGCCGAGCAGCAGTGTGTCCCAGAGCGGACCTGCCTTCACAGCCTCAGCCTCCGAGTCACGACAGGGCCGCGCTCCGTTCCCTCCCAGAGGTGAGAGACACAGGTGCCCAGGAGGGGTGGTGGCGGGCACCAAAGGGAGTCTAGCGCTGGGCCTCAGGTGCGAGAGGAATCATCTTACCCAGAGGCGGTGTTTCAGGCAACCAGGCGGGAGAGTTCCTGAGCCAACACAGAGCCGGGGCTGCTCCCTCCAGGTGGTCAGAGCCGAGCATCGGGAGATGTTCCTGGGGTCGCCTGCCATCCGGGTCGTGGACGGGAGGCTCCTGGGGTCGCCTGCCATCCGGGTCGTGGACGGGAGGCTCCTGGGGTCGCCTGTCATGTGGGTCGTGGACAAGATGCTTCTGGGGTTGCCTGCCCTGTGGGTCGTGGAGGAGAAGCTCCTGGGGTTGCCTGCCTTCCGGGTCATGGACAGGAGACTCCTGGGGTCGATGGCCCTGTGGGTTGTGGACGAGAGGCTCCTGGGGTCGCCTGACATGCGGGTCGTGGACGAGACGCTTCTGGGGTTGCCTGCCCTGCAGGTCGTGAACGAGAGGCTCCTGGGGTCGATGGCCCTGCGGGTCGTGGATGAGAGGCTCCTGGGGTTGGCCGCCATGCGGGTTGTGGATGAGACGCTCCTGGGGTCTTCTGCCCTGAGGGTCATAGACGGGAGACTCCTGGGGTAGCCTGCCCTGCAGGTCATGGATGAGAGGCTCCTGGTGTCGCCTGCCTTCTGGGTCATGGACGGGAGACTCCCGGGGTCACCTGTCCTGTGGGTTGTGGATGAGAGGCTCCTGGGGTCGCCTGCCCTGTGGGTTGTGGACGGGAGATTCCAGGCTGCAGACGTGGCTGTCCTCCTCCAGGTGGTCACAGAACTTCTCTGATCCCTGCAGAGGGACGGCTGAGGGTGGGGAGAGCAGGGATTCGAGGCCGGGAGACCCCAGTCTGGTGTTGGGGGTTGCCGTCCCCCTCCTCCCTGGTGTGCGGCTGAGTGAGTCTGTGAGGTGGCCACCCCACCTGCCCCTCTGGTGACGGCCAGCCTAGACTGCTTGCTCACTCCAGGTTGAGTGGGAGTCCAGGGAGGCAGGGGACAGTGTGGACTCAGGGCCGCCCCTGCCGGCCCGTGCATGCTGGGCCACCAAGACAGCGGCCACAGCAGTGTGCACGTCCTGGCACGGAGAGAGTACCCCACGGAGGCATTGGCCACCCTGGGCCGCGCTGGGCGAGGGCTGCGCTCAGGGACAGCCAAGACCGTCTCGGGCACTCATCCTGCCCCCCGAGGGCCTTCCGTTGCAACTAGGCTCCACTCCTTTCTCTATGTCTGAGATGGGTTTTTAAGCAAGCACGGAGCCTTTCTCTTTACTAAAATTTCTGACACTTGCTGGTTTATATTAAAAGCTAGTGTCAGGACGACAGGAAAATACCCACTGAAGGTTTCCCAGAGCTCCCAGCATCACAGTGCCCTGCTGGTTCCTGGACCACACACCCCAGGTGGAGTCACATGGGTGGCGTCAGCTCCAGATCTGAACTTCAATAAACATCCAAGGCGCTTCTGTGGCAGATGGTCTCTGGACCTCCGACACTTAGAGGAACACAGGTCTACTGGGGTAGCGTGCGCGGGTGCCCCACTGAGGGACCCTTCAGAGAACCTGCATTTTTATCCATTTCATCCACAAACAACAACAAACACACTTGTGAGACATCTTCCCGTGGGTGATGGAGACTGGGTTTGGGGCTGGCCCCGGGGTGACCGCACTGGGAAGCAAACGCCGAGCTCTGAGCACACCAGGGTCTGCTGGACTCAGGCGCTCTGTCCAGGGAACATGCCGGATGGCCTGTGCCCAAGGCGGCCCTACCCTACATGGCTTGGGCACTGAGATGGGGGGCATGAGCCCAGGATCCCTGATGTTGGGGTGCACAGGTGCAGATGCAGAAACGGGACGCGCAGACCAGGGGCGGGGGCAGCAGGGGCGGAAGGCTTATTGCAAAGGAGACTAGAGTTTGACCACATGTGCTGGAGCTCATCAAATACTCACCAGCCAAAGTGAATGGCAGTGCCCTGCCTGGAGAACTCTGAGGGAACACGCAGCCTGACTTTGTGGTTGTTCAGCCCCTCAGTCGTGTCTGACTCTTTGCAACCCCATGGACTGTAGCCCGCCAGGCTTCTCTGTCCATGGGATTCTCCAGGCAAGAATACTGGAGCGGGTAGCCATGCCCTCCTCCAGGGGATCTTCCCGACCCAGGGATTGACCCCGAGTCTCCTGCACTAACAGGCAGGTTCTTGACTGCTGAGCCGCCTGGGAAGCACTTAGATCTGTCCTGATCCTTCCTGGGCCTGGGCCCGGAGACACAGTCACAGGACGTGCTGCCTTTTCAGCCCTGTCCCGGGCGCCCGTCTGAGGGCAGCGGAATCAGACTAGATCCGTGACGTGACGCTCACACTCAGGCCAGTGCCTGGCTGGACCCTCAGGCCAGGGCATCAGGGGCTGGGGTCCCTCAGGCCCGCCCCTTCCGGGAGGGGCTCTCGGGGCCCATCTGAGGGGGTGTGTGTTCCAGTGACCAGCCTTCTGAGCCCCCAGTCGCACGCATTAAGAAGAGGCCTAAGAAACAGGGCACAGCCAGCACTGCTTGTGGGTTAACCAGCCTGGTGGCTAACAGGTAACCATAGGTGCAGCAAGGGGATGATCCATCAGCATGGCAACCAGTACGTCACCGCTAACCACCTCGGTGCCTACGCACCTGCTGTTCACTGAGCTACACACACTGCCCGGGTGCCACTGGGCCGGCACAGACCTGACTCATGTACTCGGCCGGTGTGCACGGAGCACCCTCTGGGGGCAGAGTCTGCACACAAAGGACGGCAGTTAACACTAAATACCTCCAGGTTGTGGAGACCAAAGAAAAATTCAGTCCACATACAGAGACTCTTTATCAAACCCTCGACAAAAGGAAGTGAGAAAATGCGGATTTTGAAGAGAACGGAAAACGCAGAGAGTCCATGAGTGACAGGTGAGACCAGCCGCTGTGGAAGCAGCCTGCCCCGGGGAGGGGGCCGGGGTGCAGCCCCTGCCTCTTCTGGACCGTCCAGCACGGGGACGGCCGGGATGGCCCTTCCTCAGGAAGCCCTGCCATCTCCCCACGTGGCTGAGACCCTGGCCACTCCCCCAGCCTCTCCTGCCCGTCCGTGGGCCCTGCCGTCCGATCAGGAAGGCGGGGTACCGCAGCAGTGCTGGTCTCCTGGGGGTGCCCGCTGTCCTCTGGCGCCGCCCGCCCCGCTGACCCCGCAGAAGCAGAAAGAGGCATCCTCACACCCGGCCGCCGGGACCATGGGGGCGACCCCTCTCGGCAACTGCGCGCCACCTGCCCTGCCAGACTCGGCGCCGTTGCCATGCCTGCCCTCCTCACAGCAGCCGCTCACTGCACGCCACCCCAGCCCTGCCCGAGTCACAGCCCTGGGGGTCCCACTCTGTCCCTAGGACGTCTGCCTCCAGGCCAGTTTTCTCAACCCACACAACATCACTAAGGCAGCCCTGGTGACTCCCCCAGGCCTCCTGACGGACACCCGATGGTGTCCACCCAGTTGGATCAACCTTTCTAGAACAGGAATCTGCTAGCTGACTTGAATTTCTTCAGTGGTTCTCTATGGCCTTCAGGAATAGTTTTTAAGACAATTATTAGCATAACAAGGGAGACGCCTGGGACACAAGGTTTTAGTAAAAATCACCACTGACAATCCCACAGAATGAGAGTGAAAGTCACTCCGTCGAGTCCAACTCTTTGTGACGCTATGGACTGTAGCCCACCAGGCTCCTACGTCCATGGCATTCTTCAGGCAAGAGTACTGGAGTGGGTTGCCATTTCTTCTCCAGGGCATCTTCTTGACCCAAGGATCGAACCCAGGGCTCCCACATTGCAGGCAGACTCTTTACAGACTAAGCAACCAGGGAAGCCAACCCAACAGAATGGCCCCAGTGAAAATTTCCTTAAAAGCAGTTCCATCCATTAAACATTATTAAGCGCCAACTCTGTCAGGAAAATGGGGGTGAGCTCTATGCTCTCGAGAGACTTAGTATGAAGTCTGGAGAGTGAGACCAACAGGGAACCAGGTAAACTCCCGGGCCAGCATGTGAAGAACACGTTCTGTTCTGCTGGCAACAGCCACTCTGTTCTGTGTTTTCCCCGTTAGTACCAGAAATTAAAAACCACCGCGGCAGATAAATGTTTGTTTCCATTCTTCTCACTCCATTGTATTTTCTGACTGCTGATTTTATAGGTTAAATGTTTGACTACCTACCACTGTATAAAGTAAGAGGTACATGCTATTACTACTTAAGGAGAAAGAGGTTTTTTTCACTATTGCCATATCTAATGATAAATGCTGACTTTAACATCTACTTGAATAGTCACCATACAAATGTAGGAATCAGTTGACAGTAAAATGTAGCATCCTGCTGTGATTGGAGATAATCACTAAATGCACCTCCATCTGAAATGAAAATAACAGTGTAACTGTACCACGAAACAGATCATAAGTGGAGTCCCTGTCAGCTAACAGTGTTAGCTGAAGAGCTACGGCATGACCACTACCAGGATAATAAAAAGAAATGAGTGTATACTGTCATCTGAGGAGGCGATAATGTAATCAGGACGTAGAGAAAGACACAGAAGATGGAAAAGAAGAATTATGACACCGAATGTGCAGGAAAATGACAGAGGACTCTCCGTATGGGAACTCTGCAGTGGCCGGAAGTCACCCGGTACTGGGCAGTGTCTGGCCCTGGGAGGGGGTCTGTGTAGGAAAAGCCGTGCACTGTCTGGTCCAGGAGTGCGGAGGCTCCTCCCCAGGTACACATGATGGGTGTTGGACTTGGAAGTGATTTCAGAGAGGGTCCAGGCTAGCAGCCCGCAAATGCTCACCCCTTTTGCACCATCGAGGAAGAGGCTCCCTGGTGATAACGCCAAGCCCCGACCCCTGCCAAGGACACGCGCCTCTCCCCGAGCATCTCCCACTGTATGTCTCATGTAAAATGAGCCCTGGAGACACAAAATATGGCAGCACTGCTGGGAATAAGCTCCATTTTATGGCTTTAAAGTCCACATAAAATTATAATTCCACTTGAAGCTGCAAAGTCTAATAAAGTCACAGAGCATAAATTTATTACTGTAGTAACTTTACAACACAAGGATAATTTGTTTTAAATATGGTATTATTTTTGAAGAAACAGTACTTATAGGTTACAAGGAGGCTTAGAAGACAATAAAACTGATTTTCAATATATTTTCTTATGTTAACACTAACATATAATTTTGGAAAAAATTCAGAAAATATTTAAAAGAAAATGGAATTCAGCCAGAAGTCCACCACCCAGAGATAACCATGGCTAATATTTTCACATATTCGTTTTCCATTGCTATGTCTGTTGGCTCATTTCATGTACCAACTTGGCTTGACTGTGTGACCCAGCAATTTGGTCAAGAGTAGTCTAGACAGCCAAACCAGTCAATCCTAAAGGACATCAGTCCTGAATATTCATTGGAAGGACTGGTGCTGAAGCTGAAGCTCCAATACTTTGGCCACCTCTTGCTAAGAACTGATTCACTGGAACAGACCCTGATGCTGGGAAAGATTGAAGGCAGGAGGAGAAGGGGATGACAGAGGATGAGATGGTTGGATGGCATCACTGACTCGATGGATATGAGTTTGAGCAAGCTTCAGGAGTTGGTGATGGACAGGGAAGCCTGGTGTACTGCAGTCCAGGGGGTTGCAAAGAGTTGGATGCAACTGAGCGACTGACCTGAACTGAACTGAGTCTAGACAGCACTGTGAAGGCATTTTTTAGATGTGCATGCTTTAGTAGCTCAGTCCTGTTGGACTCTTTGTGATCCCATGGACCATAACCTGCCAGGTTCCTCTGCCCATGGGATTTCCCAGGCAAGAATACTGGAGTGGGTAGCCATTCTCCTCTCCAGGGGATCTTCCTGGACCAGGGATTCAACTCACATCTCTTGCATTGGCAATCATATTCTTTACCACTGAGCCATCAGGGAAGCCCAGGGATTTTAGATGTGATTAATATTTAAATTTTTAGACACTGAGAAAGCAGAGTGCCCTCCATTATATGGGTGGGCCTCATCTAATCAGTTGAAGGTCTTAAGAAAAAAGATTGACCTCCTTGGGGAAGAGAAATTGTGCCTTCAGCCTTCAGCCACAACCTCAGGTCTTCCCTGGGACCCCAGCCTGCCAGCCTGCCATACAGAATTAGAATCTGCCAGCCTGCACAATCATGAGAGCCAATTTCTTACAGTTAACCCCTGTCTATCTTTCTCTTTCTCATACACACACACACTCTGTGTTTCTGGAGAACCCTGACTAACACACCACATAACACATAATCATAGATTCAGTGGCTTAAAGCAACACTCAAGAGTTAGCTTGCCTTAGAACTGTAGGTCACAGTCTGGCCCACAGTGACCAGGTTCTCTGCTCACAGTATCACAGATCGACACTAAGGTGCCAGCCAAACTGAGCTCTCATTGGAGGCTTGAACTTGTCTATAAAACAGAGACAGCCTCACAGATGGAGAGAAGGAACTTACGGTTACCGGTGGGAAGGATGGGGAGAAGAGACAGTTAGGGGCCTTGGGATGGACGTGTACACACTGCTATATTTTTAAATGGACGGCCAACAAGGACCTACTGTGCAGCACAAGGAACTCTGCTCGACGTTACGTGGAAGCCTGGGTAGGTGGGGAGTTTGGGGGAGAAGGGGTACGTGTATATGTGTGGCTCAGTCTCTTTGCTGTGTACCTGGAATAGTCGAGACATTGGCAATTGGCTACACTCCAAAACAAAATAAAAAGTTAAAGAATGAACATACATTTTTATATATATTTGCCAAATTTTGCAATAAAAGAGATTTTTAAAAACATCTTTATCTCAATAAATTATTTCAAGAGCAATTTGGTTCATCAAAATCTCACTTTTTAATAGTCTGTAAAGATGATTCCTGTCATTGAAAATTAACCAATTAGTTTTGCTTGCCTGGTTAGTGCCCTGGCAGTCTGTACTTTCAATCATTTATTTACTTGATACCTTATTTACACACCCAGTCCTAGCACAAACTTACTTATTGGAGGAATAAAGAAACAAATGCATATACTAAGTACAATACACCAAGGAAGGCAATGATTTTAATAGAATAACTCATCTTTACTACCTTTAGGAAAGTTGCATAAGTCACTGCTGCTTTAGGTTTACTATTAGGCTTAATGTTGTTTAATTTTGCCCTCAAATCTTACAGATTCACCTCTTTTGCTCTAATCTCTTTATTCAGTGCATTGTCTGGGGACAGGTGGGGCTTTGACAGCCGTTGGCTTCTGTTTAGTTAACAGAAAGTCCTGTCTGACTTCTCCTAAGTGTTTGGCTGATCATCCATGCCATCGCTGTTAGACATCTGAAGACCACAGGTGTAAAGAGAGCGACTCGCATGTAAAGAGTGATGGCTTTCAGCACTCTTCATTGTTCGAGCGTGACAGCTCTCCATCCATTACGCAATCAGATCCCTTGGTTCGCCAGGAGATGAACTGGGCACCGCTCTCAGTGCTGTGGGGGGACACGCGTGTCACGGCTGGATGAGCAGGAGAGAAAGCGCACAGAAGCAGCTGGGTGTAGACCGAGGGGACGTGCGTGCAGCTGTGAGGGTGGTCAGGAACGACCTGACTTGCGGGCGGATTCGAGAGATCCTACGATGAGAAGAGGGAAAATGTTGGGAAGAAAGGACAGTATGTATTACTTTTACCTCTGAGTCGAGTTCCCTGCCCAAAGGGCTGGAAAGGAAAGGTGGTCAGTATTAAGCACTTTACATATTCATTACAGAAATTTGAAAAAGTAATTAAAATGGAGAGAAATAGCTAATAGTGGCTATCTTTATCCTCAAAAGTTGATCTTTTCTTCATTTTTGAAAGATACTTTCTCTAAGTCTCAAATTCTGGCTTCATAGGTTTTTCTTTTAATACTTTAAAGGTGTCACTTCATTGTTTTCTGGCTTGACTAGTTTATGACAAAAACCCTGTGAGAAGGTTTGTTCCTCTGTGTGTAATGTCCTTTATTTTTCTCCAGCTTTCTTTAAGATTTTCTCTTTATTCTCTGTTCCTGGTGGTTTGAATATGTGTGTATTTGTACGGGGTTTTGGTGGTTTGTCTGGGGTACTTATCTTTCTCGAGGCTTTCTAGATTCTTCGATCTGTGATTTGCCATCCTTCACTGTTTTCAGAACTCTTGGGCGTTACATCTTCAAATGCTTCTTCCATGGACTGTTCACCTTCTCTTTTCTTCCTGGGATTCAGTTCCTTGGACAATTTAACGTTTGCCCACAGCTCCTGAGTGCTCTTTTCTGCTTCTGTTTCCTACATTTCTGTGTGTGTGGTGATTCCTGCAGACTATCTTCAAGTTCACTGACCATCACGTGGTTGTGCCGCATCTACTGATGAGCTCAGCACCTCTGCTTCTAACACCGTGGGTTTCCCCTGCAGTGCTTCTGCCTCCCTCTTCCTTACACTTTCTCTCTCTGCCCATTTCCCTTTGGTGTCTTTGAGTACTCCACGTTTTCCCTTTGATCTTTTATGGCATTAATCCATTATTTTAAAGTTCTCTCTGATGGTTCTGTCATGAGTCATCTCTAAATCTTCTCTTGGCTGCTCTGTCTCTTGAGAGTGGGTTTTACTTTCTTTTATTACGTCTTTTAAGTTCTGATATTTCTGAATAGATGGCACGTTTGCATAAATGAAGGTCCACACCATATATAAAAGGAGGCACACTGAGATGTCCTGTCCATCCCTGTTACACCTACTTCCTCCTTGCTCCTTAGATGGAAACATTTTTATTAGCTCCTTATTGATTCTTCTACTGTCTCTTTATGTAATACAATCTGACACGCGTTTTAGTCTTATTTTCCCATTTTATCATATAAAAGTGGCAGCATCGGGTCTTCCCCGGCGGCTCAGTGGAGGAGCCCACCTGCCAAGGCAGAAGACACAGGTTCAGTCCCACAGGCTGCAGAACAGGTGAGCCCGGGAGCTGCACCAGCTGAGCCCAGGGGCCACGCCTCCTGAAGCCCGCGCCCCTGGAGCCTGCGCTCCCCGACAAGAGCAGCCCGAGCACCGTGACGAAGAGCAGCCCCTACTCTCCACAGCTAGGAAAGAGTCCACGCAGCAGCGAAGACCCAGCACAGCCAAAAAACACATGAACAAATTTAAAAAAGAGAGAATCTGTGGTTACAATAAACATAAAAAGATTCTCAGTCTCTCACGTTTTTTTTAAAAAGTGGCAGCTATATAATAATGTCCTGTACTTTGTTTTTTAAAGTTGATGTAATCTGGATTGCTCCACAATTAGCACATAGAAGTGTTCCTCATTTTTATAGCTGCCTAATATTCTAGTATATCCTATTAATAATATTCTACTATTTCAATACTTGAGTATATCTATTGTTCAGTCAGTACTATCATGGTGGACTCTGGGTTACTGTAACTTCTGCTATTACTGATGATGTAACAATGAAGAGCATCTTAGCTGTGTTGCTCTTCCAGGTGAACCCACCTGTGCGACCAGATCCCTGCTGATGGGCATGCGGACAACTGACTGCTTCCTTCAGTGATGCACGAGAACTAGTGAGCACCACTACATTTCTGCACCTTTACACTCTAGAACGGGAGTTTAGATTTTTAGTTTTCAGTGGAATGCTAGAGCTCTCCCAGACTTTCAGTCATTGATGAGGTATGTGAATGGCTTCTCTGGCCTCTGCCCGTTTATATGGCCGCAGCGCTCATCTCTTCCTGACTGGATTGCAAGGTGTCTCTCTGTGTGAGGAATGTGAGCACATGTCACCTGTATCATGGGGCATCTCCCCAGGTTTCCATGACTGTCTTACTTTGGTGACAGTACCTTTAGTTTGCTCATTTGTTTGTTGGCCTTTACCATGAATATGTTTTTAGTTTTATGAATTAAAATATGTCAATATTTTGTAGTTTCTCACTGTGGAATAAGGTTGGGATATGCATTGGGAATACCAGACCACCTGACCTGCCTCTTGAGAAACCTATATGCAGGTCAGGAAGCAACAGTTAGAACTGGACATGGAACAACAGACTGGTTCCAAACAGGAAAAAGAGTACGTCACGGCTGTATATTGTCACCCTGCTTATTTAACTTCTATGCAGAGTACATCGTGAGAAATGCTGGGCTGGAAGAAGCACAAGCTGGAATCAAGATTGCTGGGAGAAATATCAATAACCTCAAGTGGTGTCATAAGGATGACACCACCCTTATGGCAGAAAGTGAAGAGGAACTAAAAAGCCTCTTGATGAAAGTGAAAGAGGAGAGTGAGAAAGTTGGCTTAAAGCTCAACATTCAGAAAACTAAGATCATGGCATCTGCTGCCATAACTCAACATCAAATAGATGGAGAAACAGTAGAAACAGTGTCAGAGTTTATTTTGGGGGGCTCCAAAATCACTGCAGATGGTGACTACAGCCATGAAATTAAAAGACGCTTACTCCTTGGAAGAAAAGTTATGACCAACCTAGATAGCATATTCAAAAGCAGAGACATTACTTTGCCAACAAAGGTCCGTCTAGTCAAGGCTATGGTTTTTCCAGTGGTCATGTATGGATGTGAGAGTTGGACTGTGAAGAAAGCTGAGCGCTGAAAAATTGATGCTTTTGAACTGTGGTGTTGGAGAAGACTCTTGAGAGTCCCTTGGACTGCAAGGAGATCCAACCAGTCCATAGTAAAGGAGATCAGTCCTGGGTGTTCTTTGGAAGGACTGATGCTGAAGCTGAAACTCCAGTACTTTGGCCACCTCATGCGAAGAGTTGACTCATTGGAAAAGACCCTGAAGCTGGGAGGGATTGGGGGCAGGAGGAGAAGGGGACGACAGAGGATGAGATGGCTGGATGGCATCACTGACTCGATGGATGTGAGTCTGAGTGAACTCCAGGAGTTGGTGATGGACAGGGAGGCCTGGCGTGCTGCGATTCATGGGGTCGTAAAGAGTCGGACACGACTGAGCGACTGAACTGAACTGAACTGATGCCTTCTCCAACTCAAGATTGTAAAATATTCACACATGCAGATTCATGTACATATATACACATGTACATACACACACCTGTATGTACACATGTATACACACACCTGTATATACATACATAGACATATACACACACCGTACATACACATGTAGACACACACACACACCTGTACACACACACGTGTACATATACACGCACCGTACATACACATGTAGACATATACACACACCTGTACATACACACGTGTACATATACACACACCGTACATACACATGTAGACATATACACACACCTGTACATACACACGTGTACATATACACACACCGTACATACACATGTAGACATATACACACACCTGTACATACACACGTGTACATATACACACACCGTACATACACATGTAGACATATACACACACCTGTATACAGTTACATATGCCAACATGATTCTTATGTTTATATCTGTAACCCTCCTGAGTTTATCTTTACATATGAAGTAATTCGTAACATAAGCTCTCCTTTCTCTGCAAATTTAAAATGCTACCTTCTTGAAAGAATGACTCAGAGATGTTCAAAATTATTAGAGATTAGACTTCTCAATTCAACTTAGTAGAAAAAGACCCTAAAATTAAATTAGTTGGTCTACCTTTCATAATAATAAAAAGTGAACTCTCCAGATATTAATACATAAACTAATTTAAAACCTAGTAAATTGGATTCAATAGCATCTTGAAATTTACATTGCATTTAAAATAGCTCTCAGTGGCATCTGCCTGTGGGCAGGGTCTGACCCATAGAGAGTTTGTCCTCGATCAATCAACACAACTCTTGAGAATTCTGGGCAGTAAAACAAGTGCGACAAGTCTTTGCTTGTTTGTTTTTGCTTCATTTTTCTTTCCAGAGTGAAAAGACTTTCTGTCACCTTGCACTGTTTAGAGAACACAGCAAGGGGAGAGCGAGAATCCCTGCGTGTGTAATAAGGAAGCACGGTCAGTTATTAATGGGAGGGCTGGCTGCTTTCTTGGTGTAACAGCAGGAAGACAAGACACTCAACAGAACCACTGTCCCCAGAGGTCAAGCAGCCTTCACAGAAGGGAGGTTACATTATGTGGCTCAAAAGGGCTGACGACAGGTAGCCCCAGACCCTTGCAGGTCTCAGCCAGGCAAATCAAAGCAGGCTTGCTGGGCAAGTCCATCACACAGGAGAGTGTATGTGAGGCAGGAGGCATGTAAAACCCCCAGGGGTCAGCATGCCCATATGACAGTTTAACCGTAAGAACATCAATCCATCCTCAATCCATCCAATTAGAACTAAAGTATAATTACCGGGCTATTTCTGGCTATTTTATCTGCCTTCTTGAATACCATTATTAACATCAATAGAATTAACTGTGCATACCAAGAGGAGAATAAAAACCTGAAGGAGGTCAGCAGACACTAATTCTTATGTTTATCATTTGAATCTTAATCCGCCTGTCAGTCAGCTCCCACTGGTGAAGTTCTGTGGTGCTGGAGGGAAACACATCTGGGGAGCTGCTAAATCCCAGACTTTCTGCTCAGGGCCATGTTTTAAACCCAACTTTGGAACCACCTTCTCCTTTCTCACAGAAAGCACGTGGTCCCGGCATGCGCTCCTGCTGTTCAGGTGAAGTACTTTCCCTGAACGTGGAATTACAATAACCATTTTCAATCAAACCCCTGGTCCTTATGTGGCCAAGGCACCTCATCCCTTTGAGTCAGGGTTTTGTTCCATAACGTGGGCACAGTTTTAACCTCCCTGGGGAAAGACCTGAGCTTTTGTGAGGTCATTTAACATGAAAATAAATGAAATGATATTGAAACCTATAAAATCCCAAGATGTGCTAAGATCCTAACAGGCCATAACAACAACTTAATTGATGTACTGCCCAGTAACATATTTTCAAGAGAAATTTCGTATCTTAACACAAGGAACAACTTGCTATGGGAGTTTCATGGACTTTGCGAATCCGCGGAGTCGTCCTACAAGGCATGGTACTGTCTGGGCACGGCACCACCCGCTCCGCGTCACGTATCCACTGCAGTGTCAGATTTGGGGGAAAAGAATAATCTGCAGACATATAAGGAGAATGTAGCACATGCCCCGGGAACAGCGTCGACCTGCTGCTTCACCCTCTTGTCGAACCTCCACACCAGAGAAGCCAAGCTCGTGGTGGAAAAAGCAGGTGCTTCTTTGCATGTGAATCCAGACTTAGCTGGAAGGACCCGAAACACACGACAGTCTGACAGCTAAGAACTGCAGTCATGTTTTCATCATTCAAACGAATAGCCAAGTTCCTCATTTCCTCTGTTTATATTTTGGAAATCAGTTGAATTTATCCGCAGTGTATCTCAGCACGCACCCCTGTGTTCACTGCAGCGCTAGTCACAATAGCCAAGACCGGGGCTCATCCTGTCTGTCCACGCAGAGATGAGTGGACAAAGACGGTGTGGAACAGATATGCAACGGGACATTTCTCAGCCATAAGAAAGAGTGGAATGATGCCATTTGAGCAACGTGGATGGACCTAGAGATTATCATACTATGTGAAGTAAGGCAGAAAGAGAAAGACAAACGCCACATGATATCGCTTATATGTGGAATCTGAAGTAACCCAGATGAACTTATCTATGAAACAGAAGCAGATTTACAGACACGGAACAGACGTGTGGTTGCCGGGAGGCGTGGGGGTGGGCGTGGACTGCGGGTGCAAACTGTCACAGACAGGCTGGATAAACAAGCGCACAGACAACGGTACCCAATATCCTGGGATAAACCCAGTGGAAAAGACTTTAAACAAAGAGTGTGTGCATGCATGTAACTAAATCACTTTGCTATACAGCACAGATTGGCGCAACGTTGTAAATCAACTATATTTCAATTTTAAAAACCCCACAGTGTATCTTTGGACAAATATATAAAGCATATTCTATGATATTTGTAAAATTAATCCAGTTCCTGTTCTTACCTTGCAAAAACTTTGTTGCCTACATACGCGCCTGTAAAGTTACAGTAAACCCAAAACTCCCCACTGTGACTGTCTCTCACACACAGGAACTCCTGATACATAGCTGCAATGATCTGAGAAGACATGGGCGGCTATGACCGGTGCTATGACCGGCTATGACCGGTGCTCACTGGCTATGACCGGTGCTCAAATATTAATACCTGACTTAAAAATCACCCTAGTATATTTCCTTCATTACTATGCAGTAAGTGTAACCAAAGGTCTAATAGGTTTTTTAAAGAGGACTTTAAATTGATGGCCATTGAGTCCAATATTTGCAATCCTGGGCTTTTTCTGGGTTGACTGCTGGCTCGTGTGAGGAAAGCCCTGGGCTGGGGCGGGGGAGGTGCAGGGGGCTTACGTTTGGAGGTCTCCCAGCGGCCTCTGTCCGATGGATGTGAGCAGGGGCTCCGGCCGGAGGGCCAGCTTGGGGGACGTCTTGGGGCTGGAGTCCGAGTCCCCGCTGTCCTCATCGCCCATGGCTTTGATGTAGCTCCCGCTCCTCATCCTCCTGCAGGGGATCTCGTCATCTCTGCCCCCCGTGGGGCGCCCTGCCCACTCGTCCTGGGGCACCTGGGGAGAGCACACAGGGCGTCAGGGCCCCAGCTGCCTCCTGGGGACGCGGCCCCCGAAGACACGGCTCGTCACCAGCACTCAGCACCGAATGTCACATGCTTCTTCATGGTCCGTCACTCAAATCCCAAAAGGATGTTCACATATAATCATTGCTTTTCCTCCTGTTATAAAAGTGACAAACGTTATGGGAAAAGTGAGAAAATGTTAGAAAAGTAGAATGAGGAAAAAACGTAGTTTCAGCACCTGGAAAAACCACTGCTAACACTTAGATTTATTTCCTTGTGGTGAGAAAGCAGTTGAACCTTGAGAAAACTGGACAAAAGAGGTCTCCAGTGTGGAGAGGAAGAAAGGAGGAGAAGAAGGAAACCAGAGGAGGAGGCCCTGAGGCCTGTGAGTGCTGACACGGAGCGTGGGTCGTGGCCCCCACGCCGGGGCCCTGCACGCTGGGGCCCTGCACGCCAGGGCACGCCCGGACCTGAGTCCCGGCACTCAGACCATGTGCTGTCGGCGGCGTGCGTGCAGGCTGCGCTGCGGGGAGGAAGGAGCAGGCCTGCACTCGGTGCTGACCCGCCCCCCAGGAAACCTGAGGTCCTCACACAGCACACACATCACAGGGTGTCTCCGCCACGGGCGCTCAGGGCAGAGCGGTCCCTTCACGCTCCACCAGCCGTGATGCTGATAAAAACCAAAACCACACCAGGCAACGGCCGAGTGTAGGGGGCTGTGTGAGTCCACACGCGCTGGCACCATCACACAGAGCTATGTAGTCCAAGGACCCAGTGCACATGCTCTTCACGCTGGAGGAGGGAATCTCCCACCATGCTCTTCGTGGAGACAGGGGAGATGCAGTTCCGTGTTGACAAAGTCTTCGTAGGTGGGGCTTGTCCTGTGGTTAATGGCTGCGCTGTGCGTAGTCATTCAGTCCTGACTCCTTGCGACCTCATGGACCCCATGGAGCCTGCCAGGATCCTCTGTCCATGGGGATTCTCCAGGCAAGAATACTGGAGTGGGTTCATTGTAAAAGGAGTCTTGCCATCTTTCCACGTTTAAAAAAAATTTTTTTTAATTGAAGTTCAATTTATTTACAACCTTGTGTTAATTTCTGCTGTATAACAAAGTGATTCAGCTATACATATATACACTGTTTTTCATATTCTTTTCCACTGTGGTTATCACAGGATATTGAATCCAGTTCCCCGTGCTATCCAGAAGGACCTGCTGTTTACCCACCCTGTAAACACTAGTTTACATCTGCTAACCCCAAACCCCTAGTCCTCCCCACCCCTCCTGCCCGCCTCGGCAACCGCACGTCTTTTCTCTGTGTCTGTGAGCTTGTCTGTTGATGCGTTCATTTGTCATCTCTCAGTTTTGATGGGGCCACTGGGCTGTTCGTTACCGTCCCAGCCAGGGACACGCAGGGCTAGCTGCCAGGGCAGAGTTATCAGCTGAAAGCACTTTTTCTCCATCTTCCATCTCGCACACTGCAGCCCAGGGCAGGACGGATGCCCCTTCTGGGGCCCCCACCAACACGCAGGGAGCAGGCGCCCCTCAGTGAGGGTGAGCGCATGGGTACCGAGCCCCCCAGACCCCATGGTGACACTCCGCTGAACCTCCCTGCAGCCTGGGTGCGGAACCGGCCCCAACCCCGGGCCAGGCTGGGTCCAAGAAAGACACAGAGACACGCCAGCCTCACGTGGAAGAGGAGGGGGCTTCACAGGACAGAGACTCTGGGTCCTCACAGGCCTGACCCTCAGGGCGGCGTAGCCCAGGGACTCCCAGCTGCAGAGCAGGGCTTGGGGGCAGCATGTCCAAGTTCCCTACAGCCAGGTGCCGAGCGCCCATCTCCCAGCGGCTTTCAAGGGGATGGTGACCCCGGGGAGGGGTCCAGACCTGGGCAGGCGGGTGGGCACGAGACCACAGAGGGCAGCACAGAGCTGCCAGAGACACTGCGGGAAGAAGAAGAAACGCCGGCAACACAGCCACTGGGGAAACAGACACAGGATTACAGGAGTGGGGGCACTCGGGAGAGGAGATCAGGAGGAGGGAAGTCTGGGCTTCTCCAGACATCCAGGCCTCTCTCCTCATGGGGGTCAGTTTCAGCAATCCCGAAAACTGGAGGATGGACAAGGCTGTGGGACAGAGGCTGCCCCCAGCCTCTTGCCCAGCAGTAACATGGGCCCACGCTTTATGCCACTAGTCGGAAGACTCGATCTGTGGGTGCCTCTGACCCAGCAATATCCCCAGACAACAGGATTCGTGCTGGGGACTGTGAACTGATCATTAGGGTCAAAGGAGGGAACTGATAATATCTCATGGGGTGGTTGAAAATATCTACTAAACCATGCCATGGATAATATGCACAAGAACGAGTATTTAGCCAAGGAGAGATGTCCATGAGGGAGAGCACTTTCTAAACTTTGGACACCATGTTTCTGATACTGTAAAAGCAGATGTGTGTGCGTGTGCACGCGTGTTCAGTTGTGTCTGATGTTTTGAGACCACATGGACTGTACCCACCAGGCTCCTCTGTCCATGGGATTTCCCAGGCAAGAATACTGGAGTGGGTTGCCATTTCCTTCTCCAGGAATCTTCCCGACCCAGGAATTGAACCATGTCTCCTTTGTCTCCTGCATTGGCAGGGGGGTTCTTTATCGCTGAGCCACCAGGGAAGCCCTGAAAGACAGAGATGCTGTATTATGCATAGAAACACAGCCGGGAGGATGTGCAATGATCACTGGGAGACAGTAATGGTGGGCTTTTCAATGATTTTTCTTTATGTTTTCTAAATTTTCTACATGGACCATATATATATTAATAACTATTGTAATAAAAAGTAAACTTATTTTTTTAATTTAAGAAAATTTAGTCCCAAGTGAGAATACATTTCAGTAGAGGAGACAGGCATAAAATAAAGTGAATTATGGTTTAATTAGGGCAAAGAAGGAGGTGCAGAGGGCAAATAGGGAAGGAGCCAGAGGAAGCTGTTGACAGAGAGGAGGTGATCGGGGAAGGCTTCCTGGAGGTGAGGCTGGGGGCTCTAAGTCACTGGGACTCGAGCAGCAGGCAGAAGAGTCTCACAGAGACTCCAGCTCCCCCGCCAGCACCCCGGAGAGGGGCTCGGCTGTGGGGCAGGCGCTCCAAGGAGGCTGACGGGAGGTGGATGGGGAGGAGCCACGTGCCAGGGAAGACGCGTTCCCACTGGCAGCTTATGGAATTTTTGTGAATCAAAAACATGCTTCTGTTAAAAAAAAAACAAAGTAGAGATTTTTTTCCCCAGAAGCTTGTGAATTAACTAACAAATGAGATCAGCTTGTATATTTTTGTTTCTGATTGAAGCTGCCAATTTCGCAGTCTTTGACAGAAGAGATTTCAATACAGAAGGAGAGTAAACCAGAGTCAAGGGCAGTTGCAACGCTGATTCCAAAGCATATGTCTGCAGACTGTAAAAAGAACGGGGAGTGACACTGAAACGCCACCGTGCCTCAGTAAAGAACGCTTTCTTCAGCACATTACAGGGTCACAAACCTGCAGCGGCGGGCCTGAGGGTGGCCAGGGTGGACCCCAAAACATCAAGTGCTTCATGGACGAATAAACTTCTTTTCACGGTATCCACAGCTTCTGCGAATCCATGTGTAACCTTTGCTGCATTTAGAGATAACTATTACTCTAATTTCCTACTTGCTTAGAGCACTGACATTTACAATTTCTGAATAGGCATCTTCTTAAGGTTGAGGTGAGTGTAGATTTCAGTATCTCCTGCTTATTGCTTGAAGAAGATTTCAGGCTGCAGACTAAAATGTCCTTTCTTCCTTTTAAGCAGCATGGCAAAGGTACAAGGGGTTTTGTAATAATACTCTCTTCCAGGTGCTGAAACCAAGGAAGAAAATGCCATCAAACACTAGGTGTCCATGTGGGGACATGTCTTCTCCATTCAGTCCACAATTTTCTTGTTTTGTTTTAAATGCACGCCAGGCACATTTGCCCTGGGAATATAACAGAGCAAGACAGCTGGGCTTCCCAGTTCCAGGCTGTCACAGTGCAAGACCATGGGTCTGAGTGGGGTGCCCTCGAGGGCAGCCTGGACATCTGTCTGGGGCGGCTGTGATGCCACACACTGGGGGGACGTGGCCAGCACCCTGGGGGTCAAGAAGCAGGACGCAAACCCACCCCGTGGAGGATCAGCTGCTGTCCTGTGTGACCCCACCCCTTGGAGGGCAGGCTCCTGTCCTGTGTGATCCCAGCGTTTGCCTTCCTGTCTGTGACGACCCAAGCCTTGACTACAGCTCTTTTCTGTATGTAAACCACAGTGCTCTTGGTTTCCTCTGCACGGTGTCACTGATGGAGGGAACTGTGGTGCGCTGTTCCACCTGGAGGTCAGAGCAGCCTGCGGGCGGGCCTCTGAGACTCCTTCCTCGGGTCCAGATTAGCGGCAAGTCTTCACCCAGAAACGAGCTCCCAAATTCTCCCCTTCCCTCTGGACACGTCTGTCAGGGACCAGACGATTTGATATTAAGATTCATGTTCTTATTTCACAAGTGACCTTCCTTTTATTTCTCTGTTTTATTAGTGTTTGGAAGCTTTATACATGGACATGAGCCTGTGCACTTGAGCCTTGAACAACGTGG
This sequence comes from Bos grunniens, assembly GCF_055505025.1. Lineage (NCBI taxonomy): Eukaryota > Metazoa > Chordata > Mammalia > Artiodactyla > Bovidae > Bos > Bos grunniens. The sequence goes on along the minus strand of NC_141191.1, from coordinate 2,256,835 downwards.
GAGTCGGGTGCCACCCGTCCACGCGGCGAAAAGTCGAGCCTAACGTGCAGTCAGCCTTCCATGTGCGGTTTAGAAAAACCATCCATCTTTACCAAATGGGCCTTTTCTGGTTTCTGCCTCAAGCACTTCAAAGGCCTCAGGCCTTGGGTGCTTCCACACAGCCCAAAGTAAATGCTGACTTCTGACCAAGAGCTGAGGGTGTGGGTCAGCTCTGAGACCGACTCCTCCACACCCCGTCTGAAGTGACCCCACCTCTGTCCGGACGCTGTCCCCTATCCCAGCACACGGGGGCAGGGCTGATGGGCGTGACGAGTGTCCAGCACGTGGACTGACCCAGGAGGCTGCGACCGTTCACTGCATCACTGTCAGGTGCTGGCTTGGTCTCGGGCCTGTGACAGGCAGGCATTTGAGGAATGTTGCTGAAATAAATTCTTCATTGACGGATGTTGGGGTTTGAGCATTTGCCAGCCGTGAGCCTGGTAAATCTCTCTGCCTCATTGATTGCGTATACATCAGACGCTGTGGTTAGATTCGAGAGAGTGTAAGAAAGGCCCTTGGGAAACCGTCAGTCACTACAGAAACGTGTAATATTGTGTGGGTGAGCATGCTACTTCATTCCCGTTCACCAGTTAAGAATGACAGGGCCTGCGTGTGACTGAATGTTCGCAGTGGGAAGTCAGAGAGGAGCTGCCTCGTGGGCTGGCACGCCCGCCACCCTCGGCACAGAACCCACTGTGGTAGCAACGCTGGGAAAGGCAGTGTCGTAGGCTGTATTTCTGTGTGCACTCGAGCCAGGGGCCAGGGGACCTTATCAGCTTCATGAGTGACCGGGGAGCAGGCTGCTCATGACCCACAGCATTTGGAGCCCTCTCCCGTGAAGGACGGTGGGGCAGGCTGGGTGCCTGGGGCTGGGATGCGCAGAGCTTGGCAGGGCTGGGTATTGGGGGCAAGGCTGAAATGCCCTTCCAGCCTGGGGAAGCCTCCGTGCTCACGGTGACCCTCAGCTCCATGTGCTTCTGCTCATCTCCTCCAACAGCTCCCGGAGTGTCGGGCCGGGAGCTCTTCCCCCAGCAGACCCCAGACAAGACACTGCAGCATGGTCAACACACATGTGGAGGGAGACCCTGGTCACCGGAGGGACCCCGTGGGTCTGGACCGCCAGTCGGGCAGAAACAACAGAGACAGGAAGAAGGGACAGAAAGTGAAGGAGGCGGGGGGAGATGCCAGGGCCCAGGATGGGAGAAGGGGACCAGAGCTGGTGCTGGTCCCAGGCTGTGTGACGCTGGAGGGGGGCTACGCTGGAGGGGGGCTGCACTGGAGGGGTCAAGGCCCACGTTCCCCGTGTGCTCCCAGTGTGTTCCCAGTGTGCTCCCGGTGTGCTCCCGGTGTGCTCCCGGTGTGCTCCAGGTGTGCTCCCGGTGTGCTCCCGGTGTGCTCCAGGTGTGTTCCCAGTGTGCTCCAGGTGTGTTCCCAGTGTGCTCCTGGTGTGCTCCCAGTGTGCTCCAGGTGTGTTCCCGGTGTGCTCCCAGTGTGCTCCCGGTGTGCTCCCAGTGTGCTCCAGGTGTGTTCCCAGTGTGCTCCAGGTGTGCTCCCAGTGTGCTCCAGGTGTGCTCCCAGTGTGCTCCAGGTGTATTCCCAGTGTGCTCTAGGTGTGACAGAGGCAGCTGCCCCCATCTGTCCTCCCACCAGGGTTGGGCAGCCATCGTCCACCTTGTGTCCCTGGAACTCAGGGAACGGCGTGACAGGGAGCATCCGCTCCTGAGCTGACCAGCTGCACGTCACCCACCCGGTCAGTGTGATATTCATTAAAACTCCAACTTTAGATGTTGTGTCTGCTGATGGAGGAAACAACCAAAACAAGCTCTTTGAAAGAATAAAACATCAGAATTTTCTTTCAACTCTGTTGTCTGCTTTGACCTACTTAACATAAAACGGACTTCCTCTAATGTTAACTACGTATTCTGTACAAATCAAAGGTGAAAACAAAATACAACACTTTTGCTCACCTCCAGATTTCTCTAGCTTCTGGTGGAGAAAACAAAAAGAGCCTATGAACATTTATTTCTCTCCTCTGTTCTTTTAAATCTTACTCCTACAGCAGCAGCTACAGACAAACTCTTCCACTCCCCTGCCTCTGATCTGGCTGGGGAGGATTCCCAGGAAGTGCAGTGCAGTCAGCAGGGAGCCTGTGGAAGGGCTGGGGCTCCAGCCCCCGGGACACCAGCAGCCTGGGGAGGGGTGGGGCCTGGGGCACTCCAAGTCTCACATCTCCCATGTTTATCACAGTCCTTTACAGATGTTCAGGCAAAAACTTCCTATTTATGCATTAGCAAGGACTTCCTGGTGGCTCAGTGGTAAAGAACCTGCCTGCAACGCAGGAGACCTGGGTTCGATCCCTGGATTGAGAAGATCCCCTAGAGGAGGGGATGGCAACCCATTCCAGTATCCTTGCCTGGAGAATTCCAAGGAGAGAGGAACCTGGTGGGGTCCATGGGGTCACAGAGAGTTGGACACAACTGAAGGGCATTTAGCAAGTAACTACAAGTAAAATTTAAGTCTCTTAAATATTAATATTTTAATTAATATTAATCAAATATTACTATTTTAAAATAAAATAATAATAAGCAATATTATTTAAATATTGCTATTTAAATCTGTCTCTTTGAATAACTCTGCCTATTAAAGCAATCTGATGAGCACATTTTCCTTTTAAACCAGATCCACTCGGTCATGGAGCATGCTCCAGGTGGCGGTTGGAATTGCTAACGCAATTCCAATTCACAGCCACCTGATGCCTGAGAAGAATCACGGTTGCTTATCTGCCTGGTTAACTGACTTCCTGACAACTCAGCCAGCAATCAGACACTGGCGATCAGACGGTTACTCAGGGTTCCAAGAGAACCTCTCCAATCCTGTGCACAGCCCGCATCACCCATCGAAGGGTGGATTCGAATGCAAATTACATGTGCCCTGAAGGAAACTTCAGGTTTCAGAGCTTTGCTAACAGCACTGTTAGCTGAGAGAAGTAACTGCAGAGGCCTCTGGAAAAAGAGGGGGCCTCTTGGTGCTGGGCTCCCCTTTCATTTGGGCACATGTGGTTAGGAGCCAAGAGGACAGGAAGGGCCCCAGAGAATTCCGAGGTCACTGTGTCCGCACCTGCCCGTGCCTGTTGTTGCCTGCGGTGTGTTTCACCCACACCCCAGAGAACAGATTCGGTTCCTACAACCAGGCTCCCTGACATATCCAAGGTTTAAAGCTGCCAGTGTGGGGAAAGCTGGTGAGCTCATGCAAACTCATTCCTGGGCCCCACTGGCCGCTTTCAGATGGGGAAACGTTGCTGTGGGAGCACACGTTGTAGCCGTCACTGGATCCTGCAGCCTCAGAGGCCCCCGGGACTGGCCCGCCACACTCCAGGTCCTCCCAGGATGCTCCCACCAGCAGCCTGCAGAGTTGGGATAACCCCCTCACCTGCAGAGCAGGGACACCCCCCTGACCTGCAGAGCCCGGACGCCCCCCTGACCTGCAGAGCCCGGATGCCCCTCTGACCTGCAGAGCCTGGACGCCCCCCTGACCTGCAGAACCAGGTCGCCCCCTTCTCCTGCAGAGCCCGGATGCCCCCCTCACTTGCAGAGCCAGGATTCCCCCACTCACCTGCAGAGCCCGGACGCCCCCTTGACCTGCAGAGCCTGGACGCACCCCTCACCTACAGAGCCCGGACGCCCCCCTGACCTGCAGAACCAGGTCGCCCCCTTCTCCTGCAGAGCCCGGATGCCCCCCTCACCTGCAGAGCCAGGATCCGCCCACTCACCTGCAGAGCCCGGACACCCCCCTGACCTGCAGAGCCTGGACGCCCCCTTCTCCTGCAGAGCCCGGATGCCCCCCTCACCTGCAGAGCCCGGACGCCCCCCTGACCTGCAGAGCCAGGACGCCCCCTTCTCCTGCAGCACCGGGACCCAGCCCTCACCTGCAGGTAGTGGCAGGGCCGCAGCGGCGGCTTCAACTCCGGGGGCCCGGGTGGCTTGTCCAGGTGCAGGGAGCTCTTGCGGTAGGCCTCCTTGGCCTGGCTCACGGTGAGCGTGGACCAGGAGCTGCGCTTCATGTACTTGGCGTCGGGCGTCAGGGCCAGGCCCTCGCAGGCCGAGCACTTGACGTCATTGTTGCTCTTGGAGGTTCTCAGCGAGAGGTCCCCGAAGGGGCCGGGCAGCGCGTCGGGGTAGCAGCGGGCCAAAGGCTCTGCGTGGGGCCGGCCGAGCGCGCTGGAGGCGCGGCAGGTGCTGTCACTGTCCAGGTTGTCGTCGGAGCCCCACCAGCTGCCCGGGCCCCCACGCGGCCGGCCCTCCACCTTGCGCTCGCGGCTCTTGCTCCGCCGGCCATGCTTGGCGTGGTGGCCGTGCGCGTGCTCGTCCGCCCTGCCGTCGGCCCTGGTGCCGTTGACGTGGCCTTTGGACGAGCCCTCCAGGGAGTGGGACTTGGTGAAGAGCTTCTGCACCGAGTGCACCAGGTGCCGGATGCGGCCGGGGCTCTCGCTGCGCTGCTCGGCGGCCGCGGAGGCGCGCTGGTACTGCAGCGTGTGGAAGCCATCCCGGTGCAGCGGCAGCTGCTTCTCGAACTGGTCCAGCAGGTTGGCCGGGATGCGGTTGATCTTGGCACCTGCGTGGGCCACAGCGCAGTCGTCCCTGCTGTCATAGTGGGAGCTATAGTGCATGCGGGGGAAGGTGCTGCTGGACACGTGGTCGCCCAGCACCACAGGCAGCATCACGCAGTCGGAGTGGATGGAGGTCCGCGGGGAGCAGCGGTGGTGCTCCAGCGGGCAGCTGTCGGCAGGGCTGAGCAGGTAGGGCGGCCGCGCCTCGGGGCCGTGGTGCAGGTGGCCTAGCTCGCAGTCCTCGGGCGGCGTCAGGCCACATGTGTGGCCAGAGCACAGCGGTGGGTTCCGACTCCCAGATAAGCCCTTCATAGTCCTTGGTGCGGGGGAGTACCTCTCTTCATTGAAGTGCGGAGTCGGGGACCATGAATACTGCTGGTCTGTCAAGAGAACACAGAAGCCGGGTCAGAAGTGGAGCAACCCGGAGGGAAAGCCTGTGTGGACACCCCCGTCCACACGGGGACTGTTTTTATCCCGGGACCACTCCTGATTTGGACACTCAACTGAATGGTCATTTTTTCACACCACATGGACAGCTCCAAACTCCAGGAGTATGAAGAAGAGTAACCACTATTCCCCAGGGTGGTTCTGCAACTACAAATACTGAATGTCACAAGTGGTAATCAGGTCTTGGCAGTAAGATTTGGTGGTGTTAAGCAAACAGTTTGGGGGAAAAGAGTTACATTGACTAGATTTGAGAGCTGTAGTTCAGTTTAAGAAGTTTGAGGAATAGCACCAGCTACTTAAGAAGTGAGATAGCTGGTGGGTTGATGCGCCACACCACACAGAGGGTTGGCTGTGAGCTGCGTAAAGCCACACACTGGCTGTGCAGGCAAGAAGCAGAGGTGACTTTCTCAAGGCCACCGTCCAAGTCAATATGAGGATGAAGCCATGATGCCCTGATTTCCTGTTTTGCACTGTTGATTTTGAGCTCTACGATTCTACTCAGAAAAAAAGGTTTCATTTTGTGAATGGTGCTACTGTACGGAGACCCTCGAACCACCAGAGCTGACCTCTGCAGGATGCTGGGTTTGCCAGGAGGAAGGCTGCGCAGCCTAGTGGTTGGATCCGGGCCTCTGGACATGACTAGTTAGGTTCTGCCCCCACTGGTGCAGGACTCTAGGTGGGCTTCCATGTCCTCAACAGTGGAGGTCCAGGAGGAGGGCACGCAATGGTTACTCTAGCTAAGTTGCCATGATTGTGGTTGTTACCATTTTCAAATCTCTTGGGTCAGCATTCATGAAGTTCAGGGTTTACTGGGCTCCAGGCTTTGCCCCTCGCTCTACCTCTACTTCCTGCTGTCCTAGGATTTCTGCTTCTGTTGCTTCCAGCTGGCCATCAAAGAGGTGCAGGAGATACAGACTCCAACACAGCACAATATATGCATACGTAATGTGTATACATAATGCATATATCCACATGTAATATGTATACATTGTACACGGTATACATATAATATATATACAGTAAATACAGACTTTATAGTGTATGTGTGCTGTGCTATGCTTAGTCACTCAGTCATGTCCAATTCCTTGCAACCCCACTGACTGTAACCCGCCAGGCTCCTCTGTCCATGGGGATTCTCCAGGCAAGAAAACTAGAGTGGGTTGCCATGCCCTCCTCCAGGGGACCTTCCTGAGCCAGGGATCAAACCAAGGTCTCCCACATTGCAAATGGATTCTTTACCATCTGAGCCACCAGGGAAGCCCATTATAGTATATACTATATATATATATATATATAGCTTCCTCAATGGCTCAGCAGGTAAAGAAGTCTGCCTGCAATGCAGGAGACACAGGTGACGCGGGTCTGATCCCTGGGTTGGGAAGATCCCCTGGAGGGCATGGCAACCCACTCCAGTTTTCTTGCCTGAAAAATCCAATGGACAGAGGAGCCTGGAGAGCTATAGTCCAATGGGTCACAGTAGTACATAGTAAGAATATATGATATATAATGTAATACATACAGAAAATACAGACCCTAATAATGTACAGGCATGCTGCAGTCCATAGCATCACGGAGAGCTGGACACAACTAACTGAACAACAACAAATGTGTAAGGAAGCCGATTCTATTACAGTATGTAATACACATAAGTGGTGTAGTTCAGTTTAGTCGCTCAGTTGTGTCCGACTCTTTGTGACCCCATGAACCACAGCATGCCAGGCCTCCTTGTCCATCACCAACTCCCGGAGTCCACCCAAACCCATGTCCATTGAGTCGGTGATTCCATCCAACCATCTCATTCTCTGTCATCCCCTTCTCCTCCTGCCCTCAATCTTTCCCAGCATCAGGATCTTTTCAAATGAGTCAGGTCTTCGCATCAGGTGGCCAAAGTATTGGAGTTTCAGCTTCAACATCAGTCCTTCCAATGAACAGCCAGGACTGATCTTTAGGATGGACTGGCTGGATCTCCTTGCGGTCCAAGGGACTCTCAAGAGTCTTCTCCAATACCACAGTTCAAAAGCATCAATTCTTCGGCACTCAGCTTTCTTTATAGTCCAACTCTCACATCCATACATGATCACTGGAAAAACCATAGCCTTGACTAGATGGACCTTTGTTGACAAAGTAAGATCTCTGCTTTTTAATATGCTGTCTAGGTTGGTCATAACTTTCCTTCCAAGGAGTAAGCGTCTTTTAATTTCATGGCTGCAATCACCATCTGCAGTGATTTTGGAGCCCAGAAAAATAAAGTCAGCCACTGTTTCCATTGTTTCCCCATCTATTTGCCATCAAGTGATGGGACCAGATGCCATGATCTTCGTTTTCTGAATGTTGAGCTTTAAGCCAACTTTTTCACTCTCCTCTTTCACTTTCATCAAGAGGCTCTTTACACAAGTGTATAGGTAATACACATATTCATTTATAATATGCAGAAAATAAGGCTCTATTACAGTATACAATATGTATATATAATATAAATATGCATACACAGGAAATAGATTCTATGATCATGTATAATATGTACACATAACATGTGTATGTAATACGTATATATAATATGCACATATAGTATATAGTATGCATATATATGGGGCTTCCCTAGTGGCTCAGTGGTAAAGAATTCGCCTGCACTGCAGGAGACATGGGTTTGACTCTGGGTTGGGAAGATCCCCTGGAGCAGGGTATGCAACCCACTCCAGTATTCTTGCCTGGAGAATTCCATGGACAGAGGAACTTGGCCGGCTACAGACCATGGGGTTGCAAAGAGTCAGACATGACTGAGCAACTAACATGCATATAATACACCTAGGGAATAGATTCTATTACCATGTATAATGGACACATAACATGTATATATAAGGCATATATTCATATATAGTACACACGTATAGTGTCTAGTAAGGATCCAGTACACACAGGGAATAGATCCTGTTAGAGTGTATAATGTACACACGTGACAAGCATCTGTGATGCATACACCCCTACACAATATGTACATGCAGGGAACACAGACGGGGTGGCGGGCCCCGTGAGGCCACTGGCCGGCTCCAGCCCACGCCAGGCCCAGCAGATGCTCCGAGCCCTGAGGAGACCGGGGCAGCCTGGCGCCCTGCACTGCTGGCTCGTCTCTCAGCCTCCGGGAGCATCCTGCACTGGGTCACACCAGCGGCTGCTCTTGCGAGTCCTCTCCATGCCCCACCTCCCAGGCTGCACGCTTCCTCCAGGACTTCTTCTCTGAGACCCGGCGTCAACACCACCCGCCTCGGCTCAGACGAGCCTGGGACCCCCGTGCGCTTGTCCAGACGGGGACAAGAAGGGCACCCTGTCGGGGACAAGAAGGGCACCCTTTCAGCGCCAAGGGCCTCACGCTCTCAGGAAGGAAGCTGACTGAGCCTGACCCCGCCTCGGGGTCCAGCACCCCCCCAGGGCCGGGGGCCCTATCCCCCTCCACCAAGAGCATCCTGCTTTCTTCACTCACAGACCTGCCCTGGCGCCACCTCACGAGGCGAGGACCCGCGCTCACAGAGCCACCCACCCTGGCCCCAAAGGTGCCCCCCGGGCCACCAAGGCAAATGGGGAAGAAAGCAGACAGACACGAGGTGTCTCCCCGATGGCCACTGACCCAGTTCTCTCGATGACCCTGCAGGAGAGGCATCTCCAGCTGCCAGGCACCGGACCAACGATGCCTGTGGAAATGGGGCGGGACCCTGCAGGCCCAGAACACAGGCCCCTCCACGTCCCCCGTTCTCAGCTTGGAGAAAAGGTTTTAGGCTCCCAGGCTTCCCCAAGGCTCAAAGAGCAGAGTCAGCAGTTACTAGCTGGGGAAGTGAGAGAATTGCAGAAAAAGGAAAATGTCCTGAAGAAACGAGACAAGAGATTCAACATCAGCACAGCGATAACACAGGGTCCTGGTTGCTCCTCAGGGATGGATGTACCATCTGACACATATCTTGGGGCTGTTCTGCAGAAAACAAGACCCCTGCCTGGGTGGAGGGTGGTGACTACATGCTCACACCCCAGACCAGCCGGAGGTTGAGGTCTGAGGCTCCTGGAGCGTCACCCCTCATGTCCAGGCCGTGGTCTGAGTGTGCCCTCATGGCCAGGCCGGCCAGGAACAGGGATCTGAGACACCGTGGTCTCGGCTGGGGTGTCCCTGTCAGTAACCTGTCTGCTCCTGAGTCCAGGAACAGGGATCTGAGATGCCATGGTCTCGGCTGGGGCCTCCCCGTCAGTACCTGTCTGCTCCTGAGTCCAGGAACAGGGGGATCTGAGACTCCGTGGTCTTGGCTGGGGCCTCCCCGTCAGTAACCTGTCTGCTCCTGACTCCAGGAACAGGGATCTGAGGTGCCGTGGTCTGGGCTGGAGCCTCCCGTCAGTAACCTGTCTGCTCCTGACTCCAGGAACAGGGATCTGAGACACTGTTGTCTCAGCTGGAGCCTCCTGTCAGTAACCTGTCTACTCCTGACTCCAGGAACAGGGATCTGAGACTCCGTGGTCTCGGCTGGAGCCTCCTGTCAGTAACCTGTCTCTGTTGACTCAGGCCTCTCCACGCGCTCGGCCTCACTGAGCATCTGGCGCCACCACGCTGGCCAACACCAGTGTGGGCTCCAAGGCCCTGTCCCAGGCTCCACGGCTGCCACCTGTCAGGCTGGTCCAGACTAGGGGACGAGTCATAAAAGGGGACTCAGCTTCCCTGATCCCAGGAACCTGGGGGCGAGACGTCTACCAGGGAGTGCCTGCTGGCAGGAGAGAAAGCAGAAGTTTCCCGGGGACGCCGGGGTCGGGGCGAGGCTGGGCGCTGTCTCCTGGGGGCAGCATGGGGTATCCCCTGTGCGTTCACAGCACAGGGTCTGTGATTCTGGGCCTGGGGGCCCTTCACCCCTGGCACAGCCTCGCTCCATCCAGCGTGAGCCGCACCGTGGCCTTGGAGGAGCAGCCATCCCCTAATAGCTATACAGCGCCTGCCCGTCTCAACCGCCAAACTGTAACCGGAAAACTTGAAATATTAGGAAGGGATATTTCAGGTTCCATTACATTTTAACACAGTTAAAAACAAGTTTTCAAAGGAAATTCAGGGTTCAGCTAGTAAACAGCATGACCGTGTTCTGTAATCTAGACCGTACAGCAGCCTAAGTTGTCGTCCTATTATCGCCTGCTTTATTTTTCCATTAACGTGTAATTTAATACAGTTCTAAAGTTGCTCCATGCTAAAGAGCCAACCCATTATTGCTCCACACACGCATCACGTTTCTGCTTAATGTTCAGCCTGCAAGCGACGCTATGGCTGTGGCTCCATAAATGAACAGCATCAAAGAGAAAAGTTTAACTGAAATGAATTAAATTTGATTTTGCCACATGTTGATAACACTGTCATTTCCCCTGAGTTCAGGGACTGAATTTCCTGGTGTACGCGTGGAAACTTACACCTTACCTCTCAAAAATGAAGCAATAACAACACACTGTAATAATGTCTGAATGGAAACTTGTGACGAGGACTTAGAGTGTAGGTTTTTTTTTTTTTTTAAATAAGTCTGCATAACATATAATAAATACTGAGGGGCTGGTAATTTCTCTTTGTGAAAGTAAGGTAACAAAATGTGGAAGCATCTTGGTTTCCTCATCTCCAGCTATTCACTGAACACTTTTTTGTTATTAAGCAAAAGAAAATAGCAATTATCATCATTATGCATTAACTATCTCCCCAAATTCACATGAGGATCTAAATGCACATTTTATGGCTGGATTTCACAAGACAGTTGGCATGCCTGGTGAAAAACACATTCTGAGTTGTGGAATTAACCTTTTAAAATATGCCTAATGTGATGGAGTGCTCACCATGCTGGGTCGAGTCACAGACTTTACCCTCCTGGAAGCTGCCCCCAACCCGGGAGCTGTCTCCACCACAGGCAGAGACCAAGGCTCACAGGGCAGGTGGGCAGGGCCCCAAGGGGCTCCACACATGCAGACACACACGTACATGCTCACATCAGAGCTGCGTTGGACAGAACCCTGCATCCGGCTCTGGGCAGCTGATGACGGGGAGGGCAGAGCGGGGTCCTCTGTGCCCTTTCTGGTTAAACCAGGCTTGCAGGTTCCACATCTAGCACAGCCTGAGCCACCCAGGCTGGACACGCACTGCGGCGATGGGCCCAGGAGCTTTGGGGAAGTCTGGAGCCTTGCAGAGACCTGAGCCTGGAGGTCCTTCCCCGAGGACCCTCTGCTGGGAGCTCGCTCACACCCGAGCTGCCTGCACTTCCCTCTGATTTCGCCCCCCTCAGGGGAAAGACAGACTGTCTGCTGTGTCATTGCTGCTCCCTCACTGAGAAGGAGAACCCTGTTGGAGGGGAAATCTCGCCGAACCAAATGGAAAGAACAATCCAAGCAAGACAAAATGGAAGTGCAAAAACTTTCTCCAGTGAACCATGGTGGTGCTTGCTAAATAAAGAAGGACATCTTTTCCCAGATGAGTGAAACTTGCCAACACTCCCTCAGAAATCTCAGTCGGATCCGGGGCGAAGCCGTGTGCCTCTGGTTGGTCCTGGAATTGCCCGGCTCCCTGTGCTTCCGGGCTCTCCCTGACTCCCTCCTTCCCATGGCCCCCCAGACAGCACCAGCTCAGCCTGCCTACCCATGGGGCTCCTTGGGAGCTTCACTCACCAGGACCTTGCAGCAAAGAGCTGGGCAGGAGGGACAGCGAGAGAGCTGGTGGACCTGTCCTGAATTTGCTGTGTGAGGTGTGAAAGATGGGACCATTGTGTCAAAAAGGAGCCAGTTTGAAACCCCTTTAAAAATGTTTCCTCAAAAATTAAACAGGGAAGTTCAAGATTTTTATGCTGACAACTACAAAACATTGTTGAAAGAAATTTGCGATGCTCTAAATAAATGGAAGGGCTCCTCTGAATCCTCAAAAAAGAAAGTACAGCAGAATCGCTTGGCTATACAGCAGAAATTAACGCATTGTAAGTCAACTGTACTTCAATAAAAAATAAAGATATATCATATTCATAAATTGGAAGAACTAACACAGTTAACATGGGGATATTCCTCCAATTGATGTACAAATCCAACTCAATCACCACCCAAACCCCAACTGGATTCTTTGTGAAAATTCAAAATCTGATCTTCAAATTCATAGGGATAGAAAAAGAAAACTAAATCTAAAGCTAGCAGGAGGAGAGACAGAATGAAGCTCAGAGCTGGGATAAATGAAATAAGAAAGGATACAGAGATATATGGCAGAAAGAAACACAATATTGTAAAGCAATTATCCTCCAAATAAAAATAAATAAATTAAAAAGAAACAATACGGAGAACCAATGATACTGAAGTTGGATCTCCAAAAAAAAAAAAAAAAATCAGTAAAACTGACAAGGCTTTAGCTAGATGGAAAAGAAGAGAAGCACTCAAAATCAGAAACAAAAGTGGCGGATGACCTAACCTTATATAAATAAAAAGGATTGAAAGTGAAAGTCGTGTCCGGCTTTTTGCAACCCCATGGATTGTAGCCGGCCAGGCTATGCTGTCCATGAACTTCCCCAGGACAGAATACTAGAGTGGGTAGCTTTCCCTTCTCCAGGGCGTCATCCCAACCCAGGGATCAAACCGGGGTCTCCTGCATTGCAGGCGGGTTCTTTACCAGCTGGACTACCAGGGCAGCCCATAAGTGTACTATGAACAACTAAATGCCAACAAATGAGATAACCCAGATGAAACGGACAAACTCAGAAACACACAAATCACTTTGAGAAGAAACAGAAAGTCATGACAGAACTACAAGACAGAATTATGCAGCAGAGCTTGCCACAGTGAATTCTCAGCAGAATTTACTACAAGTAGGGAGATGGAATCAGGAACCAGAGATCGCCCAACAATGAGAAGTTCAGGACCAGATGGCTTCGGGGTGAATTCTACTTAACATTCAGAGAAGAATTAGCACCAATCCTTCTCAAGCTCTAACAAGAAATTACTAGAGGGAGGAAGACCTGTTAACTCACAAGTCCAGCAGCACCTTGGTGTGGCGGCCACACAAAGACATCAGAAGAAAAGAGTTACAGACCAATGTCTGTTAAGACTATAGAAGCAAAGCCTCAACAACATACTTAGCAAACATAATCCAGAAGCACAGAGAAAGGATTACACACCACGGCCAAGTGGGATTCATCCTGGGCACGTGAGGATGGTTCAGCTTAACAAAAATTGACCACCGTGTGACAACATGTTAGTACTATAATACAGGTGTTGCCGAACTGGCACTTGACAAAATCCAACACCATTGCAAGATAAAAACATTTGGAAAGCTGGGAATGAAGGCGACTTCCTCAATATGTTGAGGCAATTATGAACAACCCACATTCTCACTGGTGGAAGGCTGAAAAATATACCCCTAAGATCTGGAACAAGACAAAGCTGCCCACTTTTGCTGCTGGAAGTTCTAGCCAGAGCAATCAGACAAGAAAAAGGAGGAAAAAGGCATTCAAATTAGAAAGGGAGACATAAAGCTATCTCTGCTCATGGATGACATGCCCCTACATACGGACAGTCTCACGTCGCTTTGGAAAGCTCTTCAAAAGGTTAACCATGGAACAACTGTGTGACCCAGGAATTCAAATCTGAGGTGGTGCACACCCCCAAGAAATAAGAGTGGATCCTCACAAAAACTTGTACATGAATGTTCACAGCAGCATTGTTCATAATAGTTTAAAAAAAGGAAACAATCCAAACTCCCATCAAACAGATGTACAGAAGTGGTTATATTTGTCCAAATGGAATACTGTTCTCCAGTGAAAGCCAGTTAAGTGTGGGAACGTGCGACAGTGTGGGTGGGCCTTCAGGACACTGTGTCGGTGGAAGGGGCTGTCACAAAGGACCACGCGCCACATGATTCCACCATATAAAGTGTGCAGAAGAGGCCAGAGAAACAGAAACGGCTCTCGGGGCTGGGGTGGGGGTGACCCCCAGGGTTCAGGGTGGCGAAATGTTCTAACAGTGACGGCAGCGGTAGTAGCACGTACCTGTATGGCAGGTGACACATCCCCGTACATCTCTTACAAGTTAATTTATATGGTAGAAGAAATAAAAACACAACATTGAATATATACAAAGATCATTTTAAAAACTTTGCTTCATGTGTTTAGAACTCAGTAAAAGGCCTGTTTAGTAAAGTTTAGGAAAACAATGCTTGTTTGTCCTAAATGTCCTCTTTCTCTGGGGCAGGATGGGCGTGAATGAGGCTGCATCCCCCACTGACTTGACTGCCTTGCGGCTCAGGGCCAGTCTGGGGTCCACCCCACACAGCTCAGACCCCACACAGCTCAGGGCCAGACAGGGGTCCACCCCACACAGCTCAGGGCTGGTCTGTGGTCCATGGATGGTCACGTGTCTCCTTTTGCTCCTTCATTTTTGAAAGTTCTCTGATCGTGATTTTCAGTTTGCATTTACGTTTCATCAGTATATTTTACAGGCTTTTGTTATTCACACTTTGCATTCTTATAAAACGAGATGAGGTATGAATTAGTGGATCAATGAACTTTAAATGGTTTGACAATGTTAACTGAAGTTACACAGTAAAGGGTTGAGAGCTGCTTAACCGCCTGCCGGATGAGGATGGAACCACATGCGCGTGCTCGGGCCCTGCTGGGTCCGGAACCTTCCTCACTCACAGGGAGCACTGTGGGTCTCCTCTCAGACGACAGAGGTTTAAATCCTGAGGGCAGAACCCAGTTTCTGGAGGCAGGGGTTACAGCATCCTGTGGATCTTGGTAGGAAACACATGTGAGGGAGCTGCCCTTACCCATGGTTGGAGGGCGGGGAGGGTCACAGCGTCTCCATCTCCGTGACCCTGCACATCGGGCGCCCCCAGAAAAGGCCTTCCTTCCTTGTAAAGAGCTTCATCTCATCATGTGTGAGCCTTACAGAAATCAGCACAGGGACTGAGACCAATGGAATATACTTTTCACTCCCCTGCCATTCCCCTCTGGTCCCCAGGGAACCTGGGGTCACAGAAAGGGCAGGTTTTCTGGCTAGAGGGCACGGCCTTTCTGAAACAGCGCCGTCCGGGGAGGAAGCACCCTGTGGATGTAACAGGCTCTGAGCGTGCTATAGAGCCTTTCCTTAGTGAAGAAGAGAGAAACAGAAGGCACAACTCAGCTCAGAACCAGGAAGGAGAGGAAGCTGGGAGCAGAGAGGAAGGTCCAGGCAGGAGGGGAGCTCTCGCTCCACCAGGGGCCCAAGGGGCTGAGCTGTCTGCCCCATGGAGGTTCTCCAGGTTGGGCCCAGGTTCCCCAGCAGGGGAAGGGGGCAGTTCTCTTCCCTCCGAGACCCTGTTTCCAGTGCTGCCCCATCATGCCCCCTCAGACTGGGCCCCACTGGCCCGCAGACCCCTGCAGTGTTCTCTGCCGGTGCCGCCTGAGCCCAGTCGGCCCTCCTCGGAACCGGGCTCAGCTGCGGCGTCCATTGTGTCCACCCTCCCTCACCCCAGAGCCACATGCCAGCACCCACAGGGCACCGGCTTGGGTCAGGGGCTGGCCCCGCTCTGAGCAGCTGCGTGGGAGACGCTGGTTTCAGGGGACACAGAGCATGTGAGCTAACACAGCCTCTGAGGTCCAGAGGACTGCGTGCAGCTGGCAGGGCGTCGGGATGAGACAGACCAGGTGGTGAAGGAGGGTCAGGGCCCCCAGGTTAAAACGTGCACAAGCCCTGCTCTGCTGAGCCCCACTGCTTTACCCCCTGCATCCTTCACTCGGGCCCCTGAGATCTCATCCAGGACAGTGCTCACTGGGCCCTCGCCTGCTCTTGGTGCCGGGGCCCCCGAGCTGACACTCACAAAAGGCTTAACTCTGGAGGTGGACAAGCAGGGGTGGAAACTGCCCAGGTGCCACGGCCGTCACGCCCCGGCAGGGCCCCAGCCTGCCTGGGTCGAGATGTGGCTACAGCACACATGCAGTCTGCAGCCTGCCTCCCGGAGGAACAACTCACCTCCCAGCCGCTCTGTCCATTCACAGTCTGAGTTGGGGCCCTGGGGCAGGATGCAGCAGGCGTGTGCAGCCTGCAGTGCCTGCGGGCGTCTGGACCCACAGGTGCACCAGCAGGGGCATCCAGGGCGCCACGGGAACTCCTCAGAAGCAGGCCTCGTGCTGCGCCGCGGCCGCCTCACGCCGGGGGACAAAGCATCGTGTCGTACAATCACGTCAAGGACGAGCACAACCCCCGTACACTGTGTCCAGTAAAACCACCCACCGCCTGTTCTTCCAACGAGGCACCTTTGGACAAGACCCTGAGGCACAGCTGCCTGACTGTGTGTGACTGGCCCTAAACCTTGCTTCCTGGCATCCTTCAGAGGGTGGGGCCTGAGGGAGGCTCCTGGCCCAGTGCAGCATGAGGCCAAGCCAGCACATTCCACTCGTTGATGATGGAGACAAGGAACCACACTCTTTCTCGGGGATCTGAAGTCTGGACAGTTGAAGACAAGAGTTCATCAGTGCAGCAGCAGAGAACTGGGGGTGTCCCAGCGCTGTGAGGGGTACCCAGGTCCCAGGGTGTGATGACCAGAGCAGCAGCACCTCACCCATGCTGCCCTCCTCCTGGAAGGATGCTCGGGCCTCCTGTCAGCAGCAGTGGGGCTCATGCTGGCAGGGCCCTGACCCCTGACCCCCATTACCTCTCCCACCAGCAACGGGGCTTGTGCTGACAGGGCCCTGACTCCTGTGACCTCTGCAGCAAACTGTCTTTCTGAAGGTGACTTGAGGCAGCCACTTCCTGTAGCCAGAAAGGGCTTTGTAGACGGGACACTTGGGGATGAGTACTGCGCCTCATGCAAACAGAAGAACACGGCTAACCTGCAAACCAAACTGACCAAAAGGAGGGTTTCATGCATTCGAACCACATCTCAGCTAGTATTGCACGTAGACGCTTTAATGTCCAAGCCCCCAGGGAAGTCCATCAGCTTGCATTTTTTTAAATCTTAAGGTTTGCTCCACTGTGTATCCTGCATGGTGCTGATTTCTCCCATACACACCCCCTGCTGATTTAACTTGGGCCTTTGGTCGGCAGTTTTAATCAATAATTTGTAACGCAGGCAGGTAGTTTTTTTTTCTTACTCCTTCTGACTTCACATATATCAAAGTTCTACCTTAGAAGAATAATTGCACATAGATGTCTTTTGAATGGACAATATCAACACAAGGAGTTTTCTGATTCTAAACGCAGATGCTGGGCTTCCCTGGTGGCTCAGTGGTAAACAATCTGCATGTCAACACAGGAGACACGGGTTCGATCCCTTATCCGGAAGATCCCACATGCTGAGGGGTGACCAAGTCCGTGCACCCCAACTAGTGAGTCTGTGGTCTGGACCCCGGAAGCCACAGCCAGAGAAGAGCCCGCACACCACAGCTAGAGAAGAGCCTGCACACACAGCCAGAGAAGAGCCCGCACACCACAACTAGAGAGGAAGCCCGCACAGCACAACGAGAGAGGGAGCCCGCACACACAGCCAGAGAAGAGCCCACACACCACAACTAGAGAGGGAGCCCGCACAGCACAACGAGAGAGGGAGCCCGCACACCACAACGAGAGAAGACGCCTGCAGACCACAGCTAGAGAGGACGCCCGGGCACCACAGCCAGAGAGGAAGCCCGGGCACCACAAATAGAGAAGAAAAGCCTGGGCACCACAGCTAGAGAGGAAGCCCGGGCACCACAGCCAGAGAAGAAGCCCACAGACTACAGCTAAAGAAGCCCAGGCAGCAACAAATACCCAGCACATCCAAAATGAACCAATAATAAAATTGTCACAAAAATAAACTCAGGTGATGAAATCTTAAGCTATTTTCCAGAATTTCACCATATTTTTGTTCAAGCACTTATGGAGAGCAACCACGCTGGCAACCAAGTTGTACTTAATTGCCAAATGACTTCTTATTTATGGGTTAAATAAATAGCTTTTAGACAGATCTTTATTCTTCACGAAAAACAATGGCTTCCAAAGCACAGGAAAAAAGCAACTTCTGTCAGTTGTAAATCCAATCCCTTACTCATGAAGCTGACAGTCATTTCTGACTCTTTATTAGAAAATACGCCTGTGAAACAACGTGCAGCTTCGCAAAAATAATTATATTTGCCTCTCAAGTCTCTTTCTCCTTGAATTCCTTCGATACAAATCAGATTCCTTAATTTAAATCAATCTCTTTTACATAGTTTTTTGATGATTACCTTATATTTCTGCCTCGACAAAAATTTATAGCCTGTCAGAAATGTCTGTTGCCAATTCCCAATGTATATATCAGAATCCAGCAAAAAGAATGCTTGTTTTAAAATAATTGATTTTTGACGATTATTTCATAAGTGATTTTGAAATAAGAATTCACGGTAAATTTTCAGGTAGGGTTCATGACCACCTTAAAAGACTCAACTTATAAACTTGAAGTTTTATGAAAATTAAATTCAATTTAAGATTTTACATGATGGAAACTCATAGTGCAATCCCAGGTGTAAACATTTTAATTTAAAATCCACGCTCTGCACTAGAAAGCAGCCAGGACAGGATTCATTTATCACAAATGGTGCTGGCAGTTTCTAGGAGCAGACCAATCTTTTGCTAAATCAAAAGATTCAGGAGGTAGCACCAATGTGGATTCAGGCCATTAGCTCGTTTTTCCCCAGGATCAATGACTACAAGTGGAGATTCATTAACAGGGACCTTTCTTTGGGGCAGAATAGCTCATGTGAGAAGCTTAGAGAAGGTCCCTGCACAGGTGTAGGTGGGTAGGTGGGCAGGGCCTGAAGCCAGGACCCCGGCAGGTACGTGCCTGTGTTCTGTGTGACTGGGTTTCCTTCCTACAAAGATCTGTTTTCAGAACCTGAGTAGAACTGAACCTTCTTTTACTTCATTACAAGTCGGAGAGAAAAGTGTGTCTATAAACCAGCCACTCCTTTCTGCTCATTTAGAAAATAAATGAAAAAAGCTGAAGTTGAGATATTTCTGCACGCTTCTATACATCGAATAGGTGTATTAATGATTAAAACCAGGTCTTGTGGCCAGGAAGCGGCAAAGTATGAATCGTTCACTACGTGAGGGTGTTTATGAATTAGTGTGAACTTCTGGGACATAAGTGGGGCAGAATCTTTGAAGCCAGAAGAACATTTATACCCAGAGCTGGGGAAGCAGATGCGCAGCATTCTCCAGAAGGAGCAGTCTTAGGTGATGACGTCACTTCTACACAAGGGTGTTTCCCGTGATATTAGAAAGTCTGTCTCAAGTTTGCTTGTTTATTTAAATGCTGACACGCTCCAATAAGGATTTGATTTGGTTTTACAAACAGAAAGGAGAAAGGGAAGTAAAATTAAAAAATTTAAACATGAAGCAAGAGAAAGGACGATAGGAAAGCTGCTGGGGCTGGGTGGGGGGGTCTCCCACTTCGCAGCCCCTCCTAGCTCGGCTCTGGCAGCGCGCTGATGGCCCCATTCTGTTGCCTGTGTGCCGGAGACGCATCTGGAGGGGAGGGTCCCCAGCGAGGCCGAATGCAATGTGACGGTGTCCTGAGAGGAGGAGACCAGGACACAGGCAGGTGTGGAGGGACGACCACAGGAGGAGAGCGCTGTCCAAACGGCTCGGAGACAGGCCTTGGGGCTGCCCTGCGGCGCCTCCATCTCCGTGTCTAGCCTCCAGGACGGGGAGGAAGAAACGCATGTGCACTGGTCTGTGGTGCCCACTCTGGTCCACACTGCCCGCCCAGGTCCAAGTGTCTGCCCTGGTCCCGGTGCCCGACCAGGTCCACGGTGCCCGCCCTGGTCCACGGTGCCCACCCTGATCCATGGTGCCCATCCTGGTCCCAGTGCCCGCCCTGATCCACGCTGCCCGCCCTGGTCCACAGTGCCTGCTCTGGTCCTGGTGCCCGCCCTGGTCCACGGTGCCCACCCTGATCCACGGTGCCCATCCTGGTCCTGGTGCCCGCCCTGATCCGCACTGCCCACCCTGGTCCGTGGTGCCCACAATGGTCCTGGTGCCCACCCTGGTCCACGGTGCCCACCCTGATCTGCAGTGCCCGCCCTGGTCCACGGTGCCTGCTCTGGTCCTGGTGCCCGCCCTGGTCCACACTGTCCACAATGGTCCTGGTGCCTGCCCTGGTCCACGGTGCCCGCCCTGATCCGCGGTGCCCATCCTGGTCCTGGTCCCCACCTTAGTCCACAATGCCTGCCCTGGTCCATGGTGCCCATCGTGGTCCACAGTGCCCACCCTAATCCGTGCTGCTTGCCCTGATCCTGGTCCCCACCCTGGTCCCGGTGCCCGCCCTGGTCCCGGTGCCCACCCTGGTCCACACTGCCCACAATGGTCCTGGTGCCCTCCCTGGTCCACAGTGCCTGCCCTGATCTGTGGTGCCCACCCTGGTCCATAGTGCCCACCCTGGTCCCGGTGCCCGCCCTGGTCCATGGTGCCCACAATGGTTCGTGCTGCCCACCCTGGTCCGTGGTGGGCACCCTGGTCCCGGTGCCCACCTTGATCTGTGCTGCCTTCCCTGGTCCTGGTCCCCACCCTAGTCTGCAGTGCCCACCCTGGTCCATGGTGCCCGTCGTGCTCCATGGTGCCCACCCTAGTCCATGCTGCTTGCCCTGGTCCTGGTGCCCACCCTGGTCCTGGTGCCCAACCTGGTGCATGGTGCTTGCCCTGGTCCTGGTGCCCGAGCCGGTCCGTGGTGCCTGCCCTAGTCCGTGCTGTCTGCCTTGGTCCTGGTCCCCGCCCTGGTCCTGGTGCCCGCCCTGGTCCATGCTGCCCGCCCTGGTCCGTGGTGCTTGCCCTGGTCCTGGTGCCCGCCCTGGTCCATGCTGCCTGCCCTGGTCCTGGTCCCCGCCCTGGTCCGCACTACCTCCATGCGGCCGCCCGAGTCCCTGGGATGGAACTTTAGGCTCGGTACTCTCAGAAGCACAGCTTAGGGAGGAACCAGTCCTTCTCTCCTTGACCCGGCAGTGTGAGCCCAGGGCCCGCCCCAGCCTGTGCCCAGGCTCTGAGGAGGCTGCCTGAAGAGGCCTGTAGCTGCTCACGGAGTCCAGGCTCCAGCCCAGCCTCAGGGCTCAAGGCCAGCGCGGCCCTGCTGCCCAGAGGCTCCCCACCCTGGACAGCCCCCTTGGCCGCTCCTGCCCACTCCCTAGAATACAGACCTGCTGGAACAGCAAACCATCCCAGAGATGAGGCAGCTTCCTGCCGCCGCCACAGCCTGACTTCCCTCTCCCCAAGCCCCGAACAGGAGGAGACCTGACTCCACCTCCGGGGTCTGCAGCCTGGGCCCAGGTTTCCCACAACCTGGCACGGTCTGTGCGCCCTGCTGAGGATACGACTCCTGAGCCGTGAGAGGAGTCCAGCTCCTGACTGAATGCGTTCAACTGAACTGTTTTATTCAGCTGATTCATTCAACAGATTCCTTTCAAATCCCTAAGTTCGCGAGGTGCTGAGAGAGGCTGGCATGGATATGCGCTTGGGGTCTCGTCTTTCATCAAAGGGCAGACGCGGGTGCTCAGGAGCCATGTGTCCCTCCTGCTGGAGCCGACCCGGCGTGGAGCAGAGGCCTGGAGCAAAGGCACTGAGTCCTGCCCTGTGGGGTCCGGGTGCTCCCAGAACTCTCGGAGCCTCTGTGTTCTGAGTGGCCTGGATTCTGCCTCGGGATCCTGCAGAGCGGGGCTGGTACCCCATGTCCTTGCATCTTCTGCAGGCGGCTCCACAGCCCCGTTGCGGGTCTGTTGTGGAACACCCAGGACGGCTCAGAGACCCCGCGGCTGCCGTGCTAGGTGGGGGCTGCCTGCAGCCGAGTCTGTGTAGTCTGAGACTGCAGGCTGGAGATGCTGCTGACGACCGGGTCCACTCTCCCTATGGGCAGGAAAGCACAGAGGCCGTGATGCCCCGACTGTCCCACTGAAGGGTCGTGTCTTAATGTTCTGGGGTCCCTGAGAGCCCGGGGGGACTGTGCCCTCCCCCAGCTCATTCTGTGAGGGGCCTCTATGGGGGACAGTGAGGTGACCTCCAAGGTTGTCCTGCTGGTCTCTGGCACTGCCTGGATGCCAGCAATGCTCACTCCTTGGACAGCCATCTTTCCTTCGCCTCAGCCTCTGTATCCCACACAGTTATGGTAAAGACAGAGGAGAAAGTACAAAGCTGTACCCTTCTCTGCAGAGCTAGTCTTCGGTGTTTTGTTCCAAAATTTGTCACATCATATTTTTCACACAAGACTACAGGAAGGATAAATGATTGTTGTTTGATAGTTAATATGATTTATTTGTTTGGGAAACATTTAATGCCATAAAACCTGAAAGTTTTTGAATTATTATCCAGAATAGATAATTTCCATCTTCTCATGCTGCTTGCTCATTTTTCTTCTTTTTGCTCAAACAGAAGCCTCTGCACTGCACTCCCATGTTCCGCTGGCTGCTTACCCTGTTACCTAAGTCCTAATGACAGCCACACAGGGAGGCATTGGTACCCTTGTACTGATGGGGGGATCTCCCGGGGACTAGAAGTGTGCTGGTGGCCACAAACCCCGAGCCCGGGGCCTTGTGTTCTCAGCACCTGGTATGAGCTTCCTACGTGTTTACCGGCCACACCAAAGGAAGGTCCCCAAGATTACTGTCCTGAAGTCTGACTCTCTTGACCTGCTCCTGGGTCCACCAACAGAATGCAGTCAACCTTCTCCGTGTCTGGCTGACCCCCGTCACTCAAGGCTGGGAAGAGGTAGGGACCGAGAGACACCAATGGAACATAGTCTCTGGCAAAAAGGAACCTCTCTGTCACTGGAGATACCACGCTAGCAAAATTCTTCATGATGGAGGAATCGAGAAGGGACACGGCCACACTGTGTCCCCCGGCCTCCAGCACTGCTCTGTCCTCAGTGCTCAGCATTCAGTGCATTTGGCGACTTCCCTCCAAGCCACAGACGGGGGGTTTGTGCACACTGACGACTCTGACCAAGAGGGACTGATTTCAAGTATGCAAGATTGGTTCCAAATTTAAAAATCAATGATGTAATCCCCACATCAGCAAGTTTAAAAAGAAAAACCACGTGATCATATCAACAGATGCAAAAAAAAAAGCACCTGACAAAGTCCAACCCCCACGTACAATAAAAAACTCTCAGTAAACTATGAACAGAAGGGGACTTCAACTTGATAAAACACACGAGTGGAAACTTACTGTTAATACCACTTCATGGTGAGGAACCAGATGTTTTCCAGCTAAATTGGGAACAAGGTAAGGATGACCCTCACCAGATCATACTGGAATTCTCAGCTAACATAATGAGACCAAAAAGAGGAAATAAAAAGTATACAGATTGCCAAGGAAGAAATAAAATCCTTATTGTTTGCAAACGACATGATTTTCCATGTAGAAAATCCCAAAGAATCAATTAAAAAATTCCTGGAAATAACATGTGATTACAGCAAGGTTGCAGAATACAAGGTTAACACTGAAAAGTTAACTGCTGTCTTACATACTAGCAATGAGCAATAGGATTTTGAAATTAAAAATGCAAAGCCATTTATACTGGCAACAAAAAATGAAATAATAGTGTACGTCTAATAAAATGTATACAAGGTCTATACCAGGAAAACTACAGAATTCTGATGAAAGAAATCAAAGAAGATCTAAACAAATGAAGAGCTATTTCACGTATATTGATTTGTTGTTGTTTGTTCATTCACTAAGTTGTGTCCAGCTCTTTGCGACCCATGGACTGCAGCATACCAGGCTTCCATGTCCTTCACCATCTCCTGGAGCTTGCTCAAGGTCATGTCCATTGAGTCAGTGATGCCATCCAACCATCTCATCCTCTGTCATCCCCTTCTCCTCCTGCCTTCAATCTTTCCCAGCAGCAGGGTGTTTTCCAATGAGTCAGTTCTTTGTATCAGGTGGCCAAAGTATTGGAGTCTAAGCTTCAGCATCAGTCCTTCCAATGAATATTCAGGACTGATCTCCTTTAGGATGGACTGGTCAGATCTCCTTGCAGTCCAAGGGACTCTCAAGAGTCTTCTCCAACAACACAGTTCAAAAGCATCAATTCTTTGGTGCTCAGCTTTCTTTATAGTCCAACTCCCACACTCATACATGACTAATGGGAAAAACCATAGCTTTGACTAGATGGACCTTTTTTGGCAAAGTAACATCTTTGCTTTTTAATATGCTGTCTAGGTTGGTCATAGTTATGTATATTATAGGAAGACTCAATATTGCCACAATCCTGGAACAACTAGATATTCAGATGTAAAAAAGAAAAAAAGAATCTGGATACAGACCTTAAACCTTTCATAAACATTAACAGAAAACAAATTGTACACCTAAATATTTATCTTACGTTTATCTTAGTTTGTGGGGCTTGGAAATCTGAACTAGATCCTGCTGGGGGACAGGACAGACAGACAGTAGCCAGGCTGGGTCCTCCTGGGCGGGGGCTCTGGGGAGCTGGCTCCCACCTTCTCTGGCTCTGAGGCCGACCTCCCCGCATGGGCCAGGGCTCCTGCATCTACCAGCCGAGGGGAGTGCATCTCACCCCGCCCTTGTCTTCTGTCCCAAGGACACCCTCGGCTGCACAGTGGGCGGCCTGTGGGCCAGGAGAGGACACCGTGCACTGGACAGATATTCTTATTTCTGACTAATTGTGGACACTGGCAGTAAAGAACCCACCTGCCAATGCAGGCAGATGTAACAGATGTGGGTTCCATCCCTGGGTCAGAATGATCCCCTTGAGGAGGGCACAGCAACCCACTCCGGTATTCTTATCTGGAGAATCTCACAGACAGAGGACCTGGTGGGCCACAGTCTACAGGGTCACAAGAGTTGGACACAACTGAAGCAACTTAGCACACAGGCATGTGGACATCTTCGTCCCACCCGACTCTGCTTCCCCGCCCCCTCCACGTCCACCTGGCCCCTGGCCCCATGCTCCCCCGACTGCTCAGCTCAGCGGCGGCCTTCTCTGCAGGGGGCGCCCGAATGTGCTCCATTAAAGAAAGCCAAAGCCCTGCACAGCCTGAAGAACCAAGAATTTTCAGAAAACAATGCAGGGTTATTGGCATCTTTTGCGTCCAGATCTAAACGGCCATTTTTACGTGGCAGGGTTTCAGTGCCCCCCTAACGGGGGGTGGCTGGCTGGATCTCCGACTCTGCAGGGTTGGACACTGTGCTGTTTATCATGGTATGAGCCTGGTCGGGGGTGGGAGACGGGCCCTGACCCCTCGGCATGGTTCCATCACTTCCCTTGGCTCTGATTATTGACTAAAGAGTTCACCTTCTAGTTTCGAGGACTGGAGCGTAATTAGGAGCTTTAACCGAGGAAGGCTGTGGTTCCCGCCAGGCCGTGCCCGCAGACAAGCTCGGGAGACTCACCATCATTTCTGGGCTCAGGAGCTCTGTCTCCTCATCAGTTTCCAGCCAGCATCTGTCTCTGGGAGGCAGGCGTATGCTGGGTGGTGACAGGCTGGTGCGTGCACAGACGGCGGGTGCTGGTGATGGCCAGCTCCCTGTGACGGTACAGCATCTCTTTCCTCTCTCCCTCCTTCCACCAGGCTGGAGGACATGGGGCTGCCTCTGTGCAGGGACCCCAAGCCAGCCGGGGCCACGTGGACCCTCCTGTCCCCTCCCCTATGCCCCTGAGATGACAGTGAGAACACTTAGAGCAGCTTGGCTACACGCTCACCTCCCAGGCTAGAGCCAGGGTCACGGGGAAGCCAGATTAGAGACTTGGGTGCCGACTTTCCTTTAGGAAATGTTATTAATAACTTACACACAGTTTGTCTCATGAGTCTTCAGACGAATGCGTGCAAGTTACTAGCGTTTCCTGGTCTCAGCTTCATGGACGTGGCAGTGAGCTAGCGCGCACAAGCTAGTGTGCGTGGGCATCTGCAATCAGCTGCAGTCCGCAGAATTTTCAGCAAAGCGAACTGCTTGATAAGACCAGTTGGTGCAATGTTTTGAATTATTAACAATCTTGATTGTGGGTGTTTTCCTGTTTGGTTTACTGTGAGTCTTGGCTTCACTTAATAAGAGTATACAGTGAAGCCTGAGGGAAACCTTAGAATTTGGGGCTCTAATTTTCTAAAAATTAGAGAATCTGTAACACTCTAATTGTATTAGAGTATTGTAAAGTATGTGGGCATTAAGGTTCAAGGAAGAATAGCCATACACACGTGGCTGGAGCAAATATCCTTTAACCTCCATCCCTAATACCTCTGGTAATTTAACCACAATTTGCAGAAAGAGTGATCTTATGCTTAGGAAATTGTGTGAAATAAGTAACTTTGATTATACTGTCAGGATAAATGTAAATACAATTACTGGGTTATTTTTAGTTTATAGGGCATTGTTATATTTAACATTTCTGTGTATTGGGTCATATGCTTGTCCTGTCATGTAACTGCTTTCTGCGGTTTGCACAAGGAGTTTCACTGTGGTCTCTCTGCCCAGGGCCCCTTCTGCTGCGTGGGAGCCTTGGGGTGGGGCAGGGGCCCCAGCCTTCATCCTGCCGCCGAGGTGATGCAGGTGGGTCGTGGGCATGGATTCAAAGAGGCTTCTGTGCATTGTTAGTTACAAGTTTAATGCTAATCACAGCTAGCATTTATTTTTCAGTCAGATCTATGATTTGGGAAAGCTAGCGTTGACATAAAATATGCATGCTTTTTGTTCCACTTGATAAGACGGAACGTAACAGTTCTCTTTTAAATGACTAAAAAGACTTTGGGGTCCAATTCCATCCACACGGCACAATAGACAATGCAGCCGCCATCCTGAGGACCTCATTGGTTGAAACCCTTTCAGCTCCATTCTCTGGTGATGATAGGAATGCTTGTTGATAGCAATGGCTTTCAGCTGAATTAAGTTGTGGCCTGGAGGGCACTTTCTGGTTGAGAAGCTAGAACAAACACGGAGATACGTCCCAATTCTTGACAGCAACTGAGCAAGCAGATAGAGCACCCCCTCACGTGCACCTGTCGGTTCCATGTCTAGGCGTAACTTATCCTCAACCACAGAACAGCTCAAGTTCAGGTGCCAAATCCATGGTTGCCTTTTGTTTATAAACTGGATACACTGGACGGGATGTAGGATATTTTGGTTTCTTAGAGAAGGAAGATCCAAGGGGTAGAATG
Source organism: Bos grunniens (assembly GCF_055505025.1). Lineage (NCBI taxonomy): Eukaryota > Metazoa > Chordata > Mammalia > Artiodactyla > Bovidae > Bos > Bos grunniens. The sequence goes on along the minus strand of NC_141191.1, from coordinate 2,229,628 downwards.
ATTCCACCCTGGTTCAGCTCAGATTCAGAGTGGCTTCTCTTTTATCAGTGGCCTGGGACAATCACTGACCTCTGTGGGCTTCAGTCCCCGCACAGGTGTCCTGAGGATGCCGTGGGGTTTGGCTCACTGGACGAGGTGCCCATCAGCAGCAGGAAGCACTGCAGGGGTCCTTGGAGCCACCTAAGCCCCCTTCCCTTTCTTTTTTCATTCTGTTCCTTGGATTGCTAATTGCCAAGGGCTTCCCTGGTGGCTCAGTGGTAATGAACCTGCCTTGCAATGCAGGAGATATGGGTTCGATCCCTGGGTGGGGAAGGTCCCATGGAGGAGGGAATGGCAATCCACTCCAGTATTCTTGCCTGGAGAACCCCATAGACAGAGGAGCCTGGTGGGCTACAGTCCACGGGGTTGCAAAGAGTTGGACATGACTTCGTGACTAAGCAGCAACAACAGCAAAGGAGTAGGACAGGACCGAGTGACTGAGAAGCACACCAGCGCCCGCCTCACTCTTGATGCCGACAATAAACAAGGGCTGTGACAACCGCTGAGCCCTGGTGAGACTTCTCACAGCCCCAGTGCGTCTGCTCCTTCTCATTTTCACAGACCACAGAGCTCCTCCAGAAGCCTGGCCTCACCCCCGCCAGCTGACCGCTCACTTCCACTCACTTTCTACGTCCGGATGCCAGGCTTCACAAGCGCGATCCCCAAACAGATCAGAACACCGCCCTGTTTCTACCTAAGCGTCTGTCCACATGACAAGGCAGACACACATCCAGGTGACTTCTGACTCGGGTCTGAACGGATGTGTGCTTTTGAGTCACAGGCAGTTGAAGAGGCAAACCCTTACACACATGCAAATCCTCAAAATCAAAAAGCAGTCTTGGAATCCCTGCTTTCAGTGTTTGCAGATGAGGTTAGGAGCCATGGAGGTTGATTTCTAGAATAACTCTGAGGAAGCCAGACCTATGTCAGGGAGCCAGGGCCTGTCTTCCAAGTTCAGGGGCAACCCGGCGCCCACGCAGCCCTCCCTGTCTGCACCCCCGAGCCCTGGAGAGGGGCCTGTCCCACGGCACGGGCCCCTCGGCCCTAGGGTCTGGGGGCAGGAACAGCCTTGGTGCTCCTCCGTGTCTGGAGACGGGCTTGTCCCCAAGACGGTGATGGAAGCAGCCCTCTTCAGCAGGCTCTCTGGCCCCAGGTCTGCCGCGTTTCAATGAATGCCATCGGTGCCCCTCGCAGGACTGAGTTCATTTCTCTCGTACACACAGAGGTGATGTGCTGGCTTCTTTCCGACTCCTCCTCGGCCACATGGGGGCTGCAGAGTCAGGCATCCTGCTGGTGGTGCATGGTGGCTGTTGTGTGGAAGAAGGAAGTCTGCTGTTCCCTAAGCTGCAAGGTCGTGGTGTCAGGAGGGGGCCTTTGGGAGGTGATGAGGTCACGGGGGTGGGAGGACCAGTGCCCTGACAGCAGAGACCCCCGGGAGCCCCCAGCCCCGCCTCCATGGGAGGACACAGTGAGCAGAGCCCTCCGTGATCCAGCAAGAGGGTCCTCCCTGACACCGCCTCTGCTCGCACTCTGCCCTGACCCCCAGCCTCCAGAGCTGGAGAAATAAACGCCCGCTCTTTACAAGCCCCTAGTCTGTGGCACTTTTTTTTTTTTTTAACAGCAGCTGAAATGGAGTAAGACAAAGCCACACACGCAGTCTCCGAGGTGGGAATGAGTCGATAGATTTACTGTTCGAGAAGGGAATCGGCCAGGAGAGGAGCCGTAATTCACCCTGCAGCATCCAGGCTCGGGAACCGTGTAAGTTAAACACTGATGCTCAGGGAAGAGCTCGGGCGCACGCTCCGGGAATGCAGATGAAGAAACGCAGTCTCCTGATTGCCACAGAAACAAGTATTGGTAACTCTTAAGACTGATTTTGATTTGTGCAGAAATTAAGTTTTAACATGAAGTTACCAAATAAGATACATGTTTTGGACTGTCCCCTTGCCAGCTGGCATGTGACCTTTCATTTTCTGAAGCTTCTGACAAGGGATGTCACACTCTCCAGGGTGCAGGGATCCCCTTGGGGGGCTCTGCAGTGGACAGGGGCAAGGGGGGGTGCCCTGAGGTGGCAGGATGGAAGGATGCAGTAAGTGGATACGTCACTGTCCAAACACAAATGTGGTGAGGCACCGTGTCCACTGTTTCTAGAAACTTCCAGAAATTTACCTGAAGGAATTAAGTGTGGACGCTGCTCAAGTTGCAGAGTTACACCTCTATACGTACACTGAGGGGCGATTATAAAAGGATGCAAAAAGGAGTTCTGAAAGGGCAGTTCTTTTGAAATGAGTTATGTGTCAGATTACTATGAGACAGTCACGCAGTTACATGGTGTGCAGACCTTAATAATGCCACGTAATGTGCTTTATTAAAATATTTTCACAACCTGCACCCATCCTGAAGAAGGCTTTAGGTATTGGCAGCTGTTATTTTATATTCAGGTATTTTTAAAGCTGCACAGTATGTCCTTTTTCTCCTTGTTTTGTCTCACATAATATTTGCCTAACATTCTTTGATCATTTCGTCCACCTTTTTTTTTTTTTTATTTCAGTTTGTAATTGACTTGCTGGTGCAAAGTTTGGTTCAACAGAACAGTCCTCATAAATGTTTATAAATCACCAACTCATCACAACCGACTTAAACATAGCATTCACAGGAATGAAGAAAAGCCATTATTAGAAATCACATCTCCTATAACTGAGCCAATGTCACAAAAATCACTGGCAGGCAATTTAATTTCACTGCCTCTGAGAGTCTTCTCTTGAAATGCTTCTTCTGGGAAAAGTGGGTTTTCTCTTCTTTTGTAGTCACTTTGAATATGTGGCATTAATGCACTTTTATCACTGACTTTAGATTAATTTCACAGAAACCTTCTTTATCTTCCTCTCTTTCATGGCCATTTTGCCCATCATAAAGTTACTTTTCACGCATGACACCCTTCAGAGAGAACGTCTGAGCCCTGAAATGGCTAAAGGCAAGGAGTGTGGGTCTCATCTCCAAAAAGATGACTTCACTCATCTGTCACTGAAGAAAATTTAAGGGTTTTCAGTGAATGTCACATACCTGTCCTTGGCGCTTTCGAAATTGAGGCCAGTTAAGAAAAATAAGCAGTATCTTGAATGGGACCAGAGGCAGAGTTCCCCCACTGTTTTATGCCTTTAACCTCGACCAGGCAGTAAAACGTCTGAGTTTTGTAAATGGTGGTGACTCATTTCACTGCAACAGTGTTCACATCATTAGGAAGTGTTTTAAATTTTAATGCAACATGGTAGAATCAGAAGCTCAGAAGAGCCTTTAAAAACTTGTCCATTTTCACCTTCTTGATTTAGAGATGAGGAAACTAGAAAACTCAGTTTGGAAAATGTCTAAAATGACGATGTCTGCTCCCAGTTACTTTCTGTAGCAGCACTGGGAACATAGCTCAGACCTTCTCACCTTCCTTTCTCCCTCTGTTCTTTCCTCCCTTCCTTTCAGGAATCTTCTATAAATGATGCTTGCACATGCTCTACGCCGTGTCCCTGGCCTTAGGCACGAGATGGAGTCACTAGAGACTGCTTACAGACAACAAGCCCACCGGGAACCAGTGCCCACATGCCCCAGGTGATGCTGACCATGAGAGGCGGGTTCCGCCCTTGGGTTTCAGCGGGTGGGCTGCTCGAGACCCCTGGGCCCCGCTCCTGTGGGCACACTGCTGCCCGGAGCCACAGCCTGTCCAGCAGCCACGTGGCTCTTTCCTGAGTCGCCTGATGGCTGATGGGGCCTCCGTGGTGACCACGTGGGGACGGGGCAACATTCCCAGAGTGACTCTGTGGCCAAGTCACCACATCCTCCAGCTGGTCTCTCCCCAAGTCCTTTGAAGCATGCCTGTTCTGCTCACTGGAGGCACCACCCTCCCCTCACATCCAGACTGCAGAGATGGACCACTAAGCACCTTCTGTCCCTAATGGTGGGGTGGCTTCTCCCCAACAATGAGAGTCAGGCCCCCGCACTCGGGCTGGGCTGGCCCAGGGGACACAGCACCCCGCGGACTGCGCCCGCCCAGAGGGTCAGCTCCTGGGTGGATGCAGCCCCTGCATCAGCCCCCAGGGCTCCCCACCATGGACATGGAGACGTAACCTCAGGGCGCCAAGTCCCGCTACAGAAATGGGAGGCTGCCACAGACACAGTACTGATGCTGAGCCATCTCAGACCCAGGACAAATGCAGGTGAGTTACCATCAATGTCTCAGGAGACAGACGGCCCACGAGTCACCCTTTCATCCGGAAGCTTCACAGAGTGAAACCAAAACCATCGCATGCGGATTCATTCCAACAACACAGCCAGAACTCCTTCTAAGAAGGAGTTTTTACAATAAATAATTGTATTGGCCAATTTCCAGATAGAGAAAGGCTTGGTTAAACTGGCCAGTTGGAAATCAATTTCTAGTTCAATCATAACCAGTAACATACTTTCATTCCTTTAGGACTACCCCTGGTTTCACAATTTTACATTGAAAAGCAAACTTTTTCTGGTTCTAATTTCCTTTTAAAGAAAACACAGCTGTACACAAGAGAACTCCTGTGATTTCAATATTATTCTTGCAGCCAATCAATGAGAAACATATCACTGGCTAAAGATTGGATACAAATTAAGAAAAATTCAAATTTAAATAGAATAGAAAGCAGACTTATGGTGCATAAGCTGGCCTCAGTGCAGCCACGGCAGACGGGCGTGAGAAGCCGAGGAGGCAGCTGCAAGTCCTTCGGGTGAATAACCTCATTAGGTGGACGTCCAGGAGCCCTGGGCCATGGAGAGGGCGTATATTCTCAGCTAAGTTTCATGTGGATGCCGTTCAACCGTTTGACGCTGAATTTATCCAACGCTCCTTGTTTCCAGCAGGAGCACTTGCCCCGTTTTATGTAAGCCCGACTCCATGTCAATCGGTGATGGCTGAGTCTGGTTCCAGCTTCACTGTGTCCATGGTGCATAAAAATAAAATTTGCACGTGATTTTAATGAGCACTGGGGAAAATAGAGTATGACAGTAATTTGGAAGCAAGCACATAATTGCACTCAGCATCCAAACCACAGTGGAGCTGGCCTCGCCTGGAGAATTCAGCTGTTTAATGTCAAGTAACAGTTACCCAAAAAAAATGCAAATAAAACAGCCTTTCCCTCCCTCAGATTGACTGAGGGTTTTAGTGAAGGAGGAAGAAAGGAGAGGGGTCTCATTCTACACATGTAGACACGTCTCAATTATGTTACTGCGGCCTTAATAATTAACAGTAATAACTATTTAATAATTCATCCATGATGATCTGGAGCAAATGTGTTCTCACCTAGAGTGCCCACGGTGTTTACAAACTGCTATTTAGGAAAATCTCTCACCACATCTACTTGGATCTGACTAGGAGCCCTGAGGGCAACTGTACATGTGAAGCCCTTTGTAAGCAGGGTGCCGGTGCCCCGAGCAGCGCCCCGCGCGGGGTACTCTACCTGGGTCGTCCTCAGCCGGCCCCGGGAAGCTGATGCCCGGCTGGGCCAGGTCCGCGCCTTCCTCCTCTGCAAAGAGAGAGACAGTCACGGTTCAGTGCGGCTCCATGCTCCCCTCCGCAGACTCTCAGCACAGGACGTGCTTTCCCACCCGTGCAGACGCCCATGACCTGCGCTGGCATCGGGGGCCGAAAGTGCAGGAGCCAGCACTTTTCTGATGATAGCCCCGCGGTGGCAGGCGCACGTCTGCCCCACGGAGGCACCCGCTCTGGGGGCTGTGCAAGGGGTCTCGGCTGCGCTCTGGGTTCCTGCAGATTCTCTGCCTGTGGACAGGATTCTGCAAACCCAGCTGCTCAGCCCACGTGGGCCAGTGAGCCCTGGTGAGCCCCGCATGGCCCTGAGGAGGCCCCTCTGTCGTCTAGAAGCCTATTCCGCCAAACTGAACGTCTGCAGTCACTGTTCTCTTGTGAATATTAGTTCATCTTAGGTCACTTTTGTTCATATCTCATTTCCTTCTGTTGGGAGAACATCCCAGGTCCTGGCATTGATTTTCCATTATCAGCTCTGTGGTCAGCGTAGAAACGGACGCTGCATCTTAGCAGTATGTGATGTACAAGGCCTTGGGGGTCATCTCTCCCTGGCCCTCCCTTCCCAGATGGACAGCGAAGCCAAAGAGCTGAAAGGCCTGGCTGTTTGTCCAGCTGGACCCAGGGAGCTGGACCCAGAGACGCCAGTGGCCATCTGAACTGGGCTCACTCAGTGAGTTGGGTGCTTCCGTCTGCTGGCTGCTCTGGGCTCCTTGCGAGCTGCTAGGCGGCCCAGGGACATCTGCCCCACGCCAGGGGGAGTGGGTGCAGACAGCCGGGGATGGGATGCTTCAGGTAAGGTTCATATATGTACCATCATTTGAGCCCGTATTTCTACAATATGACTCTAAATAGAATTACATATTCAGACCTGCATTCTTGCAGGTGTCCAACATCCTGGTAATTACATCCTTCTATCAATCCCGAATACAGTTACACGTTACAGTCACAGGAGGCTTCGTTTTAGGACACTATTGATCACCTCACTGACATTTTCATCATCTCCAAACCAGCAAAAAGGCAACGCCCACTCGCAGTGAGTATACAGGACGCTAAGGGAGAAGGTGGGAGGTCTGGCTGTGAAAGGTACTCACAGCTGTGGTCACGCCTCGGGTTAATCCTGATGGTCTTTCATCTTATGGGGTCTCTCAGGTGCTTCTTTTAAAGTACAAGCCTTATATGTGTCTACATGTCTCATAAATGTCTGTCTGGATTGGGGTAAGTACTTCGCAAAAGAGCTCATTTGAAATATTTCACATAATTCAGTATGCCCCATTTGTAATGGCTAGGAGGACTTTCTGCATATCTGAAGTCCTGTTTTCCTGCTAATAAGCCATCAATGACAAAGCTGGCCGGTCAGGTGACCGCATTAAAGATAATATGAAACTGAAGATGCCACGTTTCATTTGTTTAGAAGCATAATGCAATAGGATGTGGAGTGCTAATTAAATACAGTTGCCATGGAGACCATGTTCACGTGGTCAGTGTTATTAACTTGAAAACCGTCTACATGAGGTGGGTCACTGAGAATAAAGGAGGATAAACTGAAACAAGGAGCCTTAGATTCAGATCCCATTTGTTCTCCTTAAATACACACAAGCACAGAAACAAAGGGACGAGTTTTTACAGTATGAACTTGAACTATGAGCTGACGTCACACAATGACAAAATGCCCAGCGGATGTGGATGGACAGACAGAGCCCAGCATGTACCACCCACCAGCGGCCTTCTACCAGGGCAGGTAGGTCTCATCATCGGAGGACACGGAACGACCCGCGGCGTGCAAAGGTCAGCCCTGGGCTGTGAGGCGGATGTGACCAGTGGCTCGTCCCTGCTCCAGTCACGTGCAGGGAGGCTCGGTAAAACCCTCCAGCCGCACACGTGGAGCTAAGGCCGAGGGCAAACACCTTCGATGCCTGCTTCTGGCTCTACGGCCTGGCCAAGTGGGCTTCCCTCAGAGCCGCGCCGGTGTCACCAGCGGCTCCAGCCCTGCCTCACCGCTGGCTTTGTCCCCTCAGCTCTCGACACTCAGGCCAGCCCAGAACCCTGACTTGGGCACTGTGTAGCCCGTGCACACAGGGCCACCTGAGGGCCAGTCAGGGCGTCCACAGCGGGATGAGACGGTCTGGGGTGACCCAGAAGAGGGCACCGGCGGGGCACGGGTGGGGGCGGGGCACAGGGTGGGGTGGGCCCTCCCCTCCCTCTGGCACCCCTCCTGAGGGGTCAGGGGTCAAGTCTTACAAGTGTGCTCCAGGTGTCAGGGCATCACCGCTGCAGTGAGGACTGAGGACAGCGAGGGGGTGGCATCACCGGGGACACGGGGAGGGGAGAAGGCCCGCTCCCGGCCCGGCTCCTCGCCCGAGCTCTGCGCATGTGGTGTTTTCCCTGCCGCCGCCAGGCGTGCAGCACTGTGGGCTCCCCACCCCGTGTCACCACCATCTCCCCGGGTGTAATCCCGGGATGTGGCTGTGAGGCGCGGCCATCCTTCCAGCCTTGGGAAGTCAGGACGGCCCAGGGCCGCCGGGTCGCTGCGCTTCCCAGCAGGTGGGGTTACCAAACGACCACCCCGACTGCAGTGTGACTTCCCCGCAGTCCCTGCAGAATCAGAGGTCTGAGGGGTATTTTCAAATGAAGTCTGCACAGAATTCCCAGGACGAGAAAGGATGCTGTGGGCAAAGTCTGGGAGCCTGGGGGTAAAAGGCGGTGTCATGGCATGTCTGCTCCCCCTTCTGCTGCCCTCAGAGCTCCCCTGCAGAGCCCAAGAGCGGCTGTGACACATCCCCCTCCCACCCCCAGGACATCCCGGGGAGAGCCACGCCCGACTCCCATTGTGGCTGGGACGACTCGGCGTGTGAAATGAGGGCAGCAGTACTTGAAGCTTTGCGATTGAATTCAGGTTCCAAGTCTGCCTGGGGACCCCAGGCCCGCATCACACCTGCCCAAGTCCGCCTGTGCCCTTGGTCCTCTCTGGGGGTGGGGCCCCTCTTCAGCCAAGCCCGGGGCTCCGTCCAGCTCAGCCCACCTGTGCTCCACCCACTCGTCCTTGCTTCCCCTGATCCACCTGGTCCACCCGCACACTTTGAGTTCACTCGCACCCCTGGCCTCGCTCAGATCCTCTGCCAATTACAGAAGGTCACTGGCCATCAGGCTCTAGGAGGACTGAGCTGCAAGCCTCTGCAGCTGTTGACCTTCAGTCCGCCCTGAAAGGAGTTCAGGGAGGAGGTGCTCTGTGCTCCAGGAAAACTCATTAACAGGCCTTCAGATAGATAGATATTTTGGGAGACTTTAAAACCCAAATTCTTGCCTTGCCCCTTCTTAGAAGAGCACTAAAGCCATCAACTAAGACATCTGCTCCTGTGACCAGGAGAGCCTCCACCTGGTGTGAGCTTGGCCACAGTTGCACACATGCTGGCCAGACTCCCAGCTCTTAGAAGTGGTTCCTCAAGCTAGTGGGAGGCTGTGGGGCCACAGCCCTCGGTAATGACCCTGACCTCACAGCTCTCAGGCTGTGCGCTTTTCCCCATTGGACACCTGCTGACCTCCCACACGGCTGCATCTCTGTTGAGCCATGTGAGGCCGCAAGGCCAGTGAGGACTTCTCAGCCCCTCTGGGACCCCTCCCTACTGTCTGTCTATTTAAAGATGGAGATGGGGAGAGTGGGGTCAGGACAAAGGTTCTGCTGGTGGAAATGTCTCCTGACTGCGCATCCTCCTGATGGACATGGAGCCGTGGAGTCAGAGTGATGACCTCGGGGGTGGGGGCGTGACCTCGTCTCCAGGCGTGACACGTGGCAGCTACCTCTGGGTGCACCAGGAGATGCTGGGTGAGTTCAGCTCATTGAAGGAGCACCCACAAAGCCTGCCCGGTCTCTAGATTCTCTGCCCTCTGTGAAGTCTGCTCCTGCAGAAAGCACACTCCAGGCTTCATCTCAGCCGCCCCCCTAATGAGAGGACTTGCAGCCGCACAGATTCGGGACCATCCCCGCTCATGAGGACAATGACACTGATGAGCTCCCCGTCCCTCCTCCCACGCTCCAGTCACAGCTGCGCCTGCATCTGGCCCAGCAGGACGGCTACGGATGGCTTTTCTTTGAAACCCACAAAAATGCTCATAATTTTACTTTGGACCAAGGATCAAGTCTCAGAAGATGCTGTCCTGAAGTCTGCAGAAATTTCACTCAGAGTTAAATGCCACTTCAATAAGGTGAGAGCAAACTCAGGTCATGAGAGGCAGCCCCAGGGACATGGGCAAGGACAGGGCGCCTCCCAAGGCAGGGACTCCTGAAGCCCCTATGGGGATGTCGGGGTTCACACCCCTGGTTGCCACTGGGGAGTCGCTTCCCTGGTTAGAAGGCTTCCAGGCCCTCATCACGCATTCGAACAAATCACAAATCATCTTCCACAGGAATTCACAGATGACTGAGGGCACATGCGCTTTACTTTGAATTTCTCTGGACTCAGAAAAAAGACCAAAAAAATGCTGAAGTAAAAAGAAGACTTCCTTAGGTAAAAGAGAAAGCTTCAGGGTGAAACTTACCTATCTGTTCTTAAATTTGAACATAACTCACTTCAAAAGTGACATTAATTACATTTTATATGTTTGAAATCTAAATTCCAAATGAATGTAGTGTCAAATCCTTTGTATCACCATCTGTATTTAATATGGTTTTACACCTAAGTTTGCTTGAAGACATGTTCACCATGTTTAAACTGGAAAAATAGTTTTAAAGATGGTTGTAAAGCAGTGTACAAAGATTAGAAAAAGCTGCCCTGTGCAGTTGAGCTGTCCCTGCCTGTCCCGGGGCTTGGTAACTGTCTCAGAGCTGGGCGTGAATGATGCAGAAACTACATGCCTTCTTTGTCTCTGACGGGTGGTTTTCCACCGGTGTATTAGAAGTTCCTGGGTAGGGCAGCCAAGGACACCCAGACACTTTGAATTTCAGAAAACAAAACAATAACTTTGCAGTAGATCTCAAACAGAATTTGTTGTGTGTCTGAAATTCAAACTCACCAGGGCATCTTGTATCTTTATTTGGTAAATCAGTGCCCTGGGGGCTTTGAGAAGAATGTGAGCACTCACTCAGGGAGGTTTTGGGTGAAGAGGAAAACCCTCCCCCACCTCCCTGTGATATCTCCTGCTTTCTGGAGAGGAGTTTTTCAGGCACTATTAACGTTATGAAAGGCCACAGTGTTAATGTTTAAGCACTCTAAACTCTTTATTTGATATATCACCTCAATTTTCTACACTTGATAAATTTCCCGCATCTCCTGGTTCCTTCCAGAGGGTAGAGTTCACCCAAGTGTAAGGGCTTTAAGGAGCCAGGGTTAACAAGAGAGCCAGTGACCCAGCGATCCTGTGTCTCTTCCTGGATTTTGTGCAAACGACTCAAGAGTAAAGTATTGATGCTCCATTTCTTTCCCCCTTTAAAAAAAATTGGCAAGCCTTGATTTTTCAAATATCCAATTAAAGCAGAATGGTTAAATAAATTACGGAACAATCACAGCATGGAATGTTAGAGAGCTTTTAGCCGTTTCAGAAATTCCCGGTGCAATGCTACATAGAGATAGCCAAGAGCCAACTCTGAGTGTTTTATGATTCTCGTCAGCTTGGAAAAAAAAAAAAAAGACTGGGGGCCATTTACCAGGATGCCAAGAGCGACTGCCTCCAGCTGGAGGAATTACAGCCACATTTTGTTTTCCTCTTTAAACTTTTTGTACTTTCCAGATTTTCTTCAGCCGTCCTGCATGTGCTTTATAAATACAAGAGATGATAAAAGTACTTGGTGTTCCACAGACTCCAGTGGAGCCAGCATCTGTTTTCTTCTTTATTGGAATTAGATGGGCTGGCTCCCAAGTCCGTCTTCTTTCCTGCTCCATGTGGGAATGAACCTCTGCAGCCCCTGCGGGCGTGGGGGAGGGGGGGGGTCAAGATCTGTCTTGGGAAGGTGATGGGGACAGCATGTGTCCTGGGCACTGTTACTTTCACCGTCTTTCCTGGGGGTCACCTGTCCCCTCTCCTTTCTGGGTTGCTCGTTAAAGACGCTCCTTTTCCTGCATCAAAATCTGGGCTCAGAAAACAGAGTGCTAAAGTCACTCTACTGAAGGGCTCAGTCAGTCTTCCTGAGCTCGGCCTCCGTGCCCGGGCACTATCCATGCCCAGAGGGATGGGGCCCCCTGTGGACGCCACCATGCAGAGGGTTTCACCCCACGATCATGGTGGGGGAGGAGGGCCTGGGCTGTCCACCAGCCCCACTGCAGCCGTGCTGGGGGCCCTGCCCCATGATCACAGTTGGGGAGGAGGCCCTGGGCTGTCCACCAGCCCCGCTGGGGGCCCTGAAGGGCACTGTGTGGCCGGACCTGCCTCAGCATGGGTTTGCCCGATGGCTAAAATTTCTTTCAAAAGGCATCGTTCAACAGCAAGGACCTACTATACAGCACAGGGAACGATATTCAATATCTCATAATACATGATAATGGAAAAGAATCTGAAAAGTAATGATTTGTGTAACTAAATCACTTGATGTACACCTGAAATTAACACATTATAAATCAACTATACTTCAATTAAAAAAAGAAAAGGAAAAAAAAGATACAATGTAAAAGGTAGTATTTTCACAGCTGCTATGTCACTGACTTCACAATGCAGGAGACCTGGGTTCAATCCCTGGGTCAGGAAGATCCCCTGGAGAAGGAAATGGCAACCCAGTCCAGTATTCTTGCCTGGAGAGTCCCGTGGACAGAGGATCCTGGTGGGCTACAGTCCATGGGGTCACAAAGAGTCGGACACGACTGAGCGACTTCACTTTCACTGTGTCACTGAACCTAGCCCATTTGGGGAGGAGACTTGAGGGGGATCACCGAGGGGTGTCCCCGCCTCTGTGTCCTGTCCCCCCTCGTGTGAAAGACATTGTCCTGCACCTGCCCACTCTCAGCCCCTGAAACCTCTCTCATGTCCACCCCACAGCTGCCCGTGGACACCCAGGACTGGGTGCTGTGCCTCTGAGTCAGGCCTGCGGCCTGGCAGGAAAGCTGCAGGAAACAGTGCCCGCAGGCCCAGAAGGCAGGCAGGAACGGGCTGTGAGGATGAGCGCCATCTGTGTGGCTTTGTGGGCGAGGACAGTGGCTTCTTAGAGCAGCTCACTTACAGATAAGATACACTTTTAACTCCAGTCATTCTGCAGTTAAAATGTAATATATTCAGTTCTTACACAGACTGGAATAAACTCAATTATGTACAGAATTCATTATAAAGTCCATATATTAAACTATTTCATAGCCAAAACGTTATGTAGATTCTTACTTTCTGAAAGAAACCTTGGAAATTTGATTTGCAGTTGGCTGTTTCAGCTCCTGAATCTTTGTGAATACCCACTTCCAGGGCCCCTCAGCCATAAAACTGCATTTTGATCTACACCTCAGAGCTGCAGTTACTCATTTATTCCCCTTTGGATATTAATAAAAGCATCATATTTGTTAGGAAATGACAAATGAACCTGGTTACTTTGTGCATCAATAAATCACTTCCAGGGCATCTATCTTTACATCAAGTTTACTCCCAGAAAACCAAATAACATACAAAGCTTCACAGTAGCACCTGGATTGCAATTCATTTTTAAAGCCCTTGGATTCCAGATTGATTCGGCTTTAACAAATCGTGTGGTCCTTGACCTAAAACCTGCCCAGCGGCGTCAGTGCCGGCAACTGGCTGCCCCCCTGCCCCCGTATGGTTTCAGGAGACGCTGGTCTCGCGGGTCACGGCGAACCGGACGCCAGCTTCCCCATCTGCTCGCGCTTCAGGAGATTCGCAGCTGCAGGAACGCACGCATCTCCACATTTTAATGCGTGTTTGTGACCCAAGTGCGCGGCCCTCAACCTCCCGGTTCACTGGCAGCGAATCCGCCTCGAGCCATTTGTGTTTCTATAATGAGAGCCCTGGCAACGCCACCGCACTTGGCAGGAGAGCCTCGCCAGCTCCTAGCCGGTGAGGCAGAAGCGAGGGAGGAGGCCGATCGGCGGGGCGGGGCCTGGGAGTCGAGGGGCGCGGGCTGTTCCTGGGGACACAGCGCAGCTTGTCACGGCCTCAGCTTGCCTGGGGACGCTGAGCAGAGGCCCCGGATCCCCTCTCTCAGGGAGGACCACTCCCGAAGCTGTGGGCACAGAACGGACACCATCCGCCTGATGGGGCGGCCGTCTTTCCTAAGCCACAGCAGCCGGACGCCGCCCCACCTGAGCAGAGTCCCCACGCCGTCTGGAGCGTACGCCCGGCTTGGCTGCCTTCCACCAGCGTCCCGGCGCACCGAGCCCTCCGCGGGGCATTCGGCACTGACGCTTCATCACCCCTGACGTCTCCACGGAAACGTCCCCGTCCCCCCCCACCCAACACGTCTCAGCATCATCTCCACAGCGAGAACTTCTATTCCTAGAACACGTTCCTGAAGTCCGTACTCCTCTCTCGCCCACACGGGCCTTGCGGCCGGTCCATCCTAAGCAGGTTCCCATGAACTCGGAAGAAGCGTGGCTGCTTTCAGCCCCGTGAATGGGAGCTGAGTCCTGCCTGAGCGTAAAGGTGGCAAAGCCAGGGAAAGTCTGCGACTCATTGACTGAGTTTACAGTGCAGAGCGGGTCTGGCTCTCCAACCCCACCTAAATTACACTGAAGAAGCTTATCATAACTACCTGGCAAGATGAGGGAAAAGGAGGAAAAAAATACATTTTTTAAAACAGAAAAATGACAGGGCAGCTGAATTAAAATCATCCCAATTTCCGAGCTCATTTCTGAAGCCTCCTGTCAAGCTAAACTCAGCGTCCACACGGCTCTCTTTGGCTCCGTGAGAGACCGTGGAAATGCCTGGTACTGGTGGATGAGTTTCACCCTCAGTTTATTCATTCTCATCAAAATTTAAAACAACGCTTCCTCACTGACATGGTAGCCACAGCGACAAAACAGTCCCAACAGGGCAGATGTTAGTGAGAAAAAGAATGGGAAAGTTGGGGAGGAAGGTGTGACTTGTTAAGGGGACAGGTCAGTGTCCAGAAGACACAGTCTGTGGACTCAGCTTGAGAGGGACTGACAGCATCTCGGAAACCACATCATGACCTATCACCTCCCCCATTTCTCATATATTTATGGTCAGTCGTCGTTGTTCAGTCACTCCGTCGTGTCTAACTCTTTGTGCAACACATTGGAAAGCATCAATTCTTCGGCAGTCAAGAATGTTTAATTTATGCACTAACAGTGTGAATACTTTCTCTCAGATGCTACAGCCATTTGGACAGGTGCCTGGCCTTCCCCTGGGGTCGCTGTTAGCTGTACCGACTGAAGGAGGCAGGAAGGACCTGCCTTTCAAGGAGGCAGGAAGGTGCTTTCAAGTCAATCTTGAACCCCTTGAGTTTCTGGGTCTGATTCTGGGCTGTCACCAACAATGGAGAATTAAAGCTGCATGAAGGACAGCTGGGCTCACCTGGATTCCCAGGGACAGAACCTGCCACCAGGTCTAGATTTCCCTTCTTTTCAAGTGTTTCGGGCAATAAGGTTCTATGGAGCTCATTTCAGCTCAGTCTCATCTCAGTCACCACTCATGTTTCTCCTCCAAGTCAGAAATGTAGGATTCTGGAACTCACGAGCTGTTTGCTTGCTGGACCAGAGCAACAACACAGGTCTGAACGAGAGCCATCAGGGAGGACAGGGCTGGAGTCCAGTGGAGGCTCAGCACAGGGGCCCAGGAGGAGTCTAATTTCTGGGCTGGTTGAGGAATCCATTTTCCCAGGCTTTAGAGCCTTAGACCATAAAATCCAACAAGCTGTCATCCAACTCTGACTTTTCCTCCTGAGATTTTTCTCTTAACGGCTTTGCCACCAGAGACAAAGTGTGTGTCCTCTTCCCAGCTCAGGCCAGGATGCCGGGGCTGGCCGGTCACAGCCCCACATGGTGACCACACAGGAAACACGTGAACACACTGGTGTTCAGAAAGCACCCAGGCGACTCTTTTTCACTTCCATCATTCTCTCATTTTGTCAGCACCAACTCTCTGATTCGGCAAATCACTTATAAACGGCCCACTGGGCAACCAAGGATCAGCCATCTGTGTATTTGCTCACATCAACTCTTTCTTGATTTAAGTTGTTTTAAAGAAAACATGTGTGCCTACAAGCCCATCCTGTGAATAGCGTGCTGTTGATGATGTGATGCTGAACAAAACTGGAGGAAAACTGGGTCGCCCCTGGACCGTCCTCCACCCCTGCTCGCTCCCTTTCAGGAAAGCACAGGGACCACCTCCCTGAAGCTGCATGGGGGCTCTGAACAGCAGAGAAGTCAAACGCCACCTCTGAAGACCCAGAAACCTTCACCGGCCACACGGCGGTCCTTGAATCATCAAAATGAGGTGGACAGGGAGACTGTGTGCAGTCGTTACTCAGTGCACCAATTACGGGCTGGGCTGCAAGGCCTACCGAGGAGCCAGGGCCTCCCTGGGCACCGAGGGTAAGCACACAGCCGCCCAGGCTCACATGAGGATTAAACAGATTAACACATTGACAATTACACACGGGTTGGGGCTCTTATTTCTTTAAATAGTCGAAGAGCACAGCCAGTTTAGACACGCAACTGAGATGCCGTCGCAATACATCCTGCACAACGAGCGCTGCCCAGACTGTCCCTCCGGGGAAGCCCCCCACACGCATCCTCCTGCTGCTCGTGCTACTTCACTGCCAAGCCAGGTGGAGCAGAAATGCCGCAAAACCAGCAGCCAGCCGGACCTGTGGCCGCTGCCCAGAGTCCACTATTTTCTCTAGGGCGGGGCCAGCCAAACCCTCTGCACTACAGAGACAGGGATCGCCAACCCGCCAGGACCACACAGAGGAGGAGACTGAGCCCGTGGCTTCCGTGGTGCAGTGGTGACCACGCCTGTCTCACAGGGATCAGCCCGCAGGGAAAGTCAGCTGCTCATCCCCCTCCTGCCCCAGCTGGGTAGGCTCCGTCCCAGCCCCCATACCCCAGGCTCCCATTCACCCCCAGCCATGGGCCTCCGGGTTTAGCCCCGGGGCAGTCAGTGCTCCTGACCTCGCCCGCTACTCAGAGCAGAGTGTCCTCAGGCAAAGACGGAGGTCATTTGTGTCCGGTGCTCTGAGCAGATGTGAACGATCGCCCCATCCACGTCACAGCCGATGTGCCCTTAGGGTTCCCATCTGTGTTTCCTGGCGGCCAAGTCAAGTTGAGGACATGCTTTTAGGATTCTGAAATGGAGCATATTTCAGACTTGGAGCCCTGCTATCACCAGGTCACGGCCTGTGCTGTCCTGTCGTTGGGACAGGCTGGCGATCTCGGGTCCTGGGTGCTGCCACTTGGTGATATGGGACCTGATGACGCTGATAGGTTTGCTTCCGACTAATACGGGAATATTAATTAGTTACTATTTCCTGGAGTTTTTGTGGTGAAAATTGCATTTGGCTAATGCTGCATTCTGACCTTCAATTTATCCGTTAACCTCACAACTTTTCTTAGCACTCAGCTAACGACACATCCTTAGGAATGAAGGAGTGAGATGGAATAACAGCCCCTCCACCAGGAAGGCCCTCTGGGTTACCAAACACAACTGTGCACGGCTCTGACCCCAAGGAGCTGCCTAATCCAACTGGAGACCATGCTAATGGAGAGACTGATACAACAGGGACAATCTGGGGAGGAAGAGTGGCCGGAGATACAGACAACCGTGTGCTCACCCAGATCGAGGGCTTACAACTTCAGCCCTGACACCTGCGGAAGTCTCACGGGAACCTTAGACTTTCTGAGAAAACAGGGGCATCCACACCCAGCCCTTGCTGCCTGTGCCAGGGATGATCTCATCACAAGTCTCCAAGGCTTACCATTCTCCAAAGCACAAGTCCCCAACCTAAAGGGACAGCAGCTGCTGCCTGGGACAGGCCCAGGAAGTAACCTGATGTCTCAGGAAGTGAGAAATAAGCAAAGACAGCAAAAGGCTCTTTCCTAAGAGAAATGCAAGAAAAGGAACAGGAAGCTGAGGATGAAACAGAAGGTGTTTCACTAACAGCATTTAGGGTCATGAGTGACAGCTCAGGAAAACTTAAAGAGTCTCATGACGTAGGTAACTGCCTGGTTTGCATAGTAACCAGCAGATCCCAGCTAGAAGCAGGCCTGGAACCCTCCCCAAGTTCTCACAGCCCCCCACCCAGCTGTCAGATGGTGGTGGTCCTGCTGCCACTGACTTGGGTCAAATGCAAATGGCCATGCGATCTTAACTGGGATTTAGACACGGTGATTAGAGTAAAAGATGCCGACTGGGGGAAAAGGAAGGTGGGTCATTTCCAAAGGTCATGTTAACCCCTTGTGTACAAAGGAGGAAAAGGGACAAGCCACCCTGACAGAGGGCGATGAACCCAAAGAAACATGGAACCCCCACACCGTCACCGTGAAAAATCCTTTTTCTGCTGGCCAGATACCACTGACTCATCCACCAGAGCAAAACTCTTGCAAAGTCACTCCTTCCTGCTGACCATTGTCCCAAGCCAGCTGTTCTCTGGGTTCAGGGATCCTCCCTTCAGTCATCACTTTCAATTCCCACCTTTCAGATTCTTCTGGGCCATGTTACCTGACTGCTGGTGGGCTCTGTGTCTGTGAACCATGAGAACCCATATGTTTAGACAAGAGGAAGTGAATGTCAGGGAAGAAAACAAGCAGCTATTTTGGATGAACACTCCTGCGAGCAGATGGGGAGGAGGCGGTTCGTCGTCAGCACAGACAGGTGAGCTGGGAGAGAGTCGACCCCAGAGCAGACAGGCACAGGTCCAAAGATGATGGATGGGGCCTCAGACCTGGCTTTAAAGTCGCCTTTCTGCGCCAGAGTTTCAACAAAGGAGCAAGATTCCCCATAGAGGACTTAACAGAGTGAGTTCAGTTGAGTTGAGCCATGTGGAGGAAAAACAGAGTCACACAGAGGCCGAGGGAGAAGGCGTGGAAGCAGGAGAGCATGGACATGGAGCAGGGGGAGGAGGAGAGCGTGGACACGGAGCAGGGGGAGGAGGAGAGCGTGGACACGGAGCAGGGGGAGGAGGAGAGCATGGACATGGAGCAGGGCAGGAGAGCGTGGACATGGAGCCGGGTGGGGAGAGTAGACACGGAGCAGGGGGAGGAGGGGGCGTGGACATGGAGCAGGGGGAAGAGGAGAGCATGGACACGGAGCAGGGCAGGAGAGCGTGGACACAGAGTGGGGTGGGGAGAGTAGACATGGAGCAGGGGGAGGAGAGCATGGACACAGAGCAGGGGGAGGAGGGGGCGTGGACACAGAGCAGGGGGAGGAGGGGGCATGGACACGGAGCAGGGGGAGGATGGGGCGTGGACACAGAGCAGGGAGAGGACAGCGTGGACATGGATTAGGGGGAGGAGGAGAGCGTGGACACAGAGCAAGGGGAAGACAGCGTGGACACGGAGCAGGGGGAGGAGAGCGTGGACATGGAGCAGGGGGAGGAGAGCGTAGACATGGAGCAGGGGGAGGAGAGCGTGGACACGGAGCAGGAGTTGGAGAGTGTGGATACGGAGCAGGGGGAGGAGGGGGGGTGGACACGGAGGAGGGGGAGGAGAGTGTGGACACGGAGCAGGAGTTGGAGAGCATGGACATGGAGCAGGGGGAGAGAGTGTGGACACGGAGCAGGGGGAGGAGAAAAGCGTGGACATGGAGCAGGAGTTGGAGAGCAAGGACACGGAGCAGGGGGAGGAGAGCGTGGACACAGAGCAGGGGGGTTAGAGTGTGGACACAGAGCAGGGGGAGAGAGTGTGGACACGGAGCAGGGGGAGAGAGTGTGGACACGGAGCAGGGGGAGGAGGAAAGCGTGGACATGGAGCAGGAGTTGGAGAGCAAGGACACGGAGCAGGGGGAGGAGAGCGTGGACACAGAGCAGGGGGGTTAGAGTGTGGACACAGAGCAGGGGGAGAGAGTGTGGACACGGAGCAGTGGGGTGGGAATGTGGACACAGAGCAGGGGGAGGAGAGCATGGACACAGAGCAGGGCGGGGAGGAGAGCGTGGACACGGAGCAGGGGGAGAGAGTGTGGACATGGAGCAGAGGGAGGGAGGAGGAGAGCGTGGACATGGACCAGGGGGAGAGAGTGTGGACACGGAGCAGGGGGAGGAGGAGAGCGTGGACATGGAGTTGGGGAGGAGGGGACGTGGACGTGGAGCAAGGGGTTGAGGAGAGCATGGACGCGGAGCAGGAGGAGGAGAGTGTGGACACGGAGCAGGGGGAGGAGGGCAGCGTGGACATGAAGTAGGGGGAGAGAGCGTGGACATGGAGCAGGGGGAGGAGGGGCGTGGACATGGAGCAGGGGGAGGAGAGCGTGGACCTGGAGTAGGGTGGGGGAGGAGAGCATGGACATGGAGCGGGGGAGGTGGGGGCGTGGACACGGAGCAGGGGGAGGAGATTGTACAGGGAGCAGGGAGAGGAGGAGAGCGTGGACTTGGTGCAGGGCATGGAGGGGAGCATGGACCCAGTGCAGGGCGGGGAGGCAGTAATTATGGCTGAGTCCTCTCCCATGCAGCACTGGCCACGGCGCGGCCCTGGGGTGACCATCCTACGCCATCCATCTCTCAACTTACGGCTTGTCCTCTGGGGCCTGAGCCGCAGGCGTGGACCAGGCAGGGGTGGGGGGTCCCGCTGTCCTGGGGGCAGCAAGGTCTGGACTGCAGTCCACCCCTGATCCACCCCTGCCATCCTGCAGTGCCCCCAGGGGGATGAACCAGACCCTCCCGGGGTAACAGGCCACCTGTTAGTGAAGGTAAGCGTAAAACAGGAAGTGCTGCACACAGTAGGTGCTCTATCCTGCAAGACTTGCCTGGAATAAACCTGTCTCTTGTTGCTCCGTGGTGTTCAATTTCTTGCAACCCCACGGACTGTGGCCCACAAGGCTCCACTGTCATGGGATTCTCCAGCAAGAATACTGGAGTGGGTTGCCATGCCCTCCTCCAGGGGATCTTCCCAACCCAGGGATCAAACCTGTGATTCTTGCATCTCCTGGATTCGCGGGTGGATGCTTTATCACTGTGCCACCTGGGAAGCCCAAGCTCGGCTCTGCACACAGAGTCCTGAGTGTCAGATGGGGCACACACTTCACAGAGCAGAGTGTGACTTGGGCTGTAGCGGGAGGAGAACACAGGAAGGGTGGAGTCTGACCCGGGGCGAGGCACGGAGTGCAGCCTGGCTGCTTGGGACTGCAGGGAAGCAGTGGGATCCCAGTCACCGAGCTGGTCTCGGCTACACACACACACACTGTGCTCGGCTGAGCCGTGGAAGTTGGAGCTGGGGGAGTGGTTGGGGCCCCGGGGGCACAAAGGCAAGGGGAAGGTGGGTTGGCACCCCAGGAGCAGGCTGACTCCTTACTGCGGCTTCACTGCTGTGTTAGGGCTGTGTCGCCTTCCTCCCACAGGAGTGCGGTAAGTCAGGCTTCAGAAGGTTTAGAATCGAGACTTGGGAGCTGGACCTGCCCACGGTCCCCCGGCTGAAAGCCAGCTGAGAGTCTGAACCCACAGGTGAGACGCACAGAGGGTCAGATGCTGTGGAAGGGGGCTGTCGAGGCCTGAGAAGGGCCTGCAGTTAGAGGCAGGACCTGGGCGCTGAATGGGTGGCCCCTGGGGACAGTCTGGGGGACCGTCCAGGCGGCGGTCATAGTGGAGCCCTGGGAGAGGGGAGGGAAACCCCGGGCAAGACCTTTGATGACAGAACAGCAAGTGGGAACTAAGAGCTCAGGAAATGGCAGATGGTGCCTGAAGATAACTCACTGCCTCTTTTAATCTGTTTATCTCTCCATTCTATCACTTGAGGATTGAGTCAAGCATCAAATACTTAACAGAAAATAGAATAAATACCAGTAGTGCCTCTGTTGGCCACAAAGCCACTGCTTTGGCCGTTTCTGAGCTGCTCTATGAAGGTTTAAAGAAGGGAGTGCATGACAAAACACCACAGAGGCGGTATCAGAAACATTTATCAACCGTGAGGCCATAGCATTGACCACTTGGGATGAATCCCAACCCTGCTGGGGTGGCGGCTGGTCACTGGGGCCAACGAGGCTGTCCTGGTGCAGAGCAACTGGAGAACAGCCTTGGGATTCAGGGATGCACCTGGCCGGTCCCAGCGGACGCAGACGGCCACTGCCCAGCGGGTTCTGCCCTGACTCTGGGCTCGTGGCCTCATGCTTGTGGACTCTGCCCACACCAGCCTGTGGCCCTTTGCTGAAGCCACTGCAGGACACAGATGAGGTCGGGGTACACTGCCTGTCTCCTTCCCAGGATGGAGGGCGCCCCAGGTTCTGAGCTGGCGGGACCAGACGCTGGGCCAACACCCACTTGAACAGACTCGGACACTCTCAGAAGCACTGAGGTTCCCAGAGAAACACGGGACCAGCCTGGATGCCCTGACGCTCTGCCCTGGGTCCACGTCTGGGGCAGAATGTTCCTGCAGGTGGCTCGAGGAGAGGCATGATGCAGTCATGCCCTGCCAGGCCCGGCCGTGCACAGAAGCCTGTGGGTCACACACTCTCTAGGTGGGGGTGGCGGGGGGGTTACTGAGGAAATTAGCATTCCTCTGCTGGTGACAAGTTCCAAAAATTTTTATTTTATTTTTTTCTAGTGAAATCAACTTGAGTGATGAGACGTGAGCACGGTGGCCTTCTGATCGACGTGGGTCTGGGGTTCTGGGGTCTCAGCGTGCTCCTCAACCTGCCTCGCCCTGCTGTGCAGCATGGAGGCCTGGAGCCGGAGGAACACAGTCTGAGAGCCCGGTGGGCTCCCTCCTCTCTGCCCACTCTGCAGTCACTGGATGGGCTGGCCCGGGGGCTCCTACATTCCCTCCTCACACATGCTTGCCCTGGAGGGTCTGTGCCTCGTGTGGGGCCCTGACGCCTGCCTGGGGAGGCATGTGAGGAAAAGGAGCTGCTGAGGGGTGGCTTGGAGGAGCGGCCGCTGGGCTGGGCTCTCAGGCAGAGAAAGGGCGAGGGGGCCTGACGGGACATGGGGGTGAGGGAGTGGGGAGACGGGGCTGCTGGACTAGGCTCTTAGGCAGGTACAGAGTGTGGGGGCCATGGGGGAGGACACGGGGCAGGAGTGGAAGGAGGGGCTGGCTGTCCAGCTTCACCAGAACCCGGCTTGACACACAGGCTGGCTGAGAAGCGCCAGCGAGACTGGTTGAGACCTGGGTCTCCTGGAGCCATGTCTCGCTGGCCCAGTTCCAGGGCTCCAGCTACTCAGGGTTCTTGCTCCATCCTGGTGCCACGCTGCCACCGCCCAGCGGGCCTCCTGGCAGAAGCATCGGAAAATCAAGCCAAAGCCCAGGAGGAGTGAGCCAGCACCGTGGGCTCCAGAAGACCCATCAGGACGCTGAACTGTGTCGGTGCTTCTCCGCATCAGTGTTTGTCTCATTCAGCGGCTTGTGTATGTTATACACGACGCACAGCACAGCGGTTCTGCAGTCGGCGTCATCATTAACGAAAGGGCCTTCTTTATCAACATCAAGAGTGATTTTCCTTGTTGCTTAAGATTTCTTGTGTGATGAGATGATGAGCAATGTTTGCTTCCATCACCTGCTGGAAACTAGCATTTCTTCTGAAATCAACCCTTGGAAAAGAAAATGGCTCCTATAAATCAGTGCTGCTGTGCCCTGGGCTGGGGGCCTGGCATGTTTCTCGGAGATAATGCTGCTCAGAAAGTAGCCCAGCGGAAGCATCTCTGCGCCCGCCCAGGACTTGCTCAGTCCTGGCTCCCGCACCCGCCCACTGGTACCCGTTGCCTAGCAACCCAGGATGTTCAGCCCAAGTCCTGAAGGCTGAGTTACAGCAGCAGAGGAATTAAATTAATTTATATCTTCCTGATACAACAACAACCCAGCGAAAACTGTGTCCTTTCCAACATGAACCCAGCTGGTCTCTCCTACCTGGTCCTTCACCAGAATCCATCATTTCAGCAGGCTCACCAACTGCCTGGTTTTGGAAATGGGAAACCTAGCTTGGCATTTACAATTTCAATTCTTTTAAAATCTGGCTTGCTGTTTATATTCCATAGAGAGAGTGTGTTCTTGAATCTCCATCACCCCAGACTTTTGTGTGGAAGTTACACTGCATGTGAAAATGCACTGGTAACACAGCTGAACAGTTTCCCTGTGGGATACTGCAGTCTTCATCCCTGATTTAAAAACTGCTAATAGTTCTTCACTCTTGACTCCACCCCTCATTTCCCCAAAGAGACTGTACCACAAAGTAGACATGGAATGACGCACTGGTTCAAAATTGTGAAAGGAGTACGTCAAGGCTGTGTATTGTCACCCTGCTTATTTAACTTCTATGCAGAGTACATCATGAGACATGCCGGGCTGGATGAATCACAAGCTGGAATCCAGATTTCCGGGAGAAATATCAATAATCTCAGATATGCACGTGACACCACCCTTATGGCAGAAAGCGAAAGGGAACTAAAGAGCCTCTTGATGAAAGGGAAAGTGGAGAGTGAAAAAGCTGGCTTAAAGCTCAACATTCAGAAAATTAAGATCATGGCATCCAGTCCCCAGTCACACTTCATGGCAAATAGATGGGGAAACAATGGAAACAGTGAGAGACTATTTTCCTGGGCTCCAAAATCTCTGCAGATGGTGACTGCAGCCATGAAATTACAAGACGCTTGCTCCTTGGAAGAAAAGCTATGACCAACCTAGACAGCATATTAAAAAGCAGAGACATTTCTTTGCTAACAAAGGTCCGTCTAGTCAAAGCTATGGTTTTTCCAGTAATCATGTATGGATGTGAGATTTGGACCATAAAAACTGAGTGCTGAAGAATTGATGCTTTTGAATCGTGGTGTTGGAGAAAACTCTTGAGAGTCCCTTGGACTGCAAGGAGGTTAAACCAGTCCATCTTAAAGGAAATCAGTCCTGAATATTCACTGGAAGGACTGATGCTGAAGCTAAAGCTATTAAAAAGACTCTGATTCTGGGAAAGTTTGAAGGTGGAAGGAGAAGGGGATGACAGAGGATAAGAAGGTTGGATGGCATCACTGACTCAATGGACATGAGTTTGAGCAAGTTCTGGGAGTTGGTGATGGACGGGGAAGCCTGGCATGCTGTAGTCCATGGGGTCACAAAGAATAGGACACAACTGAGTGACTGAACAAAGTAGATGATGAGGTTTCTTCTCTGTAAAGTTGAGGAAATACTGCCCTAATCCAACGTAAAGAAAATGCACCAGAAGTTATCTCCAGTCTCTCTCTGTCTATAGAAAGGAATAAAATCCACAATTCCTATAGTATAAACAGCATGAGAACCCTGAAGTGGTGAGAGTGTTGTGGTGGTTTTGATGTGAATCCTCAGCCTTGCACTGTCTGCAGGTGGAGTTGCAGAGAGAAGATGTGCTGACCCCCAACCCTCAACTTGGCTGTAAGACCCGGGAAGTCACTTTGCTTTGTAGGAGTTTATTTTATCATCATAATCCTCGGGGGTATTATGAGGACAATGTGAAATAAGATGAAAAAGTCCTAGCAAAGGTTTGGATAAATGTTTGTTTACACAGTTATAAAAAATTAAAGTGATTAAAAACTCCACTAATACTTGCTTCTTCACAGCTAATCAAAACAATTAGCTACAAGACACAAGTTCAATACTAAGCAGCTAGGACACGGGGAGCAGTTGTGGGGTGTTCAGGTGGGGGTCTCACATGTAGAACAATTTTAACTTGATAGACTTGATATTTTCATCTCCTTAACTCCATGCTTTGGAGAAGTGACTGGGGACAGCCGTCCATAAGTCAGGAGCCTTCCAGGCGGTGCTAGGAGGTTCCTGGTGGCCACGCACACATTTCCCATTCGTTGTTTGGTTATGATCAGTGTCAGTCTGTCGGTACCAGTACGGGGTCTCACGATCCACTTCATTCCACTAAATGCCAACAGGTCGGAAGGTAGCACAGCTCCTTAACACTGCCTGTCCCCACAAGGGAAACAACAGGCCTCAAAGCCCAAAGAAAGGCTGTGACGCGGCCACGAGGCTCCCTCTCTGGGGCAGGACGGGCCAGACTTCAGGTGTTCACTCGTCAATCAATTCACAAACCACCTGCGCTGGGTATGTGGCTCATCTGGCGAAGATGTGAACCCAAGCTCATTTAGAGTCTCCCCAACAGTGACAAACAGACCCTCTTAGAATGGAGCCCCTTCAAGGACCCCCAGCTTCAATGCTGATTGTGGATACGGAGCATCAAGCCTTCCAAACAGGAGTGGGGTTAGTGGCTGGTGACACCCTGGGGGAGTGTGGCAACCCCTTGGCGGATGGGTCAGGACAGCCCAGCACACACTCCCCTCTATGGAGCAGATGAAGACTGGCCGGGACACACGGGGATGTCCAGCCCCGAGTCTCCCTAACCAGAAAAACCCGCCCTCCTGTGCCTGGACTCCGCTTCCCACTCCCCTTCCTGCACCTCTCTGAATCTCTGGGAACTGAGCAAACCTTCGGAGTCCTCTGGCTAAACCCGCCCATCACTGCTCCATCACTAAAGCTTCGAGAAAACAGCGTTCCTCAGAATTCACCTGCCATGTCCAGCCCTCGTACCCTCAAGACAGTTCAGGTACACTCATGGGCGAGTCAGACATTGCTTCAGGCTGGTAAAGGGTACAGACACATTTGCACAGCATTTTGCGGAAAACTTTAGGGTTTCATTAACTCGGAAACTGAGCCATTATCCACCAGCCAACAAACACCCTGTGTCTAAATGCATCTGGTTAAACCATGGATCTGCCATTTTAAAAGGTCAAAGCCAGTGAAATATCAGGCACTGCATCTCCTTCAACAGACTAAAAGGAGAGAAATAATATATATTAGAATAACTTCCATCTGAAATCGGAAAATGCAGTAAGTTTTTTTATTCTCACTGAGGGAAAACACTCCATTATTCAGAACACTAGCCCAACCTAAATGACTACACTACTAACCATTTTTTTAAAAAAAATGTATATTTCCAAACACACTGCAGGAAAAACACAGAGGTCTTGTGAAGACAGAGAACAGACACAATTACAGGAGCAGTCGCTTTCATCACTTGTCTGCATCAACTTTATGAGCTGTAGACATGTGCGTTCCCTTCACAACGGGACTAATGAGGAAAATAACCGAGACATAGCGCCTGTGACTGCAGCTCTGTTTTGCTTCCATGAAGACATGCTTGGAAAACAAGAAAGTCTTTCAGGATGAGGGCGTGGGGGCTGGGGAGGGGGCTGGAGTACTTCACCGAGGAAGATAAACTTTGCCGTAGAAGAGGAGAAATACGGCTAGCAACCTGAAATGAAGAGAAAGCACCTGCATGAAAGATGCCATTTTTTAGTAAATATCAGATCTCAGTTTGTCAGATCTCAGTTTGTCTTGAAGCTGGCTGAAAGTATGTTTGCAAGGATCCATCTGTTTTATCAGAAGTGAAAGCTTGCCATCAGCTTGTCCTGTTAGTATTCAAAATAGATCTTAAAGGTACTAATTAAGGGGATAAACCCATGTTTCTAGGAGGCAGGGTGTAGACTAACCGGCTGGAATACTTTTCTCATTACATTTCTTCTCTTCTAGTTTGCAGCCCACACAAGACCTCGGAGCAATGCTTAGAACAGGACGGGGCGGGGAGGGGGTGTCTAACCCGGTTTTCTCTGCAGCTGTTTCTATGGTGTCCGACCAGGGACCATGGGTGTGGATTATGACTGTAACTTGAGAACAATCCTTTGGACTTGGACCTTTTACAAATGTAAATAAGCAAGATGAGTAAAATAGGATAAAAACACAGAGATGCCCATGCTAACATACGTGATCTGCTCAATACGGGGTACCCTTAAGAATTCTGCAGCTCCCCTCAGACCTGGGACTCTTACCACATCACCCGAAGCTCAGCGGGAACAAGGGCAGGGGGCCTGTAACACCGAGGGTCTGCAGGCCGGTGGGCGGGGGAAGCCTGGAGCCTGGATGGGCGGACTCAGGCTGGAGCCTGACCCCGGGCTACTGCCTGGGCTTCTCGGGTCAATGGCAAACCCCGGGCTTGTCAATGGATCCCACTGAAGTTCACCTACAGAGACGGCTGCTATCTGGCACTGATCAAGCACAGATGTTAGACGATTCATCAACAATCTATGTCGCTTTTTTTTTTTAATAAATGAAGTTTGTGTTTCTGTGCCCATGCTTTTTTTTTAAAGTTGAAAAGCTTAGTTTGCTGCAGAAAGGTGATCCTTGTCATAGTCATTTTTAAAAGCAATTTTATGATTAAACTAGGCACTTCTGAAACTACACTGTAACATCCCTGAGTTCTATATTTGCAAGCAACAAGAACAGGCGCCCAAGTCAGTTCTGAACAGTCCTGTGCTGCCTGGAAAGCACTGCTGTAGCACCCACGCGGCGATACTCATTTAGTGAGACTGACAGAACCTCGGTCATATTTAAAAGGGAAAATGAGCAGAAGCAGTGTTGGCAGCGTGTAAGGAGGTGGAGGCTGGAGTGTGGAGACGCTTCTCTGACCTGCGACGCTGTCTGCGATCAGGAGACTGTCCTCGGGGTCAGCAGGCACCTCACATGGGCCTTCTGCAAAGTGGGGAAGGCTTCCTATCTGCACAAGGCCGAGAGCCTGCAGCTCTCTCAGGGATTAGCTTGTTCCAAAACCAGCGAGGAGGTCTCTTCTCAATGACATGCAAAACGGTAGCAGAAACTTCATCCAGGAAAATAGCTGGAAAAACCTACAGGTCAGGAGCAGGGGTCCGTCAGAACAAAGCAGGGGATTGATGGCTGGGTTAGGAGTCGACATTGCGAGCCAGAGCTTCCCCGTGGGAGGGGCTGTGGATCTGGTCCCCAGGTAGGCCTCCAACTGCACACATGGCCCTCGGAGGGGCCTGTAAGGCTGCACTGACCAGTGCCCCCCAGGTGCTCAGGTCAGCCGGGTTCATGTATGTTCGGCGAGAAATGACAAAGAAGAGGAGCTTTGCTACAGGGAAGGTGCACAGTGCTCCGAACACTTGGTGACGACCCTTAGGCTGCAGGTCTGAGTGCTCCCCTGAGGAGGTGACCTTTCACCCCAGAAGAAATGGGTTTCTGGGCCTCAGCGGGTGGGAGGCCTGGGGGGCTCTGAGGAGGGGAGCAGGGCTGATCCAAGAAGAAAGAATCCAGCCGCCTAGGCGAAGCCCAGGAAGAAGCAAATGGGAGGGGCAGTCTCTGAGAAGGACCGAAGGAGCCAGGACTAGGACCACCGGGATCACCCTAGCCATGCACCCGCTCCCTGACTCTGCTCTCCCTAGCCTGGGGTCCGGCAACCGAGCTGCTGGCCACTGTCACCTAGACATGGAGCCCCAAAGCCGGGGCTCCACAGGCCCCCCACCTGCACTCCACCTCCAGGGCCCCGAGGTCCGTCCTCCCAGGACTCAGACGATGAGCTGGAGGCCAGGAAGCAGGTGGGACCACGGCTCTTCCCGGAGGCCTGAGGGCACTCATGGCAGCCTCAGGCCCGGCAGTGTCCCTCCTGAAGACCAGAGGGCCCAGGGCACCCCCGGCCGCACCTTCAGCCTGGCCCAAGCCCTCCCTGCAGGTGCCGCTGCCCAGGCTCACCAGTCGCTGTGGGCTGGACCCAGCAGGGTGTGGGCGAGGGCAGGAATGCCAGGGCGGTGGGACCAGCATGCTCAGGAAGGTGGACTCAGCTTCCCCAGGGCAGGGCCGGCTTAGCGGTCTCAGAGGCCCTGAGCCCTGGGCTGTGGGCAGGTGAGGCGGCCTCAGGGCCTGAGGCAGGACTTGGCCTCCGACTCAGCCATGGCTTCTCCACCCCACTATCTCCAGGTTCTGAGCTGCACCCGAGAGAGAAAACTCTACCCCAGTTGGAACACAGACCAGAGAACTCGTGGAATAAAAGCAGGGCATTTAATGGCGTGTCTGCAAAGGCTTCATTGCTTCCTGCTCACCCCCTGCGACAGAGCTCAGAGATGTGTGGGCATTTTGAGAAAAACCTACTTTCCTAGAAATAAACACTCACCTCAGCAAATCCCTACCACCCACTACAACGCAAGCCCGTGTCTGTGCTGTTGGCTCACTCCTAGCCTTCAAACACTTCAGGATGAGAGGCTCCAGCGTATCTGAAAACGTCAACATTTCACTGGGAGGGACATCGTGCTCGGCCCGGGGCGGAATCTGCGGCGGGGTGGACGCTGTTCTTTGAAGAGCCAGGCTGCCTTCCCAGAGGGTGATATCCTATGTAGTCTCCACTGACATGCGTCACTGGCGTGGACAGCCGGCTGGTGCGGAGCCGTGGCCCCTCCCCGGTCAGTGTCCTGTTGTTTGGAAACTTCATGGTTCTGTCTTTCTCGGAGCAGCCTGTGAATGGGGCCACCTCCTCTCTGGCCTCCAGCCGAGCCCCACTGCCACCGTATGCCTTGTCCGCCCGCACCGCACGCCCTGCTCCCTGCATCTGGCTGGCTGTGCGTGCACACATCCAAATTCCAAGACACACAAAAACTCCAAAGACAAAAATATCTTAATGCATTTGAATATCCAGTTTCTATGGAGACAGAAATCAAAGTGAACTAATGAGAGGGGTTTAAAATGTTTTTTTTTTAAATACTTCTAGCCTGATGCTTTACATTTCTGGAGTGTGTTGAAATGCCCAGGAGCTGGTTATTATTCCAAACACACTTTGCTAAAAGGCAACCCCGCATTCTAATGAGATTTGTTGATGACAGCTCATTTTCATTGCTGTGCTCTTGCTGACCCTTACAAATGCTTTGATTACACAGTAAGGTGGCAATTTTGAAACTTCTGGGCTCTGAGAAACTCTCTGATCCTTCTCACACCCAGACCCAGGGCGGGGCTGGTCAGCATCGGGCCGTGGGCACAGATTCAATGTGCTGCTTCTTTCAAGGGACCCCAGGAGATGTTTTGTAAGGTGTCACCAAATTCAGTTTGCAGATGACTGCACTTCGGATAAGCCACCTAATTTCTGGGCCTTTTGCTCAGAATACAAGACTGTCAAAATACGCGCACACAGCCTGGCACACGGTCCATTTTGTCACTTGTGTTCCAGAGGAATTACAGACTGACCTTGACAACAACCTAGTTAGAAAAGCAAATTCCATTATGGCCTGTGCTGCTCTTGAAGACGTCTGCAGGACACACATGAGAGATGGCCTTCTGTGCTCAGAGAAAACTGTGATGGACGGAAACACTGTCTCACGGTGATTGCTGCCCAAGGCTCTCCAGGGAGCTGACCCATCTCATGGCTGAACTCCAGCCCCTGTACCCTGAGCTCAGCAGGGCGCCCCACGCCGCCCCTGGAATGGCTGCACCGCAACCCCCGAGCACGTCTCCCTCTGCGCAGACTCCCCTTCTGCCTGTGTCTCTCCGCATCTGACCTACTTCCTAGGCTCCACGCACATCCTTGGAACTGGTCTTTGCTCCAAACAGTGGGTTCCTCGTGCCTCTCTCACCTCTGTGACTTGAACCCACACACAGCGCCCGGCAGACTTTGAATCTTCACCATCTGCGGTGAGTACAGTCTGCATCCATGGATAACAGATCCCCTGGCACCAAACCGTGGTCCTGCACCTTCACAGGGGCTGCACCCCTGGAGCGGGTTGGGGGTGTGCCCTCAGCCCCACTGCGCTGGGGAATCGGCTTTCACAGTTTACAAGTTCGCAGGTGACGGGGCCCGATGCAGAGACCCGATTGCAGAGATGTTGCCACCAGCTATGAGTCCGTGCGTGCAAGGGCTGGCCTCAGTCTGTCTCCATGTGTCACATGCCTGCCCACAGCAGGGAAACTGACCCCAGATCCTGCATGTTGCCAACTGTGTCAGAACAGAGATGACATGAAGGAAGGAAGCCTCCCTCTCACCGAGCCCTGCCCAGGCTGGTGCCAGTCTCCTGGATCTTCGCGCTCAGGCTGCATCCCTAACTCATGGGTTAAGGATGCATCCCCAATATCCCTAACTCATGGGCTGGTTCCTGTGGAGCTGGGAAGGTGTCAGCTTGGTGGATACGGGGCTCACACTCTGCCCTGGGTGCAGGGCCAGCTGCTGTGTGCGGTGTGAGCAGGTGGGCCGGGTGGTGAAGCCTTCTTGACTGTGCAGGGTGGCCCCCCCATGAGGGCACAGCTGCGCCTATGTCTGCCTGGAAGGTGGGCCGGGAGCCCATGCATGGGCCAGAACCGGGGCACACTCCTCAGACCCTCTCGTCTGTACTCCTGTCAAGGCTGCTGCTCTGCGGTGCCATCAGAACAGGGAACAAGGCTGGTGCAGGCCTGTGGATACTAACACCCTCCCAAGTCACAAAGCCCAGAGCCAGAATCCGACAACGGGGGTGGGGTGATGCCACGGAGGGGCCTGAAAAAGATGAGGAGCCTCATCTCAAGTTGGGTGTCCGTGACATGTATGCAGGGAGATAGGCACTGCTTTAGAATAAATGCCCAAATCTGGTTTTTCCCTTTGATTGGGATTAAGAGAAGGGCTTCTCCAATGGCTCAAGTGGGAAAGAATCTGCCTGCAATGCCAGAGACACAGGAGATGCAGGTTTGATCCCTTGGTCGGGAAGATCCCCTGGAGAAGGGAAGGGCAACCCACTCCAGTATTCTTGCCTGAAGAATTCTGTGGATGGAGGAACCTTACTACAGTCCACAGGGTCACAAAGAGTTGGACACAACTGAGCTACTAACACAAACATTGTTACTAAATCAGAAAAACATAATCTAGAAAGGACTTTCTAATCTAGAAAGGACTCAAACGTCCCACCTTCCCTCCACACTCCTGATGCAGGGGATGCTATCAGGGTAGATAGCCCTTGATGAAGGGTGAGATCATTGGGTGGACTGAGCTGGAATGGGGCCCCCCAGCCTGAACCTCTATGGGAGCTGCCTCTTCGAATACGCAATGATGACCTTCATTACAAGTACCTTGCCGGGTGATTGAAAAAATTAAATGACACGGAAACCAGTGGCTATGCACCGACTAAGTGATGAGAAGCACAGAAGGTGGACCTACATGTGTGTGCAAAGGTCAAGATGGTGAGCAAGCAGAACTGGCAGGAAGGCTTTTTTTTTTTTTTTTTAAATAATAAATAGGACCCGTGTTACTCAAGAAACTTTAAAAACCGCCATGGAAATCAACGAGAAGTAAATGGTCTGGAATTCATGATGATGGGGACTTTCAAGTTTACAGTCTGAAGGTGTGATGAGTTTTCAAACATAGATGGTATGCATGTAAATCCATCAGTACTTTAAGTTAAAAATTACAAGAACATGTTTACTAAGCAGTTTTAAAAGGATTGCTTATTACAGCACTTCTTTTAAAATAAAAAAGAATTATTTTTTTGTACAAGTTCTAACTCTCAAGTAGTTGTTCAAATAGCATTTTTCTGTCTCTCAGGCTTTTGAGTATAAAGAGAAACAAATATCAGAAGAGAGTTTTTCTCTGCTGCTCAGCTGCGGCGACAGCTGGCATCCTCGCGCATCCATTCTGTAGCATTTTTCTCGTCCCAGAATACTTGCACATCCATTATTGAGAACTGCGATGTCAGATAATTACAGGGCAGAGGACTGCAGAAGGAAGACCAAGTTTGGAAGGAAGTGGGGGCTGCGAGGGGACGTGAGGAAGGGCCCCAGGTGGCTGTGGTCAACACAGAGGAGACTAGTGACCGCCCGCGGGCCCCCAGCCTAGGACCGGTCTGGTCCCTGTCAGCCGCGCTCCGCACCCTCCATCCCCCGCCACCCTCAGTCAGCTGCAGTCCATGCTCCCCCCTGCACCCCCCACCCCCGCGCCACAGCGTGAGCCAAGCTCCGCTCTGCCTCAATCAAACCCCGCCTCCATCAGCTAAGCCCCGCCCCTATCAGTCGGGCTCCACCCTCATGCCCCACCCCCCGCCACCGCCTGTGAGCCAAGCTCCGCTCTGCCTCAATCAAACCCTGCCTCCGTAAGCCAAGCCCCGCCCATATTAGCCATACTCCGCCCCTGTCAGCCAAGGCCCACCCCTACCAGCCACGCTCCACCCTCCCCCCGCCCCCTCACCCCAGCACTGCACTTGAGCCAAGCTCCGCTCTGCCTCAATCCAACACTGCCTCCGTAAGCTAAGCTCCACCCCATCAGCTAAGCCCCACCCCCATCAGCCATGCTCCGCCCCTGTCAGCCAAGCTCTGAGACGTGCTTCAGGAACAGGTCCTTCTTCCCCCAAGATTTCACAGGAGGCTAGGCCACGCTCACTGATCCAGCCCTGAGATCAGCCTTCAGAGCAAGGAGGGATCCTGGTTCTGACGGCCCACCTGGTGATCCTGTTTCTAACTGTGGCTCTAGGGCCAGAGCCGTAAGTCCTGGGAGCTGATGAGACTGCACAGTCTCAGCCCCCCTGACCCGGCCCGTATCAGACAGGTTGCACAGGCAGCCCCCGGTGAGGACCGCACTTGGGCACAACTGGAGATTCCCCAGGGGCCACCCTAGGCTCGGCCCGGACTGAGAACAGAGGTGTGGGGTCAGGTTACCATGGAGTCGAGCCTCTCATCCTGGGTGAGCCCCAGAAGGAAACAAGGCAGGATGATGGTCAGGACCAGAACAGCAGGGAGGCTCCCTGCCCGGGGGTGTTTGGGTCACCCTGCTTATTTAACTTATATGCAGAGTACACCATGTGAAATGTTGGGCAGGATGAAGCAGAGGCTGGAGTCAGGATTGCTGGGAGAAATATCAATAACCTCAGATATGCCAATGATACCATCCTAATGACAGAAAGCAAAGAGGAACTAAAGAACCTCAATCCAACTCTGCCTCCGTAAGCTAAGCTCCACCCCATGAGCTAAGCCCCACCCCCATCAGTCATGCTGAAGATGAAGATGAAGGTGAAAAAGAAGACTGAAAGGGTTGGCTTAAAACTCAACATTCAAAAAACGAAGATCATGGCATCTGGTCCCATCACTTCATGGCAAATAGATGGGGAAAATGGAAACAGTGACAGACTTTATTTTCCTGGGCTCCAAAATCACTGCAGACTGTGCCTGAAGACATGAAATTAAAAGACACTTGCTCCTTGGAAGAAAAGCTATGACAAACCTAGAGAGCATATTAAGAAGCAGACATATCACCTTGCTGACAAAGGTTCATTTAGTCAAAGCTACGGTTTTTCCAGTAGTCATATACAGATGTGAGAGTTGGACCATAATGAAGGCTGAGCGCTGAAGAATTGATGCTTTTGAATGGTGGTGCTGGAGAAGACTCTTGAGAGTTCCCTGGACTGCAAGGAGATCAAACCAGTCAATCCTAAAGGAGATCAGTCCTGAATATTCATTGGAAGGACTGATGCTGAAGCTGAAGCTCCAATACTTTGGCCACCTGATGTGAAGAACTGACTCACTGAAAAAGACCCTGATGCTGGGAAAGATTGAAGGCAGGAGGATAAGGGGATGACAGAGGACCAGAAGGTTGGATGGCATCACTGACTCAATGGACACGAGTCTGAGCAAGCTCCAGGAGACGGTGTGCTGGAGTCTATGGGGTCACAAAGAGTTGGACACAACAACTATGTGTGGCCTCATAAAACGACGGCACCGTGTTCAATTTACACATCGGCTTCTGAAGGAGAATGAGAGCTTCACTGGGCACAGACAGTGCTCTGATGACCTCTGAACAGCCAGACCCACCAGTGTTTGATGTTTAGCTGACATTTGAGGGACGATTGAAAAGTGCACAGAAGGTGACGCACCGTCCAGAGTCAGGGTCAGGACTGAAATCCAGGCCCATCGCTGTCCTCGCTATCTGTCCAACACTTTCTCAGGGTTATCAGTGCAGTGCACTGACGTTTAAACGTAGTGATGGGAATAGAAAGCTGAATGAAAAAGCTGAATCTCTACATGGAAAATAGGTTTAAAAAGAATAGCAAAGAACGGTCCAAGTTTCTGAGATGGCTACCTGAAGTTTATGCATTTGAATTTATTTAGTGATATTTTCTGGGGCTTCTCCAGTGGCTTAGCAGCAAAGAATCTGCCTGCCAAAGCAGGAGACGTGGGTTTGATCCTTGGGTTGGGAAGATCCCCTGGAGGAGGAAATGGCAACCCACTCCAGTATTCTTGCCTGGGAAATCCCATGGACAGAGGAGCCTGGCAGGCTACAGTCCATGGGGTTGAAAAGAGTCAGATACAACTTAGTAACTAAAAAACTGCAAGTCATATTTTCTTTGGCATTTATTTGGGTGTATAAGTCCCAACTGCTGGTGGTGTGGCTATGAAAAAGTGCTGAGGCTGGTTGGGAGTAAGTATCTGAGAAAAGAAGAGACTGTGGTTAATACAACTCTAAGTTATGGGGTCATAAGCCTGAAAAAAATGAGAAGAAAAGATTGGCTGATGATGTGAAGGACTCCTCAGAGTGTCCCACGAGGGGTCCATCTTTCTAATCCAAGAAAGGGTGCAAAGTCCACCACGGAAATGGCACCAGAGGAGAGGTGTCAAACAGAGGAGGTTAGGAAGGCCTTGAATGTGAAAGTGTCTCCAGTAACAGGAAAACCCTTGCAGTTTCAAGTGGAGGAGTTGATAGCATTGCTAGCAATGAAGAACGGAGTGTAAGCGTCCGTTTATCTGGGCTTGGCTAAGTCCACTGTTAGGCTGTGGGAATTACATGGATCCTGAACACCCTGGGGTGGGGACATGCTCTCTCCACCACAAAAGCAGTGTGATCAGGAGGATCAGAACACTGGAAAAGCCACACAACTGTCAGAAGTGCGTCAACCACAAGGCTGAAGCCACAGCTCTGTTTGCTTTGTTATAGAGCCAAGAGTGCAGTTTTAAAAAACCAATCATTTCCACTTCTGAATAATGTGACCCTGAACATTTTGGTCATGCCAGCTCGATGTTGCAGAAAAAGACTCAGTGATGTGAAAAGATAATCCTGAAACATGAAGCTAAAAGAGTAGAAATAAAGAATGATGTTTGATGCCATAATTAACCTTGTGTGGGAGGGAGCAAGGAGAGGAAACATAAATAGGGCCATCTTTGGGGGGAAGGATTGTATCTTTTTGTGTTCATCTGTGCTGTTTAAACTTTCTATGGTGATTATGAATTACTTTTGCAACATGAAAAAGGTTGTTATTTTTAAAGCATATGTTTGAGCTACTCAGTATTAACCCAGTATTATCTGTACTATTAAAATGATAATATAATTAATGGTTGTCTAGGAAAGACCAAATATTAAGTGAATGATCAATGAAGTTAACTGAAACCTCAGTGAGAAGAGTAACTTCCACCGATGTATGTGTTTACTTTCAAAAATCTTACTTATGGAAAAGGGCTTAAGCACAGCTGCCTGATAAAAATCACTAGAGGCCAGATAATGTAGGGGAGAGGCACAATCCTAATGGCTGAACTGATCAATAGTGTGAGGATCTAGGCATGGATAAGACAGCCCTTCGGCTAAGTTGAGGAAAAGCCACCTGTCACTCTGTCCCTGTTTGGTGCCTGGACAGTCCCCACGAGAACTGAATGAATGAGTGAAGCCCACTTTTACTCTGTGTTATCAACCCTGAATATCCACTGGAAGGACTGATGCTGAAGCTCAAGTTCCAATATTTTGGCCATCTGATATGAAGAGCTGACTCACTGGAAAAGACCCTGATGCTGGGAAAAACTGAGGGCAAGAGGAGAAAGGGGCAACAGAGGATGAGATGGTTGGATGGCATCACGGACTCAATGGACATGAGTTTGAGCAAACTCCAGGAGATAGTGAAGGACAGGGAAGCCTGGCATGCTGCAGTTCATGGGGTTGCAAAGAGTTGGACATGACTGAACAACAGCAACAATAAACTTGGAAAACAAATTTCCTTTATAACAGTGACACTTATTGAAAGATGAGGCTGAAGACACTTGTGTTATTTAAAGCACAGACATGAGTAAGGTATAATTTTATGCACTCACGTAATACAATGATAAATAGTATGTCCATAATTAAATCTCTAGAATCTACGAAAACTTAGAATGCATTTTAATGAAGAGATTAGCACTAGATAAACACTGTACACCAATTATATCAACACTTCTCTTCAAACATTACTTCTTTGAAATTGTGTTTCTTTGAGCTTGATTTTTATCCTCGGATTACATTTCTAATATGAAAGCTTCCTTTTGGCGGCTCTTACATACTTGAACTGGAACTGCTGACTTTTCATTTTTCTGAGTCAGCACCAACCATTTGGCCAGAAATTCCCGGAGTGGGGAAGGTCTTTGTGCAGACATAGGTCCTTTTACATTGGGTTTGTTTTTTAAAAGCTATTTCAGAAGTTACTCCTCCAACCTGGGCATAAAAGTAGCAGTTTAAAATGTGTGGTTAAATGAATGGTTGTCAAAGTATGTGTTATAAAACAGCTCTGTGAACACCAGTGAACTCCTCAGAGATGAACACAGAGTAAAAGTGGGCTTTACTCATCCAACCAGTTCCATGGGGACTGTCCAGGTGCCAAACAAGGACAGAGTGACAGGTGGATTTTCCTCCACTTAGCTGAAGGGCTGTCTTATCCATGCTGAGACCCTCACTGGAAGTGGAGAGGCGCTGGTCCCTGGTCTGCAGAAGCTGGCTCTGGGCGACCATGCCCACCTGCTGTGGATGGGGTGACGGAAGTGAGGGGTGAGGGGGTGAGGGTCTCAGGCCGCACTCACGACCCCCTGGAGCAGCACCACCAACGGTCACTGGCGGGACACTATGGGTTGGGCAGGCTGCTGTCAGAACAGCCCTCAAGTCTCTGTTTCTGCAAACACCCCTGTTCGATTGTACATGATTCTCACAGCGAGTGCTCGCCTTCCAGCTGACAGATCTCCGTCATCCCCATGGCGCGTGAAGAGCTCCCGGCCGCTTCTGCACTGGAGTGGTGGGGGTGAGCAGCCCGTTCGTGGAGAAGGGCCTATGAGCCACCTGGGCTTCTGCATACATCCTCGAAAAGTTTGCTTTAACGCGACGTTCAGCATATACAGTACTTTCTCGTGTGAGTCCATTTCAGAGTTAGACTCAACTGACATTATGGCACAGACTTTAATGGTATGTTAAAACAGACTGAACTCAAATGAGGCCAATTCAATTACAGCCTAATTTGGGACCGTGTTTGTAATTTACACATTTGGTGGAAGTTGTCCTAGGGCCTCTTACTTTAACCGACTTTTCCCCACCTTTCATTAAGAGAGGTGAACCCCAACACTCTACTTCCTAGAAGGACAAGAGGTGAGAGGGGCTGAGAGCAGAGGCTGGAGCCAGGCGGCTCGTCCCGGCTCACTCTGCCATCCTCTGGGTCTGCTCTTGCCACTCCACTAACCTCCGTTTCCTGCTTGAACTGGTAACAGTGACAGGTGTATTCTAGCTGATAAGTGAGTTAAAATCTCTAAAGCACTGCCCTGCACATAGCGGATACTCCAACACCAAAATATTATCACCTTAAAAAAACTGGGTTCATTTCTCAGCCATAAAAAAGAATGAAATAATGCCATCTGCACAACATGGATGGACCTAGAGATTATCATACCGAGTGCAGTAAGTCAGAAAGACAAATATCACACGGTATCACTTATACTGTACATGGCACCTAATATGACACAAGTGAACACATTTACCAAACAGAAACTGACTCACAGACACAGAAAGCAAACGAATGGTTACCAAAGTCTGTGGGAAGGATGAATTAGGAACTGGGATTAATCTACACAAAATACTATGTGTAAAATAGATAACCAACAAGAACCTACCAGACAGCACAAGGAGCTATACTCAATTTTTGTAAAACCCTGTAAGGGAACACAATCTGAAAAATAGATGTACATGTATGTACACTTGAAACCAACAGCCCTGTAGATGAATTCTGCTTCCACAAACAACAAACAAAACTGGACTCGGGCGCACCGCCTAGTAACGCGCACAGGAAGCGGTGCACAGCCACA
The DNA here is from genome assembly GCF_055505025.1 of Bos grunniens. Classification (NCBI taxonomy): domain Eukaryota; kingdom Metazoa; phylum Chordata; class Mammalia; order Artiodactyla; family Bovidae; genus Bos; species Bos grunniens. The sequence goes on along the minus strand of NC_141191.1, from coordinate 2,190,124 downwards.
GAAACCCCCCAGCCCCTCCCCAGCCCCCGGCACCGCCCAGAGCCCACAGCACACCGTCCAAGGGGCCTGCACACACTCCTCGGAACCCAGAGGGCAGACACGCAGGTGCGTGGGGTCAGGAACTTAGCCTGTGCTTTATTTCCACACTCAGTCCGGCTCCCACCATTCTCTGCTGCGATGGCTGCAATATTTGTCTGGAACAAAGAGTAGGGCCATGTGCCTGGAAACACGCAGGGTTTGGAACTGAGAATCAGAGAAGCCTTTGAATCTCAGCCCAGCAAGCAATGACTGTGTGATGCGGAAAAAGTGACTGAGCCTCTCTGAGCCCAGGTCCCTCGTCAGTGAGGAAAGACAGTCAGTATATCTGCCTGCCTGCGTGCTGCAGGAATCGGAAGCAGTGCAGGGAAAGCGTCTGCGGGGTCTCCCTGGGCACCACAGCCTCTGCAGCAGGGACACCTCAGTGCTTGTTCCCCCGGCCCCAACCTCTCTGCACCCAGGTGAGTCCCTAAGTGCCTGCTCCCCCCGCTCCCACCTCTCTGCACCCAGGCGGGTCCCCAGCCCCAGGCACAGCTGCCTGGGACCGTCCCTCATGAGGTGCTTGGCTGGGCCCCCACCTAAACTCAACTCTGACCACACACTCCGTGTGGCCTCTGCTTCATCCTTTTCATCCCAATTCCCGATCATGGCCTACCTGGTAAATGGTTCCTGAAGACGAAGCCACTGAGTTGGGGGCTAGCTAGCTCAGATAATGACTTTCCATTTCTCTCACTTGCTCTCATCCAAGCCCAAACAGAAGCTGGTATTTCTTCATAAACAAGAACTACTTTTAGATGGCCAACCATATTTTAACGAAACGTTTCTTCTTTCATGTTTATCTTTCATGTAAGTTATGCTATTTCTAATGAAGAATATTGATTAATATCAGGGTATCTGTATTAGACCCCATTTGAATTCCAGCTCCATCCTGCTCAGGAAACAGTTGTAAGCCACAGTTGCCATGGCAACGAGCATCATGTTTTTAGCAAACGCTCCTGCCTTCCCCTCTGTGAACCTCATTGTCTCCAGTCTGCAGATGCAAAGTGATTTTCTCAGGAAGCTCATGGTGGGAGAGGTCAAATACCACCCTTGAGAAAAGATCCATGAGTGTGTTGCCCTGTTTCTGCTCCCCTGTGCAAAATATTTCCTCCTTTGTTGCTAGTTTCCCTACAATATTTTCGAGATAGTTAATTCTTTTTAAAAATAAAAACTGTGTGGTGGAAAATGAGTGGTGAGTCAGCCCCTATGTATGTGCAGTGGGTTTTCTCACAAGCCACAGCTCTTCGGGTCTTGGTTGGTTAAATCAAACCAAGAATTTGAAAACGGCTCCTGGTTGGGGAACTGGTAAGATGGTTCGGAAAAGCCCACTGTAACTGGCTGCATGTGTTAGCCCTCAGTGACACAGAGGCCAGGAAGGCTCTGCGGGCTGCAGCCGGGAGTCAGGGTCGCTGAGTCAGCTCCCTGAAGAGCTGGGGTCCATAGGAGGCCTGTCTCCAGAGCTGCACATTTCCCAGTACACAGCCCTGCCTCCCCCCAGTAACGCAGAGAGCAGGACCTCAGCCTCAGAGGTGGAACAACGTCAGCGGCAGCTCCCTGCAGAGTGGCCTCTGGGGACAAAACAAACATTTGAGATGGACATAGTTGCAATATGGCAAGTCCTGCGCACGGGGAAGAGGTTATGTCATCCACTTGTGGCAAAAATATTTATCTTTACTGTATAAGCTGGGCTTATATTTACCAAAACAGTTGGTGGAGGTGAAGTAGGCTTTCCTTACACAGTCAGGGACCAGGGGAAGGAGCGGAAAGCCCCCATGGCACCTGAGGACCCTAGGAAGTGAGATCACACCTGCTCAGAGGCAGGCTGGAACGGCGCTTCACACGCACAGTGTCCCAGACTTCCCTGGCGTGACCACAACTGCCAAGCCTGGGGCCGCCGCTCCTGAAGCCCGCATGCCTAGAGCCCGCGCTCGGCACGAGGGAGGCCACCGCAACGAGAGGCTTGTGCATCGCAACTAGAGAGCAGCCCCCGCTCACCACAACTAGAGAAGAGCCAGACAAAGCACCGAAGACCCAGTGCAGTGAATAGTGGTAATACTCCACTAATAAACTGTGTTCTTGGGCCATAGAGCAGGGGGACTTGACTTCCCAGTATTAGGGCCAATGAGTATTAATGCAACTTTGGAGTTTATAAAGCAGTTGCTCACTGATCATGTCCTTTAAGACAGGTATTGTTAGGAAAGGAACCATAGCTGGTTACCATTCACCCTGAGGTCATGATAGGTGCACAGTCCCCAGGGCAAGGAACTTGAGTAAGCCTCACAGCAAACGTGGGAAATCTGGGGTGAAAACGCCAGCATGCTGACCTGAAATGGTGTCTGTTGACTAAACAAGAAACCAGGTTTGCAATGCACCAGTCTCCATCACAAACAGCCAAGATGTCCCAAAAGCAGGAACAGGGGTTGCCGTGGCTGCCACGATGTTGGCAAAAGTGAAGTCGGAGAAAGAAAAGCCGCCTAGGCGTGCGGTCTGACGGCCAGCCCCGTGGCCCTGCGTCCCACGCAGGCGACCGGTTGCTCATGGGCGTCCTCCACCCTCGGCAGGCCCACCCGCCCATGCCGACAGGACAGGACGCTGCACGCTCAACGGTGCTTTCTTTCCTTCAGAGCACTTCCACTTTAATTCGCCGACGATATCTGCAGCAGCCCCGTGGTCCCTGTTGGCGGGATGGTCCAGCCTGCCTCAGGGACAGAGGTGCTTGGGCAGAGGGATGCGAAGGTCTTCTCTGCCACCCGGGCTGGCTTCTCCCGCCCCGTCCTGGCAAGTCAATGACCCTGTGTGCACCCTCGGTCTGTCAGGAAAGCTGGGTGCCGGTTCCTCAGTTCCCTCCAAAACGGCCCCATTCACCGAGAGGACAGCTCGCCCAGAGCCGAGGTCCCTGCTGGGGACCTGAGGGCAGAGGCCAGGCTGCGCTGCCCGTGGGCTGCGGGCCCCTCAGGAGGCGCTGGGCCCCAACCGCCTGAGAAGCGTCCTCGGGGGCGACGGCTGGGCTCAGCGGCGCCCTCTTTCCTGTCTTTTCTCTGATGATGTCCACACGATGATCCTGGGCTTCCGGGTCTCGGAGGTGTCCCCCTCTGTCTCTGAGACATCAGGATGCCAGGGACTGGTGGGGATGTGTGTGCACTAGATCACACACGCCTTGCAGAGCAAGAGCAGTGACACAGCAGTAGACGAGTGCAGGGTATGACCAAACCTGGGTTCCTGCAGGTACAGAGGTCACCCCAGGGTCTGGTTCGCCCAGCTCCAAGGCCGGGAGGCTCACCCTCGGGGTTGGCCCCATCTCAGGCGGTTTCAGACGTTTGCTGAATTTCTGTCTGTGGACCCAGAAGAAATCCCCAGTCAGCAGGTTGTGCTTTTACTGCCCGGCATGCAACAGTTTTGCCACACTGATGAGGAACACGCCTCAAACATGCTAGCCGGCTGAAGGGCTTTCCCAGGTGGCTCGCCAAGCACTGGTGCAACCGAGTCTGCAGCACCCACACCAGTGCCAGGCAAGCAACCCCAGGCTCAGCAACAGGCCTCGTGCAGAGGGCTGTTTCCCACACTGTGCAGGGTACAGCCTCGGCGGTCTGTGCACAGGGCAGGCTGGTGGGCTGCTCAGCCACTGCTGACGCCCCGCTGTGGACCACACATGACGTGCCCACCACAGGGCAAGCCAGGCTGGTACGGGAGTGCCGAGCACGTGGAGGACTCTGGACAGCTTCTGTCCCCAAGGACGCAGGAAGCCGCCTAAGTGACCAATTTTCAAAACACACTCTTTGGGAATTGGTAGAAGGCAAGCCCAGCAGACTTCCCGGAGAAGACGTGAGCTTGCTCTTGGGCTCCCCTTTGGCGACCGCTCTGCAGAGCGTCGCCTGGGCACCCGGTCCAGTGGAGGCGGCCCCAGAGTAGGCATTTAGAAGCCTCTGGACTGCAATGCCCCTGGATCAGAAGGGCGAGGTCGGAGGTCCAGGGGTGAGCGGTCTGCTGAGGGCAGGAGCAGTCAGTGGGAGGCTGAGACAGGACCCACGGCCCTGGAGGAGGTCCTGTGAGCTTCTACACGTGCGTGCATGTTCCCGGGTCTGCAAGGTCTCCCACCTCCTAAGGCCTTGTCCTGCGCTCCTGAGCCTCTGCCTGTGGGTCCTGAACGAACCAGCCAACTCCCTCTGAACCTGGATCAACCCAAACACACCACAAGGGGAGTAAACAGGCTCCCCAGCCTAGCAGGTCCTCACGAGCCACTGCTGCCCGGGTTTTATTGCAAAGACCCTCGAGCATGCCAGAGAACAGACGAGGAAAGGAGTTGGGGTGTAAACGCTTTCAATGTGAAAATTCCAAATGCATTTTGCTGTTAATAAAAAGAAGACCCTGCCTTTCTAGAAATAATGTAAAAATAAAGTTTCAGAAACTCAATGCCCAGCACATTTCACTCCCTACCCCAAGCCAGCACTTTCGATGGCTCTGCCCCAGGAGTCTTCATGGCACAAGTAAGAATAAACGTGTAGCCAAAGCTGTGGTTTCCTTGATTGGACTAATCTCTTCACTGCAAGTCCTTTCAACTAACTTGATGCTTTACCCTCCCTCCTCTCTTTCAAGGCATGCAGCACTTTGTGAATGCACGAGCAGTTTCTCAGATTAAATTTGGCAGCTGCTTTTATAGAGAAAGCAGAGCCAATCAATGACGAATTTCTAAGTGCTATAATCTCGATCTTGGCAACTGGCCTTTACAAATTGTCCGCGCCGGGGGACATGGAGAGGAGAGAGCGCGGGGCGAGGAACACCTGCCCTGGTCCCGGCATGAGTGGTGGGCACCGCGCCCGGCGACCCGCATCCCAGACTGAGCCCAGGTGACACGAGCTGTGACCAGCCAGTATGGGGCTTCAAGACCATGGACCGATTTAAGCACCAAGCGGTCCCTGACGCAGTTACACTGGCATCTGCATTTTATGGATGAAAAACCCAAAGCGAAGAAGAAAGGCTGATTGAGTGGCCCTGTGCCCCACAGAGTTACAGGCAGAGGAAACCTTGGTGGGGGGCACCTGCGCCCAGGGCCTGGCTCATCCCTGGGAGCAGCAGGTCCAGAGTCAGCCCACCCCTCACATTTCAGGGGGAGAAGCAGGAGCTGCCCTGCCCCTAGGCCGAGAGCTGGGTGAGAGGGTCTGCCCAGGCCCTGTGACAGCTGCTCGGGGCGAGCTGCTGTCTGATACCCACCCAGCGGGTGGCCTTACCCAGCCGGCTCACATGGCCGCGCCCAGAAATACATGCTTCTTCCAATCGTCGCTATGACAGTTTAGTGATTTCCAGCCTTCAAAAACACTCACAGGATTCAAATGAGGGCTTCAACACCATGGTTCTAACCAAGAGACAGATTGACACGAGACACAGTTTTTATTAACAGCCTGAAGACACCCCGACGGTGAACGGATGTCGTGATGGGGGCGATGATTGCCACCCTGGTTTATGTTCTCTGGCTTGCAGGGCCACTTAATCTCACAAATCTCATACATCTCCTGGTCCTCACAGGCAGGGGCAGCTGTGGGGGCTTCACCCTGCGGGCCCCACGCCAGGCCCAGACACAGACGGCTGCCCTGACCCCCAGGAGCAGGAACCGCGGGCCAGGTGGGGTGAGCCCTCCCTACTCCTCTTGTTACTTCTTCTCACTACTCCATCCTTGGCTGAGTTCTGTCCTGTATTTTACAGACAAACAGCCTTCGAATCACCCCTGGGTCGTTCTGTTTTTCTTTGGAGACTTCAGTTGAAAGCTGATTCTCAGTGGAAATAAACTTGTGTATGTGTTCGTGATAGAGGTGCAGGCTTCATATGACTGACTTTGATTTTTCAACAAAGTACGGAGGTGGGTGCAAACTTCCCTGGACCTCATGGAAGAGTGATCCTATACTGGGCTCTGTAGCCCGAGTCTTCCTTTAAACACTGCGTCCCTGAGCCTGGAGACACTCTGGGTTTGCTGGAGGCACCACAACCACAGCTTGTGGGTCCAGGATTTCTGAACATAATCCCAGCTCCGTCCCTCAGGAGACTCCCATCGGTTAAGAGAGTCTCCTGGTTGGCAAAGTGTATCAGCTCAACTTCCTTGTGTTCTAGGAAGTGCATGCCTGTTTACACACGTGACATAAACACGCCTAAGTTCCTCTACGAAATGCAGTGATGTAATTCTCGGCTTCCCTGGTGGCTCAGTGGTAAAGAACCTGCCTGCCAGTGCAGGAGACATGGGTTCAGTCCCTGATCAGGAAGATCCCACATGCCGCAGAGCAGCTAAGCCTGCGTGCTGCGGCTACAGAGCCTGTGTTTTGAGCCCACATTCGGCAACAAAAAAAGCCACCGCAATGAGAAGCCTGCACACCACAGCTAGAGTAGCCCCACTCACCCCAACTAGAGAAAGCTCACACAGCAACAAAGACCCAGCACAGTCAAAAGTAATTAAAATTTTTAAAAATGACCGCATTGTGATCATATGCTACATATACAAATAAAAAAATTATTATTCTGTACACCTGAAACCCACATGATGTATGTCAATTATACCTCAATTTTTAAATAATAAATGTGAAAAATGCTCACTATCATTTATTCCAGAATAAACATAATATGGATGTGAAAAATGTAATGATGCTTTTCAATATTTAAACTGCATTATTGTTTTATTATTTTTAGCAAGGACAATTTCTAATGCCAGTTTTAAAGTCCAAATTAAAATCTAACCAGAAAAATCAGAGCTCATTGAGGGATTAAAATCTTTTGCAGAGAATCTTCAAAGCATACACTGAAACAGTTAATGAATAATGAAATTATCCCCAAAGGGAAATTGTACTGCAGTGATTTATGTTACCATGCTGTCACATAAACCTTCTCATTAAAAATGAATTACGTTTTCAAGTATAAACTGTCTCCCCACCTTCAGTACAATACTGACCAGTGTCCATCTGGAAATCAATGGCAAAGGCACAGATGAAGAGTCCAAAGTGTGTTCTAACGCAACAGTAAGCCCAGTAAGTAACAGTAAGCGGCCAGTAAGCCCTAGAGCACCAACACACAGATCAGCGACCGGAGACACAGTAACCATGTTATCTTCAGACTCACCGAGAGACAAGAACTTGATTACGTCAACCACTAAAAAGGGAGATGGGCCTAGAGATGATCACACTGAGTGAAGTAAGCCAGGCATAGAAAGACAAATGCCACACGACATCATCTACATGTAAAATCTAAAATGTGACACAAACATACTGATTTACAAGACAGACACAGAGTCACAGACACGAGAACGGACTCGTGGCTGCCCCAGGGAATGGAGTGGGGGAGGCCTGAGTTGGGACTGGGAGTAGCAGATGCACACTGTGATACAGAAAATGGATAAACGGCAAAGTCCTACTGTGTAGCACAGGGAACTACAGTGTCCTCTGATAAACCATGATGGGACAGAGTATGAAAACAAATGTGTGTGTATGTATACCTGAGTCACTGTGCTGCACGGCAGAAACTAACAAGCATTGCGGATCAACTACCCATCAATAAAACAAAATCTAAAAAAAGAAATTCAACCACTGAGCGTAAAAAGGAGAATCACGTGGCATGACAGAGTTGCTAATTATTGCTACCATGGCGATCACCTTGCAGTATTTCAATGTATCTAATTAGCATGTTCTGTACCTTAGATTGCATGTTATATATCTAATATATTTCTAAATAAATCAATATATTCTGAGCATCTACTTTTGAATCCACAGTTAATGACCCAGTCACCTTGGCTGAGTGAGATGAGTACTACTTCAATCTCTTTTTAATGAGCACAAATCACTGCTTTTCTGCCTTGGAGGAAGGATGCTGGGGGAAGCCCACGGTGACCACCCTCCACACGATGGACCTGGGAGAGGAGAGCTTGGCCCTGTCTCCAGTTCTGCTCACAGCCTGAGCTGAAGGCTGGTTTGGATCAAGCTGACACACTTCCCCCAGGCATCGCTGTGGTTGCAGATGTCTTCAGGAATTACTTCTCAGCAAGTTGTGGTAAGAATGTTTCACCAAAGGGCAGCCCTCAGCACTGCGGAGCACTTTGCAGCTCTCACGTTTTCAGTTAAGCTAGGCTTTCATTCTCTTGGCATCAGCTAGCATCTCCTTTATCACGTGCTGAAACCACAAAGATGAGTAACGTGGTCTGGGGCGCTGTGAGTTCACCATGGGCGATGGAGGCTGCTGTGGAGATGCCCACACTCTCTGGAACAAGGCAGTGCAGTGCCCAAAGGATGGGGGTGCCAGGCAGCCTCCAGTACGCGAGCTGCTTCTGCGTGTCTGGGAAGTAAAACGCCCATCCTGACACAAGCTCAGATCCACCTCATGTCACCTCTAAGCCTGTGGTCTGATACATCTTCTGACATCCACCCATTATTTCATTCCCAAGATCACTCTTACTTGGTCAAGAGTAATCACTACATTGAAATTAAGAGTATGTGCATATTTGCTGTTTACCTATTTTAAGTTACTACGTACATTCAATTTTTTAAAACTCTTTATTGAATATTTTCCATCTGTGATCAGAAATAAAATTGGCCTGTAGTTTTCTTTTGCTGTACTGTCCTTGGCCTACTTTGGTGTCAAGAAGACACTGTTCACAGCACTGTCTGCCCCTCGAGGCTCCCTCACCCCGTGCTGATTATAACGTCCTTCCCCCTCCACTCTCTTCCTTCTCTACTCCCCTCCCCCAAGAAGAGCAGCGATTCAGAATTTTTATTATAGGTTTATTTACTAGCATTTGGTTTATGTGGGTTCTCAATTTATTCTTCAGCTAATTTCAAAATTGTCCTCTTTAATTCAGATTTTAAAATTTTATTATCACGTATACTGTATTTGTGTTTTTCTTTCTGGCTTACTTCACTCTGTATAATCGGCTCCAGTTTCATCCACCTCATTAGAACTGATTCAAAATTTAGAAAGATGGTAACGATAACCCCGTATGCGAGACAGCAAAAGAGACACGGATGTATAGAACAGTCTTTTGGACTCTGTGGGAGAGTGAGGGGGGATGATTTGGGAGAATGGCATTGAAACATGTATAATATCATATAAGAAACGAATCGCCAGTCCAGGTTCGATCAGGATACAGGAAGCTTGGGGCTGGTGCACTGGGATGACCCAGAGGGATGGTATGGGGAGGGAGGTGGGAGGGGGGTTCAGGATTGGGAACACTTGTACACCCATGGCAGATTCATGTTGATGCAAAACCAATACAATATTGTAAAGTAATTAGCCTCTAATTAAAATAAATACATTTAAATAAAAAAAATTATTATCATGAAGTTGCTCATTGTATTACGATTTTTAAAAATTCTACTGTGATTTTTAAAATTTTCTGACTTTTTGGGTCAGTTTTGATAGAGCTTCTTCAATTTGATTAATTCTTCTTTTACCTTGATGATTTTCTTTCTTTTTATTTGGTGTACTTTGTTCTTTTTTCTAGGTCATTTTGCTATTTACTTAACTCATTTACTTTCCATTACCCCTGTTATTGTTCAAAATAAAATTAAAAAATTAAATTAAATTAAAAATCTGTGCATTTAAAAAATTACAATAAATATTTTAGCCTTATTCCCACAAGTACTGATATTAGTTTGTTTGACATTTATTTCAAATACTTCATAATGTTCACTGTGGTGTCATTAAGTCATGAATCATATAGAAGACTATTTTCTTTTAGCATCTGATTGTTTTTCAAATGTAAGGTGTGTTTGCACATATTATGGTTTCTAATTTAATTGCATTATGTTTACAGCAAGTAGTTTCATCACATTACTCTTTAAAATTTTTGTGGTTGATTTTTGAAAACATTTTTTCTGTGCTTTACAATGTTTTATTCAATATTTATTGATACATTATTATGTTATTAATATATTTGTAATTGTGTTGCTCATATCATCTATAGTCTCATTTTTGTGTTGGCTTAATGACTTGTCTCTAAAAAATAAATTGAAACCTACCACTGTAGATCTGTCAGTCTCTCCTTTGGATTTTATAGAATGTAATGCTTTATGTTGTCAGGAGCATATTAGCTCATGCTGATGGCATGTCCCAGGTTGAACATATTTGTAATCCTATGTAGTGTTTCTTATCGCCCTTTTTATGCATTTTGTCTTTACTAAAGTTATTTGCTGAGGCAGAGAAGCGCTCAACACTCTTTATCCTAAGGAAATAATTTCTTTCAATTATTCAAATAAGGATTTAAAAGGTTATTTTTAATCCTCGACAACTAATTCGACTTACAAAATAATTCTGCCTGTTTATCCATTTGCTATTATTGCTCATTCCCTGTACCTGCCCTCTGTTACTTTTTTCTCGAATATACAGTCTAGCAACATGTCACGTGTGATAAAAGGTCGAGCTTTGTGTACCTGATACTATGGTGTTCTACAGTGACTCACTTTTTACCTGGACCTGAAGGTTTACGCAGATGTTCTTTTTTGATCCTGAGGGGCTATACCTGACCCCGCTCTCGTGTGACTGCTGCTGCTGAGGAACTGCCTGGATCTGATCCTTGTTCCTTTGGAGACGTTTCAGCTCAGAGTATGAAAATCTCTTGACCATGGAACTACAGTCTACTCAGGTCCGTAAGGTTTTCCTTCTAAGGGATTAGATTTGACAGAGTGCCTGAAGAACTATGGGCGGAGGTTTGTAACACTGAACAGGAGGCAGTGATCAAAATCATCCCCAAGAAGAAGAAATACAAAAAGGCAAAATGGCTGTCTGAGGAGGCCTTACAAATAGCTATGAAATGAAGAGAAGCTAAAGGCAAAGAAGAAAAGGAAAGATATACCCATCTGAATGCAGAGCTCCAAAGAAAAGCAAGGAGAGATAAGAAAGCCTTCCTAAGTGATCAATGCAAAGAAATAGAGGAAAACAATAGAGTGGGAAAGACTAGAGATCTCTTCAAGAAAATTAGAGATACCAAGGGAACATTTCATGCAAAGATGGGCACAATAAAGGACAGAAATGGTATGGACCCAACAGAAGCAGAAGATATTAAGAAGAGGTAGTAAGGATACACAGAACTATACAAAAAAGACCTTCACGACCTAGATAACCACGATGGTGTGATCACTCACCTAGAGCCAGATATCTTGGAGCGCAAGGACAAGTGGGCCTTAGGAAGCATCACTAACAAAGCCAGTGGAGGTGATGGAATTCCAGCTGAGCTATTTCAAATCCTGAAAGATGATGCTGTGAAAGTGCTGCACTCATCCCAGCAAATTTGGAAAAACTCAGCAGTGGCCACAGGACTGGAAAAGGTCAGTTTTCATTCCAATCCCAAAGAAAGGCAATGCCAAAGAATGTTCAAACTACCACACAATTACACTCTTCTCACACACTAGCAAAGTAATGCTCAAAATTCTCCAAGCTAGGTTTCACTAATACATGAACTGAGAACTTCCAGATGTTCAAGCTGGATTTAGAAAAGGCAGAGGAACCAGAGATCAAATTGACAACATCTGTTGGATCATAAAAAAAGCAAGAGAATTCCAGAAGAACATCTACTTCTGCTTTATTCACTACTCCAAAGTCTTTGACTGTGTGGATCACAACAAACTGGAAAATTCTTCAAGAGATGGAAATACCAGACCACCTTATCTGCTCCTGAGAAATCTGTATGCAGGTTAAGAAGCAACAGTTAGAACTGGACATGGAACAACAGACTGGTTGCAAACTGAGTAAGGAGTATATCAAGGCTATATATTGTCACCCTGCTTATTTAACTTATACGCAGGGTACATCATTCAAAATGCTGGGCTGGATGAAGCACAAGCTGAAATCAAGACTGCTGGGGAGAAATGTCAATAACCTCAGATATGCAGATGACACCACCCTTATGGCAGAAAGTGAAGAGAAACTAAAGAGCCTCCTGATGAAAGTGAAAGAGGAGAGTGAAAAAGCTGGCTTAAAACTCAGCATTCAAAAAAATGAAGATCACGGCATCTGGTCTGATCACTTCATGGCAAACAGATGGGGACACAATGGGAACAGTGAGAGACTTTATTTTCTTGGGCTCCAGAATCACTGCAGATGGTGACTGCAGCCATGAAATTAAAGGAAGCTTGCTCCTTGGAAGAAAAGTTATGAGAAACCTGGGCAGTATATTAAAAAGCAAAGACATTATTTTATTGACAAAGGTCCATATAGTCAAAGCTATGGTTTTTACAGTAGTCATGCATGGATGTGAGCATTGAACCATAAAGAAAACTGAGCACTGAAGAATTGATGCTTTTGAACTGTGGTGTTGGAGAAGACTCTTGACAGTCCCTTGGGCTGCAAGGAGCTGAAATCAGTCAATCCTAAAGGAAAACAGTCCTGAATATTCATTGGAAGAGCTGATGCTGAAGCTCCAATTCTTTGGCCACCCCTCAGAAAAGACCCTGATGCTGGGAAAGACTGAAGGCAGGAGGAGAAGGGGATGACAGAGGATGAGATGATTGGATGGCATCACTGACTCAATGGACATGAGTTTGAGCAAGCTCCAGGACTTGGTGATGGACAGGGAAGCCTGGTGTGCTGCAGTCCATGAGGTCTCAGAGTGGGACACGAATGAACGCCTGAACTGAACACATAAACTTTGCTATCGTGACTGTGGCTGAGGGCATGTGTCAGCAGTGCCCACCGCACTCACACCGCTGTGGGCTAGCACCGCCCTTCACCTTACAAGACTGACACTGTCCCTAGTAAGCACTCACTCCCAGCCCCTCCCCAGCCTCACGGGCCACTCTCTGTGAGTCTGTGTGTCCCAGGTCTCTGCTGGAGGCAGTATACCATTATGGCTGTCCTGCTCCGACAGGCTCACTTCACTGGGCAAAACGTCCTCAGCATCCACCCACGTGACAGCACGTGCAGGGACCCCTCCCTTCAAAGGCTGAACTGCGCTCTGCTGCATTGACTTACACAGCTGAATGTGTTTACTTTCATAACTTCTTCTGGAAAACTCCACCCTCCCAAGGTGTTCCTGGGCTCTGGCAGGAGGGACGGGTGGAAGTGTTTCATGAGGCCAGAAGCACAGCAGGTGCTCAACAGAGATGTTTTAATAAACTCACTTAAGTCTCCTGGAAATCCAAAAATTAGAGCAAGGCTAGAGGCAGGACTCTCTCGGGAGCAGATTCTTATTCACATAAGCAGGGTGAAGGTCGAGAAGCCCCCGAGGCTGTGTGAAGAGAGCACAGTCTGCAGCTGCTCCTGTGCGTCCTCCCAGGGCGCCGGTCACCCTCCCCTCGTGGAGTCACTCTAGGGATGAGGCGCTTATGGGCCGCCTCTGAGCGCTGCCCTCAGAAAAGTATGAGAAGGGAGACCCTTGGGCTGACTGCTTCTGTAACGTGAGTGTGGAAGCACTCAGCTGTGTGTTACTGAACTCACTGAATCCTCTGTGTACAGTAAGAGTATACCACTTCTCACTGCTGGTTGCTCACTTCGGGCCACGTGAGACTATTGCTGCTCTCCTCAGGCTCACTCTGGGGCAGCTTCCTAAAGGAGATGAACCTGCAGGAACCCCTTCAAGGACTAGGAGCGGCCCAAACAAAGGGCCTGTTTCTCCTTTCCCTCCACCCAGGTTCTGGGTGCGCTTGTCTGGCACGTTTATAGAGACCAGGCTTCTACAGAGTGATCTCTTTAAGAGCTCAACACACAGGCCCAGCTGCCCGGTCTTCAGGCAGTTCTGATTAGTCAAGACTGATAGTGAGCAGGGCTTGGGAGCCAGAGCCCGGGGGCCGGGGGTGGGTTGAGCCTGGGAGTGGGGGTGGGCCAAGGCAGGTCGAGTAGCTGGCGGTCAGACCTCAGGGCACACAGTCAGCAGAGGTCAGCGAGCACACGGAGGGCTGCGGGGATTGAGAGTGCAGGTCTACCCTGTCCTGAGTCAGCGCTTGTGGGGCGGCCCCCAGGATGGGCCCTAGGGCTCTGCACCAGAAAAGCACCCACACTCTTCCCATTCAGGAGACCCGTCTCCACTTAGTGAGAGGAGCTGGAAAAGAGGGGGATGGAAGCAGGACCGGCAAGAGTTTAGAGCCCACAAAACTGTTTATAGTAAGTCAGTAAATCTCTGTTGATCAAATTAAAAATATGTATCAACCCACTGCTGGAGGAGGGCATGGCAACCCACTCCAGTACTCTTGCCTGGAGAATCCCATGGACAGAAAAGCCTGGCGGGCTACAGTCCATGGGGCTGCAAAGAGTCAGACAGACTGAGGCCACTTAGAACGTACGCAGCAGCAACTGGCCTGCCCCCCTGTGTCAGAGGTTGATGTTTACCGATTATCCATTCATTATTCTGAAAACAGATTTTCCCTTAAAATACAGACAGGAGTCTATGTTGTTGGGGTCATCTAAGTGTTTCAGGAAATCCGCACTGCTTCTGCCCAGGTGTCATCCAACCCCCACCCACCTCCTCCTCGGAGACCTGAGACCACCCTGATTGCCCACCTGCCTATGGAAACCCTCTCAAGTCCAGGCTGGAACAAGACTTTGGGGTTTCTCTTCTTCATTGTGTGTTGAGCTGACATGATCAGCAAACAAGACAGTCCTCGCTGTAGGGACGAAGCAAACGCTGTAAATCAAGGAAGCAAGAACTCAGAATTCAAAATCTTTGCGTTTATAATAATACTGAAAAAAGAGAAAGAGAAAAGAAAGGAAGAGTCTTGATAGCTAGAGGCTAAGAAATCTGGAAGGACTGGTCCCATTGGAACATCACCGTTTACAAAAGCAGCACAATGACTGCATCACACAAGGGTCTGGGTGAAGTTTGCTGGCCAACAAGTTACTTATGCAGAGCTGAGCTGTCACCCCACCCAGGAGGCTGTCTACTGATGGGAATGGGGGTCGTCATGACTGAGTGCCACGACTCAGCATCACTGAGAGTGAAGACACCCGCCACCCTGTGCCTCACCATGCGAGGTAACCTGAAAGACACAGGGCCCCTGAGATGAATTCCTGCCAAAATGGTTTAGCCTGAGTCCAATCCAGATATGACTTTCTGTGTGGAGAAAACAGGCAGAAGGAGCAAACTATAGACCTGCTTGGACTCTGTCAAGAGACACCACGTTTAAAGACACAGAAGTGATAAAATAACAGAAGGCCAGCACATGAAACTTGACTGAGTCCTGGTTTGAAAAATTAAGTAAACATTGCAAAGGCTGTGAAAGTTGACAAAGTCATAAAAGACATTCTTGGAAGAACTAGAGAAGTTGCACCAGGGACAGAACATGACAGGATAGTATGGAATGATTGCTAATTAACTGAACACGAGAATCTTAGCCATTTTCATACATCTTCCCCTACAGCCGTGGCGCCACGCCCCGTCACTGCTCTTGCCGGCAGCCTCGGCTCAGACACACACAGAGCCCAAGCATGCCACCGCCCTCCTGGGGCCCGCGGGCCGTCCTTGAGACCCCAGGGCCCTCACTTCACTCTCCTGGAAGATCCTGCTCATCTTAGGCAGCTCTGCCTCTTCTTTCCCCACAGTGACCCTGGACCGTACCATCACCCCCTAGGCTGGTTCTAATCGGACCAGTTCCTTAAACTTTCTCCATTCTCGGCGACTTTGGACTCTTTCCTCCAGTCCTTGGCAGGTGAATTTACCTAATTCATTACAAGTTGCTTCCTTCAGGAAACCTCCCCTGACTTCTCAGCACTGGCTGGATAGCCTCTGGGTGTGCCCCCAGCACCCTGCACATCCCTGCTGCTGCTAAGTCGCTTCAGTCGTGTCCAACTCTGTGCGACCCCATAGACGGCAGCCCACCAGGCTCCCCCGTCCCTGGGATTCTCCAGGCAAGAACACTGGAGTGGGTTGCCATTTCCTTCTCCAATGCATGAAAGTGAAAAGTGAAAGTGAAGTCGCTCAGTCGTGTCCGACTCTTAGCGACCCCATGGACTGCAGTCTACCAGGCTCCTCCGTCCATGGGATTTTCTAGGCAAAAGTACTGGAGTGGGGTGCCATTGCCTTCTCCGTGCACATCCCTGAGGGTGTATCTATCCCTGTGCTGCAGATGGATCTGCACTGGACGATAGATTCCAAGGTGCAGGCACCCCATCAGCACCAGCCCCTTCTAGGCCGTCAGTGAACAGGGGCCAGGGGACATGGGAGGCCAGCCCGCGCCTGGGGCCACCCCCCTCCTTCCAGCTTCCTGGCCAGCCACCCCTCGCGGTTTGCTCAGCTCCTGTGACAAGAGCTTCACTGTGTCCACAGGGGCCCATTCCCTTTCCTCATCCATGTGTCTGCCTTCTGATCACGTGAACTCTGCACCACCTGACTTCTAGAAGAACGCATCCCCGAGCATGTCTGACACCTGAAGACAGTTCCTGGCGAGCTCCTCTGTCCTGGGTATTTCCTCACTGGACAGTGAGGCGTGCCCTCCCTCCGTTCTGGCGGCAGCTCTGCTGTGTCCACCCACGTGGGGCAGAGCCACACGCTGGGATACCTTCCATGCTGGCAGATGGAAGTTCAGGTGATCAGAGTCACCCACCCCTGGGATGTCCACTCCTGGATGTCCACACCACCTGCTCTCCATTTTTGTAAAGAAAGCTGTTTTCAAGTAGCCCTCTGCCTTCATGGACTCAAGATCCAGGGGTGTGTTACATCTATAAACACAGAAATGCGGGTGCATGGCATTGTGTGATCTGAGACTCCAGGCCCCCTCACAGAATCCTGGCTTTTCTTTCCAAATAGTCACAGGCTGAGTCTCAGAATCAGGCTATCCAGCTCTGCCTGTGGTGAACGCCAGTCTCGCTGGATTACACCTGATCATTAGAACCTACTCCTTTCCTGACTGAAAACCAGACAGTATTTTCCACCCCAGTCTTTCGGCATCTCTTCTGCTTTCTCTAACTCCTCCTGCCAGTGTGTCAGTGGCCAGCATGTCAGTGACTTGACCTACAAGCTCCTCAGCCCCTGGCAAGGATTCATCTGCAAATTTAAACTCATTTAGAGCAATTATCGGAGAAGGCAATGGCACCCCACTCCAGTACTCTTGCCTGGAAAATCCCATGGATGGAGGAGCCTGGTAGGCTGCAGTCCATGGGGTCACTAAGAGTCAGACATGACTGAGCGACTTCACTTTCACTTTTCACTTTCATGCATTGGAGAAGGAAATGGCAACCCATTCCAGTGTTCTTGCCTGGAGAATCCCAGGGACGGGGGAGCCTGGTGGGCTGCCTTCCACAGAGTCGGACACGACTGAAGTGACTTAGCAGCAGCAGGAGAGCAATTATGCTGTCAGACCACCTCCTGGCCTATCTCAGTCCTCAGCTCCCTCCACAAACATGTGCTCCCCTCTTCATGTCAGTGGATCTCTCTCCTCGGCAGAGCCTGGGTCCGCAGGAGGCCTGCGGGGCGGGGTGGGGGGTCTCCTTTCTCTGAGGCTCACACCCGCCTGGGGGCTCTGGTCCCATTGACTAAGCTTCACCTGCCTGACTCCCCGTGACCCAGCCCCCTCTGGTCTCAGCCTCAGGCTTGTGGGGCAGTTCGGGTATGCAAGCTCAGCCCTGGACAGTCCCTCCTGGAGCCTGCAGTAGGCAGGGCAGTGGAGCTGACTGAGGACAGTGACCCAGTACTGTGGGCACTGCTACAATCACCCCCTAGTCTTAGCTTCCCTGGGAACCTGCCCATGAACCCTAGGAAAGGACACAAGGCAAGCAGAAGAGCCATGTTCAATCACATGCTAGCTGAGAGGCAGATTTGGAGCGAGAGTGCAGTGCCCTCCCACTCGAGTGTGTGCAGGGCAGGGCTCCAGACGGCAGAGACCCCCAGTGCCCACCCACAGCTGAGCAGCACCCCTGGGCCTGGCAGCCTCTGCACACATTGGTTCCAGCAGTGTCGGAGCAGCTGAGCTTAGGCTGCTGGAACCAGAGCAGGTGTGTCTCTCTGTCCCGGTGGCCATGTGTCACTGAGAATCACCCAAACACCATCAGCTCCACTTGGCCCCAGCCTTGCTATCTGTAAATGGGGGCAGAATCCTGGTCACTTCGTGGAGTGTTCTGAGGACTCAATGGGCTAATGGACACACCCGGCCCTCAGTGCCTGGCACACAGTAGATAAACATCAGCTATCATGATCTCTGACATGCCACACTTCACTTTTATCATTTACACTAAACCCATATGCTTGCTTCTTGATCACCATTCATCTCTCTTCTGGCTTTTTGCAACCTTTGGTCTCTTCCACATATGGAGATGGAATTTTAACTACACTCCCAACTTTAATAAAATAACTGAAGCTCTCCCCTTCCCCAAAGGGGCATCGGGGCATTGTGGCTGACCAAGCTATGACATAAATGCATCCTCTCTTAGAGCTCTGCAGGCCGAGACTTCCCCGCTGTGGGGGCTGCTCAGGTGTCATTATTATGGGGGCCTCTGTTTTGATGTTGGTGGATGAACTGCAGTCAAAACTTTATTCAAAACACAGCTGGTTGATGCTAACGGATACATGATATACAAGTATGTTTTCCTGTTTAAAAAGCCCTGGATGCAAAATTCAAAGAGGAGTCTGTGGCAGCCACATCCACAGATAACCATGGCTCCCACCACACAACATAAAGGAGCTGGGGGTGTTAGCATCTTTCAGGGAAAAAACCAGGTGTCTTGTTTATGAACCAGAAATGCACATGTTCAGAGCATGTGCTTTGGACAAGTTATTTTACCGTTGTCCATCTGTCACCTCGAGTGTTTTGCTCTGAGTTGAGAAGGTTAGAGGACAGTTGGCCTCGTACTCAGAAGGGATCTTCTGCTTGAGAGGCATGCTGTCTTCCAGGGCAGCCTTGGAGCAGCCATGGGAGCTGCTCAAACCCCAGATGGAAGTTCCCTGAGGGCCCAGAGAGTCGGGCAGAGAAGAGAACACAGGATGGAGTGCCTGCGGCTGGGGGAAGTGGTCCACAAGGTCTATCCCCCAACGATGGTGGGATCTTGGGTGAGGCAGATGCAGAGGGGAACAGAGAACCAGAGTGGGTGAGGCCTGATGTCTGGGCAGCAGCAGCAGGCTGATTTGGTTGGAGGAAAGGCAGCTTTGGCGGAAGGAGGCTAGCTGGGATGGCAGATCTGTCTCGGGAGGATGGGCCTTGGCTCGGGGCAGAGGCACCTCACTCAGCCTGCACAGAGTACTTGACAGAGCCAGGATGTATGGCAGGCATCTTACAGGTCCCGGGGGACAGCGGTGAGCACGACATCGTAGGGCAGGACGTCTTATGCAGGGTGAACTTGAATGGGAAGAACTCCCAAGTGGGGAGACAGCTGAAGATGCTAACACAGTTGTAGAGTGGAGAGATTTTTAAATGTTCACAGAAACAGATATTTTTCACATTCATTTACCTAAAACACTGTCAAAGGAGACTTAACTCATTGAATTTGAGGCTTAGGAGAGACCGGACGGTGACATGACTGCAACCAAAAGTGACCAGAAAAATAATTACTTTCTCCAAATGTGCACAGTTCAATCCATTCCCCAGATTGTTTAAAGACCTGAGGATATATTCTAAAATTTAACAGCTTCTGGGTCTCAGACCATTCAAAATGAAGTCCTGTAATACTTTTAGAGTGTATAATTTAATGAATGGCTTAATCATAATATACAGAATACCTACTTCTTCACTGTTCAATGGTGCAGACTATTACACAATGGTTTCTGGGGTTTTTTCGGTCAATGAAGATGAAGATCTTTGCAAGAGAATTCCAAGGCCCCAGCCCCTGTGGCAACACTGCCTGGTGGAGACTCGTGATTTCCTGATGGAGTAGGAGTCAGGACCTTCCTGCTAATGAAGTCATGGTGTTCTGGAGGGCAGAGGGTTCTTTGTCCCACGTTGAAGACTCAACAGGACACTGACTCTAGTCCCCAAGCACGCACTACTTCAGGTCTTGTCTTCTGTTCTTCAGGATGCGTGAACATGAGCTGCAGTTATGTTATGAAAACACAACATCTCACAGGAGCCAAAGGTTCCTGGTGCTACAGCTTCTGTGCTGCAAGCCTCTGAATTCTGCCAAGAAGACGGGGCAGTAATCAAATCCTTCAAATACATTAGGCGCATTGATGTGGACAATGCTCAGTCTCCCTGAAATCATGCCAGGACCCTTGTGGTCTGCTTGGAGACCTCTGTGGCATTTCCACACAGACCTCTGCCAAGCGAGGGATGGGGGCTACCCTGGGGCTGATGGAGAGGAGACAGCAAGCCCATTGTCCCCTGCCCCCGGCTCTAGCTCCTGGTTTCCTCGGAGTATTTACATTTCTAGTTTGCTTACTGCACTGACCTGGAAAAAGGTCATGTGAGCCTGGCTAGATACCCTCTCATGATACTAACTCTCAGAGCAGAAAGACAGAAAGACACCACATCAGACAGAAACCATCTGGGCCTTGGTTTCCCCTGTGAGCATGAAGGCAGTAATAGTGACGTGTGCTCCGGGGTTTGGTAGGATCGTGTGGCAAAGCCCCTGCTGCAGGGGCATCTGCAGGTACCAGGGGCCAGAGCCTCTGGTCCCCCCGCCCCATCCGGGTTCCTCTCTGCGGGGGAACAGGCATGCTGCATAGACACCCAAGTTCAGCAGCACCAGGCCAGGTTTCCCACCAGCTCAGCCTGTGGCTGTGAACAGAAGCGCCTTCTGTACAAATTTGAGAAGCATTTACACTAACAGGCTGCATGCAGAGGATGGGCTTAGGTTCACACTCTGGAACAAATGCCTGAAGTCAGACAGGAGGTGCGGGAGAAAGGCTTGGGCGGAGGTTTAAGGAGACTTTCCTTCCAGGACACCCAACCCAGACCCACTGCTGCCTCATTCCTTTTCATTTATTTTGCTCCCTGTAGGTGCCTCGGCTAAATCGTCCTGGCATTTGTCTCTGTGGACACTCCCCAGATGGAGCTGGAGGGAGAGCCCACGGATGCCACATCCCCCTCCACCGGCTCCGTGACCATGCAGGTCAGTTATAGCGCGAAACGGGAGGTGCAGAGTCTGACTCTCCAGCCCGCATGAGGGCCAGATACAGCCATGACAAAGTGCAACAACCACACAAGTGTAAATTACAGCACCACTGCGCAGTCAGTGAGACCTCACTGACATAAAAAAGCATGTATTAATTAATCTATGACCAAAGAGGCAAGAATATACAATGGAGAAAAGACAGTCTCTTCAATAAGTGCAGCTGGGAAAACTGGACAGACACATCTAATTTCATTTAAAACACTCTCTAACACCATACACAAAAATAAACTCAAAATGGATTAAAGAGCTAAATGTTTAAGACCAGATACTATAAAACTCTTGGAGGAAAACATAGGCAGAACACTTTGACATAAATTGCAGCAATTTCTTTTTGGATCCACCTCCTGGAGTAATGAAAATAAAAACAGAATAAACAAATGGGACCTAATTAAACTTAAAAGCTTTTGCACGGCAAAGGAAACCATAAACAAATCGAAAAGACAATCTAAAGAGTGGAAGAAAATATTTGCAAATGAAGCAACTGACAAGGGATTAATCTCCAAAATATACAAACAGCATATGCAGCTCAATATCAAAAAAACAAACAACCCAATTTAGAAAATGGGCTGAAGATGTAAATAGACATTTCTCTGAAGAAGACACAGAGATGGCCAAGAGGCACATGAAAAGATGCTCAACATTGCTAAATATTAGAGAAATGCAAATCAAGACTACAATGAATTATCACCTCACACCAGTCAAAATGACCATCACAAAAAAGTCTGCTGCTGCCGCTGCTGCTGCTAAGTTGCTTCCGTCGTGTCTGAGTCTGTGCGACCCCATACGTCTACAAAGAATAAATCCTGGAGAGGGTGTGCAGAAGAGCATACCCTCCTACACTGATGCTGGGAATGTAAATTGGTGCAGCCACTGTGGAGAACAGTAATGCACCCCAATGTTCATAGCAGCACTGTTACAATAGCCAAGACATGGAAGCACCTTAAATGTCCATCAACTGATGAATGGATAAAGATGTGGTACATATATACAATGTGGTATTACTCAGGCATAAAAAAGAATGAAATAATGCCATTTGCAGCAGCATGGATGCAACTAGAGATTATCATACTAAGTGAAGTAAGTCAGAGAAACCCAAATACCGTATGATACTGCTCATAAGTGGAATCTAATTTTTAAGTGATACAAATGAACTTATTTAGAAAACAAAAACCGACTCACATATTTTGGTTATTAAAGGGGAAATATGGGGAGGAGGGATAAATCAGGAGCTTGGGGTTCACACATCACTACTATAATCAACAAGAACCTACTGTACAGCACAGGGAACTGTGCTCAGTAGTCTGCAATAACCTACATGGGTAAAGAATCTGAAAAAGAATGGATACATGTATATGTGTAACTGGACCATTCTGCTGTGCACCTGAAACTCACGAAGCATCATAAGTCAACTACACTTCAGTACAATGTTTAAAAAGACCTAAAACTAGAAAATAAAATAAAAAATTACAAAGCACATATTAACTTAGAACTTCAAATGCTCGACTAATCATTGGAGATCAGTTGCCATGGAGATGTCAGGGTAAGAACCTAGTAAATGTTGTATCAGGTCAAATTAATAACCCTTGTGTCTTTGACACTGGTACTTTGATGTTCAAAGTGAGCATTTAGAATAATTTGAAAAGTATTAAACAGTCCCTCCAGCTTACATTATGAAATGTCCATTACATCTCTATCACCTAAAAGCATCTCAGGCTCTTTTGAAGTTATTTTTATATTCACCCTTCATTACCTTTGCAGGAGTAACCAGCTTTAACGCCTATCATACTTCCCCAATCCTTAGTTTAAAAACTTCACTTTCCATCATGAAATTATTATTTTAAACCATAAAAGAACAACAGAAAGCCAGGAGAAAATGAGAAATGAAAGTTTAGTATCATAAAGCCGATTTCTGGTTGCTTGGACTCAAGTCCCCAGATGGAAGATAAGATTCGGACAGACACAGGAAGGTAGGGAAGCTGTTTGTGTACGTATAGACACGCACACACAGCCATAGACTGGACACGGGGGAGACAGCGACCAAGGCCCTTTGTACTTATCTCACAGGCTGTTTGCTGCTTTTAAGTCAAGACGTGTTGAGGGCAGAAGCCACTAGACTTGAATGGACGGTGATCATGGGGCAGGGTCTGCTGGACTCTGCACTTCCCCTGCCAGGCGGAGCTCACTGTCGCTGACCACAGACATGTACCCATCCTGTCCTCTGTTCTACACACCTGTCCACTCGTCTGTTCTGTCTAGTCTCCCAGGCATTTTCCTTCTGTCATCAACTTTATATTTAAAGTGCTATTAGTGAGGCTGACAGCAGAGGATGGAGCAGGATGCAGGGCACAAGGCGCCGTCACTGAGGAGCAGCCACAGGCTAGCGAGAGCACAGACAGCGAACAGAGCACGGCCTCCGGGAGGACTGCGAGGAGCACGGGAGCGACAGCAGGGGTGGGGGTGGGCTGCCGCCTGGTGGGGAGAACGGGGCGGGGGGGTGTGGCGCCACAGAGGAGGGGGCCTGGAGCCGGTATTTGGGGTCTTCCAGGCTGTTGGGGGAAGAGGGGATTCAGGGAAACGAAACCAACTGACGCTGTGGTGCGTGTTCAGGAAAATGGCACGTGGCCCCAAGCGCTGGGAATGTGGGGACAGGAGGGTGTACCTGAGTCAGGGTTGGGGCAACAGCTGATAATCCCCTTAAGCTCATCAAGCCTGTACTGTGTGCCAGGAACAAAGCCAGGCACGCAGTGATTCCATGTGGGAACATGTGAATCTTCCCATGTGATCTTCCTAAGGAGCCCTGTTACCGCCACTCTGCGGATTAGAGCCCCAGGCAAAGAGCAGGGCTTCGAGGGCCAGAGACTGTGGAGGACACGCTGTCCCCCACATGTGCCCCACCCTGCCTACAGGTCAGGGAGGCACTTAGCAGATCTCCAAGCACTGAACTGGGAGATCAGATATGAGTACCAGTCAGGTAGCAGGTGTGTGGGAGGAAGGCAGCCTGAGGCCCGCGTGGTGGGTGGGATTCCAGAACTGCTGTGGGGCCTGCAAGCCCACAGGAGGTGGAGGAGGAGGAGCGGTGAAAGGGGCAAGTGGAGAGGACAGCAGTTGGCTGGGAGGGTGCAGCCTGGAGGAGCTCTGACATGCTGCAACAGGGGTCTGGTGCTGGGGGAGGGGGGTCCACATGCTGGGGGAGGGGTCCCCGTGCTGGGGGAGGGGTCCCCGTGCTGGGGGAGGGGACCCTGTGCTAAGGGAGGGGCTCCAGGGAGGACAGGAGTCAAGAGTGGATGCAGGAGAAGAGGCAAGAGGCGCAGACCTCTGGAGAGGGCTTGCGGGCAGGGAGGAAGGAGGAGGCTGGGCGAGGGCCCTGGACGTCCAGCCTACGCCCACAGCACCTGCTTTCTTTCCGGACCTCGCCTGGCTGTCTTGCTCTAGGAGCAGGGAGATCGTGGCATGGCCGTGCACACTGGGCAGGGGTGCCCGGATTGTCAGACAGACGGGGATACGAACACAGCTGGAGAAGCACAGCAGGGAGTCCTGAGGGCAGAGGCTTCAGACTCAGGGAAGTGGTGCTCAGCCTTCTGCGAATTCAAGTTCTGAAACATTCATGAAAATTAGTTTGGAAGCTACCTAAATGAAGGTAGAAACAGCATGGTGAGCTTTGAGCCGTGTGGCGTAGACACAGCAATGTCACAGGTGGTTCCAAGCAGGACCAGACAGAGCGCAGGGGTGGGCGGAGCCAGGGCCATGGACAGAGCCGGGAACTAGGCCCGGGCGGGTCCAGCTCAGGCCAGGCGTGCCCCGCCAACACCCGTCTGCCCTGCCCAGAGCCCACCAGCTTAGCCTCCCACTCTGCTTTACAAACTACATTTGCCGGTTCAGAGAGGAGAAGGCAACTCGGCTCAACAAGAGTCAGAAATTGCGGCTCTGATGTCAACCTGGGTTTTTAGCTTCAAGGTCAGGCTCCTTTTGCTCTTCTGGTCCTATATTTATTAACACTAAAACTCCCTGCTTTCAACAGCACATTTTTTGTGTGTTTTGATTATACAAAAGTCTGTTTTCTTTGAGTTACAATAGTATATGATTTAGCTGTTCATTGTACAGGATTAAAACACATCAGTTCAGTTCAGCTCAGTTCAGTCACTCAGTTGTGTCTGACTCTTAGTGACCCCATGAATTGCAGCACGCCAGGCCTCCCTGTCCATCACCAACTCCCAGGTTCACCCAAACTCAAGTGCATTGAGTCGGTGATACCATCCAGCCATCTCATCCTCTGTCATCCCCTTCTCCTCCTGCCCCCAACCCCTCCCAGCATCAGGGTCTTTTCCAATGAGTCAACTCTTCACATGAGGTGGCCAAAGTATTGGAGTTTCAGCTTCAGCATCAGTCCTTCCAATGAACACCCAGGACTGATCTCCTTTAGGATGGACTGGTTGGATCTCCTTGCAGTCCAAGGGACTCTCAAGAGTCTTCTCCAACACCACAGTTCAAAAGCATCAATTCTTCAGTGCTCAGCTTTCTTCACAGTCCAACTCTCACATCCATACATGACCACTGGAAAAACCATAGCCTTGACTAGATGGACTTTTGTTGGCAAAGTAATATCTCTGGTTTTTAGTATGCTATCTAGGTTGGTCATAACTTTCCTTCCAAGGAGTAAGCAACTTTTAATTTCATGGCTGCAATCACTATCTGCAGCGATTTTGGAACCCCAAAAAATAAAGTCTGACAAGTCTGAACAAATATAAGCACTGATTTTCAAACTGAATAGCTAAAATTAATGATGAAGCAGAACAGCATAAGATGTGTTTCATTAAGAGACATGAGGCTGCAGGTCAACAGACCCAGGATGGAAATTCAGTGGATGTGGGTGGTGTTTACTGTGGGGACGCCTGGCAAAATCTTTAATACACTGAAGCTTGGTCACTAAAGACCAGAGAAATATCAATTTAGCTGCTGAGTCAAATTGATTTACAAATACCATAGAATTAAAGCAAGGTAACTATTAAAATATCTTAGAATGACCGCTTTTACCTCTCCACTAGCACTCACTGTTCTCCCAGGATAAGACTGCTTTAGGGCGGTCAGCCTGTTTGGGAGGAATGAAGAACAATGCCGGACTGGGGAAATCCCTGAATCAAACCCAGGGGACTGCCAGCCAGCAGCTCCAGCTGTGCAGATGTGGGAGTGGGGCCTGGAGCAGGGCATGCACAGCCATGGGCCCCCAGACAACAGGTCAGGACTATCTCTGCCCGACCACCCTGCTGTCACCACGCACAGCCGTGGTCCAGTCCTTGGGGACACTGCAGGGCTGTCCTCCAGAACTTTCCCGGGAGCCCAGGACACCCCCACACCTCACTGATGACCCAGGACATCCGGCATACTTCACTGATGACCCAGAACACCCCCACACCTCAGTGATGACCCAGGACACCCTCCCACCTCACTGATGACGCAGGACATCCCCACACCTCACTGATGACCCAGAACATCCCCCACACCTCACTGATGACCCAGAACACCCCCACACCTCACTGATGACCCAGAACATCCCCCACACCTCACTGATGACCCAGGACACCCCCACACCTCACTGATGACCCAGAACATCCCCCACACCTCACTGATGATCCAGGACACCTCTCACACCTCACTGATGACGCAGGACATCCCCCACATCTCACTGATGACCCAGGACACCCCCACACCTCACTGATGACGCAGGACATCCCCCACATCTCACTGATGACCCAGGACACCCCCACACCTCACTGATGACCCAGGACACCCTCACACCTCACTGATGACCCAGGACACCCTCACACCTCACTGATGACCCAGAACATCCCCCACACCTCACTGATGACCCAGGACACAACGCAGGACACCTTCCACACCTCATTGGTGACCTGAGGTCCTGAAAGGGCCGGGAGAACAGAGAGGAAGGACAGTCTTGAGTCACCAGTGTGCTCAGAGGCAAAGGGAAGTCACCAGAAGCTCTTAAGTGGGGAGGACACAGGATGAATCTCAGGAGGAGAGAGAAATTTGAAAGTGGCATCAGGGGAAGCTGAGTGTGTGCTAGACCCGAGGCCGCGTCTGAAGAGCTTGGTGCCTGGGGACGCTCTACCATGGCTCGGGAGGGAAGGTGATGGGAGAACGGGGCTGTGATAAGGACCAGTCTCTCCACTGGGGTCCTCCTGGGGTGGAGGGGGGCAGTGTCCGGCACTGTCTGGAGTCCAAGGGTGGTGCGAAACATCCTGCCAAGTGCAGGACAGCTCTTCCCCCACAAAGAACCGCCCAGCTCACAACCCTACCAGCCTGACGGTGGGGAATCGCTTGCCACCCAGGGAGCCTTGCTTCCTGTCTGGATCAGCCTCCTGCGACATTCTCAGGAGCCCAATGCCTTCCTGAAGCCCTGGTTCCATATTTATAACAAAACCAGTCTGTTTGCATTTGGAGAACAGCTGTAGGAAACACATAGCATTTACTGGGGACTCCAACCCCTCCAACATGCACACGTGTGAGTTCGCAGGCCAAATGCCCACGACTTGGAGCCCAGAGCCCTCGCCGAGGCCGGTCCAGCACAGCTGCTGGGCCAGGAAGCTGTGGTCCAGGACGCCCTGCGTCCCCAGAGCTGCACAGAAAACCCGGCCTCGTGCACAGGCTTCCACCCCACGGAAGGTCACAATTAAAATTCAAAGTTAATAGGAAAGTAGCCAAGCTATTTTTGGCAATTTCGGACAAGGACCCTTTGCTCCACTCCACTGCAGGCTTCGCCAGGCAGTGAAGCACAGTGGGGTGACGGCACTCAGAGGGGCGGTCGAGGAGCATGGGGGTCAGCAAGGTGGGGCTGGACTCTGTTACAGAACCAGAACCAGGCTGACTTGGCCCCAAAGCTCTCCTGGCTGAGCAAGCTCGTGGGAAGACAGGACTCAGGTCATGGGCAGGCACCATGGACCGGTGTCACGCCGCCCCAACCCCAGCTCTGAGCGATGGGAGGCCGATCACCTCTGCGCCCCCTCCTCGCCTCTGGCACCGGTGTCTCCCTCTGAAGAGACGGGCGCTGGATTAGCTCTTCATGCCCTCAGCCCTGTGATCTGGGTTCTCCCAAAAGCTGTCACAGCTCTGGAACAATCTTTCCCCCAGCTCCCAGGGTGACACTGTGATCCCCCTTCAAGGGGGACATGTAGTCAAGGGAGGGATGGACAGACAGAGACTGGGGAAACCGGCCACACGGCCACGGCGCCGGCAAGCCAGGGTCAGGTCAGCGGCCCAGAGGAAGGCCTCCACTTCAACCTAGAGGAAGAGACTCCTCTTTCTCTGATGCTTGCTCCTTAAATACCAGAGTAGAACGAGGACAGGAAAACGCCCCAGCGGACTCGCCCAGACGCCTCTCAAGGCTCACGCTCTCTCCTCCAGACTCTGGACAGACTAACCTGGCTGCACACTCAGAGCAGCGGCTCGGGTCCCGGGGCCAAACCCTGGCACCCACTGTCTGTGAGCCCTCACGTGGGGCCAGCCCACGCGTCAGCTCTCACCCCTCCTAACGACCCCACTTGTTCCCACCTGGGGACTCGAGATGGAGTTAGCCTCCTGCCCTGGAGTCAAGCTCTGGCCCGTGTGCCCTGTGGTCCCCTCTGTGCCCCAGAGCTTCGAGGTGGTCCCACTGCTGGACTCTGAAACTCAGAGCACACAGCCTTGGGGGCCGGTCCACTCCCAGTCCCACCATGACCCCTAGGCCCCACCATCAGCACAGTTTCTCACGCTCCCGGACGTCCTGTCCTGACGGCCTTTCCTGCCCAGGAACATCTCCTGACTGTGTCCTTCCAACTTGTTTCTGATGTCGAGTTTATATAGATCCCAGGAAGCTGCTCCAAACAACCCTGGTTTGGAGTAACTGGTGCCCCAAACCTCGCAAAACACGTCCCGCAAGCCCCCTCTCTGGGGTCCAGCTGTCTGCCACCCACCTTCTGAGTTTCGTTTAACTCTGTTCCTGGATGATCCCTCCCCGGTCACTTCCGAGGATGGTGATGCCAGCGGATACCTTCCCACATGGAGCACATGCTGCTTGCTGTTATTGAGGGCTTAGTCTAATGGCTGATAGGCGTGAATGACGGCTTCAGGACGGAAATGAGGGCTTAGACCCCCTCTCTGTGTTCTCAGGCAGAACCTCAGCCCAGCACCAAGTCCCGCCCAACACCTCCTGTGGTAGATGGGAGACGGAAGAATGAAGTATCCTCAGGGTAGGTCAGGGCCACACAGAAGAGGAGCTAGAAGTCGGACAGAACTCTCTGTGACTGCACGCAGGGCACGGGGGTCTCAGGCGGCGGGGGGGAGGCAGGGGCTGGGGTGCAGAGGCAGCCCTGGACATGACCTCCACACAAAGGTCACACTGCTTTATTTAAAGCCTCCACAAAAATGGAACCATTTTCTCCAGCAAAAGAGGCAGGAAGAAAAAGACAGGATTCTTTTAATAAATAGCTAAGAGGTTATGTGTGAATTTGATGAAGCAAAGTGGATTCCATGTGGGTGACAGCATTTTCTTTTCAGAATCGCCTAAAACCTGCCCTAGTTTTCAGGAAAAGTCTGCCCTCTGCTCACTGCTCCGCCCATCTCCAAGACATCCCAGCCCACCAGGTCCTTGCCCTGTCTCGTGCGGCAGCGAGTGTGGACGCGGCTCCCCCTGCCCAGGGCCGTGTCCTCCCTGAGGTCCTTCACTCTCCCCTCTCCGCCCTTCAGAACCGGCTCCATGTCTCCTCCAGGGCCAGCCCTGCTCCTGGTCCACATCCCAAGGGGCCAAGGCATTTCTGCCCACATGAAAGGTTTCCCTCAGAGTGTCTAAGTCCTGCACCAGCCCCATGGCTTAGGACAAGTCGGCGAAGAAGGCAGAGCCGGAGGGGCAGAGCATCTGTGGTGTGTAGTTTCCGCTTCTAGCACAGTGATGATGCTGAGTAGCTGCGATAGTTGAATGAATAGATGCATTTTTTTAAAGTTATTGTTGCCTTTTACTGGCTCAACCCTACTGACATGGCAAAATGATTCCTGAAAAAAAAAAAACAACGCCCTCCAGGGGTTTTACCTGGACTGTCCACTCCTGGACAGACGGAGGGGTGTGGCTGTGAGAAACTGCCCACAAAACCATCTACTGTCTCTATTTTTTAAATAGGGGAAGGATATTTCTCTGAATGTACTGCTCACATGAATTCTGTGTAAGAAATTTCTTCCTCTCAGAGAGTCTGGAGAGCTGGCACACTCTCTGTGGTCGGGGTCACAGGGGCTCCTCATTTGTGCCCCGACGGCCTGGACGCTCAGAATCAAATTTATTTCGGGTCACAGAAAATGTCTTCACAAATACACACCTGAAATGCTGATGTAATGCATTCTG
Source organism: Bos grunniens (assembly GCF_055505025.1). Taxonomy (NCBI): domain Eukaryota; kingdom Metazoa; phylum Chordata; class Mammalia; order Artiodactyla; family Bovidae; genus Bos; species Bos grunniens. The sequence goes on along the minus strand of NC_141191.1, from coordinate 2,159,679 downwards.
ACCAGGCTCTTTTATGAACTGATCATGCTCAAGTCAGAGTATATGCCTGCCATGCATCTGAATGACCTCCTGAATAATGAGACCCCTCTTCTCCTGACGTCCATGCATTTCATCACTAACCGAGGCTCTGAGTCTCAGCACAGGCTGTGTGAGTCCTCCTGCATGAACATATTACATCTAAAAACAGAAGAGTGAGAGAAAATGACCTTCTGTCTCCAGAACCTCCTGCCAAAGGCATCCACAGCTAATGGGCCCTGTCATCCATGAAGAATAAATAGATTTATTAGTTTACTCAGCTGGAAAATGCTTGCTGGGAACTGCCAGTGGTCATCTGGCCAGGAATTTAATTCATATTTCCTGTCACCATGAAGCTAATATGGGCTGCGATATGGCCATTCAAATACTGAGATATTTTCATGCCCTTAAAGCAAGAGAACCCAAAAACACAGGGGCACAGGGGGCAGAGGTCTTGGGGGGAGTGAAACATCAGTGAGAGTTAGCCATTCATTAAAGAGTGGACGCAGTTCCTAAAAAATGAGATACAAGCAGGACAGCGAGTCTCCTCTGACTGGGAGCTTCCCGACTGCTCTTGTCACTAGGCTGTTTCTCTCTTTGAGTTGGTCAGTCACCCTCGGAATCTGTGGACGCAGGCTGTCCACGTCAGACGCCATCCCGCATGGCTCTTTTGCTGGACAATCTGAGTCTATTTGAGATCAATTTGAGTCTAAGATCATTTTTGATCTTTGACTGTTGCTCTTCTTTTTATGTTTTATAGCATCCAGCACAAAATAGGTAGAGGCAGTACTAACTTTTAAAGCACTTTTTCCATATTTGAGAATTTTAAATACTTTATTCTCTCTACTACTCGGAAAGTACATCATTATTCTTTCAAAAGATAATACAGTGATGGATAAAAATGATAAGACACAAACTCTTGGTTAATTAAAATTTTTGCTTAATAAAAAATAAACAAACCTGTTTTTTTTTTAAAGATAAAAAGAGCCTATTTTTCTATTGCAGAATTAATGATCATAGGTGATAAAATAATTCTAAATTGCCTGAAATATATAAAGGAGATTATCACTATAACCTTCCCATGCAAATATGGCACTACTCATGTTCTGATGAATATCTTTCTTCCAATATTTTCTCTGTATACATAGATGCTTAGATTTACGTTCTACAAAAGGTGATGTTTCTTATGCTATTTTTCAGCCTAATTAACACAAGGTTGTATATAATTTCTCTCTATTGGAGCCTGTCTTTCCACACACATACTCATCATACACGTGACTTTAAGTGTCCACTGAACTCTACATGCTGGATGGACTAAAGCTTATGTAACCAGTTCTTTTTGATGGGACATTCACCATGGCTTTTAATTTCTTGCTGTTACAAAAATAATGTTTCTCCACATATGTCTACGTGCATTAGTTTGGCTTTTTTCAAGATTCCATAAATATCCAGTGAGAGCTTTCTGTTTTTTTACTATTCCAGGTGCTAGGGTTCAGAGGTGAACAAGGAGTTTACATTTTCTATCTCTTTAACATAAATCTGCAGAAGTGGAACTCCTATCTCAAGGGTTATGCTTATTTTAAACTGCCACACTGAACATAAGGAATGATTAATGTATGTACATATATTACATGTACACACCAAACATACACTGAACTAGTGAGAGACTGCTCGCTGCAGTGTCAGCTGTGCTCAGGAGAGGCCCCCGGGGGGCTGGTACCTGGAGGAAGGTAGGCCTCACCCACGGAGGGTCAGAGGGAGGGGGACCCCATATCAGGTGGTCCCGTCACGGCCTCCGTACAGCCCTGTCCCAGCAGGAGCGGCATCTCCTTTTAAGTGCTGTGATCCGCCCACCTCTTCCCCGAGACGAGCAGTTGCATTCTTTTCTCTATATCTCGAGGGCCTGGAAGGCCTGGTCACTAACAAGACAGTCATTAGTGCCCGCAAGGGTCTGCAGGACATACAGTCCTGCTACAACTGCCTCGAGGTGGGGTGTCCTGGGCTGTCCCAGGACTGCGGTGTTCTTCAGCTTTCTGGTGACGCCCTGAGAGGGACATAAAGCACAGAGCCAGGACTTGGGAGGTCTGGCTCAACTCTGATACCCAAGAGCCTGATTTCCGGAACACAGCAAGGAGGCTCACGGGGTGAGAAGACGGCCCTGGTGCCGCCTCAGGGTCAGGTCCCCGGGCAGCAAGTAAACCTGCGCCCCGAGGAGGCCGCCCCCACTCTCAGTGTCCGGCACCCGGGGCCCCTCGGGGCCCCCACACTGTCCCTCTGCTAAGTGGCGTCCATCCTTAAAGTGAGCTATTAGATAACAGAATTTTGCAGTGGTTTCAACAATCTGTTCATTGCTTTCACGACATAATGTCTTGATAACACAAAAGTAGAGCTGCTGAAGCTAAATGAGATGAGTAACTATAGGATCATAAGCACTTAGAGGTGACCTGAGCTCAGACCTCTGAACCCAGCCGATGCAAATGCTCCGGTGGGTGTTGCAGGCTGGAGGGAAGCTTAATTTTCAGAGCTGCGGTCACGCACAGCAGGAACGGATACCTCCCAGATGTCCTTCTGAAGTAAATTGGAGCGAACAGAGATCTTCAAGATCCCCACTGTTTTCAAAATGACTCTTATAACCTTTTGCTCAGTTGTCCTGAAAAGGATGAAAAACTGGCCCAGAACACGAGGTAACCTCCTGACCAGGGGGTGTGGTGCTGCCTCGGTTACTGACGTGCAGACGTGCACACAGTCCGGGGGGCGGCGGGGCCGTCTCAGGGTTTTTGGTGAAGGGGCTGCGCTGGGGGGGCTCAGCCTGGCCTCGGGGTCTTCCCCAGTCATTCCCAGCCCCCGCTTACGTCTCAGGTCCTATCCTGCTCTGTCAGGTTGTGACGAGGGGAAATAACTGACCATTGGAATGACTCTCCAAGCAGGATAGCCGTACACTCTGCACAGCAATTTACCTGTTATTTAAAGCAGTCTCTGTGCAGCTGCTCTACTGAATACATGTGACCATCCCAGAGGCCATGATGGGTTCCAGCCAAGCTGCAGACTGGACGCGCCGTCCTCACTTGGGAAGGCCGAGGGAGCACGCATGGTCCTGACGCCTCCACGGGCACTAACCCCCTCACGACACTGCCACCACCCACAGCTCCTCCGAATCTAATCACCCCACCCCTCCTAACACCGTCACAGTGTGTCCTGCTTCACTGTGATCATTTTAAGAGGACATGTGCATTCAGTCTACAACAATTAACATCGTCCAATGTTGATGAGACCTGCATCTCCATCAAGGGTGCACGCTCTCGTGGGCAGACGTCTCTGCACACAGGTCATGCCCAGCCCTGGCCCTCGTCTGCACTGACAGGGCCCCACCAGTCCCCAGGCAGCAGACGCCTTCCCCAAAGGTGGGGGCCCGGGGTCCATGCCGCATGTGCTGCCCGTCTACACCACTCTCCCGGGCCCAGCAGAAGTCCACCAGCCGGCCCTGCTGGCACGGCCTTCATGACCGCACCCTTGTCTGTGGGATAAACTGGCCCCTGGTGGACCAGTCCACCAAGGGTACACGGAAATGCTGAAACAGCCAGGCCAGTTATCATCCTCAGAGCTGCGCCTACGCCCTGTATGCAGACCACCCCCAGGTCAGGCACACCATGATGGGGTCACGCGCAATGACTCGGGCCCCAGACCTCTAGGAGGGGCGAAAACAGACCGTGTGTGGTCCTACAGCACGATTAAACTACGGGCTACGCTGATTCTACGCACACCAGCACCTTAGCTAACCCGTGCTCCTTCACTGAAACACGGAATAGCATGCCCAGAACAACACGGGTGAGTGTTTAAATGACACTCCCATGGGGCCAGGCTCAAGCGTGAAATCGAGAAATCCTCACACTGGGATAAATGCTGCTGTGGTTGCTTCTAACTCCTCGTTCACTTGGGAAAGTGCGCTGCCGCCACCGCAATACAGTAAACAAGACACGGGTCACAGAAGGTAAGAAACGCACCCTGATGCGCACCTCGCTCAGTCTCCGGCCCCGCCGCCCAGTTACTGCAGAGCTCAGACCGCCGGCTCTGAGTGGAGAGCTCTGGGTCTGAAAACGAGCTCTCCATGAAACTGCCTAGGTTTCCTGTCCGTTCTGTGCTTCTCTGCTCCTGGTGTGTGGTGGGCAGAGCTCGGGCAGCCCCTAGATGTCCTGTGAGGGGCGGCCCTGCTGCAAAGGCCCTGTGCCCGTGTGTCCATGCGCTAAGCTGGGAAGCTTCTCGATGGGAGCCAGGCACGCCTACCTGCCCTCACCCTGAGAGGGAGAGCGGGTGTGGGGTCTGCTCACCTGTGGAGTGGGCCCCCAGCAAACACAGCAGTCAGGCTCCCCCCCCAGTCCCTCTGCCCAGAGCTCTCAGTTCCCTCTGCCCAGAGCTCCCCTTCAGGAAATTCACCTTCAACACTGAAAACAGACTTTTTCCCTGAGTGTGAAATTGTCCCCATACTTGACACCCAGGTTGATGGCTGCTTATGGCTTGGAGCCCGTCTGTGACGTGTGGGCCCCATGGGCTGCACACTCTGATTCTCAATCCCCCGCCCCCCACCAAGGACCTCAGTAGGGACCTGCCGAGTGCGGGGCAGCCAGCCCTTCAGTGACGCCGACGCTCCCTGGACTGTGAGAACAGTTGGCCTGGAGGTGAGCTCCACCTGCCAGACACCTGCCCCCAGTCTTCTCCCATCACGTTTTAAAAAAATGTTTCATTAAAGTAAATTACTTAATTAAAAAAGTTTCTATCTTAGCGTTCTCTTTCTACTGCCTCTATGTGAGATGATGGGTGATGGTTTCACAAGACACGTAAGGCAGACAATTATGTGGTTCCCCGTAACTGATACAGTGATATATGTCAAGCGTTTGTGAAATTTGGGAGGAAAGGCCACAAAGCCACAAAACAAGCAAACAAACAACCCACCTAAAAAAGAAAAAGAATGACAAAATTTGTAACAATTCAGATTGTACTACTCTTTTTACAGCAGTGGTTAGTGACCTAAGTTTTCACAGGCCTCAGTCTCCGGTCTCAAACCCCAGGTTCTGTTCCCAATGTGCTTAACGTCTACTTAGTCGCTCAGTCGTGTCCAGCTCTTTGCGACCCCATGGACTGTAGCCCACCAGGCTCCTCTATCCATGCGATTCTCCAGGCAAGAACACTGGAGTGGATTGCCATGCCCTCCTCCGAGGATCTTCCTGACCCAGGGACTGAACCCAGGTCTCCTGCATTGCAGGCAGATTCTTCACCGTCTGAGCCACCAGGGAAGCCTCTCGTCCCCAACACCCCGGCACGAAGCAGTGCGCTGCCTCTGGCCTCCTGCGTGAACTGCCACCACCTTTTGGTCCTGCTGTTTTCTTTGCTGCCCTTGGCTTCTCAAACACACCGTGATGCTTCCCTCCCCTGGGCCTTCTGGAATGCTGTGCTTTCTCTTTGATACAACTGCTCTTTTCTTCTTAGGGAATCCCCACTCTTTTTTAAAGGGACATCTCTCCCCAAAAGACTGCTCTTTCTTCTAACTTCTTCTCTTTTACCCTGCTTTTATAGTCTGAAGTGAAGGAATAAAGAAACTGCATAGAATCAAAATTGCATCTGTAAATCCTGTGCTCTGGCATTTGACACATGGAAACCCTATGACTTACACAGATACATTGATACAAACATACATGTACAAGTAGACACACAGGTAGAGATCTAGACACAGACACGCAGAGACGGCACCTTCAGAGGCGGGGAGAGAAGACAGGGAGAGACGGATGCAGATACACACAGATTCTTCATGAGTCTTGGTCTCTGGGAAGGATGCAGGTTTTAATAAATGTTTAGCCCAGTGGCTTTTCCTACTTAGCAACTTAAATTTATTCATGACCTGTTTTGAACAAAAATAATAAATGCCACTCATCTGAAGTACTTAGAAAACTAACAGCACAAGAGCACTATCAGATGGTACTTTAATATATTAGCTGCTGAGATGCTGGCTTGCTGCACACACCTGCTGAGACAGGGTGGGAAGAAGGCAGAGCCGGTGTGGCTGGGTCCTGGCACCCAGGCGCCTGCGGCTGGGCCACTGACCACCCCTCCCAAGCTGGTCCTGGTGCCCATCTGCCCCAGCAGCTTTACCTGTCTACACGCCAGGCCCCGTCTGTAGGAAGCTGCCAAAGGGGATATTCAAGAGCCTCCCTCTAAGCTGTGATGCTCTGGGGTCCGGCTTCTAAGTCCAGAGCCTAGAAATGCACTTCTCACACTGCTGCTGTGACGGCTGCCTGATCCAAGACGAAGCAAGTGGGGCACAGAACAAGCTTATGAACACTCACGTCTTCTTCCTCACCTGGCAAGGACACAGAAGCTAAACTCTCGAGTCACAATTCTAGCCCTTACACGTAGGGCCCCGAGATGTCCTGTTAGCTATGATTTATTCGGCTTAAATTTCAACATCCAGTTTCATTACCATCAAATTTGAGAAAACATAAAATATCTTTAAATCCCTCCTCTTCCAATCAAGCCATGGGAATTGAGAGGATAATGGAGTTGAGTGGAAGAGATTTCCAATCACAGAAGCCACACTTCAGCCCTGAATATGAATTCTACAGTGGCTGGGGCGGCATTCAGGGCAGAAAGCCAGTCGGGACCAGCCTGCCTGCACCGTCCGTTTCTCTTGTCACAAGTCCAGGAAATGCACCTAACCTCTGTCCAACTGACAAGAGGTATCTCTGGGTACAAACTGGGCCCTGGGACCCGACCTGCCTTTAGGCCCAGACAGGAAGTCTAACGAGAGGATGGAGACGCTGCACAAACAAGGGCTGCCTCAGAGCTCTACTGCAAACGAGGGCATCGTCTTAGTGCTGTTCAGCACCTTGCTAAAGACTGCCTGTTAGGTGCTAGCGGTGCTTCTGGGTACAGGGCAGAGAGCAAAAGAAAAATACAACTCTCTTCTCCCTTGAGCAGCTGACACGTGTATTACGGAGAGAGGAAATGCAGGCGAAGCAATAATAATACTAACAGAAGCAGCTAAAATAGAATGCTTGCTACTAACAGCATAGAGCTGAGAACAGAGACCGAAGCCAACAGACGGGAGGTGTCAGGAGGTGCGGCCCTGGGCAGGTGCAGCATCCTCTGAGTACAGACACTCCAGATACCATGTCCGGCCACACCCTGGCCTGTGGCCTTAGGGACTGAGGCCCTGCCAGGCTCGGGGATGGACCCTTCTCCAAGCATCCCTGGGGAGACTTGAAGATGTCTGGAAAACCAAGGTGTCTTCCTATGTCACTGCCATGTGACTCCTTCAGACGCCAAGTGTTAAGACGTCCAAGCTCACAGGACTTAGTTCGGCCTCTTTGTAACAGTAGAGGGATTTGAGCTGGACTCAAGGGATGGAGGATTTAGGAGAGGGACAAGGGCTCTGAGAATTCACTCAAGAAGAAAGTACCAGAACGGTCCACCCCCGTAAAATTCAGGCACTTCCGGAACTTAAATTTGATACCAAGTGAGATAAATAGCAAAGACATCAATAAATAGCAAAGACATTACTTTGCTGACAAAGGTCTGTCTAGTCAAAGCTACGATTTTTCCAGTAGTCATGTACAGATGGGCAAGTCAGATCACAAAGAAGGCTGAGCACCAAAGAATTGATACTTTTGAATTGTGGTGTTGGAGAAGACCCTTGAGAGTCCCTTGGACTGCAAGGCAATCAAACATGTCAATCCTAAAGGAAATCATTGGAAGGACTGATGCTGAAGCTGAAGCTCCAATACTTTGGTCACCTGACGCAAAAAGCTGACTCACTGGTATAAGCCCCTGATATCAGCTGGGAAAGGCCGAGGGCAAGAGGAGCAGGGGACGACAGAGGATGTGATGGTTTGATAGCATCACTGACTCAACGGACATGAGTTTGAGCAAACATTTATTCTCGCCAGTGAAAGGAGAGGGACAGGACATTTACATGTGCACCTCTGCCGGCTGCTCTGGAAGTCCTGGGTGCCAGGGCAGAGGGCACCCCGTCCCCACTGGCCCTGCCAAGGCCCCTCCCCCATGTGCCCGGTCCTGAGGACACGTGGTAACGGGGCTGTGGTGGTTCTGTCCATGGGGACACAGGCTGACGTGCTCTGGTCCATGTGCTGGCTGACTTGGCTTTTGAGATGGGTCACTGCCATCACCAGTGAGAGGACACTCAGGTAATAGCTTTTAGTCCAGCAAGAATCGTTTTATCTGGGTGAGCTGTGGGAGATAGTGAAGGACAGAGGAGCCTAGTGTGCCGCAGTCCATAAGGTAGCAAAGAGTCAGACATGACTTAGCAACTGAACAACGATGATGAGGTAAACAGAGGAAACACAGAGATGGGAAAGACAGGACGAGCAGCATCTCTGGCGGAACCGGCAGCACAGCCAGTGTCCCGGGCTGGACAGTGACCCCAGGACCTCTGATGAGACAGCATCTGGGACCAAGCCTTCAGAGTGGTGGTCACGGTGTAATGAGGTCCTGGGGGACTGACATCCTAGGTGACTGGTGATCGTGTAAGAAGAGGAGATGAGGGCCCAGATGCACACAGAGGGGTGACCATGTGGGGCCACGGGGAGAAGCTGGCCATCCACATGAGCAGGAGAGAGGTCTTGGGGGCCAGCCCCGTGAGGTTTCCGTCTTGGATCCCAGCTTCCAGAACTGAAACAGGTTTCTGTTTGCCTTTCCACCCAGACTTTTCCACTTTGGTTTGGCTGCCCCCAAAATCTCACACCAACTAAACAGTTTGATACTAAGTCGGGGTCCCTTCCCCACTGGTGAGGGGGGTTTTTAACACCCTGACAGCCTTCGTCTCTCACTGGGCTGCCCCTCCAGGCAGGTAGGGCTGCACCCCCTGGGCAGGCCCAGGCCCCACGGCGCCAGGGACCAGGGGCTTGTGGCCAGTGCTGGGACATGAGTGGAGACAACACCTGGAGGGGCCACGCTGAGGAGGAGACCACAGGGGTCCCAAGAGGCCATGCAGCCTTTGTGCTGGAGCAGTGGACGCAAGGGAGCCCCATGGAAATTCACCTAAATGTGAGAAGATGCCGGTGCCCCAGTTCCTGGGAGCAGAACAGGCCACCCTGACTGTTTTGTTGGAATCATCAAATAAACTGTTAACTCTGCAATTTACCCTGTGGTTTGCCCAACATTAAAAAATACACACCCATGAAGTCACAGGGAAGATGACGGGCCGGTGGGCATCTCTGCCTCATGGAAGGTCTGTGTTCACCTGTTTTCAATCATCAGCCCCCCAGCAGGCCCACATTGCATACCTGCTGGGCGCCTGCTCCTAACCCGCCCAGGGAGGTTCCTTCTGTTTCCAGATTGTCCATGGAGAGCACCACAGGGAGCCAGGGGTTCAGTGCCAGTGGACAAGAGCCTGGCCCCCCGTGTGGTCTGCAGGCTGGAAGCCTGGCCCCCCAAACCCCAGTTAGAATGTGCAGCTTCACCAGAGCCTGCGTGGGCCATCTGTGTGATAAGCGCGAGGAGAGGGAACGTGGGCCAGACGGGGCCGGGCAGAGGCCGCAGCTGCTCATGTTCCCAGGGAGACGGGAGCGCGGGGCGCATACAAGCACCCAGGCCGCCCCCCCAGCCCCTTCCCCTCCTCACTGTTCACACGAAACTTACATGTGTACCCACACAAGTGATGTGACACTCAGTCCAGATACACTGTAAAGATTCACACAACACAATGATTTTCTGCATCTCAGTAAGAGCACACACACACCAGAACATACTTCTTTAAAAAGCAGTGTTCAACGGGACACACATGAATCTTCTTTGTTACGACACTAAGATGCAGAGAGTTTCCAAGCCCAGGAACCAAAGTGCTTTCTATCAGCAATATGACACACGGGCTACGCCTCCCAGCTTTAAGGACGACAAGCATGGCTCTGGGACAGGAGGTGAAGGTTCCACTCCTGGGAGTCCCCGGCGGGGCGGGAAGGGCAGAGTCCTGGCTGTTCCTGGGCTGGGCTCATGGGGACACCACTGTGAGTCAGGGAGCCCAGATCAGGGGCTGATTTGGGCGTTATTGCTGATCTGTGGATTTCCCCGGAGACACAAACACATTTCACCAGCTTCTTAAAGAAGTTTGGGATCCAGAAGAGAATCTCAAACAAAAGCCTTTCAACTTCAGTTTCTGGAGGGAAGTTTTCTAGTTTATTTACTCTGCCTCATGTTGCCCAGCTAGGTGCACAGGTAACAGCCCCACAAGGGTCAAACCCTTATGCTCTGGTTCAACAACCAACCCCTCACTCCTTGGAGGAACTGTCTCACAGTGCGGTTTGCAGCTACTGGTCACTGGGTTCCCTAGCCGTGTATGTGAGGAATAAACTCTCCCCATTTCCAGGCTGGCCTTTCCTCCAGGGCAGCAGGCTTCCCTGTCGCAGTCCCAGGTGAGGCAGTGTGCGGCAGGACACCTTGGGAGGTGCATGGCTTGCGGCAGGCGCCTGGGTCGCCTCCCAGCACGCTCCTCCCCTGTTCTGCTCTCTTGCCGTGTTTGGGCCAGGCCGGGCACAGCTGCGTGTACCTTGTCCTCCACTCACCTCCGCCCTCTGTGCTGACCCACCCCCATAACCCCGGAGCCTCAGTTCAGGCACCACTTCCTCCAGAAAGTCCTCCCCAATTGCCTCTCCTCAACCCTCAGTGGCTGTCTCCTTTCTCCACCTCCAGAACCCTGTGGGCGAACTCGCAGGGGTCTAAGACCAGTCACTTTGCCTGCAGCCCCCCTGGACGTGAGGATAGGACACAGCTCATTTGCCTCTTTCCAGCCCTTGGCACTGAATCTGGTGCAAGCTAGGTGACATCTGCTTTATGAAGAAATACACATGAGGATATTGACAGTTCAGGAAATGATCTGTTAGAATTCCTGTTAAAAAGACGGAGGGGGAGAAAGCGGGAACAAAGGGGGAAACCGTAAGCACTGTGAGGACTGCCAGGCCCCCAGCACAGAGTTGGAGTCAGATGGCCCCGGTTGGCACAGCAGTCAGCACTGGCGTGGGCAGCAGGGCAAAGGGTCGGCTTCACAAGGACAGCTGTGGCTGGACAACTTCTCCAACGCAGGACACACACGGTGCTCATGCCTCACGGTGTGCATAGCTCCTGTCCACACCTGCTTCTGCTCCTGGGCAAACATTTATTCTCGGTGGTGAAAGGAGAGGGACAGGACGTTTACAGGCGCACCTCCACTGGCTGCTCTGGGAGTCCTGGGTGCCAGGGCAGAGGGCACCCCATCCCCATGGGCCCTGCCAAGGCCCCTCCCCCGTGTGCCTGGTCCCAAGGACACGTGGTAACGGGGCTGTGGCGGCTCTGTCCACGGGGATGCAGGCTGACGTGCTCTGGTCCATGTGCTGGCTGACTTGGCTTTCGAGATGGGTCACTGCCATCACCAGTGAGAAGACATTCAGGTAACAGCTTTTAGTTCAGCAAGAATGGTTTTATTCGGGTGAGCAAGCTTCCCAAAGAGCGATTCCTGGACCCACAGTGTCCGTTCCATGGTAGACGCTTTCTCCTTTATGATGAGAAGCACGTGGAATCAAGCTGAGCACCCCACTTCTGGATCCACAGGCGCAATGCCAGCCTTGCAGAGATGGGGGTGTCCACGTCTCTGTGCACTGTGTCCCCTGCATCCTGGGAGCCCACTCCCCTGGGTGCCCCTTCAGGGCCAGGCCCACCCACACCCAGTGGAAGCTTTTAGGCTGGCAGCCAGCTCTACCTGCAGGTGGACTCCTTTTGGCCCAATCCTGAGTCACAGTGTCTTTTTATTTTTTTATGAATTACTTGCCGAAATCTAAAATAAGAAGATTTCAGACAGAAGCCAGATTTCTGGCTTGTCTTGAAAGCTCAGAGACCTAGGGGCGCTGGGCCCGAGTCCCAGCCACGGCGGGGCAGGTGGGCATGAGGGCTGCTCCCTCCCAGGTGGTCCTGCCGCCCCGCCACCCTGTCAGGCCCCTGAGTGCTCAGAGTTGTCACCCCTCAAGGCAAACAGCACAACAGAGACTGGAGAAGTGGGAAGGAGGAGAACCAGTTATCTACCTTGACACTTCATGCTGAATTACCTAAGAAGAGTTCAGAAAATGATGAGGTCGTGCTTTTTAACCTGAAATGAACATCATTGGGAAGTTAGTGCTTTCTTAAAACTCATCCAATTGAAAAGTGCACGAGAAGAAAACAGACGTGAATTCTTCAGTGTTGGGGTGCTGTTGAGCTCTCAGGTTAAGGAAAGCTCCCCCCACATTGGTAGTGGGCTGGAAGGGACTCCTGATTGATTGTTATTAGGGTGGAAACCATGGCTCCAGGGACTCAGACAAGAAACAGGGAAATGAGGATGGAAATGGGCCCTGACAGCCGCGCGCCCGGCACACCCTCCTCTGAACGGACTCTGAGGAGGGGCCATCCTCTCACTTGTGAGTGACTACACTGAACTCGGGGTTACACGGTGACTTGCTCCAGGCCATGCTTTAGAGATAGGGAGCAGGGGAGAGGTCTGGGGCCAAACCCGGGTCACCCCAACACCTAGGCCTGGGCCATTGTACCCACCCGGCCCAGGGCAGATACGCCAAGGCCTTCAGACCCCAGTCCCAGGGGATGTGTGGGGTGGCGGAGGGGGGTGCCCTTGCCCACACGTGGCTGCCCATCCGTCCTGGGGTGGCTCCTTGGACGACCTCAGACGGCCCTGAGTACAGAGTGTGCATCCCATAGAAAGAAGGGAAAGACATCTCAAGAAGGGAGTGGACTGGCTGCCTCCTCCGGCGTCACCTGCAGACTCACTGAGAAAGAGACTGCTCCTGGAAGAAGTGGGCACTTGGCACCGAAGGACTCGGGGGAAGAGGAAACTCTGGGGGATGCCTCTGCTTGCACCAGCCATTTCTGAACAAAGTGAGGTGCCAGCTAAGGAGCAGTCTCTGTGCTACCTTGGTTCCCCTGGAAAGAGAGGCTGCCGTGTGGAGGAGGGGCCTGATACATACTCGCTGAATGGAGAAATCTAATATCGACATGGATGGGCCTCTGGACAGCATCTTGTCCTGTTCAAACTGTGCATGGAGTCAGGAAGTCCAGCCAAGGAACAGAACTCACTTAATACCAGTGACCCCAAACCACAGTGCCCAGGAAGAGGCCACAGGAATGTCTGTGCTCAGAGCTCCAGGCAGCCCTCCAGAGCCCTGTGCTTGGATTCATCTTGATGACAACCAAAGAAGGAAATCGAGAGAGAAAAAGAATTTCTAAAGGCAACGAATGCATGGATTGCTGTTGTTTTCATCTCTACAAATCATTAAGAAAGATAAATCTGTGTTCTCAAACACATTCTAAAATTAAAATGACAAATTAGGGTCTAGCCTCAACACCACAACGTCCTCTGTTGGAGGAGAAATTGATTGATGAACTGTGAACCAAAAGAACGGCCGAGCTGCCCTCAGGACTCGGCAGGAGGCCCTCCAGGACGCGGGGTGGGGTGGGGTGGGAGCTGGACCTGCAGCGGAGTTGCTGTCATCAGTCTTGCTCAGTGAGTCCCCAAGGGCCCCGCCCACGACAGTTACTCTAGTGTTTCTGTCCAATTAAGAGCATTAACCTGGGTTCTGGCCCCAAGCTCAGGTGCCCACACAGAGCTTCCAGGGAAAGCACCAGAGGAGCACTTTCTTCCTGCTCTCGGGATGAGATTTCCAATCAGGTGGCTTTTTGTGTTGATCACACTCCCCCCTCTTTCAGGCACAGCGTATGTGTGGAGCACACGTGACCGAGAAGGAGTGTGAGATGAGGCTTCTGTGTCTGGGGGACGGCATGGAAATGAGAAGTGCATCGGAGGATCATGGCCAGGACCGACTGCAGCCAGAGGCCACGTGACCCCGGGCTCCGGATGGGGCGGCCCGCAGTCTGCAGCCTGGGATGTCCTCCCCCAGCCAGCCCAGGCCACACAGGGCTGCAGAGAGGCCTTTGGCTGCCAGCACCGATCCACGAGCAGCAGTCTTAAAGCAAGTTCAGGGCAAAAGAGACAGCTCGTGGCTACTTGTTTTAGTCTGCCTGCTTTGCCAAAAGACAACAGAAACGTTGAGTCTGCTATCACATTGCACTTGAGAGCACGTGAGCACTTTTCTCCAACATCCGTGAGCGAAGACACGGAAAGTGGCAAAAGATGGTCCCATGCTCACGTTGGTTCTGCACTGAAACCTGAGGGTGCACAGGAGAAGGCGGTGGACGGGGGTGTTAGGAGCCCTCTGTGTTAGGAGCCCCTGGGACTCGCTGGGACACACAGGCAGAGGCGTGCCTAGATCTATCAGGCACTACAGTAGCAACACCCACAGGCATTTTCATTAACAGATTTGGGAGGAGCACTTTCTTTTCATGTAGCAAAGCTCAGAGACCGACGTAAAACCACAGGGAGGAAAATCTTTTCAGTCACAATATGAGGGAACGGGATGTGCTGTCATCAGTCAACAAGGTCGAGATGGAGGAGAAACGTGCAGACGCTGCATCTGTGGTCAGCCCAGTGACTCTGGAGCCCAAGAAGGCAAGAGCCCTCGCTGTGTCCACCTCCAAGCACCTACATGCCCTCTCATAAACAGGGACGCCGCTGACATTAAAACATGCGCAACATGCTAAGCAGAAGGAGGACTCTGCTCCTCCTGTGTCTACGTGCCTTACTGCTGGCAGCACTGGGGTTTCCAGGGCTTGCTATGCCTGCGCTCTGTGACGTGACTGTTTCTTCCCTCGGTCAGCCTTCTCCCTCCCAGGATGCCATCTTGGATCTCCAGCTCTCATCTGAGGTATTTTTTCCTAAATTAAAGTTCATGTGTCTATACATTACAAACATTTCCTGCTGTGTTCCTGTGTTTTGATTTTTTTGACACTGTACTTTTGCTCTGTACCAATTTGATTCTTATGTTGAGCCAGTCCTGTGCCTTCGGCAACACTCCTGCATTCACGTTTGGGTGAGGGCCTGGACTGGACAGCAGGGTCTGCAAGGGCTGTGGGGGCTGGGGGGCCGAAACAGAACCAGGGGTCCGTGGGGTCCTCCCACGCAGCCACACACCTGGGGGAAGTGAGCACACTAAGCCAGCTGTTTCTGCCTGAGTCTCAATCATCAGTGGAGTTTACACACTAGAGAAACCATTGCACCCTATAGAGAATCCTGTTTCAGTATGAAAGCTGTGTTCTCCTCCCCTTTACATCAGTTTTAATGTGTATTTGTTTCAGTTGCTGGGGAAAATGCAAGATATTTATAAACATGGCACATTCCTGAGACTGTGCCTGGAGATAGAGGTACAAGTGTTCATCTTGAGTGTTGAAAGAATACGAACAGACTAAACAGTTTTAGGCATCTACCAGACTTACGAGGTGACAACACACAACTTTAAAGTAATTCATGGTGAGTCACGAGTTTGCGTTTCTCTTCAACACATCTGAGTTCATTCGGTGTCTCAGTCCTGGGGAGGTCGAGCAGCTCCTCAGCTCTGCTAATATCCAGTCTACACGTCTAGCTGTATAGTAGATGTTAGCATTTAGTGCCCCAGTGTACTGCCCCTCGGTGCTTCATCTGTGCAGGCAACTGAACCCAAAGGGCACCTGGACCTGCGCCCCTCCCAACAGGGCCACCCTGAGCAGACCTGGGAGCAAGGCTCAAACCCTCACTCTGCAGCCAACACCTCCCCATCCTGCTCCAACCATGACATCATTTATTCACAGAAAGGGTAGGTCAGGGCTTCCCTGCTGGCTCAGAGGTAGAGTCTGCCTGCCAATGCAGGAGACATGGGTTCCATCCCTGGTCTGGAAGGATCCCACAGGTTGTGGGGCAGCTAAGTCCATGTGCCACAGTACTGGGCCTGTGCTCTAGAGCCCTTGAGCTGTAACTACTGAAGCCCACATGCCCTAGAGCCCATGCTCTGCAATAAGAGAGGCCACCAAGATGAGAAGCCTGCACACCCCAACTGAGAGTACCTCCCTCACCACAATGAGAGAAAAGCCTGCATAGCAAAGAAGACCCAGCATAATGAAAACTAACTAAATAAAATTATATATAAAAAAGAATAGGTCAATGCCACCAACGTTTAACATTTAATAATCTCCAAGCAAGGCCACATACCTTGGTGGTGAATCTCCAGTGTGAGTCAAGACACACACAACCACTCAGATAACAAAGTCTATGAAGTCCCAGGGACACGGCATGTGGGGGTGGGGGATGTATCTGCATCAGGGTGTGGGGGGTGTATCAGCATCACAGACAGGGCACACAGCAAGGGGAGTGTAGCAACATCAGGGACAGGGCACACAGCGACCAGGGTGTATTAGCACCACGGACAGGGCACACAGCAAAGGGAGTGTAGCAAAACCAGGGACAGGGCACAGGGAGGGGGTGTATCTGCATCACGGTTGGGGGTGTATCAGCACCACGGACAGGGCACATGGCTAGGGGAGTGTAGCAGCACCAGGGACAGGGCACACACCGAGGGGGCTGTATCAGCACCAGGGACAGGGCACAGGGAGGGGGTGTCTCTGCATCAAGCTTGGGGGTGTATCAGCACCATGGACAGGACACACAGCAAAGGGGAGTGTATCAGCACCAGGGACAGGGCTCAGGGAGGAGGTGCATCTGCATCAGGGTTGGGGTGTAACAGCACCATGGACAGGGCACACAGGGCTGTATCCGCAGGCACGTGGGAATTAGCCTGAATCCAGCAAGATGCTCATGGCAGCAGGCGTGGGTCACAGCTGCCCCACAGCTATTGTGAGCACAGCTGCGAGGGACTCAGGCCTAGTGGTCTGCAGAGCTGGGACCCCAGCTCAACCCCGTGGCTGGAGATGCCCCGGATGCAGCAGCATGTGTGGAAGTCAAGCCCACCCCATCCCTCCTGCCTCACGAAGTCATTAACCTCTGCCTCTGTGTTTTCTTCCTAGAGGGCTGTCACTGCAGTAACGACAGGGGACACACTGTAAACATGCTTGTTTAGCTTCACAACAACTTTGCGGCAGGTATTACAAGCCTCGTTATACCGACCAAAAAAAGGGCCCAGAGTCACATGCTCTAGTTCGAAGCACCTGTGCCCCAACCCACCAGACAGTTGACTCATGAAACAGCGACAATCACCTGTGTGCTGTCCTCGAAGATCAGACACAGATTAATGGTGCTGACACACACAAGGCAGAGAGCCATGAGAACCACAGAGTGGTACCGTGCAACGTGTCATGTTTTATTGACAATCCTATCACTAAAGGAAAGCATGTATTTTAACCCAATTACTTTGTAGTTTAAAACCTATTTTCTTAAAACAATCGAGATTGCTTTTCATATTAAAATGTGTCAAACAGGAAAGTTCAGATAAAAAAAAATGGAAGTAATATCAGAAATGCTTTTCAAGGAAGGGAGAGTGCCTGGGGTAAAGTAGTTTCTGTAATTTTGAACCTAAATGTCATCTATAGATTTTAGCAGCTGGGACGGGAGAGCAAACACCACCATGTAGCAATCACTGGTTGATGAAAGAAATCCACCAGACTCATCTGGAGGAAAAAAACAGATGACCGAGTCTACCCAGAGAGCTCGTGACCCTGCACCTTCAGGTAAAGGATAGGACTCTCCAAATCCGACTTCATATGAAGTTTGCAGGCCCAGGAGTCCCCTGGTGTCACCTCTACACCTGCTCCCTGCTCCGTGGGGATGGTCTTTGCAAAGAGCCAGGGACAGGTGTCTTCTGGCTGTTCCTCCCCATCACCACCTTCTTCAGTATCAGTGTGGAAGTGGCCGAAGCGGCTGAGCGGAGGGTGAGCCATGCTTGGTGTCTGATGTGTTCAGGCATCAGGACCAGGAACACACCTTTGCCCAGAAGTGGCAACATTTATTCCAGCAGAGGCACACACCGCATTGTGTAACCGAGAGGGAGCCACCTGAGTTGGTGATGTGTGTGATACCAGGGCTTTCTCAGAACACCCTGATGAGGACGTCCCCTCCTGCAGAGCAGGAAGCTGAGGCACAAAGGGCTCCTGAAACTTGCCAAGGGCACCCAGCTGGTGGGCCCTGACCTCTGAGTCCAGACTGCAGGCTTTACCTGCACAGGCCCTGTGGGGAGGGCAGGCTCCGTTCCATCGGCGGGTTTGGGGGGGGGCAGGGAGAGCTCTCTGCATGAGAGGGGGCAGGCCCAAGGGTGGGGCCTGCTGTGTGCAGGGACCACCCTTGAGGAGTGTCCGGCCATGTAGGGTCGGGAAACTGGCAGGTGGGGAAGCAAGACCACGTCACAATCCCTGATGAGAGGAGCAGTGCAGGGTCTAAACATCGACTTCACCAAGTGGGAGATGAAAACAAAACAGCACTCATTCTCACAACAAAATAAGAGAATATGAAGATTCAGGGAGGAGTGCTCTCGGCACCAAGACCAGTCCCGTAACTTCAATGCATTTTTTTTTTTTTAATCACCACAATGTCCTATTTTTTTTCAGGCTGCAGGCAGGGGAATCTTGTTACAGGCTGGTCCTGGACCTGGAGCCTGAGCCCACCGCTGGGAGCAGGACAGGGTGCAGGTAGGCTTGTTAACAGTAGGTTATTGTTACAACCTGAACCCTCAGGACCCCCAAACCTCAGGATGTGACATACTTGGAGGGACCTTTGAAGAGGGATCCAGTGAAAGGAGCCTGTCGGGGGTGGGTCCTAGTCCAGTCAACGGTGTCCTCACAAGCAGAGGGGCTCTGAGACACTGCCATGTGGCCAACCCCGGAAGGCACTGATTGTAGGAGCCTCTCTGCTCATGCCTCGACCTCAGTGCCCAGCCCCAGGGCTAGAGGATGCAGTGGCTCAGAGACTCAGCTGCACGCCCAGGCATCTGAATCTGTTCAGACCGCTGTAGTGACACCATGGTTGTGGATGTCTCTCAGGGCTGGAGGAGCCGCACGCCCAGGTGTCTGAGTCTGTTCAGACCACTGTAGTAACACCACAGTCATCGATCTCTCTCAGGGCTGGAGTCGACGTTCGAGGTTTGGACCCCAGCAGGTCCAGTGTCTGCTGAGGCCCCTCCGGGGTCCTCACGCAGGGGAAGGGCTGGGCTCCCTGGGGCCTCTGCCATCAGGGTACAGATCCCATCAAGGGCCCCACCCTCATGACCGCTCACCTCTCCCCTTCAAAGGGCCCCTCCCAACACTACCACACTGGAGTTTCATTTCAACCTGTGAATTTGGGGACAATGTGGCATTCTGTCATGACAAACCTCCCAAACTAAGGTGGTTATCTCATAAAATAAACAGGTGTGCAGCCTTGACCAGAGGACAGCGGGTCCCCTGAGGCTGCTGACTTCATCAGACCCACCACAAGCATCACTAATGGTTCCTCTTGCCCTGGGGCACCAGACACCTGTCTGCACAGACACCCGGCTCAGGGAAGGTAGATGGATGTCAGAGACCATGCGTCATGTTTATGAAGATGTGCAGCTTGGTCAGGTCTTGGGGAGCAGGAAGGGCTAACTCGCAGGTCCTAACTCCACAGATGCCAGAGAGAGGACCAGAGGGACACTCTTCGGAGGTGACCTCAGAGCCCTTGGGGTGTCCTGCCTGCCCGATAAGCGTGTCTGTATGCACCTGGGGCCGCGGGCCATGCCGGATGCTTGTGCCGCTAGGTACCCCGTGACTGACTCCCGGGAGCCTGCACGCAGGCCTGGTGTGTCCTCACGCACCGTGCCCTGGAGGACCACCATGCGTGACTGCAGGAGGGCCGTCTGGTCCCATGCGCTGGGCTGTGCTCTCATGGCCTCTGCCCCATGCCCCTGGGTCTCGGCTGTCAGCCTTGCACTGTGACAGACCATAGCCACCTCCCACCACATCACAGAGCCCAAGGGTGGTCGTGGAGACCCACTGGGGGAGAGCAGACTATCAGCTACTAAGAACTGGTTAATGTGTATGTCTCAGTTCAAAGAAATATGAGAAGCAAGGAGAAACAGGAACGTGGCAAGCACAGGTCTCTCCGCAGCACCCACCCCGTGTTAGCTCAACGGCCACCTAACCTTCAAAGGTGGGGAGCAGCTGGACCCACGGCTCTGGTCTCAGCATTTCGGTTTCGTAGCCAAGGTGCTGCCCAGGAGCAGCCTGGGCTGGGCAAATGGGGAGCGGAAGAGCCGGGCTGGGGTTTTAAAGCAGCACTTCAGCTCAGGCGATGGGGGGAAATGCCAAACGCAGCACACAGGACTCTGAAGTTCTGTTTAGTCACTTCCATTAATGTTAAAGGGGGTGTAGAAAGGTGGAGATGGGAAATCTCGTCAACTGTGGGCCCTCGAGGTCCATGCACATTGATGGGAATGGCAGGGTCGCCTTCCTTTTCATGGGTGAATAGTGCTCCTGTGTGTGCCCGGGTGTCGTGCGTTCTTTATCCACGCACCTGTCCACAGAACCGGGGCTGTGCCCCATCCTGGGCTGCAGGGTGAACGCGTTCGAGTGGGACTGCCTCCATCACGTATCGCTTCAGTGAGCATACAGTGGTGTTACGTCCTGCGTCCACACAGAGGGTAGAGGAGTCTTTACCTGAAGCCACTTCAGTACCCAGAGGGAGGGCCGGGGATGGGGGCAGCCCTGGAGGGCGGGGCCAGGGATAGGGGCAGCCCTGGAGGGCGGGGCCGGGGAATGGGGGCAGCCCTGCAGGGCGGGGACGGGAGGCGGCCCGACAGCAGCACCTCCCGCCAGAGCCGGCTCCTGTCGGGGTCACAGCCAGCCTCCTGGCTCACCTTCACCCGGTGACTCCTGCTCAAGAGGCGCGCAACTGAGACCCTGCCCTGGAGCCACCGTGACACAGTGGGGAATGGTCTCACCCTGTTTCTGTCCGGGCACAGACACAGGGCCGGGGTCATCAGGAGAAAGTGGAGGGAAGGTGAGCACAGAGGCGTGGCCGGGGCAACGAGCAGTGAAGCTGGAGACAAAGAAGCACAGAAGCACAGACCAGAGGAGGACGCAGGGGCCCGGCCCCGGCGGGAAAGGGCGCGTTAGCGTCTCAGAGACGTTTCACTGATCGACTGAAAAGTAAGGTGAAAACGTACTTAAGGGGGAAATACAGTCTGGACTTTGGAGTCTCAGGAAAGGCTGGGAGGAGTGGATAGTGAGGGAGGGGGGCAGCACGCTGGACTCCAGAGACTGTGGTGACCACAGGAAACAGATAAAATGCATTCCAGTGGCATTTCCACCACAGGGGCCTGTTGTAAGGAGCAGATGCCTGTGCTTCTTGTTTGCAGAGAGATGCTCGCTGCGGGAGTGTGCATGCAGAGGGTCTGGGCACAGGACGCTTGGGGAGAGGGTCATCTCCCCCAACATCCTTGCCCAGCCCCCACCCACCAGACACAGGGTTGTGTGAATAGTTAAGGGCTGCTGAGCACCAGCCCAGCCTCGCATCCATGCGTCCAGTCCTAGGGCAGGGAGGTGACGGGACAGAGTCACAGGCCACCACTGTGGGCCCCGCTCACCACTGGTGGTGCTGGGAATCCACTGGGTTGACTGGAAGAACAGGCGAGGCTGGACTCCAGTTGGAACTTGAGTCTCTGAGCCCCTCACAGCCTGGCTGTGCCCCTGCAGGCCTGTTCCCTGGGGCAACTGCCCAGCCTGCCACCTGTGTGGGCCGCATGGCTTCTGGCAAATGCTGGGGATGCCTGCAAGACGCCAGGCCCAGCCAGACGGGCAGAGCAGAGGACGGTTCACTGGGCTGGTGAACCCCAGTTCACCCGGGACACAAGGCCCGGGATCCTGCCCTGGTGGATGTCGCCCGGGAGGTCCCGCGGGGCCTGGACAGCCCACGGGCACTGTCACCTATGAGAGCCCAAGAGAGCGCACATAAGGGGCGCTTGTGCGGGTCAGTGATGCTGCACCCCTGCCCGCCTTGGGTCCTTCTCAGGCCCTGGGACTCGGGCGGCACTGGGTGAAGACGGGCTGACTCCACATTCTGTGAGACGCGCCAGGGAGGAGGAATTTACGATGATGATGCTCAGTAACCATTTGGCAACAAAGTACTTCTGCCTAAGACCTCTCCAAGGAAACTAAATGTCCTATAAAACTGAAAATGTGCCAGAAGAATTAAATACAGCTCTCCTGGAAAATCCTGGTGGACGTTAAAAAAAAAAAGCAATTTTTTTAAACACAAAGCAAACTATTTGAAGCTGTATTTCGCACACAGCCCTGGGTATGATGGTGTCAGAGCAGGAGGCACTGGAGGCATCCCTGCCACCCTTTAAACGGGTAACACAATGCTTGCACAGGTCCCTGTGAATATACATGCTGTCTGTGGGTCACGGGACCCCAGAGGAAGATAGAAAGGTGTGACTTTTAATCTACTATCAGGGTGTCTGCAGAACTCCGACCGGAGTGCTGAGAGACTGCCCTCCACACACTCTCAGGGCGGCGGTGCCGATAGGGGACGTGGGGGAGGAGGGCCGCTTGGAGCTCAGGCCTGCTGCTGCACCCCTTGCCAGCAGGTCCCGCGACCTCCCCAAGACTCAGGGTTCTCCTCCCTCAGTAAGGGTGCGGTGTCACCTCCCAAGAGGGACAAAGCCTTAAAAGAGATGATGAGGCCCCTGCTCCAGTGTCCACATCAGTGAAGGGACAAGCTAAGGGTTACCATGTCCTCACTGGGCTTGGTTCCTCGTAGGAGCCTCCGTGTGGTCACTGAGACTCTGTCCCCAGGGGCCTTTACACAGCTTATGTCTGCTTCCATCATGACCTCCATGCTCCTGGATGTGCACCCCAGGTGACCCCCAGCCCATGCAGTCTCGGGGCTCCCAGAGTGGGCAGGCAGAGGGGCAGTGCGGGGAGCCACTGTGCCCTTCTGTCTAAGCCTGCTGGTGCCTCCACACCGGGGCTCTGGGTGGCCGGGAACAGCTGGGCCAGGGCTGCCGCTTCTGGGGGCAGGGGCAGGAAGGTTGCCGTGGGAAAACCCCTGTGGCAGCCAAACCACAAGCTGCAGGCCCCACGGTCTTTTGGGGCGGTGGTGGGGGTGGGGCAGAGGGGGTGGGGTGTCTGCAGACTAACTGGGAGTAGCGTCCTCAATCCTACGGGCGCGTTTAAGGAAGATTAAGTGGACAATGAAGTATGACTGAGAAGCCTGCCTCCACAAGTGCGCGTCAACAGACTGCACTCGAGCTCCTCAAAGTCTGCGCCGCGTAGTGCACGGTTTGCAGGTGTTGTCGGGGGCAGGAGACACAGGACCACCAGCCCAGGCGGGATTCGAGGCCCGCAGGCGTCTGCTGCCAGCCTGCCACCCCTGATCACAACGGCCTTCAGCTCGGGAGACTCAGGTTTGCAGCTGGAAAGCTGTTAGTGTTCACTGCTGTCAACTTCTCCTTTGCTCTCAACTCGGTGGCTTGTAGGCAGCTGGATAGAATTTCCAGAACAGCACAGAGGAGCAATCTGGCCCAGCTTTGCGGACACCCCTGCCCACCCCTCAACATGGACTGCAAGGAGCCTCGGAGGAGGCTCTGGTGGCCAGGTGTCCCCCATGCATGTCCTGGATCTGTGAGGGAGGCACCCCGCTCCTCAGTGATGCCCTCTGCTGGCAGAACCCCCGGCCTCGTGGGTCAGGAGGCGTGAGTCTGGGTGGGAGGGGGTGGGAAGAAGCCCAGACTCTGTGTTTCTGTGCCCCTCTGCTGCTGTCAGTCTGGGGCACAACCCACCTCCCTGCTCTGACCCCAGCTTCACATGGCGGCTGCAGGCGGGAACTGTCTGAAGCAGCATCTAGCCGAGCCCCATGGACACGGGTGCAGACCCGCCTGGAGTGAGCAGGGGAGCACGGGGACTGAGGCCTGCATCTCTGGTTGCACAGCCTTGCTGCTGCAGGTACAACCATGTGGCACAGGCTCCGGGAGGTTCCTGTGACGCAGGGTCCTGTGGATGACACGACCCTGCCTACAGACACTTGGGGGCCTTAAGGCCCCGTTCAGGTGTGTCTGCAGGGAGGACCCAGGGGGCCAGGGCCTGAGGGCTCTGGGCCCAGGCCTGCATCCCGAGGGATGCTGTCATGCAGGCGCCTGGCGGGGCAGGGGGCTGGTGGGGCTGCATCAGGGGACACCGGTGGGCTCTGAGCTGCTGAGAACCCCTGCAGGAGGCAGGGGGGAGGCCCGCTGCTCCCCACGAGCCTGAGCCCCACGAGGATGGGGCCATGGCTGCTCCTTCGTGTCCTCAGGATCTCAGGGGATGCGTCTGACAGTGGTGGGCTCAGCAGTGGGAGGAAAGTGCTCATGGGGGCCTGGCGCACGGGGGTCGCTCAGGAACCCACCTGCCCTTCATGCAGAAGCTCAGGCCGGGGCAAGGACCACTGTCCCTTCAGCCCCGGGAGTCCTTGTGAGATTACGTCCTTCCACCGAGCAGTGGAAGCTTGTCCTTCACCTAAACTCTCAGCCTCTGGTTGAAATGCCTGCAGCGAGGGCACCAGGAAGAATAAACGAAACGACAGCGTCAGCAGCCCTTTCCGGAAACCCTGTGCTTGCACGGTGACTTTGGGGCCAAGACAACTGGAAACCAGATGACTGCTGTCACATGACCTTGTTATCTTTAAAAATACCCTCGCCATCTGCACGGAGATAAACTCATCACTCAGCCTCTCCTCGAGCTGTGACCACTGCCCACTCCCCAGTGCAGCCATGTCCAGAGTTGGGCGCCCCACCCAGTCTACCAGGCAGGACATGTATGGACGTGGGGGCAGACAAGCTTGATGTCCCCCAGCCCCAGGCTAACTGTCCACTCCCCGGGGACATCACACAGGATGTCCCAGGGCTTCCTCCATGACGCCTGGGACACTTGAGTCAGGACTGGGCTCTACCCCCTCTGCATCCCCATCCTCTTCCAGGAGCTGCAGGGGAGAGTCTGCTTTCAACACGTGGCTCTGGGATGCTTGGCACTGTAACCAAGACCTCTGAACAATGATGAGCACTGAGCCGTTCACGGAAACACGCGGACCCCAGGAAGTGGGGTGGAGGTCACCGCCCAGCACACACCCCAGGTGCCGGGTCAGGAGGAGGGACCCCAGGAAGGGGAAGTGGGGATCACCACCCAGTACACACTCCAGGGGCCGTGTCAGGGGGAGGGGCCCTAGGAAGGGGGTGGAGGTCACAGCCCAGCACACACTCCAGGGCCTAGATCAGGGGGAGGGACCCCAGGAATGGGAAGTGGGGATCACCGCCCAGCACACGCTCCAGGGGCTGGGTGAGGAGGAGGGACTCCAGGAATGGGGGTGGAGGTCACTGCCCAGCATACACCCGAGGGGCTGGGTCAGGGGGAGGGACCAGGGTCTGAATTCTGCTGTGAGTCTGTCACCCTGTGCCCTCAGGTGGGTTTCCAGCTTCTCTGACTTCCGTTTCTTCACAGCGCAATCTGGAGAATTAAGCACGTTTATGAGGCTGGACGTCCGGCGTTCTGTCAGGTCTCAGGATAAACAGAGCATGTTGGCTGTTTGCCACAACCTGGGGTGGTGGCCTGGAGCCTCGCATGAGGAGGGGTCCAGGGGGGCTCATTCCACCTCGGGTACATGTCCTGGACCCCTAGGAGTGCAGCCTGAGGCTGGAGGGGTGCACAGGCCAGCCCCTAGGAGCCCTGATTCAGTTTTCATGAGAGTTGTGAGCATCTCCCCACCTCCTTCAGTGATCTTCACTTTTCTCTGCAGGTAAAAAGATTCAGGCCGTGGCAGCCTTTCTGCCTCATCATTTGTAAAGTCATGAGCTGCTCCACCTTTAGCTCTCTGCTCGAGTCTGGTGCTGCTCCTCCCCCCTAGAGCATCTCGGGGAAGGTGGCCCATGCCACGCCCTTGTCCTGGATCCACGGGGCCTGCCCCCCACCTGCCACGACACACTGCTGGCTCAGACTCAGACGGCAGGGCCTGCAATGGCTTCTGATTCTACACGTTTGTCTCTTTTTCCCTCGCAACTCCACTGAGTGCAACCAATTTAATAAAAAATAAAATCTCCATGTATTCTCAAAGCTGATTTTAACACTGCCTCCTCTTTATATTCCAGCCCAGCTGACTGCATGCTTTAAGAAAAACAATAGCTGACAATTAAAGCTGGTATAACTGACCTATAAAAACATGTGCACACTTGATGCACAGGGTCTGGTGAGTCTGGACGTGTCGACCCGCCTGTGACACCACTGTCAGCAGCATCCTTCGTGTTCCTGGTGCCCCTGGCCTGCTCTGTGGCCGAGCCCTCCCAAAGCCTGACCCAGTGACACGGCTCTAGGCTCAGTTCCCTGGACCTGCAGCTCCTGGGGGTGCCTGCGTCCACCAACGGTGCCCGTGCTCGGCCCCCGTGTCCAGAGCCGGGGTTTTGGGGCAGGGGCCCAGGGATGGCAGGGACATGGGGAGAGCCTGAGGGGCTCGCAGGCTCCTGGGGTCAGGGAGGCGAGGGAGCAGGCAGCTGGCGGAGGCTTGGGGGATGCCATCTGGAATAACAGGCACCCAGAACACAGGGCATCGCTTGGCACCGACTCTGGGCACTGTGCATGCGCTGGGCTGGAGGCAGTGGAGACTTCCTCCTCACCCCACCAGTTCTCTGCACCCCTGCAACATGCCCAGCCTGGTAGCACATGCACCTTCCGTGACAGGTTTTCTCGTCAGGGAGCTGGGCTCTCAGAAGGTAGAAGACCGGCTCTTACAGGACGCTATGCTCCAGGAGAGGTGGGGAGCGCTGCAGAACGGCCCCTGTCAACACGCCAAGGCCTTATCAGCGCCCAGGAAACCGTGTGACTGCACCTGACACCACCCAGGCCAGCGGGTGCTGCTTCCGGGCACAGACATCCTGGGAAGGAGCACCGCAGGCTCCTGGGAGCACCAGAAAGGGCTGCCCCCGCCCCGAGTCCCTGAGCCCGCACTGCTCCCCGCACGGGCACCGGCTGCCCTGCGCCCACTGCGGCCTCACTCTGGCCTTGTCCTGGAGCCGATTTTATGCTTGGCTGTTAACAGTCAGTGGGAGCCGCCCCTGCAGCCATGAACGGTCCTGGGCTGCTCAGGGAGACGCAGGGGCCTGGGCTCTGGGGGGAGCGTAGATCGGGTTCCAGGCTGGCAGGGCCCGGAGGGCAAGGGCACCCCAGTGATGGAGCTGCTCAGAGCATGAGGCCAGGAGGGAAGGGCCATGCGCACATGTCCTTTGTGGGGTGGACACAGAGGGAGACACACACACTACTACCCAGGCACACGTGATTACACGCACCCTACGTTACACTGGGATGCCGGTGGCTGGGGGAGGTTTGCAGTGTGCGGGCATGAGGAGGGGGCTTCAGGATGCTCTGTTCTGGCTGTCTGCATGCCCCCGCCCAGCTCGCCAGACAACAAGCCCTGTGTCCACACTCCATCCGCCCTCAGGGATTTCGGAGCTGATGAGGGACCCAGCTAGGAGGCAGGTGTCCCGTGGGATGGGTGCGACCTGAGAATGGACCCAGCCCTGCGGAACCCACTCCAGGCACCACCTCGTCTCAACTCTCTCGTGGATAAACCTGCTTACAGACACCTGAGGAGCCCACAGGGGCCTGAACGTCAGGAGTCAAGAGCAGAGCAAGCACACGTCTTCGGTGTCAGGACCCTGCGGAAAGTGCAGTCATTTCCCAAGGTGGAGAAGATGTTACTACAGGCGTCATTTGCCCAAGATGATGTCAGAGAAACACCACCCGGAGCACAGTGCACCCAGGTCCTGCCGTCGAGGACGAGGGGTGGAGAGCAAGGACTGAACACAGGAAGAGCTCCCAGAAAATGTCCAGGTCATGACGTTCCAAGTCCCCAGGAAAGCCTCCAGGAAAGAGGGGCTGGGAGTGTGCTGATCCCCTTCACAGCTTCTGGGAGGGATGGACGGCAGGTTTACACGTATGAGGTGGTGTGAACAGAGGTCAGGCTGTGGGGGAACGAATGCACGGCCGGCGGGGGAGCAGAGCAGGTGACGAAAAAGGACAGGGCACCCGCTGAAAGCAGTGACCTCAGGAAACTGGATTCTACATCATCTCACCCCAGGGACACTGTGCTGGGGACCCACGACCCTCTCTAAGGCACGAACACACCTCTGTGTGTCACCCGTTGGGTGCTGTCTTCACCTGTGGATTGTGAATTAAGCCTTCGCACCAGCCCCGCCATGCTCCACGATGGTCCCTGGATTATCAACAAACAGAAGCGCGTCGGCCGTCAGCCTCTGAGTGGAGGACCAGCTGCTCAACACAGTTCTCAGGGCTGGGCTCACATCAGGACACGCGGCCCTGGTCAGCACCCGGCCACACTCGCTCTGGACCTACACTGCCGATGACACCCTGATCCCAGCCAGCGATGCCCGCCGGAGACGGGTCAGCCCACAGACCAACCTCGGGTGTCAGCGGCTGACCACAATGAGCACAAGCGAGTGACATGGAGTCAAGTCCCTCTAAGGGAACCTGTCCTGACAAGTTCTGGCCACAGAGGCGCGAACAGAACTGGCAGGTGCCCTGCGGCCTGGCCCGCACCCCCCGACTTGGCTGCCACACCTGGGGTGGCAGAGCCTGGACCCTGAATGGTTGCCAGTGGGGGCGTGCCCCTCCCCACCTGGAGCTCCAGCAGCTGGACTGTGAGCGTGAACTGCGTTCTGTTCTCTGAAGGTGCTGATCCTGAGGTGGAGGTCCCAGCAAAGTCTTCCAGAAGCGGGGTTTCCCTTTCACGAAGGGTGGATGCAGCTGGAGGGTTCTGGACACTGGAATAAGGAAGGTCACACGGCTTGTGTAAATGTGCCCCTGGCCCCGTCCTCTGCTGCTTTTATGGACTACCCTGAAAAGATTAAAAATTTCCAAGAACATCGATGTCAACGTCTTTGGACCACGTTTCACAGCCTGTAGGTTGGAGAGAACTGAATCAGGTGCTAAGAAACTCAGTGATAGGCTGGCAGCAAACAATGACTTGGGCATAAACAGAGTCCAGGTTGATGCGGCCCATCAGGAAGAAAACAGACCCACTGCTCCTCAGGAACAAAATAGCAGCCTGTGTGTGTACCAGTAGGAGACACAAATCGATTCCAACCATCTGAAAACGAGTTCCATGATCTCTCACTTTTATTTAAAGCTGGCACTGCATTGTGTGAGGACAAAAGGTAAAATCCATGCTGATAATAAAAGTTAAAAATTTTCTTCACTTGTTTTTGTTGTTCAGTAGCTAAGTCACGTCTGAGTCTTTGTAACTCAGCACTCCAGGCTTCCCTGTCCTTCATCATCTCCCAGAGTTTGCTCAAACTCACGTCAGCTCTTTGCGTTGGGTGACCGAAGTATTGGAGCTTCAGCTGCAGCAGCATCAGTCCTTCCAATGAATATTCAGGGTTTATTTCATTGAGGATTGACTGGTTTGATCTCCCTGCTGTCCAAGGGTCTTTCAAGAGTCTTCTCCAATACTACGTTTTGAAAGCATCAATTCTTTGGCACTCAGCCTCCATGGTCCAACTCTCACATCCATACATGACTACTGGAAAAACCATAGCTTTGACTATACAGACTTTTGTCAGCAAAGTGACATCTCTGCTTTTTAATCCGCTGTCTAGGTTGGTCATAGCTTTCCTCCAAGAAGTGAGCATTGTTTAATTTTGTGGCTGCAGTCACTGTCCCCGGTGATTTTGAAGTCCCCCCATATCTGTTACTGCTTCCACTTTTTCCCCTTCTATTTGCTATAAAGTGATGGGACTGGATGCCATGATCTTAGTTTTTTGAATGCTGAGTTTTAAACCAGCCTTTTCACTCTCCTCTTTCACCCTCATCAAGAGGCTCTTTATTTCCTCTTCACTTTCTGCTATTAACGTGGTATCATCTGCCTATCTGAGGCTGTTGGTATTTCTTCCCGCCATCTTGATTCCAGCTTGTGATTCATCCAACCTGGCATTTCGTATGATGTACTCTGCATCTTCACTTATGATGACATAAAAGAGCAAGTAAACAATTTGATGACAACTCAGGTGACCAGGAAAAAGGCAAAGCTCGATGCCTCAGTACTTTTAACGGGGATTTTTCCGTGCTTATTAAGCAAGTGGCCCTGCCCAGGGCCCTGAGCACTAGGGGGGCAGATGCTCATGCTCTTGGGGTCTGGGTGCTCACTGGGGAAGACGATGACAAATTTCAACTTAAACTGTGAAAAGCCACAGGAAATGGCAGGTAGGGTGTCCGTGGTGGAACTGGAGCTGAGTCTATGGAGGATCCTTGGGGAAAGCTCAAAGAGAGGCCGTAACTCTACATTTTAATCTTTCTTAAGAAAACACATCTCAGTTTGGGATTTTTTGTTAGCATATGTACCCACCAAGGCTGCTATATACTTTCTAGATGACATGTGCCCACCTACCACAGGGACAATGAAGAAGCCTCCACTCGGGGCTGCCCTGTTCAGGACATTTTATGCTCATGGGTCTTCCTGGTCCATTTAGGGAGAGATGCCCACCACACTCCAAAGATAGAAAAGAAAATGGCAATTAAGGTTTTAATCTGGGCTGAGCTAGTAGTTTATGCACATGAAGTCTGCACAAAGACAAGTTAGTCAAGCTCCCCAAATCCTGAAATGACAAAAATGATGAAATCTCCCTTAAATGACAGAGCGTGCTGGCGTTTCCTGCAGTGCCCAGCTACACTGTTGCAGGGCTGGCTCCAAGGAGAGGAGGAGAATGTCCAGCCACAAGTGAAGTCTGGGTTCAGGCTGGGTTTGATCTGGAAGCTATGTGGTCACCGCCGAGATCTGAGACCATTTATACTTCTGCTCTCTGTGGAGAGGGAGTAGGTCAGCCCCTCAGGCATGGGACTGCCAGGAAACGTTTTGTTTTAGGTTTTACAACACAGTGCCTACCTCTCTTCACTGGTATTTTAGGAAAGATAGAAAAAAAGAAATCTACTTACTCGAGTGTCCTGTATATGCTGAAAGTGAAAGTCACTCAGTCGTGTCCAGCTCTTCGTGACCCCATGTACTATACAGTCCATGGGATTCTCGAGCGCAGAATACTGGAGTGGGTAACCTTTCCCTTTTCCAGGGGATCTTCCCAACCCAGGGATCAAACCTGGTCTCCCACATTGCAGGAGGATTCTTTACCAGCTGAGGGACAAGTGAAGTTGCATGTGTGCTGAGTCACTTCAGTGGTGTCTGACTCTTTGTGATCCTATGGACTGTAGCTGCCAGGCTTCTCTGTCCATGGGATTCTCCACTGGAGGGGGTTGCCATGTCCTTCTCCCTTGTACATATTAATTCTCAATAATTATAGCATTGATAAGAGGCTAAAAAAACGTAGCTAAGCAAACAGGTTATCAATCCCCATCAAGAGGAATTTTTGAAAGAATAACACTATTTGTTTCCCATGTTATAATACTGAAAAAGAAAACTTCAATGGAAAATGGATATAATATTGTGCCTTAAATAATTTTACATCTGGAGCAATGTTAATGCCATAAAGTGACATTAGAAGAAAGTGCTTGCCATACTTACTAAAACATGCAGAACGAATGCCAAGGCATAACTATAGACCACACTGGGGACACAGAATCACATTTGATTTTAGAAGGGCAACTGTGAGAACAACTCGATTCTCTCGTAGTTTTGTAAAGTTCCCGCAGAGCTAAGTTCACGGTCAGTGCAAACAAGCAGGGGACAGTCTATGGCACAGTCTCTGAGAAAAAGGGTCTGCCACTCCACTGAAACTCTGATGTCATGGAATTACAAGTGTCCACCTGTTGTTATGGGGCCCAGACAGCAGTTTGTCCTGATTTGGAGAAGGTTAAATGAGGCTCTACAGCAGCATAACACAGACTGCGCTCACTCCAGAGATAGGAGCCGTGTCCGTGTCCTCATGGCCCTTCCTGTCTGACGAGGCTGGAGCTCCCGCGTGGCCCTGAGGCCACGTCCAGTTCTCCTGTGGGGGTGATGAGACATCCGCACACACAGAACTGACCCACATAAACACCCGGCAAGTTCTCCACTCTACTGACACTGCTCATCCCATGAGGTAACAACTGGGCTTTCTGGAAGGAGGCAGAGTATCCCCAGCAGCCGTGAGATACAGACCCGCATGATTGGGGCGGAAATGTGTACAATCAAAAGCTGCCCCAGGTTTCCAGGCAGCAACTTTGTCGCTGGCCAGAGGCAGGAGGCTGGGTTTCAGAGAGAGGTTTGTGAATATTCCAGAAAGCAGCGCCATAAACACAGTCGGTAACTACAGGATAGCATCTCTGCCTTATAGGTAAGTGGTGACAGGACAGAGCCACGCTCTCCACTTGGAGAGCTGTGAGCACCAGACTTACAAGAGGGACCTGGCTGACCCCTCACCAGGGGAGAGGCTGTGTGAACGAACACTGCTACTGATGCTGTTTAGTCGCTCAGTTGTGTACAACTCTTGTGACCTCATGGACTGTACCTGCTGGGCTCCTCTGTCCATGGGACTCTCCAGGCAAGAATGCTGGAGTGGTTGCCATGCCCTCCTCCAGGGGATCTTCCCAACCCAGGGATCGAACCTATGTCTCCTGCAAGTCTCTTGCACTGCAGGCAGATTCTTTACGGCTGAGTCATTAAAAATAAAATTAAAATACCCCCTACTTTCAATGAGTTCATTATTCATAGACATGAAAAATAATAGTAAATAGTACTTATCATTATGCATTCTGACAAAGGAAATAGCATGTATATCTGTTTGATGACAGTTAAAGAGGAAGCAATGAACTCAGCTTATCAGAGAAGATCCTAACATAGTGACATGTGACCCTCACATTCAGTGAAGAAGAGGCGTCTGTCATGGTAGAAGGTGTGGGAAGACGTGAAGGAACAGGGTGAGCTGGGCCCCAAATGCACGTGGGTGCCTGGACTATTATCATGCAGCATCCCGATGTGCTTCAGTTGTATTTGTCCTGGTGAAGAATGTATATTTTAAGTCTGGCATGCCAATGTTTTTCATTATGCTTGGCTTTTAACTGGAATTCTATTTTATAAAATAGGAACTATTCTAAGCTCCTGTTAAATTATATACATCTAAAATATTTACTGGCTATAAATGGATTCAACATTCAAGGCTCACCCAGTATTAGTCAGGTGTCTGTCACTAGCTGTGGTTACCCAAGGCCTCTGCCAACCTGGAGGCTGTCTCCAGAGGAAGCCCCTCAGAGACAGGGCCATCACACGTTCCACTTAACAGAGTCAGAGTGCAGTTTGCTAAATTTTATGCCACGAAATAAAATTAAAATGCCTGCATTTATTGTGTTCATTTGCTGAGTTAGTTTGGAAACTAAAGAATGGGTCTAAGAAAACTGACTCTATAAATTGGAAAAAAAAAAAAAAAAGAGCTCCTACTCACCAGAACCGAGCAATTATGGAGTACAACTAACCATGTCTTTTCTCTCCCAAAATTCTGAAAACCAGTGAATTTTAGGTTTTACAGACCAGGGAAGCCACTGGGTTTGCTGCTGTTGTTTGTTGTTCAGTCACTCAGTCGTGTCTGACTCTTTGTGACCCCATGAACAACAGCACACGAGGCTTCCCTGTCCATCACCATCTCCTGGAGCTCACTCAAACTCATATCCACCGAGCTCACTCAAACTCATATCCACCCAACCTTCTTGTCCTCTGTCGTCCCCTTAGCCTCCTGCCTTGAATCTTTCCCAGCATCAGGGTCTTTCCCAATGAGTCATCTCTTTGCATCAGGTGGCCAAAGAACTGGAGCTTCAGCTTCAGCATCAGTCCTTCCAATGAATATTCAGGACTGATTTCCTTTAGGATGGACTGGTTGGATCTCCTTGCAGTCCAAGGGACTCTCAAGAGTCTTCTCCAATACCACAGTTCAAAAGCATCAATTCTTCAGTGCTCAGTTTTCTTTATGGTCCAACTCTCACATCCATACATGACCACTGGAAAAACCATAGCTTTGACTACATGGATCTTCGTCTGCAAAGTAGTATCTTTGGTTTTTAATATGTTGTCTAGGTTGGTCATAGGTTTTCTTCCAAGGAGGAAGAGTCTTTTAATTTCATGGCTGCAGTCACCATCTGCAGTGACTTTAAGAAAAGACTTTAAGAAAATAAAGTCTGTCACTATTTCCACTGTTTCCCCATCTATTTGCCATGAAGTGATGGGACCGGATGCCGTGATCTTTGTTTTTTGCATGTTGAGTTTTAAGCCAGGTTTTTCACCCTCCTCTTTCACTTTCATCAACAGGCTCTTTAGTTCCTCTTCACTTTCTGCCATAAGGGTGGTGTCATCTACATATCTGAGGTTATTGTTATTTCTCCCGGCAATCCTGATTCCAGCTTGTGATTCATCCAGCCCAGCATTTCTCATGATGTACTCTGCATATAAGTTAAATAAGCAAGGTGACAATATACAGCCTTGATGTAGTCCTCTCCCAATTTTGAACCAGTCCGTTGTTCCATGTTCGGTTCTAACTGTTGCTTCTTGACCTGCATACAGATTTCTCAGGAGGCAGGTCAGGTGGTCTGGTATTCCCATCTCTTGAAGAATTTTCCACAGTTTGTTGTGATCCACACAGTCAAAGGCTTTAGTGTAGTAAATGAAGCAGAAGTACATGTTTTTCTGGAATTATCTTGCTTTTTTCTGTGATCCAACGGATGTTGGCAATTTGATCTCTGGTTCCTCTGCCTCTAGGTTTGTGGGTATTTTTAGACATTATGAAAAGAGCTCGCAATTTCTAACACAAGAAGTGAATATGGAATCAGGCAACAGCCTTGGGCTGTGGGTGGACCCCACTAACTAGGCAGCTCCTGGTCTGCCTGGGGAAGGACCACAGCAACGTGGGGGCCACGTAAGGGCCTGAGGTTGGGGGACTAGGTGCTGAGGGCAGCTTTTTGCAGCAGAGTGAGGGGAGGCAGGACAGTGTTCCTGTGGGGACTCGGGGACGCGGGGTGGAGCTCGCGCAGGAGACAGACAAGGCTCGGGATGAGCATGAACCTGGAGGTGACCAGGGTGGTTCCCGGCCACCTGGCAGGGCCGGCACGCGGCTCTGTGGGGCCTCCCGCCGTGCCCCAGGCCTCCTCCCTGCTGATCTGAGGCTGCTCTGGGGCTTCAATCCCACCTGTGTGCTGCTGCCCCTGGAGGTCATCGTCCCGGCCGCTCTCCTGAACCTGGGCCTCTGTGGACAGCTGCCCACTCAACACCTCTGCCTGGTCTCCACCACGCTCAGCCTGGCTCAGAGAACCGTGATTTTCTACCACAGATCTTTCCCTCCCCTAGGGTCCCCTTCTTGGTAAATGACACCGTGATTACTAAACCACTCAGAAGCTCAGCTTAAAAATGAACTGGGCATGTTTGATCTCATTTTTCTCTCTCACCTCAAAATAAATCCGACAGAAAATACTGTCGTCTTTGCCTTCTAAGTTCGCCCAGAATCCAAACTCCTGTGAGCGAAGCCCCTCAGTTCAGGCCGCAGCATCCCCGGCCTTGACACAAACCTTCCAGATGTCACCCTCCCCACTCTTGGAGACCAGAGGTCACGCCAACCAGCATCAGCACCGCCAAGAGCATCCAAGCTTGTCCAGAGCAGAAGTGACGTCCACAACATGTTCTGAAGATCCTCGCGTCCCCTCCCTCCTGTTGACCTCACCTGCCGCGGTTCCCATCTTGATCACATCCCACCAGCAACACCGGCCTGTTTCTCGCCATCCAGGTTTCCTCATTTCAGTCCTCACACCCAGCATTTCACTGCCTGGAATGTTCTTCCCCCAAAGCTCCCCATCTCCTCCCTCCCCTCTGTCCGTGTCCACTGGGAGGTCAGTTCCTCAGAGAGCTGGGCCTGACCTCAGGCAGCCACCTCCTCCAAGCCCGGCCCTTTCTGACCTCAGCACCATGACGCTGTTTGCTGACATGACCACTTCTGAAGCACCTACCCTCCCCAGGAGAAGGTAAGCTCCAGGAAGTCAGCGAGTCTGACCTTTCCTATTGTTATATTCCTACAAGGAATAAACATTTTGTCAGTTCTCAGCTTAATACACACCCATCCCACTCCTAACCAGAATTGGGAAACATAGATAAATGATGGATGGCAAATAAACAAGAGGTGATTGATAAATGATAAATAGATGATAGATAACTAAATGCATTTCCTCTTCCTATAACAAGGATTCCAAACATGACATGATTTCTGTTTACCAACCAGCTGACCTTGCATGAATCTTTGGTGTGAGTGAGAGTGAGAGGAGACCAGTGTCCAGGTTCAGGGAATCTATTTTCCCAGCAAAATTGTGGCAGAGACGGTGAAAACGGTTCCAGGGCGATGACCTCACAGCTGAGTGGTCTGCCGGAGGCCGTGGGCTCAGGGGCAGGGGCCACAGGGCTTCCGGCTATGGCAGAGACGAGGGCGCCCATGGCGCGGGCCCAAGCCTGCCCTCCAGGCCCAGCGACAGCCCGAATGCCCCGTCACCCCTGCTTCCCCTCTCCACATAAACGAGAAAATAGGAGCCACTGTTACAGCTGAGCCTTCATCAACACACCAGCTAGCCTCCTAAAAACCACCAAGGAGATAGACACCAGTCGATTCCCACCCTCCAGGTGAGAAACATCCACACTAAAGCCAGGGTGATGAGTTCTGACTTCATCCTAAAATCTACGGGACCCACTGAGCCCTAATCTGTAGTAAAAGGACATAATTGATTTTGTGTTTCGGAATGTATGCTCCAGCAGCCATTGGAGGGTCTTAGAGAGACGGGAACTGATTGCTAACAAAGAAATCAGAACAGTGGCTAAGAAAGCCATCTCGATTCACATGCTTGTACACTCACACACAAGCTGAATAAGGTTCACACTTGTCAATCTAGTAACAAACTATTTCACCAGGAAAAACACCATAATTAAACATGCGGTTGTGGCGGTTTTAGTTGCTAAGTCATGTCTGACTCTTGCAACCCCCTGGACTGTGGCCACTAGGCTCCTCTGTCCATGGATTTTCCAGGCAAGAATACTGGAGTGGGTTGTCATTTCCTTCTCCAGGGGATCTTCCTGACCCAGGGACCGAACCCAGGTCTCCTGCATTGCAGGCGGATTCCTCACTAACTGAGCCACCAGGGAAGCCCCAGTTAAGCATGCAGTATGTGCTAATTTCTCGGCATCACCAAAACCAGGGACGGATACTGGCCTGAGGACAGCTCCTCCACAGACACGTCTGGTCTGCCGTGTGGGAGCCATCAGGGACACTCACACAGCAGGGACTCCCCACGTCACCTGTCACCACTGTCTGTCCTTCACTGTGTATCAGCTCACTAATGACTTCACGCCTGTGGTAACAAGTCAGCATCTGATGCGGCAAGAATGGAGTGTTGGGATTACATGGTTTGTGTTGTTTAATCAAGGTGAACACATTTAGCAACCCCATAGAAAAAGTGACATCCTTATGTAGATAATTAAAGCTAGAGACTCTAAATTGTTTTTTTTTTTTTTTGTATCTGTACATCAATTCATCATGAGTTACAGATTCTGAGAAAAATAACATCCTTGCTGGCAACCTGAGCACCTCTCTGACCACTATGCCTTCAGACAGCTCTCCTCCTGGTCCCACATATCCTGGCTGCGGGTGGTCACTGTCCCTGTGGTTCGTTCACTGGTCTGTTCATCAACTCAGGCAAAGGTCAAGCCGAGTGCCCTGCCTCTAGTTAAATTGAATCAGATGGTTAGGACAGTCTTGTCCTTGTGCACAGACCAGAAAGATCTATCAAGGAAAAGTAAAACTGATTCAGACTTACAAAGCTTAAAGCAATGGTAAAAATATGACTTTTACAAACAACTTCTGTTAGAAGTCCTTGTATTAGTTTGCTAGAGTTTGCCAAATCAAACCACCACAGGACTGGGTGGCTTCAGCAAGAGGAATTTCCTCTCTTGCGGCTGCTGTGCTATTGACAGGAGGGAGGGATGGATGGACCTGCCCGCCCGTCAGGACAGCACGGGGTGGGCACAGGTAGGACGTCGCTCCCTGCTCTCAGACCACACTCCAGCCCTGGGGCGTGCTGGCACCTGCATGCCGAGGGACCCTGACTTCCGTAGAGCACAGTGGGTTTTCAGTCCCGCCCGGACCTCCCACCTGTGGCTCGGAGTTAGTGAAGACCTAGCTGAGACGAGAACCGTCAGGAGACAGATGCAGTCTGGTGCAGTTCCAGGTGCACAACACAAACGCTCATGTCAGTAGCTTTCCAGCTGCTGAGTGGGCGCCCACTCTGCATGTTTGCATGGAAAATTAAAACAGAGCAAAATTATATTAAATTTTGATATGAGTCCCTTGATTTTCATATAAAATGTAATAAATTAATATATCGCTTGACAGTGTCTAATTTATAGCCTCAGGCCCCGTTCTGATGACAGGGGGGTGTTGCTTTTTGCATCAACGGAGGTGACCTACGACCCGCATCAGGGGATGTGTCTGTCACGCAGGGAAACTGAACATCCATGTGAGAGACAGACTTTTACAGAATCGAAGGCGCCGAAGGCTGCAGTTCTGCTGAGGCACAAGCTGGCTCCCGGGAGCTGGGAGCTGGAGTTGTAGCACAGCAGGTGCCCGTGGTGGATGGGATGGCGGTGCTGGGAGGTGAAGGGTGAAGAGTCAAGAAAGCGGGACTGAAGTGACAACCACGTGCTCCCGGATAAGCTTCCTCTGGAGCTGCTGCTGCTTTGGTTTTGAGAAATTCAAGACTGAGACGGGGCTGCTCAAGAGTTCGCAGAAGACAGAAAGAAAGGAAGGAGGAGGAAACCCAGTGCTAGATGCTGTACAAGGCCCTGGGTCCTGGAAAGGCTCTACTTTTAGAGCGCGTCAACTTTCTCTAGTGAGGATGATCACCCCCAGCTATTTTCTGACTTTCTCCAGGAAGTGTCATCTTCCCAAAACACTACCATTAAGTGTCTTTTCATTATCTGTAAACAACCCTCCAGCGAAAGCATTAGAAAAATATCATAATGAAGTGATATTCTGGAAATCACGTTACTAATTTCAAGAACGGTAACTGCTCCTTGTAACCACCTCCCAGTGGATGTCCTGCATTGCCCGTCCTCTGCACCCTCTGCGCCCTCTGCGCCCTCTGCAGAGAGCGGCAGACAGGAAAGGAGACGCACGGCCCTTGTCTGCCCAGGCTGGGAGTTCACCTGGGACCTCAGGGACACTGCGAGGAGCTGGTGACAAGCTCCACTCCCCGAGTCCACTACGCAGAACAGGGAAAAGAAGGCCTGCAGGAGACAGGACGCCGTGATGGGGAGGCCAAGGAGAGTTCCCAATTCCGGGCCCAGGGCTGGGGGTGTCCCACGGGTGCAGGGAGGGCACTCAGAGCGGAGCGTCTGCTGCACACCCCAGGCTGGGCAAAGAGTTGCCCTCGGGCTGTTCTCTCCCTCCTGGCAGGATAATCCTGGGAGGTGGGCACAGAAGACTGAGCTCAGACAAGCAGCTGATGACGTGAGAGGAACTCAGCTGTAGTTTCTGACGGAGAATTCCCAAAGACTTGAT
Organism: Bos grunniens; assembly: GCF_055505025.1. Taxonomy (NCBI): domain Eukaryota; kingdom Metazoa; phylum Chordata; class Mammalia; order Artiodactyla; family Bovidae; genus Bos; species Bos grunniens. Next base: position 2,120,281 of record NC_141191.1, on the reverse strand, counting down.
CCAACAACAGACAGATCTACAGTGTAGTGATTTTAATGGATTTAAAAGCAAGTATCACGTGAGCCTAAGCTTCCGACTGCTCTAAAACATACTGCGCTTTTAAGGCCAGAAGCCCCATGACGACTCATTTCAGCAGCTTTAGAAAGAAGCGATCGAGAAAAGCTGGGGGAGAGAATGTGGGGAGAAAATCAGGGTGGGGAGAAAACCTCTGTTTCCTAAGGCTTGTTTACCAGAAATACGTCCCATGTGTAGCTGACCTAATAGTAATCACAGTGGAAAATCGAAAAGCTGGTGGGGCTGTAAACTTTAGAGCGAATAAATATGTTTCTTACAACACGTTTTCATGGGATATTATCATAATTTCTAAAATCTATAAACAAGCAGTTATGTTTCATTGTCTTATGCGGGAAACACCTGTTTGGTGGTTTCTGAATGACAGGGTTTACAGACCTTGGTCTTTGGAGTAACTGGTGAATCTGGGGAAGGAGGCATTTTGGGCTCAGTTCAGCTCAGCTGGAGCTGGGCCTCCGTCTGCACCCCCTGCCACAGGACGCAGGCTTTTTCTTTTCATATGTATTTGTTACTTTCAATCTTTTCATACCCTCTGATTGGAAAATCATTTACACGATTGACCATTTCAGGTTGAATCACTGTATGCAGGACAGGGCTCCCAGCACCCTTCATGACAGAAGGGCTCCCAGCACCCTTCATGACAGTACTGTATCTGCTACCCCAAGTTCTCGGGCAGTAACCCAGGCGGACTCGGCGTGTGTGCGCGTGCGTGTACATAAACCTGTATCATATACGTGTGCACGCACGTGGTGAAGGTGAACTGCTCTCCATTGTGGATCTGCTGTGGACACTGGGGAGCATTTTCCTTCAGTTCTAACTGAGGCCCTACTTGTACTAACAAAGCACAAGACACATATGGTTCTGAATGTGCCTTGCTTTTAATGATGCGCAGTGTCTTTGAGATCAAAACATACTGTAGACTGGGCTTGACTTCACTCACTTGGTTGGACTCCCCCTACTCTATTAAATAGATGCACCAGAAGTGACCTTTTCCTAGAGATGGACAACTGTGTTCGCTTCCAGTCTTTCATTCCTATGAACTCTCTTGCAATAAGCAACTCTACTTCTATTGATGTGATCCTATGCACATTGCCAGGTAATCAGCTTCAGTTTAATCAGTTGTTACAAGCTTTGTGTATGTTAAAATTTTTGTGAATATCTTTACTGTGCTAAAACACAAACCTCTTCATACACTTTATTTTTTTTTTAAATTTTCTCTACTATTGATTATGTCCTTCCTTCTAGATGGTTTACAGTGTTGTTCAAGTACTCTGTTTTTCCTGACCTTCTATCTAGACATTCTATCCATTACTGAAAGTGCTTCAAATCTCCAAGTATTATTGTTAAGTTGCCTATTTCTTTCTTCTACCAATATTTGCTTCATATATGTTAGGACACTATTTGGTGCATATTTTTAACAGTTATATTTTCTTGGCGCATCGACACTTTTATCAGCATATAAATATCTTTTGTCCCTCATTTGTTCCATTACTTCCTTTTGTGTTTCTTTATTTGTAGTGAACCATTTTGATTTTCCTTTCATTTCCTTTTGTGTATATTGTTGTTCAGTCACTCAGTTGTGTCCCCATGGACTGCAGCACGCCAGGCTTTTCTGTCCTTCACTATGTCTTGGAGCTTGCTCAAACGCATGTCCATTGAGTCGGTGATGACATCCAACCATCTCATCCTCTTTTATCCCCTTCTCCTCCTGCCTTCAATCTTTCCCAGAATCAGGGTTCTTTTCTAATGAGTTGGATCTTCCCATTAGGTGGCCAAAGTATTGGAGCTTCAGCATCAGCATCAGTCCTTCCAATGAATGGTCAGGGTTGATTTCCTTTAGGATTGATTGGTTTGATCTCCTTGCTGTCCAAGGGACTCTTAAAGAGTCTTCTCGCACCACAGTTCGGAGGGATCAATTCTTTGGCACTCAGCCTTCTTTATGGTCCAACTCTCACATCTGTACATGGATACTGGAAAAACCACAGCTTTGACTATACGGACATTTATCAGAAAAGTGATGTCTCTGCTTCTTAATACACTGTCTAGATTTGTCATAACTTTTCTTCCAAGGAGCAAGTGTCTTTTAATTTCATGACTGGAGTCACCATCTGCAGTAATTTTGGAGTCCAAGAAAATAAAGTCTGTCACTGTTTCCATTGTTTCCTTGTCTAATTGCCGTGAAGTGATGTGTATATATTTTTAGATTGTTTTTTGTAGATCAATTTAGGATGTTAGAATTACATTTATCTTCCTAAAGGAATTCTCTAGGCAAGACTCCTGGAGTGGGTTGCCATGCCCTTCTCCAGGGGATCTTCCTGACCCAGGGATCAAATTCGGGTTCTCCTGCTGCACTGCAGGCAGATTCTTTACTGTCTGAGCCACCAGGGAGGTCCAAAATTATAACAATCTAGTTCAACTGATGCAATACTAACTTCGATAGCAAACAAAAACTCTGCTTCTGACAGCTCCATTCCTCTTATTGATTTCCACAAATCATACCTTGGTACCTGTGCCCAATAACATAGATGTATAATTATCTTTTATGCAGTTGTCTCAATTGCTATAATTACTGTAGGAATAGAAAGTGGGATTATAAACCGTAAATACAGCAATGTCAGCTTTCATACTGCTCGTGTAGCGAACTTCCCGAAGACCCCTTTCCTCACAGAGCTCTGAGCTGCTGCCTTCCATTCTTTTGTTTCAGTCTGAGCTCCCCTCAGCACTTCTTTCAGAGTGGGTCTACAGGTACCAACCTCTTTCAATTGTGTGTTTTATGGGAATGTCTTAATTTTGCCTTCATTTTCAAGGGAAGGTTCAGTGAATACAGATTTACGTGGCAGCTTTCTCCAGGCCTTTAGGCATCAGCCCAGTCTCTTCTGAGTATCCTGGGCTCTCTCTGACGTCAGTGGCCCTTTAGGCTCCCTCAACGTTCTTCACTCTTTTTTCTCTCTGTTTTTCAGCCTCTAATTTCAGTTGTCTTGTATTAAAAGTTTGTGAATTCCCTCCTCTGTGTGTTCAATTTTCACTTCAGTCACCATACTTTTCTTCTCCAGAATTTCTGTTGGATTGCTGTAATTTTCTATCTATTTATATTCTCACTTTGCCCATAGATGGTTTAGCTCCTTGAGCATATTAAAGACAATTACCTTTAAAATATTCACTTAGTAAGCACTATGTCTGGAACTTCCTTAGGAATGGTTTCTTTCAACTTTGTTGCTCTGAATGGGCCATACTTTCCTGTTTCTTTTACTTTTTTAAAAAATTAAAAATGTAAAACTTTCCTATATACCTTATATTTTTTCTTGTAAGCTGGACATTTGAACAAAAATGTGATATTATACTGTGGTAATTATGAAAACTCTTCCCAGGATTGACTTTTTGCATTGTTGAAGGCTACTGTAGTCTAGTAACTTTTCAAACTTTTTTTTGAACAAAATTGTATTTGCTCCAGTATGTGGTCACTAAGGTCACTGTTCCTTATCTTAGACCAGCTAGTGTTTTGAAAGAAATTTCTTTGAATGCCAGGAGCTAAAAATAGAAAAAACAAAGAATAAGCAGAACAGTTCTCCCAGTCCTTCCAGACTTTCCCTGTGCTGAGCTGCCTCCCAAGTGTGAGCAGGCTTGTGGGAGCGCAGACTCCAGCCTGAAGCAAGCCCAGCACCTTCTCAGGCTTCTCTGAACGTGCACACTGACCTGGACACGTGTGTGGCTGCCTAAACTCCCTCGTGCACACAGGTGGCACTTTCTATATGCTGGTAAGATACACACATAAAATCTGACAAGTGGCTGGAGGCAAGGAAAATGAAAACTCTACCAGCCCTTCTTACCGTTTTTAAGCCGCTTTTTTATTGACTGAGCCTGTCTGTGGTTGCTGTGACCTCTGACCATTTCCCAGCACCCTGGGACTCTTAAAAAAGAGTCGTTTCTGACCGTCTCTGTTTCTCCCTCGATGTGAAGGACTGGCAGGACTGGACTTGGAGCTGCCTTCTCCTCCACTGAGCCAACGCCACTTCCGTTCACCTTGAATTTCCCTTTATAGAAGTGTTGCTCATGGGACCGAGCTTCTGAGGCCTTCACCAGCGTTGGACAGTAAGCTATGTTTTCATCTTTGTCATTTTGATGAGAAAAAATAAAACACTTCATGAAAAACGTTTCCTTTGTCATTAAAAGAGGCTGAGCACCTTCTTCTACGTTTGGAAGTCGCTAATGTGTACTTATACAGTGAGACATGCACTACCCAGCCACCTAGTAAAGCAAGTAAATATGCAAGACGAGCCACGGTGCCTCACCCAGCAAGTGATGCAGGACTCGGGCACCCATGGCTCTAACTCAGAGAGGGGTATGCAGGCGGTGGGGGACACTCAGGAGGGTGGAGGCACGGCCATGCAGAGGAGGCAGGGCATCAAAGCCCACAGGACACGGCACATGCAGTCAAGGCGATCTAGACTGACTGCTTTCCCACACGTCCTTTCTCCTCTCTGTTTCATCTGACTTTTCTTTTTAAAAAGCTTCTTTAGCTAGAAACTGTAAAAGGGATACATAAAGGCAGAAACAACTCACTGCGGTCAATTTTGTACTACCCTCCCTCCAGTTCAGAATTGTGGTGAATGGAAGCAAACATCACCACACAACAAGGAGGGGAGAGCGTCCTTGCTCAGAGCCGCTCCCTTGGGAAAGGACAGCAGGGGACCCACCCTCAGGACACAGAGGTTACGTCCCAGGGAGGCTGTCTGCTCCTCAGGTAAGGAAAGCAGGGCTTCCGTGTCCTTGCAGACAGCTGGGGACTCACCCTCAGGACACAGCGGGTTGTGCTCCAAGGAGACTGTGCTCGGCTGACCACGCGCCACACCCCCCACCCCCACTCCCATGCTGTCTGCAGTCGCAGGACTGCGGCACCACCTTGGCAGGGAGTGCAGGCGCAGCTCCCATTACGGGCTTCAAGCCAATTAAATGAGCGCTTTTACATCGCAATTATCCTTGGGAGGTAAGGAGTAAATCTTGGGGGAAATGATTCATTTTGCAAGGTCCAAACCAACATTCAATCTAAATCCCATTCCTAGTGAAACAGCTACTGGCCGTATAAACAAAAAAAACACATAAAACAATCTTTGTGCCAGGAAAGAAGAGTAAATTCATGGGTAATTTGCTAACTTGCTGATTATAATCCAGAAACTTTAGAATTAGAAAAATACGTTACTAAAATAGTTTTGAACACCAATTAATTGTGTGTTGCTTTGAGTCTGTGAAGAACAATATGCTCCTGGAGATCAGAGGAGAAATTAACTCCAGAAAGAATGAAGAGATGGAGCCAAAGCAGAAACAACACCCAGTTGTGGATGTGACTGGTGTAGAAGCAAAGTCCAATGCTGCACAGAGCAATATTGCATAGGAACCTGGAATGTTAGGTCCACGAATCAAGGCAAATTGGAAGTGGTCAAACAGGAGATGGCAAGAGTGAACATCGGCACTTTAAGAATCAGCGAACTAATAAAATGGACTGGAATGGGTGAATTTAACTCAGATGACCATTTTATCTACTACTGTGGGCAAGAATCCCTTAGAAGAAATGGAGTAGCCATCATAGTCAACAAAAGAGTCCGAAATGCAGTACTTGGATGCAATCTCAAAAATGACAGAATGATCTCTGTTCGTTTTGAAGGCAAACCATTCAACATCACAGTAATCCAAGTCTATGCCCCAACCAGTAACACTGAAGAAGCTGAAGTTGAACAGTTCTATGAAGGCCTAAAAGACTTTCTAGAACTAACACCCAAAAAAGATGTCCTTATCATTATAGGGGACTGGAATGCAAAAGTAGGAAGTCAAGAAACACCTGGAATTTGGCCTTGGAGTACAGAATGAAGCAGGGCAAAGGCTAATAGAGTTTTGCCAAGAAAATGCACTGGTCACAGCAAACACCCTCTTCCAACAACACAGGAGAAGACTCTATACATGGACATCACCAGATGGTCAATACCAAAATCAGATTGATTATATTCTTTTCAGCCAAAGATGGAGAAAGTCTATCAGTCAGCAAAAACAAGACCAGGAGATGACTGTGGCTCAGGTCATGAACTCCTTATTGCCAAACTCAGACTTAAATTGAAGAAAGTAGGGAAAAGCACTAGACCATTTAGGGATGACCTAAATCAAATCCTTTACAATTATACAGTAGAAGTGAGAAATAGATTCAAGGGATTAGACCTGATAGACAGAGTGCCTGAAGAACTATGGAAGGAGGTTCATGACACTATATAGGAGACAGGGATCAAGACCATCCCCAAGAAAAAGAAATGCAAACAAGCAAAATGGCTGTCTGAGGAGGCCTTACAAATAGTTGTGAGAAAAAGAGAAGCAAAAAGCAAAGGAGAAAAGGAAAGACATACCTGTTTGAATGCAGAGTTCCAAAGAATAGAAAGGAGAGATAAGAAAGCCTTCCTCAGTGATCAGTGCAAAGAAATAGAGGAAAACAATAGAATGGGAAGACTAGAGATCTCTTCAAGAAAATTAGAGATACCAAGGGAACATTTCACACAAAGATGGGCACAATAAAGGACAGAAATTGTATGGACCTAACAGAAGCAGAAGATATTAAGAAGAGGTGGCAAGAATACACAAAAGAACTATACAAAAAGATCTTCATGCCCCATATAACCACGTTGGTGTTATATAACCATGGTGGTGTCTGGCTCACCTACAGACAGACATCCTGGAATGCAAGTCAAGTGGGCCTTAGGAAGCATCACTATGAACAAAGCTAGTGGAAGTGATGGAATACCAGTTGAGCTATTTCAAATCCTGAAAGATGATGCTGTGAAAGTGTTGCACTCAATATGCCAGCAAATTTGGAAAACTCAGCAGTGGCCACAGGACTGCAAATGGTCAGTTTTCATTCTGATCTCAAGGAAAAGCAATGCCAAAGAATGCTCAAACTACTGCACAAGTACACTCATTTCACACCCTAGCAAAGTAATGCTCAAAATTCTCCAAGCCAGGCTTCAGCAGTATGTGAACCGTGAACTTTCAGATGTTCAAGCTGTATTCATAAAAGGCTGAGATCAAATTGCCAACATCCAGTGGATCATCAAAAAAGCAAGAGAGGTCCAGAAATGTCTATTTCTATTTTACTGACTATGCCAAAGCCTTTGACTGTGTGGATCACAACAAACTGTGGAAAATTCTTTAAGAGATGGGAGTAACAGACCACCTGACCTGCCTCTTGAGAAATCTGTATGCAGATCAGGAAGCAACAGTTAGAACTGGACATGGAACAACAGATTGGTTCCAAATAGGGAAAGGAGTACGTCAAGGCTGTATACTGTCACCCTGATTATTTAACCTAAATGCAGAGTACATCATGAGAAATGCTGGGCTGGATTAAGCACAGGCTGGAATCAAAATTGCTGGGAGAAATATCAATAACCTCAGATATGCAGATGACGTCACCCTTATGGAAGAAAGCAAAGAAGAACTAAAAAGCCTCTTGATGAAAGTGAAAGAGGAGAGTGAAAAGCTGGCTTAAAACTCAACACTCAGAAAACTAAGATCATGGCATCTGGTCCCATCACATCATGGCAAATAGATGGGGAAACAGTGGCTGACTATTTTTTTGGGCTCCAAAATCACTGCAGATGGTGACTGCAGCCATGAAATTAAAAGATGCTTACTCCTTGGAGGAAAAGTTATGACCAACCTAGACAGCATATTAAAAAGCAGAGACATTTCTTTGCAACAAAGGTCCGCCTGGTTAAAGCTATGATTTTTCCAGTGGTCCATGTATGTGTATGGATGTGAGAGTTGGACCATAAAGAAGTTGAGCACTGAAGAATTGATGCTTTTGAACTGTGGTGCTGGAGGAGGCTTTCGAGAGTCCCTTCGACAGCAAGGAGATCCAACCAGTCCATCCTAAAGGAAATCAGTCCTGAATATTCACTGGAAGGACTGAAGCTGAAACTCCAATACTTTGGCCACTTGATGCAAAGAACTGACTCATTTGAAAAGACCTTATGCTGGGAAAGACTGAAGGCAGCAGGAGAAAGGGATGACAGAGTTTGAGATGGTTGGAAGGCATCACCGACTCAATGGACATGAGTTTGAGTAAACTCCGGGAGTTGGTGATGGACAGGGAGGCCTTGGGTGCTGCAGTCTATGGGGTCACAAAGACTTGGACATGACTGAGCAACTGAACTACTGTGAAGAACAGTGAAGAAAAGGAATGCACCTTATTTAAAAGAATGAAAATGCTCTTTGGGACATCCATACAGAAAGCTATGTGCAGCGCATGCCACCAGGAGCTGTGGTCATGGTCTGTCCTGGACACTGCAGCTTCTTTATTTGGGTCTTGTTCATGGGGATCCTGTGTGGGTGCTGTTGTCCAAAGGGAAAACGAGGGAAGTACCAACAGAACTAGTCTAGAACTAAGCCAGTATTTAACCGATTCTTCTGACCACATCACAGTTTTGAAGGAAGTTGTGTGACTGTTAAGGAAAATGCAAAACAAACATGTGGTTTGTGTAAAACAAACAGGGCAGCACTAAAGATCCAGAGGTTCTGGGGCTCATGAAACCACAGAAGCATCTGCCACCATGTGCTGAGATTCCCTGGGACCTCACACTTCATGTGGGCTATTTCTGATTTCTGCAAATGTTTGAGGTAGACTCCACTTTCGTCTTGTAAAGAAGGCCGCCCTTGGGGTCATTCAGTCGCAGAGCATGAGGGCAGCATGGGAAGTGAGCTGGAAACTTTACCCAGTGCCCTCGGACCTCCCCCTGCACCTGCGGTGCTGCCCGTCCACCGCGGGCTCACCTGGGGGGTACCTGCCATGCTTCCCCGTTTCCTGATTTTCACTTGCTTTATTCCATCTGCAGGGACGTCTGGTCTTTACCTTACGATCCGCCTCTGTGTGGATGACAGACGACGGCACCAGATGTGACTTCAGAGCTGTGCCTTTCCAGCTTAATCTCGTGGTGTCAGAGGCTGAGTGCCGTACATCAGTTAGTGAGAACGGTGAGACACGGAACACTGACGAGCGGGCTCAGTGCCCGAATGTCTGTGCAGCACAAACACTCAGCTTCTGGGAAACTACTGCCCCTGAGTCTTCCTAACACTGGACCCATTCTCTCTCCTGAAACTCTGAGAGAAACTTTAAGAAAACTTTAAGTATAATCACATAAATTCAATTTACTTCATTGCATTAAGAAAAACAATCACTACTTCGTCCTCTCCTTACTCTGTTTTCTTCTTTTAAAAGGAAAACCGGGTTAATAATCTTGATTTTTAACCAGCTATCATTGTAGTCCTTGTCCTTGGATACTCTGCTTTTACTATAAGCGTTTCATTGTTTCGGCGGTGAGAGTATCCTTATTTTTAGCGTCTCATTCACTGCTTTCCTCATAAGGGAAAGCTGGGGAGCCTCAGGTTTCTCCCCGTTCAGTCCTGCCCAGAGAGCTCTGCACACAAGGGTCCTGGCTTCCACCGTGGTGGCCTCGCCACCCCATCTGCCCCAGGCAGCATCTACACCACCTGCTGCAGCGGCCTCGGGCTCCGGCTAGCCAACACGTGTGACGCTGCAGCTCAACAGTGCCTGACCCTGTGGGCAGGTCCAGACATCAAGCCGGAAGTTCTCAGACGTGTTTCAGTCCCTTTAAGGACACGCTGACCGGCTACCCATGCAGCTTTCCCCTGCCTCCAGCTGCAATGTCACGGGTATGGAAAGGACCTCTGTGTGGGGAAGGCCATTAAGAACTATCTCCCCAGCCCCGATTCCACCCATGACCTTACTGAAGAGGGAATAAGCCTCTTGGGTGGTCTGAGCAGTGCAGGGCCTCTGTGTGGGAAGGCCATTAGGGACTCTCCCTCCACTCTGATTCCACCTGTGACCTTAGTGAAGAGGGAGTAAGCCGCCCGGATGGTCTGAGTGCTGAAGGGCCTTTGTGTGGGAAGGCCATTAGGGACTCTCCCCCCACTCTGATTCCACCCGTGACCTCAGAGAAGTGGGAGTAAGCCGCCCGGATGGGCTGAGTGGTGCAGGCATCCTCTGGGAGCCCTCTCTCCTCACAGGGAGAAAATCACCACTTGTCTTTAGGAGTGCATTAGCTGCTCCATTTACTGGGGAGAAAAACACGCCCTAAAAGCCCATCTCTCTTGACTTCCCTTGTGATTCTGGTCCAGGAGAGAGGACGCTGCAATGTGGGGACAGAGGGGGCCCCCCAGGACGGCCGGCACTGTCAGTGATGAAGTCAGAAGCAGACGGAGGACAGAACCAGCTTATGTAAGACACGGCCCCAAGCTGGGAGATGAGGGAAGGGCTGCAGCGACCCCCAGGGCAGCAGCGTCAGCCCAGCCCTTCCTTCCTGACACCGTCCGCTGTGGCTTCCCACTGAGCTCGGCATCTGCGGGGCTGGGGCCCCACTGCAGGCAGAAAGAGGCCCCCTGGGCTTGTTCAGGTTTCAGTGAACACACAGAACAACTACTGATTCTCCATCAAGAAAAGCTGGTATTATGAAGGAACAAATAAATTACTAAAGCTTATGGATTGGACTAGGGATTCAACACCATGTATCAGTTGCAGGACAATCACTGTTTTTCAAGATCATGGGTCCTTTCCATTCCATGAAAACGTGGAGTAAAAACATCACCCACTGGGCTCCCTCTCCTCGTCCTGCTGGCGGTTCTCATTTCCAAGGAAGTCCTCGCCCCTCTGGACGCGGGCCCAATGGCAGGACGAGCGCCCACTTGGTTACATCCTCAGGACAAAGCCACGAGAGAGCGGGCTGGATGCAAACAGCAAAGCCAGCTGTGTGCTTCCCCAAATTCAGCCCCCGGACAACACAGATCCAAGGAGGATGCAGCCGCGCGAGGAGCAAGGGAACCAGGTCGGGTTTTGCCCACTAGAGTTTCTGGGGCTGTTCTGGAGCTTTACTTTCTGTCTCCCCAAACCTGACGCCCGTCTTGGCCACGGTGCTGTCCCCAAGCAGAGCGGCCCAGCACCTGCCAGCACCCCTGAGTAGGTGACGGTAGCCTTTCTCGTGTCCCCGGCGCAGGCAGAGTCACTCTCCATCTCTCAGAGAAACCCTACACCTGGCCCCAGCTCTCTGATTTATTAAACTGATGCTGGTCGCGCGGTGACACTGATATCCTCCCACCCGGGCACTTGGGGGCTGTGGCTGAAACACGGCTCTATCTTCCAGACACCGAGTCTGAATCTCAGAAAAGCCAGGGGAGCAGGGCACTCTTGGGGGCCACCATCCGGTTTCAGGCCCATCTCCCCTTCTGCTTTAAGTCCAGGGCCAGCCCATGCACGATCTGGTGGCACTGCTCTGAAAGTTGCTTCTGGACTGAGCTGTGCCCTGACCTGCTCCCAAATTCACGCATCCAGGCTGAGCCCCAGTGTGACTATACATGGAGTAAGGAGGTGACCGAGGTTACATGAGGCCACAGAGGTAGGGTCCTGCTCCCATGGGACCAGCGCCCCTACCTGCGAAGACCACGAGGTGGCTCTCTGCCTGCCAGGTGAGGACGCACTGCAGAAACGGCACCACACCCCGGGGAGGGTCCGCACCAGGGCTGAAGGCGCTGGACCCCAGGCTCCAGACGGTGGGAAACCACGTCTGCTGGGACGGGGCCTGTCTGTGGCCTCTTGTGTGTCAGCCTGAGCTAATCAGGACAAAAGTCATTCCAGTTGTTTTAAATTTTTACTTACACAAGGAAGTTGCTTTAGACTGAATGCTGACCTACTTCCACAGTGCAGCCCAGGGAACTGTAAATGATAATAATTATATCATTCTGGTTTCATGAAGTACTTTTCTTCTGGGCAGTTCACAGCACTTTTTAAAAAATAATTTAAAAATATGAAGTGGGGATGAGCATTATTGGTCCTAATTGCAACCAACCTCAGAAGACAGACTTCTAAATTGAGTATCTTAATTCAAACTAATTGGGTAGTTTCTGAGTCAAGACTTACATAGTAAAACCTAATTCTCTTTAAAAACATTTATTTAATTAAAAATTGTTAATACAATTTTAAAAGTTGCTTTCCACTTACAGTTATCACAGAACATTGGCTGCACTTCTTGTGCTGTGCAATCCCGCCTCCAGTCTGTCTTACACCCGATTCTTCGTGTCTTTCGCTCCCACCCCTATGTCGCTCCCCTTACTGGTAACCACTGGCTTGTTCTCTAGGGCTGTGAGTTGGATTCTTTTTTGCTACATTCACTAGTGTGCTGCATTTTTTAGATTCCACGTGTGAGTGGGATCATACAGCATCTGTCCTTCTCTCTCTGATCTGTTTCACGAGGCACAATGCCCTCTTGTCCGTCCACGCTGCTGCAAGTGGTAACATTCTCTTCTTCGTGGCTGAGTAGCATTCCAGTGTGTGTGCACGCACGTGTGTGTGTGCGTGTGTGTATGTATTCTGGAGGAGGAAATGGCAATTCTTGCCTGGAGAACCCCATGGACAGAGGAGCCTGGCGAGCTACAGTCCATGGGGTTGCACAGAGTTGGACACGACTGAAGACACTGAGCACATGAGTGTGTGCATATGTACTGTATGCTTTTCTGTCATATGCAAAATCTACCTCTCGTAACAGCGTTTCTGTTACTATGGAATACTTGCTTCATACGATTTTCTGTGAAACCTGTGTAACTCTGTACATCCTTATAATTCTGCAGTAAAACATTAGATGAAATCCACGTGTGAAAAAGCCTGTGAGTTCATTTCTGGGTTTTGTGCTTGTTCGTCTGTTTCTCAGGTGTGCAATGGGAAGGCCTTGCTGATCAAAGGCCGGGCTGGTGACCCTCCGGCCCTGGTCCTGCCTGCCCGGCCGGGGGTCTCCAGGGGTCTCAGGGAGCGCGGGTGCCCCGTGGCAGCTGGTTCAAAGGTCAGAGAGTGTCATCCCAACAGCACACTGGCCACTCTGCGTGCTTGAGACATAGCTGAGCCAAATTGACCACATGTACCTCTTCCTTCTACCCACGGCTACTGGAAAGGCTGTCTTCACAGGGCTCATGGCCTCTCTTCACTGGCAGCTCTCGTCTGCATGTCCATCCCCAGGACACTCACCACCTCCTCTCTCCAGGGCCCCTTGGGGTTTAGGCCCAGGATACAGCTCAACCACCAGCTCGGGAAGGGGCCCCTCAGTCCTGCCCAGGCTTCTGGAAGGTTTGCTTGTGCCCCAGTGGCCTGGTTAAGTGACCACCGCTTCTTGTGAGCTCGCCAGTTAGAACCACAGTGCCTCTCATCTTTCATCTTTGCAAAAGGTTTTCGTTAAGAAATTCCTATAAAGAAACCCTTCAGCACTTTCAATAACTCACTGAACAACTCTCTGACATGAGAGGACCCTCGTCCCGGCACAGGGTGAGCTGACTAACTGTGAGGTTGACTTGCAGCAGGGTCTTCTCTACGGACGTCCTCTCGAATTTCTTCCTCGTGGTTACATCAGTCACAGGCTGGGAGATGTCCTGTATTACTGGTCTCTGGGGCCACAATTTCAGCTCAGTTCTGGCCTCTATGTCCTACAAAGCCTTCCCACACTTGAGTTTACCACAGCCTGAAGTGTCCTTCTGGGGGTCTCCAAGCTGGTTGCTGATGGTGTCTGTCATGGAGCCTTGCTCAGCCTCTGCAGGATGGGGGTGGGTGGATGGAAGAGTGAGTGGATGGATGGGTGGGTGGATGGGTGGGTGGATGGATAGGTGGGTGGGTGGGGGGTGGTGACTGAGTGGATTGGTGGGTGGACAGATTGGTGGGGACGTGAATGAGTTGTGGTATATGGATTTAAAGAATTTAAATTCTACCTGATCATTTATAAAAATATTGAAATAAAATTATGCCCAAGGATTCTCATTACCTATTATTTTCTCTGTGTTCCCTCTTATGTGGTATATGTTCTGCACCACACCTCTCATCCATGAAACGTACGATTTAAAGTTCCCGACGGAAGCTCCAGTTCTCGGAGGGCATGGCTGGCGACCTCTTGAGCACCCTCATCCTAAATGCGAGGGGAGATGTGTGGCTTTCTAACATATGTTTTACACACATATATTAACATCTATTTATAGAGACAAATACGTATCTTTCTGCAGACACCTATGAGTCCCTGTCATCTGAACTTCCCTGTCCTTACAGTTGCCGTGGACCCCGGGGGCCATCTTCCTTCTCAGCCCCACGGAGACTGCGCAGCAGACGGAGGAGGGGGTCGGCGGTCCAGCGCCTGTGCCCCGCGTCAGCACAGCGCCGGGTTTTCACACGTTTCCCTCACCCCGTCCTCACCCTAGCTGTCCTGTCTTGCTCGTTCTGCACACAGAGAATGAACTCTGGCGGTGGGGGGGGGGGGGTGGCGGGGAACACCCCCCACCCCCCGTGTCCTGGAGGCAACAGGAAGCAGACCCTGAGAAGGGCCCCCGCGAGCCCCAGCCCTGCGCCCTGCGAGCTGCACTGTCTGGGGTGCAGGCCGCCTTTCCCTATGTCATCGACACAACGTTTGAGGCTCACTGGATCCACTGCACCAGACCCTCGGCATGAACCCGAGGGTGCTGGACTCTAGGTGCTTCCAGTTCAAAGTGAAGAATGAGAAGCCTGTGTTCCTTGTTCACAGGACTTGCCAACACTCAAAACTCAGTAAGACTTCATACAGATTTTGAAACCAGCCTTTATCCTTCTGCAGGCATGTTTATTCATGTAGAGTCTCAAAAAGAATTTACTAAAAGGCAGAGAGTCCACAGCCAAGATCAGCCCACGACCTGTTGCTCTCCTTCCTAAGACACGCTGTGTATACACGGAGGGCTGGGCAAATCCGAGTGACGACACCTGCATCTGATCCTGATGATCATTAAGAACATTTTTGAAAGTCACGAAGCATAAGCAACCAGAATTCCACAGAGATTAAAGGCGCCTTGCACAATTCTTTCAAGCACACATTGCAATTTATTCACAAAGTTATAACTGAGGTTCTGGGAAGGAGCTCAAGGTAGCCCAGGACTACAAGGATAAGACATACTCAAGAAAGTGTCAGATTAGATTTCGTGTACGTTTATTCTTCAGCACTCAGCCACAAAGGCCCAGCCTACCAGCAGCAAGCAGGAAGCACAGCCCAGTGGCCACATGGGCTCCACGCCCCAGAGCATGCTTAAAACCAGTGCTCAGGGTGAGGCTGAGAGGCGGCAGCTGACAGCAGACACAGGCAGGCTGTGAGCAGACACGGCCAGGATCTGAGAACCAGCGGGCTGACTGCAGACACAGACCGGACTGCGGACAGACACATCCAGGATTCCGGCAGCTCACGGTGACGGTCAGAGGCCGTCCCTGCATACCAGCAGCACGGTGGTGGGGTTTCTCCTCCAGACACAAGTGTGCACTAATCACAGTTCCTGAAGTGATTTCAAATCCCTAGGCATGTGCTGGGGAAGGCATGCAAAGCACAGATTTCGCTTTAAGCAAAACAGTACCTCTCTCCCCATCTCTGTGGAGTAGAGGGACCACCGCCCGGGTGTTCCCAGAAGGCTCCTTGGAGTTGTCAAGGGATCGTGCCTTTCACAAAAACATTTCACTCCTTAGTGAGATAAACACACACACACACACAAATATACACACACTGAACACATGTGTGTGCTTTGTGTATATTCTATATGTGGTGGTGTTGATTGGTCAGTAAGTTGTGTCCGACTCTTTGTGACCCCAAGGACTGTAGCCTGCCAGGCTCCTTCATCCACGGGATTCTCCAGGCAAGAATACTGGGTGGGTTGTCAACTTCTTGTCCAGGAGATCTTCCCGACCAGGGCCTGAACCCAGGTCTCTTAAGTCTCCTGCACTGCAGGCAGATTCTTTACCTCTGAGCTGCCTGAGAAGCCTCACACAGGTGTGTACACTACATACACGTAAGTCCACCTGTCCGTACCACACAGAGGTGTGTATAAAGATCACTTCTGAAGATGGTCAGATGGTGATGAATATAAGGAGCTGGTTGACCCTCTTGACTTAAGAAACTCAACTCAGCCTTGACCCGGGGGCTCCCCTGCTGCAGGATGCACTCTTGGCCCTGGGACCCGGGCCATCAGGACACACAGAGCCTGGGAGGCTGTGTGCCATCACCAGGGCCCCGAGGTAGGTGGACACGGTACAACTCCTCTAACACATGGTCTCAGTGACTAGAAAGACAGGGGGAAATGGTTCCCATAAAGCACAGGACATCATGAGTCACTGCTACGCAACACAGGTCATGGCCGTGTTTCCATGATGTTCTGGTGGAAAGATAGCATTTTCTGCCATAACAAGACAACATTCACTGAGCCAGGTGTGATGTGATCAGAAAATCCAGTGCTTGTGAAAAGTCTTTATTGCACCAACCAGCCGGAGGGAGGGAGGGGAGAGCCTCGATCCAGACATGGCGGACATCTCACTGTGGTTCTGTTTGAGTCTGGGAAACAGTGGTGAGTAAATAACCTGTCCCCATCCCCCTTGCACTGGGCAGGGCGGCTTGGGATTAGTGAGCTGCCCTCTGGAGCCCTCAGAAAAGGGCGTGACCTTTCCTTCCAATGCAGTGTCCCACCCCCTCAAACCTGATATTTGTTTTGCATCAAATCAACCTGACATAGGTCCTCTGAGTATCTGTTTCAGAAAAAAATAAACTATTAAAATATGCTGATCAATACCAGCACCAGAGAGAAACAGTAGCAACATCTAATAAAAAGAAAGTTGCCAAGAATTGGAGAAAGACACTCAGAGATTTGGTTCTTCTCTGTCCACGATGTTTCATGACTCTGTTTGTTTTCATAAGGATAGGGTGGGGGTGATTCTGAGAAATTCCACAGACAAGAGGCACGAGGATATTTTCTGTTCAAATGGGGATGAGTAGCTGAGGCCATGACAAGTAAATTTCAGCACAGAATAAAATGTGAGATTATTTCAGGAAAAACTCCAGACCCAAAGGAACATGATGAGGAAATCTCCTGTGCCACTGACCCCACTGAGGTGCACTGCACGAGATGGCGGAAGGCGGGAGGCAGGGGAGCAAGGGAGGAGGGCGAGGGAGGCCGCTCCTGAGAGGAGGTGGGGACGAGGGTGTGTGTGTGAGACAGTCAGAGAGACAGAGAGACAAAGAGACGCAGAGAGAGAAGGCTGCGGACACAGAGTCAGACAGACAGAGAGAGGAAGGTGGCGTGTCCGCCCACACAACTCTCTTCTGTCCCTTAACATGATGGAGGCGAAGTCAGTGCCTCAGTGCAACCTTGGCTCTAGCTGGTTTGGCACAAAACCCTGTGCTAAGCACCTACGTACAATAAGCTACTGGAAAAGACCCACAGCAAACAGGGCTGGTCGCTGCCTGAGGGAAGATGGCCAAGCAAGGGCACGCTGCTGGGGACAGACACTCTCACGCAGAAGCTGGGTGGTAACGGACAGTGCTCCTCAAAAGGCGACAAGTGACCTGGAGACACAGGCGAGCAGGAGTGAAAGGAAGGGGCTTTAAAGGAAAGCGACGACTCACAGGGAGAGAAAAGGTAAGCTAGAGGCAGAAGTGTGTATCTGACAAACTCCAAATAATTCACTCCTTTGGAGCAAAACCTGGGCTCATATTTATGTTGCATTCCTCAGCTAATTAAGTGTTCAAACAACACCTGCCATTACACTTGGTAACAGGTTACTTATCAAATTTTTTGTTCATTTACTTTCAAGCATATTTGGGGAAATATTTAAAATAAAATACCACATATTTGCAGGCTTCCCTGGTGGCACTAGTGGTAAAGAATCTGCCTGCCAATGCAGGAGACGGAAGAGACGCGGGTTTGATCCCTGGGTCGGGAAGATCCCCTGGAGGAGGGCATGGCAACCCACTCTGGTATGCCTGCCTGGAGATTCCCATGGACAGAGGAGCCTGGAGGGCTACAGTCCACAGGGTTGCACTTAGTCGGACACCACTGAAGTGACTTAGCACACACACACCACATATGTACAGAGGTTGTCAAAATAAACATAGACAAAGAAAATATATGGAAAAAGGCGAGAGCTACCACTTCACTCAAGAACTGAAGCCGACTTAGCGTGCTGCCAGCTGCCCAGGGCAGAAGTGTGGAGTTCACAGCGTCTGCTGACGGGATGCCCCCTCGCTGGGGAGACCCTGCACCGAACGGCTCACACTGACCGCGCTGTCAGCAGGAGTCGGTGGCTCGACCTGTCATCTGCTCACGCTGTCCTTCTCTACCTTGGACGGAGGGAGGGGGGTTCTTTCTGTGGTGGTGGCTGTGCAACATTTTGAACTGTACACTAAAAATGGTTACAAAGGCAAATTTTACATTTATACACTTTACCATGATAAAAAGACATGTTATGTCTTTGAAACCTCGCCTCATGCAATTATGTATGTGTGGACTGCTCCAAGCCTTCCAGCTGCAGTGTCTTCAGTTTGGTTCAGTTCAGTCGCTCAGTCGTGTCTGACTCTTTATGACCCCATGGACTACAGCACATCAGGCCTCCCTGTCCATTGCCAACTCCCAGAGTTTACTCAAGCTCATGTCCACTGAATCGGTAATGCCATCCAACCATCTCATTCTCTGTTGTCCCCTTCTCCTCCTGCCTTCAATCTTTCAGGGTCTTTTCAAATGAGTCAGTTCTTCACATCAGGTGGCCAAAGAATTGGAGTTTCAGCTTCAGCATCAGTCCTTTCAATGAATATTCAGGACTGATTTCCTTTAGGATGGACTGCTTGGATCTTCTTGCAGTCCAAAGGACTCTCAAGAGCCTTTTCCAACACCACAGTTCAAAAGCATCAATTCTTCAGCACTCAGCTTTCTTTATGGCCCAACTCTCACATCCATACATGACTACTGGAAAAATCATAGCTTTAACTAGACGGACCTTTGTTGGCAAAGAAATATCTCTACTTTTCAATATGCTGTCTAGGTTGGTCATAATTTTTCTTCCAAGGAGTTAAGCGTCTTTTAATTTCATGGCTGCAGTCACTATCTGCAGTGACTTTGGAGACCCAAAAAATAAAATCTGACACTGTTTCCACTGTTTCTCCATCTATTTGCCATGAAGTGATGAGCCTAGATGCCATGATCTTAGTTTTCTGAATGTTGAGCTTTAAGTCAGCTTTTTCTCTCTCTTCTTTTACTTTCATCAAGAGGCTGTTTAGTTCTTCACTTTCTGCCATAAGGGTGGTATCATCTGCATATCTGAGGTTACTGCTATTTCTCCTGGAAATCTTGATCCCAGCTTGTGCTTCATAAAGCCCAGGGTTTCTCAGGATGTACTCTGCATATAAGTTAAATAAGCAGGGTGACAACATACAGCCTTGACATACTCCTTTCCCTATTTGAAACCAATCTGTTGTTCCATGTCCAATTCTAACCGTTGGAGGCAGGTCAGGTGGTCTGGTAGTCCCATCTCTTTAAAGATTTTCCACAGTTTGTTATGATCCAAACAGTCAAAGGCTTTGGCATAATCAATAGAAGTAGATGTTTTTCTGGAACTCTCTTGCTTTTTTGATGATTCAATAGATGTTGTCAATTTGATCTCTGGTTCCTCTGCCTTTTTAAAATCCAGCTTGAACATCTGGATGTTCACGGTTCACATACTGTTGAAGCCTGGCTTGGAGAATTTTGAGCATTACTTTGCTAGCATGTGAGATAAGTGCAGTCATACAGTAGCCTGAGTATTCTTTGGCACTGCCTTTCTTTGGAACTGGAATGAAAACTGACTTTTGCAGTCCTGTGGCCATTGAAATCTGCTGGCATACTGAGTGCAGCGGAGTGTCTTCAGACAGCGCCACTGTTTAATCGCGTGTCTCCTTGCATGTAAAGTCTGTGTGCGTCGCCTCAGACACCGGAGAGCCCAGAGGAGCCCGGGTCTTGCCCCAAGGTCACTGACATCCTGTCTCTGAGCCTGTCTCCTTGCCCTCACAGATGCTGACTACATGGTGACTCTCTTCCTGTGGTGACTAAACTCTAGCCCACTGTAAATGGTTTAGAGCCGTATGTGGTTGTAGTCCCCGAATAGGGATTGAAAACTTTAAAATGAGATGAAGGTCTGGGAAGCAGTTTTGTGGGGAGCGGGGAGCACAGACTCACTAGTCAACTGTCACCAGTGACTGACGCGCATACTGAGGCACGGGATCAAGTGCTCCTGAGCCTCACTGTTCATGTCTACGAAATGGGGATGGTAATGATCAAGTACTGGTGTGTGCTTAAATGCGATTTAAGGAGGACAAAAACAGGAACAAAGAACAAGGAGAACAAATAGAAAATGATAAGAAATATGGTGGATGAATCTAACTACATCAATAATCATTTTGAACACCAACAGCCTAAACGCATCAGTTAGATAGATACTAACCCAACTATGTCAGCTTTCACTTTGAATGCCAACGGTCTAAATGCACAGATTAAAATACTGAGATTGTCAGAGTGAATCAAAAAACATATGTGTTGTATGTAAGAAACCCACTTAAATACAAAGACATGTGTAAATTATAGGCACTCAGTAATGTCTGATTCTTTGTGACCACATGGACTGTAGCCTGCCAGCCTCCTCTGTCCATGGGATTCTCCAGGCAAGAATACTGGAGTGGGTAGCCATGCCCTCTCCAAAGACATGTGTAGGTTAAAAGAAAATGGATGGAGGAAAATACACCATGTTACCACTAATTGGAGCAAAGCAGGAGTAGCCTTATTCCTTTCAGACAGAACAGACTTCAAAGCCAGGAAAGCCATCAGGGATAAAGAGGGTCATTACATATTCTCCAAGAAGACATAGCAATTCTCAACACGCACACACCTAACCACAGAGCTCTGTCCAACCATGCGAAGCAAGATGGATATAATGGCAAAGAAAAACAGATGAACCCACTATCGATGCTGGAGACCTCAACACCTCTGTCTGTGATGGAAAGACAGAGCAGACAGAGAACCAGCAGGAGAGAGCAGAACGTGACACCATCACCAGCCAAGGAGGTCTGACTGACACCTGTCCTCCCACCGGAGCAGACACAGCTTCTTCTCAAGGTCACAGGGCACACTGACCACGACAGACCACATTCCGGGACCCTGGGGCACACCAGGGGCAGGGAGGGGCCCCCCAGGACCCACCAGGAACAGGACCCCTGGGACACACCAGGAGCAGGGATCCTCACCGCCCCCCACACCCCCGGACACACCAGGAGCAGGGATCCTCCACCGGGACACACCAGGAGCAGGGACAATCCTCCTGGGACACACCAGGAGCAGCGACTCCCGGGACACACCAGGAGCAGGGACAATCCCCCTGGGACACACCAGGAGCAGCGACCCCCAGGACACACCAGAGGCCGGGGGTGACATGACAGAGTTGATGCTGGCACACCCTGGCTCTAAGCGCACAGAAACGAACTGTGACGGCTCCACAAGGGACGTCCCAGGCCAGCCAGGGTGCAGAGGGAGCCACGCACACAGACCCACTGACAGCCAACGGCAGAGTCATCATGGCTCCTCTGAGCCATGGCAACACTCATCATCTGTTACATAGGACTTCTCCATGTCATAAGATACTAATCATTTTATTCTTTCCAATTCATTAAAAAAAGTAGATGCTTCCATTCATCAGCAATTCTACAAAAACTTCCTGCTCACTTTATCTCACCCAATCTTTTAAGTGTCTCCCAGCAAACTTGGCTCCCATAAGTCACTAAGACACAAGCATCCTTACTCCCAGAAGGAGCTTCCTTCAGACGGGAATGGTCCAGGACTCCTTCAGGGATCCACAGCACCCTTCCCCCACCCCACCCCACCAGGAACAGCATTTGTGTTTCTAGTGTCAGAGAGAAGCCAGAGCAGCTCTGAATATCAGTGTCAAAGAGAGCGCAGACCCAGTGGGGTTTTGGTCTCTTAGAGATTTTCTTAAGTTCAGCAATTATAACACAGAGATGACTACAATTTTCCAAGTCCTGCGCTTGAGGCTGGAAATCTTACATGATTTTCCACAAAGGAAGCCAAGAAGCAACCAAAGTCACTGGCGAGTTAAGGCCCAGTGAACAGTGACAACTAACAGAGTAGGGGGCACACACACCTGTGCACTCACTGAGCCCAGACACAGCAAACACATGTGGGACAGGCACAAGTGTGTGTCACACACTGGCTCTTCTGTCTACAAACAGCTGACTGAGGCTAGTAGCTGTCTAGAGTGAGTTGCTGTGGGTTACTTGAAACATAAGCCCCCAATCGAGACTATTCCCCCTTCTCATCACTCTGGACACTGGTTTTCTTCTGGAATACATTTGTGTAAGCCAAGGCACTTTCCCCACATCGTCTACAGCACTCTAATCACACGGTGAAGACGGTGTGAATTCACAGACATGTGGGAGGGGTGCAGGACAGCCCACAGAAGACACACAGTGAAGATCAGCGTGGACGGAAATCAGCCTCTCCAGCTCAGGCCCCCAGAACACAGCAGCCTCTGCTGGGACTGATGGAGCGGCCTGTGGCGTGGTGTGAGCAGGACTGGGGCTGAAGCACAGAGGACTCCATCTCCAGAGAGGCCGGTGGGGTGTGGGCTGGAGGCCACGGGGCTGACACTTCCGTGAGCCCCGCATCACTCCAGCCACAGCTCCAGGCTCTGAGTCTAAGCCACTTTCTCCACCTCACACACAAGAACGCTAAGGCCGAGTCCAGCTGTCGGGTGGCACGGAGCACGTGGGGCTCCTGGTGGGCCAAGAGACTCTTTCCAAAGCCTCCTTTCACTCTGATTTTTACATATGGCATTTGTTCTAAAAGAATAATGTGAGTGGACAAGTCAAAATGGAAATATCTAAGGCGCATTTTATGGTGTTATAAAATCTTCCCTGTTTATAAGCTATTTCTCTCAGCTTAAAAAAGCCACATTTTTTACATGAATCAGCGAATTATTTCCTCAAAAAGTCACATCTCAATGTCTGAGCAACTGGACAGGAGGCTATTATTACCTGTGACACCAAGACACCAAATATTTATGCAGCAGTCAAAGCACATCTTATATCATCTCCAGGGCAGCTTCTATTTATAAGCATCTTTTCAAATATCTTTTGAAGCTAATCTAAATGCACAATGTTACATTCACTTGTTAGTATCTTTTTTGAAATATGACTGAGCTTGCTGAAAAAATGAATCATAAGGCATTTTTTAAAAAAAGAAATGTATCAACTGTTTTTCCAACAATGAATACTGGGATCGACCATTCATACAGCAGATATGAAGATGTTTTAACTAAAAATAGTTTTTTCATCTGCTTACATTCTTATTCCACCATGGAGACTGTTGAGAAGGTGATCAATGAAATCTGTGACGTGAATGCCAGTTCTCATCGTTAAATTCACATGGAAACTACCTAATCTGGTGGAATCTGTGCTGCACAGAGCGGCGCTGAATTTCGGCCAAACATCACAAGGACCGAAAGCAGCTCGCGGGTCGAGGAGCCCTGGGAATCTGGTGCAGAGAGATGGGGAGGCAAACAGAGGCGACGGGCCGCGTGTGCGGTCATGGGTGGGGAGCGACGCGGCCACTTGGAGGGAGAAGAGCAGTCTCAGGACTGAGAGTCGCGCCGACCCCGAGACGCGAGCCGGGGGTCTCTGCTCGTACCCACAGCACCATTTTATCTTGGACTGAATTCGAGGTCATTGACCTCATGCTGAAGTGGCACCGAGATGGATAAGCCCGCATCTTCTTGAGTCTTCCTTCTCCTGTGGGCCTCCGTGATGTGGTAGGATCATTTTATCAGGTCTCTTTGAAGCGATTTAGAAAACCTCTACTGAAAACACAAGCCTCCGGGGGCTGCTTAAGTGCCCATTAGCATTTGTTATAGAAATTGGGACACTCAGCTACTTGACGAAAAGGTCCTGGAGTTCAGCGCGCATAGTTTGACTTCGCTGCTGGCCCAGCAACTGGGCGATAGTGATTTTGAAACAAGTTTTCCCATTAATAAGCCACGAACTTATTATAGAAAATTAGTGTTAAATGGGACAGTGGCTCAGTTTAGGAAGGTAAAATTTTGGAGATGGATGGATGGCGAGAGTTGTACACCAATGTGAATGTATTTAGTGCCACAGAACTGTACACTTAAATACGGTCAGAACAGTATGTTTTATATCGTGTGACTTTTACCACAATAGAAAAACATAAAAGAAAGAAGAAAGGAGCAGACACAAGAAGCTGAAGTTTCTCACTGAGGGACAATCACTTTTTACTCATTACACATCATCCATGTATTATTTAGTGATGCTGCTGAAAACAGATGTCCACCATACAGCAGCCCACGTACCCATGAACGCTCTCAGCACCGCCTTGGAAGGACATGTGTGGCGTAAGGAGGCTGTGTGGTTAACAGCACCCCTTACATCAGATCTCAGTGGCTGGCGATTGTTTTCTTTTACCTATTTCCATAGATAGAGTCCTGGAATGAGAATTCTAAGTCCACAGTGTAGGATCATTCTCAAGATGCCTGTTAGGTGGCAAAAAGAATTCTTATTAAAAGAGAACTGAATATTCAATAAAAGTCTTCCCAGTATCACCTTTATTTTGGAGAGTTTAAAAAAAAGTGCCAAACAGCAAATTAGAAATATAACAAAGTAAAACCAGGCATCAGGGCTGAAACAAACCGCTTTTAGCAGCCACTAAAATAATTCATCTTTTCAGAGGAGTAAAGGGAGATATATTTTATTTTAAAATAACTTGCTTTTGATAAATTAAAACACATATGTTATCCCCACAGGACCGTGCTTCTCCTCGGTCAAAGGGAAGGGGCTGGGCAAACGTGATGACAAGCGTGGAGGCAGGTGGGCCCTGAGCATGGACATGCGGTCGCGCTCATGCCCCGTGCCCACTAATGACAGGGACGGCGTCTCCACAGCTCCTCCCAGAGCGGATCGAAAACAAGGAGACAGGCCCCGAGGGTCCCCTATGTCTGCGCTACCTTCTCCCTCGGCCAGACCCCCGGGGAAGTGGCTGTGGGAGGGGGCTCCTCAGTGGGTCAGCTCTGCTCAGATGACGGATCCCGGGCTGTGTCTCAGGACCAACACGTGGTTCTGTGCTCTGTCCACTGTTGATTTAAAGCTCCAGTGAAAACAACGCTAGGCCCAGCACCAGTCAACCCTAGAATGTGCTTCTGTTCTTCTTTTGCACTTTAAAAATTTTTTGATAGTATTTATTGCAGTGTAGTTGTTTTACAATGTTGTTAGTTTCTGCTGTACAACAAACTGATTCAATTATATCCACACATACCTGCTTCTGTTCTTGACATCAGCTCAGCCCTGCAGTGACCTTAACCCTGCTGTGACCCTCAACCCTGCTATGACCTTGGCCCCACAGGCTGCCTGGGGCAGGGGAGGGAGATGAATGACAGCCTCCACCCTGGGTGGTAGACGGGGAGGCCCACGAACTGGGAGCAGGTACACAACTCAGCGATCAAGCAACAGCTGGACCTGAGCCCCTAAGCTGCTTAGGGCGGCGAAAGGGCAGGGAACCATCAAAGTCACGATGACAGGAAGAGTTTGGCTGCAAGCCGCCTCAACCCAAACCCAGCACAGAGGCCTCAGCAGGACACACAAGCATGATGCTCAGCAGGCACACACCTTTGGTGGCTGTGAGATCAGCACTGCTTCGCCATGTACAGGACATGGACTGATCGAAAACCCACGATGTTCATGCTGATACCTTTCTAATTACTACTTCGTGTTGGGCAGTGTGATAAGAACTCGACACACACAATCTCACTTAAATCCAGCAACACTCTTTGAGCTGGTAACTGTTATGATGCCAACTCTGCAGAGCGCTTGGCAAGGTCATTTCTTGCCCAAGGTCGCAGAGTTGCCTCTGAGATTCCAGCCCAGGATCCCCTACAGCTTCTGAGAGGAAAGCAGTGAACCTGCCTCCAGAAAAGGGCACGCAAACCTCTGAGCGTCATGGGGAGTCAGTTGATGCCCTCGCGGCCCCACTCAGGAGTCTGCAGGGCGGGGAGCATGGGGTCCACGTGGGTCCCCCCGGCCTCGTGGCCACCCGCCACACCCCTCTGTGCAGCCTCTCCCCCACACCCTGAGAATCCACCTCTCCTGAACTGCCATCTTTGAGCTCAACCCTGCTTCAGTGCCCGCTCCACCGTGACCAGTCCTGAATCCCTCCCAGCACGTCCCTTTCTAACGCCGGCAGAGGGGTCAGCTTCTCTGACACAAGGAAAACCAGTGCCTGTTTGTCAACTAAAAGGACACAAATGAATCCACACTGATTCAGGGGGACCTTCTGATTTCCCGCAATGAAACATTCCTGGGT
Organism: Bos grunniens; assembly: GCF_055505025.1. Taxonomy (NCBI): domain Eukaryota; kingdom Metazoa; phylum Chordata; class Mammalia; order Artiodactyla; family Bovidae; genus Bos; species Bos grunniens. The sequence goes on along the minus strand of NC_141191.1, from coordinate 2,093,953 downwards.
CACCCATTCTCAAGGCAGGAGACTGAAGGGGTGGAGACCTGGCTCCTGGGGAGGAAGCCTGGGGACACCTAAACCAGAGGTGAGTGAGGGCTGAGTGAGAGACGGCTTCTGAGGCCAAGTAGCCCAGGAACCTCAGAGGAGACTCAGGCCATGGAGAGGACTCGGGGGTCGCCAGGCCCTGAGTGAGCGCGTGCAGAGACGTGCATTCTGGGCTCTCAGCGGCTGCTCTGCTCACCCTGCTCCTCACCCGGGGCGGAGGTGGCGCCAGGTGCCGGGGACCCTTGCCCCCCTGCAGGCCCCATGCCTGGGACTCCTCAACACAGAACGCAAGCCGAGGGCTGTGAGCTGGGGGTGGGGGCCCAGCGCCGAAGACTGCTCTGTGGGGCTCTGAGGAAGGAGGCTGCATGCACCCCACGTCCTCAGGGATGAACCGACCCAGGGGCTTGGTGAGTCCGGGAGCGCGCTCTATGGGGACCACCAACCCCGGACAGGTGAGAGGGCAGCTGAGACTACACTGTAACTGCAGTCTTACCTGAGACCCAGCTGAGCCCAGACCCCAGACCCACAGAAACTGTGACACGATAAACGTGTATTGCTCTCAGCCGCCGAGTCCATGCTCAATAGTTATGTAGTTATGCAGCAGTAATATCTAATAGAGTATCCAAAATGCCTTGATTGTCAATCTCCCTCCAAGGTGCGTTCTTTGTATATTGATTAGGACCCTTCTGTCTTGAGTCACAAACTAAACACAGTCCACTCTCCTACTTGCTATATTCAATTAGGACGCCATCACGTGTACCCATCCACGTTCACAGGGACCAAGGCTCAAAACGGGCCTGTCTGCACCAGCTTTGTACAATTCTGTTGAACTGGAATTGAGACGGAGAATATTCTGCAGAGTAAAGTCAATGAATGAGAGACTGATATCAAAAGAATCAGACTTTAAAGTTGTTTTTCAAAGGACTTTTGAAATCATGAAATTCTAGTGTAAAATTGCTACAGTCTGACTATCAAACCACAGGAGTTATACCTCTCACCAGTAATTGCATACAACCACCTGGGATTTCTTTGGAAGGAATGATGCTAAAGCTGAAACTCCAGTACTTTGGCCACCTCATGCGAAGAGTTGACTCATTGGAAAAGACTCTGATGCTGGGAGGGATTGGGGGCAGGAGGAGGAGGGGACGACAGAGGATGAGATGGCTGGATGGCATCACCGACTCGATGGACGTGAGTCTGAGTGAACTCCGGGAGTTGGTGATGGACAGGGAGGCCTGGCGTGCTGCAATTCATGGGGTCACAAAGAGTTGGACACGACCGAGCGACTGGACTGAACTGAACCAGTTAGAAAAAAATACTGCTTTGTTCTGTGTTTCAGCTTTAGTGAGATATAATTGTGTAAGTTTAAGATGTAAAACAGGACGATTTGATACACATAGACTGTGAAACGACCACTGCAGTAGGGCTAGTTACCACCACGTCCCCTCAGTAATCACCACTGCTGTGTGTGTGTGCACTGCGTCTTCTTTATTCATTTATCCACGGAGGGACAGGTAGGCCGTTTCCACATCCTAGCTGCTGTGCACACGGGGACACGACTATCTCTTTGAGACAGTGATTTAATTTTCTTTGGATAAATACACAGGAGTGGATTTTCTGGATAATATGGCAGTTTTCATTTTTCTGAGGAACCTCCAAGCAATTTTCCATAATGGCTGCATCAATTTATTTTCCCACAGACAGCAAACAAGGATTCCCTTTTTTCCCACATCCTCACCAATACTTGTGATTTGTGTTCTTTTTGACGATGGCATCTGACAGGTGTGGTTTTGATTTTCATTTCCCTGATGATTAGTGATGTTGAGCATCTTTTCATGTACCCACTGGCTATCTTCATATAGTCTTTAAAACAAAAAATATCTATTCAGATTCTCTGCCCATTTTTATTCCAATTTTTTTCTATTGACTATATGAGTTGCTTATATATTTAGATATTAACCCCTTATCAAACATAAGGCTTTCAAGTTTTTCTTCTCACTCACTAGGCTGCCTTTTCATTTTGTTCACAGTTTCATCTGCTGCACAGAAGCTTCTTAGTTTGATGTAGTCCCACATGGCTATTTTTGCTTTTGTTGCTTGTTTTGTTCTTGCTTTGCAAATTTATGCAGTTAAACTCCCTTCCCTGGGGTGAATAAAGTTCATTTCCTCCCAATTATTTTTAGTTTTCTATATATTCCTTCTCCCAGTCTGAACTGGATGAAATCACTTCTGTTAACAGTCATGGGTTTATCAACATGAAGAACACTTTTGCATCAATGTCTTCATCTCTGAGAGACTGAGCAAGGCTCACAGTTTAATCAAAGGAACAGTGGAGCACTTGTACAACTTAAAGCCTCTCATTGCCAAAGGGATCTTCACCACACAGTTCATTCACTAAACATAACCGAACATGCATACAACATAAAGAGGGCAGAGACAGGGCATTTATCATCTGTTACTGTCAGCACCAGTAAACAAAATGGGGCTACATTTTTAAGCTGGCATAAGGATACCATTGTACTGAAATTCATCTGCTCTTCCTGGCACTAATTCCTGCAGCTAACAGTAAGAAAAGAAATCAAGCGCTGACCATGTTCAAAATGAAGCGAGCGATGCAGAGGGTGGAGCCTGGGAGCTCAGCTCCCCAGAGCCCAGGGTTGTCCCTCATCACCATCGGGTGTTAGAACTGGAGGGATCTTACAAGGGGTATGGATTTCCTTTTCACTGTTGTATGTGAACAACCTGGGGACTCGTGGCTTGTCCGAGGTAAGCCAGGTCTTTGGGGCAGAGACAGAGCCAGGCAGCCCTTCTCCAGGCGAGCAGCCCCCGAGCAGGTCCCCTGTTGGCTGAGCTAGATCAGCGATGTCTCCTGAAAGCTGGAATGGGAAGAGACCACAAACCAGGCCGACTAAGCCCAGTCATAGGTTTGTCCAGAATGTAGCTTGACAACTCCCACCCCTACAACCTCCCCACCCTGACACCTGGTCCAGAACTCCATTAAATTAACTGAGATTCAGGAAATGTTTTCCTTCTTGAATGTTCCTACCCATGGACCTGATTATTTAACTTTGCTAGTACAGTATTTGCTCCAGCAGCCTGAGGAGGCAGAGGACACCGTGCGTGAGCTCAGGGAGAACCAAGGCTAGGAGCAGACAGACAGCCACCATGGCTGTGATGTGACCTGGTGACTGAGTCCGGCGTGCTCTGCCTCAAGCTCGGCCAGGGCTGTGCCCACCTTGAGGGCCGCACGCAGTAGGAAAAGAAATCGAGTGCTGACCATGTTCAAGATGAAGGGAGTGACGCGGAGGGTGGAGCCTCGGAGCTCAGCTCCCCCCAAGAGCCCAGGGTTGTCCCTGATTACCAGCAGGTGTGATGGTGTGATGGTGTGCATCAGGTGTGCACCAGCCCAGCACACACCCAGACACCCTTCACCACCAAGTTCACGACTTACCTCCTTACGATCCTTTTCTATAAACCACCTGCCGCCTGGCCAAACGAGCTATTCCCTTTTGAACACTGTACATCTCTCCAGTATATACTTATTTACTAAGATGTACCTCTTGATACATGTACGTCTTCCTACATCCTGAGCACCTGCTATGGAGCCTCATAAAAGCAGGCTGCCTAGGTATCGTGAATGAAGGATAATAAATATCAGAGCTTCCATACTCGCATGGATCTGCCCTCCCCTTTGGGGTGGGAAAGAAGCCTGTGTTACAAATCATTTCTGTGTCGCAGAATTCATTATGGAGACAACCACATTTTGAATTAACAATTGTATTTCTAGGATTTCTAGAATTTACCCTTAGGAAACAATCTTGAATGAGCATACAGATAAAGCTATGAATATATTCATGAAGGCATAATTTATTTTAGTACAAAGATTAGAAACAGCTTAAATTTCCAATGAAAGGGGTTTAATCCAATAAATCACAGTGGACCAATACAATGCAATAATATGAAACCACTAAAAATGGTATTTAGAAGCATATTTAATGCTATGGAATAGCATTCGCAATTCACAGGCAAGAGAAAAAAACAAATCATGAGGAAGGATGTAATTTGAGTCAATAAACAAATACATCTATTCCTTACCTAGGACAGCCTCAAACACTCTGCTGTGAAGTGAAGAGCCATAAAATGAACACTTAATTATATTCATTTTAATGAGAGAATTATAATGTCTCCTTTCTCCTTCCAACCCAAGATACACAAATAACTTTCACTGATAGAAAAATCTATCAGTTAAGCAACGTACTCTAGTTTGTGTGTGTCATCAACAGTACAGTTAAAGTAAACCAGCCAGACTGGCTTGTTATGCTCCAGAGTAGGGGTGGGGGCTCCCTGGGAAGACGACGGAAAGTCAGACATACAACCCAGGGCTCCTACTCAGACAAGCACCTGCACTCACTGAGCTACAGCAGGGAAAACAGGTCAGGGCAAAAGGCAGAGTAAGCCGTGCCATTAGCAAGCAGCACGGCAAGGTGAGGGTCACGGATGGGGGGCTCAGCATCCCTCCTCCATGGACACCCCCCAAAGCCAGTGCGAGGGCTCAGACACGCCTGGGAGGAAGGGCAACCTCTGCCTGCATTGTCCTTGCTTCTGTTTTGTGGTGGTTCTCTTTCCTAATAAGGTCAAAATAAAATGATCATAAAAATGAAAAAAAATTTACATATGGAAAACTAAATTAATAAAGGCTTCAAAAAGGGTAATATTGATTTTTTTATGAAAAGCATAGTTGACTTTAGTTCTAACTGTTTATATGGAATTTCACGTGCTTTTCTCTTTTTGTTTTGATGGTGTAAAGTTCCAGAGGCCCTGCATGGCTGTTTTCTATTTCAAGCCTGGTAAGAGAAGCTTCTGCATGGGCTTGTGCTGCTGTGTGGACATGCAGGTGTCCGGAGGCACTTCGGCCGCAGGCGGTCTCAACAGCGGTGACTGGATGAAGCCGCCACTGTCCTGCTTCAGCGTGGGGTCCAGGGCAACTCAGGAATGTGATTTATGGAATATTCCTTTGGCATGCAGGGTACAAATCTATCATCGCGTCTTCCTTCTTTATTCCAAATTCTCTGCCACAAACTAGACAGCTCAGGAATCAGTGGTGCTGCTCTGCCTTTCCAAGCTGCAACCCAGGGGCGGGGACCACATGACCTTCTAAGACTTCTTCCTCATCCTTCATCTTATGATCACATTATAGACATAAAACAAGAGATGCTCTGTGTCACTGCTCAGGAAGATGGCAGACCCCGGTGCGGTAGTCAGGCGGCTCTGAGCTCAGTCCGAGTTTCCCAGGGACCTGGGCTGGCAACTTCACCGCTGCACTTCTGATGGTCAGTGAGGAATAATCAGAGAAGAAAAGTGGAGAGCTGTGAAATGCTGAACCCAACGCAGAGAGCAGCAAGCATGCAGCCGTGCCTGCTACAGGTAGCACTGCTGTTTCGGGAAGGACCATGAAGAGTATTTAATAAAGGCTCCCTAATGAAGAAATTAGAGAAATATGAAGCATAGTTAAGTCAGTAAATTAAGAGCAAGGGGATTTCTTCTCTCCTTTTACTAGTCTGAATGTTAGGTATGTAATTCTTAGGTTTAATTGAGCTGGACCACCATTAAAACAAAAAATAGATAAATTTAAAAAATTACCTAAGAAAGTGAATCCAAAGTCACTCATCTTATGTTTCTATGCAAGTGACCTGTGGTTATATTCACGTGTGTGTGTGTGTTCATTTCAGCACACTGACATTTGGGGAGAGAAGTACTACTATTTTAAATAATCTTATGTCATATACATTACAGTATAACTTTAAAATGCATTTTCCATGTAAGAAAAATCTGACAAATACAAATTAAGAAGTGATAAACAGACAATGAGGTTAGGCTGAGACATCATAGCATTCTAAATGATTTTATAAGGCTGTTATTTAGATTGACAAGACTGTCAATGAAAAATGGTTATAGAATGACTCAGGTTTTGAACTGATTTCAAAATCAGGAGGAATATTAATAAGTATATAGCCAGTTGCCCAGAGTCAAACAGTTCTCTGTAGGCACTAAACTACAGAAAATTCATTTAAAGTTTCCCATTTGGAATTATACATCAATGCCATTCTTGCCACACTCTTTGAACAGAATCCCATTTTCCTCACTGGGAATTCTACAAGTTATCTTAATTTAACATGCAGTATATATTCCAGTTCGTTAAAAACAGCTTCTGAGTTGAGGAATTCATATTGGCTAGAGAATTTGGATTAAATTCAAATTCAAACTGATGTTTTCATGCAGTAAACTGCCCGGGCTGCCGGGAGCCAGGTGGCCTTCTGGGAAAGACGGGCGGTCTCTGCACATCAGCAGGCTGCAAGCCTGACCCCCAGCCAGGCCCCTGCCCCGCCCCACCGGCCCCCGCGCTCCCAAGCATGCTGCACCAGGAGTGGAGGGCCAGTGGAGCAGAGACTCCCTCAGTGTCACCGACTGCAAAGGGAGCTGCAACCCCAGACAGGCAGGGTGGCATTGGGCAGCCTCCTGGATCCTCGGTCTTCCGGAGACACTGGGTTGGGGGGATGCCTATGTCCCCGAGCCCGTATGCGGCAGGTGGGTGTTTCCTGCCTGGCCAGTGACGCGGCCCCAGGGGTCGGGGTGAGTATTCAGGGTCCAGGTGAAGGCCTGTCTACAAACTGACGACCACATCCAGACAAACAAAACTCGCTCTCAGCAGCCATCTGGCAGTACAGTTTCTCCATCTTATTGCAGACGTTGGCCCTGAGTAGGGGTTCAGGAGCGGGCAGGACCAAGGTTAGTTCCCAGGGGTCAAGCGGATTTTGTCAGAGATCCGAGGTGGAGATGGGAGCACAAAGTGTTGAAACGTTAACAGACTTTGGGTCTTCCTTCCAGGCTCCCAAGCCCACGGCTCTTTTCACCGTTTTGTGGTCATAAATCTCTAGGAGAAATTGATGAAGACTATGTCCTTCTGCCCCGAAGCAGACACAGACGCTCAAAGTTCCGCACATGGTTGCAGAACCTTTGCACACCTTTGGCTCATGGGCCCCCTGAAGAGCTGTAGGAAAAGCCTGCAGCTTGATATGGAAAGCTGCTCATGCTTCCTGTCTTACGGACCCTTCAAACCCTAACACCACGGTCCCCAGGCCTTTGTCCCCTTTCAGGGTCCAGCTCACCACTGGTCTCAGATGCTGTCCCCACGTCCATTGCTGGACATTTGAATATTCCTCCCACAGCTGAAACTGTGCTGCTTCTCTGGCACAACCGTAATGGAGAGTTACAAGTGTTATAGCATTTACATGAGTGCGTGCCTTTCTTTCCAACAGATGTCATTTCTCCGCTAGCTGATGTCCTCATACATCACAGACCCTCTAAATGCACCAATTCACAGGCATGGCCTAAACCCCAGGCCTGAAACAAGGGCTGATTGTAGAGACAGCCGTTCAAATTCAATTATCTCACGTGTTACCTAAAATGATGATATTCTAATTACTTCTTAAATCTGATTACACAACTTTCTTGTTTTTGCTTCACAATACCTAAGTAACTGTTTTAGGATTTGAGAAAAAGGAGCATACTGAAATCAGTCTAATGCTATTGTGCAAAACCAATAGGAAGTGGGCCTATTAAAGGAGTGATACCAGGTCAACATCCTACGTTTAAGCCAATCAGCCTGCTCAGTCGTCATGTGGCATCTGCGTCAGAGCTGAGCCCCACCTCAGTGTGGTGCCGGTTACCCCGCTGTGCAGAGCCCACTTGGGGAGTACTGCAAAGACACCCCCCAACTAATCACCCCTAGGAAGACCCGAGTGGAAATTTGTTTTATTCAGGGTCACTGAGCATTTTTCAGAAGAAGCCACCACATCCTACACCTCTCCCACCCTGGGCCCCTCCCGGAACAAAAGCCAAGGATGGTGAGGTATGGAGGACTGACGGAAGAGCCGTTTGGATGCTGATTCTTCCCTGCTTTCCTCTCGAGCCTTTGAGAGCGTCAGGGCAGAGGTCGGCAACTCCTCTGGTGCAGGCCCCTGAGGAATCCGCGGGTGGCGTGACAGCGAGGGACCCTGCCTGAGCCCACAGGCGTCTGCCGCCCTGCACAGGTGCTGACTCAGGCGCTGACCAGGCATCACAGGGTGGGACAGGTCCTTCCCACCGGCTCTCTCTTCTGTCAAGGAAGGGAAACCGTTCTGGTGGACAGAGGTGGAAGGTTTCTATAGCTACCTTTTACAGGAGTCCTAAGATGTAAAATATTAAATAGAAAGATTCTTTCTCTCCTCCTCTATTCTCTCCTTACCCTGAGCAGCCTCTTTACCTTAGAAGCCAAATTTTACCTAATGCAAAGAGCTGACTCATTGGAAAAGACCCTGATTCTGAGAAAGATTGAGGGCAGGAGGAGAAGGGGACGACAAAGGATGAGATGGTTGGATGGCATCATTGACTCGACGGACATGGGTTTGGGTGGACTCTGGGAGTTGGTGATGGACATGGAGGCCTGGCGTGCTGCAGTTCATGGGGTTGCAAAGTGTCGGACACGACTGAGTGACTGAACTGAACTGAACTGAACTGGGAGTAGTAAAATTGTTTACTACAATTGTAGTAAAATTATTTTACTATACCTGTTTCATCATCATCATTGTTACAGCCATTGGTTTATTTATAACTACTTATTACAACCACCACTTTGTCAGCGTTTCTTTAGATGTACAGCTATCTCCCCATCCTGTATTGTCCCAATACCTAGAACAATACCTGACAACTAGACACGGAATAAAAACGCAGCAACGGAATAATCAACAACTGAGTAAAAAAGTAAATAAAACAGATACACTCGTCACTGAGCCCCTACACATGCCAGGCACTACGCTGGCCACTACAATCTTAAAACTGCCTTGGAGCGTAGATACTGTTCTCCCCATTTTGCAGTTTTGGCCTCAGTGAAGTTACAGAATTTGTTAAAGGTCTACAGGTTCTAAGGGGAGAAAGCTGGATTTGTTTCAAAACCAGTTTAGTTCTAATCTCGTATTCCTAATTTATACTCTTTCCCCTCTTTTCACACATTTTTATTTTGTACATTTATCATTAGTTTAACTTATTAATTAGCCTGGCAATAGTTACTCTGCCTGAACTGCCATCAGTTTCATAAAGAGGTAGAGGATTTATGAACTTGAACAACAGGAAGTGGGTCAGCCCTAGTCACAGTTCTGAACAATTTGTTCCCATCTGCCTTTGTTGCCACACACCTCACAGTAAGACACTGGGTTTCACTAAACTGAAAGTCAATGATGTGTAACGTCATGAAAACCAATCTGATGTCCATGCAGAGTATCTAGAAAATAGAAGGAGATGTTAGAAGCTAAGAGCTCTCTCTGTAGACGTGTGTGTGTGTGTGTGTGTGTGTAGACACACAACTGGGAAACTCTTTGGCTGCGAACAGCAGATCCACAGGGTCAGCTTCTCACGAAAGTTCACGCTTCCATCAACAGGAAGAAGCTGGACCACCAGCCCCTGATTCCTGGCCCCACTCTCCTGTCCCTGGAGGCAGACACTGTGTTTGTTTCTCTCTAGGAAAGTGATTAACTTTGGATATAAGGCAAGAGCCAAAAAAGGCATATATTTCAACACCTATTTTTAAGGGCAGAGCCAATGATTTTGTATCCTATTAGTCAATGAAGTTCAGATGATCAATAGTCACATCCAGCAAAGGCTCTCCCTTGCCCACTGCGTATCCTACTTTTCTTTCCATTTCTCGTCTCAGAGAAACACGTTTCAGCACGCTGAACGCGCCTGACTACTCCCCTCATTACACGTGGCTGAGCATCTCTGACACTCCTGATCCTGCTCAGGCTACACAGCCCCTGCCTGCACGTCATTTCCCATGTTGGTGAGACGAGGCCACTCAGTGTTTAGGAAACAAAACCACCCATGGTCCACAGCCGGGTTGGGGGCGGGGAGTGTTCATGATCAACAGAGAGCAGAGCTAAAGGGAAGACAGTGTGTCTACAGTGGGAAGGGAGGGGCCTTTTCAAGAGGGAAACATGGGAAAGAGAAGTGGAAGAAATCTGCCACCTGTAGCATGCCTGAGGGCCAGGCCTTTCCTGAGAACACTCGCCGGCCAGGAAAGCAGTCACCTCCACTCACGTTCTCTCACAGGACCCCTCAGGGATCCCATGAAGGGGGGACCACTGTTAGTTCAACATTTTTAGGGTAATGAGTCAGACATCTAGTTTGCTTTCTAGGTTCCAAGACCACTGGTCTGTCTGTGACACCACAGCAATTGTTCCCTTTCTAAAAGTACTTGCAAGCATTTTGCTAACTTGTAAGTCCACAGCCTGAGTTCTGGGTCATTTGATCACAAGATTGGTTGGGGAAGAACACAGAAATTCTATGTTGGAAAGTTTACCTCCAAGGTCATTCTACACTGATAGATGCTGGGAAGACTCAATAACTTGTTATTCGTGACACTGGTAATGAGATGTAACAATCAGAGGGAAAAGCAAAATTATGAATATATATTATTAATAAAAAACAAGGGATTCAGCGGGAAGGGTTTCTCATCTCTGTCAGTCACTTAAAAACAAGTAACTCCTAAAACCCAGCCAAACTGTAAACACAAACTTGGACAAGTATTGGAGAAAGGTCAACTGTTCGACCTTGACTTCAAGTCATATCTTCTGTGAATCTCTTATGACAGACACTGCGGACCATGATGGATAGTCTTTCCAGTACATTCTCAGGGCTCAGAGGACGCAGTTTAGCTTGCAGTGCCTTCCAGCTTTCCTTCCCGGCCCCCAGTGTGGAGTCCTGGGGCTCAGTCGGTGCTTGTGAAATGCAGGCAGGAAAAGGGAGAAAATCCAAGAGGAAGGCAAGGATGAAGGCACAGCCCAGTCACCAGAGGAGGGCAGACGGCGCGTGAGAGCGCAGGCCGCTGTCCTGGAGCCCCAGAGGCTGAGCCGTGACTCTGACGCTCTGCCAGCCCTCCCCCTCTCCTCTGTCCACCTGAGGCGTGTCTCGTGGCTGGCAGGGCCCTGCTGCCGCTCTGGGGACCCACTGGAGAAGGTGGATCCCAAGGCTGGAGGCACCAGGACGGTCACTGAGCCCTGAACCTACTCTGCCCGAAGGTCCAAGGCACAGAGACACTTCCTTGTCTTTGAAAATATCTCAGCACTCGGCACCCGGCACCTCAGAATGACATTCCCAAAGGGTTCTCACGACGTTTGCCAATGTACAGTTCAAAACTCAGGCTCAGAAAATCACAGGAAAAGAGGTGGAGAGTGGAGATAATGCACCCTCTGCAGGGACTCATTCTCAGGGAACACAAGCACTCACTTCTCTATTCTCTGGAGCTTGAGAAGACGGAAAGAATTTTCTCGAGGACACTGAAATCTCATCACATCAACCAAAAGGCAACCTGAATGGGGGGTGTTTTATCCATGGATCCTGAGATGATATGAATAAGATTCAAATTTTGAAACAAAGTTCGTGCATTCCCGACGGCAACATTCTAACAGGGAAGACGAATGTCAGAGCCTGGCCTCATGTTAAATTTCTCCGTATCCATCCTTCCCAGTATTGCAGGGTGGTTTATTACGAATTACTAGGAACACCTCTGATTTGACTCTTCTCAGCATTCAAGTACATATATTCCATGTGCACCTTCACCTCTCATACATGCTTCAGAAGGCAACAAACGGGCTTAAGTTTACTGGCGAGAAAATAGACAGTACTTTATCTACACATAGTAAACTTGAAATCTGATATGTAAATTGTCCAGTGACCAGAAACAAAGAATATTTATTTATTCCTTGAGAAAAGTAATGAGGTAAAATTGTTTCAGTGCCAGCTGAATGCCTAAAACTCAGATATTGCATAATCTAAAAAAAAATGAAATTTGCAAATTAGGGTTCATTTGTGCATTTTATATCATTCTGCATAAATGCATAATTGTGACAGTCTCAGACACCAGATGGTGTGTGCAATTCATATCCATTTTCACTCTGTTCTATTACACGTAATGGCTGTGGTTTCACCTCTGAGTTGAAGCGTACCTTATACAACTGCCTTGGTCGACAGTAAGACCAGACACCCTAACAGTCAGGAACATGGGCTTGTGGGGAGCAGAGATGAAGCGACAGGGCTCCTGTGCTCAAAGCGCCGACAGACCAGCGCTCAGCTCCGAGTCTGACACGCACTGAGCTGCAGCAGGAACCCCGAGAGGAGGAAGGAGGCGAGGAAGGCTGAGAGGAAGCACAACAGGGCACAGAGGTGTCCAGAGGGTGAGTGTCTGCAGGTGATGGAGAGCACCCGGAGCACCGGTCAGGGAGACGGAGCACCAGCTAGTCCCTGAAGGCTTTTCTGGACTTTTCTACATTGAATACAAATATATTGCAAGTCTCATTTCCCTGTACACATGAAACTAAGCTCTGTTGAGATAACAAATGCCAACCAGTCCTGTGTGTCCCATGATCTCCCTCCCTGCTCATCTCTCTCTCACACACACACACACACACACACACACACACATAGAGTCCCCACCAGCCCTTCTCCAGCCTGTCTGTGTACTCCTGCAGTTCTGTGTTAGGAGGTAGGACCAGAATCCAGAGGGCCCATGTGTTAACTCATGGCCCCAAGAAGAGAAGGCAGAGATGCTCTGCTGAGAGAGTGTGGTCCAAGGAATGTCTGCTCCTCTGGAGCCAAGAGGGTCCTGGACTCCTGCAAACATTTCCAATAAAAGCTCAGACCGTTTGGGCAAGCCACAGAGCCACAGCACAGAAGGACTGAGGTCAAGCAGAAGACTAAACCTTGACCTTGGCCAGAAATATCTCCCTTCAGCAAACAACAGACAGGGCTCCCAGGAGGGATGCTGGGTGCCTGGGAAATGCCCTGGATCCTCTGCTCTCCCTGGGGACCAGCTCCCTCCTGCAAGATTCTGCTCAAAAATTGAGGCGAGGGTTTCCCATCGGATTCTGGATCTGTCAGTTTCTCGTTGTAATCCTCTTTTTCTTTTTTGCATATTTGAGTCAGTTCTACTGTTTTAGCTTCTAAGAACTGTGACTTTTTATCGTTAAATAATTTTATTGATGTGTAAAAACACCTGAGTCGCTTTTCTAATGTATTCTGCATTATCTGAGCCCTTTGGTCTCTCCCCTCCACCCTCTCTTCTCACGTATTCTGTGTTATTTGAGCCTCCCCACCCCTCCACCCTCTCTTGCCTCTTCTGGAGAGACTTCTGCTGCATGTGTGGCATCTTCCTCACTCCCCCTATTTTCTCAGAAATGGTTGGTTATTAGTCCATTTGGCATCAGCCTTTACGATGGGAAGACTCCTTGTCATCGTAGTCTGTGTCTTCTCTCTGGCTATATTTAAGATCACTTGTTCAGCCCGCATATTCTGTAGCTTCCCTTTATAAGATGTGGGCATGCCTTATGTATTGTCTTCAACACTGGGAGTCTGTGGATCAAGAGGCGAGACCTGCTGCTTCAGTTCTGGGAAAACCTCAGCCTTTCCTTCTCGAGCAAGGCCTCATCTCCCCCTTCTCCTTCACCTCGCGCCCAACTCCAGGCGCGTGCTTGTGCTTCCGCAGCGCCTCCCCTGCACCTGCATTCTCGTTTCATGTCCCCTTCAGTGTCTGCGTGCAGCTCTAGTTGACGGCCTCATATCACTTTCCTAGTCAGCTCTTCTCTTTCCAGCTCTGTCAAATCCACGTACAACATATGGACACGGCAGCGAATTTCAATGACATTTCTTGTTTCTAGACACACTGTTTTTATAATCTGTCCTTGTTTTCATACCAGATACTTCCTTAACTCTGGTCTTTTTTCCTTTTGAAAATCTATTTAGTAATTTTAAACCTACCCAGCACCTCTGCAGGTCTGTTGATTCTCATGCTTCTATCAGGGTTTCTCACCCTGAAGTTTCTTTATACGACAGGCAATATTTCACTGTATGTTTATCTAAAATGAGGGTTATTTTTAAGTGGAGAAGGAGCTCCTGGAGCCCCATTTTGTCAAAGATCCTGCAGATAATTTGTGACTGGAATCAGCCACAGCAGTCAGGCTTGGACAGAATCCTAAACGCTTCTGCTTCTAGAACAATGTCCACATTAATTCACCACATGGACCTCTGACTCAGCTCGTGGGAATTCAGATCTCACATCCGTGCCTGCAGTATGCGTACCATTGGTAACCATGTTCTACCCATGGCCGTGGAAATGTGATAAGCTTCCTTCAGTGCTTTCTCGGGCGGATGTTCTCCAGGCCTTCTCTCACAAACGGGGAAGCTCACTGAGCTTCTGGGGTTCATTCCCGGGGCTCAGCCTCAGCATCCCTCCCCATCGTCCCTCCCCCCGGCGCCTCCAGCCTGCAGGTGCAGCACGCCTCTTCTCTGACCGCCTTCCATCCTTTCGGGGTTTACTGCTCAGGGGCCACTGCCTCGGGACTCACGCCCACCCTCAGGTTTACAATCCCCCGCTAATTCTTGGGACCTAAGCGATTCTCTCACTTTCTTTCATTCCATCCAGTTCAACTACGTGCTGAAAGCAAATGCTGATAAAATCGTGCAGCGACTTTATGTCTGTAGCAGGGATGGGATGTCATCCATGCTTCTATGCCTCCATCATAAACTTTTATGAGGAACAGTATTCTCTGTCTTCCCCTAGGCAGTGTTTTCTGATTTCCACTATAACACAAGCCATTTTAAGGTCCTGGAAGACAGATTGGTTGGAGCAGGGTTCTGTTTTCTCTCACAAATTAGGTGAATTCTTCAGTTCCTAAGCAACACTAATTTTTTCTAGAGTGCCTGGCGCATGTGGAGAACTTAATAAATGGTGGTTATCTTCCACTAACCATCCAAGAAGAGCAATCAGAAGAAAATAATTTTTATCTAAAGCATACAATTAAAAAGCTATGATCTCAGGACCAGAGGGGCACTGGTTGTTGCTATTTGAGAACCAACGCCCCCATTTCTGCAGATGGGGGTGGGGGCTGGGAGGGGGTGGAGAATGCTTCTCACTGAACCCTCTGATGCCCAGTTATCTAAAAGCAACCTTATTATTTTCCCTAATTGTTGAGAGGCCTTAAAATCTCAGGATGACACACTCTCAATTAAGGTATAAAAATAGTGCGGAAATTTCCATCGTTTATAGTCACTAGTAGGGAAAATCTTGAATATTTGCACTTAAAAAAATCAAGAACATAATAATACAAATACAGGGAAAATTCTTTTTTGTTTGTTTGTTTTTACTCGGGGGTTATGAAGGGAGACGAAGTATTTTGGACTCATTCTATTTATAATAAAACATTGGAGTGTATATGTTTGTCCAAAATTCCAGTAGCAGTATGCAATTTCTGTTTTTAAATGATCAAAGTAAAAAAATATTCAGATTTAGAAAGAAAATTTCTCACTTCAAACTTTCTGAGATTTCCCATTTTTAACCTTAATCTTGTTTTTTTTTGGATTGGCATTTCTACAAATAACGTTTTCCCAGTGATCTGATGCATCAGTTCAGTTCAGTCGCTCAGTTGTGTCGACTCTTTGCTACCCCATGAATCGCAGCATGCCAGGCCTCCCTGTCCATCACCAACTCCCGGAGTTCACTCAAACTTGTGTCCATCGAGTCCATGATGCCATCCAGCCATCTCATCCTCTGTTGTCCCCTTTTCCTCCTGCCCCCAATCCCTCCCAGCATCAGAGTCTTTTCTAATGAGTCAACTCTTCGCATGAGGTGGCCAAAGTACTGGAGTTTCAGCTTTAGCATCAGTCCTTCCAAAGAACACCCAGGACCGATCTCCTTTAGAATGGACTGGTTGGATCTCCTTGCAGTCCAAGGGACTCTCAAGAGTCTTCTCCAACACCACAGTTCAAAAGCATCAATTCTTCGGTGCTCAGCTTTCTTCACAGTCTAACTCTCACATCCATACACAACCACTGGAAAAACCATAGCCTTGAGTAGACAGACCTTTGTTGTCAAAGTAATGTCTCTGCTTTTTAATATGCTCTCTAGGTTGGTCATAACTTTTCTTCCAAGCAGTAAGCATCTTTTAATTTCATGGCTGCAGTCACCATCTGCAGTGATTTTGGAGCCCCCAAAAATAAAGTCTGACACTGTTTCCACTGTTTCCCCATCTATTTGCCATGAAGTGATGGGACCGGATGCCATGATCTTCGTTTTCTGAATGTTGAGCTTTAAGCCAACTTTTTCACTCTCCTCTTTCACTTTCATCAAGAGGCTTTTTAGTTCCTCTTCACTTTTTTCCATAAGGGTGGTGTCATCTGCATATCTGAGGTTATTGGTATTTCTCCCGACAATCTTGATTCCAGCTTGTGCTTCTTCCAGCCCAGCATTTCTCATGATGTACTCTGCATATAAGTTAAATAAGCAGGGTGACAATATACAGCCTTGATGTACTCCTTTTCCTATCTGGAACCTGTCTGTTGTTCCATGTCCACTTCTAACGATCTGATGTATATGCCACCTCAAATGGTCCACTGCTTTGAAGCGATCATCTTAAGGTCTCTATCACTGAAAAATCTTTTTTTCTAAAATCCATCATAACATTTTTGTAGCACATTCCTGCATGCCAGATTTGTATCATAAGAGCCTTTTTCATTCCCTAGTTTTAATTGGGTTAAATGACATAAATGTAAGACACTGTCATTACATTAGAGCAGATTTCAAATAAGTTCTCTTCGACCCTACCAGGCATCAGGATCTGTCTTCCCACCTCAGAAAATTTCTTAGGAAGGAGAGCAGGTTGAACCACAGAGTGTAAACAGACAGAAAGTCCATGAACAGTTGGCTATGGTCCCACCACGGTCCACAATTTTCTTGGTGCGCTTGTTAATAGGCAAGTGGTAACATGCACCTGTCAGTGATGTCTGAAAACCACCATATACCCTAAATCATCTCCCTGTATTACAGTGATGGATTATATCATACAAAACCTTCAGAGAGTCTTTCAGTGTCAAGGAAACCTTAGGAGGTAACCTTGCTGTATGACATCCAGTTACTTCCAAGGTCTAAATGACAACAGGAATCACTAGGAAAATGACACGAGTTGAGATGGTCTAATTTATTAAATTCGTATAGAAAATTATGTCAACAAATAAGATTGCTCTTAGTAAATTTTAAACTTTTTCTTTTTTTTTGGAATGGGTCCCCATTCTGGGTAGAAAGGAAGATTCCAATAAATAACAATAAATTCCATTAAACATCTTCATCTCAGAAAAACATAGTCATCCAAATTTTAGAAGCCTTGCGATGTAGAGAGCGTAAGCAACTGGCATGTTCAAACTGTGATCTGCGTTTTACACACAATTAAACTTTCATGATCTCCGGAAAGCAGGCCTCTGCAGTTCAGGAGCCCACAACCTCAAAGTCCTGAGGTCCGCAGCCTCCCACAGCTTGGTCCGCAGTCTCACTGGCATGATAGATACTATCATCTGAGGCAACGCTAACTATTCAATCTGGATCCAGGAACTGCTCTCTCCCAGAGAACTCATCATTAAAATGCAAATAGGTGTTTCCCACTTGACTGGTTTAGTGGTGAAACACTGTTCACAGCCCTGACACGAAAGGGAGCTCCATCAATTGATGCCTTAACCTTCCGGGTGTGATGAGTGCATGGGCCCAGATCTGAGCCTGACATCCTGCCGCCAGCCGCTGGCTCTGATCCTCGCTCTGCAGCAGGCTTATGAGTTAACTGATAGAAGCTGCTGAAGAAATTACGAACAAAAAAGCTGATTTCAGATTCTGCTCACTGCACCCAGCCAGCCCTCACTCAGACTAATTACTTAAATGATTTAAAAATGTATGAATATTCATATGATCGTGCTTTTCAAAAAATAAAGCACAGCTGAGCCCGTGCCATCCAATCTTTCCTGCTCTCTCGTGTGGAGCAACCCCACTTGCGTGTCTGAAACCCTGAAATGACTGTGAGAGGGGAGGAGTCCTGCGAGGGGTCAGCCCTGGTCCCACGGCCACCTGGCTGCAGCCTGAGACCACCCTGACCCTCAGGGCCCCTCCGGCTGGATGACTGGGGTCACTCTCACACCAAGTACAGTTGGACTCTGATTAAACATCCACAAGCCCATCTGCCCCAGAACAAGGACAGCTGCGTCTCCCCTCCCCCAACTGGTCCCCCTGCTGGGCTGACAGCGCTCCTGACCTGGACCTCGGGCAGGTGGACGCAGCTCATCCGGGTCGGGCAGGCCTGGGTCTGAGTGTAGGGCTGGGCCTCTGCCTGGACCTGGACCTGGCTCTACCGTGCTCTGCTGCCGGCCAGCCAGGGCTCGTCCACTCCAACCTGCCCCCCGGGCATCCATGGAAACACTGACACCCCTCGACCCAGCCTGGATTCCAGACGACACGCGTGCCTGAATCAGCGCTTCACCCCTCCCTGCACACCAGGCTCCACTGACTCCACTCACTGGCAACAACCCCACGCACACACCGTCAGCCCACGGAACGCGGACGGCGGCTCACGGCAACATGGAGAGTGAAACTCAGCAAAGGTTTGCAGACACCACCATGTACAACAGCTTCATGCTTCAAGACTCCTGCAGTGTGTGTGGCACACACTTCCACAAAAAGTGGGGGCGCAGAGGACAAGGGGATTAGATGGGAGGCCTAGGCATGGGCTCGGCCTATGTGGGGATGACAGGAAGAGCTGAGACAACAGGAAAAGACACAGGACACACTGGAGAACTCCATCTGTCACCCCCAGACACCCCAGGACACCCACAACCCCCAGGATGCCTGACCCCCCATGACCCCTGGCATCTCCGAGGTTCCCACACCACGCAGATGAAACCCTCTCCCAACCGTCATCTGGGAGCAGCTGCCCCAGGACCTTAAACCCTGAATGTTGTTTGACCCTGGAAACACCAGGGCCTAGATTTCGCATTTCCATAACTGTGAAGCTTAAGATATCAGCATCTGAGCTACCTGCAGCTCTGTGTGTCACCACATGATCCTCAAATAGCACAAGAGCAGTTCCAAACAGTCACAAAATCCAGGTAGTGCAGTGCTTGATGAAATTTTCAAGTTACCCCCTTGCTCACTCTTTTTTCAACTCGTGGGCAGACACCTCCTTGGTGGTGTGATCCCATGCGTGGATGGAAGCCCCGTGGGGGGCACACGCCACACGCTGCTGGGGGGCCGCTGCTCGGACCCCACCCTCTTGGCTTCCGACCCTGACAACTAGGAAGGAAGGGCTCCCAGAGGCCTCCTTTCATGTGAGGCCTGTTGCACACCAGCTAATTTATCTAAAGCCCATAAAAACATGTCTCATACATTTCTGAATCCACATCCGAGTGCTGTGGTCTGGGAGCAGTGCCAATTCTCCTCTGGAGACAAGCATCTCCCACCCAGTGCCCGTCCCATGCTCGGTTCTGATTCTCCTCCTCACTTTTTCATCAAACACTGCAAAGACCAGGCTATGGATCTGTAACCTGCCTCCGACGGGCTCCACGGTGTCCATCACAGGACAGGGGGTGCCCACCTGAGGCTCGTGGGACAAGGGGCACTCACCTTCTGGCTCTCCGCAGAGGGTGCACTGTGACTCTGCAAACAGAACAGAGAGAGACGTTGGTCAGTCCCGGCTCAGCCACAGACTCAGACTCAGCATTAGCCTGCTTGCAACCCGGCCACCCTGGCAGGACGAAGGGCTCCGACCTCGCATCTCAGCAGATTTTATTGTAAAGAAACCACTGTTGCAGGTGTTTTACATGATACAGTTTTTAAATGGCAGCGACTGTGTCAGATGCATCTGCTCACACTAGACACACGTTCACAGCTGTACGTGACTCATATTACTCAGCTGAAATAACGGCAATATATTTATCACTTAATATTAATATTGAAAACTTTGATTACAACTCTGTTAGATATCTCAAGCACAAATAATTATAAGCAAACGTATAAAGCTGTGTTTCAGTAAAAACACTCAAATGGACAAGTACCGAGTGCTCACAAAGCAGGCCCATGACTGGGGACCAGGCTCTGCGGGAGGTCCCAGGATCCCCGGGGACACCGCCGCGGGCTGCACCTTAGCAGAAGCCAGGCACTTGCAGGCACAGTGCAGGTGGGGCTGCGGGGCCATCCCCCCAGACCCTGCACAAAGGGCCTCCTTTTCCAGAAGAGCCTCAACCTGGACAGCAGAGCCGGCTGCACACAGGACTCCCAGCCCTGGGGTCTCTCCCCCTCCACTTCCCTCCAAATCCAGGCCCAGGGGAAAGCCCCACAGGGCAGATATAACACTCCCACCCCAGAGGCCAAGGACCCGCCGTGAAGGAGCCCACCCTCCCCAGCTCACCAGGAGCTCCTGCACCCCACCCTCTGCACGCTGCACACACTCAGCTGCTCCGTGTAGGTGGGGCCACCAGCACCGCCTGCATTTAGGGATGTCCCAGACCCCAGGGGCTCTTGTCACTGTGACAAGGGTCCAGGCGGCCCATCTGCAGGGAGGGGAGGTCACCACTGGGAGCTGACGACGGGGCAGGGGAGGGGTGGCCACAGGGCAGAGGGTTTCACGCCCAGCCCCACACTTGACCCTGACCCACTCTGCCCCTGCTGCCCTGGAAGGGACCAAACAACACCAGGTTTTTACTTGGTACAAGAATCGTGCAATGATAACTGAATTTGCATCAAAACTGACCCACAAATTCAAGACATTCTCAGTGGACTTCATCTCCCTCCAGGTTATTATGTTGTATGTGTTCAAAACTATCCCACAAGTTGAAACCACAGTAACAGCACAATGATGATGACGATGGTGGTGGCCCAGTAACGGACACCCTCAGGAAATTCAGATTCTGTGAACCAAGGATCATTCTTTGGTTCAAAGAAGAAGTGGGGAGATGGTATTAGTTGAGCCCGTGGCATATTAACTTCTCCAGAACGCAAGTCTTAAGCAAATGCCATTTCAAATTCAATTATTAATGCATTTATGCCTTAGTCTTTAAAGAATCGTTTCCAGCAAGATCATAAAAATCTGTCATCCGTGTGTCACGCCCAGGACATGCAGTGGCTGGTCCAGCACTGTCTGCATGCCTGACAGGTTCTTCTCCTAAAGATCAAGCACGGCCTTCTGCCACGAGCCGCAGGCACTGGTAACAGGAGGCAGTGAGGGCCCAGCGCGTCCAGCAAATGTCTTCTGGGGCAGCCAGCCCGAGCTGGGGTAAACAGTTCCCAGAGCACCTGACCTCCCACGAGCTGGAGGGAACAAGCAGATGCTGGGAGCGCTGAGCCTGTGTGAGTGGGCACGCTGGTCAGGGCTGATCCTCATCACCAGGGTTGTGACCTCCAGACGTTACCACCTCACCATCAGAAACACACACCAGAATGACAACTGACCCCGGATGGTGACCCAAGTGGACGGCGGGCTGTGGACCTCACTGTGATGACACCCACTCTGAACTTCAACACTTGCTGCCTCTCCGAGCGCCTCAGAGCTGTGGCCTTGGGACTCCCCACCCAGGGATCCCTACCTGGTGTCTGGGTACAAGGACCCATGACACAGGGACAAGCCCCATCAGCGCTGGGGATTTGCTGGCAGCTGGGTGCACGGGGCGGATGTGCACACATGGCAGGGTGGGCACATGCTTAGAGTCTGTCCTGCCTGGGGGTCCTGCCCGTGCTCACAGAGAAGTAGCTAATGTAACACAGACGTCTCCCAGGCAGCAGCGGGGAGGCTCTGGAGCGGGAGGTCCACACACGAGGTGTCTCCCCTCCCAAGGGTGCGGTGGGTCCATGGACTTGACAGGATCCTGGACACCGTCAGCTCACAGGATGCCCACGTGAGAACACTGACACTCCCAGAAACAGATGAAGACCATCGAGTCCACACCTCCTGTAAATTCCCTGTCACCTGACAGGAATATCTGCCCCCAATTACACCCCATCCTGTCCTGTGCCCTGTGTATAAACAGGAGAAAGGCGGCCTTATAGAGGCCGATGTGATTAATGTCACAGAGGCTGGACAATGTGCAGTGAACAGCAGCAGCTCAGAGTGGAAACCACGGCTAGGCTGTGGGAAGCTTCCCAGGAACTTACTTAGGCAGTGAACGGTAGCACTGGGGCTTCCCTGGCCAGGGGCAGGGAGGGACAGGCACCAGGCCCAGGGCCTGAGGCCCCCGTGTGGGAAGTTGTAGGAGAGGCCGCAGCTCTGGACAGAGCAGGATGCTCACAGCTCATGTTGTGGCAATGAGTGGACTTGGGGTTAGCAGGTGTGGCTCACGGGGCTTTTTGGGGGTCGTTTCTCCCAAATAAGAAGGGCTGTCAGTGTCTGCGATCTGGGACCTTCCTCTCCTCCCCAGGGCTCAATCAGCAGCGGGAGGAGCCATGGCAGAGAGAGAAACTGGGCTCACTGGTCTAAACCATGAAGCATCTTAAATGAGGCAGTCTGGGGAGGGGTAGGATGGTCCAGGGATGAAGGCAGGATGTAGGAGGGTGGAAAGAGTGATTTGGCACCAGGCAACGTGACAGAGGGGGTGCAGCCTGGACCCCTGACCATGGGCTCAGGGGACCTAGACCCTGGGCTGCTGATGGGCTTCATGTCACTCGGGATTTGCTGTAAAGCAGCTAATTCACAGGCAAGTATGTATGCGATACGGCCACTCAGGTGGGGGGCTTCCTCTGAACTGGGGCTGCGAGGTCTGTGAAAGCCCTGACCCTTCAGCTTGGTTTCCCATCTGGTCCTCGTCTAAAAGGTGGCTTGTGCTGCTGCTAAAGTGGATTGACACGCACAGACCAGGCACTGAGTGGGGCTTTGTGGGTGAGGTTCTGGCTCCGCGTTTTCAGGCTTCTGCCTCCCTGTGCTCAGACACATCCCCAAGCCCTGCGCCAGCTGATCACACCCTGGAATCCCGTGACAGGAAAGGTGGGATCCCGTGGGCCCCCGGGATTCTGTCTGTGTTACCACCTTCTTCCCCAGAGACCCCGGGTAAAGACTGCGGCAGTGATGAGGGAATAAACGTGATGCATTGTGAGTTCACCATCATTAGTGCAGAGTCTCACTTAAATTAGGAGACGACTACACTCACATATGCTAATTGACACGAGAGAGAGAAATCTGTCCCTGCTCCAGGTGCACCCCGGAGAACTCGCCTGTGCCCACGCTGCAGGTCTGGCCCGCTGGAGCTAGTTCGTTCTCCTGTGTGAGTGCACACGTGTTCTCATCCTTACGCGGAGAGGGACGCCGGTGTGAACCCAGAAAGTGTTCTGCAGTGGAGCTGCTTGTCTCAGGCCTGTGAGTGAGTCAGTCACCTCCCCGCTCTCCCACCTGCCCGCCCTTCTCACGAGGTGACCCAGGGGTGAGCTGACAGCAGCTCCCCAGGGAGCCCCGGGGGGATAGCTGACGCTCAGAAGCCCTGCAAGTGCCCTGCCAAGCTTGCTGGCGCAGATCCGTGAGGCCACCAGGGCTGCAGGCAAAGCCGACTTCAAGATCACTGAGAAGAGGGCAGCCCTTTCCTGAGGCTTCTTCTTCCCATCAGCACTCCATCAGCAGGAAGCAGATGGGGTCCCGGTGCTCCAAGAAGGCGGTCGGCTAGGTGCAGGGCGCAGTGCACCCGCTGCGGCAGAGAAGGGTGACCTGGGAGACCAGAGCTGGGGGCGTGGTATGAGCCAGGGGTGTGGCCTGGGCTGTGGGAGTGGCTTGGGCAGGGGGCGTGGCCTGAGGGGTTGTGTGACAGGCGCCTGAGCTGAGGCATGGCCTGGGGAGAGGAGTGGCTTGGATTGGGGGAGTGGCCTGAGATGGAGGGCGTCGCCCTGGTGGGCAGGGGCGTGGTCTCAGGGGGTTGGGCCGTGGGCTGTGCCAACCGCACTCACTGACTGTGCCTGTGCCCAGTCTGCCTTCACTCCCCCAGGGCCGGGAATGAAGGGGAGGCGGACCCTTCGTCTCCGAAGCCTCAGGGCAGCCGGGAGTCAGGACACAGGATGCTCCGTGTGCTCTCACAGGGAGGAGGTCCACAGCAAGGGCCCCGCAGGCAAAACACCCCTCGAATGGAGCCAGGCATGCTCTCCAGACACGCAGACGGCACGGTGATATGGCGCTCACTCACCCGTGCACTTGGGGTGATGCTGCGTGATTCAGGAACAACATGGCTTCATGGCAAAACATGGAGCAGCTATATGACACAACTATGTGCTAATATGACAACATGTGATATGATAACAGGACATACACACATACATACAGGCATGACATGGCTGTATGACACCACTACATGGTAATACATATAACATACATGACGACACAACTATGCTCGATGACAGCATGACTGAAAGACAGCACAACTTATAATAACATGACAAAAGGACAGCATGACTATGGTCACACAGGACAGGTCACAGCATGGCCCTACAATGACATCGTGGTATATGATAATATGACCGTAAGACAACAGGACTGTTTGAGAGTATCACCTGACAAAATATAATAGCTCAAGAAACCTGACTGTTCATCAACAAGGAACACGTGAATAAATCGTAATTTGCTCATTCTATGCAATCTTGTGTACTAAACTGGAAAAACTCTGAAACATTAAAAAATAGAGAGTCAAGGGTTGAACACTGCATCTTCCAATTACGAAAGCGCTGTCTTTAATATCATTCAACAAATATGTATAGAGAGCCTACTGGGTGCGAGAATTTATGCTGGCTGGTAGGCACTGATAATATTATACTGTGACACGTGGTTCTGTGTATTCATAAATGTATGGGGAAGCCTAGAATAGTAAACAGCAGATTTCACCGTAAGTTATTTCTAAGTAATAGCAGTGTATAGCAGGAGGCTGGTCCTAGGGGTTAGGTGGGAGACAGAGAGGATGAAATGAGTTCTTGGTGAACGTGTGTGAATTTGTAATTGGAAAGGCACTCTTTAAAATGCACACAGGTTAAGAATAAAGGAAAACAATATTTCTGGCACAAAGTCCATCTATAAATACTAGCTGTTAATATTACCATCATCTGAGTTTGTCTTTGTTCCAATTTCAATGCACAGGACACAATTTGCCTATCAAAGGGGGAGCAGTGGATTCTACCCCCAGGGCTGGTCCAGCAGTGAATGACATCATCATGTAACTCCTCCCCCAAACCTCGCACATGCTGATCAATCACCAAATGTTAGGAATGCCCAGGGTTGGCAAGAGTGACCTGGGTTTGGCAGGAGGAGCAGGCCTTGTCTAGATGGTGGAACCCTTTCGGGGAAGGATAGCGTATGTCTCTGAGGAAGGCATCATACAAGTTTGTTTCTAATCATTTTCAAAATATTTTGTCAAGAAGACAACTTCTATGTGTAGTGTCTCTTACCTGCTCAGGAGCCACATCACCTGTGAGCTCACACCTCTGCTTACCGCTTTCCAGCTGTCAACGCCCTGCTTCCCCACAATGCCATGGTTGACTCTGGAACATTTCTGGGAAGCTGACCTATCCTCCAAGGCAGCTTGATTTAAGGAAGTTAAATGATTTCTTAGAATCTCTCAGGAAAAACAGGGTCCTAAGATTATATTGTAGCCCACCAGGCTCCTCCATCCATGGGATTCTCCAGGCAAGAATACTGGAGTGGGTTGCCATTTCCTTCTCCAAGATTATTCAATTCAAATGCATGCTCACTGCCTGGCAGAGATGCACTGGGACGCAAAGTGATCCAAGAGTAAGTGTTCCCAATGTAGCACTGACAGGCCACTCTATTTCCACATCATTTTTATCTATGAATTCAATGCTGCTTAGGACTTCAATCTTATTAATTCCCAGAACTACTGGACTCAAGTGACTAGATTATTTTTCTTTTTTAAAATTAATTTTTATGAAGTATAGTTCCTTTACAATGTGGTAGTTTCTGCTGTACAGCAAACTGAGCCAGATATATGTATGAATATATCCCATCTTTTTCAGATTTCTTTCCCATTTAGGTCACCACAGAGCACTGAACAGAGTTCTCTGAGCTGTACAGCAGGTTCTCACCAGTTATCTATTTTATACATGGTATCAATAGTGCATATGTATACTACTTTCATTCAGCCAGGAAGACAGGTGCCCAAAGAGATGAAGGCATTCTCCTCTGGCTGATCGTGTGGGCAAGGTGGCCGTAAGGACAAGGGATCTATTAATATTGCTGGGTGACAGACGCTCCTGAGATGCAGCCATGACACCTAAGGATCCTGGACATGGGAGGCTCCTGCCATTTTTTTTCTCAGCACTGACCAAATACTCAAGGGCGCGAGCAGTCCTCTCCCATCAACTCCACTGTCCTCACAGAAATGGCATGAAGACGCTATGCTAAACTTAATTTCTTGTTTTCCAAGGAGCTGCCCCAGTTCAGTCTCTCCAATATCACAAGCTGCCACAACCTCTCTCCTAAAAACGTGATGTCCCCCAGGCCCTGCTCTTGACCCATTGCTTGTCTCACTTTTCAAGGCTTCTTTGGGTATGTTCACTTAATTACATGACTTCAAGGACCCGTCACGTATGCTGACGACATGCCCCAAGCTCAGATGCAGAGACCCAGAGCTGCTGGTGCCGAAGGCCCCCCAGCCCCCCAGGTGCCTGCTTCCAGCAGAGATGCCACTCCCACCATCTGGACCTGGACAGCCTCCTGTGTTTGCCTTCTACCCACGTCCACCCCACTGCTGCACCAAAGTCCCCATGCTGGTCATGCTGTCACCTCTGCCCTGTCTGTCATCGTGTCTCGCACCCCTCCCGAGGACCAGCCTCAATCGACACACCCCACTGACCAGGTGCCCCGAGGCGAACCAGCTACCTCTTCCTATGGGCCCTGAGGGTCTTTACACTTCAGTCAATGGTTTAGGGGGGTTGTCTCCCCTCTAGCTGGGCTGTGCGGAGTCCACAGCTAGGCATTCCTTGCACTCATACCAGGTATTTCTTAGAATTAGAAGAGTCTTTGAAAATGGAGATTCCAGTCCTGTTTTGAAGAGGAAATCTCCCCAAGGTTTACACTGTATTACAATCAATCCCTATTCATCAATCTAACAGTATAAGCTGACATTCCTTAAGTAGTTTGTGCCACACCAACTACATTTACATAAATATTTAGTCATTCATCTGACTAATATCTCCATAGGGACCTAGTCACATATATACGTACACACATATATATATGCATACCTAAATATATGAGTATGTATATGAATGCAAATATGTGTAAATACATAATATAAAAATACAAACATAAATACATAAATTTTAATACACACGTAATTATACAAATGCTTCTACTGTCTGTATGCCTTCTGTGCTCTGATTGGCACAGACACAGAGATGGACACATACACACACACGCATGCACGTGTTTGCACTGAGAATCCTTGTGATGTAGAATGGTACATTCATAGGTGCTCACAAGCATTTAATGATGCTTTGAGAAACAGATGTTCAGTCAAATGCAATATCTATTTCTGATAATCTCACGCAGAAAATAAATATTAGCCTCATGGGACATGACCTATTTTATCATTGTCAAACTAAAGGAAATTTGTATGAAATACCAGAAGAACCCAATAGGCTGCAACCCTGTGACAACCAGGAGACCCAGGATGGGCACCCCAACAGGAGCCCCTTAGTAGTGAGGGGTCCAAGGTTGCTGCAGGGTGACTTTCAGCTCCCTGAGCCATAAACACCTCCACTAGAACCTTCTGTAACAAATATCCTTGCCCTGACATCAGTGTGTCCTTAGTTTGTCCCAAAGTGTCAGCAAAATAGCACTTATTTTGAAGCCTCTTCCTTTGTTTGTGGCAAGGTACTCATCTATTACAGCAGGACTCACAGGAGCTGATAAGCGAGGCACCACTCAGCATCACGGACAAAGGTGGTTCCTTATTGTCAAGTCTGGGCTCATTACTCAGGCTGTCACACAGAAAGAGCTCCACTGCAAAAGTTAGAACATCCTTCGCCAGGTGATGGCTGTCACACTTCAGCTCCACCTGAATTGGTATCTTCTATTTTTTGACTTATCATAACCTATTTTCCCCCATTTTTGGCACGTGTATGCAGTGGAAGAAGTTGAAAGGGAGTTAAACCTACCTTAAGAAAAAGTATAGAGTGTTTAAAATGTTTCTGAATTTAGCTTGAATTTATTTTTCAAAGGGAACAAGTCTTTGTGATAGTTTAGACTGTATAAAATCTCTCTCTAAATTGGAGCCAAACATAGCTACAGTGCAAGTCTTGTCACCAGATCTGAGAAGCTGAATGTGATTTAAAATATGGGCACCCAAACCATACTCCATGCTGCACCCCAATGCACAACAGTGTGAGTGGCCCCACAAATCCAGAGCATCTGCCTGGTGAAGAGGCCGAGGAGGAACAGGTAACATCAATAGAGAGGAACAGAGGAGGGGAAGAGGGAGGCAAGTCTGAGCAGTAGCTGATGATCCAGAAGCATCACCACTTCACCTTTTAATTTTCATGAACACAACTGTGATTAGTAGGAAAACTGTTTCTCTACTTCCAGGTTTTATTGAAAATTTCTAGGACTCTTACATTTTTAGGTTAGTTCTCTGCTTCATTTACCAGTTTCATTGGGACCACTTCCTGAACACTGAAGTGACCAAATGCTATGCAGTGATGACAAAGAGTTTAGAAGACATATAGGAGTCCTACTCATAACACACTTAGAATATTTAGAAGGTCAAATGTGTTCATTTGAATTGAAAGGTAGTTATTGATAATATATAAGTAACAGGAACAAATTTCAACAAAAGTCTTAATGTGGAAATTAAAACTGTTCTGATTCTGTTAATAGGTCCATTTCCTAAATAATAGAGCCTTCGCCTCTTAGCATGGAGCAGAAGCACCTACCCTCCAGGTTAAACCAGAACCACACTAGACCACCCCGTGCTCACAGACCAAGTCAGGACCCTTCATCCGTGCCTCTGCACATGCTGAGGGGATGAAGTGTACCCTTCTGCTCCCCCTTTGAAAATGACTACTCATTCTTTTTCTTTAGTGATTTTTTTTTATGACAAATCTATTCAGATACCATTTGTGTACCATACAATTTTCCCACTTAAACTCAATTCAGTGATTTCTAGCATATTTACAGAGTTTCACAGCCATCACCACAATCAATTTTAGAGTATTTTCATCCTGTACCATTTAGCAGTCAACCTCCAGTCCCTCATCAACTCAGCCCCTGGCAGTCATGCCACTAATCTAATGCTGTATAGATCTGCCAATTCTGAACACTTCATGTAGGTCAGTTCTATAACATGTGGTTGTGATAGGTGACTGGCTTCACTTAGAAAAATGTTTTCAAGGTTCATCCATGGTATAGCCTGTGTCAGTACTTCCTTTTGTTTGGTTGCTAAATAATATTCCATTTAATGGATATACCATGATTTATTTATCCATTTTATGGTGGGCACTTGAGCTATTGGTATTTTGGGCTATTATGAACAATGCCTCTATAAACATTTGTGAACTGGTTTTTGAGTGCACATATGTTTTATTTCTCTTGGGTATATACCATGAAATGTAACTTTTGGTAACAGGCTAATCCTATGTCTAGCATTTTGAGGAAATACCATCCTGTTTTCTGAAGTGGCTACACTATTTACACTTCAGTTCAGTTCAGTTACTCAGTCGTGTCCAACTCTTTGTGACCCCATGGACTGCAGAATGCCAGACTTCCCTGTCCATTACCAACTCCCAGAGCTTACTCAAACTCATGTCCATCGAGTTGGTGATGCCACCCAACCATTTCATCCTCTGTCATCCCCTTCTCCTTCTGCCTGCAATCTTTCCCAGCATCAGGGTCTTTTCCAAGGAGTCAGTTCTTCGCATTAGATGGCCAAAGGACTGGAATTTCAGCATCAGCATCAGTCCTTCCAATGAATATTCAGGACTGATTTCCTTTAGGATTGACTGGTTTGATCTCCTTGCAGTCCAAGGGACCCTCAAGAGTTTTCTCCAACACCACAGTTTAAAAGCATCAATTCTTTGGCACTCAAATTTCTTTATAGTTCAACTCTCACATCCATACTTGACTACTGGTAAAACCACAGCTTTGACTAGATGGACCTTTGTCAACAAAGTAATGTCTGTGCTTTTTCATATGCTGTCTAGGTTGGTCAACAAACTATCGAAAATTCTTAGATGGGAATACTACTCCACCTTACTTGCATCCTGAGAAATCCGAATGCAGGTCAAGAAACAACAGTTGGAATTGGACAGGGAACAACAGACTGTTTCCAAATCAGGAAAGGAGTATGTCAAGGCTGTACACTGTCACCCTGCTTATTTAACTTACATGCAGAGTACATTAAAGGTCCTGGTGAGCACAAGGTTTTGTTTGTGTCCTCCAAGAGTCTGTTTCCCCAGCCCTGTGTAAGTTCTGTAATCAAATCCCAGTGCCTCCAAAGGCAAATTCCCTGGGGGCTCTCAGTCCCTTTGCCTGATCCCCAGGTTGGGAAATCTGTTGTGGTTCCTAGAACTTTCTTAACAGTGCTGGAATTTCTTTGGCATAATTGTTCTGTAGTTTGTGGGTCATCTGCTTGGAGGCTCTATGGAGGTTAATGGCAGCCTCCTCCAAGAGGCTTAGGCCACAGGCTGTGTGACTAGGTCTCCTGCACCCTGCCCCTGCCGTAGGCCACTGCTGACCCATACCTCCACAGGAGACACTCAAATACAGTTCTGGCTCAGTCTCTGTTGGGTCTCTGGGTCCTGGTGTGCACAAGGTCTTGTTTGAGCCCTCCAAGCACCTCTGGTGGGTCTGGGATTTGATTCTAAATGTGATTTCACCCCTCCGACTGTCTTGCTGGGGCTTCTCCTTTGCCCTTGGATATGGGGTATCTTTTTTTCGTGGGATCCAACATTTTCCTGCGGATGGTTATTCAGCAGTGGGTTGCAATTTTGGAGTTCGTGCAGGAGAAGATAAGCCCACGTCCTTCCACTCCGCCATCTTCCCGCCCAGTCCTCACAGCAGTTTATGAAGGCTTCAGTTTCTCCACAGTCTCACCAGCACTTGTCATTGTCTGTCTCTGATTACAGTCATCCTAATGGGTATGAAATGCCATCCCATGATGCTTAGATTTGCATTTCTCTGATGGATACTGATGTGAGCATCTTTTCAACTGCTTATTTGCTCAGTGCACATCTCCTTTGGAGAAGTATCAATTCAAGTCCTTTGTTCATCCTTTTATTGGCTTATTGTCTCTTTTTATTGAGGAGTTCTTTGCAATTTCTACACATAATTTCTTTTCATATATTTAATTTGCAAACAATTTCCCCATTTTGTGTGTTCTCTTTTCCCTTTCTTGATAGTGACCCTTAAAACACAAACATTCTTAATTTCAATGAAGTTCAACTAGTCTTTTTTTTCCCTTCTTTGCTTGTGCTTTTGGTGTCACATCTAAGAAACCAGTACTTAATCTAAGATCACAAAGATTTAAGCTTATGTTGTTTCGTAATTTTAGCTCTTACATTTAGGTCTTCAATGCATTTTGAGTCAGTTTCTGTACATAGTGTGGTAGGGGCTCCACTTCATTCCTCTGCGCATGAATTTTTAGGTATTCCACCACCATCTGGTGAAGTCCTAGTCATTCTTTAACATTTGTTTTAATTACCAGTCCTTCTAGGAAGTCAGCTTTAACTGCTCCGTTATGAATTTATGCCCTCCCCCCACTATTCGCGTTTCATCTCATTCACGTGGGACTTCAGAGGTGAGGACCTGCTCCCCATCCTTTATTCCCTTCCTCATTTAACAATTTTCCAAACATTTTATGTACTCACTGTGTTGCTGGCCCCATACCAAGTACTGGGAGTATCTTTACAGGGAGAGACAAACATGCAAGCAAAACAAAATACGATAGTAAAAGGAAGTGAAAAATGGGGGAGTAACCTCTGAGTTTTCCGGAGGGGTGTGTGTGTCAGGAATAGCTCTGCAGAGACCAGAAAGACTGAGATGGTATTTGAAGCTTTGAGGGAAGTTTCCATTCCTTCCTTCCTTCATTCATTGTGACCTCTCCCCCAGGGCTTACCTTAAGTGATAGAGGTGTCTACGAATCACAAGGATAAACAGAACATGTTTATCCTTGACCCATGCGCCCATGGGCAGGTGTGAAGGCCCACACAGGAGAAGATGCCCTAACTCTGTAAGCAGGGATGGCTCCTTGAGGAAGGAGCTAAAGTGACATTTAAGAGGAAATAAGATACAGAGGCATTGCAGGGAGAAGGAACATTATATAAGAAGCAAGTGCTGTCAGCCACACAGGTAGGGTGGGGGAGCCTCAGAGAAATCATGGAGGTAACCAAGGCCCCGGGCCAGGTCCACAGTCGGGGCTGTGGCCACGGCTCCAGGCGTCTTCTCCTGTGCCCACACCCAGGTCTGAGCAGGCAGCACGACGCAGTGGCTCGCTAGGGCCTTCCTCCCTGACCTGCACCACCTCCACTCTCCGGCATCCCTGAGACCTGCTCCTCTCCCCGCCTCTGCCCACCACCACATGTGCCAGCCCAGCTCTGTGCCTGGGTCCCCAGAGCTCTGCCAGCAAATTGGATAAACTAATTAGTACTTCCATGTTAATTAATTTTCTGTTGTTTATATAAGCTATGAGATTTCTGTTCTTGTGATGGTCCCTTTAGGTAAGTTTATCTACAAACAAATTAAATCCCATTACACCAAATTATACTGGAATGTCAATCATCAGAGAGAGTCTTAAATGCATGTCTCTCCCTGCAGCACCCTCAGAGGTAATCTCACACCATAAAGAAACACCTAAAATAGAGGTAACACTGGTAATTGATGCACGCTGTCATATTAAAACTTCAAAAAGATTTATTAGAAAAGTCATTTGAACACTGTGACAGCTATATTTTTTGCTACATTCCTAAGTTGTGAAAATTTAATCACCAGAATTAAGAGTATAAGTAACACTAAACTTTAAAATTGAACAAGGCCAATCTGAGTGTTTCCAGAATTGATTAGTTCTCTACCACTTACATGATTTTTGCCAGCTTAAATCTAAATCGCACTCTTGCTCTGAGAAATTAAAATTATACAGTTAATGCAAGCATTTTCTATTAGTTAAAATAGAGTACTAAGTCCAATGCAGAATAAAAGAATTCAGAAGCTGACTGGTTCACACCCCGGAGAGAATTACATCAGAGAACTCCCCAGTGAACCATATTCTATCTGCTCCTGTGTCCATGTAGGTAGGTGTCCTAAGGGGCAATGTGTAATAACTTCCAGGAAGAAATAAATAATACTTTAAAATTGGAGATACTTCCTAAACCCAGTAACATAAAAATCCAGTATTTAAAACGTGTATGTACCATATTGGTTATAAACACTGTGTTTCACTTCCCTGGTGGCTCAGTCGGTTAAGAGTCCACCTGCAATGTGGGAGGCCTCGGTTCGATCCCTGGGTCAGGAAGATCCGCTGGAGAAGGAAATGGCAACTCACTCCAGTATTCTTGCCTGGAGAATTCCATGGAGAAGCCTGGTGGTCTACAGTCCATGGGGTCACAAAGAGTTGGACACGCCTAAGTGACTAACTTTCAGTTTTCACCACACTGGTTATATCACTGTATACTGACTCACTTGAGAGCATACACGAAGCTCCCACCAAATGATCTGCTTGTTCTAAGTGATGAGTTAATTCTCATCATCTCTCCCCTGCAGTCCATGGGGTCCCAAAGAGTCAGACACAGAGACTGAACAACAACAAAGCTTTTCCATCAACGACGCCTAACAAGACCAAATTCCTTAGCCATCCCAATCAGACCCACATTACTGAACGTAAATTTTTTCTCTTTATCTTTTAAATTATGAAAGTATGATAACACATTTACAGGAGACTTGGAAAATATAGAACAAAGCTACATATGGTTCCACTATATGTCACAATTATTTTTAAGTAGCTAAATAAAGATTTTTAATTGGAGTTTCAATATCAGACTGTAAAAGTAATAGAATGGACAGAAAAGTAGAATGTATTAGCAGTAGACCTGAAAAGCACTATGAACCAATTCAACATGATTAAGATTTATACAATTTTCACACAACAGCAGGGTACAAATTCTATTTGAGTTCCCATAGACTATAAACAGGAGACACTGGAACATATCCAGAGACATAAAACAAGGTGCAAAAATTTCATGTTTTAAAGGTATTGAAATCATACAGAGTCTGTTCTCTTAGGACTGTGGAATTATGTTAGAGATAAATATCAAGAGATATTTGAAAAGGACTGGTGCTGAAGCTCTAATACTTTGGCGACCTGAGGGGGTATACACCTGATGCTTGAAGGCAGGAGGAGAAGGGGATGACAGAGGATGAGATGGTTGGATGGCATCACTGACTCAATGGACATGAGTTTGAGCAAGCTCCGGGAGACAGTGAAGGACAGAACCTGCTGCAGTTCATGGTGTCGCAGAGTCAGACACGACTTAGCGACTGAACAACAACAATAAATTTGAAAATAACCCACATATTTTCAGCACTGAACATAATTTTAAACCTTGTGCACATACACTTGCATTTCCTATTTGGAAAATGAGGCCACGCCCATCTTTACACCACACTCCCTGGCCCACAGCAGGTGCTCCATGAGCGTCACGTAAACGCCTGAGAAGAGTAAGAAATCACCAGCATCTGGCACTTCCCTTGCAACTCTGAGACCATAAGCTTTTTGAGAGTAGAAACCCTGTCTTATCGTCCTTGTGGTTAATTCTGCCACCATAATGCCTGAAAAGTACTGTATACCCCCAAACTGTTATTTTGATTAATTGATTAGCTTGAATCTGCCTTCAAATTAATTAATATCAGGACAGCATACAGGAAGGAGAAACCAAGGCTGATAAAGTAACACAACTGAAGTTAGGAAAACACCCTCTGTGCTCTCAGTGCCGAGGACCACGCTCCTGCTTCTCTCTGCCTCACACTTCACTTGCTGCGGAACGGAGCAGGCAGGTGGTGATCAGAGATCCCCTGCCCACGGTTCAGCTGGTTTTATTCTTAGAATTCCAAACAGTAATTATCCTGCTTCACCCAGGGAAAACCAAACCATCACCACAAACCCTCTACAGTCATCACGGAGATGCTCTAACCACCGGCCGCCCTGTGCACATACTGTCCTCCCCTTGAGAATTCTCAACCTGGGAACTCCAGAGAATCAGGCCCCTCCACAGTCTGGGCTGCACATTGCTTTCAGGAAATCGTATTTTCCCTAATATCAGCCTATCAAGAAGTTAGCTAGTGAGCACGGTTGTATTACTGGGTCTCTCCTCTCCTGCTTCCAGAGAGAAAGAGGAAGCAGAGCTCAGCAGTTTCCTTCTTAGGCAATGATTTTTTCCCATAGAATGTTGAGCTCTTAGTTGTGCCGTAGAGGAAAGAGAAATGTCATCCACTCACAAACTGATTCAAAGTCACTCTCCTCCTTCCCAACATGTACACTAGTCACTGTTACATCTCACCATGAAATGAAAAACAGCGTCTCTGTGTCGAATACATGTCTCCTCTCTATCTCGATTTCTCATTACTTTCCATCGGCTAAGACAGAGCAGAGTTTATCCCCTAATTAGCTACTTACTGTTGACTTCATTCTGTTTACTTTATGTCCAATGCAAGGAAAATACGACCTTTTTCAAGGGAGAGAGAGAATGACATATTGGCAGTTACGAGAGAGGCTGTGATGTTTGGGTGGCGTGGCGTTAGCCAGCGGAGCCTAAGGAGGGAATTACATTTACAAAAAGTACTGGTGGTTCGAGAACAACGGGGGGAAGCCCAACTCGGGTAACATGGATTATTCCAGAGCCAGCGCTCCCAGTCTGAAGCAGACATGCCTGCTGTGGTTATTACTTCACATTTAGGGTGACTAACTTCTCCACGTAAATCTGAGAATCCCCACCCAACAGGACCAACACACCTCATCAAGCCCCAATGGACACACGCGCACTGCAAACGCACTCCCTTCTGCCCACATACGTGCTCTGGAAACAGAGAAACAGTGAAGAGACTCCTGCCATAAATGAGTAGGAAACCAGCATCTGGAACGATGCACTGCCAGCCTCCTTCCTGGTGCTGCGGGCAGTGCAGATCCAGGGCGCCGCACGTGAACCCACCTGTGAAGGTTCCCAGACAAGTCTCCCACAAGCCCGCACGTGGACAGCAGCCTGTCAGGAGGACTGCTAACAAGCACACTGATTTGAACTCACAGATTCTTTTATCTTCACATTAGATGTTCGGACCTTGTTCTTCTTTCTGAAGCTGAGACGCTCCAGTGATGACCCTTCCACTCCACCCACTGCGCACCACATTTTTATTAACGCAACACAGTTCTTCCCTTGATGATGGTACAGATGTAGGTTATTTTTCCTTTTGACTTTTGACAACTTTCATGAGGCTCTGAGAAGTTAGCAGGAGAATTTATGAGCAAGACTGTCATCTCGAAATGGAACAGTACGTCATCTCTAAAGGTCTGTTCCAGTGAATTTGAGTCGGGGTGGGGGAGTTGGTGCATGGGCCCCAGTGAAGTTCAGATTGTGGCCACGGACATGAAGCAACAACAGCAGCAGATGGCTTTCAATTCATTAGAGAATATTATATATAATTCAAGGCTAAGTAGAAAATCTTGACAGTAGGAAGAACAGCAAAGATTCACGTAGTCATTCACTTTGCACAGATTCATTGAACGTCTGCCATGCAGGTGTCAAGACTTGGTCCAGATTGCTGAGCAGAAGGAACACTGTCCAGTCAAGGGGAGCCCAGCTGGCTGAGGGCACATTGCAGTGCAGTGCCCAATCCTCCCTGAAGGTGGGTTGCCTCCTGCCCACAGCTCCAGATGCAGCCCCGGGGTGACACCTCGGGGTGTCAGACAGAAAGAGCCCTGAGCTAGTTCTCGAGGACGTGGGAGCATCTCATCACAGGCAGATGCTGCTTGGTCGTGTTTGTGGGATTACGGTCAGAGCGACTCCAGGAAACAAAAAAGCAGACTTCCAGACTCAGCAACATTGGTGACTGCTCACTTATTTTGCAGTAATTGTGGGCAAATCAACCATTTCTTTTCATCTGATACTTTGCATGAGAGCAGAGCCAACAGGTGGAGGGGAAGCAATGAAAGGAAAAAATGTGTGATGGGAAAGTTCTGCTCTTCAACCCAGCTCTCCTGACTCAGGACAAGACACGGGAACATTCTGCTCATTAACCCATGCTCTCCTGCGACTCAGAACGAGACATGGGAAAGTTCTGCTCATTAACCTAAGCTCTCCTGTGACTCAGGATGAGACATCACTGGTAGTGTCAGCCTGCCTGCCCTGCACACAGGCCCTGCTCTGTGCCTCCCGGGGTCCCCGGCTTCCTGGGACCACACGCACCCCTGCTGGCTAAGCCGTGACGCGTCTGTGGAGGCGGGACCACTGCAGCCACAAGAACACGGCTGGAATGTTGGCCCTCCACTGCCCTGACGCCAGATCAAACATGATGTCACAATTTTACAGTTTTTAAAGACCTTGAACCAATAAGATACACACAAAAAAGCAGGCAAGGGGAGGGCTTAATTTTCGAAACTCAACATGGTATTCAGCAGTACAGAAGTTGACTAATTGAATTTACTAAACAAAACCAAACTCACTGAAGAAATAGTAACTGAACACATAAAGTGCAACTTGTGCCCAGCAGGGAGCTGGGGCAAGACGCACATGGCAAATGACAGACCCTCTCCCTGTGTCTCTGGAGCTGAAACTTCAGGACAGGGAACAGGAGCAAACAGTGAGCAGCGGGGCCGTGAGAGAGAGCAGTTCCGGCCCACCCTGGGGAAGGGGCGGGGATGGAGGGGGGCCAGGCACCACCCCCTTCAGGATGCAAAACCACAGGTACCGTACGATGTGCTGCTGCACATGACACGGCACACGTACACAGACGTGCTGCCTACAACATGGCATGTGTGTACAGACCTGCATATACACAGGGTATATATATGTACACATACACTCATATACACGTGTGGACACCAGGTACCTATGCAGACCTCATGCACACACACCTAATGTGTAACGTGTACATGTGCACACATACACACTCATGCACATATGTGCATTCCTGTCCTGCCTCCCAGCGGTGGCATCTACGATCCTATAAATGAAGTCACCTGCTCTGTTATCCACAACCAGTGGGAGTTCCGACCCAGATTCCAGCCCAGTTCTACTGTCCTCCACGACCTGCAAGCGCTGACTTGGCCTCAAAGCTCACTAACACTCATGTTCCCTCTCTAGCTCCTATCCCCGTGCCTTCCACCCAATGGCTCCGTGACTGTCTCTCCCTGCTCACACTGGTCGCGGAAGCCTGGTCAGACTCTGTATTTCTTCCTGACTTTTACTTCCCGTCTGCACGTAGCACAGCACAGGGCACACAGGAGAAGCTACTCTGAGGATGTCGAGGGTATCCTACAACACGCGTCAGCCGCCCCTCCCCACCACTCACCCAAGCTCCCTGGACGGCGGGCAGCAAGGAGGGTTCAGAGACGCACTCTGCACCGCCTCACTCCCTGAGTCAGAACCCACATCTCAGTGAGACCCCTGGTGACTCTCAAGCATGCAAGTCTGAGAATGCCTGATCACCCTGTGTCTTCAACTAAAACAGAAGCCTTTTTAGAGTCAACAGGATTTTTGACACTTGAAATGCACTCTCAGTGACAGGTTTACAGGGTGAGCATAAAATTTCCAACACAAACACAATGACTCCCTACATAACCAAGCGGCACATAAACTGCTGTCTCAGCCAGCTTCCTAGACTCACACAGGTGAGACCCAGAATGACAACTCTCGGAAATGCTGACCGTGAGACCAAGGATACTGTTCACCAGTGGGATGTGAGTGCCATGGACACAGCCAGTGCCCGTGGTGGGAACAGGGCTGGAGTGAGGGGTCGATGCAACCCTGGCTCTCGGCTCTGTCTCCATCCCTCCTTCCTTGGAAACACGACTCTCCTTGCGGCAGGAGGGGCGTCCCCCTGAGGTGGTGGGAAGACAGTCCATCCAAGATGCTTAGATGCATCTCTGCGGGCCCGTTCGGAGCAGCTCAGGGTGAATGAAGCACACAGAGGTGAGAAGCCACAAACACCGTCACGGATGCCTCGTGGCTCCTCCATGTCAACAGCAGCATTGCTTACCATGTTCCAGTAATGCAACAGGCTCAATGTCCATCAATGGATAAATGGATCAAAAAGGCATGGTGCATGTTACACACACACACACACACACACACACACACGTACACATACATTTATACAATGGAACATAACTCAGTGATAAAAAAAGGAAACCCAACCATTTGGAATAACACTGAGGGCATTATGTTAAGTGAAATAAGTCAAACAAATAAGAAAGACAAATACTGTATGATCTCACTTATATCTGGTATCTAAAACATGTATGCACATACAGACATATACCCACAGAAAAGAGATGAGACCTGTCACCAGAGGTGGGGACAGCTGGGGCTTCTGGAGGGAGGAGGCCAAACTCCCAGTTGTGAGATGAATAAGCCCAGGCTGTTAACACAGAACACGGTGCCTGGAGCTAACACGGCCGTGTGACAAGTGATGGTGACGAGAGAGTAAGTCCTAAGTGTCTCAACAACAAGAAGAAATGTTTTTACCTTTGTTCTTCTTTCTTGTCTCTTTACTGTATCCACGTGAGACGAGGCATGTTAGTGAACTTGCTAAAATCATTTCACAATGTGTGTGAATCCAACCACCATGCTGTACGCCTTAACCTCATCTGGGGGATTTGTCCACCATTTCCCGATAAATCTAGAAAATGGATAAAAGCACTGCAAACCTGAGTCTGGGGTCCCTGATGTCAGTGAGTCTCTGAACAACACCCCAGTTCTGAAGGTTGAGGTCGTGCACCTGCCTGAGTCCTCTGTCTCCCACGCCTGCTCCATGCCCCTGGGAGGCAGAGCCTGGGTGCGCATGGGGAGCCACACCACGGGCGGCTCTTGTGCGGTCTGGGAGTGTCAGGAGCTGGGAGAACTGGGCAAGTTGGCCCGAGAGCAATTCACCTTCCAGCAACTCCATCCCCCAGAAAGGAGGACCCAGACAGGGGGCTTTGTGATGAATACACACCTGGGTGAGTGGAAACACGGTGTGTTTCCGGGAACTGCGCTTGAGGAAACAGAGTGGAAACGGTCATCTTGACAAGCGCCATGAGAAATGACGTGGGGCTGTGCTCAGTGACTGAAGGATGGACACGGCTCTGGAGTGAGACCGGAAGGTGCACAAGAGTCTTGCTGGGGCCTGCGGTGCGAGAGGATGGCTCGGAGAGACACGGAAGGAGAGAGCCGCAGTGCCCATAGTGCCCACAGGGAGAGAGCCGCAGACCCACGGGCAGAGAGCTGCGGTGCCAACAGGGAGAAAGCTGCGGTGCCCACGGGGAGAGAGCTGCGGTGCCCATAGTGCCCACAGGGAGAGAGCCATGGTGCCCATAGTGCCCAGAGGGAGAGAGCCACGGTGCCCATGGGCAGAGAGCCATGGTGCCCATGGGGAGAGAGCCACAGTGCCCATGGGCAGAGAGCCACGGTGCCCATGGGGAGAGAGCTGCAGTGCCCACGGGGAGAGAGCCATGGTGCCCAGGGCAGAGAGCCACAGTGCCCACGGGGAGAGAGCCATGGTGCCCAGGGCAGAGAGCTGCAGTACCCACAGGGAGAGAGCCGTGGCGCCCACAGTGCCCATGGGGAGAGAGCCGCAGTGCCCATAGTGCCCACAGGGAGAGAGCTGTGGTGCCCACAGGGATAGAGCGGCGGTGCCCATGGGGAGAGAGCCACGGTGCCCATGGGGAGAGACCCGCGGTGCCCAGGGCAGAAAGCTGTGGAGCCCACGGGGAGAGAGCCACAGTGCCCAGGGCAGAGAGCCGCGGTGCCCATGGGGAGAGAGCTGTGGTGCCCAGGGCAGAGAGTCACGGTGCCCAGGGCAGAGAGCCACGGTGCCCACGGGGAGAGAGCCGTGGTGCCCAGGGCAGAGAGCTATGGTGCCCATGGGCAGAGAGCCATATTGCCCAGGGCATAGAGCCGCAGTGCCCACGGTGCCCATGGGGAGAGAGCCACGGTGCCCACAGGGAGAGAGCTGTGGTGCCCAGGACAGAGAGCCGCAGTGCCCACGGGGAGAGAGCCATGGTGTCCATGGGGAGAGAGCTGTGGTGCCCAGGGCAGAGAGCTGTGGAGCCCACGGGGAGAGAGCCGTGGTGCCCACGGGGAGAGAGCCGTGGTGCCCAGGGCAGAGAGCTACTGTACCCATGGGGAGAGAGCCACGGTGCCCAGGGCAGAGAGCCGCGGTATCCAGGGGCAGAGCTCCAGGGCCCCTCTGGCCACCCCCCAGGGGCTCTGTGCTCAGCCCCGCCCGCTGGACCCCTGGGACAGACTGCAGCCCCCGTCCCACTCCCACACGGTGAGGACATGAGGGTTAACGTGAATAAGATGGGAGGAGCCTCCAGGCCTCATCTGCACAGACCAGGCTCCCTCGGGACAGGGGTGTGGTCTGCGGGCCATCAGGCTGTCGAACCTGGGGGGCGGTCAGCAGGCCCTCCAACACCCTGTCCTCTCTCTTCACCAAATGGAGTCTAGCAGCACTTGCTGTCCACACACGCCTTCGCCCTGTGGGGCGTGTGGTCCTCATGCGTCCTGGACACAAACACTTAGCGCAAGTGCGAGCCGCAAGCACAACGTGGGGAGCTTGGCTTTTCACTGCAAAGGAGGGGAGAGGAGAGCCTGCTTCCTGGCACTGATCTGATCGCGGCCAGTGAGGGTCTTTACGGTGGTTTTCCCAAGGTCGCATTAATTTCCTGAAGCCAGCCTTTGAGCCTTTGGACCTGGAGGCCTGAGAAACAGCGTCTGTTCACCGTGACTCTGCCGCACGCATATCTTCACTGTGTTTTCGCACTTCATGCTTCATCAGAAAATTTAACACAGTGTCCACACATGTGTAACGCGTGCTCCATTTTGCAGTCCTGAAGTCTATGTTTCCACTAAGTAGGAAAAAAGGAAGTTGCTACACAAATTAACAGCCAAGACATATTACAAAGGAAAAGCTTAATCCTCTCAAACACTGCAATATATTTATTTTCTCATTAAAGCAGGTTCCTGAATGACATATATTTAGCTAGGCTTTTTATTGTTCCCACTTAGAGTGAAGACATTAAAATTACATTTCTGTAAAACCACTCAATCATCCAGAATTATTTTCAGTAATTCAAACAATTGTTTCTGCGTGTCTACCTGTAATTATCTCAGAGTCTTGTTGTCTCCATGACTTACAGTCCTTCTGAAGTGAACAATCTCAGAATGTGAAATGTCA
Source organism: Bos grunniens (assembly GCF_055505025.1). Classification (NCBI taxonomy): domain Eukaryota; kingdom Metazoa; phylum Chordata; class Mammalia; order Artiodactyla; family Bovidae; genus Bos; species Bos grunniens. Next base: position 2,051,633 of record NC_141191.1, on the reverse strand, counting down.
CCTTCAGTCTGTCATCAAATCTGTTCACAAACATCTAAGAAGCAAATCTGATACTCAGGTCTGATGAGAAGCCCACATTCAGCACAAAATTTACACAAAAGCTTCTGGGTTCAAGCATCATTTTCTGTGTTCAAACAAGCTGAATCACGACTCCGCTGGTTCTCCTCCTGAACTTCACTGAGATCGCTGGGATCGGTTACGCATTTAACCCTCAAGGCAGCGCAGGTCACAACCTGGTCACAGCCAATCACGACATCTGAGCAGAGGCTCAGGGATGCTGAGTCAACGTCCCAGGTCACAAAGTCGAGCTCAGGCCTGCTGTGCTCCAGGTGAGGCTGTGGATTTGAATCCATATGTGCTGTTGACGGTTCCGTGTCCTCTGAGCCGCTCTACCCCTCGCAGAAACCAGTGAGCGCCAACCCAGCGGGCTTCGTGTGAGCGAGGCTTGAAGGAAACCACGGAAGGCCTGCACCCCATCCGAGTCCAGAAGTGCCTGAGCCAGCGCTAAGAGGCGCTCTGAGAGCAGAAGTTTGACTTGTGCACAGAGTATTTAGCTAAACTAAATGCAAATAAAACAGCAGCAGACCTGTCTGAACCACAGTCCGTATTCTTGAACAGCAGCCACAGCGTGAGCACCCACGTCCTCCTTATTCCTGGCACGTGGACGCCCAGTGGTACCCTTGAGGCCTCGATGGTCACTGCTTCATGTCCAGGTCCAGTGGCCAAGGCTTCCTGCTGCTTCCTTAACTGGGCTGAAGGCGCCCCTCGGTCAGTAACCCCCACGGTGCTCACTGGGCCACGGTGTCCAGCACAGTGCTCTCAGAGAAGCTTGAATCCATCTGTGGATTAACTGACTGGCTTTGTCACACGGGAAGGCACATGCTAGCTGAAACTATTTTTCAAAGTTCACCAGTAAACCAGTAAACAGTCCTCTACCCAAGTGACTGTTCCTCAGAAGCATGGCTGGGGAGACTCTGCCTTCACCAATGGTGACCAGTGTGAGAGTCACTGGGTCTTCAGGGGAGGAAAGCGGGGCGCCCGGCACCCAGCAGCACCCAGGTTCCTGGGGAGGGGGGAGGGAGCAGTTCCGCGACTCCTCCCACGGCACCTTCCCAAGTGCTGGTCTAATAAGTTTGCTTCTCTCTGCCTACACTGTTCAGCACCACGCTGTCCACTGATGAGTGCCAGCAAAGGCCAGGAATGCCAACCATGAGAGGAGTACCGGAGTGAGCTGCCATGCCCTCCTCCAGGGGATCTTCCCAACTCGGGGATCAAAGCCCCGTCTTCTGCATTGGCAAGCAGATTCTTTACCATGAACCACCAGGGAAGCCCCCTTTCTCTTCAAATTCCTTCAAATGGTATTGTGATAATGCTTCTATTAGTCATTAAGACAGCTTAGGCTATCTTCCCTGAGTCCTACAGTTCAGAATCAGCAGAGTGCAAACAACTCTTCTTTACGGTATTGTTTTTTGGGGGAAGGTTAGTGACTATGGAGTCACCCATTGGTTTGTGATGACGCTTCTCCTCCAAACATGTCATCTGAATAGCCAGCGTCTCAAAAGTTAGCAAAGGACCAACTTCACTCCTCCTCACTCCGGAATCCGAATCTCCATGCAGATTCCTGCTTTTCAAACATTCATTAAGTGTCATTCTTGCTTTCAACACTGGATGAAGCGTCTGCCCAGGTTTAAACCCTGGGTAAAATTAATTCAAACAGTTTAAAATATTCTACAAGGGACACAAACCAGGCAATCTGTGTGACTAAGAGAATCCGGGGCATCTATATTTGGAGTTTGTTTTTTCCTCTCTAACAGTTTGGAGTGACAAGTTAGTGGTTGCTAAGAAAGGCACATCCCGAGGACGGGCAGGGGACACCCCCAAACGCTTCCCTGCATGCAGGGGCAGGGCGCCGACAGTGCAGACATGGAACCAGAGGGTCCCGGCCACCGCCTGCCGAGGAGCGCTCGCTTGGTCCCGCGGGTGTGCAGCCTGAGTCACAGGCCTGCCCAGAGGGCTCTGAAACCCACGAGGCAGAGAGCACAGGAGTCCTACACCACCCCTGCCCCTGCTTCCAAGCGACAGGGAATACGTGCCTGTGCTGCTCTGGTGACGCACGATCGTCACTCCCACAGCCGCCTGGAGCCGCCCGCAGCCCAGGGAAGCTTGGTCTCGCCTGCACGCTCCTGCTTCTCCACGGAGGCCCAGGCGCCTGCCGTTTGGTGAGAGGCCCTGTGGGAAGGGTGCCGGGCGGGGCTGGGGACATACTTCAGAGACGGCTCCAGGGCTGCAGACAGGTGGTCCAGGAGAGGCGCGAAGCCCCACTGGCCATGAGAGGACACAGGACAGACGCGACCCGAGTCCTCCCCACCTGCGCCTGAGACCCCAGGCGAGCCCAGCCCCTCAGGGCGCTGCAGATGACAGCTTCCGATCACCCGCACATGTTAACAGGACGCCCCACTTGTGGCGTGGGTAGGATCAGAGGAACCTCCGTGTCCCTCCCCCAGAAGGAGGAGTCACAGGCCTTCCCTCTCTCAGGGCACCCTGAAGCCCAGGCGGGGTCAGGGCTGCGGGAGTGGCCGCCGAGCTCTGACCACGCGTTAGCTGTATTTACTTGTGAGCTGAGACCGTGCCCTACTGAAGAGGAGCTGTGGGCATTCCCGCCTGTCCTCACAGCCTCACCACCCACGGGACAAGGCTGACCCCAGTTACATTTGAAGGCATCAACCTGCGGGTGGTCCGTACAGGAACTCTGCTGCTGCCCCAGGGTCCCCAGGTTCCTAGATACCTAGCACCATGGACCACAGGTAAACAGGGGGATCCTCCTTACAGGCTGTATATTGTCACCCTGCTTATCTAACTTATATGCAGAGTACATCATGAGAAATGCTGGGCTAGATGAAGCACAAGCTGGAATCAAGATTGTCAGGAGAAATATCAATAACCTCAGATATGCAGATGACACCATCCTTATGGCAGAAAGTAAAGAAGACCTAAAGAGCCTCTTGATGAAAGTGAAAGAGAAGAGTGAAAAAACTGGGTTAAAATTCAACATCCAGAAAATTAAGATCATGGCATCTGGTTCCATCATTTCATGGCAAATAGATGGAGAAACAGTGGAAACAGTGACAGACTTTATTTTTGGGGGGGGCTCTAAAAATCACTATAGATCGTGATTGCAGCCATGAAATTAAAAGACGCTTCCTCCTTGGAAGAAAAGTTATGACCAACTTAGACAGCTTATTAGAAAGCAGAGACATTACTTTGCCAACAAAAGTCTGCATAGTCAAAGCTATGGTTTTTCCAGTAGTCATGTATGGATATGAGAGTTGGACTATAAAAAGCTGAGCATCAAAGAATTGATGCTTTTGAACTGTGGTATTGGAGGAGACTTGTGAGAGTCCCTTGGACTGCAAGGAGATCCAACCAGTCCATCCTAAAGGAGATTAGTCCTGAATATTCATTGGAAGGGCTGATGCTGAAGCTGAAACTCAAATACTTTGGCCACCTGATGTGAAAAGCTAACTCATCTGAAAAGACCCTGATGCTGGGGAAGGTTGAAGGTGGGAGGAGAAGGGGATGACAGAGGATGAGATGGCTGGGTAGCATCACTGACTCGATGGACATGAGTTTGAGCAAACTCTGGTAGTTGGTGATGGACAGGGAGGCCTGGTGTGCTGCAGTCTATGGGGTCACAAAGATTCGAACACGACTGAGGGACTGAACTGAACCTCACCTCACAGGCTCACCTCACAGATTAGTATTAATAAACAAGAAAAGACATTTCCAGGGCCTGGAACCCTTCCTGGGCTACTGACCATTTGCAATTATTTTTAGTAGCTCACTCTACAGATCAACTCTTAGAGCAAATATTAGTATCAAGAAACACACTTGCGTGCACACAGTGAGCACTGCCAAAACTGTCATCTGAACACAGACAGCTTAAGTTAATCACCAGTTAGCCATCTTCTCACTATCATCACCTTACTTATTCCATGAACTGAAATTCTTTCCACTCCTCTTACAAGTGACCATCTCCTCCAGCCTCAGTGCCCCTGCTGAAAGGGGCCCCTTCTCACTCCTTCCCCAGATCCCGAGTCCCCGCTAGCAGCTCATCCTCTTGTGCCTGTCGCTGACGTACAGAGGGTCCGGGGCCCAGCCCCACGGCAAGCTCAGCAAGTCGCAGAGAGCACGATCTGGGATGCCACAGCCCGCACCTTACAGCTCAGACGCTCCCTGCTCTTCGTGACGCTCACACAACTCGGACGGCATCTGCATGTACCCAGAAGTGCTCCCTTCCCTCCAGGGTCTGAGCTCTAGGCACCCCACCCAAAAGCACTTCACTCTGCCAGGCTGCCTGTCTCCTCACTGTGTCCTGCTCTTTCCTACTGGCCAACGCCGCCCCACGGTCTGGAAGTCTGACATCACCTTGTGCGGAGCGCCTCTCCTGACTCAGTGCAGACCAGGAGCTCATCATGAGCTCTCCAACTTCTAGCACTACCTTCTATCTTATTTGGCTTTTAAGGTTATGCATATTATTCTCCCAACTAAGTTGGAAGATCCATGGAGGATGGGAACTTGCCCCTTAAAATTTGTTAAAACTTTTGTTATTTATATAAATATTATATGTTTATACTTATATTTATTATATATACTATTATAGGTAATGGTTCTTCATGCAAATACTATATATTTTATATTTTATTTAATACATATGCATTTACATAAAGTGCCCCAAACTATTAGTTTGCTTTCCCAAAATAATTTCTCAAAACAAGTCACCTGGGAGCTTTCTGGAGCAGCACTGTCGGCTACGTGAGAATAAGCTAGGTCAGAAGCCCATAGAGTTTGAAATTAATCTCGTTTAAAAGATTTTTACACAATGTGTGGCAACTACGGCTGGTGTTGACGGCACTGGGTCAGTCACGTCACATGATGTCGCTGTGTTTACGCTTGTGCCCAGAACAACCTGGCTGCAGAGGTGCTGGGCTTTGAATTCCAGCTCAGACCCGAACATCTGGGTTCCCTCCGGCACAAAGCAGCGTCCTAACCCTTCTCCAGGACAAGATGGATGTGCATTCCACGTCGGCAGCGGGAGCACCTGGCAGTTAGGTGCGTAAGCCTCGGGTCCTCTGTGTCTACCTGAGGACGTGTTTCCAGACCGCCAGCGCTCCCTTCTGCGATGTTCACTGACTGTGTCAACCTGCCTGGCTGGGAGGGGCCCAGACGCTGGGTCGGGCAGTCCGGCTTTGTCTTTGAAGGTGTCCTCAGAGGAGAGGAATGCTTCAACAGGTAGGCTGAGCAGCAGGTGGCGTTCCTGTGCTGGCGGGCCTTGCCCAATCAGTTGACAGCCTGAACAGGACAGACAGCTGACCTCTCCAGTAAGACAGGGCCTCTCTTGATCGCCTCCCTTCCAACTGGGGAGTCAGCTCTTCATGCCTTCAGACTCAGGATGAAACTCCAGCTCTTCCCAAGTCTGGCCTGCGGCCTTCAGCCTGGCCACAGCACTGGCTCCCCCAGGGCTCCAACTGGATGGCTTGCCCTGCATGTCTCAGACTTGGCAGCTCCAGCTTCTTGGGATGACTCTCCCCCCGTGTCTATGCAGCCAGCCATCCTATGGCTCCTCAGGGGCACCCGCGCTTAATCTGCTGGCTGTAGCGGTCCCTCATGCCGGCCCCGGGGCCCCGGGTCAGGACTGAGGCTCCATGTCCCCACTGCTCACGCATAGCCAGAGTCCAGCTCCCAGAGGCACCCAGCGCCTGAGCAGACTTGGGCCTGGACAGCAGGGCTGTGTGCTGCTGGGATGCGTCCTCTCGCTTTCTGCTTCTCGGCCTGGGTGAGACACCCACCCCTGACCACTTCTCCCCGCACTCCATCAGGCCTCAACTGGTGGATGCCAGGCCCTCTCGTGGCACCCAGCATGGTGGGTTACTCTGAAGCACCTGCTGGGAACCTGTGAAGGTTAACCCTGTGAACAGCAGGGATTGTGCGTGACTCCGCACGTCCTGTGGGAACTGTGGGACAGGCACGCTCTCCCAGAAGATCGGCTCATGGACTGGAACCGTCCTTTGGGGTGGCTCCTCCCCCAGGGTCTGAGGTGCCATCTTCCTGGACAGGTTCCATGAACCCAGGCCTGAGGCCTTCTTGGCACCTTCGGTTACTCTGGAGTATACGTTCTCTGCACGCGTGAGCTGCTATCAGCTAGTCCTGGACACGGGCAGCAGGCACATGTCCTGGTCTACAGGGAGGACACTGAAGCCACCGCTGCTGGCGGGGAGGCAGATGGCTGGCAGCCGTGCTCCGGGGCCGGGATGTCCTGCAGCAGCTTCCTCCATGGCCACCCCCGCCACGTGGGGCCCCTTCTGCTTCCATATTGGGGTGGCACTGTGTCCTACCCTCAAGGGCTGAATGAAGCCCTCAGAGTTCATGCCCATCTCTCTGCAGAACTTACGCAGTAGCAGCAACGCCCTCCACCCTATGCACGCAGCAACGACACATCCTCACGCTAAACCATGCTGGATCATCTCCGTGAAGGGCTCATGGACCGTGCTTCCAATGGCTGAGGCTTCACCTGAAGAACAGTGAGGGAACTTTCTGGAATGTAGAGAAGTTTCTGAAATGTGGACAGGCTCTCTGTCTTGACTGGTGCCCAAGCTACACAGTACGTACACTTGGTATGTGGGCATTTTCTGTACATAAAGTATACATCAAGAAGGCAAGAAATAACCTGGCTTTATGAGAGAAATAAATTATAATTTGTATCCTTATTAGTTAAAAAAAAAAGGGCAGTTTATGTACTGGGAAGGCACAGCTGTTTTGATTTATTCATTCAACTTCATGGAATTGTTAGAAACATAATAGGAATACTCAATAACATTTTAGAAGTGTTTTCTCCACTCAAATAAAAACTAATTAGATTATGTCTTCACTTTAATTGGCTAGTATCAAACACCAAATATTTAATTGCATTTACTCAAACAATAATCCAATATTTATTTCTAATGGAATGCTTTAATTTTCCATCTACTAGTCTTTTTGTTTCCCCATAATTATTTGTGCACTGCAGCTAGTGTTACATATTGAATATTCTTCAATCCATTCTTGGCAATCACTGGGTATACACTTAAGGGTATGGCGTGAAAGCTAAAATACTTTTCCTGTTTAGTTCAAAAACTTTATACTCACATTTAGATTTCATAAAAATACGACAACTCTGCATAAGTATATATTAATGTAGCAATGCTACTCTAGTATCATTTAATATGTAAATGGAGTCTGAATTGTGATTGCAGTACACACTTATTTACAACAATGCAAAGGCAGTGGGGAAAGTTTAATTACTCAGAACCATATTTATTTTACCTTCCTGAATTAAAAGGAAAATTTAACACATTAGTTTTCAGTATTAATAGTACTAAATAGATAGAAACAGTCAAGTTTGTTGCTCCTCCCGTCAGGCCACAGGCCTGGTGCCTGGAAGGGGGTGGGCAGGGTCTTGGTGTGGGTGCAGCTTGCAGGTGCCAAGAGCTGGGAGCTCGAGGGCTGGGCGCCCAGGTGCCTGCTGATTCCTCTCTATGTGGCCAGGGCAGTTCACGGGGACTGGCCGCAGAGGCTGAGCCCGGGGGAAAGCTGAGCTCCCTCGGGGCTCCACCTCTGACTTCTCTGAAGTGGTAAGTCATCATTTCTCCCAAATTGAAAAGTGGAAACAGTATCTACGTATGTTTACTTTCTTTGGGTGCTTAAGAGATTAAAGAAATTAAGTCCATAAATTATTCCAGAGGTCTTTGATGTTACTCGAAGGAACAGAAAAGTCATCTTATATTTCTTTTAAAGAGAAATATAAGTGTGTGTTTGTGTGTATGTGTATGTGTGTGCATGTGCGTGTGTTTGTGCCTGTGCATATGTGTTGTGCGTGTTTGTGTGTGCATGTGTAACCTTCACTCCTGACATGAGCTGGCAGTCACTGCAGAGACGCAGTCTGTAGGGACCTGGAGCAGGTGAGATGCAGACCTGGGCCCAGGTGGGTGGTGAGGCGGGTGCAGATCCCACCCCAAGGTCAGAGGCTGGTCTCTGGAGGCCACGCAGGTCAGGAGGCTCTCCTGCCGGTTCTTTCTGCAGCCGTGGGAACACGATTCAAGTATCAACGGTCAGAAAGGTGGCGGGGGTCGGGCAACCTTTCCTGGCATTGACTGAGTCACAGTGAGACTCCTTCTCACAGTGGAAGAAAATCCAATCCCCATGTTGCTGAAACCCCACCTTTGCGTCTCCCCCAGACAACTCAGGGTGGGCTGGAATGTGCTGCACTCGTACTTGAGAATCAGAGGGCGGAGCCATAGTTCACTGCCACCTGGAGAAAAAGAAATGCCTGACCTGACCCACATACCATGGTCCTCCAAGCCCCACGTGAGACAGGACGCCACGCTCATCAATGCTGCATGATTCCCATTACAGATCAGGCCTGATGGACGTGGGAAGGGACAACAGGCCCCAAGCTCCGAGTGCACTCGGTACAGGCTCAGGAAAACCCTCCCTGCTGCCAGCTCTTCCTGGGAGGGGAGATGTTTCTTCACGAGAAATGAGCAACTCCAGGCCTGCAAAGGTCAAGAGCAAACGCCACAAAGTGTGTGCTAAGTCCCTTCCATTGTGGCCAACTCTTTATGACCCTATGGACCACAGCCCACCAGGCTCCTCTGTCCATGGGATTCTCCAGGCAAGAATACTGGAGTGGGTTGCCATGCGCTCCTCCAGGGGATCTTCGTGACCCAGGGATCAAACCTGCATCTCCTACAGCTCCTGCATTGCAGGTGAATTCTTTACCATGCTGGAAAAAGCACAAGCTGGAATCAAGATTGCCGGGAGAAATATCAATAACCTCAGATATGCAGATGACACCACCCTTATGGCAGAAAGTGAAGAAGAACTAAAAAGCCTCTTGATGAAAGTGAAAGAAGAGACTGAAAAAGTTGGCTTAAAGCTCAACATTCAGAAAACGAAGATCTGGTGCCATCACTTGATGGGAAATAGATGGGGAAACAGTGGAAACAGTGTCAGACTTTATTTTTTTGGGCTCCAAAATCACTGCAGATGGTTGACTGCAACCATGAAATTAAAAGACGCTTACTCCTTGGAAGAAAAGTTATGACCAACCTAGATGCAGAGACATTACTTTGCCAACAAAGGTCCGTCTAGTCAAGGCTATGGTTTTTCCTGTGGTCACGTATAGATGAGAGAGTTGGACTGTGAAGAAAGCTGAGATCCAAAGAATTGATGCTTTTGAACTGTGGTGTTGGAGAAGACTCTTGAGAGTCCCTTGGACTGCAAGGAGATCCAACCAGTCCATTCTGAAGGAGATCAGCCCTGGGTGTTCTTTGGAAGGACTGATGCTAAAGCTGAAACTCCAGTACTTTGGCCACCTCATGCGAAGAGTTGACTCACTGGAAAAGATTCTGATGCTGGGAGGGATTGGGGGCAGGAGGAAAAGGGGACGACAGAGGATGAGATGGCTGGATGGCATCACTGACTTGATGGACCTGAGTCTGAGTGAACCCTGGGAGATGGTGATGGACAGGGAGGCCTGGCGTGCTGTGATTCATGCGGTCGCAAAGAATTGGACACGACTGAGCAACTGAACTGAACTGAACTGAATCACTGGGAAAGCCCCACCACACACCTCGGGGAACGTGCCTGCAGACGCGAGTAGGAACAAACTAGCATCTCCCTCAGATCCACTCACCATGGCTTTCAGGGGTCCAGTAGGTCTTGACTCTCTGAGGAGTCTCTGGGCCCCTCCCAGCAACCACACTGACAGCCCCTCTACGGGCCCTCAGCCCCCACCAGCCCGCCTGGACCCAGCACGCCTGCCGCATCAGCGAAGCATCCGTTACTGCTCCTCAGGGCTTTGCCTGTGCTCTCCGCCTGAGATCGAAACGTGGTGAAAACAAACACTAGCGAAGATTTAAGACACAAATCAACAGAGCCACACCACAAGAAGCCCAGACAGCATGCATGGCGCCCTGCCCAGAAGCAGGGTGACCTGTGTGTGGACTTGGGTTTGTGCAGACCTCAGCAGGAGGGCCAGGAGGCTTTCAGACGAGGCGGGCGTGTCTTGACCAGGGGACCACACATTTTCTTTCTGGAGAAATTGGTAACACACCCAGTTCACTGATATAACTCCTTCCTGAACAGAACAGTACTCCAGGAACACATGGGGAAAAGATACATAAAAATGTGTCTTTAGCAAAGAATCCAAAATGTAGTATAACTGAGGGGCATGAGGCCCAAGCTGCAGAGGGTGGGCTGTGAACACAGCTGCAGCGGCTCCCCACCTGTGGGGCACTAACCACCCACAGGGACGAGGCCTTCCAGACCAGATGTGTAAGCACATGTGTGCTGCTCTAGAGAAACACTGCGCACCGCACAGGAAGCCGAGCAGGACCCTCTGGGGAGGGGGAAGTGGCGGGCACACCTCACGTCGAGTGTGGTCTCAACCCCGCACAGGAGGACGTTCGTGTGCACCCTGGCACACAGACCGGGGAGGCCCAGAAACACCTTCACATGCACCGAAGCAGCGCTCCCAGGTTTGGAGACAGGAGTGGGGCGTGCAGCGGGGAGCCTGGATGAATTTTGTGGGAAAATTGAATCTTGGTGATTCAATTCAAACTTTCTACTATTGGCTGAATATGTTAGTGGAGAAAGAAATTGGATTTTCATTCTTAGGGGAGGAGAGACATCATTTATTTACACTTATCCCCATAAGAAGAAGGTCGTGGGCATAGGGCTCTGGGGGCTGCCCTGCCATGGCCTCGCTGCCCACCTGTACCCTCCCCCACTCACGGAGGACACCCTGCAGCCTGTTGCCCAGGATGTAACTGTAGACTTGGAGCCCCAGACCAATGAAAACTGGTTCCACACCGGCCACCCTGAAGAATTCCACTGTTACAGTGACCACAACAAACTGACGTTCCTGACACGTTCAGTCCAGCCTAAGTATTAGCTCAGCCTGGGTCACTCATGACCACCTGACCCCCAGGGAGCCAAGCTGGAGCCCGAGGCGGGCTGTGAGTAACTGCATGTGTCCCCACACCCGTGCCAGAGGGACCATCACGGCGTGCTGCCCCCGGACCCTCTTGTGTCTCTTCCTCTTGCTCGGCCGCTCCCTGCGACGCCGCCAGGGCTGTGCACACCCTCCTCCAGGACGAACACTTCCCGGCCGGAAGCAGTGCAGGAGACAGAGAGCCGCTGCCGCTCGCAGGGCCGGGCCGGCTGCGCGTGCCTGGCCTGGGCGTCCACTGCAACGGGTCTCATCTCACCACCAAGACGCCATCCGTTTCCCTCTGAGATCCCTGTGGCGGAGGGGTTAGTGATGGATCTCAGGGAACAAAACCTCTGAGAGAGTTATTCCTGTGGGGTTGATGCAGCTGCCGTTTCTGTTGTTGTGCTGCTTTGTCACATGTCAGGAGGCTTCTGTGAGTCTTTATTTCTTCCTTCAAAACCCATAACCGACTTAATACCATTCTCCACTCATGAAAAACTATGAAGCTGTTCTTGTCTTTACCAGAGACCATTTTTTTAACCTGAGAGATTAAATTGTTATATGATGTCAACAGGGGACTTAATGCTACCAGAAAGAAGAAAATAATCAAAAAATAAACAGCAGCGATTGCAGAGACATTTCTCATGAGTGCTCCATAAAAATGTCAGCATAACAAGGCGATTTCACATAAAAAGAGGGAGGGAGACTGTCCCCGCCCCATCAAACAGAGCAGCGTCGTTGAAGACACCCGCCCTCCATGTAGGGTTGCACAGCGTGGCCTCCACGAGCAGGAGTCAGACCGAAGGGGCACTGCATCCCCACAGCCGCCAAGCCGGGCGGGCGGTCCTAGCTGCAGAGAGGCTGCAGGCTGGCTCCTCTGCGGGGATGGACGCTGGTGGCCACTGCCTCTGGGGCCCAGGCATCCATAGGACTCAGGCTGGAAACATGAGGACGGAGATGCACTGCCCGCACTCGAGAAGACAATGCCTCAGACTGACAGACACCAAGGAGGTCCTGGGAGGGAGGGGGGCCCCGGGCCTCCCGTTAGATTCGCCCCAGACGACAGTCAGGCATGGGTCCCCTGAACTAGCTGATGCCTCCCAGCAGCATCACAGGGAACATCAACAGAAACAACAACAGCTCATGCTACACCAATGTCTAGTTACGGAGCTCCCTGGTTATGTCAACGGCATGAAATATAAAAGAAGGATGAAATTACTGCACCTTCCTCAGCCCTGATACAGAATTAAAATGCATCCTCACCACAGTTCAGACTCTTCGTCCTAAGTATCTGGTGTGACCCCAAGATGACTGTTCTGTTTATGTTGTGGTCACTCTACACCCATGTAATCTCTCCTCCATGCACAAGTCTCCACTCCTACACAGCAAGTGGGTGAGCGGCAGGCTCGGGTCACTGAGAGGAAACAGGGCCTGTACTGATCGGCTTCCCCTTATTGATGACAAAGCCCCTCCCTGCACTTCAGGTCTCCAGCATCACCCTGGGCGACTGTTCAGCTGCTGTTCAAGAAACAGGTGCCCGGGGGGTTCAGAGTGTGTTCCAGACCCCAGTGCACAGCACAGATGTGGTTCTGAAGTGGGATCCGCTGTGCCTCCACGACGGGCCCATGACCCGGTGCCCAGACGCACAGCCCTCACGCTGGGCCCCAGGCCAGCTACAGAGAGGACCTTTGATCGCGCAGCTCAGATGCTCAGCTCAGCCTTTCATTCTGCCTGAGAACATTTCAGTCCAGCTACTGCCCAGCGGTGCCTAGAGAAAGCCGGACTGGTGATGTTCAGTTTACAGCTTCACAGAGCAGTCAGTGGGCCTGTTGGGAGGGCTCGGCACCCGGTGGGAGATTCAAACGGCCTTACAAAGAGGCAGGATGCCAACTGTAAGGGCAGGACCGCCCTGCAGTGGCTGCTATTACTGACCTTTTATAACCAATCACACAACCAAAGCTACACTCAAGGGCTGAGCATAGTCTTTAAATACTTTAGGAACATATTAGATACAAATAGACCCATTAAGATACTAGACAATTGCAGATAAGCTCACCAAAGGTCTGTTTTTTGCTGAAACTTTGAGGAAAAAATAATTTGTTAGGTGAAAAATCTGCACTGTGTCCCAGCCTTCATTTACTTAACTGATTGTGAGAATTCAATTTCAAAACAAGCACAACCAAGCCGAAAACAAGGTGCAAAACGTGACGCTTGCACCCTCCCTGGGTGGGCTTTCTCATGAACAGTCCAGGCTGCGTGGCTGCCTGCTTCCTACTTTGTGCTGAGTCCAGGGCCCTCCTTCTGAGAGGGAGCCTTCTGCAGTACAGAAATTTAATAAAAACCAGTGCGGCCACTGCCGCTTCTAAAATCTCAGCGTGTAAGAATGAAGGTGATTCCTCGAAAGTGTCAAGTGAATGAACATAAGGTCCAAAGCAAAAGGCATGTGTGCTATATCCTCCTCAGTCTACAAGGAAGAGATGGTCACCAAGGATCCTCTCACTGAAGCGAGGCCTCCACAGCCAGGGAAGATCACACACACACACACACACACACACACACACTCACTCACTCACTCACACACACACACATGCATGCACCGCCCCCCTCAACACACACATTCTTCAAGAAACCCAAAGACAAGGACCGGCTCCCTCCTGGACCCACAGGGGCTGACCCTCTCCTGACTCAGGCAAAGAACTGGTGACTGTGGACCCACAGGACTCTGACGGCTGGACACAGACTGAAATCAGCCTGGTCTGTGCACAAAGGCCTCCACCACGATGAAACTCCTCTGTTCATATGGTGCTCCCTGTGCTAAGCTGCTTACTCGCAAGTAACAGCCCCTCTCACCCTGCTAGCCACGCCGGCCAGCAGTCGGTCTGCTCCCTCCCAGGCGGCCCAGGGCTGGCCCCCATCGGCATCAGCAGGACAGAGGCTGGCAGGACCGCCTCACCCCGCACATCACACACTGGCTCTGGGGTCCCAGCATGGGGGAACCTGGTGCCAATTTCCTGTGATGCTTCCAGGAGAGGTGTGCCCTGGGAGTCCACACCAGCCCTGGGACCGTGGCGACCTCCTGCCCAAGGTCATCAAGAAACAAGGAAAGATGTCGTTTCTTCCTCAGACCATGGCCAGGATTACTCAACTCAGGAGTGAAACTCTGTAACCACAATTTCCATTTAATTGCACTGACCACATGTAACATGAAAATGCACTCAAAACAGCCAATGCTTCCTCCTACCACTATCTGAGGTGCTTTAAACAAAGGTATGCATTTCATTTTTATTGTTCAAATACAGAGAGAAAACAGAAACACACCCAGAGCATGCTGGTCATTGCACCAAAACTCAGACTGCCAGACACACGAGGGCAGCGCGGCCTCTTCAGACAGGCACCACTCGCACCAAGGTCAGCACGGGCGTCACTCAGCCCAGAAACACAAAGGAAAAGGAAACCAGAATCCACAGAAGGTTCGTACCTTTGAACAGGGTCAGTCCGTGCAAGGTTCCTTTGATTTTAGTCAGTCTCAGCTCCATGGGTTGGGCCCGACCTTCTAGTCATGTCCTTTGGAAAATGGAAAGTAAGGTTTGCGCTAAAGTCATCCCTAAAGTGATCAAATCACAAGGAAACCAGCTTCACAGTCGTTGGTATGGAAGGGGTCATGGACGGACATGGGCTGGCAGAACCGTGGGCCCCGGCACCAACCGGCTCCACAATGTCCACCGCAAAGGACGAGCTGCCGGCAGAGCTGCGTGGGCTGGAGGGCTGGGGGTTCACTGCCTGGTGAAAACAGAGAAGCCCTCGCTCCAGCTGTGGCTGTGCCCAAATCCATTGGAAGAGCAACTTCTACACACGAAAATGTCACAAAGTCCCTCACCTACCCCTTGAAATGTATAATTATATGTTAAGTCAATAATAGCCCCAAATCATTGGGGTATAGTGTAAATCAAGTATCAGGTGGCATTTGCAGACATAAATAGACTCACAGATCTTAGGGGAAGCACAGATCACATATGTGTGCACAGGTTCACACGCACATGCATACGGATCTTAGGGGAAACACATCACATACGTGTGCACAGGTGCACATGCACATATGTAATCAGATGATATCTGCTTAGTTCTCAGTGGTATGCAGCACAGTACTATCAACTTTTTGTTACTTTGCCTCATTTTTTCAAATTTTAAAAAATTATAAGGTAGCTCACAAAATAATTATATGGCTTATTTTAACTGGCAACTTGAGGCCGACCAGGCATAGTTTAAGTTACACCAGCTTTACACACGTGGCTGTAAGTCCACAGCCGCGGGGCCACTTGGGGAAGAAACACAGGAAGCCAGATGATGGCGGCGAGTGGGCACCTCATGCCGCCCAGGCCTGGGGGAGCAGGGTCATCTCCCTAAGAAGCAGCAGCCCAGACCCTGAGAGCCCGGGACCCTGGCCCCTCCCCAGACTCCGTCTAAGCTAAGACTGGCCAAGGGGGCTGGGTGTAGGGCCGTCCCGCAAGGCTCACCCCATGGGTCGGAGCCCACTGTTACGTGCTCAGGAGCTTTACAAACCAGGGTTTAAACAGTCATTCTGAACACTCACATCTCGTAAACTTATAGTTAAAGAACTCATTTTAGAGCAAAGGGAACAACCACTCATGTCCACCCATCTGCACACACTGTCCTGACTGCTTTTGCTCCTGTCTGCCCATGAGATGGATGCACTACAGCGGGGTGCCAGCCAGCATCCCGCCCTGGGCTGTGAGGAGACTGCGAGGGCAGGGCTGTTCCCAGAGCCTGCCCACCACGGCGTCAAGGGACCACAAGCATGTGAGGAGCAGGAGCTGAGAGGATGCTGGGAGAGATGCTTGAATCTAGAAGAGTTGCAACATTCAGCTTCTATGACCCAGAGCCGGACAGGATTCCTATCCCTGCCCACCACCCCCAACCAGACGCCCCGTCAGGTCCCCAGGCTGCGGCAAAAGCCTCCCTGCCCTGCAGACCCCGCGGGGGGCGGGGCGGGGACACTTCCTTCTCTCTCAGCTAATTCCAGGCGCTGAGGATGCGGCCACGTGTGGCAGGGCTCACGGTTGCCTAGCAACCTGCCTACGCGGCATCTAGAGCTGCTCCCTGAAATATCCTCGCGCCAGAGAGCTGTACTGGAAAGTTCCGGGGAACATTTTTAGAATGAGCTTCCTGAGGCTGGTGAAAAGCAGCAGGGGTGCTGGAGGCTGTGAGGACCGCTCGCTGTCTGCCCTGGAAAAGGGCCCCCGTCCCTCCTCCTGGTCCCAAGCGGGGAGAGCAGGCCGTCCAGAGGCGAGGCTGCGGGTGTCCACTCTGGCAGAAGGGGGCATCGGATGACGTGAGCACAGCTGCTCCTGCGTGTGTCAGTCCTCGGGTCCACCCTGTGGGCTGGAGGGCTCGCTGAGCTTGCAGAGGAGACGCCCAGGGCACACTGCCCTGCCGGTGCAGCCCGCGGAACCATGGGCAGCCGCACTCGGGCAGTGAACAAGGGATGGGGGTGGGTAAGCCACAGAATGGGGCCATGCCAGGGCCTGCAGGGCGGCAGGGAAGGCCCGCAGTGCAGAGGGCTCCCTTTCCCCACATCCTCACTGTCATCAGTCACCTGTGTTCTTCTTAAAGACATCAGTTCTGACCGGGGTGAGGGGATAGCTCCTGGAATAGGACTCAGTCAGAGAGAAGAAGGAAATGTTGCCATTTGTAACCACATGGATGGACTTGGAAGCTGCTATACTTAGTGAAATCAAAGACATATCACTTATATGTATAATCTAAAAAATGCAACAAATGACGGAATATAACAAAAAAGAAGCTCACAGATGTAGAGAACAAACTACTGGTTACCAATGGGTGAGGGCAATACAAGGGGTGGAGAATGAAGAGGCAGAAAATATTATGTATAAAATGAACTACAAGGATACACTGTACAACATGGGAAATAAAATAACATACTAATCACTTTTCACACATGGAGTATAAACTTTAAAAATTGTGACTCACCATATCGTACACCTTGTAGCATATAATATTGTGTATCAACTATGCCTCAATAAAAATAGTTTTTTAAACTTTTTAAATCTAAGCAGAATTAGGATTTAAACTAAGGCCTGCCTTCACACTGGATGTTCCCAAATTAGAGTAACAATGGATACAATTAAACTATTCTTGATCCCCCAAGTGTGAAAGACAACCTGTGATTATACATCAGAAAAAGAAAGAAAATCACAGTCCAGGAGACAGAAATAGACACACCATCCACAACCACAGCAGCACCCCTTGCATTTACACAAGTTCAAGGTAACTGAATGAGATGCGCAGGGCCAATGCATACCAAGAGCAAACCAAACGGCTGGAGATTTTAAGGGGATTTAACTGAAATAGATGGGGAAACAGTGGAAACAGTGTCAGACTTTATTTTTTTGGGCTCCAAAATCACTGCAGATGGTGACTGCAGCCATGAAATTAAAAGATGCTTACTCCTTGGAAGGAAAGTTATGACCAACCTAGATAGCATATTCGAAAGCAGAGACATTACTTTACCAACAAAGGTCCATCTAGTCAAGGCTATGCTTTTTCCAGTGGTCATGTATGGATGCGAGAGTTGGACTGTGAAGAAGGCTGAGCGCCGAAGAATTGATGCTTTTGAACTGTGGTGTTGGAGAAGACTCTTGAGAGTCCCTTGGACTGCTTGCTAGGAGATCCAACCAGTCCATTCTGAAGGAGATCAGCCCTGGGTGTTCTTTGGAAGGACTGATGCTAAAGCTGAAACTCCAGTACTTTGGCCACCTCATGCAAAGAGTTGACTCATTGGAAAAGACTCTGATGCTGGGAGGGATTGGGGGCAGGAGGAGAAGGGGACAACAGAGGATGACATAGCTGGATGGCATCACCAACTCGATGGATGTGAGTCTGAGTGAACTCCAGGAGATGGTGATGGACAGGGAGGCCCGGCGTGCTGCGACTCATGGGGTTGCAAAGAGTCGGACATGACTGAGCGACTGAACTGAACTGAACTGAGTACAGTCATTCAAGCAAAATATAAAATTCACAGCAAAGAACACAATAGTAACATTAGGGTCAAACGTACCACTGTCCATTGGGAGCCTAGTCCATCAATTGTGCTAAGAAGACAGTGACCAAAATCTGCCAGAGACTGTTTCCATACCCTCTGTTCTAACTGATCAAGTAAGTAGTACATGTGACTCACTTCTAACGTGAATTATTTGTGGGTTAAAAAAAAACAAAACTGCTCTTATTTCAAGAGAAGGCAAAAAAATTAATAAGAAGAAAAGTGACTATAATACTTAGCAAAGCACATTTTAATTTTTTTTCCTTCTTGGTTCTTTCTTTCCTTACTACTTTCTTTTCTGCTTTCTGTGTTTCAAAAGATATTTTTTTCAAAAAAGAAAACACAGAAGATGAAATGTAAAATATGATCACTGTGTTGAGTTCTTAAATGTTCTCACAGCAAAAAAAGAAATAGTAAGTTTGTGACACGATGCTGGTGTTAGCTAATGCTACAGTTGGAACTGATCTGCAATATATGGGTATCAAATCACCACTCTGTACACCTTAAAGTTAACACAGTGTTATAAATATGTCAATTATACCTCAATAAAGGTGGAAAAACACAGGATCACTGTTAATGTGGAACTGCCTTTGCACAGGGAGAAAACAGCATCACGAGCTGAGCGTGCTTTCGTGTCACCAGTGTCCTTCCCACAGCAAGGCCTAGATGAATTTACCCAGGCTTCACTATGTGGCATCTTGTCACTGAAACAGACCTGAGAAACATTACACCGTCTTTCCAATAATCACAATGGCAAATGTGCACCACTAAGCAGAGCCAGTGACATTAAGACCACGTTAATGGTCTGGCAAACAAGAAAAGCCTAATTTTGATGGATTGGTTCTCATTAGAGTCACATCCCAAGATGCCCATGAAAAGTTAAAATCAAAGCTATAGCTGTGCAACTTTTGCTTATTGTTTGATGATTTCACTCTAAAGCAAAAAAGGAAAAGAAAATAAAACAGGCTAATTAGTTCTGCTAGAACTACATACACGCCCTTTCCCAGGGTGCCCTGTGGATTCTGTTGGTGGCACAAGGGGATTTGTAAAATAACCTACAGGACTTACAGGCTCTCTGCTCTCTGCGCTACCAAGGGAGAAAACCGAAAAATGCTCCACGCTGATTAAATCCAAGACTGTAAAGAGGCCGGCAGTGTGCTACTTAGGAGCTTACAAGAGCTGCAGTGCTCTTGAGGTAATCAGGATTTGATTTAGATACAGTTCCAATGCCAAAAGCAGGATTCTTCCTCCTGAAGAACATGACAATTATCTGGACTTGTTCTGAACTTGGGCTGATAACTGTCTGCTCAGACGAGGAAGAACCAGGATCTGGCATCACCGCGGTGTGAGGCCGAGGAATGCCTTGTCCCTCAGACACAAGGACACTGTCAGAGCAGAGACATTCAGCACTCTGGAAATCAAACCATTTTCCTTCTTCTAAAAAGGCTTAAGCATGAATAAAGAGGTAAATTTCATTTTCAACTTTCTTTAGAATGGCTTGAATTGTTCAGTTCAGTTCAGTCCAGTCTGCCAAATACATTATCAAGGAAGAATGTCTGAGTGGGCAAGGTTCCAGACTTTTAAAACATGCTAATTCCCTTAAGTCATTTCAAAAGCGAGTGGACAGCAAGATGAATGGCCATTTGGAGAAGAACACAGCTGACTGTTTGGGACAGCGAAGCTAAAGGTCAAAGTGTGATGTAGGTTTGGCCTGTTCAGGGTGTATCCACTTGCTGCACGTCTAGAAGGGAGCTGGTTACACTATGATTTCAAGACACAGGGCAACGGAGGAAGAGCTCCCTGCCCAGCTCACACCCGGCGGTCCTCCCAGGCAACGCCATGAGGCCCTGTCCCCCGGAGGCCCTTCCCGGATGGAAGAGGGGGAGCGTCTCCACCCAGGCCTCCAAGACTTCATCTTAGAGCGATCTCTAACCTGCTCACTGCTTTGTGTCTTAAAATCCATTCAAACAATAGTGTCCAAGGGAAGGAGAGCAGGAGGGGCCACCCCAAAATCCGACGAGAAGCTCAGGGCACGCCACTCCAGAACATGCCACTTTGGCGTGTCAATCATGAGGACTGAAAGCACGGGGAAACAGCAGAAGCAGGAAGAGGTGTCCTCTGCCTGAAGATGGAGCCTCCTAAAGGGTCTCCGTTGCCCAAAACTCCCCCTCTTGGGACTGTCATCAGTGAAGCTGGGGCGGGGGGCATGTGGCCTCTTGTCGAGGAGAGCAGCCCAGAAGCGGACCCCGCACCAGAGACTGGCTCAGGCTGTCACCCTCCCCTGGACCTCTGAGGCCCGATCTTCCTAAAATCACTTGCTCTCTCCCAGATGCCTACACCCTCCTCCCATTTCCCTATTAAGCTGATTTTTAGTGCTGAATTTTTAGCCCTCTGGGAAGTTACTCTTTCTCCCTGCACATCTCTCATGTAAAGTGAGTCCACGTGTTACTAAACAGTTTGCCTTCCCCTTGTTAATCCCTCTTTTATTATAAGAGGTCTCAGCCAAGAACTCAGAAGCATAGAGGGAAAACTACTTTTCTTCCCCTACAAGGAAAGAAGTGAATATGTATTTTTCTATTTTTCAAGAACCAGATCACAGAATAAATAGAAAACATTCAATAATTCACAGCTTCTGAGACTGCACTCCATTTTGTTTGAATATTTAGTGTTGTTTCTTTGAGGTAAGAGGATCTGTTCAACGTGAGTTCTCAATTCCAGCAAGTGAATGGTAGGTTCTAAGGGAAAGCTGAGACCATATCGCAGTTTACATATGTTAAGAGTAGTGTATACATAACAAAAAGTCAACAGCCCAACTGGAAACATATCTGCAGAAATAACAGAAAATGTTACCAGCAACATTATACAAAGTGTTTGCAGAAAACATTAAGAAAATCATTAACATTCTATTTATGCTATGCAAAGTAGATAAAAGTTTGAAAATAAAATTAACAGAAGAAACATAAATACTCAGTAAATATTTGAACACCCATTATGCTTTCTAAGAAATAAATGGATGAAAATGAAAACAAAACATAATTAATATTGGGAAAGGTTAAAACTGAACTGCGATTTAATGGGAGTGAGATGGGGGTGATAATTGAGTAAGCAAGACTGAGAAATGGGGATGAGAAAAGTATTCACAAAATTCTCATAGGAACATAAATTTGTTCAAAGAAGCAGAAAGGTAATTGGGCTTTATATATCATATCATAAGCCTTAAAAACGTTCCTAACACTTCATCTATAGCTTTACTTCTAACATTTATTCTAATGAAAAAATCAGAAATGAAGTTAAAGACTCATGTACACAGAGGCTTATAACAACAGCACTAATTAATTAGCTTAGCTTAGTCGCTCAGTCGTGTCTGACTCTTTTCACGGCGGACTGTAGCCCGCCAGGCTCCTCTGTCCATGGGATTCTCCAGGCAGGAATACTGGAGTGGGTCGCCATGCCCTTCTCCAGGGCATCTTCTGGACCCAGGGATCAAACCTGTGTCTCTTGCATTACAGGAGGATTCTTTACCACTAGCGCCACCCGGGAAGCCCAGGGACATAGTTAATAAAAATCCAATCATAATGAGATATAAGCCAGTCATTACCTATGATACACTGAAGAAAACAAATGAAATATAAAATTGTTATCTACATGGTGCTGGATGAAGAAAGCAGAAAACCAAGCCACACAGATGACATGACACAATTTGTATGTGTACATGCATATGTGCATTTTACACACAAGTGTTACAAACATCAAAAGAAAACAAAAGGAGTTTTATCAGACTGATAATGCTTATCTCAGAAGGTAATACTGCATAGGTTTATCATGTCCATATTGTGTTTAAACTCAGAAAAGTGTATCTGACAAAAAGTGATGTTAAGACATTTAGAGGAATGACATCTGGTTTGTCTCATATAACTCTAACTTTTCAGAACTGACACAATGTCTCACCCCCATTTCTTACAAAGCGTGACATTCACGAATCTCGTGGCCCCTCTCTAACATCAGGTGACGTGTAAACCGAGCAGCAGCCAGCCCTGCAGGCACACAGAGCGGGACCAGGGCGGCCCTGCCTTCCTCAGACGTGCAGAAAGCCACAGCGGTGGGCCCGGACAGTGAATCCCGCCAAGCCTCAACCTGGCCCACAGGGACTGTTGACCACCAGTGACAAGCCCACAGAGCCCTATATCGTGGCCTCGTACTGCACACACAGATGGCACAAGTACCTGCAGGTACCGTGGGCAGGACCCAACAAAGACGAGGAGAGCACACTACAAAAAGCTGAGACATGACACTGAGGCCGCATGATGACCCCCTAGTAAAACGCTGGAAAGAAGGACTGCGGTGACATCACTAAAAAGCTGGAGGAATCAACTGCCCATCCACACGGCGACAGTCAGAGAACACATTTTTGCAAAGGAAAAGGAAAATGAAGACATTTCCCTCACAAAAAGTGAGGGAATGTGTTGCCAACAGATGCTCCCAAAGTCCAAACTGGGCGGGGGATGGCATGGGGCGGGGGGTGGGCAGTTGTCAGGGAGAAGAAAAATGACTCCAGACAGAAACAAGGAAATAGGAGAATTAGTGACAGGCTAGAAAGGTGAGGACACTGAAGCCTTTGACTGTGCGGATCCCAACAAACTGGAAGTTCTTCAAGAGATGGGAATACCAGGCCACCTCGCCTGTCTCCTGAGAAACCTACATGCAGGACAGGAAGCAACCATTAGAACCAGACATGGAACAACAGACTGGTTCCAAATTGGGAAAGGAGTACGTCAAGGCTGTATACTGTCACCCTGCTTATTTAACTTATATGCAGAGAATATCATGAGAAATGCCAGGAGAAATACCAGCAACCTCAGATATACAGAAGACACCACCCTAATGGCAAAAAGCAAAGAGGAACTAAAGAGCCTCTTGATGAAGGGGAAAGTGGAGAGTGAAAAAGCTGGCTTAAAACTCAAAACTCAACATTCAAAAAAAGATCACGACATCCAGTCCCATCACTTCATTGCAAACACATGGGGAAACAATGAAAACAGTGACGGATTATTTTCTTGGGCTCCAAAATCACTCCAGTTGGTGACTGCAGCCATAAAATTAAAAGACGCTTGCTCCTTGGAAGAAAAGCTAAGCTCCCATATACCTAGATAGCATATTAAAAAGCAGAAACATCACTCTGCCTACAGAGGTTCATACAGTCAAAGCTGTGGTTTTTCCAGTAGTCATGTACAGATGTGAGAGTTGGACCATAAAGAAGGCTGAGTGCTGAAGAACTGATACTTTCAAACTGAGTGCTAGAGAGGACTCTCGAGAGTCCCTTGGACTTCAAGTAGATCAAACCAGTCAATCCTAAAGGAAATTAACCCTGAATATTCAGTGGAATAACTGATGCTGAAGCTGAAGCAAGTACTTTGGCCACCTGACGTGAAGAGCCAACTCACTGGAAAAGGCCCCGATGGTGGAAAAGATTGAAGGCAAAAGGAGAAGGAGTGACAGAGGATGAGATGGTTGGATGGCATCACTGATTCAGTGGACATGAGTTTGAGCAAACTCCAGGAGATAGTGAAGGGCAGGGAAGCCTCATGTGCTGTAGTCCATGAGGTTGCAAAGAGTTGGACATAACTTAGCGACTGAAGAACAACACCACATCAGAAATTATTGATACATTTAATTTAATTTTACTGGGCTAAAATAAAAGCAACCAGTCACCTGTGTAAGGAATACTACTTAAATATAAGAACAGAGAAAGGTGGAAAGTAAAATGATTAAAGAAGATCACCTGTATAAATATTAACCCAAAGAAAGCTGATATATACTAACATCAGATGAAGCGGATTTTAAAACCAGAATTGTTGAAAGAGAGAATTTCATAATGATACAGGGCGAATTTTCTAGGAAGAGTAACAATCTGATTTATATGTGTCACCATATGATTTCAAAATATTAAAAAGCAGAAGCTGACAAATTGCAAAGAAAAAAATAGATAAATCTAGGTAAATTTGAAGGATTAAGCAGATAGATTAATCAGAAAACATCAGTAAGGATGAGGGCCAATAATCTTGAATGACTGATTTGTTATAGAAACCTGAATCCAACAATAAGATAATTTTGTTCCTAAGCACACAAAGAACATCTGCCAAAAACTGGCCATATTCCAAAACTTATGGCAAATCCCAGCAAATTTCAAATGACTGAAAAGATATTTTCTGACTAGAGTGGAACTGAATTCACTAATGAAACAGATAACTAGTAAAGGACCAATTATTTCAAAACTAAGTAATAAACTTCTAAAAAAGTCCTTGTTGAAAGAGAAATTGAATGGAAATTTTAAAGCATTTTGAATTAAAGGTCTTGAAAGGTCTTCACGACTCACAGGATGCAGCTAAGACTGAACCTAACAAAGGTTTAGCCTTAAATCTGTGCATTAGATAAGATGAAAACTGAACACCCATGACTTAATCCTAGACCACAGAGAGTCAGAAAGAGATCAGAAGATGAAAATTCAATAAAAATGATAAAGATAAAATTAGAAATTCATTAAACAGAAGAAAGAAACACCATTTTGAGAAAAGTCAACAAAGTCAAAGGCTGTTAATTTTTGAAGATTAAGAAAATTCATAAACCCCTAGTAAAGTTGAGGAAGGAAATGGAACAAAGAGGGCAAAAGCAATAATATCAGAAACGGAAAAGGAACAATCATTTTAGGTTCTATGGACAACAAAAGATTGTAACAGGATAAAACTGATGATAGTGAACACCCTTGTCTTGCTCCTGACCTTAAAGCCTTCAGCTTTTCACTGCTGAGTGTGATGGCAACCGTCGGCTGTCATATATGGCCTTTATTGTGAAGTACATTCCCTGTACACCCTCGGTGTCAAGAATTTTTTATCATAAATGAATGCTCATTTTTGATAAATGCATTTTCTACTCCTACTGAAATTATCATAAGCCTTTCATCTTCCACTTTATTAATGTGTGACCACATTTATTGATTTGCTGGTGCTGAATCATCCTTGCATCCCTGGGATAAATTCCACTCGATCATGGTGTGCGATCCCTGAATGTACTATAGAATTTGGCTTGCTAATATCTTGTTGAGAATTTTTGTATCTTCATTCATCAGGGATGTTGGCCTGTAACTTTCTCTTTTGTGATGTCTCAGGTTTCAGAATCAGGGTAATGGAATCAGTCTCGTGAAATGAGTATGGAAGAATTCTTTCCTTTTCAGCTTTTTGGAATATACTGTGAACAACTTTTCATCACAAATCTGTAAACTATTCAAAATGGAAAAATTCATTGCAAAACACAACTTATAATAACTACCACAAAAAGAAATGTAAAATCTCAACAACTCTCTGACCTAATAAAGAAATAAAATCTGAAACCATAAACTTGCATGAAGGAGAATCACCAGGAGCCAATGGGTTTCCTAGAAATATTTCCAAAGCTTCAGAGAATAAATAATACTAATTACTGGGGAAGGGAATGGTAAACCACTTCAGCATTCTTGACTTGAGAACCCCAGGAACAGCATGAAAAGACAAAATAATATGACACTGAAAGATGAACTTCCCAGGTGAGTAGCTGTCCAGTATGCTACTGGAGAAGAATGAAGAAATAGCTTCAGGAGGAATGAAGAGGTTGAGCCAAAGCAGAAAACAATGGCCAGCTGTTGATAGGACTGGTGGGGAGAGTAAAAAACAGTATTGCATAGGAACCTAGTATGTTAGGTCCATGAATCAAGGTAAATTGGAAGTGGTCAAACAGGAGATGGCAAGAGTGAAGATCAACAATTTAGGAATCAGTGAACTAAAATGAACCGGAATGGGTGAGCTTAATTCAGATGACAATTGTATCTACTACTGTGGGCAAGAATCCCTTAGAAGAAATGGAGTAGCCCTCAGTAAAAGGGTCTGAAATGCAGTACTTGGGTTCAGTCTCAAAAATGACAGAATGATCTCTGTTTATTTCCAAGGCAAACCATTCAATATCACAGTAATCCAAGTCTATGCCCAAACCAGTAATGCCAAAGAAGTTAAAGTTGAACGGCTATATGAAGACCAACATGACCTTCTAGAACTAACACCAAAAAAAAGATGACCTTTTCATCATAGGGGATTGTAATGCAAAAGTAGGAAGTCAAGATATACCTGGAGTAGTTGGAGTACATAAAGAAGCAGGGCAAAGGCTAATAGAGTTTTGCCAAGAGAATGCACTGGTCATAGTAAACACCCTCTTCTAACAACACAAGAGAAGACTCTACACATGGACATCACCAGATGGTCAATACCAAAATCATATTGATTATATTCTTTGCAGCCAAAGATGGAGAAGCTCTAGACAATCAGCAAAAACAAGACCGGGAGCTGACTGTGGCTCAGATCATGAACTCCTTATTGCCAAATTCAGACTGAAATTGAAGAAAGTGGGCAAACCACTGGGCCATTCAGGTGTGATATAAATCAAATCCCTTATATTATACAGTGGAGTGACAAATAGATTCAAGGGATTAGATCCGACAGAGTGCCTGGAGAACTGCAGACGGAAGTTCATAACATTGTGCAGGGGATGGTGATCAAAACCATCCCCAAGAAAAGAAATGCAAAAAGGCAAAATGGTTGTCTGAGGAAGCCTTACACATAGCTGGGAAAAGAAGAGAAGCAAAAGGCAAAGGAGAAAAGGAAAGATATACCCAACTGAATGCACAGTTTCAAAGAACAGCAAGGAGCGATTAAGAAGGCCTTCTCAGCAATCAATGCAAAGAAACAGAGGGAAAAAATAGAATGGGAAAGACTAGATATCTCATCAATAAAATCAGAGATACCAAGGAAACATTTCATGCAAAGATGGGCATAATAAAGTACAGAAATGGGATGAACCTAACAGAAGCAGAAGATATTAAGAAGAGGTGGCAAGAATACACAGAACTATACAAAAGAGATATTTATGACCCAGATAACCACGATGGTGTGATCACTCACCTAGAGCCAGACATCCTGGAGCACAAAGTCAAATAGGCCTTAGGAAGCATCACTACGAACAAAGCTAGTGGAGGTGATGGAATTCTAGCTGAGCTATTTCAAATTCTAGAAGATGATGATGTGAAAGTACTGCACTCAATATGCCAACAAATTTGGAAAACTCAGCAGTGGCTACAGGACTGGAAAAGGTCAGTTTTCATTCCAATCCCTAAGAAAGGCAATGTCAAAGAATGCTCAAACTACCGTACAATTGCACTCATCTCACACACTAGCAAAGTAATGCTCAAAATTCTCCAAACCAGGCTTCAACAGTACATAAAACAAGAAATTTCCGATGTCCCAGCTGGATTTAGAAAAGGCAGAGGAACCAGAGATCAAATTGCCAACATCCTCTGGATCATCGAAAAAGCAAGAGAGTTCAAAAAAAAAAAAAAAAAAATCTACTTCTGCTTCATTGGCTACGCTAAAACCTTTGACTGTGTGGGTCACAGCAAACTGTGGAAAATTCTAAAAGAGATGGGAATACTAGACCACCTGACCTGCCTCCTGAGAAACCTGCATGCAGGTCAAGAAGCAAAAGTTAGAACTGGATATGGAACAACAGACTGGTTTAAAATCGGGAAAGGAGTACATCAAGGCTGTATATTGTCATCCTGCTAATTTAACTTATGTGCAGAGTACATCATGAGAAATGCCAGGCTGGATGAAGCACAAGCTGGAATCAAAACTGCCTGGAGAAATATCAATAACTTCAGATATGCAGATGACACCACCCTTATGGCAGAAACCAAAGAAGAACTAAAGAGCCTCTTGATGAAGGGAAAAGAGGAGAGTGAAAAAGGTGGCTTAAAACTGAACATTCAAAACTAAGATGATGGCAACAGTCCCATCACTTCATGGCAAATAGATGAGGAAACAATGGAAACAGTGAAAGACTTTATTTTGGGGGACTCCAAAATTACTGCAGATAGTGACTGCAGCCATGAAATTAAAAGACGCTTGCTCCCTGGAAGAAAAGCTGTGACAAACCTAGCTGCTGCTGCTGCTGCTAAGTCACTTCATTCATGTCCAACTCTGTGTGACCCCATAGACGGCAGCCCACCAGGCTCCCCGGTCCCTGAGATTCTCCAGGCAAGAACACTGGAGTGGGTTGCCATTTCCTTCTTCAGTGACAAACCTAGACAGCATATTAAAAAGCAGAGACATTATTTTGCCAACAAACACCTATCTAGTCAAAGCTATGGTTTTTCCAGGAGTCATGTATGGACGTTAGAGTTAGACCATGAAGAAGGTTGAGTGCCAGAAAACTGATGCTTTTGAACTGTGGTGCTGGAGAAATTCTCCTGAGAGTCCCTTAGACTGAAAATAGATCAAACCAGTCAACTGTGAAGGAAATCAGTCCTGAACATTCATTGGAAGGACTGATGGTGAAGTTGAAGCTCCAATCCTTTGGCCACCTGATGCAAAGAGCTGACTCATCAGAAAAGACCCCTATGGTGGGAAAAGACTGAAGGCATGAGGAAAAGGGGACAACAGAGGATGAGATGGTTGGATGGCACCACCAACTCAATGGACATGAGTTTGAGCAAGATACAGGAGTTGGTGAAGGACAGGGAAGCCTGGCATGCTGCAATCCAAGGGGTTGCAAAGAGTTGGACATGACTGAGCGACTGAACAACAATGCAAACTCTTCAGAGCTGAGGAAAAAAACACTTCCCAAACTTGTTTTATAGTTAAATTAATCTTATTTCCAAACCGAAGGAATTAATAAAAGAAATTAAATCTGTTCTAAATATACATTCAAAAGTACTATATAAAATATTAGCAAATAGTATGCAATATTTCAAAAGGATAGAAAAACCACAAAAAATATTGTGTTTCCTTCCAGAAGCAAATGTGTTTATCATTCAAAAATCAATCAATATAATACCATGTGAAGAATAAAGAATAAAAATTATAAAATTATCTTGATTGGAAAAGATTAGATAAAATTCAGTTTATGACACAAATTTTAATCACATCAGAACTAGCAATACATTTTCTTATTCTGATAAGGTGTACACACACTTCCTCTGGTAAACACCATACTTAATACAGAAATATTAGAAATTCCCCGCCCCTCACTGAATCCAGTAATACAAACATCCGCATTCCTATTCAACATGTCCTGGAGGTCCTGGCCTGTACAATGCAGCTAGAAGACTGAATATGACAAGGAGCGAAGAAACTGATATATGTATTTAACTTATTATGGATGTAGAAAGTCTAAAATACCTACAGAAATTAATTATAGAGTAAATTAGTAAGTGAATATAGAAATTTTATTAGAACAGGGTTAATAAACTATTATTTTCTATATAACGGCAGCAGCCAATTAGAAAAGTATGTTTAAACTGTGTCTTTAATAAATTGCCGATCAAAGCCTAGTGAATTATTCTCTGTAAAAGCCAAGACACTGATTCTATACTTCACACTGAAATGCAAAGTGGCAGCCCTCTAAAGCCAGCCCCGAGAGGAAGGACGCAGCTGGAGGCTTAAGATCCAGGAGGCGGTAACAGCAGTAATCAGGGCAGCACAGCAAGGGCCCAGGCTAGCCCCAGCCCCTGGCACCGCAGGCCGTCCAGCCCCACCCGAGGGGACCCCAGAGCAGGCTGCGGGGCGGGGCGGGGCGGGCTCTCTCAGGAAGCACTGCTGGGGGAGGTTGAACAGAAGGTCACTTCGGAGCCAACGGCACCTGAGAAGTCGCCGACAGGAGAGCTCTCGGTGCTCCGCTGCCCTCCCCTCCAGTAGGGACAGAAGGTCACCGGAGGCCATTCTGGACCCTCACTGGCCTCAGACGCACAGGAGCGCCCACAAGAGAAGCCAGGCTGGAAGCAGCCTGCCCACCTGCAGCCTCCTGACTTCACCTCTCACAGCCTCGGGACACCAAGGCCTTCTCCTAGTCTCGTCACTTCCATATGAATCACCTAAGATGAATTGGAAAAGAGATTTTTCTTCCCCTACATGGGTAAATGATACATCCACTTGGAAAAAAATAAATCTAGACCCTGCCTCCCTCTGAACACATACAGAGTTTGAGATATATTGTAGATCTAAATGTAAAGTTAAATAATGTTTCTAGAAAATAACTGAAGTTCTAACTCTGAAGGTCAATACTGACACGACTGAGCTACAAAGGAACTCTGGCCAACGAAAACGCTATTAAGGGAACAGAAAGACCGGGAGAGACACTGCTGAATTTCAGGTCCTAGGTGGACAACCAAACCCTGTCAGATGGCATCTGTATTTACAACAGAAAGAAAACAAAAACAGAAGCAGAGGAAATTAGAACTATTTAGACTTAGTTTTTCGGTATTCCTGGAGGAAAGAGGACACAAAATAGGAAACTAATCTATTTTTATAACATATTAAGTTGGCCATGACGATAAAGGCAGATAAGGCAAGAATGTTATATTTTGATGGACTAAAAAAGCGACATCTAGTCAAAGGAAGACACAGGTTGGAAAGAAACACTACATGGCAAGTAGGAAAAATAACTCCTGGCGGCTCACGAGATCTTTACTGATCATCACGGTCTTAACACTGCCCAGATCTCCTCACACTTCTCTCCAAACACAGCCTTCCAAACTTTGCCACTAGCCTCCATGGCCCTATAAACAGTAATTTTACCTCCTGATTGGTTTTTCTCTTTAATCACCCACTCTAATGCTCCACTGCATTTTCTCTCTGTTTTTGGAGAGTGTGCATTTATGTTCATTATCTTCATAAGCGCCTTTCTAGCACACGGCTGTAAAAACATGCCCCAGTGGAAATCATTCCTCTCTTCTGCTTTTTGTCTCATCTCTACTCTTCCATAACTTTCCTCATTAGTTTACTTGATATAATAGCTCCTGCCCTGGACATCCAGGGAAAAACAGGAGCGTCATCATATCCACTTTGGCCTAAGAATCACTTCGGAGCCGACGGCAACTGAGAAGACGCAGATCCAGGAGAAGCTCTCTGTCCTCCCCCTGCCTCCCCTGTCTCCCCCTGGAGACCACAGCCCCTTCCCCCACGTGAGGACACAGAGAGAACCAGGAACGATCTTCACCAGACACAGGTCTGTGGGAGCCTTGTTCTTGGACTTTCTGCCTCCAAACTGGTGAGAAACAGACGTGTGCTGTTTAAGCCCCTAGCTGAAGGCACTCAGCTACCGCAGCCTAGCAAACCGAGACCACAGAGATGTGAGAATTCAGTAAATATCCCTCCAGTAGATTTGGGGAAAGAGATTGTGAAGCCAAAAAAAAAAAAAGAGTGTTTGACAATGACATTAAGTGAAAGGAATCAGAGAGGTGAAATAGCAAATTAAGAACATTAATGCAGAGACATGAGAGAACAGTGTCATTACAACCTGAGTCACAGAGGAATCCTATTGGAGGAAGGAGTATTTTTAAACATATGATTCACATCAGTTTATAGAGCCTGTCTGTCTTTTCGGGCACCTTTACATGTGGTTTCCTTACATTCCTAGAATGACTTTGCACAGAGAACAGGAGAGCTTGTTCTCCCTGAACCAGAAAGTAGTGATCTGCTGCCAATCAAAGGAGACAGAGCCGCAGCAAGGCCTGATCCAGGACCCCAGACTCTCCTGGCAGGAGATCCTGCAGACCAGATGGGGTCCCACGGCTTCCCAGGAGTCACACCTCCAGGACTTTTCTCGGAGGGACCTCTCTTAGACAGAGAGAGGTGACTTGGAACAGAAGACACGTTGCGCCCGGCAGGGTGGCCCCCTCCGAGCACGCCCCCTGGCCTGAGGCCCTGAGTGTCTTCACTCACACTCCGGTGTTTTCGAGGACAGGTCTGCATCTCCACACCTTCCAGCTTCCTGTCTCCCATCTCCCACACACATCCTCCTGTACCCAGAAACCTCCTGCCTCCAACTGGACACACAGGAGAGGCCTGCGGCCCCTCCAGCCCTGTGGCCCCTCCAGCCCTGAGGCCCCTCCAGCCCTGCGGCCCCTCCAGCCCCGCGGAGAGCACTCTCAGCGACCTGGGGAGCAGCCCTCGTGCACCCCGCCCGGAGACCTTTCACACCAGGCCTCAAAGGAAGACGCATCTCATAACACCTGCCTTTTCAGTTCTTACAGCAGAAATGCCACACACGAGCTTCCTTCAGAACTTTTACAAAAGATGCTCTCCACACTACCCAGAATGATTCATAAACACCACCGACCAGAGTCCTAGGAGATGCCAGCTTTCCTCACCTCTCTTTATGTTTGGACTTGATCTTCCTGCTCTCTTCTCCAGCTTGAGGTTGAGGGACTGCTGAATAAACCTACTGACTCATTTTTTATTAGATTTTTAATTATGAGATATATAGTGCTCAGAACCCATGGCTTATTTATTGTATTCTTTTTCTTCAGAAAAGAAAGAAAACTTTGTGTAACCTTTCAATTTACTGGTGAACCACCTTATAATTTTTTAGATTTTATTATCCAGCTAATACACACAAAAATCTCTATAGCAAATCCCTAGAACTTCAAAGATCCTCAGCTCTTTAAAAATACGAAAGCCATTATTTCAATTTTTGAAAAAATTCCTTGTGAAAGACTATGATCTTTGCACAAGAATTACATACATATGAGAAATGTATGAAATGAAGGAAGGCAGAAAATGAAGGAAGCAGCACACACTTTGAGATATTTTTCAAATCACTTCTCAAATAAATTAAAATAAACTAATTGTTTATAAATTCTTCTATATAAAAATTTTATGGAATGCTTACTGGTTATAAATTGAATATGAATTGGAGGGGGGGGAATTTGGTAAAAAAAACGAAGAAATGACCTAAAATCCAAACAAAAATATCAGTCTTTTGTATTATTATTTATACATGGCCTTGAAGCATGTATCTTTCAGTAATCTTTAATCTTAAACGTTTTATGTTATTAAATGTTATTTAAAAATATGATCGTGGTTGCTAGGCTTTGGTGTATGACTCATTTTATCATTCTTTTATTTTAGATTTATAAGGTTATTTCCAAACTCTTGTTTATATGTATATAATGCATCCATGTTGATCATATCCACAGAAAAGACATTCTAGAACTGGTATGATCTCTTACAAAAGACAGAGGTAGCTGGATTCTCATTAATCACATAAAAAAAGAGATCCCATCTGACTATATCACTGATAATCTGTGTTGACTTTTTTTTTTTCTAATAATACTCTTCTAAATACCAGGCTGCATGAATCTGGGAGTTCTGACTGGTGTGTCATCTAGCAATCTTTAAAATTCATAAAAAAAATTATGTACGATTGGATTTCTTCAGCTGAAATTCAGCTTTGCTGGGAAATTCAGCTGTGGGATTCTGAAAGCTTTAATTAAAAACATACAGTAGTCCCTCAGAATCTGAGGGGAGGGGGGTTCCAGGATGCCCTGAGATGCTCAAGTCCATGGATGCGCAAGCCCCATACACAAGAGGGCGCGGTATCTGCACACAACTCCTGTGGGTCCTCACAGACTTTACATCATCTCTGGACCACTTGTAACACCTGCTACAATGGAAATACTCTGTAAAGACTTGCCATTGGTGACAGCAAACTCCAGCTTCACTTTGGGGAACTTTCTGGAATTGTTTTTCCAAATATATTCAGCCCTCTGTTGGTTGGAACCTGAAGATACAGATGCTCATCTGTGTTCAATTTTCAAGGTCAATTGAAGTGAGCGTCCTTCCCCTCAGGACACATCCTGCCCCCTTCTGGTAGTTCCCAGTCCTCATCTGGGCCTCGTCACACCATGCCCCCTTTATGTTCATGGACCACCTGCCAAGACAATGGCCTTTTTCCAGGCACAGCTGCAACTCCATCATCCCTTTACAACTTGCACAGAGAACAAATGCATGGGTGCCAGGCGGAAAGGAAGGGTGGGATGGACGGGAGATCGGGGCCGACACATACACACTACCAAGACTGTGTGCAACAGACGCCTGAGGAGAACCTCCTCTATGGCACAGGGAACTCAGCTCAGTGCTCCGTGGGGACCTGCATGGGAAGGAAATCCAAAACAGAGGGGATGGATGTATGCGTATGGCTGATTCACTTTGCTGTGCAGTAGAAACTATCATAACACAACACTGTAAAGCAACTACACTCCAAAAAAATTAATTAATAAAAACTGCCCATTGTAATAACATGGAGCTTCTGCTCGAGGGCATGGCTGGGGCTAGAGGTGACTTCACAGGACTGTCCCCAGACCACCACATGGTTCTCAGGATCGTTAGGCAGTGCAGCCCCACCAGTAACAAGATGCTCTGATTCTTGGTCACTGCTATAGTCTGCTGTCTGCTGTAGAGTGAAATGCATTCCATGAAACTCATTTGTTCAAGCCCTTCCCCCAGAATGGCTGTGTGTGGAGGCAGGGCTTTTAGGGAGGTGGAAGTTCATAACATTGTACAGGAGGAGGTGATCAAAACCATCCCCAAGAAAAGAAATGCAGAAAGGCAAAACGGTTGTCTGAGGAGGCCTTACAAATAGCTGAAAAAAAGAAAAGAAGTGAAAGGCAAAGGAGAAAAGGAAAGACACACCCATCTGAATGCAGAGTTTCAAAGAATAGCAAGGAGAGATAAGAAAGCCTTCCTCAGTGATAAATGCAAAGAAATAGACGAAAACAATAGAATGGGAAAGACTAGAGATCTCTTCAAGAAAACTAGAGATACCAAGGCAACATTTCATGCAAAGATGGGCTCAATAAAGGACAGAAATGGTAGGGACCTAACAGAAGCAGAAGCTAATAAGAAGAGGTGGCAAGACTCATGACTCAGATAACCATGATGGTGTGATTACTCACCTAGAGGCAGACATCCTAGAGTGTGAAGTCAAGTGGGCCTTAGGAAGCATCACTATGAACAAAGCTAGTGGAGATGATGGAATTCCAGCTGAACTTTTTCAGATCCTCAAAGATGACACTGTGAAAGTGCTGCACTCAATATGCCAGCAAATTTGGATAATTCAGCAGTGGCCACAGGACTGGAAAAGGTCAGTTTTCATTCCAATCCCAAAGAAAGGCAATGCCAAAGAATGTTCAAACTACTGCACAATTGCATGCACCTCACACGCTAGCAAAGTAATACTCAAAATTCTCCAAGCCAGGCTTCAACAGTACATGAATGAGAACTATAGATGTTCAAGCTGGATTTAGAAAAGGGAGAGGAACCAGAGATCAAATTGCCAACATCCGTTAGTTCATACAAAAAACAAGAGAATTCCAGAAAAACATCTACTTCTGCTTCATTGACTATGCTAAAGCCTTTGAGTGTGTTCAGTTCAGTTCAGTCGCTCAGTTGTGTCCGACTCTTTGCGATCCCATGAACCACAGCACGCCAGGCCTCCCTGTCCATCACCAACTCCTGGAATCCACCCAAACCCATGTCCATTGTATCGGTGATGCCATCCAACCATCTCATCCTCTGTCCTCCCCTTTTCCTCCTGCCCTCAATCTTTCCCAGCATCAGGGTCTTTTCAAATGAGTCAGCTCTCCGCATCAGGTGGCCAAAGTATTGGAGTTTTAGCTTCAACATTAGTCCCTCCAATGAACACCCAGGACTGATTTCCTTTAGGATGGATTGGTTGGATCTCCTTGCAGTCCAAGGGACTCTCAAGAGTCTTCTCCAACACTGCATTTCAAAAGCATCAATTCTTCTGTGCTCAGCTCTCTTTATAGTCCAACTCTCACATCCATACATGACTACTGGAAAAACCAAGCCTTGACTAGACGGACCTTTGTTGGCAAAGTAATATCTCTGCTTTTTAATATGCTGTCTAGGTTGGTCATAACTCTACTTCCAAGTCTTTTAATTTCATAGCTGCAATCACCATCCGCAGTGATTTTTGAGCCCAGAAAAATAAAGTCAGCCACTGTTTCCCCATCTATTTGCCATGAAGTGATGGGACCAGATGCCATGATCTTAGTTTTCTGAATGTTGAGCTGTAAGCCAACTTTTTCACTCTCTTCTTTTACTTTCATCAAGAGACTCTTTAGCTGACTGTGTAGGTCAAAACAAACTGGAAAATTCTCCAAGAGATGGAAATACCAGACCACCTGACCTGCCTCCTTAGAAATCTTTATGCAGGTCAAGAAGCAACAGTTACAATTGAAAATGGAACAGTGGCCTGGTTCCAAATTGGGAAAGGAGTCAAGTCAATATACATGAAGGCTCTATATTGTCACCCTGCTTATTTAGTTTATATGCAGAGTACATCATGTGAAATGCCAGGCTGGATGAAGCACAAGCTGGAATCAAGATTGCTGGGAGAAATATCAATAACCTCAGCTATGCAGATGATACCACCCTTATGGCAGGAAGCAAAAAAGAACTAGAGTCTCTTGCTAAAAGTAAAAGAGAAGAGTGAAAAAGCTGGCTTATAACTCGGCATTCAGAAAACTAAGATCATGGCATCCAGCCCCATCACTTTATGTAGATGCAGAAACAATGGAAACAGTGAAAGAGTTTATTTTCTTGAGTTCCAAAATCACTGCAGATAGTGACTGAAGATGTGAAATTAAAAGATGCTTGCTCCTTGAAAGAAAAGCTATGACCAACCCAGACACAGAGACATTACTTTGCCAACAAAGGTCTATCCAGTTAAAGCTATGGTTTTCCTAGTAGTCATGTATAGATGTGAGAGTTGGACTATAAAGAAAGCTGAGTGCTGAAGAACTGATGCTTTTAAACTGTGGTGTTGGAAGAGACTCTTGAGAGTCCCCTGGACAGCAAGGAGATCCAGCCAGTCCATCCTAAAGGAAATCAGTCCTGAATATTCATTGAAAGAACTGATGTTGAAGCTGAAACTCCAATACTTTGGCCACCTGATGCAAAGAACTGACTCATTTGAAGAGAGCCTGATGCTGGGAAAGACTGAAGGTGGTAGGGGCCGAAAGAGGATGAGATGGTTGGATGGCATTACTGATTCGATGGACATGAGTTTGAGCAAGCTCTGGGAGCTTGTGATGGACAGGGAGGCCTGGTGTGCTGCAGTCCAGGGGGTTGCAAAGAGTCGGACACGACTGAGTGACTGAAATGAACTGAACTGATGGTTAAAGGTGCTCACGGTGCGGGGTGCAGGTGGGGGGCCCAGTCTGATAGACTGCTGTCAGAGGACAGGGTCAGACACCAGGGATGCAGGGCACAGGGGGTCCCTGGGCACAGCTAAATCCCCACCTCTCATCCCCCTGCCGTGACAGTGAGACCTGTCACTCAGGGATCTCCTTTCATAGCTGGGGACACTGCAGATTTTTAAGAGCCTGAGGTGGAGTAGGTGGTTGGTGGGGGTCTAGCATGACACCAGCCCTTCAGTAGTCCAAGGCCAGGTCAGAGAGAGCAGGACCTGGAGGGCCTTTGTGGGGCACTATCTCCTGCTCACAAGGGGCCTTCCTTTGTGGATGGGAGAAGGTCCTCAGATCACAGCTGTGGGTCTTCATTAGCAGGTGGAGAGACTTTGGTTTTGAGCCCAGAAAGGGGATGAGACTCCTGACCTGAATGAGGTTTGACTTCAGAGGTTCATATGTTTGATGTGTAGGTGTCGAAAGGTAAACAGTGAGCAGCTTCAATCCAATTTCTTAACTTCCAAGAATGACCACTGTGATGAAAGGACCCGCCTCTTCTGCCCTGACCCACACCAAGCCAGGCGCTGGCACCTGGTTCCTGGTTTCACCTGAAATGACATCTCTGCACAATGACAACTCCTGTGAGGATGCAACTGGCTCCTGGGCCTGGACTCACATCCGCACCCTGAGGCTCAGGATCTTGCAGCCGCTCCTGGTCAGGCCGCTCCCCAAGCTCCTCAGTGCATCCTGTCACGTCCCGACAGGACAGGAGGAGGAAATCCCAGCCCAGAGCATCTGAGGCAACATCTGCAGGCTTGTGCTTCAAAGAAGTTCATGCTCTCAAGCCTCACACTACTCAACAAATGGGCCTCCCAAAATATCCCTTCCATAATCCAAGGTGAGGAATCTGCAAGAAGTGTCTCCTCACCGCTCCCAGAAGCCAACTCAGACTCCATCTACTCATGCTGATGGCTGCTACGGCTGCTTGAGGTGGACGTTGTCTTCATGTAACCAAGTTCTGTCAGTTCAGTTAGTCACTTAGTGGTGTCTGACTCCCTGCGACCCCACGGACTGCAGCACAGCAGGCCTCCCTGTCCATCACCAACTCTTGGAGGGTCACTCAAACTCATGTCCATTGAGTCGGTGATGCCATCCAATCATCTCATCCTATGTTGTCCCCTTCTCCTCCCGCCTTCAATCTTACCCAACTCAGGGTCTTAAGGTGCCTTTTAATTCTAGGAAATTGGTTTTGGGGCTGAGGGTTTACTGGGTTGGGCAAATTCATTCTGGTTTTTCGTAACACCAGTACTTGAGAAATGGAATACATCCTGCCATATCAGTAAACAAGGCTGTCACGGTCACCAGCGAGTACGGCCCTCCCATGTGAGCCAGTGAGCCCATGGGAGCTCAGGAAGAGCACCTGCCGTCCAGCAGCCACTCCCTCCACTGAGCAAAGAAACCGCAGCAGAAGTTCTGTCCCTCCTTTCCCTGAGGAAAGGAAGCTCAGCACTGGAGACAGGGCGCTGGCCCAGACAGCTGATGTGCGTACGAAAGGAATGACTGCAGTCAGCCCAGACTCCTGCATCGTTCCATACACAGAAGAACACCAAATTCCTAGTTATCTGCTTTTCGTTAATTAACAATAATCTGTCGATGTTCAGACTACCCGCCCTATGCTGCAAAACTTCTATATAAACCTGACTACTCCCCACTTCCCATCTCCTTAGAGCAGTTCTCTCGGGGTTACTTGAGATGCTGTCTCCAGGCCTTAAAGTCCTAAAAATCCCATCAAATAAAACATAATTCCCAACTTTTAGGTTGTGAATATTTTTTAAGTTCATCAGTTCATTCAAAAACCAAACAGAAACAAAAAACCAACTTCTTTACCAAGGAGGACTGCCTACACTTTTAATTTTTTTCAAGCTGTATGACTGACAAGTAAGATTGAACATATTAAAGTGTCCAACATGATGATTTAATACGCACACACACAGTGAAACGGTCTCCACGGGCAAGTTGATGGACACGTGGGCCGCCTCACAGCCACTCTGTGTTTCTCCTTTGGCGAGGGGGTGCTGACACTTAAGGCCCATGCTCCTAGCCACTTTCCAGCACATACCTCAGCACTGTTAACTACAGTCCCACGCTGCACCTCGGACCCCAGCAGTCACAGAAGTCTTCTAACTGGAGGTTTGTGCCCTCTCACCGACATCTCTCTGTCTCCTCCCACCCCCCTCAGCCCCTGGCAACCACCATTCTCCTCTCTGCTTCCATGCATTTGGCTTTTTTAGGTTCCACACATAAGTGAGACTATGCAGTTCTTTCTCTGACTTCTCTCGCTCAGCACAGTGCCCTCGAGGTTCACGCGTGCTGTAGCAAGGCAGCACCTCTCGTGGCTGAGTGAAACCCCACTGTGTGTCTACACCACATGCCCAACGCCGGGAATAAAACTGTAAAAGGATCCAGTGGAGCTATGTGTGCGAAGGTGCTAAAGACACTGGGGAGGGATACTGTTCAATGACCGGATCTAAGGAAATGGATGGTTTTCATCGGATTAAAGCGAAGAGTGCCAGACTCATCCTCCCAGAAGGCTTTGCGGTCCTAAAAACCATAATCAAAGTTTAATCAACTAGAGTGCTTTCCTTTCACTTAAGACCCTATTTTAGATTACTTTAAATTACCCTGCTCACTTTAATGCGGTTAATATTAATGTAAATTTGTGATGCCCCTGAACTAGGCTTTGATAACTGGAATGAAATCTGAATAATACACCAATTACATACAAACCGCATGACTGCATCCACACCCTTCTTAATCGCAAATCAGCTTTATAATCAGAGAAAGACAGTCACAATCCCCAAAATTTATTCTTGACAAAGCTGGATGGACTTAATTTTTCCAGAAAATAAGTATCTATAAGCTGCTGCTGCTGCTAAGTCGCTTCAGTCGTGTCCTACTCTGTGCGACCCCACAGACGGCAGCCCACCAGGCTCCCCCATCCCTGCGATTCTCCAGGCAAGAACACTGGAGTGGGTTGCCATTTCTTTCTCCAATGCATGAAAGTGAAAAGTGAAAGTGAAGTTGCTCAGTCGTGTCCGACTCATAGCAATCCCATGGATTGTAGCCTACCAGGCTCCTCTGTCCATGGGATTTGCCAGGCAAGAGTACTGGAGTGGGGTGCCACTACCTTCTCTGAGTATCTATAAGATGTCATCTTAACTCTCTTATAAGCGAAAAAAAAAAAAGTCTTCGGCTTACACATGTATCTTTCTCACAAAGCTTTATCCTATCAATAACATACAGAATGGTGTAATTACCTAGTTCAGCTCCCTGGTCTTACAGAAAGATGAACTTTTATAATCTTCTAAGCACAGTTTTCTACAGAAAGCTCTACAAGTATCTGTTATGGTAAACAAATGTGTCTCTAAGAAAAACTACACTTCAGTACTGATGCTGAAGCCCAGAGGGGGCTATTTGGTTGGCAATTGACCCTGGACCCCTCCCTTAGCCCCCAGGATGGTCAAGTCACCTAGTAAAACATGACAGGAATCGAGAATTCCACAGACAACCTTGCTGGTCTCTTGTTCCCCCTCGGGGGCTCCACATAATGGCTTGTAAGGTGGAGTTTCTGGCCTGGGCTATAAGTAAGCTGATTACATAAGAGATCATGCCATAAAAACCACCAATAAAGACTCTGTGGGGTGTAAACATCCACTGCCAAAAGCATCTCTGTGAGTCCCTCCAAGTTACCTCTTTGAGATACGACAGCGTCTTTCTGCTCCAAGGCAAAGAGCGCGTATTTGTTGACT
Organism: Bos grunniens; assembly: GCF_055505025.1. Taxonomy (NCBI): domain Eukaryota; kingdom Metazoa; phylum Chordata; class Mammalia; order Artiodactyla; family Bovidae; genus Bos; species Bos grunniens. Next base: position 2,010,651 of record NC_141191.1, on the reverse strand, counting down.
TTGCAATAAACACACATCACGAGAAAGTTGTCACTCATCTTGAGAGATCACTGCACTACCCTTCCAACATTTTCTGGGAACATTCACACTGTTCTGGTTTTAGTCTATGTTGATAGTTAAATACAACTGATATTCTCTAATAGCTGGCCAAGCTTAAGATACAACTAACACTCTGCAATTCCCAACAGTCTGGCTTCTGAACAAATGTGCAAACATTCTAAGTAAAATATTCACCATCAAATATGCTTTGTATTAAAAGAGCACCGTAATCAGTAGGGCATATCTCAGAAGCAGAAGAATAACTTGGTATCATACGGCGTAACAGCAAAATTGACAGATCAAAGGAGAAACCATAATTCCTGTAATAGACGTCTCCCAAGCAGCAGAGCATTCAAAATATATTCTAGATGAAAACCCTCTGCAAGTAGAAATCAAAAGAAATGCCTTTAAAATAAGGCATTTCTCATCTGGTATCTTACCAGAACCTCACAGCAAGCATATTTAATGTGAAACCCTGGCAGGGCATTTTCATGAGTGCCCGCGCCCCCCACCCCCCGTGCACGGGCACGATCTCTGGCTCACAGCAGTGGCAGTAGACAGGACTCTGGGGCCCAGGGAAAGCAGATGAAAGACTCTATTTTTCCCTTAAAGGTTGGATCCTGCTTTTATTCCTTTTTAATAAGAAGCATTTTATATTTCACATGTAATTAAACATAAATACGTAATTTTTCTCAAAATTAAAGAAAAGAGTGCATATCTTTTTTAAGAAAATCAAGTGCCCAAGTGAATGTGTGTGGGGTGAAGGCCTTTCCAGGTTCAGAATCAGGCCCCAGTGCTACCTGGAGCACACCCAGGACTTGCAGCCCCAGGACTGAGGGAGTGGCCCCTGCAGGATACGCCAGACCTGCCCCGGGGGAGAATCCCTCTCAGGCTCCGGGCTGAGCCTCCACAGCATCCGGTGCCCTCCTCCCGCCCTGCCTGCCCCCTAGCATGGCTGCACTTTGATGTGGTGCCCGCCCAGGAGGAGAGCCAGGCAGCTGGTTGCCGTGGTTACAAGATGCAGGTGTGCAGTATGGCCCTGCAGCACTTCTTGGCTCCTGGTGAAACCACAGTGGGGATGCCCCTCCTCGGGCCCAGGGGTGGTGGGTCCCCACAGGCTGGACACCTGCTCCTACTGAACAGACACAATCGACCCCTGTTTCATCTGGCTGCTCACACCTGGATGCAGATGTCTGGCCATCTCAAGACTCCACAGCATCTCATGTATGTCAGGTCCCTTCTGTTCCCTTATCTTTCAAATTCTGCTTCCTTTTGAATGTGAACTCCTACCACTGAGTTGCCTTTTATCATTTTTTTGAATAAGGGTTGATTAAAAAATAAGTAAACACGTAGAGCCATCCATCCACAGAGACACAACAGAACACGAAAATTCCCATCACCTGAAACCCTCTTCCTCCAAATCACTCTTTCTAAATGAAGAAAGAGGGATACATTTGTGGATTATAAATATTAATCACAACTAATTAACTGGTTTGTTTCAAGTATGTGCCCTGTGTCACCTGAGCAGAGGTGAAGCACTGAGACGCGTCAGCTGTGATTATATCGGGCGACCCTGTGCATGGGCGTTACCACCTCACCTAACAGACGTGGGATCTGGGGGTCACCTGGCTCACGGTCTGTTGACTTCAGGGTCATTTATGGTCTACTGACTTTCAACCATTAATCTGGGCTGTTCCAATGAAGTGTGTCTTTCTGCCACAAAGAATGCCTCTTTCCTATCAAAACAGGCAAGATTCTAGTTATCAGGTAAAAAAAAAAAGTGTATACCTGTGTGAAACGTGAAGCACACCAAAAATCAAATCCAACTGGGTTCCCAGCTACAGACACAACAGTTCATCTGATTTTAGAAAATGAAGTAAAAAATGAAATCGACAGAATGGGTGTCTGTCTACTTCTGAGGTACTACTTGGAGAAGGGAGCCTCCCTGGTGAAATATTAATGAGCTGTTTCCCCCCAGTGTTTTATGGAATTTAGAATTACGACAGCAAATGTCAGTGGTGCTTTCCTGAGTTCTAAAAAAGCATATCATTGTCTTTAATTTTTAACCAATTTTACTTTTTTAAGACCACCTGACTTAAACACTTGACTCCAATTTTCACGTCTGTACATGAAGACAAGATAGTCCGTGAGCTGGAACTCTGAGGTGGCCATGATCTGCTGACACTAAAAACCCACTGCTGTGAGTGGCCAAAGCATCTTAGAGTCTCTGGGGAGAGGTGTTGGCATCACTGACTCTGCACACACGGGCTGCCTAACTCACAGTATTTCTGATATTTTGTCTAAGTACAACGTGCATTATGCCTTCAGGTTTTACTTCCAATACTGATCAAATGCTAATGAAGGCTTGATTTCCTTCTTTAAAATTATCAGAGGATGGTTTGGACATGTTGTGTGCTTTGGGAAAACTTACTAAATTCTAGTGTTTCAAGATTTCTGACACATGTGCCTAAGTATATAAAACAGCTAGTCACTCAGTATTAAGTTTTGGGGCTACTTCTTTTTAAGCAAGAAGAAAAATATTAAAATAAAGAAACTGTTATTTTTAATGGGAGAATGGTGCTATTTTCAAATATTTTGTGTGTTCTATTCACTACTAAAAGATACAGGAAAGAATGCACATCTCTGACTCCCCTCACAGTCTACGTGAGCCCTTGGAGCCATCAACCCACCAGCCACACCTGAGTGGACGCTTTGGGGACCTGCACACGGGCCTTGCTGGAAGCACCAGGCTCTGAGTCTGCAGAACACGCAGACACGGAGCGGTGGGGTCTGAATGGGGCTGTGATGTGCACAGGGTTTTCGGTCTTGATCCTGAAGCAGGTGTTAGCACAGTGTCCTGACCACATGTGAGGAGGTCCGGACATGACCAGCAGTGGGATCAGGACACGGAGTCAGGTCCACACAGCCCGGGAGCAAGGACGCCCCCCGCTGTCTGTGATCCTTAGGGCCAGATGCACACATGCCGCTACCTGGGGGCCACTCCCGGGGGCGTGCTTTAAAAACCAATGTATTTCTGTGAGTGAAGAGCACAGTGCTGGAAGTTCACAGCCAGGCAGGAAGGAGCATCTGTCATCCATCTAAAGGCAGAATCTACACAGCTCTCTGTTCAAGAATTTGCCAACTTGGTGAGGAAAACAGACACCATCCTCATTGTCTCCTGGCTTTGAGATGCGTGAAATGAAACCACAGCCTGGTAGAGCTGGCAGAGTCTGTGGAGTGAGTACAGAGTTTCCAGGGCGGGGGCCCTGGGTTCCCGTGGTGCCCGTCCATCCAGCTCCTTGCGTGTCCTGCCCCGCCCTGGCTTCAGCCCTGGCCATGCGGACTGACCACGGGGCAGTGTGCTCCTCTGCAACATTTCGCTTTCAAATTTCCAAACATCTATTTCATAAGCTACATGAGTTAAAACATGCAATTCTAAAATGCACAAATAATCAACTTGCATTTGTAATAAATAGCCATTCTGTTATCATCTCTATCTAATAAAACATAAATCACAGCTTTCATAGTAGACTTGAATCTTACTAGACAGCAGGAGGCAATAGGCTCTGTTTTCAAGAGCTGAGTGGGTTTCGTTTGCAGGATATGATTGGAAACAAGTGGCTACACTGAATTCAAACAAAGTCTAGGCCTGCTTATTATTACACAGTTCATGGTTTATGGAGACAGACAAATGTGGCACCTAGACTGCGTTATAAAATAAGTGTGATGCTGTTATAGGAAATTCCATTCCTGATAATGGAAAAAACTCATTTTTTCATGAGAACACATTTGCTCAAGAGCTGAGTGTTCATCAGGGGTGTCACAGAGTTTCGGTCCCACAGCTCCTTCCATGATGTTCAGGGGCCTGGCCAACCCAGGTGGAGAAGGACCGCATGCCCTCTCTGGGCTTGTGTAAACCAGGCTCCAATAACAGACGGTGCTTCTGGGAAATGGTCAGGCATCCCCATCACATATAAGGCCACACGTCATGGCTGGGACACACTTACAGTCCATCCCGGCTGAGCCTGCCAGAACTGAGACACATGGTTTGGGTCAGAAACTGAGAAGTGCTGCAAGTATTAACGGTAAGAAATGGCTCTCTGCAGGCCTGTCTGAGGGCAAAGAAACAGCAGTGGTAACTAGGACTTAGGCACAGAACAGGATAGGATGCAGCCGGGAGAATGAAAACCTCACCTGGGGGCTGCATGTGCAAAGGCAAAACCAGCGAGGCCCACAGATACTAGTGCTATTTCACACTCATGAAAAGCACGAGCTGACTGACGGCAACAGCGCAGATTAGCTAAAACCACAGGTCAGTGAAGGTTCTGCGGGGTTTTCATCAGCTCTGAGCCGTGACACAGGGAGGTGAACGGTCAGAACATCCAAGCACAGTGACCTGTGATAAATGATGGGAAAGAGGAGCGTATATAATTGTTGAATAAAGTAGTGCGCTTTACAGACCTAATTTTTAAAAATGTGGGAGATGTTCCACTTCTCCAGAACCCAAGCCATCCCCAGGAGCGAGCCATCCTTGATGTCCATCCATAAGGACGTCCCCACCAGTCTCCAGCCATCAGCTGCGGCCCCAGAATACAGTGCCCAGCTCATGCAAGGGGCAGAGGGAGCCCTGGGGCAGTGGCTGACATGTGCTCAGGTGTCAGCACTCGGACAGTGGCCAGGGGAGGGTCAGAGATGCTTCCTCCCACTGGTGACACCGCCTGCTCGTTAAGCACCCAGAGTAGATCAGATGCTAACTGTTTTAAGGTCACAGCCCCTCACTCCAAAACAAGACAAGGAAAAAAATATATTCTCTGCTCTGAGTGTCTTGGGAGCGTATGGTTAGTAGTTACATGCCCTTTGTTTCAGAGGAAAGAAGTTTATGAAAAAAAATAATTTTACACCAATGGGAGAGAATAAAGCTAGTATCTAGAGGGACAGGTGATGCTAACCCATAACACTGTTGCCAGTGAATGTTAATAAATTTACAAAGCATTGAAGAGAAAGTCATTTTAGGTTCTATTCAAAAGGGGCGGGGTGTGGGAAGGAGAGAGACGGAGAAACACTGACTGAGACGTGAGGAGGAGACGAGGAGAACGAATACCGTCTGTGCATCCTGTTCTTCTCTGGGGGACAAATGAGAGACTATTCACAGATTATTTGAAAGGCCCACTCAGGTTTACGATGGGCCATTTTTCCAGGTTTTAGTCCAAATCTATGACCATGTAGTGCTTTTCTTCTAGAGTCCCCATAGAAAGCAGCATTTCCCACGTGTGCTCCTGGAAACACCCCACGTCTGGTCACCAAGGCCCGGGGTCCAGCTCAGACTTTACAGTGCTTTACTGTGAAACCCCAGGTGTGACTTCAGCAAAGCTAAATCCTACCTGAGTCACAGTGATGGAAAGCATTGTTCTTTGCTTTTTTTCTTTGCACTCTAGGATACAAAAGACACTTGTAACTGAAATTGTTGTAAAGGTAGATTAATGGGGATGCCTTCCAGTCCTAATTCACAAAGCGGTTAGCGTGCTCATTCCAGGGCCCCAGCAAACGTGGCTTTCCTGTGCTGTGAGGCAGTCCAGACAGGACAGTCTGCACGGTTATCTTGCAGGCCTGGACACTCATGGGCCCCAGGCAGGCTGTGTGAGGGGCCCCAGGCAGGCTGTGTGAGAGCCCCCAGGCAGACGGAATGGATAGCCCCCCATCCCCCTGACCCCAGTCACCCCACCTGCTGAGCAGCAGCTACTCCAGGCAGACGGAATGGATAGCCCCCCATCCCCCTGACCCCAGTCACCCCACCTGCTGAGCAGCAGCCACTCCAGTGGACATATCCCCAGGGCTGGTCTCCTGCTCAGCCCGGGGCATGCCGAGTTCAGTTTGGAGTCTGACAGACCTCTGCTATCAAACGTGAGGGAACCTGCTGGGCAGGGGAATAAGAGAAATGTTGTTTTCAAGGCTAAACTAAACTAACAAATAAGGTCCTGCCCACACCCCTCCACCCCTGCCGCCGAAAAAGAGGAAGGAAAGAAGGGAGATTCCACCATATTTATCTACTAAAAATTCTCCGAACAGGAGAGTCAGGTTGAGGCGAACACAAAACATTTGTAGTTTTGAGAAAGGAGGTGGGTGAAACGCATGAACATATTCACCAACCACAAGCATGTTTGCTGCAATGTAACTGCATAGGATAAGGACAAAGAGCCTTCATGCAATTCAGACAGACCCCATGTCACGGCACAGACAGCGTGGTCCATCCACGTGGTACACTACTGTCAGGCGTGGGCTGCGGCAGCTGAGCTCCAGTGCGTCTTGGCTATGCTGACCAGGCTCCCGTTGGGCAGGGAGCACAGCCAGGGCTCTGTGACCCTGTGAGGGTGGGGTGGTGGGGGGTCAGCAGGAAGGGGACACGGGTGTACTTGTGGCTGATTCCCGCTGCTGTATGGCAGAAGCAAACACAGTGTTGTAAAGCACTTATCCTCCCATTAAAATTTTTAACAAATTCCCCCAAAGAAAACAAGACGAAAAACACAACCTGTTGGGGAAGCCAGGTGAGTCCTGGGAGAACAGTCCTGTACTGGACGGCGTCCACACGTCACCGTGCAGACCTCCGCAGGGCCAGGTCGGAACAGGCAGCGCGGGGACCACGGGAGGCCGGCTCGGGGTGGGCCCAGGTGGGCAGCCCCACCACACCCCTAGCCTGGCTCTGATCTCAGCACAGTGTGGGGCCCACTCCAGCAGGACGGCTCTGGGGGTCACCAGGCATGCTCCAGGCCACTGGACAGGTCCTTCTTCCCACCTCGTCCAGCTCTGGAGGGGGGCATCAGGACCGACTGCGCCACCTTCGGACAGGGGGCCTGTCCCTGCATGGCCAGAGGCAGCGGCCCATTCCCAGACACGCCCACCTCTCCTCCCAGCCCACAGGCCCTTCCACAGGCCCTCCTGCTCCAGGACGGCGGGGCAGGGGTGGGCCCTCTCCAGGATGGCAGGGCAGGGGCAGGCCCTCTCCAGGACGGCGGGGCATGGGCAGGCCCTCTCCAGGATAGTGGGCATGGGTGCTCCCCGCTCTAGGACAGCGGGGCAGGGGCAGACCCTCTCCAGGACAGTTTGGCGGGGTGGCCCCTCTCCAGGATGGTGGGCATGGGAGCTCCCACTCCGGGATGGCAGGGCAGGGGCGGTCCCTCTCCAGAACTGCAGGTCATGGGTGCTCCCGATCCAGGACAGGGCCTCCCCAGGTGCCCTGGCTCTCCCGGCGCCCGGCTGTCTCACTCACTGTCCCCTGTGATGCCCACCCAATCACAGTGGGAGGAGGCAGACAGTGGCCCCGCACTCTGGGCTGACAGAGCTCTGCCTCCCTCCCTCCAACCAGTCTCCTGAAGGCAGTGGAAGGAGACCGAATTCGAGGTTCAGGCCACAAGCCTCTCATGTTCAAAGAACCTCCCGGAAGCTCTGGCCAGGCTCCAGGAGAGCAGACCAGTGTGCCGTGATGGGAGCTGCGACACGGCCACGGACCCATCTCTCCAACCCCTCCACTCACCCAGGGGGCAGAGCCCCGCTCAGCACCCACCGTTCACTGTCCACTGAAGACCCGATGAGCAAAGGAACGCCTGGAGAGGACTTGCAGACAGGGCACCCGGGCGCAGGTCCAGGGCGGGGCAGCGGGAGGCAGTCTTCTAGTCACACAGTCTCTATGGGAAGATGCTGTGCTGATGAGCAGGAACTCACATGACTTCAACAACTGTGGCTTGAAATAAAGCTATTTCTACCAAAGATCAGAAACCCTGCTACAGGGAGTGTCACTCTGCGCCCTGGATGCCTCAGGACAGAAAGGATCGGGTGTAAACTAGCACGGTAAACCAAGTCTGCCAATACACACTCACAGGAAAAAATCACACATTTTAAAAATGGGACCAATTAAAAACGGTTAGGGAAACAGCTCCCAGTAGAGTCTATCGTGTGAGAACGTGTACACACGGTCATCCGTGCTCACGTTCACACAGAACAATTAACCCACCCTCTTACCCGAGGCAGACATCACTCTACTCCTCACAAAGACAACGCCACCACTCCTGGGAGTCTGCAGTCACCTCAAGGACACCAGCATTCTGAAGATTTCCTTGTTGGAGGAAGCGACACCATGATGGGCCTGCCGAGGACCAGCTTCCTTTCACTTGACTCAGTCCAGGCTCGGGGGGGGGTCTCACCACACGCTGGGCTGCGAACTTTCACCCGGACCCTCAGCCCCCAGGGAGGCGGTGGAGGTGCACTCGGAGTAGGCCCCGAACCATGCGTGTGCAGCCGCCCACTGCAACTCCCGCGGGCTCGGTGGGACTCAGAGCCTGCACAGCCACCGAGGAGCAGGAAGGAGCCGGCTCTAGGGCACATTCACTCCCAGCCGCAGAAGCCCTGTGTTCTAGGCAGGGTTCGCCCAGATGCCCAGGCTCTTCTGGGGCTAAGGGAGCGTCTGAGTAGCACAGGCATTGGGGTACACTCTGTCCAGTGGGAGCCTTAGGGGAGACCCTGCAGACGCCGCTCCTGGGGGCTCCTGGGGGCCTCCACCCTGCCCTCCCCTGGGGGCCCAGATCCCTCACCTGCATCCTGAACTCCAGCTAGTGCTGCGGGCCACCCGCCCTGAACCATACTCGTGCACTCTCCACGAGGCATAAACGCGCGTGGAACACGCCCTCTGAACTGCGGCTCATCTCCACCCGAGTCCCCGCTCTCTGGAAGCTGACCAGTGGAGGAGCTGAGACACAGCACCCGGGGTGAAACCACTGAAGACCAGGTTAGTCCACAAAACCTGTCCACATCATCACAGCTCAGGAACCCACTTTATCATTTGCCAGGGCCGTCCCACCTGGAGACAGGCAGGCGCTCACACAGCTTCACTGTAGAATGCTCTGTGCACGTCTGCACCATGAACCTTGATGCCTGCTTCTCTTACAAGGAATCTGAAAACCCGTGAGCAGCTGCTGCGCAGTGGGTAACCTAGAGTGCTGGTCCAAATGGGCCTCAGGTCACAGAGGTGTACACCCGCCCACCGCCGCAGATGATCGGCGTGAGGGCCTCGCGCACACGCTACGCGCCTGCAGGACCCTCAGGCGCCTCCTGCGTGTGGCCACGCCGGCCTGAACTCAGTGCCTCCCCCACCAGGGGAACCCAAGCATCTTCAGGGCTCCAGCTCACCCTGCTGGCCTCTGTCCACAGAACCAACTCCCCCTCCACTCCTACGTGCACACTCCTGTAGACCAGAGCCCCACATACACCTGTCTCTGTTCTCTGGACCCAAAATGAGACTGACTTCCAGCTGCTCTTGACCTCTGGCCTTGCTCTGCTGGCAAGAGAAAGGTGAGCACCATGACAGCGTCCCCAGCGCACTGCCTCCCAAACCAGGCCATTTTCACATCTCCGCTCAAGATGACGCTTCAGAAGCAGGGGCCCAGGCGGTCCTCCTGGAGACCATCTGTGCTTTGCCCACAGGACTCTGTCCCAAGAGCAGGTGCTGGGTTTCCAAACCCTCGATGATGAGCATCCAGGAGGTGAGGCAGTGTGGTGAATGTGTAAGGTCCCCCAGACCCTCCCGACTCTCAGAGCAGCTCTGGGTTTGTTTGGAGATGTGCACCAGGTTTATCTTTCAGTTTCCTTTGGCACAAGAAACCTTGGGATCTCCCTTCTACGTATTCAGCCAAAAGCTGTTGGCTGCTGCTGAGTTTTGCTTTGGTTTCTGCTTCTTGCCATCAACCCTGTTCAGACTCGAGGCCAGCTGATTCTTCCTCAGCCCCACCACGGCCCACGTACTGTGCTGGAGGTTTCCAACCTCACCATCTGCCGGCTCACACCCTGAGGGGGACCTACCATTACCCAGACTTACAGGACAAGAGCCGAAGGGACAAGGAAACGGTGAATGCCTTGTGTGAGGATTCAAATTCACACCCACGCTTTCTGACTCCAAGTCTTCCTCACCCCAAACTGAAGCCAACGTGGAGGGTATTACAGAATCTTCAGGAACTATCGAGACAGCGTGGGGCCTGCAGGCGAGGCTGCCTATCAGTCTGCCGACAGGCACACCCGGGACCGCGTACACGTCACCCACACCCGACCTCAGGAAGCAAGGCCACCTCTCCTGTCTGTCCTTCCTCTCCAACCCGGGCAGCCGCGGAAGAGATGGCAGGACGGCCAGCAGAATTCACCATCAGTCAGTCACTTGACAACCCATGAAACCCAATAAACAGCACCGACTGGACTCAGAACAGGAGGGTCTCGCCTACCTCACGAGTTCAGGCTGAGGGGGGGTCCGTGAGGGGACAGTCACATTCACTGAGCAACACACCCACTCGAGGCTATACTCTCACATTCCATGGCGCCGTCCCAGGACCCCAGGCTTCTGCGATTGTCCGTGAGCCCCACACGCCTGTTGGGGGACGAGGCTTTCACTGTGGGGAGTGGCTCCTTGGGGACCCACGGCTATGGCCTCCAGGGCGGGGGCCCGAGGGTGATGCCCCCCATCTTCTGGGGAACTGGGGCTCGTCCTGGCCCAGCCCTGAGCTCCCAGACTGGCTCACACTCCTGCACTGTCCCCGCAGGTGGGGGCTACACGGTGGACCACAAGAGCACACAGTGCACAGCCTGCCACACAGAACGAAGGGGCGGGCTTCTGGATGGGAAGACCACGGAGGTGGGCTGGTCAGACCCTTGCCCAGGAGGGTCTTCACGGCCCGACTTCACAGAGCGGCGGTCTTGCTGGGGAGTCTCTGCAGCTCAGAGTCTCGTGGCTGCAGCCTCAGCTCCTTGATTATCTGGACTGTCACCAAGGAGAAGAGGGACTCCTAGAGACCCTGCCACATTCATACCGTCTGAGGAAACCTACAGCCTCGGTGATACGTCAGGTGCTACCTTGTGCGTTTTACAGGCAGAAACCCTTCAGCTCTCACAGCCACGCCAGGGAGCATCCCCGTCCACTGAGGCTGCAGGAACACAGCCCCGCGCAGGGTGGCTCACACACTATGCTCCCAGGCCTGGAGGCTAAAGCTGAGGCCAGGGCACCAACAAGGCACCCCTCGTGGAGGAAGGGCTGGGAGCTCTGGGTTCTGTGTCAGGACACTGCTCCCATTATGGGGGACCCACCTCACCTCCGGATCACCTCCTGAAGGCCCCCCGGACACCATCGCCAGGGCATTAGGGTTCAAGGTGAATGTCAGAGTGACAGAGACATGCAGCCCACTGCAGGTAGGGAGACGATGCCTCTACCCCCACTTTCAGATGGGAAGTCTGTGCCACGCAGCGGTTTAGGAGGCGGCCCAGGTCACACAGAGGACACAGAGAACCCTGGGTGGGGGGCGGTCCAGAGGCCCAGCCTTCCTTTCACGCTGTGCTGTTTCTCCAGATGGAAAGGGGTTCCGTTATGATCCTGGGGACGCTGTTGAACATGGGCCATGGCACACACAGGAGAAGCCGCCCCTGCTGGCTCTGGGGCACGGGTCAGACACCAAGCCGGTGTCCAGAGCAAAACCCACTCTGGTCTCTATCCTGCGCAGACCAGGAAAACCTTCACCTGGACTAGTCTGGGACGTGCTCTCTGGGAAGTGTGAAACTCAGGCAAGGATAAGACAAAATATTCCAGCAAAGTTGGTGCTCAAGAACACTTCTGCCTTCCCTCCTGCCCTGGCCTGACTCCGAACCTCAGACTCCACCTGGCCAAGGGGGCAGGAGTAGCCGGCCCTGGGCCAGAAAGCTCAACCCTCCCCACTCTGAGCTGTGACTGTCCCCTGACCCAGCTCAGAGGTGACCCATAGGGGACATAAGCAGCCCCAGTGGGCCTTCCACGGGACACCCTCGGGGGCTGGGCCATGTCCGTGAGCTCAGTGCTTCTCTGCCCACAGACCCCCAAAGAGTGCACGTCCGGTCCCCGGCCCCCACCCCCCAGTGCAGGGGCTCCAAGCTCAGCACCCACCCTGTGCTGCTAGTGACCCTCTGGGGACCCCCTGTAGCCCCCACTGCACAGACCCCCAGTCGGCCTCCAACGAAGCCAAGCCCAGTGAGCTTGAAGCCCGGGATGTCCCCTGCTGTAAATACCCCAAGCGTTCATTTCAGACACATGCGTGATCATGTCCTGACCCAAGCAGCACACAAGTCACATTTTATTAGGAAGGGAAATTCATTTTTGGGGCATTTAACTCTGCCTCTCGACGCAGTAACTAGATTTGATTAATAGACTGCCCCGCTTCTGCCGTCTGCTAAGACTCTTCCCAGAAGAGAACACATCTAAGACATGCAAGGGAGCCTGCCTCTGGGAGGCTGAGCGGTCTACGCACCACGGAGCCCAGCGGCGGAATGAGTCTCATCTTCAAGTCCCTCGGGGCAGCTCGCTGTTGGGCACTCCGGCCGGCCGAGGCCCCCATGACTAGACAATGTTCAGCTACCGCGACGTCAGTCTACTGCTCACATGCGTGTCCCGCTCACCAAGCAGCTCCACCCACATAATTGTCCTCGGCAACTCTGCTGTTCCCCGAGCCCCACAAACAGCAGCGGGACAGGAGCTCTCCAGTGGGTAGCACCACCGTCCGCAACAAGCACTGTGAGGACGCTGGGCGCCCGTCCCTGTCCCCGCCCAGAGCGGCGCCTGTGGCTGGTGCGGGGCTGCTGTGAAGCTGCCGCCTCACAGGCCCAGGAGAGGCCAAGCGCTGCTGTCTCAGGTCCCTGCCCCTTGAGGACGATCTTAATTTTCAGTTAAGTCTCCTTCTCTGTCTAGAGAAAAACATCCTTTAATTCTGTCAAGAACTGGGGATGGCTGCCTCCCAGGCCCGCCCAGGGATGCGGGGCCCTGAGGACGGCTCCCCTCCCAGGCAGCGGACCTGTCACCGACAGCAGCGGTGAGCGCGCTCCAGCCCCGGCGCCAGCCACGCCCGGGCTTCAGCCCGTTCGCAGCTCGTGGGCCCAGGCAGGCACTGTGCCCTGTGGGACTCAGGGGGCACTGTGTCCTAAGGTTTGTCCTGGCCCCACGCACACCAGCCGCATGTGTTCTGACCCCAAATGCCATTGGGCTCTGAGGATGGCCAAGGGGCCCCACAGCGAAGGTGGTCAGGCTCACCGGGGCCCATTCTCACCAGACCTGCGCCGGATGGAGCTCCTGGACCCTGGGGTGGAGCTGGGCCCCTGCCCCCAGGAAGGGCTCCTGGGAACAGAGTCACACAGGCTATGCTGGCTTGAGATGCCCCAAGGAACGCATCCAAACACCTCCAGAGGGGAGGAGACCCAACTCCGCCTGGACCCCAGGGCACCCTGCAGCTGCCCCCAGCCCTCCCTGAGACCCCGGGCAGGGCTCCTGTCCCCTCAGCTGCCCTCCCCCTCCTCTGTGCCCCCGAGTCACCAGCTTGGTATGGGGGGAGAATCTTCTTCCAGAGCGCACCCCGGTGTCTGAGGCTGCCTCCCACAGCCCTGCTCTGTCATCCCACTTCTGACAGCAACACACCCCATCCTCACCCCCCAGGGGGCAGAGGGCCCATGTCTCTCTGAGTGCCTCTGCTTTGTGAGTGACCGTGAGCCCCGGTCCACATACATGAGCTCTGCCCACGCGCACCCCCTGTTGCCTCTGTGAACAAAGCTGGGGAGTGGGGATGGGGTGGGAGGGGCGTGATGCTGGGCAGGAGCACCACGCCTCCCTGAGTGGCCCTGTGTGCCTCCTCTGGACGACCTGGAGAAGGTAGCCGCCACCAGGACTTGAACACTTCAGAGACCAGATGACAACCATTTGCATTCAGCTCAGGAGAACATGTATCTACAAAAGTCTCGAATAATAATCTAGTAGAGGACACGGTTCACCCTCTGAAATCACTCTTCAAGTGTGTGGCCTCCACTGGGGGCTGCACTCAGCTTCTCTCTGATCTTACAGAGGACGTGACCACCACACAGAGGGACTGAACACTGAACTATTTACATTCACATAAAGAGAGGGATTTATGACAAATATCATTTTATAATATATATGATTATATACATCGATTTATTTTTTTCTTTGAGCATTTCCCATGGGATTGCATTGCTCTGTTTTATATATATATACATGCTGCTTTAATTCTGGTAAAATAAACATACAATCTACTATTTCACACCATTACTGAGTACACACAGGGGCATTAAGCACAGTCATACTGTTGTGCAAACATCCCCACCGCTGTGCCCAGAACTCTCTCATCTCCCGAACTGCCCTGCCCCCACTGCACTGACATCCACCACCGTCTACAGCCCGCCCTGCAACTCCGAGAAGACTTGCTGAGGCGCACTCACAGGATCCGCCCTCCTGTGGCTGGACACCTCCAGCACACAGTGCCCTCAGTCCATCATGCTTCCTGTGTCAGAAGCCCCCTTCTTTTCAGGGCTGTGTCATATGCTACTGACCATCTGGACACGTTTCTAACTCCCATCTTCAAGCATGGCTACTTCATTCTCTTTCCTGGTAAATGAGAACCTACTGTGAAAGTCACTGACATTACATTTAAGTAAAAGTGTATGTCAGTAAAAGTTCTCTCAGAGGTTTTAAGAAGAGGCAAAGTCTTAAGGATTCGCCCTCTGGGGTTTCTTGACAGATGAAGAGCTTCCCCACATAATTATTTGGTGACCGCAGAGGTCCATAGCTCCCCGGGCTCCCTGCGCCTGTGGACAAGTCTGGATGGCCAGCCCCATCAGGGGTCATGTTCAATACCCCACCCCCGAGACAGCACACTCATGCACATGAACTCAAGATCCATTTCACTTATACACTGCTGCCCTGGATCAGGGCAGACCCACATCAGGGACATGTGGGTGGCATGGGGCACTCGGACACATGACACGTGCAGGCAGGGCCAGTGAAGAGAACCCTTGCGTGGACCTCGTCACCACAAACGACACAGGTTAAATAAAACATAACTTGTGTTGCTTGATTTTAAAGCAGATTTGACACGGATAGCAAGCAAGCAGCCGAGATGCTTTGGTTCAAATGGCTCCTTGAGGAAGCTGATTTTCCACTGGAATTACCTATGAGAAATTTACATCCATGTTTCAAATTCAGTCTCTTTCTGCAGAGCACCTCCAACCTCCTGACCCACCGCATGTGGACAGGGATGGGGTCAGGGCCCAGATGTCAGGCCCCCCACAACAGGGTATCCCATACGCGGCAGCCATGGTGTCTAGGATCCCCTCCTGACTTATTGCTCTACCTTCACTTTGTTATAAAAGCCTAGGACAGAGGATGAGCAGAAGTCATTACTGAAATAAGGGTCTTAAACATACCTCTATGCAAATGAAGAAGGAATCACTTAAGTGTGAGTGAATTATCTTCAGAACAAAGATTGGATAAACATAAAGACCTGTGCTACTTCTAAATGCTGTATCTACCAATTAAGAATGTTTGTCAGGCCACTTTGGGCAAATGAAGCAGCTGAGTTTCTGTGGGAGGCCCACTAGCAGAATTCCCTTCACAATCCCACTGGAAATGGTTCTTCCTCATCCTTTGAGATTCCTCTGTCGGAGGGACAGGGTCCCTCCTGAGTGAAGCCACGTCGCTGCAGCCGCTGGACCATAAGCTGAGTCAGCCTGGACCTGCGCCCAGTATCACCTGCCAGGGACTCAGAAACGACCAACCATTCAGGCTGGCATCTCTGCGAAGCATACAAATGACTCCCTGTTTTAACTCTATTGTTGTGAAGTTTCTCGAACTGCTAATAGAAAATACTAATTCCCAGAAGCCCTTTGGAAGAATTCATAGCTATTCGTACAAGTTGAAAAAGCAAGAGCAGATCCAGTGAAATTTCAAGGCACAAAAGAACTTTAGCAAGTCAGATGCCTGGAATGGGAGTAGTTCCGTAAACTCAGGTCTTTATTTCACTTTTTGCCTTCAAACAATCTTAAAAATGTCATAATAATAATACTTTCTAAATGGACATTAGCCCCAGAGGAGACGACCCTGCAATGGTCCAACCCTAAAGGAAGCAGATATTGAAATACACAACTCCCCACCTAGAAGGCTCACGTAGCCCACAATAACTCACGAGACTTTATGATTTTTGCAGCACCCAAAGCAAGAAAGGGCCACCCTCAGAGCCTGGGGCCGATCAGCATGTGGAGGCCAGCCAGGCTCCTGCGACCGCTAGCAAGCAGCCTGGCTGCATCCCAGACAGTGTCCGCGCCTTGGCAGGAATCCGCAAGTCTGCCCGCAAGGCTTCAACAGCCGCCCTTTTGAGACGGAAGGTCAGTCCACAGCCATGTGGACGCAGAGGCCAGCAGGCATCCCGCAGGCATGTCTATCTCACATCTGATGTGACTCATTCCAACTGAGTCTTTAAACTTAGAGTCTGTTTTTGGAAGCACAGGGCTGTGGGTAAGAGCTTCCATGATGTGAGCGCAGAGTTCTAGGTCCACCCATTCTTGGGGCCGCGTGAACCAGGCAGGGGCTGGGGAAGGTGCCCCTGAAAGTTTCACATGGGGTCATCGGTTTACAGAGAACCAGAGCCCTGCTCCCAAGTGTGGATACTCTCTCAGGCCTCTCAGATCAGAAGGGTGAGCGTGCGCTGAGCAGGGCAGGGATGGGAAGCGAGTGGTCGGTCCCGCCCAGCTGCAGGGGGACCACCCAAAGGCCAGTGCTCAGGGCTGAGGGCAGGTCTGCACATCACAAGGGTCTCCTGACTGAAGGACACTTTCCACCCCAGGCTGCTGGGCATGTCTGACCAAAGCCCCTTGGGATGCATGTGACCCTGACGTACTTTAAATGCTGCATTTCTGAGCCCAACCAAAACTATTAAATCCAAGCCTCCCTGGAAGAAGAGAGGGCAGGGCTTAGCAGTATTTTAATTATTTAACAAGGGTCCCAGGTGTTTCTTACAAAGATTTTGGGAGATAATCAGTCTCTGCGGCAGCTGAGGAAAATCACCGTGATGCAGAGAGCAAACACCAGTCCAATTTTCAGCCAGATGCGTCTCCAGCACGTTTTCATATTTGCACTCTCGCAATTATGAAACAGCTTCAGGGAGAGAGCATTTCTAAACAAACCAGTTTTTTAAAATGTTTACTTTGGTCTTTTTTTCATTTAACATCTAGACCTCGACTGCTGAAAAATAAACTTCTTTTTTTCAAGATATGCAAAGTTCCCTAAAACTGTTAGGTATTCTTGGTGTCAAACTCAGCCAGAGCACACTCCCCAGGGAAAGGCAGGCAAACATTTACTCAGAACACGTCTTGGGCATCTCAGCCTCAAGATCTATATTGAAAAATGAATTAACTCATTAATATGTGCAATTGCTTTATTCCTCTCCCATGTGGATTCTAGAATCAAAGCATTTTTTTCTAGTATTGAAGGAGGAAAAGGTCACATGACCGGGCAGCCTCCTGAGGGCTTCCTTTCTCAGCTCAGGCCTGCTCTGCCCTGAGCCTGACAGAGGGGGACTCCCGGGCACTAGGGCCACTGTGCACCTGCCACGCGCCTACATGTGCTACACGGTGCTGCTCTCAACTTCTGACCTTCACAACTGTCTTGAAAAGAGGCCGCTTGTGCCCCATTATTAAAATGAAAGTAAGACTTCCGGAAGCAGTAAGAAATAAGCCCCAAATAGTTCCTTATTCGACATCCCTCGTGCTGACAACAGGAACTGGGAACAGGCTCACACAGGACCAGCAGCGGCTACCGAGAGCCTGGCAGATGCCCTGCAGCCTGAGGTGCCAGAGTGGGGACCATGGGGTCTAGCAGGCGGGGTGTGTCCACAAGTTAGGGACGGGCACTGTCACTGAGTCCACATCGGGTGGTGGGATAGAGGACATGTGTGGTCCCCCCTCCATCTGAGGACTCTCTGGCAAGACTCTTCTCCTTCCTGAATTTGGCCCAAAATCAACCCAGCCTCCACTCCCACGCTTTTGTGCCTATCACTCTAAAAATGCCAAGAGAAGGACAAACAGAGGACCCACCTCTGCTGAATGGATGCCATGGTTACCACTACAGAGTGTCTGTGTCCTCCAAAATCCGTATGTGGGACCCTGACCTCAGTGTGATGGTGTGCGGAAGGGGGCATAGGGGAGGTGATGAGGTCATGAGGGGGGACCCCCCAAGGATGAATCAGAGCTCTCCTAAGAGCCCCCTCCTCACTTCTTCCACATGAGGACACGCTGCTGGTGAACCAGGGAGAGGCCTTAGCAGACTCTGGACTCCTGGTACCTTGATCCTGGATGTCCAGCCTCCAGAGTGGGGAATGAGTGTCCATTGTTCACAGCCACCCAGGCCACGGTATTCTGTCACGGGGCCCATGCAGACTGACCGTCATTGTAGACACCCCGAGGAAGGTGAGTCCAGACCAGGGCAGGCCAGCCCCAGGGACCCACTGGAGTCGCAACAAAGGAGAATCTGTCTTCTACTCTGTTCTTTCCACAGAAAACAACACAAAAGCCACACAGAGAGACAAGGAGGACAAACACTAAGGAACACGCGCTGCAAGGGTCAGAACCTCTGGGGGACAACCTCCTGTCAGCTGCCTCTCACACCCAGCAGCTGAAGGAGGCGGCTGCGTTGGGTACCACGCGTGTGGGGAGAGAACACGTGTGTGCACGGCCATGCAGGTCACCAACATTGGATGAACACACAGAGGAGTGAGAATCTGAGGCAGTGGACAGACCCTGAAGCAGCCTCACAACGTGATGAACTGGAGAACTTGAGCTGCAGCGCACTGCTGTCGCCATAGAAACAAGACACCCTGCGAGATGGGCATCGTCAGAGGACTGAGAAATGCAAGCCTCAGCAGAAAAC
This sequence comes from Bos grunniens, assembly GCF_055505025.1. Classification (NCBI taxonomy): domain Eukaryota; kingdom Metazoa; phylum Chordata; class Mammalia; order Artiodactyla; family Bovidae; genus Bos; species Bos grunniens. The sequence goes on along the minus strand of NC_141191.1, from coordinate 1,991,858 downwards.
ACAGAAAAGCACTCGAAGGACTCTTTCCTCGGAAAAATAAAGTTAATTATTCATTGTCTGTACCAAAAGTGTGTGGTTTCAACATAAACACTGATTCCCTGTGCCTAAGATTCACTGTGGACCCTCCTGACGAACTTCAAACCCTGTTAGTGGCCTGGGAAGGAACCGTTTTTACAGCATAATACAAGTTAAAATGCCCGAAATCATGTGACCTCCAGGGGAGTGAGGCATCATTCACCCTGAGGATGCTCACGCTCCCGGCTCTCACTGACCCCCACTGAGGCAGGCCTGACCCATCAGACTGACTCCCCAGGGTGCCCTCCTCACCACCCCTCGGGGCTGAGACCATCTCCCCAGAGAGGCCCTCCTCACCTCCTCAGAGCTGAGTCTGTCTCCCTAGGGCGGCCCTCCTCACCACCCCTTGGGGTTGAGACCGTGTCCCCAGGGTGGCCCTGCTCACCCATCTCCTCAGAGCTCAGACCATCTTCCCAGGGCGGCCCTCCTCACCCATCTCCTCAGGGCTCAGACCGTCTCCCCAGGGCGGCCCTCCTCACCCTCTCCTCAGAGCTGAGACCGTTTCCCCAGGGCGGCCCTCCTCACCCATCTCCTCAGGGCTCAGACCGTCTCCCCAGGGCGGCCCTCCTCACTCTCTCCTCAGAGCTGAGACCGTTTCCCCAGGGCGGCCCTCCTCACCCATCTCCTCAGGGCTCAGTCCGTCTCCCCGGGGCGGCCCTCCTCACCACCCCTCAGAGCTCAGACCTGTCTTCCGGCAGCTGCAGATGAGGAGGAGCAGGTTGTGGACCCCTCCACAGGCTGATGTCCACTGAAGCAGGGTCTACCTCAGGCATCACTGGGGCCTGGATGTCCAGGAGCCAGAGCGAGGGCCTGCTGGGTGGTTAACAGCGCGTGAGGACTGGGCTGTGGCTTCAGATATCAGGTCAAACACTCGTCTGCTCGCTGCAGTGAAGGTGTGTTTAGGCAGGAAATACACTGAATTTGGTAGACCCTAAGTGAAGCAGGCTGCCCTGCATGGAGTGGGGGGTCTCGTCCCATCAGTTGAAAGCCTTGCTAACAGCAGACTGAGGTCCCTGAGAAGGAGGGACTGTGCTTTGACTGTGTATGACTTGAGCTGCAGCATCAGCTCTCCACCCGTCAGTCTGCCCTGTAGCTTTCAGAACACCCAGCCCAACAATTACTTAAAACAGCCCCTTAAAATAAACCTCTCTCTTCCTGTCTGTCAACAGGTCAATGCTGCACAGGGGGTGGCCCATCTGGCCACACGCCTCCAGGAGCACACCAATCACACACCTTGCGGGCAAATGGAACTGCTGGGCTCCATGCTGGAAAGCAGGATCGGAGGGGGAGATGGCTGGGGGACTCAGAGCTGGGGCCGCGGGGCAGGAGGGTGTCTAGGGAAGACACGCAACCTCACGGCCCCAGACGAGAGTGGTCGACAAACCACGACTCCAGGATCTCAGTCTAACATGAAAGATGGTGATGATGACAGCAAAGAGAAACCCTAAACGGCAAAATGTCAACATTTTTGTTAAAAGATAAGCGTGTGGACGTACATGTGTACACAAAGACTCCAACTCAGAACTTTAGCAGCCTGGGCAGTGGGATTATGGGTGATTTTTCTCTCCTTTTCCTATGAGTTTCCTTATTAGTCATATTTTTAATAGTTAAGTTTGTGATCACAGTCAAGAAAAGGAGTAAGGACGATTCCCTTAAAAAGCAAGGCTATCCTGTTTCCTCTATGAACCCCAGGTCTAGTGGACAATTGTGACACTGCCTGTGAGCTCGTCTCTGGCCCCATGTCCACGGGCCCACCCCCCGAACACCCCGCCAAGTGCGCTGATGCCACTGGCGTGAGTGCTGCTCCGCGCCCTGGCGTCTGGAGAGGGGATGTTCACAAGGAGGGGCCAGGCCGTTTCTTCCCTTCCGGCCCCTGCTGAGAGGCCTGGTTCCCCAGTGAGGCCAGCTGAACACCCAGTCCTGGGGGCTGAAGTCAGCGTCTGTGAGCGGAGCCTGGATTCCAGGGAGTGCCTGTGGGAAATGCAAAGGCAGGCTTTGGGGAGACCCCGTCCTCGGGGCCGAGAACGCCGCCCCTCCTCCCGGCTCCCTGCCACTTCAGCCACTAGGACAGCCTGAGGATGCCTGCCGTGGGGTGGCCAGGATGCAGGTAAGTGAAGAGCTGCCTGCCATAGGATGTTTTCCCAATGTGCTCCAGAGGGAAACACCTATCAGGTTTGGTCAAATATTCTTTTAATTGGCCATGAAAAATCATGAAATCTCAGACATGGGATTCTCTTTTGGGTCCTCTCTCCCCTTCCTCATTAGGTTCACTAGTCCAAAGTTAATAAGAACAGCATTAGTTGGCCTGGAAATTGGTACAAATCTATAATTTTTCAGCACATTTGCAAAATACCTACTTCCTACCCAAATAGTAAACTAAGGCCCGGGTGCCCTAGGCCACACCCAGGATGGAGGGTGAGCAGACGCTTGCAGAAACCCGCTGGAGGCCCAGCAACCAGGGGTTCCGGGAGAGGCACGAAGCCGCTGTGGGCGCGGGCAGGGCCTAACGCTGGAGGGAACACGGGGAAGCGGCAGCCGGGCCGCTGGCACCACAGAGCAGCATGCCCGCCACTTGGAAAGGGAACAGGAGACGTGTGTTCTCACAGCACGATGGACCTGGGCTGCTCTGAGCAGGTTCAGAGGCAAGAACAAGGAAGAAGAAGCGGATCAGGGCACCTGGAGAACCTCCTTCACTTTGGGTGAGAGAGGAGGACCTGTCCACAACTGAGTAACGACCGAAGCAGATGCCTGAGGTCGTCTGTGACATGGCCCAGCATTGCAGGAGTCGCACAAAATTAGACATTAGGCAGCAGGCACGGCCCCTGAGGAGCAGGAGCAGGGGATCGTGTGGGTGACGAGGTGGGGGTCTGGCTGCACCCCTCAAGTGGGAAGGAGAGGCAGAGTGTTCAGCACATCTGTATGCTGAGAGAAGAGCGTGGGAAATTCAGAGGTGGAGAACACGGAGCCCAGGTCTGGATCGATGGGGGGACAGGTGGGAGAGAAGGCACGTGGGCCACCGTGTGTGTGGGAGGTGGGCATCCAGTCCTTCAGAGAGTCTCATACTAATGGTTCGATCAATAAGACCCATGCATCACACGCTGGAAGCCACGGCTCTTTAAAGGATATTAAAGTTCTTCCTGATTTCAGAGAGACTTTCATGAAAAAGAAATGTTGCTTTATTTTACAACTAAATAAGATGCCTTCACCAAACACTAAAAAACCATGACTTGTAAGGCTGGGAAGAGCACTGTAGCTTTAGGGTTTTGCATCTTGCCAGGAGCACGGTCCTTTATTAGAGACGTAGATACGTGAGTCACTTTCTATTTTAGGAAAAATTCATTGTGGTGCAAAATAAGAACTTTCTTTTTTTGTGAAGGTACATTCATCATTCTGACTTCAAACTTTCAGGACCTGCTGAGTGGGGAACCAGAGCTGGCACACAAAATTAATGCTCTTAAATCCTTTGTAACAATCTACTTTAGAAACGTATGTCCTAACAAAAGATTAATAAATACCATATCAATTGTCCCAGTTCAGTCAAACACTAAGATCTGAGTCTCAAAGGTTCATGATGTCAATAAGTACAATTATGAGGAAAGGGCCAGTTCTCAATTCATACTTAAAATACTCATCAGATATTAATATGTGATACTTTATGGAATGAATGAGCTCAATTAAAGCTATTCAGAGTATAAATTTGGGTAACAAAGTCAATATAAGCTTACACTTCATAAAGGAGTAAAAATGACTTCAAAATCCCCCATAACATCTGGTATTTGCTAAGCAACAAACAAAGAATAAAATAAATCAGAAATAAAGAGGACTTCCCTGGTGGTATTGTGGATAAGAATCCATCTGCCAATGTAGGCGACACGGGTTTGATTTCCGGCCCAGGAAGACTCCACATGCTGCAGAGCAGCTTAGCCCGTGTACCATTACTACTGAAGTCTGCGTGTCCAGAGCCTGTGACCCACAGAGAGGCCACCCCTGCAATGAGAAGCCCATACAACCCAGCGAAAAGGAAACCCCCTCTCGCCACAACTAGAGAAAGCCCACACGCAGCAACAAAGATGCAGTGCAACCAAAAATTAATTCATGAATTGTTTAAAAAGGCTGGTAGCTTCTTACAAAGAAAGAAGAAAGGGGCTGCGCAGAGTCATCACTGAGAGCAGAGGCCCCGTCCCAGGGTCAGTGGGAGGCAGATGGGGGTGAGCAGAGGGGGCTGGGCTCACGTCTCCCAGCGTCCACTAAGGAAGGCTTTCTGTGGAATGTTCCGTGTCCCTCTCATTTGAGGAAGAGTTTTCTATAATTGACCACATTTCTTGTTGTGACTGTTGTAAACCCCGAGTCCAACCTCACAACTAGGAAATCAACTGTAGCCAATATTTCTCTTCTTTTTTATATGGATTTTGACATGCATTTTAACACTTCTGTATAATTTATTTATAAGCCCATAACAGACCCTTTTATAAAGAAGTTTTATGTTTAAAGTTTTAAATGAATATGACCAGGGAATAATACCCAAATCCACTGAACCCGCTTCATTTTAAGTGGTTTCAGGAAGAGCCCATTTGAGCTCTACTTTTCCCAAATCAAATCAGTCACCATTGACGATCTCCACAAAGTGCCAGTTTGTTCCTACCGGGTTTCTAATCGAGGTAAAACCTTACACACTCCTCTTGTGAGATGACCACCTCCGGTATACCCAGCTGTTCTCAAATAAGCCAGTTTAATCTTCCACTAGGAGACAACTGTGGATGGAGACAGACTGACACAGCTTGAGCTCCGAGGGGCTGAGCCTGGCTCATGCCAACGTAGATTCTCTGGCAGGTGGGCTCCAGAGGCCGTGTTTTCCCTGAGTCTAGCTGTCCTTGAGTGTGTGACGGGTCTGCCTCCCGGAGCCCTGGCGCCCTCTGCGTAGAGGAGACACTTGCTGCACTGGTGCCAGACTCGCTGTTCCCACCCTTGACCAGATCCAGACAGCACTGTCACCCTCCAATAAAGGCTTAAAAAACAAAGAGCATGTAGAAGTCTGAAGACCAGAGTCAAAGAAGGGAAAGAAAAAAAAAAAAAGTCTGAACAATGTTTTTGTTTTTTGCAAAAAGTCCATGAAACTGTTTTGAATTATGAACACAACAAATTTTAAGTACAGTTTGCAACGTGCTACTTGAGTTCTGTCTCGAAAAGATTAAAATAAAAAGTATCAGGAAGAAGTGTCTATTGCCTGCAGGCTTTTGTCCCAGGTAGGGGAGGGAGCTCGCTGCTCTACTGCAGGTAGGCCCACCCTTTCCCAGAAGGAACAAGGTCCCTTTCTGCCCTCCTTTCAGGGGAAGTGGGGGCTTCCTCTCCTGATTCAACCTAGAATTTAGGGGACATCTTCCTGTCACCTGATTGGGGCTGAGAAGACCAGGGAGAGACTGGCATCAGCTTAGAAGCCACTCTCTTCCTTTCTCTGACTCTGCGGGTGACGTGACCTTCAGAACACAGGATGGTGTTTTCGGTTTTAGGGAGTTCCTAGTACTGTTGGCGACTTGCACCCGGGGAAGACTCACTCAACTGCCGTGAATGGACAGAACCAGAAAGAAAAGCAGCACACTGTTGACACATTCCTCCTAAAGTACTTATTTACCCCATTATGCTCAGAAATGTAATGACGACAATAGTGATGGCTAAGTACGACTGATGTGAGGGAACCGTGAGGAGCACGTGTGGGTGAGCACTTTAATGTCATGTAAACCCTAGGAGGTAATGTTATTGTTACTATTACTACCCTGGTTATGACTATTACTATGATTTCAGGAACTAGCAAATGTTAAGACATACAGCAGGTTTAAATGTTATTGTTCAGTTAAAAAAATGTGCAACAACATATTAATGCAAATTTAATTAGATTTTGTAATCATCTCTTGAGTAAAGCCTTATTTTAATATACCAAATGTAATAATACCTGTGTATGCAAACGAAGTAATATATGCATATAATTTTATACGGTTAAACTATCAAAATACCCATGGCTTCTTCATTTTCAAAAACATTCTGGATCTAGGTAATTTAGAACTCAGAATTCCAGGCAATATTTTACTCTCTTAAAGTAACATTTAACACAATCTATTTTCAGTACAATAAACAGGACGACTGCTCAGAGTGCCATGTAAGTGGATGTGACCTAGTATGGATTAACCACTGACGAGTTTTTTTTTTTTAAACTTGATAACATGAGCATCTGTGACTCATAACTAGGTCTTAGGAGACCGGCTCCCGGAGTCGAGAGGAGGCACGGGCTTCAGGGCCTCTCTGAGCCCCTTCTCACCCCACTCCACCCTGCGCTCAGCAGCACAGACGGCTCAGTGGGCTCCGTCCTCTCTCCCTCTGTCTCTCCCTCTGTCTCCTCTGTCTCTCCCTCTGTCTCCTCAGCCTCTCCCTGCCCCCTCTGTCTCTCTCTGATTCTGTCTCTCCCTCTCTGATTCTGTCTCTGATTCTATCTCTCCCTCTCTGTCTCTGTCTGATCTCTCTCTGATTCTGTGTGTCCCTCTCTGTCTCCTCACCCCCTATCTGCCCCCTCTGTCTCTCTCTGATTCTGTCTCTCCCTCTCTGTCTCTCTCTGATTCTGTCTCTGATTCTATCTCTCCCTCTCTGTCTCTGTCTGATTTCTCTCTGATTCTGTGTGTCCCTCTCTGTCTCCTCACCCCTTCTCTGCCCCCTCTGTCTCTCTCTGATTCTGTCTCTCCCCCTCTGCCTCTCTCTGATTCTGTCTCTCCCCCTCCGCCTCTCTCTGATTCTGTCTCTCCCTCTCTGTCTCTCTCCGATTCTGTCTGATTCTCTCTCTCTCCCTCTCCCTCTCTCTCTGATTCTATCTCTCTCCCTGTCTGTCTCTGATTCTGTCTCTCCCCCTCCGCCTCTCTCTGATTCTGTCTCTCCCCCTCCGTCTCTCTCTGATTCTGTCTCTCCCTCTCTGTCTCTCTCCGATTCTGATTCTCTCTCTCTCCCTCTCCCTCTCTCTCTGATTCTATCTCTCTCCCTGTCTGTCTCTGATTCTGTCTCTCCCCCTCCGCCTCTCTCTGATTCTGTCTCTCCCCCTCCGCCTCTCTCTGATTCTGTCTCTCCCTCTCTGTCTCTCTCCGATTCTGTCTGATTCTCTCTCTCTCCCTCTCCCTCTCTCTCTGATTCTCTCTCTCTCCCTGTCTCTCTCTGATTCTGTCTCTCCCCCTCCGTCTCTCTCTGATTCTGTCTCTCCCCCTCTGCCTCTCTCTGATTCTGTCTCTCCCTCTCTGTCTCTCTCCGATTCTGTCTGATTCTCTCTCTCTCCCTCTCCCTCTCTCTCTGATTCTCTCTCCCTGTCTGTCTCTGATTCTGTCTCTCCCCCTCCGCCTCTCTCTGATTCTGTCTCTCCCCCTCCGCCTCTCTCTGATTCTGTCTCTCCCTCTCTGTCTCTCTCCGATTCTGTCTGATTCTCTCTCTCTCCCTCTCCCTCTCTCTCTGATTCTCTCTCTCTCCCTGTCTCTCTCTGATTCTGTCTCTCCCCCTCCGTCTCTCTCTGATTCTGTCTCTCCCTCTCTGTTTCTCTCCGATTCTGTCTGATTCTCTCTCTCTCCCTCTCCCTCTCTTTCTCTCTCTGATTCTATCTCTCTCCCCCTCTGCCTCTCTCTGATTCTGTCTCTGCCCCTCCGCCTCTCTCTGATTCTGTCTCTGCCCCTCCGCCTCTCTCTGATTCTGTCTCTGCCCCTCCGCCTCTCTCTGATTCTGTCTCTGCCCCTCCGCCTCTCTCTGATTCTGTCTCTCCCTCTCTGTCTCTCTCCGATTCTGTCTGATTCTCTCTCTCTCCCTCTCCCTCTCTCTCTGATTCTCTCTCTCTCCCCCTCCGCCTCTCTCTGATTCTGTCTCTCCCTGTCTCTCTCGATTCTGTCTGATTCTCTCTCTCTCCCTCTCCCTCTCTCTCTGATTCTATCTCTCTCCCTGTCTCTCTCTGACTCTGCCCCGCCCTCTCTGTCTCTGTCTCCCCTTCACTCTTCCCCTCTGTCTCCCTCTGTGCCCTCTCCTCTGTAACAGTGTAAGTTCTACTCCTTTACTCTGCCCTCACTCTGCTCAAGCCTGAGGGCAGAACGACTGGCCACCTTCACAGCACACACCGAGCCCAAGGTCCCCAGGCTCCAGGGGAAGGAGACCAGCTCTGAGAGGGCCAATGTCTGTCTCACACAGCCCCGATCTCTGTGTGAGGACTGTGACCTGCCCACTCTGTGCCTGACAGCAAGCTCAGCACTCAGTGGGGGAAAAAAAGCAGCAGAAAGTTCTGACATGGCAATCCACACGTGCTTGCCCCCAGCGCCAGCCCATGCAGGAGCCCGTGGGGCCCCTTGGGGTCAGGCCTCCCCACTGCACTTGAGTCCAAAACACAGGTTCTCCGCCAGACTCCATCTGCTAGAGGCCCCATTGACTTGTCTGTAGAATTGGGACCATCACCATGCCATGGCACCAGCAATGCCAGGAAGGATGGAGAGGACCCATGCAGGGGGAGAAGGAGAGGCTGGAGATCATGGGCATTCCAGCCCTTGTTCAACCACTGCTTAACCACCTCCCGGCCCTTCTTGACAGCTAGCAGTTTTCTGATGCCTGTCCCACCGTCTGTCAGGTGAAAATGACTTCTTCCAATTCTGGGGTGAAAACCTCAGCTGCACCTCAAAGTCCAATCAAAACCTACTCCCTCTGTGAACTGCACTGGTCCCTCAAACCCAGATCAAAGCAACTTCCTGTCTGAGGTCCCCACGGCTCTGTGCCCGCAGATTCTCAGGAGGGCGGTCTTGCTTGCCCTGCACTGATGCTATTTGTGTCGATGACCATCTTCCCAACTGGATTATAACCACACCCGGTAAATGAATCATGTTTTAATTGCCTCTGTATCTCCAGAACGTAAGAGCCTTCCTATTCATGGCCCACAGTCAGTGAGTGCTCTGTCGCTTGGTCCTGTCCTACTCTTTGCGACCCCATGGACTGTAGCCCACCAGGTTCCTCTGTCCATGGAATTCTCCAGGCAAGAATACTGGAGTGGGCACCAATTAACCATGCTAATCTGACTTAAACTCTGTTCAAATATGGTTTCAATTAACAACAAAACCAGAACAAATGAAGGCATTACTACTTAAAAAGATATATCTATATACGTACACATATACATATATATTTACATTAAAGTGAACTCCGGGAGTTGGTGATGGACAGGGAGGCCTGGTGTGCTGCAATTCACGGGGTCACAAAGAGTCAGACATGACTGAGAGACTGAACTGAACTGAACCGAGTGCCTAAGAATGAAAAGGCAAGTCACAGACAGATAAAAATATTTGCAAAGCACATATCTGATAAAGGACAGGTACATAAAGAATTCTTAAAGCTCAATGAGAAATAAACAACCCAGTTAAAAGTGTAGAAAAGACTTAAACAGACACCTCACCAAATAACGTAGACAGATGGCAGGTAAGCACATGCAAGGCACTGGCGTCATATACATGGCTGCTGTGGAGACAGCCTGTGACTCCCGCAAAACTGAACACTCTCAGCACACAAGCCTTCACACTCCGTGGTGCTCACGCAGTGAGCTGAAAGCTTACGTTCACACAGAAGCCTGCACTCAAGCTTTGTAGTTGCGTTAGTCACAGCTGTCAAACCTGTAAGCAACCAAGACGTCCCTCAGTAGGTAAGTGCATAAGTAAACTATGGTCCATTCAGACAATGAATACTATTCAGTTAAAAAGAAATGAGTATTCAAGCAATGAAAAGACACGGAGGGACCTCATGACCACATGTAAAGGCTAGAGATGGTATGGTTCCAACTCCGTGACATTCTGCAAAAGGTAAAACTATGGAGAAAGTTCAAGGATCAGTGGTTCTCAGGGGCTGAGGGAGGGAAGGATGAGTAAGTGGAGCACAGAAGGTCTTTAAGGCAGTGAACCTAGTCCGCATGGCACTGTAATGATGGATACATCGTGGATACACGACAGACACTGTAATGATGGGTACACGTGACTGTACACTTGTTGCTATCCACAGAACAGACAGTATGGCCACAGATAGGACAATTCAGTTCCTATCCACTGAATCCTGTTGCAAACCATGGACTCCAGTCAATAATATACCAATATTGCTTCTTCAACTGTAACAGATGCAACAATCATGCAAGATGTTAAAATAAGGAAACTGCTTGTGGATGAGGGGGTACTTTCTGCTCAATCTTTCTATAAACCTACAACTGCTCTTAAAGTTTAAAAATAAAATAAAATAAAAGTATTACAAATATAAAAAAAAAACCTGAAGTCTATTAATTTTATAAAGATGGCTCTAGCTGCTGTGCTTACTTCATTATTAATATTCTTCTAGACAAGTAGATGTTCTAAACTAGGAGAAACAGCAGAGTGTGGAGAGGCTGGGAAGATGGGAGTTCAGGCTAACTCCCATTTCAGAACAGGGAAGCAGCAGGCAGGAGTGACCAGCCCCAAGACACAGCAGGTCCAGCTGCTCATTGGCCTGACCTTCAAGTGCATATCCAGAGCTGGAAATGGCCACGAAGCATGCAGCCTGAGGACCCCTCTGGGTTTGGGATCAAGTCTGGCTGGGGGAGTCCATGCAAACTGCAGGATGGGAATGGAAATAGCCCCATTCCAGGGCTGTCACCAGGAGGGCAGTGTGCCAGGCTGAGTCACACACGGTGGGATGAAGGGCCACACCGGGGGGACCTCCTTTCTTTGGTGGATGATGAAGGTCACACCTGGGGGCTCTTCTCCTCAGTGGGTGATGAAGGTCACACCTGGGGCTCCTCTCCTCAGTGGGTGATGAAGGTCACACCTGGGGGCTCCTCTCCTCAGTGGGTGATGAAGGTCACACCTCGGGGCTCCTCTCCTCAGTGGGTGATGAAGGTCACACCTGGGGCTCCTCTCCTCAGTGGGTGATGAAGGTCACACCTGGGGGCTCCTCTCCTCAGTGGGTGATGAAGGGTCACACCTGGGGCTTCTCTCCTCAGTGGGTGATGAAGGTCACACCTGGGGGCTCCTCTCCTCAGTGGGTGATGAAGGTCACACCTGGGGGCTCCTCTCCTCAGTGGGTAATGAAGGGTCACACCTGGGGCTCCTCTCCTCAGTGGGTGATGAAGGTCACACCTGGGGCTCCTCTCCTCAGTGGGTGATGAAGGTCACACCTGGGGGCTCCTCTCCTCAGTGGGTGATGAAGGTCACACCTGGGGCTCCTCTCCTCAGTGGGTGATGAAGGTCACACCTGGGGGCTCCTCTCCTCAGTGGGTGATGAAGGTCACACCTGGGGGCTTCTCTCCTCAGTGGGTGATGAAGGTCACACCTGGGGGAAGGGCCACACCAGGGACAACTGCACAGCAGAAGTGTCTTCAGGGTTTCATGAGACCTTTTTTAGTACAAAACTCAGGTGTGGAATTTGGGCAGATTTCCCAATAAATGTCATATGGCAACTGTCAGTTTACAAAGCCCTGAGTGTATGGCCTTCCAGGCCCCAGGTGAGCTTAGGCATCGCTGTTGCAAGATGGTTATTCTGTGGAGGAATAAAAGAGGCCTAACACAGAAGACCGGAGAAGGCAATGGCAACCCACTCCAGTACTCTTGCCTGGAAAATCCCATGGACGGAGGAGCCTCGTAGGCTGCAGTCCATGGGGTCGCTAAGAGTCAGACATGACTGAGCCACTTCACTTTCACTTTTCAGTTTCATGCATTGGAGGAGGAAATGGCAACCCACTCCAGTGTTCTTGCCTGGAGAATCCCAGGGACAGCGGGGCCTGGTGGGCTGCTGTCTATGGGGTCGCACAGAGTCAGACACAACTGAAGCGACTTTGCAGCAGCAGCAGCAACACAGAAGACACGTTCATCTCATGCTATAAATGTAAAGCCCACCAGGGGCTTCCCAGGTTGCTAGTGGTAAAGACTGAGCCAATGAAGGAGACATGGGTTCGACCCCTGGGTCCAGAAGATCCATGAAATAGGAAATAGCAACCCACTCCAGTATTCCTGCCTGTAGAATTCCTGGACTGAGAAGTCGGGTGGGCTACAGTCCATGAGGTTGCAAAGAGTTGGACACAACTGAGCATGCACACGTGTAAACCCTATCAACTGTGGAGCCAAGAACAGAATCGGGGTCCAGTGATCTTGTGCAAAATGTGCAACAGCTCAGTGATGATCAGAATCAAGAAAAGGAGGCACTTTAACAGCAAAGGTCATCGCCACACTGCTGTCACCCTGCTCCTCAAATCACAGGAGGCTATAGCACGGCTGCACCTCACACCAGTTCTTACCAAGGTTACGTATTAAACTGTGTCCCCCCAAACCCACGTGCTGAGGTCCTGACCCCCAGCAGCTCAGAAGTGACCTCACTGGAGACAGGCAATCTCAGATGCCATCAGTGAAGAGGGGGGTCACACAGAGCCCCTACAGGACTGGTCAAGACCAAGGGAGGGAGTCTGGCCCCAGAGGCCCCTAGGGAGACCAATGGTGAAGAGGAAGGCAGAGACTGGGGTGAGGCACGTCTGGACCCACAGAAGCCAACGATGCTGGCAAAGCAGGAGGGAGCCCTGGAACCTCAGGAGGGGCGCCAGGACACCCCAACCTTGGATGCCCAGCCTCCTACCTGTGAGACAACAGATTTGGCTATTCAAGCCCCTCTCTCTGGATCTGGTGACAAGCCCAGGACCTCAGCACAGGGAGGTCACTGGCCTGGGGCACCAAGACTCCTCCTTTCCCCAAATCCACACATTGCAGGGGGAGAGGGACATACCCAGCTCAGATGTGAAACCTGGAGATGATCCAGGCGAGGCCAGGAGCCCACCGTGTGGAGAGGGGGTGCATGCAGGGACACTCAACTCCTCCTAGGGCGGCCCTGCCCCACGTCTGCAGGATGCGAGCCCAGCTTTTCCATCCACCTGAGGGTTCTCGAGAGAGCACTTTTCTTAAACATCCCATCTTAACTTCCTATTGCTAGGAAATGCTTTTCCTCTCTGCAAGACACACTTCACATGCATGGGTCCTCAGCCTCCCCACGCCACCCTGCGGAGAAGGCAGAGGACTTGGCCCAGATGCCTGTGCCAGCTGCTCTGACACACAGACCACTTAGAGCTGCAGCTCTGCATGGACATCGACTAGAGCCAAGCACAGTGGCCGGGGACCCATTTCATGTGAGGAGACCGCCGACGACAGCCCCAGCGTGTCTGCATTTGAGCACAGAGCTTCTGGTACTTAAATGGCTCTGGCCCCCTCCCAACTGAGGAGAGGACAGTGGGCAGGAGGTGAGCTGGGCGGCAGGCGCTGCTGCCACCACGGACAAGCTGCCCCCTGACCATGGACCACCGGGCAGGCATCTGGCCACCCACAGCAGGCTCTGCCCTTGGCCACCCAGGAGGCCCCTCCCACGAGGACAGATGGGAGACAGGCAGCCCACTGGGAAGCCAGGCAGAAGATGCCCCGCTGCCCTGCACAGCCCGTTAGAAAAGGGAGAGCTCTCCACTCAGCCCAGGGGGACTTCCCAGGGCATAAAAGATGACACTGGGGACGGGGAGGAGGACAGACAGGAGGGTCACCAGATCAGTTCCTGGACTATTTCCCTTCCTGAGCCAGCTACGCCGCACAGCCTTGGCAGAAACCAGCCCTCCCTGACGCCTGGGTCTCATCCTCCAGGTGTGACCTCTCTCAGGCCTGGGGCTCCATCAGAGGCAGGAGGAGGGTGCACCTGACCCTGCCGAGGTGGGAGCCTGGCCTCCATGGTCGGCGCGCATCGAGCCGCACCCAGGCTTCTGCATTGCACAGCCATCCAGCAGCTGGACAGAGCCCAGCCCCCCACACTGACTCCAGCAGGACCCTGATGGTGGCACCGGCGTCCACGGGAGGCTGGCTGTCCTCTGCTAAGCAGCGCTGAATTTTCTTGAGTGGAACTGCATCGAGAATTTACTTATAACCCAATGAACAGAGCAAACGATGTTTCAAAATCACCCCACAGCTTTATCATCTGATAATAGGAAAGAATAGAGGTGGGGACATTCCTTTCCATCTCCCAATGTTTAATGCCTACGGATGCAGGAATTAAGACACTAAGGTAGTTTCTCTCACTAGGAAACAAAAATATCTTTGAACTGAGACCTGCCTCCCTCTGGGGCCCAGAATCCAGGGGGGCCAATAGTGAAACTCAGCAGGTGCCATGTTCCCAAGAATAACACAAGCACAGATCTGACGTCTGGGCTTTCAAGAACACGCTTATCCTTGAGAACAAACGTGAAGATTTCAACAGATCAAGCGGACACTCAAGAGACACTCCTGCGACAAAGATGGTGAAGAGTTGATGGGCGGAAGCTGCTTTCTTGCGAGAATTATAGCACAGCCTCCAGCAGTCCTGACGGAAATGGGAGCAGGGAGAGCGAGAGGCGATGGCTGGTGAGTCCCTGCTTCTTGCCCCTCGACACTCACCTGCCAGCTGCCCCGTGTGGAGACCCCTCATGCAGGGAGGGGCACCCCGGCCAGGCTGTATGCGGGCCTCACGCGCACACAGCTCCTAGAACCTCATCAGACCAGCACACTCTGAACAATTCTTTCTTTGATTCAGTAAGTGGGTGATAAAGGATACTCATTTTACAGATATGACACACACACATGAAAAGAATTAAATAAAAATAAAAAAGGAAAAATCTAAACCGCGTGTGCACAAACGCACCTTGAAGCTGAGTGCCCTAGACAGCCCTTGTAAGCATGGACCCTCGGCACAAGTGCTTTGAGAAAGATGAAGTCTAGAAATTGGGGTGAATGGAACCCAGGAGGCCTGAAAACACACATGAGTCATCCCAGGAGGAGACTGAAGGGAGCAGGGTGGCGCATGTGGTGGGAGGCTGGGGACCCGAGCATCTGCACAGTGGTGCCCTTCCCTCTCTGATGCCCCATGGCCATGGCTGTGCCAAATCAGATCCTGAAACAGCTGTGCACCCCTTCAATCCACACGGAACCCAGGTGTCAGCCCCGCCCCCCATCCCCACGGGACCCGGGAGTCAGCCATCCTGCCATCCCCATGGGACCCGGCGGGTCAGCGTCCCCCTATCCCCATGGGAATAAAGGGTTAGTCCCTCCATCCCCGCTCACCAGGCAGGACATGAGGGAAGCAGGTCTAGACCTGTAGGCAGGGACACGTGGATGTTGGGTGGGGACACAGGCCTAGAACTGGGTGGGGTGAGGCCCAGGTCAGAGTGCCCACTCTTCCTTGGATGGAGGAGACAGAAGGCTTAGCTCAACAATGAAGCCAAAGGAAAGGCTGGCGCAGGTTGGCCAGCAGGGCCGGCAGGACAGAAAGGATGGTGCTCAAGGCCTGGGGGACGGAAAGGCTGCAGGCCTGGAGGGAGGTTCTGAGTCGTGACCGGGACAGAGCACAGCCCGGCCCTGCAGGGACCCGTTGGTGACACGTGCACTCGGCCAGATGAGCCAGCCTTCCTGGCCTGGTGAACCTCACATGCCCTGGACACAGCCTGAGGACAAGGAAGGGCGTGGGTGGGGCGCACAGACTGGAAACCCCTGCCCTCACAAGGTCCCTGCTAGCTGAACCGCGCTGACACCCAGAGGGAAGCTCTGTGCCCCGCCTGCTGGCAGCTCAGGAAAGCCCTGCGGAGGGGCCGCTGTGCTGCACTTCCTGCATCAGGCGTCTGTGCACTGCCCCAGCTCCCCACAACTGCACGGGGCCCTGAGACTGCCTGAGACCCAGGGAGGCGCAGGGGCCCTCAGAGCCCTCCTGCGCTGCAGGAGCCGCAGGCCGGCCTCTGCCCAGCGTCGGTCAGGGGAGAAGAGCACCCAGAGGACCCAGAGCGCGTATCGCGCTCTTCACCCACGGGGTATGGGAACCAAACACTTTCTGCCAAGTGAGACGTGGCAGGACGAAACAGTCCCACCAAAAACGCTGCTTTCGGGCCCACTGAACGTGGCGCGGTTTTCACAAATATGTGTGCACAGGAAAGCGATTTCACAATAACTATTCTCTAAATAGAAATGTTATGACTTTTTCCCTGATGCTAGTCAGAGAAAGAATGCTAATTTTACTACCAGTTATTATCTTGAAATAATCATGAATAAAATAATGACCCAATGATCAAATTTCTGGCAGATGCTGTGTCTTTGAAAAACATGTACTGACTCAGAGTTGAGGCACTAGCCTCCGAGTATGGTCCCTGAGCAGAGGCACCAGGAGGGGTATCTGTGCTCAAATGGGGACCAAGGCGGTCACAGTGAGCGTGTGGGAGTGTATGTTCAGAAATACCGCACACATATTGTGCAGTGGGTTACAAACACACAGAGCGGGGGCGTCTGGTCCAAACGGGAGCCCCACACCCCAGGGGGACTGTAACCACACAGCGGCCTCAACACAGCCTTCCTGTGCCTCCCGCCCCATGGCCAGGGCTGCATGCACTCACCTCTGCCTCCTTAGAGGCATCCTCTAATGCAGGGGTGTGTGGGGGGTGTGTGTGAGAGAGATGCTGGAAGAGGTGTGTGTGTGCATGATGCTGAAGCAGGAGTGTGTGTGTGTGCTGAGGCAGAGGGGTGTGTGTGTGTCTGTGTGTCTGTGATGCTGGAGCAGGAATGTGTGTGTGTGGTGAGGCAGGGGTGTGTTTGGGTGTGTTGAGTGATGCTGGAGCAGGAGTGTGTGTGTGTGGTGAGGCAGGTGTGTGTGTGTGTGGTGAGGCAGGTGTGTGTGAGTGTGTGAGAGATGCTGGAAGAGGTGTGTGTGTGTGTGGTGATGCAGGGGTGTGTGTGTGTGTGTGTGTGTGTATGTCTGATGCTGGAGCAGGAGTGTGCATGTTTGTGGATGTGTGTGAGAGATACTAGAAGAGGTATATGTGTGTGGTGATGCAGGGGTGTGTGTGTGTGTATGTCTGATGCTGGAGCAAGAGTGTGCATGTGTGTGGTAAGGCAGGGATATGTGTGTATGTGTGTATGATGCTGGAGCAGGGGTGTGTGTGTGTGTGTGATGGTGGAGCAGGAGGTGTGTGCATGTGTGTGTGTGTGTATGATGTTGGAGCAGGGGTATGTGTGTGTGTATGTGTGTGATGTTGGAGCAGGGGTGTGTTTGCGTGTGTGTGTGTGTGCGTAAGATGCTGGAGCAGGGGCGTGTGTGTGTGTGTGTGTGTGATGCTAGAGCAGGGGTGAGTGTGTCTGTGTGTGTGTGAGATGCTGGAGCAGGGGTGTGTATGTGTGTGTGATGTTGGAGCAGAGGTGTGTGTGTGTGGTGAGGCAGGTGTGTGTGTGTGTGTGTGTGTGTGTGTGATGCTGGAGCAGGGGTATGTGTGTGTGATGCTGGAGCAGGGGTGTGCGTGTGTGTGTGTGTGATGCTGGAGCAGGGATGTGTGCATGCGCGTGTGTGTGTGTAAGATGCTGGAGCAGGGGTGCGTGTGTGTGTGTGATATTGGAGCAAGGGTGTGTGTGTGTGTGTGATGCTGGAGCAGGGGTGTGTGCATGCGCGCGTGTGTGTGTAAGATGCTGGAGCAGGGGTGCGTGTGTGTGTGTGATTTTGGAGCAAGGGTGTGTGTGTGTGTGTGTGATGCTGGAGCAGGGGTGTGTGCATGCGCGCGTGTGTGTGTAAGATGCTGGAGCAGGGGTGTGTGTGTGTGTGTAAATGCTGGAGCAGGGGTGCATGTGTGTGTGTGTGTGTGTGTGATGCTGGAGCAGGGGTGTGTGTGTGTGTGTGTGATGCTGGAGCAGGGATGTGCGTGTGTGTGTGTGTGAAGCTGGAGCAGGGGTGTGTGTGCGTGTGTGCGTGATGCTGGAGCTGGAGTGTGCGTGTTGAGGGGCGGGGCAGTGTCAGTGTCCTGTTCTTACTCTCTTCTTCCTAATGAGCACCCAGGCCCGAGCAGCCTGCAGTGGACCCAGAGGAGAGGAAACTGTCTGTCTCAAGCCCTCCTGTCTCAGACAGAGCCCAGCATGTGGAAGGTTGCCATCCAGCCTGCGTAGAGTCTGTTTTCTTTAGAGGCAGTCAGTCTGGTCCTCTACCGTTAAGACTTGCTCATTTAGAAAAAGAAAGCTACCAGCATTTAAATGAGGCAACGTTGCTTAGAAAACAAAAAGCACTGTGAAGTTCTTGCTGCCGGTTTGACCAGAGCAGAAAGACAGCGTTTACCCGCCAACACACGCCAGCCTCCGAGGGCATCTCTACTTTGACTGCAGAAGGTCTATTCTGTGTCATGTTCACAGAACTGGGTATAACCTCACAGTTTTCCAATTTGAACAGTGTTACTATACAGACTTATTTTCAGGCTATTCATTTTTGTTTTAGCCATAAATAGATTAAAATGAGTTGGCAAAAAAAAAAAAAAAGTGATACTTGTTACTTGCCAACACTTGTTGAATCAGTGCTGCAAACCCAGACTGAGAACTAAAGGGTCAGATGTCATGTGCTCCCTGGGTGGCATCTGCTCACACCCGGCCCAGACCTCTCTACACGTGCAGCTAAATCAAACTGTCTGCATTGCCCCAAATCCCACCAAGGCCCCTTCCAATCGCTCCCTGGGGACCCTGCCCCTTTGTGCAGAGCCCCAGTTCAGTGAGTGACATTTGTGATCGGTGATCCTGGGCTAACACTTGTTGCTGAGAACGAAGTGTGATTCACAAGCCAGAGAAAGTTCCACTGACAGTTCTGCTCCCTGGACAAGTCAAAGGTCACCATATACTCCACAGTGACACAGAGCCTGTGCGTGGAAATGCACCTGAGCTCTGGGGACAAGATTATGAATGAAACAGTCAGTATTCACCTAAATACGGCAAACCAGTAAGTGCTTCTTATTGGACGTGCTCAGGTCTTTACAGAGTGTACCGTCTACACACAAGGCATCCTGGCCGTTCACAGCAGGAACTTGTAAACCAGTTCCCCAGATGCCTGAGTGAATAACGACCCCATCGACAGCCTCTCCTTAGGAAGGGCTGCCGCTTCTCTTTAGAGGGGGCATGTTCTGCACAAGGTAAAGCAGAACAGTATCAGCAGAGCAGGGCAGCAGCATAAGAAGGAACGCCCTCAGCTCGCTGCTCAAGGCTCGCCAGGCACTGCCACCGCGTCCCTGCCCATAGCCCTCTAGGGACCTAGCTTGTGGGGACCCTCTGCCAGCATGTCGCTCAGAAGCTAGTTTCGTCTTCAGCCTCAGCGACTCCCTGCACACCCAGCACTGTCATCTCCGTCAGGATAGGATGGCAGCTTGCCGGCTACAGACCGAAACCTCCTGCTTCTGAAGGGGCTTTCAGCTTTCACGGCATAAACACAAGCAGTGCTTCCCAGCATCTCAAAGACCTTCCCCTTCCTTTCATCCTATTTAATGCAGCTGCCGGGAGCAGCGGGGCTCTGGCTGCAGCAGGCATTACAAAGGAAGCCGTCTTCACAGGCTCTTCTCCCCACAGCTTGCATGAAAACATGGGTTTTAATAACCGCAGGTCCCTGGATTTACTCGCTCCCAAAGGGACATTGAAGCCAGCAGCCCAGCTGCTGCAGCCTTGCCTTAATAAACGGAGAGGCAGCCAGCACTGTGCCTGCCTTACCCACGGCTCCAGTGCTCAGTGATTAGAGGAACCGGGGCTAACTGGAGACTGATTCTGTCTTCTTAGAATGATAGCGGCATTGTCCCGGACCGCCGGGCCAGCCCTCTCCCCCAGCCTCCATGGCAGTCAGGGTGCTCCTGGGGCTGCTGCCAGTCTAGGGAAGATAAGTGTCCCACTCATAGAGGCAGAGCAACCTATGCTGCGGGGAGGACGGAAGAGAGCCTGCTGCAAAGTGCCGAGGCGAGCTGCTCCCGGAGACTGACTAGTCGTGCTAACCGCTCTGGCTGCCTGCCTGAGGCCACCACACGGGTGGGAGTGCCTCTACCTCCAACGGGAAGTGGAGACCAGTCACCCTGGACTTACCAAGGCAGGACTCTGGCCGTGCTGCCTGCAGCGTCCAAATGCAAAGAGCAAGAGGCTTCTCAGCGAACGGGGCGACGTGCGCAGGGAGGAGGGTGGACCGTCCCTGCAGGAGAGCGAGGCCGCAGGCGGCCCAGCGCGCTCCCGGGCCGGGCAGGCACGGTGTGGACCAGGCGGCCACGGGGCTCCGCCAGACAAGTGCACTGCAGCAGGGCGGGCATGGGACTGCGATGCATGTCCCATATATTCAAGCCTCACAGAAAACACGGAGCTGGAGTCGACTCCGTGTGGATGCGGGGGCCGCCTGGCGCCAGGCAGGGAAGGGAGCCCCCCTGCTTGGGAGGGCACTGGCCCCGGGGTGGTGCACCTTCATTCTGCTGCTGCCCCAGCCCCCGGACCTCGGGTCCAGAAGGCAGGTGCTCGGCCTCCTGGTTTTCCAGAGAAACGTCTATAATCTCATTTCACAAATGATCCCCATTTAGACAGGAGCCACCTCTTGTGATGATATCATTTGCTCTAGTGGCCATAAATGGGCAACTTCCTGGGGAGCGTCAGCAATGCCGACGCGGCCTCTGGAAAGTGAGTGGGCAGGTCTGGCAGAGGCCCCGCCACCAGGCAGCTCCCAGTCCCGCTGGGCTCCCCGGGGTCTGAAAAGTTACAGCCCAGGGAAGCCTGCCACTGGCAGGCTCCGGACCACCTCCCTCCTCCTGGGCAGGAAGACAGGGCCCACCCGGCAGCCCCACGGGCCAGAGGCCCTTCCAGCGACCCAGGGGGCAGCCGGTCAGAGGCCCTGGGGCAGGTGTTCTATGGATGGCAGCGGCCGGGGGCCCATCACCCCGCTCCTCCAGGAGCCGAGCCCCGCCCCGTGGCCCTTACTCTTCAAGACTCGGTTGGAGGGACGAGGCAGAGCAGGACGGAGGTGCTCTTGGGCAGGGAAGTCCAGCTGGCCAAGCCCATCCTCTGAGGGGAGCCGTGGGCGGCTGGGAGCTGGGGTCAGTGTGGGCGCCCACGGAACACGGACAGCGAGGACCCAGGGCAGAGCAGGAGGTGCTGTCAAGCTGCCCCGCGGAGACCCCGGGAGGAGCCGGCAGACCCTGCGTGCAGACCCTTGGGATCTCCCTGCCCCTCCCCAGGATCCCAGCTCCCCATGCGGGAGAAGCAGTCCATCCACGCCGGGCTCCCTATTCCGGAGCCTGGTCAGCGTGTGAAGACCAAGGGTTTACAGCATGAGCCAGGATCCACTGCACACGCCCTGGGCTGTTCACCGAGGCTCTGGGGACCCTGCGTGCGTGTCTCTGGGCTCGAGTTGGCATCTGACCAGTTCCCAGCCCAAGTGCTGCTGACTGGGAGAGGCTCGTCTCCCAGAGCTGGCAGTTCATGGGGCACCCAGAGCATGGAATCCTCACCCAGCCCACCCTGCCACACTTAGAACACAGTTATAACAGGTCCCCACGAATGGGGACTCGAGTGAGCAACAACAAAGGGACCGTGGAGTCGGAGCGAGCTTGGGCCAGTCTTGGGGGCTTGTGGGTGCCCCGGCAGGGACCTTGCAGACACCCTCAAGGAGGACGGTGCCCGGCACACTGAGCTGAACACAAGGCGTATCCTGTGGGGACAGCACTCACCACCATCGCCCCAAACTCATGTCCACCTGGAACCTCAGAACATGGCCTTCCCAGGAACAGGATCTATGCAAATGTGACTGATCAAGGACCTGGAGACACAGCAATCGTGGACCCAGCATGGGCCCCAAGTCCAAGGACAGGCTCCTGGAGCATGGCATCCGCAGCCTGGGACCTCCAGGCCCCGCCAGCCACACCGAGGCCAGGGGACAGCACGGCTGGATCGGCCTTGGGTCCCCAGAAAAAACAAGCCCTGTCCACACCACGATGCTGGTCAAGGCCCCGGTCAGCACAATCCTCAGCCCTCGCCAGCCATCCTGGGCTGTGAAGCCCCAGGAAGCACATGCGAGTCTGTGTGTCCCGGAACATTCCCGCACCTACTCGGGGGTCAGCTCCCTGGGATGTCTCACACGGACTTCACGAGTAGCTCGGGGGCAGACCTGAGTCCCTGAGACCCTCCTGCCTGGCGCAGCAAGCTTCGCCAGCATCACTGGCTTGCTGTGGACATCTTCTCCAGGCTTTCCTGGAGCCCCAGGACCAAGAAACACCTCAACACTTCTGGCATTCAATACACGTGATTTACACTACTGACGACATTCTGAATAACAATCACTCACATCCTCACTGCATTCCCAGTCTTGGCGCCAAGCCTTCCTGTGCTATGCCCAGAGTGCCTTCTATGGGGCATGTTGCCTCTTTCTGAGGTTTCCTCTGACCCTAGAGACAGCAGTGAGGAGGAGGGGGTAGGGGAGGAGGAGGGGTGGAGTGGGGGAGGAGGAGAGGTGCCGTGGGGGATGAAGGGCTGCTCTGCATGCAACCCTCAGTCCATAAACAGAGCTTTGCTGAGCTGACTTACACACACCAAACTTCCAAACACAGTTCTGTTAGCTATTCTGGGGGAGGGGTAGACACAGGTAGGCGCTCTCATCTGGAAAACAGACTCAGGTGTGAGGTCACCCGCCAAGTCAGTCAGAGTCCCTCCACATCCCATCCTTCGCCCGAGGATCACCCCTCGGACCAGCCTCAGACCAGCACTGACCTCCTCCTCAGAAGTGTCCAAGGGACTCCAGTCCAGGGACCACATTTGAGACAGGTCCAGCCCCAGTGACACCATAACCCTGGACGTTAGTGAGTCCTAACCCGCTGGCCACCTCCACAGACGTCCTCTTCATCAATACCAGTGTCGGGGCTATCTCAATGCCACCCAAGATGTGAGACCTGCCGCATGAGTGGACAGTAACAGCCATGCTGAGTGAGCCCTGGGGACAGACTGGATTGCGCTCCACAGTATCTGGACAATTGCAGCCACGTGGCCAGTCCCTGGCAGGTGGGTAGTGTCACCCAGGGCCCCCCAAAGAGCAGATCTGATAGAGGATGGATCCGTGTACAGGTGAGAGAAAGCTTTTTTACAGCGAATGGGCTCATGTGATTATGGAGGCCGCCAAGTCCCATCAGCTGCTGCCCACAGACCCAAAACTGCGGTGGAGCAATTCAATCTGAGTTTAAAAGCTGAGACCCACGGGGGATGGGAAGGGGGAGAACCAGGAGAAGAGGAGGAGGAGAACCAGGGAGGGGGAGGGAAGTGGGGAGGGGGAGGGGAGGAGGAGAGGGGGAATCAGGAGGGAGTCTCACATTTGTACATGATTTTGTATATGACTACTTTAAAAACCATAGCTTTGACTAGATGGACCTTTGTAGGCAAATTAATGTCTCTGCTTTTTAATATGCTATCTAGGTTTGTCATAGCTTTTCTTCCAAGGAGCAAGCATCTTTTAATTTCATGGATGCAGTCAGCATCTGCAGTGATTTTGGAGCCCAAGAAAATAAAGTCTGTGAGTAAATCAGATCAAACACCCAACGGCAGCCTATCCCTGCGTCCACTACTCCACCTCACATGGCGACATGGAAAAGCCACGTAACACCCATCCGTCTCAAAGGAGCTATGGGTATGGAAACCACACTCTTTTTAGTGACTTTTTTTTTTCAAAACCATAAATTCATGCAGAACCACAAATCTAAAACACAAAGAACGAGTTTCATGCTGTCTGCAGCTCTACGCTGGAGCCCTAACAGAGATGAAATGCACATTGGTAAACAGGTGAACGGGAGCACAGAGCCCTTTTTAAATCTCCCAGCACCAAAGCCTCAACAAGTACTTTGCTTTGCTTAATTACACAAAAGATTATCTTTCTTTTTGTTTTCTCGGTCGCACATTTTAACCTCTAGTGTTGGTATCAATGAACATAGTCACAATTCTTTGGGAAGAAAGGCCACATGCTGTTCACAAGTAAATCTCATTCAGAGAAAATTATCCCAGAGGCTCTCTTGTCTGCATGGTATGTTTAAAACCTCCAGAGGATCTTGTGGGTGTTCAGAATAGAGAGTCCCAATCTTCTTTCAGCGGCAGACATAAGAATGAAGAGTCAGACCAGCTAGTAAGTTACAAGGACAACAAGGAACCTGCAGAGTCCTTAGAGCAATGCTGTTTTTAACTACAGAGGGAGACACAACTAGTCCATTGATGATCTGTGCCCTGGCTGACACAGCTATTAGAATGGAAATAATTCAGCAAAATTGCAAACACATGCAGCACGTGAATCTTTGGGTTAATACGAACTCTACGTCATCCAAGTTTACCTGTGTTAGAATGTATTTTAAGTTGCTCATGTTGCCTAACAATCTAAATTGATACAAACTACTAACTTCAATTCATTGTAACTACACATCTATCCAGTAAGGACTCCACGTGTCCCACAGTCAAAATTATTTTGGGGTTGAAAACTTTGAGGCCTTAGAGATGAAACTTTGCAGGAATCACCTCACAACTCCCAGTCATTTTCATGTGGGTGAAGTGTTCATCTCACAGGGTGCTTATCAAATCAGGGTCTGACTATTCCCACTGACCCTGAGTCCTCAGCCTGGACACAGAAGAACTGTCTCCAACTCTTCAAGGGGCTCTCTCTTTACAACACATTATCTCTAGGCTGGCTGTATTCATTGGAAAATGAAGGAGATTAAGTGGGGATAACTTGTTACTGTGCTGCCCACCAGGCTTTCAGAAGCTACATGGGCGTGATTGCTTCTATTCACTGCAGGCTGTCTGGCGGGTGGTGGTAGCTCCAGTCTACAACTGAGGACACGGGTCTGTCCAGAAAGTGGCTTCCGGAGCTGCTCTCTGGCCCGGTCAGAACGCAGGTCATGCTGTGTCCCGCTCCAAAGTCAATGTCACGGCCAGGGCAATGCTAACAGGACTGCCAGCATTAAACCACACCTGCCCCAAGTCACCCTGTCTCTCTGCACACTTCCTCCTGTTGCCACTGGGACCTCTGAGTTGGGTCCTGCTGGCTCGAGAGAGAATGCAATCTTTCTGTCCAATAGCAACCAAAAGAACAAAAGAATAACTCCCTGAAATGCACACCCCAAACCAGAAAAGCCCTGAAGTCAAAACCAAGGCAATAAATACCCCCAGAAAAGAGGAGCCTATTGGGAGGAAGCTGGGGAGGCCAGAGCAGAGAGATGGGCAGAGCCAGTCCCTCCCCAGGGTACACAACTCAGGCAGCAAAACGGAACTCTGAAACATACAGACTTTCAAACTCTGTGCATGCTCTGACATCACAAGTGGATGACCCAGTGGCCAGGCCTCTCAGAAAATGATTCCACATCATGCACTTGACAGAGACCATTTACTCCAAACGTTGTCATAAGAAACAGCCTGCGGAGCATGAATCATAATTTTTTAAAACCCTCTTATTACGAGTTGTTTAATAACAGAGGGATACAGAGAGCTGCAATATACAGAGGGTTGGCCTCAGGATGAAATTTGGTCCTGATATGATTCCACTGGGAAGACGTGGAGCTCTCCCGCTGTGAATGCTCACCCTCCACACCAGCTCCCTGCCACAGCCCCCCACAGCCTCCTCCGAGGAGACATGGAGCTCTGCCGCCCTGCAGCCCCGCTGTCCACACTGCCTCCCTGCCACAACCCACCACTCAGGTCTGCATCTCAACACCACCTTCACCAAGACCACACCGGTTCAGTATGCCCAAAGCCTCTACTCTGTACTCACATGGCCATTTAGAAATTGAGAAACTGAGGTTTACAGACTAGATATTTTGCCCACGTCTATGAAGTATGAATCCAGTTCATACTGGAGTCAAGGCCAGTTCTGTCAGACTCTCCCAGCAACTTCCCGAGTGGAACCAGCCATCACACAGTCCCACATTGGAGGCCTGCTGCGGTCGGACTCCTGGTGTGGCTGGACGAGGGCCCAGTAGAGAGTGAACCCCAGGAGGGCCGTGCCCACTGTCCTGGGGCAGCTCTGGCACTGACAGAGGACAGGCGTCCGGCTGCACACTCTGAAGGAGAACTGTCTGTCAACAGGACTGTTCAGTAATGCAAACATATTTATTATCTAACTCAAACATTAAACCACATAAAGCCCAAACATTACATGGGTAGAGAGCTTGGATCATTTATCACCTTATACTCAAGAGCAGAAGAAGGAGATTCGAAAAGTTTGAATGATTCTAAGTCACAGTCCTTAAAGTTTAAAATGAAAAATAGAGATTAGTTTGCCAGTTTAGTAGGCTGAAGTCCTTAATGAACTCACCTTCCATCTCCCCTAGAATAGATCTTATCAGCCCTGATCCACTAGCAACCACTTTATGTTGTGAAACTGTTGTATTTCATCACGTTACTGGACACGTAACAAAGTGTCTCCTCTACCAAACTGTCTGTTTCATAGATTTGATTTCTCAGTAAAACGTTTTGGGAAGTTGATCCTACGTGTGTAACTGTTTTTCTGAGCATGTGACACCTCAGCATGTATTGCTGTAAAAGCAAACTATTAATTTTGCATGTGCAATTTAAATGCTCAGTGAAGAAAAATCTATTTTTGTGTGTCATGGGGTAAGAAGGCTGTTATTATTTTGTTCCAGTGCTTTATATAAAACAAACAAACAAAAAGCATTAATGAAAAAAGCTGACGATAAAAAATCTTTCTAGGTACGTTATGGCTCTTCTTTACAATTTAATTATTTGGGAGGAGATTGTTCTCAGTCCACAAAACAGTTTTAAATCTTGACAACTATAATAGAACAAAACTACAACAAGGCAAAAGAGTAAATATAAATGTTCGAAATAATTTTAGTTTCTGAGAAATTAATTTCTACAGTTTTGTTTTATTTAAATTAAGCAGTCATTCATTATCTGACAACTTCTGGGCATTCAATCCTGGAGGAAAGGACAAATTGTTCTGTTTAATTTTTCTAGTACTAAGAAATTCCATGGATACATAAATATTTGCCCTGACATAATATATTCTAATATACAGTGAGTTAGAATATCTTGATGATCCAGTGATCCAAAGACTGATGTGTGTGCGATAGTAAAACCAGCCCCCAAATCCTAGGAGGAATTGCTCCCTACAAACTCAAGATTTTCATCTAAGAATGAAGCTCGGTCATTTAATACAAACACTAAAATAGCAGGGCACAACTTTTAAATACTATGTTTGAATACATACGTAACCACTAGGGCTTTATGCGTGCATTTTTCTGTCACTCTGTGTGTAGGTGCATATGTTCTAACTGGGAAAATGAAAATAAGAAATAAGTAAAAGAAGAAACCTTCCAAGAAACACTGTGGCAAACTCTTAGCCACCAATTTCAGCACTTTTGATGGTGAACAGGTCCCAGAAATCAAATGTTAATCTTGAAACCAGGAAATGAATCGAGTGTAACAATCAAATTAGTTGCAGCACTAACGACAGGTTCTTTACACAAAAAGACCCAAACAAAAGTTAAATTCCTCAAAAGGCCCCTTTTCATCTTTTGGCAAATATAAACCTTATAGTCCTTGCTCTCAGCGCAGCGTGGAACAAGTTTCAATAAATAGAATGAGAATCCATTCTGTTAAGAAGGGAAAACTACAGTGATGATTATGGAAAATAAAATATTAAAGTTTGGTTGTTAAATATTATAATGATTTTTTGCTACTTGCCAACCTGCAGTGGTTGCAGGCCTGGTTGCTATGGCGACATCCCCGCTACTTCCCAGTATGTCAGGCAGAATGACTTGGGCCGTTTGCAATTCAATCAAGGAATTACCCTGTTTCCTACTGCAATACCCATCAACCAACTCAATCCAGGATCATCCTGCTTCCTGGCGCAGCATCCATTAACCAATTCCTGCTGGTCCTCAGGGCTCCAGTTTTGTTCTTCTGAGACATTCTTCATGCTCCACACATGTAAAACTAGATCATTTCTCTTCTCATTTTCTCAGGACTGGTTTCAAGGATGTCTTGGCCGCAGGACCACGACAAAGTCTGGGGTCCTGCCTGCCCTCCTGTGAGAGCTTCTAACTTGCTTGCTGAGTATGTGTGAGGCATTTATGTTGCCTCAAACCTCAAAGGAGTCATTTGAGGAAGGCACTGTATTGATTAGGAACCTGAGGACTAAACAGTTTGCCCAAAGGGACAGAGAAGGTTCCAGGTCACCCACGATTTAAGTCTGAGTCTTTCAAATACCCCACATTTGCAAAATCAAACAGAAAGGATCTCTTCATCACTTTTGAAGGAAAAAAAAAAAAAAGCAAACAGCAGTGCACATTAGACCTACTTCCTGTGTCTGTAAACACACCCACGTATGAATTAAAGCTCAGCCTGATGGTGTAATAACTCCACAATGAGAAGGAAAGTCGACAAATGTACTAATTATGTCACATCCTTGGTTCTCTTCCTAGGTTCATACATTTGCTTAACCTGGGCACCTGGGCTTGCTGCATAGTCAGGCATTTGGGGAAAGGCCCTGAGTTTGAAATCTGAGACTATGGAAGACCTACAGGCATTTCTAGTCTCCTGGAGGAAACTGTAAGCACCTGATGCTCCTGCAGGTCCTCTCTCAGAAACGAAACCCCCTTTCTGGAACACTGTAACTAAGCCCATCACGTGGAGCCAAGCTCCGAGCAGACCCCATAAGTGACCAGGTCACCAAAACGGGCGGGGGTCCAGGGAAGGTCAGTCACAGAGCAGAGGGCTGCCCCACACGAGTGCCCCTCACTGCCCCCGGTTCAGCCTCGTGACCTGGCCCCTCCAAAGACTCTGCCCAGTGACTTATTTCCTCTGCATGTGCCCGGGTGCACCAGCCACCCCAACAGGACCCCTCAGTATCCTCCTCTGAGTCTCAGCACCGACTATTCCATGAACAGGATGTGCTGCGCGTTATGAGCTGTGACATGCTCTCTCCCCGAGTATCTCTGAGGTCAGCGATTACAGTTCTTCCACTTAGAACATCCCACAGCTCTTACCACGCACTGTATGTAAATGAATCCTCAGTGCTTGTGCAGAGACGAAATAAAGGCCTGAGAAGAAGGGAAGAATAGAAAGAGAGAGAGATCCCTTGACGGTGATGGAGCCCATTCTACACGGCGTCCTACCTGAGAGGGGTGTGGGGCTGTGAGTCAGGCACAGGCTGGTGGACAGCGGGGGCCCTGAGCCCCTTGACAACACATCTACCTGTGGAGCTCAGCGCTCAACAACCCACCTGGGAGCTAAGCTGGACTTTGGAGGACACGGGTTAGATGGGGCAAGCCTGGCTTCTCCGCCTCCCTGGGGACTTCACGTGGAGTGCATGGGAAATCATAAATATATCTGCACCTACACTTTTATGAATTCCTAGCAGGTCAGAATTTAAAACAAGCCTCCAATAGCTCTTCCACTCCACCTCCATTCAGAGAGGAAGGAACCCTGCCCAGCAAGGCCCAGGGCCCCTCAGAGGGGCTACGGGGGCTTCCTGGAGACCTCTGGACAAGCAGGGCTCCCCCATAAGACTAAGTCAGAAAAGCCCAAGTGACAAGGGGACCGGACCTGACTTTACTGTCCACACAGCGATCGGGGAGCTGAGAGCTCAAGAAGCGCCGCTAGGATGAATCATGCAGGAGCAAATCCTTCACCGCACGCACATCAGTCTAAAATTCTCTCTTGTGTGTTTTTAATAAACTATTCTTAGTGCGTCATCTTATAACGAGGCATTAAGGCTAGTAAGATCTGGGCCCGCACGCTGAACATACATCTGTCTCCACATGTGCCCATGCTGTGCGATCACTTTACATCAAGGATAAAACAGTCTTGTATTGAGGACACCTTGTGGCCAAGACGACATGGGCAGCTGCCTTCAGCCAAGTGGCTCCTGAAAGCGCTGTGTGGACCCTGGGGCCAGCTCTCCCGGGAGGCTCTGAGACTGGCGGGTGCCTGGGCGTCACCTGGGGAGCGCCCTGCTTGGCTGCACGCCCACCCCGGGCTGCGCCCCGCCCCCGGCTGCGCCCAGCTCCCGCGCCCCGCACCCGGCCACCACTGCAGGCTCCATGGGGCCCCTGTGGCTCCGTATCCAAGTCTGTCAGGGAGCTCGTGCAAAATGCAGGGTCTCTACCCCCGGGACCCGATGCACCAAGGTCTCTGAGAATATGCACTTCAAGTCAGAGAAAACACTGAGCCTTCTCAACACACATGTGTTCGTAGGTGTTGCTATATGTCACAGCGAAAATTTTTAACTAAAGATTAAGAAAAGGGGACGGGGTTGGGAAAAAAATTCATTATGTGTACATGAAATACTCATAAGTGTTAAACTCATATAGTATAGTAACACTTAAAACGGCTGCATTTGTATGTTACAATTTATGGTTGATGGTTAAAAGCTGGTTGGAGCCCTAGGCGCAACAAGCCCAAGTCTGCCCTCTGCAGATGTGAGTCCAGTGTGCGTGTGCTGCTGTGCATGCATGGCCGCGGCCCTGCAGGTCCACATCTACTGTCGCATGCAGTGGCTGCCATTTAGCCTCGGTGACAGCAAGTGTTTCAGAGCTGGATGTGGGGTCACAGAGGATATTCTTCTTCTATGTGTCTTACATTCAGAAAACTAAGATCACGGCATCTGGTCCCATCACTTCATGGCAAATAGATGGGGAAACAGTGGAAACAGTGGCTGACTTTATTTTTCTGGGCTCCAAAATCACTGCAGATGGTGATTGCAGCCAGGAAATTAAAACATGCTTACTTCTTGAAAGGAAAGTTATGAACAACCTAGATAGCATATTCAAAAGCAGAGACATTATTTTGTCAACAAAGGTCTGTCTAGTCAAGCTATGGTTTTTCCAGTAGTCCTGTATAGATGTGAGAGTTGGACTATAAAGCAAGCTGAGCATCGAAGAATTGATGCTTTTGAACTGTGGTGTTGGAGAAGACTCTTGAGAGTCCCTTGGACTGCAAGGAGATCCAACCAGTCCATCCTAAAGGAAATCAGTCCTGGGTATTCATTGGTAGGACTGATTTTGAAGCTGAAACGCCAATACTTTGGCCACCTGATGCAAAGAGCTGACTCATTGGAAAAGACCCTGATGCTGGGAAAGATTGAGGGCAGGAGGAGAAGGGGACAACAGAGGATGAGATGGTTGGATGGCATCACTGACTCAATGGACATGGGTTTGGGTGGACTCCAGGAGTTGGTGATGGACAGGGAGGCCTGGTGTGCTGTGGTTCATGGGGTCACAAAGAGTCGGATATGACTGAGCAACTGAACTGAACTGAATTGATGTGTCTTACCTTTCCCACAGTAAACCAGAGTGAAAATCACAATGAATTTAACTTTAACACAGGAGAAAAGGCTAAGTATTATTCTCATGGGATATTAAGTAAGGAGTTTAGCAAGATGTACAGACATCTCGTGCTGGCTGAATACTTCTATGTGGGGGGACCCTGGGTGGAAACCAAGAAGGAAAATGTGCCCAAACCTTAAAGGCCCTAAGATTACCCAGGCATAAGAGGCCTCATATTCAAAGCATTTAAATTTCTAACACTGCTCACAGTGTTATCATACATTTTCCCAGTAACTTAAGAGAAAATGGATATAAAATCCTTACAGTATAAAGAGTCAGACACAATAGGTTTTTAGTAAATTATTGATGACATCCTCATCACCATTCTCCCCTGGGACATACTTATAGGAATTTATCCTAAAACAGGATGTAACTTCTTAATGACAGAGACTTCACTTTGTCAATCTCTTATCAATGTCATTTTGAAAATTCTATAATTTACCATGAGTGCATGTGCATGCTCAGTTGCTAAGTCATGTATAACTCTGTGATGCCATGGACTGTAGCCCACCAGGCTCCTCTGTCCATGGGGTTTTCTGGGCAAGACTCCTGGAGTGGGTTGCCATTTCCTTGTCCAGGAGATTTTCCTGACCCAGGTATCAAATGCAGGTGTCTCTTGCATCTCCTGCATTGGCAGGTAAATTCTTTACTACTGCACCACCTGCGAAGCCCATAATTTATGATACTTCCTGAAAAGCTGAGTTCCAATTGTGACTCAAACAGTAACTCCGTGGCTATTTTTCCATTTTTCTCCTCTGTAGATGGCTCACGTTGTATCGATACAGTTGGGGAAATCGCTTACTCACAGTTATAGGTACACTGAGTTTTAAAGCCAGAGGGAGTCCCCAGGGGAACAGCTCATGGCAGCTTCTCATTTTTCAGAAGAAAATAAGAGACCCATGAGGGGAATGAGTTGCTCCTGGACGTTGGGCTTCAGTGGCAGAACCGTAGACAAAGCCACGCCCACTGATGCCCTGTCTGGTCCCAGACCCCTGTGATCTCGGGGCCCCAAATCAAGCACATTATTTCTACCCAAAGAATCTAACCTGACCAATGATCCAGACTGTGTGCTCCAAGTACACAAGACCAGTATTCATCACTGTACTCTCTGGTTATAAATCACTTTAAGCAGAAAAGGTAAGACCCGGCCACACACGCTGGGCGCCTCACAGGGACAGTCTCAGGTCTCTCTTGGCTCATAGAAAGTAGGCATAACTCACCAGTCACCACTGTCAGCACAAGGAGGCAAGTTTTTAAATCAGCCATTATGACACCAGGAGAGCCCAACTCAGAACAGAGAACGCTGGTTCTGTAGTCAGATGCGGCGCAGCCAATTTCCACCCTCTTCACTTACTTCCTGCTAAACCAGGACTGTGTCCTCCTCTTTAAAACAATAAATAACCTCACGGGACAGCGAGGGGTGGTGGGAACACATACCATGCCCGCCCTGCACCATTTGCGTGTGTTACACACACGTCCCCACTCAAACCATACGCCATTCCTATCAGGGAGGTTTTTCTTTGCAGATTAAGAACCTGAGACATTCCCTGGGTCAAACAGTCCCCAGCTGGCACTTTAACCCATGCAGGTGGGCCCCAGACCCTGAACTACTCATACACAATGCGCTGGAATGATGTCAAGTCCACTCCTGAAAGCCTTAAGACTCTAAGATGTTCAAGCAAGAAGGAAAGATTACATTTCATCTCTTCACACAAGGCAGGCATGAAGATCTATGGACGAAATCTGAGAGCTCCAAAATAAACCATTACAGGCAATTTTCTACAAGGATGTCAAAACCATTCACTGCAGGAAAAACCAGCATTTTCAACCAGTGGCCCTGGGCCAACTAGATTCCCACAAGTGAAAATAAGGAGTTGGATCCCTACCTCACACCATACATAAAAATTATTCAAAATGGACTGTAGATCTATGTGTAAGAGCTGCAACCACAAAACTCTTAATAGGAATAATTCTTTGTGGCCACATTCAATGATTTTTTTTAGACACTACAGAAACAGCTCAAGTGACAAAAGACAAAAATAGGTAAATTGGATTTCATTAAAATTCAAAATTCTTGTGCTGAAGATACACCATCAAGAAAGTCAAGAGACAATACTCAACACGGGAGAGAACATTTGCAAATTATAAACTGATAAG
Organism: Bos grunniens; assembly: GCF_055505025.1. NCBI lineage: Eukaryota > Metazoa > Chordata > Mammalia > Artiodactyla > Bovidae > Bos > Bos grunniens. Next base: position 1,958,461 of record NC_141191.1, on the reverse strand, counting down.
AAACTTGTATCCAGAATATAGTAATTGTTCTTACGAATCAGTAACAAAAAAACAAATAATGTAATTTCTTTAAATCAGCAAAGGATCTGAACAGACACTTCTCCAAAGAAGATATACAAGTGGCCAATAAACACACAAAAAGATTCTCAACATGATATCTTTCAGGAAAATGCAAGTTAAAACTACAGATACCTCTGTACATTTACAGAATGTCTATCATAAGAGACAGATGATAACAAATGTTGGCAAACATGTGGAGGCATAATCCTCATGTTTGCTGGTGGGAATGCAAAATGGTGCAGTCACGTGAGGACCAGCGCGGGGCTCCTCAGGAGTCAGAGTCACCATACGACCCAGGGATTCCTTCTGGTTTTATACCCAAGAGAAAAGAAATCATGTGTCCACATACATGTTGTTCACAGCAACATTATCCAAAATACAACAGCAAGAAAAAAAAGAAACAATGCAAACGTCCATCCATTGATGAGGAGATAAATAAAACATGGCATAGCCATATAACAGGTTATTATTTGGCAATAAACGGTACTAATATGTCCTAAAACACAGATGAAACTTGAAGCTTTGCTAAGAGAAAGAAGCCATACCAAAGACCACATATCATATAATTTTTTATATAAAATGCTCTCAATAAGCTAATATACAGAACCAGAAGGTAGGTTATTAGCTGCCAGGAGCTGAGGGAGGGGAAAGTGAGTGGAGACCGCTCATGGGACAGGTTTCCTCCACCGGAGACAGAAACTGTCCTGGAAAGAGTGCCGTTGTGGTGCAGCTGGCACGGTGGCCAGTTCTGCACGGAGGCTGAAGTCTGCTGAAATGTGTACTTGAGTCAATGTTACAGTATGTGGATTATATCTTAGTGCCACTGTTTTCAAACCTTATATTGTGTTTTGACAGAGCAGAAAAGCAGACGCAGCCTGGCGCCTCCCAGCCTGGCGCTTACCCAGTGACCACTCACTGGACACCTGGACGTCCAGGTGAACCACAAGGTGAGCAGAGCACCGACAGCCTCTGTCCTACCCTGGTCCTCAGGTGTGAAGGGCGTTACACCACACTGACACTCGTGAAACTGAGGCCATGGACAGATGCTGCTGTGAGGGCGACAGGACACACGCGCTCACACGTGTGCTCACAGACACGCACTCACACACGTGTGCTCACACACACACACTCACACACGTACTCACATGTGCTCACACATGCACTCACACGTGTGCTCACACACGCCCTCACACACGTGTGCTCACATGTGTCACGTGGGACACTGGGGCATTGAGGTGGAGAAAGCATGCACACATCGTGAAAACCCACCAAAACACCCACATTTGAATGTATTATTACTTGGGTGTCTCTGGTGAACTTTTTAACATAGGACATTTCATGCAGCCAGTTCCAAGGACACACACACCCCTGCAAAGCCACAGACACACAGGGCTGGGGGCTCGGGGGGTTTCAGATCAGAAATACAAATCCAAAGGAGCAGAGACTTCCGACTTAGAGGTGCCGTGGAATGTGCATCCTGGTAAGATGCACATTTTGACATTCTTAACAGAAAACAGCAAAGCAAATGCTTTTATACCATACAGAGTTAGAGACTGCAGTAGAGGCAGAACAGAAATGAAACCATTAGGGAAATAAAGGTAATTAAACTCACATTATGCTTCAAAAATAATGTTTTTGTTAATAACTGTTAATAACTGCCTGGTATTATTCTATTTACCACCAATTTACTGGCGACTGGACAGCTTTGCTACTGCTGGGTTGCATGTTGTAATTTCTAATGGAATAAATCAACAAAATTGAATAGCAAATTTCTAGTCTTCCTCACCTAGTCATCCTCCACCAACCAAACCCTGAACACATTCACCTCCTGCACCCCTCACTGCATAGCGGGGACGTGGGCACAGAGAAGCTGGACCACGGCGGCGGGCCCAGGCGCAGCCCCGAGCGACCCCCTGGAGGGGAGCCCGGCTCTGGAAAGCTCCCTCAGGACGCGGCCGGAGGCCCCTCCCACACCAGGCCCTCTGCGTGCGCCACAGAGCAGACAGCAAGGCAGATGAGAGCGCATCCCGCGGAGCTGACGGTCTCCTACAGGAGGTGAGGAACAGAGCAAATGTGCTCACTTTTTCGTGGGCAGAAAAGAGGAAGAAAATAGATTTATGTGTTGAGGCCTCTAACACAGTCAGGAACATGCATGTCAAACAGAGATAAAAGCATCGAAAGTAAAGGAGGGGATCCGGGGACGGGGTGAGGTGACAGGCGAGCCCCGGGGGGCAGGGACAGGGGAGCTCACGGGGCTGAGAATCAGCTTGGTAGCCAGGATCCCAGGGCCTGGGGAGGAGGGAGGCAGCAGCCACAGAGTCGGGCCTTTGGGGGATGCAGCCCCGGGTTCTGCCGGCACGGGAGATGGGAGCTTGGGTTTACTGGAAGGAGGGTTCAGAGTCCTGTGTCCGGGAGGCTCCTGGGGCAGCGGTGGTGAACGCCAAGGAGGCACCCTGGGGCTCTGCTCTCTGCCCTCTCTCACGTGCACCTGCAGCAGACCAGGCCAGGCACTGCTGTCTTTGTGGGGTTCACTTTCATGAGATAAAGACAGTAAGCAGCCGACAGAGACTCATGGTCAGAGGTTGAACCATTACAGACTCCAAGTCATGAAGAGCGTTTCCTGTGAACTCAAAGGAACCCAGCCTGGACTTGCTTCCTGCCAGAGCTGCATGATGGCTTCCAATCCCGGGGCCACAACCCGGCACACGAAGCTGCCCACACGGATGCCGTGCCCACAAGTGTGCTGTGAGGGGTGTGGCTAGGGCCGCAGTCTCTGGCAGGTCTGAGGGGAAAGGAAGGTGGACAGAGCCCACCTGGGGGCGACGCCTATGGGGTCCCCCACCTGCCGGCACAGAAGCCCTCCCTTTCAGGGCCGGTGCTGACTCCACAGGCAGGTGGACGGCTCCACCTAGGGGACATATCCGTCCTAACCAGGGCTCTTGGGGAGCTGTCCCGGGTGGCCACGGCAGGCTGGTCAGAGTCATCACTCTGGGATTCGCCCCCATCTGCCAGCAGCTCCCACAGCAGACGTGGGGTCCGTTGCCCGGCGGCAGAAATGGGGCTGGGAGGAAGCCCCTCCTGCCCGCAGGCAGGCCACCTCCTCCAGATGCCTCCCAGCTCACCACTGTCCTACTGCTCTCAGGCATGTCCAGCACTGAGGCCACGGCTCCCAACTCTGTGGAAAACCCAGGAGCAGGGCAAGGGTTGAGTGCATCTGTCCAGAAAGCGATCAACTCCGTAGTGATGCTTCCCTACATTGACATCAGCATCATGGTCTGGCTCTGACTCCCTGTTCCACCCCAGACAAGAGGTGCCCATTTTTTAAAGAGGGGGAACCCTCTTGGCACACTGACAGCAACAAGATGTAATGTGGAAACATGAGGAGAGGTTCCAAGAACTCTAAGGGTCACACGAGGCCCCGAGAGTGGCTGACGGAGGAGCTGAGCTGGGGGAACACCCCAGCACGTCCAAGCCCCAAGGTGCAGGTGTGCTGGCCAGCCCCCCAGGATGCAGGTCCTCACTTCAGTGGGGAGAACACCTGGGAAAGACAGCTGCGTGTCAGGACGGGTGGGACTGCCAGGTCTGCATGCGAGGCCGCCGCAGGTGCACAAGCAGGGCTGCAGCCACAGCGGGTCTGGGAGACCCCGGCGGGCACCGAAGGAAAGGAACACGAGAGGCAGGTGGGAACCAAACCCCTTCAGGAAGCTTGCGATCAGAGCCCGAACATGTGGCAAGACCTGTGTTAATAAGCCCATGCGCCTGACCCCCAGCATTTCTAGGATGAAGGATAACACCATGGCTTTGACAGGATGATCTTGAAGCTGTCCTGAAAGATGTCCATTCCCTGGTAAAATCAGCTGACAGGTGCTAATGCTGAACCTGTCTTATTTCCCCAAATTTCAGTGACCCTACAGTTATATCTCAGCTTACAGTTTTATTTAAAATCAGCCCATCAAGGGTCAAGAGCAGATAGCAGGTACCTGCCCTAAGGTAGAAGGAAGAGAATTCTGCACCTCTCCCCAGATCCGGCAAAAATTCGAAATGCATCCTTGGCCTGTAACAGAAACTGCCCGAGGTGAAGGTCTGGGTGCGTCCCACGCACCTTGATTACGGCAGCATCCTGATCGTCAAGTTCTGCTGGATCACAGGGGCCGAGACCCACTGACAGCCCCCCAGGGAAAGGCCTCTCCGGGTCGCCGGTCAAGGGCCATGAGCAGCTCTCTGCTGGATTCATGCGGCTACTGTCCAGCACATCCTGACACTGGTGTTTCCACAGCGGTTATCCCTGCTTGGAGCACAGCCAAAGCGAGGACATCGGGGTTAAGACAGAATTTCTGGAAAATCATAGACACATATTCATCATGGGATCATTCCACCAGGTCAGGCCCCTGAAGGCATAAAAAGTGGGCGCAATGAGACAGACAAACACTAGTCCCTCAAGCAGATGGAGACCCTTGAGAAACCCACATGCACGTGACACCACCCACAGAATCCTCAGACCTCCTCGCTAAACTGTCTGCTTTTCTGAGAAATGACCAAGTTTGCTGTGAACAAACATCAGCTCACAGCTACAAGAACAGTCCTGCCCCACGCCATCATCTGGACTCTCGCCTGGTTTCAGATTTGGTTGCAGTTCTGTTACTTCTTCCAAAAGTCTAATTTCACACAGAAATGGAGGCCACAGGGAAGAAAGCCGCGAAATTAAATCATGAACCAGAGAGGTCTTTTAATTTACCCAAATTAGGAAACTCATAAGAGACTTACTTTCTGAGGATTATTGCTAACTTTTAATATTTATTTATTGCCCTAAATGCTATTTAAGAATTATCCCGTTCTGCCACTTGGTTTCCAATTTGGTGTCTAGCAGAGGCTCCTCTAGGGAATCGAAAATCATGCTTTCACGGGCGGCCGGTGGCAGTCTTGTTTCTTTCCTCAAGTTCAGGCGGCTGTCCTCAGCACTGTGTGAAGCTCCCGGCACACACACCACTGCAGACTCAGGGCCCGGGGTCATTCTTGGGCAGAACTCGCTAGAACCAGGCCACCAGCACACAAAGGGGAAGGGTTGCCTGGAAGACCCGTCTCGGCAGTTACACACCCTCAGCGAGCGTATGATGGAGGACCGCCAGCCACCAGTCTCCCCATCCACATAGGCTCTGCACCCACCAACCCTGCCCACGGACGCACCCCCAGCCCACCTGACATGACACCCTGCCCATGGACGCACCCCTGGCCCACAGACGCACCCCCGGCCCACCCAACACGACACCCTATCCACGGACGCACCCCCGGCCCACCCGACACGACACCCTGCCCACGGACGCACCCCCGGCCCACCTAACATGATCCACTCGTGGCTCACAAGCACATGAACCTGGCAGTCTCTCAGCTCTGCAGCTCCACACAGGGTTCCCCTGCCCTGAATCAACCTGTTGGCTCCATGCCTGGGAAACCTGCCACCTTTCTGTCTGCAAGGGCTCAGCTTAGACCAGCAGTTCTCAGCTGTGGTCACCCGACCAACAATGCAGGAGCCACCTGGGAACGCACCAAAACCGCAGCTGCTGTGCCCCCCACCCAACCTACTGAATCAGCAACTGGGGGGGGGGGAGCTCAGCTGTCTGAGCGACAGTAAGATCCCCTCGCACCTGGGGCTGATAGTGTTTGTCCGACCAGCAGGGAGACGTCGGCTTGAACCCCTGAGTGGCCTCAGGAGGTTCCGGAAGCCAGGTCTGCGTGTTTCTCTTTGGTTAACCTTCTAGGATGACAGCTCTCCAAGGAGCCGGCTGTCGCTCACTGAGCAACACACGCGGCTCCCAGGAACCACAGGCGCTAAAGACACTGCAGAAGCGCCCCCTAGCGAGGACTTTGAGAGTAACACACACGTGGCCCTGGGGCCCTCGCAGGCAGGTCCCACCTCCAGGAGACATCAGGGCCGATACCATCCCCTTCGATCCACACAAGCAGGCCCTGCTGGGCTCCAGGGGGCAGGGGTCAAGGAGAGACCCCGAAAGTCTGACAACCAAATTAGAGTGGGGGCAATGCTGGCCCCCAAGGATGGGCAGCTCACTCTCCTGAAGGATTTGAGTAAGACCTGTAGGTGTAGACAGGCTTACCCAGGCTTCCCAAGAGGTGGTAAATAAAAAGGGAGCAAAACGGGGCAGTGGGCAGGGGGTGGGGTGGGAGGGACCCTGTGCCCCAGGGAGGCAGGGCCCTGAGCTCCTTCCACTCCTTCGTCCTGGAGGCAGCACCATGCCTCTGCCTGCCCACTGCCCAAGGTGGGAACAGTGCAGGCCCGGAGATCACGTCTGGCATCAGGGCACGACACAGGGCACAGAGCCTCCCTGCATGGCTGGGGGCCCCATCAGGCTGATGAGGAAGAGAAGCTGAGCCCAAGCATCCCCAGGGGAAGGTAACCACACGTCCATGTCCAGCCGCAGTGAGCTGCTTCCAGACACAGCCATGGGCAGATAACCCCTCCTCTAGTTTCCGAGAGTCCCTGTGCTGAGCACATCTGCACTCTGATTTTACTTGCGTCTCCCTGGTCCCATCTCTCGATGGCCTCCTGGCTGACCTCACAGGCTCCAGCACGTCCCCTCCGTGCCGCCAGCCTTCCATCCAGAGGGACCTTCTGAGAATACAGTCACTCCTCTGAGCAGAACAGCACCAAGCTCTAGGTCTCCACGAAGCAGCCGGGCCACGCCCACACCTGTCACAGGTGTCCCGCTCCTGCCTCACCAGCTACCTGCCTTCCCCACACACCTGATTGACTCATGCTGCCCCTGAACACACCTGTCCAGGAGACCAGACGCATGGGCTCCACAGCACCTGGGAGCTGCTGCTCTGCCCGCAGCTGGTTCTGGCATCGTGTTTGTTCCCCTCCTGAACAAACAGGCCAACGCGCAGGGCAGGAACGAGAGCTCTGAACACGCGCTCAGATCTGCTTCCAGCTTCCTCTGTGTTTCTGGGCTTCACTCACCTGTCCTCCCCGGTCCCCCAACACGGATAGAAGTGGGCTGAGCCATGTGTCTGCTATGAGAAGCGTGTGGTGTGAGCCTGGAGCCCGGGCCAGGGGACGAGGAGCTGGGGCTCCAAGGCCCACCATGCGCATGTTGATGGGGTGCTGCCCTGTGACCCTGAGCCTGCCCCCTGCTCAGCTGGGTCACCTTCCAGGCACCGAGCACTCACCGCCCGGCACAGACTCGTCTCCTGAGAAACAGCCTGGGAGACACGAGAGCACAGAACTCAGGGCAGGACGCAGGGCAGACAAGGACATCGTGACACTTTATTTGTCTTGAAAAGTCACCATCCCCAAGTACACAATCGTCAACAACACTGTGGTTCATTTCTGAGGCCTGGAACAAGTGCATCAACTCCTCAGAGCCATGACACTCTGGTGACAAAGGCCCGCTTCCAGGAAGAACAGGACATGCCTGCTTCTCCAGAGGCCCTTCCCACCCTCAGGAGGGACTCGCAGTTTAACAGGAGGAGGAACTGATACCAGCATCAGAAACAGTCTCTTCTTGTTCACGTCCAGCATCTGGCTTCTAGGATGCAGTAAAACCTTCAGTACACAGCAACCTAAAAAGAAAACCCCATCAGAAAATGTTTAAATCAACACTCGCACACTCTGGGTCCTCTACCATGTACTTAGCATGCCAAGCACTAAGGTCATGCCAAGCCTGAGGTGGAGGCTACCTCTACTCGACTGGAGACATGGCCTGCTCAGCCCCCCTCACCGGAGAGCATCCTGGGTCCTGGCACCTGCCGCTCCCAGCGCAGGCAGACACCCCAGGCTCCAGAGGCTCCCTTTCAATAAATGAGCCAAACACAATGCCCAGTCCGCAATGACTGAAGCTGGCCAAACGCCCCAGAGGCAGAGGTCTTTTCAGAAATGTGTGTTACTAAGTCACATGATGGACACAGACTTTAAAACCATTGCTAAGCAGGGGTGAGAGTCCCAGGGACTCCTCCAGGAGCACAGACTCCCATTCAGCGGACAGACTTGCTTGTTCAGGGCTGAAGATGCAGACTGAAAACGGTGGTCAGCAGTGCATTCATGGACTACTTTAAAAACCTTGTTTTAAATGTAGTGGAGAAATCGTCCAAGCACCAGAATGATTTTTATTTTTTTGGTAAAATTATTCTTAATAAAAACAGACTCATTCAAACATTTCCAGTCTTTTGCATTAATGCACTTTCTGAAGGGATTACAGATTTTGTGCATGCTTTGAAAATGACCTCAGGACACTTTAGAGGAATTGGAGCGCCCCACTCAAGGGTGCTCGGCTGGCTGACTTAGTCTGGGAGGACTGACCAGGCTAAGGAGGGGGTGCTGACGGGACCACCTCAATGGTAGGACTGACCAGACCGGGCAGGGCTAACAGGAGCATCCTGCTGGTGATACTGGCAAGACTGGGGTGGGCGGGGCTGGCATGACCACCTCACAGGCAGGACTGCCCAGACTGGCAGGGCGGCTGACCATCTCGCTGGCAGTAACAGGCGGCTCTGGGCACCTCCAACTGTCCAGTGCCCACCACCCAGGTCTCCAGCCCCAGACCTCGCTGCCCGGGTTTCCCAGGACATCTGTGAAGCAGAAGAGCTTGTTCCGTACGGGGCACAGGCCGCACCCCGACACAGTGGGGGGACTCTGTGATGTGGTGGCAGTGTGGGGGTGGGGGGGGCTCTGAAAACAGAGGAGGCAGAAGAGCCCCTGGCCTTGAAGGAAAACAGCTTTTCTTAAAATTTTACTATTTTTGAAACAACAAAAAACAACTCACCGTTCCCAGGAGGCTGTGTGGCTCTGTTGAGGGTCAGGCTCAGACCCTCCACCTCCTGAGATCAGAGGCGGGCTCCATTCTGATTCTTCCCTCCAGGAGAGACTGGGGAGCCCGCACCAGCTGCTTGCGTTGGTTAAACTTGAGGTGATGAACGAAACAAGAGCGGACATTTCTGGTTTCAGTGATCATCCACAGAGTCCCCCAAACAGCGAGAAACGACCACATTATTGTTGGGGAAACAGTCACAGTACCCATTTTAAAACTTGTCACTACCCTTGTGGGTATTTTAGCAAATATTTCAGCTAAATAACATACTAGTATGATTAGACTGACATTAAATGTTAGCTTACATATGAATAAAGTTTATCTATAAATGTTGCATTTTGCTCAAATAAGAAGTTTGAGCCATCATGGAAACAACCTGAGTGTTCATCGATGGATGAACAGATGAAATATGTATATGTATTATACATATAAAAAAATGTATTTATACATATACAGTGTATATATATACAATATACATACACACACATGATGGACTATTATTCAGCCACGGGAAAGAAAGAAATCCTGCTACTGTGACCGGAGGGCATTACGCTGAATGAAGTAAGTCAGACAGAGAATGACAAATATTGCACAGTATCACTTACGTTCAGAACAAAAACTAAGAAGTCAAACTTTTAGAAACACAGAGTTTCTACTAGGGGGTGGGGAAACAGCTGGTAAACAGGTCGGACCTTCAGCTCTGACATGGAAAAGACTGAGGATCTAATTTAAGCAGATGATGACACTGTACCGTACCACTGACGTTTGCTAAGAGATGATAACAAAAGTCCTCACCACCAACAACAAAAAACATGAATACTGAATATGTGAGGTGGTAGGTGTGTTACTACGATGTATCAAATCGCCATAACACACACGTATCTCACAGTTTTATATCAATTATACCTAAATAAAGCTGAACTAAAGAAGAAATCTGAGTCATACCAAATAATTTATTTCAATTTATTTTATTAAGTTTAATTTCACTTTTCAACATTTTTGATTGAAAATGACAAAATTAATATGTAAACAGTAACAGAACTGCGGCCTTCTGCCATTGTTGTGAATTTTTTTAGTTTCCAGATATGGAGATGAATGCAGTGACAAATGAAGAAAATTGTCTTTAATATAAGTGACCTGCAAAGAAAAGAAAAACATGGTTAGAAAATCTGCAGCACAGCCAGTGGTTTAGATCACAGGATGAGGGTCTGGGTGTCATATAGCCCATGATGCATTGAAGAAGTGGGAATCACTGTCGTAGAACCAAACGAGAAACATGCAGCAAACACAGTACTCCACTGTTTACAGCGATCTGATCACTGTGGTCGTCAAAGGAGAGGTGTTGACACATGGTAGGCTGGAGCCGAGGAAAATGATGGCTGCCCATGCTGCCACAAAGACCCAAGCTCTTGCTTTGCAGGATGGAGTGGGGATCTGAGGTCTCCAGATCTCTGGGGACCAGCTTGTCAACCGCAGGTCCAGGGTACATGGGCACCGTCAGCACAGGCGGCTCCCTCACCACTAGGCACCTGCACACACGGCCACCTGCCCTTGTCACCGGCCGTCTGGTCCAGATAGAACGTCCGCTGTGAGCACCCACGGTGCCTATGAGCTTCCTAGAAGGTCCAATTCTGTCTCATTTTGTCTTTCTCATGGAGGCTCCAGCTAGGCCTGCAATGCTCACAGCTAGGAAGACCTGGTGACCTCACTGTTTGTTCACAGGCCCCATGCTCCTGCCTGGCCTTTCCTGACCCTCTGCTGCATCTTCTCCATCATCAGGTCAGTTAAGTTCAGTCACTCAGTCGTGTCTGATTCCTTGCGACCCCATGGACTGCAGCACACCAGGCCTGCCTGACTATCGCCAACTCCTGGAGTTTATTCAAACTCATGTCCATTCAGTCAGTGATGCCATCCAACCATCTCATCCTCTGTCATCCCCTTTTCCTCCTGCCTTCAGTCTTTCCCAGTATCAGGGTGTTTTCAAATGAGTTAGCTCTTCCCATCAGGTGGCCAAAGTATTGGAATTTCAGCTTCAGCATCAGTCCTTCCAATGAATTTTCAGGGCTGATTTCCTTTAGGATGGACTGGTTGGATCTCCTTGCAGTCCAAAGGACTCTCAATAGTCTTCTCCAACACCACGGTTCAAAAGCATCAATTCTTGGGCACTCAACTTTCCTTATAGTCCAACTCTGATATCTATACATGACTACTGGAAAAACCACAGCTTTGACTAGACAGACTTTTGTTGACAAAGTAATATCTCTGCTTTTTAATATGCTCTGTAGGTTAGTCATAGCTTTTCTTCCAAGGAGCAAGCATCTTTTAATTTCATGGCTGCAGTCACCATCCACAGTGATTTTGTTAGAACTCAAGAAAATAAAATCTGTCACTGCTTCCACTTTTTCCTTCTGTTTGCCATGAAGTGATGGGACCAGATGCCATGGTCTTAGTTTTCTGAATGTTGAGATTTAAGCCAACCTTTTCACTCTCCTCTTTCACCTTCATCAAGAGGCTTTTTAGTTTCTGTTCACTTTCTGCCGTAAGGGTGCTATCATCTGCGTATCTGAGGTTATTGGTATTTCTCCTGGCAATCTTGATTCCAGTTTGTGCTTCATCCAGTCTGCCATTTCACATGATATACTCGGCATATACTCTGCATGTACTCTGATGTACTCTGACTTCCCTGGTGGCTCAGATGGTAAAGCGTCTGCCTACAATCCAGGAGATTTGGGTTCGATCCCTGGGTCAGGAAGGTCTCCTGGAGAAGGAAATGGCAACCCACTCCAGAACTCTTACCTGAAAAACCCTATGGACAGAGGAGCCTGGTAGGCTACAGTTCATGGGGTCACAAAGAGTCGGACATGACTGAGTGACTTCACTTTCACTTTCACTCTGCATATAAGTTAAATAAGCAGGGTGATAATATACAGCCTTGATATACTTCTTTCCCAATTTAGAACCAGTCCACTGGTCCATGTTCAGTTCTAACTGTTGCTTCTTGATCTGCATACAGATTTCTCAGGAGGCATGTCAGGCGGTTTGGTATTCCCATCTCTTGAAGAATTTTCCACAGTTTTTTGCGATCCACACAGTCAAAGGCTTTAGCATAATCAATAAAGGAGAAGTAGATGTTTTTCTGGAACTCTCTTGCTTTTTCTATGATCCAACGGATGTTGGCAGTTTGATCTCTGGTTCCTCTGCCTTTTCTAAATCCAGCTTGAACATCTGGAAGTTCTTGGTTCACATACTATTGAAGCCTCACTTAAGATAATTTTGAGCATTACTTTGCTAGCACATGAGATGAGTGCAATTGGGTGGTAGTTCGAACATTCTCTACATTACCTTTGATTGAAATGAAAACTGACCTTTTTCTTTGAACTCCACGGACTGCAGCATACCAGGCTTCCCTCTCCTTCACTATCTCCTGGAGTTTGCTCAAACTCATGTCCATTGAGTTGGAGATACTATCGAACCATCTCATCCTCTGCCACCACTTTCTCCTCCTGCTCTCAATCTTTTCCAGGATCAGGGTCTTTTCCAATCAGATGGCCAAAGTATTGGAGCTTTAGCATCGGTCCTTCCTATGAATATTCAGGGTTAATTTCCTTTAGGATTGACTAGTTTGATCTCTGTGTTATCCAAGGGACTCTCAAGAGTCCTCTCAAGCACCACAATTCAAAAGCCTCAATTCTTCAGCACTCAGCCTTCTTTATGGTCCAACTCTCACATCCCTACATGACTACTGGAAAAACCGTAACTTTGACTATATGGACCTTTGTCAGCAAAGTGATGTCTCTGCTTTTTAATATGCTGTCTGGGTTTATTATAGCTTTCCTTCCCAGGAGCAAGCATCTTTTAATTTCATGGCTGCAGTCACTGTCCAGTTTGTTGGAGCCCAAGAAAATAAAAATCTGTCCCTGCTTCCACTTTCTCCCCTTCTGTTTGCCATGAAGTCATGGGACCAGATGCCATGATCTTAATTTTTCAATACTGAGTTTCAAGCCAGCTTTTCCACTTTCCTCCTTCACCTTCAACAACAGGCTCTTTAGGTCTTCTTCACTTTTTGCCATTAGATTGGTATCATCTGCATGCACATCTCAGGTTATTGATATTTCTCCTGGCAATCTTGATTCCAGCTTGTGATTTATCCAGCCCAGCATTTCTCATGATCTACTCTGCATAGAAGTTAAATATGCAGGGTGACAATATACAGGCTTGTTTCAGCCCTTTCCCAGTTTTGAACCAGTCAGTTGTGCCACGTCCAGTTCTAACTGTTGCTTCTTGCTACATGTGCACATGTGCATACACGTTTATATTGATTTCTCCTCTCTGCTTGTGTATGTATATGTAAGTATATATAAATGGACACAGAGAGAGGACTGAACAGATTATCTGGAAAGAAGTAGAACCTTGTAAAATATAAGGCCCTACATCACACACATAGCTTCGATATCCTGATTGAAAGGTTGTTGCTGAACCATGAAAGATGCCAGGATTCTTGGCCTCCGAAGGAGAAGAATTCAATCTGGGGCCAGAGATGAGGCTTGATTGCTTGGAGCTTTTGTGTAATGAAGTTTTATTAAAGTATAAAAGAGACACAGAAAGCTCCTGACATAGGCATCAGAAGGGGGCAGAAAGAATATCCCCCTGCTAGTCTTTAGATGGATGTTATATAGTCACTAGCAGTCTGTTAATGTAAGAAAGGAATGTCTCAAAACTCAGAATGGCACCAGGCCCCTCACCCCCAAGATGCATTTTGAGATAATCTCAGTCATCCAGGGCCATAACACGATTGACTTGAATCTCCTAGAAAGGCAGATTACCATACAAACAGTTCCGTTTACATGGATTAGGAGAACAGTGTATAAGGATAACATACTGGTTTGTCAAGTCAGTTCTGAGCCTTTAGGCGAACTGATCCGAAGACAGAGTTTGGGGTAAATGGACAGTACATTAACATAGCTTAAGACAAACATTTCCATAAGAAAAATGTATTGATTAGCTCAAAATTTGAGAAAAGTTAAGTTCAGGTGGAACCAGGTGTCATTATGGCAACAGTATTTTAAGAGAAACCTCTTTTTAAATTGGTATAGAGAAGGGAAAAAATACATCATGAGTTTGTTTCCTCCTGCCACTGAAGAGAGAGATGAAAAAATGTCTGACACTCGCAGCCTATCTCCTCCGCTTGGAGACCCCTGGGCTTCCTGCCTTTTACCCACTCAGGATCAAGGTGCTCACACTGGCCACTGATTCTCACATTCACCGTCTTGAGGGATGGGCAGGACCTCTTGACTGCTTCTCACCCCCGGGAGCAGTGTCTCGGGCAGCCCGTGTGTCACCTTGGACTCTCCTGTCTCTTCGGTCAGGGGAGCCCATTCATTCCCACAAAGACCCTATACCGCTCACGCTCCATGTGTCCATGGCTCCTCCATGCTGACAAGCTGTCCACAACAGTCTCAGGACCCTTCCCTAAAACCAGCAGTGACGGGGAGCTGGGGGAGGCTCCTGAGAAACTGAGAGTGGAGAGGGCAGTGTGACAAGACAGGAAGCACCGAGACCACACTGCAGAGAGGATAGAGCCGCCCCTCCTTATGCCCACAGCCCCGCGTGTCCTGACCCCGTGGTGGTCTGGAACTCACAGGCAGATGGGGGTGCCAGAGAATCCTGGATGAGAAGACCCTGGCTCCCTGACCTTTTCTCCACGGAAGAACACTCGGTAAAATCACTCGACACTAAGTATTTCTGAGTCTTAAGCTGAGTTACGAATTTAGCAAATTATTTTGACTCCTAAACTCCTTTTATCACATCAGTGGATGGTTTATCCAGGCCTCTGGCTGCCAACATGGGTTTCTGCCTGCCCATAACTTGTTAGTTTATAATTAGGGGAAAGCCACTCCAACAACTAGACCAAAGATGTTAGCTGAGCTCAGTAGACCCAACCCACAGACAACAGGGAGTCTCTGCTGACAGTCAGTAAGAGAACACCACAGGCCACAGGCCAAGTCCTATCTGTGTCTCAGGGAGCATTCCTGTCACCTAGAAATGAAATAGGTCACCTCAGCTCTGCTTCTGTCATTATTTCCCAAAATGTATTGTACTTTATGGCTGGCAGCTTCTGATCTTTCCTTGCCAGAAAATGGAGCCTCCTTGTGCTTCTAATATCAAGCACAACCACCTCTTCTCAATATTTAAGATGTCGTCCTCACTGGCTCCTTTTATTCAGGAATAAATTAATATTGAAATTAGTATCAATTGCTCTGTAAACACATGACCATCACAGGAACAAACTTCCAGGATAAACAAGCCCTTTGGTTTTCCATCCGAGCTCATAAGGCGCCTTGGGCAAGTTACCACACTTCTTCCTCCCAGTTTCTTCATCTGGGAGATGTGTGTAAGGACATCTTGTCTCAGTGGGAGACTGATTAATCTCTCTGTCTGCTCTCGGGGCTTCAGGGAGCAGCCTGTGATACAGGGTGAAGCAGGGTGGACCCTGGCCATGCTGGGCCAAACAGATGCCCCTCTAAGGAACTTTAAATCTGCAGAGAGATTCTGTCCAGCTCCGGAGTGTGGACACACACGTGAGCCCAGAGCTGGAGGGCAGTGTGGACCAGCATCCAGGCCAGCCTCTCATTTTGCTGCAGACAGTGTGGGCGGGTTTTCCACCCTTTAAGCCCTACAATTCCTAACACCAGTGACCAGACGTCCTGGTGTTGTCAGACCCCAATCACACTGTTACCGGGGTCCCTCTCACTCTCAAACACACCCCGACTTGGCCAATAAACTACACGGTCATGATCCCCAAGGCCTCATCGCCCTGTTAGCTTCAGCACAGCATCAGGAGAGACAGTGTGTGTGGAAGGCTTCTGAAACCTGCTGGGCTGCAACAAGCAGGCTCTCACCAACTAGGGTAAGAGGCAGCAGGCTGTACTCAGAGCAGAAACCAGTACGTGCACATCCCCCTGGACCGCGCGGAGGCGCCGGCCCGGCATCCGACCGCAGTGAGCAGAAGCAGTAGGACACAGCACACTGAGGGGAGAGAACATGACAAAATGTAAATTGCTCTCATCTCTAGAAGCACAATCACATCGAAGCCAAGTCTGTGAACCGTTCACAGAATCCACAGGAGAAGTGGCCGTGTTCCACAGAATAACTAAATCCTGGCATCAGTGACTCACCTTCAACCCAGAAGTGGTCTCCACTACCAGCTGAGGGCAGCAAACTCTTCTCGGTCCCCATCCACACGGCGGGGCCATACTCCAGACACAGGGAAACAGGGCTCTCTCCTGCTTGAGACTCTTGGTGGAATCTTGCATTGTGGAATTATCGCAATGGAGATGCTCCAGTCCGGGCACTTCTCAGCCTGGTGCAATTACCTCAAGATGCAGAACCATGATGGGGAGGGACGTCTGAGCTCCAAACAGCAGGAGGTGTGAGAGGCACCTGTGTGCACACGTGAAGAGGGACACGTGATACAGCACGCCTCCCAGGTACCATATGAAAAAGCTGTCTGTGTTCACTGTGAAAGACTAAGGCTTATATGACAGCAAGCACCTACAGTGGTTATGATGGCCTGTGACAGGTGCTCAGACGCTCCCTATAGAGGGGAGACAAGGACCATTTTACCAGGACTGACCTTCTCCGCTGCTTCCTCCATGATGTGAGGAGACCAGAGGGGGCCGGGCCAGTGCTCCCCAGAAGCGTGTCCACCAGCTCCCAGGTCCAGGGCTGCCCTGCAGACTGTCTTCAGTAACAGCTACATCAGCTGCAGCTGCTCCTCGCTGCACGAGTCAGACGTATGGGTTTGCAAAGTAAATCCACAAAATCAGGCACCAAATAGTTCTTAACAGACAAGAAGTGGAAATCCCAAAGAGCAATGATATTTGAATTGAAGTGACAGTTGAAATGGGTTTCCTTTGAATTAACAAAATATTTCTAAGAAAGAACAAGATCTAGAATTAAGTACCCAATGAAGATGAAAATCATGAACCATGTTTAAAAGTCACAGGTTACTAAATCAAGGAGTCTTCAGTTTGAGAGGAATTAACTTTAGTGTCTGCGGAGAGGCATGTGCGCTCACCACCTGGTATGTGCAGAACTGAAGGGGGCCTCGTGCCCCCAGACCTCGGTGGAGGGTGGGGTAGCCTGGCTGGACCTGATGGCAGAGACCACTCACAGAGCAGCCAGGAGCCAGCAGGCTGACTAATAAGACATCAAATCCTCAGCGGCCTTCAAAAAAATCATTTGTTCCTCAGGTCAAATCAACTGCCATAAAAAAGAACCACCACTATTGATTACACAGCCACCTCCCCAAAGTCTACAGAACTTTCTAATAAAATGGGAACTGGCATCTCCTGACATATGTTCTAAGTGGGCCTCAATTATAACAGGAAGTGAGTCGATTTTATTGAAGGAGAGGAGGAATGAGAGGCGGCACAAGAACAGAACAGCATTGCCAGTAAATCCAGGAGCCAAGACCCAAAAAAACACAGGGAGGTGCAGATGACAAGACATTTCATAAAGGAGGCCCTTAGACCAAAACGAAGAAGAGGGTTTCCTGACGCAGGGCCACCCGTCAGGGACCCCCCTCCATGCTGACGGCACATAGCACATAAACCCCCCGAAACATAAAGCGAGGTGTGGGATGCAGGCTCCCCGCCCAGGGTCTCGGGGGCCTGGCAGACGAGGACTGTGAGAAGCACCTGTCCCTGGGCGCCCACGGCCCTGCTTGCTGCCCCTCCTGCTCCTCTCGGCCCCTGGTCAGGGTGAGCAGTCGGCACCGGCTCCCTCGCACAGGAGGAGGGGCCCAGCGGAGCCCCTCGCCTGTACCAGGTTGCCCTCAAAGGCCATCCAGGCAGTGCCTGAGGCTTGCGGTGGCTCTCCACCCTTCCCCAAACAGGGCAGCTGACTGCTGACAGAGGACGGCGGCTCACCAACCATGCAGGCACAGCCTGGCTGTGCAGGACAGCCACGTCCACCACAGGGCAGGGACCCTACACATCGGCAGGACTTAAAGGCATGTCTTCAGTGTGTTCAATTGCATTTGAAATTATAGCAAATCAACAACAAAATACCATTTATGTGCAAACACTCACTTTGTTCCCTTTTCAAGAACACAATTTCTGAATAACATCTTATGAGAATATGACCATAATTCTGTTAAAATCCTATGATGCAACTGGTGTCAGTCCTCACATTAATAGATACTAGTTGTAAAATCAGTGTCAAAGAAAGCTGAAATAGTTTAATGTCTTCATAGAAACTAACTGCAATCAAATTTCCAAACGACCTTTTTAATTGATGTTTTTCTTCTAAGAGACATTTACCTCTTTATCAAAACCTTGACCCTGAATTTCTTAAATGCTCCCTAATTAAAAAACAAATATGCCCAAAGGCAAAATAGATCAGGACCCTGCTTCACTGATCAATTTGGATGAAAAATGGAAAACACATTAAAACTTATTTGAGCCTGAAGTGTTACGTCATTTTCAGCCCACAACCTGAGAGCACCGACTCAAAGCCGCTCTAACCCGAACCAGGAAAAGAACACATCAGCTCCTGAACAGAGGGAGCTTCCCACCAGAGAGGTAACGCCTCCTCCAACACCGAGCACCGAAGGACAGGTGCTACCCTGACCACTGTGGCGCATTTTGCCTTTTAAGTGCCTTTGCTATGGAGTTTGAGAAACAAAGTCTCGTGTTTCTGGGCTCAAAATTAACCAAACTGTTGTCCCCTAAAATCATGATTTTAGCTGAGACAAAATGTCTTGCCCCACGACCGAATCAGTCACCTTCCTGATGCTCCCCACACACGGCGGGTGGAGCGGCCAGCTCTGGGGTGCTTGCTGCCTGCACCACAGACACGCGCAGAGAACACGCCTGCACCTGATCCTTTACAGTGGTCCCCGCATACCTGGAGCCACCCTGACCGCATGGCTCCAGGTCCTTAGGTCCAGCAACGGATGAAGGAAGTGTTTGTCTTTATAACTGGAGAGAGGGGAGAGCATAACAGATGCACGGACCTGGGAAAGCTGACGCCTGGGTCCTCCTGCAAATGATGCCTGCCTCCCAGGGACCACAGCAGCAGAGACGGTGGTGAGCACCCACGACGGACCAGGCCCTTAGACACAGGATGCCCACGCAAAACGCATGTCATAAAGGCAGCTTTCTCTTCAGAAACAGCATCACAGGCTGGTTTTCTGCCCAACTTCTCTTTGACTTCAATTGCGCTCCATTAAAACCTAAGTCCTAGGACTCACGCCAGCAGTCAGACTTTTAAACCACTTTCCCAGAAAATATCTGTGACACCAAATTCCAGGATGGGAACTCGCTAAGAATGTGAGGTGTGCCGTGCCGACCAGGTGAGTGGTGCTCCTCCAGGACAGGCAGGGGCCCAGGCGCTGGGCGGGCTGCCCCACAGGCTGGGGGTGCTGGGCCTCTGGCCTCCTCTGCGCTGTGACCCCCGAGTGGGAAGCACGGGGCCGGGCTCACTGCACGCCCGCAGGCTGACCACAGTCCCCTTGGAGCGCACGCCGTCACCCGTTAGGGAAGCAGCAGAAAGGGCGCCCAATGACGGCACCATCGGCTGCTTTCCGCATGTGGGCTCTGACTCTGCGGACATGCCGGGTTTCCTGAGAGGGTTACAGACCTGTTACAGAGTGCCCAGTGTGCTCCCACCAAGGCTGCCCCTGAGCCCCCGCCTTGTCCAGCCAGGCCACCCCAGACCCGGGAGACCTCCCTGTCCGTGGCTTCCCGCAGGGAGGTCCCGGTCAGACCCCCGCAATCGGGACCCACGCCCCGGTGGTGCCTCTGACCCGTCTCCCTGCGCTGTGCCCGTGAGTCTCAGTCACTGTGTGACACCCATGTTCTGACACACTTGGAGGATACTGGACGTCATGACACTGTTCTGACAGCGTGACAAGCAGGTACAAGGCTGTGTCGAGCAGCTCTTACAAAACAGGGCAGAGTCTGATGGAGGGTGGGCTATACTTTGCTGGTATAACGTAAACCCAACATCGAAGAAGCTTCTGCACTTACAGGAAAATGTTCATAAATTCGTAAGAAAGTGAAATTAGGTCAGCAGTTAGCTCTGTTCTCTGATGGACCCAGAGGCTCGGTGGGAGAGTGTGAATACAGCCTGACTGCCCCACACGAGGAGCTGTCAGACCACCTAAGACTCCCACTGTTCCAGAGCACACATTGGAGTCCAAAGCCCTCCTTCAACCTCTGTGAGCTCCACACCAACACCAAAATTACACACGTACTTGACAAGCTAGACTTCATCTACTTTATATTGTAAAAAGAATCCAAAAATGCAAATTAAAGCAATAATGAAATGTCACTTTAGCTTATCAGATTTATGAAGATAAAGCACAAAATTTAAATCACCAAATGCTGGCTACGCGGCTATGAAGGTGTTTGCCAGTGGTGATATAAAGTTGCATGGGCCCTGAGGAATGCAGCTTGGAGACACATAGCAAGAGTTTAAAACAGGCATATATTGTAAGCCAGCAGTTTCATTTCTAGGAACAATTCTAGGGAAATTTTAATTAGAACAGGAAATTTTAAAATTATGTTTTCATTTTAACACTAAAAGCCAAAGGATCGGAAACAACCTAAATGTCACGTCTGTTCTGATGTGCATTAGACACTTCATGCCAGGCACCACGCATGTGTAAAAGTGGGTATAAAAGACTGAAGTAAATACATTTCTGGTTCTGATAAATTTATAATTGGAGAGAGGGATGAGCACAGCAAAATAAAAATATAATTTCACTAAAACATGATGATAAAGACACTGTTGAGAAAGGGTCTGGGAACGCCTCCTGACAGAATGTTATGTAATCACTAACCCAGTGGTTCCACTTAGAACCCAGCTGCCACGTGGCAAAGCCAAGCCTCATGGGTGGTGACATGGAACAGACACAGCCCTCGATGACTGGCTGGCTGATGGCAGCCACTGCGGCCCTGGGGTGGACCTCTGGCCCCTCTGCCCTGACCACAGCCCCCAGTCACACACAGAGAGCCACCCACCTGAGCCAGGTGGCCCTCAGTCCCTGGAAATGACTGCTGCTTCTAGTTGCTGAAGTGGCTTGTCACACAGTCACAGAAACCAAACAAGATGGATTTGCTAGAGATCCAGCCTTTGGAAAGTGCTGCTCACAGTGGTGGCCTACTCCCCAGGCCTTGGGATGTCCCCCATCACGTTGTGGGGTGAAGCAGGGGTCACTCAGGGCAGGTTGGCTCACCCAGGCTGCAAGGCTCTGTCCACCCCTGCCGGACAGCAGGCTGGCATCCAGGTCACAGCAGAAGCCCTGGAGGTGCACAGAACCGCTGCAGGGCCACAGCAGCCTGGGTCACTGGGAGGCCCCAGCCCTGTGGACCCTGCAACCTCGTCCCCACCACGCAGCCCTTCCCCATCACTTGTCACAGCTCCCTGAGGCCATCTCTTCCCATCAGCCACCCTCCCTGTGTCCTTCACAATTTCTTGTTCTCATTCTGGTTTGTCCTTTCTTGTCCCTTTACAGAATAACAAAAGACTAGGGAATCCTGGGACCGCTGCCCTCAGGAACCAGACTCGGCTCCTGGCTGTCGTCAGAGCCAGCCTGTGGGGACCAAACTCCACACTCATGTGTCAGGAAGGGAAACCAGACACGTCACCTGGTTCCGGCCTTGTCGACCTTCCAGGCACCTGCCTCCAGGCCGCGCAGACAGGCGTTGTTCTGTAAGTGACTGTTGAGTAATTTTTCCTGATTATTGGCCCCACTCAAACCTGGTCTTCTTTCAGAGCCTGACTCTCTTAACAGCGAGTTATTAATTTCATGTAGACAATTTTCTCAGCATGGGTTTAGTTAAACATGTTAACTGTAGCCATTTTAATAGGACTTCTTTCTCCTTAATTATAGCATGAGGTCATAGGACCCTGAGGAACTACTGAAAATGTTCTCTGCAAACCAGCTAGAAAGATAGTTCTTGTTTATCGCTGTCTTTCCTCAAATGCAGGGACACACTGAAGAGCTCCAGGTTCCAACTGCTGAGGACATAATTCTAGACTCACCCCATGTTAACTCTGCAGCCAAATCTGACCCCTTGAACTCAAGACTCCCCATCTGTAAAACAAGTAGTA
Organism: Bos grunniens; assembly: GCF_055505025.1. Lineage (NCBI taxonomy): Eukaryota > Metazoa > Chordata > Mammalia > Artiodactyla > Bovidae > Bos > Bos grunniens. The sequence goes on along the minus strand of NC_141191.1, from coordinate 1,936,460 downwards.
ACAGCAGCCACTGCAGACACACAGACGGGGCTGAGAAAACCTACAAGGACAAATGGGAAGTGCAGTACCTACCACGCAGGGAAGCGAGCACCTTGCTGAACGAGGTCGGTTGTCTTAGCATCCTTGTCTAAGTTCAAACAAATCTCTGCATCCATCACTTTCCAACCAAGGCCATCGCCGAGCCCAGGAGCTCATGCAGTGACCTTCCCACCCTTCCAGCCTGCACCTGTCAAGTCCCAAATCACAAGATTGTGCCCTTGCTTCCTGGTCTTGAAACAGCAACAAAAATCGTGCGGGGAGATTTTAGATTTGTACATATTCTAGGGAAATACAGAAAAAGACAGATTGCTAGCTGCCAAACTCATGAACCCTAGTAACTTCTAGAGCTTCAACATTACTTTGAACTATAGCTAAGACAAAACAGCCATGCCTTAATTAATTCTAAAATATTATTTGTTTTATCTGTAAAAACCGTCTGTTTTTTTTTTCTTTTTTGTCTCTACAACTTACTTTCAATACACTTAACTCAAAAGTTTAAGTATCAGAGTGCTTTATAAACCGAAGCACTTTGATCAACAATGATATAATGTAATAAATAATAGATGAAAAACCTGAAAATTTTTGTAAATGTTATTTAAATACTTTGTTGTTAAAGGTTGGCCTAAAAATGATAAACATTAGAAAAAATAACATTAAATTGTATTTCTGATCAAAAATCACCCAGCAGGCTTCTGGGCCAAAAAGTGGAGAAAAGCCATGCCCAGCATATCTGTCTTTTAATTATAACAAACTGAGAAGAGGTAACAGCAAAATCACTCCCTCCCTCCCAGAGAACTGTAGAGGTCATAACCCCAGCTGAGAATTAAAATAGCAGCATCAGGAAACCTAGAAGTCAGGCAGGACTAGCAGCTGTCAAAGCAGACACATATCAAAGAAAATCTTTGACATAGAAGATCTGAGACAATCACACTGAAATCAAAGGAGCAGGGAGTGAGATTGGGAAAGTTAGAGAACAGATAACAGTATGAAGAAGACGATTCAGTATAAGGACAACTGGCTGGTTAGGGAAGAAGATGCGTCAAACGACACCAAGTGGAACAGAAACAAACAGGAAACAAAATAACCTCAGAGACATGATAGAAGGAAGGATCTATGACATAAACAGAGTACTGAAAACCACAACTAGGAATATGACACAGGATTTTAAACACATTTCAAAAAAAAAAATAAACACATTTCAGGATTAACAGATACCAAGAAATATCTCTCATAAGTAAGGACTAAGTAGCAGTATTTTTAAGTTCTCAATCACACAGGCATAAAGCAGAGGATGAAATTAACCTGGAGTGACACATCCTAGGGGCTCTACAGGTAACTGTGACCCACGGACATGACACGAGCTAGGTCATCCCTTAGGTGGAAGCAAGGCGCGTGGCCTCCCCACATATGAACAGCGCAGAAATGTGGGGCTCATGTGCCTTCCTGGGACAGGGAGTCATGATGAAATCCAGCCCCCAAAAGAGCCAGAGGGAAATCGTGGTATGAGGATCACTGTAACACTTCTGCCAGAAAACAACAGCACAGAAGACTAGGAGCTAGCACTAAAGGAAAGGAAGTGTGTGATCCAAGAATTTATGTTCAGCCAAGCTTTACTTTGAGACTAAGGGCAAAAGACAGGCATTCTCATCCAGAAAGAAAAATCAGAAAATAAATGCCCATGGCCCATGTTGAAAAGAACCAACTGATAACAAAATTAACCAACCAAGAGATCAAAACACAGAAGTCAAGTTGGAAAAGCCTCAATCAAAGGAGTGGCAGGTGGGTGTTGAGCCCACACCAGTGGCTAAAAGAAGCCTCCGCAGAGGTCGGATTCCCTGGTGTAGACACTACAGACCCTGCCCAACAGACTACATGCGTGTGTGTGTATACACATGTATGTTTGTATATGCACACACCTGTACTTAAATTCCTGTGGTAGAGCAGAGAATGCAGGGGGAAATATATAAATAATACTATTTTCATATTTTGAAGCTTTTTTTCAATTTTTTTCTTTTTTAATTCTTACAAGGTCTCTTAAGGAATGGTCTATTTGGATAAAGAAATATTTATGTGACACACAGTAATGATTTCAGTTTCACATCAGTTTATCAATTCTATTAAATCAAATGATTACATTTTCCATTTTGAAAAACACTCTGTGGACTATGATCCCACTGATAACAGTATTCCTAAAGTTTTCCCTGTAATAGACTTGCTGTCTCATGATACTTATCCTGAGTGGCAGGAGTTTTGATGATCATATGCTATCTTCTTTTAGTTTTCCATATAGGTTCAATGTCTTAAAATGCATACTGCTTTTCATCTTAAAAAAGAGACAAACTAAAAAGAAATGAAAAACTATATCAAGTAAAAATATACAGATTTCCCAGATGTTTATAACAATACATTTACATTTATTTTGTAATTTTCATGAACTCATTACAATATTTGGATTCACTTTTCATGTGAACTGATGAGGATTCATCTTTCAATCTGAAAAAGCAGGATGCTTTTAAGTCAACTTAGAAACCAAGCTGAGTCAGTAGCTAAGTCATGAGATATAATCCTACTACTCTGAATTGTACTACGTTTTCAGTTAACTTTCACACAATGAATGAAAGTCCATCACGCGCACACTGCACTTTAACCACTCTCCCACTGCTGGAGAGCACAGCTATTAGTAACTTTGAACAAAGATTCTCATCTATGTCAACTATTATTGTCTTTGGATAGGCTCCTGGTCCATGAAGGAGTCCAAAAAGGAATCCTGGGAATGACATAAAATGCTATCACTCATGGGAAGGTGAACTTCAATCCACACATGCAAGTTCCAGGAGGCTTGTTTCAAAAGAAATCAGCTAGAGTAACAGGTAACTCAGACTCGGGACTTTCATCACTTCACTGTAAACTTGTGCTGACAATCAACACAGGCTGGGGTCAGAATGTCCCAGTAAATGACTGTTCAACACGAGTTACAATGCACTCATGGAGACTCAGTTTCAAACTGGATCTTTTACACACAAGCTATTTTCAGAAGACTTGAACATAGGAAACCTTCTGCAAAGATGCGTCTCTGCTTGAAGGATAACAAACCGTGTCTTGTATCATCAGGGCACTTCCTAAGAACAGCCAGACTTGTTCGCACAAGGCATCTTGTTCATGTGTCCAATGGCAGGTATGACCTTGCACCTAATCCCAGACGCTTGCAGAGTTCCCCCAGCACTGGACCCTCACAGCCCAGGACACCCAGTCTTCATCTGCTGCTGTTCAGAGACGAGCTTTGAAGAAGCGGGTCTCAAACCCCTGTCAGAGTTGCTACTTCTTATCTGTTCCCATGGTGACCACAGGACCCCTGAGGAGAGGTCTACACTCTTCAGAGCAGCATGCGCTGTCCCCCCAGAGCAACCTGGGGTATTGCTGGGGGGTGACTGGCAGGTGGCAGTCCACTGTGGTCCTCCGTCTCAAAGCCAAAGAGAACTAAGTTCCTCCCCCTGAAGTCCAATGGCCTCTTGACCTGCCAGCCTCCCCACCAGGCGCCCTCAGCACTGCAGACAGCAGGGCGAACTCGGAACGCTCTCAAGGCTGCGTGTGCTGGGGATTTCCTCTGGGTCCAGCTCCAGAGTTTCCAGCAGCAGTGGGTCTGCCTCTGCCTCTTTGGAGCGATTCTAAAAAGGGAGGAGACAGTTGTGCTGGGAGCCGAGGGCCACCTCCACGGGCAACAGCAGGAGAAAACGAAGTCCCATCTTTCATGCACTGGAGAAGGAAATGGGAACCCACTCCAGTGTTCTTGCCTGGAGAATCCCAGGGACGGCGGGGCCTGGTGGGCTGCCGTCTATGGGGTAGCACAGAATTGGACACTACTGAAGCGACTTAGTAGTAGCAGCAGCAGCAGCAGCAGCAGCAGCATCTTGCCCGGGTCTTCCAAATCGTCCAGCCCACCTCTAAGGCAGCAACTCTGACTCTCCGGGCAGACAACATAGTGCTTACTGCTCCCCAGATACATGTTTCTACTGCTACCACTCCAAAAAATAAGGATCATCAAGCCAGGCTGAGCTGAGCTGACAGCACATCACTCATGCATTTGAAAAGTGACTGGAGTTATCTTCGTATTTTCCTAGTTTGTAAACAGCTACTGCTGCCTCGTTTCCAGTGTTGGTTTCTGTTTTACCAGCCACCTTCCACCTTCAGCAGAAACAGATGCCAGCTTTTTCCTTTAGGGGGAGAGACGGGGTTGTTCCGGTAACATGAGCGGTGTAGCGAGCGGTACAGGACTAACATCTGGACTACACATTCCATTGGAAAAAGCCAGGCATACAAATAATGGGAATACTAAAATTCAGCAGTGCAAACTACAAGAAGAAAAGCTTCGTTACACTATAATAGACATAATTTACCACTGTAGGACATACTAATCATAGTGAAGTCACTCAGTTGTGTCCAACTCTTTGTGACCCCATGGACTGTAGTCTACCAGGCTCCTCCATCCATGGGATTTTCCTGGCAGGAATACTAGAGTGGGTTGCCATTTCCTTCTCCAAAATCATAATTAGTTGGAAATATTGTTAAAGAGGTAAAAAGAGGTAATCACAAAATTACTATAAAATTTATTCAACAAGAAACGTTTCAAACAGTTGCAGATGCATCTTAACTTCTTAAAATCAAAATACTAACGTGTCAGAGAAACAGCAGAACTTCGTATGGGCACTGTCCATAGCCCACCTGTACCTGTTACTCCCAGAAACCAGTACTTACACAGGTAAAGCTGAGTTTTCATATTAACCTAGTACTCTCCATTTATTCAGTCACTCAGAGACATCTTTGTGGCCTTTGAGGTCAATACGTTGAACAAAACAGCATCAGAATCTATCTCAGTAGCTGGAGAAATAACACATTTCTGTTTCAGGTTCTAAATATGTGACACAATCTGGGTGAAACCAACCACATCGTCTGACTGGTTTTAAACTTCCTATTTCCTAAGTCATTAAAGCACCACGCACTCAAAGCTAGGATACACTGGAGGTCTCTAGGCTGCAGCGGGATGGCTTTCCGTGTCTGTCCCACCCCTCGCACGTGGGAACCCACTTCTCTACCAGACTGAGCCGTCCGAGCCACTGCCACTTCGGTCAGCCCAGCGCCCCGGGCTTTGCTTCACACGGACCGTCAGCTTGGGGGCAAATGCACTTTAAAAGGGGGGGGGGCATGTTCCCCCGAAACCCACACTTGCCAACTCTGCTCTGGGAGAAAGCTCAGGCTTTGAAACCACACAAGTCAGATGGGATCACACCCATGAGGAAACCAGGGTCTTTTAGTAGACTTTCAGAAATACAGCCTTACTAAAAACCACCGCTTTGAGGTGCAGCTCAAACAGTTTCTGGTGACTTCCCCAGAGTCTCCAGCAATAACTGGCAATGACATTGTTGCTAATTATTGAAACCAACTACACCCCGGTCCGGAGAAGGCAATGGCAACCCACTGCAGTACTCTTGCCTGGAAAATTCCATGGATGGAGGAGCCTGGTAGGCTGCAGTCCATAGGGTTGCACAGAGTCGGATGCGACTGAGTGACTTCACTTTCACTTTTCACTTTCATGCATTGGAGAAGGAAATGGCGACCCACTCCAGTGTTCTTGCCTAGAGAATCTCAGGGACGGGGGAGCCTGGTGGGCTGCCATCTATGGGGTCGCCCAGAGTCGGACACAACTGAAGCAACTTAGCAGCAGCTGCAGCAGCGCACCCCAGCCACTGACATCTGGTGCTGCCACAGCGTGGAGACCAAAGGCACCAATGAGGGCCTCTCGCCATCTGGGCTAAGTCCGCCCCAAAAGCCACACGTCAACAGGGAAACCACCGGACCCACCCACTGCTCAGAGCTAGGTCTCCAGGGCCTTGGGTAACACTACGGGCTCTGTGTTGGGTCATCTAAGGCACCAGAAAGACCCTCACAACAGAAGCAAGCAAAGGAAATGCCAGTCAGCTTTCTGAGCTGGGGTCTGAAATTCCCTATGTAGAGAACTGTTCTTTGAGCATGTTAAAATATAAGCATTCCTGAGAGGCCTACAAGTGGATGCCCACAGACTCTAGGGGCACGTTTCAGGAATTTTCATGTAGAAGGTGATTAATCAAGGGAAAAGGTTGCCAGCGACTGGGGAAGGGGTGAGAAGATTCTGGACAGAGAGCTCAAATTTCCAGCCAGAGACACAGGAGCTCTGGGGACATGATTCTGAGCATGGTTCCCATGGTTAACGTTCTTGTGATTTGCTAAGAGGGTGGATCTCAAATGTTCTCACCACAAGTGAGTCTGTGAGATGCAGCGTGTGTTAACTGACCTACTGTTACACTCACTTTGCAGTAAAGGTATCATAGCATCATGTTACATATCCTGAACTTGCACAGTGTTTCATATCAATTATATACAAACCAAGCTGGAAAAATTAAAATAAAATATAAGAAGAAAGGATATATTTCATACATTAGCAATAGGAAAAGAAAGTCTGGGCAAGAGGTGACCAGAACCCTCAGCCACCTGCACACTCCCAAGGGTAGGTAGACAGCAGGGACTCCAGAATGGGCAGGGGACGTCGAGACAATTCCAATGCAAACACATGAGGAGGGGTCCCTGGGCTGGAGGACTCAGGTAGCAAGATAGCCAACATCATGATACAAACAGAACAGTGGAAATTGAGAAAAACACTCAACAGTAAAAAGGAAGGAAGCACCAACACAGTAACAGCCTGGAAAACTCTCAAACAGGAAGGTGACTGGAAGAAAGTTAACACACAATCCCCCGGAGGGTGATCTATTCACCTGAAATCTGACAGCGGGGACAAGACCACAGGGATGCAATTAGAGCAATGTTTGCCTGAGAATGGGTTGGGGGAGTGCTGACTGCAAGGGCCTCAAAGGACTTGCTGATGAAAAAGGGCATCCCTCACAACTCATCACACTGTCCAGTTAAAGCCATATTTTATTACCTGTAAGTTATAATCCAGTTACTCTTAAAAGCATTAGAAAAATAATTGCTAAAAGAATTAGTTTTAAAATGGCAAAAGCACCTTGTTACAAAAGATTTCCTTCAAAGCTCCTCTGCTGAGGATCAGCAGGAGACCACAGGAGGCCTCCTTCCTGAACACCCAAATCCAGCAACACTACCAGCTGTCTAGTGCAATTAAACTAAACCTGAAAGTTTAAACTAAGCCAATTCCTGAGCAGAGGCGACCACGCACCTGTGCCGGGCTCCGACAGAGGAAGGCCGCTGTGCGCATCCCTCTGTAGCGCCGCACATGCAACGTTCGGATCCTTCCGCCCATGGACAGTCAAGTCAGATGGCCGATGTTACCTCCTGTTTGTACGGGACTAGATTCTGGGAACAGAGGGGCGAGTGAGAGCTCCAGTGGAAGGCGTGGGGGGAGCAGAGCTCAGGCCGAGGGTGGAACAGAAATGAGGAAAGTAGACGGGATGGAAACAGGGAAGAAGTGGGGAGGGAGGGATCATGGCTGAAAATGAGAGATTTCCAAGGAATTTGTAGACATTCTATTGTGCTGCCAAAGAAAGTTTAAATTAAGAAGAAGAAATCACACTTCTTGTCCTTCATGTGAAATGAATAGCTAAGGAAACAGTAGTCAGGTAATAAAAGAATTGTAGGCTGAGCATTAGCCCAAGCTTTGGAGACAAGAATGAAAAATTATACTTTGTCAGGAGATTTCAGGGCTTTAGTTTGCAGATACTGATACATCTAGGTTTCACAGAGATCCTGAAGCTAAAAGCTACATTCTTTTTAAATACACACATTTATATAAAATTCCAGTATGCATTTGAGAGTGATGTGGTACCTACTGCTTGGTCTGAATCCTAAAGGGCACCTTATACATGAGAATATTTAGGGAGAGGAAATATATTCCTCGTAAGAGCCCTACAATTTAGTACTGACAGGGTGACTGAGGAGATCGAAGGTAAGGTGCACTCATGAGACCCAACTCCAGGAGCCCCGAGGCTGAGACTGGGCCGGAAGTGTTTCTGACCCATGTCACCGGCCTGCAGCTGAGCAGGCCCTCGCCTGGGGGTGCTGCGCCACTGCTGACAGTGCGTGTGAGCAGGGAACGGGCAGCTCAACAACCGAGGCTCTCCTCACCACTTCCTGTCCGCATGTGGCAGCACTTTCAAGTAAACCTGAGACCTGCTGCAATTGTATCTACCTACAAATGAAGCAAGGCCTGCCGTCCACTCGGACTGGTCTCCAGCTTCTGGTAGAAGAGCTCAGGGCAGCGCCACGGGAGAGGCAAGGCTCCCTCGAGCTACAGAGACCAGGGGGCCTCCCAGCACAGACAGCTCGTCCTGGGGGCGGCTGGCCGGGTTTCCAGGGCAACCACAATGACAGATGACGGAGGCCGCCAGGGCATCCAGCAGGTTTTAGAGCAACAGATTTGCTTCCTCCTGTGGGGTCACTGATGAGTTGAACTCTTTTTTAACCTTTTTTTTTTTTTTTTAGCAGAGTTATAGTTAGCATACAATGTTATATTAGTTTCAGGGACAGAACACAGTAATTTGATATTTTTACACCTTATGAAATAATCACCACAGTCGCACCAGCCACCACCTGTCACCATACAGACTTGCTACAACCCCACTGACTGCGCTCCCTATATGTGTGTCACTCCCCATGACGTGAGTTTTTACAGCATCAAGTTTACAAACAAGAAACAGAGACAGACTCACCGATACTGAGAACAAACCGATGGTTACGGGGTGGGAGATGGGAACAGAGGCCACAGGCTAGGATTTGAGCAGCACAGCGGCAGGTCAGAAAATGCCCCTGCACCAAGGGGTTGGCAGATCCAGGCAGGGTCGGCTGTGGGCCATGCCGCCCAGTCCTCAGGAGACGTCAGGGCACCTAGACAGACGCCCTCCCCCTAGGCATCCGCGACGCCCGGGAGCACAAGGGCCACCAGTCACCACGTCTGCAGCGGGGAGAGGGCAGGAAGGACCGGAAGGCAGCAACTGTTCAAGGAAGTGAGGAAGAAGACCCAGCTGGTGGAGGCATGAGAAAAAATCAAAATGTGAACCGATTTTTCCAGAAATTTGCTCATGACTTGAAACTTCCTCCTCTTGGGCACAGATGGAATTAAACCACAAGTAGACCATCTGACACAGTACAGAGAGCGGACGCCTGGCGGGCGTGAGGCCCTCCGCTTCCACGCCCTGTGGTTCTTCTTCCAAACCGGACCATCCACAAAGCTGCGTGTGGGGTTGGAAGGGCCTCTTTCTCTACCTCTCGGCATCTGGGAAGGAGTTCCAGTTGTAATTGTCCCTTGAAGTAAGAAAGTACAATTGATGCAGCATTTACGACTATGTGACAGCAGGTAAACCACGTACGCTGAGGTACTAAAATATCCAACCCACATTTAACTCACATTTCTGTCAGCCTTGGGATCCCCAAAGACATGTGACTGACAAGGCCAGCACCTCAACCAGCTCAGCTGTGCAGAGCCTCCAGCAGACTTTTCTCTCCACCGGCAATGGTCCCCACTGGACAACCCACGAGACACAGCTCCCCCAACACAGCTCCCCTACCAACACATTCCCCCCTGACTGACACAGCCCCCCCCAGACACAGTCCCCCCAGACACAGCCCTCCCACCAGACACAGTCACCCCCACCGGACACGGTACCCCACTGGACATGGCCCCCCCAAGACACAGTCCCCACCCCAGACACAGTCCCCCCAGACACAGCCCACCTCACCAGACACAGCCCCCCCACCAGACACAGCCCCCCCTCAGACACAGTCCCCCCTCCAGACACAGCACACCCCAGACACAGTCCCCCCTCCAGACACAGCACACCCCAGACACAGCCTCTCCAGACACAGTCCCCTCAGACACAGCCCCCTCACCAAACACAGTCCTCCACCGGACACGTCCTCCCCCGGACATGGCCTCCCCACACCAGACACAGCCCCCACCAGACACAGTCCCCCGCACTAGACACAGTCCCCCCACAGACACAGTCCTCCCCCACAAGACACGGCCCCTCCATCACACACAATCCCCCCTACCAGACACAGTGCCCACCCCAAACACAGCCCCTCCCAGACACAACCACCCCACCAGACAGAGCCCCCCCACCAGACACAGAAGAGACTGTGTCTGGTAGGGGGGGCTAAATCCTGACCCCCTGCATGAGGGCTGCATCTGTCCTAACACTCTCTCCTCCCCAAGTGCTGCTAGGAGCTGGCTGGCACAGCCCTGGGAGCACAGCCACTGCAGGTAGACTCCCTTATACAGCACCCTTAGCCACAGGGAAAGTGAATTCACCTGCGCCAGGGCAGAGTCCAGCCCAGAGGCCATGCACCAGACTGGAAAGCATGAAAATATAAATTAACATCACAATTCCCAGACCATGCTCCAAGGCACCCTGGGGTACAAGGGTGAGGAAAGAGAATGTTAATTTCAAGGGAAACAGCAATTCTCCACGGGTGTGAGACCCCAGTGGCTGCTGCCTCACTTGAAAGTAGGATCACACTTCACCTGATGACCAAGGCCTGCCCACAGGCAACGACCAGCAAGCGCTTCCCTGTGACACGTGGCCTCTCTCTCCGTCCTGAGCCAGGATCTGGGCTCACCGAGTGACAGCACACACTCAGGAAAGTGTCAACTCAGAATCACGCTTGCTCCCGCTCAGTTCAAACCCTCAGCTTCTCTCCTGGGGTAGGATGTTCACCGGGTTCTGTGGTCTCAGCATCTGTTCTCCCAGTTATTTGGACATCAGGGTATTAAAGGCTCTAATCCCCATTTGCTTAATGGTTTTATTACTTTGTCATTATAACCCCATTAGAAGACAGCCTAGTTGCCATCATGGGCCTTAGTGGAGTTGATGTGACTGCTTTTGAAGGACAGTAACAACTTTGAACCCACCCAGACATGAGGACAGCCATCACCACACCCCAGATTCAAAGTTCTTCTTAACAACTCCAGTCACATGCCCTGAGGAGTGGGAAGGAAGTCAGTGGCTCAAAACCTCCGCCAGGACCTCCCAATAACAGCACTGCTACAAGGATCCCTGGTTTATAAATTAAAAGCACATTCGCTGGTGAAGGACAGGTTGCAAAGTTATTTTGGCAATAAGATGTCTTATACTTTCAGCTAATAGCATTCAGGATAAGCATCATTTTTATCTTGGAAAGCTTAAAGAAACCTGGTTCCGTAAAATATGCTTGTTTGCAAAGACTTTTTTGATTTTAGGAAAGAAATATAATACATCTTCAAAATATCTTACCAAAGCATCCGTGTGAGTTCTGACCGAGAACCCAGCCTCTCCCTCCATTCCAGATAACCTTGTCTGCCTACATCACTGAGACTCAACAATCTCTAAGCAAATGTCTACAAAAAGGGAAATATTCTAAGACTCTATAAAGAATAAAGACAGTTTATAGGCTCTACAGCTTTACTGCTTTCACGGAATCCACTAGGTATGAATGAAAATACATATTCTGTTGCAACTCCTAAAATAACTCAACAGATGCATGAATTCAAAGTAAATACAACATATTAACCAGCAATAACCTGAAGAAGCTTCAAGTGAACCTTACTGGAGAAAGAGATTTTGCTGCATTAGAAAGTGTTATCTCGCAGGTGTCAGGAACCTGGGAGTTTGGGCCAAGTCTCATCGCCCTGGGCCCTCTGTGTAGATGAGCCCACCACCCACCTGCCTGAGGACTTGTCACTGGCCAGGTTAAGAAACCGGGGGGACCTCAGCTGCCATCAGAGGACCTGAAGCTGGGGCAGAAGGTGGGATTCTTTAGGACAAACAGCATGGGGAGAAATGGGCCAGTAAGGGAGCTGTGACTTGTTAGAGTCTTTGCGAATTGGGGATACAAGGCCCCTACAAATGGGAAATGTGCAACCACTTCCCCCTCTCTGAGCTGTTTTCTCTGTTCTATGATGCTGTCCTTGGATGCATTCAAGCAGGTTTTTTAAGTTTTATTTTAATAAAATCCAATTATCTAAATTCTAAATCTTAATTCATGCTCTCAAATTCCCAAATCATGACTTAGGACCATGGTGAGATACTGACAGAAAAAGAGACTGCTGATGGTGTGCTCTGGTGCTTGTGGTTAAACATACTCACTGTAGGTTAAAATCTGTTAACCCTACAGTCTAGTGTAAAATGATATTGCAAATCATTTAAGCACTGAAATTCTGTTTTTGCTTGGAGGGCTTTAATTACATTATCAATGTTAAGATGATCTGGGGTCTGATCTATGTCATGGAAAGTGCACTGAAGTAAGAATAGTTTTTAAGCCTGAAATCAAGGCTGAGAACATTCCTGTCCAATCACACAGCTGACCTCCCTCCCAGGAAGACCTCTGTGACTGTTGCAAATGAGCATTCGCTGTCCTCCCATCCTCCTGTCTCAGGAGGTGATAAGAAGAGGATCCTCTCCCACGTCTGCAAAGAAGCAGGTGAGGAGCCCAGCAGGGCTGGGTCGGAGCTCAGGACGGCCCCTCTCTGTGCTCAGCCACCAGGACCGGCCGGGACAGCAGCCAGGCCTGCTTCTGGACCCTCTGAGCTGGGAAGGCTTCCTGGAAGAGGAAGGCCAAGGCCCTGTGGACAGGACAGCTCCCAAAGAGGGACACACTGGGGAGGTAAGACCCCCAGCTGGGTCCCAGGATCTGAAGTTCAGCCCCAGAGGCTGAGGCCAGAGCTGTCCCAGGAGCAGGGCAGCAGAGGGGGCCACCCCCAGGGACAGAGCAGGGCCCGCCCACCAAGGGAGGAAGGTGGGAGAGACCCAGGGCGCAGAAGGGGCAGCAGGCCCACACAGGACCCATGGAGGCCCGGAATGGACACTGACCTCTGACCCCCGATCCTGTGTCCCAACAGGCCCCGCCCACAGTCGGCACCCAAGGACTGGGCTGAGGTTCCAGATGAGGGTCTGAGCTTTGAGATACTGTTAGAAATTTATTAGATATGTTAGAAATTACTGGCCTTATTGTGTTCAGTGAGATGAGACAGAGAAAGACAAATAGCATGTTATTTCATTTATGTGTGGAATCTAAAAATACAACAAACTAGTGAATGTACTAAAAAAGAAGCAGTCTCACAAGTACAGAGCACAAACGACTGGTTACTGTGTGGAGGAGGGGCAACTTAGGGTGGGGGAGGGGCAGGTGCCAAGGATGGGGTGTAAGACAGGCTCAGGGTGACTGCGTGACATGGGGAACACAGACAATATCCTGTAATAACTTAAATGGAGTGTGTATGTCAGTTGCTCAGTTATGTCTGACTCTTTGCAACCCTAACCTTTAGAAATTATGTAAAAGAATTTTTTTTAATTTTTGAAAAAAGAAATAACTGCCCTTGAATTAGATGGCTCTGAATTAGTTGGGTCCTGACACAATTCTGCTGTGTGTGTGCATGTGGATAGTGTCCAGAGTAGGGCAGCAAGAGCCATCTCACCAGGTGATTCTGCAGAGGACACAGGGAAGGAGGGTGGAAACATGCAAACTTCTCTGAGCTACTTTGTATCTGCTGCTTAAAAAGGGAGACAGAGCAAGGCCCAGGTGACAGGATACTCTGCCTTAAGGCGAATCCCTGGACACATCAGGCTGCTCTGAGTTTTGGGGTTTAAAACCAGCCGTCTGTCTCCCTGGATCTGTCATGATGTAATATTTTATACCAGCCTTGTGTCTATTTTCTCTCGGAAACCATGAACTTCCCAAAGCAAACTGCTGGCGCGGGCAGAGCTAAACTGAAGCCAACAGAACCAACGGTTAGTTTATCTAACGCCCTCCTTTTTCTTTTTAAATCACATTATGGACTCTTTGTGTTGTGATTGCAGCCATGAAATTAAAAGACGCTTACTCCTTGGAAGGAAAGTTATGACCAACCTAGACAGCATATTCAAAAGCAGAGACATTACTTTGCCAACAAAGGTTCGTCTAGTCAAGGCTATGCTTTTTCCAGCGGTCATGTATGGGTATGAGAGTTGGACTGTGAAGAAAGCTGAGCGCTGAAGAATTGATGCTTTTGAACTGTGGTGTTGGAGAAGACTCTTGAGAGTCCCTTGAACGCAAGGAGATCCAACCAGTCCATTCTAAAGGAGATCAGTCCTGGGTGTTCTTTGGAAGGAATGATGCTAAAGCTGAAACTCCAGTACTTTGGCCACCTCATGCGAAGAGTTGACTCATTGGAAAAGACTCTGATGCTGGGAGGGATTGGGGGCAGGAGGAGAAGGGGACGACAGAGGATGAGATGGCTGGATGGCATCACTGACGCGATGGACGTGAGTTTGAGTGAACTCCAGGAGTTAGTGATGGACAGGGAGGCCTGATGTGCTGCAATTCATGGGGTCGCAAAGAGTCGGACACGACTGAGCGACTGAACTGAACTGAACTGTGTCATAAATGTTTAACATGCAGGACTCAATGAGTCTGGGAAACTATACAACCTATGGCCAGCGCTGAAGCCACAGAAACTCCTACTCCTCTGAGCACATCTTCCCGCCCCTTTATTATTATTATTATTATTATTACTGTGTGTGCTCGTGTGCATGGTAAGAACACAACATATGCCCCACCTTCCTAGAAAGTGTTAGGTGCAGAGAGCAGAGCAGCTGGTGACAGCAGACTCCAGACACACTCCCCTGCAGGAGGCAAGCTCTGCATCTGCGAGCCCCAGCCCCGGCTCCCACCCGCCATCCTCTGCTCCCAAGTCTGACTCTCCAAGGGGTGGGTGAGGAGGCCACAGCACAGCCTTCTAGCTTCTGCTGGTCAGGTGAAGAAGCCCTTCCTTACTTCTCCACCTGCCTCTCACCACTGTGTAGCTGTAACTTTACAAGCTGAGACAAAACACTCTTGTACCAGCATAACTAACCCCTCAGAATCCAGTAAAAAATATCCTATGGTGAAAATCTGAATACAAATTATACAACAGTGAGCCATGAGGGGACATGTATGACAATGACTAAGATAATCAGAAGATACAGAAGTCCTTTCACAAATGTTAACCTTACACATTTAAGTTTTAGTCTTTCTAACCGTGTCCCATATATCACTAAACAATTGAATCTTCACGTAGGCAGCAGCCCTGGCGGTATATACGATGACTCTGGAGAAAGTATAACACATGTCTGTCAGCCTATCTATCGTAATAATCAATGATCAAACACAAAGCTTCTTTACTGAGTCCCATCAGTTTTCACGACAATTAAGTTTTTTTTTAATAGTTTCAAAAAGAATCTGCTTTATATCAGAATAAACAGAAATATTTAGAAAAGCAAATATCTATAACCATCATAATTCCAGAACCTTAAGTAAATTTCTCCTTTCAAATTCTCAGTAATTTTGAGACACTACAGCACCTTGGACAGCTCCAAGGACAGCCCAATAACTCAGTAAATATCTGTTGGATTACTGAAAATAATTAGTATAGACTAGGACAAACTTCATGAATGTAATAACTATCAGAGGTACTAAAGGTGTGCTTACCATTTAAAACAGAAAGGCGCCACCTATCAACTGACTGATCTAAGGGTGGTGCTCGAAAAGACACGAGAACACAAATATATTCCTTGTGGTATTTTTTTGAAGCAACAAAGTATCAGAAACAAAGTAGAAATCCCCCAAATTAGTTGAATTATGCTTTAGGCACACAATGGAATATTATAAATAATGCATTAGAAAAAACACAAAAATATTTACAATACAATGTTAAGTAAAAAGTTACAAAACAGTACGCATATTCCTTTCCTATTTACATAATCTACGTACAGAAAACATGAATGAACTAAGAGTCCAAATAACAGTGATTCTTTCTGGGCAGAAGATGTAGATACACTTTCCCCCTGGCTTGACTTAACTTTTTAACTTTTCCATAAGAAACATGCTCACATGTATAGATCAAGTTGAGTTTCACTTCTTGGTCTGCAGTTTACCAACTGGGTTATATTTCTCTCCAGACATGTTTTGTCAACCCATACATAAAACATAAAAAATGCTCCTACCTAAAAAGTGTTGTGAAAATTACATGAGTGGTCAATAAATACTATCATTTTATGCATTACTTGTATAACAAAAAGGTTGGGGTGGGGAATGATACCACTTTCCTCTAGAAAGCTCCCATTGTAAATAGCATCCTCATCAAGACCTCTCTCATTATGCAAATGGAACAAAATCGGCCATGCTGTATTTCTCACTTGATGGTAACAGGGCATCAAAAAAACCACAAAAAAAAACCAAAAAAACAAAAACAGCTGCATCTTCAGCTGGGCACGAGATTCTAAACCCAGCACCGACCTCTGTGGGAGACCAGCTCTCCTGCTCTGAATGTGTTTCCTTGTGTCCCAGAAGGTGAAGTCCTGAGGCAGATGCAGCAGACATGGGGCACGGAACCCATGCCCCAGGTTCTCTGGAGATTCCAAAGGGGAACACACTGCAAACGTGTCCGTCGGCCTTACTTTTGGTGTCATGTTAAAAAAAAAAATGTTATTAAATACTGCTGTGCCCAGATCAATAACTTTTGTGACTTCTACTTTCCTGCTGGCAGAAAATGCACAAAGCTCTTATTCAGGTGGAAGGCCAGGAGGCCTGGGTCCCGAGGAGACCACTCTGCTGGTCACAGGGCGCGGGTCTGGGAGGGCAGGGCAGCCAGCTCCTGCTAGCAGGGGCTCCTGCTTCCTCCTCTGTAGGTTGACTGTGCCTGTGACTGATAGCTGACCACCTGTCTGTGTTCCCTAAGTGAGCTGAAGACGGCTCCACACACAGGATTTCTCGCTGGGGAAGGGGGGCGCCAGGAAGGATAAGATGCCTGCCCAAGGGAAAGAAGCTGAAAGGGTGGCTCTGATGATGGAAATGCAGAGTCAGAAGGCCCTTGAGGGTGCGTGCACTCACTCAGGTACTCTCCTCTGAAACCAGGCACAGGCTTGTGTCTGCTCCTCAGCCTCTTGCGCTGGGTCTTCTCCATCCTCTGAGCTGCAGCGTGGGGCTCACGGTTGAGGTCTCTCTCTTCTCTGGCCACAATCCTCCCAACCCCACGCCCCATCTGCAAGAGGTAACTCCAGGGTCCATCTGCGGCCTGGCCTCTGCCTGAGTCCCCGGCTCACATCCAGAAAAACGTGCTCACCACACAGCTGGGGCTGCAGCATGAGTGGTGTGGAGCCACAGACCTGGCTCTCAGCCCACCCCCTCCAGGCACCCTCCTGGAGGGTCTGAGGCCCCTTCCCCAGCACCATGAACAAGCCCTGGATACAGTCCTCCGAGTCTATTTGCTGAGTAAGCAGCTCCAGGAGAGACAAACTTGAGAACAAGGGCCGCGGGTGAACCAGACGAGTATATAAGCAAAGAACCGCGATGTGTGACAGCGAGCACAGGTCGGGAGACTCAGATTTCATGAAGAACATGCACCACGAAGGACCTGACTCGGGGCAAGTCCCTGAATTTCTGGCTCTTGGTCCCCCAAATCCCAAAGTCACTACACTTGAGTGATTCCTCTCTGGGCTCTGTGACACTGAAGATGCTGTGGTTCTGTTACTGCATCCAGGCTTCTGGTTGGTTGGGGTGAAGATGTCATGTTCAGGCTCTTGCCTCCAGAATCTCATCTGTTTTCCAGCTCACCATTTCCCTGTGTATTTTATCACTTTGCTCAAAGGGCTCAACTGGCTCCTGATTGCTATCAGCCTGGTCCCCCATGGGGTGCCCCTTCCCAGCTGTCAGCCGAGCTCTGTGCCAGGCCTGGCACAGCTGGTCACTGCCCCTCCAGCTCCTCATAAAGCAAATGTTGTAAGAGGCCACCAGCATCGGCTCCCTGACAGCTTGCGCAGGATTAGGAGGAAGCAACTTTAACTTCCAGCCAGGATTCTGCAGGTAGGAACCCCTGCCATTAGTCTTCTCTTTTTCCCTTTCCTTCTCTTTTTGTTTTTTAAAGAAATAGTGTGACAGAAAGTGACTGATGGTTTCATCGACCAAGAGCCTGCACATTGAAGGAGGGGCCTGGGCCTGGAAGCCTTGAAGGTCCTCACTAATGCCTCGGGCCCTGCAGAGACCCGGCGCAGGCTCTCCCTGACTGTGGCCCCATCAGCGTGGAGGCTGGCAGCTCAGGACCCTGTGGACCAGGTGCTGGCCCTTCACTGTGAGGTCTTGGGGACAGTGGGACACTCTCAGGGCACAGACTAGGGGCCCGGTATTTCCACATTAACCCCTCTGCTCCCACTGGAACACTGCAACCCCCATCCTGTCCTGTTCATCCCGGCCTCTCCTCCAGTACAGCCCAGGTGGGGCCTTTCTGGAACATCCCCATCCAAGGCTGATCATCCCACCTCTTACACATGGAAACTGGCTCTGCCCTGACAAAGAACGTCTCCTCTGCCCCTGCTGTGACCCCAGGACCCAGGCCACACCCAGCACATGGTGGTGAGTCAGTGTTTGATGAGTGAATAATGAAGCAACTTCTAAGCTGACTCTTGGTGAAGATGACACAAAAACTCATCCCCAAGGCCCTAGGCCCTCCACACGGAGCACACAGACCTCTTGCAGTCTTTCCTTCCTCTTCAGGGATGCTGTTTTCCCAGGTACACAGAAGTGGCATCACAGCCCCAGGAGGGTCAGGACGCCCATATACCTGATTCAGGGCTGAAACTTTCCACTCAACGTTCTAAATCCAAGCAAATCATATCCCTAGCAACCCTGTGCAGTGCTGGTGGGAAGTCAGTGACCAGCTTACAAACCACATGAATGCCACCATCCCGAGGGCCCCAGGCTCTCCAGGACAACCATCCAGACCAAGGACAGTGCAGTCAGAGCAGGTAGACAGATGATCTGGGCTGTGAACACAAGGGCAAAGCCTCCTCCCCGGGGCCTGGGTATCAGGAGGTGCTGGGTGACAGGAAGGCCCTGGGGGAGGGAGCAGGGAGTGGAGACTCGAAGCCCACCTGGACTCGGGCCCTAGGGGGAGGACGGGCGTAAGTGGGGGCATACAGGACGACGGGGCCCCCAGCACAGCCTGTGACCCAGGGGCGGACAGCACCACGGGTCGGGCCGAAAGTCAGGGCAGAAAGAGGCCTTCAACCTGCAGGTTAGGGGTCAGCACGCGCAGCCACCGCCTGCTTTCAGGAATCAAGCACCCCAGGAGCACAGCACGGCCTCCATGGACACTTCAGCCTGTGAGCACAAGGGCAGAGCAGGTGGAACAGAGGGGCCGGGCAGGCGAGACTCGGGGCTCCGTCTCCAAATTATCAAGAGTTGCAAGACCACCTCTGGGACCAGGGTCACACATCCTGTGTGACAAACCCTAAACCTCCGCGCGGCCCCTCAACAGCACAGCGGGCCGAACAGGACGCCGCGGAAGCCTGCAGCTGAGGCTTCTTACTCTAAAAGCAGGGCTGCCGCCCCTGGACGCCGCCACTCCGAGAAAGGAAGCCTCTCCAGAGGAGGTGGGCTCCCGGGAGCGAGGGCGCCACCCGGAGGAGCGCTCGCCTGGGGGCGGGGCGGGGCGGGGGCGGGGCTGGCACCGAGGCCTCGCCCCAGGCCCGGGCGGCGCAGCGCAGCTCCGCTCCCGCCTCGGCCACCAGGTGGCGCTGCCACCAAGCCCTTCGGAGGCAGCGGCGGACAGTCGCCGGACGGCGGCGCCGGGAGCCCCTGGGGGCCCCCTCCTCCACGGCTACACCGGACCGGACAGGCCCTCCCGACCCAACATGCTCGCTAGGCCAGGGATGGGGCAGTGGCAGGCAGCAGCTGCTTCTGCCCTTGCTTTTACTTAGGTGGGGTTTATCAGGCTACTGATGTCACTGAAAGGCTAGGGCAGGATGGTGATGGGAAAGGGCGTTCAGACGTCACAACCCCTCCTGGGGACACGCGCAGGCTTGGCAGGAAATCACTCGTGTCTACAAATCCACACGAGGGCTTCGGCCTCAGGGAGTGAGCCTCGCCTGGGTACCCAAGTGTCCTTTCTGAACTGCGCTTCCCTCCTCTCCAGGCCCTTTAGGTCAGTAGTTCTTGGTCAGTCAGGACTGACCCCCTCGTCACAATCACACAGGGACAGGGGTCTCAAGACATCTCTGGCTGGAAGGGCCTGGGGGTGTGGCCGCTGAACATCCCACAGGGCACAGGACGTCCCAGGGCAGATAGTGATCTGACCCCAAACATCCAAAGTGTGGATGCTCTGAAATTCCGGTGCAGAATCATCGATCCCCAATTCTTCCTTGGTTTTGAGGGTTAAATAACTTGAGTAAACTATTTAGGAAATTGCATGCAACACAACGAATTTCCAACACATCACAGTTACTACTGGCTACATGACACCTATAACTTTGTATATCTGGGTATGATCAAGGTGGCGCATTCTTCTGCCAAGAAATTGGGTCTGGAACCCACGGGGTTAACAATTTCTCCAAGACCTTTATGGAGACTGGCTCTCCTGATGCTGAGGACAGTACCGTGGCACACTCAGCTCTTCACTGAGATGCGCTAAAGCCCATTTAACCTGGAAACAGAAACAGGAAGAAAGGCAACCCAGCCGTTCAGTGTCTCACATGCTTGTGAGAGCGAAAAACCAAGCATTGTTCACAGAGAGGCATTAAATTATTCAGGCGAAGCCCAGCACATTTTCAGGGCATGAGACACATTATTGATTTGCCCACAGCAGACGGTCACAGGTCCGGCCAGAGCAGGCACTGCCCAGGGACGAGGTCACAGCCACACTGGCAGCCATAATCCCTCCCCCTCACCACAGGCCCAGGCCACCTGCGGCTTGGACAGGCCTGCCAGGGTCTGGGGGCCGCTGTCCTGTTTTCACATGCCCGGGACTAGGCCGGCTTCCAGGGGGCCTTCCGAGCAGGTACAAGAGCCAATGGTGGTGGGGGTGGTGTCAGTGGGAGGGTGTGTGTGTGGAGTGGGAGGGGGTGATGGCCCTGCAGGGGGTAATTCCTGACAATTTAAGAA
Organism: Bos grunniens; assembly: GCF_055505025.1. Lineage (NCBI taxonomy): Eukaryota > Metazoa > Chordata > Mammalia > Artiodactyla > Bovidae > Bos > Bos grunniens. The sequence goes on along the minus strand of NC_141191.1, from coordinate 1,915,496 downwards.
TGAGAGAGCCAAGCACCCAGAGATTACAGAGCAGTGGGGGAGCAGCTACTATCAGATCCCCACAAGCCAGTCTCACTTTCCCAGTTTCCACAGACACATCACAGACAGAATCATGAGTGCAGAAAAAAGACATGTTAGTCGCTCATTTGTGCCCGACTCTTTGAGACCCCATGGACTGTAGCCCGCCAGACTCCTCTGTTCATGGGATTCTCCCGGCAAGACGATCGGAGTGGGTTCCAGTCAACTATCATACGATAAACCAGGTGGGAGAGAGACAGAGAGGGAACACACACCTGGAGAAAAACCCAAAGGTGCCAGCAGTAAACATCCCAACAAAGACGCTGCTCCAGAGACGCCCGACACCCCCCACTCCTTAACCACACAGCCCACGAGGTTCTGCTCAGCAGGTTTCCCAACAAAGACACTGCTCCAGAGACGCCTGAGACCCCCCCCACTCCTTAACCACACAGCCCAGAAGGTTCTGCTCAGCTGGTTTTCTGGGAGAAGAGTTTTTTACAGAAACAAATGTGTTGCCATGTTCAGCTCCTCTGGGGCTGAGGCAGAAGAAAGGCAGAGGAAGGAGGTGACAGCTCTGTGCATTCAGAACCTCGCTTCTTCCTGAGTTCAATACTGAAAACTTGGAAAACGCAAATTCCAACAACAGATACTGAAATGCTACACGTTACTCAAGGTCAAAGATGCCAGTTTCAAGGATGGTCTAGAAGCCTGCTTCCAACCCCGGGGAGTAGAACGGATGGAGTCTGTGCGTGGGGCTTAGGGGGAGACGTGCGGGAGGAAGAAGACAGCACCTAGGGAGGCAGGAGCCGCAGAACTGAGGCCTTGGCTGTGAAGCAGGGCTCATTCGCTGAGAGGTCGGTCAGATGAGCCGAAGTCACACTGTGAGTGTGCATTTTGTGCACTGAATCCTAAGTTTCTGTAACATAAGCTTCCATCAACAGCCCCTAAAGAAACTTCCAAAATGAGAAATGGAGTGGGGAGAGTCATAGAGAAGGGGCTCTGCCCCAGGTACAGAGGATGTGAGGCTCTACCCAGAAAGGGCTGGAGACCGCCCCACAGACCAGCAGCCAGCGCTTCCTGACCCGCAGTTGCACCTCCTGTCCTGATTAGGTCAGTGCCATGCCAAGCGGCATCCAAGCCCAAACAAACCACACAGTGTAAGAGTCGAGTTGTGCTTGTTTATATTCGCAACCTTAAGATTAAACATTTGCAGGGGGATGTCAGGGTTTTCAACACAGGAAAACAGAAGCCAAGGTTAACTTCCTGGAGTTTAAGTGAGAAATTTAAGCATATTTAGAGAATTCGTACAATTCCATTAACTTCTGGCCACTTTAATCTAATCAACGGATAACTTTCACCACATAATGTGTTAACTCCAAATGTATTACTAGTTCCTTCACGTGACCTTACACAAGTGGCCCTCCCTGTCTGTGAAGTGGGGAGCCCCGTCAGGAAGTACACCCTCTACAGCTGCCCTGTTTCCAGACCCGGCCATAGTCACACCCAGCGACCGTGCCCTTGGCAATCTGTGCTGTCCTAAAGGGAAAGTGAAGTGAAAGTCGCTCAGTCTTGTCCAACTCTTTGCGACCCCATGGACCGTACAGTCCATGGGATTCTCCAGGCCAGAATACTGGAGTTGGTAGCTGTTCCCTTCTCCAGGGGATCTTCCCAACCCAGGGAACAAACCCAGGTCTCCTGCACTGCAGGAAGGTTCTTCACCAGCTAAGCCACAAGGTTAGCCCAACTCAGTGACACACTCGATTTCAAAGACTGAGGACAAAAAAACCCACAACTGCAAATGTCTCCCTGAACATTTTTCTTTTGATTATACACTGTGCAGAGAAGAGAGGACACAGCAGGCCTGGGGCTGTTATCTTCAGAAAGGCTTACCTGCAAACCTGACCTTTAAGGCTGTCTGAGAGCTTGACTGGTGAAGAGCTCCCACTCTGTAAACTGCCGCCAATATCCCCTGAACTCTAAGAGTGGCTCGCGGTGCCTTCGTGTGAACGATGCGGGAGGGGGCGGTGGTCTGGCAGCCTTGCCCACACCCAAGGACCAGCAGGCTGGCCTCAGCCCTTCTCTCTGTCTGTCTGCGGGTCTGAGTCACTCAGACACTAGAGAACATGCTTTTCTTCTGGGTGTCCAGGATTTTAGTGACCACTGTCCTCACACAGGCATTGGGCAGCCAACCTGACCTGGACTCCACGTGCGGGTGAGCATCTCTGATGGACGACACCTCCCGTCACATCCTGACTTACTGCTCTGGGGCTTCCCTGGGGGAAGGGCCGTGGGAACTGCACCCTGTCTCTCTGATTGGCCCCTGTGCACCTCCTCCCCTGGACAGTGCATGCTGTATCCTTTCCCGGGAGTAAGTCTCATCTGTGTAAGACTACAGGCTGCAAGTCCTCAGGAAGTCACCAGCCCCGGGGGCTGGCTGTGAGGACCCAGGCACAGTTAGAGTCAAAGCAGTGGGATTTGCTGGAACCATCCTGACTCTGTGAAACATGGTGAAAGCTTGTTTGGAAAACAAAAGATGAAGAGGTGGGAGTGAAAGACCTTTGGTGCCTGGTGGGCTGCGGAGGCGCCGTCTGTAAGTGGATCAAGTTTCCTATGAACTTCAACTGCGACATGCCCGGCTGAGGAGACATGGTTTGCAGATCCTCAGGCGGTTCTTGGCTGCTCTGGATGACGCAGATGGGAGCAAGTGCAGCCTCCTGACACACCTTCTCTGTTTCCGTCAGGTGGGGAGGGAAAGACCCAGACTTGCCAAAGGTGAGTCTGGATGAGCTTTGTGTGGGAGGAGTCAAGGTTAAGCTGGGTTACAGAGGCTGAAGCAGAGCTTCATGAGCCAGGAAGAGAGGGGGTGGCAAACCCTGCGGCAAGCGCTGCACTGGCCCGCCCTGCCCTGCCCTCCACCCAGGACCCCAGGCCGTGCAGCGCCAACCCCGTCAGTGCAAGCTCAGCACTGGGGATTCAGGTGACCATGCAACGAGAAGACAGAGGGAGAGGGGTGAGGATGCACTCTGTGGCTATGGCATCAGAATGCATAATGAAAACGGATGTAAATGCATGGCTGCCATTTCACCAATGCTAGAGGGCTCATCTCAATCAAAGAAGCTGCAAAAAGAAAAAAATATTGGTAAGCCACAGCTTCTAGCTTTTCACCACTGGTGGCAGATTGGAATTTAAGCTCTTTGAATATTAGAAATAGAACAAATTTCCATAACTGGTGATGGCTGCTATTCTATCAAAGCTTGTGGAAGAGACATGCAAAAGGAACAGAAGCACTCTCCAGGGGGACACACTCTTGGAGGTTTTCTGGAGTTTTCAAAAGCAGTTTTTAGTTTGCTAATGAGCTGTCTTGAACCTCACACCTGCCCCTGTGAGCTGATGACTTCCCAGCCTCTAAGCGAGTGACTCAGACCTGCAGATGGACAGAGAGAAGGGCTGAGGCCAGCCTGCTGGTCAGTGGGTGTGGGCAAGAGTGTCGGGCCACATCTCAGCCTGGCCGCCTCCCAAGAAAAGCTGAGACTCAGACCCAGGGAGCAGCAGGTTCAGGACGCTGCTCTGTGAACTGTGGGCTATGAAAACACCGCGGGTGCTGGCTGGCTGGGTCACCTGCGTCCATCCGCCCACAGGAATGTTCTCTGACCACCAGAAACCAGGCTGCGGATTAGCTGTACGATCCTCATTCAGAAACAACTGCCTGATGCCTGATTCCTGCAAAATGGACAGCTGGGCTAGGTGGGCAAGCTAGGGCTGTGACCCTCCTTGCACCTTGACAGCCGGCTCGCAAGCCACCAAGTGCTTGCGGGGCAGCGGGTGATTAAATGCCCTGTCCCCGGGCAGGCTGTGTTAGGCTGTTCCTGGTAAATAACTGCAACAAAAGGCTCGGGTTATGTGAAGCTATTTTAAACTTCTGTAAAAATTCACGATTTCACACTGACCCCTCCTGAACAGGATGCACCTGTCTGGTCACATTATGTGAAAATTTACTTTGTCAAAATGCACCTCAAAATGCTCCACTGTAACCATTCCTTTCTCACGAAGATCTGCATGAGAATAAGAAATAGCTGTGCAAGACTACAAAGCTATGATTACTGAATGGGACATACTGGCTTACAAAATAAAGGAGAAAAACCAAAACGCCAGGATCAAGAGACACAGTGGGGTGGGGGAGTGAGGGGCATTAATGGACATGTTTTCAAAGCCCCACCTGAAGTCTTCCCTCCACCTTCCCCCAAAAGATAAATGAAGAAACTCCCTGCACCACCTTTCGAAGCAAATGCCAGTGCCCAAGTTCAAAGTGCCTGCGCCTGGCAGTGCTGACCATGGACAGTGGGGCTGACTCAGCTCCTGCAGCTTCCAGGACGCCCAGCCCAGATGCTGTCCAACCTGAGCAGAGGGTAAACTGGTGTGACAGACAAGGACACCATCTGGAACTGACCACTGCAGGCAACCCCCTGAACCCAGGGACAGGAGCGGATGATTACTGGCCAGGAGGAAGACCACAAGGGGCCCGTGAATCCGACGGTCAGGCTGGGGTGCCTGACACAGCAGACTCAGTTTTCAGGGCACTGGTGTGTCATTTGGGGTGCCCCTGCTGGGTGGTCCCTAATTATCCAGCATGGCCTCAGCCCTGAGGATGTAGCCCACTGGCCAGAGCCACACTGGGCCAATGCTGATACCTCAAATGACAAGACCTTGGGGGCTCTGACTCCCTATCAGGGAACCCCTGAGAGGCCACGAGGAAGGTGAGGCTGTGTCTGGTGACTTGGACCACAAAGAAGCATCCAGGGATGGGGCTGGCAGCTAGGAGCTTCCATCATGAAACTGAGGAAGCTGCTGTGACTCAGTGACTCAGGAGGCTTGAGTCCAGAGCAAGGGCGAGGTCTGGGCTGCAGGTCCCAAGGTCCCTCGCGGAGGACAAGGCAGTTTGGACCCAGCCCCCAGGGCACCCTCGACCTCCCATGGGACTGTCGGTGGCACTGTCTCGTGCGGGTGCCTGGGCATCTGCGCCTCTCTCCCTGAGTTGCATCTGCGCCCCTCTCCCCGAGTTTAGCAGCATCACCAGGGCACCGTCCTGGCATGGTCAGGATGCGGTGCATTTAGCAGCATCACCAGGTCACTGTCCCGTCGCAGACAGGACGCAGTGCATTAGGGGCTGGGATCAGGTTCTGTTTTCACATCTCAGAACTCTGTTATTTTCCTTCCATGATGACGTGGGTTTTCCATGTGATGAAGGAATGGATTGGCCTGCCTTTATGTCATGATTTCACTGTGCGTTTCACTCAAACAAGACCACATGATGTGTCTGCATTGGGTCAAAGCCTAAGACTCCTGAGTCTCATGTGAAAATCCTGGTACCTTCTTTTACAGCGTTTGCAGAAGTACTGCCAGCACACCTCTATGCCACATGCCCTCTCATCTTCCTAAAGAGAGGAGCCAGCGGAGCCATCCTCCCTGCTGATCGTCATGGCCGCTCTCTGCTTGTCACCGTGTGCACCAGGCGTGTGAAGTGACAGCTCTAGTGTGATGGGGCATACCCGTGACCCCACCAGAGGATGCTCTGCAGAGAAAGGTTCAGAGGACAAGGATCTGAGTCTCAGATGAGGAGGAGAGGGCCAGGCAGAGAGAGGTGATCTAGGTTGTGGAGGAACCACGCACAAAGGCCCAGAGGTGAAGGACGGCAGGCGTCCATGCTGATGGAGAAGACCCCGGGGCAGAGGCACATCTGTGCAGGGACGGAAACCTCCTGCGGCCCCAGGCCGTGGAGATGCCTGCATGCAGCCCCAGAGCCGCACGCGGGCAGGAGATGAGCCTGAGTGTACACTACGACAGCAAGTGACGCTGGCCACGAGGACAGCCCTTCCACTGTCAGAACAGGGACGCGCACATGAGTCTCCAGTGTGCTGTGTGACAGGAGGAGAGCGTTGCTCCCAGAAACCCCTCCAGGAATGGTGCTGACTGCAGTGTGTGGACTGCTCCAGGGTGTGGGTTGAAGGATAGCAGGGTGGAGTCCCCAAAGAAGACCACAGAACCACAGAATGGATCTCTCTGGGATGGCGTAGTGAAAGAAGGGGAGTCCTGCAGCCAGACAGACACGCGAGTGCAGGACATGTGGAGAGGGAAGAACTAAGCCTCTGAGCTGCATGGAGCCCCTGGACCAGGGTCACCAGGACTTGCCAGACCTGGATCGTCAGGACCTGCCTCTCGAGGGTGCAGGGCTGTGTGCAGCTGCCTCCAGACTGCTGGTATTTGGGTTGTATCAGTTCCCTGGGTCTGTGCAGACTTACCCAGGAAGCAGGGCCTCCACAGGAGTCTCAAAGGAGGCCCCCACCTCCCTCCTGCCTCCTGGAAATACTCAGGAATGGGGGGAGCAGAAAGCAGCCACTGTGTGATGGTTTTTAAATTCCCTGGAGATCCAAGGATCCCCACATTTGCAGAGAACTCAGGGTGCTGGGGGCCAGGACATAATCTGCTCCTGAAGCAAGATGAAGACACGTGCTGGAGCACCCACGTGCTGGCTTCTGCCTGGGACCGTCTGGGATGCTTCCCCGAGAAGGCCCAAAGGATGCTAAGGAGTGTGAGTTCTTTTGGGGTGGGGCGCAGGTGAGAAGGGAGGTCAGCGAGGGCGGAGGAGACAGAGCAGACATCTGGGGTCCGCAGGAAGGTGAGCGCACGAGAAGAGGCCTGAGGGCCTGGCCAGGGCCAGGAGCATGTTGGCTGCTGCCAGCCAGGCCACCTGCTTCCTCGGCGCCACACGAGATGCCTGGATGGCGGGGTGCCGGGCTGGGCGGGTTAGGATCCTGGCTCTGAGGGCAGCTGGGGTGAAGCCCAGGTCTGCCCCACCTGCATCCCACTTGGCCTTGGGATTTCAGGGAGAAGGGCCCTCTTGAGGGGACGCCCCAGGCCCTTGGCTCATTTCTCTGCAGGGGCTGCAGGGAGAACACGTGAAGGTAACAGCAGTGGGAACCATAGTCCTGAACCTCGGAGGCCAAGGAAGAGTGAACACAGGGCAGAAGCAAAGGAACCTGTCCTCAGAAAGTCTCGTTCAGGAACCTTGCAAGTCAGCCTGCGAAGGAGCAGCAACAGCCAAGTCAGGGCTGCAGACCCAGGCCTGCCGGGGAGCCTGGTGCCCAGGATGGACGTGGGCTCTGCCCGAGGGACCCAGGCTGTCATCCTGTGAGGGGCCGTCCAGCACATCACTGGTGTGTGCATGAGTCTGAGCAGTGCACTCGCCAGGCCCCTCAAAGCCAATAAAAGAAAAGCCAGGAATATAAGGGAATCATGAGCTTCCTCTTTAAAATTAAAAATGCCTTTGGCTGCATTAAAGCAGTAAGAATGCTTGGAATTTAAATGAAGTTTGTGAGAGCCTTGGAAAGACCAGGGGACTTAAGAGCCTGAAGACCCAGCTTAATGTTTGAATTTTGCTACTTATTTTATGACTGTTTTGACATTTACTTAAATTCTCAGAGTCTCCATTTCACCTTTAAAGTTGGGATAATAAAAATGGCAGCATGGAAGGATGCCTCAGTGACATGAATGGGAAATGCATACAGAACCCTTGGTGTTGTGAGGGGCTGCTGCTGGCCCCCAGGAGGCCAGGCATCTGGGAAGAGAGCCAGAGACTGACGGTGCGTCCTTGGGTCAGGGCAGCTCAGACCCACGGGCCACAGGCAGGCCTGCTCTGGCTAAGAGACACCTGAGCAGGCTCAGCCTCCTCACCTGGAACAGGAGGAGGAGGAGGGAGCAGTCAGTCACCAGGGTGCCTTGCAGACTCGGGCTCAAAATGTTCTGTCACCCATGCGGAGACTGTGCACATGCATCAACAATGCACACATGCACTGTGCAGCATGCAGCATGTGTGCACCACACACACGCATCTACTGTGAACACACATGCACCAACACACACACATGTGCCCTGAGGCATGCAGCACATGTGCACCACACACACGCATCTACTGTGAACACACATGTGCCAACACACACACATGTGCCATGAGGCATGCAGCACGTGTGCACCACACGCGCATCTACTGTGAACACACATGCACCAACACATACACATGTGCCATGCAGCATGCAGCACGTGTGCACCACACACATGCATCTACTGTGAACACACATGCACCAACACGCGCCCACACGTGCCATGCAGCATGCAGCACGTGTACACCACACACATGCATCTACTGTGAACACACATGTACCAACGCACACACACACGTGCGATGCAGCATGCAGCACATGTGCACCACACACACGCATCTACTGTGAACACACATGCACCAACACACACACATGTGCCATGAGGCATGCAGCACATGTGCACCACACACACGCATCTACTGTGAACACACATGCACCAACACGCGCCCACACATGCCATGCAGCATGCAGCATGTGTACACCACACACATCCATCTACTGTGAACACACATGCACCAATGCACACGTATGTGCCATGCGGCATGCAGCACATGTGCAACACACATGTATCTACTGTGAACACACATGTACCAACAATGCACACACACATGCCATGCAGCACACAGCACGTGTGCAGCACACAGGCATCTACTGTGAACACACATGCATCAACAATGCACACACACACACCATGCAGCATATGGCATGTGTGTAACACACACGTCTACACCATGGACACACACACACCGCACACATACATCTACCATGCATATACATGTGCACACCACACGTGTGTACCACGTACACACACACACTGTGCAACCTACAGCACGTGTATGTACCACATACAAGCTGGATGAGGCTGTCATCTGAACTGGTGAGCTAAGTAAAGCAGATCAACCCTCCTGGGGTGGGTGGGGGGCCCCCCAATCAGCCAAAGGCCTGGACGGAAAACAAAGGCTTCAAGGGAGACTTTGCTGCCTGCTGATTTCAAAATGGGATGTGGGTTTCCCTACCTTTGGACTTGAATTGCAACACAAACTCTCCTGGGTCATGAGGCTGCAGATCATGGGCTGTGTCAGCTCCCACAATCACACGAGCCAAAGTTCCTCACAAGAAATCTAAGTCTTTCTATATAAAGATACATGCATTTATACACACACACACACATCCTCTTGTTCTGTCACTGGGGAACCCCGGCAGCCACACCTTCAGATGGAGACCACAGGGTTTCTTGTCCTTCACGTGGAGAACCCAGAGGTGCCTCAGAGCTGTCTCTGCATCCATCCCTGAGGCCACCTGGTTGCTGGCTCCTGGCCCACCATCCACAGACGGCGTCCTTCCGTCTTCCTACTCACAGTCGAGAGAGCCCACGCTCACCACTCCATGAGCTGTGACTGTCAGCTGAGCTGGACCCAGTGGGACACTTAAACACATCGCCCTAACTGAACACCAGGGCCATCTCCGTGGGGACCCCTTCTGATGTGCACGCACTGCTGTTCATGTCCTCAGGTAATCATCAAGGCAGGCCTGATGCTGTGATTTCATTATACAGAGCTCTCTGCATGGTCCACAGCATCACTGGTCTATTCCAGGAACTGACGGGTCATCCCTCTGGAAGGGAACATTCCCTGGAATCACTTACACACAGCAGCTACACTACTCAGATGTGTGTCTAACAAACCTCAGACCTTTGGCTTTGTGTGTTTAACTTTGGTTGTAAAACCACTCTCTGCAACCTCTCCCCTTCGCTGCTTATGCTTTTCTCCTACGCTACTTCTCCAGTGACAGGACACCAGTCACCAATAAAGGCACACATTCAGTTCAGCTCAATTAAAATCACTTTTATCAGTGTCCACCGAGTATTTGTGCTGGGGGCACCGAATCAGTAAGAGGCGGTCCTGACCCCAGGGAATCCTACCAACAGACACCTTTAAGAAGATGCATTCAAGTTACCGCCGTGTCCTTCTTATGAAACACCTTAAACATGAGCATCAATGTAAGGAACTGGGTGTAAAGTGGGAAGTTTTCATTCCACTGGGGGTGGACACGAACGAGAAATAAACGGGAGGCTCCCGGGGGCGGGTGTGGTGAATCCGTCCTGGCATCAGTCTCTCCACGCGTCACCCCAGCTGTCCCCCCCAGATGCACACACAGGACCACCCGGTGCGACCTCCCCCCAGCCCCCAGGACCCACGGAGGTGCAGCAGGGCCCATAGCAGCCCAGCCTCAGGAAGCACCCCTTCTTTATCTTTCACTGGCTGTGTCTGAGTTCTCAACACTCTTGCATATTAACTGTAGTTTGTGCCAGGAGGACCGTGCTATAAATCTAGTGTTTGCAGCTCCATTTACGTGTCCCACAAATGCCTGCTTAGCAGTGAAACTGCACTGCTAAATAAGCAAACTCTCAATGAAAACATCGATCACTGTCTTCACCTGGGGCTTCATTCAAACTTTAAAGTGAGGGAACTAAAATACACACTAAAACCACTCCACCTGCATATGGTCTGTGGTTGCAGGTAATGAAAGCACCTCAGACATGCACACACACACACAATCCTGCACCTGTGTATTCAGGCAGAGCTCAGAAATATTTTTTACTAATTCTTAAAACCTGAAAAAAAGATTGTTTTTGCCAAAGATGAAATAAACTCATATTTCTTAAAAGCTTTAAACTTTAATACTGAGTATTTTTACAATAAAATGATTTCCTGGCATTATTTTAAAATGTTGTTTTTGGCAAATATTAAAGCTGCCTTTAACCTCAAAACAAGTACTTCTGTGAGGCTGGAGTAACTTCTGGGGCCCCTCCCACACCTGGAACTCAGAGTCCTCCCTTCCTGAGCAGCACCTCCTCTGGGGATGCAGGCACCATGACGCCCCAGAGGCGGTCACCAGGTCACAGGTCAGAGAACAGAGCAGACTTCTCATCTAAAGTGGCATCTAGCTGGCAACTCTGAGCAGAGATGTCATCTTACCATCTTTCACAAGGGATCATGTGACACCCAAGCCACAGAACCTAATTAAACAGGAAAGGTATAAAAGCCCACTCCTGACAGGTTTCAGACAACTCCATGGACCCTAATTCCTAGTGAAGGCTGATGAGAAATGACCAATGCTCAGAATCTTAAGGGACCCTGACAACCAACGGTACCTGAAGCAGAAGATATTAAGAAGAGGTGGCAAGAATACAGAGAAGAACAAAAAAGATCTTCACAAGCCAGATAATCACAATGGTGTGATAACTCACCTAGAGCAGACATCCTGGAATGTGAAGTCAAGTGGGCCTTAGAAAGCATCACTACAAACAAAGCTAGTGGAGGTGATGGAATTCCAGTTGAGCTATTTCAAATCCTGAAAGATGATACTGTGAAAGTGCTGCACTCAATATGCCAGCAAATTTGGACAACTCAGCAGTGCCCACAGGACTGGAAATGGTCAGTTTTTATTCCAATCCCAAAGAAAGGCAATGCCAAAGAATGCTCAAACTCCCACACAATTGCACTCATCTCACATGCCAATAAAGTAATGCTCAAAATTGTCCAAGCCAGGCTTCAGCAATATGTGAACTGTGAACTTCCAGATGTTAAAGCTGATTTTAGAAAAGGCAGAGGAACCAGAGATCAAATTGCTAACATCTGCTGGATCATCGAAAAAGCAAGAGAGTTCCAGGAAAACATCTATTTCTGCTTTATTGACTATGCCAAAGCCTTTGACTGTGTGGATCACAATAAACTGTGGACAATTCTTCAAGAGATGGGAATACCAGACCACCTGACCTGCCTCTTGAGAAATCTATATGCAGGTTAGGAAGCAACAGTTAGAACTGGACATGGAACAACAGACTGGTTGCAAATAGGAAAAGGAGTACGTTAAGGCTGTATGTTGTCACCCTGCTTATTTCTATGCAGAGTACATCATGAGAAACGCTGGGCTGGAAGAAGCATAAGCTGGAATCAAGATTGCTGGCAGAAATATCAATAACCTCAGATATGCAGATGACACTACCCTTATGGCAGAAAGTGAAGAAGAACTAAAAAGCCTCTTGATGAAAGTGAAAGAAGAGACTGAAAAAGTTGGCTTAAAGCTCAACATTCAGAAAACTAAGATCATGGCATCTGGTCCCATCACTTCATGGCAAATAGATGGGGAAACAGTGCAAACAGTGGCTGACTTTTTCGGGGGGGGGGCTCCAAAATCACTGCAGATGGTGACTGCAGCCATGAAATTAAAAGACGCTTACTCCTTGGAAGGAAAGCAGAGACATTACTTTGCCAACAAAGGTCCGTCTAGTCAAGGCTATGGTTTTTCCAGTGGTCATGTATGGATGTGAGAGTTGGACTGTCAAGAAAGCTGAGCACCAAAGAATTGATGCTTTTGAACTGTGGTGTTGGAGAAGACTCTTGAGAGTCCCGTGGACTGCAAGGAGATCCAACCAGTCCATCCTAAAGGAGATCAGTCCTGGGTGTTCACTGGAAGGACTGATGTTGAAGCTGAAACTCCAATACTTTGGCCACCTGATGAGAAGGGGACGACAGAGGATGAGATGGCTGGATGGCATCACCGACTCGATGGACATGAGTTTGGGTGAACTCCGGGAGTTGGTGATGGACAGGGAGGCCTGGCGTGCTGTGATTCACGGGGTCGCAAAGAGTCAGACACAACTGAGCGACTGAACTGAACTGAACTGACAAGCAAATGATTTTTAAACCAGGAGCCTTAAGTCTGACATTTCTGAACATCCCACAAACACGTGTGCACATAGAATACTCGGAGAATTCAGAGGAGACTGAGATTCAAGGTCCAGAAGAGCTTAGAGTTTGAGAGAATTCACTGAGCTTTTAGACGCATCCCACACCTCACCCTTGGCTGTGCATGTTCTCCATGGCTTCAGACTCAACACTGACCAAGATTTTGTCCCCAGAAGTCAGGACACGGTCACACTGTCACCTACCTTGTAGGTACCATCCTGGGATGATGATAAAGAAAAAGAACAGAGGTTTGAGGAAGGTGTTCTTGGGAAGCAGGCTTGCTCTACAGGGGACAGGGCTCCACACGAGGTCCTGGGGGGGATGCCAGCAGGGGGGTGCTCGTCCCTGCCCCCAGTGTGAGCCCTGGGAGCCCTTCAGACAAAGCTGACCGTCCGCCTGAAGCTGCAGTCTCAGACCCACACAGCACCTAGGGATAGACAGCCCGTGGCCCAGCCTGCCCCACGAGCTGGGCGCCACTGAGCCCGACGTCAGCTGCCAGGTTCCCCAGGAGACCTTCAGCACAGGTGCTGCTGCAGGATATTCAGACCTGAGCCACAGGCCTTCTGCCTCCACACCAACCCGGCAGAGACCACAGACCTGAGGAAGGCATCACAGGCCAGGGTGGACAGGGTCCGAGGTCTGCCCTGCACAGAAGCACCTGCTCCGGGCGAGCAGGGGCCGAATCCGGGTCCTGGCCTCTCACAGCACTGACCTTCCCACGTGGCGCCAAGATGCCACCAGGCTGTGAGAGCCCTGAGGTTAAGATGAACCACGTGGTGTAGGACAATTCAGGTACAGGACAAAACTACGGACTCACAGCCTTTCACTCTGGCAGCAGTTAACAAGCATGACGACTTTTCTCATGAAGCCATTTTCAGTGCGCAAAATACAGCCCTTCAAGCACAGGACTGTTTCCGTCTCCTGTCGATGGATCAGGGTGGCTGGTCATCAAGGCTTGGGCTGGAGGAAGAGCACCATCAGGGCTGAGACACCCGCCTCCTCCCCTGGCGCCCCTGGCTCCGCCTGAGTTATTCTTGGTTTATGAATCACATCATCTGGCACCCCGTTCCCACAACCGCCGTTCTTTTTGGAAAGAAAAAAAGGTATTATAAATAATTTCCGTCTCTGGGTAAAGGAAACTCACTTGAAGGATTTGGTCTTCCAAAGACAAGACATCTTATGTTTAACCTAGTAAGTTAAAAGACCATTCACCTGGCATTTCGAAATGCGAGGCCTCCCAGGTAAGTAACTGTTCCACTTCACTGAACATCTTTCCAGCAACAGACCCACCTGATGTGCTCACCCATCTTGTGCCCTGAAGCTCCAGGGGCCCTGCGGGCAGCTTCCCCCCAACCCCATCCCAAGCCCCTGCATCAGGGTTCCCAGTCCTCACTATTCTGTGGTTTCACCGTGTTTCACAGGAAGGAGACACTGGGAAGGTTAAAGATTTACTAAAGGTCATAATGGAATCACAAACTGACTCAGTAAAAATCTGCATCTGGGTCTCGGCAAGACCCTCAGCAACCGTGTGGCGGTGACGCTGACACGCGGTGCCAGGGCTCGTCACCGCTCTGATCTGCAGGCAAGGGCACTGTTTCCTATCTCACGAGGAAGCTGGAGGACTTGCCGGAAGGAACGTGAGAAAGCCTTACAAACTAGAAACAGCAAAACCACAAGGTGTAACATCCACCATTCACATTGCAGACATCACTGTCTACACAGATCTGAGAACCGCACAAGTCAAGTAGAAGAGAACGAAGCAGGGTTTTGTCTCCACAGACACACTCACTGCCAGACTCTCACCAGACCTGCCACTGGGGACAAGCTCTCAGGCATGTCTGTGGCAGGAAGAGCAGCTCACTCACTGATTTCCCTTCTCTTGTCCATCTTGACATTAAAGGCTTTTTATAACCTTCGGCTCAAAAGAAACTTATGGGGTTTAGGACTCAACAGAGCAAACGTTTCCACTATTTTCACCATTACATTCCCTTTGCCTTTGACCTCAATATGCAAACTTCCCAGCAGCTGTCCACACGCTAACAGCCCTGCTTGCAGCTCGACACCATGTAATTGGGTCCAGTGCCCACAGGCGTCCAAACCCTGCCTGATGAAGCACACGGGTTCAGCATCCTAATAGAAATACAAGAGTGCTTACTTGGCCTATGGAGGCTTCTTAACACTAAGCGCCCGTTACAAAGGTGCTTATTTTAACCCCACATTTTATTTTGCCAACACACACAAGGGGACAACCAGCCCCAAGGGGATGGAGGAGTACCTGCTGACCGCATCCTGAATTAACCCCTCAGGAGTCAGACACAGGAGCGAGGGCAAGAGCCAGGAGCACACTGGAGCCAGGCTCACCAGCTCCTGGGGCCTGGGGACGATCAGGTCCCTCCTCAACCCACGTCCAGTACCCAGGTGTGGCGTATGCACCCCAAACACGGGCCAGGCTTCCTGCCACCCTTACACCGGGCATGGGAGGCTGGCAGTAAGCGCCAGACAGCACATCACTGGGAGGAACCCACGGTGAGAGTCACACTGAGTCTTCATGGACATCACGCCACAGGTTGGCTAACACAAAGACCAGTGCCACAGAATATATGGAAAGTACTCCAAATCTTTCCACTCAGTTCTTGTACACAACTTGGTTCATTCTGTATTCCCTGTGGAGCTATAAATTCATCTCAAACATCAAATACTGCCACGTGCTCAATCCACTGGATACTTCACTGCTTAGTTGTTATTATGAAACTGCACAGTTAAGCACTACTGGTGCTTTACTACAAAATCAGTCATTCTTATAACTTCCAGTCATTTGTGCTAGCTGAGCAGGCTGTGTCGTGATAGCTGGGGGGTCGGGGGTGGGGTGTAAATGCTGTGAGATCATCAAGCTCAGGGGCAGAGCCCCAGCCCACTGTGTCACCCCAGCAAAACAATTTATTAAGCTCACTCCTGCCTGAGTTTGATTTTTCCCAAATGGCATGAAGAGGCCAAAGGAACGGCAAGACAAACCGATACAGAATCAGACCATCTAAGGCAACTGTCCCCAGTCTTTTTGGCACCAGGGACTGGTTTTGTGGAAGAAAGTTTTTCCATGGACGGGGGGAGGGGGTGGGGAATGGTTTGGGGATGATTCGAGCGCATTCCATTCATTGTGCACTTTATTTCTATAGTTATTCCATCAGCTCTGCCTCAGGTCCTCTCAGGCATCACAACCTGGAGGTTGGGGACCCCGGTCCAAGGACCAAGACCAGACCCTTCACTGGCCAAAGGCAGCCTGTCTGGGACACACACTCAGGACCCATGGTCTCCCCTGTGGAAGGCACAGCTGATGCATCACGTGACGGTGGCTACTTGTAAGTCGTGTACGGACGCATGAGACACGGAGCAGCAGGGGGAAGATGAATCACCCTGGGTTTCACACAGAGGATCCAAGCTCCGACCCACCCACTCAAGAGAAAGTATCTCAGTGCTCATGTTCACCCCGAAGTTGATCTTTCATACAATTTACCACCTGAACCATTTTTGAGTGTTCACTTCCGTGGCATTAAGTACATTCACATTGTTGTGTGACCATAACATATATTTGTATCATCTGCAGAATATTTGTATCATCCCAAGATGAAGCCCTCTACCTAGGCCAATGATCTTCTTCACCAAAAGTTTGAAAAGTCTTCTATAAAACCACGAAGGTGAAACAAACCATATTCAGATTCCTAAAGACCCTATTTGCCATTAAGATACAAGAGCAACAACTACTATGTCTCAGCCTGAAAAAATTTCCAAACATTTCCTAAATAATTAAGCAACTTAATTAGACATATTAGATTGAATTATGCAGGAAAAAACAGAATTCTCAAATCTTTTGCTTCCAAAAGCTACAATTTCAGCCAACTCCTCTTTCATCCCACTTGACATGATTCTTTCCCATTTCCACACCTAAGTTCACAGCCTCAGGTCCTCAGCACTGACTCCAAAGAGAAACACTCAATCATGTAAACATATTTTCACGGAAACTGCCCACAAATGGCCTCAACACTCAAGTCACAGTGGAAAGGAAGCTTTCTTAGTTCTAGAGGTTGGCTACTTGGATTCTTATAAAAAGCAAAGCAAGAATCTCAAACCGGAAATATTTTCTGTATTCACTTGAAACTTTTTATATAACGAACTGTCTAAAAATATAGGAAACTCACCTCAATATTTAAAGTCCATTTAGATTCCCACAGAACAGTACTTTTTATTAATTCTGTCACTATTCTTTTTTGCATCTCAGAATCAACAATGTCTCACCTGGAAGAGAAAAACTAATCTGGAAACTGAATTCCACCTTAAACTGTGTTGTACTCATGGCTGTCAATGGACACTGCTTGCAAAATCTTTGTTTCTTTGCACGTGACTAGTTCACATTTTTCATTACTAACCAAGACCTTCAGGAAGCAGAAACAGGCTCAATAAATATCCAACCATTATTTGTGCTCTAAAGATCACAGCCACTTACTGACAGACTGTGACAAGGCTCCCGAGGGACTGCTACGTGGACCGACGCCTCACACTTGGGAGCCTGCTTACTGAAGAACTCCATCAACCACTGTGAGTGGACTATCTCCCCTAAATTCTATCATATGCTTTTTGAAATAGCCCCTCAATTTGTGTGAATTGCTATCAGTGATGTAGAAACTACTTCTACGTATCAGTGAGGAATCTCCTTTTCCGGAAGGCTAACACATATTGATAATTTATAATGGAAGGGAACCACCTATCACTTTTCCCTCATGAGAAGTCAGATATTGTGGACTCAGATATTATTCCCTCCTCTTTCTGCTCCCATTACCTTTTCCTTAGAA
Source organism: Bos grunniens (assembly GCF_055505025.1). Classification (NCBI taxonomy): domain Eukaryota; kingdom Metazoa; phylum Chordata; class Mammalia; order Artiodactyla; family Bovidae; genus Bos; species Bos grunniens. Next base: position 1,897,949 of record NC_141191.1, on the reverse strand, counting down.
CCCTTACCTAAGATTGTGCAAGGAACCAAAGAGTTATAAGATTTCATAGATAAATGTAATCATACCTTGAGAGAACATTCAATTGCTACCACCATTGCTGCAAATAAGTTAATGAGTGTAGGAGCAGATGTACAAAAACATATTTCTCATAAAAAAAAAAAAATCTAACCATGTTCTAAACAAACTTCCCCGTAAGCAGTAAATTTGCTCAAATTTTCAGCTAAGATGTAATTGATTGGACAAAACCAAAACAGAGATAGGTCTATGAACTTTTTGAAAAATTATAATTAGCAATATAATCTATCCATATCATAAGTTTAAAAAATGAAGATCTTATTTTTCCAGAATACTCCGGATTTTACACTGGAAGGTACAGTATAAACAATGCCTTGTCATGTACCAATGAGACCCCATTAAACATAACCTCCAGTCAAGACACTATTTATGATAAAAGTAGAGAAAATCCCAGTGGATTACACTCTTCTAATTATCACGGAAGAGTCCATTAGGATTCATTTTGTTCAATTAGAAAATACACGAGGAAGTATCAGAAGCCTGTTTCATATCCAACAAGAGTATCCCAGACGCAGACAGACATGAGACAACTGATTCTGGAAATGAATAAACTCTAATAAAACCCTGTGCACAAAAGAACCAGCAACTCTACCTTTTCCTCAGGACTTGAGTCTCTGAATTAAATGCTGGAAATTAGAAGCACAGGATAGTGACTGAGATGTAGACCTGCAGGATAACACTCCATGTCAATTATTTTCTTTGTTTAAATTTAAAACAACAAAGTTCCAAAGGATTTTTTTTCAGGCTTTTCCCTCCATCGTGTTTCCTTAAAAGCAATGCAAACCACCTTAATTACAACTGCCAGCCACATACGTCTGTGCGACAACAGGAAACCACAGGGTCATAGCATCTCCCGCTCTAAGACATGCATACTGTTGATTTATTCACAAAGATCCTCAAGGTTTTAAGAACATAACAACTGGCCAGTCCTACCCTGAGAGCAAGGAAAACCTTGACAGCAAGAAGACTCTAAATCCATTCCATGCTAACCAACAATGGTGGTTTGCCTTAATAAATATCATCCACAAAAGAAACAACTGAAATTAATATTAATATATTCAACTTTATAAAACAATTGGCTTCCTTAAAAATTCAAGGCAACAATCATCTATTTCCTTTATCAAATAAAAACAAATCTCTAAGTTCTGGTCATAACTCACTATAGAACCGAATCATTCTTTTTTTTTTTTTTAACTTGTTTCAGTCAATATATGAAATAGCTACCTCTAAAAAATCAAGATATCTAATTATGCAATCATATTTCTCAGTTTTGCACAGATATAGAACCAATAATCTCAAATCAGAAGAACAAATGCATTTACCTGTGTTCCTGTCTGGTAAGATACAGCAATGCTTCTGCAGAATGCCAGGCAAAACCTGTTTCAGAACAAATAAATAAAAGACATATGGTTATCATTCAGGTAGAGAAAGGCATCTAATCAACTGTTGCAAGTGTTTTTCTAATAAGGTCGTTTGATGCTGCATAGTCATCACGCCCAGAACGATCTAACAAATTAAACAGTATTGAAAAATTCTGATGACATACATTTTTCATTAAAAAGGTTAATCAGGTAAGTGTACTGATTATATATGCTGCTCCTAGGATGGTAATGCAGTTCTGTTTAATGTATGTTCCTAATGGGTCCTTCAAGTGCCTTGAAAGCTGCACTCAGGGGGCTCCTACACTAAGGCAAATGGCCCACCAATTTTGTGATGGCTTTTAAAATATGAGATGCAATTAGAGCCTGAACATGAAGCGTGTTGGGGCGGAACCTTGAGTCTATCTTCTAGGATCTAAGTCGAGAAGCCTTTATCACGAATGAGTCATAAGAAAATGTGAAAGAAGAGCCTGTGTTTACCTGCACAGTTTGGTAGTAAAAGGTGCAGGAAATACCTTGTTTGATAAGCAAAAGGAAGCTTAAAGTCATGCAAAGGCTTTCCCAAGAGGCTACAGCAACATAAGGCAACCGCAAAGCACAGACGTAAACAGAACTTGGGACTGAAGAGATCTCTCTGGGAAATTTATGATTATGCTTTCTCAACTCAGTTAGGGCAAAAGCTGAACTTCTGTCTTAAATCATCCACCGATGAGGCTGCAACCATTCCTCAACCCTCCTCCCTGATTACAAACCCTCAGCATCCTCAGCCAAGAAGCAAGTCATTCAAGTCTCTGAGCAATCATTCAGCCAGCGGAGGGGGACCAGGGGGTGCTGTGAAGACCGAGCGCTGCCCTCGACCAGCTCAGGGTCCAGCTGAGCAAACAACAGACTTGAGCAGATATTATCAATGTTCACAGCAGTTTTCCTTTGGAACAATGGCTCCCTTCCCACCATGCCCTTATGATGCCTTTAAGTTGGGGCAATTCTGCACATGATACAGCCCACAGGTAGGACGAAAACGCATGTGATCATGAGAAAGTTCTGCCAGGTCCTGCAGTTAAAGTCACTTGACCACAAAAGCCTCTCGTGTTCCTTCTGCCTATGAACACCCAGAGGGGAAAGTGCTAGCCTGATTCATCAAAACATTCACCTAATGGGTGTCCCTGTGTGCATCTCTGTCTCAGGGGACAGTTGAAAGCACTGTTGCCAGGCTACTCTTCTTTTTTTTTTATTTTATTTTATTTTTAAACTTTACAATATTGTATTGGTTTTGCCAAACATCGAAATGAATCTGCCACAGGTATACAGGCTACTCTTCTAAGGAATTACTGCCAACAGATAAGCCACAGAAATGTGCAGAACAGGATGCCAGGGGATCCCTGGTGCCTGTCCTCAGGGCCAAACTGGTATCACTGACTTTTCCCAGGAATACACCTTGAAGAAGTGGACACAGTACCTGCAGATCAGGTCACAGCCTGTGACCTGCCACCACTGCCACATGACCACAATGCTGTCCCCATGAGAGCTGATGGAGTGACACTGGGGGCTTTGGAGGGGGGTGTGGGGTAAACAGGAGGCACACGTGGGGCAGGCAGGACACTGACTCACACTGTGGAGAGAGGAAGGGGGACGCAGGTGCTAAGGTGGTTGTCTAGTCAGCACTAACTAGCCCAGTACTAACTAGTCCAGCACTACCTAGTCATGCACTAACTAGGATAGCACACCATCCCAGCACTAACTAGCCAAGCAATACCTGAAAGTACTAGTTGTTCGGTCATGTCTGACTTTTTGCGACCCCATGGACTGTGGCCTGCCAGGGACCTCTGTCCATGGAATTCTCCAGGCAAGAATACTGGAGTGGCAAGAATCCCATTCCAGTATTCCATCCCAATGAGGGAATTCCCATGCCCTTCTCCAGAGGATCTTCCTAACCCAGGGACCAAATCTAGGTCTCTGGCATTACAGGCAGATTCTTTACTGTATGAACCACCAGGCAAACCCTCAGTACTAAGTCATGTCCGACTCTTTGTGACCTCAATGGCTGAGGCACCCCAGGCTTCCCTGTCCATCACCAATTCCAGAGCCTGCTCAAACTCATGTTCATCGAGTCAGTGACGCCATCCAACCGTCTCATCCTCTGTCATCCCCTTCTCCTCCTGCCTTCAATTTTTCCCAGCATCAGTATCTTTTCCAATGAGTTAGCTCTTCACATCTGGGGGCCAAAGTACTGGAGTCTCAGCTTCAGAATAAGTCCTTCTAAAGAATATTCAGGACTGATTTTGATTTCCTTTAGGATTGACTGGTTTGATATCCTTGTAGTCCAAGGGATTCTCAAGAGTTTTCTTCAACACCACAGTTCAAAAGCATCAATTCTTTAGTGCTCAGCTTTCTTTATGGCCCAACTCTCAGATTTGTACATGACTACAGGAAAAACTACAGCTTTGACTATACGGACCTTTGCTGCCAAAGTAACATCTCTGCTTTTTGATATGCTGCCTAGGTTTGTCACAGCTTTTCTTCCAAGGAGCAAGTGTCTTTTAATTTCATAGCTGCAGTCACCATCTGCAGTGATTTTGGAGTCCCCCAAAATGAAGTCTCTCACTGTTTCCATTGTTTCCCCATCTATTTGTCATGAAGTGATGGGATCGGATACCATGATCTTAGTTTTTTGAATGCTGAGTTTTATTTATTTATTTTTTTAATAGTTTTTTTTATTTTATTTTTAAACTTTACATGAATGCTGAGTTTTAAACCAGCTTTTTCACTCTCCTCTTTCACTTTCATCAAACACCAATACAGTATACTAACACATATATATGGAATTTAGAAAGATGGTAACGATAACCCTGTATGAGAGACAGCAAAAGAGACACAGATGTATAGAACAGTCTTTTGGACTCTATGGGAGAGGGCGAGGGTGGGATGATTTGGGAGAACAGCATTGAAACATGTATAATACCATATGTGAAACAAATCGCCAGTCCAGGTTCGATGTATGATACAGGATGCTCGGGGCTGGTGCACTGGGATGACCCGAAGGGATGGTATGGGGAGGGAGGTGGGAGGGGGGTTCAGGATGGGGAACACGTGTACACCCGTGGTGGATTCATGTTGATGTATGGCAAAACCAATACAATATTGTAAAGTAATTAGCCTCCGATTAAAATAAATAAATGTATATTAAAAAAAAAAACTAAAAAAAAAAAAAGAAAGCTTTTTAGTTCTTGTTTTCTGCCATAAGGGTGGTGTTATCTGCATATCTGAGGCTGTTGATATTTCTCCCAGCAATCTTGATTCCAGATTGTGCTTCATCCAGCCCAGCATTTCACATAATATATTCTGCATATAAGCAAATAAGCAGGGTGACAATATACAGCCTTGACAGACTCCTTTCCCAATTTAGAACCAGTCTGTTGTTCCATGTCCGGTTCTAACTGCTGTTTCTTGAGCTGCATACATGGAGGCAGGTCAGGTGGCCTGGTTTTCCCATCTCTTGAAGAATTTTCCAGTCTATTGTGATCCACACAGTCAAAGGCTTTAGCATAGTCAGTGAAGCAGAAGTAGATGTTTTCATGGAATTCTCTTGCTTTTTCTATGATCCAACAGATGGTGGCAAGTTGATCTCTGGTTCCCCTGCCTTTTCTAGATCCAGCCTGAACATCTGGAAATTCTTGTTTCATGTACTGTTGAACCTCACCTGGAAGTTCTCAGTTCATATACTGCTGGTTCACGTACCAGTCCCATCACTTCATGGCAAATAGGGAAGCAATAGAAACAATGACAGTGACTAGGAAAGCCCTAGTCCAGCACCTTCAGCCCAGCACTAACCAACCCACCACTAACTAGGTTAGCACTAACTAGCCAAGCATGACTAGCTCAGCACTAAGCAGCCCAGCACTATCCACCCCAGCACTAAGCAGCCCAGCACTAACTAGGTTAGCACTAACTAGCCAAGCATGACTAGCCCAGCACTAACCACTCCAGCCTATCTAGTCTAGCACTAACCAGCCCAGCACTAACTAGCTAGCTCCACAGCATTCTCCATCGTGTAGCACCAGCTGAGTGCATGGTCAGGGCACTTCCCAGTCTTCAGGGAACCACTGTCCAAAATGGGGGCACCTGGGATGCCCTTTGGTGACCTCTGCACCCTCAGGACTCTGGTCAGAAGTGCCATCTTTTCTCCTCGATGCCCTTTCTCCAGGGGTGAACCCCTGAACTCAGCCTCCGAGGCCCAGCCCCACCCTGCTCCCTAGCCCAGGCAGACCGTGCTCAGCCCAACCTGTGTGTCCGCCTTTGCTCAGAGGTGCCCTTGTGACCTGAGGGGTGATTGTGATTGTTATACACACCTTGACCAAGCCTGAAATGTCCACATTAAACATCCACTCCAGGTGTTTCTGGGTGAAGCCAGCTTGACTTGGTGGACTCAGTAAAGCAGGTCACCCTCTCCAGTGCAGGAGCCTCCTCCAATTCCAGAGGACCTGGACTCAAGAGGAGGCGGCAGGAATCTGTGGCCCCCAGGACCAACCATCCTTGTCCTCATGGGGAGTCCAGCTCAGTGGGGAGCTCCCCTGGGCACCTTCTACCAGAGCCTCTATTTTTTGGTGGAGGCAAACAGAATGTGACTCTCATTACAAGGTTACCCTGAGGCCTCCCTCTTCCTGGCACTGAGAATCTGAACATGAATCCCTCCCCCTAAATGGAGCTCAGAAGCAGCCTCCGATGGCCACAGTGTGTGATGTGGTCTCCAGGATTTAGAAGAATGCCCACCATGACAGCCTGACTTCAAGCCTCATACCATCATTCAATTCTGAATGTCAAGCACAGGACGTCCTTTATTATCATGTCCTGTGTCTGCAGAGGGGAAGCCGCATGTAGGAGTCCCAAATACACATTCACACACATAAACACGCACACACATGCACTCTGTCTAAGTTACTGTCCCCGTTAAAACTGGAAAAGGACCAAGGGACTGGTCCAGTGTCCAGTGGCCCAGTGGTCAAGACGCTGTGCTTCCACTGCAGGGGGCACGGGTTAGATCCCTGGTCAGGGAACAAGGATCCCACACTCTGAAAGGTACAACCAGAAAAAAAGAAAAAGTAATTGCTAAAAATGACCAGGATTCCATTCTTATCAAAGAGACCATTTAACTTTTTACAGCACATTCATCTGAGCCTAAAAATAGCAGGAATTGGCACAGAATGAGTTTGGACTGACTGTTTCACAGCCCTAGCATCACATTAGGTTTTTCTACATTTCAGAAACTGTTAGTTGTGGAGGTTAAGAACTAATTAAGAACTTATATTCATAAAAACAGACTTAAAAAGGCATGACAATGTAAGTGATGAGAAGAAACACCATTTCTAACTTTTTAAACGTGCTTCCCTGGTGGCTAACAGATGCTCAAATTTAAGATCCTGTAGCCTGACCACTAGTGGGCTGTCCATCTTAATGTGGGCTCGTCTGGCTCCAAAGAATTCAGTTCAGAGAAGTAAAAGGAACTGGAGGTCACTAACATTTTTAAATGCTCTGGGAGCTTCAAACAGCTCCATTGTGCTTGTGAAACTAATGGTAATTGCTTTCTTTGAAAATCTAGAATGTTCAACATTCGATATTATAAAATAAGTAACTCACGCTTACCTGTCTCCTTCCTGCCCCTTCCTGAGAGTGTGTGAGCTGGAACCCGAGGTTTCCCTCCCAGGACCCCGCCCCATCCACTCTGCTCAGGGGTACCCAACTCGGAACGCAAAGGTCAGGTCTCCCCCTGAACCCGCCTCGCCTCCCAGGCCAGGCCCCTCTGCACTCTGCTGGCTGCAGGTCCCGCCCCGCCTCCCAGGCTCCCCGCCTGTGGGCGTCTCCCCGGCAATCTTCACTGGGCCCTGGATGGACACCCCATAAGCCTCCTCCTCCCGGGACTTCAGAGCCCCATCACTGCCTCGGTGCCGTCACCCCAAACGCCCAGCGGGGACTCAGAATCAGCATGATGGGCCCTTCCCAACCACACCTGCACCTGCAGACCTCAAGTGTCTGCACACCGCCTCCACCTGTTCAGTGAGAACACAGGCCCCCCACTCCACTGCTGGGTCCACGGCTGCATCCCGGCCCCAGAGCTGCGGGTGGCACATGGGGTGGGGGTCCTGAATCTGTTGAAATGATTACAGATTAACACACACAAAAATGAGTCTTAAGTATTTTTGTAGATCCTACGGCCTTTTAACAAATAAAAGCTCCTTGTTAGACAGAGAGGAGGGACCTGAGTGTCTGAGACGTGGGCTTCTTGACACCCGGTGGCTGGGGGTGACCTCCGTGGTCCCTGCACGACCCTCCCTGAGATGAACCCCAAGGGCTATGTGTAAGAGGCAGGAACAGGGACCAAGAACACATGAGGGTTAAACATGAGGTCACCACAATCCAACGGTGGGGCTGTGTGCCTGCCCCTCGCCATCTGAGTAAGCCCCCTGAGGTTATGTGAGGCCCCTTGTGTTGCCCCAGTTCAAAGGTGCTGAACCTGAGGGTCCAAGGGCTGAGGGAGGCTGAGCTCAGGCCCCACTGATGGTGCCGCATACGCCTGCCAGGGAGCTGAGCTCAGTGTTTGATTCCCCCTCGAAGCCCATGATCAGCTCACTCGCAGAATCTCAGTAACACACAAAGTACAGTTGCTGCTGAGTAACAGAGAGTCCCTGCATATCCCACTCACTTGTCTGTCAGGACTGGGGCACACAAAGAGCCCTCACTACTCAGGCTAGGCTGCTGAAGCCCCGGGGATGGAAGCCCAGGGTGCCAGCATAAGGCGAGCTGTTTCCATGGCACCTTGAGGGCACAGAGCTCAGTCCCTCAGCTGCCTCTGCATTGGGGAGGGCAGCCCACTTGGGCTAGTGGTCAGGGGGTGAGAACCACCCTGACCACGGCCTCACCTTGACTTCTGCTGCACCTTCAAAACTTCTGTCGGATCATGGGAACCCAGACCCTCCTGGGAGGCTGGAACCTTCCCTGGCTTCGTCAGCTGCCCCAGACAAGGGTGAAGCGGCCAGCAGGGCAGCCCTGGGCCAAAGGGAGGGAGATCCTGAGGGAGGCAGGTGCCCCAGAGCTGGCTAGCGCCTGGCACAGGGTAGGCTCCCTCACCGTCCAGAGCAGGCAGAGTAGCCCCCAGGGTCACAGACACAGACCACAGGGCCCTGGGCTCCATCAGGAAACCATAGCCTCCTCCAGCAGGACTGGCCTCCACTCAGGAGGGCTGTGGTCCTCAGGCTCCAGGCAACCCTGCGGGGCCCCTGGGGCTAGCTTTACCTCTATCCTCTCCTTTCACAACACATCTTTCCTACTTTTCTACTGTTGACAAAGATGCATACTGGTCCCATCTATTTAATCAAATGCAATTAAATTTATTTTCAGCATTAAAAAAAATTCAAGTGCACAGACCATGTGTAACTGAGATAAATTACAAATGCACATTCATTTAATCAACGGCCTTGGCCGGGTCAAGAGGCATGAAACCATCTTTCAGGACTGTTCCAGATGGAGATAAACACTGTGTGGTCGGGTTCTTCAGGGAAGCAGACCAGCTGGGTAACAGGAGGTACACACAGTGTCAGTATGCGATATGATGTATGTCTACCAGCTTCTGCAATCCCGTGGCTGAGTCCTCATAATAAACCCACTGTTCTGCTTTGAATGACACAGCATGAACATGATGACAAGGCTCTGAGTTCCTGCTCTTGGTACTTTGGGTTCATTTCTCGACCGTACGGCAGTTCTATTCTTAATTTTTATTGCAGTATAGTTGCTTCACAACATTGTGTTAGCTTCTACTGCACAGCAAAATCAGTCAGTCATATGTATACATATGTCCCCTTCCCTTTTGGGTTTCCCTCCCATTTAAGGCTTTCCAGGTGGTGCTAGTGGTAAAGAATCCACCTGCCAATGCAGAACATGCAGAAGAGTAGGTTCTATCCCTGGGTCAGGAAGATGCCCTGGAGGAGGAAATGACAATCCACTCCAGTATTCTTGCCTGGGAAACTCCATGGACAGAGGAGCCTGGTGGACTCTAGTCCGTAGAGTCATGAAGAGTTGGACATGACTGAGCACGCACGCATACCCATTTATAAAGGTCCTTATTTGCAACAGAGACACCAACTGAGAGAACTGCAAGGACAGCAAGGGGCTAAGGCAGGGTAGAGGGAGCCAGGAGACTGGAACTGACATACAGGCGGCTGACACCATGCACAGAGCAGACGGAGGGGAGAACGCCGTACAGCACAGGGAGCTCTGTCTGTGCTCTGGGGAGGTCTGATTCTCCATCTGATCCCACAGCGGCTGCACCGGCTGACCCTCCCACACCAGTGCACGAGGGTCCCGCTGCTCCACATCCGCAGCAGCACCCGCCGGGCTCCGGTTTTCTGACAGGGGCCTCCTCTCTCAAATGCTTGTGGATGCCCTGTCACATGATGGCGCCACCACGGCCAGCTCAGAGTTTCAGAAGGTCCCCCCAACCCCCAGTCTGGCCCCTAGCAGAACCGCTGGGATTCTTCCTATCCTTCCCCAGCTCTGAGGTTGACTGTGGGCGTGATGCTCCTTGTACTAGGATGTGTTTCATGACTCCCTCTGTGAAAGGTCCCTCTGTCCCACATCCAGTTCCATCTCGGGGAGCCTCCTCTGCCTCATTCTTTTAGCCCTGGGATTAACTGAGTCAGAATAAACCTCCCTCTGGAATCCTAGATGGGGGTTGTTCAGACAGCACCTCTATCCATATGAAAACTGAAACATTAAAATAATAAACTTCAGTTTTTTAACACATGAGCAAGCCAGTTTTCATCAGTATGGACCCTGGAAGCCCCCAGGTATATTTTGGGTTTACTGAGGAAAAACTGACCAATTAGATCGTAATATGTTTAAAGCATAAACATGATGAGTTGATACACGTGTACAATGTGAGATGATCACCATCAAGTTCATGAACACATCCCTCAGCTCACAGAGGTGACGCTTGCATTTGTGTGCCTGTGAATGTGTTGATAACGTACAGGACCTACTCTCAGCATCTTTAAAGGACACAACACAAAACTGCTAACTGCAGTCACTATGCTGTACGTACAGCTGGAAGTTTCTGCCCTCTGATCAAGGTCTCACATCACCCCTTCCCCAGCCTCAGGTAATCATCATCAGGTAAGCTGAGACTATTCTACTCTCAGCTTCAATGACATAAGCATATGTGTGTGTTTGTTTCTACGTAAAACTTGTTGTACCACACAGTATTTATCTCTGTCTGGCTTATTTCACTTAGAAAAGCATCTACCAGGATCATCCACATCATCAAAAATGGCAGGACATCCCCAATCTCACATCTTCCCCCTTATCCATTCATCTGTGTTCCAACACTTAAGACTACTTCTACGTCTTGGTTCCTGTGACTAAAGCAATGAGCATGCAGAGAAGATCCCTCCTTCAAGCTACTGATGTCATTTCCTTTGGATGCATACCCAGAACAGGGCGGCTGGACCATATGGTGGTTCTATATTTAATTTTCTGAGGAACCTCCATACTGGATGTACGAATTTATATTTTCACCAACAGCGTACCAGAGTTTCCTTTTCTCCAACAAATGAACTGATTAAAAAATAAGCAAAAAAACAGACATTTTTCCAAAGAAGACATGCAGGTGGCCAAAGGCACATGACCAGATGCTCAACACTGCGAATCATCAGGGCAACACAAACCACACCACAATGTAGTGCCACCTCACACCTGTCAGAATGGCCATCAGCAAAAAGACAAGAAGAAACTAGTATTGTCAAGGACGTGGAGAAACACATCCCTTCAAGCCACCATCAGCCAGCACACCATCCACCAGGGACTCCATGCACCTTCAGTAACAAGATTAAGAGTGGATCCTGAGCCCAGTTAATAACAACTATCCACTGAAGGCTCCAGAATTAAAAGATGAGACTCCTCCCCTCCACCCTCCAACTACAAATCCTAACATGTTTTCCTGGAAACGCAGGCTCCCTCTCACTGCCCAGCAGGTTCGAGAGCCTCGCAAGCCACCACCTTATCTGCCCCCCCGACCCCCCAGCCTACCTCTGTCCCTCTTCCAGGAAGTGCAGAGCCAGCCTCAGGGGCTCCAGAACTTCATGACCCCAACGAGAGGTCCCTTGACCTCTGTGACATCAGAGGTGCATCCCACGTGCCTGACTCTGCACCACCAATGTGTCCTCAACTCCACATTCTCCTAAAAGGATCTGTGTCCACTGATTTCCCATCTCTGCCCACAAATTCAATCTGCCCCCACCGCTGAGTTTTTTACAGGAGCGTTTAAACATACTCAGGTCTCTCCATCATTAAAAATGAGATTGACTGCCAGCATGACAGTACAAAAACCCCACTCCCTGCTCCCAGGGAAGATGGTGAAGATTAAAGCAAAAAAAAAAAAAAAAAACCATTTCAGCCTCTGGAAGTGGTCCTAAGGACAAACAGATAGTGAAGAAAATCTCCAGAAAGTCTACAGAAATTTGGGGAAAAGATGAGAGCTGGTGGTACTGGAACCTAGTTTGCTCCCACTTACCCTGTGCCCCCAGCTCAGCTCAGCGAGGCTGGGCCTGCACTAGGAGGGCAGGCAGACCAGGCTCCCTCCTGCGCCCCTCCCAGACCCAGGGCTTTCCCCCAGGAGAGAAGAGTTTCCAGCCCCGGCTGCCAGCTGAACACCTGGGGGCTTGGGCCCTGCCATTCCCTAGGCCCAAGCATGGCACCTGGGCTTTTCCCAGTGGACAGTGGGCTGAGAACAGGGGGCCCTGACTGCTCTGCCCGCTGCAATGTGCTGGACGCACATAGAGACCCTGTGCTGCTGTTCAGATCCTGGGGTAGGGAGTTGTGCTGCTGGCAGAGAAGTCTGCCTTCGTCCCAACTCCCGGCTCCAGAGTCCCACCTCAGAGATTCTATCTGGGGCAGAAGGAAAGGATAGCTTCCAGGCTCTTCTCCCCAAACCTGACTTCTTCTGCACAGAACAGGAAGAAGCCTTTCATCCTGAGGGCGCTTTTGGGAGCAGGGGGCTGCAGTGAAAGGCCATCCCACACAAGCTAAGCTGTCGTGACTACTTTACAGGGGAGAACCGGGAACAGGAAGCCAGGAGGAATCCACATGGGGTCCAAACAAAGATCAGAGCCTTGGAGACTTTTCCCTCAAAGGAGCCAAAATCTGACTGATTCATTCTTAGAGCAATTCATGCCCCAGAGCACAGTTTAAAACAATAGAGAAATCTTCCCACGAGAGAAGAGTCGTGGAGTTTAACAGATGGAGGTGGGCAGGAAAGAGGAGGGGACGCCTGCCAACCACCACCCCCTCCATTCAGGGTGATGTGGGCACACCAAGAGCTGTACATCCTTGAGGAACAGCACCTGACATTCAACCTGGAGGGTGGAGACAGATGTCACTAAAATGATCCAGCCAGACATTAAACAAATAAGCAAACAAACAAGCCTGGAGGGAGGGGGCTGGTGCTGATAGTTGCTATTAATACATTATTAAATTGTAGTTTTCAGTAAGTTGCAGAATATGCAAAGAAACAGGAAAGTACGAGCCATACATCCAAACAAAAGCAAGCAACAGAAACCACCTAGAATAGGGACCAGTGATCAGACTTATCAGAAAAATATTTCAAAGCAGCCATAAACCTGCTCACGGAACTGATGGAAACCATGATTGCAGAAGTAAAGTAAGAGGACAATGTTGATAAACAAACATACATTAATACAGGGATAGAGATTATTCAAAGAAATGGAAAATTTGGTGTCAAAAGTAAACTAGCTAAAATGGAAACTCACTTTAAGGGCTCAACACTAGATCTGCACTAAGAGAAGAAAGAAAGAATGAACCTGAAAATAGACTGACAAGTTATGCTGAAGAAAAGACAGCAAACAGAATGAAGAAACATGAAGAGAGCCTCAGAACGGGGTGGTGGGGGGGGACACAAAAGAAATGACTAAAAACATGTAGTGAAAAACATTAAAGAATTAAAATGCAACATCAAAAATACTCATGCATGTGTGCTCAGTTACTCAGTCATTCCTGACTCTCTGCGACCCCATGGACTGTCAGCCACTAGGTTCCTCTGTCCATGGGATTTCTCAGGCAAGAATACTGGAGTAGGTTGCCATTCCCTTCTCCAGGGGATCTCCCCGAACCAGGGATCGAACTCGAGTCTTCTGTGTCTCCTGCACTGCGGGCATATTCTTCACTGCTGAGCCACTGGGGAAGCCCTAAAAAGATATTCAGTTCATGCAAAAAAAGTGGTAAGGAAGAATAACGAAATGAAGACAAATGAAACTGAGATAAATGGAACATAAAAAGTAAAACAGCAGTTATAACTCCAACTATATCGTTAACACTAAATGTGCATGGATTAAACAATCGCATCAAAGGGATAGATTGTCAGAATGGATTAAAAAAGAAAACATGCTTTAACTCTATGCTGTCTAGAGGAAACATACTATATGTTAAAAAATACAAATAGATTTAAAGTAATAGGATAAAAAAAAGACACCTTGCAAACTGCAACATAGGAAAGCTAGAGCAGGGGACTTCGGTGGCAATTCAGTGATTAAGAATCCACCTTCCAACACAGAGGGTGCAGGTTCAGTCCCTGGTTGGGGAACTAAGATCCCACATACCACAAGGCAACTAAGCTTGTGAGCAACAAATACTGAGCCCGCACACTGCAGCTGGAGAGAAGCCTGTCGCCTCAGCGAGGAAGCTCCATGTGCCACAACTAAGACCTGACGCAGCCACGATCAAGCAAACAGCGTCTAAGAGAGAGCTAGTGCAGCAGTGATACCAGACAAAGGATGGAAATCAAAGGTGCTACTAGACATACAAGAAGACAGTTTGTATCGACAAAAGTGTCAGGCCCTCAGAACATATAACAGTTGTAAGTATGTATGCACCTTAATAACAACACCAGAGTACATGAATCAAAGAATGTCAGAAATGAAGTGAGGTATCCAACAATAATAGCTGAAGATGTCAAAACCTCATTTCCAGTAACAGGTAGAACAACCAGGCACAAGATCAACAGTATAGAATCCTCGAGCAGCTCTATACATCAACTAGACCTAACATATATCTACAAAACATTCCCCCAACAACAGCATCAAAGTACTCAGTTTTCTCAAGCACACCTGCAACACGCACCAGAACAGACCACATAATACTCCATAGAAAAAGTTCAACAAATTTAAAAGGAGAGTGCTGACACAAATTATGTTCTCTGATCATAATGAAATGGGATGAGATATCAATAACGGGAAAAAAATGGGGAAACTGACAAGTATGTGCAAATTAAACAAAGCATTCCTAAATAACCAATGGGGCAAAGAACAAATCAAAAAGAAAATCAGGAAATATGCTGGGAGTAATGAAAACGAAGACTGCTAAAGGAACACTTAGAGGAAAACGTATAGCTACAGATGCTTTTATTAAGAAAGAAGACAGGTCTCAAATAAGCTACGCTTTCAGCTTAAGACACTGGGAAAAGAAGAACAAAGTGAACACAAAGGAAGAAAATAATAAAGATTAAAGCAGAAACTTGTATAATAGAAAACATAAAAACAAAAGAGAAAAATGAAATCTGAAGTGATCAATGAAACAAGCCTTTAGTTAGAATGATCAAGAAATAAGGGAAAGTTCAAATGACCTTCAGGATCAGGAATGAAACAGTGGATGTTATATAAACTTTACAGGGGGAAAGGATTAAGGACTAAAAAAGAAAACTATGAACAACCTGCATCAACAAATTAGATAACTTAGATGAAACGGACAAATTCCTCAAATGACACAACAGACCTATAGTAAGAGAAGACAATGAATCAATAAACAAAATGTGTTCACAAAAAAAGCTCAAACCCAAATAGCTTCTCCACCAAACTCTTCCAAAAGTTTAGGAAGAATTAACACAAATTCTTTCCAAAAAATGTAAGAAAAGGGAACACTTCCAAGTCATTTTATAACATCAGTTTACCCTGATACCAAAATCGAAGGCCTGATGAGAAAAGAAGGATAAGGATAAATGTCTCTCATGAACATGGATGCAAAAATTCTCCATAAAATACTGGCAGAACTAATCCAGTGACATATAAAAATAATTATAAGTTCTTGACAGACACTCAGCAAGCTAGGGATAGAAGGGAGCTACCTCAATCTGAAAAAGACATCTACAAAATCCTACAACTAACATCGTACCTAATGGAGATAGACTGAACGCTGTCTCCCAAAGAGCAAGAACAAGACTGGGACGCCCACTTTCACCTCTTCTACATTGAGTAACACTGGAGGCCCCTACAAAGGCAGTGAAAAGAAACAGAAGCATCTAGATTGGAAAGGAAGAAGTAAAACTAACACTATTTGCTGTTGACATAATCCTGTACCTAAAAAATTTTAAGAAATCCATTAAAAACAATTAGAACCAATAAGTAAGTTCTGTAAGGTTGAAGGATACAAGATTGATATAAAAATCAATTGTAATTCTAAAACAGGCGGCTAATGGGAAGCTGTTGTATAGCACAGGGAGCTCAGCTTGGTGCTCTCTGATGATCCAGAGGCCGGGATGAGGCGTGTTGGGAGGGCGGCTCCGGAGGCGAGGCACGCAAGTGTACGTGTAGCTGAGTCCCTCTGCTGTGCACCACACTGTAGATCAATTATACTGAAACAAAAAAATAAATACAGGACCCACAAAAATGAGAGTAGTTCCATTTACAACTGCATCAAAAGAATAAAATATTTAGGAATAAATTTAACAAAAGAAAGCCTTATACTCTGAAAACTACAAACACTTTTGAAAGAAATTAAATATCTAAACAAACAAAAAAGCATCTCAAGTTTATGAATCAGATAATACTGTCGAGGTGGCAACACTATTCAGACTGATTAGATTCAATGTTATCCGCACCACTGACTTCTTTTTAGACACTAACAATGTGACTGCAAAATGCATATGAAATTGCAACAGACCCAGAATAGCCAAAACAACCTTGAAAAACAACAAAAAGTTGAAGGACTCACATGTGGATTTTGAAACTTCCTACAAAATAGTAATCAAGACAGTGTGGTTCTGGCACAGAACTGATTAGTATAACACAATTGAGACTTCAGATGTAAATTCACATATTTCATGGTCAGATGACCTTCAACAAATGGGCCAAGACGACTGAACGGGAAGAGGAGACTTCTCAACAGATGGTACTGAGACAACCAGCAGCCATGCACAAAAGAATGAGGCAGGACCCTAATCTCATACGCACACAAAAATTAACTCACAATGGATAAAACACCTGAACTCTTAGAAGAAAATACTGTGGCACAATTTTATGACTTTGGATTTGGAAATAAACTGATGATGCTAAGAAACGTCTGGAGATGATGGTGGTGATGGTTGCACAACAGTTTGAACATACTTTATGCCACTGAGCTGGACATTTAAGAATGGTTAAAATGACGAATTTTAAGTTGCATGTATTTTTCCATAATTAGAGTAACAAAAATTTTAACCTTTAAAGATTAAAAAAATATTAATTTTAAAAAGGAATAAAGTTCAAACACAATGTGAATGAACTCAACCTTGAAAACATTATGCTCAAGCGAAAAACTCCCAAGACCTCATGTCACATGATTCCATGAATCATCCAGAACAGGGAACTCCACAGAGACATGAAGTAGATCAGGGGTGCCTAGGACTGGGGTGAGGGCTGGGAGGACAAGGGGATGAAAATGTCCTGAAATTGTAGTGGTGTTGTATAAACTCAAAGTCATGGGATTATACACTCCAAATAGGTAAACTGTGTAGTGTGTGAAGTATTTCTCAACAGAGTTGGCTTTTTCAAATGAGGAAACGTTCCTTGGGTAGAGGGAAAGTTTGCTTTTAGTTACAAGAGTGTAATGCTTCCTCACCTTTCCAACTAGTTCTTGCTTTGAAATTCCGTAATCAAGAAACAGAGATTCCAGACACTATTTAGAATAAAACAAAAACAGAAGAATAAATTTCTTCTAAGTTTCTGGGGAAGAATGAGAAGAAAGTTCACAGAATACACACAGCATAGAGCAAAGCACATCATCTTTTAAAGTTTTCAAGCATGTACAAGCAATGATATAAACTTAAACACTACTACAAGATATATGCTTTATTCAATAGGATAAAATCACCCAGAAAGAGAAAGATGAGGACTGTGTCAAAAAATAAAATCCAACTCTTTAAGTTCTCCCAAATAAAGACACCAACAAGAATTGAGGTGTATTATAGTTGCGTTCAGGACAAGACTTTCAATAGAAAGGAGATTTCATAACAGATAAATAGTAAAAGTCCAAATCTATCATGAATGCACGTGCACCAAACGGCTAAAGCAAAAACTGTAGAATATTTAAGGATAAAGTCTACCTCCTATCTCGTGTAATATCTCAGGGTGGCAAATAATGTGAGGCTGTGAAGACTGAATAAAATATGAATAAAGATTATTTAGTATATTCAAATAAATGGAGACGTGCATAGTGCTATGTGATAAGAGTCTCTGAGTGTCAGCTCTTTCCAACTTTATCTGTAAATCCAACATAATCCCAAACAAAATTTCAAACAGGATTGTTTGGAAACTTGAAACATGATTTTAAAGTTTACCTGGATGAATAAACATGTCAGGAGATAAAGGGGGATAACCCTGTCAGTTACTACAAAGCTTACTGTGAATGCGGCATGAAACTGCTGGAGCAATGGAAGCAAAGAAAAATCCAGAAATAAACCAAAGTATGAGTGGGAAATACTGTGTCTCAATTACAGTTGGACAAAGAAGGCTTAATGGATTAATTTAGGTGTGGACAGCTGGACGGCCACCTGAAGAAAATCACTTGATCCTGGAATTGATCTCTGATCTGATTTGGTCTGCAGACAGGGTGACTGACTAGGGTGACCCTGTGCCCTGCGGAAGGGGACGGGAATCTATGGCTCAGGGTGGCACAAGTACTAAAACGACCACAAGGAGATGCCTGTGATCTGGTGCCAGGGGAAGGAAAGGCCTGAGGTCACTCAGTATTTGCTGCCACAGGACATTTTATGGGGTTCTGGGTGGTTTCTATTTGTTCTGAAGAATCAGAGGACAGAGAGTGCGGAGCTGGTGCTGAGCGTCAAATGCAGCTGGCTTTCAGGGCCGGAGAATAAATACAACGGGTGGTCAGCTCGGCCGCCCAATCACCCAGCCCGTCACACTGACCCCAAGGAGGAGGGCAAGAGACGGGGGTGGGGGGGACACAGCCCCCCATGGTTCAGGAGGTGCCGGCCTTCGACTTTCCTGAGACAGTCAGCAAGATGTGAGATGTGGGCCTGACCAGAGCAAGGAGAAGAGGCAGAAAACCCAGGGACGACAGTGTGCGGAGAAGAATGACCTGGAGACCACGGGGGCCTGGGAGTGGGGAGACAGTGAGGGGACAGGCTGGCTGAGAGAGAGGCTGCCCGCAGGGGCGCTGTCCCTGCCCTGCCGAGACGCACACAGCCCTGGGAGCAAGGCCCAGGCAGCACAGAGACCCCCAGGTCCACCTGCAGACAAGTGACACTTAAAGCAGGAAACGTGGATGGCAGCTCCAGGGACCCATCAAGGGAGAAGGGCAGATGACAAAACTTGGAAAAATGTCTGCACTGAGGGAAAACTGACAAAGAAACAGCCACAGAAGGAAAACTGGGTTTTAGAGGAGGCAGACAGGAAATGTGCCACAAGCGACGGTTGTGTGGATAAGACTTGTCGAGGACATGAGGAAGAATGAAAAAGGGCCTGAACTTGAGTTTTAACATCAAATTGTCTTGTAAATCAGTGGTGACATGTTCCTAGCCATCTCCAAATCCTGCTTTCCCCAGAACCAGCATGACCCCTTCTCTAATCCTTCCCTGCCTCCCTCCCAGGGCCGGAGTTCAGGCTGTCAGGCACATGTCCAGCCCGAGGGGCACTGGAGGCTCACTGGGTCTTCTCAGATGCCACCACATTCAGATCATGAGCCCAAGAGTCCAGGGAACAACCTCAGACTCTCTGACTGGCTCCTGCTTCCTAATGTCCCAGCTATCACTCAAGACCACGTGTATACACTTGTTATGAAGCTCAAGGAGCCACTGGCTTTTCTTATTAAGTTCAACTCTACCCAGCCACCAACCCAGGAGCAAATGGAAGTCTCAGATGATTAAAGAGCCTTGAGACGTGGTTTTCTTTCAGTGATTATCAGAGATTGGAGGTCACTTTCCATGAAGCAAATTAAGAAACATTTATTTTAATTAATGTACATTCAAGCTCTCAGAGTACAAATATAAATGGAATTTTGCTGCAAAAGATAATTGTGTGGCATTGCCTGAGCTGGAGAAAGAAATGCTGCAGAGTCGGCCAGGACACAGGACAGGGCAGGCACTACTACTCGGGTGGGAATGGGGGACACACGGGAGGGGGGACCGCAGTCCAGGCCTCAGTGCGGCTACTCCAAGGGCGTTAAAGAAAGAACGGCCACCAGTGAAGACGGTCACTCCCAGCACGCAGGAACAGTTTGGGGGTGGCTGATGTAACAAGGGGAAATAATCAACTGGCTCCCAATTATACAAAGCTGCACGGTAATAAAGTGAAGAGAAGAGCATACAAGGGCATGAGGTCTGAAAGGGGTAGCTGAGCACTGCTGGAGCCAGGCTGGGGCCAGGGGACCACACAGCTGTTGGGTGGTTGGCTCCGAGGCAGCATGCAGGTGATGGGGATGGGGGCAGACCAGTGTGTCCTTTTCTGCTGATGAAATCAGACCACACGGGATCACTGCCTTCCAGGTCTCTGAGCGTCGCCATCACAGTGCCAGGGGACACGAGCCGCCTCAGCAGCATCTCCAGACTGCCCGACACTGCTGCTTTCCAGCCAGTCCCCTCCGGGACACGCTGGCCTGCAACGCCTCATAACCAGAGGAGGACCGACCCGTAGGCAGGGCATGTGACCGGCCATGAGGTGGTGGGACGGGCATGTGTTGGAAATACCCAGACCCAGCTGACCACAGCCCTCAAACCACACATCCCCAGAAAGAGAGTACCATCCCGAAGGTGGCGTCACTGGATGTGTCCAGGGCTCCTCTTTAGAATCTTCCTCTGGGTCACTCCCACTGTGACAGGTCCTCCATCTCCGCGGTGGGCCCCAAAGTCGTGACTCATTGTGTGTTCCGCTGCACACAGGCCTCTTCCCGGGAGACACTGCCATGCATGTTTCATAAGCGACCGAGGGGGCTTACTTCTCTGTGGATAAAGCTCCCACGGATTGACTGTCACGAGAGCTTTTGAATCAGAAACCAGAACAGGAACACACAGTCCTGCAGCCACAAGCACAGGAAGGTGGACAGTGAAAGGTCACACACATGAATCCTGAGCGTGGCCGAGAGCAGCCCCAAGGGTGAGACGGACCTCGACTGCACCTAACAGGCACAACCTCAAGGCCAGACAATGATACATGAGACGCTAAGACAAACAGAAAAAAGAGTCATCGGAAAAAATAAGAACAATGTTCTTTCTCTTATAGGCCCATTTTTTTCAGTGTGTCCTTAAGGTCATGTATACTTCTTAAATACAAATAATAAAGATAGAAATATAAAAATATTTTTAACTAGCTGAAAATACACATACAAACATTGTGACGCCTTTAAGTAACTGACAAGTATTTAAATTTGAAGCAACGGGCATGACTGATGGAGCGGATAAGAAACTTTAAAAATAAAATTTTAAGTGTAGAACTATCTTCTCAGATGTAAACAAACTTTTCCAACAAAGTCTGTATAAAACAAACTAACAAAGTGAGTGTAAAACTATTGGTACAATTGTCACAAGAAAGTTGAGAAAACACATTCTCAATAAACACTTGAGTGGAAGGCAAAATACACCACCTACAGAAGTGCTGGGTTCACCTCCTAGAATGTTACTCAAAACAGAATTATTCAAAGATTCATTTCCCTGTTAGAAACATGAACGGGAATTACAGGCTGAGAAATCCTCAGGCATAGATGACGAGGTTAAGTCTTACATGACATAGATTCTAACATGCAGTATCAGTGTGATTTGCTCATAATCATCAAAGCCCAAATCTAAACCCTTGCATTGACTGCCAAAGATTACTGCCACCAGGCTCAGTGTGAATACAAAGCAAAAATATCCATACAACCAAACTATAACAGCATCGTCCTTCTTTAGCTCTCAAATAGCTTGATATCACAACGAATCAATGCTATAATAAGGATCCAGCAACTGCCACAAGCATAAACCTGACATCACATCTTCTCCCTTCAATGACACCTCTCCTTCTCCACCAAATTGGAAAAATCAAGCTTAAGGGGTTTGTGTTTGCTAATTAAAATGATCAGGGACACAAAGTTCAGATGATTAAACATAGGTGAATTCAAAACATTCCAACATAAAACTGTGAAAATAAATAAAGCTGGTTGCTCCCAGGAAAGAGCTGGCTTTCTCTTGCAGAGCAAACCCTCACAGTCAGAGACAAAACTTAATTTGAAGATTCTGCCTCTGAACCCAGCTTTCAATAGTCACTTAATCTGCGGTGACAGCAGATAAACAGCACACAAAGTGTAGTTATGGACTTAGACAACGCACGATGGATGAGGCCAGGATGGCAGAAATGCCTGATTCCACCCTGGCGTCCATTCCTATGGCCTGGCACGGAGGATAGCCCTTGTGGTACAGAGAAAACAAGACAACGTGTGAACAAGATCACTGAGGTCGTGAAAACCAGAGAGACCTGCCTGCCTGCAGACCCAGGGGTCCCAGCCCTGTGGGACGCTGCTGCTGCTAAGTCGCTTCAGTCGTGTCCAACTCTGTGTGACCCCATAGACAGCAGCCCACCAGGCTCCCCTGTCCCTGGGATTCTCCAGGCAAGAACACTGGAGTGGGTTGCCATTTCCTTCTCCAATGCATGAAAGTGAAAAGTGAAAGTGAAGTCGCTCAGTTGTGTCCGACTCCTCATGACCCCATGGACTGTAGCCCTCCAGGCTATTCTGTCCATGGGATTTTCCAGGCAAGAGTACTGGAGTGGGTTGCCATTTCCTTCTCCGCTGTGGGATGGGAAACAGGGAAAAAACATCTCTGAGCAGCTGTTCCTGAAAAGTCACGTGGGACACCGAGAGACCCAGGAGATTAGGAATGCAAATTGCAGGTGATTCATAGGCGGGGGAAACGGCAAATCTAGGCGTGAACCGGGTAATGCCTATGAGGCCCACAGGTACCAATGTTGGGGAGAAACACTTAGAAGCTACAGCCGTGACCTTGAGACTTATGACCCAGCTACTCCAGGCTGCCGGTCCCCATGGCCAGGCTGTCAGTAGCGTCTACTTCCCTTGCCAAGGACAGCCCACCTCACCCGGGACATGGGTCCGTGAGCAGCAGCGGCACTGAGTGAGGCTGGGCCACAGCTTGGCCTGGAGCCAGGAGGGGAGCGTGAATGGAGACCCTCTCAAGCCTCCAGCAACCCTGCACCTGCCCTAGATGGACTACCAGGTCTCCTGGATGTGGGGGAGTAAGAGGAAATGGGGCCAGAATCAGTGCCCCCTGCCGCTGAGATGAGGCTGCAGAGAGAGGTCTGGGGTCACAGTGTCAGATTCTGAACCACACGGACAGGAAGCCTCATCAGGGGCCTGGTTTCCAGTTTCTGGGAGTTTTTAAAGAGCATGATAGACCCATGCTGAGAAAAATAGAGCATGCTAAAGACTTCGGGGTTCCGTCCTGCACCTAAATTACAGCAATTAAGTAATTATCATACACCCCCAAATATGGTCCTAAGATATTTTTTCTTCAATATAAAAATTAAGAGGAAACCTGTGACAATGGAGTAGAATATTGAGCCTTATTACAATATCTTTCCCCTCAACCTATTTCAATCAGGGCTTCCCAGGTGGTTCAGCGGTAAAGAATCCCCCTGTCAATGCAAGAGACACAGGAGACACAGACTCGGTTCCTGGGTCGGGAAGATTCCCTGGAGGAGGAAATGGCAATCCATTCAGTATGTTTGCCTGGGAAATCCCCCATTGAACAGAGAAGCCTGGTGCGCGACAGTCCATAGGGGTCGCAGAGTCAGACACGACTGAGTGAGCACACACACACAGCCTATTTCCAAATGGACGGCACAGGTGGCTCAGAGGGAAAGGGTGCTCCTGAGTGAGGGACAGTTCAGACAACCGGGCCTCCCCACACCCGCCCCCTGCCCAGAGGGTGGTCCAGGCTGAGCTGCAGCCTCTCGGAGAAGGCAGGAAAGTGGTGGGCTGGGGCCTCCCTCTTCAAGTCGCACTTGAGGTAAACTTGATCTTCCCACAAGCAACCACCCCGTGAAGCCGAGTCCCGGCAGGAGGAGTGGCAGGGAAGGCAGAGCGTGGAGGACACAGGGTGACCTCGTGGCAGCTACGCTGAGCCTGGCCGGGGGCACAGCCGCGGTGACGTGAAGAAGCGCGGGGCTGAGGGGAGTCTGGTGGGGCCTCTCCAGGGGCCCGAGCTGCACGTTTAGAGGTGCCAGTAGGACCCATGTCCTCCTTCACAAACCAGACACCATCAGGTGCAGAAGGAGGCCGGCTGCGGGAGGTTTCTGGCCCCCAGTCCAGCCACCACAGAGGTCAGGCAGCACACGAAGTCAGTCTGCTGTCCAGCTTCCAGCCCACACGGTGTGCAGGACCACCCCAACTGGACACCGAACACCTATCATTTCCAGATTTAAGGACCCATTCAAGGCTCCTCCACCTAGAAAAGATTCAGAGTTTCAGCAAGTTTATGTTTGAGATTCCTAAATCGACTTTGCAGTTTTTCTGTATCTGTGAATATAAACCACTCAAATTCCAAAGAAAAGAGATATGAAAAGAAGCAGGTGTATATTTTGTCTTATCCTCATAAATGACAAGAACACTGAGTAACATAAATATTAATTTTTATTTTAAAGTGTCTTACTATTTCAAATTACCTCCTAAAAAATAAACTATCACTGTTAACACAGGACCTGACCATGAGTAAGTGCCATGAGCTCTCAAAACATAATGCTCATCATTTCATGGCTGTAAATGTTTACTGACAAGAATACTGTTGACTGCCAGCTTTAAATCCTACATTTTATAACTTCTAACTCCCAACGAGTGGAAATATATTAATCTAATTGAATGCAAATTAAAATA
Organism: Bos grunniens; assembly: GCF_055505025.1. Taxonomy (NCBI): domain Eukaryota; kingdom Metazoa; phylum Chordata; class Mammalia; order Artiodactyla; family Bovidae; genus Bos; species Bos grunniens. The sequence goes on along the minus strand of NC_141191.1, from coordinate 1,873,314 downwards.
TTATATCAAAGCATCCCAACAACAATCAAAGAGGGCCTCCTGCAGCCAGGAGATCACCCCTTCTGTGTGTTTCTGGCCCAAACAGATTTCAGAACACTGAAATTTTGTTTCCAAGAAGTGTGGACATAATTAAACAATGAAATGTGATGAGATGACGCATCTGTCTACCTGAAGTAAGAACTAAGAAATGACCCTTCTTAGGGGGTCTCAAGTGTGTGTGTTAGTCCTTTGGTCGTGCCTGACTCTTTGCAGCCCCATGGACTGTAGCTCACCAGGCTCCTCTGTCCGTGGGATTCCCCAGGCAAGAAAACTGGAGTGGGTAGCCATTTCCTTGTCCAGTGAATCTTCCTAACCCAAGGATCGAACCGTGCTCTCCTGCATTGCAGGCAGATTCTTTCCTGTCTGAGCCATAGGGAAGCCCAGACCTGAACTTTAACCCTAGTGGACCTAAGGCTGTCAGCTCTTAAATACAGGGGATTTAACCATTATTTGCTGTTTAGGGCTGGGCCCCTTGAGCCAGAGAGAAAATGATGCTACTGGCATTAATGCATCCTTGGTTGGTCCAGGCCTGGTCGAGGGGTGGAGGGTGAGTGCACACCCTGACTCTCACTCCAATACCATCCTACTTTTTTTTTAAAATTTATTTAATTGGAGGATAATTACTTTACAATATTGTAGTGGTTTTTGCCATACATTGACATGACCATCCCACTCTCTGAATTACACCTACCACATACTGTCAGCAACAGGAATAAAGCACACCAAATACGCCCCACCAGAGCCACGCACTCAAACCCAACAGTGCATGCACAAACAACTTACAAACAATAAAGCAAAACGCGATTTGGGGTCATATATTTGTAGTTAGCTCGGCTGCCAACTTTATGTCAATACATCTGTTGAGAGGCCTACATACCCACACTCAAATGACCCACATTCTCTGCAACAATGGAAAAACACTGTGATTAATTTCCCCAATCTTGTCCATCAATTTTATAAGCTATTGAGTAAAATATCAAATAACGCCAGGACCCTAACCATAGAGGGTCTATCAGTGTGTATGTGTCAACACCAGGCTTCCCAGAACAAGGAAAATCACCATTTCCAAAGCTGAGGCTTCAAATTAAATTACTTCCATATTTGATTTTAAAAATGTGAATTCAGAAGCAACCCTTGGATATGGTCTATTCTAAGCCGCATATTTCATGGATACAGAACTTGAGGAAGAGGAAGAATTGAGTCAATTTCCCGAGGAGACCTAGGTTCGATCCTTGGGTCAGGAAGATCCGCTGGAGAAGGGATAGGCTACCCACTCCAGTATTCTGGCCTGGAGATTTCCATGGACTGTACAGTCCATGGGGTCACAAAGAGTCAGACACGACTAAGCCACTTTCACTTTCCTAAGCCACACAGCTACTCTTCCCATCACTGTGGACGCTCAGGCTCCTGCAGGATCCCTAGGAAAGGGTCCATCAGCCACTGGCACACTGCTTCCCACTCAGCCAGAGAGCAGCCTCAAGGGTGACAGCTCAGGTCAGAGCCACATTTCCCCAAGAATGGGGCAGAACCTGCTGCCACAACGTGAGTGGTGGTCTATCCTCCACAGTTCACTCCAGTTATAGGTAGAAACAAGCTACTTAATTTCTCAGCACTTCAGCTCCTCGGCATCTGCCTATTGCAAGTTCTCACAGTTCCAGCAGTACTCAAGACAGGTTTTCATTTATCTCTAATTCAATTCTATGCAGATCTACTTAGAAGAGCCACAATTATGAGGAGTTTGTGAAATTGTTTCTATGTATATTTCAGAACAGTTACAGAAAATGGTTGAAAACACTGATACAGAAGGTTGAATTTCTTTCAAAAAGCCTGCCAATCTAAACAGTTGGTGGGATGTGAATTTATACTTAACTGCCTTTTAAAATACTTTCCTAAAGATTTCAAAGAGGACAACTGACATTCATGTACCCAGAGCCACAGAGTATCATCTGGGGAATAAAAAAGCACTTGAATTATCTTCAGAGAATAATCTCTTGGCCGACATAGCAGAGCATCAGCCAGCAAACACCCTTTGCCTTCGAGGGTGCATCCTGCCACTGGACGATACAGATAACCAAACGGTGCTGCTCCATCTCGGGCCTGATCAGCACATGCTCACCAGGCCAGCATGTCCACAAACACTGCTACATTCAGGCTGTCAGATTCATTTCCTGCAATTTTCTGAATAATTCCCCAGCTTGGTTGGAATTTTTATTTAGTTTGCAGAAGTCCTGTTGAGAATAAAGTTGATCAAGTATCTGTGAGTCTACTTGTTAACTTATTCTTTCACCAATACCCACAAAGCAACAACTGCTCTGGGGGCTGTGGACACAAGAAACATTTGCTTTTTTTAAAAAGTGTCCAAAGCAGATTTAGAGTGAAGGCTTCAAACTTCTTACACAAGTATTCAGCACTTCTACTGCACAAGTGAACAGAGAAGAATTCAAGTTCAAAGCTATAACTGTAACAGAATAAGTAAGAGAAATGAATTGTGGATTAGTGTTCAATTTTTTTCTTTTCTCTTACAAATTAATTCTGAGCATAAAGAACACTCTGGTTAGAAGTGTTGTCTCCAAGAGAGCAAGTTGACCTGAGTATTGTGGAAATTCTGGTCCATATCCACACAAGTAAGAGCAGATGGCCTCTTTTCTCTTCTTAATTATCTATGCATTAACTAAAAATGAGAGAGAAAACCTTTAAACAGCAAATAAAAAAATTAACAAGCTACAAAGTTAACACAAAATATAGAAACAAAGAGATAAAATGCATTGAAGGAGCTGAGACTCTACTGACAAACTAAGACAGCGGCCGGGACATCTGGATGTTAACAATGAAAACCCAGTAGTGTCCGCACCCTAGAGGAGACCAGCCAGAATAGACAGGGAAGTTTTTAAAATCCTTCTCACAACAGGACTTGAAACTACAGATGCTTTTCCAAGTATAAATCTTAATCAAGTATGTCCAAAATCTGAGTAGGGAGAGTAAAAAATATTATTTAGAACATAAAAGAAATCCTGAATACATGGAAATATACACTGTACAAGGGGAGAAGATTAAATATAGTAAAGCTGTAAGTTCTCCATCAAATAGTCTATAAATTCATACTGATTTGAATTGACATCTCAATAGTGTTTTGGAAAACTTGGTAAGTAGTTTTCACATGGAAAAAGTAAAAGGTCTAGAATAATTAAATAATTTTTAAAAATGTGTAGACTTACTCTACCAAGTATTTTATACTTTAAGGGCATAATCATTAAGAAGATGAATTATTGCCAAAAGGCTTACTAAATAGACCACAGAAACAAAATAGAAAGCCCTGGAGTAGACCCATACTCATGTGGGAACTTGACATGTAACGGTGATGTAGTTCATATAGATAAAAAGTTGACTGAATTGGAATAAAAGACTATTCCTACTGAAAACTAAAATCAGATCTCACCCCAAACCCTACACCAACTCTGAGCAAATTATATAACAGCAAAATGCAAAGTTTAAAGCCTTAAGAAGAAATAACTGGCATCTTTTATCATATGTAATGTGTAGAAGGTATTCTAAACAAAATTTAAAAACAAAAGTTGGAAAACAGAAAAAAAATAGACTTAAAACTTAACTAAAATTAACATTTTAAAACATATGCACAATAGACACCACAAAAAGATTACAAAAGAAATCACAGTTGACAAAGGATTCAGTTAAGTTCAGTTGCTCAGTCGTGTCCAACTCTTTGTGACACTCTTTGGCCTGCAACATGCCAGGCCTCCCTGTCCATCATCAGCTTGAGCTTGCTCAAATGCATGTCCATCGAATCAGTGATACCATCCAACCATCTTATCCTCTGTTGTCCCCTGTTCCCCCTGACTTCAATCTTTCCCAGCATCAGGGTCTTATCCAATGAGTCAGTTCTTTACATCAGGTGGCCAAAGTATTGGAGTTTTAGCTTCAGCATCAGTTCTTCCAATGAATATTCAGGACTGATTTTCTTTAGGATTGACTGGTTTGATCTCCTTGCTATTCAAGGGACTATCAAGAGTCTTCTCCAACACCACAGTTCAAAGGATTAGTATCTGATATACATGAAGAACATAAATCAATCAGAGGGGTGGTCCTAAGATGGCAGAGGAATAGGACGGGGAGACCACTTTATCCCCCACAAATTCATCAAAAGAACATTTAAATGCTGAGTAAATTCCACAAAACAACTTCTGAATGCTGGCAGAGAACATCAGGCACCCAGAATAGCAGCCCATTGTCTTCGAAAGGAGGTAGGAAAAAATATAAAAGACAAAAAAAGAGACAAAAGAGGAAGGGACGGAGCTCCGTCCCAGGAAGGGAGTCTTGAAAAGAGAGGTTTCCAAACACCAGGAAACACTCTCACTGCCGAGTCTGTGGTGCGCCTTGGAAGCACAGAAGGCAACATAACAGGGAGGAAAAATAAATAAATAATTAAAACCCACAGATTACAAGCCCAACGGTAACTCCCCCAGTGGAGAAGCAGCGCAGACACCTGCACCTGCCACTAGCAAGCGGGGGCTGGACTGGGAGGCGCGGGCTGCATTACTTAGAGTAAGGACCGGGCCTGAATGCCCCGAGGGCAACCTGAGCAAACTAACTTGGGCTAGCAAACCAGACTGTGGGATAGCTACCACGCAAAAAGCCCTAACCTAAGACACCATCAGGCCCGCACACAGAACAAAGGACTGAACAGAACTAGCTGGCTGCAGACCATCCCCCTCTGGTGACAGGCAGCCAGAGCCAGAAGGGAGCAATCGCAGCACCAGAGAGACATTATTTACCAAACTGCAAGCAGGCTTCTTTGCTAACTAAGACTTCTTGGGGTTCTGGACAGTCAACATCTGCCTGAGAAGGTGCGCCGGTTGTACACCCAGAAAACCGAGCGGCAGGGACAGGGGAGGTGATAAGTCACAGCGACGACCCTCGCCAAACACCTCATCACCTGAGCTGCTTGGACCTGGGAAGGGCACAAACGCAGGCCCAACCGAGTCTGCACCTCTGAGGACTACCCGAGTGCCTGAACCTGAGCGGCTTAGACCTGGGAGGTGCATGCAGCCCATGGCTGGCATTGGACGGTTCTTGGCAGAGCAACCTAGAGCCTGAGCAGTGTGGACAGGGAGGACACATGCACCGTGAGCAGGGGCAGACCCAGCATGGCTGAGACACTGCGAGAACACGCCAGTGTTATTTGTTTGCAACGTCCCTTCCTCCCCACAGCGTGACTGAATAAGTGAGCCTAAAAAAGGGTCCACCACCGCCCCCTTGTGTCAGGGTAGAAATCAGACACTGAAGAGACCAGCAAACAGAAGAAGCTAAAACAGAGGGAACCGCCTTGGAAGTGACAGGTGCAATAGATTAAAACCCTGTAGTTAGTACCGACTACTTAGGCAGGGGCCTATAGATCTTGAGAAATATAAGCCGGACCAAGGAACTATCCGAAAATGAACTGACCCCACAGTATCCACAACACCACCAGAGAAAGTCCTAGATATATTTTTGCTATTTTTATGATCATTCTGTTTTTTAAATTTAAAAAAATTTTTAAGTCCTCTATTACTCCTTTAATTTTCACTTTTATAACCTACTATTACTTTGCAAAAAAAAAAAAAACCCTATTTTTTAAAGCAAACTCCATACATATATATATATATTTATAATTTTTGTGACTTTTTTTCTTTTTCTTCTTCTTTTCTTTAATATTGTATTTTTGAAATTCCAGCCTCTACTCTAGATTTTTAATCTGTGCTTTTTGGTATTTGTTATTAATTTTGTACCTTTAAGAACCCAATCATCAGTACCCATTTTTACTTGGGAGAGAGATTACTGGCTTGACTGCTCTCTCCTCCTTTGGACTCTCCTTTTTCTCCACCAGGTCGCCTATGTCTCCTCCCTACCCCTTCTCTTCTCTACCCAACTCTGTGAATCTCTGTGTGTTCCAGAAGGTGGAGAACACTTAGGGAACTGATTACTGACTGGATCTGTCTCTCTCCTTTTGATTCCCCCCCTTTATCCTCCTGGCCACCTCTGTCTCCTTCCTCCCTCTTCTCTTCTCTGTATAACTCTGTGAACATCTCTGAGTGGTCCACTTGTGGAGTGCAGATAAGGAAGTGATTACTAGCTAGCTTGCTCTCTCCTCTTTTGATTCCACCTCATCTCATTCAGGTCACCTCTAACTCCCTCCTCCCTCTTCTCTTCTCCATGTAACTCTGTGAACCTCTCTGGGTGTCCCTCACTGTGGAGAAACTCTTCATCTTTAACCTAGATGTTTTATCAATGGTGTTGTATAGAAGGAGAAGTCTTGAGATAACTGTAAAAATAAGACTGAAAACCAGAAGCAGAAGGCTTAAGTCCAAATCCTGAGAATACCAGAGACCTCCTGACTCCAGGGAACATCAATTGACAGGAGCTCATCAAATGTCTCCCTACCTACACTGAAACCAGGCACCACCGAAGGGCCAACAAGTTCCAGAGCAAGACATTCCATGCAAAATCTCCAGCAACACAGGAACACAGCCCTGAGCTTCAATATACAGGCTGCCCAAAATTACTCCAAAACCACTGACATCTCATAACTCATTACTGGACACTTCACTGCACTCTAGAGAGAAGAATTCCAGCTCTACCCACCAGAACACCAACACAAGCTTCCCTAACCAAGAAACCTTGACAAGCCACCCATACAACCCCACCCACAGCAAGGAAACTCCACAATAAAGAGAACTCAACAAACTGCCATAATACAGAAAGGCCACCCCAAACTCAGCAATATAAACAAGATAAAGAGACAGAGAAATACCCAGCAGGTAAAGGAACAGGATAAATGCCAACCAAACCAAACAAAAGAGGAAGAGATAGGGAATCTACCTGATAAAGAATTCCTAATAACGATAGTGAAAATGATCCAAAATCTTGAACTCAAAATGGAATCACAGATAAATAGCCTGCAGACAAGGACTGAGAAGATGCAAGAAAGGTTTAACAAGGACCTAGAAGAAATAAAAAATGTCAAATATGTTATATATTAATTTTTGTTTTATCAAAGGAGATGTTTTCAGTATTCATAAATCTTTTGCAAATGTAAAAAAAAAAAAGAAATAAAAAACGGTCAATATATAATGAATAATGCAATAAATGAGATAAAAAACTCTGGAGGCAACAAATAGTAGAACGGAGGCAGAAGATAGGATTGGTGAAGTAGAAGATAGAATGGTAGAATTAAATGAATCAGAGAGGATAAAAGAAAAATGAATTAAAAGAAATGAGGACAATCTCAGAGACCTCCAGGACAGTGTTAAACACCCCATATTCGAATCATAGGAGTCCCAGAAGAAGACAAAAAGAAAGACCATGAGAAAATACTTGAGGAGATAATAGTTGAAAACTTCCCTAAAATGGGGAAGGAAATAATCACCCAAGTCCAAGAAACCCAGAGAGTCCCAAACAGGATAAACCCAAGGCAAAACACCCCAAGACACATATTAATCAAATTAACAAAGATCAAACACAAAGAACAAATATTAAAAGCTGCAAGGGAAAAACAACAAATAACACACAAGCGGATTCCTATAAGGATAACAGCTGATCTTTCAATAGAAACTCTTCAGGCCAGGAGGGAATGGCAAGACATACTTAAAGTGATGAAACAAAATAACCTACACCCCAGATTACTGTACCCAGCAAGGATCTCATTCAAATATGAAGGAGAAATCAAAAGCTTTACAGACAAGCAAAAGCTGAGAGAATTCAGCAACACCAAACCAGCTCTCCAACAAATGCTAAAGGATATCTTCTAGACAGGAAACACAAAAAGGGTGTATAAAATCGAACCAAAAACAATAAAGTAAATGGCAACGGGATCATACTTATCAGTGAATTACCTTAAACGTAAATGGGTTGAATGCCACAACCAAAAGACAAAGACTGGCTGAATGGATACAAAAACAAGACCCCTACATATGTTGTCTACAAGAGACCCACCTCAAAACAGGGGACACATACAGACTGAAAGTGAAGGGCTAGAAAAAGATTTTCCATGCAAATAGAGACCAAAAGAAAGCAAGAGTAGCTATACTCATATCAGATAAAATAGACTTTAAAACAAAGGCTGTGAAAAGAGACAAACAAGGACACTACATAATGATCAAAGGATCAATCCACGAAGAAGATAAAACAATCATAAATATATATGCACCCAACATAGGAGTAAAGCAATATGTAAGAAAAATGCTAACAAGTATGAAAGGGGAAATTAACAATAACACAATAATAGTGGGAGACTTTAATACCCCACTCACACCTATAGATAGATCAACTAATCAAAAAATTAACAAAGAAATACAAACTTTAAATGATACAACAGACCAGTTAGACCTAACTGATATCTATAGGACATTTCACCCCAAAACAATGAATTTCACCTTTTTCTCAAGCGCACACGGAAACTTCTCCAGGATAGATCACATCCTGGCCCATAAATCTAGCCTTGGTAAATTCAAAAAAACTGAAATCATTCCAAGCGTCTTTTCTGACCACAATGCAGTAAGATTAGATGTCAATTACAGGAGAAAAACTATTAAAAATTCCAACATATGGAGGCTGAACAACATGCTGCTGAATAACCAACAAATCACAGAAGAAATCAAAAAAGAAATCAAAATATGCATAGAAACAAATCAAAATGAAAACACAACAACCCAAAACCTGTGGGACACTGTAAAAGCAGTGCTAAGGGGAAAGTTCACAGGCATACCTCAAGAAACAAGAAAAAAGTCAAATAAATAATCTAACTCTATACCTAAAGCAACTAGAAAAGGAAGAAATGAAGAACCCCAGGGTTAGTAGAAGGAAAGAAATCTTAAAAATTAGGGCAGAAATAAATGCAAAAGAAACAAAAGAGACCATACCAAAAATCAACAAAGCCAAAAGCTGGTTCTTTGAAAGGATAAATAAAATTGACAAACCATTAGCCAGACTCATCAAGAAACAAAGGCAGAAAAATCAAATCAATAAAATTAGAAATGAAAATGGAGAGATCACGACAGACAACACAGAAATACAAAGGATCATAAGAGACTACTATCAGCAATTATATGCCAATAAAATGGACAACTTGGAAGAAATGGACAAATTCTTAGAAAAGTACAACTTTCCAAACTGAACCAGAAAGAAATAGAAAATCTTAACAGACCCATCACAAGCACGGAAATTGAAACTGTAGTCAGAAATCTTCCAACAAACAAAATCCCAGGTCCAGACGGCTTCACAGCTGAATTCTACCAAAAATTTAGAGAAGAGCTAACACCTATCCTACTCAAACTCTTCCAGAAAATTGCAGAGGAAGGTAAACTTCCAAACTCATTCTATGAGGCCACCATCACCCTAATACCAAACCCTGACAAAGATGCCACAAAAAAAGAAAACTACAGGCCAATATCACTGATGAACATAGATGCAAAAATCCTTAACAAAATTCTAGCAATCAGAATCCAACAGCACATTAAAAAGATCATACACCATGACCAAGTGGGCTTTATCCCAGGGATGCAAGGATTCTTCAATATCCGCAAATCAATCAATGTAATACACCACATTAACAAATTGAAAAACAAAAACCATATGATTATCTCAATAGATGCAGAGAAAGCCTTTGACAAAATTCAACATCCATTTATGATAAAAACTCTCCAGAAAGCAGGAATAGAAGGAACATACCTCAACATAATAAAAGCTATATATGACAAACCCACAGCAAACATTATCCTCAATGGTGAAAAATTGAAAGCATTTCCTCTAAAGTCAGGAACAAGACAAGGGTGCCCACTTTCACCATTACTATTCAACATAGTTTTGGAAGTTTTGGCCACAGCAATCAGAGCAGAAAAAGAAATAAAAGCAATCCAAATTGGAAAAGAAGAAGTAAAACTCTCACTGTTTACAGATGACATGATCCTCTACATAGAAAACCCTAAAGACTCCACCAGAAAATTACTAGAACTAATCAATGAATATAGTAAAGTTGCAGGATATAAAATCAACACACAGAAATCCCTTGCATCTATACACTAATAATGAGAAAATAGAAAGAGAAATTAAGGAAACAATTCCATTCACCATTGCAACAAAAAGAATAAAATACTTAGGAATATATCTACCTAAAGAAATTAAAGACCTATATATAGAAAACTACAAAACACTGGTGAAAGAAATCAAAGAGGACACTAATACATGGAAAAATATACCATGTTCGTGGATTGGAAGAATCAATATAGTGAAAATGAGTATACTACCCAAAGCAATTTATAGATTCAATGCAATCCCTATCAAGCTACCAACAGTATTCTTCACAGAGCTAGAACAAATCATTTCACAATTTGTATGGAAATACAAAAAACCTCAAATAGCCAAAGCAATCTTGAGAAAGAAGAATGGAACTGGAGGAATCAACCTGCCTGACTTCAGGCTCTACTACAAAGCCACAATCATCAAGACAGTATGGTACTGGCACAAAGACAGAAATATAGATCAATGGAACAAAATAGAAAGCCCAGAGATAAATCCACGCACATATGGACACCTTATCTTTGACAAAGGAGGCAAGAATATACAATGGATTAAAGACAATCTCTTTAACAAGTGGTGCTGGGAAATCTGGTCAACCACCTGTAAAAGAATGAAACTAGAACACTTTCTAACACCATACACAAAAATAAACTCAAAATGGATTAAAGATCTAAATGTAAGACCAGAAACTATAAAACTCCTAGAGGAGAACATAGGCAAAACACTCTCCGACATAAACCACAGCAGGATCGTCTATGACCCACCTCCCAGAATATTGGAAATAAAAGCAAAAATAAACAAATGGGACCTAATTAAAATTAAAAGCTTCTGCCCAACAAAGGAAACTATCAGCAAGGTGAAAAGACAGCCTTCAGAATGGGAGAAAATAATAGCAAATGAAGCAACTGACAAACAACTAATCTCAAAAATATACAAGCAACTCCTGCAGCTCAATTCCAGAAAATAAAAGACCCAATCAAAAAATGGGCCAAAGAACATACATTTCTCCAAAGAAGACATACAGATGGCTAACAAACACATGAAAAGATGCTCAACATCACTCATTATCAGAGAAATGCAAATCAAAACCACAATGAGGTACCATTTCACATCAGTCAGAATGGCTGCGATCCAAAAGTCTACAAGCAATAAATGCTGGAGGGGGTGTGGAGAAAAGGGAACCCTCTTACACTGTTGGTGGGAATGCAAACTAGTACAGCCATTATGGAGAACAGTGTGGAGATTCCTTAAAAAACTGGAAATAGAACTGCCTTATGATCCAGCAATCCCACTGCTGGGCATACACACTGAGGAAACCAGAAGGGAAAGAGACACGTGTACCCCAATGTTCATCGCAGCACTGTTTATAATAGCCAGGACATGGAAGCAACCTAGATGTCCATCAGCAGATGAATGGATAGAAAGCTGTGGTACATATATACAATGGAGTTATTACTCAGCCATTAAAAAGAATACATTTGAATCAGTTCTAATGAGGTGGATGAAACTGGAGCCTATTATACAGAGTGAAGTAAGTCAGCAAGAAAAACACCAATACAGTATACTAATGCATATATATGGAATTTAGAAAGATGGTAATGATAACCTTGTATGAGAGACAGCAAAAGAGACACAGATGTATAGAACAGTCTTTTGGACTCTGTGGGAGAGGGAGAGGGTGGGATGATTTGAATGGCATTGCAATATGTATAATGTCATATATGAAACAAATTTCAAGTCCAGGTTCGATGCATTATACTGGATGCTTGTAGCTGGTGCACTGGGACGACCCAGAGGGATGGTACGGGGTGGGGGGGGGAAGGTGGGAAGGGGGTTCAGGTAGGGAACACGTGTATACCCATGGCAGATTCATGTTGATGTATGGCAAAACCAATACAATATTGTAAAGTAATTAACCTCCAATTTAAATAAATAAATTTATATTTAAAAAATCAATCAGAAAAGACAAATAAACCAATGGAAAAATGAGCCAAGGATATGAGGAGATGATCAACAGAAAAGGAAACACACGAAGTCAGTAAACCTTAGGAAAGTCTGTTCAGTCTCATTAGTGACCAAAGATTCGTAAACAAACAGAAAAACATAAAAACACAGCCTTCAAATGCCAAAAACTAGAAGTCTTACAATATCGATTGCTGAATGAGAAGGGGAACTGACAGAATTTTCACAGGCTGATATGGCAGTAAACCATGCTTTACATCAAACTGAAAATAAAGTCAAGCTGAAGATCATCTTCCCCTACGACTCAGAGATTCCACTTCAGGGAAAATCCTACAACAGGTTCTCACACTCTGGCTTGGATCAGACTCATTGGGAGTGTTTTCAGAAAGCCAGATTTCTGGGCCTCAAAACCATAATTTCTTGTCCAGGAGGTCTGAGGCAGGGCCCAGGAATTTGCATTTCCAGCAAGTTTCCATGTGGTGCCGAGCTGCTGAGCCTGGGATCCCACTTTGAGAACCACTGCTACAGGGACTGCTGCTTTTCCACCCATGGAGATGTGGGAATTCACCACAACCAAGGTCTAACACCAGAAACTGGACGCAAGCCAGGAGCCCACCAGCCAGGAAGGTGTATACCCAGGAAGGGTAAACCGGGTCTTTGCAACACTGCACTACATACCTGCAAACAACTCTACATGTTATTATTTACAGTGGGAACAGAGAAGTGGTCTGTGACAGAAACATGCCTGGGATGGTATGAGCTACACATGGGGAAGACTGGTCCAGATTGGGGATGGGGTGCCAGAAGTGTGGGGAGGATGCAGAAGCCTCGAGGAATCACATCCTTAAGGCTTCACTTTTGGAAGATGGAAAGTATGAAGCACATTCAACTTGATGTTAAGATTCAATAAACCTGAGGAGTGATGGTGGTGAGTTCATGTGGTTCTCTATTCATAGGTGTGTACTTGGAATAGTTTTTAATAAAATGAAGAAAATCATATCTCAATATGAACTGCTTAAGAATCAACTGCACTTAGTAAACAAAATTAAATCTGAAGTCCAGACACAAACACGTGGCTTTGCAGCTAAGGGGCTTTTCAACCACTGAGTCTCTAATGTGGTCCACGGTCAGGTGGGCACCTATTATCTGCTGGGCACGTGGGAACCTGGCCCTCCAGGAGCTTAGAGGTAAGTCCAGGGAAAGGCAGTCCAGTGACTCTCTCCATAAGGGCCACTGGCTGTGTAGTGAGGGAGAAGACGAGAGTCAACAAGGACTGGGGGCACTTACAAAGGTGGGTTTTTAGTGAATCTCATGAAGAAGAGAGATCTCTCAGGTAAGAAGTGAGGAGCAGTCTAGAGGAGGGCACATGTGCCGGCGGGTCGGGAAAGGGTGGGTTGTCCACCTGGAACCCAAGTTCTGACACAGGGTCATTAGAGCAGAAAATGGCACGCAACAGAGGAAACCGAGCCCTGATGAGAGTCCATTAAGTGGCTCATTATTCCCCCTTCCTCAGGCCAATGACCAAGTCTCCCTGACGACACTCTTCCTCTTACACTACACCCAGGTAACTCATTGCTAAGCTGCTGCTCTGCTGTGAAGGTGCCCCCCTCCCCTGGTCTCTCTGCCCACACTTGCCCCAAACCACCCCTGCTCCCCTGGACAGGCAGAGGCTGTAGCCTCCAGTGCACACAGATGGCCTAGGGAGGCTGTGGACAGCACACCAGCCCGTTCTCCCTGCCCAAACCCAGAGGCCGCCAACAGGAAGCCAGGCCCCACGTCCTTCCCGAGGCTGGAGGCCTGCTCACTGTCTGCATCCCACGGGGCCCTGTGGGCTCCTCTGTCTGATAAGGGCTCTCCTGCCCCTACAGGCCTCTGGGCGACGAGGCGGCCATTGCACCCACAGCCACATGCCCAGTAGCCTCCTCCCCTGCTCCGGCTTCCCACTCTTCACAGAAATTACACATTTGTATGATATCTCTTCCACATCCTTCCCCTGGCAGTCATAAGTTCCTTCTCCAAGTTCAACACCTAGACTTTAGATCATTGCGCACCCATCAAGACACATATCTGGGCCACGCCAGTGACAAAGAAACATTTCTGGGATAAATGAACAAATGCACACTTGCCATGTTTGCATTTTTTACAAAGATATAAAACAGAAAATGGTTAAGTACAAACTGACAGGGGAGGACTGGAGGCAGATGGAAGGATGCTTGCTGACAGCCCCTCAGTCAGTGTATGCTCAGGCAGGGCTCCACTGGTGTCCCAGTAGTGTCCCAGGTGGCCATCCTGGGCTCACTACAAACCTCAGCACGCCAATATTCACCTGGTAACACAGCAAACATGCTTCATATACACTCACACACAAATATACATACACATCAAGATACACATATATGAACAATGCAAAGAAACAGAAGAAAAAAGTATACCATGTTCATGGATTGGAAGAATCAATATAGTGAAAATAAGTATACTACCCAAAGCAATTTATAGATTCAATGCAATCCCTATCAAGCTACCAACAGTATTCTTCACAGAGCTAGAACAAATCATTTCACAATTTGTATGGAAATACAAAAAACCTCGAATAGCCAAAGCAATCTTGAGAAAGAAGAAGGGAACTGGAGGAATCAACCTACCTGACTTCAGGCTCTACTACAAAGCCACAATCATCAAGACAGTATGGTACTGGCACAAAGACAGAAATATAGATCAATGGAACAAAATAGAAAGCCCAGAGATAAATCCACGCACATATGGACACCTTATCTTTGACAAAGGAGGCAAGAATATACAATGGATTAAAGACAATCTCTTTAACAAGTGGTGCTGGGAAAACTGGTCAACCACTTGTAAAAGAATGAAACCAGAACACTTTCTAACACCATACACAAAAATAAACTCAAAATGGATTAAAGATCTAAATGTAAGACCAGAAACTATAAAACTCCTAGAGGAGAACATAGGCAAAACACTCTCTGACATACATCACAGCAGGATCCTCTATGACCCACCTCCCAGAATATTGGAAATAAAAGCAAAAATAAACAAATGGGACCTAATTAACCTTAAAAGCTTCTGCACATCAAAGGAAACTATCAGCAAGGTGAAAAGACAGCCTTCAGAATGGGAGAAAATAATAGCAAATGAAGCAACTGACAAACAACTAATCTCAAAAATATACAAGCAACTCCTGCAGCTCAATTCCAGAAAATAAAAGACCCAATCAAAAAATGGGCCAAAGAACTAAATAGACATTTCTCCAAAGAAGACATACAGATGGCTAACAAACACATGAAAAGATGCTCAACATCACTCATTATCAGAGAAATGCAAATCAAAACCACTATGAGGTACCATTTCACACCAGTCAGAATGGCTGCGATCCAAAAGTCTACAAGCAATAAATGCTGGAGAGGGTGTGGAGAAAAGGGAACCCTCTTACACTGTTGGTAGGAATGCAAACTAGTACAGCCACTATGGAGAACAGTGTGGAGATTCCTTAAAAAACTGTAAATAGAACTGCCTTATGATCCAGCAATCCCACTGCTGGGCATGCACACTGAGGAAACCAGAAGGGAAAGAGACACGTGTACCCCAATGTTCATCACAGCACTGTTTATAATAGCCAGGACATGGAAGCAACCTAGATGTCCATCAGCAGATGAATGGATAAGAAATCCATGGTACATGTATACAATGGAGTATTACTCAGCCATTAAAAAGAATACATTTGAATCAGTTCTAATGAGGTAGATGAAACTGGAGCCTATTATACAGAGTGAAGTAAGCCAGAAAGAAAAACACCAATACAGTATACTACACATATACATGGAATTTAGAAAGATGGTAACAATAACCCTGTATACGAGACAGCAAAAGAGACACTGATGTATAGAACAGGCTTATGGACTCTGTGGGAGAGGGAGAGGGTGGGAAGATTTGGGAGAATGGCATTGAAACACGTAAAATATCATGTGTGAAACGAGTTGCCAGTCCAGGTTCGATGCACGATGCTGGATGCTTGGGGCTAGTGCACTGGGACGACCCAGAGGGATGGTATGGGGAGGGAGGAGGGAGGAGGGTTCAGGATGGGGAACACATGTATACCTGTGGTGGATTCATTTTGATATTTGGCAAAACTAATACAATTATGTAAAGTTTAAAAATAAAATAAAATTAAAAAAAAATAAAGTGATAGCATAATGACTTAAAAAAAAAAAAAGAAACAGAAGAAAAGAATAGAATGGGAAAAACTTAAGAGATGTCTTCAAGAAAACTGGACATATCAAGAAAGATGGGCACAAAAAAGGACAGAAACAGTAAGGACCTAACAGAAGCAGAAGAGATTAAGAAGAGGTGGTAAGAATATACAGAAGAACTGTACAAAAAAGGTCTTAATACCCAGATAATCATGAAGGTGTGGTCATTCACCTAGAGCCAGACATTCTGGAGTGTGAAGTTAAGTGGGCCTTTAGAAGCATCACTATGAACAAAGCTACTAGCGGTGACAGAATTTCAGCAGAGCTATTTAAAATCCTAAAAGATGATCCTGTTAAAGTGCAGCACTCAATATGTCAGCAAAATTGGAAAACTCAGCAGTGGCCATAGGACTAGAAAAGGTGAGTTTAGTTTTCATTCTAATCCCCAAAAAAGGGCAATGCCAAAGAATGTTCAAACTACCATACAATGGTGCTCATTTCACATGCGAGCAAGGTTATGCTCAAAATCCATCAAAACAGACTTCAGCAGGACATGAACCAAGAAATTCCAGATGTACAAGCTGAGTTTCAAAGAGACAGAGGAATTAGAGATCAAATTGCCAACATTCTTTGTGTCATGGAGAAAGCAAGGGAATTCCAGAAAAACATCTACTTCTGCTTCACTGACTATGCAAAAGCCATTGACTATGGATCACAACAAACTATGGAAAACTCTTAAAAGAGATGGGAGTTCCAGACCACCTTGCCTGTCTCCTGACAAACCCATATACAAGACAAGAAGCAAGGGTTAGAACCAGACATGGAACAATTGTGGTTCAAAACTGGGAAAGGAGTATGACAAGGCAGTATACTGTTATTCTACTTATTTAACTTATACGCAAAGTATGTCATGAGAAATGCCAGACTGGATGAATCACAAGCTGGAATCAAGACTGCCAGGAAAAATACCAACAACTTCAAATAGGCACATGATACCACTCTAGTGGCAGAAAGTGAAGACAAACTAAAGAGCCTCTTGATGATGGTAAAAGTAGAGACTGAAAAAGTTGGGTTAAAACGCAACATGATAAAAACTGAGATCATGGCATCTGGTCCCATTATTTCATGAAAAATAGAAGGGGAAAAAGTGAAAGCAGTAAAGATTTTATATTCTTGGGTTCCAAAATCATTGTGGATCGTGACTGCAGCCATGAAATTAAAAGCTGCTTGCTCCAAAAGCTATGACAAACCTTGACAGTATATTAAAAAGCAAACATTACTTTGCCAACAAAGGTCTGTATAGTCAAGGCTATGGTTTTTCCAGTGGTCATGTACATGTGAGAATTGGACCATAAAGAAGGCTTAGCACCAGAGAATTGATGCTTTCAAATTGTAGTGCTGGAGAAGACTGTTGAGAGTCCCATGGACAGCACAGAGATCAAACCAGTCAATACTAAAGGAAATCAACCCTGAATGTTCACTGGAAAGTCTGTTGCTGAAACTGATGCACCAATACTTTGGCCATCTGATACGAACAGCCAACTCACTGGAAAAGACCCTGATGCTGGAAAAGATCAAAGGCAAAAGGAGAAGAGGGCAGCAGAAGAAGAGATGGTTAGGAAGCATCACCAACTCAAAGGACATGAATTTGAGCAAACTTTGGGAGATGGTGAAGGACAGGGAAGCCTGGTGTGCTGCAGTCCATGGGGTCGCAAAGAGTCAGACACAACAGCAACTGAACAACAACGACACATGTATTATGTCAAATCATTAAAACATTAGCTGCCCTATTCTAAAACATTTTAATTAAATATTTATCTTAAGCTTTCTGTGAGACAGCAAAAAACCTGAAAAGTAAATTATGGGGCTTTTTTCCTAAAAAGTATTTTAACTTTGACCAGCCACCTCAGAAAGGGACAGAAAAGGGCTATGGCCCCATTTTCCCACAAAATGACACAGATCTCTGGGAATTTTCACGGGCTCTCTGCAGAATTGCTGGCATTGTTCTGGAAAACCCAAGCGAGTTTATGTGGATGATGTGCATGAGGAGCTGGGTAGAAGCAGACGGTGTGTGGGAAACAGAAAGCATTCAGCAGAGCTGGACGTGGTGACCACCTGCTCTCCACGCTCTCTTAACTAGGGCATCCCAGTAGCAAGGGGCCCGGACCTTCCCCCATCTCCCACTGGCTCTCAGACTTTACCTCTACTGAGACAGACTGCAAGACAGTGGTTCCATATTATGAGACAAATAAAAAATCGATACACTTGAAACATCTTGTTTTTGTTTTTTTTTTTTTTTTGCCAAAAAGCAAGAATAACCTCAAAGATGCCAGGCACTAAAATGACAGACAGTCAGCAGGAAGTGGAGAGGTTGTGACCATCACAGTCAGTAGTAGCAGTAATACTAATAATAATATTAGCAGCAAGGGAAATGGAGTGTGTCAGATTGGTGTAAAACTCTGAGTTCATAATAAAATGCAGGTAGGAAGAATGAATATAAAGTGTTTTGAGACAAATACAACACAAATACAAGACAAATTCCAGCAACACAAGAGAAGCCTCTACACATGGACATCACCAGATGGCCAACACCGAAATCAGATTGATTATATTCTTTGCAGCCAAAGATGGAGAAGCTCTATATAGTCAGCAAAAACAAGACTGGGAGCTGACTGGCTCAAATCATGAATTCCTTATTGCCAAATTCAGACTTAAATTGAAGAAAGTGGGGAAAACCACTAGACCATTCAGGTATGACCTAAATCAAATCGCTTATGATTATACAGTGGAGGTAAGAAATAGATTTAAGGGACTAGATCTGATAGACAGAGTGCCTGATGAACTATGGATGGACGTTTGTGACACTGTACAGGAGACAGGGAGCAAGACCATCCCCAAGAAAAAGAAATGCAAAAAAGCAAAATGGCTGTCTGGGGAGGCCTTACAAATACCTGTGAAAAGAAGAGAAGTGAAAAGCAAAGGAGAAAAGGAAAGATATAAGCATCTGAATGCAGAGTTTCAAAGAAGAGCAAGGAGAGATAAGAAAGCCTTCCTCAGTGATCAGTGCAAAGAAATAGGGGAAAATAATAGAATGGGAAAGACTAGAGATCTCTTCAAGAAAATTAGAGATATCAAGGTAACATTTCATGCAAAGGCTAAATAAAGGACAGAAATGGAATGGACCTAATAGAAGCAGAAGATATTAAGAAGTGTCAAGAATACACAGAAGAACTATACAAAAAAGAGCTTCACGACCAAGATAATCATGATGGTATGATTACTTACCTTGAGCCAGACATCCTGGAATGTGAAGTCAAGTGGGCCTTAGGAAGCATCACTATGAACAAAGCTAGTGGAGATGATGGAATTCCAGTTGAGCTATTTCAAATCCTGAAAGATGATGCTGTGAAAGTGCTGCACTCAGTATGTCATCAAATTTGGAAAACTCAGCAGTGGCCACAGGACTGGAAAAGGTCAGTTTTCATTTCAATCCCAAAGAAAGGCAATGCCAAAGAATACTCAAACTACCACACAATTGCACTCATCTCACACGCCAATAAAGTAATGCTCAAAATCCTCCAAGCCAGGCTTCAGCAATATGTCAACTGTGAAATTCCAGATGTTCAAGCTGGTTTTAGAAAAGGCAGAGGAACCAGAGATCAAATTGCCAACATCCGCTGGATCATCGAAAAAGCAAGAGATTTCCAGAAAAACATCTATTTCTGCTTTATTGACTATGCCAAGGCCTTTGACTGTGTGGATCACAACAAACTGTGGAAAATTCTGAAAGAGTTGGGAATACCAGACCACCTGACCTGCCTCTTGAGAAACCTGTTAAGTTTCTCAGGAAGCAACAGTTAGAACTGGACATGGAACAACAGACTGGTTGCAAATAGGAAAAGGAGTATGTCAAGGCTGCATATTGTCACCCTGCTTATTTAACTTATATGCAGAGTACGTCATGAGAAACACTGGGCTGCAAGAAGCACAAGCTAGAATCAAGATTGCCAGGAGAAATATCAATAACCTCAGATATGCAGATGACACCACCCTTATGGCAGAAACTGAAGAACTAAAGAGCCTCTTGATGAAAGTGAAAGAGGAGAGGGAACAAGTTGGCTTAAAGCTCAACGTTCAGAAAACTAAGATCATGGTATCCGGTCCCATCACTTCATAGGAAATAGATGGGGAAACAGTAGTTGACTTTAGTTTTTTGATTCCAAAATCACTGCAGATGGTGACTGCAGCCATGAAATTAAAAGACGCTTACTCCTTGGAAGGAAAGTTGTGACCAACCTAGACAGCATATTGAAAAGCAGAGACATTACTTTGTCAACAAAGGTCTGTCTAGTCAAGGCTATGGTTTTTCCAGTAGTCATGTATGGATGTGAGAGTTGGACTGTAAAGAAAGCTGAGTGCCAAAGAATAGATGCTTCTGAGATTTGGTGTTGGAGAAGACTGTTGAGAGTCCCTTGGACTGCAAGGAGATCCAACCAGTCCATCCTAAAGGAGATCAGTCCTGGGTGTTTATTGGAAGGACTGATGTTGAAGCTGAAACTCCAATACTTTGGCCACCTGATGTGATAAGCGGATTCATCTGAAAAGACCCTGATGCTGGGAAAGATTGAGGGCAGGAGGAGAAGGGGACGACAGAGTATGAGATGGTTGGATGGCATCACCAACTGAATGGACGTGAGTTTGCGTAAACTCTGGGATTTGGTGATGGACAGGGAGGCCTGGTGCACTGCAGTCCATGGGGTCACAAAGAGTCGGACACAACTGATTGACTAAACTGAACGGAACTGAAGACAAATACACAAAAGTATCAAGAAAAAGATCTAAATATCTACTTGTTGATTCTAATACATAGAAACAAATATGTAAGTGATAATAGCTTGTTTCCTCTGCTGAGCACTGGTCTGTTTGTAAAGTATACTTAAGTTCCTTAATCCCTCTTTGAAAACAGAACAGTAAATAACAGTTTGAGTGAGACAAATAAGATTCTGAAAAAGCAGGACTAGACAAGAACAGAGAGGATCAACCAGCAGTAGGTCACACATCAACAGGGAGAAAGGTCCCAAAAGTTTACTGGGTACCAGTTGTCAAAAAGAAGAAGGTGTAATCTGAAATGATAAATTAGCCAAACTCCAAAGAGAAGAGGGAATGACACAGACCCAATCCTTGTGTAAACAGTCCTCTTATTTATAATGCAAGATTTTAAAGCAACACACACATTTTTAGTAATAATGACAGAATAGGTCATATGCCATAAGGAACACAGGATGAACAAACCTTTTAAAAAATAACAAATTCCTAGAAATAAAACCAAGTTTTCAAAAATCCAAAACCACATAAAAATAGGAACATAAGGATCTAAAGACACAAATAATTTGATAGTACAGAGGGACGCTGCTGAATAACAACAGTTTGTTTCTGAACTGTCCTGATTCCCCACTCAACTAAAAACCAACAACCCAACACCCAAAAAGGAGCTTGAGGGGAACAAACATCTTCTCCAGGGTCTACAGAGACTAGTGAAACCAAAACCTGAATGTTCTGTTCTGACTGGGTCCCCCTCGAGTTTTTATCTCTTAGACTTGTCCACACTGAACTTCTAGCAATTTCTCAACTGCAGTTCAACCTTCCCAGCGAGGTTTCTGCTAGTGGATTTCTACTCCAGGAAATTGTGATTCTTTATCTCTCTAATTTGGGGGGCAGTGATTTGTTCTGTGGCCTCCCTTCTCTGATGAATCTAAGAACTGTTGCTCAGTTTTTTACTTGCTAGGATGAAGTGGTGACTTACAGGGTCTTTACATGCCTGACTAGAAACCAGGAGTCCTAAATCTATAAATTTTTTTCTTCTCTCATATTTAATTTTGTAATAGGATTTTATTAGTCTCATAAAATTAGTCAGCTATTCCCATATCTTTCCTTCCCTGCCATTTGAAGGGAGAATTATTCACTCCTTAAATGTTTGATAAAAGTCACCTGCAAAACAATATGGGCCTGGGAGGTGGATATCTTATGATGCTTAACAATATTTATTCAGGTTATATTTCTATATAACTCACAGTATTTGGTATTTTAGTTCTCTGAATTCAATCAAAATAATTAAAAAAAACAATTTTTGGTATCTCAGAAAATAAAATAAAACTCTAATGTTCTAAAAGATCTAGGGCATAAATTCCAAAATTACAACAAGTTACAAAACTAGAATACTTAAGAAGAAGTATGAGAACTTTCTTAAAACATCTAATAGTAAATAAAATATTCACAACATCTCATAATATAAGGGTTCTTTTTTTTACTAGTTTTATAATCATTGCAGTATTTTTCTCTGTAATTATGAGAATCTGCTTTGTGAGAACAGTGAATTATCTTAACTGTGGATAAATGGTGCAACACTTCTTAAATTGGTATTTTTAAATACAATTTACAAAACTTTTCCTTGTTAAATTCATAATGCATTAATTAATCATGTATATAACATGCAGAATATATAAGGAAAGGTCAACTTTAATGCTAAAATAAAAATTACTTTAATGCATAAAATTAAGTATTAAACAAAATAAAAATTGCATCAATAGTCCTCTCTCAAACAAAAACTCCCTGCAAAATGAGAGTCCATGAAGACCAAAGAATGTGGCAAGCTAGACACTCTAATTACACCTACACCAGAAACAAACATTCAGAACAAAATAGCTGCAAATATCTTGTTAAAAGATTATGCTGAAAAAATATATTTTAAAAGCATGTGAATCATATGCAATAAATAAATAAACCTCAAAGTATTCTTCACATCTTACACAAGAACTAGTCATAAATAGCTAAGAGATTTTAATATAAAACTTTAAACAATTTTTGGCAAAAGTCATAGGTCAAAACCTCTGTGGCTTTGGGACAGGGAAAGAGTTCTTAGACACAACTCCAAAAGCACAAATCATAAAAAATTATAAACTGCACATTATTAAAATTAAAATATTCTGTTGTTCAAAAGAAACTGTTAAGAAAAAAAGACAACACACAACTGGGGAAATATATTTCTAAATCATAAATATATTATGAAAAAGACTTATGTCCAAAATACACAAGGAAATCTCAAAATAACACATTAAAATACAAACAACCTATTTTTTAAAAGTGGGCAAATACATTAACAGACCCTTCGTCAAAGAATAAAGATGAAAAGCAAGCATGTGAAAAGAGGCTCAGTGTCATTAGTTACTGGGGAAATTCAATTAAAATCTCAATAGAAATGTAACCACCCACTGTTAGAAGAGCTGGGAGAACCAGCCAGACTTAGAAGCACCAGAGCCACAGGGACACAGAGCTACAGGGACCAGGAGCTATGGGGACCCGGAGCCACAGGGACCCAGAGCTATGGGGACACAGAGCCACAGGGACCCAGAGCCACAAGGACCCGGAGCCACAGGGACCAAGAGCTATGGGGACACAGAGCCACAGGGACCCAGAGCCACAGGGATCCAGAGCCATGGGGACCCAGAGCCACAGAGACCCGGAGCCACAGGAACCCAGAGCCACGGGGATCCAGAGCCATGGAGACACAGAGCAACGGGGACCCAGAGCCACAGGGATCCAGAGCCACAGGGATCCAGAGCCAGGGGGACCCTGAGCCACAGAGCCCTGGAGCCACAGGAACCCAGAGCCACGGGGACCCAGAGCTATGGGGACACAGAGCCACGGGGACACAGAGCCACAGGGATCCTGAGCCACAGGGATCCTGAGCCAGGGGGACCCTGAGCCACAGAGACCTGGAGCCACAGGAACCCAGAGACACGGGGACCCAGAGCTATGGGGACACAGAGCCACAGAGACCCAGAGCTATAGGTTCACAGAGCCACAGGGACCCAGAGCCACAGGGATCCGGAGCCACAGGAACCCAGAGCCACGGGGACCCAGAGCCATGGAGACACAGAGCAACGGCGACCCAGAGCAATGGAGACCCAGAGACACGGGGACCCAGAGCCACGAGGATCCAGAGCCACGGGGACCCAGAGCCACGGGGACACAGAGCCATGGGGACACAGAGGAGCCACAGGGGCCCAGAGCTACGGGGACACAGAGCCACGGGGCCCCTCATGCTCTGGGGGAGGCAGCACATAGGGAAAGGGTTTGGCTGTTTTCAGAGAAGCTCACACACACTCTCCCCTCAAGCCACCATCCCCATCTTGATCCTGAAATGAAACCCTCCAGGAGAAATGAGGACAAATTTCAAATACAAACATTCATAGGACATCCAGGGCAGCCTCACTCATTGTTGCTGGAAGCTGCAAACAACTCTGATGCGTCTCCACAATGGAGTCAATACAGAAACCAGCACAGTCATACCAGGGAACACTGCTCCGCAGGGCTACAGCTGAACTCAGTGCAGCAGCAGCAGCAGCAGCAGCAGGGAGGGCCCTCAGATGTATTATGTTCAGGGCAAGCAGCTGCATGCCCTGACACCCTGTACACACGGGCACATGCAGGAAGACAGTGACTCTGGGTCCTTCACTGCCCAATGCCCTCTTCGATGATTAGGGGGTTGGTGATGCCTAGGTTCCAAACAAATTTTCAGTTGCTCAAGAACTCTAACAACCACAGCTAGGCAAGCAGCTCCGCATGGCTGCACCTTGCCCTTCCCACTCAGAGGGCAGTGGCTTCCCCAGTCCCTTCACCAGACTACACTCATTTCAGGGTGTCCGTCTGCTCACCCACAGCTCAGTGACATAACCACTAGCTACACAGAATAAGATTAAGGCCTGGACTTGACTAAACGTAAGAATTTCTATTCTTTAAAAGAAAGCATAAAAAACATGGAAAGACAAGTACACATTGGGAAGATCGAACCCAGGTTTCCCACATTGCAGATGGATTCTTTACCAGTTGAGCCACAAGGGAAGCCCAAGAATCTGGAACAGGTAGCTTATCCTTTCTTCAGGGGATCTTCCCGACGTAGGAATCAAACTGCGGCCTCCTGCATTGCAGATGGATTCTTTACCAGCTGAGCTACAAGGGGAGCCCTTATTAAAAGAAACCATAAAAAACATGGAAAGACAAATACACAATGGGAAGATAAATTTGAAATATGTATTAAATTAAATGATAAAAAATAAAATAAATGATATAAGATTTACATCCAAAATACTGATTCCTAAAAATCAGCAATAAAAAGATAATCAAGTAGAAAAATCAACAAAATTTTTCAATAAGTACCTGTCACAGTAGGAAATATGTATGGCCAACAAACATAAAAAATAGTCAATCTCATGAAAAATCAGAAAATACAAATGAAATGAGATACCACGTCACATCCAAAGGACGGGCAAAAAAATTTTAACCCCATTATGACAAGTGCTGCCAAGAACTGAGAGAAACCAAGGGCCTGACCAGGACTAGTGGGAGTAGAAAAGGGCACAGTGACCCTGGAAAGCAGTTGAGCATCACCTAGTAACGAAGAAACAGGTCTTCCACACGACAAGGGTTCACAGGTGTCAGGAGCCATGAACAAGAATATGCACAGAATCCCTGTGACAACAAAGCCAGAAACAACGAAAATATTCACGTGGCTGAAAATGGAGAAATCAACTGTGATATGCTCACTTCTAACAAACGAAGCTCGGCTACAAGCAAACGAGATGAATCTCAAAGTACTGAACTACAAGGCACAAGAGTAAATCAGAGAGGAAAAATACACCATGATTCCATTTATATAAAGTTCATATACTTGGAAAATGAAGCAATATTTTGTTTAGGGAATAGAAATATTTTTAGCAAAACTATTTAAGTTTTTTGTACAAGGTAAGGGATTACTTCTGTGAGGAACAAAAATCAAAGAGAAGCCCACAGAGAACTTTGTAAGATCATGAGGTCTCAATTTTTTTAAAAAACAGTTATCATTTTTTCATACTTTATATATATTTTAGAAATATTTTTATATCTGTACAATATTTAATGAAACTATTTTAAATGAAAAAGAATGCTACTGCCACTACAAAAACATGTCTAACAACCCAAAAACCTTCTGTCAGTCCCAAAATGACAGCCAGCCACCAATAAGAGGGGAAAAATAGGCTTCCACCATTTCAATTTCTTTTATCATTCATCACAAACAGGAAACATTATCATCTGAATGGGTGATCCCATAACATTTGCTTCTATTCAAAGCATAATTCTAAACTAATTTCCTGAAAAAACACTTTGAAAGACAGCTGAGTCCAGGCAACTTAAAGGAGGTAAAATAAATACAGCAGGAGTGCTGAACAGCACAGTTTGATCTCGGTGATTCTGGAAAATGCCACAGCTAAGTGCTGCCCACCTGCTGGTCCAGGATGGTCCTCCATGAGGTGGGCACTCAACATGCAAAGGTTCAGCGCCCTAGGACTAGGGTTCTCAGGGGATACTGTCCTCGGGGAGTCTGCCAAGTCTGAGAGAGCACTTATGATGACTGGGGTTATTGCCGGCATTTAAAGAACAGAACCCCTGATGCTAGAGTCCCTGCAACACTCAGGACATCCCTGTACAACGAAGCCTGGTCCTGCCTGGCCTGATACTGAGATGGTTCTCCAGACACTCTCGGGTCAGCCAGTCTACACATAATTATCTGAGCGAGAGCTTACCTCTGTCATTTAAAAAGGAAAAATAAACTGCCATACAACCCAGCAATCTCACAGCTGGGCATACACACCGAGGAAACCAGAATTGAAAGAGACACGTGTACCCCAATGTTCATCACAGCACTGTTTATAATAGCCAGGACATGCAAGCAACCTAGATGTCCATTAGCAGATGAATGGATAAGAAAGCTGTGGTACATATACACAATGGAGTATTACTCAGCCATTAAAAAGAATACATTTGAATCAGTTCTAATGAGATGGATGAAACTGGAGCCTATTATACAGAGTGAAGTAAGCCAGAAAGAAAAACACCAATACAGTATACTAATGTATATATATGAAATTTAGAAAGATGGTAACGACAACCCTGTATGCGAGACAGCAAAAGAGACACAGATGTATAGAACAGTCTTTTGGACTCTGTGGGGGAGGGGATGATTTGGGAGAATGGCATTAAAACATGTATAATATCATATAAGAAACGAATCGCCAGTCCAGGTTCCATGCAGGATACAGGAAGCTTGGGGCTGGTGCACTGGGATAACCCAGAGGGATGGTATGGGGAGGGAGGTGGGAGGGGGGTTCAGGATGGGGAACACGTGTACACCCGTGGTGGATGCATGTTGATGTATGGCAAAACCACTATAATATTGTAAAGTAAAAATAATAATAATAATAAATAAATAAATAAAAATTTAAAAACGCCCCCCCCCAGAAAAAGAAAAAGAAAAAATACTTAATATGTTATGCTCAGGCTCACATACATATAAAGAGAGCTGTATTTTGGGTTGTTTTTTTTAAGCTTTACAAAGAGCTTTTCTTTTCTTTTCTTTTTTTCACTATTTTGGAAAATCATTTCATGAAGGACAAATGTTAAAGATGGTATGTGTGCTCAGTCATGTCTTTTTGCGACCCCATGGACTGTAGCTGCCAGGTTTGTGACTGCATGGACTATATATAGTTCAGGCTCTTCTGTCCAGGCAAGAATACTGGAGTGGGTTTCCATGGCCTCCTCCAGGGATCTTCCCAACCCAGGGATTGAACCGAGGCCTCCCACATTGCAGGCAGATTCTTTACCAACTGAGCCACCAGGGAAGCCCCTAAGATGGTATAAGAGTTGCTAAAACAGCTGCATTTATAGTGATTCTCTAAACGTAGATACATTCATGGAGCTCTTACCTTTAATGTCAACTGTGAATGAAATGTGCCAACATTTATTAGGTTGGTGCAAACATAATAGTGATTTCAGACCGTGAATTTTAAATCATTATAACTAGGCTCACACATATCTTTACTAATCAAAATAGGAACCATTACAACTGATAGATTTTTGGCCAACAAGAAATAAGTTTATTCCTATAGCATAAAAATCTGTGCCTCGAGATTCTATTAACTTGTAGAAAGCATTTTCTGCCTCCTGGTTGTGGAAGCGTTTTCCCTGCAAAAAGTTGTCAAGATGCTTGAAGTGGTGGTCAGTCGGTGAGAGGTCAGATGAATATGGCAGATAAGGCAAAACTTTGTAGTCCAGTTTGTTCAACATTTGAAGCATTGATTGTGTGACATGAGGTCAGGCACTGTCATGGAGAACTGGGCCCTTTCTGTTGATCAAATAGAAGGGGGAAAAGTGGAAACAGTGATAGATTTTATTTTCTTGGGCTACAAAATCACTGGAGATGGTGACTGCTGCCATGAAATTAAAAGCCACTTGCTCCTTGGAAGGAAAGCTATGACAAACCTAGATAGCATATTAAAATGTAGAGACATAACTTTGCCGACAAAGGTCTGAATAGTCAAACGTACGGTTTTTCCAGTAGTCATGGACAAATGTGAGAGTTGGACCATAAAGAAGGCTGAGTGCATAGTGAAGGACAAGGAAGCCTGGTGCCCTGCAGTTCTTTGGGTCACAAAGAGTCAGACACAACTTAGCAACTGAAAAACAACTGCTGATCAGTGCTGGCTGCAGGCACTGAAGTTTTCAGTGCATCTCACTGATCTGCTGAGCATACTTCTCAGATGTAATGGTTTCACCAAGATTCAGAAAGCTGTAATGGATCACACCAGCAGCAGACCAACAGTGACCATGACCTTTTTCTGGTGCAAATTTTGGCAAGTTGGGGAAGTGCTTTGGAACTTATTCTTGGTCCAACCACTGAACTAGTCATCACCAGTTGTCATATTAAATCCACTTTTGTCACACGTCACAATCCGATCAAAAAATGGTTCATTGTTGTTGCATAAAATAAGAGAAGACAGAATTTCAAAATGATTTTTTTGATTTTTGGTCAGCTCATGAGGCACCCACTTATCCAACTTTTTCACCTTTCCAACTTGCTTCAAATGACAAATGACCATAGAATGGCCGACATTGAGCTCTGCGGCAACTTCTTGTGTTGTAAGAGGATCAGCTTTGATGATTGCTCTCAGTTGGTCATTGTCAACTTCCAGTGACTGGCCACTATGCTCCTCATCTTCAAGGCTCTCCTCTCCTTTGCAAAACTTCTTAAACCACCACTGCACTATATGTTCATTAACAGTTCCTGGGACAAATGAGTTGCTGATGTTGCAAGCTGATTCTGTTGTTTTATGACCCATTTTGAACTGGAATAAGAAAATCGCTCAAATTTGCTTTTTTGTTTAACATTATTTCCATAGTCTAAAATAAATATAAAATATATAGCAGGTAATGTCATTAGCAAAAAAAAAGCAAGAAACACACATTAAAATGATGTATAACATAACCACATTTAAGAGTGTATTCCAAAATGAAGCTGTGATCAAAAATCTCCCCCAAAAAAAACAAAAACTGAGGACCAGATATCTTCACAGGAGAATTTCATTGAACATTTAGAGAAGAGCTAATGCCTATCTTTCTAAAATTCTCTCAAACTATTGCAGAGGAAGCAACACTTCCAAACTCTTTCTATGAGGCCAACATCACCCTGATACCAAAACCAGACAAAGACAACACACAAAAAAGAAAATATACAGGCCAGTATCACTGATGAACATAGATGCAAAAATCCTCAACAAAATTTTTGCAACAGAATTCAGCAACACATTAAAAAGCTCATATACCACGATCAAGTTGGGTTTATTTCAGGAATGCAAGGATTTTTCAATATACGCAAATCAATCAATGTGATACACCATATTAACAAACTGAAAGATAAAAACCATACAATCATCTCAATAGATGCAGAAAAAGCCTTTGACAAAATTCAGCATCCATTCATGTATGATGATAGGGCTACAGCAAACATTATTCTCAATGGTGAAAAACTAAAAGCATTCCCTCTAAGATCAGGAACAAAACAAGAGTGTCCACTTTCACCACTATTATTCAACATAGTTCTGGAAGTCCTAGCTACAGCAATCAGAGAAGAAAAAGAAATAAAAGGAATCCAGATTGGAAAAGAAGAAGTAAAGCTCTCACTGTTTGCAGATGACATGATACCGTACATAGAAAACCCTAAAGATAGTATCAGAAAATGACTAGAGCTAATCAGTGAATTTAGCAAAGTTGCAGGATACAAAATCAATACAGAGAAATCACTTTCATTTCTATATACTAACAATGAAAAATCAGAAAGAGAAATTAAGGAATCAATCCCATTCACCATTGCAACAAAAAGAATAAAATATCTAGGAATAAACTTACCTAAGGAGACAAAAGAACTGTATACAGAAAATTATAAGACACTAATGAAAGAAATCAAAGATGACATAAACAGATGGGAAAGATATTCCATGTTCCTGGGTAGGAAGAATCAATATTGTGAAAATGACTATACTACCAAATGCAATACACAGATTCAGTGAGATCCCTATCAGACTACCAATGGCATTTTTCATAGAACTAGAACAAAAATTTTCACAATTCATATGGAAACACAAAAGACTCCGAATAGCCAAAGCAGTCTTGAGAAAGAAGAACGGGCTGGAGGAATCAAGCTTCCTGACTTTAGATTATACTACAAAGCTACAGTCATCAGAACAGTATGGTACTGGCAGAAAAACAGAAATATAGATCAATGGAACAAGACAGAAAGTCCACAAATAAACCCATGCACAAATGGGAACCTTATTTTTGACAAAGGAGGCAAGAATTTACAATGGGGCAAAGACAGGCTCTTCAATAAATGGTGCTGGGAAAACTGGACAGCTACATTTAAAAGAATGAAATTAGAACACTTCCTAACACCATACACAAAGATAAA
This sequence comes from Bos grunniens, assembly GCF_055505025.1. NCBI lineage: Eukaryota > Metazoa > Chordata > Mammalia > Artiodactyla > Bovidae > Bos > Bos grunniens. Next base: position 1,842,204 of record NC_141191.1, on the reverse strand, counting down.
CTCAAAATGGATTAAAGACCTAAATGTAAGACCAGAAACTATAAAACTCTTAGAGGAAAACATAGGCAGAACACTTGATGACATAAATCAAAGCATGATCCTCTATAACCCACCTCCTAGAGTAACAGAAATAAAAACAAAAGCAAACAAGTGGGACCTGATTAAACTTAAAAGCTTTTGCACAGTAAAGGAAACTATAAGCGAGGCGAAAAGACAACCCTCAGAATGGGAGAAAACAATAGCAAATGAAACAATTGACAAAGGATTAATTTCCAAATATACAAGCAGCTCATACAACTCAATGACAGAAAAACAAACAACCCAATCAAAAAGTGGGAAAAAGACTTAAACAAACATTTTTCCAAAGAAGACATACAGATGGCTAACAAACACATGAAAAGATGCTCAACATTACTCATTATTAGAGAAATGCAAATCAAAAGCACCGTGAGATATTACCTCACTCAGGTCAGAATGGCCATCATCAAAAAATCTACAAACAATAAACGCTGGGAGAGGGTGTGAAGAAAAGGGAAACTTCTGCACTGCTGGTGCAAATGTAAATTGATATAGCCACTATGGAAGACGGTTTGGAGATTCCTTAAAAAACTAGGAATAAAACCACCATATGATCCAACAATCCCACTCCTAGGCATATACCCTGAGGAAACCAAAACTGAAAGAGACACATGTATCCCATTGTTCAGTGCAGCACTATTTACAATAGCTAGAATATGGAAGCAACCTAGATGCCCACTTACAGGTGAATCGATAAAGAAGTTGTGGTGCGTATACACAATGGAATATTAGCCATAAAAAGGAACACATTTGAGTCAGTTCTGATGAGGTGGATGAACCTAGAACCCATTCTACAGAGTGAAGTGAGTCAGAAAGAGAAAGATAGATATAGTATTCTAATGCATATACACAGAATCTAGAAAAATGGTACTGAAGGATTTATTTACAAGGCAGCAGTAGAGAAACAGACAAAGAGAATAGACTTATGGACATGGGGAGAGGGGAGGAGAGGGTGAGATGTATGGAAAGAGTAACATGGAAACTTACATTACTATATGCAAAATAGATAGCCAATGGGAATTTGCTGTATGTCTCAGGAAACTCAAACAGGGGCTCTGCATCAACCTAGAGGGGTGGGGCAGGAGATAGGAGGGAGGTTCAAAAGGGAGGGGATATACGTATACCTCTGGTTGATTCATGCTGAGGTTTGACAGAAAACAACAAAATTCTGTAAAGCAATTATCCTTCAATAAAAAAAAAAACAAATTAAAATAAAAGAATGTATTCTAATATCAAACAGCAAAATTCAACAATGCAAACTTGCAATTACTTTTGCACCAACCAAAAGTTACATATAAACAAACACATTCATGCTACGTGTGCACAAGTTTCTCCTTTTTCCATTAAGTCACTGACTACATACATGTTTAAGCACGTGCTTATTGAAACATGTATTACTTTATCATAAAGTCTTTTCCTCTTATTTCACCTTTATACTAGGAGTGGGCATTACATCAGTGTTTAGTTATGTGTGGAGAAGGCAATGGCAATCCACTCCAGTACTCTTGCCTGGAAATCGCATGGACAGAGGAGCCTGGTGGACTGCAGTCCATGGGGTCGCTAAGAGTCGGACACAACTGAGCACTTCACTTTCACTTTTCACTTTCATGCACTAGAGAAGGAAATGGCAACCCACTCCAGTATTCTTGCCTGGAGGATCCCAGGGACGGGGGAGCCTGGTAGGCTGCCGTCTATGGGGTCGCACAGAGTTGGACACGACTGAAGCGACTGAGCAGCAGCAGCAGAGGAAAGTTACAATAGCTACACATTTCTTTCTTCTTTAGCAAAAAAATGTAAAGTACTGGACACAGTAACACTGTGAGACTCCTTCATCTGACCCCAGTGACCTTTGTCTCTCCCCTAACGGCCAGAGTTGCCAAGATACAACCTGGATGACTAATTGTATTCACTGGCACTTTTACAAACACATTTTTTTCACATGTTCTTAACAAAAGGTATAGATTAAACACATACAAAAATATCCATTATTCAGGCTGGTGCAGCAGAAATAAGAATTACAAGGTCAGGTCCCTCAGGACCAAGGAGCCATGTACTCAGAGAGGTAACCCCAGTGCTGCTGGGTAACAGAGAATGCAAGGCACCCACACTCTTTCCTTGGGGCACGTAGACTGCAGACATGGAGGTTGCAGACATGGAATCTTACATTGCCATATGTAAAACAGATAGCATGGAGATTGCAGACAGCAATCTGCTCCCCTCAGGACCAACCAAGCCAGACTCCTTACTGCTTGGGATTCCCCAAGCTGTGTGCCCCTGAGCTGACACTCAAACCTACTGCATCTGCAGCACTCACCAGGGGATGGAAAGGTCACAGGATCTGCTGCTCTGTGAGTCGTGAGTCACGAGGCCCTCCGTGACTGTCCCAGGCCCACTCTGTCCCCTGGCAGCACCACACCACCATCACAGGCTGCTCTATTAACCTCTAAGAACTACAGGCAAATGACAGATCGAACATGGAGACTCACAGCAATTTGCTTATTTCACCTCATTATCAATTTCCTGATCTGTAAAACTGGGGAAATGTTGCACATGTCACATGTATGATGTGTCCGCCACGGTGTCATGGAGCAGTACACGCAGGCATGATTACTGCTGAGTTCATCTGCTACTTAAAACAATGCTTCTAATTTGAAAGTGTTACTTTTCAAGTAAGTTCACATATCATACGCAGAGCCAATTTCAGATAGATAACAATATAAATGAGAAAAGTAAAAAGAAAACATTCAAGAAGAAACCTAGGAGATCATCTTATGACCTTTGCATAAGAAGAGAGCTATTAAATAACAATAATGCTATTATTATTTGCTATAATAATGCTATTATTATAATGCTATTATAATTGTTTATATAATAAACAAACAATAATGCTAACACACAGGAAAAATGATTATAATTAAACTGGGAACATCTGCTAATCAAAACATACCATTAAGAAAGTAAATTCAATCACAGAAAAAGTAACTGAAATCAAAGATGGATATCCAGAATATATAAACTGTTACTATAGAAATAAAATATAAAGGCAATAACTCATTAGAAAAATGGGCAGAACACTGTATAAACACCTTGAAAATTAGCCAAACCCCCAAAAATATATATAAAGGTGCTTAACTTCATTAGTCATCAGATAAGGCACATTAAAACTATCATAGGACACCATTATAAACCCCAGAGGGTAACTAAAGGAAAAAGCATAGACAATCCAAGAGGTGGCTAAAAGACAGATCTACAGAAAGTGCCCACACTGTTGATGGGGAAAACTGTTCTGAAGTATCTATTCAACCTGAACACAGGCAACCACATTGACTGTAACTTCCAAATCCAAGTCTATACCCAAAAAATGCAAACATACTTTCACTAAAGGACAAACAAAAGAACGTTCAAAGCAGCACTACTCCTAATAAGCAAGCCCTCTGGGCCCACCAAGTGTCCACCAACAAGAGAAATAACAGACAAACTGAGAATAAATACGATACGATTCACAATTAATGCAACATAGGTAAATCCACAAACAAACGCTGAGGGAAAGAAAGCAAAGAAAATACATATCAGATTTATCCGAGAAATGTGAGGCTGGTTTAATATCCAGAATTAAACGAATGTAAAATGCCACAGGAATAGAATAAAGGACCCAGAAAAAAGATGATCAAAGAAGGATGGTGGGGTGGCCTAGGGCTGGAGCAGGGTCAGAAGGGTTGGAAGGGGATGGCTGAGGGATGCGCAGTTTCTTTTGTTAGTAACAAAAATGTTACAAAACAGATTGCAGTGACGGCGGCACATATCCATGAACATATGAAATAATATACTAAAAGTTGCTGAATTACAAACTTTAAACAGGTTAATTGTGAATTATACCTGGATAACAGAGAAGGCAATGGCACCCTACTCCAGTACTGTTGCCTGGAAAATCCCATGGGCGGAGGAGCCTGGTGGGCTGCAGTCCGTGGGGTTGTTAAGAGTCATGCATGACTGAGCGACTTCACTTTCACTTTTCACTTTCATGCATTGGAGAGGGAAATGGCAACCCACTCCAGTGTTCTTGCCTGGAGAATCCCAGGGACGGGGGAGCCTGGTGGGCTGCCGTCTATGGGGTCGCACAGAGTCGGACACGACTGAAGCAACTTAGCAGCAGCAGCAGCATACCTGGATAAAGTAGCTCCTATTTATATGAAGCTCAAATATAAGCAAATAAAAGCAAAACTAATCTAAGTTGTTATGAGTGTGAATAGTGATGACCCTGGAGGTAGAGGAAGGCTGACGTGGGGAGGGGCACAGGGACCCTCAGGGAATCTGGTAGGATTTCTTTCACCTACTGACCTTGGTACATTTCCTCCATGAAAATGTGGGGAACTGTCAACTCAGCAACTGCACACTTTCTGTGGATATGTTATATTTCAATAAGCAGTTCCTTTTTAAAAACTTAAATTGATTTACACATGAACCACCCTATTATTTCTATCCAATTCCACTTTCTGACGGAAAAATTATTGATCTCTTCAACCTACAAACACACTTTCCTTCTACTTCATTTATTTCCATGGAAATGCTGAGGAAATATTAGCATTTGTGCTACACCCACAAAGTAACAAAATATTTTTATATAAATGAGAAATTTAGAAGAGTATTCAGTATCAAAAAATTCTTATGTCAATAGATACCATTAAATGTCAAAATCATCTTCAAAATCTTTTGCACCTGACAAATCAAAACATTACTAGTATTTTAAAATATTTTACCTACTAAAAAAGAGATCAACATAAGTCTAAAAAGCAAAAAATTGGCTTAAAGCTCAACATTCAGAAAACTAAGATCATGGCATCCAGTCCCATCACTTCATGGCAAATAGATGGGGAAACAGTGGAAACAGTGGCTGACTTTATTTTGGGGGGCTCCAAAATCACTGCAGTTGGTGACTGCAGCCATGAAATTAAAAGACGCTTACTCTTTGGAAGGAAAGTTATGACCAACCTAGACAGAGTATTAAAAAGTAGAGACATTGCTTTGCCGATAAAGGTCCGTCTAGTCAAGGCTATGGTTTTTCCAGTAGTCACGTATGGATGTGCGAGTTGGACTGTAAAGCAAGCTGAGTGCCGAAGAACTGATGCTTTTGAACTGTGGTGTTGGAGAAGACTGTTGAGAGTCCCTTGGACTGCAAGGAGATCCAACCAGTCCATCCTAAAGGAGATCAGTCCTGGGTGTTCATTGGAAGGACTGATGCTGAAGCTGAAACTCTAGTACTTTGGCCACTTCATGCAAAGAGTTGACTCACTGGAAAAGACTCTGATGCTGAGAGGGATTGGGGGCAGGAGGAGAAGGGGACGACAGAGGATGAGATGGTGGGATGGCATCACCGACTCAATGGATATGAGTTTGGGTGAACTCCGGGAGTTGGTGATGGACAGGGAGGCCTGGCGTGCTGCGACTCATGAGGTCACAAAGAGTCGAACACAATTGAGCGACTGGACTGAACTGAACAAATACTGAAAGCATTTATTTATTTTTAAAAGAATATATGTGAAATAAATACAAATACATTATATAAGGGACCAAAAAAATCACAAGATCTTGCTTTTTTTAAGCTCTATATGAAAATATTATTAATAATCTTTAGAGTAGTATATTCATAATACGGTGAATACTGTAAAAACAGCAGCATAGTTTTTAATCTCCCCAAATCCTCCCATCAAAAAATACAATGTAACAAGCCAGCAAGAGACAAAAGCTCATGAATGCCATTTCTAGGTGAGGAGAGCCTCCCACTCCCCACCCCCACATGAAATACAAAATACAGGGAAACAAGCAGCCCCTCCGCCTCCCTCCAGGGCTGAGGAGTGTGTTCACTGCCCCCAGTGTCTGAGTAGTGGAAGGGGCTGGAGCCCCATGGGCCTTTACCCAATCCATCAGCCCTGGTGAATTCAATAGGGCACCTGTGGATTTGAGACCCACCAGTCGGACCTCGCATCCTGGGCAGGGCCAGCTCGGGCTGGAGTCAGAACTGAGCAGGATAGGGGTGATGGAATGAGGAAAGAAACTGGACAAAACTATAGACGGGACAGAGCCAGGAAGCCTCAGAAATCCAGCTGCCCCAGGTTAACTCTCCAAGCAAATGGCAGGAGGGGAGACAGAAGCACCTGGGAAGCTGTCCTGGCCCTACTTTCCTCTAAGTTCATCCAAATTCAGTGCACACAAAAATGAGCAACAGATAAAGGTCAGGGTCAAGTCTGACATAAAGTTATTATGAGAAGCAAATAAGCAGTATTTCAACAAAGCTGGGAAAAATTAATTTAAGAAGCAAAAGAAAAAAGAATCAAATGAGCAGATTAACATCCCTGCACACAATGAAAACCCACTAGAAAAACACATCCACAAAATAAATAAAAAATACCACCTGCTTCTCTAAGTTATAAGACATAGAGAAAATGATATCAGACATGAAATAACCATTTAAATTAGAATTAGGAAAACTGAGAAACAAAGGACCAAAACTCAGGGAAAAAACTAGAAATAAATGGTACTTCATTTCAGAAATGATAGCTCAGCTGGTAAAGAATCCACCTGCAATGCAGGAGACCTTGGTTCGATTCCTAGGTCGGGAAGATCCACTGGAGAAGGGATAGGCTAGCCACCCCAGTATTCTTGGGCTTCCCTGGTGGCTCAGCTGGTAAAGAATCCACCTGCAATGCGGGAGACCTGGGTTCAACCCCTGGGTTGGGAAGATCCCTTGGAGAAGGCTAGTACTCTGGCCTGGAGAATTTCATGGACTATACAAAACCATGGGGTCTCAGAGTCAGACTCTCCTGAGCGACTTTCACTTTCAATAAATGGCACATTAAGAGAAGCAGGGGAAAGGAAGAACATTTTAAAATAAAAAAGAAGTGCAAATATTAAAGGCAGGCAAAGATACAAAAAACAGATAATAGGAGTCACTAATGGAAATTAAAGCAGTAGAATAGAATGATGCTCACAGATATAATCTATGAAAAATCCAGTGAATTTAACAACAACAAAAAAAGGTTTGACTACATATTGAAAGGACACACCATGTAAGTTCTGAGAAACTAACTCAGAACTAATGCCATGACATATTATATTATCATGCAATTACTGAACATTAAAGAAAACTGAAGTCCTTTGGCATTTAGACAAAAAGATAATTGACTTTTCAAGGGAAACAAGTGCTTTCCAAGCACGTCAGCAGTTTCACAGGAAATTACGGCAGCTAAGCCCATCCCTCTGTCTGCCTCAAACAGGCCCATCCAGGCCTCTTGCTCTGTCTGATCTCTGGTTCCCCAGCGAGTGTCTGAACGACAGATGGGTCTAAATTTAAGACAGAGAAGAAATTCTTCAGAATCACGCAGCTGCTGTGTTATGGGGTGTCCTGCTCTCACAGATGGTTCTGTAAGCCCAGGCATTTATCTGTTATGTAAGGACAGGCCCGTCACCCACCCGGAGACAGCCTTCAGAGGAAACATTCTCGGACCAGAGCCCAAGGTCTCAAACATGATAGGAAAGGCCTGAGTTCAGCCCTGAGATAAACATGTGTCAGAGCATCAGGACCAACCCAAGAGTGAGTCTGACATAACCTGCCAAGTATTCACGAATCCACTCACCAGGCAGACACAGGACAAAGGTTTACACATGAGGCTGCAGACAACCCCAGACAAAAAGAGGCCCATGGTCCCATCCTTTTCTAAGAGCTTCAAGAATCTGAAGATCAGCCCAGCACTGAGAAGAGAACTGTAATTCGGTTCATATCCGAAGTTTATGAAGTGTTCTAGCAGGTCTAAGTTTTCATACACAGACACACAAATGCACAGATATGGACAGAGACACCCAGACACACACACACCCACATGCAGAGAGACAGAGAGAAACGTCCAGACACACACACACACACACATGCAGAGAGAGAGAGAGAGACACGCCCAGACACACAGAAGCACAGACACAGACACAGAAAGAAAACACACTTAACACTGAACAGGACAGACCTACTTGAGTTAACAAAGTCTCAGTGTTGGAAGTTTTTAATTTACATTAAATGATTTTTTGAGAAGTAAAGTAAAGCACATTTGGGAAAAATCTACAAGTGAAACCATCACGAAAATTGCATTCTAAGCCACACTGGCAGGAAATTCAGACAATGACAAGGATGTGACCCAAAAGCTGTGTTTCTGAGCAGCTTTTCTTTTTTTATACTAATTCCATAGAGGAAAGTAGGTTTTCTTAAGGTAAAAAGATCCAACTGCTCTAAAGAAACACAAATTAAAATACAGAGAAGTGTACACAGCAATGAAAGCTTTGATGGTTTTAACTAGAAATCATTCTTTCCATTCAACAAAAAGGTACTGACTAATGGTTCAAGACAAGAAAAGCTGTGTCACCCTGTATGTCCTCAAGATCTGCTGGGCACCCTTGGACAATGCGTACAACACCCCGGGCATTTTTTCACCGTAAAGCCCACAAATGAAAACAATGTATCCGGGCATGTCTCTGAACCTTGTCACCAGGCCTCTGAAGTCCTAATGCACCACCGTCAGCACCCAGCATTCTGCACACACAGCTGGGCTCTGGCCTCAGGCAAGGGTTTGTCTCTGTGGGTGCGGGGTCACCAACTGAGTCAATACTATGGTATGTGTATGATATGTACATCCCGAACAGATCTTACCACACTCACCACACTGATTTACTGGAGGCCAGAAATCCATCCTGGTTTCCCTGTTCTCAGGAACGAATCCTGTGTTGGGTTCAGTTCAGTCATTCAGTCGTGTCCGACTCTTTGTGACCCCGTGGACTGCAGAATACCACACTTCCCTGTCCATAATCAACTCCCAGAGTGTCCACTAACTAATGTCCATCGGGTTGTTGATGACATCCAACCATCTCATCCTCTGTCATCCCCTTTTCCTCCCGTCTTCAACCTTTCCAGCATCAGGGTCTTTTCCAATGAGTCAGGTCTTCAAATCACGTGGCCAAAGTATTAGAGCTTAAGCATCAGTCCTTCCAATGAATATTCAGGACTGATTTCCTTTAGGTTAGATCTACCTGCAGTCCAAGGGACTCTCAACAGTCTTCTCCAACACCACAATTGAAAACCATCAATTCTTCAGAACTCAGCTTTTTTATGGTCCAACTCTCAGATTTGTTCATGACTACTGGAAAAACCATAGCTTCAGCAAAGTACTCTATGCTTCTTAATATGCTCTCTAGAAAAGGCAGAGGAACCAGAGATCAAATTGCTAACATCTGTTGGATCATCGAAAAAGCAAAAGAGTTCCAGAAAAACATCTATTTCTGCTTTATTGACTATGCCAAAGTCTTAGACTGTGTGGATCACAATAAACTGTGAAAAAATCTGAAAGAGAAGGGAATACCAGACCACCTGACCCGCCTCTTGGGAAACCTGTATGCAGGTCAGGAAGCAACAGTTAGAACTGGACATGGAACAACAGATTGGTTCCAAATAGGAAAAGGAGTACATCAAGGCAGTATATTGTTACCCTGCTTATTTAACTTATATGCAGATAAGAAACGCTGGGCTGTATGAAGCACAAGCTGGAATCAAGATTGCTGGGAGAAATATCAATAACCTCAGATATGCAGATGACACCACCCTTATGGTAGAAAGTGAAGAAGAATCAAAGAGCCTATTGATGAAAGTGAAAGAGGAGAGGGAAAAAGTTGGCTTACTGCTCAACACTCAGAAAACAAAGATCATGGCATCTGGTCCCATCACTTCATGGGAAATAGATGGGGAAGCAGTGGAAACAGTGGCTGACTTTATTTTTGGGGGCTCCAAAATCACTGCAGATGGTGACTGCGACCATGAAATTAAAAGACGCTTACTCCTTGGAAGGAAAGTTATGACCAAGCTAGATAGCATATTAAAAAGCAGAGACATTACTTTGCCAACAAAGGTCCGTCTAGTCAAGGCTATGGTTTTTCCAGTAGTCATGTATGGATGTGAGAGTTGGACTGTAAAGAAAGCTGAGTGCCGAAGAATTGATACTTTTGAACTGTGGTGTTGGAGAAGACTGTTGAGAGTCTCTTGGACTGCAAGGAGATCCAACCAGTCCATCCTAAAGGAAATCAGTCCTGAATATTCATTGGAAGGACTGATGCTGAAGCTGAAACTAATACTTTGACCACCTGATGTGAAGAGCTGATTCATTTGAAAACACCCTGATGCTGGGGAAGATTGAGGGCAGGAGAAGAAGGGGACGACAGAGGATGAGATGATTGGATGGCATCGTCGACTCAATGGATGTGACTTTGTGTAACCTCTGGGAGTTGGTGATGGACAGGGAGGCCTGGAGTGCTGCGGTGCATAGGGTCGCAAAGAGTCAGACACGATTGAGGAACTGAATTGAACTGAGGTTGGTCACAGCTTTTCTTCCAAGGAGCAAGCGTCTTTAATTTCATGCCTTAAGTCACCATCAGCAGTGATTTTGGAGTCAAGGAAAATAAAGTCTATCACTTTATCCATTGCTTCCCCATCTATCTGTCATGAAGTGATGGGACTGGATGCCATGATCTTTGTTTGCTGAATGCTGAGTTTTAAACCAATTTTTTCACTCTTCTCTTTCACTTTCATCAAGAGGCTCTTTAGTTTCTCTTTGGTTTCTGCCATAAGAGTGGTGTCATCTGCATAGCTGAGGTTACTGATATTTCTGCCAGCAATCTCGATTCCAGTTTGTGCTACATCCAGCCTGGCATTTTGCATGATGTACTCTGCATATAAGTTAAAAAAGCAGGGTAACAATATACAGCCTTGATGTACTCCTTTCCTGACCTGTAATCAGTCAGTTGGTCCATGTCCAGTTCTAACTGTTGCTTCCTGACCTGCATACAGATTCCTCAGGAGGCAGGTTAGGTGGTCTGGTATTCCCATCTCTTGAAGAATTTTCCACAGTTTGTTGTGATTCACACAGTCAAAGGCTTTAGCACAATCAATAAAGCAGATGTTTTTCTGGAACTCTTGCTTTTTTTATGACTCCACAGATGTTGGCAATTTGATCTGTGCTTCCTCTATCTTTTCTAAATCCAGCTTGAACATCTGGTATTTCATGCTTTATGTACTGTTGAAGCCTGACCTGGAGAATTTTGAGCATTACTTTGCCAGCGTGTGCTATGAGTATAATTGTGCATTAGTTTGAACATTCTTTGGCATTGTATTTTTTAGGCATTGGAATGAAAACTGACCTTTTCCAGTCCTGTGGCCACTGCTGAGATTTCCAAATTTGTTGGCATACTGAGTGCAGCACTTTCACAGCATCATCTTTTAGGATTAGAAATAGCTCACCTGGAATTCCATAACCTGCACTAGCTTTGTTCATCATGATACTTCCTAAGGCCCACTTGGCTTGGCACTCGAGGATGTCTGGTTTTAGGTAAGTGATCACACCATCGTGGTTATCTGGGTCATGAAGATCTTTTTTGTATAGTTCTTCAGTGAATTCTTGCCACCTCTTCTTAATATCTTCTGCTTCTGTTAGGTCCATACCATTTCTGTCCTTTATTGTGCCCATCTTTGCAAGAAGTATTCCCTTGGTATCTCTAATTTTCTTAAAGAGATCTCTAGTCTTTCTCATTCTATTGTGTTCCTCTATTTCTTTGCACTGATCACTGAGGAAGGCTTTCTTATCTCTCCTTTCTATTCATTGGAACCCTGCGCTCAGATGGGTATATCTTCCCTTTTCTTCTTTGCCTTTAGTTTCAATTCTTTTCATAGCTATTTGTAAGGCCTCCTCAGACAACTATTTTGCCTTTCTGCATTTCTTGTTCTTGGGGATGGTCTTGATAACCACCTCCTGTACAATGTCACAAACCTCATCCATAGTTCTTCAGGCATTCTGTCGATCAGATCTAATCCCTTGAATCTACTTTTCACCTCCAATGTATAATCATAAGGGGTTTGATTTAGGTCAGTCCTGAGTGGTCTAGTGGTTTTCCTTACTTCCTTCAATTTAAGTCTGAATTTTGCAGTAAGGAGTTCATGATCTGAGCCACAGTCAGCTCCAGGTCTTGTTTTTGCTGACTGTATAGAGCTTCTCCACCTTTGGCTGTAAAGAATATAATCAATCTGATTTTGGTATTGACCATCTGGTGACATCCATGTGTAGAGTCATCTCTTGTGTTGCTGGAAGAGGGTGTTTGCTATGACCAGTGTGTTCTCTTGGCAAAACTCTGTTAGCATTTGCCCTGCTTCATTTTGTACTACAAAGCCAAACTTGCCCATTACTCCAGGTATCACTTGACTTCCTACTTTTGCATTCCAGTCCCCTATGATGAAAAGGACATCTTTTCTGGTGTTAGTTCTTAAACGTCTTGTAGGTCATCATAGAATCATTCAACTTCAGCTTCTTCAGCATTAGTGGCTGGGGTATAGACTTGAATTACTGTGATATTGAATGGTGTATCTTGGAAACAAATAGAGACCATTCTGTCATTTTTGAGATTGCATCCAAGTACTGCATTTGAGACTCTTTTGTTAACTATGAGAGCTACTCCATTTCTCCTAAGGGATTCTTGCCCACAGAAGTAGTTCATTTTAGTCACTTCAGTTCAGTTCAGTTGTCGCTCAGTCATGTCCAACTCTTTGAGACCCCATGAATCGCAGCACGCCAGGCCTCCCTGTCCAGCACCAACTCCCAGAGTTCACTCAGACTCATGTCCATCGAGTCAGTGATGCCATCCAGCCATCACATCCTCTGCCGTTCCCTTCTCCTCCTGCCCCCAATCCCTCTCAGCATCACAGTCTTTTCCAATGAGTCAACTCTTCGCATGAGGTGGCCAAAGTACTGGAGTTTCAGCTTTAGCATTAGTCCTTCCAAAGAACACCCAGGGCTGATCTCCTTCAGAATGGACTGGTTGGATCTCCTTGCAGTCCAAGGGACTCTCAACAGTCTTCTCCAACACCACAGTTCAAAAGCATCAATTCTTCAGTGCTCAGCCTTCTTCACAGTCCAACTCTCACATCCATTCATGACCACAGGAAAAACCAGAGCCTTGACTAGACGGATCTTTGTTGGCAAAGTAATGTCTCTGCTTTTCAATATGCTATCTAGCTTGGTCATAACTTTCCTTCCAAGGAGTAAGTATCTTTTAATTTCATGGTCGCAGTCACCATCTGCAGTGATTTTGGAGCCCCCCAAAATGAAGTCTGACACTGTTTCCATTGTTTTCCCATCTATTTCCCATGAAGTGATGGGACCAGATGCCATGATCTTTGTTTTCTGAATGTCGAGCTTTAAGCCAACTTTTCACTCTCCTCTTTCACTTTCATCAAGAGGCTTTTTAGTTCCTCTTCACTTTCTGCCATAAAGGTGGTATCATCTGCATATCTGAGATTGTTCATATTTCTGCCAGCAATCTTGATTCCAGCTTGTGCTTCTTCCAGTACAGTGTTTCTCATGATGTACTCTGCATAGAAGTTAAATAAGCAGGGTGACAATATACAGCCTTGAGATACTCCTTTTCCTATTTGGAACCAGTCTGTTGTTCCATGTCCAGTTCTAACTGTTGCTTCCTGACCTGCATACAGATTTCTCAAGAGGCAGGTCAGGTGGTCTGGTATTCCCATCTCTTGAAGAATTTTCCACAGTTTCTTGCGATCCACACAGTCAAAGGCTTTGGCATAGTCAATAAAGCAGAAATAGATGCTTTTCTGGAACTCTCTTGCTTTTTCCACGATCCAGCGGATGTTGGCAATTTGATCTCTGGTTCCTCTGCCTTTTCTAAAACCAGCTTGAACATGTGGAAGTTCACGGTTCACGTATTGCTTAAGCCTGGCTTGGAAAATTTTGAGCATTACTTTACTAGCATGTGAGATGAATGCAATTGTGCGTTAGTTTGAGCATTCTTTGGCATTTCCTTTCTTTGGGATTGGAATGAAAACTGACCTTTTCCAGTCCTGTGGCCACTGCTGAGTTTTCCAAATTTGCTGGCATACTGAGTGCAGCACTTTCACAGCATCATCTTTCAGGATTTGGAATAGCTCAACTGGAATTCCATCACCTCCACTAGCTTTGTTCATAGTGATGCTTTCTAAGGCCCACTTGACTTCACATTCCAGGATGTCTGGCTCTAGGTCAGTAATCACATCATCGTTGATTATCTGGGTCATGAAGATCTTTTTTGTACAGTTCTTCTGTGTATTCTTGCCACCTCTTCTTAATATCTTCTGCTTCTGTTAGTTGCTTAGTCATGTCCAACTCTTTGCAACCCCATGGACTGCAGCACTCCAGGCTTCCCTGTCTATCACCAATTCCCGGGGCTTGCTAAAACTCGTCCATTGAATCAGTGATGCCATCCAACCATCTCATTCTTTGTCATCCCCTTCTCCTACCGCCCTTAATTTTTCCCAGCATCAGGGCCTTTCCCAGTCAGTCAGTTCTTCACATCAGGTGGTCAAAGTATTGGAGCTTCAGCTTCAGCATCAGTCCTTCCAATGAATATTCAGGACTGAGTTCCTTTAGGATTGACTGGTTTGATATCCCTGTAGTCCAAGGGACTCTTAAGAGTCTTCTCTAACATCAGAGTTTGAAAGCATTAATTCTTCGGCACTCAGCTTTCTTTATAGTCCAACTCTCACATCCATACATGACTACTGGAAAAATCATAGCTTTGACCAGATGGACCTTTGTTGATATAATGGTCATCTGAATTAAATTCGCCCATGCCAGTCCATTTTAGTTCAAAGATCCCTAAAATATCGAAGTTCACTCTTGCCATCTCCCGTTTGACCACTTCCAATTTGCCTTGATTCATGGACCTAACATTTCAGGTTTCTATGCAATATTTTTCTTTACAGCACTGGACTTTGCTTCCATCACTAGTCACATCCACAACTGGGTATTGTTTTTGCTTTGGCTCTGTCTCTTCATTGTTTCTAGAGTTATTTCTACACTCTTCTCCAGTAGCATGTTGGGCACCTACCAACCCTCTTTCAGCACTGTATCTTTTTACATTTTCATAATGTTCATGGGGTTCTCAAGGCAAGAATACTGAAGTGGTTTGCCATTCCCTTCTTCACTGGACCGTGTTTTGTCAGAACTCTCTACCATGACCCATCTGTCTTGGGTGGCCCTACACAGCATGGCTCATAGTTTTATCAAGTTAGACAAGGCTGTGATCCACGTATTCGGTTTGGTTAGTTTTCTGTGATTGTGGTTTTCATTCTGTCTGCCCTCTGATGGGTAAGGATAAGAGGTTTGTGGAAGCTTCCGGATGGGAGAGACTGACTGGTTAGTTCATGTTTAATCAAGGCAACATCTTAATTACAATTATATCCATCAAATAATAGGGCAAGTCCTCTGCACTGGTGGTGAAGTCACAAACCCAGGTCCTGCTGAGGGACCGCAGCCTCAGTAAATAATTTTTTCACACCGCTTTACAAATGGTAAAGGAGCTCATCTTACTTGTCATGCTCTGACATACAAATAGAAGATGAGAAACTTACTTTCCAACTATTTTATTTTCCAGGAAATGTAGGAATTTTGCTCAAATTCATGGTAAAAATAAAATCTCTAAAGATGAAAGCTAAATATAAATTTAAATTGGAAATAAGCATCATGATAGCACAATTATGGCCCCAAAGAAACCCATGCCCTGGTCCCCTGAACTCTTGTATATGTGCCCGGCACAGAAAAGGGGCTTTGCAGACAGAATTAGGTACAATATGCTAGGATAAGTAGATAATCCCATATCATCAAATGTATCCCTAAGAGCAGAGGACACAGACAGGGACCCACAGGGAGACTCCCCAACGTTTCTGGATTTGAGGGGGGGACTAGAACCCAGAACTGCATGCCACCTCTGGAAGCTGGAGATGTGAGGTCTGGACTGTCCACTAAAAGCTTCTGAGGACCTACCCTGTGGATGCCCTGGTGTTAGTCCAGAGAGACAACGCCAGATCCCCAACCTACAGAATCTGCAGTGATGAATGAGTACTGTTTAAGCCAACAAGTTTGAGGTCATCTGAATCTCTCAGGATAAGGGCACTATTTCAACTCCACAATTCCATGGATAACTGAGCAATGTCACTGCTATCTGCTATCACTTGCAAATACCTGCATACTGTACACAAGTACCACTAGAAAAACAAAATGCCCACTGAATGTAGCAGGAAGAGCAAGCAAACAAATCTGTCTACTCCCCAGTCATGCTCCTAGGATGGCAAAGTGCCCTCAGAGATGCTTACAGGGTTTGCCGCTGTGTCTCCATAAACCTCAAAGTCGGATGAAGTGCTAACATGTAGAGTCTGAGGAAACAGGTACTCTGAAGATGTCATTTCACCCCCAAGGAACTGACTCAGGCCCAGAGCCCCTTCTCTGCCGGGAGCGAGCTCCGCCCCTGGCAAAGGTCTTGAGGAAGGAGGCTTGGCATACGCAAAGGTGGGATCAAGCCTCAGGAGTCTCCCTGGAAATTCTCGAGCATCTACCCCCAAAATCAGAGTCTGCCTACTTTCTGCTTTGTGCTTTCACCTACACCTCTGACTTTACGGGGGGCTGTCCCCCACTACCTCTCTCTGAAAAAAGTGTTAGCTTACAGCTCCAGTTAATAATTCCTGGGTGTGAGTGTTTCAACCTACAAACTCCTTTGGAAGTCCTCTAGCCTGCCTGAATAGGTTTTTCCGGCCACATGTGATTGCTCAGAGCCTCCCAACTGTGAGAGGCATGAGATGTTCTAAACTGTCTAAATACAGATTCCTTTGAGCAGTTAAAAGATTGATTAGAAATTGTATTGGTGAAGGGATTTTCACTTGTTGGGCCAATGTTTGCTGCTAAGTCTCCATATCCCTTACCTGCTGTGTCCCTGGCAGTGTATTGATTAATATAATTGGTGTAAGTAGTAGCTTTAATGTTTGTAACCTGGGACCCTTGAGTTAATTCTTTTTCTTGTTATAGCCCACCACACCTTTGCTCTGTAGGAATGCAACTTTATCTAATGCTTTTTGGAGGCTGGCGCCTGACTTTAGAACAATCACCTTTAGAGAAAAATAAGTTTCTTAAAATGTTAACAGGCCTCCGGGCTAGAAGATGATGCACATCACCTAAACTTTTGCACAAAAGTTTGCAGGAAGAAAGCCTGGCTTACTGCATGACTCTACCCCTTCCCCCATTATCCTCTATGCATAACTTAAGGTATAAAAACTACTTTGGAAAATAAAGTGCGGGCCTTGTTCACCGAAACTTGGTCTCCCCATGTTGTTCTTTCTCTCACCTTCTGGCTGAATTATTCAGCCTCTTTTCTCCACTGAATTTCCTCACTGAGCTACCCTTATTTCAGCCTCTTTTCTCCACTGAATTTCCTCACTGAACTATCCTTATTCTATTTAGTCTTTATATCCTTAATTAAAGTTTAATTAAGCAGTTGTTTCCTGATTCTCGCTGACGCCGTCCCCGCTTCGAATTCCCTGGATCCACCGGGGCTGGACCCCGGCACTTCTCCATCGCCCCTTCTGGGCCATTTCCTTTGTCCTGATTCCACAGTGTTTTTCCAAAAGCACTACATTTAGGGATCATCAGAGACTGTTGTTTTTTCTTAATTTTCAATTGGAGGATAACCGCTTTATAATGTTGCACTGGTTTCTGCCATACATCAACGTGAATCAGCTATATGTATGTATATGTGTGTGTGTGTGTGTGTGTGTGTATATACACACATATATGTGTGTGTATATATATATATGTCCCCACCCTCTTGAAGCTCCCTCACACCCGCCACCCCATCCCACCCCTCTAGGTCGACAAAGAGCACCAGGTCATACAGCAAACTCCCACTGGCTATCAGTTTTATATACGGTAAAGTGTGCGTTTCCATGCTGCTCTCTCAATTCGTCCCACTCTCTCTCCTCCCCTCATCCCGCTGTGTCCACAAGTCTGTTCTCTAAGTCTGCCTCTCAATGCTGCCCAGCAAATACGTTCATCAGCATCATTTTTCAGATTCCATATATATGCATCAATAGAAACTTTGTATGTATGCACTCTAGCTTGCATTCTTACACAACACAGAGCTCTTACTACTCCAACAGACACTTCAAAAAGAAAAGAAAAAAAAGAAAGCTTTAACATAAAGGTTTACCATCAGAAGTAAGTGGGAAGGAGGAGTAACAGAGACCAAGCATGATCCCAATTAGCATCTTCTCAAAATACAGAGATAACCCAACCCTGGCAAAAGCAACAGTATCGTTTCTCAGCAAATAACAGCACAGCAAGTCACTGGCCAATGAGTGCCAGAAACGAGTACAGCCTGTACTTATACATAAACTGCCATAAATTTAGAATTAAATACCTGAATGCAAAAAAAATGAAACAAAACTATTAAAGTAAAATATAGCTGAATATTTACGCATATTTTGGCAAAGGAAGGCTTTTTAAGCATGACACCAAAGTCTGAAATCATAAAGGAATACATTCCTAGATATGACTGTGAAAAAATTTACTTCTTGCATATAAAACAATTATAAGTCAACCATCAACAAAAGAATATGTGGTATATATACAGCTGAATACCACTCAACTATAAAAAAATAAAATAATGCAGCAAGATGAATGGACCTAGAGATTATCATACTGATGGAAGTCAGACAAAGACAAATATCACATGACATCCCTTATATGTAGAATCTAAAAGTTAATAAAAATAAATCTACATACAGAACAGAAATAGGCTCAAAGACATAAAAAACAAACTCGTGGTTACCAAAGGGGAAAGGAAGGAGGAGAGGTAAACTAGGAATTTGGGATTAACAGATGAACACTACCATTTTTAAAAAGATAGACAACAAAGACCTACTGTAAAGCACAAGGAACTATATTCAGTACCTTATAACTATCTAGAATAGAAAATAATCTAAAATTTATTATACATATATATATAACTGAATCATTTTGCTATAACTGAAATTAACGCTTATAAATTATAAAAATTGAAACTCACAGAGCAATCTGAGAAGCAAAAAATATTTGGATCATTTGTTATTGTTCAGTTGCTAAGTTGTGTCCAACTCTTTGTGACCCCATGGACTGCAACACACCAGGATTCCCTGTCCTTCACCATCATAAATACATGAAAAGAGTTAAATATCCAACCATGCAATTCACACAGAGAAAAGAGGGGAAAGGAAAAGACATATTCAACAGAACCACTAACCTAAGAAATGAAATTGTCAATTACAACTGTCATCTGTCAAATCAGTATATAAAGACGATTTTAAAAGCAAATACTGTTGTGTGTAATTTTAGTGGGAAGGCAAATAGGTGTACTTTTCTGAAATAGACACTGAAAATCTTTAAAATGTTCATATCTTTTGAAACATTTTAAGACCAAAAATTTAAGGAAATAAGTAACTGAATAGAGGTAATTAGTCCAATCTTTATTTATATTACCAGACGACTGGACATCCTTTTCAACTTGACAGACTGGCTACATCAGTTGAGGTGTGCCAATTTAATGGTATTCATCTGTGGATGAAAACATTTTCATAGCTACAAAGTGCACAATATATGGGAAGACCTCAGTGAACATAACCAGCCCATCCAGCTGGAAATGACGTATACAAAAGAATATTACTCAGTCACGAAAAAGAAAGAAATCCTGCCATTTATGGCAGCAAGGATGGACCTGGAGGTATTATGCTAAGTGAAATAAGTCAGATAGAGAAAGACAAAGGCCATACGATCTGACTTATGCATACGTGCTAAGTCCTTTCAGTCGTGTCTGACTCTTGGCGACTCTGTGGACCACAGCCTGCCAGGCTCCTCAGTCCATGGGATTCTCCAGGCATGAATACTGGAGTGGGCTGCTGTGCCCTTCTCCAGGGGATCTTCCTGAGCCAGGGATTCAACCTATGTCTCTCTGGTCTCCTGCATTGCCAGGCAGGTTCTTTACCACTAGCACCACCTGGGAAGCCCATGATCTGACTTACACGTGGAATCTAAAAATGAAAACAAACATAAAACAGAAACATTCATAGATAAAGAGAAAAAACTGGTAGTTCCCATAAGGGACAGGATGTGAGGACGAACAAAATAGGAAAAGGGGATTAAAAGATACAAAATTCCAGTTATAAACTCAGTAACAGGGATATGAGGTTCAGCAAAGGGAACACAGTTAATAATATTTTAACAACTTTGTATGGTGAGGATTGGTCTTGTCATGGTGATCATTTCATGATATGTAACAATGCTAAAGGAAAAGGTCAGTTTTCATTCCAATCCCAAAGAAAGGCAAAGCCAAAGAATGCTCAAACTACCGCACAATTGCACTCATCTCACACGCTAGTAAAGTAAAGCTCAAAATTCTCCAAGCCAGGCTTCAGCAATACGTGAACTGTGAACTTCCACATGTTCAAGCTGGTTTTAGAAAAGGCAGAGGGACCAGAGATCAAATTGCCAACATCCGTTGGATCATGGAAAAAGGAAAAGAGTTCCAGAAAAACATCTATTTCTGCTTTATTGACTATGCCAAAGCCTTTGACTGTGTGGATCATAAGAAACTGTGGAAAATTCTTCAAGAGATGGGAATACCAGACCACCTGACCTGCCTCTTGAGAAATCTGTATGCAGGTCAGGAAGCAACAGTTAGAACTGGACATGGAACAACAGACTGGTTCCAAATAGGAAAAGGAGTATCTCAAGGCTGTATATTGTCACCCTGCTTATTTAACTTATATGCAGAGTACGTCATGAGAAACACTGGGCTGGAAGAAGCACAAGCTGGAATCAAGGTTGCCGGGAGAAATATCAATAATCTCAGATATGCAGATGACACCACCTTTATGGCAGAAAGTGAAGAGGAACTAAAAAGCCTCTTGATGAAAGTGAAAGAGGAGAGTGAAAAGTTGGCTTAAAGCTCGACATTCAGAAAACAAAGATCATGGCATCTGGTCCCATCACTTCATGGGAAATAGATGGGGAAGCAGTGGAAACAGTGGCTGACTTTATTTTTTGGGGCTCCAAAATCACTGCAGATGGTGACTGCAGCCATGAAATTAAAAGATACTTACTCCTTGGAAGGAAAGTTATGACCAAGCTAGATAGCATATTGAAAAGCAGAGACATTACTTTGCCAACAAAGGTCCATCTAGTCAAGGCTATGGTTTTTCCTGTGGTCATGTATGGATGTGAGAGTTGGCCTCTCAAGAAAGCTGAGCACTGAAGAATTGATGCTTTTGAACTGTGGTGTTGGAGAAGACTGTTGAGAGTCCCTTGGACTGCAAGGAGATCCAACCAGTCCATTCTAAAGGAGATCAGTCCTGGGTGGTCATTGGAAGGACTGATGCTAAAGCTGAAACTCCAATACTGGACCTCATGCAAAGAGTTGACTCACTGGAAAAGACTGTGATGCTGTGAGGGGTTGGGGGCAGGAGGAGAAGGGGACGACAGAGGATGAGATGGCTGGATGGCATCACCGACTCTATGGACTTGAGTTTGGGTGAACTCTGGGAGTTGGTGATGGACAGGGAGGCCTGGCGTGCTGTGATTCATGGGGTCGCAAAGAGTCGGACACGACTGAGTGACTGAACTGAACTGAACGATGCTAAATCACTATACTGTACACTTGAAAACTAATATAATATTGTATGTTAATTATGACTCAATAAAAATAAATATTTTAAAATATTTTATTGACCAGGAGAGTTGCTATAATATACTATATTAATTTGTCAAACTATTATTAAAACAATTGACATAATTTCATTAGTCTATACTATGGATATATACATGTGTGAGGACATAAAACACGGACACATCAACAATGACCATCTTTTAACCTTGTTTTGTTTATGCTAATCTCTCCATGGTAAGATAGAGTGCTTGTAGGATTTTTAAAAAGAGAAGAGACAACTAACCTAACAAAACTTAAAATTACAATGTTCGCAAGTCAGTCTCTGAAGTAGCCAGAGAGAGGACACTTCACAAATAATTTGTACGGTTTATTTTTAATAGAAAGTGAACTAAAACAGTTAAAAGTATTTACTTATAAAAGCAATGGACATTCGCCATTCTGTGCTCAGGACTCCTCACAGAGAAGTGTTACCTAACCACAGACATGAGGAGACCGAAGCCCCTCAGGGGCAGAAAGGAAGTGGGGAAAGGATCCTGGCCACAGTCAAGAGGAGTTTACTGCTGCCTCTGAGGCAGGAAAATCTCATATTTTTACACATTCCACCTGCATTTCATTCTGTAGCACGAGATACGGGATTCTCCACCAACACAACACGTGACACCAGTGGCCTCCTGGTCTTCCTGCTGCTAAGGGAGAAACAAGCAGAAGAACCCACCACTGGGTTTAGCCCCATAAACAGCAAAACCAAAGTGGTCTCCTGAGTTTAATAAGGTAAAAATTAGGTTTGTCAAAGTAAGACATTTTAAGAAATCAAAGGGCATTCTAAAACCAGTGACTCTTCACCCTGTGACAATAAGTAACGCTTACTAGATGGCTGCCTCTCAAAGCACAAATCTATCATATATAGACACTTAGGACCATAAATGGGTATTATTTTGTTTCTCTTTCTATATACCTTTGTCTCTGAGAAACACAGATCTATTTGTAGTTATCTTGAGGAAAGTGAATTTTCTTCTACAAAATAAATTAGGGGTCTGAATTTGTAATTGTTGTGGCTTGACTGGAAGCAGGGCTAACCCTTTCTATAATTTATCTCATTTTAAATGAGACAGAATATCAAAATGCAGCGTGTTTGTTTCTTTCTTTGAACATACTAGATGTTAGTCACTCAGTCATGTTTGACTCTTTGAGACCCTCGTGGACTATAACCCCCAGGTTCTTCTGTCCATGGAACTATCCAGGCAAGAATACTGGAATGAGTTGACATTCCCTTGTCCAGCAGATCATCCTGACCCAGGAATCAAACTCAGGTCTCCTGCATTGTAGGCAGATTCTTTACCATCTGAGCCACTGGGGAAGGCCCATGTAAATATTGTTAGAATCTTGGTGTAACAGATGCAATCACAGTAATTACCCAAATGAGGGTCACATGCACAACTGCTCACACTGAATCACCTATACCCATGAAATAATAGCCATCTGAATAATCTCAGCAGATTGTTTCAGATAGTTTACAGTCATCCTGAAAAGTGCAAATGTGTCTTTTCAATATGATCCACTTAAATGAGTTTGCATGCAAACCTGCCACCATTTGGTGTCCTGAGATCCCCCATGCAAAATTCGCACACTGAAGAGAAACAGTTATACATTAGGATGATATGATTCCCTTAGGTTTCTTATTCGAACCCTTGAGGATACCTAAGTACCATAGGTTAGGCCATAAAAGTGAAGCAGGGTTTGACCACCTTGCCTGTTGGCTTCCACACAGGTCATTTTTGTTGGGGGTCACTGCAAGACAGTTCAATGGCACCCCACTCCAGTACTCATGCCTAGAAAATCCCATGGATGAAGGAGCCTGGTGGGCTGCTGTCTATGGGCTCGCACAGAGTCGGACACGACTGAAGCGACTTAGCAGCAGCAGCAGCAGCAAGACAGTTCACAGTATCATGGCCTCAACTCCCTCAATGCCACTAGCACCCTCCCCCCAGCTATAAAAACCAAAACTCCATCTGGACATTGCCAATGTCCCATGGGGGCAAAGGTGACCCATTTGAGAATCATGGATATTAAGGGGAGACTGAGGCCCCTGCCTCAGTGGGGTTGGAACAGCCTCCCAGGGTCTCTAATGAGAGAGAACAAAGAGGGCGTGAGAAACACGGAGCAGAGGCAGGGGGGATGAAGGTTCACGAGTCTCTCTCCTTCCCCAAAGCCACGTAGATGACAGCAGAGGAAAACTAGGAATATATTCTAAAGATCGCTGGAAAACAAGACTGTACTACCAGACAACAAAAATAAGGGGATCCTGAAGTGGAAGTGACACACAGATTCAAGGGATTAGATCTGATACAAAGACTGCCTGAAGAACTATGAACAGAGGTTCATGACACTGTACAGGAGACAGGGAGCAAGATTATCCCCAAAAAAAGAAATACAAAAAAGCAAAATGGTTGTCTGAGGACACCTTACAAATAGCTATGAGAAGAGGAGAAGTGAAAAGCAAAGGAGAAAATGAAAGATATACCCATCTGAATGCAGAGCTCCAAAGAAGAGCAAGGAAAGATAAGAAAGCCTTCCTCAGTGATTAAAGCAAAGAAACAAAGGACAACAATAGAATGGGAAAGACTAGAGATCTCTTCAAGAAAATTAGGGATACCAAAGGAACATTTCATGCAAAGATGGGCTCAATAAAGGACAGAAATGACATGGGCCTAACAGAAGCAGAAGATATTAAGAAGAGGTGGCAAGAATACACAGAAGAACTGTACAAAAAAGATCTTCATGATCCAGATAATCACAATGGTGTGATCACTCACCTTGAGCCAGATATCCTGGAATGTGAAGTCAAGTGGGCCTTAGGAAGCATCATGAGAAACAAAGCTATTGGAGGTGATGGAATTCCAGGTGAGCTATTTCAAATCCTAAAAGATGATGCTGTGAAAGTGCTGCACACAATATGCCAGCAAATTTGGAAAACTCAGCAGTGCCCACAGGACTGGAAAAGGTCAATTTTCATTCCAATCCCAAAGAAAGGCAATGCCAAAGAATACTCAAACTACAGCACAATTGCACTCATCTCACATGCTAGCAAAGTAATGCTCAAAATTCTCCAAGCCAGGCTTCAACAGTACATGAACCATGAGCTTCCAGATGTTCAAGCTGGATTTAGAAAAGACAGAAGAAGCACACATCAAATTGCCAATATCCACTGGATCATAGAAAAAGCAAGAGAGTTCCAGAAAAACATCTACCTCTGCTTTATTGACTATGACAAATCCTTTGATTTTGTGGATCACAACAAAGTGTAGAAAATTTTTCAAGAGATAGAAATACCAGACCACCGGACCTGCCTCCTGAGAAATCTGTATGCAGGTCAAGAAGCAACAGGTAGAACTGTACATGGAACAACCAACTGGTTCTAAATCAGGAAAGGAGTACATCAAGGCTATATTTTGTCACCCTGCTTATTTAACTTATATGCGGAATACATTATGAGAAATGCTGGACTGGATGAAGCATAAGCTGTAATCAAGATTTACGGGAGAAATATCAATAACCTCAGATACGCAGATGACACCACCCTCATGGCAGAAAGCAAAGAGGAACTAAAGAGCCTCTTGATGAAGGTAAAAGACAAAGTGTGAAAAAGCTGGCTTGAAACTCAACATTCAAAAAACTAAGATCACGGCATCCGGTCCCATCACTTGATGGCAAATAGATGGGGAAACAGTGGAAACAGAGTCAGACTTTATTCTTTTGGGCTCCAAAACCACTGCAGATGGTGACTGCAGCCATGAAATTGAAATACACTTGCTCCTTGGAAGAAAAGCTATGACAAACGTAGACTGCATATTAAAAAGCAGAGACATTACTTTGCCAACAAAGGTCCATATGATCAAATCTATGGTTTTTCCAGTGGTCATGTACAAATCTCAGAGTTGGACCATAAAGAAGGCTGAGTGCCAGAGAACTGATGCTTTTGAACTGTGGGGTTGGAGAAGACTCCTGGGAGTCCCTTGGACTACAAGGATATCAAACCAGTCAATCCTAAAGGAAATCAGTCTTTCATTGGAAGGACTGATGCTGAAGCTGAAGCGCCAGTACTTTGGCCACCTGAAATGAAGAACTCACTGATTGGAAAAGACCCTGATGCTGGCAAAGATTGAAGGCAGGAGGAGAAGGGGATGACAGAGGATAAGATGGTTGGACGGCATCACCAACTCGATGGACATGAGTTTGAGTAAGCTCCGAGAGTTGGTGATGGACAGGGAGGCCTGGCATGTTGCAGTCCATGGGGTCACAAAGAGTCGGACGTGACTGAGCGACTAAACTGAACGAGCAAGAAGGATGGAATCAGCGTGAGCGGTGGGGCAGCATCCAGGCAGCAGGCAGGCGCCACTGCCGCAAACGGGTCCAGATAGTGGGGTCCTGACATTCTACCCAGCAAAAAGCCACATGTGTCTGTGTAACTTAAACACTTGTCGAGACTATAGAAAGACGAAACCCTCCCACACCCAGGAAGGGTACGTCTCAGCACTCAGTGCCTCTATCAGGAAAGGGGAAAGTCTGAAGTCATTGACTTCAGTTCTGACCTTCAAACAAACTGAAAAAGATCAACTGAAAACCAATGTAAGTAGAACAGAGGAAAAAAAAAAAAAACAGAAAAAGTCGTCAGTCAAACAGGATAAAAAACAACAAAGAAAACCATTAAAACCAGAATCTGGTTCAGTAAGATCAATAAAATTGACAAATCTGAGACTGAGGAAGGAGAGAAGACTGAAGTTAACAACGTGTAGATGAGATGACATCATCTCTGATTTTATGGATAATAAAGGCCCTGTAGACAACAGCTCGAGGCCACTGAACCTAATAATGCCTAAGGTGCTCCAGCAGGCTTGGGGCTGCCTCTCCCTGGGCAAATGGCAGTGTCCAGCCATGTGTGGTGCCATCTCTGGGGAAGCGAGAAGGGTCCTGGCAGCAGTGGGGGGCGGGGGGTGGTGGGTGCAGGACGCTGCCTGCCTCCCGCAGCGCCCAGGACATCCCCACCCAGAGAATTATCTGACCCAAACAGCAATAACAGTGATGAGCTCCTTTTAAACATTAGCTCTACATTTCCGTTCCTTTTAAACATTAGCCCTACAGTTTAGAGTTTTGCTCAAAGGCTGCTAAATCGCTTCAGTCGTGTCCGACTCTGTGTGACCCCATAGACGGCAGCCCACCAGGCTCCCCCATCCCTGGGATTCTCCAGGCAAGAACACTGGAGTGGGTTGCCATTTCCTTCTCCAAAGCATGAAAGTGAAAAGTGAAAATGAAGTTGCTCGGTCGTGTCCAACTCCCAGTGACCCTATGGACTGCAGCCCACCAGGCTCCTCCGTCCATGGGATTTTCTCCTTGCTCAAAGGCAGAATCTGACAAAACTGCCCTTCTCAGAGATTCTGCATGTAAATCCAAGGCATGGCGGCTGCTCTTCCAGGGGTGGGGGTGGGAACCCCCATGTTAATGGCAGAGGCAGCAGAGGGTGGTCACAGGTCACTCTGGGGTCACCCCGGGGGGCAGGCACCGTGCAGCCCCTCCCAGGCCATGTGTGGGCTGGAATTTGTCCTGAGAAGCCTGTTCCTCCAGGATTTGGATCTGCCGTGGACCACGGCCATGCATGACACCATTCCTGTGGCCAGAGAAGCCCAGCTCCCTGCAGCCCTGCTCCTGTCCCCAGGACGCTGCAGTCTGCTGTGTTAGGCATCCGGGTCCCCAGGGGAGGACCATCCAGCAGGGACTGAGTTATCCGTGGAGACCTGGGGATGCCCCTGGAGACTGGATCGGGAGGTAGAGTTGGGAGTGACTCAGGCTGCTGACTGATGGGCAGCAAGGATGCCTGTGGACCCGCAGTCTCAGGACACAGTGGAGCTCCTACTACGAGTGAAAGAAGAGGGTCAGACCAGAGGTCCTCTGAATCCCCCAATGGCACCCCTGCATCCACTGGAAAAGCTCCTGGGACCTGCAAGGACCCATGTGGGCAGAACCACCCAAACTCAGGCCTCTGAAGGATGAAGAGTATCACTCATTGGTGCCGAGAAGGTCAGGGTCTCAGGCGAGCAGAGCTGCTGGCCCTGGGACCAAGGGGGCGTGGAGCAGGGGAGGCGGGGATGGGAGCCCCCCAGAGACCAGAGCGCCCATCATCCCTTCCCCCAGCTTTTCTTGTCACGTATATATATTTATAACGAAAACTGAAACAATCTGAGCAACCTGTACCTATGTCTGCAAGGCTGTGTTGGCTGCAGTCATCACACAGGGCACAGACAGCAGGCGGGTCAGGCTGAACTCTGTCCCCAGACCGTTGACCAGGAGTGAGATGGTGTGACAAGTGAGACCAGGGGACCCCGTTGGGGACAAAAGTAAGTGTATTTCCATTTCATACAGGATGGTTCATTGAAAACACCGAGTGCTATGGCTGTGTGGGGACAACCAGAGGGACCCCAGAGTGGACTGGGGCCTGGTGCCATGGGGGTAAGGACCGGGGCCCAGCACCATGGGCGCCCCGCATTTCTGAAGCACTTTGTACACCACTGACACTGTCATTTCTGGGGCTGACCCCTCTCCAAGGGCAACAGGAGCACAGACAACAACAAAAGGGCTTTCCAGCCTTCCCCGTAGTGAGACGCAGGCAGGACCCCACGTCCGGGCCCAGGCCCTGCCCCAAGGTGGGGTGAACACCCCGAGAAGGGGCTCCTATGTGGACTCCTCAGCATCCCCTGGTGGCCTTGTGCAGATCCTGTCTGTCCAGGCCCATCTAGAGGCCCATGACGTGCCCAGCATCTCTTTTAATAAAGTCGTTTTCTGTTCACATGAGCCAGAGTGAATTCTCATCTTTGCAGTTAAGCACCTTACCCAATCTATGGGGAAAATATACAGTTGTATCTCATGGGCTGCAGGGCATTTGACGGAAGAGTTGATGAGAGCACTGAAGAGGCATCATGCCTCATCTTTGCTAAACCAGAGGGGGAAGTAGATTTTTAAAAAGAGTGAATAAAGAGGCTTGGTCTCCTCAAGGCTCTTACATGAAACTCCCACCAAAAAGCAACCGCGTCCTGGCTATGGAGCCTGACACTCCACATCAACATCGTCTATTGGAATGGTAAAAGAAGGTGTTACATACAAGGTGCAGACTTGTGGGGTGTCACCAGGTGAGACCCAAGACAGGAGAGAAGGGATGGGAGAAGGTCATCAGGGGGCAGGGACAAGGGCCCACCAGAAATCTGACCATATTTCACAGCTTAAATCTCCCCTGCAGGAAAGAATGATATACTATAAATTGCCGCATCTTGCCTTGAAAAATCAAGTGAAAAGTCACTCTCTATAAAGGCTTCAACTGAGTATTTTATTTATTGGCATCAGGGAAGATCAAAGGTCAGAACTCTGCTCCCGAATACCCTCCAAATGTGAGCAGAGACGAGTGAGCAGGTGTAGCCCTCCTGGGGTGTCCTGAGCACACAGGGCCCCAGGGGTTTTAGGAGAGAGCAACGGCAGAAGGCCCCTGACCTCGCATCTGGCTCATCATCAGCTGAGGGACTTCCTGCCCCTCTCCCCACCAGCACAGCCACCACCAAAAGCACATGAAAGCCCTTCACAAGCCCGGGAAGGTCACTCAGTCCCCCAGAGAAGCCCTTGCATGTATGTCCACAGACCCCCTCTCCCAGCTCACGTGACAGGTGATGCTGTGAGGACCAGAGCCCGGACCTCATCTCATGCTCATCCCCTAGGTCTCCAGCAGCCCCTCCCAGCTTCCCAACCAAGCATACAAGTGCCGCATTTGTGAGCCGCTTACAGACACGCCTCCATCTGGGCCAGAAAATTCTCCACTGGGAGCTGGGAGGCTGTCACAGCACCTGCACTCACTCCCTGGGTCCTTACTCCCCTCACTTCCATCCACTGCATGCCCTGCATCACCTCCATCCCCCGATCACCTCCAGCACCACAACCCCAGCACCTCCCACCGACACCTACGCGGCCGGAGCACAGACGGACACACAGTACCTGAGCGGTCCCCATGGCGGCAGAGCCGGCGCAGGCCGGGCGATCGAGGGCAGCTGCTGGGAACCTGGGCTGCTACGGCCGGGCCTCAGATGGTGGGAAGGCCTATGATGAGGAATGGATAGAAATGGGGAAAACATGATAAAAAAGGGGGTAAATAACCTCCCCATGGAAAAAGAAACATATGGAAAGTACATTAAAAAAATGACACTGAGCAATAATTAAATCCATCTAGAAGAGCAGTATGGCAAGAACTAAGTAGGCAGAGATGCTGTATATAAAAAATAACACCAGGTATTTTTAAATAAAACCAGGGAACAGAGAACCCTGCAGGCACCCACAGCACGTGGACATTATGCAAGTATTTCTATTCCCAAACTGGGTTTGAGGTTATGATGAATAGCTTTTCCAACTTCAAAATATTCAACCAAAGAGAAATAATAAAGTCATACTTTAAATCAGGAGTGATGATTCCTCATATAACTTGAGGACAAAAGCAACATTTTTGAACTTAGACTGGTTCTGCAAAGAACCAGGCAGATTCCAAGAAACAAAAGGACAGTCCCAGGGGAATATTAATAACTGATCATTTTATTTCCAGGAAAAAAAAAATTGCTATCCCCAGATAAATCTGAGCACTGCATATTTTAAACAGGTGCTAGTTCATACACTTTGATAAATTATAAAACCTCTGCTCCTTTCTTCACTGCATTTACTGATACATGGCTTTACTCTTTCCCCAAAATGAATCAGATGAAAGAGGGACACATATCTTTGAGGAGACTTGTTTATAACATCACATGAAAGTGTGCTGTGTCTTTTTCATGCTGAGCTCGTAGGATCACAAACGCTGGCCCACAAGGCACTTCACGTGGCCCGAAAACACTGCAGAGGCATCAGGTTTATTTCCACAAATCCAGGAGAACTGAGCATTATACCGTCTGCTGAAAATCCTGTCTTGTCAGCAAAACCTCTGATTAAGTGTCAGTCTGAGCACATGCCACTAACGCCACATCTGACTTTCAGAAACACAACCTAAAACAGGGAGACAACGCGCCACTTCTCACTCCAGCAAACACGCTCCGCAAATCTGATTACAACACACAAACTGGAAATCCAGCCTTGGTTCGTGGCAACCGGTTAACACACTTATGACTGTTGATCTACACAGTATATTTTAATTTCAAGTTATTTAATGGTAAAATGCCCTGTCTTTCCAGAATTGACATTCTGTCCTTCTCGTATTCACTCACTGTATCGTTAAGAGTTCTCCATCTCAGTCCAGAGTTAGGCAGACCTCCTGTTAATGTACTTAACTGAATTTCACAAACACTGTGTTTTCTAGAAATTGAAGGCTTGTGACAACACTGCACCAAGTGAGTCTGTGGGTAACATTTTCCCAACAGCATCTGCTCACTCTGTGTCTCTGTGTCACATTTTGATGATTCTAACAATATTTCACATTTTTTCATTATTATGGTATTTGTTATGGTGATTTGTGACTGGTGACCTTTGATGTTACTATTGTAATTGGGGGCATGGGGGCCACGCACGAACTGTCCCTGTATATAACACAGGAACTTGACTGTAAAATGTGCGTGTTCTGACTGCTTCACTGACCAGCCACCCCAACTCTCCCTCTCCTCAGCTCCCTGTCACCCAAGATGCAGCAATACTGAACCAAAACCACTTAATAACTCTACAAGGTCCACTAAGCATTCAAGTGAAAGGAAGAGTTGCACAGCTCTCATTTTAAATCAAAAGCTAAAAAATGGCCAAGTTTAGAGAGGAAGGCAGGTCAAAAGCTGACAGAGGCTCAAAGTTAGGCTGCTGTATCAAACATTTGGCCAAAATGCGAAGGCAAAATTCTATAAGGAAATTACAAGTCCTCTTCCAGTGAACACACAAATGGTAAGAAAGAAAAAGAGCCTTATTGCTGATGTGGAGAAAGTTTTAGTATCTAGTTAGAAGATCAAACCAGTCACAACATCCCCTCAAACCAAAGCCTCATCCAGAGCAAGCCGCTGACTCTCTTTAACTCCATGAAGGTTGAGACAGACAAGGAAGCTCCCAGAGGGAGGTTAGGTTTAAGGAAAGAAGCTGTTCCCATGACATAAAAGCGCAAAGTGAAGCAGCAAGTGCTGATGTAGAAGTTTCAGTGTGATCCGGAAAGCCTAGCTAAGATCATAAATGAAGGTGGCTACACTAACAACAGATTTTCAGTGTAGATGAGACAGCCTTCTATTGGAAGAAGATGCCATCTAGGACCTTCAGAGCAAGAAGGAGAAGTCAATGCCTGAGTTCAGTGCTTCACAAGACAGACCGGCCCTCTTGTTAGGAGCTAATGCAGCTGGTGACTCTAAGTTGAAGCCAGTGCCCCTTGACCATCTAAAAATCCTAGGGCTCTTAGGATTATGCTAAATCTACTCTTCCTGTGCCCTGTAAATGGAACAGCAAAGCCTGAATGACAGCACATCTGTTTACAACTTGGTTTACTGAATATTTGCAGCCCACCATTGAGACCTACTGGAGTAGGAAATGGCAACCCACTCCAGTATTTTTGTCTGGAGAATCCTATGGCCAGAGGAGCCTGGTGGATTACGGCCCATGGGATTGCAAAGAGTTGGACACGACTGTGTGACTAAGCATGCATGAATGCATTAAGACCTACTGCTCAGAAAAAAATAGTCCTTTCAAATTATTCCGCTCACTGACAATGTCCCTGGCCACCCAGGAACTCTGATGGAGAGGGACAATGAGATGAATGTTGTTTTCGTGGCTGTTGACACAATATCCATTCTACAGTCCACGGATCAAGGAGGAATTACTACTTTCAAGTCTTATTATTTAAGAAACACATTTCATTAAAGGCTAAAACTGTATACCATAGACCCTGATTCCTCTGATGGGCCTGGACAATCAAATCAAGTCCATTGAAAACCTACTGGAAAGAATTCACGATTCTCAGTGCCATTAAGAACAGTCATGGTTCATGGGAAAGGGAAAACATATCAACACCAACAAGAGTTTGGAAGAAGTTGGTTCCGACCCTCATGGATGACTTCGTGGAGCTCCAAGACCTCAGTGGAGTAAGGAACTGCAGATGTGGTGGAAACAGAAAAACTACAATCAGAAGTGGAGTCTGAAGATGGGACTGAACTGCTGCATCTCATGATGAAACCTGAAGGATGAGGAGTTGCTTCTTAAGGATGAGCAAAGAGGGCAGCTTCTTGAGATGGAATCTACTCCTGGTGAAGATGCTGTGAAGGTGGTTGAAATGATAAAAGGATTTAGACTACTTCTTAAACTTAGTTGATAAAACAACAGCAGGGCTTAAGAGGATTGACTTTAAATTTCTTTAATGCTGCTTTTTAAAAAATCTTTTTCATATTCCTTTCCATTTTTGGTTTACTATAGGATATTGAATATAGGACTTTGTTGTTTATTAACTTCAATTCTGAAAGAAGTTCTATGGGTAAAATGTTGTTAAAAACATCATTTTATCACATACAGTACAAGGATTTTTATACAAATTTTGTATGCCCTACATAATCAATGTTCCTACTGATCTAATAGATTTTGTATAATATCTTCCCTTTTTCACTGAAATTAAGTCTTGATTTCTAATATTTACTGATTTTATTTTCCCATATAAACTTAACCAGAAACCCCAGTTTCTAGTTGGGGACTATGGACTAGAAGAAATCATTGTGGCAATGTAACTTTGTTCTATATTTAATATTTCCTTGGGACAACCATGTTTGCTGTGGTTTCTAATCATACTCTCATTCATATTGAGAAAGGTCCCTCCCATCACTCCTTCACCTAGAATTTGTCATAAATGGCTGCTGTATTGTTTCAAGGTCTTTCAGTATCTACTGATATAACTGTATTTTTTCTCTTTTTACATGTTCATCTTATGCATTCCTACAACAGAGATTCTATTATTGAAATAATTTTACATTTATGGAACAAAGCCTGGTCATATTTAATAAACAGTTATTTCAATGTGCTTATAGTGTGTTTATGAAATTTATATTTGGTCTCAATTGAAGTTAGCCCTTTTCTGATTCATTACTAAATTATGGGATTATTCATTAAAAAGGGTGATACTCATTTTCTTGAAATAGTTTAGATAACATAGAATTATCATTTCCAAAAAGTTTTGTAGAATTTACTTTTGAAATTGAGTCAGTGCCTTTTATAAAAGTGCATGTATGTATGCTTAGTCACTAAGTTGTGTTCGACTCTTTGCAACCCCATGGACTGTAGCCCTCCAGGCTCCTCTGTCCTTTGGATTTCCCAAGCAAGAATACTGGAGTGGGTTGCCATTTCCTTCTCCAGGGGATCTTCCCGACCCAGGGATCGAACCCACGCCTCCTTTGTCTCCTACACTGCAGGCAGATTCTTTAACACTGTGCCACTTGGGAAGCCCTTCATAAAAATACATCTATGAAAAACTAATTTTCCCATGGTTACTGTTCCAGTCACATTTTCTAATTTTCATTGAGTCAATCTATGACACTTACATTCACTAAGAAAACCAAACATTTCATCTTGATCTTCTAACTTCTCTGCAAAACTTCCTACAAATTATCATATGGTTCTTTTTTCATCCCTATCTCTTCATGTTCTTGAATTTCCTTATTTTCTCTATTAATCTTGCCACAAGTATATCTATTCTCAGTACACTTTTTGCATGTTCTTGTACACATCACAGAACTGTGTGTTGTATTTAATCTAATCTGAGAGTCTGGTTTTTCTCTTTGGCCATGCCATGAATCTTTCAGGATCTCGGTTCCCCAACCAGGACTGAACTCAAGCCATGGCAGTGAAAGCCCAGAATCTTAACCACTAAGCCACCATATGAGTTTTTTCCATTCATATTTATTGTGATTACTGACAAACTGGGACTTATTTTGTTCTGATAGTTCATGTTATGTTTTCCTTTGTACTTTTTTCCCTGCATTATTACCATATATAGAATTTTCACTCTACTCTTTTGTACCTATATATTTATTTCTCCCTTAAAGTTCTAATCCATGTAATTACACACATATTTTTCTAGCAAAACTATCAATGAATCAGTACCTCTAACATCCTCTTGAACAAAAGACCTTTCATATGCCCTCACCTTCCTCCAAGTGTTACCTTCCCCCTCCAGAACACACATTCTCTGATACCACCTGGTGTCTGGTGTTATGTGAATACCAAATATGGCTGCTTATAAAACAGAAAATGTATCCCTTACTCTAAAATCAATACTCATAAATGTGTCTTTGGTGTTTTTGCTTGCATCTTTCTGGGTTCTTTTTTCCTCACTCTCAAAAACATGCCCCTGTTTTCCTCTCAACATGGTCTCTATATGGTCAACTTTCCAAGTCCTTGTATGCCTGAAAACATCTTTATTTCACTGTTAATACTGAAAGTGGAATTCAAAAAACTTAACAGACATCTGCAGACACCTGCTATTGCTGTTGAGACATATCCTGTCAATCTTTAAGCAATTTCTATTTCCTTGACCACGTCTCTTGAGATTCTGTCTTGATCCCAGAGTCTGTGGTGTTTCACAAAGACAAGTTTTGTTTGCCTTTATTCCAACCTCACAGGTGGTTCAATTTTTCTCTCTGAAAACAATTTTCATCAGTTTGGAAAAGTATCAGCCATTTGATCAGAAATATTGATTAACCACTTTTTTTCCTGTAATTCCCTTCTTCAGCTTTTCTATTAGATGCATTTTTGCATTTCGGATCTGTCTACTGCAAAACTGGGAGATGGCAATGGCACCCCACTCCAGTACTCTTGCCTGGAAAATCCCATGGGTGGAGGAGCCTGGTAGGCTGCAGTCCACGGGGTCATGAAGAGTCGGACGCGAATAGGCGACTTCACTTTCATTTTTCACTTTCATGCATTGCAGAAATAAATGGTAACCCACTCCAGTGTTCTTGCCTGGAGAATCCCAGGGACGGCGGAGCCTGGTGGGCTGCTGTTTTATGGGGTCGCACAGAGTCGGACAAGACTGAAGTGACTTAGCAGCAGCAACTGCAAAACTGTGTTTTCTCATGTTCTCTGTTTTTGTGCTTAACTCTAGGAAATTTCTTCAGCTTGATCTTGTAGTGCACTAATTTTTTTCCAGCTATGCTTGATCTGTGACTATCTACCAAGTTTTCATCTCAAGGGCTATCGTTGTAATATTTCTAATTGGTGCTTTTACATAACTATGTATCCTTATTTTATAGGTGTCCCACATGGCATATTCGTTAAAAACCCAAGATCTGAAGCAGAGGTCTGAACCTAGGATTCATTCTTTACTAGTAACACATCCTCTGTGCACTTGTTTGCTTATCAGTAAACTGGAGATAATAACAGGACTTACCCTTGAGGTGGTTATAGACTAAGCCCTTATTATCCATGTAAACGCCTCAGAACATTGACAGAAACATCTTAAACCTCAACAAATAACAAAAACAAGCATGGGCCCTGGGGCCAAAGGCATGTATTCAGCCTGTGTGCCATGGCCCTGAGCCAGTAACTACTTAAGTCATAGTAGTTCCATCCACGTAACTTTTCACTGCCTCTACTGATTCTAAGGGGAAACAAAACTATTCTGAAATTCTTCCTTTTTCATGGCATATGCTTTACTTTACAGATGAAATGTGAAATCTCCCTTCAAAGATGTACCAGAGTTTTTTCTAAGTTCTCTTCTGGTTCCTCCTCTAGATTGATTTTAACAAGAGGTCACCGTTCATAATTCAATGTCCTTTGTCTTTCAAGTGATGACTGCCTTCAAATGGCCTTTTTTTTAACCACCTGCTCCCTCATCCTTCACACTCCAAACACCCCAAGTCTAGCTTCTGAGCTCCAGAAGGTGGATAAGTAGGCACCCCCCAAGAAGGACAAGAGGCATCCTGGGATGGGTTGGCCAGAAGAGTGCAGATACCTTGTTGGGTGTGGGAAGGATCCTCAGAGCCCTGGATCTTCTGAGTGCTCAGAGCTGGGGGGCAGAGTGTCCCCATGCCAGAGTGTCCCCCCAACTCTGGCTCTGGGTCTGGAGTTCCAGAGGGAACAGGTTCAGGTTGCAGAGCAGGCACCAGAGGAGGGTCCAACCAGCAGCGTCAGTAAGCTTTTTATGCCCTAAACCTCCTTTAAATTACACTGTATAATTTCAACGTAAAAATTTTCCATTTTTATTCTTTAGTGCTGAAAAGAATGTTTTAAGAACTCTTGCACACTTCAAGAATGGAAAGCGGAGCATGGTTCATGTTTATATTTTATATATTTTCCCTAAGAATGAAACAGATGAAATTATAGGAGTCTACTTTCCAAATCACAAAATAACATTTGCTTAATTACATCATATGCACATAAGTGTAAACATTACACCAGTTACTCTTTACCTAATTTATGGTATCCAAATAATTTCAACTGACCATCCAAAAATACCTCAGTTCCTTTTTTGCCTTGTAAAAAGGACATAAACCACCAAGATACATATGTGATGATAGGAATAGCAGATCATATGTCTTTGTGCTCTTGATCCTTTAACAAGATAAGAAAAATGTATAAATTTAAAACTTTATTTAGTTGGTTAAAAGGTCATTTTTTTTTTTTTTCCTTTTTTGGCCAAGTCACGTGGATTGTGGGATCTTAGTTCTCCAACCAGGGACTGAACTCTCGTCCCTGCAATGCAAGTGCAGAGTCCTAACCACTGGACTTCTAGGGAAGTTCCAAGACAATCTTGATTCAAAATAGTATTAAATTAAGGGCATCTTCTATGATAGCTAAGAAGAGGTCATGGCAAAGCACAGTGGAACACAAGAGATGACACACGCGTTCTCCTTCTTTTATCTCATCCCTGATAAGACACACAGGGATCGGCCAATCTTCACTGAATCCCTGCAGCCAAAGTTGGCATCTTCCCCATTTTCCAAAAACCTCAATTAACCAACCACCTTCCTCGTATCCACAGACAAGGTGAGGAAGCAGAGCTTGTTCCCAGAGGTGTATTCTTCCAAATATCACATTGAGGTGAAAAAGATCCAGTATACATATTATAAATTCCAATCAGAATTTCATATTTTTCCTCTGGGCATCACATCAGAAGTGCTCATTTAACAGTGAGCTCCCATGCTGAGAGAATGAGATCATCTAATAAAGTTTTAAGAATGTAAGTTAGTGTTAGTTGCTCAATTGTGTCCAATTCTTTGCAACCTCATGGACTGTAGCCTGCCAGGCTCCTCTGTCCATGGAATTCTCCAGGCAAGAATACTGGAGTGGGTTGCCATTCCCTTCTCCAAGGGAATCTTCCTGACCCAGCGACTGAACCCAGGTCTCCTGCACTGGCAGGTGGATTCGTTACCACTGAGCCGCCAGGGAAGCACACACTTGTTAGTGCAATCAGAACTGTGTCATAGATTCAGTTGTTCATGTACTCCAAAGCTGAGTGGTACGACTTCAATCTGATTTCTCAGCCCAGTTTAGAAGTTTAGGTCTTGCATGGCATCTGACAAATAATCTCTTATCCCCATCTTTATCACCACTTTGATGGAATCTCTTTAGCATCAAGTGCAAGGGCATAGAGTTGGTTTAATTCCATCTGTTTCTATCTATTCATTTATAACATATTACTCTATAATTATAGATTTAATTGAAATGTCATAGGCATCTCATTACCAGCAAATCGGGTTCTAAACTGCCTTCTCCAATTCCACTACATTTTTTTTGTCACAAACTGGTTTTCCTCATCTCTCCTGCACCTAATTCTTCCTCCCACCAACTCGGTTACCCTCTGCTGTCTCCTTCCTCCCTGGGAAGAAAGCCGACAGACTACTGTGCGTCCATCAGGGCAGACGGTCCCCACCTCCGTTACTGACCTACACGCCCGGGACGAGCATCACTGCCCTCTGCACTGAGTCGTGCTCGGGGGCTGAGGCTTGGCCTTCAGACCCACAGCCCCTCGACACTCCCTCTCCCCAGCCTCTGCCACGGCTCACATGCAGTGGATGCACAGCCTACAGTTCCAGACACTACACACTCTGGCAGAAGTCTGGGGCTCCACTCCCCATGTCCTCTGTGAAGCTCACTTCGTGTCTATCACCTTGTGTTTGTGTAACAGTGAAGGTCCCCTTGGGCGCGGGTGCACAGTCCCAACCTCAGGGCCAGGATGATTCTGCAGCTCTGTGCACCCAGCACTGGCTCCTTTCCACCTCTCTGCCTGGTGTCCCACGGTCAAAGCCTCATCTCCAGCTGATCGGTCACACTCCAGGGAGGCAGCAGGGCTGCCTGGTCCTCCAGAGACATCGTGCTCACTTCCAGGGACAGAGTGAAACTTCTGAAAGCTGCCTCACAGGAGACAGGAAGCCTCTTTCTCAGAAACCCATCCTCCAGCCCCAAAGGCTAGGCAGCTCCCTGCACACCGTCAGAGCCAGGCCAGAGACAAGCAAGCGGCCTCCTCCCCGGGGCCTGGGCTGCACGGCCGTGGGACTAGGTGGTGGTAATGCTGTGGACACTCCAGCAGGGCTGTGTTCTCAGACAGAAAGCAGACAAGACAGAGCCAGTGGGGACCCCAGGTCTTGTGTCCTGCCATCCTGAAGCTGACGGCTTCACGTTCACCTGCCCTGAGCAGCCCTTTCTTTCCTACGGGCTCTGCAGCAGGAGCTCCAGCCCCACAGCAACCTCCGGATCCACTACTAACAAGCTTGTCTTAGCGAGTTCTGCTGCTGCATCTAAACTCGCATCCCTCAGTAACAGAAACTCTAGAAATGAGACAATCAGCCTCAGAGAGACAACCAGCCGCACAGTAACACTGGAGGCTGATCCACAACTCAGGGAAATATTCTTTAGCCTCTGTCCCCAGTTTTTAAAAATCAGGAATAAAAAACTGGCCAATAAAACTCAATTTAAACTTCTTAGAATTGATGTCAGGAAGATCCCCTAGAGAAGGAAATGGCAACCCACTCTAGTACTCTTGCCTGGAGAATCCCATGGGCGGAGGAACCTGGTAGGCTATAGTCCATGGGGTCGCAAAGAGTCGGACACGACTGAGCGACTTCACTTCACATCATGTTGAAAATAGTAATAAATATGCTTAATAAACAAAAGATACAGGAAATCATGATGTGGCATATGTCATAAATGAGGACTATAGAAAAACAACTTACAGTGTAACGAAGATTCACTTACAGAACGTGCTTCAAAAACGATAGGTGGCAAAGCACTAAGTGTGCGATCCAATTATCTGCACACCAGGCACTTGTGGCTCCGTATTTGCGATTGCTTTACAATCACTACGCTGCTATTAGCACAAGATCTGTAATGTGTGCACCAGACACTTTTCTATACATTTGCTTCATATTTTAATTAATACAAAAGAAATTAAAGCATTTCAGAACAAAATACTCTTTGAACCATATTAACTTACCAAGCATTGCAAGAATAAGTGATATTGGAGGAATTAAAAAGCCAGAGGTGGAGACAGCAGAGCAACACTGAAAGCCTGTAACCTTCTCTGACCTTCACAACAAACAAGGGCAGGAACCACACCCACGATCAAACAGGAGAAGTTGAGACAGGGGCAGGAAACACTACACCCACAGGACCCTGACTCAGGAGATGTCAGGAGCAGGGACCTCCTGGTGCCCTGGGCCCTGGGAAGCCCCCAATCCACTCTGCACCTGGGTGACAACAGACCCAGTGCACCCCATCCCACAGGTCTCCCCCTCAGCTCTTCACTCATCCCCTGGTCCCTCCTTAAAGTCCTTTTAGCCACTGTCCCCTTGTTTCAAAAGCAGCATCAAGATCAAAAGGAAAACAGGTAACAGTAAAAAAGGGAAAGAAAAACTGCATTTTGGTTACAGGGTAAAAGCAACCAGAGGTCGTTCAGGAAACAGATAAACCAGTTGCGGGTGCTACCCACTCCTCAGGCTTGGAGGAGCATAAAACAAGAGCGAGAGGCAGAGACGGGAGGGCAGAGCGCAAGCACGAGCGTAAAGCTGAGAGTGTCTCCCCTGACACCAGACCAGAGGAGAGCTTAGGTTCATGAATGCTTTCAGAACACAAATGCTTCGTGCTACTAGCCCACTGGGCAAACCCACAGAAAGCAAAGCCTCTCAAAAAGGAAATAAAAGCCCCCAAAGCGTATGAAGAATCCAACATTTGCAGAAGCTGCTGAAATTTCTCTGAGTCAAGAATGACTAAGGTTCTCTGCCCAAGCAGGAGATGCAGGACTCAGGCCTGTGCCTGTTATGACCACAGTGAGACCCTCTGCCCTCGGGACACCAGAATTCAGATGACCCCAAGTCACAGTCACAGCTACTCGGTATTGGAGGCTGTCATTCCTCCTGGTCTTGCTCTGTGTGTCCGGGTCATCTCATAGAGAGGATAATTTTCATTTATGTATTGCTATCTAATTTATAGACCCTCTTTAACAAGAAGAATGGTGAGCATAAAACCGTTATTGAACAGGAACGCTTTGCTGTCTCACTTAATGGCAGGTACAGAAAGCAGAGCTGTTTGATCAATCATGACCTCTCTGCAAAGAAGTGCCTCTAACATTGCAGCATGTACCAGACAGAGTAAACAACCAAGGAGTTAGAAACAGCTTCTTGGGAAGAAGTTACAAGTGTGTCGTCTCTGTCTACAGAGCAGGAAGTCCTCTGCCTGGGTCTTGTCTTCATCCTCCTTTGGGGACCCCCTCAATCACAAAGGACTCTGCCATGCTCAGGGTGGGCACAACCAGACCTGCTCAGTCAGTCA
The DNA here is from genome assembly GCF_055505025.1 of Bos grunniens. NCBI lineage: Eukaryota > Metazoa > Chordata > Mammalia > Artiodactyla > Bovidae > Bos > Bos grunniens. The sequence continues at coordinate 1,800,753 of NC_141191.1, read as the reverse complement.
GTCCACCCCTGAGCACAGCAACTGGTCAGGATGTGCCTGCTATTCATTGACCAAAGGACAGTCACAGTTTTCCTGGAGTGGCTGCATGTGATGAGGGAAGGCTGCAGGCCACAGGCTGCCCATGGAGAAGGCTCTGGCAAGACCACGGCAATATGGAGCAGGGTCAGAGCTAGAGAGAGAGCCAGCCCCAACACCCTCACAGGAGCCCTTCAATCCTGCTTCAACGACTGGATTCCAAAGGTCCTGGAGAATCCGTGACCCACTGTGAACTGAGTATCTGGAACTTGTAACTATGGACTAAGGTACCACTCTGTTCCAGCAAAATGCCATCTGGTATCTTCTGTTCTAAGACAATACCTTATCCCTGGTTTTCCAAGGGGTTTACAAACACTCTCGGCAAAGATCATATGCAAGGGAAATCAGCAACAGACAGCATTCTTCTTCAAAATGGAAGACCTAGCTGGGAAAACCCAGCAGGAACTAACAGAGCAGGATGAAATCTGCAGTTTCCCACAGACACATGAATATAAATGTTGGTAAGATTCCCAGATTGGCTCCCATCCAAACAAACAAGAAAAGATTAGCCCACAGCGGTACCTAGGACCCTGGAAACTTCAGCTTAAACTCACAGTACAGACACCTCTGCAACCTTAGAAATTCCAGGTGCTTTGGGAGTTCAAGACCATGGACACAAGACTACCCTCCTATAAACCAGACCAGCCTGACTTTGGGTCTGGATTGTGTTTCAGAGATGATCAGTAGAGAAGGAGCGAGTTAAAGAAGATGTAAAAAATAAGATGAAGGCAGCTGGTGACGAGCAGCTCTAATCCAGACACCTCCTCAGCAGGCCAAAATGGCCCTGTCACTGATCACAGAAACAGCCTCCCTGGAGCTCAGCAACTGCTCAGAAGGAGTGAGAATTTGGGAGGAAGATAGAAGGGTGGTGTCATCTGCATATCTGACGTTATTGATATTTCTCCTGGCAATCTTGATTCCAGCTTGTGCTTCTTCCAGCCCAGCGTTTCTCATGATATACTCTGCATAGAAGTTAAATAAGCAGGGTGACAATATACAGCCTTGACATACTCCTTTTCCAATTTGGAATCAGTCTGTTGTTCCATGTACATTTCTAACTGTTGCTTCCTGACCTGCATACAGGTTTCTCAAGACGCAGGTCAGGTGGTCTGGTATTCCCATCTCTTGAATTTTCCACAGTTTGTTGTGATCCACACAGTCAAAGGCTTTGGCATAGTCAATAAAGCAGAAATAGCTTTCAGGAACTCTCTTGCTTTTTCCATGATCCAGCAGATGTTGGCAATTTGATCTCTGGTCCCTCTGCCTTTTCTGAAACCAGTATGAACATCCAGAAGTTCACAGTTGACATATTGCTTAAGCCTGGCTTGGACAATTTTGAGCATTACTTTACTAGCGTGTGAGATGAGTGCAATTATGCCATAGTTTGCGCATTCTTTGGCATTGCCTTTTTTGGGGATTGGCTTCCCTGGTGGATCAGAGTTTAAAGCGTCTGCCTGGAATGCAGGAGACCTGGGTTCGATCCCTGGGTCAGGAAGATCCCCTGGAGAAGGAAATGGCAACCCACTTCAGTACACTTGCCTGGAGAATCCCATGGAAGGGGGAGTCTGGTAGGCTACAGACCATGGGGTCGCAAAGAGTCGGACACGACTAAGGGACTTCACTTTCACTTTTCTTTGGGACTGGAATGAAAACTGACCTTTTCCAATCCTGTGGCCACTGCTGAGTTTTCCAAATTTGGTGGCATATTGAGTGCAGCCCTTTCACAGCATCATCTTCCAAGATTTGAAATAGCTCATCTAGAATTCCATCACCTCCACTAGCTTTGTTCGTAGTGATGCTTTCTAAGGCCCACTTGACTTCACATTCCAGGAGGTCTGGCTCTAGGTGAGTGACCACACCATCACAATTATCTTGGTCGTGAAGATCTTTTTTGTACAGTGTATTCTTGCCACCTCTTCTTAATATCTTCTGCTTCTGTTAGGTCCATACCATTTCTGTCCTTTATCGAGCCCATCTTTGCATGAAATGCTCCCTTGGTATCTCTAATTTTCTTGAGGAGATCTCTAGTCTTTCCCATTCTGTTGTTTTCCTCTATTTCTTTGCATTGATCGCTGAGGAAGGCTTTCTTATCTCTCCTTGCTATTCTTGGGAACTCTGCATTCAGATGCATATATCTTTCCTTTTCTCCTTTGCTTTTCGCTTCTCTTCTTTTCACAGCTATTTGTAAGGCCTCCCCAGACAGCCATTTTGCTTTTTTGCATTTCTTTTCCATGGGGATGGTCTTGATCCCTGTCTCCTGTACAATGAGCGGGTTCTAATACATTCACCTGTTCTTTGTCACTGAGACACAGACAGGGCAGTGCTATCTGAGGACCATCACTCTGAGCATGTCTGACAGTCACGACTCCAGGGGCAAAGCTGAGAATGGGAGCTCCTGTGAACATGCAAGGCCCGCAGGGACCTGAGATCCCCTTCCAAACTCGCAGGGCCCATGATGGCTCACCTTCCTGCCCACACACGTGAGGCTCTGAGAACTGGACACACAGCACTAATAAGGTGACGAGCAGAAGCCTCCCTGGAAGTCCCAGAATCACAAGGAAGAGAGTTCCACAAGGCTTCCCCAAACTGCACTCAACAACCTTGATTAACAAACACACAGTCCTCTCCTGCTATTGGAGATGCTGTGCAGGAGCCACGTGAGCAGCTCTGGCACATTCTCTCCTGTAACACAGGCATCGCCGCCCACCAAGCTCACTGTCCGCACCTTCCCAACCCAGGAAGAAGTGCAGCGAGCACTCGCACCAGAGCCGCAGGCTGTGTGTCAACGGTGGACCCATCTTTCCATCCATAACTGAACTCAAACTTCCCTTGAAAGCCCTTAACTTGTACTTCTTCCCAGTGCCAGCAAAATGCTAACTGCAATTGATAGTCAATGCACATGTAATACACTCATGCATTACGTGCACTTTCTCAGCATAAGGGCTGCAAAGTGGGAACACGAAGTTCCCGGGAGACGCCCTCCTCTCCTGAAGCTGAGAGCCGTGCCATGCTTCATGGGCTCCCACTTCCCAGGGAGCTGAGGACACAGCCTCTCCATACTAATTACATCTGGTGCTTGAGTTTCATAAAAGACAGAACGGACAACTGACAAGTTCTCAGTGTCTTACAGAATCCTCCCCCACAGCCAAGCCCCGCCCCCCAGTCACTCAGCCTCCAGCCCTGCTTCCTCATCTGCAAGAGTTGACTGAGGGCATCTCAGAGCTGCTCTCACTTTCAATCAAGAAATACTGGGTGAAAGATTATGTATCAGTGCATAAATTTTGTAAAGTTCAGGGAACTCTGCTCAATGTGATGTGGCTGGATGGGAGCAGAGTGTGGGGGAGAATGGATACATGTATATGTGCTGGCTGAGTCCCCTTGTTCATCTGAAATCATCACAACACTGTTAATCTGCTATACCCCAATACAAAATAAAAAGTTAAAAAAAAAAAACAACGAATCACACGAGGACATTATTTTTCATACTGTTCACACAAATAGCAGGGGGACAGACTGTGAGTAAAAATCAACTACAATATAAGGAAAACACTAATTCTAAGAGGTGAGATGGGGTGACATGTAGGGGGGCTTTAGGACAAGAGAGTGACTCTTGATGAGAAGGTGAGGGCGTCCAGGCTGGACCTGCGCGGACTGGAAAGCGCTGTTGGGGGTGGGGTCCCTGGCTGCAGAGGACACGGGTGTCAGAGGGACGGTTAGTGCTCCCCTTCACAGCAGCACTAGGTGTTGAGAAAGTGAACAGAAAAACAAGCAGAGCGACTGGATCAGCCTTGGTGGTGCAGACTTGAGGTGGCAGGCCCCAAAGCTGGGAGCCCCAACGACTTTATGCGCAGGGAAAGGCCGGATCGGGCCCCTCTGGGAAGGGTCTCCAGGGCTTCTGAATGCGCTGGGATAGGGGGCACAACAGAGAAGTAGCCAGTTGAGCTGGGTCAGGGGACAACGGACACCAGATGGGAAGCGGGGTCAGCTCCCGAATACCGCCGTCTAAGGCTGCTGTGCGGCGGTGTGCCTACAGGAGGCACCTCTTGCATGGGCCATTCCCTCCTGGGGACCAGGGCGGAGCAGGACACTTGCTGAGCTGTGCTCACTAAGGTTCTGGGCAGGGCAGGCCTCTCCAGCCCTTGGGCCACAGTTCTGGAGGAACGATTTCAGGGTCCAAGCCTGAACCTGGCACAAACCAGACAGCAGTGTGAGCCAGGCCACGAGGCCGTCACCCTCATCCAGCCTCTCCCCTCCAGGGCCCCTGCCCCCAGAACTGATCCAACAGCCACTCTGTTCTGTGCCCCTCGTCTGCTCACCCCTCACACCCGACCGTCTCAGTCGAGCTGCTACATGTTCTCTGTCTCTTCCAACGCCACACATTTCTCCTTTTTCTGAAGGGTCCGAGTTTACAATTTTAACAAGCTCTGGACACAAGACCACTCGCCCCTGCTTGAAGCTGCAGACATCCTTGTTCTCTGTCCACTTCTCTTCAAGGGGAAGGGTCAGGCCCAGGGTGACAGTGGGCTCTAGAGGGTTGAGTCAACCTTAGGTGCTACAATGGCTCGTGACCGCCCCCCAGAGGCCGAAGCACAGAAGCCAACATGTAGAATGTCTGTGAGCAGGTGCCGCAGACCAGGGGAAAAGTTCCTTAGACAGGGGACTGTACAAAAAAGGTGGAGAAATGATTTTCCATCAGCCGTGAGCTCCCCCACAGTGAATCTCACTCTCACAGGCACCCTCAGTGTTTAGCCCAGAGCTGGACCCAGGGTATGGGCTGACAACATACAGACGGTCCTCTTTCCTACTCTGGCACCACCACAAGACCACATGACCGCAGGACCACACAAACATGTGACCTCACAACCACACAGTCGAGGCGGAGAAGCAGAGGGACATGTGTGGCCCCTGAGCCAGAGAGGCGCAGACACCACTGTGGCAGACACCAGGCTCCATTTGTCAGTGGCGGGACAACTGTGTCTGATGGACAAACACCTGCACCCCAGGGCTCCCAAGAGGGCCCCCAACAGTCAGCCACCATGCGGGCCCTGACATGCAGAAGAGTGCTCAAACCCTGGCTTCCCACCGAGGCTCCAGGAAAGGGCCCCCAACTGCAAGCACAGCCCTCCAAAGGCATCTGTATTCCACTCTACCTAAGGCAAGAAGGCTGCCTGCAGAGCTCTGCAGGGAACTGAGACCCATGGCAGGGCTTCCCTTCTGGCTCAGTCAGTAAAGAATCTGCCTGCAATGCAGAAAAATCTGGGTTCCATTCCTGGGTCAGGAAGATCCCCTGGAGAAGGAAATGGCAGAATCCCATGGACAGAGGAGCCTGGCAGGTTACAGTCCATGAGGTCACAAGAGTCAGATATGACTTAGCAACTAAATCACAGCCACCAAGACCCATGGTGTCTCCTGAAAACACTACAGTCCTCAGTTTCTCTTTAAAAAGGAGATAATGTGCATCCAGAAGTTATCTAGATGATAAGATTCCTTGTCAAATTATTCAAATGATCAGTGTTTCCAATTTAATAAAGATATATTAGTAATAATGCAACTTAATGGCTGCTTACTATGGATCAGAAGTACACATGTTCACCACCAAACCTGTGCTCAGAATTCTATGAAGTGAGAGGAAAATGTCCAGAGGAGATCGTGCACGAGGCCAGGCTGCTTGTCGTCTGTTTGAGAGCCATGATCTGTGGAGGAGCTGAGGCATGCGGGGAGAGGGGTTGGCAGCAAAGGGAGCCCACAGGGAGCCCACAAACTGTGACTTTACAGAGGCTTCATGTCAGTAGGTGACGAGAGGTGGGAGGGTCACCCAGCAAGAGACAGTGGGCAAGCACACAAGCCGACAGGAACAGTTCCTGGCCACCAGGGGACAAGAATCCCGCCCACAAGGGGAAGGACCACGCACTTTACTCTTAACAAACATCACCAACGCCGCAGCAAACCTACACTGAGAAACACACGTGCTCACACACAGACGGGCACACAACATGCACACATGTGCAGGCACACAGATGCACACACAGGTCTCCCTGTGGTGGACACCAGAGCAAGCGTCCTACCAAGCGAATCTCTGTCTCTCCTTCCACGGGCAGCAGGACAATGCCTGCCAGACTGGGGGTGGGGAGGGGATCAGCTCCATCCCTGGGAGCATCAGCTGCTGCAGGTCGGGGCAGGTTGGCAGGTCCCGAGGCAGCAGCCATGTAGTCATAGAGAGCCACCGGACTCAGGGGATCAGGAATAAACGGACATTACACAATGTTCCTCCTCCAACAAATCGCCTTCTTGTCTCTAAAGAAATGCTCCCTCTGACAACAGCCCTGAACAACTTCAACAGCTCAAAACCTTTCAGGACACGGGCCCACAAATGTCCTCACATGGGAGGGGACCTCGGAGTGTCTAACAGCACAGAGATCTTCAGACGGCAGCCAGTGTGTGGGGCACACGAGATTAACAAGCAGGCACCAGGAATAGGGTAAGGTGGCTTCCTTTAAAAAGTGGCCCCATTTTAAAAGTTTTTTTAAATGTCATCCCACGGCATGGTCTTATCAATGTGCTCCTTCCGTGTAAGCACTGCAGAGGCTTTAATTAAAGCAAGTAGCAATGCTTATCCAATTACAGTAATTATAACATTAATTTACAATATTTAAGCCCTTTTAATAATCCAGAGCGAGTTCACAGTTAATAGCAACTGTTTGATATTCATCATTAGCAAAATGCATTTTTGCAGAAGACTCCTCATCCTCCTCATGACTTTGTTAGGAACATGGAGCCAAGAGGCAATTGGTGTCACACAAGCTGAATTCGACAGTTTCTGACCTATCTTCCAACTCCCAGGTCAGCCAACATCAGACAGGCCTCATCCTTCCCTCCTGCTGCTCACTAAGCCCCTTTGTCACGTCACTGCTCCCCCAAACCCGCATGCCCCACCAAGCTCACCCCCTCCAGAGCCAGGAGCCCCCGCAGCCCCGTTCACTTGTCTCAGGTTGGAAGCAGCAACCAGCTCCCAGGGGAAGGGGTCCAGGACGAGGTGAGACATCCAGATAAGGTTCTGTGTCAATCTCTAGGGAGGAAGCAGCTTACTCCAGACAAGGTCCGTGGGTGGGGTCTCCAGGGAACCCTCAACCCAATACACATCAAGCTGCCTCCAGTCTCTCGAAATTCTAGGTCAAACCACACAACCAACCTCAAGAGTCTCAGAAAAATATCCAGTGGGAAGCCCATTAATAAACATTTACTTCTGGTATCAATGGGAAAAGTATCTGTTTTTCAAGGGTGCATCCCCTACCAGACCCTGAATGGATCAGGGCTGGAGTCAGGGACCCAGTTCCTAACAGGAAGGCCATGGAGGTGATAGATGAGAGCCTGATACAGAAACCATGACAGGAAAACGTGGCAGGGTCCCCGAGACACCAAGTGTCAGAGAGGGTGGGGCATGCCCAGACCTCATGGTGTCGTTGGATGGATATAAAGAAGCATAACGCAAGGATGACTATGCACATCCTTTCAAAGTTAAACACACCAGCATGGGCCAGCAGTTCCACTCCCAAAATTTACCCAAGAGAAATGAAAACCTTCATCCACAGATGGTTTATCTTGTTCATGACAGCCAAACGCTGGTAATAGCCCATGGAGAAGGGATAAACACGGCCATGGTCTGTTCACAGTCATACAGTGGAGTCCTGACCAGTAATAACAGGAGACAGCTACAGACTGACCTGTCAACAACATGAGTAAGTCTTTAAAGACATTATTTTGAGTGAAAGAAACCCATCATGTGCATTCCATGTGGATCCACTCTTTTTAAAAGAAGAGGCAGAACTACTCTAAGGTGACAGAGTCAGAAAGTAACCGCCTCTGGGGACCTCAGGAGGGAAACTTCCCAGAAACGGGCATAAAGGAGGTTCTAGGGCCCTGCTCTCTATCTTGTGTGGGGGGTGTTTACATGGTCATGTACAACTGTCAGAAATCGCTTAACTGAGTACTTAAATCCGTCCATTTTATTGAACATAAATGACTCCTCCCGTTCATGGATCACAGCCTTGTCATGGTGAAGGGGTTCATGTAACTCAGTGAAGCCATGAGCCATGCTGGGCAGGGCCACTCAAGACAGACGGGTCTCAGCGAACAGTTCTGACAAAATGTGATCCACTGGAGGAGGAACAGCAAACCACTCAAGCACTGGCTTCCCTTATAGTTCAGTTGGTAAAGAATCCACCTGCAATGCAGGAGACCCCAGTTCAATTCCTGGGTCGGGAAGATCCCCTGGAGAAGGGATAGGCTACCTGCTCCAGTATTCCTGGGCTTCCCTTGTGGCTCAGCTGGTAAAGAATCTGCCTGCAGTGTGGGAGACCCAGGTTCAATCCCTGTGTAGGGAAGATCCCCTGAAGAAAGGAAAGGCCACACACTCCAGTATTCTGGCCTGGAGAAGTCCATGGACTGTATAATCCATGGGGTCACAAAGAGTCGGACACAACTGAGTGACTTTCACTTTCACACTTTCACTTTCCAGTATTCTTGCCACAAGAACCCCATAAACAGTTCATTTGCTCGTTCATTCAGTCGCCGAGTTGTGTCTGACTCTGTGATGTCGTGGACTGTCCCTCACCATCTCCCAGAGTTTGCCCAAGTTTATGTTTGTTGCATCGGTGATGCCATCCAGCCACCTCATCCTCTGACGCCCTCTTCTCCTTCTGCCCTCAGTCTTTCCCAGCATCAGAGACTTTTCCAATGAGATGTCTGTTTGCATAAGATGACAAAAATACTGCAGTTTCAACTTCAGTATGAGTCCTTCCAGTGAATATTCAGGGCTGATCTCCCTGCTGTCCAAGGGACTTTCAGGAGTCTTCTCCAGCACCACAGTTTAAAGGCATTAATTCTTTGGCGTTCTGCCTTCTTTACGGTCCAGGTCTCACAACCATACATGACCACTGGGAAGATGACCATAGCCCTGGCTATACAGACCTTTGATGGCAGAGTAATGTCTCTGCTTTTCAGCATATTGTCAAGGTTTATCATCGCTTTCCTGCCAAGAAGCAGTCATCTTCTGATTGCATGGCTGCAGTCACCGTCCAGAGCGGTTTTGGAGCCCAAGAAGAGGAAATCTGTCAGTATTTCCACCTCTTCCCCTTCTATTTGCTATGCAGTAATGGGGGAAGATGCCAAGATCTTAGTCTTTTTAACATTTAGTCTTAAGCCAGCTCTTTCACTCTCCTTCACCCTCATTAAGAAAGAGACTCTTTAGTTCCTCTTTGCTTCCTGCCATTAGAGTGGTATCATCCACATATCTGAGGTTGTTGATGTTTCTCCCACCTATCTTGATTCCAGCTTGTAACTCATTCAGCCCGGTATGTCTCATGATGTGCTCAGTGTATAGGTTAAACAAACAGGGTGACAGCAGACAGCCCTGTCATACACCTTTCTCAATCTTGAACCAATCAGCTGTTCCATACAGAGTTCTAACTGTTGCTTCTTGACCCGCATACACGTTTCTCAGGAGACAGGTAAGATGGTCTGATACTCCCATCTCTCTAAGACCTTTCCACAGTTTGTTATGATCCACACAGTCAAAGGCTTTAAGCGTGGTTAATGAAAAAGAGATAGCTGTTTTTCTGAAATTCCCTTGCTTTTTCTATAATCTGGTGAATGTTTGCAATTTAGTTCCTCTTCCTTTTCTAAACTCTTTTCTAAACTTGGGCATCTGGAAGTTCTTGGTTCATATACTGCTGAAGCCTGGCATGCAAGACTTTAAGCATGACCTTACTAGCATGGGAGATGAGTGTGATTGTCTGATAGCACATTCTTTGGTACTACCCTTCTTGGAAATTGGGATGAGGATTGACCTGTTCCAATCTTGTGGCCACTGATGGGTCTTCCAGAGTTGCTGAAATAATGCATGCAAAACTCTGATGGCATCCTCCTTTAGGGATGTGAATAGTTCTGCTGGAATTTCATCACATCCAGTAGCCTTATTAACAGCAGTGCTTCTTAAGGTCCACTTGACTTCGCACTCCAGAATGTCTGGCTCTGGATGACTAACCACACCATCACAGTAATCTGGTTCATTAAGATCTTTTTTTGTACAGTTCTTCAATGTATTATTTCCATCTCATCTTGATCTCTTCAGCATCTACTCGGTCTCTACCATTATTTTCCTTTTACTGTGCCCACCTTTGGGCAGAAAGCTCCCTTGATGTTTCCAATGTTCCTGTAGAGACCTCTAGTCTTTCCCCCTTTGTTGTTTTCTTCTATTATTAAGCACTGTTCATTGAAGAAGGCCTTCTTGTCTCTTCTAGCTGTTCTTTGGAACTCTGAGTTTAATCGGAGGTATCCTTCCCACTCTTTCTGGGGGGATGGTTTTGTTCATTGCCTCCTGTACATTACAGACCTTTGTCCACAGTTCTTCAGGCACCTGCTAACTAGATCTAGTCCCTTGAATCTATTCATCATCTCTACTATGAATTCATACGGGATTTGATTTAAGTCATTCCTGGCTGGCCTAGTGTTTTTCCTGGTTTTCTTTAGTTTAAGCCTGAATTTTGCTATGAGGAGCAGATGACCTGAGCCACAGTCAGCTCCAGGTCTTGTTTTTGTTGACAGTATACAGCTTCTCCATCTTCGGCTACAAAGAATGCAATCAATTTTATTTCGGTATTGACCATTTGGTGATGTCCATGTGTAACGTTGTCTCTTGTGTTGCTGAAAAGGGTCTTTGCTATGACTAGTGTATTCTCTTGGCAGAATTCAGTTAGTCTTTACCCTGCTTCATTTTGTTCTCCAAGGCCGAACTCACCTGTTATTCTAGGTATACCTTGACTTCCTACTTTTGCATTCCTATCCCCAATGATGAACAGAACATCTTTTTTAGGTGTTAGTTCTAGGAGGTCTTCTAGGTCTTCATAGAACTGATCAACTTCAGCTTCTTTGGCCTCGGTGGTGGGGGCATAGGCTTGGATTACTGTGATGTTGAATGGTTTGCCTTGGAAATGAACTGAGATCATTCTGTCATTTTTGAGGCTGCACCCAAGTACTGTATTTCAGACTCTTTTGTTGATTATGAGGGCTACTCTGTTTCTTCTATGGGATTCTTGTACACAGTAGTAGATATAATGGTCACCTGAATTAAATTCGCCCATTCCTCTACATTTTAGTTCACTGATTCCTAGAATATCAATGTTTACTCTTACCATCTCCTGCTTGACCACGTCCAATTTTCCTTGATTCATGGACCTAACATTCCAGGTTCATATGCAATACTGTTCTTTGCAGCATCAGATTTGTCTTTCATCACCAAACACATTAACAACTAAGTGCTGTATCTGCTTTGGCCCAGCCGTTTCATTCATTCAGGGGCTATCGGTAATTCTCCTCTACTCTTCCCCAGTATCATATTGGTCACCTTCAGACCTGGGGGACTATCTTTTGGTGTCACACCTTTTTGACCTTTTATACAGTTTGTGAGGTTCTCACAGCAAGTATACTGGGGTGGTTTGCCATTCTCTTCTCCAGTAGACCACGTTTTGTCAGAACTCTCTGCTATGACTTATCCATCTACAGCCCTGCACGACATGGCTCATAGCTTCATTGAGTTACACAAGCCCCTTCACCTTGAAGGGGCCATAAACCGTATGAAACAGCAAAAGGATATGACACCAGAAGATGAGCCCCTCAGGTCGGAAGGTGTACAATATGCTACTGGGGAAGAGCGTAAGGCAATTACAAACAGCTCCAGAAGACATGAAGCATCTGGGCCAAAGCAGAAATGATGCTGAGTTGTGGAAAATTCTTAAAGAGATGAGATTACCATACCACCTTATCTGTCTCCTGAGAAACCTGTATGTGGGTCAAAAAGCAACAGTTGGAACCAGACATGAAACAACTGTATGGTTCAAAATTGGGTAAGGAGTGTGACTAGGCTGTATTCCGTCACCCTTCTTATTTAACTTATATACAGAGAACATCAGGTGAAATGCCAGGCTGGATGAACCACAAGTTGGAACCAAGATTGCTGGTAGAAATATCAACAACCTCAAATATGCAGATGACATCACTCTAATAGTACAAAGGAAGAGGATCTAAAGAGCCCCTGGATGAAGGTCAAAGAGCAGAGTGAAAAAACCTGGCTTGGAACTCAGCATTCAAAAAAACTAAGATCATGGCATCCGGTTCCATCACTCCATGGCAAATTGAAGGGGGAAAAGTAGAAGTAGTGGCAGATTTTATTTTCTTGGACTCCAAAATCACTACAGATGGTGACTGCAGCCATGAAATTAAAAGATGCTTGCTCCTTGGAAGGAAAACTATGACAAACCTAGACAGCATATTAAAAAGCAGAGACATCATTTTGTCAACAAAGGTCTGTATAGTCAAAGCTGTGGTTTTTCCAGTAGTCATGTATGGATGTGACAGTTGGATTGTAAAGAAAGCTGAGCGCCGAACAACTGATGCTTTTGAACTGTGGTGCTGGAGAAGACTCTTCAGAGTCCCTTGGACAGCAAGCAGATCAAACCAGTCCATACTAAAAGAGATCAACCCTGACTATTCATTGGAAGGACTGATGCTGAAGCTCCAATACATTAGCCATCTGATAGGAAGAAACTGACTTATTGGAAAAGATCCTGATGCTGGGAAAGGTTGAAGGCAGGAGGAGAAGGGGCGACAGGATGAGATGGTTGGATGGTGTCACTGACTCAATGGACATGAGTTTGAGCAAACTCTGGGAGACAGTGAAGGACCGGGAAGCCTGGCATGTTGTAGTCCATGGGGTCCCAAAGAGTTGGACACAGCCGAGCGACTGAAAGACAACAAAAACATAATTATTCCTCAGTAAAAACTTATGAAAGAAGTGACCTCAGGTATTCCATAGGGATTTGCAGACAGGCACTCGTAGTTATGGAGGCCTTGTGGACAAAGGGTCCCTGACCTCTGAGAACAAGAGGCAGGTGAGAGAGCAGGGAAGCGTCTAGTGCCAGGTGGCTCTGGGGGAGGGAAGGTGGTCCCAGAAGAGAGCCTGGGAGAGGGCCGTGCAGGGTCCAGCGGGGAGCAGGCAGGGGGCGGGGCTGGGAGAGGAGCTGAGCACCAGCACTGGACAGGGGTCAGGGGTCAGACGGTGGAAAGACTTACAACTTGTGCCCAGGAGTCTCAGCTGTCCTACTGGCGGCTGGGAGTTGGTGAAGGATTTCAAATAGGAGAAAGGGTGAACAACCAGGCCTGTGCCTTTGTGAATCAGGAGTCCTGAGTCCAGGGCTCAGGCTGAAGCTGTGCCCAGAGAGCAGCAGTGAGAGTCTGAGAGTCAACAGGAGAGACTGTTTTCCTCAGAGCCCAATATGTCCCCTGAAAGATTTCATAAATGGTGCAAAAACCAAGAAAGAATCCAACCAGCCACACAGAAATCCTGAGAATTTCCTGAAGAGCAGAGGGCAATTTGGACAGATTGGGGGCCATGCAAAGTGGCCAGTGGGGTGATGAGGATGCAGAGACCAGTGGGTCTCTGGCAACACAGCCTGTCCTCACTTTTGGGGTCCCTGAGCCTGAACTCACCTACCCGCTAAAATTCATCTGTGTTGTATCCCAAAATCGATACTCGAATTAGAGTAATCTGCACAGAGTGACAATACACAGAAAGCTCTGGTGCACATAGCCCTGGTGCTGTGCTAAGTCGCTTCAGTCATGTCTGACTCTTTGTGACCCCATGGACTGTAGCTCGCTTAGCCCCCTTGTCTATAGGATTCTCCAGGAAAGAACACTGGAATGGGTTGCCATTTCCTCCTCCAAGGGATCTTCCTGACCCAGGAATTGAACCCGTGTCTCTTGTCCCCTGCATTCGCAGACAGGGTCTTTTCCACTGTGCCCCCCGTGGAGCTCAGTCATGCCTTCCCCCTTCTGGCCCTGGCACTAGTATCCTTATCACACTCAGCTTGTGGCAGTTTTCCACTTTTTATAGGTGATTTCACTGCTGAAAATGCCCTAACACTCCATGTTGAAGTCCTCTCCAAGGTCCCCAAGTCCAAGAAAACTGTGACGTGTCTTAAAAAACAGAGAAAGCATGTGTGTTAGATAAAGTTTGTTCAAGTGCAAGTTACAGCACTGTTTGCCATCAAGTTCAAGGAGCAGATCAATAACATACATTTAATAAGGTGCCTTTCAACAGACACATACATAAACACGGTCCTATATTGATCGGCCAATAAAAACATGATGCCGAGCCCACCACTCTGTCTTCAGTGGCTTCACAGAACACGGCCACCAAAGAAGGAAGCACTTAGGCTTCTGAAACAGCCCCCCTCCCTGTATGTTGTGCTAAGTCCTGGGGGAGCTGGATCTCTCCCCAGGCTGCCCAGAGGGTCTCAGGGCAGCTAACGTGACCCAGGACAGCGGGAGGGCAGAGCCTCCTCAGGTCACTGTCACAGGACACGTAGCGGCCGGCTCCAGCCTGATTCAGATCACTGGGTAAAATTCTGTTTGTTAGAAACAATACTTGTCATCAGGCCCAAAGGATTTCAGAAGCACAGATGGGACAGACAACCGGCATTCAGCATGAGGACATCATGACAGGATGGAAGGGCACCTGACTCCACCAACAGAAGAGAAGCAGAGAAACAGCCCTTGCGACACCAACGTGGCAATGGCATGTGCTAGGAAATGGTGCCCCAAATTCTGTGAAAAAGATCTGAATAAAGGCATCTAAAGTGAAAACGTAGCAATGGTGATAAAGCAGGAGGACAGGCTGAGGGCCCTGAGGCGCAGTTACAAGCCGGCGGGCATCCGGGATTCCACTAGGAAACTGCACATGACACGGGTTTGATAAACACTTCAGATCAGATCAGAGTGGGGAGGAAGGGCCGAGGGAAGAGGGGGCGGCTAGGGAGGTGGTGGGGGGGGTAGCTAGGGAAGGAGGTGATGGTGGGGAGAAGGGGCCAGAGGAGCAGGGGACAGGAGAGGTGGGGGCAAGGGAGGTGACAGTGGGGAGGATGGGACCACAGCAGGAGCAGCGGGCAGACAGGGGGCTAAGGGAGGGAGGGGCCACGAAGAAGGGCCAGTGGTCCCCAGAGATGTCAGCACGGCCACCACCACCAAGACCAAGAGCACCCATAAAGAAACACAAACTGTCATCAGGCTGCTCGCAGGTGCACAGCAGCGGTTGTGAAGGAAAATGACTGTGAATTTTCATTCCAATGCTCAGTAAAATTAGATTTTATGTGGGAATAAAATATTTTTAGTCACCGAGGATTCTGAAAGCTTTCCCACTCACAGATGTTAACAAAGGCTCTCTACAGAAGACAGATACCAGCAAAGTGAAAGAATAAAAATTAAGAAGGAGACACAAGAGAAAAGCCAGCAGCAAATGAAACAGGGAAGGAAGCTGGCATGGCAGACCAGCTGTACCTGAACGTGTGGCTGGGAGTGCCCAGAGCCGAGGCTCTGTCACCATAAAGGGTTGGGGGCACGACAGAGCCCTGCTGGTCCAGGGAAGACACTGACAAAATACCAGTCAAATGGGCTGAACTCAAAGACACTACACTCCATCAATGAAAACACAAAACCCTCCACACACCAGGAGTAAACACACCTGAGGTGTGTAGACACAACGTACCCCAGGTGGTTCAGGGTTAGAATACTGGTTACTTTATACAAAAGGCATTAGGGGGAAAGGAAATTAGGAGTATGGAATTAGCAGACACACAGCACCATCACCACTACACACAAAACAGACAAGCAACAAGGCCTGCTGTGTAGCACAGGGAACTTACAGTCAACATCTTGTAACAACCTAAAATGGAAAAGAATCTGAAAAGAATATATAACTGCACTATACCCCTGAAACTAACACAATATTGCAAGTCAACTATGCTTCAATAAAAAAGGAAGATTCCTCAGGGAGGAAAACAAGGCATAAAAGAAGTGGAGAGAAATCCATTCACACAGGTTCTGAATAGGTTTTCCTGACTTTTAAAATATTCTGCACACTAAGATGAGGGGGAAATTTGTTTAACTGCTAAAAGGTTGTTTAACTCAGACCTATGACAAACAATCATGCTGTGATGAAATGTTAAAGTCTTTTTTGTGAGTGTCCAAAAGTAAAGGATATCGTGATTATTTTGGTATTTAATACAATACTACCTGTGGTAAACCATGCCATAAGACAAATAAATATTTAAAAATAATGAAAGGAAAAAACAAAATTAGCACTCACTGAGGATTTATCTACTTAGAAAATCCCCCAAAAAGATTTAAAAAAAATTTAAGAAAAAGAATTTCCCTGGAGGTTCAGTGGTCAGGACTCCAAGTTTTCACTGCCAGAGTTCAGGTTCAGTCTCTGGTCAGGGAATGAAGGTCCCACAAGACATGCAGGAAGGCCAAAAAACCTGAAAGTCCAAGGGTATCAACCGACAACCAATAAGCAATTCTTGAATAAGACAAGGAATACCATAACACAATCCTAAAAACAGAAAAAGAATACAAAAAGGTGACTTATAAAATAATGCCAAATATCATGTAAATACTAATATCAAATAAAATTATGTAAGTATGCTCAACATCACTGGTAATCTTGGATTTCAGTTAAAACAATGGTAGGACACCTCTTCATCAGGGTAGAAACTGTGGAACGTGGATAAAGTTTCAACTGGTAAACACTCTACCTATCAGTTATATGCTTGAATACTCACTGATTCAGCAACTTCACGTATTAAGCAATTCCACATATTCAAAAAGACGAGTATGCAAGGTTGACTATTACAACACTGCTTATTCCAGAACTGGGGGGGTGGGGGGGTGGGGGGGTGGGGCAGAAACAGCCTGTGTGTCCATCACCAGGGGAACATAAGCAGATACCGTGTATCCACACCACAATGGACTGTGCACATGAAGCTGTGAGCAAAGGGGCTAACAGGACATGACAGCTAAATGTGACACTGATCCTCACCTGGAGTCTGCGCAAAAGGGGAAAGGCCAGAAAAGACGGATTGGGTCAACTGACAAGAATGGAGTGTGGGTGGCAGATAAGCTACACACAACTGTCTGGTGTGAAGTTTACAGTGATCCCTGTACCGTGCCTGCAGACTGAATCTCCCTACTCCTAGGAAACACACTGAAAGACCTGGAGGTGACCTGCAAGGACATTTCTCACTTACACTCACGTGGTTCACAAAAAATACAGTGTTTGTGAGCTATGTGCAGAGAATGGAGCGCGAGTACAGACAGAGCAAGGGTAAACAATGACTGTGGGTGAACAGGGCTGAGATTCTACTGGTCCTTTCCTGAAATTTTCCTCAGTCTGAAACTAAAAGGTTTGGAATAAAAAGGTTTCTTTAAATGAATAAAGCATATTTTATGCACGTACATTAAAATAGAAAGCTGTTCAGCACATTAAGTTTGAAAACTAGCTGGAGAATATGATGCACAGCACGACCATATTTATGTTAGAAGCTACAGGGACACAAGTACACACTCATAACAGCTACATTTATTCCCACCAGTACCCAGAATCGCAGTACAGCAGGCGGGGGGGAGGTAAGAACCTGGGGGCTTAGAAATTTTGCATTCAACCATGAATTCCCAGAGCGTTTTCAACTCTCTTAAGAGCATGCTCCTTGTTGAACTATTTGCACTTGACAATACTGGCGAGGGTGGGGCGGGGAGTTGGAGACTGTGGGAAAGGTGAGGACTGAGGACCCCCCAGCTTTTCACTGCAGAAAACCACCTGGGGGTCACACGCCCACAAGGTGGGGAGTGGAGGCGTTGTCCTCCCAAAAAACCTGCAAAATGCCAGGTGCTGCGGTTATGACTAATCATCACTTTCTTCCTTCAACTTCTCAATATCCTCCAAGTTTTCTATGATGTACTTCTATTACTTTGAAAATTGGGCAAATGATATAAACTAAATAATGTAATTACATCTCAACATCAACTATAACAAAGGATGGTTCAAAAACACATGTCAAATGAAGGTGGAAAAGTGGAGAGAGCAAATGGGTTTTTCCCCTCAGAAAGAAACAGAGAATGGGGACACGTATGACTGGCTTCCTGGCAGCACAGGCCACATGCAAATCTTTCACAAGAGGAAGTCTGTTTGAGTTTAACCTGGGCATCAGGTAAACCAACCATCTAGGTATAACTCATCACAGTCACAGGATGCCCGACCTCCAGGCTTCTCTGTTTATAGTGTTTCCATCTTCCACAGATGGAAACCAGGAAGGAGCAGGAAGGAAGCACTCTCCAGTGCTCAAGGGTGGGAAGTGGAGACGAGTCCCCACGTAGACCCACTCAGCTTCCTCGTGTTTGGTCTCCTCATCCCATCTCACTGTCATGGTTCCTTCATCCCTCCCCATTCCTGGACATCCAGGCCACCCTTCACTGACTGTCCTGGAAATGTGGCCCCCAAGACCTCCTGTAACGACTGTCTCCCCTTCCCTCCCCATCAAGGTTCTGTCCTTCTCTGTGACCCTGACAGGCTGCAAAGAAGGACCCAAACTTCCCTGGGGATCCGAGAATGTCCTTCCTCTTTCACAACCTTCCATCCCTGGCCCCGGGAAGGAGGTGCAGCCCCAGCCCCTCGGGAAGCTCTGTGGTCGCCCCAGCACCCCACTTTACACATGAGGAAACAGACCGCTGGCCATGCCACTGGTCCCGAGAGACCGGGGGGCAGCCCTGCCCAGGCAGGCCCATGGCCCCACCTGGCCCCCACAGCAGGACACCCTCAAGGACCGGGACCCACCAGCCTGACAAATGCAGGCACATGTCCAGCGAGACCTGAGAATGTGTGAGGAGCTCCAGACACTCAGTAGGAAGGACACACCCTGAGTCCCAAATGCAGGTGAAAACCTGCTGAGTCAGTGGAGAAGGTGACTGGTGGCAGGAAAGGTCTGGTTGATGAGACCCAGGCCCCACGGGCACCGAAGGCCCCTAAGGGGGCAGGGACGACCCTGGGCATCACCTGAAGCCCAGAGGCATCCCACAGAAAACAACGAAAACATAATAAAAACCCAGGGAAAAAAGTCACAAAGATGACTACTCCCTCTGATCAAGCAGAATGGAGCCTGTCATGACCGGATAAAAAAAGGAGGCTCTTGGTGAATTTCTCTATCACTGATACCATTCAGTTACATTAAAAAGGCTTCAGACTAAAATGCTGCCTCAGGTGAGGAAGGCTGAGTTCAGCGTGAGAAGAAGGCAGAGCCTGTCCCTGAGTCCGCTCTGCGCACCACATCCCTGAGCGCTGCACACACCACAGCAGCACCGTCCCTCAGGGAGCAAGATCTGACCTGCGGAACGCACACCTACAGTACCAAAGGTGGGTGATTTACACACAGCTCCTGACTCCTCCGAAGGATGAAAACACAACTGTGATTCCCTCACAACCATCCCGGAAACAATGAGATGGCCAAGGAACACTCCCGAGGCCCCAGGGTTCCCACGGCCAGACCACTGAAGACGGACAGCCAGCACCACAGAAATGCCCATTTCTCTACAGAATTAACGATAAAAAAGGAGTCACTGGAAAACACAGGGTTTGGTTCTAGATTTAGGGGAAGGTAACAGCTTCATAACCTGTCAGGTGTAACTGTATTTCATCACTGAAGGGCACACATCTGACCAGGTGGTATTTTACTGATAAAGAGGGTTTCACTCAGCATGAACAGGGAGAGACCTAACATGATCACTCTGCGAGGGGCAGGCAAACCCTGACATCATCTCCCCAGATGTGACAGATAGAGTTCCGAGCCACCAAGCTTCCTGGGTCAAGGGTGCCAGGGTTCCGAGAGCTGTGAGGCTGCCCACTGGTCAAGGCCAGTCTGGACCAACAGGCAAAGAGCAAACAGGCCCAGCCCTGCCCTGGTACCCCTTCTCTAGAGCACCTCACAGCCAAGCAGGTACACACGCAGGCGCTACCCGCCAACTCCAGCTGGTTCTGGGTGTCCTACAAAAGTGTCTTCTGAAATAAATATCCAAGGTGAAAATTCTAGCAGAGGCTGAGATGGCAATATCTGGTTTTGCTCTGGCTGCTAGCACATGTTCCCACGCTTCTGCAGCTGGAAGGCCAGGATCCAGGTGCTGGCAGTGGGGTCAAAGCGAGGTCCCCCCTCCCACCTTGCAGCCGCCTTCTCACTCCACCTTCTCAAGGTACAGAGGTGGTTCTGTGTCTCTCCCCATAAGCACACTGATCCCACTCGTGACCCCATAACCCTGGTCACTTCCCAAAGGTCACATCACACTAACCAGGGCTTCACCACACTCACTACGAGGGGACCATCCACAGCAAGTCCCCATATAAAATGATCTGACCAAGCAGGGGCTCAGGCACCGAATGGCCAGGTGGGGCAAACTCACCCTGGGCCTCCCAGCCCGGCTTCCTGCAAACACTTCCCACCTGTATCTTCACCCAAACTCAAGGATGAGAACTGGGTGGAGCAGCATCAAGCTGTTTCAGCAAAAGACCCATCTGATGGGACCTCTCTTGACCTTCCTTCCAATAAGCAAAGAACACGGAGGTCAAGAGAGGGATAATAGGAATTCAACAAGCAGAGAACATAGCAGACAGGAGCGGGGAACAGGAATTCAACAACAAGCAGAGAACATGGAGGACAGAAGGGGGAACATGACTTCTTTTCTTAAACAGTGTAAGTGTATGGTTTCCAGTTCCAGAGACCAAAGTCCAGATGTCTCAGGAGGAGGGTCAAGGCGCTGATATGGGGGACTAGTCCTCTGCAGGGGGACACCAGGCCTCCCCACCTGATTTATGAAGACAGCATGGGGAACATAATAGGTTCCTAAGAGTTTCATAGTATTAACTTTGCAGAAAAGCCCAGGACACACAGAGACGAGGGGCAGGAGAGCATCAGGACACAGATGCAGAAACAGGATCAGGATGTGATCAGGCATGGATGTGGGCAGTACAGAAGAAACTGCCCAGCTCTTCAGGAAGCACTCAGTCCTAGAGACTGGGCAAAACCTGAATCAGGAAAGACAGATAAGCAGTAAGGATGGAGATTCGTTTCCTGAAAGAAAATTGTGAGCCTGTGAGATTAAAGGATCTGCTTGATTAAAGAATCTAAAATAATACCAAGTCCGGGGGCTACTTTAATAACGAAATAGAACAGAGAAAGAAAATTAAAAAAGAGAACTAAAGAGAAAGCTATTCTTCCCAGTTATAACTCACAAGAGACCAGATCCTGTCTTCCGGCTTCCCTGAGAGACCCTGTCTGACCTGAGGAGGTCCCTGGCTCCGGGCAGTGCCTGGATCCAGTAGTTCCCCTCCAGCCAAGAAGGTATTTTTCCATTGGCCTCAAAGAGACTGTACTAAAATATTAACACTAGTTTTATGATTTTTCAAAATCACTCAATTTTTAGAGTTTAAGTTCTATGATTGTCCACGTGAAATAAGCTGACAACCAGAACCCCTTCTGGACCACTTCTATCCCCTTAAGCCACACATAGCTCCTCCACATTCTTAACATTTTCTAAGAATCACCCTTTTGGGTGTGTCTTTAGCTTTCAGTCGTGGGCAACAAGGATAAGAGTGGGGATCAGGACCACCAGGGCCTGAGGGGGCAAGGACTGAATGCTATCGTGCCTGAAACTCAAGACACTGTCCAAAACACACTCAACTAGAGGGAGAACCTCGCACTGTTGTCGCACGGTTCCATCCTCCCCACATCAGGGGTCATGCCACAGTGAACAGGAAATAAGGCTCATACCTTTGAAGCCTTTGAAGCGCTGGGCTTCAAAGATGCTTGGCCCTGGCTTTTTCTAGGATTCAGAGAAAATATTATACACAACCCTTGCATGTTTTTAAACTGGCATCTAAAAATTTTCTTTGTAAATTTAAGTGTCAACGGACATAGTATCTTATGTAATTGACATTGGACATTTTGAGAGAAAATTCTTATGTCACTCATATCAGCTGGAGTCTAAGTGCTGTACAGACTTCAGTCAGTTCAGTTGCTCTGTCGTGTCAGACTCTTTGTGACTCCATGGACTGCAGCATGCCACACCTCCCTGTCCATCGCCAACTCCTGGAATTTACTCAAACTCATGTCCATTGAGTTGGTGATGCCATCCAACCATCTCATCTTCTGTCGTCCCCTTCTCCTCCTGCCCTCAATCCTTCCCAGCATCAGGGTCTTTTCAAATGAGTCAGCTCTTTGCATCAGGTGACCAAAGTGTTGGAGTTTCAGCTTCAACATCAGTCCTTCCAATGAATATTCAGGACTGATTTCCTTTAGGATGGACTGCTTGGATGTCCTTGCAGTCCAAGGGACTCTCAAGAGTCTTCTCCAACACCACAGTTCAAAAGCATCAATACTTTGGCACTCAAATTTCTTTACAGTCCAACTCTCACATCCATACGTGACTACTGGAAAAACCATAGTGAGAGGGT
Source organism: Bos grunniens (assembly GCF_055505025.1). Taxonomy (NCBI): domain Eukaryota; kingdom Metazoa; phylum Chordata; class Mammalia; order Artiodactyla; family Bovidae; genus Bos; species Bos grunniens. Next base: position 1,778,297 of record NC_141191.1, on the reverse strand, counting down.
AACAGGCAGGAAGCCCAGGGGTTTCCAAATGGAGGAAATAGGCTGCAAGTGTCAGACATTTTTTATCTCTCTCTTAAGCGGCAGGAGGAAACAAACTAGTGATATATTTTTTCCCCTTCCCTATACAAATTTAAAAAGAGGTTTCTCTTAAAATACTGTGTTGCTATAATGACACCTGGTTCCACCTGAAGTTACCTATCCTCAAACCTTGAGTTAACCAATGTATTTTTCTTATGGAAATGTTTGTCTTAAGTTATGTTAATGTACTATGCATTTACCCCAGACTCTGTCTTCAAGTCAGTTCCACCTAATGGCTCAGAACTGACTTGACAAACCAGTATGTTATACTCAAGACACTGTTCCCCTAATCTATTTAAATGAAACTATTTGTATGGTAATCTGCCTTTCTACAAGATTCAAGTCAATCGTTTTATGGCCTGGGATGACTCATCTGGTGCCAAGATTATCCCAAAATACATCTTATGGATAAGGGGCCTGGTGCCATTCTGAGTTTCTTTCATTAAGACTGATGGAGAAGGCAATGGCACCCCACTCCAGTACTCTTGCCTGGAAAATCCCATGGATGGAGGAGCCTGGAAGGCTGCAATCCATGGGGTCACTGAGGGTCGGACACGACTGAGTGACTTCACTTTCACTTTTCACTTTCATGCATTGGAGAAGGAAATGGCAACCCACTCCAGTGTTCTTGCCTGGAGATTCCCAGGGACGGGGGAGCCTGGTGGGCTGCCATCTATGGGGTCACACAGAGTCGGACACGACTGAAGTGACTTAGCAGCAGCAGTGACTATATAACATCCAGCTAAAAACTAGCAGGGGGACTCTTTCTGCCCCCTTCTGATGCCTATGTCAGAAGCTTTCTCTATCTCCTTTATACTTTAATAAAGCTTTATTACACAACAGCTCTGAGCGATCAAGCCTTATATCTAGCCCTGGACTGAATTCTTCTCCTCTGGAGGCCAAGAATCCCGGTGTCTTTTAGTGGTTCAGCAACAACCTTTCAATAGCCTTGACTAGACGGACCTTTGTTGGCAAAGTAATGTCTCAGCTTTTCAATATGCTGCTTAGGTTGGTCATAACTTTTCCTCCAAGGAGCAGGCATCTTTTAATTTCATAGCTGCAGTCACCATCTGCAGTGATTTTGGAGCCCCAGCCACTGTTTCCACTGTTTCCCCACATACTTGCCATGAAGTCATGGGACCCAATGCCATGATTTTAGTTTTCTGAATGTTGAGCTTTAAGCCAACTTTTCCCCTCTCCTCTTTCACTTTCATAAAGAGGCTCTTTAGTTCTCTTCACTTTCTGCCATAAGGGTGGTATCATCTGCGTATCTGCGGTTATTGGTAATTCTCCCGGCAATCTTGATTCCAGCTTGTGCTTCATACAGCCCAGAGTCTCTCATGATGTACTCTGCATATACGTTAATTAAGCTGTACAGACTTAATTACCAACTATCATCCACATAAAAACATGTGAGCAAGCTGGTTTCTAATTCTCAGGTTTGTTCTCAAATTCTCATTTTCTTCCCACCTTCCCACAGAACTGAATCCTCCTCAAACACAGATTTAAGTTCAAAAGTATGCTTTCCCTCTTTCTCTGTACAGATGCACACATGCACACATATACATGTAATGTAAAAATCAGAAACATACTCTCCAATTTTCTGGACATGAAGATAATAAATATTTTCTACTTGACTAAATTTTCATTTCTCTCAGACTTGCATAATTGACCCAAAGACACAAATATACTATAAATTTTGATGAACGAGTACTTTTTAAAAAATTTTTGGCTGCTCAGCTTGCAGGATCTTATTTCCCTGACCAGGGATTGAACCCAGGCCCTTGGCAGTGAAAAACATCAAGTCCTAACCACTGGACCACCAGGGAAGTTCCTAATGAATATTAAATATTAACACTTAAAATTCAATTAGAAATGCATCTCAATGAAATAGTTTCTTATTCCAATTCATTAATGTATCCACGGATAAGTACTATACTACTTTTAGTGAATGAAACAGTTCAGCATCAATGACTTTGTTAACAACTATAAGCATGGAGAAACTTACATTAACAAGTGGATGACAATGTAACCAGTACCTTGTTATGGCAATGACCCTCAATGCTACCATCAAAAAATATCTTTGTTAATTAGCTAACAACTCTATTATACCCTCTTTTAATTATGCTGAAAGCAGGCAGTGAGACACCAAAAATAATTTTTACCCATTCATTAGAGTCATTAACTGTATTAACAGCAACACTGCCGTGGCAAAGCACTAAGGTTCAGGATGACAGGTGCAGGCTGTCTTTATGAAGGAGGAGAAAGGCAGAAATGAGACCAGGGTAGAGAAGAGCGGTACAAGCACAACTCAAACACCTTTCAGATTAATACACTTTAGGAGAAAAAGCACATGTGAAACTTACATTCAGGAAACTAATTTCCTTAAAATGCTCCCATCATGTTCTCCATAAGAAGCCTGATGCACTGCCAGACAGAGCACCTCAGTTTGAAGACACTGAATTAAAATTACGAAATAACACAAATTCCCTTTCCTACTTAAAATGTCAACAATGTATCTGCCTTCTGCAATCAGTTTTGTAAACTCAGAAACAGTCACAGTGATATTTCCCTAGGTACACTATCTCATGAGATTACTTTAAAAATATGAAAACAACACTAAACCAAGACAGATGACAGAAATATTCACGTGCATTTTAATTGCTTTCACCATGTTCTCCCCCTAGAATGAGCTTCTCGCAGCAAGCCATCTTCCAGTGTTTCTGAGCAATTCAAAGTTTGTTTAAGAGTCTATAGCAGCAACAGACAAAGGTGACCCTACTCATAAGGTAGGGACGTTAAAGGAACTGTTAGGGGAAGCACACTGATCGAAACTGCCCACCCTGGCCAGGCACCATAGTAACCATTTGTATGAGTTGTTTTATGACAGGAGGTCCTGGTAAGGAACACGGAACTAATAAGCCTCCACCAACAGAAGAGTTCGGGAAAGGTCAAAAGGAGACACCACATGGCTAACCACCTCCCAGAATCCTCTCTGGCATTCATCTTGGCTGAACAAGGCGTGCACCACCAGGAAGGGCTCTTGAGTCAGAATGATTGGCTAAAGACAACCTGGAAGCTAATCCCATCACCATAAAACCCGAGACTGCAAGCCATATGACAGAGCTGTTCTCCTGGGTTCCCTTACCCTACTGCTCTCCACCCAGGTGCTCTTTTCCAATGAAATCTCTTGCTTTGTCAACACGTGTCTCCTTGGACAATTCATTTCCAAGTGTTAGACAAGAGCCCAGTTTTGGGCCCTGGAAGGGATCCCCCTTCCTAAAACAGAACTGTTGGCAAGCAGAGTGAAAACTTTCCTTGGTCAAAGGATTCTTTCACTGTTAAATTATTTTCTACAAAAATCAGAGCCTTGAGTGTAACCCAAGGAACGTGGGTGGTTTTACTCAGTTCTGAAACAACTGGCAAATCCCTCCACTTGCCCCCACCACCCTGCTCTATCCTCCTGAGTAAAGTGGGTTAGCCAAGAACAGTTTCTGAGCCACGGGTCAGAGCCAAGATTTCTGGGGTGAGAACCTACAGCTGAGAACACCATAAGAGGTGAATGGGATCTGGGGTGCCCACAGAGTCCCCGAAGGAGACTCTCAGAAATAGTTCTGCACTAGAAATATGGTAAGACAGGCATGTGATTAAGCAGACATAAATTCCTGTGAACTGTCCATGTAAGCAGTACAAACCAGGCCAGAGTCATCAATTGAGAGAAACAGCTGATAAAATTCATGCTCAAAGAGCCCTCGATTACCTTGACATATAAACTATAACTTCAGGTTTTTGACGTATGTTGATTTCAATTTTCTGTAACAATAATTTAACCCAAATTTGTTTCTCAACCCTTTTTATAAAGAATTAAAATGTTTTATTGAGCATTAAGTAGTGCAAGATTTACAGATTCAATTCAATCCCTATCAGTATACCAATAGCATTTGCTCACAGAACTAGAACAAATAATTTTAAAATTTGTATGGAAACATAAAAGACCCTAAATAGCCAAAACAATCTTGAGAAAGAACACAGAGTTAGAGGAATCACACTCTCTGACTTCAGACTATACTGCAAAGCTACAGTAATCAAAACAGTGTAATACTGGCATTAAAAACAGACATATAGATCAATGAAACAGAATAGAAAACCCAGAAATAAACCCACACTTATGGTCAATTAATCTACAACAAAGGAGGCAATACACATGGAGAAAAGTTAGTTTCTTCAATAAGTGATGCTAGGAAAACTGAATAGCTATATGTAAAAGAATGAAATTAGAACATTCTCTAACACCATACACAAAATTAAACTTAAAATGGATTAAAGACCTAAATGTAAAAACAGATACAATAAAACTCCTAGAGGAAAACATAGGCAGAACACTCTTTCACATAAACTGTAGCAATATTTTTTTGGATCTATATCCTAAAGCAAACAAAAGCAAAAATAAACAAATGGGGCCTAATTAAAAGCTTTAGCATGGCAAAGGAAACCACTGACAGAATGAAAAGATAATGTACTTGAATAGAAGAAAATATCTGCAAATAATATGACCAACCAGGGGTTAATATCCAACCTATGCAATCGGTACACACAGCTCAATATATTAAAAAACTCAGTTAAAAAATCGGCAGAAAAACTTAATTTTTCCAAAGAAGACATACAAAGATGGCCAACAGGCACTGAAAAGATACTCAACGTCATTAATCATCAGGGAAATGCAAATCAAAACCACATAGAGATACCACTTCATACCTGTCAGAATGGCCATCATCAAAAAGAACACAAATCATAAATGTTAGAGAAGATGTGGATGAAAGGGAAGCCTCCTACACTGTTGCCAAGAACATAATTTGGTGCAGCCACTGTGGAAAACAGTATGAAGGCGCCTCTAAAAACTAAAAACAAAGCTGCCATATGATCCCACAACTCCACTCCTGGGTACATATCTGAAATAAACAAAAACACTAATTCAAAAAGATACATGCACCCCAGTGTTCATGGTAACAGTATTCACAACAGCCAAGACATGGAAGCAACCTAATTATCCATCAATAGACGAATGGATAAAGAAGATGTGGTACATATATACAATGGAATACTACTCAGCCATGAAAAAAGAATGAACTTTTCCCATTTTCAGCAACATGGATGGACTTGGGGGGCATTATGCTGTGTGAAATTTGTCAGCCAGAGAAAGACAAATACTGTACAATATCACTTATATGTGGAATCTAAAAAAATTACAGCTAAACTAGTGAATATAACAAAAAAGAAGCAGACTCACAGAGAACAAACTAGTGGTTACCAAGTGGGGAGGAGAAAGGGGCAGATCAGGGGAAGGGGGATAAGAGGTACAAACTGTTAGTTATAATATCAGCTACAAGGATATATTATTCGACACAGGGAATATAGCCAGTATTCTACAATAACTATGAAAGTGAAAGTCACTCAGTCATGTCCAACTCTTTGCGACCCCATGGACTATACAGACCATGGAATTCTCCAGGCCAGAACACTGGAGTGGGTAACCTTTCCCTTCTCCAGGGGATCTTCCCAACGCAGGGATCAAACCCAGGTCTCCCGCATTGTAGGAGGATTCTTTACTAGCTGAGCCACAAGGAAAGCCCAAGAATACTGGAGTGGGTAGTCCACCTTCTCCAGCAGATCTTCCCGACCCAGGAATCGAACTGGGGTCTCCCACATTCTAGGTGGATTTTTTTACCAACTTAGCTATCAGGGAAGCCCATAATAACTATAAATGGGGTAAAATCTTCAAAAATTGTGTATCACTATATTTCACACTTGTTGTTATTGTTTAGTAGCTAAGTCATGTTCAACTCTTTTGTGACCCCATGGATTATAGCCCACCAGGCTCCTCTGTCCACAGGATTTCCCAGGTGTGGAATGGGTTGCCATTTCCTTCTCCAGGGAATCCTCCCTACCCAGGGACTGAACCTGTATCTCCTGCTTGGCAGGAGGATTCCTCACCACTGAGCCACCTGGGAAGCCCCACAATACACGTGTAACTTACATAAGGCTGAACATCAATTTTTATAAATGTTACAACAAAAAATAAGAAGAACATATAGTATAAGAAAAAAAATTAACTGGTGCATAAATACTGGGAGTTGAGAGTGGTTAACTTTAAAATATTGATGAACATGAAATAATCTCAAGCATCTCAATATTACAGTATTTAGGAATTTAGAAATAATTGTTAGTCAACTGAGACAGTATTTATTATCTGTCATCAATCTCAGCAGCAGTCTGAAACCCTACACGGTTTGAAAGGATTTGATGTCTACCTAGATCCCACCAGTTGCTAGAAATTATTGTTGGATTCTGAAGAGCAGGAGCCAGCCCTCTATCATCAAACCATAGTGTTATTATCTCTTAAACACATTCAACCCTTTCCTCTTAACAACACAAACAAAAATTATAGCACAAAAACTGGGTTAAATATTTGCCGCTGCAGAAAACTCTAACGAACACATGTCAGGAAGTGAGGTTGTGGTTCCCATAGCAACAACCACAGGGGCCTTTAGACCAATTCTGTGCATTTGTTTTGTTTGACTCTAAGAAGTAACCTAATTCCTTAACCTGTCATTTAAACGTTCAACCAAAAACCTTCGTCACAATGAATTCCCTTCTTCCTCTTGTGTCAATGGTCTTAGAGCCCCAAACCACCACCATTCACAGAATTAATGTGGCACTTTAACAACACTTCATTTTTAAGAGGGCTGTGAACACTAAAAAATTAATTACAGTACTTAATCACAGTTGTAGCAAGTGTCAAATATTTTCATGTATTCATTCATTGCTTGCATTTTAAGCTATTTAACTCTAAAAAACCCTAGTTCAGTTCAGTCACTCAGTCGTGTCCGACTCTTTGTGACCCCATGATCTAAGGTAATATCAATTTTTTCTTTAATGTTTTTTTGCCTCTCTATGAGTATCATTAGGAATCAAACCTCTTTAGTAATAAGAGTCAAGAAATAAGAAAAAACATTAATGGCATTTAGACTATGGAGAAAATATGGGCAAAAAATTTTAACACAGAATTTTAATATTCAATTAATGCATATACAAATCTGACCCTATTAGGTGTACTGGGCCAAGTAATTTAGTACTTGTTCAGTCGCTAAGTCATCTCCGATTCTTTACAATCCCACAGACTGCAACATGCCAGGCTTCTCTTTCCTTAACTATCTCCTGGAGTCTTCTCAAACTCATGTCCATTGAGTCAGTAATGCCATCCAACCATCTCATCCTGTGTCGCTCAATTTTCCTTTTGCCTTCAAACTTTCCCAGCATTTGGGTCTTTTCCAATGAGCTGACTCTTCCCATCAGGTGATCAAAGCACTGGAGCTTCAGCTTCAGTCCTTTCAGTGACTACGTTAATCTCCTTTAGGACTGACTGGTTTGATCTGCTTCCTATCCAAGGGACTCTCAAGAGTCGTCTCCCGCACCACAATCCAAAAGCATCAATTCTTCAGTGCTTAGCTATTTTAATGGTCCAACTCTCACATCTGTATGTGACTACTGGACTAATTTAGTACTTAACAGCAAATATGAAGTGCTAAAACAAATAACTGATAGAATTCTTAATAGATATGTCACTTAATGTAAATAAAGGTGACAATAACAAAAGTCTAAAAAATGGTTCTAGGTACATATTTTCCTATCTAGTCTGAAACAAAGCTAAAAAGTGTTTTACAAACGATAAATCATAAACAGGCCAAATGGGTGAAGGGGTCAAAAGGCACACACTGCCAGTTGTAACATAAATAAGTTCTGGAATGGAATGTACTACACGGTGACTATAGCTAAAGAACTATTGTATTTCTGAAAGTTGCTAAGACAGCAGACCCTTAAAAATTCTCATCACAAGTTAAACAAAAAGTGTAACCATGTGTGGTGAACTAGACACATCGTGGTGATCACGTCACAATATATACAAACACAGAATCATTATGTGTTACACCTAAAGGTAATAAAATGTTACATGCCCATTTAAAAAATCACAAATCACTACACAACTGCCTGGAGGTAACCCTTCAGTTCAGTTCAGTTGCTCAGTTCTGTTCGACTCTTTGTGACCCCATGGACAGAAGCACGCCAGGCCTCCCTGTCCATCACCAACTCCCGAAGCTTGCTCAAACTCATCCACTGAGTTGGTGATGCCATCCAATCATCTCATCCCTGGAAGTCCCCTTCTCTTCCTGCCTTCAATCTTTCCCAGCATCAGGGTCTTTTCCAATGAGTCAGTTCTTCACATCAGGTGGCCAAAGGATTGGAGTTTCAGCTTCAGCATCAGTCCTTCCAATGAATATTCAGGATTGATTTCCTTTAGGATGAACTGGTTTGGTCTCCCTGCAGTCCAAGGGACTCTCAAGAGTCTTCTCCAACACCACAGTTCAAAAACATCAATTCTTCGGTGCTCAGCTTTCTTTATAGTCCAACTCTCACATCCGTACATGACTACTGGAGAAACCATAGCTTTGACTAGACGAAGGTAACAGTAGTTTCTCCTCAAATGATGTTTTCCCTAACACACAATATAACACAGTGGGTTTATCTTTGTCTCTTTGTTGATATCTTCAATCATCTGCACTCTGGTACAGGAGAGAGTCCTTCCAGCCCATATAAAAGGGATGTGATATCGTGAAATTATAAGACATGCATAACTGGTCTCCATCCCAGCTGCTACAGGAAGAGCTTCTAAAACCCTTGGAATTGCTGAGTGAGACATAGAAAAGAAGAGTCTTTGTTATTCCTAACAAGCCCCTTTCAACCTACCTGAGCTATGCTAATGAGGTGATTCTGGGAAGATAGGGGCCTGTTGTCAAGGGAACTGGCTGAGTAGGGGATTGGAACTTTCCACCCCACCCCCAACCGCTGGGAGAGTGAAGGGCTGGAGATTGGGTTTAATCATCAGTGGCCAGTGATTTAATAAACCGTGCTTCTACAATGGAACCTCCATAAAGGCTCTAAATGAAGGGTTCAGAGGCCCTTGGTGGACCCAAGAAGGTGGGTCGGGGGAGGTGTGCAGTGCATCCAGAGGGCAGGGAAGCCCCACTCTCTCCCCAGCCCACGATTTGTGCATGTTGGCTTCTCTTCTGTTCCTGGTTGTATCCTTTATAATAAACTGATCAGCGTGAGAAAACTGCCTTCCTGTGTTCTGTGGGTTCCAGCAAATTACTGAACCCAAAGAGGGGGTAGTGGGAACCCCAGATTGCATCCAGTCAGCCAGGGGTACAGGTGACAACCTGGGACTTGTTGCTGCATCTGGGGATGGGGGCGCCCTGTGGGCCGAGCCCTTAACCTGCAGGACTGAGATGACCCCAGGAGCTGGTGTCAGAAATGAATTAAACTCCTGGACACGCATCTGATGTCAGGAATTACTGGCTGGGGCAGGAAAACCCACACATTTGGTGTCAGAAGCACTGTTGGCAAAAACAGATCCGAGTCCAAAGGAAAGCAAAGAGGTCAGAAGGCTCTGCAGTGACCCTAGACTCTGGACTCCAGACCACCGCAATAAAGCAAACATCGTGATAAAGTCAGTCACAAATATTTTGGTTTCTCCGTGCACATAAAGTTATGCTTACACTAGACTGGAAGCTGTAAGTGCGCAATAGCATGGGGTCGCAGAGTCGGACATGACTGAGTGACTGAACAACAACAAGCATTATGTCTAAAACAAATGCACAGACCTTAATTTAAAAAATACTTCACTGCTAAAAAATGCTAACTACCGCCTGAGCCTTCAGGGAGACACAGTAGTAACATCAAAGATCACTCATCACAGAGTCCATAACAAATATAATCATAAAGAAAAGCTTGAACTTTTTTTGGTGAGAATACCAAAATGTAACACAGATATAAAGTGAGCAAATACAGTGAGAAATGCCACCAATAAAGCTGCTTGATCCGGGGTTACCATAAACCCTCAATTTGTAGGGGAAAAAAGGCAGCATTCAAAAAGCGCAGTGAGCCAGGTCTGCCTGCACATTCACCCAACGTGCCCTAGGATGCTCCCAGTCACGCTGTTGTGAAACACACACTGGAAATCCCAAGTATGTGTGTGTGAGTGTGTTTGTGTGAGCATGCTCTTGTGCTCATGCCTTCATGCACTCTGGTTGTGCTACATGGACTCTAGGCTATTTCTCCACTAAAAGGAGTAAAGACATTCATGTACTTACTTAGAAAACCCTCCAATGTGCAACGGAAAATGAAGTTATTTGAAGAAAACATAACCACATTTATGCTATGTGGTTATGCATAACCATAATCATATCCACAAAAAGCCATTTGTGGGCAAAGGACCAGGTCTGGAACTATCTCGTCCAATACAGCATCCACTAGCCACATGCTTCTCCAGCACCCAGGGTGTGGTTAGTCCAAATGAGATGTGTCATAGTGTGGAACATCAAATTTAGAAGTTTAGTACAAAAAAGAATTAAAATCCTTTGTTGGCAATTTTATAAAGATTATAATAGAATAAGATGATAAATTTAAACTATACTGGCTTAAACAAAATATATTATTAAACATAATTTCACCTGTTCGTTTGTATTTATTTTAATGAGTGAACTTAAAATCAGGTAACATCCCTTGTTACATTTCTGTTGGACATTGATTTCAAGTAGCTACTTGCTGTAGACTGGACTGGAGAGGGTGAAATTCTCACTCTTTATATATGTCTGTGCTGTTTTAACTTTTATGGTGAATAGGAATTAATTCCAGAATTTTTAAACAAAGTTATTTTTAGAGAAAAAGGGCTCCTGAAGTTAAATTTGTTTCACCTAATGCTACGGCAGCTCCAGAGATGCAGTCAAAACTTTGTTAAATATGTTTGAGCCCTAGGTGTTTAGGACAGATGGTGGTGGTGGTGTGGCATCGTCACCATCAGCATCACCAGCACCACCACCAACACCATCACCATCATCGTCATCACCCCCACCATCACTATCATCTAAAGCACCAGACTAGTACTAAACATGTTTTAGTTAATGTGAGAGTTGAACCATAAAGAAAGCTGAGCACCGAAGAATTGATGCTTTTGAACTATGGTGTTGGAGAAGACTCTTGATAGTCCCCTGGACTGCAAGGAGATCCAACCAGTCCATCCTAAAGGAGATCAGTCCTGAATATTCTTTGGAAGGACTGATGCTGAAGTTGAAGCTCCAATACTGTGGCCACCTGATGCAAAGAACCAGCTCACTGGAAAAGACCCTGATGCTGGGAAAGACTGAGGGTGGGAGGAAAAGGGACAACAGAGGATGAGATGCTGGATGGCATCACCAACCCAAGGGACATGAGTTTGAGCAAACTCTGGGAGATGGTGATGGACCGGGAAGCGTGGTGTGCTGCAGTCCAGGGCGTCACAGAGTCAGACATGACTGAGCGACTGAACAACAAAATGGCCATTAAAGTAGAAATACACATGATGATGCCTTTAGAGTTTATGAGAATTTAAGCCATTGTGGTCAGAAGCTAAGTACTAGTCCCACTGTGACAGAGCATGGACAGCTGGCAAGATCAGGGCCAGGGCAGAGGTCAAGAGGGGACAATCCAACTTTTAAGTCCTATTGCTGGGTTCAGAGGGTAAGGCTTGCTCTGACGATACATTTGTTGACTGTAATCTGAGTTTCCAGATAAAAAGATCATCTAAAGGTAGTTTTTTTCATGGTTCCTACCAGGACTAAGGAGATAAGCTCAACATGCCATACAGAAAACTGACTCACATTTCCACTGGGTGTGAAGCCCATGGATCCAGTTATGAAACTCACTATGTTTTTCACAAAGTACAGTTTCTAAGCCAAAATCGGGCTGAGAGGTCGAATGTTTGTCCTGCAGTGGACAAGAGAAATGGGTCCTCATCCAATCACACAACACCTAACTCAAAAGCAGAGCTGCCCATCCCATGCCAGCCCCAGTTTCAACTGGGTCTGCTCAAAAAGTTCACCAATCTTCAGAAATGACCGTGGCAGCACAGCCAACCCAGTGAACACAACTCACAGCTACAAAAGGACTTCTATGGGCAAAGGAGGCTCATCCAGTCCTCACCCTGAGGACCACTCACCCTGGAGAGCACCGACTCCACAGAACAAGGCAGAGGTACGAATTAGAGAAACTCACCAAAGGAGATCCAGCAACACTTGAGGACAGATGGCTTTCTGCAGCGAACAGCATGTACCCAGATACCCTCAGGTCCCAAATTCAATTTTCAGGAGGAAAAAGGCTTTTGGTCCTCAGTCAGAAAGTCTCCAGTTACAGACAAATTGACAGAATACGATCCCATAACTCAATAAATCAGAAGTGTAACCTACTCCCCAGGGTGAGCAGCAAAGAACAGTGAAGCCACATGGTGACCCAGCAGCCACGTTTCCTCTGAGTGGGGCGCCCAGTACACAGGATCCATGTCCACTAAAGCTCCCTGGCAGAAGTGTGGGCACCCATCCTGATCCTAGGATCCTAGGAGGGTCTCTAACAGCCTGTGCTGGGGAAATCAATGAAAATAATGGTAATAGTATGTTATTTTTCTTGCAGGAACATACAAAATATGTGGGCTTTCCTGGTGGCTCAGTGGTAAGGAATCCACCTGCCAATGCAGGAAACAGATTTGATGAGGAAGATCCCCTGGAGAAGGAAATGGCAATCCAGTCCATGTGGTCAGAAAAGAGTCAGACATGACTTAGCAACTAAAACAACAACAAAATATGTAATAAGATATGTGATAAGTAATAAGATATTCTAGAAAATGTAATAATATGTAATAAATATGTAATAATATGAAAATAATATTTAATAAGATAGTCTAGAAAAGGCCTTGAAGGTACTGGTTAAAAAAGTTGACACATGAAGATAAAGCCTTTCACTATTATTAGTCATACCTACAAATGTCTTCCCCTCAGCTACTGTCTGCTCCAGACATGGAGAAACATTCCAGGTGGCCACGTTAGAGCCTCAGTGACCAGCACCCACACCTGCTGCAACACCAGCTCAGTCCAGAGGATTGTCAGGTGTCATTCATGATGGAATGCCTCCCCTGTGTCATTTCTGATGGCAGAATCCCCTGGAATCCAAGGCTCCTGTCCTAGAAGGATATGGAGCAGAAATAAAGTTCTCCTGTCGTCCCCAACCTGACCAGTTCTCTGGTTCATGTGGTTACACAGAAGTGGATGTGGAAACTTCATCTAAGTCATTCGGAGTCCAGTGTTTCCCTCCAAATGTCAGTGACTCAGGATTTTTGAACTAATGTGCGTGCACACTCAGTCATGTCTGACTCTTTGCAACCCCAGAGACTATAGCCCTCCAGTCTCCTCTGTCCATAGAATTTTCCAGGCAAGAATACTGGAGTTGCCATTTCCTTCTCCAAATCATTTGAACTAATGTTAGCAGAGCTTCATTCCTCTCTACCTTTCCAAACTACATGAAAGTTTCCATAAAAAATCTTTTTTAAGGACCAGCACAGGAATGTGAAGGCTTATGGGAATTATCTCTGTGCCACTTCATTGAACAAGTCATATCACATCTTTCCTGACTTTAAGTCAAGGGTACATGTCCAGGTCAGTGGCTGCTCTCACTGTGGCCACCCATCCCGACCGTGTGACAAGGACACCACCAATCCAGTGAAACAACATCCAGCATTTCCTCACGGGATGCCACGTGGGAATTCAAGAGGCCAACATGTCTTTCCTACTGAAATCTGATACCACGAGTCTCTGTAAGTCTGCACTTCATAGAATTTCAGCTTCCAATTATTCCAAATTAGTCCTTGAGATTTTTCTGCTTACCATTATTTATTAACCTTAAAGATTTTTGTGTGGATTTTCTTTCTTGAGAGGGCCTGTCTGGTGACACTGATATTCATGAGCCACTTAGCATACCTGGTGATCGCACACTGACAGCACCTCTTTGGCTATCACAGAATAGAAACGATCGCATTCTCCTCCCATAAATTTATTCCAGATAATCAAGCCTCTGATCTTAATTAAAAAATCAGTTGCTAGTATGTAAACTACTTGCCAATAGCACGTACCGCATACTTATGCTACACCCACAAACAGTGTCTGGTGTTTCAAGTGTGTCCACTCTCCTTTAAAAAATGCTGTGTGATGTCTCCTGTAAGGGGCACACACAGTGCCCAAAGCTCCTGACACCTCAGACCCTTGCCTGATTAACCAGCTGTGCCTGCATCTTGTCCTCTTCCCCGGACGACACTTTCACACTTGGGTGGCCTTCTGGTTCCTTTCTGGAAACGAGGTAAGACTGATGAGGGAGAGCCACGCAGCATCAGCAGCGGGGCCAGAGTATGGATCAGGCCTGGCCAGGACAAGTGTCCTCTGCAAACACAGGTTCAGAAACAGCTACGGAAGGAGATGCAGCCACTGGGGTAGGGCTGGGCCCAGCAACCTGAATCTAGCTTCTCTTCTGTAGAAGTGAACGTGCTTGAGGCACTTTATTATCCAGAATCTCAGGGCCCAATTCCATCTCCATTCTGCCAATGCACCCACCAGTCATAGCTGAGAGGCGTGGCCAGGCCTGTGCTGCTCAGGAGCCCTAGATATCACCAGCCCCCGCCAGCCCACCATTCACACTCACAGTTCCAGGCCATTCAACGTACTGAGGGCAGCAATGAAACAGCCCATGCTGCTGCTGCTGCTAAGTTGCTTCAGTCGTGTCCGACTCTGCGACCCCATAGATGGCAGCCCACCAGGCTCCCCCGTCCCTGGGTTCTCCAGGCAAGAACACTGGAGTGGGTTGCCATTTCCTTCTCCAATGCATGAAAGTGAAAAGTGAAAGTGAAGTCGCTCAGTCGTGTCTGACTCCTAGCAAACCCCATGGACTGCAGCATACCAGGCTCCTCCGTCCATGGGATTTTCCAGGCAAGAGTGCTGGAGTGGGTTGCCATTGCCTTCTCCGGAAACAGCCCATGAGTAAGGTCTTAATCTGCCCTGAGAGAGCCTGCGCCCACGCCTCATTATTCCACTGTCTGAATGAAGCCAGCTGGGCTTCTGGGGTGACTGGTTCTTTGGAGCTCAGCTCTGGCAGGGCAGAATTGGTTCACCTCATCCTCTTCGAGGATTCTGGCAACTGTGAAAGGAGACTCCAAGGCCCTTGCAGGGCCATCCCTGCCCAGAGGAAAGCGTTTTTACCTGGATGAGCTCCACCTCCAATCCCCCAACCGGAGCCTGTGGATTCAGAGACAACACAGACAAGTCCACTGTCAAAACTTATTTGCTGCACAATTTACATCATTTATGTCACCCCAGAGTTTGGTTTTGGAGATCACTAGAGGGATTGATTTGACTGATTTCAACGAATAACTCACGTCAAGAATAGTCCCCAACATAAGCCTATACATGTGAGGTCCAGCCCACACCTCAAGTCTAAGTAGTCCACCTAGCAAGGATCTGGAGGAGAGTTGTAGCCCCACACTCAGGACGTGCATGTCTGCATGTGTGTACTTGTGCATGTATGTGTTTGTGTATGTGTGCTTGTGCATGTGTGTACTTGTGCATGTATGTGTTTGTGTATGTGTGCTTGTGCATGTGTGTGCTTATGTGTGTGCATGCATATGTGCTTGTGCGTGTGTGCTTGTGCACATGTGCCTATCTGTATACACTTGTGTGCATGTGTATGTATGTGTGTTTGTGTGTCACACACATGCACATGTGTGCCAGAAAAGGGGCAGAACAGGAAGGGGAGACCTGATGGTTCTCCCCCTTCACCTGCCCTCCTGCACTCCCAGCTGCCTCTGCCCTCACAAATAGAGCAAATACAGCTGAAGTGCATACCCCTTTGTCCAAAAGCCCAAATTTAAAAGGTTCTGAAAATCACTGGTGTGGGGGACTCAGCTGGCAGCACAGCCTGATGCCCCCGCCCGTCATGGAGAGGTGACACCTGGCTGGAATGACCTCCGTCACCACGGGTGTGAAGACCCTGCCCCTGCAGACAGGACAAGGCCCACCCACCCTGGGACACCCGTGCCTCTGGGGGGACAACCTAGGGTCTCTGGGTAGCACCTCCTGTGCCCTTTTCTTCACAGCACCTTCCATGGCTGACACCCAGGACAGGAGCTGTCTACTTCTCCTCATCCCACTGGCTTTGGCACCTGGTAAACGACCCCATTGCAGACATCCCCACTGGACTAAGTCTGACTTAGTCCAGAGACTCCACAGTATAAAATTCCAAAACTGGCCTACAGGCTAAGTTGCAAGAAAAAGCATGTGGACTAGAGCAATGGGACACAGGAATATGGTTTTGAAGGAGGGAGGCCCCGTGTGTCCTGGTCCTGCGGGTTCCCCTGTGCTCCCTCCAGACTCACACCAGCCAGGAACCTGGTTCCAGTGCCCTGATCTCAGCCTACAGACATGAAGAGCATGAACAACTGCTGACCTAAGCCAGCAAGCGGCAAAAGCGTCCCCTTTAGTCCCCGTGGAGGACAGGGAGGACGCAGCTCCCAGAGCTGCAGGCACTTAATTTCAATTGAGAACCAGGCAATTAAAAAAAATTATTGGATTACAGTTGATTTACAATGTTTTGCTAGTTTCATAGGCAATTTTTTAAGTCCCTTTCTAGTCCCGTGGTCGGTGAGCTCTGACTTCATGATCTTGCCAGCCAGCACTGCTAAGGGAAAGGTCATGAACAGACAGAGGAGGAGACACAGGGAGGTGGGAATGGAGGGTGGTGCCGACCGTCACCTCCAGGCTCGGCTGGCCCGTCCCCCGCCTGCTGCCCACCCCCCACCACCCCCGCCCACTGTATACACACAAGCTCAGCTCCTGGCTTGTCATGAGTCAAAGAGAAGACACCGCTTTCTCTAGAGACCAGCTCCAAGCCCTCTAAGCTGTACACGTGCCAAAAAGATCATCTCAATATGCACACCTTCCCTAGAAAACCAAGTTATAAATCACAACAGCCCAAAGGCACTTCCTGTACGTAAAGAAATCAGAATTGAGGTTTGAGTAAAGCGCCATTTAAGCTGAGCTCACCACTGCATGATTAAAACCATGTAAAACCCTCCTTCTCAGGAGAGAGAAGAGATAGGGTTACAGAGTCTGATGCGGGCCTCTGAGCACCAACCCACATCAGCAAGCCCAGCCACTATGAAGCCGCTATGAAGTCCAACTGCCAAGTTGCTGGGACCTGCTGAAGTCAGGGTGTGGGAGCCACGGCAGCCCTGCCCAAGGGCTCACCCACCACTCAGCAAGCCCATCCATGAAACATTTCCACACACCCATAACACATCCCAGCAAATTTAGGAAAACCTACACGTGGGGAAACAGGTACTAATCAGGTACTGCTGCTGCTAAGTCGCTTCAGTCGTGTCCGACTCTGTGCGACCCCATAGATGGCAACCTACCAGGCTCCCCTGTCCCTGGGATTCTCCAGGCAAGAACACTGGAGTGGGTTGCCATTTCCTTCTCCAATGCAAGAAAGTGAAAAGTGAAAGTGAAGTTGCTCAGTCGTGTCCAACCCTCAGCGACCCCATGGACTGCAGCCTTCCAGGCTCCTCCATCCATGGGATTTTCCAAGCAAGAGTACTGGAGTGGGGTGCCATTGCCTTCTCCAAATCAGGTACTAATCAGGTTCTAAGCAGGGTGCAGCTTCAGATGGCACTGGTTGTGGTGAAGGGGCCTGGGCAGCACCCGTGACGCAGTTTAGAAGGTATCGACCACATGCTTCATTTATTAGGCGCAGAATGAGTCTCAGGAAGGGAGGCCTGGGGCATCGCCCCTGAGCGTGTCTGACACCCATTCCCTGAACGCAGTAGTGGAGAGCAGAGCCTGGAGCACTGCGGGGCCGGGCCTGTGCCTGGAGCCTCAGCTGTACACACAGCCAGGGCTCTGGGTAGGTCTGTGGGCAGCACAAGGAGGGCCCCAGCCCTCGGGGTCTCAGTCAGCACCCTAAGTAGAGGCAGCTAATCAAACAAACAGGAAGCTGGGCCCAGACTGTGCAGGCAGAGAGCAGACGAGGGGCCACTGTGTGACTGAGCTCAGGATGTTTTTTCTCGCTGAGGGGAGATGAGCACAGAACAGTGGAGCCGCAGTAGCTGTGGGCACCTGACTGCAGTGGGGGGGGGGGGGGGTGGGCACGGCTGTCACCACGGCAACCTCCCCCTGAGGCCCAGGAGAACACGCCCTGTACAGCTCCCGGATGCTGTGGGCCTGCAGGGGACTGCCTCGCTGCAGGGAGCTCCCTGACAGCAGGAGTGCCCCCGGAGGACCCTGGGGTCTGTCAGTGTTTGCTTCAGAAGCTCTGCGCTGTTTCTGAGCTGATGGCGGAGGAAACACGTGGTACAAAAACAAAGATTTCCTAACAGAGGTAAGTCACCCTCTCGAGGTGGCGTCCCTGGCCTGTGACTCCGTGAACTCACACAGACCCCGTCAGCATTCCCAGTTGGGCAAACCCACGGACAATCAGGAGGCAGTTCCTGATGAGTGCCACATCTTATCTTAGATACTCACATGCCTTCTGCCTTTTACTCCAAAATACTAGAATGTTCTCCTTAATTAAGAACTTGATTTTGCGTGTTTGTTTCTCATTTTGAGTTTCTTATATGACAAAGCATGAAGGACAATATAACAAAACTGGGCATCCATTGCTTACATTTTCTTAAGAAGTAAGACCTTCATGCTGGGTGTCCACTGTGCCCTCATCCACACACCCACGGACACACTAACATGTAAGACTCACATCGTTGTTAGTTTCCTTGTCTTTATCCACAGATAAATATACAATAAACGTGTTTAAACATACATCAAGGACATCCTATGAAACAATCTTTTTGACACTTGCTTTTATTTTTACTCAAGAATCTTTCCAAGTGCCACATGGGTGACTATGGGCCACACTGAAATAAACACCATAAGCGCTCAACACTAGCATGAGGGTTTCTCTAGAATGGACATGAAAAGATGAGCTTTCCAGGTGCCGGGTGAAGCTTTTCCACTCTACTGGACACTGCAGGCTGCTTGGCAATTGGACGCACAGCTAACCCTCCCACATGCAGTGTGAGTGGGCTCCTTCTCCCTCGTCCTCACCATTCGATATGATTCGCTTCATTAACGTCTGTGGATGCGACAGGTGCCCAGCTACAGCCGGTACCTTAATTTGTATTCTCCTGGTCACTGTGTTATGGACCAGCTAGCCTCCTCAACCCTGTTCCCAGCCAAACAACCACATGAGTCAAAATTATTTATTAAAAAGCAACCATTTAAAGTCTGGAAATTGACCTAAGAACATGTAACAAATAAAGAAATATTAACAGTCTGCAGTAAACATGGTCTCAGTAAACTCAACCAGCTCCCTTCCTGTCCCCTGTCGGTGTCTGGGAAGTTCCTTTCCAGGTATGCAGATGGGTTTCCTCCCTTCAGCTTCAATGAAGGGGCCCAAGAGGCCAGGACACTGGCATCTCCCATTCTCCTAAACTCCAAAGGCCAAAATTCTGGCCATGCACCAGCAGGCTAGAGCATCCTTCCCCAACCCAGTCCGTCTCTCAGGGAGGAAACTCTACTCCAGATACAGAAAGCCAGATGGCACCTCTACTGTCCTTTGCCCATAAAACAGAGGTAGAGAGGCACAACAGACTGAATGCTTGTGTCCCCCTCAATTTCCTGTTTTGAAGCTCTAATCGTCAGTGTGCTCGTAATAACTGGTAGGGTCTTCAGGAAGTGATCAAGTTTAGATGAGGGTGGAGCTCCCTGACAGGATCAGTCCTGTATAAAGAGGAGGAGACAAGAGACTGACACTGGTTTCTCTCTTCTTCCCTCCCTCCCTCCCCACTCTCTCTAACACATCAGCAAAAGGCCACACCCAGGAAGAGAATCCTCTCCAAGAACCTGACCACCTCAGCATCTAGAACTGACTTCTAGGCTCCAGAGCACGAGAAGTAACTTACTTGTTACTTAATCCACCTGGGCTACAGTGATTTGTCAGAGCAGCACGACTAAGACAAGAAGCACGCCCAGAAGACCAGACACACCTGCAGCTGCCCGGTCCCACCTCTAGAGCAGGGGTCACTCAGAGCATAGCAGGCCTGGAGCCGCAGCCCACAGCCTGTGCCCCACAGGAGAGGCAGTCCAGGAAAACCGAGAGCCCCTGACTCTCCCCAAGGAACTGACTTCATTTGAAACAAACTATGAGAAACCCAAGCCCAAGAGCACCATCGAGACAATGGACATTTTGGTGAAGGAATGAAAATGAGGATGCCAAGTGTATGACAACAACGATAAAGGCAAACAAGTTTACCACAAAGAAGCAGGGAAATACACATCTAAGAAGAGCTTTCCTAGGGCTGCACCAAATCTCAAAGAGAGACCTCAGAAACCATCCTTGAAAGGGGGCCCAGATGTAACTGGATCAGACTGTGTGGCACAAAGTATTCCCCTGGGCATAACAGAGAACAACAGAGCAATCAGCTGACAATTAGCAGAGCCTGAAGAATTCCATGGACAGACGAGTCTGGTGAGCTGCAGTCCATGGGCTGCAAAGAGTCGGACACAACTGAGCGACTTTTACTTCACACAACAGCTGGATATGATATCAAATGAGGCAGAAATGTTAAGATAGAGAAAATACTGAGACAAACAAAAATCTAATAAAACTACTGTTATCCAGGTAACTGTGCAAGGCTGTGCCCTCTGAAGAGCTCACATTGCAGGGGATGTAGACATCACTGAGAAAGTCCAGTCAGTTCAGTTCAGTGCCTCCATCATGTCTGACTCTTTGTGACCCCATAAACCGAAGCACGTGAGGTCTCCCTGTCCATCACCAACTCTCGGAGTCCACCGAAAACCATGTCCATTGAGTCAGTGATGCCATCCAACCATCTCATCCTCTGTCGTCCCCTTCTCCTCCTGCCCTCAATCTTTCCCAGCATCAGGGTCTTTTCCAGTGAGCTGGCTCTTCGCATCAGGTGGCCAAAGTATTGGAGTTTCAGCTTCAACATCGGTCCTACCAATAAACACCCAGGACTGATCTCCTTTAGGATGGACTCGTTGGATCTCCTTACAGTGCAAGGGACTCTCAAGAGTCTTCTCCAACACCACAGTCCAAAAGCATCAATTCTTTGGCACTCAGCTTTCTTTATACTCCAACTCTCACATCCATACATGACTACTGGAAAAACCATAGCCTTGACAAGACGGACCTTTGTTGACAAAGTAATGTCTCTGCTTTTCAATATGCTGTCTAGGTTGGTCATAACTTTCCTTCCAAGGAGTAAGCATCTTTTAATCTCATGGCTGCAATCACCATCTGCAATGATTTTGGAGCCCCAAAAAATAAAGTCTGAACTGTTTACACTGTTTCCGCATCTATGTGCCATGAAGTCATGGACCGGATGCCATGATCTTAGTTTTCTGAATGTTGAGCTTTAAGCCAACTTCTTCACTCTCCTCTTTCACTTTCATCAAGAGACTCTTCAGTTCTTCTTCACTTTCTGCCATAAGGGTGGTATCATCTGCATATCTCATGTTATTGAGATTTCTCCCAGCAATCTTGACTCCAGCTTGTGTTTCATACAGCCCAGCATTTCTCATGATGTACTCTGCATATAAATAAGCAGGGTGACAATACACATACTTGATGTATTCCTTTTCCTACTTGGAACCAGTCTGTTGTTCCATGTCCAGTTCTAACTGTTGCTTCCTAACCTGCTTACAGGTTTCTCAAGAGGCAGGTCAGGTGGTCTGGTATGCCCATCTCTTTCAGAATTTTCCAGTTTATTGTGATCCACACAGTCAAAGGCTTTGGCATAGTCAATAAAGCAGAAGTAGATGTTTTTCTGGAACTCTCTTGCTTTTTCCATGATCCAGCAGATGTTGGTAATTTGATCTCTGGTTCCTCTGCCTTTTCTAAAACCAGCTTGAACATGTGGAAGTTCACGAATCACATATTACTGAAGTCTGGCTTGGAGAATTTTAAGCATTACTTTACTAGCGTGTGAGATGAGTGCAATTGTGCTGTAGTCTGAGCATTCTTTGGCATTGCCTTTCTTTGGGATTGGATGAAAACTGACCTTTTCCAGTCCTATGGCCACTGCTGAGTTTTCCAAATGTGGTGGCATATTGAGTGCAGCACTTTCACAGCATCATCTTTCAGGATTTGAAATAGCTCAACTGGTCACCTCCACTAGCTTTGTTCATAGTGATGCTTCCTAAGGCCCACTTGACTTCACATTCCAGGATGTCTGGCTCTAGGTGAGTGATCACACCATCGTGATTATCTGGGTCGTGAAGATCTTTTTTGTACAGTTCTTCTGTGTATTCTTGCCACATCTTCTTAATATCGTCCGCTTCTGTTATGTCCCTACCATTTCTGTCCTTTATTGAGACCTTCTTTGCATGAAATGTTCCCTTGGTATCTCTAATTTTCTTGAAGAGATCTCTAGTCTTTACCATTCTATTGTTTTTCTCTATTTCTTTGCACTGATCGCTGAGGAAGGCTTTCTTATCTCTCCCTGCTATTCTTTGGAACTCTGCATTCAGATGTTTATACTTTCCTTTTCTCCTTTGCTTTGATGGTAGCCACTGAGAGAGGGCAGATAGACTGAAACCACAATCACAGACAACTAGCCAATCTGATTACATGGACCACAGCCTTGTCTAACTCAATGAACTAAGCCATACTCTGTGTGGCCACCCAAGATGGACGGGTCATGGTGGAGAGGTCTGACAGAATGTGGTCCACTGGAGAAGGAAATGGCAAACCACTTCAGAATTCTTGCCTTGAGAACCCCATGAACAGTATGAAAAGGCAAAAAGATAGGACACTGAAAGATGAACTCCCCAGGTCAGTAGGTGCTCAATATGCTACTGGAGATCAGTGAAGAAATAACTTCAGAAAGAATGAAGGGATGGAGCCAAAGCAAAAACAACACCCAGTTGTGGATGGGACTGGTGATAGAAGCAAGGTTCAATGCTGTAAAGAGCAACACTGCATAGGAACCTGGAATGTTAGGTCCATGAATCAAGGCAAATTGGAAGTGGTCAAACAGGAGATGACAAGAGTGAACATTGACATTCTAGGAATTAGCGAACTAAGATGGACTGGAATGGGTGAATTTAACTCAGATGATCATTATACCTACGGTGGGCAGGAATCCCTTAGAAGAAATGGAGTAGCCATCATAGTCAACAAAAGAGTCCAAAATACAGTACTTGGATGCAATCTCAAAAATGACAGAATGATCTCTGTTCATTTCCAAGGCAAACCATTCAATATCATGGTAATCCAAGCCTATGCCCCAACCAGTAACACTGAAGAAGCTGAAACTGAACAGTTCTATGAAGACCTACAAGACCTTCCAGAACTAGCACCCAAAAAAAGATGTCCTTTTCATTATAGGAGACTGGAATGCAAAAGTGGGAAGTCAAGATATACTTGGAGTAACAGGCAAATTTGGCCTTGGAGTACAGAATGAAGCAGGGCAAAGGCTAATAGAGTTCTGCCAAGAAAATGCACTGGTCATAGCAAACACCCTCTTCCAACAACACAAGAGAAGACTCTACACATGGACATCACCAGATGGTCGACACCGAAATCAGATTGATTCTATTCTGTGTAGCCAAAGATGGAGACGCTCTATACAGTCAGCAAAAACAAGACCGAGAGCTGATTATAGCTCAGATCATGACCTCCTAATTGCCAAATTCAGACTGGAATTGAAGAAAGTGGAGAAAATCACTAGACCATTCAGGGATGACCTAAATCAAATCCCTTATGACTATACAGTGGAAGTGAGAATTAGATTTAAGGGACTAGATCTGATAGAGTTCCTGATGAACTATGGATGGAGGTTTGTGACATTGTACAGAAGACAGGAATCAAGACCATCCCCAAGAAAAAGAAATGCAAAAAAACAAAATGGCTGTCTGAGCAGGCCTTACAAATAGCTTTGAAAAGAAGGGAAGCGAAAAGCAAAGGAGAGTACAGTCAACAAGTACTAAAAATTAAGCAAGCAACAAAGTCAAAAGGAAGCCCCAGAGGGAAGATCAACATCCTGGACTGTCACAATAAGTTATCTAGAATGTCTAGTTTTCAATACAAAATTATGAGACACACAAACAGGAACATGTGATGCACATGCAGAAACAAAAAAAGGGGGGGGGGGGCAATGGAAAAGAAACTGCCTATGAGAGCACCCAGGTTTTAGACTTAACAGAGACACCAGAACATCCATTATAAATATGTTCATAGAACTAAAGGAAACCATGCTTGGAAAAGAACTGAAAATAGCGAATATCAATAAAGACATAGAAATTGGCAAAAAAGCTAAATGGAAATTCTTGTACTGAAAAGTATGATAATTGAAAAGTTCATTTGACGGGTTTGGAAATAAATCTGAATTGCAGAGGAATAAGCAAACTTGAGATAGGTCAGTAGAGAAGATGCAACATGACAAGCAGAGGGGAAAGGGGGATGAAGTAAAATGAAGAGAGCCTTAAAGAAATGTGGGCCAGGGACTTCCCTGGTGGTCAAGTGGCGAAGACTATTCTGTGCTCCCAGTGCAGGGGTACAGGTTGCGTCCCTCATCAGGGAACTAGATCCCACATGCTGCAATGAAGATGGGAGATCTCATGTGCCACAACTAAGACACAACACAGCCAAATAAAATAAATAAATATTAAAAAACAAAAAAATAAATGTGGGCTCTCATTAGCTAAATCAACATATGTGTAAAAGGAACAAGAGGAAAAAGGGGAAAGAGAAACAGAAAAAATATTCAAAGAAACAATGGCTGAACTCAAAGTTCCACATTTTGATGAAAAACATTAATATACACATCCAAGAAGCTCAACAAATTCTAACCAGGATCATGCAGAGATCCACACCCAGACACATCATAACACAAAAGCTAAACACCAGGAGAAAAGCTGGACAGCAGCAACAGAAACGATTTGTCACATATAGGTGAACGCCAAGAAGACTGTTTCTGAAATTACATTAGGAACAATGAATTCAGAAGGAAACGGCATATTCTAAACACTGAAAGAAAAAAACTGTCAGCCAAAAATCTTACAATTATCAAAATTAACTTTTCAAAAATGAAGGTAAAATAAAGAAATTTCCCAATAAATAAAAACAGAGATTGTATTACTGGCAGAACTTAGAAGAAATACTAAAGTAAATTTTTCTGACTGAAAGCAAGTGACTCAAGCCAGTCCATTCAGATACCTGGGGTGGGGGTGGGCGGGAACACCAGTAAGGTAGGCAAAATAACAGTCCTCCCCAATCTCCACACCCTAATATCCAGAACCTGTGACTTACATTGTGGTACATGGCAAAGGGGAGTTGAGGCTGCAGATGGAATTAAGGTTGGCAATTAGCTAATATCAAGACAGGAGATGATTCTGGATAATCTGAGTAAGCCCAGTGGAATCACCAGGTCCATATGACTGGAAAAGCAAAGCAGAAGACAGACAGCAAGCAAGATGGCAGCACGAGGGCTTAGTCCCATCTCTACATGCTCTGAAGATGAACGGGCCCTGAGTCATGCAGCCGCTGGAAGCGGAAGCAAGCAGGGAAGTGGATCCTACACTAGGCCTCCCAGAGGAACACAGTACTGTTGATACCCTGACTATAGTCCAGCAAGGACATTTCAGACTTCTTACCTCCAGAAATGCCAGATAATACATCTGTGGTCCTTTAAGCCACCTCATTTGTGATAATTTGCTACAGCAGCAACAGAAAACTAATACAGCAGGTAAAGATAACTATTATAAAAGAAAACAATTAAAAATACCACATAAATACACATTTTTTCTTTCTTCCCTTAACTGATTTGAAAAGCAATTGCAGAAGACAATATGCATATGGTTATATTAATAACGCATGTTATTATATACATGTAATTATCAAAACCAGTTGGTTTTAGAGCATGAAGACAAAGAGCCCAAGGAGAGGAATACAGCAAAGAGAGAAACCCTCACACACATGGTCAAATGATTTTCAATGAGGTGCCAACACCACACAATAGGGAGAGGACAATTTCTTCAACAAATGTTGAGAAAACTAGAAATCATCACGCAAAAAAAAAAAAAAAAATGAAGTTGGACTTTACTCATTATCTTCACCACCTACAAAAATTAACCCAAAATGGATTAAATACCCAAACATAAAACTCCTACAACAGATGAAATGCTTTGTATCATTGGACTTGGCATTGCTTTCTTGAATAAAACACCAAAAGCACAGGCAACAGAACAAAAACAGACAAGTGGGACTGCTTGAGACTTGGAAGCAGTCAACATGCCCTTCAGTAGGTGACTGGATACATAAACTGTGGTCCATCCAGACAATGCAGGATTAGTCAGTGATAAAAAGAAATGCACTATCAAATCATAAGAAGACATGGAAAAACCTTAAATGCATTATCACTGAGTGAAAGAAGCCAATCAGAAAAGGCTAAAGAATGTGATTCCAACTCTATGACATTCTGGAAAAGGCAAAACCACAGAGACAGGAGAAAGATCAGGGTGTGGAGGAGGGAGGAACAGGTGCAGCATGGAGAATTCTTAGCGCAGTGAAACTACTGTGTGTGGCATTATAATGATGTATACACATCATTACGTATTTGTCCAAAGCCTCAGAAAATACAACACCAAGGGTGAATCCTGATGTAATCGTGATGTAACCACAGACTTGGCATGATGCCAACGTGTCCATGCAGGTTCATCCATTGTAACATGCAGTCCATCAGGCAGGAATGGGGGGTGGTGGTGGGTTGTGGTGTGTAGGGGCAGCAGATGTATAGGAAATCTCTAGTGCCATGCTCAGTCGTTAAACTGTGTCCAACTCTTTGCAACCCCATGAACTTTAGTCCACCAGGCTCCTCTGTCCATGGTATTTTCCAGACAAGAATATTGGAGTGGGATGCAACTTCCTCCTCCAGGGGATCTTCCTGACCCAGGGATCAAACCTGCATTTCCTGCACTAGCAGGTAGATTCTTTATCACTGAGCCACCTGGGAAGCACCACAGGAAATTTCTAACTTTCTCCTCAATTTTGCTGTGAATGTTAAACTGCTCCAAAAATACTACCTTAAATTATTTTCAATTCCTATTTTTATTTGGATTAAAAAAACTGTAAGTGCTAATAAATGAATTCAGCAAAATTGCAGATACAAAATCAACACACAAAAATCAGCTGCATCTCTATAATAACAATGAACAATATTAAAAGATAATTTTTTTAAATTTTCATTTACAAAAGCATCAAAAAATAAAATACTTAGAAATAAATTCAATCAAGGAGGCAAAAGACTAATACACTGAAAACTACAAAACACTGCTAAAAGAAATGGAAAGAGACATTAATGAATGGAAACATCCTACATTCAGGGATTGGAAGGCTTAATATTGTTAAGATGACCATATCGGGACTTCTCTTGTGGTCCAGTGGTAAAGAATGTGCCTTGCAATTCTGAGAACAAAGGTTTGATCCCTAGTTGGGAAACTAAGATTACACATACCAAGGGGCTACTAAGTCCCCGAACTGCAACCTGAGAGCCCACAGGCTGGCCTCAAGCCACAACAGAAGATCCTGCATGACACAACAAAGATCCTGTCTGCTGCAACTAAGACCTAATGCAGGCAAATAAATAAATGAAATAAACATTATAGACAAATAATAAACTTTAAAAAAAGATGACCATATTACCCAAAGTGATCTATGGATTCAATGCAATCTCAGTCAGAATTGCAATAGCGCTTTTTTGCAGAAAGAGAAAAATCCAGCCTAAAATTCATATGGAGTCTTAATGGAGCCCAAGTAGCCTGCTGCTGCTGCTGCTGCTAAGTCGCTTCAGTCATGTCCAACTCTGTGTGACCCCATAGACGGCAGCCCACCAGGCCCCACCATCCCTGGGATTCTCCAGGCAAGAACACTGGAGTGGGTTGCCATTTCCTCCTCCAATGCATGAAAGTGAAAAGTGAAAGTGAAGTCGCCCAGTCGTGTCCGACTCTTAGCGACCCCATGGACTGCAGCTTACCAGGCTCCTCCATCCATGGGATTTTCCAGGCAAGAGTACTGGAGTGGGGTGCCATTGCCAAGTAGCCTAGACAATATTAAAGATGAAGAAAAAAGTTGAAACACTCTCTGATCTAAACACTTCCAACACTACAAACACTATAAACCAACAGTGATCAAACCATGGTGCTGGCACACAGAAAGATAAACAGACCAATGAAACAGAATAGATAGCCCAGAAAGAAACCCTCACACATATGGTCAACTGACTTTCCACAAGGGTGTCAAGACCATTCAATAGGGAAAGAGGTGTCTTTTCAAAACATAGTCCTTGGGAACCTGAACGTGTACGTTCAAAACAAATGAAGCTGGACCCTCACCTTATACATAGGGATTCCCAAGTGGCTCAGTGGTAAAGAATCCGCCTGCCAATGCAGGAGACACAGGAGATTCAGGTTAAATCCCTGGGTCAGAAAGATCTCCTGGAGAAGGAAATGGCAATGTACTCCAGTATTTTTGCCTGCAAAATCCCATGGACAGAGGAGCCTGATGGGCTACAATCCATGGGTGCCAAGGCCATTCCATGGGCAAAGGACAGTCTTTTCAACACATGGTCCTTGGGAAACCTGAAGATCCACAAGCAAAACAAATGAAGCTGGACCCTCACTTTCTACTACATTGAAAAATTAACTCCAAATGGATCAAAGAGCTAAACAATTAAAAATATAAAATTCTTAGAAAACCTAAGGTCAACATAAAACTTTTGGGGAGTTCCTGGGCAGTCCAGTCAGTGGTTAGGATTTTGTGCTTTCACTGCCATGGTCCCAGATTCATCCCTGATTGGGGAACTAAGATTCTGCAAGCCACATGGTGCAGCAAAAAAAAAAAAAAAAGAGAGAGAGAGAAATCATTTGCAAGTCATACATTTGATAAGAAATTAATATTTAGAATATATAAAGAACCTCTTAATACAATAACAAAAAGAAAAAAACACAATTCAAAAAATAGGACTTGAATTTCTCCAAAGAAAACATACAGATGTCCAACAAGTTCAGCATCACTAGTCATTAGAGAAAAGCAAATCAGACACAATGATATTGCACTTCACACCCACTAGGATGGTGTTACTGTGCCTAGTCATACATCCGACATGGAAAACGGGCTCAGATTATGTTTATATACATGCTCAGAGCAACATTACTCACAGTAGCTAAGAGCTGGAAACAACCCAAGTGCTCACCAACAGATGATGGATAAACAAAATGTGGTAAATCCATACAGTGGAATATTATGAAGCCTTAAAAGTGAAGGGAGCTCTGAAACATACTACAACATGGATGAGCCTTGAAAACATTACACTAAGTGAGACAAGGCAGACACATATAAATGATTCCATTTATATGACATACTTAGAATAGGTGAGTTCACAGAGACAAAGTAGAATAAAGTCAACAGGGGTGGGGTGGTGGTGGTGGCGGGTGCACAGTGGGATTGAGTCAGTGTTGAATGAGAATGAAGTTCTGTTGTTAAGGAAAAAAAGTCTGAAAATGGATACTCTTGAAGCTTGTACTATGCTTAGTCACTCAGTCATGTCTGACTCTTTGCAACCCCATGGATTGTAGCCTGCCAAGCACCACTCTCCATGGGAATTCTCCAGGAAGGAATACTGGAATGGGTTGTCAGGCCCTCCTCCAGGGGATCCTCCCAACCCAGGGATAGACCCCAGGTCTCCCGCATTGCAGGTGGATTCGTTACCATCTGAGCCACCAGGCAAGCCCTGATGAAGGTTGCATATCATAAATTTACTTAATGCCACTGAATTTAAAATGGTAAAAAGGCTAAATATTATGTATATTTTAGCACAAAAAGAAAAGGAACAAAGTGCTAATACATCCACAACATGGTGAAACCTGAAAACACACCATTCAGTGAAAAACACGGGTCACCAGAGACCAGGGACAGTGTGATTCATTTCTAGAGCAGACAGATCCACAGAGACAAAAAGCAGATCAGCCCTGCCAGGAGCAGGGGCTGGAGTTACTTCCAGTGGGCAGTTTCTTTGAGGGGTGATGAAAATGTTCCAACATTGGTTTGGTGATGGCTGCAGTTTTGTGAATATAACAAGAACCCCGGAATTATACACTTTAAATGGTGAATTGCTGGGTATGTGAACTATACCTCAGCAAAGCTATTTTTCAAAAGGAAAAGCTATTTCAAGTTACCCTGGGCATTTACTTGTTCCCAGAACACCACTGGGAACAGGTAAATGTCCCAGGCACGTTTCCTGTGTTCCGGTCACTAGCAGTACAGAACTCTGTTATGATTAACAACAGCTGGTATTAATGTCAGATCACACATTCCTTGGAAATGTGATGTTTATTTATATGTCCCTATTTTCTCCAGCCACGAAACTAAAAGACACTTGCTCCTTGGAAGAAAAGTTATGACAAACCTAGACAGCATATTAAAATGTAGAGACATTACTTTGCCAACAAAGGTCCATCTAGTCAAAGCTATGGTTTTTCCAGTAGTCGGGTACAAATGTGAAAGTTGAACCATAAAGAAGGCTGAGCTCTGAAGAATTGATACTTCTGAACTGTGGTGTTGGAGAAGACTCTTGCAAGTCCCTTGGACTGCAAGGAGATCAAACCTGTCAATCATGAAGGAAATAAATCCTGAATATTCATTAAAAGGACTGTTGCTGAGGCTGAAGCTCCAATACTCTGGCCCCCTGATTCAAAGAGCTGACTCATTAGAAAAGACCCAGATTCTGGGAAAGATTGAAGGCAGGAGGAGAAGGGGATGACAAAGGATGAGATGGTTGAATGGCATCACTGACTCAATGGATATGAGTTTGAGCAAGCTCCAGGAGATGGTGAAGTATAGGGAAACCTGGTGTTTTGCAGTCCATGGTCACAGAGTTGGACACAACTGAGCGACTGAAAAACAATTTTCTCCTAATATTAAAATACATCACATTTGGTCAATACTAGTTCTACGTACAGAAAAACCTTGCACATTTGGAAAGAGATTCTATGATATGACTGCTCTACTTTGTGACCCCTGGTCTCAGGTGGGAATAGGCAACTGACAGATCTGTGTATATGATTCCTTAAACATTTCACTGGAGCCCATGGGACTGCAGCACAGGGTCCTGAACCTCTGCTACAGACCGAGCACCTGTGTCCTCCCAAAACCATGTAGTAACCCACCCCAAGGTGAAGAGGTCATGAGGGTGCAGCCCCCATGCACAGGATCAGTGCTCTGACGACAGAGACCCCTGAGAGCCCACAGCCCTCCCCACCTGTGAGAACACTGCAGAAAATGTCCTCTGCCAACTAGCAAGCTCTCAGCAGACACGGGATCTGTGAGTCGCCCGGATGCCGGGTCTTGTTCCAACAGTCTGAACCTTCTAAGGGCAGAACCACCTCATTTCCAAAGTCCCTCTCTGGTCTATAACGTGCTCAGTCACTCAGTCCTGTCTGACTCTGCGACCCCATGTACTGTAGTCCCCCAGGCTCCTCTGTTCACGGGATTCTCCAGGCAGAATACTGGAGTGGGTTGCCATTTCCTGCTCCAGGGGATCTTCCTGACCCAGGGGTTGAACCCACATCCCCTGCATTGCTGGTGGGTTCTCCACCGCTGAGCCAGCAGGGAAGGCCCTGGTCTATAAAGAGAGTGTCCCTATCCGTTGAAAGCCGAATGAGCTAATTCCAACCTTTAGCTCCTTCTCTCCTAGGGACTGACGCCAGGAGCTGACATTCGGCCTCAACACAGCCGCAAGGTCAACCCGCGAGGACTCAAGCTGAACGCACGGCCACCCTGCGCCCACGCTGAGAGGGGAGTGGATGCAGTGCTGGCCTGAGGCCCATGGGCTGGCTCTCTGGGGTCCGAGTCGACCAGGTGCCTCTCCTGTCACCGGTCTCAGCCCTCACTGTCTGCGCCTGCAACCTCACAGGAGTCCTGAGCGGGCGGTGGGCGCGTCCCTCCTGACTGGGCACTGAGCAGCCTCTGCCCTGGTCCCCGCGGCCGCCCCGCCCGCGCCCCACTCCCTGGCCCCCTGCACGCGGGCCTGCTTCTCCTGACAGGGAACCCTCCTGGCTGTTCCCCCTCAGCCGGCCCGAATCTCCAACAGCTTCCCTCAGGCCCCTCGTTTTTCGGGCTCCTCAAAGCCCGTTCCCTCGGGGTGCCTGGGGTCTAGGAGAGCCCTCGAGCCCAAAGTACAGATTCCAGAGGCGGCCGTGACCCGGCCCTCGAGTAAGTCACGGGCCAAGAGAAAAACGGAAATCCAGAGTCAGACCCCAGCGCCCCACAAAACAGAAACCTTTACCTTAAAGCAGAGTGACTGTGAAACCTGGGCACAGGCAGCCCTTCAGTTAGAGCTGGCACAGCTCTAACAGCTCTAACAGCCGTGGTGCCCCACGAGGAGCCGCGAGGCCCCAGGGCTGCGGCGGCCGGGCGTGGGGTCACGTGTGCGGCCACGTCCCCACTCCACGCACTGGGCCCCGGAGAGCGCAAAGCGCACGCGCAGACAAGCTACACCTGCGGGATTCGTAGGCCGTCCTGCTCAACGGGGCGTGTGCAGACCTTTCACGTGTCCTCAAATTGATTTTTAACGTTTTACTTACAGAGGACTGGGTGGTACTGATACACGAATCTCCCTCTTAGCTCTTCCAGGCTGTAGGGAATCTTGTAGCCTATTACTAGAGTGCAGAAAGGAGGGGTGTTATCTCTTTTCTACTTAAGCCTCAATCTTAGGACTGGAAACAGGGCTTCTCAGAGGTCCTGCCTTACTTCCAGCTCTAAGTTTATATCCAACACAAATTCCTACCACTGTTCCAGGGGTATGCCCTGTGTTCAGTTGTGAACAACTCTTTGTGACCGCATGGACTGTAGCCCGACAGGCTGCTCTGTCCATGAGATTTCCCAGGCAAGAATACTGGAGTGGGTTGCCATTTCCTCCTCTGGGGGATCTTCAGATCCAGGGATGGAACCAGCATCTCATGCATTGGCAGGCAGATTCTTTACCACTTACCACCTGGGAAGCCTGGTACTGATGTACCACCTCTGAATTCCTGGTCTAGTTTTATCAAGGACTGAACACATAGCATTCTCTGATTTTCCAGGCACTCTTGTTGCGTAGAAGAGTGAGCCATGTCTCTGACCTCTGGGTGGTATCTGCCCCTGGCAGTGTTTCCTAAGAAGACTTGAAGTACCCACAGCTCTCTGCCTCACCTTACCTGCTTTCCTTGGAAATCATGACTGGTAGAACCTTCCTTTCTAGCATACCCAGGACAGAGGTGTAAGCAGAATCAACCCATACGTAACTCATGGCAGTGTATTGTAAAGACAGACACAGCATAGTTAGAAAGGATTCACTTAGATTCCGGCGTTTCCAACTGGAAATTCTAAGATCCTTCAGTTGGATCACATATCAAATTTTAAAATAAGCCCACATTCAAATAATGGCACCACCACTGTGTGGTACTGGACAAGAGGCAAGCTTTCCAAGCACTGGGGACTTTTCTGTGAAAAGGAGGGAAGTAGACCGACACCAATCCACTCCAGTACTCTTGCCTGGAAAATCCCATGGACAGAGGAGTCTGGTAGGCTACAGTCTATGAGGTCGCAAAGAGTCAGACACGACTGAGCAACTTCACTTTCAGACCAAAACCAAACAGCCTGACTGAGCAGTGTGCCCCTAGTGGGCAAAGGCAGCTCTCTGCTCTGCTTTACCTGCAAATGCTAAGGAACTGTCCAGTCTGCAATCCTGAACCACATTCTCATGGAAATGAACCAGCCTGTCCTGAAACTATACCTCTACCTTTTGAATTGTCTGCATCATACTTAAAACAACTAATTCATCTTGGTAACACCTATAAATTAAAACAATGAAAAACTAAGCCACTACCTGTTTTAACTCTGGTCTGGTCACATAAGCTATTATTAGTCTTCTACTAAAACATGAGAATCAGCAATGATGCTATGAATGAATTTGTTTTCCTACAACTGAACTCAATGACCATTTTAATTTGCAGAAAGATAGGTTTCCATGTGTGTTTTAACCAGTGTTGTGGACTATGTCCCTGCAAAACGTATCTGCTGAAGCCTTTACTGCCAATGTGACTGCTTGGGAACACAGCCATTAAGGCCGTTATTAAGGTCCTACAAGGTCCTAACGGTGGAGCCCCAGCTGACAGGACTCCTGGCCTAATAAGAAGAGAGACAGGAGCAGGAGGGCAGAAGCCCTGAGGTCAGGTGAGGAGAGGGGAAGCGGCTTTACCAGGATCCAGCCCCGCTGACCCTGAGCCCAGATGGCCAGCCTCCAGAATGAGAAGCAGACACCCGCGCTAGAGCCCTGGCCTGGCCTCTTCTGGCAGCCAGGGCAGCTGAAAACAGAGGAAAAGAAGCACAGATATACGCTGATGCACTATCACTCTGCCTGGGAATCCATGAAACACTGCTTCAGCCAATTATGTATGAAGAACAAACAAGACTCAGAAAGAATAAATTTTCAATTCAAAAGATACGATCAATTTTATCATTTTCCAAATTATTCAGTTCCATCAATGTTGTGCCCAAATAACTATAAAACAAAAAATCATCTGAAAAGAAATCCGTGTTTCTGTCACCAATAAAACAGCTCTCCATAGGCATTAAGATCAGTGTTTCTCACATTCTGATTTAAAAGGACAAAATGCATTGCCTAGGGCTGGTGGAAGCTTCATGGCCAGCCCCAGGACGTGTTTTGGACAGCAGAAGACACCAGCCCTCCTGTTGACCTGTGGACGGAGCCCTGCGGGGCTCACACACAGCACTTCTGACCAGAATCAGAGGAAGCCATGCTTCACTCCGGTGTGGCTCATCCACAACGGTGACAGGGCATCTCTGTGGTCATCTCCAAAATCATCACAAAGCATCATCACCCAAGACCAAACCTGGAAAGGAGGTGGTCTGTAAACAAACGAGCTCATAGCATGTGAAAATGAAACAGTGAGATGAGAGTTTCCGAAAGGTGGTTTGATCCAAATAAAGTAGATGGATGCCATGTTCTGATTTTTTTTACCATGTCAGGGAAAGAACACTTAATATGAGATCCATTCGAGGTCCAGCACAGCACTGACCACCAGTGGGACACGGGGGCAGCAGAGCTCGGAGCTCATTCACCTGCTGAACTGGGGAAAACACACAAGTCTCTTCACTGTCGCTGCCTTAGAGATATTTTAGCATGGGGGTGGGGAGCACCGTAAGACAAGAGGAGGGTGGGCTCGACTTTCAGTTCCTGTCCCACCACCTACCAGCTACTCGGACCTGACCAAGTCACCTCGCCCCTGCACTGACCCTTGAACTTGCTGCCCACCTTGTGGGCACAAATGAGCACCACTGCCACTATGACTGCCAGGACAACCAGTACAACTGGGGACCAAGATGCAGGCAGTAACATGGAGACAGAGCCCCCAGAAACTCAGGGCCTGGGGGCCAGGGGGTGTGTGGGCAGGACTGGCCTGACCCCTTCCCGTGCGTGCCCCTCCCCTTCACATGCAGGTGTCCAAACCTTGAATGTCTACGGACACTAAAACGTGACACTTAGGAAGGTGGGAGGGGTCTTGCAGAGAAGCAGCAGGAAAGCGTGTTTCCTAGTGAAAGGAGCGACCTGGGAGGTGAGGAGGCTCACAGAGCACACACACTGAGGACACTGCCCACAGGAACACCAGCCCGGCCAGCGCCCAGCAAGGTGGGGTCAAAGCTGCAGACACAGGACGTGAACAGGGACTTAGGTTTTCAGTACACCGCCTGAAAGACCCACAAAGTTCAAGTTACAGGCAACGGCCCTTTGTCTTTATCATCCTTTATGACTCTAAAAGGCATCCGGGAAGGTCCCCAGTGGGGATGAGAAACGCTGCCCCGGCACCATCAGTGGAACCCTGATGAGCCCAGATGTGCCGGTGTATCACGGCCACTCTGCGCCAGCTCCCCACCAGACAGGGCTGCACATCAGGAAGGCAGGGACCCCATTCAGGACTACAGATCGTCACTCTGGAGGGAGATTACTGTAATGAATGAAAAAAGAGCACAAAACAAAGGAAAATTTATACTTCAACACACCAGTTACACAGCTGTTGTTATTACACCAATAACAACAATACATCGGGGATGCAGAACAATGTGGCTGAGTTACAAGTGAAACTCTTTTTTTGAGGAAGTCATGATCATCAGAGACCACGGGTTTTTCCTGTGTCACTGGCCCCTGGCTCAGTAATCTAGGTTCTGCAGAACAATCATCCCCTGAGCATCCACGGAGCAGCGCTGCTGGCCCGTGAGGGGACAGAGCACACAGGTGAGGGACGCAGACACATCTGTGCCCTGATCCTGCTCTGTGTGCCTCACTGCGGGCTCCACACTCACAATCACCCTGCGAACTAGAACAAGCCTCTCTTTTCAGGTAAGGAAACCAGTACTGAGGACAAGTGACTCATCTGCTATAAGACAGTAAGGGTGAGGTCATAATTAGATTTAGATTTATGTGGCTCCAAACCCATCTTCCTCGCTGCTATGCCACACAAACACACGAGTGTTCCACCAACGAAAAAAAAATCTGCAAATAAATTCAAAACCAGCTCTCAGAGGATCCGAGTATGCAAGCTCCTAAAAGCTGATGGGTTGATTCCAGGGGGTTTCCTTAGAAACAGTGAACTCTGTGAGTTACAGGAGGAGAAAGATGGTCAGGGAAGTGGGGGCAGGTACTGGTGGAGAGTCTTCTAGAAGCAGAGACAGAGGTGGGAAGAAGCTCCTTCTCCATTTTAGGGTGCAGATACTTCACAAATTCAGTTTCATTTTAAATATAACAGGCAAAGTGTGGAGCAGGAGCTGCTGGCGATGCTCCTGAGGATAATTTCTACCTTATATTCTGTGCTTCTGGTCCAAGACGCAGAATCCTATTCCTATTGGCCATTCGGGTGCACTACCATCATTTCAACTGAAATAGGTTTGGATTATTTTCATATCTCCAGGCAAGATGAAGGAAGTACAAGCCCTCTAACAAAACACATTTAATGTATGTGATGGGACATGATGTATTTTATGGACAAAATTTGGGATGACTACAAACATAACTATAACCATAATCTTTAATTATGAGAGATGCTGGAGATCCCTGCAGTGAGACACAAGCAAAAAAACTTCAAAAAATATTAAGAAAATGTATTTTGAAAGCTCTAATATATCAACAATCATGCATTTCAATCCTTTAAAATCTAAGACATAAGAGAAAACATGAAGTGTTATAATCACATCACTTCTTAAAAATCTATACCAGCCACCAGAAAATACCTACAGTTATTATAAACACCGGTGCAGGGTAGAGCTTCCAAGACAGAGAAATCCTTATGTGTTGGCTCTTCCAGCATCAGTAAAACATTTTTAAAAAGTAGTATATTAGGGAATCATATACTCAGCATCTCCCTACATACTTTTTATTATGGTAAAATAGACATGGCATTTACCACATTAACCTCTTTTAAGCACACAATTCAGTGTCACTAAGTACAGATACAGTCACAATGTTGTGCAACCATAAACACTATTTACATAGTTTTAAAAATATTCACAGTAAGGAGGCTTAGCACACACACAAGGAAATATGAACAAACCAGGTACAAGTCCAAATACCTGGGCTTCCGCTCAGGAAACAACAGGAGGTTGGAACAGGTCTTAGGACAGCCCCTCATGTGGACCAGGGACCCCCATCCAGGTCCTAGCCTCTGGACTCGCCATGAGCTGCTAGTCACAGGATCCAGCCTCTCAGGGCTCCCTGCCTCCTCAGAGAGTGATCACCTCAGAGAGTGATCCCCACAAGAGGCAACTTGTGGCTGGGACCCCAAGGGCCTCTGTCCAGAGCTATTTAACAGTGGTGCTCGGACTCCCCAGCCCAGCACGCTGCACTCCCCCCGCCCCACGCTGTGTTTCTGTTCACTGGAAGGTCCATGGCTGGGGACGTATCTGCAGACAAGGTGACAGCTCTGCACCCACCTGGCCCCAGGAGTCCCCTGCATCACTCAGGGTACATGTTTCCCTTCTGCTGGGACCCTGACATGGCTCTGTCCACACCACTGCACTCAGGGACTTTTTAAACCTTCCCACAGAGCACCCAGTTGGACACAGTTCAGAACACGGCTATACTCATAACTCATTAGGCACCAACAGAAAAGCAATGAACTGCCAGTACCTGCCTGCCTGTGGGCAAAGCAGCCTAGGAGACCAGAGTCACCGCAGGGAATTACCACCGAGTGACTGCGGGGACAGATGTATGGCTTCTCTTTGCCCACCTTTACTGAAACATAGGCTTTCCAGGTGGCTCAGTGGTAAAGATCTGCCTGCCATTGCAGGAGACCCAGGTTCCATCCCTGGGCGAGGAAGATCCCCTGGAGAAGGGCATGGCTACCCACTCTAGTATTCTTGACTGGAGAATTCCATGGACAGAGGAGCCTGGTGGGCTACAGTCCATGGGGTCACAAAGAGTCAGACACAGCTGAGCACACACTGAAGTACGGTGGACACACAGACACAACACTGTGAATTTAAGGTCTAGATATGAAGATCTGACACATGTATAAATTGTGAAGTGTTACTTAACAAGTCCTTCACCTCACATGGTTACCACTTCTTGTTGTTGCTGTTGTGATGAGAACATCACTGCTCTAAACTCAGAGCAACTTCAGGTGCATAATACACAACTAACCAGTCACCTAGCTGGATGTCAGACCCCCAGACTTGTTCATCCTATAACTGGAAGCTTTTACCTTTGGCCAACACAGGGGCCTCGGGCAACCACCATTCGATCCTTTACTTCTAAGAGCTCAACTGGTTCTATTCTAGTTTTCTTTTTTTAATCCCACATATAAGTGAGATCATACCATACTGATATTTCTCTGACATTTCACTTAACATAACGCCCTCAGGTTCCATCCCTGTTATCACAAAAGGCAGGATTTCCTTCTTTTTAAAGGCTTATTGATATTCCATCGGGTATGTATACGCTGTGTATATATAACCATTCATCCATCAGTGGACGTTTAGTTTGTTTCTATCCTGGCTTGTAAATAATGTTGCAATGAGCAAGGCAGTACAGACATCGCCTTCAGATAGTGATTTAATTTCCTTTGGATATATAACATACCTTCTTTTTAAAAATTTTTCTAAAATGTATACAGGTACCAATATATTTTTTAAAATGTTTTTAAGAGTATTACCAAATTACTAAGATATTTAGGCTTTTAAATGAATGAAGAAATACTACTATATTCCTTAGCTGTTATTACCCAAGAGTGTAAGGCTTTTAACATTAACATTCCATGCTGTTACTTTTTAAAAAGTTGGCCCACCCTTGTTATTCTTGTTGTTCAGTCACTAAGTCTTGTCTGACTCTCTGCAACCCCATGGACTACAGCACGCCAGGCTCCTCTGTCCTTCACTATTAAATTTTTTTTTGCTCAAATTCATTTCCATTGAGTCGGTGATGCTATCCAACCATCTCATCCTCTGCCACCCCTTTCTCCTCCTGCCCTCAATCTTTCCCAGCACCAGGGTCTTTTCCAACGAGTTGGCTCTTTGCATCAGGTAGCCAAAGTCTTGGAGATTCAGCATCAGTCTTTCCAATGAATATTCAGAGTTGATTTCCTTTAGGATTGACTGGTTTGATCTCTTTGCTGCCCAAGGGACTCAGGGCCCTACAGAGTCCAGGGACCTACAGAGGCCCTGAGGCTTACCCCTAACATCTGTGCAGACTCCCAGTTCGCTGACCAGGAGCAAATCTGCTCCCCCTGCAGTGGAAGCATGGAGTCTTAACCATAGGACCTCCAGAGAAGTCCTGTGTTCACTCATTTATCCTTAATAACACAACCCCTGAGTTTAAAGATTTGTCAACATGGTGGCAAAATAACATAAAATTTACTATTTAAACCATTTTTTGTAAGTGTATAATTCGAGGGCCTTAATTATATTCATGATGTCCTACAATTAGCTGGATTGTTTCCAAAATGTTTCAACAGCCTGAAAAGAAACTCTGTGCCCTGTAACCCTCTCTCTCTCCCCCAACCCAGCCCCTGACCCCTGTGTTATACTCTGTCTCTGAGTTTGCCTGTTCTGAGTATTCCACATAGTTCAGTTCAGTTCAGTCAAGTCAATCGTGTCCGACTCTTTGCGACCCCATGAATCGCAGCACACCAGGTCTCCCTGTCCATCACCAACTCCCGGAGTTCACCTAAACTCATGTCCATTAAGTCGGTGATGCCATCCAACCATCTCATCCTCTGTTGTCCTCTTTTCCTCCTGCCTTCAATCTTTCCCAGCATCAAGGTCTTTTCAAATGAGTCAGCTCTTCACATCGGGTGGCCAAAATATTAGAGTTTCAGCTTCAACATCAGCTTCCTTCCAATGAACACCCAGGACTGATTTCCTTTAGGATGGACTGGTTGGATCTCCTTGCAGTCCAAGGGACTCTCAACAGTCTTCTCTAACACCACAGTTCAA
Source organism: Bos grunniens (assembly GCF_055505025.1). NCBI lineage: Eukaryota > Metazoa > Chordata > Mammalia > Artiodactyla > Bovidae > Bos > Bos grunniens. Next base: position 1,737,707 of record NC_141191.1, on the reverse strand, counting down.
AAGCATCAATTCTTTTGTGCTCAGCTTTCTTTATAGTCCAACTCTTACATCCATACATGATTACTAGAAAAACCATAGCCTTGACTAGACGGACCTTTGTTGACAAAGTAATGTCTCTGCTTTTGAATATGCTATCTAGGTTGGTCATAACTTTCCTTCCAAGGAGTAAGCATCTTTTAATTTCATGGCTGCAGTCACCATCTGCAGTGATTTTGGAGCCCAGAACATAAAGTCAGCCACTGTTGGAACCATCTAATATCTGTACTTCTGCATCTGACTTACTTCATTCAGCACACTGTTTTCCAGACCCATCATCCTGTAGCAGTGTCAGACTGCATCTTTTTCAAGGCTGAATAATATTCCACTGTACAGATAGACCACATTCTTTATCCCTTTATCACCCATAGGCAGTGGGGTGTTCTACCTTCTAGCAACTGTGAATAAAGGTAGGACAGTGGCATGTGAGTCCCAGTTAGAGTTGCTGTTTTCAGATCACTTAAGTGCATCTTAGGAGTGGAACTGCTGGGTCACAAGGTATTTCTGTGGACTTTCTGAAGGTCTGCCAAGCTGTGTGCCGTATTTTCCATTCCCACCAGCAAAGTATGAGGGTTCCAGTTTCCCCACATCCTGACCAGAACTTATTTTCCTTTGCTTTGTTTTGGGGTTTTCAGTTGTTCTTGGTTCGCTTATTTGTTTTTGCCATCCTGGTAGGTGTGAAGTGATGTCTCTTTGTAGATTTGATTTGCATTTTCCTAATGACTAATGATGTTGAGCATCTTTTCATGTGTGTTGACCATTTTATATCACCTTTGGAGAAATAGTGATTACTGTCCTTTGTCCATTTTTAACTGGGTTGGGTTGTTTGTTGTCTTGTGGCTGAGTTGCAGGATTTATACATCCTGAATATTAAACCCTTACCAGATATGTGATTTGCCAATATTCTCTCATGTTCATGGACTTTCTTTTACTCTATTGATGATGCTTTTTTTGCACAAAAGTTTTATAATATAAACAAGGCTATATATATATATATATATATACACACACACACATATATACACAGACACACACATACAGATGCTTTACTAAGTCACTAGAGAAGATATATATATACATGTGTGTGTGTGTGTGTATATAGTTTTCTTCTGTTACCTGTATTTCTGGTCCTGTATCTAAGAAACCATTGCCATACCAACAGTATAAAAAATGTGTTCCTATGTTTTCTTCTAAGGGTTTCAGCTCTTCCAGTGTTTGATCCATACTGAGTTAATGTCTGTATGTGGTGTGAGGTAGGGGTCTAGATTCACACTTGTGCACGTGGACATCCCATTTTCCCAGCATCAATTGTTGAAGGCACTAGTTTTTCCCCACTGAATAGACTCGACACTCCTGTCAAAAATCAGTTGCTATTCCCTGTTTTTATATGGGCCATAAGCTAAAAATGGTTTTCACATTGTTACATGACTTTAAGAACCAAAATAATAATGTTTCATGACATGTGAAAACTATATAGAATTCAATTTTCAGTATCTATAAAGTTTTCTTGGAATATGGCAATCTGTATTCATTTATGTGTGGCCAGGGCTATTTTCAGAAGATAATGGCAGAGATGAGAAGTGCAAGACAGATGAAATGACCTGAAAAGCCTGAAATATTTATTATCCGACCTTTTATAGAAGTGCGCATATTCCTGCTTTAGGATGAATACTGCCTTTCCCAGCTTACCTTGAAGATAGGAATGACCATTGACTAAATTTCATAAGGTAAGATGGTAGCAGAAATGTTGTGTGACCCCTAAGACAGGTGCTTAATAATAGGGAGTGCTTAATAATAGCCCTTCTTAGTGCTGGGTGGAAAGTTTATATGATGACTGGCGTCCACCTTGGCGTGTGAGACAAGACCCAAGTTGAAAGAGGCAGAGCAACAAGCTAGAGGACGTCCATATCCGTGATGCTGAAGGAACGTCCACAGGGCCATGCATGCTCCCAGGTTGGCCTTTGTTTATATATACATACATACATACGTATATATATATATATATATATATCTATATATATCTATCTTTAACTCACTGTTATTTCAGGATCTTTTTTAGATGTGTTAGAACCTAACCTACACTGAAATTCATCTGCCCCTAAGAGCTGCTGTATTGCAATGTCATTTAAGTCAATCAAGTCAAATGCCATGCTTTTGGCAAATGATTCGTTTGTTCCCAGCACAATATCTCAACAGAAACTTCCTCTACCAACTGGGGGACCCAACTGTTATAGAGCTACTGGGTGAATAATGTCTTTCATTTTTCCAGCCACTGTGTAACAGGCTTAAGAATATTCTCAACAAACTACATATATACCAAAGGAAAACAAGGTCTTTACCAAACACAGTACTTAAAATGTATCAATTATCAAATCATCTTAGTCATAGAAGGACTAGCTGAAAATCTTCTAGTCCATGTTACCAATTTTTTTTTTTTGCATTGAATTATATAAACGTATACACAAAAATCCTTATATAAAATGCAGGTAAAAATAGACAAACTTGTACTGAAGCTGGGGTGGGGGGACAGATGTGAGTGCCACCCACTCCCCCTAATTTTCAAGTTCTTTCTGCAATACAGGCATAGTTCAGAGACACTAGGAGCTGTGGGGTGAGGTCTCAGACCACTGCAATGAAGTGAATCACATGAAATTTTGGTTCCCCAGTGCATGTAAAAGTTGTCTGCAAACTATACTGCAGTCTGTTAAGTATACAACAGCATTATGTATAAAAAAATTATACATAATTAAAAAGTACTTTACTGCTAAAAAGACATGCTGAACCTTCAGCAAGTTGTAATATTTTTGTCAGTGGAGGGTCTTGGCCTTGATGTTGATGGCTGCTGATGGATCAGGGTGGTGGAAGCTGCAGGTTGGGGTGGCAATTTCTTAAATTAAGACAACAGCGAGGTCCACTGTATTGATTGACCCCTTCCTTTCACGAACAATTTCTCTGCAGCAGCAACATTGTCTGATAGCATTTTATCCACAGCACAACATCTTTCAAAACTGTGGTCAATCCTCTCAAGCTCTTCTGTTGTTTTATCAACTAAGTTTACTGAGTAGTCTAAGTCCTCTTGTCGTTTCAACCACCTTCACAGCATCTTCACCAGGAGTAGATTCAAACTACTACTTTTGCTCTTTGCTCATCCATAAGAAGCAACTTCTCATCCTTCAGGTTTTATCATGAGATGCAGCAGTTCAGTCCCATCTTCAGACTCCACTTCTGATTCTAGTTCTCTTGCTGTTTCCACCACATCTGCAGTTCCTTCCTCCACTGAGGTCTTGAACCTCCACAAAGTCATCCATGAGGGAGGGGTGGAACCAACTTCTTCCAAACTCTTGTTAGTGTTGATATGTTTTCCCCTTCCCATGAACCACAACTGTTCTTAACAGCACAGAGAATTGTGAATCCTTTCCAGCAGATTTTCAGTGGACTTGATTTGATTGCCCAGTGACTTATTAGAGGAGTCACTATCTATGGTATACAGTTTTAGCATTATGATATGTGTTTCTTAAATAATAAGACTTGAAAGTAGGAATTCCTGATTGATCTGTGGGCTGCAAAATGGATGTTGTGTCAGCAGCCACGAAAACAACATTCATCTCATTGTCCCTCTCCATCAGAGCTCCTGGGTGAGCAGGGGAATTGTCAGCAACCGGAATAATTTGAAAGGAACATTTTTTTCTGAGCAGCAGGTCTCAACAGTCGGCTGAAAATATTCAGCAAACCATGTTGTAAACAGATGTGCTGTCATCCGGGCTTTGCTGTTCCATTTACAGAGCACAGGCAGAGTAGATTTAGCATAATCCTAAGAGCCCTAGGATTTTCAGATGGTCAAGGAGCACTGGCTTCAACTTAGAGTCACCAGCTACATTAGCTCCTAACAAGAGGGTCAGTCCTGTGAAGCTTTGAAGCCGGGTATTGACTTCTCCTCTCTCACTATGAAGGTCCTAGATGGCATCTTCTTCCAATAGAAGGGTGTTTCATCCACCTTGAAAATCACTAATTCTAGATCTGGATAACTTGCTGCAGCTCCTACATCAGCACCGGCTAGAAAACTGACTGGCCCACAACATGCAGATGAGTTTTACGAACTCGTCGTAAAACAGAACAGCTTGAGCTCAGGATCAGCGCCAGGCCAGACGGCACTCGAGGACTCCATAGTTACCATCTTGTTAATATTGTCTCAGAAGATACAGTAATGGATTTTAGATGAAACTGAGAGTTCTTTTTTAAACACCACAGTGACAAATATATATAATAAGTGTTTAGGTCAGTTTTAATCTCATCAAAGGAAATACGTAAACTACTGAGTAAGTGTTTAAAAGGTGCTGTGAAGGAAGTCATTGTCTAAAGAGGACCTAAAATGAAACTGCAGCCCCACACTGCACGCTGCTGCTCAGAGGCCACGTCCAGGCCCTCCAGGCAGAGGGAGCTGCTCGCTCCCCTCAGAAGGCCGGGAACTGTGTGCAGACAAGAGTTCTGACAGCGGATTCCCGGAGGACAGGACCAACACTCAGTGTCACCTAACATGGTGTTGTTCAGTCGCCTAGTGGTATCAGACTCTTTGTGACCCCATGGGCTGTAGCCCACGAGGTCCTCTGACCATGGATTCTCCAGGCAAGAACAGCGGAGTGGGTTGCCATGCCCTCCTCTAGGGGATCTTCCAAACCCAGGCATTGAATCCATGTCTCGAACCCAGGTATCCCACGTTACAAGCAGATTCTTTACCATCTGAGCCACCAAGGAAGCCCTCATCTAACATACTTACACCCTAACTTAGATGGGGAAGTGGGCAGACACAACGTACCATGGGAATGAAGGCGCGGTCCTGTGAGAAGCCAGGGACGTTGCCAGGACGGCTGGACAACTCTGGTACTGCGAGAGCCCTGCTTTACTTGCGAGCCGGTTCCTTTCTGCTCCATCCTCCCTGTTATGTTAAACAAGGAGATTATCGGCTGAAGTTCAGCACCGCGATAAGGAAGGTTTCTGTTTCCACTGCCCTGACTCTTGTCAGCCTTTTCCAGGTCCACGGCAGGCACGGGGTTACTGCGAGTTCCGCGTGCACGAGGCACTTCTGCGTGTCCTGGGGAGGGACGCCCAGCTCCCCGCCAGGCAGGCTCACCCCCTCTTCAGCAGCGCTGATGCTGGACGGGGCCTGACCTGACGCCAGCTGTGCCTCTCCAGATCACCTGGCCCATCCTCTATGTGTTCATCTCCATAACCATCTCTCTTTCTTCCCAGATCCTTTCAGACAATCTCTCCCAGGAACAGCCTCAAAGGTAGGGACCCCCGGCCCAACATGACCCACTTCAAGGTGCCACGTCCATGCCACTCCCTTGGGAGGTTCTCCCCTTCACCAGGAGGACAGCACGGCCCATTTCAGCCCCTCGGATTCAGGCAGCACTACTCATAAATTCCCTGAGCAGAGGGCCCTTTATCCCCCTGTGCAAAAAGGGTTATCTGAATATGGTAACACTGCAATTGGCTTAAATAAGAGGTAACTCTCTAAAAACTAGGTTTCTCAAATCAGTATAATAGAGGGCCAAGGCAGGGGATGTTTCCCCAGAGCTGGGGGTGGGGGTTGTGGGCCCTCCCAGCCTCTGTGTCCAGAGCTGGTCTTCCCACTGCTCCTACCCCCCATCCCCATGCTCCCTGAACATCAGACCCCTGATTCCCAATTCCCCAAACTAGTGGTCTTCGTGATTTTTCTCAAGCACCCTTTGAAAATTTTTAAATGACTACTAGAGCATTGCAAATTATTTAATTCCTAGAATAGCATATTGACTGCCATTAAATGAAAGCGCTCCCCAGTTCTTCTGTATGTATCCAGTGGCTTCAAAATGACTATATCTGTTCGGGGGCCACCATGCTCCAGGCTGCCTGCTGTGATACTGAGGCTGAGCAGACCGAGCCCCACAGACAGACTGTGCTCCTGGCAGGGGGCAAGTCCAACTCTGAGCTGTGTGTGAACCAAGCAGTTAGAAATTTTACACTGTTTCTTTTACGCCTTCAACTCTTAATTCCACTCCATTTACCCCAAAGGATTTCATCCTAAAGTAATATACTTTACGCTTGAAAGTTTTTATTGATCATCACTTCATTCTTCCCTGCAACAAAGAAATGTATGTGAATTGAAATAAGGCATCCTGTGACCATGAGGTTCCAAGTGTTTTACAGAGATATTGCAAAATTTTTTAAAATTTAATTTATTTTAATTGGAGGCTAATTACTTTACAATATTATATTGGTTCAATACAGGATCCTTGGGGCTGGTGCAAATTTTTATTAACAATTTTAAACATACAGATTAAACTTTCACCACTTTCACAATAGAGTTCTTTTAAAAAATGTTTACATTAATTAGTACAACTTCTTGCTATACTGAAACCGGGTCCAGCATACTTCTGTTCTCTGTTTTACCTGCTGAGATTTAAGCATGAGAAACCTTTTTCACACAGAGACCCGAGCCACTGATTCCCAGAAAGTGTTACAGCAAAGTCACGGCAATCTTCCATCCAAAACCACATTTGATGATCCACCAGATGACAATGTGAGGGGTCCTCCTCAGGTCTGGTGGAGAAAGAAAAACTCTGGACCACCTGACTGGCACCAGGACACGGTGCCCAGCCCCTAGTGCCAGCCTCTCCCCTCCCACCCTTGTCCTGAGCATCCCCTAGACATGGACGCACCCTTTCCCCAGGGTCTTTGCAGGGGCCAGGGTGGTGTATCGTGAGGACAGAGATGGGATGAGAACACTGAGGAGTGGAGCCCCCGAGCCTCGGGACCAGTATTAAGGAGAAAGGGAAGCCGCATCATACTGTGTTGTCTGTAAGGAAAGGTCACGCACAGGTCAAAGACATGCACATTCACACATGGGAGGACGACTGTCCACCTCCATCACTAGCATGCCTGCTTGGGATCAAAGCGACACGTTCACCACAGGAGACGTCACAGGTCTTCCTACCACCATCGGTCCCCGCACTCTGCTCCCCCAGCATCCTTAGGTCTACTTGTGAAATGCGAAAACACACACGCAGACCTTTCAGGAAAAGGGCTTAAGAGAGACAGGAAAACAGTAACCTTAGTGAACTTCTGGCCAATGTCATTTAATAATGCCAGAGAATCCTACTACTTTTCAAACTGAAACGTGGTTCACGTCTGACTTGAGGCACTCAAGTATTTAATTTACTAGGCTTCTCTTCCTTCTGAGACCTCACCACCCCGCCAAGTGACTGCCAAGGGCTCTGTGGAGAAGGAAATCTATGAATGTGAAAGAAGCAGGTGCTGGAGTATCGCGTGTAGTGCCGCATGGAGGGAAAGTGCTGCTGAGGACGCAGAGTCGAGGAGGTGACGAAGCAGGCAAGAGCCAGGACACGAGCCCGGCTGCCCAGGGATGCCTGGGTCCCAGACGGCTCACGGGGCAGAGGGACCCAGGAAACTCAGTGACCGCATCGTCCTCACACCCCTTCATGCAAGATGCCCAGCAGCCTGCCCGCAATCCACTGGGAAAATCGGAACTTCTTTGCTTCAAAACCAGAATTGATTTGCTCTAAATGAAGACCTGAACTCTGCATTTAGAACTTCTCCAGCAACACAGCCAGCTCTGTGTCCAACCGCCCCGAGGAGAAGCCCACCTGGTGACCAGCTCCACCTCCAGACACAGAACCAGAGCCACAGTGACAGAAAAAGTGAAAGAGACATTGCAGGAAATAGAGTAAAAGGAAAAACCGAGCAAGTTAGTCTCCACAGAGAAATCTGAGAAGATTCAGGGCCATGAAAAAAGAAACAGAGCAAAAAGAAGTCTTAGAAACTGAAAATTGCTGAGAATAAAATGTTGATAGAAGACAGTATTGATAAAATTTACCAGAAAGTAATATAAAAATATACAAAAGATGCAAAAGTACATAATAGAAAAGACATAGGACATTAAGAGTCTATCTGGGGCAGGTCCTACATCTGAAGAAGAAGAGTTTCAGAAAGATACAAGAGAAGAGAAAAGAAAGGGAAAAATAACAGAATAGATGGTAATAGAAACTGAAGGTAATAGATTATCAAGGACATAGTACATGAGAGTTTACCAAAGCCAGGATCACATAATTTCAGACCAAAAGCATCCACGTGGCCCAGCATTTTGACTGAAACAGGGAAAAACCTACACCCATGTATGTGAATCTTTAGAACACAAACATAAAAGAAAGCTAAAAATGTCCAGAAAGAAGTCAGTTATAGCAAAGGAAGCAGAACTGGACTTTCCACACTAAATTACAGGAAACAATGGGAAAAGGCCTTCAAAATTCTCAGACAAAATTATTTTGACCCTGGAATTCAATACCCAGCCAAACTTTCACACGTAATGAGGGCAGCATTTCTGATGCGCAAGACCAGAAAAGTTATCTTCTACTCTTATTTTCTCAGGAAATTATTTGAAGACATGCACCAACCAAAGGAAGGTAAAAGTCGAGACAGAGAAAGACAAGATCTTTGAGGAACTGTAGGTCAAAACAGCCAAGAGAAGAGTTAAAAGGTGAGGCTGCACTTCACACCCAGAAAGCACTTGGTTCTGAAAAAAATCAGAACAAAGATCCTGGAAGAAAACCTCCGGCCTGCCAGTCAGGTGGTGAAGGACCAAGGAGGGTGGTTCTCTCTGAGCAACGCCCCCTGGAGCATTTACAACGACTCCAAAAGGCTATGTTCCGTCTTCAGCTCATAGCAGAAGCAGGAAAATTAACTATGATTTCTAAACAGAACTTAAATGGACTCACCCTTGACAAATGCTGCTGAAAGTGACTGAGTGAGTGGTGCTGATGCCTCACAGCACAGAATGGATGTCAAGTGACACCACCAGAACCAACATAATAAGGAAGAAGGTGGAACTTATCCATGAAAGCTAATGAGTCAGCAGAGAGAAGAACCCAGCAGGAGTAACCGGGTTATACGGAGGGAAGGGGAAGACACAGTAAACAGTCAACAATGACTGGAGTAGGTTAATTAGGAGACATGGAAATCATCTGTGAAGACCTGAAAGTACATAGTAAAAAGTGAGTCACACAATGAAACTTCTGTGGGACACTATAATGATGAATACATGTCATTATACACTTGTCCAAACCCACAGAATGGACAACAGCAAGAGAGAATCCTAATGTGAACCACGGGCTCTGGGCAGCGGTGACGCGTGTATGGAGCTTCATCAGTTGTAAAGATGCATTGCTTGGCGGGAACGTTCATGACGGGGGGCGGTGTGCACGGCAGGACAACAGTATGGTATGTGAGAAATCACCTGCCTTCCTCTTAACGTTCTGTGAACCAAAAACTGCTTTGAAATATAAAGTCTGTTTAAAACTAGTTACCACTAATTCTCCTGGGCCTGGGACTGAAAGAGGTGGAGCAAGACCCTGCTGATGTTTACTTTGTACTGTTTGGGGCTTCCCTGGTGGCTCTGCCTGCAATGCAGGAGACCTGGGTTCGATCTCTAGGTTGGGAAAATCCCCTGGAGAAGGGCATGGCAACCCACCCCAGTATTCTTGCCTGGAGAATCCCATGGACAGAGGAGCTTGGTGGGCTACAGTCTATGGGGTTGCAAAGAGTCAGACATGACTGAGCAACTAACACATACTTTCCACTGTTTGCCCATAGGTTCAGTTCAGTTCAGTCGCTCAGTCATGTTTGACTCTTTGCAACCCCATGAATGGCAGCACGCCAGGCCTCCCTGTCCATCACCAACTCCCAGAGTTCACCCAAACTCATGTGCATCGAGTCGGTGATGACATCCTGTCATCTCATCCTGTCATCCCCTTCTCCTCCTGCCCCCAATCCCTCCCAGCATCAGGGTCTTTTCCAATGAGTCAACTCTTCACATGAGGTGGCCAAAGTATTGGAGTTTCAGCCTCAGCATCAGTCCTTCCAATGAAACCCAGGACTGGTCTCCTTTAGGATGGACTGGTTGGATCTCCTTGCAGTCCAAGGGACTTGCAAGAGTCTTCTCCAGCACCACAGATCAAAAGCATCAATTCTTCAGCACTCAGCTTTCTTCACAGTCCAACTCTCACATCCATACCTGACCACTGGAAAAACCATAGCCTTGACTATGTTGCTGCTGCTGCTAAGTTGCTTCAGTCGTGTCCGACTCTGTGTGACCCCATAGACGGCAGCCCACCAGGCTCCCCCATCCCTGGGGTTCTCCAGGCAAGAACACTGGAGTGGGTTGCCATTTCCTTCTCCAATGTAGGAAAGTGAAAAGTGAAAGTGAAGTCGCTCAGTCATGTCCGACTCTTAGCGACCCCATGGACTGCAGCCTACCAGGCTTCTCCGTCCATGGGATTTTCCAGGCAAGATTATGTTAAGTATGTGCAAATATTGCTTTAAGACATATGTAAAGATATATATTAAAAGTAATTAGTTTTTAAATTTTTATTAAATAACAAACCTGAGATGCAAGAATAAGGAGATAGAGTTGAGAGTTTCCTCCTACTAAAGAAAATTCTTCATTATTACTTCAAAGTGTATATAGAAAGTACAGACGTAGTACTGAGTTTTTATTTGAAGGAAATACTAAGAAGACTTTTGATACAGGTGACACCCGGTTACAGCATCCTGCCTCCTGTCCCTGCCTGGCACCATGGGCCTCAGACCTGAGACACCCATTCATCCCAAACCTGCCTTGAAACCTCCAACACCTACAGGTCCAGGCTTTCATCAGACCAGCTTTATAACAGAGATATCAAGCTGGACTTCCCAGGAGGCGCTAGTGATAAAGAACCCTCCTGCCAATGCAGAAGACGTAAGAGACACGGGTTCAATCCCTGGGTGTGTAAGACCCCTTGGAGGAGGGCATGGCAACCCACTCCAGTATTCTTGTTTGGAGAATCCCATGGACAGAGGTGCCGGGCAGGCTATAGTCCATGGGGTCGTAAAGAGCTGGACACGACTGAAGTGATTTAGCCCGCACAACAACAGAGAGGCAGCCTGCTTTGCTTTTCTCGTGGGGTCTTGTCTGGCTTTGGTGTCGGGGTGATGCTGCTGGCCTCATAAGATGAGTTTGGAAATGTTTCACCTACTTCCATTTTTAGAAAATTTTAAGAAAGAGCTGGTTGAGTTCTTCGAGTACCTGGTAGAATTCAGCCATGAAACCATCTGATCCTGGACTTTTCTTTGCTGGTAGGTTGTTGATTCCTGATTCAATCTCCTTATTGTTAAAGGTCTGATCTGGCTATTTCTTCTCAATTCAGGCCTGGCAGATTGTATGTTTCTTAGAATCTATCCATTTTCTTCTAGGTTGTCCAATTTGTTGGCGTAGAATTATTTTTTTTTAAATCCCCAATGATCCTCTTATTTCTAGGCATCCATCATAATATCTCCTCTTCTACTTCTGATTTTACTGACTTGAGTCTTCTGCCTTTCATCCGCTGGCCTAGCTAAGGGCTTATCAAGGGTGGCACCTGTCTTGGAGGACTTGGGAGGACGTGCCCACATGGCATATGCCATGCTGACTTAGCAGGGGAACAAGAACCCCTACTGTCTCTACAACAAGGTTGGAAAATAATGATCACAGTATAAGTAACCTAGATACAATCTTGATGAATAATTAAACCCAGAGAACTACAGAGGAAGAGAAATGGATGTTTATAACTTGAACAACCAGAATCATCTACTCCAGTTCCGTCCACGCACATGGACTGTGAAAGCCAGAGTCAGTGAGCTGCTTGGGGAGGTGGGGACCAGGAGGAATGAGGGGCTGGTGTGCTTATGGGCTGTCAGCAGAGTGATTGATCGGTTGTAAGTAAATAACCTCAACATGGGAAGCATTAGTTAACATAACCAGAAGAGGTGAGTGGTTTCTGTGCCCAAAAAACACACAGCCATCTTCGCTATGAGCCCCCTGCCCCACCTGGAGCGGGAAGCGTGGACAGACAACAGAGGGCAGCAGGGCTGTGCTGAGACGGGGCCGAGCGTGTGCTTGCAAAGAGAAGACCCCACACAGCCCTGCAGGAGCCAGACCCGCCGTAAGGTCACTAGGAAATTTAAGCCAGCCCCCCACCCATCTGCTCACTGTCCCCTTGATGGTGCTGAGGGAGGTGGGCCTGGTCCCACGCCCCATGGGGAACACCCATTAAGGACAAAGCCATCAAGGCTAGAGCCTTGAGAGAATCCTGGAAACTCACATTTTCTGAAAGTTCCCAGTTCAGCCTGTGAACTTCTGATGTGTTCAGAGGACAAGTTGTTTCATTCTCTCTAACAAAAATGCTCACAGATAGTATCTTTAAACAATAAAAATAAAAGACATTCTAATAAAAAGTCACAGATTGTTAGATGTAAATGAAGAAAATTTGGAAAGTGATTCAAAATTGCTTTGCCATAAATATGGGCTATGCAGAGTTACTTATAAATATAGCTCTCTGTATGGTAAAAAATGCTTTCACTATGAGTGTGCAAACAGCACTCAGGAGCAGGGCAGAGCTGACCATGGGGAGCGTGGCCAAAGGAAGGGCCTGCGTGTTGGTCCCAGCCCCACGCCCCCCGGCCCGCTGACCGCCCCCCAGGCCTCAGTAACCCCACTTTTATCTTCACAACCATCTGTCAAGTGAGAAATTATCTTCATCCCCATTTGACAGATTCGTCACTGAGGCCCAGAGAGGGTTGGCCGAGCCCAGATGTCATGGTCAAGTGCACTCAGCCAGTTCTGGTCCTCGCTCGGCAGCCACCACACCAGGCAGTTGCCCAACCAGGGTGACAATAACGAGGCTGTGGGGCATTCCCTCAAGGAAGTCTGGTGTGCTCACCCTGCTGGCCTCAAGCACAGAGAATAGACAGCCTGTGACGACATGGCGAACTTGACGCAGAGCCCCAGGGAGCTGTACACAACTTCCCACCAGCCTCAACACCATCAAGATTCTGCAAAAAGCATGAGTCCTAACCAGGGAAGTCAAAGACACACAGTCTTTAAATCAAGGACGTCTGATCTGAGATACAGCAGTGCAGGGCTGCAAGCTGCCCCCAGCTGGGAGCCGCGCTGCCTGGGAAGTTGGCACAGCGAAGCGTGGGACGCAGACGGAGGGGGGTCCAAGCTGGGTATCATGCTTAGGACTCTCAGGGATCTGCCAAAATATCCCATCAGCCAATCAAACACGGGTGTGACAACTCTCAGAACAAGCCTAACCCCACTGTGAAATAAACCTCATGTAACTGCATCACTGCCAGTACATAAAGGAAGCTATTTTTTTAAAGAAAGCTCCTGGGGAGGGCGGGGGTTTCCTAGTATATTTTTGTAAATCCAGCCAATCATTAGACGATGACTGCTTTGCTGGATTCAAGTATCTTACATAAGACATCTTCTGAATGTTATGAGATGAATAACTAATTACTAAAGGAAAGCAGACGGTGAACGAACAGTTGGAGTTGAGGGAAGGAAGCATATACAGGGGTCAGTTCCAAGGAGAAAGGGGTTTCACAGTTAGAAAAGCAGAACAGGTGCACATCGAGAAAGAAAAGTGACGCAAGGAACAGGCTGATAAATTTTCCAGGTGGGTGGTCTGGCATGTGCAAAGGCCCGGTGGCAGGCAACAGAGAGACAGCCACAGGGGATCTGAGCAGCACTTTGGGGCAAATGTTCTGTAAAGGCCCATAATGGAAACCCTCAGAGAGGGGGCATTTTGCAGAAAGCTTTGAGAGCCAGGAAGGAGAAATCTGGATTTGACAAAAAGCAACAGAAAACAGCATGCAGAGAAGTGACATGATAAAAACGGCTTTAGAAAGATTACCCCAGCAGCTGTGTGTAGGATGGCTTCAAGCTGAGAGAGACTGGAGGCGGGGTGGGGTGGGGGGGCTGCTGTGAGAACGTTCTCCTAATTCGAGCACAGTGTGGTGAGGGTGTGGCCAGGCACAGAGCTCCGTGGGGAGAAGAAGGAATTCTGGGCCAGTCCTCAGTTTCCCCATCTGAGAAATGTGAGGCTTCACCAGAGGATATGCCAACTGGAGCCAGTTTTGGTCCAACAGACATCACTTCCCAGTGACCCATGGTGTCTGGGTTGGCTGGATGTGAAGATGGATCCAGGGAGAAGGGAAAAAGTAGATCCCAACCTTCACACCTAAACAGCAAGGCTGGTTTGGCAAGATAACATTCATGCATTTTTTGTCTTAGATTTCTCTTAAGTACATTAAACTACATTATCCTACTTGAAAACAGAGCAGAGGACTCTCCCACACAGGAACTTGGTGGTCTCCAACCTCAGGGGCTGGACCTGCACCCCTGTTGGCTCAGGCCAAGAGCCCAGCTCATCCCTGACGCCCCTGCACCTCATTCCTCAGGTCTGGAAGACTCCCTGACTCTGCCCCTGACTCCTATTCATTCTTCCCAGAACCAGAAGTGCCACGTCTGCCCCTAGCCTCCAGGCCGCCCACATGGGTCAGAGAACCAATACTTGGGCACAGCAGTCCCTCCAGCTGAATTATAATCTTGAGCATCAAGACACTTTTAGTAACATGATTGCTCTATATTTATTTAATATTTACCTCCCTCCACAGATTCTCAACCAGAACTGTCTTTCTGGTTTATTTACTAAAATATACATAATGTGGAGCACAATTTTGGCACATAGAGGATTTACAAGAAAACACATCAAATGAATTATTCATCAGTAATAAACATTAATGTCCTCTTTTGTATGCACCCAAAAGTTATTTTTCAAAGGACTGTATGATTAGCAAGTTTCCAGAAATTCACTCAAAGTTACCCAGATTATTACAAATTACTTGATTTACCAGACAATTAAAGACATGCATCCTATCCTGGTGGGGAGGTGGGCACCCCTCCAGCCTCCTGCTCTGAGTACTGATGATTCCTCCCTGGGGACAGAGGACCTAACTGCTCCCTCTCTAGCCAGGCTCAGCTCCACCTGGAGGTGCAGGCACTCAGGACACACGGGGCGTGGGGAAGCCACGCAGGAGTCTCTGTAGATCTTGGGTCACCACCCTCCTGACTGCACCGACCCAACTTTTCAACCAGGGCCCTGTGCCTTCCTGTAAGGTCCAGTGAAGCCTGTTAGCACAAAGTTCCAGAAGCACCACTCGGCAGAATCTGGAAGATGAGCTGCCAACCGATGCCATGCAGTGATGCCCACACCCCAAGGGTCGCCAGGAGCACAGAGGAGCTGGAAGCATGGGGTGGGGCCCCCTGCAGCAGCCGTGGTGCTGGCTCAGATATATTTATGGGTGCCTCTCGCACCCCCAGGACCACCCCACAGCCCTACAGGACTATGTCCTCCCAGGGGCGTAGCACCGCCAGCCTGTCCTCCAGTTCAGGCACACAGCGTCCCCCATGAGGTGTCCACTCGGGGTGGGCCCATGAGTCAGGGTTTCCCAACACTCACTTCCTCACAGCTACACAGATGCCCTCACAGCTCACCTGTGGCAGGCCCTAAAACACAGTGTTCTATGCACAGATTTTTTTTAAAGGCCTCAAGGAAAATAATGATTATTTATGTCATTTTATTATCTTGGATCATCTCAGAGGACACACCTGGTGCGTTGGTAGCCTCTATACACCTACAATACTGGAGCAGGAGAATCAGAATTCAGAGAAGCTTCTGGGCTGGTGGATGGCTCTCCCTCCCAGCACCTTCCCCGTGGCCTCAGCAGGAATGTCTCACTCCCCAAGACTCCATCCTGACTTCCAAGCACCTTGAGCGACACCTGGAATCTTGCAGACACTCCAGGCTCTGCTGTCCCAGAAGGAAGCGTAGACCAGGTGGACGCAGGAGTCTTCCTCAAGATCCAACACCCCGATTCCAGATGGAGAAGTCGAATTATCCACAAGTTGTGGCTGCGAAGCCCAGAGGAACACTAAGGAGAAGGGACAGGATTCCAACCTCACCTGATGTCTCTCCTCCTTGGAAGGTGCTCATGTGGAGTTCAGCTTCCGGAGTACGAGGGGGGTCCACCAAGGTGACCACTGTACTGGCTCCCCAGGACAATGGGGTCTGAGGGCTGCCGGCTACTCCCAGCCTGAGCCTCCACCAGGGCCCCTGGCTGCCAGGGCTCCTCAACTCTCCAGGCCCCTGTTCTCCTGTTGGTGGCAGAGAGGTGATAATGCTCAACCCAAATAAGTCAAAGGAATCTCTTCTCTGTAATCAGTGTGTTCTTTCCAGATGGGGGGTTTAAGGGGAAACAGTAAGAGTAGAGTGACTGAGAGTGTGCCCACACTTCTGACAACAGTCCTTGGCAAACAGGATAAGCAGGCATCTACTGAAATGGACAGAGGACCAGCACACCTGAGAGCAAGGCTGCCCTGCACCCGAGAGGTAGGCCTGGTGCAGGGGTGGCCACATCAGGCTGCAGTGAGGGGACGTGCCGTGAGCACCCCACAGGACCCATTGCAGGGGCCCAGACAGGCCGCCACCAGCCCGCCACCTCCCAGCCACTATCTGCAGCCCTTCATCGGTTCCCAAGAATCCAGGCCCCTCTGTCCTCGTGGGTCCACTGTGCTCAGCACTAAGTCAAGGGACTCAGAGCGTGAAGCCAGCTAGGCAGACAGGAAGCACGGCTCCCAGATGCCCCCTGCTCATCCCCACCCCTGGACCACACGTGGTGGAGGGTGGCCAGCTGAGGGCCCCCCAGCCCCTCATCTGGCCCCGTGCCCACCTGAAGCCCAGGCATGGGGGACACTGCCTTGACTCTCCGCGCATCCTGCACAGCCCACAACAGACAAGGTCCTTCCAAAGATGAGCCAAGTGCAGGGGGCACCCCACCCCATGGCCGGCTCGACGGCAGACTCATGGGGTCTCACCTCTGCCTCTGGCTACACAGCTGGGCAGCAAGAGGGACAGGTCTGTCCATGCTGAGTGCACGAGTGTCATAAGAGAAGACTAAGAAGGGAGCCGTGCCAGTGACGTCCAAGGGGATGGTGTCCACACTCACGTCTTCATCCACCTCCTTCTTCGCCTCCTCTAACTCTTCCTCCCCTGCCTCCTCCTCCCCTCCCCCTCCCCATCCTCTGCAGGAGACATGAAAGCCTCTATGCAAACATCAGGTTCCCGAGAGCCCCATGCCACATATATGAAGGAACAACCTTCTCCTGGGCTACCAGAAGGCTACTTCTTAAAAAAAGGAAAAAAGATATTAAACTTGAAAAAATATCAGACGAAGCAGGAATTTAACACTTAGTATAAGAATGAAGAAAGGGAAAGGAATCCCAGCAAAAGCCTTATGTTTTTGAACCTTATGATTCATCTTGTTTTAATGTCTTCAGAAGGGCAAAGAGTGAGGAGCAGTAAGGAGCAGGAGGTGCCAGAGAAGAAGGGGAAGAGTGATCCTCCTCATGGCTCATCAGGCCTGGGTCAGAAGCAGCCCAGCACCTGGGACGATCACGCTCCCACGCAACAGGCCGGCACACGAGGAACACACACCCGCTCAGTGACGACTCGTGGCTGGGGACACCAGTCTGCTAGTGGGACACAGGCAGAAACGTCCACCTTTCCCGGCCCAGCAGTCTGGGCCTGGGGACAGATGTTTTGGAATAGAGCTATTTTCGGCCTGGACATTTTTCAGACACTAAATTTAGCCAGCTTCAATTCTTTTTAAAAATGCTATCCCGTTAAACCTTTGAAATAGGAAATCTACCTTCACTATAAAGTTGAAGCACAGGGTTCTGTGGTCAGCACGCCCAGGAGGAACTGGGCACCTGGGAACAAAACGGGAAGACACACTGACACAAAGCAGAGGATGCCTTGAAAACCCAAGGGTGAAAATGTGTGGTCGTTAGCATTTTTAAAATAACAACCCATTTGATAAGTTTTTTACAAGTGATGTTTTAACTTACCTTTTTGTTACCATTCATTACCGGTTCTCATTCTCAAATACTTATGGACCCCATCATCAATTTCCAGTTTATTTCCCCATCCATTTCTATGCGGGCATGAAAACCTTTGCACATAGAGTATATTAGTCCATTTTTTCAGGCTGGAAAGGACGGCGCTCCAGGCTCAGCTCGGAGCTCTATCAGGTGGGCACAGACTCCCGCGAGCTCTGGTCGAACCTGCTGACCCTTTCTCTGCTGCTTGCAAGAGCCTTTCCTGTGCCACACTCACGGCCACACTCACAGCTCTTCTCCGGTACTTGGTGAGGGAGCAGCAAGGTGAGCATCGAGGTCAGTGCCAGTGGGAAGCTCTGGTCTAAAAAGTCGCCCACAGCAATTTCAAGGTTCGTGGAATGTTGGTTCCCTCTGAAGGTGGGTATCCCCACTGTTCAGTGCAAAAGAAAAAGAAATGCAAAAAGGCAAAACGGCTGTCTGAGGAGGCCTTACAAATATCGGTGAAAAGAAGAGAAGTGAAAAGCAAAGGAGAAGAGGAAAGATACATCCATTGGAATGCAGAGTTCCAAAGAATAGCAAGGAGAGATAAGAAAGCCTTCCTCAGTGATCAATGCAAAGAAATAGAGGAAAACAATAGAATTGGAAAGACTAGAGATCTCTTAAAGAAAATTGGAGATACCAAGGGAACATTTCATGCAAAGATGGGCTCAATAAAGGACAGAAATGGTATGGACCTAACAGAAGCAGAAGATATTAAGACGAGGTAGCAAGAATACATAGAAGAACTGTACAAAAAAGATCTTCACGACCCAGATAATCATGATGATGTGATCACTCACCTAGAGTCAGACATCCTGGAATGTGAAGTCAAGTGGGCCTCAGGAAGCATCACTACGAACAAAGCAGGTGGAGATGATGGAATTCCAGTTGAGCTATTTCAAATCCTAAAAGATGATGCTGTGAAAGTGCTACACTCAATATGCCAGCAAATTTGGAAAATTCAGCAGTGGCCACAGGACTGGAAAAGGTCAGTTTTCATTCCAATCCCAAAGAAAGGCAGTGCCAAAGAACGCTCAAACTACCATACAATTGTACTCATTTCACACACTAGTAAAGTAATGCTCAAAATTCTCCAAACCAGGCTTTAGCAATAAGTGAACCGTGAACTTCCAGATGTTCAAGCTGGTTCTAGAAAAGGCAGAGGAATCAGAGATCAAATTGCCAACATCCGCTGGATCACTGAAAAAGCAAGAGAGTTCCAGAAAAACATCTATTTCTGTTTTATTGACTATGCCAAAGCCCTTTGACTGTGTGGATCACAATAAACTGTGGAAAATTCTGAAAGAGATGGGAATACCAGACCACCTGACCTGCCTCTTGAGAAACCTGTAAGTCAGGAAGCAACACTTAGAACTGGACATGGAACAACAGACTGGTTCCAAATAGAAAAAGGAGTACGTCAAGGCTGTATATTGTCACCCTGCTTATAAATCATGAGAAACGCTGGGCTGGAAGAAGCACAAGCTGGAATCAAGATTGCTGGGAGAAATATCAATAACGTCAGATATGCAGATGACACCACCCTTATGGCAGACAGTTAAGAGGAACTAAAGAGCCTCTTGATGAAAGTGAAAGAGGAGAGGGAAAAAGTTGGCTTAAAGTTCAACATTCAGAAAACTAAGATCATGGCATCCGGTCCTATCACTTCATGGCAAATAGATGGGGAAAGAGTGGAAACAGTGGCTGACTTTATTTTTTTTACTCCAAAATCACTGCAGATGGTAATTGCAGCCATGAAACTTCTTGGAAGGAAAGTTAGACCAACCTAGACAGCATATTAAAAAGCAGAGACATTACTTTGTCAACAAAGGTCTGTCTAGTCAAGGCTATGGTTTTTCCAGTAGTCATGTATGGATGTGAGAGTTGGACTATAAAGAAAGCTGAGCGCTGAAGAATTGATGCTTTTGAACTGTGGTGTTGGAGAAGACTCTTGAGAGTCCCTTGGACAGCAAGGAGATCCAACCAGTCCATCCTAAAAGAAATCAGTCCTGAATATTCATTGGAAGGACTCATACTGAAGCTGAAACTCCAATACTTTAGCCACCTGATGTAAAGAGCTGACTCACTAGAAAAGACCCTGATGCAGGGAAAGATTGAGGGCAGGAGGAGAAGGGGCCAACAGAGGATGAGGTGGTTAGATGGCATCACAGACTCAATGGACATGAGTTTGGGTAAACCCCGGGAGTTGGTGATGGACAGGGAGGCCTGGTGTGCTGCAGTCCATGGGGTCACAAAGAGTCGGACATGGCTGAGGGACTGAACTGAACTGATCCCCACTGTATTTGAGTGTCCCCATGCATCCAACCAGTCCATTCTGAAGGATATCAGCCCTGGGATTTCTTTGGAAGGAATGATGCTAAAGCTGAAACTCCAGCACTTTGGCCACCTCATGCAAAGAGTTGACTCATTGGAAAAGACTGTGATGCTGGGAGGGATTGGGGGCAGGAGGAGAAGGGGACGACAGAGGACGAGATGGCTGGATGGCATCACGGACTCAAAGGACGTGAGTCTGAGTGAACTCCGGGAGTTGGTGATGGACAGGGAGGCCTGGCATGCTGCGATGGATGGGGTCGCAAAGAGTTGGACATGACTGAGCGACTGAAGTGAGCTGAACTGAACTGATGCATCCCTGAAATCTCTAAGTGTGACCTTATTTGGAAAAGAGGTCTTTGCAGATATGTTTAAATTAAGAGCATTGACAGGAGGAGAAAGTCCCGGATTATCTGAGTGGGTCCTAGATCCAATGACAAGTGTCCACTGAAGAGAGGTTTGAGGTGGAAGAAAGGAAGACACCGACAGAGAGGAGATGGGCTGTGGAGACGGGCAGAGGTGGGAATGATGCCATAGCCTCGGGAACTTCGTCAGGCACCAGAGGCTGGCAGAGGCAGGCAGGACCCTTTCCCGCACCCTCTAGAGGGAGCACAGCCCTGGGATCCTTGATTTGGAGCTTCTCTTGTTTTCTGTTGTTTTAAGCCCTGAGTTTATGGTAACTTGTTACAGCAGCCCTGTTGCATGAGACATAGCCATTAGCCCAATAATTCTGTTTCTAGGAATTTACTAGAGAAAAATTATATAGACCTTCAGAAAACACTAAAAAAGATACTAATCACAGATGACCAGAAATCTGTGTAAGCAACTTAAACATTGAGCAATAGGGGAGTGGCTGAATAACACTGCACACCAGAATATTATATTAATACTTCAATTGAAATCAAATTGTCTAAGGGCTTCCCTGCTGATCCAATAGTTAAGACTCTACCCTGGTTCAATGGTTAAGAATCCACCCTGCAATTCATCCCTGTCAAGGAGACCCGAGTTCGATCTCTAGTCTGGGAAGGTCCCACATGCCTCGGAGCTACAAAGCCGGTGCACCACAGCTCCCAAAGTCTGCATATCTTAGATTCTGCACTCTGCAACAAGAGAAGCCACTGCAGTGAGAAGCCAACACACTGCAACTGGAAAGCGGCCCCTGCTCTCTGCAAGTAGAGGAAGCCCTAGCACAGCAACAAAGACTCAGCACACCCAAAAATAAAATAAACAAATAAAAATTTAAGAAAAATCAAGCGTCAAAGAATATTTTGAAAATTTGGACAAATTCTCAGAAAAGAATATAAAGTGGAAAAAAAAAAAAGGCTAGTTCCCAATTTTGGTTTAAAAAATGAGATGGGGAAGAAGCAAGACACAAACTGTAATTATTTCTAAGTCATGGAGTTGTGGCCTCCAAGTCATTAATTTGTACAGATCTGTAATTTCTAAATATTTAGCAGAGTAGATGACCATTAAAAAAACAAAAAAGAAAATGTGTGAAAGCAGCCCGAGCAGCCTGCAATTCACCACCAGCTATGAGAGAACAAAAAATATCACAGGAAAGATGAGTCTCCAAAAGCGGAATAAATATAACAAAGAGAGGATCTGGTAGCCAAGGAAATGCGTTACGAGTCTGACAACAATGTGCTGACCTCAGGTTTTGCCTATTCTTGCTTACTGGGAGAACCCTGAATACTTTCCAAAGCACATCCTAAACCTAGAACAGAGAAAGCTGTGAAGTATGCACCAGGGGCCAGAGGCAGGGCCAGAGAACGGGCTGTGTGCACCGCTCACGCTTCGTAACCGGAGTCATCTCTGGGGACCCTGCTGGACATCCAACAGTGCAGACCTTGGTTTCTCCCAATACATGAGTAAAAATAGAAGCATGTTGGAGGATAACAAGAGACACTCCATCTCTCGTCTGCACCAACCCCCACTCACCCTGCTAGACTCCAGTGCTTTGCTGGGAAAGGCCAGGTTGGGCCCCACCTTGGGTCACAGGGTAGCATGGATATGTTCCGCGGTCCACCAACACCTCTACCCGCAAAGCTCAGCAGGAGCAGTCCCGGGACACCAGGCCTCGCAGGGTGAGGCAGGGACAGAGCCCGCAGGTGCTGGAGAGGCTACCTCAGCCCACCACAGGGCCCCTCTCTCCCCAGCGTCTTCACCATCGTCTGGGCCGAGAGCAAGTCCAGGTCCTGCCAGCGGGCTCCGCCGTGCTGAAGTGAGCCCCACTTGCTTCCGGCGCTTGAGAAACTGACACTTGAATTCCATCTGATGATGCCAAGGTGGATGACTGATCAAAGGCAGACTAGGTCCAGAGAGTCCAGTGGGTCCTGTTCACTTTATAACAGTTCTGCAACCTTTTACCGCATGGATGCACCAAAATTCCTTTAAGACATTATTAAATTACAGTATTATGTGTCCCAGGCAGTTTAAAATTCAGACAAGCCATGTGACAGACACTCCTGGTGATGCCCAGACAGCCATCCTCTCTGATTTCTGAGGATAATCAGCTGTTCCCCAGCTTTTCCCATGGCACCCCCTTGTCTGCATGGCCTCAGGGACACCAGACACGGTCTGAGGAGTGGCTGAAGATGAACCTAAACCCAAACAAGATCTGTCCTTCTTGCTGGAACTCATCAGGGCTGATGGGATAGGAAGCAAAGATTCTGAAGAAGTTCCAGAAAAGA
The DNA here is from genome assembly GCF_055505025.1 of Bos grunniens. Lineage (NCBI taxonomy): Eukaryota > Metazoa > Chordata > Mammalia > Artiodactyla > Bovidae > Bos > Bos grunniens. Next base: position 1,714,802 of record NC_141191.1, on the reverse strand, counting down.
AACGAGGAACATTTCACAGAAACAGTCAGCTGACCTCAAAGCTTTTCCTCTTCTTTCCCACCTCCCTTGAGGTGCACATGGCATGTGACAGAGGCCATAGGACCAGGACCCGCTGCGTGGTCCCCCAACCTCTTCCCGTTCTGGCTGGTGAGGATGATGGAGGCAGAGCCACCAGACAGTCTGTCTATGGAAGGACCACCTGGGGACCAAGAATATCTGTCCCGATTCAACACGACCCAGAAGTCAGCTCGTGCCACGATACTCCACAAGTGTTTCCGCGGGCCTCTGATACAGCAGAGGGACGCAGACAGTGGACCCCAGCAGAGCGCACATCCTTGACAGACGCTGAGCACACACAAGGGTTGTGCGAAGGCCCCAACACTGACACCAGGCCTCCAAAGCCAACAGCTCAGGGAACAGCTCGGAGGGAGCAGCGAGGCTGAGCAGAGAGAGAGGACTCTGCCACGCAGGCGGCGGGTGGCGCTGAGTGGCGCAGAGGGCTCTGGGACAAGGCCTGCACCCCAAGCAAGGTGCCGATACAACTGGGTGCCCCCCTCTCCACCAACTGCTGGGTCCTTCCAGATGCCCCGCTGTGTCACCTGCACGGCAGCCTCAGGGAAGCAGAGGGACAAGGAAGGCCCACGTGCTGTCTGGCCATCTGCATGCTTCACTTAACGGGAGGCGGACACCCTGCTGTGGTTGTTCAGTCGCTCAATCGTGTCCGACTCTTTGGGACCCCATGGACTGCAGCACACCAGGCTTCCCTGTCCTTCACCATCTCCCACAGTTTGCTCAAACATTTAAGTTTCACCTTTTTAATGGATGTATATTTTGTTACAATGTGCTACATCATAATGAATTTATCTAATCTCAGGTTATTGCTAGTTTCCAATATTCTACTATAAAACAAATCTGAATTGAACCTCTGTTTAGCTAATTTCCTGTAAATTCATGATTATTTTCTTAGGATATAATCCTAAGTGAATTTCACTTCCAGACGTCAAAGTAGAGACTAGTTATATGCAAAAGAAGATTTTTTTTAATTGAATGCCTGCCATGACTTTTAATACAATAACACCAGAGAAACAAGCAAATGGATGAATTGAAGACTAAAAAATACTATTCAGTTGCTTTAAAGAGCTGCAGAACCAACCTTTCACAACTTGGAGCCATACTTTATTGTGTATTGTTTATAACCATAGCTTCCCTGGTAGTTCACCTGGTAAAAAATCCACGTGCAATGCAGGAGAACCTGGTTCGATTCCTGAGTTGGGAAGATCCCCTGGAGAAGGGATAGGCTACCCACTCCAGTATTCTTGCCTGCAGAGTCCCATAGAGAGGAGCCTGGTGGACTACAGTCTGTGGAGTCCCAGCGTCGGAGACGACTGAATGACTCTCACTTCCGTTTTTACTTATAACCATAGTAATAGTCTAGACAGTTATGCAGTAGACACAGGAGTGTTCTACAATGGCCACAGCAGAAGCTTGAAGGACAACATTCACCTGTTTATGAAAACTTCTAAAGTATCTATAATACAGATCCTGTACTAAGTTTCTCATAGAATTGGAAAACAGATATTCAGAAATCTCTTTAGAAACTGTTAAAGTATTACAAAGAATGTCAGAAAATGGAAATTATCTGGGTTTGGTGGGAGGGCATGCCTCGTAGCTTATGAGATCTTAGTTCCCCGACCGGGGATTAAATGCGGGTCCTTGGCAGTGCAAAGTCCTAACCACTGTACCACCAGGGAATTCTCTCCCAGAAATTATTTTTAAAAAGCCAAAGATTTCATCAAACAGGCAAATCCACTGCCGTGCTTGTAAGGTTTCGTGTCTCGGTGAGATTCGCAAAACTCAGAGAAGCCCTAGGTAACTGAGGAACCTCTCTCGGGGGTGTGAAGGGGTCAGCCAGCTGTGGATTCTCATGTCCACCTGAAAGTTCACTGAGTGATGCGATCCACGGGGGGGCCTGTGCATTCCCCGCTTCTCCTGGCGGACGTGTCCTGATATCGAGGGTCTGGGGACAAGCAGCTTGAGGTCTGAGACGATAAGCACAAGGAAAACCAGAGCTGGTAAGGGAGTGTTCCCACCCAGCCAGGGCTGTGGTGACGGGAGAGGAGGGCACACCAAGTTGGTCTGGGAAAGGCATGGCGAGGAGAATGCCCTTTGTCCTCTCACAGGCAGGCGCCGGGCTGGGCTGGCAAGCCATCCTTCTACAAGGACAGGGGTCCCCTCAAGGGGTGTGGGGGCCCCCCATCGCAGACGCACAGGGAAGGCAGCAGGAGGGCTGCTGAAGCAGCTCCCACGCGCCTGGGGGCTGGAGCTCCCCTCCCAGGGGCAGGCGAGTGGGTGGTGGGCCGGGCACACTGGGAGCAGGCAGCACAGAGAGAGAAGCTGCAAGGACGCCTCCGCCTGCAGGAGTCACACCCCAAACCTGGCTGCTACCTGAAAGCACCGTGCACATAAGAAAAGGCCACCCAAGAAATCCGCATCGTCCCTAAGACACACAGCGTGAACTCACTATCAACATTCACGAAACAGACCAGGGGGAGGTCTGGAGCCCAGAATATGGCTCCCGAGCCCACAGTTTCCCATCTGGTCATGGAGGGAATGTGGAAATACAAGGAAAAGGTCACTGCCCCTCTTGTGGGTTGTTGGTGTGTATTTTCTTTTGGTTTCCTTCAAAGTCTGTTGTAATCGTGAAAAACACTTCTGTGTTGGTATAACTAATGTATATGCTATATCCCTACTCCTGTACACAAAGTCTTCCAAGAGAGCATCTTTTAAGATTCAGCACTCAAGAAAATCTTTTCTTCACTGAAAAACGAGTCTGCAGTGCCCACTCAATAAGGGAATGGAGTGAGGGCTGTGTCTTCTGCTTTTGTCAAGTTGGCTTCCAGGATGCCAGAGCTGAAGCTCCAATACTTTGATCACCTGATGGGAAAAGTTCACTCATTAGAAAAGATCCTGATGCTGGGAAAGATTGAGGGCAGGAGGAGAAGGGGGTGACAGAGGATGAGATGGTTGGATGGCATCACCAACTCAATGGGCAAACTCCAGGAGACAGTGAAGGACAGGGGAGCCTGGCATGCTGCAGTCCATGGGGTTGCAAAGAGTTAAACACAACTTAGCAACTGAACAACGTCCCAGAAACTCAGACTCAGAGGATTGTGTTAACCCCTGTGGTTACCATACTTATTGGTTCTGACTGTCTATTTCTATTTAATTTCATTTCTTCAACCTCATCCTTTCATTGGTGAGTCAAAAAACTTTTTGAAAAGAGGTGGCAAAACAGATATATAAGAAAGTAAAAGAAGACTAGAAACAGTAATATCTAAGTTTTATGGGAAACTGGAGAGTGGCTTGATTACATCCAATGCAGGATGGCTCAACCTGGGCCCCAATCTTACTTTTTCATGATCAAAATAGTGGACATGTATTAGGCATTTACTATGCACACTTTTTCAATTGCCTCACACTCATCAATTCATTTAATCCTCCTGACAACACTACCACATTAATACTGTATCCCTCATGTAGATGAGGGATGAAAATATAATGAGGGCAAATAAGCTGCCAGTGCCATTCAGCCACCCGGGGTTCTGACTCCAGAACCCTCATTCCTAACTGCTGCTGCTGCTGCTGCTGCTGCTAAGTCGCTTCAGTCGTGTCCGACTCTGTGTGATCCCATAGACGGCAGCCCACCAGGCTCCTCTGTCCCTGGGATTCTCCAGACAAGAATACTGGAGTGGGTTGCCATTTCCTTCTCCAATGCATGAAAGTGAAAAGTGAAAGTGAAGTCGCTCAGTCGTGTCCGACCCTCAGCAACCCCATGGACTACACCTTTCCAGGCTCCTCCATCCATGGATTTTCCGGGCAAGAGTACTGGAGTGGGGTGCCATTGCCTTTTCCGTCCTAACTGCTACCTACAACCAATATAAAAAGCTGTTGGTCGGCATTGTACAAAACTGGTAGGATAAGTTTCCGTTTTGCTCAAGAGGATAATTTTATGTTTCCTGGCTTAAAATGTGTACTCTATGGGCCCCAGGAGATCATTTCAATATTTTTTTCATTTGTGCAGAGTATGGCCCATGTTTTAAAAAGATAATGGCACTTAGATTTACAAGTACCACTGGGCTTCCCTGGTGACTCAGACAGTAAAGAATCTGCCTGCAATGAGGGAGACCAGGATTCGATCCCTGGGTTGGGAAGATCCCCCTGAGAAGGGAACGGCAACCCACTCCAGTATTCTTATCTGGAGAATTCCATGGACAGAGGAGCCTGGTGAGCTACAGTCCATGGGGTGGCAAAGAATCGGACAGGACTGAGCAACTAACACATACATATGTACATAGATTTACAAAGGTTTAGATTTTATCCCTGGTGGCTCAGTGGTTAAAGTGTCTGCCTGCAATGTGGGAGACCTGGGTGTGATCCCCAGGTCAGGAAGATCCCCTGGAGAAGAAAATGGTAACCCACTCCAGTATTCTTGCCTGGGAAATCCCATGGATGGAGCAGCCTGATGGGCTACAGTCCACGGGGTCGCAGAGAGTCAGACACGACTGAGCGACTTCACTTTCCTTCTTATTTACATAGATTTACTTTTTAACCAATGTTGATATGATTTTATGCATGGGTATAAGATTTTATGCAGGGCTGGTTGCAAACATTTATTCCTTTTTAGCAAAAATTACTTCTATTGTTTTTTTTTCTGGGTATACACACAAAAAGGGATACCAGAGAATGGTGTCAGTGGGTGAAGGACAAGATGAGAGCATTGAAGAGAAAACTGGAAGGGAAAGTAAAACCTCTACATCCCATTGGGTGGTCGGGACAGAAACCCACTTCAAAAGGGGATTTCTTGGTTGACAAAACTAAAAATGAAGCAGTAACGATGGTTTCAGGCCCTCTCTGACTCTGAACAACAGTGACGTCATAGGACAAAGTGCATCCATCCACCGTGGCCTGGCCGTCCAGGGCACTGGGCCCTGACTTCCCTTCCAGCAGGCTACCCCTGCCCCCACCCCCTCACCCCAGGCTGCGTGGTGTTGGACCTACATCCTTTCAGATTTACCTCCCGAAGCTTTCCTCTCGAACTGTTCTCAGCTGAGAAGAAATGCCATCCTCTTCCCAGGGACAGTCTGGCTCAGAGACGGGTGGAGGCCTGACTTCCTTATCAACTAGGAGCCTGCTCCAACCAAGCACACGGCAGGCCCCACAGCCTAACCATAAAAGCGGTGAGGCCGGCTCTGAGGAAGTCAGTGCGCAGTTATCCCAGAGAACAGGAGACACGGACCACAGACAGAGACTGAACTCGGCCTGGCAAGTCAAACTCCCCAGAGACTCAGCAAGAAAGACAAATGTTCAGGAACCAAGGTCCTGGAAAAGCTCCTGGGGATGATTCCAGAGGGGTGTGTACGCTGAAGAGTAACCCCAGCTGCCGCTCCCGTGGGAATGTGGGAACCACTGGAAGCAGGAGGTGCTGATGGCAGGGGACCCTCCAGGCCCTGGGGCTGCTGCCTGACCGGCTCTTCACGGCAGGTGTGGCCAGTGCACAGGCGCCTACAAAAAGGAAGGGCTGGCCTCAGCCATGGATGCCCATTGTCTTTGCTCAGGAGATTAGCACCGACACCAAACTGTAGTTTGTAGTTAAGTCCTGGGCGCTGTGAAGGGGAAGGCACTCCCAGCCGCAGATGCAGGATGTAGGGGGCTCTGCACCCCCAGCCCTTCCCAGCAACACCAAAGCGCATGTGATTATTAGCTCCCAGAAAACGAGAGTATCTGCCATGAATAAACAGGACTCTATCGGGCTCAGTCTTCATGACACACGTGCCCAGAAGACCACAACACCTACTGTTAAAAGCTGGTGATCTGCTGGGAATATGGTTACAAGATAAAAGTAACTTGTATGTAAAGCTGTGGTTGATCAGAATGATTTTTAACTGCGCAGAACGCTTTGCCCACTAACTTCCTGCTGGGTGGCCTGTAATTCTCTTATAACAAACATGCTGCCAGTGCTTTAAATATGACTCCCATCTGGACAAAATGATGAATCACTGTTACTTTTATTGTATCTACTGAATGACCGTGGCGTATCCGTTCCAAGGGTCAATAAATAATACATTTAATTAATTTCCCTTTAAAATCTATGACCAAAGTGTGTATCACTCAGCTCCTTAAGGAACTGAGAAATCATGAAGTTTTTCCTCAAATATAAAAGAATGCCAGCACTTCTTCAACTTCATCATGTAGCGACATGATGGAAGACACTGTTAAACACACGGATAGCAAGTCCTCTCACAGTCTTTTCAACATTGGAATTTAGTTTCAGAACTGGTTGGATTCTGGGTATCTGGAATCCAATGTGACTCAAGTTTTGCAGTGTTTTTTCACTTTTAGTGTTTAATGTTAAATTTCCACCAATTTCAAAAATGAAATAGGCAAAAATGAGAGAAGTATTAGACTGCCATAGGGAGACACATTCTGTCACTGGGGAGAAATGATGCAAAAGCATCTGAATTCTCTAAAAATAAGATACATTGCTATTAATTCATCTACAACACAAGAAACCTAAGGCACTAACACGCTGGTGAATAAATGCATGTTTATTTCTGTCTCTAGCAGCATCACTTTGTATAAAGTTGACTAGAATACATATTTCAGAAAACACCTTTGTGCTGCTAGTTACTTCATCACCGTGGGTTATTTACACAGAATTCACTTTGCTGTTTAACTTGAAATGTAATATGCAGATACAACATGATTGGTCGCTAGGGCAAATCATCCAGGGCTTATTTCTTAACCAAGAGCGGAGGAGACTGGGGATGGAAAGCACAAGAGGACAGGAGAGGCAGGTGCACACAGAGCAGGCCCCCACTGGTGGAACACTGACCGGAGCCCAGCGGGACCTGGACGTGGTGGGGGAAGGGGCCTCCGGCTCCAGGACAGCACTGTTGCTTCTCACCGTCTTCATCCACTGGGGCCGGAACTCTCCCAGCCCAGATGTGCCGGAGCAGAAAGTGTCCCCCACAGCCCGCTGGTCCTGCTGCCAGATGCGGGGCATAAAATATTCTAATTTGTTCCGTTCCAAGCAATGAGAAAGTCACACCATCTAAAAGGAAATGGTACACACACTCTACAATTACTATCAGAGCCAAATCTGTGAGTCACCCAGCCGCCTGCACAAGACAATTTGGCTACTGGAAAATCCTGATTAATGACATTTTTTTTAAACACCAGAGTAACAACTTGACCTGCCAAAAATTACGATTTTTTCATCATTTCACCATTTTTTGCCTTGGTTACCTATTATCTTTTGCAGAGAATATAAAGGAAGTTAAAATGAAAACGATGTTGCACCTTAACTCAAACCCAAACGCTCCTTCCAAGGTGTGGGGGGAGGGGAGAGGGCTCTGTGGTGTCAGCTTCCAGGCAGAGAAAGGGTCCTTTTGGACGAGGCTGGGGTCCCTCAGGCCACGCTGAGACGCCGGGGAATTTTCTAATAACTAATAAAAACCGATTTACATCTTCAAATAAGAATCTTCCTTAAGTCATAATCACCAGGCCCGCGAGTTCCAATCAGACACAGTGGCCAACAGGACGCGCGAGTTGGTAGCCGTGGGCACAGGCCCAAGGCCCCCCGGGGGCTGAGGCCCCTCGGGAGAGTCCTAGTCAGAAATCCTCTTCGGATGCCAGAAACAGCAGGTGCGCTTTACATTTCCGGCTCCAAAACCACCCACAGCTCATGCTGGCAGAATTAATCACAGGAAAGACTCGCTGCCGATCGCTTTATTTTTGATCGATACGAACCAGACGCACGGACAAGTCCCGAGTTCTGAATCCCGAGCCCGGCCGAGTTGCCATCCACCCGGGAAACGACACGCAAGAGACCCGACCACGTTCTCGAGAAGCGCGAGCGCCGGAGAAGCGACTCCTGAGTTTCCGACGCAGGTCGCCCCCCCGAGCTCATTCTCACCGCCCTCCCACTGCACACCCGCGGGGCCGGGGGCTCTGCTCCCCGCCGCGCCCTGGCCACCCCCGACTCTCCGCCCAGCCCCCGCCGGGTCCCGTCCACTCTGCTCCGCGTCTCTCGGCGCCGCACGCTGGAGAGGGGGGCCGGGCGCCTGGCACCCAGCTGGCCCTCCAGGTGGCCCCCGTGCCCGCCGCCCCCACCCCTCGCCGCCCAGGCTGTAATAATGACATCTTCCTTATTTCTCCTGCTACCGTTAGCGAGCGAGCCCAGAACGGCAACAGCCGCTGCCGGGGGAGGCTTGGTTACAGAATCCAGCGCCGGGTAGCGCCTCGCTTAGCAACCGCCCCGAAAAAGCCCCCGCGCTCCGCTCCCACTTGGAGAGCCGGCGGCCACCCTCCCAGCGCGCTCCACCAGCCCCCTGGCCGCCACGGGCGCCGCACCCCGGCTCGAGCGACCCCTCCGGCCTCCCTGCTGCGCGACCCCCGCGACCCCCGCGAGCAGCCCGGGCTCCCGGCGCCTTCCTCGCCTTCCCAGGGGCGGTCGGCGTCCCCCGCCTGCGCCCGGCGGGGGAGGGGGCGCCGTTTGCTGCCTGCCGCCCCCAACCCTCGCGGTGCCCAGCCGGAGCCCGGCGTGCAGCTTCCTCCCGGGTCTCCGCGGGTCCCCCAGGTTGCCTGGCCGAGCTGAGAATGTCAGCCCTCAGCGAAGCCCCGCTCTGCGCCCGTTCCCGCACACCCGGCAGCCCAGGGTGAGGGGACCCAGCGCACAGGCTGCCTCGGGCTCTTCGTCTCCCACCCGGCAGCCCTCTCGGGGTCCCAGCTGTCCGTCCCCCCGGGCCGCCCTCGCCCCCCTCCCCAACCCCCGACGGCTCTCGCGCCCCGAGCCCCGTCCCAGCGCGGTTCCGGCCCCGGCGGCTCGCACCTTCCTCAGCGCAGACATCCTCGGGCACTCCAGTTCAGCAGATGCGGGGCGACATGGCCCGTCCGCCCGTCAGTCCGCCAGTCCCCAGGTCTCCGCCGCTACCGCCGCTCCGACCCGCTGGAGCCCGGCGCACGGTCGCTCCTCACGGCCGGCGCCTGCGCACTGGGCGCCCGGGGAGGCACAGGCGCACGGGGGGGCGGCCGGCGCGCGGCAGCATCTGGAGAGGGGCCGGGACCGCGCCTGGGGGAGTGCCAGGCTTCCGCGCCGCGACCCCTGCCCGCGCCTGCCGCCCTGCTGCCCGGCGCGCCTGGCGCACACGGCCGGGGAGCGCGCGCACCGCCCGGCCCGCCAACTGTTGCGCGGGGAGCGGCGGGTCACGCGGGGACGGCGGGGGACCTGAGGCTCCCGAGAGGTCTCCGGGGGCAGCGGCCTCCCGGCTGCGCGCGGAGCAGGTGCTCCGGGCGCTGGAAATTCAGCGAGCGGGTCCGACGGGCATCCCGACACCCGGCACAGCGCGGCCGGTTCGGGAGAGGGAGGAATGGCACGCGGGAGCATGGTGCGAGGGATTCGTGGACGGGGTGAAGTCTCCACACCCAGGATGCTCGTGCGGCGCAGAGGACGCGGAGACGTGTGTATCCTACATGCTGGCCCGAGTGTCGCTGGGCTGCCCCTCTTGCTATCGCGGGCACCTAAACCGGCCCCCACCTTTCCACTCGCGCCCTTCCCGGAGAGGAACGTACCGCCTGTCTTAGCAGGAAGGAAGGGCCCCCATGGCGTCCCCAGGCCCAGGAGCAGCGTCTCTCTGTTGGTAAACCTGGGGGAGGGGGGTCTGGCCGCCTTCGCGCGTCCGCTCCCAGCAATGCACAGACCGTACCAGCCCAGGGATGAGGAAGAAGAATGGTTCAGTGGAAACCGGGCTCTCACAACCTGCAGCGAACTGGAAAATTTAGCCATGTTGTCCGTATTTGGATAGCCAGGGGGAAGGAAAGTTACCACGGCCTAGCGTGAAGCCGCCGCACGGGTAACCGGAGACCACCTGGCTTCCTTCCCGCTTATGGCAGCGTGTTACCTGACCTTGGGCAAGTCCCGGAGCCCAGGTTTTCATAAGCCTGCAAAAACGAAGCTTACCACTTCTCTAACTGGGCTGTTGTGAAGTTTAAATGAGATTAAACAAACAAACAAACACGTGAAAGCTGCTAAAATGAGAGAAAACACCAAGAAGAAAGTTTATAGGAAAATGGACAGGAATTAGAATAGGAATCAGGAATCCCTTCCCCCTGGAGAAGGGATTGGCAACCCACTCCATTATTTTTGCTTGGAGAATTCCATGGACAGAGGAACCTGGAGAACTACAGTCCATAGGGTTGCAAAGAGTCAGACACGACTGAGCGACAAACACAAACAGAATAGGAATAGAGAATCAGGCGACCAAAATTATTTGGGATGAGACTAACCAATCTTCTGAAATTTTCAAGGTCTAAAGAAAATAAGAGCACTGTCTCCATAATATTTCTTCATATATTTGATCACTCCCCTTAATCAACTACAGCTTATCTTCACAGCAGAATTCCAAATGCTGAGGGAGTAGATACAAGATGAACTAAGAAAACCTCCCCACAGTCACATTTCTCGTTAGTTTTTATCTTCCAACTTCTCTCCTCTGTCAAAACCAATGAATTGTATGTTTCAAACCACAACCACAAATCTAAATTCTAGATCAATTTTTTACTTTAAAATATACTTTCCCTTTAGTTCCCCCCTCTCCATATTTGTCCTCATCCTTTCATCTTTTTTAAGTGAATTAATTTTATATTGGAGTATAGTTGATTCACAATGTTGTTTCAAGTGTACAGCAAAGTGATTTAGTTATACATATACATGTATTTATTCTTTTTCATATAGGTTATCACAGAATATTGAACTCCCTCTCTATACAGTAGGTCCTTCATCCTTTCATCTTTAAAAAATTCGTTTATTCATTCATGCAAGAGCAAAAACAAAAATAAGAAAAGTGTGCTGAGTGCCCAACATATCCATCCATATGTGAGCACAACAGAGAAGCCTTCTCTGGCCCCTGGAACTTCCAATCACTTTTTAAAAATAACACGTAACATACAATCACAAATTATAATTACTTTTCTAAAGGAAAGTAGAGGGTGCTATTCAATGTTTAAATGGCAACCACGCAGCTCTAAGATGAGAGAAGAACCTTTTGAGGAAATCTTCATTAAGACTTTATCTTCCTCTGGGTTCTCCCACAAGCAGGTCGTGGGATGTGGCTTTGGGTGCAGGTAGTTCATTTGGGAGGGTGATGCAGGAAATGAGAAAGGAAGCAGGAAGAGTGAGACAAGGAGCAAAGGAATGTTAATAGGATGTGTTATCAATCTGGCCACCTCTGTGGAGAGTGGGATCTCAATCTGGCTGGGGATCCCCAAAGGCACCACATGGAACGCCCCTCAGAACTGCCTGCCTTCAGTTGAGGCTGGACATTTTTCCATCTGATTTCCATTTGCCAATAATTGCCGATTGCTCCCCCCACCCCAGGTTCCTTGACTGAGTAAGTCTCACAGCTTCAGAGAAAGACCTGTAGGATTTAAAGGTGAGTGCAAGGGTCTCTGCAGAAGAACCAGCATGCAGTCAGAAAGCCACTTCTACCAGAGCCCTGGAGAAGGAATGGGATTCAGGTAAGAAGAAAGCCGGGCAGGGAAATGCTTTCAGATAGGAGGAAGAGCAGGTGTGATGACCTAGGGGAAGAACAGTCAGAAGGAGCAAGACAGAAAATAAGAGTGCATCTGGAGAACAAGTCAGTTCAGTTAAGTTCAGTCGCTCAGTCGTGTCCGACTCTTTGCGACCCCATGAATCACAGCACACCAGGCCTCCCTGTCCATCACCAACTCCTGGAGTTCACTCAGACTCACATCCATCGAGTCAGTGATGCCATCCAGCCATCTCATCCTCTGTCGTCCCCTTCTCCTCCTGCCCCCAATCCCTCCCAGCATCACAGTCTTTTCCAGTGAGTCAACTCTTCACATGAGGTGGCCAAAGTACTGGAGTTTCAGCTTTAGCATCCTTCCTTCCAAAGAAATCCCAGGGCTGATCTCCTTCAGAATGGACTGGTTGGATCTCCCTGCAGTCCAAGGGAGTGTCAAGAGTCTTCTCCAACACCACAGTTAAAAGCATCAATTCTTCGGCTCTCAGCCTTCTTCACAGTCCAACTCTCACATCCATACATGACCACAGGAAAAACCATAGCCTTGACTAGACAGACCTTTGTTGGCAAAGTAATGTCTCTGCTTTTGAATATGCTATCTAGGTTGGTCATAACTTTCCTTCCAAGGAGTAAGCGTCTTTTAATTTCATGGCTGCAATCACCATCTGCAGTGATTTTGGAGCCCAAAAAAACAAAGTCTGACACTGTTTCCACTGTTTCCCCATCTATTTCCCATGAAGTAATGGGACAGGATGCCATGATCTTAGTTTTCTGAATGTTGAGCTTTAAGCCAACTTTTTCACTCTCCACTTTCACTTTCATCAAGAGGGTTTTTAGTCCCTCTTCACTTTCTGCCATAAGGGTGGTGTCATCTGCATATCTGACGTTATTGATATTTCTCCCGGCAATCTTGAGTTTCTTCCAGTCCAGCATTTCTCATGATGTACTCTGCATAGAAGTTAAATAAGCATGGTGACAATATACAGCCTTGACGTACTCCTTTTCCTATTTGGAACCAGTCTGTTGTTTCATGTCCAGTTCTAACTGTTGCTTCCCGACCTGCATACAGATTTCTCAAGAGGCAGGTCAGGTGGTCTGGTATTCCCATTTCTTGAAGAATTTTCCACAGTTTCTTGTGATCCACACAGTCAAAGGCTTTGGCATAGTCAATAAAGCAGAAATATATGTTTTTCTGGAACTCTCTTGCTTTTTCCACGATCCAGCGGATGTTGGCAATTTGATCTCTGGTTCCTCTGCCTTTTCTAAAACCAGCTTGAACATCTGGAAGTTCACGGTTCATGTATTGCTGAAGCCTGGCTTGGAGAATTTTGAGCATTACTTTACTAGCATGTGAGATAAGTGCAATTGTGCAGTAGTTTGAGCATTCTTTGGCATTGCCTTTCTTTGGGATTGGAATGAAAACTGACCTTTTCCAGTCCTGTGGGCACTGCTGAGTTTTCCAAATTTGGTGGCATATTGAGTGCAGCACTTTCACAGCATCATCTTTCAGGATTTGAAATAGCTCAGCTGGAATTCCATCAAGTCAGGGATGTTCAAAGGACACTTTAAGGACTCTAAGTTGTATCTTATATACAATGAAATTTGATGTAGGATTTTTAGCAGGGAAATAAGATGTTCTGCATAGAGAATCATGTCATCTGTGGACAAAGTAGTATTTCTCCCTTATCAATTTATATACCTTTTCTTTCCTTTTCATGTCTTACTGCATTACCTAGGATCTCCAGTACAATGTTGAAAGGGGGTGAAAAGGATATCCTTGCCTTGTCCCTGATGGTGGCAGGGTGGCATCTAGTTTTTCACCATTAAGTATGATGTTGTTGTTGTTTTTCAGTTGCTGAGTCATCTCTGACTCTTTGTGAACCCATGGACTACAGCGTGCCAGGCTCCTGTGTCGTCCACTGTCTCTCAGAGTTTGTTCAGATTCATGCCCGCTGAGTTGGTGATGCTCTCTAACCATCTCATCCTCTGCTGCCCTCTTCTCCTTTTGCTGTCAATCTTTCCCAGCATCAGTGTCTTTTCCAATGATTGGTCTCTTCACATCAGGTGACCAAAGTCTTACAGCTTCAACTCCAACATCAGTCCTTCCAATGAATATTCAGGGTTGATACTCTTTAGGATTGTCTGGTCTGATTTCCTTGCAGTCCAATGGACTCTCAAGAGTCTTCTCCAGTACCATACCAGTATGATGTTAGCTGTAGGTTTTCTGCAGTTGTTGTTTATCAGTTTGAAGAAGTTCCCTTCTCTTCTTAGTTTGGTGACAGTTTTATCATGAATTTTGGATTTTTACTGGATTTTGTCAAATGCTTTTTCTGCATCTATTAATATGATCACGTGATTTTTCTTTAGTTTGTCAATGTGATGGATTACATCCACTGACTTTTGAAGCGCAATGAGATTTTTTAAAGGGTAGTTTGACTGCTGTGAGGAGAAGAGATGGAAGTGGGGTGGGAGTGAGGAAACAAAAGTGGGATTGTGGAGATCAGTTTAAAAATGCCTGGATAAACCGTAGTAAAAGATGATGAAGACATGAACCAGGCAATGTAAGTAATAAATGATGTAGGAAGGACACACTTGCTGTGATTTTTTCAGTGGGTCATGGGGGAGAGACGAGGAGAGGACGCCAATGAATCCCAGGTCTCTGCAGCTGGGTGGGTGGAGCTTCTGGGAGACCACCGAATGGTATGTGGACACTGCCAAGTGTGGGCTAGCCCCGGAATGTGAGGTTCTATGACTTCAGCAAGAGCAGTTACAGTGGCGGGGGACGGAGACACAGCTGGGCAGCAGAGTCAACTGAAGGTGACAAAAGTGGAGACTGACTTTGTGGTCAACTCTTTCGAGACGTCTGGGTGTAAAAGAGATGAAAGGAACAGGGCTGCAGGAAAAGAGATGGTTTCTGGGAAGATCTTGTTGTATGGTTAGAAAGACCAGAGCTGCTTGACACTGCTGGGAAGCTGAGGTAGAGAACAAGGTCACGATGTGAACTAATCAAGGACAGCATTCTGGACATTCCCTCTCTCGTACACCATCTATTGTTAAATAGACTTCATTTTTTTAGAGTAGTTTTAGGTTCACAGGAAGATGGAGGGGAAGGTACAGAGATTTCCTATATGCCCTCTTCTGCTACATGTGCACATTCTCCCCTGCTAAAAACATCCCCACTACATGGTCCATTTATTACAACTAATGAACCTATGTTGACATGTCACTATCACCCAGTCCTAGTTTACACTGGACTTCATTCTTGGGGTTGTATATTCTGTGGGTTTAGACAAATGAATAGTAATGTTTCCACCATTATAATATCAGACAGAGTAGTCTCACTGCCCTAAAAGTCCTCTCTGTGCCTTCCCTCCCAACCCAATCCCTTGCAACCACTGATCCTTCTACTCTCTCCATAGTTTAATTTTTTCCAAAACGTCATAGAATTACAATCATATACAATCTGTAGCCTTCTCAGGTTGGCTTCTTTCACTTAGTAATATGCATTTAAGTTTCTTCCATGTCTTTTCACATCTTTTGATAGCTCATTTCTTTCTAGCTGAATAATATACCATTGTCTGGATGCACCTCAGTTTATTTATCCATTCACCTGCTGAAGGACACCTCGGTTGCTTCCAAGTTATGGCAATTATAGATAAAGCTGCTATAAATATCTGTGTGCAGGGTTTTCTGTGCACATAAGTTGCCATCTCATCTGGGAAAATACCGGGGGATGAGATTGATGGATCATAAGAGTATGTTTCATTTTGTAAGAAACCCCCAAACTGTCTTCCAAAGTGGCTGCACCACCAACAATGATGAGAGTTCCTGCTGTTCCACCCCCTTTATGTTGTCAGTGTTTGGATCTGGGCATTCTCGTGGATGAGTAGTGGTGTCTCATTGTTTTAAATTGCAACCCGTGATGACATATATAATGTGGAGCAAGACTTTGGCCACCTGATGCGAAGAGCCAACTTATTGGGAAAGACCTTGATGCTGGGAAAGATTGAAGGCAAAACAAGGGTGCAGCAGAGGATGAGATGGTTAGATAGCATCACTGACTCACTGGACATGAGTAAACTTCGGAAAATAGTGAAGGACAGGGAAGCCTGGCATGCTGCAGTTTGTGGGGTCGCAAAGAGTCGGGCACAACTTAGGGACTGAACAACAACAACCTTCGATATGCTTACTTATCATCTGTCTTTGGTGAGATGTCTGTTAAGGTCTTTGGCCCAGTTTTAAATTGTGTCATTTGTGTTCCATTATTCATTTTCAGTCTCAAACTTAATCAGACCTTTCAGCACATACATTTGGTATGTATGGCAAGTGTATTTTCTAAACAACTCTCTTTCAATTATATGTGTGTATGTATGTGTGTTCTGTCTTTAGGGACCCTCCAGCTGCTGCCCCATCCTGGGTCCAATAGAGCGGTCTGCATCCAGTATCTTGCATTTCTCTCCTGCAGTTAATTTTCTCTACTGAATTCCCAGCAAGCTTCTGCCTCTACCACTTCAACAAAATGACTGTAATCAAGGTCACTGAGAACTTTCACTTCTAAGTCATTTCAGTCATGTCTGACTCTGTGCGACCCCATAGACGGCAGCCCACCAGGCTCCCCCGTCCCTGGGATTCTCCAGGCAAGAACACTGGAGTGGGTTGCCATTTCCTTCTCCAATGCATGAAAGTGAAAAGTGAAAGGGAAGTCGCTCAGTCATGTCCGACTCTTGGTGACCCCATGGACTACAGACTACCAGGCTCCTCTATCCGTGGGATTTTCCAGGCCAGTGTACTGGAGTGGGGTGCCATTGCCTTCTCCAGCAATTGTCTGTGATGGGTCCTCAATATCACTTCCGACCAGTGATGACATGGCTTGGCTTCAGGACAGTTCACTGTCCTTCCCTACCCCCTGCCCACTCCCTCCTCATCTCCCCACCTTGCAGGAGTTAGAACCCCTCAGAGCTGTACTTGAACCACTTCTCTGTCTACACTCCCCCTTAAAGCTTTAAATGCACCTGGAGCCAACTAGCCCAGCTGTGTATCCCATCCAGGTCCTTTCTGTTTCGTCAAAAATCACTCAACTGCCTGATCCATGCCCACATTCATACATCCAAGGAGCACTCCAAACTGCACGCCACCCAACAGTGACTGCCCCCCACCCCCAGGAGGTTTCTCAAATCCTCGGAACCACTCCAGCCTCCCAGTTTCTAGACCAAAACCTGGAGCCAGGCAACCCCTCTCCTGCCACAGCCACTCTCAGTCAGTCAGAAAACCTCTCTTGCCCTATCTTCACACGTATCCAGATCCAACCACCTCTTCCCACAGCCACCACCCTGGTGTTAACCACCGATGTCCTTCTCACTGCCGTGGACTCGAGGTGCCCCTGCTTTCCCCACAGTCTGCTCTCAGCTCAGTGGCTCAGGCAACTTCTTCAAAGTGGGTGTCAGATAGTTTCACTCCTCTGCTGCAAACCAGCCTATCCTTCCCCTAATCCTTGCACCTACACGATCTTGCTCAGCACTGCCTGCTTTCCTGCCTGAGGGCTCTGTCACCGTCCCTCCTCCCTGGGCTCCTGTCGCACTGGGGCCTGCTGCTCCAGGCCTGGGCTTCTGCTGAGTGCCCTTTGCCTGGACATCGGGAGTTTTGCTCCCTCAAATTACATTCTGGGAGGCCTTCCTGACACCCCTCTCCCCAGTCTGAAACCCCTTCCCTGCTCTTAAGGAGGAACCCCAGCTTCCACAGCAGGGCTCCACACAGACACGCTTTCAGGAAATAATGTTCTCCAAGAAACGGACTCAAGGAAGAGGAGTAAACTATAAACCAAGGTCCCGGAGTAGGTGATATGGTTGGACGGAAGCACAAAGCACAAATCTTAACAGTGGGCAGAAGGGATCCGCGCCACAAGGGTCCGGGGTCAGTGGGCGGCCCCCGAGTTTCCTTCTTCCCGGTTTCCTTTCTGCTTTTAGTCCCAGTTTCTTTCGCACCTCAGGGCCCTGGCCCAGTGGGCGCTCAGCGGACCCTTCCTAATGCCCGCATCCCTGTGCAGCGCTGGGACCCAGAATGACACTGCGGGCGGTCACCCAGGAGCACAATCCCGCCCCTCGCTGACCTCCTCCCAATGACCCAGTCCCTGACTCCCCTCCTGCTGACACCCCATACACCTCCCGCTGACGTACCCACCCCCTTCCAGTGACGCTCTTCAGATGAGCCCATAACGCCTCATCCCCTCCCGCAGATTCCTCCGCGGTCCTTATCCGCTTTCCCGGGTTCACGCCCTTCCCTCCGAGCATGCTCAGAGTACTAACGCCCGCGGGCCGTGCCCGGAGCGCGTAAGAGCCAATCCGCAGCCAGTGCGCTACTGATTGGCGTCCAGCGGCAGAGGTTCCGGATCCTGATTGGACAATCCTGCTGTTGTGGGCGGGTCTACAAAGGCGGAGGCCGGAAGTGCAGCAGAGTTGCTCCTGCCTGGGCTGGGATCCCCGGGGTCGTGAGCTTGCCATGGCTGCGCTGCGAAGGCACGGTAGGCGGGGACCGCTTGTGTCGGGGGACCGGTGGCTTTGGGGGAAGGGGACCCGGCGCTGTGGGGAATGGGGAGTCTGAGGCCTCGGGACTGTGGGGACCCGAGGCTGTGGGGACGGGGACTGTGAGGGACGAGGGAGCTGTGAGGACAGGGTCTGTGGGGACCCAGAACTGTGAAGGATGGGGGCTATGGCGTGGGGCGTGGGGGTTGCTGTGGGGATCGGGACCCGGGACTGTGGGGGACAATGGCCGTGAGGACTGGGGCTCTGAGGTACCCGTGACTGTGAGGGATGGGGGCTATGGCGCGGGGTGTGGGGATTGCTGTCGGGGCCGGGACCCGGGATTGTGAGGATGGGGGCTGTGAGGACAAGGTCTGTGGGGACCCGGGACTGTGGGGATGGGGGCTGTGAGGAACACAAAGCTTTGAGAGGCGGGGAGGGCGTCTGTGAGGACAGGAGCTGTGAGGGACGGGGGCTGTGAGGCCTCGGGACTGCGGGGACGCGAACTGTGAGGATACGGGACTGTGAGGGATGGCGGCTGTAGGAGTCTGGGACCTGAGACTATAGGGGACAGGTGTGAAGACCTGCCCAAACCCCACATTCAGACTCTCAAACCATTTAAGTGCAGGGACCCTCAATTTCTGGGAACTTAACTAGTGTTTATTAAGTGGTGGCATATTTTTAACCAGCACCAAAGGCAGAATGGGACTTCCTTAGTGTCTCAGACTGTAAAGAATCCACCTGCAATGCAGGAGACGGAGGTTTGACCCCCGTGCAGGAAGATTCTCTGGAGAAGGGAATGGCAACCCACTCCATTATTTTGCCTAGAGAATTCCATGAACAGAGGACCTTGATGGGCTACAGTCCTTGATGGGGTCCCAAAGAGTCAGACAGGGCAGAGCAGCCAACACTCAAAGGCAGAATGGATACATTTAATTGGCTAACCTGGCACATGCTTTAGAATGAATGTCAGAGATACAGGGAACTTCAGACACTTGAGAAGCTCAGCGAACTTCTCATTACCCTATATCATCAACATTAAAATTAGGAAAAAGGGAAGATTATGTTTTCCTCAGTTTTATTCAGATATGATCAATACACAGTACTGTATGGGTTTTAGGTGTACAGCATAGTGACATGATGGGCTACATATTACAAAGCCATCACCCAGTAAGCTAACATCCATCACCTCATATAGTTACAAAATCCCTTGTGATAAGTGCTTTTAGGACCTACTTTCTGTCTTAGGAAATATGCCTGTTAGCAGTAATCGCCATGCTGTACAAGTACATCCTGGGACTTATTTACTTGTGACTGGAAGCTTGTACCTTTTGACCGTCTTTACCAATTTGTCCCATCCCTCAATCACCTCTGGTAACCGTCAGTCTGTTTTCTATATCTATGAGCTCCTTTTTTTTTTTTTTTTTTATAGATTCAACAAATAGTGAGATCTTACAGTATTTGTCTTTCTTTGGCTTATTCCACTTAGTGTAATGCCCTCAAGATTATCTGTGTTATTGGCAATGGCACTTTCCTTCTTTAAGGCTGAATAGTATTCCACATCTTACTCATTCATCCATCCACGGACACGTAGGTTGTTTCCATATCTTGGCTATTGTGAATAACTTCAGTGAACATTGAGGTACATGTGTCTGAATTTTCAAGTTAGTGTTTTCATTTTCTTTGGATAAATACCCAGATCCAAAAGTGGAATTGTATATCGTATCATAGTTTAATTTTTAATTTTGTGAGGATCCTCCAGACTCTTTTCCATAGTGGCTGCACCAATTTTCATTCCCACAAGCAGTGCACAAGGGTTTCCTTTCCTTCACATCCTCACCAACATTTGTTATTTCCTGTCTTCTTTGATGATGGCCATTCTGACAGGTGTGAGGTGATATCTCATTGTGTTTTGATTTCAATTTCCCTGATGATTAGTGATCTTGAGCATCTTTTCTGTGTACCTGTTGACCACCTGTATGTCTTCTTTGGAGAAATGTCTGCTCAGTTTCTCTGTCCATTTTTTACTCAGATTACTTGGGGCCTTTTTGCTACTGAATTGCATGGTTCTTAATATATTTTAGATATTAGCCCCTATCAGATTTATAGTGTGCAAATATTTTCTCCCCTTCAGTAGGTTGCCTTTTCATTTGTTGGTGGTTTTGTTTTGCAGAAGCTTTTTAGTTTCTTTTGTTTTTACTGTTGTTGTCTTTGCTTTTGGTGTCAAATCAAAAAAAAAAAATCTTCACTAAGACTCCTGTTGTCAAAGAACTTTCTCCCTATGTTTTCTTCTAGGAGTTGTGTGGTTTCAAGTAAAGGTGAAGGTTTTGGATATGTTTCTCATTTTACTTGGATTAGTTCAGGCCATGATTATTTTCTTTCCTTCTCTCCATTAAAACAGATGCTGTGTTTTTGCCCTTTGAAAGGAAAAGCCCAGTGGCAACTATAGTTAATATTTACGTAAAATAAGGAAACTAATTTCTCTGTAAGGCAGAATATGGAGAAAAGTAGATAGCATTCCCAGTCTGCTTCCTCTGTAGGAGAACACTGCACCTCAGTAACAGTACTGGAGTAGAAGGAACGGGGTCTCCTCTATCTTCCAACTGGGATGTGGCAACGTTCTGAGTTGCCTTCAAGTGTCCTCTCAGCCTGCCCTGCCAGATCCCTTGCATCGTGTCTTGGTGACAAAACAAGAACAGTGTTTGCTCTCCGCACAAAATGATCACAGCCTTACGTGCATTTAAAATGTTTCAGAATGGCTAATGGCATAGTAATTGCTGCTAAAAAACTGTGAGGAAAAATTTTGGACAGAGTTTGAAATATTTTTAAGTGTTAAAGTTTTGTGAGAAACTGAGTGTTTAGTGTATGTCTACTCCTTAGATGGGGAAGCCACCTCAGATTGGTCATGGTGTAGGATTCCAGTTATGTTCCATTTGAATACTATTTATAGTCTTATTTTGAGAACTAGTTTCCTCTTAATTAATATTTCAGAAAGCTTGCCAACTCTTGCTTAATCTTAGCTAATTGTTTTTCCATTTATAATTCTATGATGAAACTCATTAAGAAACTATCATTGAATTTGCATATATATTGAGCTTCTCTTTCTTGTGAATTGATACAATACTATTATCAATGTATTCCTTTATTCCTAGGCAGCCTTTTCATATTACAGGACAAAAAACCCATATTGAATATTGTGGTGGAAAAAGCTATAGAGAGGTTGGCAGATAAATATTACTTTACTGAAAATAGGAAATTGAAAATACTGTTTAAGATTCCAAGAAGTACCTTAAACTTAAGAAAATTTAAAGTGTCTCTTAAGCTATACAGATATCAGGTGGAAAAGGGAATCATCTGAGTCACTGTTTACTGAGGTTGGGGAACTCTTCCTTTTCTTTATGATTTTCTTGGTGTGTGTTTGTTTTGGAAGATTTTCTCTACCAAGCCAGGCTATAGTTGGGAGGCTGTGATCAAACTGGCCACTGGGAAAGTTCAATGAAATTCCATTTCTGATCTTATTTTCAGAAGTAGTTATTCATTTATATATGATTTCAAAAAGCCTGCCAACTCTCATTTTAAGTTCTAGATAATCACTTTTCCATTAGATAATCACTTTTAAAAGGTATGTTATAAACCTGTTTGTTCTGGTAGCTTTCTTTCATAATGAAATATCTAGAAATCACATTTTTAAAGTTATTTGTTAATACTTAGGGTCTTCTTTATTTTTGTGTAATTTCTATAAATATGTGGCCCCATCAGTATTACTGCTTTCCATTTAACATCCACCCTTGAAAATACAGTTTTTTGGCTAATTTTTTTCCTCATGTCTCCAGATTAGCTCTACACATGTTTTTTTGTCCTCTGAGAATTGTGCTTTTCTGAGAGACAGTGGTTCATAGGGATGATATGGCAAGAGAATCACAAATGAATCAATATCATTTCTATTACCAGAAAGCTCTCCAGTATAAATGTAGTAAAAAGAAATGTGTAGTTTTACATCCATGTTAAATAAAGTATGAACGTAGATGTGAACATAGATGTTGAGGGAAATGTGTGTTACTTTACCATCAAAGTGAACTTTTTTAAGGAAAAGGAAAATATTTTTGATGTTGATGGGGTAACTTACTGGCCTCAAAGTTCAAGAGGGTTTTTTTTTTAAACGCATAGTTTTCATTTTCCTTTGTCTTTTTTCAGAGTGGAACGCTATGGAAGAAAAAGTTCTATTTCCGTTGTTTTTGTTTTTATGAGAGCCTTTTCTAATAGAAAATATATTCACCCAGATCCCCTGATGAGGAGGCTTTCCCCTCTGGGAGGAGTGCTGGGAACCAAGTCCCTCAGGCAGGGGCCTGTTAGACCCTCCTTCCTAAGACCACTGCGAAGGAGGCCTAATAACTTGAAATACTGCCACTAACACCTCTGTTAAACATGGAGCAGACCCCTGCCTTTTTTTACCCCCAGCTGTTAGATTCTAAACATGTAGCTGTGTGAAAGAGGTCAGAATTGAATTACCACCAGCAGTCAAGCCATCTATTTCCTTTTGAGGTACATGTATTCACAGTCCTTCCCAGGTATCTAATTTCCAAAGAAGACTTGACTGAAGATTTATTTTTCTTTGTCTTATGTCTTTAGCTTGAAACAGCAAGTGTGGATGACAGTCCTCTCTGAAAATCATATCAAAATGGCTTGATTCCCCTGTGACACAGAGACTTGATCTCTCTGTTTGGTATTCCATCCTATTAACTTCAGACGAGATGGTTTTCTCCATGGTGACCTTTTGCTGTGTCTCTTGTGTCCCAACTCCAGGCGCCCATCTGCATAGTGATTGTACTCATCTCCTGCAGGCATCCATGTCCGTTCTGCTTTTTTATATTCTACTGATTACTTTTTGACAGATACCAGAGTTTCAAGTTAGAACCTGCTCCTGCTGCTGGGAGAGGGGGTAGGGGCACAGCAGGAGGACGAGGTGTGAGGAGGGAGGAGCAGGCAGGTCACTGGGTCCCTGTGGTGACACAGAGCTGCCTTCCTGAACCTGAGCACCCAGCTCTTTTTTGTTTGTTTTTGAGCACAATGTAAATTAAGCACAAAAGAGACTTTTAACACCTAAATTGATTTTTAGGGCTACATTTGCAGTAGGCAACACACACAAACACCGATACACACAGTCACAAGGTGCATTTCAACAAACCAAAGGTGACAGATGCTTTTTAAAAATGATGCTTTACTGTGTGCCAGTACCCTGAAAAAAGTAACCTCTCATTTCTGTTCTGCTTTTGACTTGAATCCCTACATAGCTGTGGCCAGAAGTCCCTATCTGTAGTAAACTGGTAGGCAGTTCACATGCACCCATGTCCTTCATAGCCCTAGAGGCTCCAAGAAGTTAGAGTCCAGTGGCTGCACATTTCTTTTGGTATAAAATATTAATAGCTAGTGATTTCTATTTAAGTAAACTATGAGCTCCTTCTGTGACTGCACTGGAGCGACCCCATCCTCCGTTTGAAAAGCAGATGAGCTGATGGGGGGTGGGGGTGGGGGCAGGTCCTCGCTGACAGCTTGTTTTCTTTAGAGGACAACGTTCATGCATTGAGTGGTCTTATTCTCTGTGTTGTGAATAAGAAATGAAATTCACTGAGGACTCCTCCAGCAGTATTAGCTGGTAGAAAGTATTACTTTGTTTGTTACGCATGGCTCTTTTAAAGTTGATTTTGGAAAATTAAAATCATTATTTTTTAAAAGACTATGCTTTAAATTGTGACAACTGAAAGTATTTAGACATGTGTTGTTGTTTTGTCACTAAGTCATGTCTGACTGTTTGCAACCCCATGGACTGTAGCCCACCAGGCTCCTCTGTCTATGGGATTTCCCAGGCAGGAATACTGGAGCAGGGTGCTATTTCCTCCTCCAGGGGATCTTCCTAACCAAAGGATCTAACCCTTGTCTCCTGCATTGGCAGGTAGGTTCTTTACCTTTGAGCCACCTGGGAAGCCTGTATGAGACATGTATATTTATCAGCTTCCAGAGCCAGCTGTGAGGCAAGCCTGAAGCCGTCAGACCCCACCCAAGTCAGAGACCCAGAGACTGGCCCCGGGACCTTAGCCCTGGAGCTCCCAGCCTGGGCTCTGGGCTGAGTCTTGTCCCTGAGGAAGGACCACATATCCTGAACCTGCTGCAGGCCTGGGCCCACCCCCACACCCCAGGGTCATGCAGAGACACCAAAAGGCAGTGAGTGGAGACCAGAGGGCCTCAAGACCTACTTTGCAGACAGGCCGCCAGCTAGGTCATAGATACAGTGTGTGCAGGTGACACGCTGAATTCAGGGACAGTGCCGCAGCCACACAGCCCGTGTCTCCGCCCATGGCCGGCCTGCTGTGTGCCGCGCCCTTGCCACTGTGTCAGGGCACCAGTGGAAGCAAAATTGTCAGGTGACTGGTTCATCTCAGTGTTTCCTGGTGGTCGTGCCGGTTTCTCCCTGGGATTGCGGTGTATCTTGGTTCCTTCAGGCTGTGTGGTGTTCCGCAGTGGATGCACGCGCTGCTTGGTGATGACCCATGTCTGGTTTTCCTGTAGTGTAGTCATGTGTTCACACACATGTGTGTGCAGAGCTCAGCCGTGACCTCAGTGGGATGCCTGCATCAGCTGCTGCCAGCCCAGGTGGCTCTCCGGCTCCAAGTGTCCCCAAGTTCATTTTAGAGCAGGATGACTGGTTAGGGTTTTGTCAGCTGCTTTTGGTTCTCCCAGAAATTGCACCCGGTTTTCTGGAGTAGAAGTTTTTCCCCTCTGCTATTTAAGGAAATGCACGTGACCATTCAGTTTCTATTGGAAACTTGGAACCTGCCCTTTGGACAGGTCTTGGAGTGCTGGCCTAATGGAACAGACCGCCTCCCTGTGACCCAGGTGCTGCCCTGGCCGTCCGCAGTGGCCTGGGGAACATGCTCACAGGCCTGTGCTGCCCAACCTGGCAGAGCTGGGAGGCAGGGCCTCCGCGTGGCCGGGGAAATGAGGGCATCCCCGCGAGGACTGGCTTCTTCCTGCAGGGGCTCCCGGGGGTGGGCAGACGGGTGACACCAGGACCCCATGCTCCCCCCAGGCGCCTGGCTGAACACCACCTGGGCTTGAGTAGCTTTCTCAGGAGGCCTGTTGTGTTTTTAGACCCAAATTGTGTGTTTTCCAACTAGCACCAATTGGAGGGGCTTATTTCTGCAGTGAGGGCCATCTGCGCACAGGGTGAAAGGAGGAGCGGTCTATGCCATTAGGCTTGTGCTCCCTCTGGGGGACAGGAGCCTGCCCTCCATGACCCACAGGGGGCTCAGCGGCCCCGTCACACGTGACCTCTCACTTCCCCCTCCTCACATCACCGCCTCCTCAATGGCCCTAATGTCTGTCCCCCACTTTGTCGTCTGAATACCTCAAGCCTGTCTCCAGAGTCCTGCTCTTGGTTTCTGCGCCATGGTACTTGGTCACTAGAGCAGTTTTCTCTCTCTCTCTCTGTTGATTTGTTTCTAAATTTAATGAGGTTAAAACAGATTACCTGATGGCTCAGACAGTAAAGAATCCACCTGCAATGCAGGAGACCTGGATTTGATCCAGATCCCCTGGAAAAGGGAATGGCTACCCACTCCAGTATTCTTGCCTGGAGAATTCCTTGGACTGAAGAGCCTGGCGGGCTATAGTCCATGGAGTCACAGAGAGTCTACCACGACTGAGCAACTTTCACTTCATTTCACTTCAAAACAGATTCACTGGATTAACCTTTCCCCTCATCTTTCTTGGCTGCTCTTTTGAGATTGTCCCTGCTCGTTGTTCACACTTAAATCAGGACAGAAATGTTTATTCACTGTGGCAGCGCTTCCCCTCCAGTCAGGGCAGAGAGTGCCCTGAGATAAGCCAAGTGAAGAATCTGCATCCTTGTAGGCACTGTGCCAACTATGCTGTCCCTGTGGGGGCCCCAGAGGGGGCCCTGGGTCTGCCCAGCCTGTCTGCTATGAACTGGCATGGACCCAGCCTCTCCAGGGCTGCTCTGCAGCCCAGGACCACAAACCAGGGTCTGAAAACAGCTCATAGTCAACCAGCGACGAGGTGGAGGAAGAACAGAACTGTGAGCCCACGTGCCCCATCAGTTCCCAGCCTCACCTTGCCCACCTGTGCTCACACCTGTGGGGGTACCTAGTGCAAACACAGTGCTGGGGGGCCTTTGATGCCTACAGTGCTGGGGGTCCTGTGATTGGGTCAGTAGTGGGGGTGCTGTGATGGACAGTGCTGGGGGGGTGACCCTCATGGGGACAGTGCTGGGGGTCTTGTAGGCACCACCCTTTTTGTGTCCTGTGGAGGGGCAGTCACTTAGCCCTGAGATGGTGATGTCATGATATGTCTTGTTTTATATAAAATTCATTTGCAATTTAAATAAAACTTCAATCAGTAATACTTTCCTTTCTTTTGCAAATTGATTGCTTCTGTAGTGTTTGTTGGAAAAGTACTGAAGAAACTTTATCCTGAGGTTTCACACAGCCAAGAAAAGAAGGCCCCTGTGACTCCAGCCTCCAGAAACCCACCTGAGAAAGGGGCTCCTGAGAGAGAGAAGGGCCAGAGTGTCCCTCCTGAGACAGGTGAGCGCTGTTTCCCTGGAGAGTGAATGCTGGTCTCAGGCCACTGTGGCACCATCACGGGCGCAACGGGGTCATTCTGCTTAGACTTTTTGGGGATGGTTACTTCACTTGTGAGGGAAGAAGTGCCCCCAGCTGGGGACAGGGTCAGGTTCATCACTGTTTTGGGTTCAACTCCACGCTGTTCCTGGGTGCAGTGACTGGGCCCTGCTGCCCCAGGACCGCTGCCCACAGTGTTCGTGCCGCTGTTCTGCCGGAGAGCCAGAGGTATAGGAGGGACTCTCAGCCTCTCAGCCCTGGAGTCACACTCGAGCATAGTGGCTGCTGTTTATTGTGCTCTTCCCTTTCAAAGACAGTCCTGTCCTGGGCTGAACTGTACCCTCTACAATTTATGTGTTGATGTTCTGACCCCAGAACCTCAGGATGTTGACCATGTTTGGAGATGGAGTGAAATGAGACCTTTAGGGTGGGTCCTAATCTAGGGCGACTGGTGAGATAGGAAGAGATCAGGACCCAGACACATACAGCAAGACGACCATATGAGTTTTCTTTCCTTTTCTAACCTGACGGTTTTAACAGTGATTATTCACTAATGAGCTTTCCAGGTGGCTCAGTGGTAAAGAATCCACCTGCCAATGCAGGAGATGCAGGTTCAGTCTCTGGGTTGGGAAGATTCCCTAGAGGAGTGCAATAATTAGTGCAATAATTTGGGCAGTGTCTTTCCTCAGAAGCTCCAGGTTGGATCACATCATTTCAGCAGGCAGTTGTTGTTCATTGTGAAGGCCCACGTGAGCCACGCTGTAATGGCTGGTGCCAGCAGCTGTGTGGTCCCGTTGGAGGCTAGGACAGGGTCCGGGGAGAGATTGCATGGCCAGCGTGGTGCCGAGGCCAGGAGAGATGTGAGGGTGCTGCAGGTGGGATTCAGCTGTGGTCTTGGTGTTTGTCCACCTGTGTGCTTCTCAGACCACAGACCCTGCAAGTGGTGCTTGCTATCTGAGTCATAGCCTCTGTGTACCCCACACAGGGTACACTGGTCACCTACCATGGCCTAAACTTGGGTGGGAGGGGGCGGGGGAGCAATGAGAAGGATACGGTGTGGCTAGGATGGTCTCATCAGGTCCTGGGGGGCATCTAGTCCCTCTGTTTCTGGATACCCTGCCTTTCCTCCCCTTGCAGAGTACCCTCTGGCCTCAAGGATCCTTGGATTGGGGGTTGAGGGCAGAGTCTGGTGGGTAGGATCCCCCACCTTCCTCACGGCTTCAGGCAATGAGTAGAGGAGGCATTTCTGGGAGTTTTTGTTTTTGTTACAGATGCAAATGAGCCTAACTTATTTGCCTTCCTGAAAACTCCATGCAATGTACAGCAGCAACATATTTTTTAAAAGATAAAATTCATTTAATCTAAAGTTAACCATAACCATTTCAAAATGCACAATTCAGTGATTGTTAATATACTTAACTATGTTGTGTAAGGATACCAGTAACTCCAGAACATTCTTATCACCCCAAAAGAAACCCATATCCATTACAGTTATCCCCAGTCATGCCTCCCTATTTTTTTGTTTCTTTAATTTATTTTATAATTGGAGGAAAATTGCTTTACAATGTTGAGTTGATTTCCGCTGTACAACAGTGAGAATCAGCCATAATTGTACATACATTCCGCCCCACTCCCTCAGTATTCTGGCCTGGAGAATTCCATGGGCTGTATAGTCCATGGAGTTGCAAAGAGTCGGATATGATTGAGTGACTTTCACTTTCACTTTTCACTTTTGCCTCCCTCATGAGCCTCCCTCCCCTCCACCCATCCCAGGCTGGGGTCCCTGTGTTGTATAGTAACTTCTCATCAGCTATCGTTTTTATACATGATAGTGTATATAATGCTGATGCTACATTCTCCGTTTGTCCCACTCCTTCTGCCGAAAGCCACAGTTCTAAACGACACAAGTACCCCACTGTTCATTGCAGCCTGATTTATGATAACCAGGATATGGAAGCAACCTAGATATTCATCTACAGATGAACAGATAAAGTTGTGGTATATAAGTACAATAGAATATTACTCAGCCATAAAAAAGAACAAATTTTAGTCAGTTCTATTGTGGTGAATAAACACAGCCTGTTATACAGAGTGAAGAAAATCAGGAAGAGAAAAACAAGTATCATATATTAACACACATATATGGAATTTAGAAAAATGGTATTGATGAACCTATTTGTAGAGCAGGAATGGAGTCTCAGATGTTTAGAAGAGACCTGGCTACTTTCTGTCTCTTCAGATTTGTGTATTCTGGACATTTTGTGAGTGGAATTGCATAGTAGGTGACCTTTTGTGTCTGACTTCTGTCAGTTCAGTTCAGTCTCTCAGTCGTGTCTGACTCTTTGTGACCCCATGGAGTGCAACACACCAGGCCTCCCTGTTCATCACCAACTCACAGAGTTTACTCAAACTCATGTCCATTGAGTTGGTGATGCCATCCAAAAATCTCATCCTCTGTCATCCCCTTTTCCTCCCGCCTTCAATCTTTCCCAGCATCAGGGTCTTTGCAAATGAGTCAGCACTTCACATCAGGTGGCCAAAGTATTGGAGTTTCAACTTCAACATCAGTACTTCCAATGAATATTCAGGACTGATTTCCTTTAGGATGTACTGGTTGGATCTCCTTGCAGTCCAAGGGACTCTCAAGAGTCTTCTCCAATACCATGGTTCAAAAGCATCAATTCTTCGGCACTCAGCTTTCTTTATAGTCCAACTCTCACATCCATACATGGCTACTGGGAAAACCATAGCCTTAACTAGATGGACCTTTATTGGCAAAGTAACGTCTCTGCTTTTTAATATGCTGTCTAGGTTGGTCATAACTTTCCTTCCAAGGAGTAAGCGTAAGCATCTTTTAATTTCATGGCTGCAGTCACCATCTGTAGTGATTTTGGAGCTCAAAAAATAAAGTCTACACTATTTCGCCACCTATTTGCCATGAAGTGATGGGACTGGATGACATGATCTTAGTTTTCTGAATGTTGAGCTTTAAGCCAACGTTTTCATTCTCCTCTTTCACTTTCATCAAGAGGCTCTTTAGTTCTTCTTCACTTTCTGCCATAAGGGAGGTATCATTTGCATATCTGACATTATTGATATTTCTCCCGGCAATCTTGATACCAGCTTCTGCCTCATCCAGACCAGCATTTCTCATGATGTACTCTGCATATAAGTTAAATAAGCAGGGTAACAATATACAGCCTTGACGTACTCCTTTTTCTATTTGCAACCAGTCTGTTGTTCCATATCCAGTTCTAACTGTTGCTTCCTGACCTGCTTACAGGTTTCTCAAGAGGCAGGTCAGGTGGTCTGGTATTCCCATCTCTTTCAGAATTTTCCACAGTTTATTGTGATCCACACAGTCAAAGGCTTTGGCATAGTTAGTAAAGCAGAAGTAGATGTTTTTCTGGGACTCTTGCTTTTTCGATGATCCAGTGAAAGTTGGCAATTTGATCTCTGGTTCCTCTGCCTTTTCTAAAACCAGGTTGAACATCTGGAAGTTCACGGTTCACATATTGCTGAAGCCTGGCTTGGAGAATTTTGAGCATTACTTTACTAGCATGTGAGATGAGTATAATTGTATGGTAGTTTGAGCATTCTTTGGCATTGCCTTTCTTTGGGATCGGAATGAAAACTGACCTTTTCCAGTCCTGTGGCCACTGCTGAGTTTTCCACATTTGGTGGCATATTGAGTTCAGCACTTTCACAGCATCATCTTTTAGGATTTGAAATAGCTCAACTAGAATTCCATCACTTCCACTAGCTTTGTTTGTAGTGATGCTTCCTGAGGCCCACTTGACTTCACATTCCAGGATGTCTGGCTCTAGGTCAGTAATCACACCATCGTGATTATCTGGGTCATGAAGATCTTTTTTGTACAGTTCTTGTGTGTATTCCTGCCACCTCTTCTTAATATCTTCTGCTTCTGTTAGGTCCATACCATTTCTGTCCTTTATTGAGCCCATCTTTGCATGAAATGTACTCTTGGTATTTCCAATTTTCTTGAAGAGATCTCTAGTCTTTCCCATTCTATTTTTTTTTCTCTATTTCTTTGCAATGATCACTGAGGAAGGCTTTCTTATCTCTCCTTGAGATTCTTTGGAACTCTGCATTCCAATGGATATATCTTTCCTTTTCTCCTTTGCTTTTTGCTTCTCTTCTTTTCACAGCCATTTGTAAGGCCTCCTCAGACAGCCATTTTGCTTGTCTGCATTTCTTTTCCTTGAGGATGGTCTTGCTCCCTGTCTCCTGGACGATGTCCCAAACCTCCATCCATAGTTCATCAGGTACTCTATCAGATCTTGTCCCTTAAATCTATTTCTCACTTCCACTCTATAATCATTAGGGATTTAATTTAGGTCATACCTGAATGGTCTCATGATTTTCCCTACTTTCTTTAATTTAAGTCTGAATTTGGCAATAAGGAGTTCATGATCTGAGCCACAGTCAGCTCCCGGTCTTGTTTTTGCTAACCGCATAGAACTTCTCCATCTTTGGCTGCAAAGAATATAATCAGTCTGATATCGATGTTGACCATCTGATGATGTCCATGTGTAGAGTCTTCTCTTGTGTTGTTGGAAGAGGGTGTTTGTTATGACCAGTGCATTCTCTTGTCAAAACTATTAGCCTTTGCCCTGCTTCATTTTGTACTCCAAGGCCAAATTTCCTGTTACTCCAGGGTTTCTCGACTTCCTACTTTTGCATTCCAGTCCCCTATAATGAAAAGGACATCTTTTTTGGGTGTTAGTTCTTGAAGGTCCTGTAGGTCTTCATAGAACTGTTCAACTTCAGTTTCTTCAGCATTACTGGTTGGGGCATAGACTTGGATTACTCTGATATTGAATGGTTTGCCTTGGAAATGAACAGAGATCATTCTGTAATTTTTGAGATTGCATCCAAGAACCATATTTCGGACTCTTTTGTTGACTATGATGGCTACTCTATTTCTTCTAAGGGATTCTTACCCACAGTAGCAAGTATAATGGTCGTCTGAGTTAAATTCACCCATTCCAGTCCATTTTAGTTTACTGATTCCTAAAATGTCAATGTTTACTCTTGTCATCTCCTGTTTGACCACTTCCAATTTGCCTTGATTCATGGACCTAACATTCCAGGTTCCTATGCAGTATTGCTCTTTACAGCATCAGACCTTGCTTCCATCACCAGTCACATCCAACACAGGTGAGCAGTTTTATATGCTCATCTATGTTGTAAGGAGTATGACTGCTTCATTTATTTTTCTTGCTGAGTAATGTTCCATTCTGTGGATATGTAACATTTTGTTTATCTGTTCATCAATTGATAGATATTTGGATTTTTTTCTACTTTTAGGCTTTTATCGATAAACAATGAACATCTCTGCACAAGTATTTGTGTGGACATGTGTTTTCAGTTCTCTTGGATGTAAACCTAAGAGTGGGATTGCTGGGTCACATGGTAATCCTGTGTTTACTGTGTTGAGGACCTGGCAAGCTGTTTTCCACAGTAGTGTGTCATTCTTCACCCCACCTGCCATGGAGGAGGGTTCCAGTTTCTCCACATCCTTGCCAACACTTGATGTTTTCTGTTTTCTTGATAACCGTCTTAGTAGGTGAGGTTGCACCTCATTGATTCCTATTTCCCTGATGATGCGTGTTGGACATTTGTGTATCTTTTGTAGAGAAATGTGTATATAAATCCTAGGCCCATTTTTCAGTTGGATTGTTTTTCTTTTTGTTGCTGAGTTGTACAAGTTAGTTATAATGTGGACAATGGAGCTTTATCAGTTACATGACTTACAAATATTTTCTCCTGCTCCATGGATTAGCTTTGTACTTCCTTGATGGTGTCTTTTGAAGTATAAAATATTTTAGTCTTGATTAAGTCCATCATATCTATTTCTTCTGTTGCCTGTGGTTTTGGTGTCATATTTAAGAAACCAAATCCAAGGTCACAAGTTTTACATCTGAGTTTTCTTCTATGAGTTTTATGGTTTTAGCTTTTGCAGTCAAGTCCTTTATCTATTTTGAGTTGATGTTTGTATATGGTGTGAGGTAGGGGTCCAGATTCATTCCCTTGTCTGTGGATATCCAGTCATACCAGCACCACTTGTTGGAGAGACTGTCTTTTTCCCACTTGGCACTCTTGTCAAAAAATCAGTTAGCCAAAGACTCTGTGCTCAATGCAGTAGGCCTGGGTTCAATCCCTGGTCAGGGAACTAGATCCCACACGCCACACCTAAGAGTTTGAATGCCCCAACGAAGATCCCGTGGACTTCAACTAAGACCTCATGAGGCCAAATTAAAAGAAGAAAAAAAATCAGTTAGCCATAGTTGTTTGGGTTTATTTCTGGGCTCTCAATTCTATTCCACTGGTCTCTATGTCTGTCCCTGTGCCGGTATGACACTGTTTTAATCACTGTAGATTTGTCATAAGTTTTGAAATTGCAGTAAGAGTCTTCTGACTTCATTAATTTTCAAGATTGTTTTAACTATTCAGTGTCCCTCACAGTTATGTGTGAATTTTAGGATCAGCGTGTCCAGTTCAGGGGGAAAAAAGCAGTTGGAATTTTGATACAATTTTGTGTTGAATTTGCAGATGATTCTGGGGATTAATGCTCTCTTACCAATATTAAGTTGTTCAAATCATGAATTTAGTCTAGCTTCCCATTTCTGTCATTTTTAAATTCTTTAAACAATGCTTTGTAATTTTCATTATAAGACAGGTATATCCATGCTTGGTATGTCCAAGCATTCTCTGTTGTGTCCAACTCTTTGTGACCTTAAAAAAAGTTTGTCCCAAAGTATTTTATTCTTTTTGATACTATTATAAATGGAATTGTTTTCTTTTTGGATTAGCTAGTGAATGTAAATACTAATAAACCCTTTGACCTTGGATTAGGTAATAGTTTCTTAAATATGGAAACACAGATTTTTGTATATTGACCTTATTAGCCAAACTTATTAGTGCTAACAGTTTGTGTGTGTGTGTGTGTGTAGTTTTCAGGATTTTCTATATATAAGATTTTATCCTCTGTGAGCAGGGATATTTCACTTTTCCCTATTCAGGTTGGACGCCTTTTATTTTCTTTCTTGACTATTGCCTTGTTTGGAACTTTGAGTGTAATGTTGAAGCAAAGTGGCATGAGTGTGAATTCTCATCTTTCCTGGTCTTAGGGGGAGCATTCAGGCCTTCTCAATGGAGTGTGACGTCAACCATGTGCTTTTCGTGCTTTATCTTTGTCATGTTGAAGTTCTCTCTATACTAATTTCTTGAGTATTTTTTAATCATGAAAGAACAGTGTATTTTTTTGAAGCACTATGTCTTGGGAATTCTGAAGGAAAAACACTTTATTTGCAGCTAGAAAAAGAGAAATCTTGACTGAAGACAAAACAACAAAATCACAATCAAACAGACAAAAATTGTGTGCAGGTCAAATGAAAGGTCATTTGAGAATTCCCTTGAAGGCTTGATGCCTGTGGAGGCGGCAGCTTGCTGATAATCAGAGGTGTAGATGTGCCAAGGTCTCTTCAGTGTTGGAAGAATCATCCTAATGAGGAAAGGGCCTTTGTCAGTCAGCCCTTGGCTGAGATTGAGAAAATGTTCCTTGTACTGTTAAAAGACACAGCATGGTGATTCTGATAATTATTTGTTCACTTTCGGTTCAATTCAATTCAGTCGCTCAGTCGTGACCAACTCTTTTTGACCCCATGGAGTGCAGCACGCCAAGGCTCCCTGTCCATCACCAACTCCCAGGGTTTACCCAAACTCATGCCCATTGAGTCGGTGATGCCATCCAACCATCTCATCCTCTGTCGTCCGCTTCTCCTCCCGCCTTCAGTCTTTCCCAGCATCAGGGTCTTTTCAAATGAGTCAGTTCTTCACATCAGGTGGCCAAAGTATTGGAGTTTCAGCTTCAACATCTGTCCTTCCAAAGAACACTCAGGACTGATCTCTTTTAGGATGGACTGGTTTGATCTCCTTGCAGTCCAAGGGACTCTCAGGAATCTTCTCCAACACCACAGTTCAAAAGCATCAATTCTTCTGCACTCAGCTTGCTTTATAGTCTAACTCTCACATCCATACATGACTACTGGAAAAACCATAGCCTTGACTAGACAGACCTTTGTTGGCAGAGTAATGTCTCTGCTTTTTAACCAAGCAATAGGTTGGTCATAACTTTCCTTCCAAGGAGTAAGCGTTTTTTAATTTCATGGCTGCAGTCACCATCTGCAGGAGCCCAAAGAAATAGTCTGCCACTGTTTCCACTGTTTCTCCATCTATTTCCCATGAAGAGATGGGACCAGATGCCATGATCTTAGTTTTCTGAATGTTGAGCTTTAAACCAGCTTTTTCACTCTCCTCTTTCACTTTCATCAAGAGGCTCTTTACTTATTCTTCACTTTCTGCCATAAGGGTGGCATCATCTGCATATCTGGTGTTATTGATATTTCTCCTGGCAGTCTTGATTCCAGCTTGTGCTTCATCCAGCCCAGCATTTCTCATGATGTACTCTGCATATAAGTTAAATAAGCAGGGTGACAATATATAGCCTTGACGTACTCTTTTGCCTACTTAGAACCAGTCTGTTGTTCCATGTCCAGTTCTAACTGTTGCTTCCTGACCTGCTCAGGTTTCTCAAGAGGCAGGTCAGATGGTCTGGTATTCCTATCTCTTGGAGAATTTTCCACAGTTTCTTGTGATCCACACAGTAAAAGCCTTTGGCATAGTCACTTTACAGAAGTGCATTTGTTTATTTTAGAAGAGCATTGGTAATTCCATTTGTTCTTAAAGAAAAGGACATGATCTGTAAATGGCCACAACCACCTGTGTGTGGGTTTTGGTGAATTTCTGTCACTCAAGAGTGCATATTGGACTCTCTTTTTTTTGTTATTGCTTTTATTATTGTTTTTAACTTGCTAATTATATCTGCATATATTTTAAAGAGCCAAATAATCCCACAAGAGTTATAAAAAACTGTGTCATTGTGCCCTGAGCCCCCTAACACAAGCACACCAACTTTGAAGGCATCAGCCAAGCCAGGGGCAGTCCGGTGGCGGTGCCCTGGCAGAGGGCACATGTGTGCTGGTGGTAGAGGGGGGCCGTGTGGACAAGCACAGTGCAGAGGGGAGTCAGAGGTTCGGAATGAAAGCAAACTCGAGTGAGTATCCTGCATATCAGACCCAGAGCCTGATCTGGTAAGAATGGTGAACCACAATCAAAGCCAGTCAGTCACGGAGAGGAGAGCCTTTGAAGTCGCCTCTTCTGAAACCTTGTGGCCACGCCAGTGTTTCTGGGAAGGCACTGGCCTCTGTCAGCAGCAACGGGGTGCTGACTTGCCCCTCCAGATTCTCGAGCCTCACCCTGCAGCCTAGTGTAGGGGCGAGGGGATGCCCTGGCCCTGCTGTCCCCTGAGCACTCAGTGGTGAACATGACCCTGACCGCCATCCTGCCAGTGAGCATCTGCTACCAGAAGAGGCAAGAGAAGCCAGGCCTGGATGTTGTGCTCTGCTCTGGGCCACCCTAACTTACACACGAGCAGATTCCCATCCACCGCCCGCAGGCCTGGCCTCAGGGCAGCGCATGGTCAGCACAGGAGCCTCGCAAAGAACTCTGCCCTCAGTGTCCAGCATCTGTATCCTTCATCCCAGGAGTCACCTTCCACCTCCCTTCTTGGCATCGCCCGTATTTATCCTGATAATTTGGTGAACAATAACATTTCCAAGTTCTGTTTGATTTTCTTATTGAGAAAAATTTAGCCAATTAAAAGCTTCCAAAAATACTCTTAAGAAAAATGATCAAGCGTTGATGTTGCCCGACAGGGGATAGTCTGCCTGGAAACACGTCTTTTCTCTGCCCTTGATCCCGGTGGGAACGACTCAGTCATTAATCAACCAGGCGGATAAGCCTAACGTAAGAACTATATTCTTGCACCTTAGCTTCACAAAAGTGAAATACACTGATGGCAGAAGCAATTGACAATGCTTCAAAGCTTTTACAATTTAAATGTCTTGAAACCACATATTCTGTTATGTGTGCACTAGTGATTTCTCTCAGTCCTTGTCATTGTTGTTTATAAAATGAGGTATTCATTTTTCTTTGAAAGAGTAATTGGGATATCCCCTTGTGTTAGGTAAAGGTTACTTTGCCATATTTTGAGTGAAAATATGGAGATGGAAGCGCTGATCCTACCCTGAGAAGGTGTGGGGAGCAGCACTGATGCTGCTCTGGACCATGCAGACCAGCAGCCCACTTCCAGGAGTTTATTTAGTGGAACTGCGAGGTCAACTGTACAAAGTTTTATATACCCTGGATGGTCATGGCAGCCACTTCTGATAGTGAAAATTTAGAGTCAATTTCTGTATGCAAAATTTAAGACTGGTTAAATTACAGTTAAATTTGCCAATAACATGGAACATCATGTAGCCATTAAGAGCATATAGATTTAAGTGTATCTTAATATTTTATCATATTCACTTTTGAAAGATATTATACATATAATATATACATGTATAATGATAAAATATGTGTTCAGTTCAGTTCAGTAGTGTCCGACTCTTTGCGACCCCATGAATTGCAGCACGCCAGGCCTCCCTGTCCATCACCAGCTCCCGGAGTTCACCCAAACTCATATCATGTGATCCTATTAAGTGTGTGTCTGTGTGGGTGTATGTGCAGACACATATTAGCATTTACAGAGAAAAAGTTCCAGAAGGATAGGCACCATGATGTTGAGGTTGATATTATGATAATGAGGGGTGTGTTATGTGGAATCTTTTTGTTTTGCTTCTTATTCATGAATTAATTATGTTTTTATATAATATCGTAAAAACTCAGAAGTTTATATAATAAGTAACTTAATGTAAATTTAAATAATCATAACTTGTTCCTTTTTCCTGGCTGGTTATATAGCTGAGTGGCTCTTCTGGCAAAATGCTCCGCTTACTAAAGTTGGCAGTTATGGCCATGGCTTCCCATCTTCAGTGAGTTTGGCTGGAGAAGCTGCTCAGCACGTGGACATCTGACAGCAACTGTCTGTGCCTCTTCCTGCAGGTGGTGACACTCGGGTCCAGCCCACACGGCGGCTCTATACCGTGGGCCTGCCTCCCGAGGGGTGGGTCCCCACTCTGCCGGAGCCGCTGAGCTGCTCAAGTTCAGAGAGCTCTTCCAGCAGTGAGGACACAGGAGGTAAGGCGGCCGACAGCCCAGGGACTCCAGGGTCGTAACTTCACGTGGACTTTAATGGGGGTGAGTGTCACGTGGCCATGTGGCCTGCAGTCATTACAGACACTTGTGAAGATGCGTGACAGCACCAACTCAGGTTGGGAGGGGACTCAGGTTGGGGTGTGATCTCAGCCCCGTTGTTAACATATTACACATCAGGAGAAGTCTGGCGTTACTATGTCCAAACTTGAAAGTGCTTCTCTTGTTAAGTGAACTTTTTTTCTTTACTTTCCAATTTTTTTCAAAATTTCCAAGATTGTTATCAGTTTTGTAATCATGGAAATAACTTAGGTTGCATGTCTGGTAGAAAACTGAACAATGCTGTCAGATGTTTTATGAGTGAAGGAGGTGCACTGGGGGTGGTACGGAGGCTGCATGTCATATTTATGCCTTAAAAATTCCCCCTTTAATTTATCGCTTTAAAACTTCCTTAAGAGGAATTTGGAATTTTCAGATAAAATTTTCCCCAGATGGTTTTTAACAAGTAATAAACTAAGAAACTCTATACCATACGCCTTAATTAATTTGCATATTAAGAAAATATGATTT
Organism: Bos grunniens; assembly: GCF_055505025.1. Lineage (NCBI taxonomy): Eukaryota > Metazoa > Chordata > Mammalia > Artiodactyla > Bovidae > Bos > Bos grunniens. The sequence goes on along the minus strand of NC_141191.1, from coordinate 1,676,300 downwards.
TCTACTAGATTGATCTTTCTGACTTTCTAAGAATCAGAAACCATAAAATCAAAAATGAGATAGTTAAGGAGTGATATATTTATCTTTTTAAGCCCTGTTGAAAATCTTTGGAATATAATTATTGGAAAAATAGATTGTTTCATTAGAAAATTAAGCTATGTCCTTATAAAGATAAATCGCTTTGGTGATATACTCGCTGTGTACCTCAGGTGTTTAATAACAAAGTGCGGACTCACCCTGGAGCTGCCGCCACAGCGAGGTCCACCCCCGAGCCTCCCAGGCAGGTCTGCTCGGCACCCCAGCTGAGAGCCTTCTGGGTGCACTGTAAGCTAGAGGGGTGTCCTTCCGGGAGATGAAAAGCTCCACAGTCTTGTTGCTGGCAATTTAAGCAGAGAGTGTGAGGACTGGAGTCAGAAAAGAAGAAAAGTCCAGTGGGGCACTGTCCACCATTTGTGTCCGTTTGAATGTGCAGCACCGTTAAATCAGTTCAGTAGTTACATCTAAAGAAGTTGAGGAGGAAGCGTCAGTGCAGCTCGTTGCCCCATATGTGCCCGCGGCATCCTGCCTCCCCTGGCTCAGCCAGGGTACAGGCGGCAGGCCTGCTGGTGACCCCCAAAACCGGCCCCCTCCTCCCCTCAGGCCTTGTCCAGACCCCTGGTTTGTCAGACCCCATGCAGCCAGAGGCACGTCCCTCCACTGCAGGCATTCGCGTCCTGCCTTCTAACAGTGCCTCAGCAGCTTTGCAAAGATCCTTTATTCATCCTGCAAAGGAGGAGTCCCTGCCTGCCACTGCCAGCAGGTGAAGTTCTGGGACCTCTACAGAGAGACGTTACATTCACATGTTCTACACAGAAATAGGAGCCTCAACTTTCTTATGAACTGAAAAACAGGCCAGCCTCTTGGAAAGAGGGCCTTTTCTTCTCTGTTACGCCAATCCTTTTTTTAAAAGAAAAATATTTTGTTTTTATGGACTACAAATACACTTACTATAGAAAAGTCAAGCATTATAGAAAACACACAGGAAGTAAAACATTACCTAAGACCACCTGGGCAAGATCTCAATAAACATTTTTTGAAAATTCTCCCTGTACATGTTGTATGTGCACATGCAGCTTTTATAAAAGTACATATTATACGTCCTGCATTATAAACCACTTTCCACACTTGGTGTGTTATGGAGATTTTTTTTTTTCCATTTCATTGCATATAGATGTATTTATATCATTTTTTTTTAAGTAGCTGAAATCTGTCTTATGTAAGCAATTTGTTTATAACTAGGCTCTCCTTTCCCACGTTGAAAGACATCTAGACCTTTCCCTGGTGCTCAATAAGCCCTTGGCATTTGAACGCTGTCATCACTGTGACAGTTATGCCCTCTGCTGGGCGCCGGCACCCTGGTATCTGTTTTCAGGTCTGTGGTTTCATTGACTGTGAGGTGCCTCCAGGTGTCTTTTCTACACTCTCCTGCCACCTGCCGTCTGGGCCGTTTCCCGGTTCCTCCTTGCTAGCCTCTTGTTTTGGATCTTCCTCTGTAGATGTCTTCCTTTTCCAGATTTCCTACGAAATCTCCCTTGCTTTGGTTTTAATTCCTCCGCGGACATGTGTGACGTGGTTTCTCGCGCTCAGGGTTCTCACACCCCCCTCTCTCACTTTCAGCAGCCTCCACTATGCTGTTTGTGACAGGAGTGGCTCCCGGGCCATGCGGCTCTCAGTAGAGGGCCAGCAGGCTCTGGTGGACACGGAGCTCCTCGCGGGGCTCCTGTGGGCTCCTCCCATGACCTCCACCCTGCCTGCAGAAACAGCCCCTGGGTTCCTGCGCCCTGGGCTCCTGTCTGCTCCTGCCAGTCCTGTTCTTGCTGGTCAGTCCTGCTGGGGCCCAGCTGTGCAGTGGTTGGTGTCTCATTCACTGACCTCACACACATCCTGTGTCCATCTGAGACGTGCCACAACTGCTGTCACCCTCTTCTGACCTGCCCCCCATGCAGCCAGCAGGCAGCGTCAGGTCAGGTGAGGTCCCAGCTTCCCGTGGCCCTCTGCCCTCTGCCCGGTCAACCTAGCGTGTAGACCTCTCCTTCATAAGGTCCTTCCCCACTTCCTCTCTTGGCCTCCTTGACCCTGCACCCACCTCAGAAATGCAGGTGCCTGCCCCCCCGCCCCCCCGCCGCCTTCCATCCAGTACCTGATTATTTCTACAACTTTCTTGCTCTCGCAGCCTCACCTCCAACTCTTGGGGGCTGGAGCCCCAACTTGCCAGGTGGCTAGCTGGGGGTGCAGGAAGGGCCTGGGGTCTGCAGCCCCACTGCTGAATGTACATGTGGCCTTCCTTGCTTCTCCAACCTGTTTCCTTGACTACCTGATGGTAATAATCCTGTACTGGCAAACCCCACACTCGCCGTGCCAATCAGATTGGGTTTGTTGCAAAGCTTGTACAAATGTGAGAACTGCCAGCTCTTAATTCCCTAAGGCACTGGCGCCTGCTAGAGTTAAGTCTTCAGTCAATATTTGATGACCGAGTTGAATATTTATAAAAACAGCTGGTAAGGAAACACTGGTCCCCTCTCCTCGTTCATAATTACAAGTGGTTTGACTGTATTGACATGGTTTTTGTGTTCAGATCAAGTTGCAAAGTCATTAAAATCAAGTCGTTTTTATGGGAGGCTATTATGATTATTATTCTAATAGCAAGCTCCAGTTGAAATAGTTATTAACTTCATGGCTTTTGGAAGCATGAGCTCAGTGCACAATTCTAATGTGGATTCACTGTGAGTTAAACAACCATCCTTTCAATGTGTTTTGACAGATTTAGGCCGCAGTTCTGAGGCAGATCAGTTTTCAGATCTTATTGACTCTGTCTGGGCTGAAGAAATCTTGATGCATGCTTTCCAGAGCTTCCCAGGTGCGGAGCAGAGCGGGCACTCTGTTTGACTGAGAAGGTGTGACTTTTACCAGATGCACCTGAAGTTGAGACAGAGTCCTAGGTGGGCTCTTAGTGTAGACTCTCTGATCCAGGGCTGCGGTTGGCACACACCGCAGTCACTCGTGGGCCCAGCAGTCACACTCAAGAGTTATTAGCAGGTTTCATTCTTGTCTGGAGCCCTCATGGAGAGGCCCGGGGCAGCAAGGCGCCCTGCTGCTCTGGGGCTGCAGTTCTTGTCCCGGTGGGGGCCCCACACTTAGTGTTCTGGGTGTGGTCTTGCCACCCTGGTTGCTGGGCAGGTGAGCTTGCCTCCCGCCTCTGTGTCTGCATGCTCCCCCGGAGCCGGTCTGTAGGGGCTGGGTCCTTCTGGGCTCACAGAGGTGCCGTCAGGCTGGCATCCCAGGAGCACCTCCTCCGACCTCTGACACTTCTGATCCCCTCTTGCCCTGCCCGGGCGTTCTTCAGACTGGCAGGGGGAGGGCTTTTCTCACCCTCTGTCACATTTTGCATTTCCCCTCCATTTCTAGTTTGCAACCAGTTTCCATGATGTAGTGATGTTAATACTGATTGAGTACTTCATGCTGCTGCAGTCAAACAATTGATACTTTGTATAGGAGTAGTGTTTCTCTAGTGTTGATGTTTATGGGAGAGCTGGCCTGCAGGCTTCCCTTCCTGTGGAGTCCTCCTCCGGTTTTGAAATGAACACTGTGTTGTCCTCACAAAGCGCTGTCACTGTCACTGTCGCTATTCTCTGGAAATGTTTTGTGTGTTTGGCGTTTGTTTCTTTGTTAAATGTTTCCCAGAAGTTAGGTGATTCCACCTAGGCCTGTAGCTGGCTGCGGGATTGCTCGCTGATGTATCTGCATAGAGCTGTTCACAGGGTCATCCTCTTGGTCCTTTAGAGTCCACCGGCAGGGTGTTAACACACGCCTTCACCGAGACTCTGTTTACGTCTCCTCTGCCCGTCCGTCCTGTCTTGCGCTGTTTGTCTGTCTTTCTTCACAGTGTCAGTGCTGGCTGCTGCCTCTCTGTTGGATTTTCCTTTCCTCTTCCTCTCTTTTCTGCACCTCTTATTGTTGTTTCTTCTATTTTCATCAGGTTTAAGTTGTGTTTTTCCAGCTTCTTGCTTATATCATTGATTTTTAGCCTTTTTTCTTTGCTGACATATTTAAGATCATAAATTTGCCTTTAAGTAGAATTTAGTGGCATCCCATATGTTTTCGGTTGTTATAATTTCACTAAGTTTAAAATAGTCAGTTTTCCTTATTATGAAAGCTGTATCTGCTCAATGTCTTACATTTGGAAATCAGAAAAGTACAGTGAAGGAAACAACCTACAATCACAGCACCCAGAAACCACAGTTAACCCCCAGCATCTGGACCTTCACTGTCTCAGTATCGTATTAAGTTTTCCTCTTAAGAAGTGCACACCCACAGTTATATAAAAAAGTATGGTATGCTTACATTTTACAGCCTTTTTTGCCACATCCTCCTCCTTGGATCCCTGTTTTATAGTCAGAGTAGCAGGCTGATGGCTCACCATCTTCGCAGGGCTGCATTCATGCTGCGCTCTCACTGCTTGGGGAGAGCAATGACTGGAGGATAATGTCAGTGACTGGCTCGGCTAGACGGGCCTGGAGAATGCAGATACTGGGAAGAAATGAGAGCAGGTCCCTGGATACCACTCTTGGTAGACAGAAAGGATGCCCCCAAATGACTGCACACTGGTCCCCAGGCGGCTTTACCGTGACATGATGGAGCATCCTATAGATGACTTTTTTCCAAATCAATAAAGTCAAGAATAGACCCTAATGAAGAGAAATCTGATGTTTCCTTTTTTTAACTGAACCTGGAAAATTAAAAAATTTTCATAAGCTGCTGTCATTTTTCAAACATTAATATTTTACAAGACCAACTTAAGGGCCAGCTATTCGGAGGTGCTCATGAATCAGCTATGGCCTGTCTGTTACACTGAGCAGGTCCCTAATGTCAGTTAGTATCACCTTTCAAATGAAATAGGAAAGTGCTGTGCTTAGTCATCCACTGTAACTGAGGAGAGAGAAAATACAGCTTGTGTGGGACTACATGACTGTTATGTCATGACTTTATGAGCAGTGATTTGGGCTTTGCGTGAAGTTCCAGGCAGCAACAGGTCTTAAGCTCTCACATACATCAAGAGAAAATCAAGGACCAGGGCCAGGGAGGACTCTCTGCCTGTCTTTAGCAGCAGTGCCTAATGTGGCGACCACTCCTGGCTGCAGGGCAGGGCCTCCATGTCACAGGGAGCGGCAGGGAGGCATGTGGGTGCCTAGATGGATGCGGAGCCCAGAACAAGGGCAGCCACAGCCTTGGGGACTGCAGGGGTGCCCTGTGGGCTCTGAGTCTCGAGCCCCTCATCAACCCCACGGCACCTTCCTTCTGACGTCAGTGGCAGATCAAGGCTCCAGAGTGGGACTTTCAGGGAGAGGGCTTTTCGTTCCATGGGGTGCCACAGTGTTTCAGAAGTCTCACCACAACCTGTGGTGGGCCCGGGGATCACCTGTAAGAGCCTCTGAGTGTGGGTGGCAACACCGCTGTCCTCGGTCTGCTGGAGCAGAGTGGGTGTGTGCTGAGTGTGCACTGGGCACGCACTGCCACCAGGGTGCCAAGATGGGATGGCCAGGGCAGCACTGGCAGGGGGTGATTCCTCTCAGGCCCACGTCCTCCCACAGGCCTTGCTGCCTCATGTCTACTCCAGACCTTCGACTCCTCTGAGAGCCCAGATCTCCCCTTCATTCAGGTGTGACCCATTGCTGACTGGAACGGTTCAGTCATCACTTTGCTTCTCATCCCCACATACAAGTAACTCTTTAGAAGGTGCTAAAGCACACTTAAAAAGCATAAGAATTCATGGTTTTTTCCCCAAAACTAGGAGTGAAATTTTACTCTGGATAAAATTGCAACAACTCTTACATCCTTAAAATCACGCCATATGTCATGACTGCAATAATGAATAAATACAGACACACACACACCTTTTTTGGAAGAACAAGTAGGTTTTTAATTTACTTTATGATAAATCCCAGGATCCTTGATAGTGTACTTGGTTTGAATAAAATTAATAATCACTGAAGTAAATGTCTTACGTTCCTTTTCTACTAAATTTACAAAATCCTAATGGAAAATGTATTTAGCCTGGTGAGTTTGTTATGATTCCACTTTACAGAAAATTGTTGAATTTGAATTTTTATTTTTATAGATCAGGATCTTCACAATCTGCCAAAGAGAAGAAGAATTAGAAAGCATAAATCAAAGAAAAAATTTAAAAATCCCAATAACATCCATGTAGAACCAGCAGAATTAGAGAAACAGCAGAGTCTTCTGCAGGAAAAATTGCAACTACGGCACACAGATGGCCCCACAATAAGCAAAAATAAAAAAAGGAAACTCAAAAAGAAACAGCAAATGCAAAGGAAGAAAGCAGCTGGCTCACTAACAGGAGCCTCTGGCGTGCACTTCATGTACCAGCCTGAGGAGACCAGCAGTGAGCAGGAGGATGTGCGAGCGACTGATGGAGAGAGCGCCGGGGCTGCCACGGGGGGCGGGGCTGCGGGCGCTGTGGAGGAGCGGGTCCTGCCCCTTGAGGAGGGAGGAGTCCCGGACGCTGAGGAGGAAGAGGTGAAAAGTACCAATGAAAAGGCAGATGGTATCCTGAACTTTCTGAAGTCAACACTAGAAATTTATTTTTATGATGGTATGTTTTTTCCTGTTGTTATGTTGAATAATGGCATCCACTCACTTGGAAAAAATGAGCAAATGTAAAATGTTTAAAAGTTTAAAATACAAAATGCATTAAAATATTCAGTATTCAAAATAAGTTATTAGTTTTGAGGCAAAAATGCAAATATTTAAATTCATCCCAGCAAAGATCTGGGCTGACCCCTGCTTGAGGCTTACCAGGGTTAACAGCCAGCCCATTAGCGGTGTGGGTCCAGATAAGGGTCTCCTCATCCTCGTTTCTCTGAATATGTTGGTATTCTCAGCTGTATGTCTACAGAGAATATAAATCCAGGTTGGACTGATGAACTCTTGCTCGTTTTTATCAGCTGGTAGAGTTATGAAGGAAGTATACACATTGATTTGCTCCCCAATGTGTGACTCAGTGATTTGAGATTTTCTGATGTTCAGGATACTTGAGCACTATTTGTACTGATATAGGAGATGAAATTTATTCTGGAGTTTGTTCTGATGGGTGATGATTCCTTACCTTTGTGTAGAGTCTGACAGCAGCCCTGAGGATCAGGAGCCAAGAGCAGAGTGCTGAGTTACCTTCCACCTCCCCTGGTTCTGATCCGTCCCTGGTAGATTCTGGCAATGCGGTGGTTTAGTGCGTCCAGACTGTAGCACAAACGAGATGAGAAATGCTGACTGTATAATAACTGGAGGGGTAAGGAATGGACTTAAACAATGATGCAAAAAAACTGTGCTTAGTGGATCCATTTTAACCAAGAAGATTAACCCTTTCTCTCTTTGCTTGTTTACCCGCACTTTATATTGATAATAAGTTGAAAACATCCTTAGCAAATATCCACATAACACTAATAGGAGGACATGGCGGATACACTGCAGAACAGAAATAGGATTCAGAGAGATTTCAGTAGATGATCTCTGCCTGAGAGAGTAGCTTCTGGCAGACGACCCTCCTGCCAAGGAGCCTGATGTGTAAGGTGAACTTGGGGTTTCAGGAGCTGCTGAGGAGGCCAAGGGCAGGTTCCAGAGGAGGTGCAGCACAGGCCAGGGGAGCCAGACGCCTGCTGCCCTCCTCCCTCCAGGTGCTTGCCCTCCACCCCTCGGGTGTTTGTCCTCTGCCCTTCAGGTGTTTGCCCGTCCAGACAGGCTCAAGTGAGGGTCCAGGGGAAGGGGCAGCGCAGCCCTGGGCAGCAGGCTGACTAGCAGAGCCCTGGGGCTGCCCGGGTCTGGGAAGGAAGGTGGAGGGCCAGGAGTTGGCAGCTCTGTGACAAAGGAAGGTCAAAGATCAGAAGCAGAGCCACACTGGTCCCCTTTAAAGCCGTGGCCCAGCCCTGAACTGTGGGATGGGAGGAGGGCAGCATATGGTGTCTTGGGGACCAAGCAGGCAGGGCTAAACTCACCCTCCCGTGCAGCATGCTGGCCACACGCTCAGGTGCAGCTGGACCCCTGCCGGCCATACATGCAACTCCCTGCTGTCAGCTCTGTCAATGGCCCTTTCTCTGTCTGCCAAGCAGAGGCAAGGAGAATGCTGTGAGCCAAGCTCCTGAGATTTTCTCGTGCATTCGATGGAGTGTGTCAGGTGCAGCAAGAGGCAGGATGGCACGACCTAAACCATGAGGAACAGCATAGTAGAAAGGGTCCATGGAGTAGAGACACCGCTGTTACCAGACGGCAGATATAAAATAGCTGTAATGGAGATGTCCAAGAAGTAGGGAGAAGGTGGACAAGGATACAAATAAGAGACTTTGACGAGAAAATTTGAACCTATTAGGATAACCAAACGGAGCTTCTAGGTGTAGCAGTCACATAGGTCAGAAAGAGGCTCACCCATGGTACTGGGCAGTGGGACAGGAAGAGGTGGCAGCCAGGAGCTTTTCAGAGCTGGCAAAGGCCACAGAGTCACAGGCTCTGGACATTGTGAGCGCCAGCTGGGGCTAGTGCAGAAACGGCCTCAGCACGATGCGATGGGGAGGGTGCTGTGGCTTGTGGGCAACAGAAGAGCCACGGTCACCTCCTGGGCTTCCCCGAAGCGTCGCAGACGCCCAGCAGCTTGTTGTCTGCAATTCCTGATGCTGTCAGAGGGCTTGGTGTGGTGTCTGTTCCCTGTGCTCTATGTGTGACTTCTAGGACATGGGACACCCAGATACTTTACGAGTCGGTGCCTTAACAGACACCATGTTTCCACTGCACTTCAATAATGGTATTTGTTGTTTACTTTTCAGAGTTCTGCTCTGATTGTCCCTCATGGCAACGTTTTGTATCCCAAGAGTGTTTGGGATACACTCTTAAGTAGAAATATATGTTTGAGGCTTTCTTTAAGAGGTGAAAGCTTATCTTCAGTTTACAAGAGTAAAAATTCAATTCTCAGTGACCCTGTCTTTGTTTAGGTGTCTCCAAGGATTCCGATTCTGGTGTCTTTATGGAAAGCACCAAGAAGCTATTTAAACAACTGGAAACTCACAGTGTGTCCCCCTCAGACGTGTTCATTCTGGATCACATGAAAACGCTACTACTTTTGCATGACACCAAGAGATTGAAGAGTGCCCTGGATGTGTTCCCGGAACACTGCAGGATGCCACTCGGTATGTGCTCTGTTCATTATGCTCTGGGTTCATTGTGCTGCTTTAGAAACTTGTCTCGGGCTCACCTCTGAAAAACTTTCTCCACCGAAACAGTCCTGTATCAGAAAACAGTCCTGTATCAGAAAATGTAAGGCTGCACATATGCTTGAGGAGTAGGTTCCCACAGAGGGTTATGTTCCTTGCATCTCTTGCTGTAAAAATATCTCCTGATATATTCAGACATGCATGTGCAATCTACTTTTCCAGACTTGTGAGCTCCACTCTTAGGACTGAATTTTTACTGGTTTAAATGGAAGTGGAAGAGTTCATTTCTTTTCCCTTTTCTTTTTCCTCTGCTAGATGTGAAGATGGTCCATTTTCTGTCCCCCAGGTATCGTGGTCTGCCTTCCTGAACCCCTGAAGTTAAAAGGGGGAGTTGAACCATTAGACGATTTCTCTTTTGTTTACTTCCTCAACCTTTGTTGGATACCTGTTCAATGCAAACTGTCAGGCGCTGGGGCTGACTGTGCTTGCGTGTTCACAGCGCCGTAGGGTGGGGCCTTCACGTTAGCAGCTTGAAATGGGCCTCAGTGGGAATGTTCAGGCCACCGAAGTCTGCAGACACTGAGGATCAAAGGATCAGGACTGTGTTTGGGAGCAGCGTGGAGCAGAGCCCCTGTCAGACCCAGACAGGCAGAGGACAGCCAGCCAGCTGAGTGGGCAGAAGCTCCTGCAGGTCACCTTTGGGCAGTGGTCTCCGAGTGAGTGCAGTGCACGGCTTTCCTCCTCGGAAACCTCAGAGTACAGCTGAGGAGTCAGACTGACATGTTGAAAAAGCTACATGCCACATTTCGTCGCATGAAATGACAGTAAAGCTGATAGTAAAGCCAACGGTAAAGCAGTGTGGCCCTGATACAATTAGCAGGTGGATGGGGGATTGACAAGACCCTGTGAGTCGGGGTCCTCAGGAGGACCTGCCTCCACTTCGACCCAGAGCTGATCCATGAGGGGCCTTATCTGCCCTACCTGTGACTGGTCCCACCACAGGCCCTCAGTGGAGAGAGCAGAGGAGCTCCCTGCCCTTCCGGGTCGTGTTCTCGTGGAGATAGGGAAGTCAGCGAGGTGTGCTTTGTACAGCTACGCCCATGGAGGAGACACAGGATGAGCAGGAGAGTGGTGGGGAGTAGCTGGGGCCTGGTCATGTCGGGCCCTGGGGAGCCTGCTGAGTGTGTTGGCCCTCGTCCTGGGAGACGGGGCCACTGGGAGGCCCGTGGCGTGTGGCTGCGCTGAGTAGAGCCTCTCGGGCCATCGCACTCAGACCGGAGAAGGGGTGGGGGGCAGTGGGGGCTTTGGTCATGCTCCTGGCAAGAGGGCCATCCCCAGGCATGGTCAGATTTGGGCCATGTGTGAAGGTGGACTCGGGTTTCCCTGCTGCCTGGGCGAGAGCCCTCTTTGGCCTGAGCCCATCATGAGCAGGAGAGGCGGTCAGAGGGTCCGGGACTGGCTGGAGGTGCCTGTCCATGTCCAGGGTGGGGCTCATGCCCCAGCAAGCCACTGCCAGTCCCCTTCACGGAGCAGTGTGGGGCCTGGGGGACAGGGGCTTTGTCCTGGTGGGATCTGGAGTGTGAAGCGGGGATCTGGGGGGTGAAGATGGCACCTTCGAGGGTGTGTGTGCCCAGGAAGGGAGTGGGCGCACTTCTTACAGGAGCAGCTCCAAAAGGAGGTCCTGAGGTGTGGGCCGAGCGCTCGAGAGCCGGGCTTCCACCAGTGGGGGGCCTCCTGGCCGCTCAGGACCCCAAGCCCATGACCCCATGTCTGCATTCTTCCTTCCTGCTGGTTGTTGGGCCCATTGTATTCAGTGTTTTAGCATTTTTACTCCCATAAGGAAGTTTTTGCAAAAAGCCAATTTTATTAAGTTAAACTAATACAGTGTTTTTATAAGATATGAAAACAAATGATTTACAGTCCAGCTGAGTTCCTCACACTGAAGGTGCTCCCAGCACACGGGACAGCGCTGGGGGCTTTAGTGAAAATCATTGGACAAGTTTTGCCTGGAAGCACTTATTTAACCAGTTGATGGAAGTAAAATTTAGGTTTGAAGCACTTCTCTGTGAAAATAAATTCCTTTTTTGTGTGTCTGTGTAGGATATGCATTAGAAGTGTTCCCATGTCATGCTACTTTATTAAATTAAATCTTACAAATGGTGAAGCTTTATTTTCAAATATTGGTTCTGTCTAATTCAGTCAGCTTTAGAATTCTGAAATTGTTTTCTTTTTCATACAACTAGCTTATGAAGCTTAGTCGGTAGCTACGTCTCTCCTGTCAATGGGATCAGCCTGGAAATAGTAGCATTTCAATAGCAGCCACTGGGCCCTTTCTCTCTCTGCTGCCTCAGCAGTTAGTTTTCCTAGTTTGTGGGTGTTGCATCAGCTGGGTGTGGCAGCATATCCACAGCCCGTGCACGTGTTTCTACATTTGGTCCGACATACCACATTCTGTCATCTGCGTGTACATACAGTTACCATCTGTGGGGTTTGTATTGTTCTCTGCACACCATGAAGACCTTACGGGCACCCCCGCCCTGAACCCTCCTGAGTCCTCTGTGTCCATATTAGGCATCATCACGTGTGAGGCTAGGGGGCCAGGTGGCTGGCCTGGGGCAGGACAGACCATGCTTTTGGAGGCAGCTTGGCACACTTCTGTATGGAGCACAAGATGGACCCCGGCCCGCAGTCCCAGCCTCTTCTCAGAAATGCATCTCAGCCTCAGCAGCAATCAGCTGCCCCGTAGGCACCAAGCTCTAAGCCTTGGGGTTGGAGCCTTGGACCTGGCATTCCCTGCCGTGAGCGTCTTTACAAAGAGCAAGGCCTGAAACAAGGGGCTGTGCCCTCAGCTCAGGCACTTTGCTGAGCCATTCCTGGGACAGTTCTGAAACCTGAGTGCCATCCATCGCAGCTCATCTCACTTAGAATTATGCTTCTAACTTCCTGTTGCTTTGTCCACCTTTGACGTAAACTTGTGTTTCTCTTTCACTTCGTATGCAGTTTTTTTGAGCTCAGGCGTTAAGCATGTAGTGTTGGGTGTGATGTTGTAAAGTGAAATACAAACATTCCAGACTGACCTGTACTTTTGTGGGATTCACAAGTGTGCTATTAGTGTCATTTCAACTCCTAAGTTTTGTTTCATTTGATTAATTCAGGATTTACTTTTGGCCTAAGAACTAATAGTTGCAAAATAATAATTTATAATTTTTCTTTTTGTTTTTATTTTTTATTCTGTTTTCTTTTTGCTTTTCAGAATATGCCCGAGTAATCTCAGCTTTCTTTAATTACTGGATCACACATATCCTTCCTGAGAAAAACGATGAATGAAATCAGTGCATCTATTTAAAAAGAGCTAATATTTGACACGAACAGAAAAGACAAGTATGAAATGGTCTGAGACTTACTTCCTATACACAGAGGAGATGAAATTCTCTTCTAAGTTTTCTTTATAACCCAGACCCTGGGAACTCTGAGGACATTTCTGCCATATTATTTATTTATTGTTTGTACATAATAGGTAAATGTAATCTGAGACTTCAAGTGATAAATTGGGATAAAGTTGAAAATTTCTTTGAAATTTTGTATGTCTTAAATTTTAAAATGGACATTCTGTTAAACTGAATAAACTGTATAGTTTGAAGCTATATATATATATTTTTATAAAGTTCTGAATCACTTGTGTCTGAAAGTTTAAGAATGTTGTATGGGTATTAAAATACTCATTTTAAGTAGTTTGATTCTACAGTAATTGAATTTATTATTGTTTTCTTTTCTTTTTCCTCTTCTCTACTTTGGGAATAATATCAAGAACCTGTTTTTCCTGTTTCCTCTTGTTGTGGAAGCCATCACCAGTTTTCAGTGAGATTGAGTTTTAAAAACACCAGTCAATGCAGTGTTATAGGACAACATTGTCTCTATCTATAAAAACATACATTTTTTATTGTGGTAAAATATATGTAACATAAATAGGCCATTTTGAAGTGTATGATTCAGTAGCATTAAGTGCATTCACAGCATCATGAGATCATCATGACTATCTTCCCTTGTTTTAGGCTGAATGGTGTTCCACACTGTTTATCTACCATCTGTCCATGGACACTGGGTTGTCACCCCTGTTTCCTCTTATGAATAATGCTGCTGTGAACATTACGTACAAAACTGTGTGTGGACATTTTCTTCACTTCTCTTGGGAGTGTAATAGCTGGGTCAGATGGTAATTCTACATTAACCTTTTGAGGAGCTTCCAGGCTGTGGTCCACAGCAGCTGCGCTATCTTCATCCCCACCAGCCGATCAGAAGTCCTGAGCTCTCTGCGTCCCCACCAATACTTGTTATTTTCCACTTTTCTGGTAACAGCCATCCTCGTGGTTGTGTAAAGGCATATCGTGGTAGTTTCAGTTTACTACATCCCATGTACTCATTAGCTGTTCTCCTCTTTGGAGACATGCTTAAAGTTATTACCCATTTGTGAATTAGATTATTAGCTTTTTATCATTGAATTATGAGCTCTTTATACTGGGTCATATGGCAACTCCAGTTTTTTGAGGAACCTCCATACTGTTCTCCATAGTGGCTGTACCAGCTTACATTCCAACCAGCAATGTAGAAGGGTTCCCTTTTTTCCATTCCCTCTCCAGTAGTTATTATTTGTCGACTTTTTAATCAGGGCCATTCTGAGCAGTGTAAGGTGGTACCTTATTGTAGTTTTGATTTGCTTTGCTCTAATAATTAGTGATGTTGAACATCTTTTCATATGCCTGCTGGCCATTTGTCTGTCTTCTTTGGAGAAATGTCTATTTAGGTCTTCTGTCCATCTTTTGATTGGGTTGTTTAATATTGAGTTGTATGAGCTGTTTGTATAATATATTTTGGAAATTAAGCCTTTGTCAGTCACGTCATCTGCAGATATCTTCTCCCAGTCCATAGGCTATCTTTTTGTTTTATTGATGGTTTCTTTGCAGTACAAAAGCTTATAAGTTTGATTGGGTCCCATTTGTTTATTTTTGCTTTTATTTCTCTTGCCTTGGGAGACTGAATGGTACAAGTTATGTCACAGAATGTTTTGTCCATGGAATTTTATGGTGTCATGTCTTACATTTTGAGGGTGTGTCCTTAACTTCATTGATTTACATGTGGATGTCCAACTTTCCCAACACTGAAGACAGACTGTCTTTTCTCCATTACATGTTCTTGCCTCCTTTGCTGAAGACTGACTGTAGGTGTGTGGATTTTATTTTGGGGCTCTCTGTTCTGTTCCATTGATCCATATATCTGTTTTGTTCTGGTACCATGCTGTTTTGATTACTGTAGCTTTGTAGTTGGAGAGGGCAATGGCACCCCACTCCAGTACTCTTGCCTGGAAAATCCCATGGACGGAGGAGCCTGGTGGGCTGCTGTCTATGGGGTCGCACAGAGTCGGACACGACTAAAGCGACTTAGCAGCAGCAGCAGCTTTGTAGTACTGTCTGAAGTCCAGGAGGATTATACCTCCTGCTCTGTTCTTTTTCCTCAGAATTGCTTTGGCAATTCTGGGTCTTTTATGGTTCCATATAAGTTTTAGGATTATCTGTTCTAGTTCTGTGAAAAATGTCATGGGTAATTTCGATCACATTCAATCTGTAGATTACTTCGGGTAGTATGGCCATTTTAGCAATATTAATTCTTCTAATCCAAGAATATGGGTTATCTTTCCATTTCTTGGAATCATCTTCAATTTCCTTTATGAATGTTTTATAGTTCTGAGCATATAAGTCTTTCACCTCCTTGGTCAGGTTTATACCTAAGTTTTTTTTTTTAATAATTTTTTTAATTGAAGGATAATTGCTTTACAGAATTTTGTTTTCTGTCAAGTATTTTTTTAATGCAATTTTAAAAGGAATTGTTTGTTTTACTTGCCCTTTCTGACATTTCACTGTGAATCTAAAGAAATGCAACCAGTTTCTATATGTTAATCTTGCATCCTGCTGTTTTGCTGAAATTATCAGTTCTAGTAGTTTCTGTGTGGAGTCTTTAGGGTTTTCTGTATATGGTGTCATACCATCTGCATATAATGATAATTTTACCTCTTCCGTTCCAGTTTGTATATTTTTCCTTTTTTTTGTCTGATTGGTATGGTGAGGACCTTCAACACTCTGTTGAATAGAAGTGGTAAGAGTGGGCATCCTTGTCTTGTTCCATATTTTAGTGACAGGGCTTTCAACTTTTCATCATTGAGTGTTATGTTGGCTGTGAGTTTGTTATAAACAGCTATTATTATATTGAGATATGGTCCCATAAATGGAATTGTTTTTATTTTCTCTTCAGATTGTTCATTGCCAGTATACAGAAATGCAACTGATTTTTTTGAAATGCAGCTGATTTTTCATATTGATTTTGTATCCCACTAGTTTGTTGAATTCATGTATTAGCTCTTAACAGTCGTGTGTGTGTGTGTGTGTGTGTGTGTGTGTGTGTGTGTATGTATGTATGTATAATCATTAGAGTTTTCTACATATAAGATCATATCATCTCTGGAAAAGATAATTTTATTTCTTTCCTTCCACCATGGATGCACCATTCTCCAGGGCTCCTTTTCCCTCTCACCTCACTGTGTTCTTAAGAGGTGTCTGTCCCACTAAGTGGAACCTCCTGGAGGCAGATGAATCAGCAAGGATGCCCTACTGGTTCTGGAGATCTGTCAACTTAAGACTGGTTTCTGTGAAGCTCCCCAGGCTTAATAAAAGTTGGCAAGTGGAGCCACAAACCAGGCCTGGACAAGGACAGGCCCAACCAGGATGTGCCACCAACCAGGACAGGGCCATAAACCAGGATAGGTGACCGACCAGGTCAGGTCCACTGACCAGGATGGGTCACTAGCCAGGACAAGTCCACCAACAAGGACAAATCCACCAACCAGGAGAGGTCCATCATCCAGGATGGGCCACCAAGCAGGATGGGCCTACTGTACCCCAGGGACTGCCTCCTTGAGAATGGGTGATGATCCATTTTCCCCATGGAGATGGAAAAAGAACACAGCCACACCCCGAAGTGGGAGCTGTGGCAGCTTCCTGTCTACATCCACAACGGCCTTCACTTACCCCTCAGTGGAGACATACTCAGCTGCTGCCACTGCCTCTTCCTCCTTCCCTGAGACGTCACTTTGGTGAGGTCAAAGGCTGGGGAATCACGTCCCCTTCACCGCAGGGTTGAGGGGTCACTGGCAGGCAGGTGATGTCAGCCTGTTGCCTCCTCTCCAGAACATCCCACTGCCTCGGGAGGGACACCTGGCTTTCTGATTCGCCAGGTTGTAATTCTTCTATTAAGATGCCTCCCGATTAACGACCCATTTGCTGGTATGAAAATAAAATATTGGCTGATTCATAATTTCCTGTTATTTCTCCACCTCCAATTTGCATATTTTAGTTATACACAATTTACATCTTTTCCATGCCCAGCAGGTAGACACACTGTTGATGGATTCCAGGGAAAACTTATTTGCAGATAGGACTTGACCTTTTACTTGATTCTTTCTGGTCTCAGCACAGAATCCCTGTAAACCCTTCTATCAGCTCACTGGGAGACCAGGACAGTTCACCAACCAGGACGGGCCACCAACCAGGACAAGTCTCTCTGACCACACCCCAGAGGTACAGAGGAACAAGGGTGTAGCTGAACAGGTAGGGTAGCCAGGGTTAATCAGTTTTGTGGATCATCCTAATTTCAAGAAGAAAAATGCCTCGTCTAGAAAACAAAAACAAATAAATCATGTCTCTGTGTCAGCATAAATACAATAATCTGATTCTCCCAGCGTGATTGTAGTTGGATGATAATTAGATCAACTTATCTTTTACAGTCGTGCAGGATGCTTATTCAGTCCATGCCACTTATTTTATGTAAACCATACCAATTAATGCAGACAAAGGAAGCGCTCAAGAATATGAGGAGTGCTCATCAGCTTGCTGACAGTGAGGTGAGTGTGCCAGGAAAACCCCCAGGCTTTCCTGAACCCCAAAGCCTCAGTGAGTGGAAGAGGTGGCCGAATCTCGCCACTGCCTCCCAGATCCGGAGGCTCAGTGTTTTCAGAAGAAATTGTCCTGGGTTCATTCATCCCCACTCGGCCGGCTCTGGGTTTTCCTCTGTCCAGCACTGTCAGTGCCCAGTTTTTCTGTGGCGCTTGTCTTCTCATTCAGAGAGTCTGGTGAAAACTTGGGTCCCCTCCAACGTATGAAGGGTGCACAGAGCTTCCCCACCACACTGGAGACACTGAACAACTCGAGGAGTTGCAGGATCCCCAAAACCCACTCCACATGACAGACTACCAAAATTTTAGTGGCTAAAACAGCATCTTTCATTGCCTTGCAGTGACCATGGGTCAGGCCCAGGCTTGGCCAGCTGTGTCCTGGGTTTGGGACCTAGAGGCTGTGCACAGAATCTGTTCCTGTGGCTATGGGACCAAGGTGCTAGTTTTCTTGTTGACTGCCAGCGGAGGCTACTCTCACCTCCCTGAGGCTCCCCACAAGCCCCAGCTCCACCTGAGCCTCTGCCCACCTGCCAGCAATTCTCGGAGGCCAGTAGGAGACCTGGGAAAGACCAGAGTCTGGAAGGCTTGCCTTGGTAGAGTTAAGCTGCCAGGATTGTCTCCCTTCTGCTTCATTTAAAACCAACTGGTTACGGGGCCTGAAGTCCTTTTTCCTTGCATGCAGCCATTGGCAATGACCCTTCTGGTACCATCCTGGCCCATAGCACCTGGCACAGATGTTGCACTGGTCACTTAACAGACCACTTAAGGTGACCACTCAGGTCTTCCTTCCAGAGGACTTGCTGTCAGTGTGGTTAGCTGCTGCCAGCCCTTCAGGTCCATGTCCTACATAGACCAGATGTCTTCAGTCACCAGGGTAGACCAGATGCCCTTGGTCACCTTCGCCTTCTAGGTCCCATGGATGTTCAGATGGAATCATTTATCTCCTTTCATTTTACAAGAGAGAATTCTCTTGTGACCAGAGAATTTAGGGGACTTGCTTAGTATCACACAGCACTTTTAAAGATAGAAAGTAGAAAGTGAGATGAGCAACGTGTAGGTGAGAATGTATAGGTGATATGTTATCAGAATTAGATGGAGAGAAATTACCTTCATGGAGGAATCAAGGGAGAAAGAGGGCTTCATAAAGGTGATACCTGAGCTAAAAGAGATAGGATGAGGTTGTCTGGAAATACAGGAGGAAGGCAGAAATGCTGGGAGGTGACAGCAGGTGAAAGAGGGAGGTGCTTCACCTTCTCATGGCTATTTTCTGTCTGCACCAACAAGGAGATATTTCAGTCAGCAGCTATGCTGTTGATTCAAAATGTTGACACATTTCTACTGGCAGTTATGCCCAAGAATATCTCCTCTTCAGATTTAGTCACCACTACCCTTTCTAGGGCTTCCCTGGTAGCTCAGTGGTAAAAGAATCTGCCAGCCAATGCAGGAGACTCAAGAGACAAGAGTTCCCGATCCCTGGGTCGGGAAGATCCCCTGGAGAAGGAAATGGCAACCCGCTCTAGCAGTCTTCCCTGGGAAATCCCATGGACAGAAGGGCCTGGTGAGCTACAGTCCATGGGATTGTAAAGAGTTGGACATGGCTTAGCAACCAAACAATACCCTTGCTAGAAATGTCCTAAAATAATAAATGTTTTGTTAAGGGGTTGGGGCATTCCAAATGATTGTAGACAGTAACTGACAACAACTGCCAGGAATCTGCCATCAAGGCAGTGATCACAGAACCAACATCAAGTATATATGTCTGCAGAAATCAGAGGGCAGCCTCATCAACTCATCCTCACAGACTCCACAGTATAATCCAGTTTCTTCTCTCTGCAGTATTCTCATTGCAGATTTAGATGCTCATCCAGTTTTTTATTATATTCATAATGGAGAATGAAGAAGAGGGGAACTAATATTTATTGAGCACCTACTGTCTGCCAGGTATGTGATAAATCCCTTAATCTTTCTAATATCTCATATCTTTCTGTTCTCACAATCTATAAAGAATTTAACAGTTATTATCATCCCCACTTTGTGGATGAAGAAATATTTGCTTGACCTTAATTGACCATGAAAAACAGACTGGTTCAAAACTGGGAAAGGAGTAAGTCAAGTCTGTATATTGGTCACCCTGCTTATTGAACTTATTTGCAGAGTACATCATGTGAAATGCCAGGCTGGATGAATCACAAGGTGGAATCAAGATTGCCAGGAGAAATATCAGCAACTTCAGATATACTGCATATGACACCACTCAATGGCAGAAAACCAAGAGGAACTAAAGAGCCTCTTGATGAGAGTGAAAGAGGAGGGTAAAAAGCTGACTTAAACTCAACATTCAAAAAACTAAGATCATGGCATCTTATCACATCATGGCAAATAAAAGGGAAAAAGTGGAAGCAGTGACAGACTTTTATTTTCTTGGGCTCCAAAATCACTACAGATGGTGACTACAACCATGAAATTAAAAGACGCTTGCTCCTTGGAAGGAAAACTATGACAAACCTAGACAGTGTATTAAAAGGTAGAGACATTACTTTGCTGACAAAGGCCTGTATAGTCAAGGCTGTGGTTTTTCCAGTAGTCATGTATGGATGTGAGAGTTGGACTATAAAGAAAGCTGAGTGCTGAAGAACGGATGCTTTCAAACTGTGGTGCTTGAGAAGACTCTTGAGAGTCCCTTGGATTGCAAGGAGATCAAACCAGTACAACCTAAAGGAGATCAGTCCTGAATGTTCATTGGAATGACTGATGCTGAAGCTGAAGTTCCAGTACTTTGGCCACCTGATATTCTCATGTTTCTAGCCAACTCACTGGAAAAGACCCTGATGCTGAGAAAGATTGAGGGCAAAAGGAGAAGGGGGGGACAGAGGATGAGATGGCTGGATGGCATCACCTACTCAGTGGACATGAATTTGAGCAAACTCCAGGAGATAGTGGAGGATGACAGCCATGCTGATGGTTGGGAAGAATTTTATAGTAAAAGACTCAAAGGAAGATGGGCCTGTTAAAACTAACAGTTATTACATTTCCTTCTACTTGATTCAATAAGTAAAAGGTTGTGTATTCAAGAGAAAGACACTGAAACCATATTAAAGGAGATGCTGAGCTTGGTAAAAACACTTCTCCCAAAAAATATTAGTTCCTAAAGGTCCTTACAGTTGTTCTCTCTGGGGGGCCAAACTCCAAAGAGGAGCCTTATAATTTGGAGAACTCTGGACATCAGAGAAATCTGGTGGTCAGTCGGCATTAAAGGAGAGTGGGAGACCAGCCCCCATGCTGGAAGTCCCTCCTGCAGCTTCCCCAGGTGCCACCTGACCTGCAGGTGTTCCAGCAACAGGTATGCAGGTGAGAAAGCTGTTTACCCCATCTGAGCTCAGCACCACCTCTGTTTCACGTATGAACACAAGGCAGTTTTCACACAACTGCAGTATTCCCTGCAGGTTTCAGGATTGCCATGGTCTGTCATACACATGGGGCCTGTAACTTTTGTACCAAAAACTGTTCACCTTCTCTGCAGATCAGTCCCCATGGCAACTCGTGTTGCTAAGTCACCATCGGGTAGGGAGGGGAAGATACCAGGAGAGCACAACTAAAGTAGGGAATACCATTGTGCTGGATGCTACAGACAGACAGACCGCCCAGTGCACGCTGATGGCCCATCCTGTGTGGGCTGAGCTCCCCGGTGCTGGCCCATCAGGGCAGCCTTGGGGATCCCACACCCTGTAGACCCTGAGGAGGAGCATCTGTGCTGCCTTTTAGGGGAAACGTCTGCTTTTAGGCAGAAGCTGTGCTTGTTTGGGTGGCAGTGTGTGGAGGGTTAGTGCCACATGGGGTGACTCAGGTTATACGGACCCTGACCCTTGGCCTCAGAGCTAAAGGGTGGAGCCCAGGTCGCTTGTCAGGCCCACATCTCCAGCACCACAGCCACCAATGAAATGCTATAAGAAGCCCTCCTAAAATGCCATGATTCCCTTTCCTGATTATCTGTCCCCTGAAGGCTGAGTGAAGGCTGAGAGCCCCAGGAGGCTATTGGTAAACACCCCGCTTCAGCTCCTGTTACCTGATAGGGGAGTTAAGCATCTCAATCTGGCTGAAGTGAGCCTTGGCAAACTGTCAGTAGGAAAGGGGATTTCCTGCCTGCCCGGGTCATCAGTAGAACTTGGCGCACATGTGGTTACTCAGCGCGAGCAGAGTGGTGGCTGGTGAGGATGAGGAGGTGGCACAGCCGGAGTGCAGGGCCGGGAGCCTGAGGGCAGCCCTCAGGACACCTCACCAAGAGCCGTGTGCACCTGCAGCCGCACGATGTCAGGTGGACGCTGACCCCTCCATCCTGGAGGCTGGAGCCCCAACCCAGGCCTGCTGGGTGCCGAGGGCCTCTGCCTGGCCTGCAGGCGCACCTTCTGGGTCTTCACCTGGCCTTTCCTCTGTGGGGAGAGGGGAACCCAACCCCGTCAGAGTGGGATCTGCCCTGTGACCTCCCCTGACCTTAATCTACCCCCGAAGGCCCAGCTCCTGAGAAGCCCACGAGGGCGAGGTCTCCCCAGGTGTGTCCACCTGGGGTATGGGGGGAGAACAGAGAAGAGAGAGGCAGAGAGGTGAGGCTCAGGAAGTGAGGAGGGGCCTGTGGAAGAGATGTCTGGTCCTGGAGGTCAGAGAGGCTCGGAAGGGCCCCAGGTGCCTTACGCAGGTTGGGGAGGGGACACAGGTGCTTCCCGGGGCCGGCCCCCACGCTTCCGGGGCCCACGGGTGGCAGCGTGGAGCGCCCAGAGGTCAGGGCAAGCCAGGCTCGTCCTTCCCACCAGGGAGGCCTGTGCACCTGGGCCCGAGGAGGCACAGCCCCTGGAGGTACGGCCAGTGCCCCTCTCCCTCCACGCCCATGGTGTTGTGATGGGGATCAACCAAGGGCACAGGCTCGTCTGCCTTCAGCGCGTGGTCTGGGTCCAGGGGTGTGGGGTCAGGGCCTGGGTGGGGTGTGGAGGGTCAGGAGTCCCGAGTGTCTGCCGTTAGACCAGACGTGGCGCTCCAGGCAGAAGACTGAGAATTGAGGGGTAATTGTGCTCTTGGGAAGAAGAGGAAGGATGGAGCAGCAGAATTCCCTGCTTCCTCCAGTCCTGAGCAGGAGAGAGGTCACAGGGGCAGCAGGAGGGACAAGCCATGCATGTGGACGTAGCTCAGGCCAGACACTCGCGTCAGGACGGATGGAGCCCTCAGGCTGGAGGGGCTCGGCGCTCTCAGGCTTCCCAGCGGGGCAGGGCACAGATGCTTCAAGAATGCTTGTTGTCCTGTTCTCAAAGGTCTGAGCCTCTTTTAGCCCAACTGGGCAGCCTCTTGGTGGAGGGTCTCATTGGTGTCATCAACGCAGATGAGAAGGAAAACGATAAAAAAAGAAATCGTGACAAGTTTTTGGTTGGCTGGCTGGGTGAAGGGAAACACACAGAACGAAAGTGCTTGAACTGTCCTCCCAAATCAGGTTACAGAGAAACTCAAGCACCTCACAACAAACAAAACTTTGCCAGTGAAGCTGTGAGGGAAGAGAGGTGGCTGGTGGGAGATGTGGGCACCACGGAAGGTCTTGAAATAACCCAGCAAGCCCTCACCACCTGGAACCCAGCCGAAGTTTCCATCTGCAAAGGTTAAAGACAGGCTATACAAATGCACGTATATATGTATATATATGTGCACACACGTGCATTGCATGTCATATGCAGTATTGTGTATCACATGCCACGTGTGCAGTGTTACATGTTGTGTGATATATACAATGTTATATTTTGTGTGATATATAATACATACTGACAGTACTTGTGGCCTGTGACAAGTTCTTTACCTGAAAGCTTGAATTTGATGTGATTTTCATACTCCAGTTACAGCCAGCCTTTAAGAAACTTCAACTTGTTGAGGTTGGCTCTTGTATAAAAATTACCCATAATTATCAGGAAAGAATATTAACATACTCCTCTCTTTTCCCATTCTATAGTAAATTTGCTAAAAATTTTGTTTTTAAAGTTATACTTTTTGCTTAAGTGTATTATTCCTGTTAACATGAGGAGTTTATTACTGTTTTTTAAAATTAATAAATGTGTATTTTAAAATTTCTGTTTAATTTCTAGCGTGGTAAATGTTGATACACACAAGCACAGCTCACAGTGTCCTCAACACCTTTCCAGTGTATCCAGGACCCTGAAAGGCAGAGTTAAGAACCGCTGCCACCCCCACTTCTGCCCGGTTAACCAGGCTCCTTGGAGCAGCAGCCAGTTCCAGGTGTGGAGACAAGTGCGAGGTGAGTGCAGAGTATCTTGTTCCCAAAGCAAGTAGATGCTCACAGCTGTGAAAGGACATATCGTAGTGACAGCTTCAGGAGTCTCCCACTCAGCAGATTGGGACTAATGTAAATTTTCAAGAAAACAGTGATATAAACAGATGAATAGTAATTCCAGTGGCACTAAGGACAGGATGGGGAGGGCAGGGGAGGAGCTCTTTGCTCTCCTCAGGGAGGTCGGGTTAGGGCTGAAAGGCCCAGCCGTCTAGTCACAGGATGGTCCTATGGCCACCAGCCCAATTCTGCAGTCCTGGGGCTTCACCAAGAGTCACCTCCTTGCACGTAAAAAGTCACGTGTCATGCTGGAAAATACAGGGTCTTAGAGGCTCTGTGTCAGGAACCTGGAACGGAAACCAAGTTTAAATTACATCAGTGTCACCACCCCAGCAGCCCCCGCCTTCTTGGGCTCCGGGGCAGGACAGACCCATGTGACCAAAAGTCAGTATCAGTTTCTGCTCTGTCCTCAATGGAGAGAGAGCAGAGAGCTTTCCTCCTCAGAGCCAGGTGTGCACAAGGGAGTGTCGCATGAAGCGCCGCCCCCCCCCTCCTCAGGGGACCTATTCTCACAGGAGGGGCTGCTGAGGGGCCTGATTGGATGCCAGGTGTGAGGATGACTGGGTCGTGATCAAGGTAGACATGAGCATCTGGTGCAGCAGGTGGACCGGTCAGCTGCGCTTAGTACAGACGCAAGGCTGCCAGGAATGGGTGTCACAGAAGGAAGCTAGGAAGGAAGCTTGGAAACGGTGTTCAGACAGCTCCTCCTCCCTTTTCTTCCCTCCCCCTTCTGAATTCCCCCCCAAAGTGCAGTGAAGAGGCTTTTTAAAGGCAGGGATTCATGACCTACAGCAATGGGGAAGGCAGAACTGGAAGCTCTAATTCTGGTATTGGTACAAGAAACAGGAACCAACACAATTTACCTGGAAGAGCAGCCGGTGTTGTGGACTGAACGTTTGCCCTCCCCCCACCCAAATTCATCTATGCGTCTCATTACTGTAACTTATTATGATCTGTGACCCTCCAAAAATCCTTACGCCCAAGTGATGGTTTTAGGGGGGGTACCTTTGGGAGGTGATGGGGTCATGAAGGTGGGATCCCCATGCATGGGATCATTGCCCAGATAACTCCGCAGAGCTCTCAGCCCCTCCTCCACATGAGGACACAGTGAGGAGGCACCATCTGTGAATGGAAGCTCTTAATCACGATACCTTTCCGACACTGATCTTGGAGGTCCAGGCTCCAGACTGAGAAATAGATGTCTATGGTTCACACGCCCACAGTCTGTGGTCCACTGTTACATGGCCTGAGCAACTGACAGCCCATGCTGACTAAGCCCAGATGCTCAGGACTTGGCCACATCAGGTCCTGCAAAGAAGGTGAAGGTCATGGCTGAGATGAGGGTGAGTTAAGAAGCTCTGAGCCCTGAGCCCCGCCCAGCATCTGTGCCTTTCCTGGGTCTCTGGAGAAGATACAGCAGAGGTTCCCTGGATGGGGCCAGGTGCAGCTTGATCAGGACTCCCCTCCCAACAGTGGGCATTGGGGGGGTGTCTGCCCCATTCTCCACTCATTGCTCATCCCTCAGGCCACTTCCTCCTCACACCCCTGGGCCCCCAGCTGGTCCCCTGCTCTGCCAGCCCCTTAACTCATCCTTCTTGGCTCTCACCATGCAGGCTAGCCCCCTGCGTGTCTGTGTGACCTGCGAATGAGCCCGCCTGCAGGTGCCAGGACCCTCCAGGTGACACACCTGGGAGTGTGTCATCTGCTGTTGACATTGTGTCCTCAGCAGTGGGTTGGGGCTCTGTACACAGTGGGACTCAGTGAACGCTTCCTGGGTGGAAGAGTGGATGACGGCCAGGGACTCAGCGCAGGATGTGAGGAGGGAAGGCAGGTCTGAGGCTGCTATGGACCAGAAGCGAGAGACGGAAGTGCCAAGAACAGGATGGGTAGTTGAGCCCGGGAGGACCCCCAGCTTCCGAAGCACAGGAAGAAAACTGCACAGGGGCTACTACGGTGCAAACATAAACCCCCAGAGCTGAGCACACAGAATTTGTAAGTCTTGTGGGAGAACAAACGAAAGCAACCAGGAGAGTTTGGAAAGTGGGCTCAGACCAGGTGTTGGAGGAGGTGTGGGCAGGGCAGCCAGCCCGAAGAGGACCCAAGAACCACTTTAGTCAAGCGTGGGCCTCACCTGTGGCTCTGCACCTGCTTTGGGAGCATTGCTCAGGGAAGTTCACACAGGTCCTCAAGCTCACCACAAAGGTCCTCGCGTCAGCATCACTTGTGGTGCCTAAAAGCAGGAGGCTGCCTGGTGTCCACCTGTGGATGGGGATGTAGTGTGTGTGGTTAGAAGCAACAAATTAGATGGACATGTAGCCTCATTAACTCATCAGTTAATGATGAGTACAGTGCTAAAAGAACGTGCTCAGAGGGAAAGTAAGAAACACGATGACATGGCCACATAAAACATTTTCACAAAAATCCGTGCACATAAAACAATAGAAGAAATTTTGTAAGACTGTATTCAAGTAGAAAGACCCATGGTAGAAAGACTGCCCATGGCAAAGAGAGGGGAGAGGGAGTAGAGATAAGAGGATGAATGAGAATAGAAAGCACACCAGAGATCAACCATGTGCAGATCAGGAGTGGTCATGTGGGGAAAAGTGAGCAGCACAATTAATTCAGCAGCTGGGATCGTAAAAGAACCAATCAACCATGCAACCAGCTAAACCCATCAGCAGTACAGATACTTAGCCCGTCAGTTGCTCAACAACCAACCCCCAAACCAACGACTCAGCCAACCACACAACCAATGAAACTAGTCAACAACACAGTTGCTTAACCAACCAATCACTCAACCAACCAACCAACCAACCACACAACCAACTAAAGCAATCAATAACACAGCCACTCAACCAGCCAATCACTTAAACAACCCACCACACAACCAAATTTACAATGAACTAAACCAACCAACAGCACAACCCCACAACCAACTGCAGAACCAGATAACCAACCTCAACAAAGAAAAGACTAGCTACTCAATGTGGGTGGGTATTTGGTGCACCAGAGCACTTGTAATTTGAAACATGAAATCCATACTTTTGTAAAAATTGAAGTCCATGTGAGCAAAGGGCAAAAGAACACTAATGAAATTCATGCTAGATTTTTTAAATGTCAGAAGATCCTGAGACTCCTGGATGTGCTAACACACACATACATTTCTCTGCAGGCTTCATTATTTGCTATGTTTGATGCCCTTACAGCATGCCTGCAGCTTTGGGGTTTGAGTGTGAGAATAAAACAGGGTTTATCACTGTAAGTTATGGCGTGTCATCGCCTGTCTAGAGACCACAGAGGCCTTGTCTGTTAGAAGGTCTAGGCCTGGAGGAGAAGCAGGCCAGCGCTGCTTGTCGTCCTGAAGATGAATATGTGTCTGGCAGGGCTCCTGCCGCAGCCCAGCTGTAGCCCAGGCTCTTTGGGGACCATGAGCAGATTGCATCTGCTTTCCAGGTTCCTCTGCCTTCTCAGCGGCTGCTGCAACAGTGGCTGAAGGGAATCTGTAACTAACAGTAATTCAAACACCAAGTTGGCCAAGTTGGTAAATTGTTGACTCTTTAATTTCCTTCAGATGCCACTCATGTTTCCAATGTGCATTCTTATTTTTTTTTATAACATATGTTTTATCTATGCACATACCTTTTTTTTTTTTTTGCAGCATTTGGGATCTTAGTACCCTGACCACACTCCCTGCATGGAGAGGTCAGAGTCTTAAATATTAGACCACCAGGGGAGTCCCAATGCTTGTACAATTTTGAATTACGAAAGCTTCAACCTTTATTCATAAAATTACTAGTCAGCATTGAAAAGGGGAGCGAGGACCCAGGCTTCAGTGCTTGAGCAAGAGAGCAGAGTCAGACGTTGCAGAGATGTCTTGTTGAGAGGCCCACGCGAGCTGGGCGGCTGCACTGCATCCTGCACTGCATCCTTCCCTAGTTTTCTGAGCTCTGTGCTGCCTGCTTTCCCCTCTCACCCAACTTGCAGAGGTTTGCTTGGTGCTCCAGAAACCTTTCCTGCGCTTGTTCTGTGTTAGCCCTGTTGGGGCGGAGCCTGGGGAAGGCCTCGATGGAGGGGAGGGATCACAGAGGATGTGGGTGTGTTTGGATGGCCGTGAGAGCTGGGGAGAGCTGGAGTCAGGTCTGGGCATTTCTGTCCTGCTTCTAGAAAGTAGGGAGGGGAGCCACTGCCCCCTAGTCACCTTCAGCTCACAATGGCCTTCTTACCAAAGAGGTGTGGGGGTAGGGGCCAGGCGTGTTCTGCCCCGGGTCTTCTGGCTCCTCCAGGGCTGTGGGCGGTGGAGCAGGACTCTGCACACCTGCCCCAGGGTTGGTAAGGGGGAAGGTGGAAATGGGAGAAGGCAGGCCCGGGGCAGACTGGGGTGGGATCCTGGGTCCATGAGTCTGCAATGCCCAGCATTCCTCAGCCTTTACAGAGGCCCAGAGAACTCTGGGCAAAAGACAGAAACTTAAGGTAAAAGAAGCAGTATATCTTCTGGGGAAACCAAAGCTACAAGGGGAGCCTCTTGGAAAAGCAGGAGCCAATGCTGTCAGAGATGCAAGTAGGGCTTTGTTCGCTCCGTCGATCAATCATTCAGCGGGGATGTGGGCAGGACCAGGGAGAGCAGCACTGGACCAGAAGCAGAGGGAAGGCTCCCTCACACAAAGATAAGGAGGTATGAGGCCCGGCTTCCTGGTGGAATCCAAACAGGTGCAGACAAGACACCTTCCCCCTACAATTAGTCAGACAGTATTACTAAATTATCACTTGAACAGTATTTGTAGATGTGGGACAGGAGGTACCTTTAAAGAGATACTTAAGGGTACAAGCTATTACCTTTTAGAGTCATTAAACCACCAAGTTACAACTGTTGGTACATGTAACAGTGCTTTCCATGCAGTTCACAGACCATTATATTTACTGTGGGGAAGAATCTCTTAGAAGAAATAGAGTAGCCCTCGTAGTCAATAAGAGTCTGAAATGCAGTACTTGGGTGCAATCTCAAAAACAACAGAATGATCTTGGTTTGTTTCCAAGGCAGATCGTTCAGTATCACAGTAATCCAAGTCTGTGCCCCAACCAGTAATGCCAAAGAAGCTGAAGTCAAACGATTCTATGAAGATCTACCAGACCTTCTGGAACTAATATGAAAAAAAGATGTTTTTTCATCATTGGAATGCAAAAGTAGGAAGTCAAGAGATACCTGCAGTAACAGGCAAGTTTGGCCTTGAGTACAAGATGAAGCAGGGCAAACGCTAACAGAGTTTTGCAATAGAACACACTGGTCCTAGCAAACACCCTCTTCCAACAACGTAAGCGACGACTCTACATCTGAACATACCAGACAATCAATGCCGAAGTCAGATTGTTTACATTCTTTGCAGGTAAAGGTGGAGAAGCTCTATACAGTCAGCAAAAACAAGACCTGGAGCTGACTGTGGCTCAGATCATGAGCTCCTTATTGCAAAATTCAGACTTAAATTGAAGAAAGTAGGGAAAAACCACTAGACCTCTCAGTTGTGTCCGACTCCCTACAACCCATGGACTGTAGTCCATCAGGTTCTTCTGTCTGTGGGATTTTCCAGGCAAGAATATTGGAGGGGGTTGCCATTTTCTTCTCCAGGGGATCTTCCCAACCCAGGGACTGAACCCAGGTCTCTTGAATTGCAGGTGGATTCTTTACCATCTGAGCCACCAGGGAAGCTCCAGACTTTTTAGATATGACCTAAATCAAATCCCTGGTTATACAGTGGAGGTGGCAAATAGATTCAAGGGATTAGTCCTGGTAGACCGAGTGCCTGAAGAACTATGGACAGAGGTTTGTAACATTGTACAGGAGGCAAAACCATCCCAAAGAAAAAGAATTGCAAGAAGGCAAATGATTGTCTGAGGAAGCCTTACAAATAGCTGAGAAAAGAAGAGAAGTGAAAGGCAAAGGAGAAAGAGATAATACCCAGTTGAAGGCAGAGTTCCAGAGAACAGCAAGGAGAGATAAGAAAGCCTTCTTAAGTGAACAATGCAAATAAATAGAGGAAAGTCATGGAATGGGAAAGACTAGAGATCTCTTCAAGAAAATTAGAGATACCAAGGGAACATTTAAAGCAAAGCTGGGCACAATAAAGGACAGAAGTGGCAAGAACCTAACAGAAGCAGACGATGTTAAGAAGAGGTGCCAAGAGTACACAGAAGAACTGTACAAAAAGTCTTAATGACCCAGATAACCACAATGGTGTGGTCACTCACCTAGAGCCAGACATCCTGGAGTGTGAAGTCAAGTGGGCCTTAGGAAGCATTACTATGAACAAAGCTAGTGGAGGTGATGGGATTCCAGCTGAGCTATTTAAAATCCTAAATGATGATGCTGTTAAAGTGCTAAATCCCACTTGTACATCTTCAAGTTCTCTGTTCAAGTACTGCTGAAGTCTAGATTGAAGGATTTTGAGCATTACCTTACTAGCATGTGAAATGAACACAATTGTATGGTAGTTTAAACATTCTTTGGCATTACCTTTCTTTGTAATTGAAATGAAAACTGACCTTTTCCTGTCCTGTGGCCACTGTTGAGTTTTCCAAATTTGCTGACATATTAAGTGTGGCACTTTAACAGCATCATCATTTAGGAAAGGACATTTAGAGTCAACTCATTGGAAAAGATCCTGTTGCTGGCAAAGATTGAGGGCAGGAGGATAAAGGGGTAACAGAGGATGAAATGGTTGAAAATCATCACCAACTCAATGGACATGAATTTGAGCAAACATCAGGAGATAGTGGAGGACAGGGAAGCCTGGCGTGTTGCAGTCAGACACAACTAAGCTACTGAACAACAATATCAAGGTTTTAGTGCATTGGTCATTGATTCCTCACCACTGGTAACAAGGCTTTGAAAGGGAGCCCTGACCAGCTGTCTCATCAGAGCAAAAGGAATGACTGAGTACGTGGATTTGGTCATGGGAAAATCAAATGCCATGAGCTCCTTTATAACCAGCATTGTCTGTGTGTGCTAGAGTACTTGACAAGAGAA
Organism: Bos grunniens; assembly: GCF_055505025.1. NCBI lineage: Eukaryota > Metazoa > Chordata > Mammalia > Artiodactyla > Bovidae > Bos > Bos grunniens. The sequence goes on along the minus strand of NC_141191.1, from coordinate 1,645,656 downwards.
TTTTCCTTTGGGAAATTTCCTAAGGGAATGAGTAACCAATCAACTCATATAAACTTCAACATTTTCAATCCAGTTGGAGTTTTATTCCACCTTGGTAACCTCTTAGCCAATCACAGATAAAGAAACAAAGGCCCAAAGAAGTGAGGTATTATTTGCCAAATGTTTTATGATTTTTTTTATTCATCACTTTTGACTAAGATCTTATCATTTACCTTTGTATATTTTTTCTTTTTATACGTTTACTAGATTGGGTCTCATTAATATTTAATTTCTGTTTAAAAAATATTGGTTGTATCTACATATATATAGGCATTCTTACAACTTAAATTTTCTCACATAAGAAAGACTAATACATTTACAATATACCTTTGATAAATAAAAATTTTAAAAACAAATAAAATATACCTATGGTATAACATTTTGGCTTTACCTAATGAAAAATACTCTGTTTCACATTTGGTATATTTTCCACTTCATATATATTTTATCTGTATAATGAAGTTCATAATTCATTCTTTAAATAACAGTTTCTTTTATGCATTTTATAGATTTTGTGCAAGCATATGCACAAACCTTTACTGCTTCAGAGATTACATTTGCTGTTATCTCATTTTAAGTTAAAATTGGAAATTATATAAATACAAATCTTATTACCTAAGTGTGTGAACAGTAATAAATGATTTGACAAATCTGCAAAGATATTAATCATCCATCTTTCAAACTCTGCAGTTATTTGTCAAACAAATAACTGATTTATGTTCAAGTACCTTGTTCTCTCAGTGCCCCCTCCTCTACGTCTTATGGTTGAGCACTGAATTGTGCTGCTCTGTGTTGTTAACTCTTTATTAAAAGTACCTTTGAAAGTACCTTGGAGTCCTTTTGTTTAGAACAAAAAGCTTGTACTTCACACTGTCTGGGAAGATCATACCTGGCTTATCCACATGATCTCCATTGATTTCAATGTATTCCTTCTTCTCTCTTCTGATTGTAACAAACAGAGTTGAAAGAGAAAAAATAATGATAAAACAAAAGCATTTTCTCCTCCTTTTTTTTTTAGGAGTGAGCGTCTTTGTACTGCAGATAAAATTATTCATTTTTCACACCTATTGGGATGAGCAATTTAACTGGACCTGGAATTTCATTCCTGTGACTTTCAGTGGGTATAGACAGGCCTTACTCATGACCAGCAACTACAGTAGTCTGCTGAGACCCTTCCTGCCCCTGATAGCAGACTTCACCCAGGCTGCTTGGAGAAGCTTGGAGGAAAAATCTGCCTCAGTAAAGACTTTCCCCAAATTTTCACCCAGCAAGCCAGTGCCACCTGTCACAGCCCTCAAAGTTTTGTGGGACCACATGGGTTGAATGGCCATTCTGGCTGCTGTGGTGAGAATGCCCTGACCTGGGTGCCTGTAAGCCATAGGCTTTTATGTTCCTCAGTTCTGGAAGCTGGACATCCAGGATGGAGACGCTGGCATATTCACTGTCTGGTGAAGCCCCTTCCTGGTTCACAGATGGCATCTCCGTGCTGTGTCCTCACGTGGGGGAAGTGTTAGGGGCTCTGTGAGGGCTCTGTCATCATAGCACTAATTCCATCATGGGAGTCCCACCCTCATGACCTAGTCACCTCTCCAAGGAAATGGGGGTTAGATTTAGTAGGCTGAAACAAAAAGCAGAACTGCACAACCTTAAATTTGAGAGTTATGTTTTTTGGTGGACGGTCTTGGGACGTTAAGCCTGGGAGACAGCACCTCGGGTAACAAAAACTGCTCCAAGGAAGCGAGGGTAGAGTCAGGACATATAAGAGTTTTTGCAACAAAAAGCTAGGTAGTGGGAACATCAAAAGATCACTGTTACTAAAGGAAAACTAGACATGTCAAGGAATTCAGTGCTTTCCATATATGGGAGGATGCAGGAGTCTGAGCTCACTGACTTCATTCCTCTGACATGACCTCAGTTGCCTGAAGCCAATGTCCTGTGCTTCTCATCAGAACTTCCTCAGCTGCACCTGAGCTGGGGTGGCTGCAATGGGTCACTGTAAGAGGGAGGGCATTTATCGTTTCCGTCCTGAGTTCCCTCGGGACACGCCTTCAAGGTGGATGCAGTTGCTGATCACTGCCACACCCTTCATTTACTGACAGGCCAGATAACACTCTTAGTCCACACTTTGGACACAGATTTGGGGGTGCAAGCAGCTTCTTTCTTCGAGAAAACTCAAGAAACAGACCTGGAAGTGATCAACCAGAAGCAAAGCCAAGCCACCAAAGGGTTTGACAGTAACTTACATTGTAAAATCTAACTTTTCTGAGGCAGAAAAGAGGCTTTAGAAAGCAAGTTTTGATTTCCTGGTTCACAGCATGATTCAGAAGAATGTAAAGACACAACCTGGACACTCAGATCCTCCTGTGAGAACACTGGCTTAGAACAGAGAGTTCTGTGATGAGAGAGTACTCAAAAGTCTACCTAGCCTGCTTAGGTGAAAGTGTACTCTGAGATGACCCTGTAATAAGGAGTTGCAAGCAGCTTGCTTTGGTTTCCAAAACCAACAGGATTTGACTAAGGAAGTTGTGGAACTGAATAACACAAAAGTAACAAAGCGTTTTCCAAGTAACTTTCAGTGTAAAAGCACCTAGGTTTTGGATGCAGAAAAGAGAGCTTTAACTCAAAGCTGGGGTTCAAGGATTACACACAGCATGTTTCTGAAGAATGTGAAGATGCAGAAGGGCTGAGTAGGGCTGAGTGGATCCTTCTGGAAGAATCATTGTCTGAGCAGACAGTTGACTATAATTAACCTTTCTAGGTGGACTTGACCTCTGAGAAGAAGAACTACCAAGGTGTGACAAGCAGCTTCTTTCTTTCAGAAAGCTCAGGGATTAAAGTAGGAAGTTGTCAATCTGAATAAAACAAAGGCAAGTAAAACCAACTAGATTTCTGATTTGGTTACATTCCAAATCAGATTACTTGCCTTTGACAGCTTGAGTCAAAAGCTTGGTTTGTTAAGTTCCCACACAGCCTGATTCTGAAGAAGGGAAAGACACAGGGCACTCTGGATTCCTCTCTGGGTAGACTGGTTTGAGAAGAGAGTTCTGTGACTTGCTAGTTCTCTACCTATAACTAACCTGGATAGGTGAAAATGTACTCTGTACTCTGAGATAAGCTCCTAGTAAGGAGTTGCAAGCATCTCTTTCAGTTCAGAAAACTTGAGGATTAGAGTAAGAAGTTGTCAATCTCCAGAAAACCAAAGTGAGAAGTGTTGGAAGACGCTAGTTGCCTGAGGCAGGAAATAGAGCTTGAACCAAAAACTTGGTTTTTGAGGTTCATGCACATCATGTTTCCAAATCAGAATGTGAAGACACAAACAGGGCCCACTGGATCTTCCTGGAAGAACACTGCTTTAAGCAGAGTTCTGTGCCTAGTACTTCTCTTACTACAACTCAGTTCTCAAAGACACGCTTCCACAGCCTGTTTCCTCATGGGCAGTCCCAGTATGACCTAGGAATGGGTTCACAAGTCTTGGAAATGTCAGGAAACATACTGGCTGTGACTGTGGAAATTAGGGCCTCTGTGCAAACCTGGAGTTCTCACATCTTAGAATCAAGACTGTTGCTGATTGACAGATGCCTGAAAAACATTGTTTTATTTTGCCTTTCATTCATTGAAGGAAAATAGGTTTCCCAGAATTCTGTTTGCTGAGAGTAACACACTACTTGGAAACCTTGCTTGACGGTTATTTTTAAGTAAAAATTTCCCCTCACCTGTATGAGGGAAGGCCCCATACTCACATGGAAAAGCAAACAAACATCAGAATGTTAGTTCCAGCAAGTTTTCTCTGTAGGAAGGATCCAGTGAACCTAGGTCTATCTGGAAATTCTTGGATACTGCAGGGACACATGCTGAGTGTGAACCTGGATATTGGACCTTGTTGGCAAAATTAGCATTTTCTCTCTGTTGGCCCTAAAAGGGTGTGGGCTACCAGCTGCCTGATAATCCATCGAACTGATATTTTCCTGCTTATGGTATCAACAGGTTTGCTCAAACCTTTCCTATTTCTGATGCAAGCATGTGGCTTGCAACTCCTTGGGGCAGGATCATTTCCATTAGAATGTCAGCTAATCTAGGTAACAATAGTATGACAATCAGGACCCTTAGACAATTTCCCAATCCTGTTTCCTCTTGGGCAGACCCAATATGAGCTAGGAATGTGTTCACAAGGCTAGGAATGTGTTCACAAGGCTCGGAAAGTGCAGGGAAACATACTTGTATTGACTCTGGAAATTAGGGCCTCTGTGCAAACCTGGAGTTCTCACATCTTAGAATCTAGATAGTTCCTAATAGATAGATGCCTGAAAAACACTCTTTTCATGCCTTTCATTCATTGAAGGAACATAGCTTTCCCAGCATTCTGTGTGCTGAGAGTAACACACTGCTAGAAAATGCTTTCTTGGAGGTCATTTTTCAGTAACAATTTCCCCTGACTGTGTTACCATAAGGAAGGCCCCCACACTCACAGAGAAAAGCAAACAAACATCCAAAAGTCTGTTCCATCAAGTTTTCACTGTAGGAGAGATCTGGTGATCCTAGGTCTGTCTAGAAAATTCTTGGATACTGCAGGGACACATACTGAGTGTGAACCTGGAAACTGGACCTTGTTGGCAAAATTAGCATTTTCTCTCTGTTTGCCCTAAAACCGTGTGGCCTAGCAACTGCCTGAAAATCCATCCAATTGCTCTTTTACTTGTGACAGCAATATCTGGTCAAACCTTTGGGATTTCCGAAGCACTCACAGACACACTCCTACAGCCTGTTTCCTCATGGGCAAGCCCAGTATGACCTAGGAATGGGTTCACAAGGCTCAGAAATGTGAGGAAACATACTGGCTGTGACTGTGGAAATTAGGGCCTCTGTGCAAACCTGGAGTTCTGACATCTTAGAATCTAGACAGTTGATGATAGATGCCTGAAAACACTTTTTTTTTTTTTGCCTTTCATTCATTGAAGGAACATAGATTTCACAACATTCTGTTTGCTGAGAGTAACAGACTGCTTGGAAATTCTTGCTTGAAGGTCATTTCTAAGTACCAATTTCCCCTCCCCTGTGTTCCCATAGGGAATGCCCCCACACTCACAGAGAAAAGCAAACAAACATCAAAGCATCTGTTCCATGAAGTTCTCTGTAGGAGGGATCCAGTGATCCTAAGTCTGTCTGGAAAATTCTTGGATAGTGCTTGGACACACACTGAGTATGAACCTGCATACTGGACCTTGTTGGCAAAATTAGCATTTTCTCTCTGTTGGCCATAGTAGGCTGGGGCTTAGCAGCTGCTTGAAAATCAGTCCAATTGCTGTTTTCCCACTTATGACAGCAATATCTTTGGTCAAAACACTGGGATTTCTGAAGCAAGCAGGCGGCTTGCAACTCCTTGCAGCAAGATCATTTCCAGTGGACTGTCAACTAAACTAGGTGAAAACAGTTTGGCACTGAGCTCTGTCAGACGCACTCCTGCAGCCTGTTTCCTCATGGGTAGTCCCAGTGTGACTCAGGAATGTGTTCACAAGGCTCAGAAGGTGCAAGGAAATATCCTGGCTGTGACTCTGGGGATTAGGGCCTCTGTGCAAACGTGGTGACCTCACATCTTAGAATCTAGACTATTGCTGAAATAACATGCCTGAAAACCACTGTATTTATTGCCATTCATTCAACGAAGGAACAAAGTTTGCCAGCATTCTGTCTGCTGAGAGTAATCCATTACTTAGATATCTTTGCCTGGAGGTCATTTTTTTAAATAAAAATATCTCCTCACCTGTGTTACAGTAGGGACGTCTCCACACTCAAAGGGAAAAGCAAACAAACATCAAAATATCTGTTCCATCAAGTTTTCTCTGTAAGAAGGATCCAGGGATCCTAGGTCGGCCTGGAAAACTCTTGGATACTCAGGGACACATACTGAGTGTGAGCCTGGATACTGGACCTTGTTGCAAAATTAGCATTTTCTCTCTGTTGGCCATAGTAGGCCGGTGCCTAGCAGCTGCTTGAAAATCAGTCCAATTGCTGTTTTCCCACTTATGACAGCAATATCTATGGTTGAAACACTGGGATTTCTGAAGCAAGCAGGCGGCTTGCAACTCCTTGCAGCAAGATCATTTCCAGTGGACTGTCAACTAAACTAGGTGAAAACAGTTTGGCACTGAGCTCTGTCAGACGCACTCCTGCAGCCTGTTTCCTCATGGGTAGTCCCAGTGTGACTCAGGAATGTGTTCACAAGGCTCAGAAAGTGCAGGGAAACATCCTGGCTGTGACTCTGGGGATTAGGGCCTCTGTGCAAACGTGGTGACCTCACATCTTAGAATGTAGACAGTTGCTGAACAATAGTTGCCTGGAAAACAGTCTATTTATTGTCATTCATTCAGTGAAGGAACATAGGTTTCCCAGCATTCTGTCTGCTGAGAGTAACCCACTACTTGGAAATTGTCATCCAAAGTAAGGATGAGTCAAGCACTAGTGAGGATGAGAATCAGGCCAAAGTGAGGACAGAGTCAAGCCCTAGTGAAGTTCACAGTCAACATGTAGACCAGAATCATTGCCCAGTGAGGAAGAGACTCGGGGCACCCTGAGGTCCAGAGTCAGCGTCTAGTGAGGACAAGTGTCAGGGTGCAGTGTGCTTTGCCTCACTGCATAGGACTCTGCTCCTCACAGGACCCTGTGTTGGTTCCTCACTGGAACCCGTGTCTGGTCCACACTGTGCCTCACTCTGACCCTCAATATGGCCTGACTCTGGTCCTCACTGCATGTTGACACTGTTCATTACTGGGCCCTGATATGGTCTTAAGTATGATCTGACTGTGGTCCACACTATGGATGACTCGCCCTCAATAGGGCCTGACCTTCGTGCTCACTTAGGCCCTAGTGAGGATGAGACTCAGACCCTAATGAGGACCAGAATCAGGACAAAGTGGGGACCATATTCAGGCTAGGCGATGTCCAGCGTCAGTGCTGTGAGGGTAACAGGCAGGAAGGCCAGGGGTCTCCAAACGGAGGAAATAGGCTGCAAGTGTCAGACATTTTTAATCTCTCTTAAGCGGCAGGAGGAAACAAACTAGCAATATTTTTTTTTCCTTCTCTATACCAATTTAAAAGGAGGTTTCTCTTAAAATACTGTGTTGCCATAGTGACACCTGGTTCCACCTGAAGTTAACTATTCTCAAACCTTGAGTTAACCAATGCATTTTTCTTATGGAAATGTTTGTCTTAAGCTATGCTAATGTGCTATGCATTTACCCCAGACTCTATCTTCAAGTCGGTTCCACCGAATGGCTCAGAACCTACTTGACAAACCAGTATGTTATACTCAGACATTGTTCCCCTAATCTATGTAAATGAAACTATTTGTATGGTAATCTACCCTTCTACAAGATTCAAGTCAGTCGTTTTATGGCCTGGGATGAATTGTCTGGTGCCAAGATTATCCCAAAATACATCTTATGGATGAGGGGCCTGGTGCCATTCTGAGTTTTAAGACATTCCTTTCTTTCATTAACAGACTGCTGGTGACTATATAACATCCAGCTGAAGACTAGCAGGGGGGCACTCTTTCTGCCCCCTTCTGAGGCCTATGTCAGAAGCTTTCTCTATCTCCTTTATACTTTAATAAAACTTTATTACACAAAAGCTCTGAGCGATCAAGCCTTGTCTCTAACCTCAGATTGAATTCTTCTCCTCTGGAGGCCAAGAATCATGGTGTCTTTTCTTCGGTCAATAACAACCTTTCAGTGCCCATGTAGGACCAGTGTCAGATCCCAGTGAAGCAAAGAGTCAGGCTCTAGTGAGCCTGGGCACAGGGAGGACCAGAGTCAAGCCCAGTGAAACAAAATATCAGGCCAAGGTGAAGCAAAGTTCCAGGCCATAGAGAGGACCAGAGTCAGGGCCTACAGAGGACCAGGTTCAGGATGTAGAAAGGACCAGAGTCAAGCTGTAGAGCCGACCAGGAGCAGAGCCCAGTGAGAAGAGAATCAGTGCCTGGTGAGGACCAGACTCAGGGCCTACTGAGAGGAAACTCATGTCCTAGTGAGCATGAGAGTCAGGCCCTACTGAGAATGAGAGTCATGCCATAGTGAGGACAGGAGTCAGACTGTAATGAGGACCAAAATCAGAGCCCAGTGAGGAGCAGCGTCAGTCTCCCTGGAGGACAAGATTCATGACCCAGTGAGGTGAAGAGTCAGGAGGTAGTGACTCAAAGTGTCAGGCCATAGAGTACAGATTCAGGCTGTGGTGAGGATGAGTCAGGTGAAAGTGAGGATGAGAGTCTAGTGCTATTGAAGACGAGAGTCAGGCCCTTTCAGACACAGGGTTCAAGCCCTAGTGATGATGAGGGTCATGCTGCAGTGAGAAGAGAATCAGTCAGTGTAAGGATCAGAATCAGGGCCTAATGAGGCACAGCGTCAAAGTGAGGCAATGTGCCAGGCCTTAGAGATGACCAAGTCAGGCCATAGAGAAGACCAGAGTGAGGGGGCACTTAGGGCCAGGGTCAGGCAGTAGTGAGGACCAGATTCAGCACTGAGTGAGCAGCAGTGTCAGTGTCCAGTGAGGACAAGGTTTATGACAGAGTGAGGCAAAGAGTCAGGTCGTGGTCACTCAAAGTCTTAGGCCATGGAGGACAGAATCAGGCCATGGTGAGGATGAGAGTCAGGCCATAGGGAAATGAGAGTTGGGCCAAACTGATGATGAGAGTCGGCCCTAGTGAGGATCAGAGTCAAGAGGTAGTGAGGATCAGAATCAGGGTGCAGTGAGGATGAGACTCAGGGCACATTGAGGTCCAGGGTCAGATGTAGTTAGGATGAGTGGCAGGGCATAGTCAAGACAACACTCAGGCCCTAGTAGGATGAGACTCAGACTGTAATGAGGACCTGAATCAGGGCATAGTGAGGGCCATATTTAGGCTGTAGTGATGTCCAGCATCAGGGCCCACTGAGGACTAGTGTCAATTCCCAGTGAGCCAAAGAGTCAGGCATAGTGAGTCAAAAGTCAGGAAGGACCAAAGTCATATCCAGTGAAATAAAATGTCAGGCAATGGTGAGGCAAAGAGTCGGACTGTCAGACCAGAGTCAGACTGTATAGAGGACCAGATTCAGGATGTAGAAAGGACCAGATTCAAGCCATAGAGTGGACCAGGATCAGATCCAGTGAGGAACAGAATCAGTGCCTAGAGAGGAAGAGTTAGGGTATAGAGGGCGAGAATCAGGTCCTTGTGAGCGTGACAATCAGGCCTATTGAAACAAGAGTCTTGATGTGGTCAGGACCAGAGTCAGGCTGTAGTGAGGACCAAAATCAGAGCCCACTGAGGAGCAGTGTCAGTCTCCAGGGAGGACGAGTTTCATGGCCCAGGGAAGCAATGAGTCAGGAAGTAGTGACACAAAGTGTCAGGCAGAGGACAGAATCAGGCCCTGTTGAGGACAAGAATCAGGAGAAAGTGAGGAAGAGTGTCAGGCCCTAGTGAGGACCATAACCAGGGCTCAGTTAGGACAAGACTCAGGGCTCAGTGAAAACCTGAGTCAGTGACTAATGAGGACAAGATTCAGGAAGTAGAGAGGACAAGAATCAGAAAAAAATGAAGACGAGTCAGGCCCTAGTGAGGACAAAGGTCAGGCAATAGTGAGGACCAGAGCCAGGCTTTAGTGAAGATTAGTGTCAGAGCCCAGTGAGGAACAGAATCAGGGCCCAGTGAGGACAAGGGTTAGGTCCCAGTGAGGCAAAGTGTCAGGCTATAGATGGGACTAGATTGAGACCGTAATGAGGATGAGAATCAGGCCATAGTGAAGACTAAGGTCAGGTAGTAGTGAAGAACAGAGTGAGGCCGTAGAGAGGACCAATGTGAGGACCAGAATGATGCCAGAGAGAATCTGAGTGAGGCCAGAGAAGACTGTTGTGAGGACGTAGTGAGGACACGTGTGAGGCCATAGTGAGGATGAAATCAGACCCTAGTGATGGTGAGAGTCAGGCCCTAGTAGACACGACCTTTGGCCCTAGTGATGATGAGAATGATGCTGTATATGAGGCAGGGTCAGTCTGTATGAGGACCAGAATCAGGGCCTAATGAGGACCAGAGTGAGGCCCAGTGAGGCAATAGATCAGGTCGCAGACAGGTACAGGCTCAGGCCATAGACAGTACCAGAGTCAGGCCCCAGTGAGGACCAGAGTCAGGCCCCAGTGAGGACCAGAGTCAGGGCCCAGGGAAGAACAGTATCAATCTCCAGTGAGGACAAGATTCATGAACCAGTGAGTCAGAGTTGGGTCATAGTGACGCAAAGTGTCGGCCATAGAGGACATAGTCAGGCCATAGTGAGGATAAGAGTCAGGCCACAGTGAGGACAAGAGTTTGGCCCTATTGAAGATGAGGGTCAGGCCCAAGTGAGGATGAGAATCAGGCCCTAGTGAGGACCAGAGTGAGGTCATAGAGCGGATCAGAGAGAGGACTTAGTGAGCACCAGAGTGAGGACATAGGACATGTCTGAGGCCATAGTGAAGATGAAAGTCAGGCCCTTGTACACAGGAATTTCAGGCCCTAGTGATGATGAGGATCATGCTTTAGTGAGGACAGAGTCAGTCTGTAGTGAGGACCAGATCAGGGCCTAGAGAGGACCAGAGTCAGGACCTGTGAGTCAATGTATCTGGCCATTAGAGGACCAGAGTCAGGGCCAATTTAGGACCAGAATCAGGGCCCATGAGGGCCAGAGTCAGGTCTCTGTGTGGAAAACAGTCAGTCAGTAGTGAGGGAAAGATTTAGGCCTTAGACAGGACAAGAATCAAGATATATTGAGGATGATATTCAGGGCTATATGAGGACCAGAATCAGGCCCAGTGAGGCAAAGGGTCAGGCCATACAGTGGATCAGAGCCAGGTCACAGCGAAGACCAAAGTCAAGCTGTGGAGAGGACCAGTGTCAGAGTCTAGTGTGGAACAGAATCAGGGCCAAGTGACAATTGGATTCAGGATGAGGATGAGGGTCAGGCCCTAGCGAGGAGGAGAGTCACGCCATAGTGAGGACAAGAGTCAGGCCTTAGAGAGGCAAGGAGTTCGCCATAGTGAGGCAAAGTGTCCACCATAATGGACAGAGTCTGGCTATGGTGAAGACGAGAGTCTAGCCATCGTGCAGACGAAAGTTAGGCTAGAATGAGGAAGACAGACAAGCCCTCCTGAGTACAAGAGTCAGGCCAAAATGAGGATGATAAGCAGGCTCAAGTGAGGGCTGGAGTCAAACCATGTCAGGAAAAAAATCAGGGTGCTGTGAGGACCATAGATGGTGTATAGTGAGGACCAGTGTCAGACACAGAGAGGATGAGAGTCAAGCCCTAGTGAGAAGCAGAGTCAGGCCCTAGAGAGAACCAGGGTCAGGCCCTAGTGAGGACCAGAATCAGCACCCAGTGAGAAACAGTGTCAGTCTCCAGAGAGGAAAAGAGTCAGGCCCCAGTGAGGCAAAGTGTCAGGCTGTCGTGAGGCAAAGGGTCAAGACATATTGGACATAGGCCATAGTGAGAATGAGAGTCAGGTCCTGGTAAGCACCAGAGTCAAACCCTCATGCGTACCAGACTCAGGACCCAGTGAGAACCAGATTCAGCAGGCAGTGTGGACCATAGTTGGCCTCTAGCGAGGTCCAGAATCAATGCTTAGTGAGGAATTTTTATAGGCTTCTTGATGAAAGGGTCAGGCCCCATTGAGCCAAAGTGTCAGGCCCCAGTGAAGAAAAAACTCAGGCCATAGTAGGCAGAGACAGTCAGTTTGGAGGCAAAGAGACAGGCCATAGAGAGGACCAGAGTCAGGTTCTAGTGAGGTGAGTATAGTCTTTCATGAGGACCAGAGTAGGGCAACAGTGAGGACCAGACTCAGGTCACAGTGAGGACCCAACTCAGGGCCTAGTGAGGAAAGTGTCAGGCCATATGAGTGAATGAAACAGGCCATAGAGAGGAACAGAATCAGGCCATTGTGAGAATCAGAGTTAGCTCGTTGTGAGGCAAAGAGTCAAACCATAGACAGGACCAGAGGCAGGGCTCATTGAGGAATAGAGTCAGGCCCAGCGTGGCAACGTGTCAGGCCTTAGTGAGGCAAAGAGTCAAACAGTTGAAAGGACCAGACTCAGGCCGTAGAGAGGACCAGATCAGGCCATTGTGAGGACCAGATTCAAGCCTTAAAGAGATCAGTTTCAGGGCCCAGTGAGGAACAGACTCAGGGCACAGTGAGGATCACAGTGAGGGCTTACAGAGGATGAAAGACAGGTCCTAGTGAGCATGAGTGCAGACTCTATTGAGGATGACAGTCATGACAAAATGAGGACTAGAGTCAGTCCATAGGGAGGGCCGTAATCTGAGACAAGTGAGGAGCATTGCCAGCTCCGGTGAGGACAGGTCCCAGTGAATCAGTGAGTCAGGCCATAGAGGCCAGTGTCAGCCAAAGTGAGGATGGCCCCTGTGAAGATCAGAGTCAAGATGTACTGAGTACCAGAATCAGGGCCCAGTGAGGACCAGACTTGGGACACATTGAGGTCCAGAGTCAGAAGCTAGTGAGGACGAGTGTCAGGAGGTAGAGAAGACGAGAGTCATGCCCTAATGAGAATGAGACTCAGACCCTAGTGAGAACCATAGTCAGGCCATAGAATGTCCAGTGTCAGGGCCCAGTGAGCAAAGAGGTAGGCCATAAAGAGCCAAAGATTACGGCTTAGTGGGTACAAGGAAGCAAAATATCAGGCCGTAGTGAGGCAAGGAATCAGGCCATAGACAGGGAAAGAGTAGGCCATAGATAGGATGAGATTCAGGATGGAGAAAAGACCAGAGTGAAGCCACAGAGAGGACCAGGGTCAGAGCCCACTGAGGAAGAGAATCAGTGGCTAGTGGGGACCAGAGTCTGGGATGTGATTCAGGACATAGTGAGCATGAAAATCAGGCCCTCTTAATATAGAGGACAAGAGTCATGCTGTAGTGAAGACCAAAATCAGAGCCTAGTGAGGAAAAATGTCAGCTCCACACAGAACTAGTTTCACGGCCCAGTGAGACAAAGAATCAGGCCATAGGGAGGCCAAATGTCAAGCCAGAGAGGAGAGTCAGGCCGTGGTGAGGATGGGAGTCAGACCAAAGTGAGGAAACGAGTCAGTCCCTAGTGAAGAACAGTGTCAGGGACCAATTAGGACCAGATTCAGGGCACAGTGAAAACCTGAGTCACTGTCTAATGAGGATGAGTGTCTGAACATACAGAGGACCTTTGTCAGCACTTAATGAAGATGAGAGTCAGGCCCTAGTTATGACCAAGGACAGCCAATAGTCAGGACCAGCATCAGGCCATAGTGAAGACTAGTGTCAGAGCCCAGTGAGGAACAGACCCAGGACACAATGAGGACCACAGTCAGTCCCCAGAAAGGCAAAGTGTCAGTTCATTTTGAGGCAAACCATCAGAATGTAGAGATGACTAGATTGAGGCCATAATGAGGACTTGAGTGAGGCCTTAGTGAGGACTAAAGTCAGGTAGTAGTGAAGACCAGAGTGAGGCCATAGAGAGGAACAGACTGAGGACTTAGGGAGGACCACAGTGATGCCATCGTGAGCACCCCAGTGATGCCAGAGTGAGGACTCAAGTGAGGATGTAGTGAAGACATGTGTGAGACCATAATGAGGAAGAAAGTCAGGCCCTAGTGAGGACCAGAGTCAGACCCTAGTAGACCTGAGTTTCAGGCTCTAGTGATGATGAGAATCTTGCTGTTAGAGGATAGAATTAGTATGAGTGAGGAGCGAAATCACAGCCTAGTGAGGACCAGAGACTGGCCCAGTGAGACAATGTGTCAGGGCATACAGAGGACCATGGTCAGGCCCGAGAGAGGACCAGACTGAGGCCCCAGTGAGGCCTAGAGTCAAGCCATAGTGAGGACCACCATCAGGACCCGATGAGGAACAGACTAGGGCACAGTGAGGATCAGAGTCACAACACAGTGAGAACAGGAGTCAAGGGCCAGTGAAAAAGAGTTTCAGGCTCCAGAGAGCACAAGATTCATGCCCCATTGAGGCAAAGAGTCAGGTTATAATGAGACAAAGTGTCCAGACATAGAGGACAGAGTCAGTGGTCAGTCAGTCAGTTCAGTTGCTCAGTTGTGTTTGACTTTGCAACCCCATGAACTGCAGCATGCCAGGCCTCTCTGTCCATCACCAACTCCTGGAGCCCACCCAAATCCATGTCCATTGAGGCGGTGATGCCATCCAACCATCTCACCCTCTGTCATCCCCTTCTCCTCCTGCCCTCAATCTTTCCCAGAATCAGGGTCTTTTCGAATGAGTCAGCTCTTTGCATCAGGTGGCCAAAGTATTGGAGTTTCAGCTTCAACATCAGTCCTTCCAATGAACATGCAGGACTGATCTCCTTTAGGATGGACTGGTAGGAGTCAGTGGTAGTGATGACAAAAGAAACCAAGCCCTAGTGAGGACAAGAGTCAGGGCCCAGCGAGGAACAGAATCAGGGCCCATTAAGGACCAGAGTCAGGATGTAGTAGGGACAAGGATCAGGTCCTCGTGAGCATGAAAGTCAGGCTCTAATGATGACGAGAGTCATGCCGTAGTGAGGACCAGATTCAGGCCGTGTTGAGGATAGGAGTCAGGCAATAGTGTGGACCAGACTTAGGGCCCAGTGAAGAACTGACTCAGGGCGTAGAACTGACTCTGCCCAGGGAGCAGAATCAGGCCCAGTGAGGCAAAGCATCTGTTGGTAGTGAGACAAAGATTCAGGGTGTAAAGAGCACCTGAGTCAGGCCATAGAAAGGACCAGAGTTAGGACACAGAGAAGACCAGAGTCAGGACATTGCAAGAACCAGAGTCAGGTCGTCATGAGGCAAACAGTCAAGCCATAGAGAGGACCAGAGTCAGGGCCCACCGAGGGCCAGAGTTAGGTCCAGTGTGGCAAAGTGACAGGCCGTAGTGAGGCAGAGTTAAGCAGTTGAGTGGATCAGACTCAGGCCATAGTCAGGTTCAGAGTCAGGCCATTTTGAGGACCAGAGTAAAGCCTTAAAGAGACCAGATTCAGGGCCTAGTGAAGACCAAACTCAGTGCATAGTGAGAACAAGAGTCAGTGCGTAGTGAAGACCACAGTCAGGTCACAGCAAGAAGTGGTGTCAGCACATCCTGAGAAGCAGTGTCAGGTAATTGAGAGAAAATAATAACTGTACTGAGCACCAAAGTGAGGCTGTAGTGAGGATCACAGTAAGGGCATAATGAGGAGCAGAGTGAGGCCATAGTGTGGACAAGATCAAGGATGTAATGAGGATGCTAGTGAGGCTGAAGTGAGGACAAGACTCAGGCCTAAGTAAGCATGAAGGTCAGGCCCTATAGAGGACAAGAGTCATGCCATAGTGTGGACCAGATTCAGGTCGTAGTCAGGACCATAATCAGGGCCCAGTGATGAACAGTGTCAGCATGCGGTGAGGACCAGAGTCAGCCTGTATTGAGGATCAGAGTCAGGTCACAGTGTGGACCAGACTCAGGGCCCAGTGATGACCAGAGTCAGGTCCCAGTGAGGCAAAGAATCAAACCATTGTGAGGCAAGAGTCACGCTGTAGAGAGGACCAGATTCAGGCTGTAGTGAGAACCAGGGTCAGCATGTAGTCAGGACAAGGGTCAGTGTATCATGAGAAACAGTGCCAGGGCATAGCGAAAACCAGACGCAGGATCTTGTGAGGAACATGTTAGGATGCAATGAGGAGCAGGGTCATGCCATATTGAAGAACAGGGTGATGCCATAGTGAAGCAATTAGTGAGGCCATTGAGAGGAAACAGGAAAGCTGTAGAGAGTACCAGTGTCAGCCCAAATTAGATGACCAGAGCCAGGCTCTGTAAAGGACCAGACCTCGGGCTCAGAGATGACCAGACATTGGGCCCAGTGAGGACCCAAGTCAGGGCCCATTGAGACAATGTCTCATGCTGTAGTGAGGCAAAGATTCAGGCCATAGAGAGGAACAGAATGAGGCCATAGAGAGGACTAGAGTCAGACCAAAATGAGGACCAGAGTCTGGCCATATTGAGGGCCAGATACAAGCTGTAAACAGGACCAGATTCAGGCATAGAGATGACCAAAGTCAAGCCACAGAGAGGACCACACTCAGAGCACAGTGAGAACCAAGGTCATGGTCAGTGTGTTTTGAGGTGAAGAGTCAGGTAATAAAGAGGAAAAGAGTGAGGGAAAAGTGAGACCAGAGTTAGTTCATAATGAAGACCAGGATGAGGACATATTGAGAACACAGTAAGAGTGCTCAGAAATGAGAGTCAGGCCCCAATGAGTACAGAGTCAGGCCCCAGAGAGGACAGAGTCAGGCCCTAGTGAGAACTAGAGTCACACTTTGGTGAGGACAGAGTCAGGCTGTGGTGAGGACCAGAATCAGACCCCAGTTGAGAACTGGAGTCAGAATCCATGAGGCAAATTTTCAGGCTATAGTTAGTTAAAGACCAAGTCATAGAGAAGACCAGAGTAATGGTGTAGAGAGGACAAGAGTCAGGACACAGTGAGGATGAGAATCAGGGCTATGTGAGGACCAGAATTAGGCCCAGTGAGTCAACGTGTGAGGCAAGTCAAGCAAAGAAAAAGTTCATAAAGAGGAAAGGAGTCAGTCCATAGTGAGAACCAGAGTCAAGCTGTATAGAGGACCAGTGTCAGGACTCAGTGAGGAATTGATTCAAGGTCGAGTGGCAACCATTCAGGACATAGTGAGGACAAGAATCAGGTCCTAGTGAGGAGGAGAATCATGCCATAGTGAGGACAAACGTCAGGTCCTAGTGCGGACCATAGTCCGTCTGCAGTGAGGGCAAGAGTCAGGTCCTAGTGAGGCAAAGAGTGAGGTCATAGTGAGGCAAAATGTCAGGCACAGAGGACAGAGACCTTTGTGAGGATGAGAGTCTGGTGGTGGTGAGGATGAGAGTCAGGCTAAAGTCAGGATGCGAGACAAGCTCTAGTGAGGATGAGAGCCAGGCCAAAGACAGACAATGGTCAGGCCCAGGTAAGGAACAGAGTCAAGCAGTAGTCAGGACGAAAATCAGGGGGCAGTGAGGACCACAGACAGCATAGAGTGAGGACGAGTGTCAGGATGTAGAGAGTAGCAGAGTCAGGTCACAGGCAAGGAATAACCGTTGTGAGGCTGAGTCAGGCTGTAGAGAGGACAAGATTCAGGCTATAGTGAGAACCAGGGTCAGCCCGTAGTGAGGACAAGAGTCAAGGTATTGTGAAAAACAGTGTCCGGGCATAGAGAGAATCAGACTGAGATACTTGAGAGGAAAAGAGTGAGGATGAATGAGGACCAGAGACACGCTGCAGCGAAGATCAGGCTCGTGCCATAGTGCGAAACTTGGTCTGACCCTGAGAGGAATGAGTAAGTTGTAGAGAGGACCAGAGTCAGGCCATATTGAGGACTGGAGCCAGGCTCTAGAAAAGATCGGAGTAAGGGCCCAGTGAGGACCCAAGTCAGGGCCCAGTGAGGCAAAGCATCAGGCCGTAGTGAGTCAAAGGTTAAGGCTGTAGATAGGAACAGAGTCAGGCCGTACTGAGGACCAGAGTTCGGCCATAGTGAAGACTGATTCAGGCTGTAGACAGGACCAGATTCAGTCCATAGAGAGGTTTAGAGTCAAGCCATAGGGAGGACCACACTGAGAGCAGAGTGAGAAACCAGGGTCAGTGCATTTGAGGAGAAGAGTCAGTGCAGAATGAGAAGAGTGTCAGGTAATAGAGAGGAAAGAATGAGGAAGAAGAGAGACCTAAGCTAGTTCATAGTGAGGACCAGAATGAGGACATATTGAGGACAGAGTGAGGACCAGTGTGAGGATATTGTGAGGACCAGAGTGAGGCCATACAGAGACAAGAGTAAGGCCCTAGTGAGCATGTGACTCAGGCCATAGTTAGGATGAGTCAGGCTATGGGGAGGACCGGAGTCAGGGTCAGTGAGGCAAAGCGTCAGGCTGTAGTTAGGCAAAGAGCCAGGTCATAGACAGGACCAGTCAGACCACAGAGAGGACCAGGAACAGAGCCCATTGAGGATAGAATCAGTGCCTAGTGAGGGTCAGAGTCTGGGTGAACTGAGGCGAGAGTCAGGCCATAGTGAGGCAGTGTCTGGCCATAGTCTACAGAGTCAGGCCGGCCCCAGTGAGGATAAGAGTCAGGCTGTGGTGGGGAAGAGAGTTGGGCCAAAATGAGGTAGAGAGTCAGCCCCTAGTACAACCAGAGTAAAGCCAGAGGGAGGACCAAAGTCAGAGTCCAGTGAAGACCAGACTCATGGTGCAGTGAAAACAAGAGTCAGTGTCTAAGGAGGACAAGTGTCAGGACAGGACACAGAGAGTGTGAGATTCAGGCACAAGTGAGGACAAGAATCAGGCCCTAGTGAAGACCAGTGTCAGGCACAAGTGAGAACCAGAGTCACTCCATAGTGTGGACTCACATCCGAGCCCAGTGAGGAACAGATCCAGGGCCCAAGGAGGAATAGAGTCAGGTCACAGGGAAGTAAAAAGTGAGGCTGTTGTGAGGCAAAGAGTCAGGCTGTACAGGGGACCAGATTCAGTGCCCAGTGAGGACCAGACAGGACCCAAGTTATGGCCAGTGATCAAATCTACAAGATAGAGTGAGACAAAGAGTCAACTGTTAGAGAGGACCGGAGTCAGGCTGTAATAAGCAACAGAGTCTGGCTGTAGTGAAGAACAGGGTCAGGCCATAGTGAGACCAGAGTCAAACTGTTGAGAGGATGAGACTCAGGGCCCAGAGAGGATCCAAAGCAGCAGGCCAAGTGAGGGAAAGAAATAGGCTGTAGAGAGGAGCAGAATCAGGCCATGCTGAGGACAAGATTCAGGCCGTAGAGAGGCACACCGAGGAGAGGACCAGAGTCAAGCCACAGAGAGAACCACATTCAGGGTCCAGTGAGGACCAGGGTCAATGAGTAATGAGGACAGGTGTCAGGGCCCAGTGATGATAAGAGTAAGGCTATAGTAAGGCAAAGAATCAGAAAGCTCTTAGGCAAAATTCAGGCCATAGAAAGGACCAGAATAAGCTATAGTGAGGATGAGGGTCAGGTCCTAGTGAAGACCAGAGTCAGGCCAGAGTGAGGTCCAGGGTCAGTGCCCATTCAGGAGCAGATTCAGGGACCAGTAGGACCAGATTTAGGCTGTAGAGAAGACCAGAGTCAGTGAACAGTGAGAACCACAGTCAGGGCCTTTCGAGGACCAGAGTCAGGGCCCAGCAAGTCAAAGAATCAGGCTGGAGAGAGGACCAGAGTCAGGTCATAGTGAGGATCAGATTCATGTCCCTGTGAGTAACAGTGTCAGGCTCCAGTGGGGCCAAGAATCAAGCCCAAGTCAGGTAAAGAGGCAGGCCATAGTGAAGCAGAGGTCACCCCACATCCCAGAAGATGTACCTGGTGTCACATGTCCAGTTGCCAGGGTGATGCCCCCATCCCAGATCCTGTACCTGTGGTCAAATGTCGTCAGTCTCCAGGATGACCACCTCCCACACCCTGTACTGGGTCACACGTCCACAGTCTCCAGGGTGAACCCACCCTCCAGACCCTGTACTTGTGGTTACACATCCACAGTCTCCACCGTGATGCCCATCCCCAGAACCATTACCTGGAGTCACAATCCATAGTCTCCAGGGTGATCCCAATGCCAGACACTGTACCTTGGAGCATACATCCAGAGTTTCCAGGGTGATCCCTCCTCCCCAGACCATGTAACTGGGTTCACACGTCCACAGTCTCCAGTGTGACCCCACCCTCCAGACCCAGTACCTGGAGTCACATGTCCACATACTCCATGATGACCCCTTTACCGAGACCCTGGACCTGGGTCCACACATCCACAATCTCCAGGGTGAAACCACCTTCACAACACTGTACCTGGGGTCACAGGTCCACAGTCTCCAAGGTGACCCCAACTCCCAGACCCTGCACCTGGGGTTACATTTCCACAGTCGTCAGCATGACCTCACCTCACAAACCCTGTACCTGCAGTCACATGTCCACAGTCTTTAGGGTATACCCCTCCCAGACACTGTTCTTGGGGTCTCATGTTCACAGTCTCCTGGGTGACCCCACTTCTCAGACGCTGTACCTGGTGTCACATGTCCACAGTTTCCATGGTGATCACCTTCTCAAAGACCCTGTTCCTAGGTTCAAATGTCTGTAGTTTCCAGGGTGACCACCTCCCAGACCCTGTACCTGGGTCACACATCCACAGTCTCCAGAGTAAACCCACCCTCCAGAACCTGTTCTTGGTGTCACACATACACAGTCTCCAGGGTGACACCCCTCACAGACCCTGAAACTAGGGTAACATATACACAGTCTTCAGGGTGATCCCACCTCCCAGACCCTTCACCTGGGGTCACATGTCTGCAGGCTCCAGAGTGACACACCCTCCCAGACCCTGAATCTGGGGTCATGTCCACAACCTCAAGGGTGACACCACCCAAGACCCTGTATCTGGGGTCACATGTCCATTGTCTCCAGGGAGACACCCTCCCAAGATGTACCTGAGGTCACATGTTTCCCAGGAGCTGTACCTGCTGTCACAAAGTCCACCATCTCCAGAGTGACCCCTCTCCCAGACCCTGCACCTGAGGTTTCATCTTCAAAGTCTCCAGGGTGACAAACATCCATGAGGCCACACCTCACTAGAACTTGTACCTGGGCACACATGTCCACAGTATCTAGCGTAACCCCATCTGTCAGATCTTTTACCTGTGCTCAAACATCCACAGTCTCCAGGGTGACCACAGCTACCAGGCCCTGTTCCTGTGGTAACACATCCACAATATCCATGATGACCCCCTCCCCTTATGCAGCACCTGAGAACACATGTCCACCGTGTCCATAGTGACCCACCTCCCAGACCCTGTACCTGGGGAAAAAGTCTGGAGTCTCCAGGGTGACCCCTCCGAGGCACTGTTCCTAGCATCACATGTCCAGTCTCTAGGGTGACCCCCTTCCCAAATTCTGCATCTGTGGTCACGTGTCCACTGTCTCCAGGGTGACCCCATCTCCCAGACCCTGCATCTGAGATCACACGTCCACATTCCCTAAGGTGACCATTTCCCTGACCCTTCTTGGGGTCAAATATCTACATTCTCCAGAGTGACACCCTTCTAGAACCTGTACCTGGGGTCAAACATCCACAGACTCCAAGGTGACCCCTCCTACCAGACCCTGAACTTGGTGTCACACATCCACAGTCTCCAGGGCGACACCACCTCCTAGAACCTGTACTGGGAGCACATGTACACAGTCTCCAGGGTGACCCTACCAAGTCGCTGCCCCTGTGGTCACATGTCCAGAGTCTCCATGGTGAAACTCTCCCAAACCTGCACCTGGGGTCACATGTTCAGTCTCCAGGGTGATCCTGCCTGCCAGACCCTACACCTTGAATCTCAGGTCCACAGGCTCCAGCATGAACCCCTCCCAGAGCTTTCACCTGGGTTCACATGTCTACAAGTCTCCAGGGAGACACCTCTCCCCAGATCCCATACCTGGGGTCTACAGGGTGATACCCCCCAGACGCTGTAAATGGGGTCACACATCCAAGTATTCAGTTATCCCCGCCTCACCAGGAACTGAAACTGACATCACACATCCACAGTATCCATGGTGAGCCCTCACAGAACCTGCTCCTTGGGTCAAACGTCTACAGTCTCAAGGGTGACAACCTTCCCAGACACTGCACCTGGTCTCTCAGGTCCACAGTCCAGGGTGACCCCAACCTCACAAGAACTTGTACCTGGAGTCACATATTCACAGTCTCTAGGTTACCCCATTTCACCAGATCTTTGGACTGTGGTCACACGTCCAAGTCTCCAGAGTGTCCACCACTTCTAAGCACTGAACCTGGGGTCATAGGTCCACAGTTTCCAGGGAGACACAACCCAGACCCTGTAAATGGGGTCACATGTCCATAATCTTCACGGTGACCCCACCCACCGTACCCTGCAATTGGAGTCACAAGCCCACAATCTGCATGGTGAAAAGCTCCCAGTCCCTGTACCTGGAGTCACATGTTTAGAGCCCCCAGGGTGACCCCTCCCAGGCACTGTACCTGGGGTCACACATACAAAGTATCCAGGGTGACACCCAATCCCCAGACCCTGTACCTAGAGTCATAGGTCTACAGTCTCCAGGGTACTCCCCTCCCAGACTCTGTACCTGGGGGTCACAAGTCCAGAGTCTCCAGCGTGACCCCCTCCCAGACCCTGTACCTGGGGTCACATGTCCACAAACTCCAGGGTGACCCCTTAGAAGTATCTGCACCTGGGGTCACATGTCAGGATTCTCCTTGGTTACACCATCCCAGACCATGAACCTGGGTTCAGATGTTGACAGTCTCCAGGGTGATCCCAACTCATCAGAACTTGTACCTGGGTTCACATTTCCAGTTTCCTATGTGACCCCCGACCAGACCCAGCATCTGGGTTCACAGTCCACATTCTCCAGGGAGACACCCTCCCAGACCCTGTACCTGGGGTAACACCTCCACAATCTCAAGGGTGACCACACCTCCCAGAACCTGTATGTGGGACACACTTCAACAATATCCAGAGAGACACCACTTCCAAGACCCTGCACCTGGGTTGGCACGTTTACTCCAAGGTACCCCCTTCCCTGACCTTGGACCTGTGGTCATGTGTCCACAGTCCCCAGGCTGACCCCACCTCCCAGGCCCTGCACCTGGGGTCACACGTCCAGAGTCTCCAGGTTGATCTCTCCCAACCCTGGACCTGGGGTCACATTTCCACAGTCTCTAGGGTGACACTTCTCCCCAGACCCGTTACCTGGGGTCACACATCCACAGTATCCAGGCTTACTCCCCCACCCCTCGCCCCCAGACCCTGTACCTGTGGTCACAGGTCCACAGCATCCAGGTTAACTCCACCTCCTATACCCTATACCTGGATTTACACATCCACAGTCTCCATGGTGAGCTCCACCTAGACCATGCACCTGCAATCACACATCCACTGTCTCCAGGGTGAGCCCCTTCCAGACCCTGCCCCGGGAATTACAAATCTACAGTCTCCACACTGACACTGCTCTTCAGACACTTTACCTGGTGTCACATGGGCAGAGTCTCCCTGGTGAAGCCCCTCGCAGACCATGTACATCGGAACACATGTCCACAGTCTCCAGGGTGAATGCCTCCCCCCACCCCAGACCCTGCACCTGGGGTCACATGTGCACATGGTTTTACAGGTCCACAGTCTCCAGGCTTACACTACCTCCCAGACCCTGAAGCTGGGGTCATATGTCCAGTCAGCAGTGTAACTCTACTCCCTAGACCCTATACCTGGAGTCGCATGTCAACAGTCCCTATGGTGATCACCTCCCATAGCATGCAACTTGGATCTCACATCCACAGTGTCCAGGGAGAGACCGCTCTCCAAACCGTGCACTTTGAACCACATATCCACAGTCCTCAGGGGGACCATACCTCCCAGACCCTGTACCTAGGGTCACATGTATAGTCTACAGGACACTACTTCACAGAACCTGCACCTGGGGTCACATGTCCACAGTGTCCAGGGTGACAACTTCTCAGACCCTGTACCTGAGGTCACATGTCTTCAGTCCCCAAGGTGACCCCTTCCAAGCACTGTCTTTGGGTTCACAGGTCCACAGTCTTTTCTGTGACCTTCCTCTCATATGTTGTACCAGGGGTCACATGTCCACAGTCTCCAGGGTGATGCCCTTTCCCAGACACTGTACCTGGGTCACACGTCCAGTCTCCAGGGTGACAACCCTCCCAGACCCTGTACCTATTGTCATACTTCCATAACATCCAGGGTGATTCCCTGCCCAGATACTGCACCTGGTGTCACATGTCCACAGTCTCCAGCATGACCTACCTCACAGACCCTGCACCTAGGGTAACATGCACACCACCTCCAGGTGACCTCACCTCCCAGATGATGTACCTGGGGTCAGATGTCACTGACTCCAGGATGAGTAACCTCTCAAGTCCTTGCACCTGGGGTTACACTTCCACACTCCTCAGAGTGACTCCACCTCCCAGACCCAACACCTGGGTTCAAATGCCCAGTCTCCAGGGTGACCCCACGTCCAACACCCTGACCCTGGTCACTCATCCAGTCTCCAGGGTGAACCCACCTCCCAGACCCTGTACCTGGAATTACATTTCCAGTTTCCAGAGTGAACCCACCTCCTGGACCCTAACTTGGGATCACATGTCCACAATCTCCATGATGAAAGCTTCCCAACCCTGCACCTGGGTCACATGTCCACAAGCTCTACGATGGCATCCTCCAAGACCCTGGACTGGGGTCACATGTCTACAGTCTGAAGCATGATCCCACCTTCCAGACCCTGCACCTGGCTCACACTTAAGCAGTCTTCAGGGTGACCACTCCTGATCCTGCACCTGGGGTCACATTTCAAAGTCCCCTGGATGACACCTCTCCCAGGTCCTGTACCTGGGGTCACATGTGCATAGTCTCCATGGTGATCCCCCATCCCAGACCCTGTCCCTAGGGTCAAATATCTGCAGTATCCAGTGTAACTCCCCCCAGACCATAAATATGGGGTCACACCTCCACAGTTTCTGGGTTGAGCCCATCTCCAGATCCTCTACCAGGGGTCACATGTCCACAGTCTGCAGGGTAACCCCAACTCCTAGGCCCTATACCTGGAGTCACAAGTCCACAGTCTCCATGGTGACCCCCTCCCAGACCATGCACCTTGGATCACACATCAGAGTCTCCAGGGAGAGCCCCCTCACCAAATTTTGCACCTTAAGTCACATGTCCACAATGACCCCACCTCATAGACTCTGTTCCTGGGGTCACATGTCCCCAGGTACTAGTGTGTGACCCCACCTCCAATACCCAATACCTGGGGTCACACATCCTCTCTCAAGTCCCTGCACATGTCCACACTCCACAGAGTGACTCCACCTCCCAGAACCTACATCTGAGGTCAAAGGTTCACAGTCTTCAGGGTGACCCCACCTCCAAGACCATGTACCTGGCATTACATTTCCAGTTTCCAGAGTAAACCCGCCTCCCAGACCCTACACCTGGGGTCACATGTCCACAGTCTCTGTGGTGAACCCCTCCCAGAACCTACCCTGGGGTACATCCAGTCTCCTGGATAACTCCCCTTCCCAGATCCTGTACCTGGGATCAAACTTCCAGTCTCCAAGGTGACCCCCCTCCACATACCCTGCACCTAGGGCCACATGTCTAATATCTCCAGGGTGACCCACCTCCCAGATCCTGCACCTGCAGTCACATGTCCACAGTCTCCACGGTGAAACCCTCCTGTCCCTGCACCTGGGTCGCATGTCCACAAGCTCCAGGGTGACACTCTCCCAGACTCTGGACCAGGGTCACATGTCTACAGTCTGAAGGGTGATCCCACCTCCCAACCGTGTACCTGCAGTCACACTTAAACAGTCTCCAGGATGACTGCTCCTGATCCTGCACTTGGAATCACATTTCTACAGTCCCCTGGGTGATGCCTCTTCCAGGTCCTGTACCTGGGGTCACATGTGCATAGTCTCCATGGTGACCCCCCTTGCAGACCCTGTCCCTGAGGTCAGATGTCTGCAGTATCCAGGGTAACCCCCAGACCATAAACATGGGGTGACACCTCCAGTTTCCAGGATAAGCCCACCTTCAGACCCTGTACCAGGGTCACATGTTCACAGTCTTAGGGTAACCCCAACTCCTAGACCCTATACCTGGAGTCACAAGTCCACAGTCTCCATGGTGACCTCCTCCCAGACCATTCACCTTGGATCACATATCAGGAGTCTCGGGAGAGCTGCCTCACCAAATCCTTCACTTGTAGTCACACGTCCACAGTCCACAGGGTGACCCCACCTCACAGACTCTGTACCTGGGGTCACATGTCTACAGGCTACTGTGTGACCCCGCCTCCAACACCCGGTACTTGGGGTCCCCTGTTCACAGTCTCCAGGGTGACCCCACCTGGAATCTCAGACCCTGAACCTGGAGTCGCATGTCTACAGTATTCAGTGTGACACACTCTAGAGCCTGGACATGCGGTCAGATTTCCACAGTGTCTAGTGTGATACCCCTCCACAAACACTGTATCTGGGCTCACATGTTCACAGTCTCCAGTGTGACCCCACCTCCCACACTGAGTAACTGGAATCACATGTCCACAGTCCAGGGTAACACACCTCCCAGTCCATGGTCTACAAGGTGACTCTTTCCCACACCATGCACCTGGGATAACCTATCAGCAATCCCAAGAGTGATCCCACTTCCCAAACCCTGCACTTGGGCTCACACATCCACAGTCTCCAGGGTGAACTCCTCCCAGACCCTATATCTGGGGTTACAGGTCCACAGTCTCCATGGTGACACCCCCTCCCAGACCCTGAACCTGGGGTCACACATCCACAGCCCAGGGAGAGGACTCCTAAACAGTGCATCCAAAGTCTCCTATGTGAACCCCCTCCAGACCCTGCATCTGGTGTCATATGTCCACAGTCTCCACTGTGACACCCCCTTCCACAACCTGCATCTGGGGTCACATATCCACAGTCCACCATGGACAGTCCTCCCCAGATTTGTACATAGGGTCACACATCCACATTCTCCAGGTGACCCGACCTCCCTGACCCTGTACTGTGGTATCACGGCCACAGTGACCAAACCTCACAGACCTGGCACCCGGGTTCTCAGGTCCACGGTCTCCATGGCAAACCACTCCCAGTCCCTGCCCCTGAGGTAACATGTTCACAGTCTCCAGGGTGACCCCACCTCCCAGACCAGGTCCCTGGGGACATATGTCCACAGTCTCTCCGATGAACCCCCTTTCCAGACTCTGCAGATGGGGTCACACATCCACAGTCCCTGAGACACCTCACCTCCCAGATCCTGTACGTGGGATCACATGTCCAGTCTCCAGGGCGACCCCACTTCCCCAGACTCTGTACCTGGGGTCACACTTCCACAGTCTCCAGGGCGATCCCCTCCCGAACCTGCACCTGGGTCATACTTCCACTGTCTCTATGGTGGTATCACTGCCCAGACACTGTACCTGTAGTCACATGTCCATTGTCTTCAGGGTGAGGACTCCCAATCACTGCACCTGGATTCACATATCCCAAGGTCTCCTACATGACCCCTATCCTGTCCCTGTACATGAGGTCACACGTCCACAGTCTACAGGGTGACCCCAACTTCCAGACCCTTTACCTGGGATTACATGTCCACAGGCTCCAGGGTGAACCCACCTCATCAGAACTTTTAGCTGTGGTCACACATCTGTAGTTTCCAGGGTAACACCTACCCCAGGCCCTGTACCTTTGGTCATACATCCACAGACTTCAGGATGACCCCATCACATAAGTCCGAGCACCGGGGATCACATGTCTACAATCTCCAGGGTAACCACTCCTAACAGACCTACCCCTGGGGTCATATGTCCAGTTTCCAGGTTGACACCCTCCCAGACCCTTTTCCTGAGATCACATATCTTCAAATCCCGGGGTGTCCTCTCCCAGGCACTGTACCTGAGGTTACATATCCAAAGTCTCTACTGTGACTATCCTCCCAGACACTGTAATTAGGTTCACATGTCCACAATTTTCAGGCTGATGCCCTTTCCCAGTCCTTGTACCTGGTTCACATATCCACAGTCTCCAGCTTGATGCCCTTTCCCAGACCCTGTGCCTAGTTCACACATCCAGTCTCCAGCCTGACAGCCTTTCCCAGACTCTGTACCTGGGGTCACACTTCCATAATATCCATGGTGACATCCCTGCCCAATCCTGCACCTGGTGTCACATGTCCACAGTCTCCAGCCTGATGCCCTTTCCCAGACTCTGTACCTGGGGTCACACTTCCATAATATCCATGGTGACATCCGTGCCCAATCCTGCACCTGGTGTCACATGTCCACAGTCTCCAGCCTGACGCCCTTTCCCAGACTCTGTACCTGGGGTCGCATTTCCATAATATCCATGGTGACACCACTGCCCAATACTGCACCTTGTGTCACATGTCCACAGTCTCCAGTGTTACTTCCCTCCCAGACCCTGCACCTGGGATCATACTTCCACAATCTCTAGTGTGACCCCCCTACCCAGACTCTGTACCTGGGGTCAAATATCTGCAGTCTCCAGTGTGGCACCCCTTACAGACCTTACACCTACAGTCACACATTGACAGTCTCCAAGGTTACCCACATCCAAACACACTGCACCTGGGGTCAAATGTGCACAGTTTCCAGGGTGACACTCCTCCCAGACCCTGAACCTGGGGTCACACATCCACAGTCCAGGGTGAGGACTCCCAAACACAGCACCTGGGTTCCCATATCCAAAATCTCCTATGTGACCCCCCATCAAATCCTGCATTTGGGTTCACATGTCCACAGTTTCCCGGGATACACTCCCAGAGTGTGTACCTGAAGTCACATGTCTTCAGTCCCCAGGGTGACCCCTACCAGGCACTGTATTTGGGGTCTCATGTCCACAGTCTCCAAGTGACCCCACCTCCCAGATCCTGTGCTTGGAGTCACACATCCACTGTCTCCAGGGAGACAACACCTCTCAGACCATGCACCTGGGGTCATAAGTTCACAGTTCCCAGTAGTCCCCTTCCTGAACCTACACCTGGGGTCACATTTCCACTGTCTATAGGGTGACACATGTACCCAGAGGCTGTACCTGGAATAAGACATCCAGAATCTCCAGGGTGACCTCCTTCTAGAACCTGCACCTGGGTTAACAAGTCTAGAGTCTTCAGGCTGACACCCTATCCTAGATCCTGTACCTGGGATCACATGGCCACAGTCACTATGGTGAACCCCCTCACAGACCCTGTACCTGAGTCACATCTCCACCATCTCCAGGGTGATCCCCTTCCCAGACCATGTACATGGGGTCTCACATCCAGTCTCCAGCCTGACTCCACCTCCCAGACTCTATACCAGGGTTCAAAACTACACAGTCTCCAGTATGACCCCACCTCCCAGACACTATACCTGGGGTCACACATCCACAGTTTCCAGGGTAACCATCCTCTCTGGCCCTGCAACTGGGGTCACAGGTCCACAGTCAGCAGGGTACCCCACATCAGCAAACCCTGCACCTGGGGTCACATGTCAGTCTCTGGGGAGAACCTTCTAGCCAGATCCTGAACCTGGGGTCACACATCCACAGTCTCCAGGGTGACTCCACCTCCCAGACCTTTCGCCTAGGGTCACAGGTCCACAGGCTCCAGGGTGACCCCTTCGAGAAACCTGCACCTGGGTCACAGGTCCAGAGTCTCCTTGGTGACACCCCCACCATGACCTGGGGTCACATTTCTAGTTTCCACAGTAACCTCCCCTCCCAGACCCTGCACCTGAGGTCACACATCCAGGGCCTCTGGGGTGACAAACCTCCCAGACCCTGCACCTGGAGTCACACCACCACAGCCTCCAGGGTGACTGCACCTCACCAGTTCTTGTACCTTGGGTTACATGTCCACAGTCTCTAGGGTGACCCCACCTCATCAGAACTTTTACCTGTGGTCACACCTCCACAGTCTCCAGAGTGACCACCACTCCCAGATGGTGAACATCTGGTCACCCATCCACAGTCTCCAGGGTGACACCGTACAGGACACTAAACCTGTGGTCACATGTTCACAGACTTCAGTGTGACCCCACAACTACAGTTTGAGCACCTGGGATCACACATCCATAGTCTCCAGGGTAACCTTCCCTCACAGATACTACACCTGGGGTCAAATTTCCACAGTCTCTACTGTGGCCATGCTCCCAGACCCTGTATGTGGGGTTACATGTCCACAGTCTCCAGAGTGACAATCCTCCCCATATCCTGTCTGGAGTGAAACATCCATATTCTCCAGGCTGACCCAACCTCCCTGACCCTGTACTGGGGTATCACAACCACTGTCTCTAGGGTGACCAAAACTCCCGGACCCTGCACCTGTATTCTAACATCCACAGTCACCAGGATAAATCCCTCCCAGGCCCTGCACCTGAGGCAACATGTCCACATTCTCCAGGGTGACCCCACCTCCAAGACCCTTTATGTGGGGTCACATGTCCACTGTTTCCAGGGAGACCACACCTTGAAGACCATGCACCTGGGGTCATACATTCACAGTCTTCAGGGTGACCCCCTCCTGACCTGCACCTGGGGTAACATTTCTACTGTCTATAGGGTGACACACATCCCCGGACACTGTTCATGGAATCACATGTCCAGAATCTCCAGGTTGACTCCCTTATAGATCCTGCATCTGGGGTAACATGTCCAGAGTCTCCAGGATGACACCCCAGCCCAAACCCTGTACTTGGGGTCACATGGCCACAGTCTCCAGGGTGAAACCCCCCACAGACGGTGTACCTGAGGTCACATGTCCACCATATCCAGGGTGACACCCTTCCAAAACTATGAACATAGGGTCACATGTCCCATCTCCAGCATGAACCCACCTCCCAAAACCTGTACCAGGTTTCAAAACTCCACAGTCTCCACAGTGATCCCACACACCAAACCCTGCACCTGGGGTCACATGTCAACAGCCTCCAGGGTGACCCCTCTCCCCAGACCCTAGACCTAGACCCAGACTGTGTAACTGGTGTCATACATCCACAGTATCTAGGGAGAGCCCTCCCCCAAGATCCTACACCTGGTGTCACATGTCCACAGGCTCCAGGGTGACCCCTTAGAAATACCTGCACATGTCCAGAGTCTCCTTGGTGACTCCCCTCCAAGACTCTGTATCTGGGGTCACATTTTCAGTTTCAAGGGTAAACTCACTCCCAAATCCTACACATGGGGTCACAAGTCTACGTCTCCAGGCTGACTGCACTTCACCAGAAGCTGTACCTTGGATCACATGTCCAGTCTCTAGGGTAACCCTAGCTCACCAGAACTTTTACCTGTGGTCACACCTCCACAGTCTCCGGGGTGACCACCATTCCAAGACTCTGAACATCTGGTCACATGTCCATAGTCTCCAGGGTGACACCACCAAAGACGCTGAGCCTGTGGTCACACACCCATAGGTTTCAGGGTGACCCCACAACACTGGCTCGAGCACCTGGGATCACATGTCCACAGCCTCCAGGGTAACCTCCCACTCAGTCACTACACATGGGGTCACACATCTGCCATTTCCATGATGACAACCTCCCAGACCCTGTACCTGAGGTCATGTCTTCAGTTCCCAGGATGACCCCTCCCAGGCACATTTTTTGGGATCACATGTCCACAGTCTCTACTGTGACCATCCTCCCAGACATTGTACTTGGGGTTACACATCCACAGTTTCCATCATGATGCCTTTTCCCAGACCCTGTACCTGGGGTCAAAAATCTGCAGTCTCCAGAGTGACACCCTCCCAGGGTGTCAGACCCTGTACCTGGTTCTCACATCCAGGGTTCTCACATGGCCCAGGGTAAACCCCTCCCAGACCCTGAACCTGAGATAACATGTTCACAGTCTCCAGGGTGACCCCACCTCCCTGACCCTGCACTTGGGGTCACAAGTCCACTGGCCCCGAGTGACCCTACCTCCAAAACCCTGTACCTGGGCTCATATGTCCACAGTCTCCAGGATGACCCCACCTCCCAGACCCTGAACCTGGGATCACATGTCCACTGTCTCCAGGGTAACCCCAACTCCTAGACTCAATTGCAAGTGCACAGTCTCCTTGATGATCCCTTCTCAGATCACTCACCTTGGGTCACAGGTTCACAGTCTCCAGGGAGAGCCCCCCCCCTCGCAAATGCTGCACTCTAAGTCACACGTCCACAGTCCTCAGGGTGACCCCACCTTCCAGACCCTGCATTGTGGTCACATACATAGTCTCCAGAGTTACACCACATCCAAGATCTAGTACTGGACTCACATGTTCTCAGTCTCCAGGGTGATCCCTCCCAGACCCTGCATCTAGTGTCACATGTCCACAGTCTTCAGGGTGACCCCCTTCAAATGCTGCATCTGGGGTCACACGTCCACAGTCCCCAGGATGACAACTCTCCCCAGACCCTGTACTTGGGTCACATGGCCAAAGTATCCATTATGACCCCCCTCCCAGGCCCTATTCCTGGTGTTAAATGTCTGCAATATCCACAATGATCCCCTCCCAGACCATATACATGGGTCACATGTCCAATCTCCAGAGTCAGCCTCTTCCTCAGACACTGCACTTTGGGTCACACAGTCCTCAAGGTGACCGCACCACCAAGACACTGTACCTGAGGTCCCACGTCCACAGTCTCCAGGGTTACCCCAGCTCTCAGACCCAGCACCTGGGTTCACATCCACAGTCTCGAGGTAACCCCCCATCCAGACCCTACACCTGTGTACATAGTCTGTATACATAGTCTCCAGGCTTACCCCCTCCCAGGCCACATACATGTCGTCACAAGTCCACAGTCTCCAGGGTCAGCCTCTTCCCCAGATACTGCACTTTAAGCCACATGTTTACTGTCCTGGAAATGAACCCACCTCCTAGAACCTGTACCAGGGGACATATGTACACAGTCTCCTAGGATACCCCACCTCACAAACCCTATATCTGGAGTTGCACATCCAAAGTCTCTAGGGTACCCTACCTCCTAGACCCTACACCTGGGGTCAATGTCCACAGTATCCAGGGTGACCCCCTCTCGACCCTGGACCTTGGGTCACATTTCCACAGTGTCTATTGGTGACACCCCTCTGCAGACACTGTACCTGGGGTCACACGTCCATAGTCTCCAGGGTGACCCCACCCACCAGACTCAGCAACTACGATCACATATCCACAGTCCAGGGTAACCCCACCTCCCAGACCCTATACCTGGAATCACACGTCAATAATCTCCATGTTGACTCCCTCCCAGACCATGCACCTGGGTTCATATGACCACCATTTCCATCGTGATCCCCTCCAGACTCTGCACCTGGGGTCATATTTCCACAGTTCCTAGGGTGACACTTCTCTCCAGACCCTGCACCTGGGATCACATGTTCCATTCGAGTTGCTGCAGAGGAATCAGGCTTTATCTGAGTTGAGGGGGAACTCAGTGTTGTTTTGACTTGTGGCAGGAAACTCGGGATTCCTCTCGAGTTGCGATGGGGATCTCGGGATTCCTCTCAAGTGGCAACAGGGGAGTCAGGACTCCTTTCGAGCTGAGGTGGGTAATTTGTGTTTCCTCTCGAGTTGCAGCAGGGGAGTCGGACCTCCTCTCGAGTTGCAGTAGAAACTAGGAGTCCCTCTCTAGTTGTTGCTGGAAACTCGGAGTTTCCTCTAGAGTTGCCGCAGGGTACTCAGAGCTCCTCTCCAATTGCAGCCGGAAATCAGTGTTCCTCTGGAGTTCCAGTGTGGGATGCAGGATTCCACTGTAATCATGGCAGGAAACTTGGGGTATTTCTCAAGCTTTGTTGGTACTCAGGGTTCCTCTTGATTTGCGATGGGACCTCCTGTCGAGTTCCCTTTGGGAAACTCATCTCTATCAGGGATGTGCAGGGTGGCTCCTATCTTGTTGCAATGACTGGTGGCTGGCTCACTAGTTTTGGCAAGGGACTACTCTATCATTGTGGTCCGGGTCAACTCTGTAGTTGCTGGGGTTTCAATTTTCTCTAATGGTGGTGTGCAAGCTCTTTTCTCCTTGTGTTGTGAGGTTCATCTGTATTAGCAGAAGAGGGGGTCCTCTCTCCATGTGATGTCCAGTGTTCTCCTCTCAAGTTGTGGTGGAGGGCTCCTCTTGAGGGGTGAGGCTATGTCCTCTCTGGTTGGGGTGTGCGTGTCTCCACAGGGGAGGTCCTCTCTACTTTTGGCTCTATAGGTTCCTAACTAATATTAGTGAGATTGCTGTTCTGTATTTGTGAGGGCCTCAGCTAGACTTCCTTTAGGGAGCTTGTCTCCATTGGAGGCAGAAGGTCTTCCCTCTCAGTATGATATCCTGAGGGACACCACACTAGTTGTGCCTGGGGAATCTGCTTCAGTTTTTGCTGGGGAGTCACTCTGTCATTTGGTCCACTGGCCCCTTTTCTTGTGCCAGCCTAGGGATCCTGTGAAATTTCAGCAGGGAACTTGGGGTGCCTCTTGAGTTGCAGCAAGTGACTCAGAATTCCTTTAGAGTTGTGGAGGAGACTCCTCTGGAGCTGCAGTGGGACAGATCCTCTCTAGTAGTGCTGTGTAGGCTGGTCCCTGTCTAGGTGCAATGTGTGGGGGGCTACACTCTAGATGCAGCATGGGCTCCACTCTAATTGCAGTGGGGGTGCGCTCTTTATTTGCTGTGGGTCGGCTCATCTCTAGTTGTCTTTGGCAGCTACCTTTCTAGCTGTGGCAGGGGAACTCCTCTTTAATTGTGCTAGTTGGGCTCCTCTCTGGATGCGGTAGAGTGCTTTTCTCAAATTGGGAGTTGGGTGACTCCTCTATGGTTGTAATGAGAAGGGGTGCTTTTTCTGGTCGGGATGTGCAGAAAGTTTCTGTCTGTTTGTGGCAGGGTGTGGCTCCTTCTTAGTTGTGGTCTGAGGCTTCCTCTCTTGTGGCAGTAGAATGCTCCTCTTGAATTGTAGTAGGGTAAGTTCCTCTTGGGAATCCTCTGGAGTTGCATCAATGGGCTAGTGTCTCTACCTGTGTTGTGATGGGAAACTGGGGGTTCCTTTTGTGTCACTGAAGGTGAATTGGGCCTCATGTCATGTTGAGGCAGTGAAGTCAGGGTACTTCTTGAGTTGCGGTGGGAAACTTGGGGTTCTCTCGAGTTGCAACAGAGGAGTCAGGCCTCCTCTCAAGTTGAGGTGGCTAATTCGGGGTTCCTCTTGAGTTGCAGCTGGGGAGTCGGGCCTCCTCTTGAGCTGCAGGGGGGATCTCAGGGTTCCTTTGAGTCACAGCAGGGACTGAGAGGTACTCTCGAGTTCAGTGAGAAATCAGTGTTCCTCTTGACTTGCAGTGCAGGACTTAGGGTTCCACTGGAGCCACGACAGTGAACTCGGGGTTCCTCTTGACTTGGGGGTTACTCAGGGTTTCTCTCGATTTGTGGTGGGGCCTCCTCTTGAGTTCTCTTGGCGTGACTTGTCTCTAACAGGGATGTGCGGGGTGGCTCCTGTCTTGTTGCAATGTCGGGTGGCTACTCACTAATTTTGACATTGTACTTCTCTCTCATTCTGGCCAGGGTCAACTCTGTAGTTGTGATGGTTTCAGTTCTCTCTAGTTGTGGTGTCCAAGCTCCTCTCTACTTCTGCTGTGAGGTCCTTCTCTTTTAGCAGCAGAGGGGCTCCTATCTATGTGTCATGTCCAGCAGGCTCCTCTCTAATTGTGGTGGTGGGCTCCTCTCCAGGTGAGGGGCTGTGTCCTCTCTGGTTGGGGTGTGGCCATCTCCATGGGGGAGGTCCTCTCTACTTTTGGTACTAGGGGTTCCTCACCAATATTAATGGGATTGCTGCTCTAGGCGTGAGGGACTCCACTCAACTTACTTCATGGAGCTCATCTCCATGAGGCAGAAGGTCTAGCTGTGATATCCTGGGGGACACCATTCTAGTTTATCTGGGGGAATCCGCTTCAGTTTTGACTGGGAAGTCCCTCCATCACATTGGCCAGAGGCGCCTTTTATTCTTACAGCCTAGGTCTCCTGTCAAAATGCCTCTTGAGTAGTAGCAGCTGACTCAGGGTTCTTTTAGACTTATGGTGGAGCCTCCTCTTGAGCTACAGTGGGGCAGATCCTCTCTAGTAGTGATGTGCAGGCTGGCCCCTGTCTAGTTGCAATGTGCCACAGGCTACTCTCTAGCTGTGGCATGAGGCTCCACTCTAGTTGCAGTGAGGGTGCACTCCTTATTTGTGGTGGGATGGCTATTCTCTAATTGTCGTTTGCAGACTCCTCTCTAGTTGTGATGGGGGGCTCCTTTTAGTTGTGGTAGTGTGATGGTGTGGCTCCTCTCTAGCAGCAGTGTTCAGGGTGGCTTCTGTTTAGTTGTGATGTGTGGGTGGCTAAACAACCTGTGGCATGGTACTCCTCTCTAGTTAGTGGTCAACTCTTACTTGTGTTGGATGAGCTCCTCTATAGTTGTGGTGTGCAGAATCCTCTCGAGTTTTTTTAGGGGGCTCTTCTCTAGTTACGGTGTGTGACTGGCACCTCTGGAGTTGCAGTGGAGTGTTCCTCTGAAATCGTGGAGGGGATTTCCTTTCTGGTAGAGATGTGCACAGGCACTCTTTCCAGGTGCTATATTTGTGAGCCTGCTAATTTTGGCACAGCCCCTGCTCTTTAGCTGTGGCATGAGAGCCTCCTCTCTGGTTGAGGAAGGAGGCTTCTGTGTGATTGCATTGTATGGGAATGCTCCTCTCAAGTGATGTTCAAGGGGCTGCTCTCTAGTTGTGCCGAGGTTACTCTTCCATGATGGTGGTAGGGGGGTCTACTCAACTGGCACAGGTGGTGTGTCTCTATTTGGGGTGGAGGGGACCCTCTTGAGTTGCAATGTCCAGGATCTCCTCTCCAGTTGCGGTGGTGGGTCACTCTCCAGTATTGTCAGGTGGGCTCCTCTATCGTTGTGGCCATGGGCTTTTCTTGAGTTGTGGCATAAGCCTCCTCTCAAGTTCAGGAGGGGACTTGTGGCTCCTTTCTAGTTGCCATGGTGCCTCCTCTTGGGATTCTCTGTGGGGACAATGCTCTCTCTACTTGTGGCATTTGGGTCTCCTCACTAGTTTTCAGGGCTCCACTCTAGTTGTGAGAGTCTTGTCTCGTGTTACTTCAGGGGTCTCATCTCTATTTGTGGCAAAGAGTCTTCTCTCTAGGCACAATGTGCCAGGGGGCAGCTCTCTAGTTTTGGTAGGGGAATCCTCTCCAGTTCTTTCGGGTGGCTCCTCTGCTTTTCACTGGGAGCTCTTTCCTTGTGACAGCATATGGCACCTGTCAAGTTGTGGTCAGGAACTCAGGGTTCCTCTCGAGTCGGGACAGGTGATTTAGTGTTCCTTTAAAGTTTTGGTGGGGCCTCCTCTCAAGCTGCATGGGGCAGCTCCTCTCTAGTAGAGATTAGCAGGGTGGCTCCTGTCTAGTTGTGGTGTGTGGTAGGCTACTGTATAGTTATGCTTGAGACTCCACTTTTGCTGCAGTAGGGTCAACTGACGTATCTGTTTCAGCTCCTCTCTAGTTTTGGATTGCAGACTCCTCTCTAGTTGTGGCGGCAGGGGGGCTCCTCTTTAATTGTGGTATGGGTCTTCCTCTCTTGGTTTGGTCGAGTGCTCCTCTTGAATTGTGGTGGGGTAGAAGGCAGTGGCAACCCACTCCAGTACTCTTGCCTGGAAAATCCCATGGACGGAGGAGCCTGGTGGGCTGCAGTCCATGGGGTCGCTAAGAGGCGGACACAACTGAGCGACTTCACTTTCACTTTTTACTTTCATGCATTGGAGAAGGAAATGGCAACACATTCCAGTGTTCTTGCCTGGGGAATCCCAGGGACGGGGGAGCCTGAAGGGCTGCAGTCTATGGGGTGGCACAGAGTCGGACACGACTGAAATGATTTAGCAGCAGCAGCAGCAGCAGCAGGCTCCTCTTGGGAATCCTCTGGAGTTGCAACAGGGGGCTTTGGTTCATCTTGAGTTGCAATGGGGAACTTGGGATTCCACTGAAGTTGCTTCAGGGAATCGGGCCTCCTCTTCAGTTGAGGCAGGGAACTCAGGGTTCATAATGAGTTGCAGCATGGAACTCGGGGTTCCTCTCGAGTTATGGTGGGAAACTCAGGGTTCCTCTTGAGTTGCAACAGTGGACTCAGAGCTCCTCTTGAATTTTTGCAGTGTGAACTCAGTGTTCCTCTTGGGACATGGCAGGGAACTCGGGATTCCTCTCATGTTGAGGTGGTACTCAGTGTTCTTCTTGACTTGTGGTGGGGCCTCCTCTTGAGTTGCATTGGAGTGACTCATCTCTAGCAATGGTGGCTCCTATGTTGTTGCAATGTGTGGGTGGCTACTCAGTAGTTTTGGCATGGGACTTCTCTAGTTAGGGTCAACTCTGTAGTTGTGGTGGGTTCAATTCTCTCTAGTGGTGGTGTGCAAGTTCCTCTCTAATTGTGGTGTGAGGTTCATCTCTATTAGCAGCAGATGGGCTCCTCTCATGTGTGATGTCCAGCTGGCACCTCTCAAGTTGTGTGGCTGTGTCCTCTCTGGTTTGGGTGTGGGTGGCTCCATGGGAGATGTCCTCTCTACTTTTGGCACTAGGGGTTCCTAACTAATATTAATGGGATTGCTTCTGTCGAGTTGTGAGGGACTCCACTCAACTTACTTTAGGGAGCTTGTCTCTATTTGTGGCAGAAGGGCATCTCTCTAGGTGTGATATCCTGAGGGACCCCTATCTAGTTGTGCTGGGGGAATCCACATTAGTTTCAGCCAGAGAGCCCCTCCGTCATTTTGGCCTATTTCCCCTTTTCTTGTTGCAGCCTAGGGCTCCTGTCAAATTGCAGCAGGAACCCAGAGTGCCTCTTGAATTGCAGCAGGTGACTCAGAGTTCCTTTAGAGTTATGGTGGAGCCTCCTCTCGAGCTGCAGTGGGGCAGATAATCTCTAGTAGCGATGTGCTGGCTGGCCCCTGTCTAAGTGCAATGTGCAGGAGGGTACTCTCTAGTTGTAGCATGGGGCTCCACTCTAGTTGCAGTGAGGGTCCACTCTTTAT
Source organism: Bos grunniens (assembly GCF_055505025.1). NCBI lineage: Eukaryota > Metazoa > Chordata > Mammalia > Artiodactyla > Bovidae > Bos > Bos grunniens. The sequence continues at coordinate 1,607,025 of NC_141191.1, read as the reverse complement.
TTGTGGTGGGTGGGCTCCTCTCTAGCTCTTGTTTTCAGACTCCTTTCTAGTTTTGGGAGGGGCCTCCTTGTTGTGGTAGCTTTGCTCCTTTCTAGTTGCAGTAGAATGTCCTCAAATTGTGATTGGGATGACTCCTCTCTGGTTTTGATGAGAAGGGACACTTTCTAGTTGCAATGTGCAGGAGGCTACACTCTCATTGAGGCAGTGGGAGTTCTTTTTAGTTGTAGCATGGTGGGCTCCTCTCTACTCATGGCAGGTGGCTTCTGTCTAATTGTGAAGTGTGGGTATGCTCATCTTTAATGGCTATGTTCGGGAGGGGCTTAGCTCTAATTGCAGCAGGGGTCTCCTCTCTAGTTGCAGTGTTGGCCTCCTCTTTCCCTATGATCCGTGTGGGAGTTCCACTCTAGTGTTGATGTGCACGGTCACTTTTTCTGATTATGATGTGTGGGGCAGGCTCCTATCTACCTGTAGCAGGTGTGTCCACTCTAGTTGTGGCAGTGGTTCTCCACTCTAGATGTGATGTACAGGAAGGGCTGGGCATCTCTCTATTTACAGTTTTGTGCTCCTCACTATTTGTGCCAGAAGCTCAACTATCTAGTTGTGGCATGCATTCAGCTCTCTAGTTTTGGCGTTTGGGCTTCTCTCAAGTTGTGTTGTGCTGGAGTGCTCCTCCCTAGTTGTGCTGTGCCTGGGGAAGTCCTCTCTAGTTGTGGAATGGGAACTCTTGTCTTGTCACATCATGTTGCGTGGCTCTTCTCTAGCTTCAGTTTGCTGGCTCATCTCTATTTGTCGTTTGAGGGGCTGCTCTCTAGGAGTGGTGTGGAGCCTCCTCTCTCGATGTGGTGTATGAGATTGCTTCTCTCTAGGGGCAGGGTGTGGGGCCTCCTTTCTTAATGTGGTGTCTGGGTGGGCTCCTCTATTGTTGAAATATCTGGGTTCCTCTCTAGTTGTGGTGCAGGACTCCTCTCGAGTTGCACTGGGGGACTTGCTGCTCCTCTCAAGTTGAGGTAGGCCTCCACTTGAGTTTTGGTGGAGTGGCTCCTCTCTAGTAGCAATGTGTACTGGCTTCTGTTTAGTTGCGATGTGTGGGTGGCTAAACTCCCTACGGCATGGCGTACTCTCTAGTTGATGTTGGAGGTCAAGTCTTAGTTGTGTACGATGGGCTCCTTTCTAGTTGTGGTGTGCAGTCTCAAGTTTTGTTAGGGGGGCTTTTCTCTAGTTAAGGTGTGGGGGGCACTAGTGTTGCAGTGCACTGTTCCTCTCGAATCGTTGAGGGGGTTTCCTCTCTGGTAGCGATGTGCACCAGGCACTCTTTCCAGGTATGATATTTGCGAGCCTACTCTCTAATTTTGGCACGGCCCCTCCTCTTTAGCTGTGGCATGGGGAAGCTCCTCTGTAGTAGAGATTAGCAGGCTGGCTCCTGTCTAGTTGTGATGTGCAGTAGGCTACTGTGTTTTTATTGCATGGCGCTCCACTCTAGTTGCAGTGGGGTCAACTGATGTGTTTTTTTTTTTTTTCCCTGCTCAACTCTTGTTGTGGTTTGCAGACTCCTCTGTAGTTGTGGCGAGGGGCAGGGGATGTCTCCTCTTTTGTTGTGGTATGTGGCTTCTTTTCTTGTGGTGGAGTGCTCCTCTCAAATTGTGTTTGGGATGGCTTCTCTTGGGAATCCTCTGGAGTTGCATAAGGGGTCTTGGGGCTCATCTTGAGTTGCTTCCTCACGCTCTTGCACTCACTTGCATGCCCTCACACATCCTCACTCACACTTGCACACTCTTGCACGTCCTTGCATGCCCTTTGCATGCCCTCACACACCCTCAGATGTCCTTGCACACTCTCGCATGCCCTCTTCCTACCTCCCATGCTCTCACAAGTCCTTGCATGCCTTTGTACATTCTAGCACACCCACCCACAACCTGGCATGTCCTCGCAGGAACTCACACTCCATTGTACATCCTGGCACAACTTTGAACACCCTCATACGTCCTCGCATGAACTTGCAAGCTCTTGCACATCCTCACAAGCTCTAGCAAGGCTTCGCACACTCTCATGAGGCCTTGCATGCCCTCACACACCCTCACACACCCTCCCACATCCTCACACACCCTCCCACATCCTCACACACACTCACATGCCCTTGCACACCCTCACAGGCACTTGCATGACCTCTCACATCCTCGCACCCTCTCACAAGCCCTCCCATGCCCTTGCATGGCCTTGTACACTCTTGCAAGACCTCGCACACCTTCACACGCCCTCACACATTCTTGCATGCCATCATATGGCATTGCATGCTCTCACACGCCCTTGCATGCCCTTGCATGTTCTTGCATGGACTTGCCTGCTCTTGCCCCCCCCCATGCATGCCTTTGTGCTTGCTTGCATGGCCTCACACACTCATGCATGGACTCACACGTCCTTGCATGATGTTGCACGTCCTCGAACATCATCACAAGGCCTCACATGACCACGGTGCTCTCACATGCCCTTGCACCCCCAGCACATCTTTGCAAAACCTCCCATGCCTTTGCACACTCTCTCACACCATCACACTCCCTTGCATGCATTCGCACCTCCTCACACACCCTTGCACAGTCTCGATGCCATCACATGACCTCGCATGTCCTCGCATGTCCTCAAACTCAATTGCACGGCCTCACTTGGCCTTGCACGGCCTCGCACACACTCGCTTTCCCTCCCAAGCTCTTGCATGTCCTCACATGCCCTCGCACATCCTCACACACCCTTGCACATTCTCCCATGCCCTGCCATGCTCTCACACATCCTTGCATGCCTTCGCACATCCTACTATGCCCACCCATACCCTCGCATGTCCTCAATCACCCTCTCACAGAATCATATGACCTCACATGCTCTCACACGCTCTCACACATTCTCACACACCCTTGCACACTCTCACATAAACTCGTATGCTTTTGCAGGTCCTTTCACGCTCTTGCATCCTCCCAAATGGCCTCATACATCCTTGCACACCCTCACATGCCCTCAAACACTCTCCTGTGGCCTCACACCTCCTCGCACATCCTCACACACTATCGCAAGCCCTCACACACAGTTGTAAGTCCTCGCATATTCTCCCATGCCCTCGCATGCCCTTGCATGAGTTCGCACATCCTGGCATGCCCTTCCATGCCCTTGCACATCTTCGCATGCCCTCACATGCCCTTGCAAACTCCCACATGTTCTTGCATGACCCTGCACACACTTGCATGTCCTTGCATGGCATCGCACCCCATCAGACATCCTCACATGAACTCAAACACCTTTGCACGTCCTGGCACACTCCCCTACATTCCCGCAAGTCCTCACATGCCCTCACAAACTAGCACGCCCTCACACACCCCCGGACACTCTCAGACAAATTCACATGCCCTCACATGCCCTCGCACATTCTCACACGAACTGGCACACCATGGCACATCCTCATACAACTTTGCACACGTCTTCACATGAACTCGCATGCCCTTGCACACCCTCAAATGCTCTCACACGGCCTCAAATCATTGCGCATCCTCACAACCCCTTGCATGACCTCGCATGTCTTTGCAGGCCCTCACATTTCTCTCACACACTCACACACCCTTGCATGCCCTCGCACATCCTCGCATACTGTCACACGTCCTCGTTCAGGCTCGCACATCCTCACATACCCTCGCATGCCCTCCCACACTCTCGCACATCCTCTCACATCCTCACACACCCTCACATGGTCTCATACACCCTCATATGCTCTTGCAAGTCTTTGCACTCCTTTGCATGCTCTCACACATTCTTGCACACTCTCAAATGCCCTTATATGCTTGTGCAAGCCCTTGCACACCATCACATGCTCTCGCCCCTCGTTGCATGCTCTCACGCCCTCACTCACCTTCCTACATCCTCACATGCCCTGACAAGGTATTGCACAGCATCACACGACCTGACATGCTCTTGCACACTCCTGTACATCCTCACATTTCTCGCATGTACTTGCACACACTTGCAAGCCTTCTCATGCCCTCGCATGCCCTCATTTGCCCTTGCATGCTCTAGCACAACCTTGCCCATGCTGGCACATTCTTGCACACCCTTGCAGGTCCATGCATGCTCTCACATGTCCTCTCACACCATCTCACGCCCTCACATGCTCTTGCAGATCTTCACACGCCCTCACACAACCTCACACCCTCTTGCACGCCCTCTCACATCCTCGCATGCTCGTGCATGACTTCAAAAGCCTTCTCATGCCCTCGCATGCTCTTGCATGCCCTTTCACACAGTCTCATGTTCTTGCACATCCTCGCATGTCCTTGCATGATCTCACATGTCCTTGCATGCTCTTGCATGCCCTCACACAGTCTGGCACATCCTTGTACACAATCCCACACCCTCACATGCATACGCATGCTCTTCCATGGCTTCGAATGCCCTCACACGTCTTCGCATGCTCTTGCATGCCATTGCATGGCCTTGCACAGCATTGCACATCCTCACATACCCTCACAAATCCTTGCATGCCTTTACACGCCTTCACAGGGCCTTATGTACTCGTGAACTCCCTCATATGGCCTCATACGTCCTCACATGCCCTCGCAGGTCCTTGCACACTCTCTCACTTTCTCGCACACTCCTCCACACCCTTGTCTGCTCCTGCATGACCCTACATGCCCTCGCACGTGCTCACAAACCCTTGCACACTCTTACACAGCCTCGCATGCACTTGCACATCCTTGCACACCCTGGGATGCCATCACACACCACTGCACACTCTTGCACGTCCTCTCATGCCCTTGCACACTCTCACATGGACTCACATCCTCTTTATGCCCTCACATATGCTCATCCACTCTTACACATTCTTGCACACACTCGTATGCCCTCACACAGTTTTGCACATCCTCACATTTCCTTGCATGCACTTGCAAGCCCTTGCATGCCCTTGAATGTCCTCGCATGCTCTCACACGCCCTTGCACACCCTCACGCAGCCTTACACATCCTCTCACACCGTCAGATGCCCTAGAAAGCTCTTGCACTCACACATGTATCTCACACAGCTACATACCTCCTCGCACACACTCACATACCCTAGCACGTCCTCCCATGACCTAACATGTCCTCAAATGCCCTTGCACACCCCTTCATGCCTTCGTGTTCTCTCACACATTGTAAAACGCTCTTGCACGTCCTTGCACACTCTTGCATACCCTCGCACGCACTCCCATGCCCTCACATGTACTCATACGCCCTCGAATACTTTCACGTGCACACACACACTCTTGCAGAGCCACACAACTCCTTGCATGTCCTTGCATGCACTTGCATGCCCTAGCACCTTTCCCCATAACCTAGCACCTTTCCCCATACCCTGGCACCTTTCCCCATGCCCTAACACATCCTCAAATGCCCCCACACACTCCTGCACGCCCTCGCAGTCTCTTGCACATTGTCAAATGCTCTCACACATCCTCACACACCCTCATATGACTTCACATACTATTGCATGGCATTGTACACACTCACATGTTCTTGTACACCCTTTCATGTTCTCCCATGCACTCACACACCCTTGTACACTGTCACAAGGCACTGCATTCCCTTGCATGTCCTTGCACCCTCTTGCAAGTCCTCGCACCTTCTCACAGGCTCTCACAAGCTCTCCCACACCCTTGTCCACTCTCACACATCCTCACATGCCCTTGCATGCTTTTGCACATCCTTGCACACACTCGCACGCCCTATGCTCTTGCACATACTTACACACAGTCACACGCCCTCACATGCCTGTGTATTCCCTAACACACCCTCGCCCATGCTCACAGATCCTCACACACTCTCATACATTCTTGCACACCCTCACATGCCTGTGCAAACCCTAGAATGCCCTTGCCCACACTCACAAATTCTCGCACATCCTCTCATGTTCTTTCGTATCTTTGCGCACCCTCACATGCCTTCACATGCCCGCAGATGCCCTAGCTCACCCTCACATTCTCACACATCCTCGTATGCACTCGAATGTTCTTGCATGCTCTCACAAGTCCAGTATGCCACCTCATGCCCTCACATGGCAGAGAAGGCAATGGCACCCCACTCCAGTACTCTTGCCTGGAAAATCCCATGGATGGAGGAGCCTGGTAGGTTGCAGTCCATGGGGTTGCTAAGAGTCGGACATGACTGAGCGACTTCACTTTCACTTTTCACTTTCATGCATTGGAGAAGGAAATGGCAACCCACTCCAGTATTCTTGCCTGGAGAATCCCAGGGACAGGGGAGCCTGGTGGGCTGCCGTCTCTGGGGTCGCACAGAGTTGGACACGACTGAAGCGACTTAGCAGCAGCAGCAGCCCTCACATGGCCTCACACACCCTCACATGTCCTCATACATTCTCGCACATCATGGCATATTCTTGCATGCCCTCGCATGCCCTTGAAGACTCTCGCATGTCCTTGCATGCCCTCACACACTCTCCCAAGGCCTCACACGCACTTGCACATCCTTGTACACCCTCGCACAGCCCTACAAGCCCTCACACACTCTCGCACAGCCTCGCAGGCTCTTGCACACCCTAGCACGTGCTCATTTACTCTCACATGGCCTTGCACGTCCTCACACATACTCGCATGCCTTCTCACACCCTCACATGACCTTACAAATCCTCACCCGTCCTCCCACACTCTTGCAAGCCCTTGCACATCCTCCAATATCCTCGCATGCTTTTGCATGCCCTTGCACGCCCTTGTTGGAAGAGGGTGTTTGCTATGACCAGTGCATTCTCTTGAGAGAACTCTATGAGCCTTTGCCCTGCTTCATTCTGTACTCCAAGGCCAAATTTGCCTGTTACTCCAGGTGTTTCTTGACTTCCCACGTTTGCATTCCAGTCCCCTATAATGAAAAGGACATCTTTTTGGGGTGCTAGTTCTAGAAGGTCTTGTAGGTCTTCATAGAACTGTTCAATTTCAGCTTCTTCAGTGTTACTGGTCGGGGCATAGACTCGGATTGCCGTGATATTGAATGGTTTGCTTTGGAAACGAACAGAAATCATTCTGTCGTTTTTGAGATTGCATCCAAATACTGTATTTCAGACTCTTTTGTTGACTATGATGATTATTCCGTTTCTTCTAAGGGATTCCTGCCCACAGTAGTATATATAATCATCATCTGAGTTAAATTCACCCATTCCAGTCTATCTTAGTTCACTGATTCCTAGAATGTCGATGTTCACTCTTGTCATCCCCTGTTTGACCACTTCCAATTTGCCTTGATTCATGGACCTAACATTCCAGGTTCCTATGCAGTGTTGCTCTTTACAGCATTGAACCTTGCTTCTATCACCGGTCCCATCCACAACTGGGTGTTGTTTTTGCTTTGGCTCTGTCCCTTCATTCTTTCTGGAGTTATTTCTCCACTGATCTCCAGTAGCATATTGGACACCTACTGGGTGTCAAACTGAGGAGTTCATCTTTCAGTGTCCTATCTTATTGCCTTTTCATACTGTTCATGGAGTGTTGGAGAAGACTGTTGAGAGTCCCTTGGACTGCAAGGAGATCCAACCAGTCCATCCTAAAGGAGATCAGTCCTGGGTGTTCATTGGTAGGACTGATTTTGAAGCTGAAACTCCAATACTTTGGCCACCTGATGCGAAAAGCTGACTCATTTGAAAAGACCTTGATGTTGGGAAAGATTGAGGGCAGGAGGAGAAGGGGACGACAGAGGATGAGATGGTTGGATGGCATCACTGGCTCAATGGACATGAGTTTGGATGGACTCTGGGAATTAATGATGGACAGGGAGGCCTGGCGTGCTGCGGTTCATGGGGTCGCAAAGAGTCAGACACAACTGAGTGACTGAACTGAACTGATGCCCTTGCATGGCCTCACATGTCCTCTCACACCCTTGTTTGCCCTCAAATGCTCTTACACAGTCTCACACAGCCACAAACGTACTCCCAAGCCCTCACACAACCACACACGCCCTCACACACCCTTGCAGGCCCTACCACACTCTCACCCATGCTCACACATTCACACACATCCTGGCATGCACTTGCATGACCTCAAATGGCCTCACATGCCCTCGCACACTCCTTCCCACATGCCCTTGCACGTCCTTGCATGCCCTCTCAAGTGCTCCCATGCCTTCACACACTATTGAACATCCTTGCACACTCTCACACACCCTCACATGACCTCATGCACCCTTGCACGCCCTGCCATGCCCTCACATGCACTTGAACACCCTAGCATGCCATCGCGTCCCTTCACATGTCCTCGCACCCTCTTGCATGCACTCGCATGCCCTCGTGCATGCTCACATTCCCTCATACAATCTCGCACACCGTCACATGAGCTCATATGCTCTCACGTGTCATCGCACACCCTGTCATGCCCTCACATACACTCCCACGCCCTAGCACTCCCTTGCATGTCCTTTCATTCCCTCGTACATCCTTGCACCCTCTTTCACATGTTCACAGGCCCTCCCATGCTCTCACATGGCCTCACACTCCCTCGCACATTTATTTACATATAGTTGCTTGTGCTACCACAGCATCGCACACCCATGCACATCTTTGCATGAGTTTGCATGTCCTTGCACCCTCTCACATGTGCTCGCATGCCCTCACATGCTCTCACATAGCCTCGCACTCCCATGAATGTCCTCACACACTCTCGCAATTCCTTGCATGCCCTCACACGCTCTTGCATGCCCTCACATCCCCTTGCATATACTCACATACTCTCACACCCACTTGCACTGTTTTGCATGTCCTTCCATGCCCTCCCACACTCTTGCGGGCCCTTACATGCCCTCGCATGCCCTTGCACATCCTCACACACTCTCACATGACCTCACACGTCCTTGTACTCCCTAATACGCCCTCACACACCCTCGCCTGCTCTTGCACACCATCGTATGGTCTTGCACGCCCTCACACACTCTTGCTCAGTCTTGCATGTACTCACACACTCTCACACGCCCTTGGAAAGCCTCGCATGCCTTTACATGTCCTCGCAGGCTCTCACAGGGCCCCACATGCTCTCACACTCCCTCTATGTACTTACACATCCTCTCATGCCCTTGCACGTCTTTGCACACTCTCACACATCTTCACACATTCTCTCACATCCTTACCTGCTTTCACACACCATCACACAACCTCGTACACCCCCGCATACTCTCGCACGTTCTTGCATGCCCTCTCATGCTATTGCATGCCCTTGCATGTCCTCACATTCTCGTACACTCTCACACATCTGTGCATGCTCTCACATGCCTTCACATGCCCTCACATGCCCTCACGTGCACTCACATGGCCACACATGCCCTTCCATGTCCTCACATGCTCTCGCACATCCTCACACTCTTGCCCAACCTCGCACGCCCTTGCACATCCTTGTGTGCTCTCACATGTCCTCACACATCCTCGAATGACCTCGCCTGCCCTTGCACACCATCATACACTCTTACAGTCCCTCTCACACCCTTGCACACTATTACACTCCCTTTCACTACCTTGCACACTGTTACACTCCTCCCACACCTTTTCACTCTTACAGTTCCTCGTTCACCCTTACACTCCCTCACACACTGTCACACACTCTACACTCCCTTACACACCCTTGTTCACTCTTACACCCCCTTGCATGCCCTCACACACTCTTATACTCCATTGCACACCCTCACACACTTACACTGCCTTGCTTATTCTTACACTCCTTGCACACCCTTGCACATTCTTATACTTCCTCCCATGTTCTTACAATCCCTGAAATGACCACTAGTTCCAAGTGACTCCCAACCTACTCTACACCTGGAATCTCTCTTAAACTCCCTGGAACACCCTCTCACACTCTTACGTTCCCTCTACACCTTAGCACAATCTTACACTCCCTCACACACCCTCACACACGCTTACACTCCCTCACATGCTCTTCCACTCCCTTGCACACCATCCCACACTCTGACACTCTCTCGCATGATACTACACTGCCTTACACCCTCCTACACTCCCTTGCACACCCACACACTCTTACACTCCCTCACTCATATTCACACACTGTTATACTTCTTAACATACTCTGACATTTCCTTACCCACCCTCACATACCCTTACACTCCATCACACACTCTTACACACTCTTACACTACCTCACATGCTATTACACTCCCTTGCACACCCTCACACACTCTTACCATCTCTCACCTGCTCTTACACATTTTCCCACAACCTTGCACACTCTTACACTCCCTATCATGCTCTTATACTCCCTCTCACAACCTTAAATGCTCTTACACTTCCTTGCAGGCTCTTACACTCCCTTTCACACCCTCGCTCACCCTTACATTCCATCAGACACCCTCACACACTCTTACACTCCCTTGCATGCTCTTACATTCCATGGCACAACCTGACAACCTTACACTCCCTCACACACCCTTGCACACTATTACATTCCCTTACATGCTCTGACACTCCCTCGCACACCCTCCACACTCTTTCACTCCATCATACACCCTTGTACACTTTACAGTCTCTCTTATACTCCCTTGCACACTCTTGCACACTCACACTCCTTCGCATGCCCTCACACATTCTTACTCTCCCTCACACACCCTCGCATACTCTTACACTCCCTTGCGCACTTTTACATTCCCTCTCACACCATCACACACTCTTACACTCACTCATAAACTTACACCTGTGGTCACGTGTACATAGTCTCAGGGTTAACCACTCTCAGACCATATACATGTTGTCAAAAGTTCACAGTCTCCATGATTACCCCACCTACCAGACTATGTACCTGGAGTCACATTTCCAGTTTCCAGGGTAATCCCCACACCCAGACCCTACACATTGTGTCACTTGTCCACAGTCTCCAAGGTAAACCCCTCCCAGATCCTACACCTGGAGTCACATGTCCACAGTCTCCACAGTGAGCTCACGTCACGTACCCTGTCCCTGGGGTCATGGTGACCCTCCTTCCAGACCCTGTATCTGGAGTCACATGTCCACAGTCACCAGGGTGACCCCCTTTCCAAACACTGTACCTGGGGTCACATGTATACAGTCTCCATGGTGACCCCCTCCCCAGACTCTATTTATTTTCTGTTTACTAACCTCTCACCCCTTAACAGTCCTTAGTGGTAGTGGTTTAGTCACTAAATCGTGTCCAACTCTTGTGACCCCATGGACTGTAGCCAGCGAGGTTCCTCTATCCTTGGGATTCTCCAGGCAAGAATACTGGGATGGGTTGCCATTTCCTTCTCCAGGAAATCTTCTTGACCCAGGAATTGAACCAGTGTCTCCTGCATTGCAGGTAGATTCTTTACCGACTGAGCTGTGGGGGAAGCTTTTGAGCTATGAGGGAATGCCCAGACCCTGTTCCTGGGGTCACACTTTGACAATATCCATGGTGTCCCTCCTGCTCATAACCTGCACCTGATGACATATGTCCAGTCAACAGGATGACCCCTCTCCCAAATCCTGCACTTGGGGTCACATGTCCAGAGTCTAGGGTGACACTCCCAGAAACTGTACCTGGGGTCATACATCCACGGTCTCCAGGGCGACCCCCCCAAAGACCCCGCACCTGGGGTCATGTGTCCACCATCTCCAGGGTGATCCAGCTCCCAAGCAATGTACCTGGGGTCTGATGTCACAGTCTCCAGGGTGAGCCATCTCCCAGACTCTGCACCTGGGATCCTGTGTCCACAATCTCCAGGGTGACTCTGGACTGGGGTCACATGTCTGTAGTCTAAAGTGTGACCCCACCTCCTATACCCTATATGTGGAGTCACACATCCACAATCTCCAAGGTTACACCCTCCCAGACCATGCACCTGGAATCACACCTTCAGTCTTCATGGTTAGCCTGAAGGGTGACCCTGCCCCCAAGACCCAGTACCTGGGATCACACATCCACAGTGTTCATGGTGACCTCCTCCCAGACCCTGCACCTAAGGTAAAACATCCACATTCTCTACAGAGGCCCCCTTCCAGACCCTATACGTGGGATCACACGTCCACAGTCCATAGGATGACCCCATCACTCAGACCCTGTACCTGCTGTCACATGTCCGCAGTTCCCAGGGTAACAGCACCCCCAAGAACCTGTACCTGAAGTCAAAGGTCCACCATCTCCAGGGTGACAAACATCCAAGACACTGAAACTGGGTCACACATGCATAGTCTCCAGGATGACTCCAGCCCACATCCAAGCACCTGGTGTACATGTTCAGTCTTCATGCTGACACCCTTCTTCAGACACTATACCAGTTGTCACATGGCCACAGTCTCCCTGGTGAACACCTTTGCAGGCCCTATACATGGGACCACATGTCTACATTCTGCAGGGTGAATGTCCTCCAAGACCCTGAACCTGGGGTCACATATCCACAGTTGCCAAGGTGAACCCACCTCAAGACCCTGCACCTGGGGTTGCACGTCCAGTCTCAAGGGTGACACCACCTCCCAGACCCTTGCCCTGGGTTCACACATCCACAGGCTCCATGTTGACTGGTTCAAAGTACCTGCACCTGGGGTCACATGTCAAAATTCTCCTTGTTGGCACCGCTCACATCCCACACTTGGGTTCACATGTCCACAGTCTTCAGGGTGACTACATCTTACCAGGTTCACAAGTCCACATTCATCAGGGTGACACCCTCCCAGAGCCTGTCTGTGTGGTCACACATCCAGTCTCCTTGGTGTGACTCTCCCCAGACCTGGGACCTTGGGTCACATGTCCACTGTCCCCAGGGTAACCCCACCTCCCAGACCCTGTACCTGGGGTCACATGTCTAGAGTCTAAAGGGTGACCCACCTCCCAGACCCTGCACCTGGAGTCACACATAAACAGTCTTCAGGATGATACCACCTCCAGACTATGTACCTGGGATCACATGACCAAAGTGCCCAGTATGACATCTCCTCCCAGTCCCTGCACCTAAGGTTGCCCATCCACAGTCTCCAGGATGAACCCCTCCCAGATCATACACCTGGAGTAACATGTCTACAATCCCCAGAGTGACACCACTTCCCAGACCCTGCAACTAAGGTCCCATGTCCACAAGATCCAGGGTGACCCCCTCCCACACCCTGGATCAGGTTGACATGTCTACAGTCTGAAGTGTGACTCCACCTCCCAGAAACTGCACGTGGGGTCACACATAAACAGTCTCCAGGGTAAGCCCCTCTTGACTCTGTACCTAGAGTCAAATTTCTGTAGTATCCAGGGCAACTCCTTCCCAGACCATATACATAGGATCAAATATCCACAGTCTCTAGTATGAGCCAACATCCAGACTCTGTAACTGAGGTCTCATGACCACAGTGTCCTGGGTGACACCACCTCTCAGTCCCTGCACTTAGGGTAACATGTCCAGAGTCTCCAGGGTAACCCACTCCCAGAGCGTTCTCCTGATGTAACATGTCCACAGTCCCCAGAGTGATCCCATGTCCCAGATCCTGCATCTGGGATCACACATCCACAGTATGCAGGAAGAGCCTCCTCCCCAGACCCTGAACTTTGGGTCACACATCCATAGTCCTCAGGGTGACCCCACCATCCAGACCCAGCAACCAGAAACACCTGCACACAATCTGCATGGTAACCCCACCTCCCAGAACCTATCCCTGGAATTTCACGTCCATAGTCTCCATGATGAACCCTTCCCAGACCATGGACCTGGGATCACACACCCACAGTTTCCAGGGTGACCCCCCTTACCCCCTGCACTGGGGGTTATATGACCACAGTCTCCATGTTCACAACCCACATCAGATCTTTTACCTGGTGTCACATGGCCACAGTTTCCCTGGTGAACCCCTTCATAGACCCTATTCATAAGGTCACATGTCCATAGTCTCCAGGGTGAACACTCTCCCAGACCCTGCACCTGGGTTCACACATCCACAGTCTCCACGGTGTAGTGTGGAGACTACACCCTGTAGTATCCACCTCCCAGACACCACCTGGCTTTACACATCCACAGGCTCCAGGGTCAGCTTCTACCCCAGACGCTGCATTTTGGGTTACCTGTCCATTTTCTACAGGGAGAAAACACCTCACAGAACCTGCACCTTGGGTCACATGTCCACAGAGAGCCCTCTCCTCAGACCCTGCACCTCGTGTTAGACGACCACAGTCCAGGGTGACCCCTACTCCCAGACCTTTCACCTGTGGTCACACATCCACAGGCTAAACGGTGACTCCTTTGAAATACAAGCACTTGGGGTCAAATGTCCACAGTCTCCTTGGTGACACCTCACCCAGACCCTGTACCTGGGGTCACATTTCCAGTCTCCAGGGTAACCACCTCTCCCAGACCCTACATCTGGGGTCACACATCCACATTCTCCATGGTGGCCCCACCTCACCAGAACTTTTACCTCTGGTCACGTGTACACAGTCTCCAGGGCGACCACCACTCCCAGACTTTGAACTGGTCACATTTCCAGTCTCCAGGGTGACACCTCCACCTCCCCTAGACCTGAACCTGTGGATACAGTCCACAGACTTCAGGGTGACACTACCACATCAGTCCGAGCACCTAGGATTACACGGCCACAGTTCCCATTGTGAGCTCTGCTCCCAGACCATATGCTGGTGTTACATGTCCACAGTTTCCAAGGAGACACCCTCCCAGGTCCTGTATCTGAGATCACATGCCTTCATTCCTCGAGGTGACCTCTCTCAGGCACTGTATTTGGGGTCACATATCCAGTCTCTACCGTGTGCATTCTCCCAGACCCAGTACCTGGTAACACAAGTCCATAGTCTCTGGGGTGATGTTATTTCCCAGACCTTGTACGTGGGTCACATGTCCACAGTCTCAAGTGTGAACCCCCACCCAGACCCTGTAGCTAGGGTCAGATATCTGCCATCTCCAGAGGACACCCTTCATACTTACAAAAAATCCAGGATGACATCCCCGTTTCCCCCCCCCCCCCCCCCCCACCCTGAGATCCTGAACCTGGTGTCACCTGTGCACAATCTCCAGTGTGACCGCCCTCTCAGACCCTGTACCTGGGGTCAAATATCTGCAGTTTCCAGGCTGACACCCTCCCTGACCCTGTACCTGGGAACACACATCCATGTATCCCAGGGTGAGCCCCCTCCATGACTCATCATCTGGGGGGTCACAGGTCCAGAGCCCTCAAGTGCCTGAAGCTGTATTTGATGCCATCTTTTCTGCTTAGACATTGCAGGGCTCGTTTGGTAAGAGTGAGGGGCCATGGTGTTTCAGGGGATCTGATTGGTGTGGGGCTCTGCTGGACCTTCTTCAGGAGGTTCTAGGCTGTCACTTGCTAAGGATGGGCTGTGTCACCTGTTTCTGCTGTTGGAAATCTTTTCAGGCAGAGGTAAGGAAGCAAGAAAACAGGCAGTGGGAGCAGGACAGGAGGAGTATCTCAGGTAGGAAAATGGAAAGCTTCCAGAAGATCACTCAGGCCAGGACTATCCTGCCTGACCTACAGGAGCCAACTAGGTAAGCGTGCTGTTGCTGGAGTGGCTTCAAATACTTTTCTACAGCCTGTGAGGTCTTTGCATGTATTCAGGAGTTTTACCTGGGAAGCGTGGATGAGGTTCAGGAGTGGCTAGCCTGGGGGTCAGCCAGCATTTACTTAGAGATGAGTCCGTTGGGTCTCCCAGCTACCCACTGAAGACCCTTGTTTGGAGGGAAGTGGGTAGGGAGTGTGGAAGGGGTGCTGGCTGCACATTCATAAGTCTCCACTCTGACCATCTTCAGAATTGCTCATCCCTGGAGCAAACGTCCTAATTGGGTTTTCACCTGTGTAACTATGGCTTCTTAATTAGCAATGTTGAACAGTGATAAAAAAAAAAGTCCTCAGTCAGGACTGAGATGTTACAACACATGTACCAGTGTAAGAACCTGAGGAGGCGTGTGCAGCCAGTAACCCTAGGGACAGGCTTCAGACTTGACCCCTCAACATTCTGACGTCCAGCTACTGCTTTAGCATTTCTGAGGACCCAGTGCTGACTCTAAGGGTTCTGTAATCCAGGCTCCATCTGCCTTTAGTGAGACCCAGACTTCTAGAATCCTACAGAGCAGGGTCTGTGTGGCTGCTCTGTGGCTTCTCTAACAAATGATCACAAGCTGGCTGGGTTAAAACAACAGGAATTCATCCTCCCTGAGTCCTTGAGACCAGACACCTGAGATCTAGGTGGCACAGGGCTAAGGTCCCTCCCGAGGCTCCAGGATAGGGTCCTTCCTGCCTTTTCCAGCCAGGGACTCCAGGGGTCCCTGGGCTTGTGGCCCCCTCCCTCCCATCTCTGCCTCTGCCTTTAAGAGGCTTCTCCTCTGTGTCCTCTTTCGTCTCTTTGAAGGACTCTGTCAGTTGGATTGAAGGTCATCTTAACCCTAGATGACCTTACCTTGATATCCTTAACTACATCTACAAAGACCCTTTTCCCAGATATGGCCCTGTTCTGCGGGGACACATCTTTGGTAGCCACCATTCACCTCATTCTCTGTGTATCAAATAACCCTCATTTTAGGAGACCACCACAGGCCCATATAGACGGGCGCAGACAGTGGCCACACACATGGAGTCTGGAGAGAAAGAGGCCCTTGGAGTCACCTGGAATGGATGAAGGCCTGGCTTCATCAGGTGAGGGAAATTACAGGGAGAAGAGGGGCATGGTCTTGTTCAGGCTTCAAAAAGACCACGTTGGGGGATGTGAGATGCACCGGGGAGCAGGGAGCTTTGTCAGGGCCTGATGGAGGGGTTAGGCTTGGGCCAGGGCTGTGGAAGTCAAGGGGACTTAGTGGCGGGTGTGGGGGGGTGGTTTGGCCATATGCCTTGGAGGAGGAGCTCACAGTCACTGGGGCACAAGGAACTGGGAACCTGGGGGGCCTCCGTGTTGCTGAACCTGAAGAGGAAACGTTAACATTTTACATCACCTCCTGCTCCTGCTGCCTCTGTAACTCAGCTCGCTCCTTGCAAAGTCTGGATCATGTAGGTCATGCAGTCTCAGAAAGTGGGGACTTACAATACTCGGAGCTGGAGCTTGCCTCCCTCACCCTTGTCCTGGCCCCTGCAAACCTGCTTGATCACGCCTGTCCGTGATAATGTAGGTCCCGCCTCCCTGACAATCCCCCCACCCCAAGGGGAACTCCCTGCTCTTCTGGAGCACTTCCAGTGGCTGTGGGTGGCCATTGACAGGACTCTGGTCTCCTCAGAACACGCCGAGGCTTCAGCTTCAGGACAGTGTGAGGTTCAGTTCAGGCTGACAGGAGATGGGTCACTACAGGATCTATGTGGTTTAAGCTTTGGAACATGGTGGGGTTCAGCTCAGGTGGAGGGAAGTCTTTCCTCCTCAGAACCCACTGGAGCTTCAGTTTTGGGGCATTGTGGAGTTCAGTTTAGGCTGATGGAATCTGGTCTTCTCAGGACCTGATGGGGGTTCAGCTTCGGGACATTGTGGGGTTCAGTTCAGGCTGATAGGAGATGGGTCACCACAGGACCCATGTGATTTTGGCTTTGGGACATTGTGGGGTTCATTTCAGGCTGAGGGCATCTGGTCTCCTCAGGACCCACCTGGGCTTCTGTTTTGGGGCATGGTGGGGTTCAGTTGAGGCTGATGGGAGCCTGTTCCCTCAATACCCACTTGGGCTTCAGTTTTCAGGCATTGTGGGGTTCAGTTGAGGCTGACAGGAGTCTGATCTCCTCAAGACCTGCTGGGGCTTCAGCTTTAGGACATTGTGGGGTTCAGTCGAGTCTGACGAGAGTCTAGTTTCCTCAAGACCTGCAAGGAGGTGGTGCTGCTGAAGGAAAATGTGAGGAAAATTGGGAAGAAGATTTCTGTGTGTGGCTGTTGCTGAAAGTCTGTCTTACAAGGACCCAGAACTGTTAGGGCTTGATGTGGAATGTTGTGGGATTTTAGTCAGTTTTTGTCTGTGTATAAGACAGTGTCCTATATTATTCCTTGGTGTGTGGTTTCCATTTTTCCCAGTTTATTGGGGGGGGGGGGAACTGTCCTTTTCTGCATGTATGTTCCTAGTTCCTTTATTGTAAATTAATTACCATGTACCTCTAGGTTTACTTCTGAGCTCTCTTGTCTCTGTGCCCATTTCTGTGCCAATTCCACACGTCTTGTGGTGACTTTAGGAGCATACTCTAGATTGAAATCAGGGATAGACATGCCGCCAGCCTGTTCTGCTTTCTCAGGGTCCCTTTGGCTCTTCTGGTTCCTTTGTGGGTCCGCAAAGATGTGAAGATTGCTTTTGTTTCTGTGAAAAATGTCATTGAAATGTTGGCAGTGATTGCATGAATGTGTATGTTGCTTTGGTTAGAATGGATATTTTAATGGTATTTTCACCCATAAACATGAGATATCTTTTTACTTGTGTCCATTCAATTTCTTTGATCATTGTCTTGTAGTTTTTAGCTTGCAGGTCTTTCAAGTCCTTGGTTAGATTTCTAGTTTTTTGGTGGGGGGTGGGGGGGTGGGGGGATGAAATTGTAAAAGGGATTATTTTCTTAATTTCTCTTTCTAATAGTTCATTGTTAGTGTAGAGAATCACAAATGATCTCGCAGTTCTACTGACTTTCTTTTTTTTTTTTTGGCCCTGCAGCTCGACATGTTGAATCTTAGTTCCCTGACAAAGGATCAAACTCGTACCCCCTGCAGTGGAAGTGCAGAGTCTTAACCACTGGACTGCCAGGCAAGTCCATGAATTCACTTTTTAGTTCTGACAGTTGCTTTGATGTAGTGTTATGTGGAAAACTAGAATTAAGACATCTCATAGTTTCAGTTCCATCTGGGTCATCCACAGCACCCAGGGCATGGTGTCTACTAATATACTCTTCCTACAGTGCCTTTTAATACCATGTGGACTAGTACAAGGCAATTTGCATCACTACTTTCATTGAATTTGTTTTGGTTAAGTCTTGGCCTCTATTGCAATTTTTGATGTCATCTCTGATTTTCTGGCATGTGACGTACGTGGTTGTATTGAAAAGTAATTTACTTTCTAGTAAAACTTCAAATGCTTCAACTTTAAATAGTGGTACACAGTTTTCTACATTCACACCAAATGCTGTAATGTGTTTTACCCAAAACAGGAGCACTTTCCTGGGGAACCAGCCCACAACCTCCAAACAGGTGATACTTATGGTTTCCACATTACAATCCTATCCATAGGACCAGTTCAGCTTTTATCAGCTGCCCAAGCTTTGTGCAAATGTCTTTCTCCATTCTAATGCAGTTTCCTTTTTCTGGAGCCATCACTGGGGCTTTCCCTCATATTAAAAACCTTCATGGATTTAAAGTGACAAGATGACTATGATCTGGGTGTTTTTTTCTGTGTGGATTCTTTCACTGAGAATGTTTTCAGTGCTTTTCCATGTTGTGCCATGTGTCATTTCTTCATTGCACTTATAAACATATAACAATATTTATCATTTGAGTCATTTTAAGTATGCACTTCTATAACATTAACTGCACTGACATTGTTGTAAACATTTCCCCACCATTCATCTCCAGAATCTTTTCCTTTTCCTGAAGTGACACTGTAACCATTAAACACTCACTCATTAAACTTCATTGCACTTACAAACATATAACAATATTTATCATTTGAGTCATTTTAACTATGCACTTCTATAACATTAACTGCACTCACATTGTTGTAAACATTTCCCCACCATTCATCTCCAGAATCTTTTCCTTTTCCTGAAGTGACACTGTAACCATTAAACACTCACATTAAACCTGGCCATCTTATTCGACTTGGAATTTGTCTTATATGGATATCTCATACTGGTGGAATCGTAGAACATTTTTCCTTTTGTGTTGGGCTTCTTTCACTTGGTATAATGACTTGAAGTTTCATCCACATTATAGCGTGTGTGAGAATATTCTTGTTTTTAAAGACTGAATCACATTCCACTGTGTTTATACTACATTGTGCTTATCCAGTCATCTGTTGAACACATTTGTTGCTTCCACCTTTTGGCTACTGTGAATAATGCTGCTGTGAATATGGGGTTCGAATATCTGTTCCAGTTCTTGGTTTAAAATATTTTGGGTGTATAACCTGGACTGGAATTGATGGATTCTATGTTAACTCTGTGTTTGCGTTTTTGAGAAGCCCCCTACTGTTTTCTGCAGCTGTGACACTATTTTACTATATTCCTTTATATGGCAGAGTAAGTCATCTTATGGATGGATCTACCCTATTTGCTCTTCCATTCACCTGTTGGTGGGCATTTTCATTGTTTTTAACTTGGGCTCTCAAGAACACTGCTGCTGGGAATACTGGTGTACAAGTTTATATTTGAACACCTGATTTAAATTCTTTGGATGCATATCTAGGAGTGGAGTTGCCAAAACATATGATAATTCAGTTCAGTCACTCAGTCATGTCCAACTCTTTGTGATCCCATGGGCTGCGGCACACCAGGCTTCCCTGTCCATCACCAACTCCCAGAGCTTGCTCAAACTCATGTCCATTGAGTTGGTGATGCCATCCAACCATCTCATCCTGTTATCCCTTTCTGCTCCTACCTTCAGTCTTGTCCAGCATCACGGTCTTTTCCAACGAATCAGTTCTTCCCATCAGGTGGCCAAAGTATTGCAGTTTCAGCTTCAGCATCAGTCCTTCCAATGAATATTCAGGGCTGATTTCCCTTAGGATTCACTGGTTGCAGTCCAAGGGATTCTCAAGAGTCTTCTCCAACATCACAGTTCAAAATCATCACTTCTTAGGCACTCAGTTTTCTTTGTAGTCCAGCTCTAACATCTATACATGGCTACTGGAAAAACCATAGCTTTGAGTACATGGACTATTGTTGGTAATGTCTCTGCTTTTTAATATGCTGTCTAGGTTGGTCATAACTTTTCTTCCAAGAAGCAAGCATCTTTTAATTTCATGGCTGCAGTCACCATCTACAGTGATTTTGGAGGCCCCTAAAATAAAGTCTGTCACTGTTTCCATTGTTTCCCCATCTATTTGCCACGAAGTGATGGGACCAGATGCCATGATCTTAGTTGTCTGAATAACTGAGTTTTAAGCCAACTTTTTCACTCTCCTCTTTCACTTTCATCAAGAGGCTCTTTAGTTCTTTGCTTTCTGCATAAGAGTGGTGTCATCTGCATATCTGAGATTATTGATATTTCTTCCGGCAGTCTTGATTCCAGCTTGTGCTTCATCCAGCCCCGGGATTTCACATTATGTACTCTGCATATAAGTTAAATAAACAGGGTGACAATATACAGCCTTGCCATACTCCTTTCCGGATTTGGAACCAGTCTGTTGTTTGATGTCCAGTTCTAGCTATTGCTTCTTGACCTGCATACAGATTTCTCAGGAGGCAGGTAAGGTAGTCTTTTATTCCCATCTCTTTAAGAATTTTCCATAGTTTGTGGTTCTCCACAGTCAAAGGCTTTGCTGTTGTCAATAAAGCAGAAGTAGATGTTTTTCCGGATGTTTTTCTCTCTTGTTTTTCCAATGATCCAACAGAAGTTGGCAATTTGATCTCTGGTTCCTCTGCCTTTTCTAAATCCAGCTTGAACATCTAGAAGTTTATGGTTCACATACTGTTGAAGCCTGGCTTGAAGAATTTTGAGCATTACTTTGCGAATATGTGAGATGAGTGCAACTGTGTGGTAGTTGGTACATTCTTTGGCATTGCCTTTCTTGGGGATTGGAATGAAAACTGACCTTTTCCAGTCCTGTGGCCACTGCTGAGTGATATGATAATTACATTTTATGTTTTTGAGAAAATGCTGGTTTTGCACACATAGATTGTACACATAGATTGCACACATAGATTTTACATCTCCACAAGTAAAGTTTGTGTTCCAATTTCTGTACATTTTCCCCAACATTTGTTATTTGTCTTCATTGTTGATTTCCCCCACGTCCATCCTGAGTGCCTTATTAAGGAGGAAGTTATAATGCAGGACCCACATTTGAGGAGAGGGGAGTTAGCTTCGCATACTTGGTGGACAGCTGAGTGTCTGTATCAATTATTTAGAATCTTTCTGCATAGAGATTTTTATTCAACACTACTCATAAAGCCTGTTTTTTGTTTGTTTGTTTTTTTACCTGTTTGGACACCTGAAAATTATTTTAAACTTTTGGGAGCTTCCCTGGTGGTTCAGACTGTAAAAGAATCTGCTTGCAATGCAGGAGACCTGGGTTCAACCCCTGGGTTGGGGAAGATCCCCTGGAGAAGGAATGGCAACCCACTCCAGTACTCTTGCTTGGAAAACTTCATGCATGGAGGATCCTCTAGGCTACAGTCCATGGGGTCGCAAAGAGTTAGACATGACTGAGAGACTTCATTTTCACTTTCTTTTGACTATAATCCAGCCAATTAGACAGCTTAGTTCAGTCTCGCTTTGGCTATTGAGAGCTTTTTCCATGCTCTCCTGCTTTTATTTTACATAATTCTGCTTTCATGATTTTTTTTTTTTTTTGGTTCTTCTTCCTCATATTTTAAGATTATGCTGCTTTACATATTTACTGTCTCAGTCCTAGTATAAGCCACATATTTAAAGAGTCCTTGTTCCTTTGTATTAAATAATATTAATAAAAACTTGCATGTGGGAACTTAATAATCTCAGCAGAAAATGCACGGAAATACATATGCATGTATCTCAGACTATGCATACACACGGTTATGAAGATTTTCACATGGAGCTATGTGTTTCTGTATTAGGCTTAAGATAGTTTATAATGATGTCTCCAACCTGATTTCTTATGACAGGTATTATATCCTTCTCTCTTTGTCTGCCTGTAATTTCCCACTCCAGTGGTAAGAAACCTGGCTTCCACTACTTGTCATTTATCAAATTCAGTGCTTGTTCTATTCAATGACTGATACGGTAGTTTCAGTCCCATTAGCTACAACCCCCAGCGGAAAGAACTTACGGAGCCCATTGTTTATGTTTGGTACATTTTGCCTTTTGCCTGCAGATTCTATTCATTTCCCCAGTGAACTTAGGTCAGATAATTTTTTCCTAACACTAAGAGTGGCTTAAAAAAAAATTTCTTCTTCTTTTTTAATCTCTTGGCTGTGCTGTGGCATGTGGGATTTTAGGTCCCTGACTAGGAATTGAACCCACTTCTCCTGCATTGGCAATGTGGAGTCTTAACCACTGGCCCACCAGGGAAGTCTGAAGCTTTTCATATATTTCTCAATCTTTTAGATTCTTTGTTAAACTCTGCATTCCAGTCTTTGACACTCCCATACCATAAATAAATAAATGTTAATAGGTAATAATTTACTTGTTGGGTTCTGAAAACAAAAATCTATGTGCTAGACAAATGCATAGTGGGAGGTATTCATCACTAAAATACCATGTGAAATATTTCAGCCACATATTCCATAGACTGTTTATCATGTCTGTTTTACCTTTTCTAGAATGTCTTATAGGGTCATACAGTGTGTAGCACTTGAGGCTGGATTCCTTCACTTAGTAATATAAGTGTTAGATTCATGCTTTTCTTTTTTTTAATAAATGGGTTGGTTGTTCATTCTTTTATATCTCTGAACACTATTGTATTGCATTATATGAGAGGAAAAATAATTTTCCCTCTACCCTCAATGTTCTTCATTGAGATGCTCATAATGAAAGGGAGATGGACTGGAGAAAAACAATCAGAAGTTTAATATATGCCATACATACCCCCTGTATAGTTGAAAGATACCTGGGAAAACTGAGTCACTTCCTGAAATGGTCCAATATTTTATCTTAAATGCTATCATCAGCTAAAAATGAAAGAAGGAGATTAGGGAATGGAAGAAGCCATTTAAGGGAGATTATTAAGTGAAGCACAGTAAACAAAGGTATGGTGGTTATGCAGATTAACATCCAGGTCCATTCCATAGGTCTTCTTGATATATAGTCAAGTCAAGTCATTCTTGATATTTAGTCATCATCCATTTCCTTGTCCAGAAAGGGACACATCCTTACAGATGGAGATATCCTGAATAAATGTAAATCTACTTCATAAAACGGCATTTCTACTTGGTTTTCAAAGATTCTCCAGTGGCTGCTGTTTTTTAAAATTAATCAGTCTAAAATAATCCTTTTGTCAAATGGGCATATTTTGGGTGTGTTGTTTTGTGCTCCCCTTGAAGTGTCTGTGCCCTAGTTTACCTATGAATGCACATCTAAGGAAGGATATCCTGATATTTTAAAGTTTTTAATTATTATGAATTATGAATAGTGCTCTTGTACATTACTCAATGCTAGTTTTTATATCAGTTTTCCAAAGCAGTTGTCTAAATACAAGAGGTGCACTTCTTGATTCCTAAGGTGAGACTCTTTAGATTTGGAGAAAAGTGTCAAACTGTCTTCCAAAGTTGACTGTACATGCATTCCACCAGCATCTTGAGTATACACTTGTATGCTTATTTACAATCTCTTCATCTTCTTTGGCCAGGTATGTGTTTCAGTCTTCAACAAATTTGGATACTGTGGATACAGTCTTGAATAATTGAACTTTTCTAAGAATCTGTCCATTTCTCACATTTATTGATTTTACTGACATATAGTTGTTCATAATAGTCTATTATAATCCTTTGTATTTCTGCATTGTCTGTTGCAACCACTACCCAGGTGCAGGTTCTGGGAGGTGGGTTCACCATGAAGACGGTGGACTTGTGACCCCAAAAGAGGGTCTAGAAGGTGGGGTCACCCTTGAGACTGTGGACGTGTGACCCCAGGTACAGTACTGGTAGGTGGGGTCAATCTGGAGACTGTGAACATGTGAGCCTAGGTGTGGAGTCAGAGGTGGGGTCAGCCGGGAGTGTGGACTTGTGAAGCCAGGTACAGGGTATTGAGGGTGGGATCACCCTGGAGACTGAACATGTGATCACTGGTACGGGATGTGGGGAGGGGTGTCTTGAGACTGTGGATATGTGACCCCAGGTACAGGTCTGGAGGGTGGGGTCATCCTGGAGACTGTGGATGTGTGACCCCAGGTGCAGGGCCTGGGAAAGGGTTTCACCATGGAGACTAGATGTGTGACCCCAGGAAAAAGGTCTGGAGTGTGGGGTCACCCTTGAGACTGTGGACGTGTGTCTGCAGGTACAGGGTCTGGGAGGGCGTAACCCTGGAGACTGGAAATTTGACCTCAGGTGGAGGAACTGTGAGGTGTTGTCACCCTAGAGACTGAGGATGTGTGACTCCAGGTTCAGAGTCTGGGAGGGGTGTCACCCTGGAGACAATGGACACGAGACCCTGAGTGCAGGATCTGGGTGGTAGGGTCACCCTGGAGACTGTGGATGGGTGAACCCACAAACAGGGTCTAGAGTGTGGGCCACCCTGGAGACTGTGAACGTGTGATCCCAGTTTCAGGGTGTAGGGAGATGGTTCACCATGAAGATGGTGGGTGTGCGACCCCAGGTTCTGGTCTGGAGGGTGCAGTCACCCTGGAAACTGTGGACATGTGACCACAGCTTCAGGGTCTGGGGAGGAGTGTCACCCTGGAGACTGTGGATATGTGACCCCAGGGGTCAGGAGGAGGTCACCCTGGAGACTGTGGAATTGTGAGCCCAGTTGCAGGGCTTGGGAAGGGGTCACCCTGGAGACTGAGGACGTTTGACTGCTGGTACAGTGTCTGGGAGGGATCACCCAGGGAACTGTAGCTATGTGACCCTAGGTATAGGGTTTAGGAGAGTGTCACCCTGCAGACTGTGGGACTATGACCCCAGGTGCATGGTCTGGTGGGGTGGTGTCACCTGGAGATTGTGGAAATGTGACCCCAGGTGCAGGGTCTGGGGTGAGGTCACTCTGGAGACTGGACGAGTGACAAATGTGCAGGGTTAGGGGATGGGGTCACCTTGGAGACTGTGGGCATGTAGCCCTAGGTGCACTGTCTGGGAGGGACATCATCCTGGAGACTTGACATGTGACCATAGATACAGGGTCTGAATGGGGTCATCCTAGACCCTTGGATATCTGACCCCAGGTACAGGGTCTGGGACGGGAATGACCCAGGAGACTCTGGACATGTGACCCCAGGTACAGAGTATGGGGGGGTCACCCTGGAGACAGCAGACTTTTAACCACAAGTAAAGGGTCTTCAAGGGGTGTCACCCTGGAGAATGTGGACATGTGAGCCTAGGTGCAGTGTGTGAAATGGAGTTCATGCTGGAGACTGTGGACATGTGAATCCAGCTGCAGGGGAGGGGAGGGCAGTAAGCCTAGAGATTGTGGATGTGTGGAAACAAGTACAGGGTCTGGCAGGGGGGTTCACCCTGGAAACTGTGGACACCTCACCCCAGGTACAGATTATGAGAGGTGGGGTCACACTGGAAACTGAGGACATGTGATCCCAATTAGAGTCTGGGAAGGGGGTTACACTGGAGCCTGTGGACCTGTGACCACAGGTTCAGTATCTGGGAAGTGACATCAAACAGGAGACTGTGGCCGTGTGACCCCAGGTGCAGTGCCTGAGATTGGGGTCACACTGGAGACTGTGGATGTGTGAGCCAGGTACAAGAAATGGGAGGGGTGTTAACCGGGAGCCTGGGGACGTGTGAGACCAGGTACATGAACTGGGAGGGGTTAAACCCTGGTGAACGTGGATGTGTGACCCCGCTTCAGGATCTGTGAAGGGTGTCACTCTGGAGAATGTGGAAATCTGATCCCAGGGTTCCTCTAGATTTGCAGTGGGGAACATGGGGTTCCTCTCGAGTTGCAGCGGGAAACATGTGATTCCTCTTGAATTGTATCAGGGGACTCAAAGCTCCCCTCTAGTTGTGGCAGGAACTCAGTGTTCCTCTCCAATTGCAGTGTGGAACTCAGGGTTCCACTTGAGGTGTGGCGGGGAACTTGGGCTCCTCTCAAGTTGGGAGGTTACTCAGGGTTCTTCTCGACTTGTGGTGGGGCCTCCTCTTGAGTTTCCTTGGGGCAATTCATCTCTAGTAGGGATGTGCAAGGTGGCTCCTTTCTTGTTGCAATGTGCAAGTGGCTACTCACTAGTTTTGGCATGGGATTCCTCTAGTTGTGGTCAGGGTCAACTCTGTAGTTGTGGTGGGTTCAATTCTCTCTAGCTGTGGTGTGCAAGCTCCTCTCTAGTTGTGGTGTGAGGTTCGTCTCTATTCACAGCAGAGGGGCTCCTCTCAATGTGTGATGTCCATTGGGTTCCTCTCAAGTAGTGGTGGAGGGCTCCTCTTGAGTTGCAGGGCAATGTCTTCTCTGCTTGTGGTGTGGGTGGCTCCATGGGGAAGGTCCTTATTTTTGGCAATAGGGGTTCCTCACTAACATTAGTGGGATTGCTTCTCTCTAGTTGTGAAGGATGCCACTCAACTTACTTCAGGGAGCTCGTCTCTATTTGTGGCAGAGCAGCTTCTCTCTAGGTGTGATGTCCTGGGGGAATCCACTCTAGTTTTTCTGGGGGAATGCACTTCAGTTTTATCCGGGGAGCCCCTGTTATCATTATGGCCAGAGGCCCCATTTCTTGTTATTGCCTAGGGCTCCTGTCAAATTGCAGCAGGGAACTCAGCGTGCCTCTTGAGTTACAGCAGGTGACTTAGGGTTACTTTAGAGTTGTGGTGGCACCTCCTCTTGAGCTGCAGTGGGGCAGATCCTCTCTAGTAGTGCTGTACAGGCAAGTCCTTGTCTACCTCTATTGTGTGGGAGGCTACTCTCTAGTTGTGGCATGGGGCTCCAAACTAGTTGCAGTGGCGGTCCACTCTTGATTTGTGGTGGGTCAGCTCCTCTCTACTTGTCATTTGCAGACTCCTCTCTAGTTATGTCAGGGGGTTGGGGGGAAGCTCCTCTTTAGTTGTGGTAGTTGAGCTCCTCTCTAGTTGTGGTAGAGTGCTCTCCTCAAACTGTGATGGGGGTGGCTACTGTCTGGTTGTGATGTGAAGGGGCACTTTTTCTAGCTTTAATGTGCAGGAAGCTCCTCTCTAGTTGTGGCAGTGGGAGACCTCTTTAGTTGTAACATGATGGGCTTCACTCTACTTGTGGAAGGAGGCTTCTGTCTAATTGTGGTGTGTGGTTATACTCCTCTCTAATGGTGATGTTAAGGGGGGATTATCTCTAATTGTGGCAGAGGTCTCCTCTCTAGCTGCAATGTTGGCCTCCTCTTTCATTTTGATCCGTGTGGGAATTCCACTTCAGTTGTGATGTGAATGGGCACTTTTTTCTAATTGTGATGTGTGGGGCATGCTCATATCTACCTGTGGGAGGGATGTCCACTCTAGTTGCGGCAGTGGTTCTCCACTCTAAATGCGATGTAAGGGAGGGCGGGGCACCTCTCTAGTTTCGGTGGTGTGCTCCTCTAGTTGAGCCTGAGGATCAACTGTCTAGTTGTGGTGTGTATTCAACGCTCCAGTTTTGGCGGTTGGACTTCTCTCTAGTTGTGATGTGCCGGGGCACTCCTCCCTAAGTGTATTGTGCCTGGGAAGTCTTCTTTAGCTGTGGAGTGGGAACTCCTGTCTTGTTGCATTAAGCTGTGCAGCTCTTCTCTAGGTGCAGTTTTCTGGCTCATCTCTATTTGTGGTGTGATGGGTTACTCTCTAGTAGTTGTGTAGAGTCTCCTCTCTAGATAAGGTGTACAAGATTGCTCCTCTCTAGGGGTGGGGTGCAGGGCCTCCTTTCTTCATGTGGTGTCTGGGTGAGCTCCTTTCTTGTTGCAGTGTGTGGGCTCCTCTCTAGTTGTGGTGGGGGACTCCACTGGAGTTGCATCAGGGGCCTTGGTGTTCCTCTCAAGGTGAGGTGGGGCCTCCACTCTAGTGGTGGTGGGGTGGCCCTATGAAGTAGCAATGTGCAGGGTGGTTTCTGTTTAGTTGCAATGTGTAGGTGGCTAGACTACCTGCAGCATGAGGATCCTCTCTAGTTGGTGTCGGATGTCAACTCAGTTATGTCAGGTGGGCTCCTCTCTCGTTGTGGTGTGGAGATTCCTCTCTAGTTGTGGAAAGTTGACCCTTTCTAGTTGTGGCAGTGGGCTCTAAGTTTGTTGCAGGGTGCATGGGGTTCTCCACTTGTGGCTGTGGCTCCTTTCTAGCTTTAGCAAGAGGCATCTCTCAAGTTGCTGTTGGGGGCACCTCTCGAGATTTTGAATTTCATTGGGAGACTTGTTATTCCTCTTGAGGTGAGGTGGGGCCTCCACTCAAGTTTTGGTGGGGTAGCTCCTCTCTAGTAGCATTGTGCAGGGTGGCTTCTGTTTAGCTGTGATGTGTAGATGGCTAAACTCCCTGAGGCATGGGTCTCCTCTCTAGCTGGTGTGGGGGATCAACTCTTAGTTGTGTTGATTCGGTTTCTCTCTAGTTGTGGTGTGCAGTCTCCTCTCAAGTTGTGTTAGGGATATCTTCTCTATTTATGGTGTTCAGGGGACACCTCTTGGAGAAGGAAATGGCAACCCACTCCAGTGTTCTTGCCTGGAGAATCCCAGGGACAGGGGAGCCTGGTGGGCTGCCGTCTATGGGGTCGCACAGAGTCGGACACGACTGAGGAGACTTAGCAGCAGCAGGGGGCACCTCTAGAGCTGCAGTGGAATGTTCCTCTCGAATTGGGAAGGGGGTTTCCTCTCTGGTAGCAATGTGCACAGGCACTCTTGGCAGGTGTGATATTTGCAAGCCTACTCTCCAGTTTTGGTATGGCCCCTCCTCTTTAGTTGTGGCATGGGAGCCTCCTCTCTAGTTGTGGAAGGAGGCTTCTGTCTAATTGCAATGTTTGGGAATGCTCCTCTCAAGTGGCGACGTTCAAGGAGCTGCTCTCTAGTTGCGACATGAGGTCTACTCTCTAGATGTGGTGAGGATACTCCTCTCTGACGGTGGTAGGGGGATGTACTCGACTTGCAACTGGGGATCGTCTCTATTTGTGGTGGAGGGGACCCTCTCTAGGTGCAATGTCCAGGGTTTCCTCTCCTGTTGTGGTGGGGGGACACTCCAGTTTTGGTAGGTGGTCTTCTCTCTCGTCGTGGCCATGGGCTTCTCTTGAGCTGCAGTATAGACTTCCTCTCAAGTTCAGGAGGGGACTCGGGGCTCCTCTCTAGTTGGGGTGGTGATTCCTCTGAGGGTTCTATGTGGGGAATTTGTTCTCTCTACTTGTGGCTTTGGGGGTTCCTCATTAGTTTTCATGGGATTCCTCCACTCTAGTTGTGACAGGCTCTTCTGAAGTTACTTCAGGGGCTTTGTCTCTATTTGCAGCAGAGGGGCTCCTCCCTAGATGCAATGTGCTGGAAAGCTCCTATCTAATTTTGGCAGGGGAATCCTCTCCAGTTTTGGCAGGGGGGCTCCTAGCTTTGTCCCTGGGGACCCCTTCTTGTGATGGCGTAGGCCTCCTCTCAAGATGCGGTGGGGGACTTGGGGTTCCTCTCAAGTTGGGACAGGTGACTTGGGGTTCCTTTAGAGTTGTGGTGGGGCTTTCCCTTGAGCTGCATGGGGCAGCTCCTCTCTAGTAGCGATTAGCAAGCTGCCTCCTGTCTACTTGTGACGTGCAGTAGGCTACTGTATAGTTACAGCATGGGACTCCACTCTAGTTGCAGTGGGGTCAACTGATGTTTTCGTTTCCACTCCTCTCTAGTTGTGGTTTGGACTCCTCTCTAGTTGTGGCAGGGTAGGACTCCTCTTCAGTTGTGGTGTGAAGCTACCTCTCTTGTTGCTGTAGAGTTCTCTTCTCGAATTGTGGTGGGGGTGGCTCCTCTTGGGAATCCTCTCAAGTTTCCTCAGTGCTTTGGGCTCATCTCAATTTGCGATGGAGAACTCGGTGTTCCTCTCGAGTCACAGCAGGGGAATCGGGCCTCTTATCCAGTTGAGGTGGGTAAGTCAGGGTTCCTCTCAAGTTTCAGTGTGAAACTGAGATTTCCTCTTGAGTTGTGATGGGGGAAACTCGTGGTTCATCTTGAGTTGCAGCAGGGGAGTCAGGCCTCCTCTCAAGTTGTGAGGGGAAACTCAGGGTTCCTCTCTAGTTGCAGCAGGGGACTTGGGTTTCCACTCAAGTTGCAGCTGGTAATACTGGGTAGCTCTCAAGTTGCAGCATGAATCTTGGGGTTTCTTTCGAATTACAGCAGGGTACTCAGAGCTCCTCTCAAGTTGTGGCAAGAACTCAGGGTTCCTCTTGAGTTGCAGTGTGGGACTCAGGGTTCCACTTGAGCTCTGGTGGGGAATTCAGTTTTCTTCTCAAGTTGGGGGGCTACACATGGTTCCTCTCGTGTTTTGATGGGGCCTCATCTCGTGATGTCTTGGGGTTACTGGTCTCTAGTAGGGATGTGCAGGTTGGCTTCTCTCTTGTTATAATGTGCGGGTGACTACTCACTAGTTTTAGCATGGGACTTCATCTCACATGCTAGTAAAGGTAATGCTCAAAATTCTCCAAGCCAGGCTTCAGTAATACATGAACCATGAACTTCCTGATGTTCAAGCTGGTTTTAGAAAAGGCAGAGGAACCAGAGATCAAATTGCCAACATCCACTGGATCATGGAAAAAGCAAGAGAGTTCCAGAAAAACATCTATTTCTGCTTTATTGACTATGCCAAAGCCTTTGACTGTGTGGATCACAATAGACTGTGGAAAATTCTGAAAGAGATGGGAATACCAGACCACCTGACCTGCCTTTTGAGAAACCTATATGCAGGTCAGGAAGCAACAGTTAGAGCTGGACTTGGAACAACAGACTGGTTCCAAATAGGAAAAAGGGTATGTCAAGGCTGTATATTATCACCCTGCTTATTTAACTTATATGCAGAGTACATCATGAGAAATGCTGGACTGGAAGAAACACAAGCTGGAATCAAGATTGCCGGGAGAAATATCAATAACCTCAGATATGCAGATGACACCACCCTTATGGAAGAAAGTGAAGAGGAACTAAAAAGCCTCTTGATGAAAGTGAAAGTGGAGAGTGAAAAAGTTGGCTTAAAGCTTAACATTCAGAAAACTAAGATCATGGCATCTGGTCCCATCAGTTCATGGGAAATAGGTGGGGAAGCAGTGGAAACAGTGTCAGACTTTATTTTTCTGGGCTCCAAAATCACTACAGATGGTGACTGCAGCCATGAAATTAAAAGACACTTACTCCTAGGAAGGAAATTTATGACCAACCTAGATAGCATATTGAATGGTCTCTAGGTCTAGGTCTCTAGGTCTCTGCTATTGAAAAGCAGAGACATTACTTTGCCAACAAAGGTCTGTCTAGTCAAGGCTGTGGTTTTTCCTGTGGTCATGTATGCATGTGAGAGTTGGACTGTGAAGAAGGCTGAGCGCCGAAGAATTGATGCTTTTGAACTGTGGTGTTGGAGAAGACTCTTGAGAGTCCCTTGGACTGCAAGGAGATCCAACCAACCCATTCTGAAGGAGATCAGCCCTGGCATTTCTTTGGAAGGAATGATGCTAAAGCTGAAACTCCAGTACTTTGGCCACCTGATGCAAAGAGTTGACTCATTGGAAAGACTCTGATGCTGGGAGGGATTGGGGGCAGGAGGAGAAGGGGACGACAGAGGATGAGATGGCTGGATGGCATCAGTGACTCGATGGACATGAGTCTGAGTGAACTCCGGGAGTTGGTGATGGACGGGGAGGCCTGGCGTGCTGCGATTCATGGGGTCGCAAAGAGTTGGACACAACTGAGTGGCTGAACTGAACTGAATTCTCTCTAGATATGGTCAGGGTCAACTCTGTAGTTGTGGTGGGTTCGATTCTCTCTAGTTGTGGTCTGCTAGCTCCTGTCTAGTTGTGTTATGAGGGTTGTCTCTATTAGCAGCTGAAGAGCTCCTCTCTATATGTTATGTCCAGCAGGCTCCTCTTGAGTTGTAGTGGAGGGCTCCTCTCAAGATGTGGGGCTGTGTCCTCTCTGGTTGGGGTGTGGGTGGCTCCATGGGAAGGGTCCTCTCTACTTTTGGCGCTAGAGGTTCCTAATGTTAGTGGGCTTGCTTCTCTCTAGTTGTGAGTGACTCCACTCAATTTAATTCAGGGAGCTTATTTCTATTTGCCACAGAAGGACTTCTCTCTAGGTGTGATGTCTTGGGGGACTCCACTCTATTTCTGCCCAGGGAATCCACTACAGTTTTGCCAGGGGAGCTCCTCTGTCATTTGGCCAGGTTATTCTTTCTTGTTACAGCATAGTGTTCCTGTCAGATTGCAGTGGGGAACTTGGCGTTTCTCTTGAGTTTCAGCAGGGGACTCAGGGTTCCTTTAAGTTGTGGTGGAGCCTCCTTTTGAATTGCACTGGGGCAGATCCCCTAGAAGTGATGTGCAGGCTGGCTCCTGTCTTGTTGCAATTTGTGAGACTCTACTCTCTAGTTGCGGCATGGGCCTCCACTTCAGTTGCAGTGGGGATCCATTGTTTATTTGTGGTGGGTCAGCTCCTCTCTAGTTGTTGCTTGCAGACTCCTCTCTAGCTTTGGCAGGGGGGCTCCTCCTCCCCAGTTGTGGCAGGGGTGTCCTCCTTAGTTGTATAGTTGGGCTCCTCTGTAGTTGTGGTAATGAGCTCTTCTCAAATTGTGATGGGTGTGGCTCCTCTCTGGTTGTGATGTGAAGGGGCCTTTCTCTAGTTTCAGTGTGCAGGGGGCTACTCTCTACTTGTGGTAGTGTGTTTTCTTCAGTTGTGGCATGGTGGGCTCCTTTCTACTCGTGGCAAGGGGCTTCTGTCTAATTGTGATATGTGGGTATGCTCCTCTCTAATGGCGATGTTCAGGGGGGTTTATCTTTAGCTGTGGCAGGGTTCTCCTCTTTAGTTGTAGTGGTCTCCTCTTATTTTGATCCATGTGGGAGTTCCACTTTAGTTTTGATGTGCATGGGCACTTTTCTCTAATTGTGATGTGTTGGGCACACCCCTATCTATCTGTGCAAGGGTTATTCACTCTAGTTATGGCAGTGGTGCTCCACTCTAGTTGTGATTTACGGCTGGGGTGGCACCTCTGTAGTTGCAGCGATATGCTCCTTACCATGTAGTTGCAGCGATATGCTCCTTACGCCTGAATGTCAGCTATCTAGTTGTGGCGTGTATTCAACTCTCTGGTTTTGGCAGTTGGGCTTCACTCTAGTGGTGAAGTGCTGTGGTGCTCTTCCCTAGTTGTCCTCTTCCTGGGGTTGTCCTCTCTAGTTGTGGAGTGGGACCTCCTGTCTTGTTGCATTGTGCTGTGCTGCTCCTCTCTAGGTGCAGTTTGCTGGCTCATCTCTATTTGTGGTTTGAGTGGGTAATCTCTAGTATTGGAGTGGATCCTCCTCTCTAGATGTGGTGTGCAAGACCGCTACTCTCTAGGGGCGGAGTACAGGGCCTCCTTTCTACATGCAGTGTCCTGTTTGGCTCCTCTCTTGTTGCAGTGTTGGGCTCCTCCCAAGTTGTGGTGGGGGACTCCAATCGAGTTGCATTGGGGGACTTGTTATTCCTCTCAAGTTGAGGTAGAGCCTTCACTCGAGGTTTTTTTTTTTTTTTTTTTTTGGGGGGGGGTGGCTCCTTTCTAGTAGCAGTGTGCAGGGTTACTTCTGTTTAGTTTTGATGTGTGGGTGGCTAAACTACCTGTGGCACGGGGCTCCTCTCTAGTTCGTGTTGGGGGTCAACACTTAGTTGTGTTGGGTGGGCTCCTCTCTGGTTGTGTTAAGGGAGGTCTTCCCTAGTCGTAGTGTTTGAGGGGCACCTCTAGAGTTGTGGTGGAGCGTTTCTCTCAAATTGTCAAGGGGATTTGCTCTCTGGGAGTGATGTGCACAGGCACTCTTTCCAGGTGCGATATCCGCAAGCCTACTCTCTAATTTTGGCATGCTCCCTCCTCTTTAGTGGTGGCATCTGTGCCTCCTCTTTTGTTTTGGCAGGAGACTTCTGTCTAATTGCATTGTGCTGGAATGCTCCTCTCAAGTGTTAATGTTCAGGGAGCTGCTCTCTATTTGTGGTGGGTGGTCTACTTGCTAGTTTTGACTAGTTTGTTCCTCTCTGACATTTATAGGGGCATCTACTAGACTTGCAGGAGTGGGTTCGTCTCTTTTTGCTGTCAAGGTGACTCTCTAGATGCAATGTTAGAGGTCTCCTTTCTAGCTGTGATAGGGGTGATACTCTCCAGTTTTGGTGGGTGGGTTCCTCTCTCATTGTGGCCATTGGCTTCTCTCTCGTTGTGGCATAGGCCTCCTCTCAAATTCAGGAGGGGTTTTGGGGCTCCTCTCTCATTGCAGGGTGCCTCATCTGGGGGTTCTCTGTGGGTTGGGTGCTCGCTCTGCTTGTTGTTTGGGGGCTTGTAACTGTTTTTCATGGGGTTGCTCCACTCTAGTTGTGACGGGCTTCTCTTGAGTTACTTCAGTGACTTCATCACTGTTTGTGGCACAGGGGCTCCTCTCTAGGTGCAATGTGCCAGAGGGCTCCTCTCTAGATTTGGCAAGGAAATCCTCTCCAGTTTTGTTGGGGGCGGGGGTGGCTCCTAGTTTCATCGATGGGGGCTCCTTCCTTGTGATGACAAAGGACTTCAGTCAAGTTGTGGTGGAGGACCTGGTGTTCCTCTTGAGTTGTGACAGGCGACTTGGGGTTCCTTTAGAGTTGTGGAGGGGCGTACTCTTGAGCTGTGTGGGGCAGCTCCTCTCTAGTAGCAATTAGCAGGCTGGCTCCCGTCTAGTTGTGACGTGTGGTATGCTACTGTATAGGTATGGCATAGGGTTCCACTCTAGTTGCAGTGGGGGTCAGCTGACACCTTTGTTTCTGCTCCCCTCTAGTTGTTGTTTTCAGACTTGTCTACAGTTGTGGTGGGGTGCGGGGTCCTCTTTAGTTGTGGTATGGGGATTCCTCTCTAGATGTGGTAATACACTCCTCTTGGACTGTGGTGAGGGTGCTTCTTCTCTGGTTGTGATGTGAAAGGGCACTTTTTCCAGTTGTGAGTTGAAGAAATACACTCTCTAATTGTAGCAAGGGACATCCTCTTTTGTTGTGGTGTGTTGGTCTCTTCTCTACCCATAGCAGGGGGCTTATGTTTAGCTGTGATGTGTTGGTGTGCTTCTCTCTAGTGGCAATGATCAGCGGGGCTAATGTCTAGTTCCCATGGGGTTCTCTCCTCTAGCTGTGGTGTGGGGCTCCTCTCTTATTACGATATGAGTGAAAGGTCCTCTCTTCTGTGGTGTGCTGCTGGGCTACTCTCTAGATGTGATGTGCAGGCTCCTTTCTAATTATGGTGAGGGTCTCTTTAGTTGCAATATCTGAGGGGAGTCCTCTCTCATCGCAGTGTGCAAAGGCTTCCTTTCTTGTGGTGGGGTAGCTCATCAATATTTGCCGCAGTGTGACTCCACTCTAGGTAAGATGTGTGGGGACATCATCTCGCATTGTGTCCAGTGGCTTTTCTCGAGTGGCAGTGGAGTTCTTTTCTTGAGTTGTGGCAGTGTACTCAGAGCTCCTCCCGAGTTGCAGTATTTCCTCCTCTTAGGTTGTGATGGGGGGCTCTGCAGGGGGCTCTGCTCTTCTTTTGACACTAGGTGTTCCTCACAACTTTTAGCATGGTTACTCTTCTCTACTTGTGAGGGCCTCCTCTCAATTTACTTCAGGGGGCTCCCTCTATTTGCAGCAGAGGAGCTCTTCTCTATGTGTGATGTTTTGGTGAACTCCTGTCTACTTGTGGTGGGGGAAACCTCCTCAGTTTTGGTGGAGGTCTCCTCGGTCATTGTGACCAGTGACTCCTCTCGTGTTGCAGCAAAGAACTCTGTGGTACCTCTATAGTTGCCTTGGCAGAGGTGTTTCTCAATTATTGAAGTATGCAGGAGACTCTATACATATGCAGTGTGCAGACTCCTCTCTCATTCTGGCCTGTGGTCAACAAACTAGCTGTGGCCAGGGGCTCTCTCTAGTTGCACTATACTAGGGGTTTCTCTCTAGTTTGGTGTGGCGGCTCTTTCAAGTTGTTGCAGTCATTACTCTAGTTGCTGTGAGCAAGGTGCTACTCTTTAGTTGAGGTGGGATATCCAATCTAGTTTTATCCAGAAGGCTCCTCTCTAGTTGCAGTGGAGGTCAACACTCTATTTGTGGTGAGTGGTCTAGTCTCTAGTTGTGGTGGGATTCCCCTCTCTAGTTGCATTGGGCAGGGGTTTTCCTCAAAAGTTGCTATGTGAGGTGAGTCTCTTCTCCAGATGTGATGTGTGAGAGCCTCTCTAGTTGTGGTGAGCTGCACTTCTCAAATTGTGCCATGGGTGCTCCTCTCTTGTAATGATGTGTGCCTGGACTCCTCTCTTGTGGTGGTGTGATGCTCCTCTCTAGTTGTGCTGAGGTCTTAGCTCAATTTGCTGTGATAGGTCCTTTTGAGTTGAGGCAGGGAACTCAGAGCTCCTCTCGAGTTCTGGTGGTGCCTCCTCTCGAGTTGCAGCAGGGGGCTCGGGATCCCTTTCAGTTGTGGTGATAAGCTCAGGGTTCCTCTCGAGTTGCACCAGTGGAACTGGGGCCCCTCACAAGTTGAAGCGGATATTCTGTGTTCCTCTCGGTTACAGTACACAACTCGGATTTCCTCTCTAGTTGCCGTGGAAGGCTCCTCTTGAGTTGAGGCAGGAGACTCAGAGCTCCTCTCAAGTTGTAGCAAGAACACCGCATTCCTCTCCAGTTGCAGCACGGACTCAGGGTTCCACTTGAACCAAGGGGACATCTCAGGATTCCTCTCGAGTTGAGCGATATGCAGGATTCCTTTCTAGTTGCAGTGTGGCTTCCTCTCAAGTTACGGTGGGGTCTCCTCTTGAATTGCCTTGGGGTGCCTCATCTCTAGCAGAGATGTGCAGGGTTGTTGCAATATGCGGGTGGCTACTCACTAGTTTTGACATTTGTCTTTTCTCTAGTTGTTTTCAGAGTAAACTCTGTAGTTGTGGTGGGTTCGATTCTCTCTAGTTGTGGTGTGAAAACTCCTCTTTAGTTGTGTCATGAGGTTCATCTCTATTAGCAGCAGAGGGGCTACTCTCTATGTGTGAGGCCTACTGGGCTCTTCTTGAGTTGTGGTGGAGGGGTCCTCTCAAGTTGTGTCCTCTCTCGTTAGGGTGTGGGAGTTTCCACAGGGTATGTCCTCTGTAATTTTGGCAGTAGGGGTTCCTTACTAATATTAGTGGGGCTGCTTCTCTCTAGTTGTGAGGGATTCCACTCAACTTACTTCAGGGAGCTCATCTGTATGTGTGGCAGAGGGGCTTCTCTCTAGGTGTGATATTCTGGGTGTCCACTCTGATAGTGCCAGGGGAATCCACTTCACTAATGGCCAGGGGGTTCCTATGCATTTTGCAAGGGTTTCCTGCCTTGTTACAGCACAGGGCTCTAATAGAATTGCAGCGGGGAACTCAGGGTCCCATTTGAGTTGCAGCAGGTGACTCAGGGTTCCTTTAGAGTTGTGCTGGAGCCTCCTCTCTAGCTGCAGTGGGAGAGACCCTCTCTAGTAGTGATGTGCAGGCTGGATACTGTCTAGCGGGAATATGTGGGATGCTACTGCCTAGCTGTAGCATGGGGCTCCACTCTAGTTGCAGTGGGCTTCCACCCTTCATTTGTGGTGGGTCAGCTCCTCTCTAGTTTTCGTTTGCAGACTCCTTTCTAGTTGTGGTGGGGCAGGAGGCTCCTCTCTAGTTGTGGTAGTGTGCTCTTCTCAAATTGTGGTGGGGGTGACTCCTCTCCGGTGTGATGGGAAAGGGCACCTTTTCTAGTTGTGATGTGCAGGAGGCTACTCTCAAGTTGTGGCAGTGGGAGTTCTCTTTCATTGTAGCATGGTGGGCTCCTCTCTACTTGTGGCAGGGGTCTTCTGTCTAATTGGGATGTTTGGGTATGCTCCTCTCTAATGGTGATGTTCAGGGGGCTTATATCTAACTGAAGCAGGGGTAGCCTCTCTAGTTGCGGTGTGGGCCTCCTCTTTCGTTATGATCTGTGTGGGAGTTCCACTCTAGTTTTGATGTGCATAGGCACTTTTCTCTAATTGTGATGTGTGTGGCAGGCTCCTATCTACCTGTGGCAGGGGTGTCCACTCCAGTTGTGTCAGTGGTTCTAGATTCTAGATGCCATGTATTGGGGGGCACCTCTAGTGTCAGCAGTTTGCTCCTCAATAGTTGCACTTGAGGATCACCTATGTAGTTGTGGCATGTATTCAACTCTCTACTTTGGCGGTTGTGCTTCTCTCTAGTTGTGATGTGCCAGGGTGCTCCTCCCTAGATGTGCTGTGCCTGGGGGAGTCCTCTCTATTTGCGGAGTTGTAACTCCTGTCTTGTTGCTTTATGCTGTGTGTCTCTTCTCTGGGTGAAGTTTGCTGGCTCACCTCTATTTGTGGTTTGATGGACTACTCTCTAGTAGTGGTGGGGAGCCTCCTCTCAAGATGTGGTGTGCAAATTTGCTCCTCTCTAGTTGCAGGGTCTGGGTCCTCCTTTCCACATGTGGTGTCTGGGTGGGCTCCTCTCTTGTTGCAGTGTGTGGGCTCCTCTCTAGCTGTGGTGGGGGACTCCACTGGAGTTGCATCAGGGGCCTTGGTGTTCCTCTCAAGGTGAGGTGGGGCCTCCACTCTAGTGGTGGTGGGGTGGCCCTATGAAGTAGCAATGTGCAGGGTGGTTTCTGTTTAGTTGCAATGTGTAGGTGGCTAGACTACCTGCAGCATGAGGATCCTCTCTAGTTGGTGTCGGATGTCAACTCAGTTATGTCAGGTGGGCTCCTCTCTCGTTGTGGTGTGGAGATTCCTCTCTAGTTGTGGAAGGTTGACCCTTTCTAGTTGTGGCAGTGGGCTCTAAGTTTGTTGCAGGGTGCATGGGGTTCTCCACTTGTGGCTGTGGCTCCTTTCTAGCTTTAGCAAGAGGCATCTCTCAAGTTGCTGTTGGGGGCACCTCTCGAGATTTTGTGCGGGGCTCATCTGTAATTATGGTGGGGCCTCCTCTCTAGCTGTGGTGTGGGGCCCCCTTTTGTGGTGTGCTGGTGATCTCTTCTTAAGTTTCAGTGGGTGGCTGTCTGATGCCGAGGCTTTTCCTCAATAGTTGCGGTGTGTATGTGGCTCTTCTCCACATGAGGAATACAGGCTCTTCTGGAGTTGTGGCCGAAGACTTGTGTATTGTTGTGCTGGCAGGCTCCTCTCTAAGTGAATTTCCAGGGGCTCCTGTCTAGTTGTGGGGTGCTTCTCTCTAGTTGTGATGTTCGAGCTCCTCTCTAGTGGTGGCAGGGTGCAACTTTCTTATTGTGGCAAAGGACTCCAAGCCAGTTGTATTCACAGTGCTCTCGAGTTGTTGTGGGGGGCCTCTTTGTACTTGCGGTGATGGACTCCTCTCTATTTGTCTCAGGAAGCACATATCAATTTGCTGTGGGGGCTCAGGCTCCTCTAAAAGGAGGCAGTGAATCCTGTTGAGATAAAGCAGGTGGCTCCCCTCAAGTTTCGGTGGCGGGCCCCTCTTTAGTTGTGGTTGGGGACTCCTCTCTACCTGTGGCATGGGGGTTTCTTTCTAGTTGCAGTATTCTGGTGAGCTCCTCTAAAGTATCACTGGGGGCTCCACTCTAGTTGTGGGGGGGACTTTCTCCAGCTGTGATGTGGCTGCTCTTTTGTAGTTGTGGTGTGCTGGTGGGCTACTCTCTAGTTCTGGTGTGTGGGCTCCTTTATAGTTATGGTGTGGGTCGTGTTAGTTGCAATATCTGAGGGGAGTCCTCTCTCATTGCAATGTGCAGGGGCACATTTTTTCTTGTTGTGGTTGAAGGGCTCATCTATAATTGCCACAGAGTGACTCATCTCTAGGTATTATATCTGGGCACATCCTCTCGTATTGTGGTCTGCGACTTCTCTCAAGTATCAGCAACATCCTTCTCTTGAGTTGTGACAGTGGGCTTGTGGCTCCTCTCGAGTTTCAGTTGTCACTTCTCTTATATTCTGATGGGTGGCTGTGCAGGGTGGTCCTCTCTTCTTTTGGCACTAGGTTTTCCTCACAAATTTGTGTGTGCTTGCTCCTCTCTATTTGTGAGGGCCTCCTCTCAAGTTACTTTGGGGGGGGGGGGTTCATCTCTATCGTCGGCAGAGGCATTCCTATGTGTGATGTCTTGGTGGACTTCTCTCTACTTGTGGTGAGGGAAACTTCCCCAGTTTTTGTGGGGGCATCCTCTGTCATTGGGGCCAGTGGCTCCTCTGATGTTTCAGCAAAGGACTTGGTGGTCTCTCTCTAGCTGCCTTGGGCAGTGGTGTTTCTCAATCATTGTGATATGAGTGGGACTCTTCTCCAGATGTGGTGTGCAGGCTCCTCTCTACATGTGGTGAGCTGCACTTGTCTAATTGTTCCATGGGAGCTCCTCTCTAGATGTGATATCTGGAGGGCTCCTCTCTCATTGAGGATGGTGGCTTTTCTCAAGTTGCATTGTAGGGCTCCTCTAGAGTTTCTGCAGGGTACTCAGGTCTCCTTTTGAGTTGCAGGTGTGCCTCCTCTCAGGTTTGTCATATGGGGGACTCCATAGTGAGGGGGTCTTCTCTACTTTTAGCACTAGGGGTTCCTCACTAACTTTGGTGGGGTTGACCCTCTCTATTGTGATAGGTGGTCAAGTCTCTAGTTGGGTTGTGGGGACACCTGGATAGTTGCATTGGGTGGGGCTTTTCCTCAACAGTTATGGGGTGTGTGGGGCTCTTCTCCACCTGAGAAATGCAGTCTCCTCTGGAGTTGTGGCAGGAGGCTTGTGTGCTGTTGTGCCAGTGGGCTCTTCTCAAAGTTGAATTCCAGTGGTTCCTGTCTAGTTGTGTGGGTCTTCTCTCTAGTTTTGATGTGCAGGC
Organism: Bos grunniens; assembly: GCF_055505025.1. Lineage (NCBI taxonomy): Eukaryota > Metazoa > Chordata > Mammalia > Artiodactyla > Bovidae > Bos > Bos grunniens. The sequence goes on along the minus strand of NC_141191.1, from coordinate 1,565,391 downwards.
TCCTCTGTAGTTGTGGCAGGGCACTCCAAGCTAGTTGTGGTGTTCACAGGGCTCTTGCATTGTGGTAGTTGTATCTCTGTACTTGTGGTGGTTAGCTCCTCTCTAATTGTCTCAGTCTCACATAACAATGTGTTGTGGGGCCTCCGGGCTCCTCTAAAATTAGGCAGCAGATCCTGTTGAGATGAAGCAGGTGGCTCCTCTCGAGTTTCAGTGGTGGGCTGTTCTCTAGTTGTGGTTGGCAACTCCTCTCTACCTGTTTCTTGGGGGTTTCTTTATAGTTGCGGTGTTCTGGTGAGCTCCTCTTGAGTATCAGTGAGGTCTCCTCTTTAGTTGTGGTGGGGGAATATCTCTAGCTGCAGTGTGGCTGCTCCTTTCTAGTTCTGGTGTGCTGGTGGGCTGCTCTATAGTTGTGGTGTGCTGGGTCCTTTCTAGTTATGGTGAGGGGCTCTTTAGTTGCAATATCTTCAGTGAGTCCTCTCTCATTGCAGTGTTCAGGGGACTCCTTTCTTTTTTGGTGGGGGGGTCTCATCTATATTTGCTGCAGAGTGACTCCTTCTAGGTATGCTGTCTGGGGCATCCTCTACCATTGTGCCCGGTGGCTTCTCTTGAGTAGCAGTGGAGTCCTCCTCTTGATTGTGGCAGTGGACTTGGGGCTCCTTGACTTGCACTGGGGCCTCCTCTTAGGTTGTGATGGAGGGCTCTTCAGGGGGGTTCTCTCTTCTTTGGGAACTACGTGTTCCTCAAAATTGTAGCATGATTGGTCCTCTCTACTTGTGAGGTGGGGAGTCCTTTCTAGTTTTGGCACTGGATTCGCCTCACTAGATTTTTGCAGGAGTCCTCCTCCATAATTGTGAGAGATCCTCTCAAGTTATTTCAGTGTGCTCATCTCTATTCATGGCACAGTGGCTCCTTTTTAGGTATGATGTCCTGGGGCCTCCTCTCTAGTTGTGGTGAAGGGATCCTCTCCAGCTGTGGTGGGGGAGTGTCACTGATTTGTTGCTGGGGGCTCCCCTCATGATGTGGAATATGTCTCCTCTTGAATTAGGGTGGATGCTCACAGCTCTCTTGAGTTTCTTTGGGGACATTGGGAATCCTCTCAAGTTGCATCAGGGGGTTTGGGACTTGTCTCCAGTTGCGTTCTGGAACACGGGGTTCCTCTTGAGTTGCTGCAGGGGAGTCGGGCCTCCTCTCAAATTGTGGCTGGGAACTCGGGTTTTCTTTCTAGTTGTAGTGGGAAGCTCAGGGTTCCTCTTGAGTTGAAATAGTGGTTTGGGGCTCCACTTGAGTTTCATGTGGGAATGTAGGGTTCCTCTCGAGTAGTGGCAGGAGACTCAGGGTTCCTGTCAAGTTGCAGCAGGTGACTCAGAGCTCCTCTAGGGTTGTGGTGGGATCTCAGGGTTCCTCTCAAGTTGTAGCGTGGGACACAGGGTTTCACTCAAGCCCTGGTGGGGAACTCGGGTTTTCTCTTGAGTTGGGGGGAGTGTTCAGGGTTCATCTTGAGTTGCCATGGGGCATCCTGTCAACTTCTCTTGGGGCATTTCATCTCTTGCAGGGATGTGCAAGGTGGGTTCTGTCTTGTTGCAATGTGTGGGTTTTGGCATGGGTCTTTACTCTAGAAATGGTCGGGGTCAACTCTGTAGTTGTGTATTCAATTCTCTGTAGTTGTGGTGTGCAAGCTCCTGTCTTGTGGTGGTGTGAGGTTCATCTCTATTAGCAGCAGAGGGTCTCCTCTCTATGTGTGATGTCCAGCATTCTCCTCTCGAGTTGTGGTGGAGGGCTCCTCTGGATTTATGGGGCTGTGTCCTCTCTGGTTTGGGAATGGGTGGCTGCACTGTGGAGGTTCTCTCTACCTTTGGCACTAAGAGTTCCTCAGAAATTTTGGTGGAGTTTACCTTCTCTAGTTGTGATGGGTGATCTATCTCTAGTTGTGGTGAGTGACCTCATCTCTAGTTACGTAGGGAGGGGCTTTTCCTCAATAGTTGCAGTGTATGGGGCTGTTTTCCACACGAGGAATGCAGGCTCCTCTGGAGCTATGGCTGGAGGCTTGCCTATTGTTGTGCCAGCAGGCTCGTCTCAGAGTCGATTTCCCGGAGCTCCTGTCTAGTTGTCAGGGGCTTCTCTCTAGTTTTGATGTGCAGGCTCCACTCTAGTTGTGGCAGGGTGCTGGTTTCTTGTTGTGGCAGGATACTCCAAGCTACTTGGGATGTTCAAGGGCTCTCTAGTTGTGGTAGGCACAACTATGTAATTGCACTGGTGTGCTCCTCTGTGTTTTTCTCAGGCAGAACATATCAATTTGATGTAGGGGCTCAGGGCTCCTCTAAAAGGAGGGAGTGGATCCTGTTGAGATGAAGCAGGGAGCTCCTCTCGAGTCTTGGTGGGGGGTTCCTCTCTAGTTGTGGTCAGGGACTCCTCTCCACCTGTGACACATGTGTTTCTTTCTAGTTGCGGTGTGCTGGTGAGCTCATCTCAAGCATCAATGGTGGTTCCTCTCTAGTTGTGGTGGGGGATTATCTCTAGCTGTTGTGTGGCTTCTCTTTTCTAGTTATATGTTGGTGGGCTAATCTCTAGTTGTGATATGCAGGCTCCTTTCTAATTATGGTGAGGGACACTTTAGTTGCAGTATCTGAGAGGGGTCCTCTCTCATTGTAATCTGCAAGGGCCTCCTTTCTTGTGGTGGGAAGCTCTTCTATATTTGTCACAGAGTGACTCCTCTCTAGGTGTGATATCTGGGGGGCATCCTCTCTCATTGTGGCCACTGGCTTCTCTCGAGTAGTGGCAGAGTCCTCCTCTTGAGTTGTGGCATGGACTTGGAGCTCCTCTCGAGTTATAGTGGTCCCTCCTCTTAGGTTGTGATGGGGACCTCTGCAGGGGCCTCTGCTCTTCTTTGGCAGTAGGTGTTCCTCGCAAATTTTAGCGTGGTTGCTCCTCTCTACTTGTGAGGACCTCCTCTTGAGTTGCTTCACAGAGGTCTTCTCTGTTTGCGGCCGAGGTTTCCTCTCTATGTTTGATGTTTTGGTGGTCTCCTGTCTATTTGTGGTGGGGGAAGCTTCTCCAGTTTTGGTGGGTTCTCCTCTGTCATTGTGGCCAGTGGCTCCTGTTGTGTTCCAGTAAAGGACTCGGTGGTTCCTCTCTAGTTGCGTTTGGCATTGGTGTTCCTCAGTCATTGCAGTATGCAGAGGACTCTTCTCCAGATGCTGTGTGCAGGCTCGTCTCTCACTGAGGCTCATTGTCAACACACTATTCAAGACCAGGGCCTCTCTCTACTTGCACTGCACTTGGGTTTCTCTCTAGTTGTGGTGTGGTAGCTCCTTTGAGTTGTTGTAGTTGTTACTGTAGTTTCAGTGTGCAAGGGGCTACTCTCTTGTGGTGGTGGGCTTTCCAATCGAGTTTAATCGAGAAGGCTCCTGTCTAGTTGCACTGTGGGTCACTTCTCTAGATGTGGTGGGGTCTCCTCTCTAGTTGCATTGGTCAGGGGTTTTCCTCCATAGTTGGGATGTGCTGGGGCGGGGAGTGGATCTTCTCCAGATGTGGTGTGTGGGTTCCTCTCTAGTTGTGGCAAGCTGTACTTCCCTAATTGTGCTGTGGGTGTCTCCTCTCTTGTAGAGATGTGTGCCTGGGCTCCTCTCTTGTGGTGGTGGAGTAGTGCTCCTGTCTAATTGTGTTGAGATCTTATCTCAATTTGCTGTGATAGCTTCTCTTGAGATGAGGCAGGGGACTCAGGGCTCCTCTTGATTTCTGGTGTTTCCTCCTTTCGAGTTGCAGCTAGGGGCTCAGGGTCCTTTGAGTTGTGCCAGAGCATTCAGGGCTTCTCATGAGTTACTTCAGTGGACTCATTTCTATTTGTGGTAGAGTGACTCCTTGTTAGGTGCAATGTCCTGGGGGCTCCTCTCTAGATGTGATGATGGGATTCTCTCCAGCTGTGCCAGGGGAGTGCCTTTTTTGTTGCCAGGTGCTCTCCTCATGATGCAGAATAGGGTTCCTCTTCAACTGAGGCAGATTCTCATGGTTCCTCTTTAGTTGTGTTGACAGTCTCGGGAATCCTCTCAAGTTACATCACAGGGCTTGGGTTTCATCTCGAGTTGCAACAGGGAACTCAGGGTTCCTCTCGAGTTGCATCAGGGGAATTGGGCCTCCTCTCAGGCTGAGGCAGGGAACCTGGGGTTCCTCTCGAGTTGCAGTGGGAATTCAGTGTTCCTCTCGAGTACATTGTGAAACTTGGAGATCTTCTGGAGTTGCCATAGAATGCTCCTCTTGAGTTGAGCTAGGGGACTCAGAGACTCTCTAAAGTTGTGGCAGGAACGTGGATTTTCTCTCGTTTCAGTGCTGGACCCAGGGTTACACTAGAGCCATGGTTGGGAAAACAGTGTGCCTATAGAATTGCAGTGCAGCTTCCTATGGAGTTGTCTAGGGGTGACTTGTCTCTGTCAGAGATGTGCAGGATGGCCCCTGTCTTGTGTCAATGTGTGGGTGGCTACTTACTAGTTCTAGCATGGATTTTTTTCTCTAGTTGTGATTGGGGTCAACTCTGTACTTGTGGTGGGATCAATTTTCTCTAGTTGTGGTATACAAGAGTCTCTATAGTTGTGGTGTGACATTCATCTCTATTAGCAGTAGAGGGGCTCCTCTCTATGTGTGATATCCAGCGGGCTCCTCTCAAGTTGTGGTGGAGGGCTCCTCTCGAGGTGTAGGGCTGTGTCCTCTCTGCTTGGGGTGTGGGTGGCTCCACAGGGAAGGTCGTCTCTACTTTTGGCGTTAGGCGTTCCTCACTAATATTAATGGGGTTGCTTCTCTATATTTTTGAGGGATTCCAATAGACTTACTTCAGGGAGCTTGTCCCTATTTGCAGCAGAGGGTCTTCTCTCTAGGTGTTATGTCTTGGGTGACTCCACTATTTGTGCCAGGGTAATCTGCTTCAGTTTTGGCAGAGGGGCTCCTCTGTCACTGTGGCCAGGAGCTCCTTTCCTGTTTCAGCATAGGGCTTTTTTGAATTGCAGTGGGAACTCGGGGTTCCCCTTGAGTTGCAGCAGGTTATTCAGGGTTTCTTTAGAGTTGCTGTGGAGCCTCCTCTCATACTGCAGTGGGGGTAGATCCTCTCTAGAAGAGAAGTGCAGGCTGGCTTCACTCTAGTTGCTACATGGGAGTCCACACTAGTTGCAGTGTGGGTCCATTCTTTATTTGTGGTGGGGTGGCTCCTCTCTAAATCTTGATTGCAGACTCCTCTCTAGTTGTGGTGGGAGGAATTCTCTTTAGTTGTGGTGGTTGGGCTCCTCTGTAATTGCAGTAGAGTGCTCTTCTCAAAGTTGTGCTGGGGGTGGCTCCTCTCTGGTTGTGAAGTGAAGGGATGCTTTTTCTAGTTACAATAGCAGGCGGCTACTGTCTAGTTGTGGCCATGGGAGTCCTCTTTAGTTGTGGCATGGTTGGCTCCAGTCTACTCATCGCAGGGGCCTTCTGTCTAATTGTGATGTGTGGATGTGCTACTCTCTAATGATGATGTTCAGGGGGGTTTATCTCTAGTTGTGGAAGAGGTCGCCTTTCTAGTTCCAGTGTTGCCCTCCTCTATTGTAATGATCCGTGTGGGAGTTGCACTCTAGTTGTGATGTGCATGGGCACTTTTCTCTAATTGTGATGTGTGGGGAGGGCTTGTATCTACCTGTGGCAGGGGTGTCCATTTAGTTGTGGTGGTGGTGCTCCACTCTAATTGTGATATATGGGGGAAGATGGAACCTCTCTATTTTTTTGCAGTTTGCTCCTCACTAGTTGTGCCTGAGGGTCAACTACCTAGTTGTGGTGTGTATTCAACTCTCTAGTTTTGATGGTTGGACTTCTCTCTAGTTGTGATGTGCCAGGATGGTCCTCCCTAGGTTTGCTGTGCCTGGGGAAGTCCTCTTTAGTTGTGGAGTGGGAACTCCTGTCTTGTTGCATTGTGCTGTGCAGCCCTTCTCCAGGTTCAATTTTCTGGCTCATTTCTATTTGTAGTTTGAAGCGCTACTCTGTAGTTGTGGTGTAGAACTGTGGTATGCGAGATTGCTCCTCTCTAGTTACATGGTGTGGGGCCTCCTTTCTACATGCAGTGTTTGGGTGGGCCCCTCTCTAGTTTTAGTGGTAGACTTGTGTTCCTCTTGAGTTGTGGTGGAGCCTCCATTCGAGCTGTGGTGGGGTGGAGCCTCTCTAGTAGCATTGTGCTGGGTTGCTTCTGTTTAGTTTCGGTGTGTGGGTGGCTACACAACATGTGGCATAGGGCTCCTCTCTAGTTGGTGTGGGGGTCAGCTCTTAGTTGTGTCAGGTGGGCTCCTCTCCAGTTACGGTGTGCAGGCTCCTCTTGTGGTGTGTGGTGGGCACCTCTAGAGTTGCAGTGGATTTTTCCTTTCTGATTATGGTGGGGGTTTCCTCTCTGGTAGTGATATGTACAGGTACTCTTTTGAGATATGCGCGAGCCTACTCTCTAATTTTGGCATGGCCACTCCTCTTTAGTTATGGTGTGGGGGCCTCCTCTCTAGTTGAGGAAGGAGCCTTCTGTCTAATTGTGATGTGCGGGAATGCTCCTCTCAAGTGTCAATGTTCAGGGGGCTGCTCTCTAGTTGCAGCATGGAGTCTACTGTCTAGCTGTGGCAAGGATGTGCCTCTCTGATGGTGATAGGGGAATCTACTCAACTTGCAGGAGCCGTTCATCTCTATTTGAGGTGGAGGGGACCCTTTCTAGGTGTAATGCCCAGGATCACCTCTCTAGTTGTGGTTTGGGGACATTCCAGTTTTGCTGGATGAGCTCCTCTGTTGTATGGCCATGGGCTTCTCTTGAGTTGTGGCATAGGCCTCCTCTCAAGTTCAGAAGGGGCATCTCTCTAGTTGTGGTGGTGCCACCTCTGGGGGTTTTCTGTGGGGAGGGTGGTCTCTCTACTTGTGGCACTGGGGGCTCCTCACTAGTGTTCAGGTTATTGCTGCACTGTAGTTGTGAGGGGCTCATCTTGATTTACATCTGGGGCCTCGTCTCTATTTGCGGCAGAGGGGCTCCTTTCTAGGTGCAATGTGCCAGAGGGCTCCTCTCTAGTTCTGACCAGGGAATCCTCTCCAGTTTTGATGGGAACTCCTCTGTCTTTGTCACAGAGGGCTCCTTCCTTGTGACAGCATTGTGCTCCTGTCAAGATGCATTGGGTGACCTGGGGATCAAGTTGAGTTTCCACAGGTGTCTTGGTGTTCCTTTATAGTTGTGGTGGGGCCTCCTCTTGAGCTGAATGGTGCAGCTCCTCTCTAGGAGTGATTAGCAGGCTGGCTCCTGTGTACTTGTGATGTGCAGTGGGCTGCTGTATTGTTAAGGTGTGATCCACTCTAATTGCAGTGGGGTTAGATGGCTATTTTTCTTTTTCCTGCTCCTCTGTTGTTGTGGTTTTCAGACTCCTCTCTAGTTGTGGGGGGCACTCTTTTTTAGTTGTGGTATGGGGGTTCCTCTCTAGTTGTTGTAGAATACTCCTCTCGAACTGTGGTTGGGGTGGTTTCTCTCTGCTTGTCATGTAAAAGGGTGCATTTTCCAGTAATGAAGTGAAGGAGAACACTCTCTAACTGTGGCAGGGAGCATCCTCATTAGTTGTGGCATGTTGGGCTCCTCTCTACTCATTGCAGGGGGTTTATATTTAATTGTGATATATGGGTGTGCTCAGCTCTAGTGGTGATGTTCAGCAAGGTTAATGTCTATTCGTAGTAGAGTTCTCCCCTCAAGTTGCGGTGTTTGGCTCTGCTCTTATTCCAATCCAATTGGGAGCTCCTCTGTATTTTGGGGGACCTGTTCCCTAGTTGTTGTTTGCAGGTTCGTCTTTAGTTATGAACGGGTGCTCCTTTCCAGTTGTGGCAGGGGGCTCTAAGCTTGTTACAGGGCGCATGGTGCTCTTAATTCATGGCTGGGGCTCTTCTCTAGTTGTAGTAGGAGGCGCCTCTTGAGTTGCTGCATGGGGCATCTCTCGAGTTTCATTGTGGGGCTCTTCTAGAGTTGCTGCAAGTACTTGGGCCTCCTCTTGAGTTGCTGTTGTGCCTGCTATTGCGTTTGTCATGGGGGGGCTCCATGGTGATGGGTCTTCTCTACTTGTAGCACTAGAGTTTCCTTACTAATTTTGGGGTTGAACTTCTCTCTTTGTGATGGGTGGTCATCTCTAGTTGTGGTGAGGAAGTTCCTCTCTAGTTGCATTGGCAGGGCTTTTCCTCAATAGTTGCAGTTTGTATGGGGCTCTCCTACACATGAGGAATGCAGGCTCCTCTGGAGTTGTGGTGGGAGGCTTTGTGTATTGTTGTGCCAGCAGGCTCCTCTCTAAGTCAAATTCCAGGGGCTCCTGTCTAGTTGTGGGGGACTTCTCTCTAGTTGTGATGTGCAGGCTACACTCTAGTTGTGGCAGAGTGCAAGTTTCTTGTGGTGACAGGGACCCCATGCTAGTTTCTGTCTTCATGGGAATCTCCAGTTTTGTTGTGGGTATCTCTGTACTTGAGGTGGTGGCCTCCTCTCTATTTATGTCAGGAGGCACATATCAATTTACTGTGGGGATTTGGGTTCCTATAAAAAGAGACAACAGATCCTGTTGAGATGAAACAGGGGGCTCCTCTTGAATTTCAGTGGGGGTCTCTAGTTGTGGTTGAGGACTCCTCTCTACATGTGGCATGGGTGTTTCTTTCTAGTTGCAGTGTGCTGGTGAGCTCCTCTTCAGTATCAGTGGGGGCTCCTCTCTAGCTGTCATGGGAAATTATCTCTGACTGTTGTGTGGCTGCTCCTTTCCAGTTGTGGTTTGCTAGTGGGTTACTCTTTAGTTACAGTGTGTGGTCTCTTTTCTAGTTATGGTGAGGGGCTCTTTAGTTGCAATATCTATGGGGAGTTATCTCTCATTGCAATGTGCAGGGGCCTCCTTTCTTGTTGTGGTGGTGGGGCTCATCTTAATTTCCCACAGAGTGACTTCTCTCTATGCATAATGTCTGGGGGCCTCCTCTCACACTGTGGCTGGTGGCTTCTCTTAAGAAGCGGTGGTGTCCTCTGCTTGACTTGGGCACTAGCTTCAGGGCTCCTCTTGAGTTGCAGTGGATCCTCCTCTAAGGTTGTGATGAGGGGATCTGAAGGGGGTCTTCTCTTCTTTTGGCACTGGATGTTCCTACAGGTTTTAGCATGGTTGTTCCTCTCTACTTGTGAGGGCCTCCTCTCAATTTACTTCAGGAGGCATGTCTCCGTGTGCAGCAGAAGTGCTCCTTTCTGTGTGTGATATCTTGTGGACTCCTCTCTGCTTGTGATGGGGGACACCTCTCCAGTTTTGGTGGGGGGCTCCTCAGTCATTCAGGCCATTGGCTTCTCTCGTGTTGCAGCAGAGGACTTGGTGGTTCCTCTCTAGTTGCATTAGGCAATGGTGTTCCTTAGTCATTGTGGTTTGTGGGGAACTCTTTTCCAGATGCAGCCTGAAAGCTCCTCCCATGCTGTGGCATGTGGTCAACACACTAGTTGTGGCCAGGGGCTCTCATCAGTTGCACTGTACTAGGGATTTCTAGTACTAGTTGTACTAGTTGTGGTGTGGTAGTTCCTTCGAGTTGCTGCAGTTGTTACCCTATATGCCGAGGGCAAGGGCCTACTCTGTAGTTGTGGTGGGGTTTACCATCTTGTTTTATCCAGAAGGCTCTACTCTATTTCCAGGGTGGGGCGGGGGTCAACACTCTTGTTGTGGTGGGTGGTCAAGTCTCTAGTGATGGTGATGGTCTCCTTTCTAGTTCCATTGTGCAGGGGATTTCCTCAATAGTTGCAATGTGCAGTGAGGCTCTTCTCCATGTGTGGTGTGTGGGATCCGCTCTAGTTGTGGCGAGGTGAACTTCTCTAATTGTGCTGTGAGTGCTCCTCTCTTGTATTGATGTGTGCCTGAGCTCCTCTCTTGTTGTGGCATGGTGCTACTCTTTAGTTGTGCTGAGGTCTTATTCTCAATTTACTGTGAGAGAGCCTCTTGAGTTGAGGAAGGGCACTCAGAACTCCACTTGAGTTCTAGTGGTGCCACCTCTCGAGTTGCAACAGGGTGCATGGGTATCTTTTGAGTTGTGGCAGGGAACTCGGGCTTTTTGTCGAGTTCCAGCAGTGGACTCGGGGCTTCTCTCGATTTGCGGTGGGTACTCAGTGTTCCTTTCATGTACAGTGCAGAACTAGGAGTTCCTCTTGAATTGCCACGGAAGGCTCCTTTTCAGGTGAGACAGGAGACACAAAGGTTCTCTTGAGTTGCAGTGATAACGCCTCTTGTGTTTTGGTGCGTGGTCTCTGTGAGGTGGGGCATCATCTCTAATTTTGGCACTGGGCAATCCTCACTAGTTTTCCTTGGGACTGCTCCTTTATAATTTTGAGGATATTCTCTCAAGCTACTTCAGTGGGTTCATCTCTATTTGTGGCAGAGTGGCTCCTTTTAAGGTGTGATGTCCTGGGGGCACCTCTCTAGTTGTGGTGAGGGCATCATCTCCAGCTCTGGCAGGGGAGTACCTCTATCTTTGTTGCTGGGGGTTCTCAATGTGATGTGGAATAGGGCTCCTCTTGAATTTAGGGGGATTCTCATGGTTCCTCTCAAGTTGCAACAGGGAGTTCAGCCTCCTATGGAGTTGCAGCAGGGAACTCGGGGTTCCTCTGGAGTTGCAGCAGGAGACTCAGATCTCCTCCCGAGTCACAGCGTGAACTCAGTGTTCTTGTGTTGCACTGCAAGATTCAGGGTTCCACACAAGCCGTACTGGGGAACTTGGTGTTCCTCTTGAGTTGGGGGCATACTAAGAGTTTCTCTTGACTTGCAGTGGGGCCTCCTCTCAGGTTGCCTTGGGCCGACTCATCTCTAGCAGGGATGTTCAGGGGGGTCTCATGACTTGTTGCAATGTTGGTTCACTGATCACTAGTTTTGGCCTGGGTCTTCTCTGTCGTTGTGGTCGGGGTCAACTCTGTAGTTGTGGTGGTTTCAATTTCTTCTAGTTGTGGTGTGCAAGCTCCTCTCTCTTTGTAGTATGAGGTTCATCTCTATTAGCAGCAGAGGGGTTTGTCTCTCTCTGTGATGTCCAGTGGACTCCTATTGAGTTGCAGAGCTGTGTCCTTTCTGGTTGGAGTGTGGGTGCCTCCACGGGGGAGGTCCTTTCTACTTTTGGTGCTAGGGGTTCCTCACTAACATTAGTGGGATTGCTGCTGTCTAGTCGTGAGGGATTCCACTCGACTTACTTCATGGAGCTCGTCTCTATTTGGGGCAGAAGGGTCTTCTCTCTAAGTTCTGTGGGACTCCACTCTAGTTTTACTGAGGGAATCCATTTCGGTTTTGGCAGGGGATCCCCTATGTAATTTTGACCAGTGGCTCATTTTCTTGTTACAGCTGAGTGCTTCTGTCAAATTGCAGCAGAGAACTCCTGGTGCCTCTTGAGTTACCACAGGTGAGTCGGGCTTCCTTGAGAGTTGTGGTGGATCCTCCAGTAGAGCTTCAGTGGGCCAGATCCTCTCTAGCCACAATGTGCAGGCTGGTCCCTATCCAGTTGCAATGTTCAGGAGGCTACTGTCTAATTGTGGCATGGGGCTTTAGTTGCAGTGGGGGTGCACTCTTTATTTGTGGTGGGTTGGCTCCTCTCTAGTTGTCGTTTGCAGACTCCTCTCTAGTTGTGGCAGGGGAGGCTTCTGTTTAGTTGTGGTAGCTGGGCTCCTCTCTAGTTGCAGTAGAGTGCTCTTCTCAAATTGTGATGGGGGTGGCTCCTCTCTGATTGTGATGTGAAGAGGCCCTTTTTCTTATTGTGATTTGCAGGAGGCTACCTATAATTGTGGCAGAAAGAGTCATTTTTAGTTGCAGCATGGTGGGCTTCTCTCTACTCATGGCAGGGGGCTTCTGTCTAATTGTGATGTGTGGGTATGCTCCTCTCTAATGCCAATGTTCATGGGGGCTTATCTCTAATGATGGCATGGGTCTCCTCTCTAATTGCAGTTCTGGCCTCCTCTTTTGTTATGATCCATGTGGGAGCTCTGCTCTAGTTTTGATGTGCATGGGCACTTTTCTCTAATTGTGATGTGTGAGGCTGGCTCCTATCTACCTGTGGCAGGGGTGTCCAGTTGTGGCAGTGGTTCTACACTCTAGATGTGATATATAGGATGGGGGCTCTTCTCTACTTGCAGCGTTGTGCTCTTCACTAATTGCACCTGGGGATCAACTATCTAGCTGGCATGTATTCAGCTCTCTGGTTTTGGTGGTTGGGCTCAAAGTAGTGATGTGTCGGGGTGCACCTCCCTAGTTGTGCTGTGCCTGGGGAAGTCCTCTCTAGTTGTGGAGTGGGAACTCCTGTCTTGTTGTGTAATGCTGTGAGGCTCCTTGGTGCAGTTTGCTTGCTCATTTCTATTGCGGCTTGAGGGGCAATTCTTTAGTAGTATTTGAAGCCTCCTCTCTAGATGTGATATATGAGACTGCTCCTCTCCAGGGGCAGGGTGCAGGGCCTCCTTTCTTCATGCAGTGTCTGGGTGGGCTCCTCTCTAGTTGCAGTGTGTGGGCTCCTCTCTAGTTGTGGTGAGGGACTCCTTTTGAATTGTGTCATGGGACTTGGTGTTCCCCTCAAGTTGAGGTGGTGCCTCCACTCGAGTTGTGGTGGGGTGGCTCCTCTCTAGTAGCAATGTGCAGGGTGGCTTCCGTTTAGCAGTGTGTTGGTGGCTAAACTATCTGTGGTGTGGGGTTCATCTCTAGTTGGTGTGAGGGGTTAATTCTTAGTTGTGTCGGTGGTCTCCTCTCTAGTTGTGTTGTGCAGTCTCTTCTCGAGTTGTGTTAGTGAGGCTTTTCTCTAGTTATGGTGTGCAGAAGTCACCTCTAGAGTTGGAGTCGAATGTTCCTTTAAATATGGAGAGGATTTACTCTCTGGTAGCAATGTGCACAGGCACTCTTTCCAGGTGCGATATCCATGAGCCTACTCTCTAATTATCACATGGCCCCTCCTCTTTAGTTTTGGCATGGGAGCCTCCTCTCTAGTTTTGAAAGGAGGCTTCTGTCTAATTGTGATGTGCCAGAATGCTCCTCTCAATTGTCGATGTTCAGGGGGCTCCTCTCTAGTTGCGTGTGACTTCTACTCTCTAGTTGTGTTGAGGTCATTCCTCTCTGTCAGTGGTAGGGGACTCTATTCGACTTGCAGCAGAGGCTCATCTCTATTTGCAGTGGAGGGGGCCCTCTCTAGGGTGATGCCCTGGGTCTTCTCTCCAGTTGTGGTGGTGGGACAATCTCCAGTTTTGGCGGGTGGGCTCCTCTCTCATTGTGGCTATAGGTTTCTCTTGAGTTTTGGCATAGGTCTTCCCTCAAGTTCAGGTAGGGATTTGGGGCTCCTCTCTAATTGCAACCTCTGGGGGTTCTCTGTGGGGAGAGTGTTCTCTCTACTTGTGGCATTGGGGGCTCCTTTCTAGTTTTCACAGGGTTGCTCCACTCTAATGGTGATAGGCTCATCTCGAGTTATGTCAGAGTCCACGTCTCTATTTGTGGCAGAGGGCCACCTCTCTAGGCGCAATGAGCCAGAGGGCTCCTCTCTAATTTTGGCAGGGGAATAATTTCCAGTTTTGGTGGGGGGTGCCTCTGTTTGTCGCCAGGGGCTCCTGTAGAGTTATGGTAGGGGACTCAGGGTTCCTCTCAAGTTGGTACAGGTGACTTGGGGTTCCTGTATAGTTGTGATTGGGCCTCCTCTTGAGCTTCATGGGGCAACTCCTCTCTAGTAGCGATTAACAGCTGGCTCCTGTCTCATTGTTATGTGTGGTATGCTACTGTATAGTTATGCATTGGGCTCCACTCTAGTTACAGTGGGCTCAACTGACGTTTTTGTTTCAGCTCCTCTCTAGTTGTGGTTTGCAGACTGCTCCCTAGTTGTGGCAGGGGCAGGGGTCTACTCTTTACAAGTGGTATGGGGCTTCCTCTCCTATTGTGGTAGAGTGCTCCTCTCAAATTGTGGTGGGTTTGGCTCCGCTTGGAAAGCTTCTTGAGTTGCATCAGGGGGCTCGGGGCTCTTCTTGAGTTGCTCTGGGTAACTCGGGATTTCTCTTGATTTGCAGCAGACGAGAAGGGCCTCCTCTCGAGTTGTAGTGGAGATCTTGGGGTTTATCATGAGTTGCAGAGGGAAACTTGGGGTTCCTCTCAAGTTGCAGCAGGGGACTCAGAGCTCCTCTCAAGATGCAATGGGAACTCAGTGCTCCTCTTGAGTTGCAGCATGGGTCTCAGGGTTCCACTTGAGCTGTGGTGGGGAACCTGGGGTTTCTCCCGGGTTTGGGAGGGGTACTCAGGGTCCCTCTCGACTTGTGGTGGGACCTCCTCTTGCATTGTCTTGGGGTGACCCGTCTCCAGCAGGGATTTGCAGGGGGGCTCCTGTCTTGCTGCAATGTCGGGTGGCTGCTCACTAGTTTTGGTCTGGAACTTCTCTATCATTGTGGTTGGGGTCAACTCTGTAGTTGTGGTGGTAGGTTCATCTTTATTAGCAGCAGAGTGACTCCTCTCTATGTGTGATGTCCAGTGGGCTCTTCTTGAACTGTGGTGGAGGCCTCCTGCTGAGTTGCGGAGATGTGTCCTCTTTGGTTGGGTGGCTCCACAGGGGAGGTCTTCTCCACCTTTGGCGCTAGGGGTTCCTCAGTAATTTTGTTGGGGTTGACCCTCTCTCGTGATGGGTAGTCAACTCTGTAGTTGTGTTGAGGGCGCTTCTCTCCTGGTGTCTTGGAAGGGGCTTTTCCTCAATAGGCGGAATGTCTATATGGCTCTTCTCCACATGAGGAATGTAGGCTCGTCTGGAGTTGTGGTGAGGTGCTTGTCTATTGTGTGCTGGCGGGCTCCTCTCTAAGTCGATTTCCAGGGACTCCTGGCTAGTTGTGGGTAACTTCTCTCTAGTTGTGATATGAGCGCTCATCTCTAATTGTGGCAGGGTGCAACTTATTGTTGTGGCAGGGGACTCCAAGCTAATTGTGGTGTTCATGGGGCTCTCAACTTGTGGTGAGGGCATCTCTGTACTTGAAGTTGTGGGCTCCTCTTTATTTGTCTCAGGAAGCACATATCAATATGCTGCGGGAGCTCAGGACTCCTCTAAAAGGGGGCAATGGTTCCTGTGGAGATGAATCAGGGGGCTCCTCTAGAGTTTTGGTGAGGGGCTCCTCTCTAGTTGTGGTGGGTTTTCCAATCTAGTTTTATCCAGAAGACTCCTCTTCTGGATAAAAGGGGTGGGGTTCAACTGTCTAGTTGTGGTGGGGATCTCCTCTCTATTAGCAATGGGCAGGGGTTTTCCTCAATATTTGCAATGTGCAGTGGGGTTCTTCTCCAGATGTGGTGTGTGGGCTCCTCACTAGATGTGGTGAGCTGCACTTCTCTAATTGTGCTGTGGGCGCTCCTCTCTTGTAGTGATATGACCTGGGCCCCTCTCTCATGATGGCGTGGTGCTCCTCTCTAGTTGTGCTGAGGTCTTATCTCAATTTTCCATGAGACCTCCTCTTGAGTTGAGAAAGGGAACTCAGAGCTCCTCTCGAGTTCTGGTGCTGCCTCCTCTCAAGTTACAGCAGCTGGCTCGGGGTCCTTTTGAATTGTGGCAGGCAACTCAGGGTTCTTCAAGAGTTGCAGCAGTGGACTCGGGGTTCTGCTTGAGTTGTGGAGGGTACTCGGTGTTCTGCTCGAGTACAGAGGAACTAGGAGTCCCTCTCCAGTTGCCATGGAAAGCCCCTTTTTAGTTGAGTACTGGGACTCAGAGCTCCTCTAGAGTTGCGGTGATGCTTCCTCCCGAGTTGTGGTGGGTTGTCTCCATGGGGTGGGGCATCCTCTCTACTTCTGGCACTGAGTCTCCTCACTAGTTTTTCACGGGGTTGCTCCTCTTTAATTTTGCAGAGCTCTTCTTGAGATACTTCAGTGGGCTCATCTCTATTTGTGGCCGGGTGACTCCTTTTTAGGTACAATGTCTTGGGGACCCCACTCTTGTTATGGTGAGGAGATCCCCTCCTTCTGGTGGGGGAGTTTCTCTGTCTTTGTTTCCGGGGGCTGTCCTCGTGATAGAGAATAGGGCTCCTCTTCAGTTGAGCTGGATTCTCATGGTTGCTCTTGAGTTGCAGTGGTGGTCTTGGGAATCTTTTCAAGATGCCTCAGGGGGCTTGGTGCTCATCTTGAGTTCCAACAGGGAACATGGGGTTCCTCTCGAGTAGCAGCAGGGGAGTTGGGCCTCCTCTCGAGTTAAGGTGGGGAACTCAGGATTCCTCTCAGGTTGCACAGAAGAACTTGGGGTTCCTCTCAAGGTGCAGCAGGGGACCCAGGGTGCCCCTTGCACTGTGTCAAGGAAGTTGTGTTTCCTCTTGAGTTGGAGGTTACTCATCTATATTTACTGCATAGTGACTCCTCTCTAGGTATGATGTCTGTGTGCATACTCTCACATTGTTGCCAATGGCTTCTCTTAAGTGGTGGAGTCCTCCTCCTGAGTTGTGGTTGTTGACTCAGGGCTCCTCTCGGTTTTCAGTGGTCCCTCTTCTTAGGTTGTGATGGGGGCTCTGCAGATGGTTCCTCTCTTCTTTTGGCATAGGTATTCCTCACAATTTTTATCATGGTTGCTCCTCTCAAATTATGAGGGCCCCCTCTCAAGTTAATTCAGGATGCTCCTCTCTATTTGCTACAGAGAGGATTCTCTCTATGTGTGATGTCTTGGTGGACACCTCTCTACTTGTGGTGGGGGAAACCTCACTAGTTTGGTGGGCGTCTCCTCTGTCATTGTGGCCAGTGGTTCCTCTTGTGTTGCAACAGAGGACTCAGTTGATCCTCTCTAGTTGCACTGGGGAGTGGTATTCTTCAATCTTTGTGGTATGTGGGGGACTCTTGTCCAGATTTGGGATGCCGGCTCCTCTCTCATTGTGGAACATGTTCAACACACTAGTTGTGGCCTGGGGCACTCTCTAGTTGCATTGTACTAGGGGTTTCTCTCTGTTTGTGGTGTGGTGGCTCCTTTGAGTTGTAGTTGTTACTCTCTTTGCTGTTGGCAAGGGGATACTCTCTAGTTGTGGTGGGGTTTCCAATCTAGTTATATCCAGAAGGTTCCTCTCTAGTTGAAGTGGGGGTCCACTGTCTGGTTGTGGTGGTGAGTCTCCTCTCTAGTTGCATTGGGCAGGGGTTTTCCTCAATAGTTGCAATGTGAGGTGGGGCTGTTGTCCAAGTGTGGTATGTGGGCTCCTCTCAAGTTATGGTGAGCTGCACTTCTCTAATTGTGCCGTGGGTGCTCCTCTCTTGTAGTAATGTGTGCCTGAGTCCCTCTCTTGTAGTGGAATGCTGCTCCTCTAGTTTTGCTGAGGTCTTGCTTCAGTTTGCCTTGAAAACTCCTCAAGTTGAGGCAAGGGACTCAGAGCTCTTCTCATGTTGTGGTGGTGCCTCCTGTTGAAATGCAGCAGGGTGCTTTTGAGTTGTGGGCTAGCTTGGGGTTCCTCTCCAGTTGCACCTGGGGAGTTGGGCCTCCTCTTTAGTTGAGGCAGGCAACTCGGGGTTCCTCTCAAGTTGCAGTGGGGAACTTGGGATTCCTCTCAAGTGGCAACAGGGTACCTGGGGCTCCAGTTGAGTTGCAGCTGGGAACACGGGTTTCTTCTAGAGTTGCAGAGAGAAACTTGAGGTCCTTCTCCAGTTGCAGCAGAGTACTCACAACCCCTCTTTAGTTGCAGTGAAAACTCAGGGCTCCTCTTGAGTTGCAGTATAGGTCTCAGGGTTCTACTAGAGCCATGGCGGGGAACTCAAGGTTCTTTTCTAGATGGAGGTTACTCAGGGTTCCTCTTGAGTTGCAGGGCAGCCTCCTCATGAGTTGTCTTGGGTCGACTCTTCTCTAGCACGGATGTGCAGTATGGCTCCTCTCTTGTTGCAATTTCCCAGTGGCTACTCACTTGTTTAGGCATGGGTCTTTAGTTGTGGTTGGGGTCAACTCTGTAGTTGTGGTGGGTTTGATTCTCTCTAATTGTGATGTGCAAGCTCCTCTCTAGTTGTGGTTAGGGATTATCTCTAGCTGTGGTGTGGCTGCTCTTTTCTAGTTGTGGTGTGCTAGTGGCCTACTCTCTAGTTGTGGTGTGCAGGCTCCTTTCTAGTTATGGTGAGGGGCTCTTCAGCTGCAATATCTGAGCATAGTCCACTCTCTTTGCAATGTGCAGGGCCTCCTTATTGTGTTTGGGGGAATCATCTATATTTCCAGCAGAGTGACTCCTCTCTAGGTATGGTGTCTGGGGGCATGGTCTCACCTTGTGGCCGGTGGCTTCTCTCAAATAGCAGTGGAGTCCTCTTCAGTTGCAGTTGTGGACTCAGGGCTCCTCTAGAGTTGCAGTGGTCCCTCCTCTTAGGTGGTGATGGATGGCTGTGAAGGGGGTTCCTCTCTTCTTTTGGCACTCGGTATTCCTCACAAATTTTTGCATGGATGCTCCTCTCTGCTTGTGAGAGCCTCCTCTCGAGTTACTTCGTGGGGCTCATCTCTATGTGCAGCAGAAGGTCTCCACTCTATGTGTGATGTCTTGCTGGTCACCTCTATATGTGTGGCAAGGGAAACCTCTCGTTTTGGTGGGGGTTCCTCTATCACTGGGGCCAGTGGCTCCTCTTGTGTTGCAGCAAAGGACTCAGTGGTTCCTCTCTAGTTGCATTGTAGTTTGCATGTTCCTCTCTCATTGTGATGCATGGTCAACACACAAGTTGTGGCCAGAGGCTCTCTGTAGTTGCACTGTACTGGGGGTTTCTCTTTAGTTGTGATGTGATGGCTCCTTCAAGTTGTTGCAGTCATTACTCTATTTGCTGTGTGCAAGGGGCTGATCTCTAGTTGTGGTGGGGTTTCCAATTGAGTTTTATCCAAAAGGCTCCTCTCTAATTGCAGTGGGGTTCAACTCTCAAGTTGTGGTAGGTGGTCAAATTTCTAATTGTGGTGGGGATCTCCTCTCTAGGTACATTGGGTAGGGCTTTTCCTCAATAGCTGAAATGTGGGGTGGAGCTCTTCTCCAGATGTGGTGTGTGGGCGCCTTTCTAGTTGTGGCATGCTGCACTGCATATAATAGTGCCTTGGGTGCTCCTCTCTCATAGAGATGTGTACCTGGGCTCCTCTCTTGTGGTGGCGTGGTGCTCCTCTCTATTTGTCCTGAGGTCTTATCTTGATTTGCCGAGAAAGCTCCTCTTGGGTTGAGGCAGGGGACTCAGAGCTCCTCTCGAGTTCTGGTGGTGCCTCCTCTCAAGTTGCAGCAGGTGTCTTGGGATCCTTTCGAGTTGTGACGGGGAACTCAGGGTCCCTCTTGAGTTGCAACAGAGGACTCAGGGCTCGTCTCAATTTGCAGCAGGTACTCAGTGTTCCTCTCAAGTACAGCACACAACTCTGAGTTCCTCTCAAGTCACTGTAGAAGGCTCCTCTTGAGTTGAGGCAGTGAACTCAGAGCTCCTCTCGAATTG
Organism: Bos grunniens; assembly: GCF_055505025.1. Lineage (NCBI taxonomy): Eukaryota > Metazoa > Chordata > Mammalia > Artiodactyla > Bovidae > Bos > Bos grunniens. The sequence continues at coordinate 1,546,021 of NC_141191.1, read as the reverse complement.
CGGTGATGCCTCCTTTTCAATACTGGTGGGTAGTCTTAGTGAAGTGGGGCATCCTCTTTACTTTTGGGACTAGGATCTCCTCACTAGTTTTTCATGGGATTCAGTTCAGTTGCTCAGTCGTGTCCGACTCTTTATGACCCCATGAACTGCAGCACACCAGGCCTCCCTGTCCATCACCAACTCACAGCATCCAACAAAGCCATGTCCATTGAGTTGGTGATGCCATCCAACCATCTCATCCCATGCTGTCCCCTTCTCCTCCTGCCCTCAATATTTCCCAGCATCAGGGTCTTTTCAAATGAGTCAGCTCTTTGTATCAGGTGGCCAAAGATCGTGGGATTGCTCTGCTCTAATTTTGAGGCCCGCCACTCAAGTTCACCTCATCTCGAGTTGAGGTAGGAAACTCGGGGTTCCTCTCGAGTTGTGACGGGGATCTCAGGGAATGCTTGGGTTGCCTCAGGGGAGTCAGGCCTCCTTTCGAGTTGCGAGGGGCACTTCGTAATTCCTCTCGAGTTGCTGCATGGGAATAGGGGATCATCTCAAGTTGATGAAACAGGAACTCGGTGTTCCTCTCCAGTTGCAACAGGGATCTCGGCGTTCCTCTAGAGTTGCAAGAGGGGAGTCAGGCCTTGTCTCATGTTGAGGCGTGGACTTCCTCTTTCCTCTCGAGTGGTAAAAGGGGTGTCAGTCCTCCTGTTGAGTTGAGGTGGGGAATTCGGGATTTTTTAGAGTTGCAATAGGGGAGTTGGACCTCCTGTCATGTTGTGAGGGGAAACTTGGGGTTCTATTCGAGTCAGTGCAGGGGAATCAGGCCTTATCTCAGGTCGAGGGGGAACTCACTGTCCTTTCCACTTGCAGCAGGTAACTCGTGGTTCCTCTCGAGTTGTGATGGGGATCTGGGGATACGTCTTGCATGGCAACAGGAGAGTCAGGACTCTCTTGAGTTGAGGTGGGGAAGCCGTGTTTCCTCTCAATTTGCAGCAGGGGAGTCGGGCCTCCTCTGGAGTTGTAGCAGAAACCCGGGGTTCTTCTCTAGTTGTTGCTGGAAACTCAGGGTTCCTCGAGAGTTACCACAGGGGACTGAGAGCTCCTCTCGAACTGCAGCAAAAAATCAGTGTTCCTCAGAATTTGCAGCACAGGATGCAGGATTCCACTGGATTCCACTGGATTCGTGGAATGGAATTTTGGGCTCTCCTTGAGCTTGATTGGTACTCAGGGTTCCTGGCAACTTGCGGTGGGGCATCCTGTTGAGTTCTCTTGGGGTGATTCATCTCTAGCAGGGATGTTCAGAGTGGCTTGTGTCTTGTTGCAGTGACAGGTGGCTGCTCACTAGTTTTGAAAATGGACTTCTCTATCATTGTGGTCGGGGTCAACTCTGTAGTTGCGGGGGCTATGAATCTCTCTAGTGGTGGTGTGCCAGCTCCTCTTTCCTTGTGGTGTGAGGTTCATCTGTCTTAGCAGAAGAGGGGCTCCCCTCTGCCTGTAATGGCCAGGGGCTCCTCTCAAGTTGTGCTTGATGGCTCCTCTCGAGGGTCGAGCCTGAGTCCTCTCCAGTTGGGATGTGCCTGTCTCCACGGGGGATGTCCTCTCTGCTTTTGGCACTGTGGGTTCCTCACTTCTATTGGTGGGATTCCTGCTCTCTAGTTGTGAGGGTCTGCACTCGACTTCCTTCAGGGAGCTTATCTCCATTGGAGGCACAAGGTCTTATCTCTAGGTCTGATATCCTGGGGGACACTTCAATAGTTTTGCCTGGGGAATCTGCTTCAGTTTTGGCCGGGAGCCACTCTGTCATTTCGTTGAGTGGCCCCTTTTCTTGTTCCAGCCTCAGGATCCTGTGAAATTGCAGTGGGGAATTCAGGGTACCTCTCGAGTTGCAGCATATGACTTGGGGTTCATTTAGAGTTGAGGTGGTGACTCCTTGTGAACTAGATTCATGAATCTTGGGCAGATCCTCTGTAGCAGCAATGTGCAAACTGGTCCCTGTCTAACTGCAATGTGCAGGAGGCTACTCTCTAGATGCAGCATGGGCTCCACTCTAATTGCAGTAGGGGTGCACTCTTTATTTGCTGTGGGTCTGCTCGTCTCTAGTTGTTGTTTGCAGCCACCATTCTCATTGTGGCAGGGGAACTCCTCTTTAACTGTGGTAGTTTGGCTCCCCTATAGAGCTCTTCTCAAATTGGAAAGTGGGTGACTCCTCTACGGTTGTAACGAGAAGGCGCACTTTTTTCTAGTTGTGAAGTGCAGCAAGCTACAGGCTATTTGTGGCAGGGTGGGCCTCTGGGTTAGTTGTGGTATGAGGCTTCCTCTCTGGTTGCCATAGAGGGCTCTTCTCCAATTGTGGTCAGTTAAGCTCCTCTTGGGAATCCTCTGCAGTTGCATCAGGGTCTTGGGGCTAGTGTCGAGTGGGACAGGGAACTCGGGGTTCCTCTCCAGTCACTGAAGGGGAATTGGACCACATCCCGATTTGAGGTTGTGACCCGGGGTTCATTTTGTGTTGTGGCAGGAAACTCAGGGTTTCTCTTGAGTTGTGATGGGGAACTCGGGGATCCCCTCGAGTTGCCATAGGTGAGACAGGCCTCCTCTTGAGGAACCGGGGGAAGTCGGCATACTTCTCAAGTTGGAGCAGGAGAATCGGCCCTCAGCAATAAATGAGATAGGGAATATGGGGTTCTTTTCAAGTTATGGTGGGAAGCTCAGGGTTTGTCTTGATTTGCGATGCAGAATTCAGAGATCCTCTTGAGTTGCCATAGGTGAGACAGGCCTCCTCTTGAGGAACCGGGGGAAGTCAGTATACTTCTCAAGTTGGAGCAGGAGAATTGGCCCTCAGCAATAAATGAGATGGGGAACATGGGGTTCTTCTCAAGTTATGGTGGGAAGCTCAGGGTTTGTCTTGATTTGCGATGCAGAATTCAGAGATCCTCTTGAGTTGCAATAGGTGAGACAGGCCTCCTCTTGAGGTGAGAGGGGGAAGTCGGGATTCCTCTAGACTTGAAGCAGGGGAATCTGTCCTCATCTCGAGATGAGGTTGGGAAAACAGGGTTCCTCTCGAGTTGTGATGGGTGTCTTGGGGAACATCTCGAGTTGTAGAAAGGGAGTTAAGCCTCCTTTTGAGTTGCGAGGGGGAACCTGGGATTGCTCTCAAGTCACTGCAGGGGAATCTGGCATTATCTCACGTTGAGGGATGAATATGGTGGTTTTTCTCAAGTTGGGAGGGGAAGTTCGGGGTTCCTTTTGGGTTGCAATGGGAACCTCAGGGAACCTCTTGTGTTGCCTCAGGGGAGTCCAGCACCCTTTTGAGTTTAGAGGGGTAATTCGGGGTTGCTCTCAAATCGCTGCAGGGGAATTGGGCCTCATCTCGAGTTGAGGCGGGAAACTCGGTGTTCCTCTCGAGTTGTGATGGATATCTCAGAGTTCCTCTTGAGTTGCAACAGGGGAGTGAGTCCTCGTCTCATGTTGAGGCATGGAACTCTGCTTTCCACTCGAGTGGTCAAAGGGGTCTCAGGCCTCCTGTCGAGTTGAGGTGGAGAATTCGGGATTTTTCTCTAGTTGCAACAAGGGAATCAAACCTCCCTTTGTGTTGTGAGGGAAATTCGGGGTTCCATTTGAGTAGTTGTAGGGGAATCAGACGTTATCTCAACTTGATTGGGAACTCGGTGTCCTTTTGACTTGCAGCAGGAAACTCAGGTTTCTTCTAGAGTTGTGACGGGTTTCTTGGGGAACCTCTTGAGTTGCAAAAAGGGAGTCAAGCCCCCTTTTGGGTCATGAGGGGGAACTCGGGATTGCTCTCGAGTTGCTGCAGGGGAATTGGGCCTCATCTTGCCTTGAGGGATGAATTTGGTGGTTTTTCTTGATTTGGGATGGGAAGCTCGTGGTTCCTCTCGAGTTGCAATGGGGACCTCAAAGAACCTCTCGTGTTGCCTCTGGGGAGTCAGCCATCCTTTCAAGTTGTGAGGGGGAACTTGGGATTCCTCTCGAGTCGCTGCAGGGGAATCGGGCTTCAAATCGAGTTGAGGCAGAAAACATGGGATTCCTCTCAAGTTGCGACGGGTATCTCGTGATTCCTCTCGAGGTGAGATGGGAATCTCAGGGATCCGCTCAGGTTGGCTCAGGGGAGTCAGGCCTCCTTTTGAATTGTGAGGGGCACTTCGGGATTCCTCTCGAGTGGCTGCAGGGATATAAGGCCTCATGTTGAGTAGAGGCAAGAAACTCAGGTTCCTCCAGTTGCAACAGGGATCTCGGGGTTCCTCTCAAGTTGCAAAAGTGGAGTCAGGCCTCATCTTGTGTTGAGGCATGGAACTCTGCTTTCCTCTGGAGTTTTAAAAGGGGTGTCAGGCCTCCTGTTGAGTTGAGGCGGGGAACTCAGGATTTTTCTTGAGTTGAAACAGGGGAGTCAGACCTCCATTTATGTTGTGAGGGGAAACTTGGGGTTCCATTAGAGTTGCTGCAGGGAAATCAGGCCTTATCTTGAGCTGAGGGGGAACTCAGTACTTTTTGACTTGTGGCACAAAACTCGGGGTCCTCTCAAGTTGCATTGGGGATCTGGGGATACATCTCGAATGTCAACAGGGGAGTCAGGGCTACTCTAGAGTTGAGGTGGGGTAGTCGTGTTTCCTCTCAAGTTGCAGCAGGGGAGTTGGGCCTCCTTTCAAATTGCAGGAGAAACATGGGGTTTTTCTGTAGTTGTTGCTGGAAACTCAGGGTTTCCTTGATAGTTGCCACAGGCGACTTAGAGCTCCTCTGGAAGTGCAGCAAGAAATCAGTGTTCCTTTGGATTTGAAGCAAGGGATGCAGGATTCCATCGGAGTCGTGTCACAGAAGTCGGGTAATCTGCTTCAGTTTTGGCTGGAGAGCTCCTCTGTCCTTTGGTCCAGTGGCCCATTTTCTTGTTACAGCCTAGGGATCCTGTGAATTTGCAGTGGGGAACTCAGGGTGCCTCTTGAGATGCAGCATATGTCTTGGGTTTCCTTTAGAGTTTTGATGGAGACTCCTCTTGAACTAGATTCATGAATCTGGGGCCGATTGTCTAGTACTGATGTGCAAGCTGGTCCCAGTCTAAGTGCAATGTGTGGGAGGCTACTCTCTAGATGCAGCATTGGCTACACTCTGATTGCTCTTTTTATTTGCTGTGGGTCGGCTTGTCTCTAGTTGTCATTTTCAGCCACCTCTCTAGCGTGGCAGGCGAACTTCTCTTCAATTGTGGTAGTTGGGCTCCTCTCTAGATGCAGGAGAGTGCTCTCTCAAATTGGGAGGTGGGTGACTCCTCTATGGTTATAATGAGAAGGGATGCCTTTTCTAGTTGTGAAGTGCAGAGTTACTGGGTTTTTGTGGCAGGGCTGTCCTCCTGCTTAGTTGTGGTATGAGGCTTCCTCTCTAGTTGCAGCAGAGGGTTCTTCTTGAATTGGGGTGAGAGTCCCTTGGACTGCAAGATCCAATGAGTCCATCCTAAAGGAGATCAATCCTGGGTGTTCAATGGAAGGACTGATGCTGAAGCTGAAACTCCAATACTTTGGCCACCTCATGCGAAGAGTTAACTCATTGGAAAAGACCCTGATGCTGGGAGGGATTGGGGGCAGGAGGAGAAGGGGACAACAGAAGATGAGATGGCTGGATGGCATCACCAACTCGATGGACATGAGTTTGGGTGAACTCTGGGAGTTGGTGATGGACAGGGAGGCCTGGTGTGCTGTGATTCATGGGGTTGCAAAGAGTCAGACACGACTGAGTGACTGAACTGAACTGAGGGTCCTCTTGGGAATCCTCTGCAGTTGCATCAGGGTCTTGGGGCTCATGTTGAGCTGGGATGGGGAATGTGGGGTTTCTCTCCAGTCAGTGTAGGGGAATAGGGCCACATCTCGATTGAGATGGGGAACTCGAGGTACTTCTCGAGTTGCGGCGGGAACCTTGGGGTTTCTCTCGAGTTGCAACAGGAAACTCAGGGATCCTCTCGAGTTGCAGTAGGTGAGACAGGCCTCATCTTGAGGTGTGAGGGGGAAGTCGGGATTCCTCTTGAGGTAGGAGAATCGGCCCTCATCTTGAGATGATGTGGGGAACATGGGGTCCTTCTTGACTTGCTGCGTGAAATTCAGGGTTCCTCTCTAGTTGTTGTGACTTGTATCTGCAGGAACCTTTCGAGTTGCAAAAAGAAGTCAATTCTCCTTTCGAGATGAGAGCAGGAACACGGGATTGCTCTTGAGTCGCTGCAGAGGAATCCACCCTCATCTCGAGATGAGGTGTGGAATACGGGGTTCTTCTCAAGTTGCTGCGACAATCTCGGAGTTCCTCTCAAGTTGTGATGGGTATCTCGGGGAACCTCCTGCGTTGAAAAAATGGACTCAAGCCTCCTTTCGACTTGTGAGGGCGATCTCAGGATTACTCTCGAGTTGCTGCAGGGGAATCAGGCCTCATCTGGTGGTGAGGGACGAATCTGGTGGTTTTTCCTGAGTTGTAGTGTGAAGCTAGGGGTTCCTCTCGAGTTGCAACAGATACCTTAGGAAAGCTCTTGTGTTACCTCAGGGTAGTCAAGCATCCTTACGAGTTTCGAGGATGAACTCTGGATTCCTCTTGAGTCACTATAGGGAATTCGGGCCTCACCTCAAGTTGAGGTGGGAAACTCGGGGTTCCTCTCCAGTTGTGACAGAGATCTTGGGGTTCCTGTCAAGTTGCAGTAGGGGAGTCAGGCATCATCTCTTGTTGAGGCTTGGAATTCCACTTTCCTCTTGAAGGTAAAAGAGGTGTCAGGCCTCCTGTCAAGTTGAGGCGGGGAACACAGGGTTCTTTTCAAGTTGTGGGGGGAAACTCAGGGTTTCAATCGAGTTGTGACAGGACACTCAGAGAACCTCTGGAGAGGTTATATATATGTATAAAATATATATAGTTATATATTAATATGTTAAATATAGTATTTATCTATATAATCTATATTGCATATAATATGTACTACATTAATATTATTAATGTATTATGTATAATATAATATATTAAAAATTATTAAATAAATTATTAATAAAATAATCAATTGAATAATCAAACAATTAATAAAATTATTAAATAAATGGCTAAATAATCAAAATATTAAATTACTAATTACATAATTAAATTATCAATACAATTATTAACCAGATAATCAATCTGACAATCAAATAATTAATAAAATTACTAATTAAATTATTAATTGATTAGTTAATTGGATAATCTAATAATTAATAAGACTATTCATTCAATTATTAATCAAATACTTAACTGGATAGTCAAATAACTAATTAATTTCAAACACTTGATTATCTTATTATCAATCAAATTAATCAAATTCTTAATCAGACAATAAAAATATTAGTAAAATTATCAATCTATTAATCAAATAATTAACTGGATAATTAAATTATTAATCAAAACATTGAATTTTAAATCAAATAATCAACTGGATAATCAAGTAATTAATAAAATTGTTAATAAAATTATGAATCAAGTATTAACCAGATAATCACATTATTAATCAAATTATTAATCAAATAATTAAATGGATGATTAAATTACTAACCAAATAATCAACTGAATACTTAAAAATTGAACAGTTAATTAATAATAATAAAATTATTATTTACATATTAAAATGCTTATAACTATTAATAAGTAATAAGTAATAATTAACAGTATTGATTATTATGTTTCAAAATTGGTAATATTAATACTCAATAATAATTGATGACTCATTAGTAATTATTTAAATTTAAAATAATTAAACCATTAATTAATAATCAATGCTTATGAATAATGATTAATTACAATGGTTAATTAATAAATAATTATTAATACCAATGATTAATAATTAATGGTGATTAATTTAAATTGTTTACCTTAAGTATTTAATTAAATATTATTAATTATGTAAATAAATTAAATTTTATTTTATTAATACTTTTAATATTTTTATTGAATTATTTTATTTTTCATTTTTAGTTGAATATTTTATTATTTAATCATTAATTAAAGAACTATATTTAACTATTTAATTATTGAAAATTTATAAATTAAATTTTTAATAATTAAATTATTTATTTAATATTTAAATTATCATTAATAAAATTAATATTAAGATTATTAATTATATTAATTAATACAATATGATTTATATTATTAAATTTTATAACTTTAAAATGTATTATTCATTTAATTATCAAAAATAAGTATTTTACATTATTTCTATTTACTTTAAAATAATTATTACATAATAATTAAATTGGAAAATACTTAATAATGATAATTAGTTAATAATTAGTTGTTAATAATTAATCATTTATGATATTATCACTATTATATCATAATTAGTATAATATATTGGTAATATTTTAATTAATATTATAATACATTTTATGTAATATATTCTATATAATATGTATTGTATAATATATTATTTTATTTTTATGTTATTATATTATATGATAGTATATTATAGTTATATTATTACATACTATATTGATACCTATATGTATTTAATATAATTAATAATATGTATTATATATTATATAATACATATTATAATGTATTATATGTTAATATAATATATTGTTTCAAATTATCACCAGTACATTTTATATATTATTATTTTATATTTTTATGATATATATTTCCTTGGGCTGCAGGAAAATAAAGTGCAGACAGTGACTGCAGCTATGAAATTAAAAGTCACTTGCTCTGGAAGAAAAGCTTTGACTAACCTAGACATTGAATTAAAAAGCAGACACATCACTTTTCCCACAAAGATCTGTCTAGCCAAAGGTATGATTTCTCAAGTAGTCATGTACAGATATGGAGAAGGAAATGGCAACCCACTCCAGTATTCTTGCCTGGAGAATCCCAGGATGGAGGAGCCTGGTGGGCTGCCATCTATGGGGTCGCACAGAGTCAGATATGACTGAAGTGACTTAGTAGCAGCATGTACAGATGTGAGCTGTTGTTGTTCAGCCACTCAATTGTATCCAACTCTTTGTGACCCCATGAACAGCAGCATACCAAGTTTCTCTGCCCTTCACTATCTCCCGGATTTGCCCAAACTCATGTCCATTGAGTTGGTGATGCCATCCAACCATCTCATTCTCTGTCACCCCCTTCTCCTTCTGCCCTCAATCTTTCTGAGCATCAGGGTCTCTTCTAATGAGCCAGTTCTTTGCATCAGGTGGCCAAAGTATTGGAGCTTCAGCTTCAGCACCAGTCCTTCCAATAAATATTCAGGATTGATTTGCTTTAGGATTGACTGGTTTGATCTTGCTGTCCAAGGAATTCAAGAGTCTTCTCCAGCACCATGGTTTGAAAATATTGCAGCCCAACTCTCACATCTGTACATGACTACTGGAAAAACCATAGCTTTGACTATAGGGACCAGGAGAAAGGAGCAGTGACCCCACAAGAGACTGAGCCTGACTTGCCTGTGAGTGGGAAGTCTCTGGCAGCTACATGGGTTAACAGTGGCCTGCTGTGGGATCAGGGGTGCTGGGAGCAGCAGTGCTGGGAGTCATGGCCTGCTGGCCTAAGTTCTTTTGGAGGAGGTTGCCATTAACATTATGATAGAGCCTATAGCCTTCCAAAGACTGCAAACTCTAGGACTGGGCTGCCTCAGGCCAAACCACAGGGAGGGAGCACAGCCTCACCCACCAGTAGAAAATTGCATTAAAGATCTACTGAGCATAGCCCTGCCCTCCAGAACAAGACTTAGTTTTCCCCACAGAGAATTCCTCCCATTAGGAAGCATGCACAAGCCTCGTATCCTCATCCATCAGAGAGCTGCAGCTGCTGCTAAGTAGTTTCAGTCTTGTCTGACTCTGTGCTACCCCATAGACAGCAGCCCACCAGGTTCTCCTGTCCCTGGGATTCTCCAGGCAAGAACAATGGCATGGGTTTCCATTTCCTTCTCTAATGCATGAAAGTGAAAAGTGAAAGTGAAAAGTGAAAGTGAAGTTGCTCAGTCGTGTCTGACTCTTAGCGACCCCATGGACTGCAGCCTACCTCTTCCGTCCATGGGATTTTCCAGGCGAGAGTACTGGAGTGGGTTGCCATTGCCTTCTCTGCCATCACAGGGCAGACAGAAGGAAAACCACAATCATGGGTATGAGAGTTGGACCATAAAGAAGGCTGAACACTGAAGAATTGATCTTTTGAATTGTGGAGTTGGAGAAGACTCTTGAGATTCCCTTGGACTGCATAGAGATCAAACCAGTTAATCCTAAAGGAGATCAATACTGAAAATTCATTGGAAGAACTGATGTTGAAGTTGAAGCTCCAATACTTTGGCCATCTGATGCAAACAGTCAACTCACTGGAAAAAGCTCATATATATGTGTGTGTGTGTGCGTGCGCGTGTGCGCGTGCTTAATTTAAAATAAGGTTTTGTAGCTCATTTGGTCCATTTTTTATTCCAGACTTAAAATCAGTCATTTCTCTAAAATGGCACATTTTATTTTAGTAGGAAATGGCATTTCAATCTGGCTGATGGAGACAATCACTGACACCAGATATATTATTTTTCCTAGGTATTTTAGGTGGGCAGAGCTAGAAAAAATATTTGTTAAGTATAAAGTATTTTCCTTTTTGATAAAATACATCATGTGTTCAAACCTCTATTGCCAAATGAAAGTCTAGACTCCATAGTATTTACATAACTCTTCAGTTCATATATTTTACTCCTTTTCTTCCTCAAAGAATCATCATTCTCAAGGACCCAAAGGGAGGTATTATAAAAACATGATGAAATTATTTTTTCTACATTACAAATAAAACATTCCTAAAATGGCAACATAAAACATTTTGTTACTGCAAATATTTTTTTATTAGTTTTATTTAAATTTTACTTCAAATTTAAGTATAGTTGTAGCCATAACCTAATCTTTATTCTTTTTTGCTCCTAATTTATTCTATTCTACATATGAATATAGATTTACCATTAACCACTTTATATCAATAATTGTTTCATCTTTTATTCCCAAATCATTCTTTGGAAGATTTCTAGGAAATATATTCCCTGAAAATTTGCATATTGAAGATATTTATTTGCAGTATTTATTCTTGAAATGAAGTTTAGCTGTAAATGAAAGCTTTGAGTAATTGTCTTTTTTTTTTGTAAATACCATTAAAATATTCACAATTTCTTCTATTGAGAAATTTTATTACATCTGAATTTTCTTACCCTTCTAACTCACTTCTTTGTTTGCCTGTTTGCCTGAAGTTACTTGAAGGATTTTTCTTTTCTATTCCTTTCATGTAACAACCAAAATTTACTAGAATATTTCTGAATGTTAGACATTTTATGTAGACTTTTCCAGGTATGTGTCATTGTACTTCTTCAATATGGGGTTTCAAACATTTAAAATATATATATATATTAATTTTTTGGAGGCTAATTACTTTACAATATTGTATTGGTTCTGCCATACATTGACATGAATCTGCCACGGGTGTACATGTGCTCCCCATCCTGAACGCCCCTCCCTCCTCCCTCCCCATCCCATGCCTCTGGGTCATCCCAGTGCACCAGCCCCAAGCACCCTGTATCATGCATCGAACCTGGACTGGTGATCCATTTCACATACAATAATATACATGTCTCAATGCCATTTTCCCAAACCATCCCACCCTCACCCTCTCCCACAGAGTCCAAAAGACTGTTCTATACCTCTGTGTCTCTTTTGCTGTCTCGCATACAGGGTTATCATTACCATCTTTCTAAATTCCATATATATGCATTAGTATACTGTATTGGTGTTTTTCTTTCTGGCTTACTTCACTCTGTATAATAGGCTCCAGTTTCATCCACCTCATTAGAACTGATTCAAATGTATTCTTTTTAATGGCCGAATAATACTCCATTGTGTATATGTACCACAGCTTTCTTATCCATTCGTCTGCTGATGGACATCTAGGTTGCTTCCATGTCCTGGCTATTATAAACAGTACTGCAGTGAACATTGGGGTACACGTGTCTCTTTCAATTCTGGTTTCCTTGGTGTGTATGCCAGCAGTGGGATTGCTGGGTTATATGGTAGTTCTATTTCGAGTTTTTTAAGGAATCTCCATACTGTTCTCCATAGTGACTGTACTAGTTTGCATTCCCACCAACAGTGTAAGAGGGTTCCCTTTTCTCCACATCCTCTCCAGCATTTATTGCTTGTAGACCTTTGGATCGCAGCCATTCTGACTGGTGTGAAATGGTACCTCATTGTAGTTTTTTGTTTTTTCTTTTTTTTTTTTCCAATTTTATTTTATTTTTAAACTTTACATAATTGTATTAGTTTTGCCAAATATCAAAATGAATCCGCCACAGGTATACATGTGTTCCCCATCCTGAACCCTCCACCCTCCTCCCTCCCCATACCATCCCTCTGGGTCGTCCCAGTGCACTGTGATATGCATTTCTTTGATAATGAGTGATGTTGAGCATCTTTTCATGTGTTTGTTAGCCATCTGTACGTCTTCTTTGGAGAAACGTCTGTTTAGTTCTTTGGCCCACTTTTTGATTCGGTCATTTATTTATCTGGAATTGAGCTGCAGGAGTTGCTTGTAATTTTTGAGATTAATTCTTTGTCAGCTGCTGCTTCATTTGCGAATATTTTCTCCCATTCTGAAGGCTGTCTTTTCACCTTGCTTATAGTTTCATTTGTTGTGCAGAATCCTTTAATTTTAATTAGGTCCCATTTGTTTATTTTTGCTTTTATTTCCAATATTCCGGGGGTGGGTCATAGAGGATCCTGCTGTGATTTATGTCGGAATGTGTTTTGCCTATGTCTTCCTCTAGGAGTTTTATAGTTTCTAGCCTTATGCTTAGATATTTAATCCATTTTGAGTTTATTTTTGTGTATGGTGTTAGAAAGTGGTCTAGTTTAATTCTTTTACAAGTGGTTGACCAGTTTTCCCAGCACCACTTGTTAAAGAGATTGTCTTTCCTCCATTGAATATTCTTGCCTCCTTTGTCAAAGATAAGATGACCATAGGTGTGTGGATTTATCTCTGGGCTTTCTATTTTGTTCCATCGATCTATATTTCTGTCTTTGTGCCAGTACCACACTGTCTTGATGACTGTGGCTTTGTAGTAGAGCCTGAAATCAGGCAGGTTGATTCCTCTAGTTCCATTCTTCTTTCTCAAGATAGCTTTGGCTATTCGAGGTTTTTTGTATTTCCATACAAATTGTGAAATTATTTGATCTAGTTCTGTGAAAAATACTGTTGGTAGCTTGATAGGGATTGCATTGACTCTATAGATTGTTTTGGGTAGTATACTCATTTTCATTATATTGATTCTCCTGATCCATGAACATATATATTTCTCCATCTATTTGTGTCCTCTTTGATTTCTTTCACCAGTGTTTTATAGTTTTCTGTGTATAGGTCTTTAGTTTCTTTAGGTACATATATTCCTAAGTATTTTATTCTTTTTATTGCAATGGTGAATGGAATTGTTTCCTTAATTTCCCTTTCTGTTTTCTCATTGTTAATGTATAGGAATGCAAGGGATTTCTGTGTGTTGATTTTATATCCTGCAACTTTACTATATTCATTGATTAGCTCTAGTAATTTTCTGGTGGAGTCTTTAGGGTTTCCTATGTAGAAGATCATGTCATCTACAAACAGTGAGAGTTTTACTTCTTCTTTTCAAATCTGGATTCCTTTTATTTATTTTTCTGCTCTGATCACTGTGGCCAAAACTTCCAAAACTATGTTGAATAGTAGTGGTGAGAGTGGGCACCCTTGTCTTGTTCCTGACTTTAGGGAAGATGCTTTCAATTTTTCACCATTGAGGATGATGTTTGCTGTGAGTCTGTCATATATAGGTTTTATTATGTTGAGGTATGTTCCTTCTATTTCTGCTTTCTGGACGGTTTTTATCATAAATGGATGTTGAATTTTGTCAAAGGCTTTCCCTGCATCTACTGAGATAATCATATGGTTTTTATTTTTCAATTTGTTAATGTGGTGTATTGGAGAAAGCAATGGCACCCCACTCCAGTACTCTTGCCTGGAAAATCCCATGGATGGAGAAGCCTGGTAGGCTGCAGTCCATGCGGTCACTAAGAATGGGACACGACTGAGCGACTTCACTTTGACTTTTCACTTTCATGCATTGGAGAAGGAAATGGCAACCTACTCCAGTGTTCTTGCCTGGAGAATCCCAGGGAGAGTGGAGCCTGGTGAGCTGCCGTCTATGGGGTCGCACAGAGTTGGGAGCGACTTAGCAGCAGCAGCAATGTGGTGTATTACATTGATTGATTTGTAGATATTGAAGAACCCTTGCATCCCTGGGATAAAGCCCACTTGGTCATGATGTATGATCTTTTTAATATGTTGTTGGATTCTGTTTGCTAGAATTTTGTTAAAGATTTTTGCATCTATGTTCATCAGTGATATTGGCCTGTAGTTTTCTTTTTTTGTAGCATCTTTGTCAGGTTTTGGTATTAGGGTGATGGTGGCCTCATAGAATGAGTTTGGAAGTTAACCTTCCTCTGCAATTTTCTGGAAGAGTTTGAGTAAGATAGGTGTTGCTGCTGCTGCTGCTAAGTTGCTTCAGTCGTGTCCGACTCTATGTGACCCCATAGATGGCAGCCCACCAGGCTCCCCCATCCCTGGGATTCTCCAGGCAAGAACACTGGAGTGGGTTGCCATTTCCTTCTCCAATGCATGAAAGTGAAAAGTGAAAGTGAAGTCACTCAGTTGTGTCCGACTCTTAGCGACCACATGGACTGCAGCACACCAGGCTCCTCCATCCATGGGATTTTCCAGGCAAGAGTACCGGAGTGGGTGCAATTGAATTTTTGGTAGAATTCAGCTGTGAAGCCATCTGGTCCTGGCATTTTTTTGCTGGAAGATTTGTGATTAAAATTTCAATTTCCGTGCTTGTGATAGGCCTGTTAAGATTTTCCATTTATTCCTGGTCCAGTTTTGGAAAGTTGTACTTTTCTAAGAATTTTTCCATTTCTTCCAAGTCGTCCATTTTTTTTTTTTTTTTTTTTGGCATATAGTGGCTGATAGCAGTCTGTTATGATCCTTTGTATTTCTGTGTTATCTGTTTTGATCGCTCCATTTTCATTTCTAACTTTGTTGATTTGATTTTTCTCCCTTTGTTTCTTGATGAGTCTGGCTAATGGTTTGTCAATTTTATTTAACTTCTCAAAGAACGAGCTTTTGGCTTTGTTGATTTTTGCTATGGTCTCTTTTGTTTCTTTCGCATTTATTTCTGCCCTAATTTTTAATATTTCTTTCCTTCTACTAACCCTGGGGTTCTTTGTTTTTCCCTTTCCAGTTGCTTTAGGTGTTCAGTTCAGCTTAGTTCAGTCACTCAGTCATGTCCAACTCTTTGCAATCCCATGAATCGCAGCACACCAGGCCTCCCTGTCCATCACCAACTCCTGGAGTTCATTCAGACTCACGTCCATTGAGTCATTGATGCCATCCAGCCATCTCATCCTCTGTTGTCCCCTTCTCCTCCTGCCCCCAATCCCTCCCAGTATCAGAGTCTTTTCCAATGAGTCAATCTTCACATGAGGTGGCCAAAGTACTGGAGTTTCAGCTTTAGCATCATTCCTTCCAAAGAAATCCCAGGGCTGATCTCCTTCAGAATGGACTGGTTGGATCTCCTTGCAGTCCAAGGGACTCTCAAGAGTCTTCTCCAACACCACAGTTCAAAAGCATCAGTTGTTGGGAGCTGCGTTAGGCATTACTGACAAAATGGAGGCACGGTCCCCAGCCCCATCTCCTCATTCTGCAGGCACAGATCCCAGGATGAAGGAGTTAGACCTTGTAATTCTGACTTGTCTTTTCCTCTCCTCTGCTGAGTTGACTGAAAAGGAATATTAAGGTGCTTATTGTTCTTAAGAGGAGCATGAGAAGGCACAAAGCCTTCTGCAGTTGTGCTCAGAAAAGAATTCATAAAGTTAATTATTGACATTTGTTCAAGGACTTTTACAAAAGAGTGTTCCAGGATGAGCACATAGGCCGAAGCTTGAGGCCATGGGAGGGATTGTATCTGAAGCCTATTTGTGAGGAGAATGTTTATGGCAAAGGAGTTTACTGAATTTAGGGCTTAGAAATAATTAAAATAGTTAGAAGTTAAAGATTTAAGGAACGTTGTAAAGTTAGCATATTTTACTATAGCTTATAGAAGTTAGGAATTTTTAGAGACACTATAGCTAGAAGCCTTTTTTAAGAGATAGTGAGCTCAGGATGTTAGGGGCAAACAGGACTTAGGAAGATAAGTAGTAAACTGAGGAATGTAGCATGAGTTACAATGTAATCACAAGTAAACTATAGGACACATTAGAAGAGGTAGATAATAGATGATAAGAATCTCTGAAGCAGGAACTCTGTTTGAAGAGCAACAATGATTTATGGAGATAATAAATCTGGGAGAGGGGGAGCTGAAAATGTCAAACCTCTGGCCTAATGTTTTTGTAAAAGTGTTAAAAGAGAATCTTAAACTTGAAATAAACGGGCAGTCCATAGAAAACTGAGAGGCTGTCTCATTGGCCGACACCATTCATCTTTTTAGGTTGAATCCCTGGTTTCTAGAGTTGGACTCCAGCAATCAGTTCTTCGGCTCTCAGCTTTCTTCACAGTCCAACTCTAACATCCTTACATGACTACTGGAAAAACCATAGCCTTGACTAGATGGACCTTTGTTGGCAAAATAATGTCTCTGCTTTTGAATATGCTATCTAGGTTGGTCATAATTTTCCTTCCAAGGAGTAAGCGTCTTTTAATTTCATGGCTGCAATCACCATCTGCAGTGATTTTGGAGCCCCCAAAAATAAAGTCTGACACTGTTTCCACTGTTTCCCCACCTATTTCCCATGAAGTGATGGGACCAGATGCCATGATCTTAGTTTTCTGAATGTTGAGCTTTAAGCCAACTTTTTAACTCTCCTCTTTCACTTTCATCAAGAGGCTTTTTAGTTCCTCTTCACTTTCTGCCATAAGGGTGGTGTCATCTGCATATCTGAGGTTATTGATATTTCTCCCGGCAATCTTGATTCCAGTTTGTGCTTCTTCCAGCCCAGCGTTTCTCATGATGTACTCTGCATAGAAGTTAAACAAGCAGGGTAACAACATACAGCCTTAACGTACTCCTTTTCCTATTTGGAACCAGTCTGTTGTTCCATGTCCAGTTCTAACTGTTGCTTTAGGTGTAGAGTTAGGTTATTTAGTTGACTTTTTTCTTGTATCTTGAGGTAAGCTTGTATTGCTATGAACCTTCCCCTTAGCATTGCTTTACAGTGTCCCATAGGTTTTGGGTTGTTGTGTTTTCATTTTCATTCGTTTCTATGCATATTTTAATTTCTTTTTTTATTTCTTCTGTGCTTTGTTGGTTATTCAGCAGCATGTTGTTCAGCCTCCATATGTTGGAATTTTTAATAGTTTTTCTCCTGTAATTGACATCTAATCTTACTGCATTGTGGTCAGAAAAGATGCTTGGAATGATTTCAATTTTTTTTTTTTTTTGAACTTACCAAGGCTAGATTTATGGCCCAGGATGTGATCTATCCTGGAGAAGGTTCCATGTGCACTTGAGAAAAAGGCGAAATTCATTGTTTTGGGGTGAAATGTCCTATAGATATCAATTAGGTTGAACTGGTCTATTGTATCATTTAAAGTCTGTGTTTCCTTGTTAATTTTCTGTTTAGTTGATCTGTCCATAGGTGTGAGTGGGGTATTAAAGTCTCCCACTATTATTGTGTTATTATTAATTTTCCCTTTCATACTTGTTAGCATTTGTCTTACATATTGTGGTGCTCCTATGTTGGGTGCATATATATTTATAATTGTTATTGTCATGCAAGTGTATGTTCCTCGGGTCTTTGTCTCATCACAACAAAGATTTGGAGCAACAGACATTAAAGCCCTCGGTGCGCCACAGCTCTCGGGTCTTGGACAAACTGTGTTATAGCTCTTAAGCAAATCAGTGTTACAGCTCTATTTTATTTAGAAGATAGCAGGAGAATCCATCCTCGAAGCGTGAGGGCATGCCAACCCAAAGACTCGAAGAGAACAGAGTGGAGGAGTGCACGGGGAGGGGGAGAGAGAGAGAGAGAGAGCGAGTGAGCACATGCACACAGGAGAGAGTCCATGAGAAAGCACTTTGGCTCCTCCTTTTATATGTTTTTTTCCTCCACCTGGGCCTGCCCTATGCAAATTGGGCTTAGCCAGGAGTGCTGTTTGTTCTGCCTGAAGTCTTCACTCTGGTCCTCGGACCTTCCTTTGACCTTCCTTGTCTTTTAGCCACTGCCATTTTGGACTCCTTTTCCCTATTCTACCTACCTAACATTCCCCCCTCAAGAGATGGGAGGCCCAATTCTTTGGGAATAGGGGCATCGAGGTCTTTCTGGCTACTTCCTGCTGAATTGGGACAGCGATGGGTATTGGGCCTCCCCCTCTTGCTAGTCTCAATCCTCAGAGTCCTTATAGAGGTGTCCAAGGGTGTGTGATGTTTTCCGTGGTCGGCTGTAGTTTTATATCTTTGTTGAACTGGCACTGCATATTGTAGCTGGTTGACCTGGGCAGAGACAAAACAGGTTAGACAATTGACAGTACGTGGAATAATCATAAGCATCATCAATATAGCATAACAAGGACTAGTAGGGACATTGGTCAATTTTAAATTCACATGGCCAGGATGGCTCAAGTCGTTCCTTGTTCAGGGATCAGAAGATCTATCTCCTGTCTATTTTGGAATACAGTCTCTGTCAAGCTGTGTTGGCTCTTTAGAGTTATCCTGAGAAATTTTATCCCCAGAAACCAGGTTTTGGGGGTGTTCATTAGAATGACACTCATTGGTAGTTCTGAATAGGTATCTGAGATCTCCCAGGGGCTCACAGTTGTATCGTGTGCCCTCTTATGTTTTCTTCCACATTTTGACTCGTGAGTAGTGAATCCAGGAGTCATGTCCTGGTACCTTGACTGCTGTGGGGGTAGAAAGTATTACAGGGTAGGGGCCCTTCCATGTGTGCTGGAGTTGAGCCTTTGGGGACCCATCTTTCTAGACTTTAATTAGGACTTGAGTTCCTGGAGCATATAGTGGTGACTCTTTAGAATCTTTTGGGTCCTGGTTCATACCCCACAAGCGTATATCCTGTTGGAATTGCCCAGTGGCCAAGGTATAAGACTGGAGGGTCTGAACCTCTGGATCTAGGAAGAGGGACAATGTGGGTGCAGAGGAGAGCTATTGGTAAAGCCTCCTTCCATCCCAGGGAGGTCTCTTGGGTTATCTTTTTTACCGCTGATTTTAAGAATTGATTGGCTCTTTCTATTTTTCCTGAAGATTGAGGCTTCCAGGCACAATGGAGATAATAAGTAATGCCCAATGCTTTCGAGACCCCTTGGGTGACCTTAAAAGTAAATGATGTCCCATTGTCACTTTGTAATGACCTGGGCAGACCAAATCTTGGAATGATTTCATGGAGCAGTTTTTTTACCACCTCTTCAGCCTTCTCAGTCCGGGTGGGAAAGCCTTCAATCCATCCTGTGAATGTATCTATCATAACTAATAGGTATTTATACCCTTGAGAAACTGGCATTTGGGTGAAGTCCATCTGCCAGTCCTCTCCTGGGTAGGCCCCACATCGTTGGATGGGCTGGGCCAGCTGGGGTCTTCAAGCTCCTTGGAGGTTGTTTAATTGGCAAGTGGGACAAGAGGAGATCAGCTGTTTTATAGTTGTTTGGAAGCCTGTTCCTCTGAAGGGCCTTTCTAGTAATCTTTGGAGGGCCTTTTCTCCTAAATGAGTAGTGGCATGTAAGGAGTTAACCAACTTCCATTGGAGGTTCCCAGGCAGAAAAAGGAGTCCCTCCTTTTGGAACCACCCCATATGATCTTCTTGAAAGCCCTCGCTTTTAGCTTCAAGAGTCTCACCTTCAGTATATGAAGGAGTTTCTGGCATATTAGTCTGTGGAACTAAGGTGGCAATCCCTATTAGGTCATGGTTCTGTAATGCTGCTCTCCTAGCTGCCTGATCAGCTGCTTGGTTCCCTCGTGCCACTTCCGTGTTCCCTTTTTGGTGTCCTTTACAGTGGGAGACTGAAACCTCAGTGGGCAGAGGGACTGCCTCCAAGAGTCAAAGAATCTGATCACCATATTTGATTGGGGACCCTCGAGTGGTCAAGTGGCCCCTTTCTTTCCAATAGCTGCATGTGCATGTAGCACCAGAAAGGCATGGAGTCAGTGTAAATGGCTATTCTTTTTCCTTTTTTCAGCTCTTAAGCTCGAGTCAGGGCAATGAGCTCAGCTAATTGGGCTGAAGTACCTGGTGGCAGAGGCTTAGCCTCTATGGTCTCAAAATTGGAGACTACTACATACCCGGCTCTTCTTTTTCCATCCAAGACAAAGCTGCTTCCATCAGTGTGCCAGATTTCCTCAGGATTGGTCAGAGAATCTTCTGACAATCCCTCTCAGGGTTTTGTCCAGTGGTCCAAGGTTTCTAGACAAGAGTGAAAGGGGAGAGAGCCCTCGGGGGTAGGTAGGAGGGTGACTGGGTCAAGAACCTCACAAGGGGATATAGTGAGGCCTGGATTTTCCATCAGCATTACTTGATATCTGAGGATTCTTTGATCAGACATCCATAAATGGCCTCTCCCATTTATGAGTTGTTTTACTTGGTGGCTGGTAAAAATAGTTAGTTTGCCCCCAAAGGAGAGTTTTAAAGCATCTTCTATCATGATTGCAATAGCTGCAAGATTTCGAAGGCAGGGAGGCTAGCCTCGGGTAGTTGGATCGAGCCTCTTGGATATGTAAGCTACAGGCTGGGGCTCAGATCCCAACCTTTGAGTTAACACTCCCAAGGCTATTCCCTCTCTTTCATGGACATAAAGTTGGAATGCTTTTTCTGGGTCTGGCAACCTCAAGGCAGGTGCCTGAGTTAAGGCCTGTTTTAGTGTAGCTTCTCCCTTCTTTTGAGGAGTTCCCCACATCAGTGGGATTGAATCATCTCTCCCTTTAAGCTTTCATATAAGGGATTGGCAATTAAACCATAGTTGGGTATCCAGATTCTACAATACCCAGTTAGCCCCAGGAAAGCTCGCAATTGTTTTCGAGTCGTGGGGGAGGGCAACTGGAGAATTCCTCGTACCCAATCAGAGGACAGCCTCCTGGACCCGTGTGTAATCTGAACTCCCAGGTAAGTGACCTTTGTCTCGACCATCTGTGCCTTAGCACGGGAGACTTTATATCCCCTTTCTGCCAAGAAGTTTAGAACCTGAATTGCATGTTGTTGGGCACTTTAATCATCTGGAGAGCAGATTAGTAGGTCATCTATGTATTGTAATATTTTCCCACTAGGTCCCAGGTCCAGATCTAGGAGATCCCGGCTAAGGGCTTGTCCAAACAGGTGGGGGCTATCTCTGAACCCCTGAGGTAATACTATCCAAGTCATTTGTTAGTGTTTTCTCCTGAGGCTTCCTACTCAAAGGCAAAAAGCTATTGGGATTCTTTAGCCAGTGGTATGCAAAAAAAAAAAAAAATGCATCTTTGGGATCCAAGACTGTAAACCACTTGGCACTGGGTAGGATTTCTCCCAAGATTACATAGGGGATTGGGTACTGTGGGTTGGAGGGGGACTACAGCTTTATTTATGATCCAGAGATCTTGAACCATTCGCCAGGTTCCGTCTTTTTTCTTTACTGAGAGGATTGGGGTGTTATATGGTGAACTGGTGGGGAACAATAGCCCACAAGCAAGGAATTTATTTATTAAAGGCTGTAGTCCCTCCTGAGTCTCTCTTTAGAGAGGATATTGTTTCCAGTTAGGAAACCGAGTGGGATCTCGGAGGACAATGATGACTGGTTCAGCTTGGTGGGCTCGTCCAGGAATCCCCTGGTCCCACACCTGGGCGTTAATTTTGTCTTCCCATAGTTTTTGGTCCCTCTCTATTGAAGGTGTAATGGGTTCTTCAGTAGTAACCAGGAGCTATAGAGATCTAGGGGCTGAAAAACTTCCCATCACAAGGGTGGTCCCCAGTTTAGTGAGTATATCTTTTCCCAATAAGGGGGTAGGACACTCAGGGACTACCAGAAACTGGTGGGAAAATATTTGTCCATCCCAGCAACAAAGAAGTGCTTGGGTGAATCTTTTAGTAGTTGCTTTTCCTGTAGCACCCAAAATGGTACAGGTTTGGGAGGAGAAGGCTCCGGAGTAGGAGATCAAGACAGAGTAGGTAGCCCTTATGTCAACTAAGAAATTTTCAGACCTACCTGCCACATCCAGTTGTACCATTGGCTCCAGCCCCATGATGGTTATCTGTGACAGGCGGGCTGGCTGGAGCAGGCCGCTTCAGTCCTCTTGAACCATCGTGAGGGTAGGCTTGGCGCTTGACCTTGAGGTTCTTGGGTCCCGAGGGCAGAGTGCCACTCAATGTCCCAGTTGATGGCATTTGTGGCAAGCCGTTCTAGGAGACTTGTCACGGTTTGGACACTCTTTGGCCCAATGCCCTGCCTGTCTACAGATCAGGCATTTGTCTCGTGCCTTGTCCTTCAAGGACTCAGGGTTTGCCATAGGGCTTCTCTGGAGGGCGGCCAGCATCTGGGCATGCCTTGTCTCTTTCTTTTTCTCCTTCTCCTGGGCCTTGGCCTCCTTCTCCTGTTCTGTTATAAAAGGTATTGGTGGCTGTCTGGACCATTTCATCTAAAGAGGCAGCAGGGTCCTGCTGTTGTAGCTGCTGTAACTTAATTCTGATATCTAATGCACATTGGGACAGGAATTTGTCCTTTAAAATCACCCGTCCCTCGTAAGAGTCTAAGTCCAGGTTGGTAAACTTTTGGAGTGCCTCTTTTAGCCTCTCCAGAAAGGCAATGGGGTTCTCATTGGGCTCCTGAGTTATTGCTGAGACCCGGGCATAGCTAATTACTTTTTGTTGGGCTGCTTTCAGTCCTGCCTTCACACAGATTAGAAAATGATCTCTTTCCCAGATGTCCTCAGGGTCATTATAATTCCAATTAGGATAGGAGGAAGGGACAGCAGTTCCCCCTACTGGGTATCTATCACTGGACATGTGAAGCCCTGTTGCATACCTCTGGGCTTCCTTTAAGACCCTGGTATGTTCAGGATAAGATAAAGTTTGACTAAATATGACCATGATGTCTTTCCACATCAAGTCAAAGGCCAAGGTAATATGTTGGAATGTATCTATATATTTACCTGGGTCATCTGTATAGCTTCCCAGGTCTTGTTTGATCTGCCTTAGTTCTAAGAGGGAGAAGGGCTTATGGACTAGGGTTGGTCTGAATTCTCCTCCAGTTTCAACTAAGGGATATACTCGAGCTGGCTTTTGTGGAGGGGGTGCTTCCAGATATGGGGTCACGTTTGGGTATGAGGAAGGAGCACCAGGCAACTCGGGAGCTGTGGGAGGTAAGCCTTCACGAGGGGGTTCCTTTTCTTGGTTGCCTGTGCCTAACACCATTTGCCTAGTGGGCTCACTTTTAGGGCGTATTATAATCCCATACTTAAGAGACAGTTCCTTCATATCTCTTAGTCAGAAGAAAATTTGGACATAGGGGATCTCTGTCCATTTCCCTTGTCTTTTGCAGAATAATTCTAATTGCAGGATGGTATTGTAATTTAAAGTTCCATCCTCAGGCCAGTGTTCCTCGTCCCCCAGTGGATACTGTGGCCACACAGTGGCACAAAAGAATTTCAAATGACTTTTTAGAGCTAGATGGTTGAACAGCTTCCAGTTATCAAGGATGCATCTCAAGGGCGTCTGCTGGGAAGTGGATTGGTTATTTCCCATCTGAAAGACAGTCATGACAGGGAGAAAAGAAAAGACCTCTTTCAATTTTTATGGGTGGACTTCCTTAGGGGTGAGTCTTTCTGAAGCTTATCCTACCCAGAACTGTTGCAACCTGAGAGCCAGGCGTCCCCAGGTCAGGGTGCAGATTCCCCAGGCAGGCTGAGGTGTGACAGCCTCCTAGAGATCGAATCCCCAGGCAGGTCGAGGCATGATGGCCTCCTGAGAATTGGGTCCCTGGGCAGGTCGAGGCATGATGACCTCCTGGGACCCCTGGGACTGGCAGATCCCCAAGCAGGTTGAGGCGTGACAACCTTTCAAACACCGATCCCTAGGCAGGTCAAGGTGTGATGACCTCCTGGGATCCCCCGGACTGGAGTTTGGGCGTCCCCAAGATCTCCAGTGTGACCAGTGCCAGGTAGAATTAAGGGGTTTGTAACTCATTGCTAGTTTGCCCACCGTGGACGGGAATAGATATGATGTAAGTTCATCCTACCTAGTACTGTTGCAACCTGAGAGCCAGGCGCCCCTGGGTCAGGGTGCAGATCCCCAGGCAGGCTGAGGCGTGACAGCCTCCTAGAGATCAAATCCCTGGGCAGGTCGAGGCATGATGGCCTCCCGAGAATTGGGTCCCTGGGCAGGTCAAGGCGTGATGACCTCCTGGGACCCCTGGGACTAGTGGATCCCCAAGCAGGTTGAGGCGTGACAACCTTTTAAGGACCAGATCCCTAGGCAGGTCAAGGCGTGATGACCTCCTGGGACCCCCCAGACTGGAGTTGGGCATCCCCAAGATCTCCAGTGTGACCAGTATTGGGTAGGATTAGGGGGTTGGATATTATAGAGTATTTCCCTCCCAAGGCCAGCTATTTTCTGGTTGTCTCTCCAGAAGATTGTAGAGGCAACCTTGTGGGTCTGGATGGGGCTCAAGAAAAGAGCATGAAACAGGAGGGAAGGGGGCAGAGTACAACCTTTGAAAGAATGACATAACACAAGGGCATAATGTAAACCAATTAAAATCAATTGGGTCCAAGATGACAAGTCAAATGCAAGTAAACCTTAATCCCCAATCTATAAGCCAACAGACACACCCAGAGGTGTCAGGACAGCTCCAAGACATGGTCAAAAGAGGGAGGAGTGGGTGATTCCCCAATGGCTGGGATGATCCTCTCACTCATTAGCATATGAATTCCATCCCCTCACAAAACCTAGCCAGGCCTAATAGCATGGCCCCAGCCCTTGTCTTTGGCAATGGTTCACACCCTGAAGAGTGGCTTCTCTCTGGATCCTAACAAATCTACCTCTTATCACTTTGTCTCTCAATGAATTTTTGCAATGAGACATCAGAGCCTGAGTTTCATTAGTTTTGGCCAGGCTTGAGTCCCAGGAGAGAGCTGAAGGACAGGAGGAAAAAGCAGTGGGAAAAACGTACCAAGGAATCCCCTTCATAGCCCACCGGAAAATTTGCTAAATATCTGACCAGTGCTCACAGTTTCATTGGTCTGATCCTTAGCACAGAGAAGAGAAAGGACAGAAGAACCCCCACCGGCTTGGGTAACAGCTACTGGGGCTCAGCAGATAGCGCCTTTGGGACATGCTGAGGAGTAGCCTCTCCAGAGTCCCTCAATTGTGCCCCCTGCTGCCCACCTGTTCACGGGAGGTTCGAGGAAACAAGAAATGAGAGGTTGTAAAGGTCCCTCCAGCCATAGGAGTGAGGACCTCTTACCTTAACCAAAGGTCTTCTGGAATCTGAGACTGAGCCGCGTGAGCTTTCTGCTGAGTTCGTTTTTCGCTGTCCCGGTTTCCAGCATGATGGGCCTTCCCCTGTGCTGGGTTTCTTCACCTTCTGCTTCTAGTGCGGGAGCTTTGCTGAGTTGGGCTCCTGCTGTGCTTGGCCTCTTCGACACAGAGGTTGTTTCAGTCAGGTTAAATCTGAGTCATGGCACCATAGATGTCACGCAAGCGTGTGTTCCTCGGTTCTTTGTCTCATCACAACAAAAATTTGGAGTGATGGACATTAAAGCCCTCGGCGCATCACAGCTTTCAGGTCTTGGACAAACCGTGTTATAGCTCTTAAGCAAATCAGTGTTACAACTCTATTTTATTTAGAAGATAGCAGTAGAGAGAGAGAGAGAGAGAGAGAGAAGAGAGAGAGAGAATGCACGCGGGAGAGAGAGAGTTTGTGAGAAAGCGCTTTGGCTCCTCCTTTTATATGCTTTTTTTCTCCACCTGGGCCTGCCCTATGCAAATTGGGCTTAGCCAGGAGTGCTGTTTGTTCTGCCTGAAGTCTTCACTCTGGTCCTCGGACCTTCCTTTGACCTTCTTTGTCTTTTAGCCACCGCCATTTTGGACTCCTTTTCCCTATTCTACCTGCTGCTACTGCTAAGTCACTTCAGTCGTGTCCGACTCTGTGCGATCCCATAAACAGCAGCCCACCAGGCTCCCCCGTCCCTGGGATTCTCCAGGCAAGAACACTGGAGTGGGTTGCCATTTCCTTCTCCAATGCATGAAAGTGAAAAGTGAAAGTGAAGTCCCTCAGTCGTGTCTGACCCTCAGCGACCCCATGGACTGCAGCCGACCAGGCTCCTCCATCCATGGGATTTTCCAGGCAAGAGTACTGGAGTGGGGTGCCATTGCCTACCTAACATTATATTTTCTTCTTGGATTGATCTTTGATCATTATGTAGTGTCCTTCTTTGTCTCTTTTCACAGCCTTTATTTTGAAGTCTATTTTATTTGATATGAGTATTGCTATTCCTGCTTTCTTTTGGTCTCTATTTGGAATATCTTTTACCAGCCCTTCACTTTCAGTCTGTATGTGTCCCTTGTTTCGAGGTGGGTCTCTTGTAGACAACATATATAGGGGTCTTGTTTTTGTATCCATTCAGCCAGTTTTTGTCTTTTGGTTGGGGCATTCAACCCATTTACATTTAAGGTAATTATTGATAAGTATGATCCCATTGCCATTTACTTTATTGTTTTGGGTTCGAGTTTATGCACCCTTTCTGTGTTTCCTGTCTAGAGAAGATTCTTTAGCATTTGTTGGAGAACTGGTTTGCCAGTGCTGAGTTCTCTCAGCTTTTGCTTGTCTATAAAGCTTTTGATTTCTCCTTCATATTTGAATGAGATCCTTGCTGGGTACAGTAATCTGGGGTGTAGGTTATTTTCTTTCATCATTTTAAGTATGTCTTGCCATTCCCTTCTGGCCTGAAGAGTTTCTATTGAAAGATCAGCTGTTATCCTTACGGGAATCCCCTTGTGTGTTATTTGTTGATTTTCCCTTGCTGCTTTTAATATTTGTTCTTTGTGTTTGGTTTTTGTTAATTTGATTAATATGTGTCTTGGGGTGTTTCGCCTTGGGTTTATCCTGTTTGGGACTCTCTGGGTTTATTGGACTTGGGTGACTATTTCCTTCCCCATTTTAGGGAATATTTCAACTATTATCTCCTCAAGTATTTTCTCATGGTCTTTCTTTTTGTCTTCTTCTTCTGGGACTCCTATGATTCGAATGTTGGGGTGTTTAACATTGTCCCAGAGGTCTCTGAGATTGTGCTCATTTCTTTAAATTTTTTTTTTCTTTCTTTCCTCTCTGTTTCATTTATTTCTACCATTCTATCTTCTACCTCACTAATCCTATCTTCTGCCTCCGGTATT
Organism: Bos grunniens; assembly: GCF_055505025.1. Classification (NCBI taxonomy): domain Eukaryota; kingdom Metazoa; phylum Chordata; class Mammalia; order Artiodactyla; family Bovidae; genus Bos; species Bos grunniens. The sequence goes on along the minus strand of NC_141191.1, from coordinate 1,518,626 downwards.
CTACTGTTGGTTCCCTCCACAGTGTTTTTGATCTCATTCATTGCATTATTCATTATATATTGACTCTTTTTTTATTTCTTCTAGGTCCTTGTTAAACATTTCTTGCATCTTCTCAATCTTTGTCTCCAGGCTATTTATCTATAACTCAATTTTGTTTTCAAGATTTTGGATCATTTCACTATCATTATTCAGAATTCTTTATCAGGTAGATTCCCTATCTCTTCCTCTTTTGCTTGGTTTGGTGGGTATTTATCCTGTTCCTTTACCTTCTGGGTATTTCTATGCCTTTTCGTCTTGTTTATATTGCTGTGTTTGGGGTGGGCTTTCCATATTCTGGCAGTTTGTGGTTCCTCTTTATTGTGGAGGTTCCTCACTGTAGGTGGGGTTGAACAGGTGGCTTGTCAAGGTTTCCTGGTTAGGGAAGCTTGTGTCGGTGTTCTGGTGGATGGAGCTGGATTTCTTCTCTCTGGAGTGCACTGAAGTGTCCAGTAATGAGTTTTGAGATGTCAGTGGGATTGGTGTGACTTTAGGTAGCCTGTATATTGAAGCTCAGGACTATGTTCCTGTGTTGTTGGAAAATTTGCATGGTATGTCTTTCTCTGGAACTTGTTGGCCCTTGGATAGTGCTTGGTTTCAGTGTAGGTATGGAGCTGTTTGATGAGTTCCTATCGATTAATGTTCCCTGGAGTCAGGAGTTCTCTGGTGTTCTCAGGATTTGGACTTAAGCCTCCTGCCTCTGGTTTAAAGTCGTATTCTTACAGTAGCTTCAAGACTTCTCTATATATACAGCACCAATGATAAAACATCTAGGTTAATGTTGTAAGGTTTTTCCACAGTGAGGGACACCTGGAGAGATACACAGTTACATGGAGAAGAGAAGAAGGAGGGAGATAGAGGTGACCAGGAGGAGAAGAGGGGGAATCAAAAGAGGAGAGAGCAAGCTAGCCAGTAATCATTTCCTTATGTGCTCTCCACAGTCTGGACCCCTCAAAGATGTTCACAGAGTTACACAGAGAAGAGAAGAGGGAGGAAAGAGAGAGAGGTGGCCAGGAGGATAAAAGGAGGAATCAAAAGGAGAGAGACAGATCTGTACAGTAATCAGTTCCCTAAGTGTTCTCCACAGCTCAGAACACACAAAGAGATTCACAGAGTTGGGTAGAGAAGAGAAGGGGGAGGGAGGAGATACAGGCGACTTGGTGGAGAAAAAGGAGGGTCCAAAGGGGGAGAGAGCAATCCAGCCAGTAATCTCGTTCCCAAGTAAAAATGGGTACTGAAGATTGGGTTCTTAAAGGTACAAAATTGATAACAAATACCAAAAAGCAAAGATTAAAAGTCTAAAGTAGAGGTAAGATTCTCAAAAGTACAATATTAAAGAAAAAAAAGTCACAAAAATTATAAAATACATATGTGAAGTTTGTTTTAGAAATAGGGTCTTTTTTATTTTGCAAAATAATAGTAGGTTATAAAAATGAAAATTAAAGGAGTAATAGAGGACTTAAAATTTAAAAAATTAAAAAATGTTAATGGTAAAAATATATCTATGATTTTCTCTGGTGTTGTTATAGACAGTGTGGGGTCAGTTCATTTTCAGATAGTTCCTTGATCTGGCTTACACTTCTCAAGATCTATAGGCCCATTCCTATGTAGTCGGTGCTAACTGCAGGGTTTTAATCTATTGCAACTGTCACTTCCAAAGTGGTTCCCTCTGTTTTAGCTTCTGTTTGCTGGCCTCTTCAGTGTCTAATTTCCACCCTGACACAAGAGGGCGGTGGTGGTCACTTTTTTAAGGCTCACTTGTTCAGTTGTGCAGTGAGGAGGGAGGAACACTGCAAACAAATATCACTGGCATCTGTGAGGAGTGCTCGCAGTGTCTCAGGCACACTGGGTTTGCCCCTCCTCTCACGGCGTGTGTGCTTTCCCAGTCTACACTGCTCAGGCTTTAGGTTACTCTGCAAGGAACTGTCTGAGGCTGGTCCTGTGTTGAGTGCACTTCCCAGGTCAAAACCGCTCAGGTTCAGGTTCTCGGGTACTTCACAAAGGCGCAGACTTGATTGGGTCTGCATTTTGTGCCCTTCCTTGGTCCGAGCAGCTCAGGTGACCAGGTGCTTGGCCAGCTGAGACTTATCGCCTCCCCTATCCCAGCCGCTCGGTTTTCTGGGTGTACAATGGCACACCATGTGTCTCCTCTGGGGAGCTGATCTGGCTGCGATCCTCCCAGCAGATGTAGACCGTCCAGAATCCCAAGGAGTCTTGGTTAGCAATGAAGCCTGCTTGCAGTTTGGTAGATGATGCCTCTCTGGGGCCATGATTGCCCCCTTCTGGCTCTGGCTGCCCTCGCCTGCCTGTCTCCAGCAGGGGATGGGCCGGTCTGCAGCCGGCTAGCTCTGCTCAGTCCTTGTTCTGTGAGCGGGCCTGGCAGTGTTTTAGGTTAGGGCTTTTTGGGGGATAACTATCCCACAGTCTGGTTTGCTATCTCAAGTTAGTTCCCTCAGATTGCCCTCAGGGTATTCAGGCCTGGGCCTTACTCTAAGCGATGCAGCCTGCACCTCCCTGCCCAGCTCCCGCTTGCTAGTGGTGGATGCAAGCCTCTGCACTGCTTCTCCACTGGTAGTTGCCTTAGGGATGTAATTTGTGGGTTTTAATGATTTATTTATTTTTCCTCCCAGTTATGTTGCCCTCTGAGGTTCCAAGGCTTGTCACAGATTTGCAACTGAGAGTATTTCCTGGTGTTTGGAAACTTCATTCTTTTAAAAAACTCCCTTCCTGAGATGGATCTCCATCCCTCCTTCTTTTGTCTCTCTTTTTATCTTTCATATTTTTTTTTCTACCTCCTTTCAAAGACAATGGGCTGCCTTTCTGGGTGCCTGATGTCCTCTGTCAACATTCAGAAGTTGTTTTGTGGAATTTGCTCAGCGTTCAAATGTTCCTTTGATGAATTTGTGTGGGAGAAAGTGGTCTCCCTGTCCTATTCCTCCTCCATCTTAGGACCGCCCCCACTTCTTTAATTTTGATTTAGTAAACATTTGGGAAGTTTTAGCCCTGATCTGATTACTTGCTTCCCCTCTTCTTTGCTCTGCTGTTCCTAATATATATTTTCATTTTTATTTAATTTGTTTCTTTAATTCTTTATTATACAGTAAATGTTGTATCATTTTTTCTTCTACTTTTTAATGCACACTCTATGTGTGTACTTGTTTTTATGTTGTCTCTAGTCTACATTTTTATTTTTTATTATGAACATTCTATGGCATTTAGCTTCATTGCTGTTCCTTTTCTTATTTGTGTGCATAATTATTTTTCTCAACTTTTAGATAGAAGGCATAAGACTCTTTTTTCTAATTTCATAATTTTAGAGCTTCCTCTCCTAAAAAAGTTTTAAATATATGTGGCTAGGTTTCTTGGGTCTTCCTTGCCCTGTTCCGTCCCCCACTTTATCTGGATCTTCCCTTTGTTTCTATTGTCCCATTGTGTTACATTTGGAACCTATGTTTAACAATATTTTCTTCAAAGATGCTTTCTCCTGAAAACCAGGAGAAATCTTGTTCTCTAACTTACAGCCTAGTTAGTTCTGAGAATTCATAAGGCACAAACTACTTTTTTCTCCTTCAAATCTCATCACAGCCCTTTATTCCTACTTGCTTTTGGAATGTTAACCCCTTACAGTTTTCAAGTCAGCTCACTGAGATTTTTGAGGGAATGGTGATTATCCTGAAAATTTTAGGTCTCTTGGATAATACAATAGTTCCTGCTACTTCCTCATGTACACTAATTTCATGTAGATTCTGTAGTTGGTGGTGACTTATCTCCTTCCACTCATGCTTTTTGTGTTATATGAGAATGTTTCTACCTAATTTTATTACATGCATTTTCCATGAGTTTTCAGTTTTCTTGTTTGATTTTATTGGAGGATTTAAACAATTTCAGAAATTATGCTGCCACTCCCGCTTTCTAGCTTGAATTCTATTTCCAAGGTTTTGTTAAAGGACCTCCATGTTTGCCCTTGATGTTCCTATAGTCCAAATAAGTTCTTGCATCAAGGTCACTATGTTATCTTTTTGTGTATATGTTCATTGCTTGTGCTTGTTTTTAATCGTTCAGTTGTGTCTAACTCTTTGCGACCCCAATGGACTGTAGCTCTCGAGGCTCCTCTATCCATGGGATTCTCCAGGCAAGAATACTGGAGTGGGTTGTTGTGCCATTCTCCAGGGTATATTCCCAACCCAGGGATCAAACTCAGGTCTCCCTCATTGCAGGCAGATTCCTTACCATCTGAGCTACCAGGGAAGCCCTTACTTAGTAATAATTTTTTGAATGACATCTGAAACTCAGGTTCTTTTCTAAGTGCTAGTGGAATAAAGAAATAATTTATCATACCTATCCTTGCTCTCAAGTTTAGGGTATGGTATACGGATTAGAAGTATTAACAAAGACTTTTATTTCAACATGTTACATACACATAGGTTCTTTTCACCTTGCTTACCAAGTAACTCCTTTTCTTTTCTTCAGAACTTGTTGCAGACACCTTCTCCTCCCTGAAAAATTATTTGCAATCATTTCATCTTACACCTCATCACCACCAGCTCAAAAGGCACACTCTCCCATTGAGGTCTCTATTCACTATTTTTTTTTTTTTTGGAGAGAGAAAACGACCTGTAAATGCAAGATACCTGTCTTTCCTCCGTTTTAGATTCCCTAAAAACAGTGTTTACGAATATCTCCAACACAATAAAATGGGTAACACACAGCTGTTGATAATATCCACTGAATGAATGATTTTTAATAGATAAGAGTATTTTAATGAAAAAAAAAAAGTTTTACAGAGAATGTACATTTGATCTGGGTCTTGAAATCTTGTATTAATCAATAAGTATTTGGCAAAGGGGGATTTTTTCCCTTATAACCATTATCTTTCTTCAGAGGTAGGTTGTTTTATTTATTAACTCAAGCTAAAATTCATTACAAATGAATCTTCTCTATGGACTGGTTCCCCAGGAAATTAAATAATGTTCTAAAGCAACTGATAAGTGATACACCCATGCTAACTTTTAAAGTTCAAAATTCAGTGAAGCTATGAATATAGTATTAACAGAAGTTTAACATATTTGTGGGAATATGCAGTTGATTCCATTACTGAGATAATGTCACAATGGGCAGCTACAGTAATTTCACACTAACACAAAAAGTCCCTTTTAAGCTCTCAATTTCCTGAGTCCTTTTTGGTTTTTAAAGACTAAGACTATTTTTTTCTACAAGTGGCTCAAATCCATTATGTTTTTTTCTTCACAAAATCTCTAAAGGGCTGCTCTTCTTCTCTTTAGATTTTCTCTTAATAGTGACCAGTAACTTCTCATTCTTTCTCTTTAAACATGAAAAATAATTTTTAAAATCTTGTATCTTAACGCCCAACTAGCTCAGTTAGTAGAGCATGAAACTCTTAAAATCTTGTGCCTTATACTTTTATATATTGAATATATTGAATCATTTTCTGCAAAGATCACTCTATATGAACATTTTCCTTTTCACTCAAAAGCTTACCTAAATAGCTATTTTTCTTTATAAACTGTTACTGATTCAATATGTCTACTGTGTTTTACACAAAGTTGAGTCATAACTTTTGAGTATTAAAAAGCCTATGATGATTAATTTAGAATGGATTTTTAAGTCCTTGGCTCTATAATTCTATAACCTTTTACTGAACTTGGAAAGCTTATCAGAATCAGATATAAAGTCTTTTTAAACTACACTCACGTCATTATCACTTAATCCTCCTTCACCAACCCACGCATATTCAAAATTATGCTCTTCTGTTTAGAATCAAAAGCCAAAAACATTGCTAAAAGTTGTTTTTATCCCTCATCAAACTTGGACACAAAAATACTGGGCACTGTGGTATAGGGTAGACTTCCAAGAGTTAGAGGTTTCCACTCTGACTTACGCATAATCTTTGAATTATGTAAGCATTTTTTGTGTACATGTATTTTCTGGCATTTGCATAACAATCATGGGATCCCTTCTGTCTCCTAAAATTAAATTCACTACAAAGCATAACAAGAAAGAAAAGCCCATATCATTTTGGAAATACCTTTTTATATATTTATCCAAATATGTTTAAATAAATGTTTTATATGTTTATCTAAAGAGTCATAAACATGAAAATAAGGTAAATAATAGCTATGATGAACTTTTCATGCATAATTTATTAAAATTATTCTTAGTCATTGAATGCATTATCTAACTTAAAGTTACATAAGCTATATCAGGTGAATTTTTAAAAGTTTTCTTTTTTTTTTTTACCAAAGATATTACTAAAATTCATAAAATTTAATTAAGCAGTTAAAGGTCTTGAAACTAGTAAATGACAGTGAAATATTTGAACTCATTTCTAGTTTATTACACAGCTCTTTCCACAATAACACACTCTTTGCATAATACTATAAGCAATTCTATGTACAGAAGAACTATACAAAAAAGATCTTCATGACCCAGATAATTATGATGGTGTGATCACTGACCTAGAGCCAGACATCCTGGAATGTGAAGTCAAGTGGGCCTTAGAAAGCATTACTACGAACAAAGCTAGTGGAGGTGATGGAATTCCAGTTGAGCTATTCCAAATCCTAAAAGATGATGCTGTGAAAGTGCTGCACTCAATATGCCAGCAAATTTGGAAAACTCAGCAGTGGCCACTGGACTGGAAAAGATCAGTTTTCATTCCAATACCGAAGAAAGGCAATGCCAAAGAATGCTCAAACTACCGCACAATTTCAGTCATCTCACATGCTAGTAAAGTAATGCTCAAAATTCTCCAAGCCAGGCTTCAGCAATATGTGAACCGTGAACTTCCTGATCAAGCTGGTTTAAGAAAAGTCAGAGGAACCAGAGATCAAATTGCCAACATCCGCTGGATCATTGAAAAAGCAAGAGAGTTCCAGAAAAGCATCTATTTCTGCTTTATTGACTATGCCAAAGCCTTTGACTGTGTGGATCACAATAAACTGTGGAAAATTCTGAAAGAGATGGGAATACCAGACCACCTGACCTGCCTTTTGAGAAATTTGTATGCAGGTCAGGAAGCAACAGTTAGAACTGGACATGGAACAACAGACTGGTTCCAGATAGGAAAAGGAGTTCGTCAAGGCTGTATATTGTCACCCTGTTTATTTAACTTATATGCAGAGTACATCATGAGAAACGCTGGACTGGAAGAAACACAAGCTGGAATCAATATTGCCGGGAGCAATATCAATAACCTCAGATACGCAGACGACACCACCCTTATGGCAGAAAGTGAAGAGGAACTCAAAAGCCTCTTGATGAAAGTGAAAGTGGAGAGTGAAAAAGTTGGCTTAAAGCTCAACATTCAGAAAACTAAGATCATGGCATCTGGTCCCATCACTTCATGGAAAATAGATGGGGAAACAGTGGAAACAGTGTCAGACTTTCATGACTGCAGCCATGAAATTAAAAGACGCTTACTCCTTGGAAGGAAAGTTATGACCAACCTAGATAGCATATTCAAAAGCAGAGACATTACTTTGCCAACAACGGTTCATCTAGTCAAGGCTATGGTTTTTCCTGTGGTCATGTATGGCTGTGAGAGTTGGACTGTGAAGAAGGCTGAGTGCCGAAGAATTGATGCTTTTGAACTGTGGTGTTGGAGAAGACTCTTGAGAGTCCCTTGGACTGCAAGGAGATCCAACCAGTCCATTCTAAAGGAGATCAGCCCTGGGATTTCTTTGGAGGGAATGATGCTGAAGCTGAAACTCCAGTACTTTGGCCACGTCATGCGAAGAGTTGACTCATTGGAAAAGACTCTGATGCTGGGAGGGATTGGGGGCAAGAGGAGAAGGGGACGACAGAGGATGAAATGGCTGGATGACATCACTGACTCGATGGATGTGAGTCTGAGTGAACTCCGGGAGTTCGTGATGGACAGGGAGGCCTGACGTGCTCCGATGCATGGGGTCGCAAAGAGTCGGACACGACTGAGCGACTGATCTGATCTGATCTGATGCAGTACAAACTGATCACCCCACAAGTCGAGTTACCATCCATTATCGTGCAGTTGGCTCTCTTTACTCATTTTTCTGGACCCCCAACTTCTCTTCCTCTGATAAACACTAATCTGATATCTGTTTCCATGCATCTGTTTTTGTTTTACCTTTTTTTAAAGATTTTATATATGAATAAAATCAGGCATATTTATTTTTCTCTGACATATCACATAGAATAATATTGGATTGGCAAAAAAGTTCATTTGGATTTTTCTCTAAGATACTACAGAAATCCAAATGAACTGTGGCAAATCCAATACTTTCAAGAGATATCCATGTTCCAAATGGAAGAATCTCATGGTTTTTTTCTAATGACTGAGTAGTATCCCATTGTGTATATACACCTGATCTTATTTATTCATTCGTCTGTCAGTGTACAGGCAGTTTACTTCCATATCTTGGCAATTGTAAATAACGCAGCAATGAATACAAGGGTGCGTATATATTTTCAAATTGGTGTTTTCATATTCTTCAGATAAATACCTAGGATACAATAACTAGGTCATATGATAGTTCTTAATTTTTTTTTACCACTCTCCATACTGTTTTCCATAGTGACATCATCAGCTTTTAGTAGCAACTGGATAAGGGTGCCCTTTTCTCCACATTTTATCCAACATTTGCTATTTATTGTCTTTTTAATAATAACCATTCTGAGCTACTGAATTGATTCTACCACATGTGAGGTGATAGTTCATGGTGCTTTTGACTTGCGTTTTCCTAGTAATTAGGGATGTTGAGCATCCTTTCATGTGCCTCTTGGCTACCCATATGTCCTTTCTTGGAAAAATAACTCTTTAGGACCTCAGCCCATTTTTAAGTGGCTGTGTCTTTTTTCTTTAGTCATATGAGTTCTTTTTATATTTTAGATATTAACCCTGTATTTGAATATATGATCTGTAAATATCTTCTCATATTCTGTAAAATACCTTTTGTTTTGAGATGTTTTCTTCACTTTCAGAATTTTTTAGCTTAATGTAGTCCCATTTGTTTATTATTGCTTTGTTTCCATTGCCTTTGGAGTCAGATCCGCATAAGCATCACTAAAGATGGATATCAGTGAAATCAAAACTTATGTTTTCTTTTAGGAATTTAATGGTTTCAGGTCTTACATGCAAGTCTTTTTGTTTGTTTGTTTGTTTTTAATTTTTTTGGAAGCACCACATGCCATGTGGGATCTTAGTTCACTGACCAGGGATCAAACAAGTCCCCTGAAGTGGAAGCATGGAGTCCTAACCACTGGACTGCCAGGGAAAATCCCCACACTCAAGTCTTTAACTTGTTTTGAGTTAATTTTGGCGTATGGCATAAGAGAGTTGTCTAGGTTCATTATTTTGCATGCGACTGTCCAGTTTTTCCAACATCATTTGCTGAAAAGACTCTTGTTTTTCCACTGTATGAGCTTTGCTTATTTGTCATAAGTTCAGTTCAGTTGCTCACTTGTGTCCGACTCTTTGAGACCCCATGGACTGCAGTACACCAGGCTTCCCTGTCCATCACCAACTTCCTAAGCTTGCTCAAACTCATGTCCATAGAATCAGTGATGCCATCCATCTCATCCTCTGTCATTCTTTTCTCCTCCTGCCTTCAATCTTTCCCTGCTTCAGGGTCTTTTCCAATCAGTTGACTCTTCCCATCATGTGGCCAAAGTATTGGAGTTTCAGCTTCAATATCAGTCCTTCCAGCGAACATTCAGGACTGATTTCCTTTAGGATCGACTGGTTTGTCATAAATTAACTGACCAAATACATATGGACTTATTTCTGAACTCTCTATTTTGTCCCATTCATCCGTGTATCTGTATATGTCAATTTTTGATTGCTATAGATTTGTAGTATAGTTGAAAATCAGGGAGCTTAATGCCCCCAGCTTTGTACTTCTTTCTAAAAAATGTTTTGACTATTTGTGATCTTTTGTGATTCCATAAACAATTTAGAATCACCTGTTTCAATTTTTGTGAAATATATCATTGAAATATTTATAGTGACTGCATTGAATCTTCAAATTGCTTGGAAGATATGGGCATTTTAACAATAATGAATTATTTCAATTCATGGACACAGAATATCTTTTAATTTATTTCTGTCTTCTTCAATTTCTTTCACTAGTGTTTTAAAATTTTTGGTATCAGATCTTTCACTACCTTGATTACATTTGATACAATTGTAAATGGATTATTTTTAAATTTCTCTTTATGATAGTTTGTTGTAGGTACAGAGAAAAACAAAACAGATATCTGTATATTTAATTTTGTGAGTTTTAAATAATCTTTTCCTATTTTAATGCTTTTTAATTCCCTTTTCTTCTCCAATTGATGTGGATAGGACTTCCAATCTAATTAGCAAACTGAGTCCAACAATTGCATATGGAATGAAATACATTTCATTGTATTGCATATGGAATGAAAATGATCACAGTGGGCATCCTTATCTTGTTCCTGATTTTAGAGAAAAATCTTTTAGCTTTTAACTGTTGAGGATGGTGGTAGCTATGGAATTGTCATATACAGCGTTTATTTTATTGAAGCACGTTCCTTTGATAACTGGTTTTCCAAGTTTTTATCATAAATGGTTGTTTGATCTTGTCAGATGCTTTTCCCACACCTATCGAGATGACCATATGATTTTTATCTTTTATTTTGTTAATGTGTTGTTTCACTTTGATTGATTTGCAGATGTTGAGCCATCTTTGCATACCAAAACAAATTGCACTTTAAAATGGTACATGATTCATTTATGTATTTTTGGATTCAGTTTGTTAATAGTTCATTGAATATTTTTGCAAATGTTTATCAGGTTTCTTTTCTTGAGATATCCTTGTCTGGTTTTGAAACCAGCATAATGCTTTCTTCATAAATTGAGTTTGGAAGATTTTCTTCCTCTTCAGTTTTTTTGGAAAAGCTCAAGAAAATACATATAAGATTATATATATATATATATATATATATATATATATATATATATATATTATAGAATTTGCCAGTGAGGTCTTCTGGTCCTCAAGTTTTTCTTGTTGGGAAATTTTAGATTACCCTTTCAATCTCTTTTTGAGTAAGAGGCCTATTTAGATTTTCCTTTTCTTCATTAGTTAGTTTTGAAAGCGTGTATATTTTTAGGAATTTAGAATTCCACTTCTTCTAGGTTGTACAATTTCCATAGTGCATAATTATTTTTGTAATTTCTCATGATTCTTTGCATTTCTATGGTATCAGTTGTAACTTCTTTTTTATTTCTGATTTTATGTATTTGAATTTCCTTTTTCTTTGGTTAGTCTGGCTAAAGTTTGTTGATTTTTGCTTATATTTTTAAAGAATCAAATCTCAATTACATCAAACCTATTTTCCTTTTTTCAGTCTTTATTTAAACTCTTATTTTCACTCTCATATTATTCCTCTTTCCGACTTGATTTTTTTTCACTAATTCTGAACTTTGTTTGTTCTCTTTCTAGTTTCTTTAGCTGTAAAATTACTTTATTTACTTGGAATCTTTTTATTTCATTCTCGAGGCAGACCTGCATTACTAACAACTTCCCTCTTAGAACTACTTTGGCTGTGTTACATAGAATTTGGTATGCTATATTTCTGTTTTAATTTATCCCTAAGAATGTTTTGATTTCTCCTTTGATTTCTTTGATGACCCCTTTGTTGTTCAACCACATCTTGTTTAATCTCCACATATTTGTGAATTTTCCTATTTTTTTCCTTTGATTGATTTCTAGTTTCATGATATTTTGGTCAGAGAAGACACTAGATATTATTTTAAAATTCTTGATTTTTTTTTTTTTTTGAGATTTGTTTTATGAACTAATAGGTATTCTTCTTCGAGAATTTTCTATATGCCCTTGAAAATAATGTGTATTCTGCTACTCTTAAATAAAATGTTCTGTAGTTTCCTGGTGGCTCATATGGTAAAGAATCTTCCCACAATGTGGGAGGCACAGGTTTGATCCCTGGGTCAGGAAGATACCCCTGGAGAAGGGAACAGCAACTCATTCCAGTATTCTTACCTGGAGAATTCCATGGACAGAGAAGCCTGGCAGACTACAGTCCACTGGGTTGCAAAAAGTTGTACATGGCTGAGTGACTAACACTTTGCTACATCTATTAGTCAGTGTGATTTAGCATATTATTTAACGTAATGACTGCTTATTCATTATCTGTCTGGATGATACATCCAGTGATGTAGGTGCAATATTAATGCTCTTTACTATTATTGTATTGCTTTTAATTTCTTGCATTGAATCCATTAATATTTGTTTTATATATCTTGGCATTCCTCTGTTGGATGCATAAATGTTATAAAAGTTATATCTTCTTGCTGGATTGAGCCCTTTATATTTTTAATATCTTTTTTTCCCTTTTGTTATAGCTTTTGTTTTAAAGTCTATTTTGTCTGACTACTCCAGCTTTCTTTTCATTTCCATTTTTTTCCCATTGTTTCACCTTCAGTTTGTGTGTATCCTTTCTTCTGAAGTGAGTTCTTGTTGGCAATATATCGACAGAATTGTTTATCCATTCAACCACTCTATGCTTTTTGGTTGGCAAATTTTGTACATCTATATTTATAGTAATTATTACTAGGTATAGATATAAATGTACAAAATTTGCCTACACCTATCACCATTTTTAAATTGTCTTCTGTCTCTTTTTGTTATTCCTCTCTGTTGCTTTCCTCTCTTTCTTCTTTTGTGTGTTTTTTAATGCCAAGTTTAGATTCCTTTCACTTTTCTTTCTTTCTTTTTTTTTTTTTTTGATATTTACTATAAGACTTTTAAAATTGTGGTTTCTCTGAGGTTCACATTTAATATTCTGTATTAGTAGTAGTTTAAGTTGGTAGCACATTCCAAAGCTATCTTTTTTTATTCATCCTCCATCATGTTTTATGCTTGCAATGGCATAATTTACATCTTTTTATTTTACACATCCTTGTAATTTAACTTTACTACTGTTTTCTTATAATCTTCATGCTTACTTTATAAGTGATCTAATCCACTACCTTTATTATATATTTGCCTTTTCCAGTGAGATTTTTACTTTTGTATGTTTTTTTTTATTAGCAACTAGTTCAGCTTAAAGAACTCCCTTTAACATATCCTGTAGGGTTAGTTTGGTGATTACACACTTCTTTAGGTTTTGTACATCTGGGAACCTCTTTACAGCTCCTTTAATTCTGAATGATAATTTTGTTAGGTAAAGAATTCTTGGTTGATTCTTTTTTCTTTCAGCTTTTTTAATAAATCATGTTGCTCCCTTCTGGCCTGTAAATTTTCAGGTGAAAAGTCTTCTGAAAACTTTATGGGGTTTTCCTTATATGTAACAAGTTATTCTTCACTAACTGCTGTTCAGAGTACCTCTTAATTACTACTTTAATTATAATATGTCTTGGAGTATATCTCTTTGGCTTCATCTAACTTGGAACTCTCTGGGTTTCCTCAACCTGGATTCCTATATCCTTCCCAAGATTAGGAAAGGTTTCCATCATGAATTCTTGAAATATTTTTTTGTTGTTGTTCTTTATTTCTCTCTTATTCTCTGGGACCCCTAGAATATGAATGTTATTAGTATTTTGGTTGATCTCCCAAAGGTCTCTAAATTTGTTTTGCTTTTTAAATAAAAAGAAATGTTACTCTGTCTGAGTGATTTCCATTGTTTCATCTTCCAGATCATGATTTGTTTTTCTCCTTCATCCCGTCTGATGTTGAACCCATGTAGTGTATTTCTTAGTTGAGTTAAAACTTCATTTGGTTATTTCTTTAAAAAAATAATTGAATTATTTTTATTGTAGGCTAATTACTTTATAATATTGTGCTGGATTTTGCCATATATTGACATAAATCAGCCACAGGTGTACATGTGTCCCCTCCCCTCCCCCATCCTCAACACCCCTCCCACCTCCCTTCCCATCCCATCCCTCTGAGTTGTCCCAGCGCACTAGCTTTGAGTGCTCTGTTTCATGCATCAAACATGAACTGGTCATCTATTTCACATATTGTATATATACCTTTCCATGTTATGCTTCCAAATCATCCCACACTCGCCCTCTCCCACAGAGTCCAAAAGTCTGTTCTTTAGCTCTGTGTCTCTTTTGCAGTCTTGCATATAGGATCATTGTTACCATCCTTCTAAACTCCATATATATGCATTAATATACTGTATTGGTTGTTTTTCTTTCTGACTAACTTCACTCTGTATAATAGGCTCCAGTTTCGTCCACCTCATTAGAATGGATTCAAACGCATTCTTTTTTATAGCTGAGTAATATTCCATTGTATATATGTACCACAGCTTTCTTATCCATTCATCTGCCAATGGACATCTAGGTTGCTTCCATGTACTAGCTATTGTAAACAGTGCTATAATGAACAATGGGGTACATGTATCTCTTTCAAATTCTGGTTTCCTTGGCGTGTATGCCCAGCAGTGGGATTGCTGGGTCGTATGGCAGTTCTGTTTCCAGTTTTTTAGGAAATCTTCACACTGTTCTCCATAGTTGCTGTACTAGTTTGCATTCCCACCAACAGTGTAAGAGGGTTTCTTTTTCTCCACACCTTCTCCAGCATTTATTGTTTGTAGATTTTTGATGGCAGTCATTCTGACAAGCGTGAGATGGTATCTCATTGTGGTTTCCATTTGTATTGCTCTGATAATGAGTGAGGTTGAGCATGTTTTCATGTGTTTGTTAGTCATCCGTATGTCTTCTTTGGAGAAATGTCTGTTTAGTTCTTTGGCCAATTTTTTGATTGGGTTGCTTATTTTTCTGGTATTGAGTTGTATGAGCTACTTGTAGCTGGAGATTAATTCTTTGTGTGTGTGTGTGTGTGTGTGTGAGAGAGAGCCAATTAGATTTTTTATTTTATTTTTAATGTAAATTTATTTTAATTGGAGGTTAATTACTTTACAATATTGTATTGGTTTTGCCATACATCAACATGAATCCACCACAGGTATACATGTGTTCCCCATCCTGAACACCCCTCCTTCCTCCCTCCCCGTACCATCCCTCTGGTTCATCCCAGAGCACCAGCCCTAAGCATCCAGTATCATGCATCGAACCTGGACTGGCGATTCATTTCATATATGATATACATGTTTCAATGCCATTCTCCCAAATCATCCCACACTCTCCCTCTCCCACAGAGTCCAAAAGACTGTTCTATATATCTGTGTCTCTTTTGCTGTCTCGCTTACAGGGTTATCATTACCATCTTTCTAAATTCCATATATATGCATTAGTATGCTGCATTGGTGTTTTTCTTTCTGGCTTACTTCACTCTGTATAATAGGCTCCAGTTTCATCCACCTCATTAGAACTGATTCAAATGTATTCTTTTTAATGGCTGAGTAATACTCCATTGCATATATGTACCACAGCTTTCTTATCCATTTATCTGCTGATGGACATCTAGGTTGCTTCCATGTCCTGGCTATTATAAACAGTGCTGCGATGAACATTGGGGTACACGTGTTTCTTTCCCTTCTGGTTTCCTCAGTGTGTATGCCAAGCAGTGGGATTGCTGGATCATAAGACAGTTCTATTTCCAGTTTTTTAAGGAATCTCCACACTATTCTCCAAAGTGGCTGTACTAGTTTGCATTCCCACCAACAGTATAAGAGAGTTCCCTTTTCTCCACACCCTCTCCAGCATTTATTGTTTGTAGACTTTTGGATCACAGTCATTCTGACTGGTGTGAAATGGTACCTCATAGTGGTTTTGATTTGCATTTCTCTGATAATGAGTGATGTGGAGCATCTTTTAATGTGTTGGTTAGCCATCTGTATGTCATATTTGGAGAAATGTCTATTTAGTTCTTTGGCCCATTTTTTGATTGGGTCATTAATTTTTCTGGAATTGAGCTGCAGGAGTTGCTTGTATATTTTTGAGATTAGTTGTTTGTCAGTTGCTTCATTTGCAATTATTTTCTCCCATTCTGAAGGCTGTCTTTCCACCTTGCTTATAGTTTCCTTTGTTGTGCAGAAACTTTTAATTTTAATTAGGTCCCATTCATTTATTTTTGCTTTTATTTCCAATATTTTGGGAGGTGGGTCATAGAGGATCATGCTGTGATGTATGTCGGAGAGTGTTTTGCCTATGTTCTCCTCTAGGAGTTTTATAGTTTTTGGTCTTATGTTTAGATCTTTAATCCATTTTGAGTTTATTTTTGTGTATGGTGTCAGAAAGTGTTTTGGTTTCATTCTTTTACAAGTGGTTGACCAGTTTTCCCAGCACCACTTGTTAAAGAGATTGTCTTTAATTCATTATATATTCTTGCCTCCTTTGTCAAAGATAAGGTGTCCATATGTGCGTGGATTTATCTCTGGGCTTTCTATTTTGTTCCATTGATCTATATTTCTGTCTTTGTGCCAGTACCATACTGTCTTGATAACTGTGGCTTTGTAGTAGAGCCTGAAGTCAGGCAGGTTGATTCCTTAAGTTCCATTCTTTTTTCTCAAGATTGCAAAATCCATATGATTATCTCAAGAGATGCAGAGAAAGCCTTTGACAAAATTCAACATCCATTTATGATTAAAAACCCTCCAGAAAGCAGGAATAGAAGGAACACACCTCAACATAATAAAAGCTATACATGGCAGACTCACAGCAAACATTATCCTCAATGGTGAAAAATTGAAAACATCTTCCCTAAAGTCAGGAACAAGACAAGGGTGCCCACTCTCACCACTACTATTCAACATAGTTTTGGAAGTTTTGGCCACATCAGTCAAAGCAGAAAAAGAAACAAAAGGAATCCAGATTTGAAAAGAAGAAGTAAAACTCTCACTGTTTGCAGATGACATGATCCTCTACATAGAAAACCGTAAAGACTCCACCAGAAATTTACTAGAGCTAATCAATGAATATAGTAAAGTTGCAGGATATAAAATCAACACACAGAAATCCCTTGCATTCCTATACATTAACAATGAGAAAACATAAAGAGAAATTAAGGAAACAATCCCATCACCATTGCAATGAAAAAAATAAAATACTTAGGGATATATCTACCTACAGAAACTAAAGACCTATGTACAGAAAACTATAAAACACTGGTGAAAGAAATCAAAGAGGACACTAATAGATGGAGAAATATACCATATTTATGGATCGGAAGAATCAATATAGTGAAAAAGAGTATACTACCCAAAGCAATGTATAGATTCAATGCAATCCCTATCAAGCTACCAACGGTATTTTTCACAGAGCTAGAACAAATAATTTCACAATCCGTATAGAGGTTAATTCTTCGTAAGTTGTTTCATTTGCTATTATTTTATCCTATTATGAAGGCTGCCTTCTCACCTTGCTTACAGTTTCCTTCGTTGTGCAAAAGCTTTTAAATTTATTTAGATCTGATATGTTTATTTTTGCTTTTATTTAAATTATTCTGGGAGGTGAGTCATAGAGGATCTTTCAGTGATTTATGGCAAAGAGTGTTTTGCCTATGATTTCCTCTAGAAGTTTTATAGTTTCTGGTCTTACATTTAGATCTTTAATCCATTTTAAGTTTATTTTTGTGTATGGTGTTAGAAAGTGTTCTAGTTTCATTCTTTTACCGGTGGTTGACCAGTTTTCCCATCACCACTTGTTAAAGAGATTGTTTTTTCTCCATTGTATTTTTGTCTGTTTTGTCAAAGATAAGGTGTCTATTGGTGCGTGGATTTATCTGGGCTTTCTATTTTGTTCCATTGATCTATATTTCTGTCTTTGTGCCAGTACCATACTGTCTTGATGGCTGTAGCTTTGTAGTATAACCTGAAGTCAGGCAGGTTGATTCCTCCGGTTCCATTCTTCTTTCTCAAGATTGCTTTGGCTATTCGAGGTTTTTTATGTTTCCATACAAATTGTGAAATTATTTGATCTAGTTCTGTGAAAAATACTGTTGGTAGCTTGATAGGGATTGCATTGACTCTATAGATTGCTTGGGGAGTATACTCATTTTCACTATATCGATTCTTCCAATCCATGAACATAGCATATTTCTCCATCTATCTGTGTCATCATTCCTTTGTTTCATCAGTGTTTTATAGTTTTCTATATATAGGTCTTTTGCTTCTTTATGTAAATTTATTCCTAAGTATTTTATTATTTTCATTGCAATGGTGAATAGGATTGTTCCTTAATTTCTCTTTCTGTTTTCTCATTGCTAGTGTATAGAAATGCAGGGGATTTCTGTGTGTTAATTTCATATCCTGAAACTTTAACATATTCATTGATTAGCTCTAGTAATTTTCTGGTGGTGTATTTAAGGTTTTCTATACAGAGGATCATGTCATCTGCAAACAGTGAGAGTTGTACTTCTTCTTTTCCAATCTGGATTCCTTTCATTTCTTCTTCTTCTTTGATTGTTGTGGCTAAAAATTCCAAAACTATGCTGAATAGTAGTGGCAAGAGTGGGCACCCTTGTCTTGTTCCTGACTTTAGAGGAAATGTTTTCAATTTTTCGCCAATGAGGACACTGTTTGCTGTGGGTTTATCATATATGACTTTTATTATGTCAAGGTATGTTCCTTCTTCGCCTACTTTCTGGAGAGTTTTTATCATAAATTGTTGTTCATTTTTTTTTCAAAGGCTTTCTCTGCATCTACTGAGATAATCATATGGTTTTTATCTTTCAATTTGTTAATGTGGTATATAACATTGATTGATTTGTGAAAATCGAAGAATTCTTGCATCCCTGGCACAAAGCCCACTTGGCCATGATGTAAGATCTTTTTAATATGTTGTTGGATTCTGTTTGCTGGAATTTTGTTGAGGATTTCTACATCTATGTTCATCAGTGATATTGGCCTGTAGTTTTCTTTTATTGTGTCATCTTTGTCTGGTTTTGGTATTAGGGTGATGGTGGCCTCATAGGAGGGGTTTGGGAGTTTACCTTCCTCTGAAATTTTATGGCAGAGTTTGAGTAGGATAGGGGTTAGCCGTTCTCTAAATTTTTGGTAGATTTCACCTATGAAGCCATCTGGTCCTTGACTTTTGTTTGCTGGAAGATTTTTTATTACAATTTTTATTTACATCCTTGTGATGGGTCTGTTAAGATTTTCTACTTTTTCTTGGTTCAGTTTTGGAAGGTTATACTTTTCTAAGAATTCATCCATTTCTTCCAAGTTGCCCATTTATTAGCATATAGTTGCTGATACTACTCTCTTATGGTCCTTTGTATTTCTGTGCTGTCTGTTGTAATTTCTCTGTTTTCATTTCTAATTTTGCCGGTTGGATTCTTCTCCCTCTTTTTCTTGAGGAGTCTGGCTAATGGTTTGTCAATTTTATTTATCTTCTCAAAGAACCAGCTTTTAGTTTTGCTGATATTTGCTATAGTCCCCTTTGTTTCTTTTTCACTTATTTCACTCTGATTTTCATGATGTTTTTCCTTCTACTAACTTTGGGGTTCTTAATTTCTCCTTTTTCTAGTTGACCTAGATGTAAAGTTAAGCTACTTATTTGATTTATCTCTTGGGTCTTGAGATAAGCTTGTATTCCTATGAACCATCCTCTTAGCATTGCTTTTACTGAATCCCATACATTTGGGTTGTCATGTTTATATTTTCATTTGATTCTATGCATATTTTGATTTCCTTTTTAAATTCTTCCATGATCTGTTGGTTATTCAGAAGCGTGTTGTTTAGGCCCCTTCAGTTCAGTTCAGTCATTCAGTCGTGTCCGATTTCTTATGACTCCATGTACTGCAGCACGGCAGGTTTCCCTGTCCAGCACCAACCCCTAGAGGTTACTCAAACTCATGTCGATAGACTCGGTGATGCCAGACAATCATCTCATCCTCTGTTGTCCCTTCTCCTCCTGCCTTCAGTCTTTCCAAGCATCAGGGTCTTTTCAATGGGTCAGCTCTTTGTGTCAGGTGGCCAAAGTTTTGGAGTCTCACATTCACAATCAGTCCTTCCAAAAAATATTCAGGACTCATATCCTTTAGGATGGACTAGATTGATCTTCTTGCAGTCCAAGGGACTCTCAAGAGTCTTCTCCAACACCACAGTTCAAAAGCATCAATTCTTCTGTGCACGGTTATCATTATAGTCCAACTCTCACATCCATACATGACTACTGGAAAAACCATAGCTTTGACTAGACAGACATTGTAGGCAAAGAAATTTCTGTGCTTTTTAATATGATGTCTAGGTTAGTCAAAACTTTTCTTCCAAGGAGCAAGCATCTTTTAATTTCATGACTACAGTCAATATCTGCAGTGATTTTGGAGCCCCCAAAATAAAGTCTGTCACTGTTTCCATTGTTTCCTGCATCTATTTGCCATGAAGTGAGGGGACCAGATGTCATGATCTTACTTTTCTTAATGTTGAGTTTTAAGCCAATTTTTTTCACTCTCCACTTTTATTTTCATGAAGATGCTCTATAGTTCTTATTCACTTTCTGACATAAGGGTGGTGTCATCTTCATATGTGAGGTTATCGATATTTCTCCCAACAATCTTGATTCCAGCTTGTGCTTCATCAGCCCAGTATTTTGAATGATGTAAGTTAAATAAGCAGGGTGACAATATACAGCCTTGAAGTACTCCTTTCCTGATTTGGAACAGTCTGTTGTTCCATGTCCACTTCTAACTGTTGCTTCTTGACCTGTACACAGATTTCTCAGGAGGTAGGTCAGGTAGTATGGTATTCCAGTCAATTTAAAATTTTTCTTTTCTTTTTTTAAAAAATTTTATTTATTTTATTTTTTAACTTTACAATATTGTATTGGTTTTGCCATATATCAACATGAATCTGCCACAGGTATACACGTGTTCCCCATCCTGAACCCTCCTCCGTCCTCCCTCCCCGTACCCACAGTTAGCTGTGATCCACCGAGTCAAAGGCTTTGGCATAGTCAGTAAAGCAGAAGTAGATGTTTTTTCTGGAACTCTCTTGCTTCTTTGATGATCCAACGGATATTGGCAATTTGATCTCTGGTTTCTCTGCCTTTTCTAAACCAGCTTGAACATTTGGAAGCTCAAGATTCTGTTAAAGCTTGGCTTGGAGAATTTTGAGCATTACTTTGCTAGCATGAGAGATGAGTACAATTGTGTGGTAGTTTGAGCATTATCTGGCATTCCCTTTCTTTGCGATTGTAATGAAAACTGACCTTTTCCAGTCCTGTGGCCACTGCTGAGTTTTCCATATTTGCTGGCATCTTGAGTGCAGCACTTAACAGCATCATCTTTTCAGATTTGAAATAGCTCAGCTGGAACTCCATCACCTCCACTGCCTTTGTTCGTAATGATGCTTTCTTAGGTTCACTTGACTTCAGATTCCAGAATGTCTGGCTCGAGGTGAGTGATCACAGCATCGTGGTTATCTGGATCATTAAGCTTTTTTAAATATATATAGTTCTGTGTATTCTTGCCCCCTCTTGTTACTATCTTCTCATTCTGTTAGGTCCATACAATTTCTGTCCTTTATTGTGCCCATCTTTTCATGAAATATTCCCTTGGTATCTCTAGTTTTCTTGAAGAGGTCTCTAGTCTTTCAAATAATATTGTTTTCCTCTATTTCTTTGCACTGATCACTGAGGATGGCTTTCTTATCTCTCCTTGCTATTCTTTGGAACTCTGCATTCAGATGGATATACTTTTCTTTTTCTCCCTTGCCTCTCACTTCTCTTCTTCTCTCAGCTATTTGTAAGACCTCCTCAGACAACCATTTTGCCCTTTTGCATTTCTTTTTCTTGGCCTGGTCTTGATCACTGCCTCCTCCTATACAATGAAATTGAGTTCTGTACATAGTTCTTCAGGCACTCTGTCTATCAGATCTAATCCCTTGAATCTATTTGTCATTCCACTGTATAATCATAAGGGATTTGATTTAGGTCATACCTGAAGAGTTTAGTGGTTTTTCCTTACTTTCTTCAATTTAAGTCTGAATTTTGCAATAAGGAGTTCATGATATGAGTCATAGTCAGCTCCTAGTCTTGATTTTGCTGACCATATAGAGCTCCATCTTCAGCTGCAAAAAATATAATCAGTTGATTTTGGTATTGACCATCTGGTGATGTCCATGTGTAGAGTCATCTCTTGTGTTGTTGGAAGAGGGTGTTTGTTATGACTGGTGCATTTTCACAGCAGAACTCTGTTAGTCCTTGCCCTGCTTCATTTTTAACTCCAAGGCCAATCATGCCTGTTATCCAGGTATCTCTTGACTTCCTACTTTTGCATTCTAGTCCCCTATCATGAAAAAGACATCTTCTTTTGGTGTTAGTTCTAGGAGGTCTTGTAGGTCATCATAGAACCATTCAACTTCAGTTCTTCAGGATTAATGTTTGGGGAATAGACTTGGATTACTGTGATATTGAATGATTTGCCTTGGAAATGAACAGTAATCATTTGCTCATTTTTGAGATTGCACCCAAGTACTGCATTTCAGACTCTTTTGTTGACTGTGTGGGTTACTCCATTTATTCTAAGGGATTCTTGCCCACAGTACTAGATATAATGGTCATCTGAATTATATGCAGAGTACATCATAAGAAATGCTGGATTGGATGAAGCACAAGCTGGAACCAAGATTGCCCAGAAAAATTAATAACCTCAAATATGCAGACAACACCACAGTCATGGCAGAAAGAGAAGAACTAAAGAGCCTCTTGATGAAAGTGAAAGAAGATAATGGAAAAGTTGGCTTAAAACTCAACATTCAGAAAACTATGATCATGGCATTTGGTCCCATCACTTCATGGCAAATAGATGGGGAAACAGTGACAGACTATGTTTTTGGGAGATCCAAAATCACTGCAGATGGTTAGCACTGCCATGAAATTAAAAGACGCTTGCTCCTTGGAAGAAAAGTTATGACCAACCTAGACAGCATATTAAAAAGCACACACATTACTTTGCCAACAAAAGTCCATCTAGTCAAGGCTATGATTTTTCCAGTAGTCATGTATGGATGTGAGAGTTGGACTATAAAGAATGCTGAGTGCCAAAGAATTGATGCTTTTGAACTGTGGTGTTGGAGAGCACTCTTGAGAGTCCTTTGGACTGCAAGGAGATCCAATCAGTCCATACTGAAGGAAATCAGTCCTGAATATTCATTGGAAGGACTGATGTTGAAGCTAAAATTCCAATATGTTGGTCACTTAATGCAAAGAGTTGACTCTTTTGAAAAGACCCTGATGCTGGGAAAGGCTGAAGGCAGGAAAAGCGGGAGACAGAGGATGAGATGGATGGATGGGATCACCAACACAATGGACATGAGTTTGAGTAGACTCCTGGAGGTGGTGATGGACAGGGAGGTCTTGCATGCTGCAGTCCATGGATCACAAAGAGTTTGACACACCTGAGAAACTGAACTGAACTGAAAACCAGTCCATTTTAGTTCACTGATTCCTAAAATGTCAATGTTCGCTCTTGCCATCTCCTGTTTGACCACTTCCAGTTTACCTTGATTCGTGGACTAGGTGCCTATGCGATTCATCCCAGGTTCCTATGCAATTTGTTCTTTCCAACATCGGGCTTTACTTTCATCACCAGTCACATACACAGCTGGGTGTTGTTTTCACTTTGGCTTTGTCTGTTCATTGTTTCTAGAATTATTTCTCCACTCTTCTCCAGTAGCATATTGGGCACCTACCGACCTGGTGAGTTCATCTTTCAGTGTCATATCTTTTTGCCTTTTTATGCAGTTCATGGGGTTCTCAAGGGAAGAATACTGAAGTGGCTTGCCATTCCTTTCTCCAGTGGACCACATTTTGTCAGAACTCTCCAGTATGACCCGTACATCTTGGATGGCCCTACATGGCATGGCTCATAGTTCCACTGAGTTAGACAAGACTGTGGTCCATGTGATCAGACTGGTTAGTTTTCTGTGATTGTGGTTTTCATTCTGTCTGCCCTCTGAGGAATAAGGATAAGAGGCTTCTGGAAACTTCCTGATGGGAGACACTGACTGTGGGGGAAACTGGGTCTTATTCTGATGGGGGGGAGCCATGCTCAGTAAATCTTTAATACAATTATTTGTTGATGGGTGGGGCTGTGTTCCCTCCCTCTTTTTTGGCCTGAGGCTGAACTGTTGATCCATGCTTTCATAGGAGACTCATGGACACTCACAGGCAAGTCTGACTTAGTCTCTTGTGGGAACACTGCCCCTTTCTCCTGGTACCTGGTACATGAAAGGTTTTGTTTGTACTCACCAGGAGTCTGTTTCCCCAGTCCTGTGAAAGTTCTGCAGTCAAATCCCACTGGCGCCCTAAGTCAAATTTCCTGAGGGTTCTCAGTCCCTTTACCGGATCCCCAGGTTGGGAAATCTGTTGTGGGTCCTAGAGCTTTATTAGCAGTGTGAGATTTATTTCGTGTAATTGTTCTGCAGTTTGTGGGTCCTCTGTGTTGTGGCTCCACGTGGGGTAATGCTACATGGCTCAGGTCTACTGCAGCCAGAGCCCCTGTCCTCGCGGCAAGCCACTGCTAACCCATGTCTCTGCAGGAGACAAACACTCAAAGGCAGTTCCGGTTCAGGTGTTTTGGGGTCTGGTCCTTCCCATACAGGATTAGGTGTTGGGATTCCTGATGTGAATCCTGAATCCTTTGCTGGTTAGGAGAAAGATCTAACCCTTTGTGATCCCACTCAGTTGTGGTTCACTGATTGGACTGTTGCATTTTTCTTGGCAAGACTGTCTCTCTGCCTCTTCCACCCATCTTAATGTTATACTTTCCCCTTTTTGTTGTGGACACTTTGTTCATTCAGTTTTCAGGTCCTTTTCTGCGTGAATTATTCCATATGTTATTGTAGATTTGTTGCATCCATGAGAGGAGGTGAGTTTAGCTTCAGCACTGCCATCTTGAACTCTCAAGACTGGGATATTTTTAATGTGAATTGTGCTTTGCTTTCAGAAGTATCTGTAATATCATATGCTCTCAAAACTTTAATATAATTTTCTCATTTTATTTTTTAAGCATTATAACTTCTTTCATAAGTCAACTAATCATATTGTCACCATTTTTAAAATTTAGTTTTTAATGAAAATAGGAAACAGTTTTACTTGGAGAGAGTGATGAAATGCTACAGAAAGGCATTTGAAGATAAACATTGCTTCTGAAAATAAAACTGGAGATCACTTTTATGCTACTTTTGACTGCCAACCTAAATTTCAAATAGCTTCACAATGTGGAATAGATTACTTAAGGAGAGCAAACACACTAACTTCAGAATTAATAAGAAGACATCAGTATATATCTCCATTCAACGGTTGCAGAAGAATGCTTTTTTAAAATTCATATTAGATGTTAGTGAGGCTCTGTGCTATTTGCAGTAAAATGAGGAACCTTCTAGGATTAATAAGGCAATTATTTATCAGATTGTTATATTGCTTTCTTAAAATTCTTTGAGTTCCCCAAAGCATTTACATCACAAACCAGGAACTAATACCTTTTTTTGGGAATTATTTGTCTTCCTAGAGGTTTAATTGAGCATCAGCTTGAGACCAAATGAGTTACTTAGCAACATGTAATTGTCAAGCAGTTAATATACGCCACAACTTCGTCAGACCTCATGGAAGAAGATAACAAATGACATCATAATTTCTGAGGAGGCTGAAGAATGCATTTGGAATTAAATATGATCCTTTTAACACCATAAAATCTATCAAAGGCTCATTTCATGTGATATATAAGATAGCATGTGAAACAGAGCTTTTAGAAATTTAGAATATATTTTTAAAACACCCTTAGGATTTATAACATAATTTCTGTAAGATTTCATATCATAGGATCTATGCATGATGTGTGTGGGACCTTTAATTTCACAAGGTCTCTTTTCCATACACAGATTTTTGCCACCGTATCCCAAAACTGTCATCTACTTCGTGCCTAAAGAAAAAAAAAAAAAAAGCAACAAGTACTGATGCTTCCATCATATGGGCAACTTCATCTAAATGTTCTTTCTCTTCCTTTCTTTGGTATCACTTTCCAAAATTATACATATACTTTTTTTGGGTAAAATTACCTTATTAAAATATTTACCCTTAAGTAGACAGAAAATTTCAGGAAGGCTGGGCCATGTTAAGATCAGCTCAAACTGCACTCTTGTCTTAGCACACTGTCTGGTACTTAGTAGAAATTTGGTAAGCAATCTGTGAATTGAAATCTGTTTGTTTTGTGAATTCACCAAGTAGTCCTAATTTTACTTTTGAAAACTTTCAAAACAAGTCTCTTTATTGTGGCAGCAATTTGAATGAAGGTATTGTGAAAGAAACAGGTGATTTTTTCTCTATATCATGTAGGACTAGGTTTGCCTTTGTCAGAAAAAATAACAATAGCATACAAGAGACAGAAGGTAATTTCTGTCTCAAGAAGCACCCTGGAAGAGCTCAATCATGGACTGACAACTGATATCTCATTGTTGCAGCCTATGACTCACAAAAACCATTGTGGGAGGTTCTCTTCCTAAATTCTCTTTATGGACAAATTTATTGATACACTTGTACTAGCTTATTTATATTGTAGACATCAAAAAAGAAGAAAATTGTTCTTTCCCCTTAGCAGTGCTATACTCGCCAAACTTTAAGCAGGCATACGGATGACAAGAGTACAATAATATCCCCAGGTACCTTGGAGCTGAGTGTGTCCACATGGCTAGGTTTTGGCCTCTGAGATATCCATGAAGATGACATGTGCAGATTCTGGTGATTTTCCTAAAAAGTAACTTTCTTCTAATTTTCTTTCCTTCTTCTTGCTAGCTAGAATGACAACATGAAGGTTGGAGTTGAAGCAGCTTTTGGGGCATCTATGGTCACTTAAAAAAAGAGGCCTGAGTGTCTGATTAGTAAGAAAGAAGGTGCTTGGTTCCACAGAGCACACCAGCCCTGGGACCAACATCTCCAGGATCTTCCATGAGAAAAATTAATAATAATAATGTGTGTTTGATTTACAGAACTATTCTCTTGCAACCAAAATCTAATCCAAATCAATAAATTACCTTGTTTCTTCATATGTCATCAGAGGATAGTTAAGCCTTTACCATTTCTCTAAGCATCCCATTTCCTTTGAAAAGATATGTTCATACCAAAACCTGAAGACAGATGTTAATTCTAGCATTCTTTGTAGCCATTAAAATGTACTCATAACTTTGGAAAAATGGTGCATTGATTGGAAACTGTCAGGCTAAAGACTAAAGGAACTATACGTAAACACTGTACTCAAACCGAGAAATTTGTTTCTCATGGTAGTACAGGTTAACAATTCAATAACTGTTTTACATGTAAATGGGAATTGAACAAGTAAGTAAATTGATATGGATGGTGGGAGTCAGAGAGGAAAATTATAGATGAGAAAATTTCTCTAAGATTAGAGTAAACCCTGTTTTTACATGGTACATGATCCATCCCTAATGTGGTTTATATAATGATGTGTTTGAATCTCATATTGTTCTCATTGAGATTTTAACCCCTTCACCATGTTTTTTACAGCAAGCTGTGAGTATTTATCAGAAGCACTAGTTTAAACATCTTGCAGTTTCTAATTCCTTTTCTGCTTTAAAAAGAAAACTTCTCCAAAGAAAAACTCTCACTAAGAAATCTCTAATGACATCCCTTCTCTGTTCAAATGGTCTTTTGTTGTTGTTTAGTCACTAAGTTGTGTCTGACTCTTTTGAGACACCATGGACTGTAGCCTGCCAGATTCCTCTGTCCATGGGATTTCCCAGGCAAGAATACTGTAGTGGGTTACCATTTCCTTCTCTAGGGAATCTTCCTTGCCCAGTTGTCAATCTTGTGTCTCTTGCTTTGGCAGGCAGATTCTTTGCCATCGAACCACTAGGGAAGCCTTCAAATAGTCTTATGGGATGCAAAATCCTTACTCTTCAGAACTGTCCCTGTTTCAAATCAAACTTGTATTTATGGTTTATTTTTCCTATTTCTACATGACACCTACACCTTTCAAAATTCCCAAATACATCTTTAACCTTCCCTCTTTCCCCACCATCATAATTTCTATTTTAGCTACATTTTTCACAGAGTAGTCACCTATTGTTCTGCCATCACTCCTATTTAAGGCTAAAATTATATGCTACACATTCCATGAAGATGCATCTATTCTGTCCTTTCCAGCAAGAACTGATCATCCTATTCTCTGAATTCATAAAGCCATTTAGCTGTTTCTTAAGAAATGTATTTCATTCTACTTGGCAGCATAAATGTGTGTATACAAATGTGTCTGGACATGTAATTGCTGTATTCAGTTGCTATTCATCCTGATAACTCATTTCAAATTTCATCACTTTTGTTACATAAGCAAGAACTGTGCTTCCCCTACCAATTAATAAGAGGTACTTGTGAAAAGAAGAAAGATTATGCTTTCATGATGATATAATTGTACTGGAAACACCAGTTGTATATATTACCCTAAGAAAAACTTCCTGAAACTTGATGAAAATTCAAGCTGAAATGATAAAAACTTTTTACCACATTATGAAAAACATTTTTCCAAATTTGTAAACAAATGTGTGTATATATTAGAATTTGTCACCCTATAAACTTATGTGTCTATTTCCCTTTTGTCCCCAGTTCAAGGCTTTCCAGGTGCACTGGTGATAAAAAGTCTTGCTGCCAGTGCAGGAGACACAAGAGATGCAAGTTCAATCCCTGGGTTGGGAAGATCCAGTACAGTAGGAAATGGCAACCCACTCCAGTACTCTTGCCTGGAAAATTCAATGGGCAGAGGAGCCTGGTAGGCTACAGTCAGGGCTACAAAGAGTCAGACATGACTGAGTGACTGAGCACACACATACCCAAGTTCATAATATATTTGTTGAGCCAGATACAGGTGTTTTATCTGTGAATAGCACAGCTATGGTCCTTGGCCTTCAAGAGTTTGTTGTCTTTGAGGGTGTAAAGATTGTACTAAATAAGCAATTACAATATTGTAAATTGTTGGTTAAGGAAGTCCTGAATGTTGGTTCTATGAGAATGGTTATGGAAGGCAAATAAGTCAAGCTTCTGAGGTCAAGAAAAGCTTCCTGGAGAATGTGGTTAAGATATGATCCCAGAACATTCCCATACACTGATGCAAGTGAGAATGATCTATCAAGGGGATAGAAAGAAGTTCAAAGTAATAATTTAATTTGTAATGAGGGGAAATAGAAACAAAACTAGTGGGAAATGTAACCAGGGGTCAATGAACAATTTCAAGAAGACTAACACAAAATTCCAACAAGTTAAAACCCTATCATGTGCTTTTTGTTGTTTGCTGTTATAAAAACATTGTTTGTTAATATATTTTTATACAAATTTGCTTAGGTTAACTGTTTACATAATTACTAAACCTTTAAGAGAATAACATTTTCCTCCTTTAAAAATGTTACAGAGGGGGAGGAGCTAAGATGGCGGAGGAGTAGAACGGGGAGAACACTTTCTCCCCCACAAATTCATCAAAAGAACATTTAAACGCTGAGTAAATTCCACAAAACAACTTCTGAATGCCGGCAGAGGACATCAGGCACCCAGAAAAGCAACCTACGTCTTCGAAAGGAGGTAGGAAAAAATATATAAGACAAAAAAAGAGACAAAAGAGGGAGGGACGGAGCTCCGTCCTGGGAAGGAAGTCTTAAAAAGAGAGAAGTTTCCAAACACCAGGAAACCTTCTCACTGCCAAATCTGTGCCGAGCCTTGGAAGCACAGAGGGCAACATAAGAGGGAGGAAAAATAAATAAACAATTAAAACCCACAGATTACGAGCGCTACGGTAACTCCCCCAGCGGAGAAGCAGCACAGACACCTACATCCGCCATTAGCAAGCGGGGGCTGGGCAGGGAGGCGCGGCATGGGCTCCATCGCTTAGAATAAGGATCTGGCCTGAATACCCTGAGTGCTATCTGAGCGAAATAATTTGGGCTAGCAAACCAGACTGTGGGATATATACCACGTGAAAAGCCAGCCCTAACCTAAGACACTGCCAGGCCCGCGCACGGAACAAAGGACTGTACAGAGATAGCCGGCTGCAGACTGTCCCCCTCTGGTGACAGGCAGCCAGAGCCGGAAGGGGGCAATTGCAGCCCCAGAGAGACATTATCTACAAAACTGTAAGCAGGCTTCTTTGCTAACTAAAACTTCTTGGGGGTCTGGACGGTCAACATCCACCTGAGAAGGTGCGCCAGTTGTACACCTAGATAACCCAGCAGTGGGGAGGCAATAACTCGCAGCAATCGCACTTGCCAAACACCTCATCACCTGAGCTGCTCTGACCTGGGAAGGGCACAAAACGCTGGCCCAACCGAGTCTGCGCCTCTGAGGACTACCCGAGTGCCTGAACCTGAGCAGCTTGGACCTGGGAGGTGCAGGCAGCCCAGGGCCAGCCACAGATGGTTCCCAGCAGAGCAACCTAGAGCCTGAGCAGTGTGGGCAGGGAGGCTACACATGCCGTGAGCAGAGGCAGGCCCAGTGTGACTGAGGCACTGTGAGCACGCGCCAGTGTTATTTGTTTGCAGCGTCCCTCCCTCCTCACAGCGCGACTGAACAAGTGAGCTTAAAAATAAAAAAAGAAAAGAAAAAGAAAAGAAAAAAGTGTCCACCACCGTCCCCTTTGTGTCAGGGCGGAAACCAGACACTGAAGAGACCAGCAAACAGAAGAAGCTATAACAGAGGGAACTGCCTTGGAGGCTACAGGCAATAGATTAAAACCCTGTGGTTAGAACTGAATACATAGGAAGGGGCCTATAGATGTTGAGAAATATAAGTCAGACCAAGGAACTAGCTGAAAATGAACTGACCCCACAATACCCAAAACAAAACCAGAGAAAGTCCTAGATATATTTTTATTATTTTTATGATCATTCTTTCTTTTTTTTTAATTTTTAAAAAAATTTTAAGCCTTCTATTATTCCTTTAATTTTCACTTTTATAACCTACTATTACTTTGCAAAAAAAAAAAAAGAGAGAGAGAGACCCTATTTTTTTTTTAAAGCAAACTTCATATATATATTTTTTATAATTTTTGTGATCTTGTTTTTTTTTCTTTTCTTTAACATTGTATTTTTGAAATTCCAAACTCTACTCTAGATTTTTAATTTTTGCTTTTGTGTATTTGTTACCAATTCTGTACCTTTAAGAACCCAATCCTCATTACCCATTTTTCACTAGGGATAAGATTACTGGCTTGACTGCTCTCTTCCTCTTTGGACTCTCCTTTTTCTCCACCAGGTCACCTGTGTCTCCTCCCTAACCCCTCTCTTCTCTATGCAACTCTGTGAATTTCTGTGTGTTCCAGACAGTGGAGAACACTTAGGGAATTGATTACTGGCTGGATCTGTCTCTCTCCTTTTTGTTCCCCCTTTTATCCTCCTGGCCACCTCTGTCTCCTTCCTCCTTCTTCTCTTCTCTGTAAAATTTCCGTGAACATCCTGAGTGGTCCAATTGTGGAGTGCACATAAGGAAGTGATTACTGGCTAGCCCGCTCTCTCCTCTATTGATTCCACCTCATCTCATTCGGGTCAGCTCTAACTCTCTCCTCCCTCTTCTCTTCTCCATGTAATGCTGTGAACCTCTCTGGGTGGCCCTCATGGTGGAGAAACTTTTCATCTTTAACATAGATGTTTTATCAACGGTGCTGTATAGAAGGAGAAGTTTTGAAACTACTGTAAAAATAAGACCAATAACTGGAAGCAGGAGGCTTAAGTCCAAACCCTAACTCCAGGGAACTCCTGACTCCAGGGAACATTAAATGACGGAAGCTCATCAAACGCCTCCATACCTACACTGAAACCAAGCACCACACAAGGGCCAACAAGCTCCAGGGCAAGACATACCAAGCAAATTTTCCAGCAACACAGGAACACAGCCCTGAGCTCCAAGATACAGGCTGCCCAAAGTCACCCCTAAACCATAGACGTCTCATAACTCATTACTGGACACTTCATTGCACTCCAGAGGGAAGAAATACAGCTCCACCCACCAGAACACCGACACAAGCTTCCCTAACCAAGAAACCTTGACAAGCCACCTGTACAAACCCACACACACCGAGGAAACACCACAATAAAGAGAACTCCACAAACTGCCGGAATACAGAAAGGACACCCCAAACTCAGTGATTTAAACAAGATGAAGAGACAGAGGAATACCCAGCAGGTAAAAGAACAGGATAAATGCCCACCAAACGAAAGAGGAAGAGATAGGGAATCTACTTGATAAAGAATTCTGAATAATGATAGTGAAATTGATCCAAAATCTTGAAATCAAAATGGAATCACAGATTAATAGCCTGGAGACAAGGATTGAGAAGATGCAAAAAAGGTTTAACAAGGACCTAGAAGAAATAAAAAAGAGTCAATATATAATGAATAATGCAATAAATGAAATAAAAAATACTCTGGTGGCAACAAATAGTAGAATAACAGAGGCAGAAGATAGAATTGGTGAATTAGAAGATAAAATGGTAGAAATAAATGAATCAGAGAGGAAAAAAGAAAAACGAATTAAAAGAAATGAGGACAATCTCAGAGACTTCCAGGACAATATTAAATGCTACAACATTCGAATCATAGGGGTCCCAGAAGAAGAAGACAAAAAGAAAGACCATGAGAAAATACTTGAGGAGATAATAGTTGAAAACTTCCCTAAAATGGGGAAGGAAATCATCACTCAAGTCTAAGAAACCCAGAGAGTCCCAAACAGGATAAACCCAAGGTGAAACACCCCAAGAAACATATTAATCAAATTAACAAAGATGAAACACAAAGAACAAATATTAAAAGCAGCAAGGGAAAAACAACAAATAATACACAAGGGAATTCCCATAAGGATAACAGCTGATCTTTCAATAGAAACTCTTCAAGCCAGGAGGGAATGGCAAGACATACTTAAAGTGATGAAAGAAAATAATCTACAGCCCAGATTATTGTACCCAACAAGGATCTCACTAAAATATGAAGGAGAAATCAAAAGCTTTACAGACAAGCAAAAGCTGAGAGAATTCAGCACCACCAAACCAGCTCTCCAACAAATACTAAAGGATATTCTCTAGACAGGAAACACAAAAATGGTGTATAAATTCAAACCCCAAACAATAAAGTAAATGGTAACGGATTCATACTTATCAATAATTACCTTAAACGTAAATGGGTTGAATGCCCAAACCAAAAGACAAAGACTGGCTGAATGGATACAAAAACAAGACCCCTACATATGCTGTCTACAAAAGACCCACCTCAAAACAGGGGACACATACAGACTGAAAGTGAAGGGCTGGAAAAAGATTTTCCATGCAAATAGGGACCAAAAAAGGCAGGAGTAGCAATACTTATATCAGACAAAATAGACTTTAAAACAAAGGCTGTGAAAAGAGACAAAGATGGTCACTACATAATGATCAAAGGATCAATCCAAGAAGAAGATATAACAATTATAAATATATATGCAACCAACACGGGAGCACCACAATATGTACGGCAAATGCTAACAAGTATGAAAGGAGAAATTAACAATAACACAATAATAGTGGGAGACTTTAATACCCCACTTACACCTATGGATAGATCAACTAAACAGAAAATTAACAAGGAAACACAAACTTTAAACGATACAATAGACCAGTTAGACCTAATTGATATCTATAGGACATTTCATCCCAAAACAATGAATTTCACCTTTTTCTCAAGTGCACATGGAACCTTCTCCAGGATAGATCACATCCTGGGCCATAAATCTAGCTTTGGTAAATTCAAAAAAATTGAAATCATTCCAAGCATCTTTTCTGACCACAATGCAGTAAGATTAGATCTCAGTAACAGGAGAAAAAACTATTTAAAATTCCAACATATGGAGGCTGAACAACACACTGCTGAATAACCAACAAATCACAGAAGAAATCAAAAAAGAAATCAAAATTTGCATAGAAATGAATGAAAATGAAAACACAACAACCCAAAACCTGTGGGACACTGTAAAAGCAGTCCTAAGGGGAAAGTTCATAGCAATACAGGCATACCTCAAGAAACCAGAAAAAAGTCAAGTAAATAACCTAACTCTACACCTAAAGCAAGTAGAAAAGGAAGAAATGAAGAACCCCAGGGTTAGTAGAAGGAAAGAAATCTTAAAAATTAGGGCAGAAATAAATGCAAAAGAAACAAAAGAGACCATAGCAAAAATCAACAAAGCCAAAAGCTGGTTCTTTGAAAGGATAAATAAAATTGACAAACCATTAGCCAGACTCATCAAGAAACAAAGGGAGAGAAATCAAATCAATAAAATTAGAAATGAAAATGGAGAGATCACAACAGACAACACAGAAATACAAAGGATCATAACAGACAACTATCCGCAATTATATGCCAATAAAATGGACAACGAGGAAGAAATGGACAAATTCTTAGAAAAGTACAACTTTCCAAAAGTGGACCAGGAAGAAATAGAAAATCTTAACAGACCCATCACAAGCATGGAAATTGAAACGGTAATAAAAAATCTTCCAGCAAACAAAAGCCCAGGTACAGACGGCTTCACAGATGAATTCTACCAAAAATTTAGAGAAGAGCTAACACCTATCCTACTCAAACTCTTCCAAAAAATTGCAGAGGAAGGTAAACTTCCAAACTCATTCTATGAGGCCACCATCACCCTAATACCAAAACCTGACAAAGATCCCACAAAAAAAGAAAACTACAGGCCAATATCACTGATGAACATACATGCAAAAATCCTTAACAAAATTCTGGCAATCAGAATCCAACAACACATTAAAAAGATCATACACCATGACCAAGTGGGCTTTATCCCAGGGATGCAAGGATTCTTCAATATCTGCAAATCAATCATTGTAATACACCACATTA
This sequence comes from Bos grunniens, assembly GCF_055505025.1. Lineage (NCBI taxonomy): Eukaryota > Metazoa > Chordata > Mammalia > Artiodactyla > Bovidae > Bos > Bos grunniens. The sequence continues at coordinate 1,483,817 of NC_141191.1, read as the reverse complement.
ACAAATTGAAAAATAAAAACCATATGATTATCTCAATAGATGCAGAGAAAGCCTTTGACAAAATTCAACATCCATTTATGATAAAAACTCTCCAGAAAGCAGGAATAGAAGGAATATACCCCAACATAATAAAAGCTATATATGACAAACCCACAGCAAACATGGTGAAAAATTGAAAGCATTTCCTCTAAAGTCAGAAACAAGACAAGGGTGCCCACTTTCACCATTACTATTCAACATAGTCTTGGAAGTTTTGGCCACAGCAATCAGAGCAGAAAAAGAAATGAAAGGAATCCAAATTGGAAAAGAAGAAGTAAAACTCTCATTGTTTGCAGATGACATGAGCCTCTACATAGAAAACCCCTAAAGACTCCACCAGAAAATTACTAGAACTCATCAATGATTATAGTAAAGTTGCAGGATATAAAATCAACACACAGAAATCCTTTGCATTCCTATACACTAATAATGAGAAAACAGAAAGAGAAATTAAGAAAACAATTCCATTCACCATTGCAATGAAAAGAATAAAATACTTAGGAATATATGTACCTAAAGAAACTAAAGACCTATATATAGAAAACTATAAAACACTGGTGAAAGAAATCAAAGAGGACACTAATAGATGGAGAAATATACCATGTTCATGGATTGGAAGAATCAATATAGTGAAAATGAGTATACTACCCAAAGCAATTTATAGATTCAATGCAATCCCTATCAAGCTACCAACGGTATTCTTCACAGAGCTAGAACAAATCATTTCACAATTTGTATGGAAATACAAAAAACCTCGAATAGCCAAAGCTATCTTGAGAAAGAAGAATGGAACTGGAGGAATCAACCTGCCTGACTTCAGGCTCTACTGCAAAGTCACAGTCATCAAGACAGTATGGTACTGGCACAAAGACAGAAATATAGATCAATGGAACAAAATAGAAAGCCCAGAGATAAATCCACACACATATGGACACCTTATCTTTGACAAAGGAGGCAAGAATATACAATGGATTAAAGACAATCTCTTTAACAAGTGGTGCTGGGAAAACTGGTCAACCACTTGTAAAAGAATTAAACTAGACCACTTTCTAACACCATACACAAAAATAAACTCAAAATGGATTAAAGATCTAAACATAAGACCAGAAACTATAAAACTCCTAGAGGAGAACATAGGAAAAACACTCTCCGACAGACATCACAGCAGGATCCTCTATGACCCACCTCCCAGAATATTGGAAATAAAAGCAAAAATAAACAAATGGGACCTAATTAAACTTAAAAGCTTCTGCACAACAAAGGAAACTATAAGCAAGGTGAGAAGACAGCCTTCAGAATGGGAGAAAATAATAGCAAATGAAGCAACTGACAAACAACTCATCTCAAAAATATACAAGCAACTCCTACAGCTCAGTTCCAGAAAAATAAATCAAAACCACTATGAGGTACCATTTCATGCCAGTCAGAATGGCTGTGATCCAAAAATCTACAAGCAATAAATGCTGGAGAGGGTGTGGAGAAAAGGGAACCCTCTTACACTGTTGGTGGGAATGCAAACTAGTACAGCCACTATGGAAAACAGTGTGGAGATTCCTTAAAAAACTGGAAATAGAACTGCCTTATGATCCAGCAATCCCACTGCTGGGCATACACACTGAGGAAACCAGAAGGGAAAGAGACACGTGTACCCCAATGTTCATCGCAGCACTGTTTATAACAGCCAGGACATGGAAGCAACCTAGATGTCCATCAGCAGATGAATGGATAAGAAAGCTGTGGTACATATACACAATGGAATATTACTCAGCCATTAAAAAGAATACATTTGAATCAATTCTAATGAGGTGGATGAAACTGGAGCCTATATACAGAGTGAAGTAAGCCAGAAAGAAAAACACCAATACAGTATACTAACGCATATATATATGGAATTTAGAAAGATGGTAACAATAACCCTGTGTACGAGACAGCAAAAGAGACACTGATGTATAGATCGGTCTTATGGACTCTGTGGGAGAGGGAGAGGGTGGGGAGATTTGGGAGAATGGCATTGAAACATGTATAATATCATGTATGAAACGAGTTGCCAGTCCAGGTTCGATGCACGATGCTGGATGCTTGGGGCTGGTGCACTGGGACGACCCAGAGGGAGGGTATGTGGAGGGAGGAGGGAGGAAGGTTCAGGATGGGGAACACAGGTATACCTGTGGCGGATTCATTTTGATATTTGGCAAAACTAATACAATATTGTAAAGTTTAAAAATAAAATAAAATTAAAAAGAAAAATGGGCCAAAGAACTAAATAGACATTTCTCCAAAGACATACAGGTGGCTAACAAACACATGAAAAGATGCTCCACATCACTCATTATCAGAGAAATGCAAATCAAAACCACTATGAGGTACCATTTCACGCCAGTCAGAATGGCTGTGATCCAAAAGTCTACAAGCAATAAATGCTGGAGAGGGTGTGGAGAAAAGGGAACCCTCTTACACTGTTGGTGGGAATGCAAACTAGTACAGCCACTATGGAGAACAGTGTGGAGATTCCTTAAAAAACTGGAAATAGAACTGCCTTATGATCCAGCAATCCCACTGCTGGGCATACACACTGAGGAAACCAGAAGGGAAAGAGACACGTGTACCCCAATGTTCATCACAGCACTGTTTATAATAGCCAGGACATGGAAGCAACCTAGATGTCCATCAGCAGATGAATGGATAAGAAAGCTGTGGTGCATACACACAATGGAGTATTACTCAGCCATTAAAAAGAATACATTTGAGTCAGTTCTAATGAGGTGGATGAAACTGGAGCCTATTATACAGAGTGAAGTAAGCCAGAAAGAAAAACACCAATACAGTATACTAACGCATATATATGGAATTTAGAAAGATGGTAACAATAACCCTGTGTACGAGACAGGAAAAGAGACACTGATGTATAGAACAGTCTTTTGGACACTGTGGGAGAGGGAGAGGGAGAGGGTGAGATGATTTGGGAGAATGGCATTGCAATATGTATAATATCATATATGAAACGAGTCGCCAGTCCAGGTTTGATGCACGATACTGGATGCTTGGGGCTGGTGCACTGCGACGACCCAGAGGGATGGTATGGGGAGGGAGGAGGGAGGAGGGTTCAGGATGGGGAACACGTGTATGGCTGTGGGGCGGATTCATTTCTATATATGGCAGAACCAATCAATATTGTAAAGTTTAAAAAAAAAAAAAAAAGAAACAAAACAAAACAAAATGTTACAGATACTTTAAGGGAGTCATCGTTTTCCCAGTATTATGATTATTCATATCATCTCAAGTATAGATTGATTCATAATAATAATTATAAAAGTAATTCATCATAATTTATTGTTGTTTTTGTTCAGTCATCCAGTCATGTCCAACTCTTTGCAACCCCATGGATTGCAGCATGCCAGGCCTTCCTGTCCCTCACCATCTCCCAGAGTTTGCCCAAGTTCATGTCCATTTCATCAGTGATGTCATCCAGCCGTTTTATCCTCTGATGCCCTCTTCTCCTTCTGCCCTCAATATTTCCCAGCATCAGGGAGTTTTTCATTAAGTTGGTTGTTCGTATCATATGACCAAAATACTGTCACTTCAGCTATAGCATCAGTCCTCCCAAATACTATTCAGGTTTTTTCCCTTAAGATTGACTGGTTTGATCTCCTAGCTGTCCAAGAGACCCTCAGGAGTCTTCTCCAGCACCACAGTTCAAAGGCATCAGTTGTTTGGCATTCTGCCTTCTTTATGGCCCAGCTCTAACAACTGTACTAGGAAGATCATAGTCTTGACTACATAGACCTTTGTCAGCAGAGCAGTGTCTCTGAAAAGCAGAACTTTTCAACACATTGTCTAGGTTTGTCAGAGTTTTCCTGCCAAGAAGCAATCATCTGATTTCATGGCTGCAGTCACCATCCACTGTGATTTTAGAGCCCCCAAAGAGGAAATCTGTCACTAGTTTCACTTTTTCCTCTTCTATTTTCCATGAAGTAATGGGGCCGGATATCATGTTCTTAGTTTATTTAATATTTAGTCTTAAGCCAACTTTTTCACTCTCCTCCTTCACCTCACCAAGAGGCTCTTTAGTTCGTCTTCATTTTCTGCCATTAGAGTGGTATCATCCACATAGCTGAGGTTGATGTTTCTCTGTCTGTCTTGATTCTGGTTTGTAACTCATCCAGCTTGGCATTTCTCATGAAATACTCAGCATATAGGTTAAACAAACAGGGTGACAGGAGACAGCCCAGTCGTACTCCTTTCTCAATCTTGAATCAAGATTGTTGGTTGTTCCACACAGGATTCTAACTATTGCTTCTCGACCTGCATACAGGTTTCTCAGGAGCCAGGTAAGATAGTCTGGTATTCCCATCTCTTAAGAGCTTTCCACAGTTTACTATGAGCCACACCATCAAAGGCTTTAGCATAGCTGGTAAAACAGAGATAGATGCTTTTCTGGAATTCACTAACTTTCTCTATGATCCAGTGAATGTTGGCAATTTGATCTCTGGTTCCTTGTCCTTTTCTAAACCCAACTTGGACATCTGGAAGTTCTAGGTTTGCCTGATGCTGAAGCCTAGCATGCAAGATTTTAAGCGTGACCTTACTAGCAAGGGAGATGAGTGCAATTGTCTGATGGTTTGCACATACTTTAGTACTACCCTTCCAGGAAATTGGGATACAGATTGACCTTTTCCAGTACTGTGGCCACTACTGGGTCTTTCAGATTTGCTGACATATGGAATGCAACACCTTGATGGCATCATCCTTCAGAGTTTTGAATAGTTCTACTGGAATTCCATCATATCCACTAGCTTTATTAACAGCAGTGCTTTCTAAGGCCCGCTTGCCCTCACACTCCAGAACGTCTGGGTCTGAGTGACTGACAACACCATTGTAGTAATCCAGTTCATTAAGATCTTTTTGCATAGTTCTGTATATTCTTTCCCTCTCTTCTTGATCTCTTCAGCATCTCCTAGGTCTGCACAGTTTCTGTCCTTTATTGTGCCCATCTTTTGGCAAATTATTCCCTTGATATCTCCAATTTTCCTGACAAGATCTCTAGTTTTTCTCCTTCAGTTGTTTTCTTCTAGTTTTATGCACTGTTCATTGAAGAAGCCCTGCTTCTCTCTCCATGCTGTTGTTTGGAACTCCGCATTTAGCTGAACATACCTTTTCCTTTCTCCTTTGCTTTTCACTTCTTTCTTTAGTTATTTGTAAAGCCTCCTCAGCTAGCCCCTTTGCCTTTTTGCTTTTACTTCAGGATGGTTTTGTTTGCTGCCTCAGGTACAATAATATAGACCTCTGTCCATAGTTCAGGCACTCTGTTTACTAGATTTAATCCCTTGAATCTATGCATTACCTCCACTGCATAGTCATAGGGGATTTGATTTAAGCCATATCTAGCTGGCCCAGTGGTTTGCCATGCTTTCTTTAGTTTAAAACTGCATTTTGCTACAAGGTGATGATCTGAGCCACAATCAGCTCCAGGTCTTGTTTTTGCTGACTGTATACAGCTTCTCCATCTTCAACTACAAAGAATGTAATTAATTTGATTTCAGTGTTGACCATTTGGTGATGCTCATGTATAAAGTTGTCTCTTGTGTTGTTGAAAAGGTATTTTCTATGGCCAGTGCATTCTCTTGGAAAAATTCAGTTAGCCTTTGCTGTGCTTCATTTTCTTCTCCAAGGCCAAACTTGACTGTTAGGCAGGTATCTCCTGACTTCCTACTTTTGCATTCCAATCTCCAGTGATGAATAGAACATATTTTCTGGTGTTAGTTCTAGGAGGTCTTTGAGGTCTTCTAGGTCTTCAAAGAACTCATCAACTTCAGCTTCTTTGGCACTGGTGATAAGGACATAGACTAGGAGAACCTCTTGGAGCAGTAAGTGAGACATTCCTTCTCTTGAGGAGCTAGGGGGAAGTCAGGATTCCTCAGGGAACATCTCCAGTTGGAAAATGGGAGTCAAGCCTCCTTTCATGTTGCAATGGGGAATTCGGGATTCCTCTCGAGTCACTGCACGGGAATTGGACCTTATCTCGAATTAAGGCTGGAAACTCGGGGTTCCTCTTGAGTTGCAATGGATATCTCAGGGTTCCCCTCGAGTTGCCACAGGGATCTCAGGGAACCGCTCTGGTTGCCTCAGGGGAGTCAGGCCTCCTTTCTAGTTGTGAGGGGCACCTCAGTTGTGAGAGTCAGGAGAATTGGGCCTCATCTCAAGTTGAGATGGGATACTAGGGGTTCCTCTCCAGTTGCGACTAATATCTTGGGTAACCTCTTGAGTTGCAAAAAGGGAGTCAAGCCCCCTTTCAACTTGCCAGGGGGAAGTCAGGATTGCTCTCAAGTTGCCACAGGGGAATCGGGCCTCATCTTGCGTTGAGAGATGAATCTGGTTGTTTTTCTTGAGTTGCAGAGGGAAGCTCGGGGTTCCACTTGAGTTGCAACATTGATCTCAGGTAACCTGTCCTGTTGCCCCAGGGGAGTCAGGCATCCTTTTAAATTGTGATGGGGCACTCCAGATTCCTCTCGAGTTGCTGCAGGGGAATTGGGCCTCACCTCATTGTGAGTTGAGGCCAGAAACTCAGGGTTCCTCTTGAGTTGCCTCAGGGGAATCAGGCCTCCTTTTGAGTTGTAAGGGGGACCTAGGTATTCCTCTCAAGTCGCTGCAGGGGAATAGGGCCTCATCTCAAGTTGAGGCAGGAAACTCGGGGTTCTTCCTCAGTTGTGATGTGGATCTCGGGGTTCCTATCCAGTTTCAACAAGGTAGTCAGGGCTCATCTCATGTTGAGGCATGGAACTCCACTTTTCTCTCGAGTTGTGAAAGGGGTGTCAGGCCCCCTCAAGTTGAGGCTGGGAACTCTGGATTTTTCTCGACTTGCAACAGGGGATTCAGACCTCCCTTCATGTTTTGAGGGGAAACTCGGGGTTCCATTTGGGTCGCTGCAGGGGAATCAGGACTTATTTTAAGGTGAGGGGGAACTCAGTGTCCTTTCCACTTGCAGCAGGAAACACGGGGTTCCTTTCGAGTTGTGATGGGGATCTGGGGATACCTCTCGAATAGCAACAGGGGAGTCAAGACTCCTCTCGAGTTGAGGTGGGGAAGCCGTGTTTCCTCTCGAGTTGCAGCAGAAACTCGGAGTTCTTCTCTGTGGTTGCTAGAAACTTGGGGTTGGATGGAGAGTTGCCACAGCACCTGAGAATTCCTTTTGAAGTGCAGCAAGAAATCAGTGTTTCTATGGATTTTCAGCATGGGATTCAGGATTCCACTGGAGTCCTGTCACGGAAGTTGGGGTTATACTTAAGCTTGGTTAGTACTCAGTGTTCCTGGTGACTTGCCGTGGGCATCCTGTCGAATTCTCTTGGAGCGGCTCATCATAGCAGGGATGTGCAGGGTGGCTCCTGTCTTGTTGCAATGATGGGTGGCTGCTCACTAGTTTTGAAAAGGGACTACTCTATCATTGTGGTCTTGGTCAACTCTGTATTTGTGGGGGCTTCGATTCTCTCTCGTGGTGGTGTGCCAGTTCCTCTCTCCTTGTGGTGTGAGGTTCGTCTGTCTTAGCAGAAGAGGGGCTCCTCTCTGTGTGTGATGTCCAGCAGGTGCCTCTCAAGTTGTGGAGGAGGGCTTCTCTTGAGGGGCAAGACTGCATCCTCTCGGATTGGGGTGTTAGTGGCTCCAGTTGGGAGGTCCTCTCTGCTTTTGGCACTATAGGTCCTCACTTCTATCATGGGATTTCTTCTAATTGTCAGGGCCTCCAGTTGACTTCCTTAAGGAAGCTCGTCTTCATTGGAGGCAGAAGGTCTCTCTAGGTGTGTTATCCTTGGGGACAACTCTCTAGTTGTGCCTGGGGAATCCGCTTCAGTTTTAGCCAGAGAGCGCTTCCATCATGTGGTCCCGGGCCCCTTGTGCTAGCCTAAGGATCTTGTAAAATAGCAGCAGGGATCTTGGGGTGCCTCTTGAGTTGCAGTATATGAGGCAAGGTTCCTTAAGAGTTGTGGTGGAGACTCCTCTTGAATTAGATTCATGAATCTGGGGCAGATCCTCTGTATTAGCCATGTGCAAGCTGGTCCCCTTCTAAGTGCAACATGTGGGAGGCTACTCTCTAGATGCGGCATGGGCTCCACTCTAATTGCAGTGGGGGTCTTTATTTGTTGTGGGTCTGCTCATCTCTAGTTTTGTTTGTAACCACCTCTCTAGTTGTGGCAGGGGAACTCCTCTTTAATTGTGGTAGTTGAGCTCTGCTCTAGATGTGGCAGAGTGCTCTCTCAAATTGGGAGGTGGGTGACTCCTCTATGGTTGTAATGAAAAGGGGAGCTTTTTCTAGTTGTGAAGAGCAGGAAGCTACTGGCTATTTGTGGCAGGGTGGGCCTCCTGCTTAGGTGTGGTATGAGGCTTCCTCTCTGTTTGTGGTAGAAGGTTCTTTTCCAATTGTGGTTGGGTAATCACCTGGGCATCCTCTGCAGTTGCATGAGGGTCTTGGGGCTCCTGTCGAGTTGTGATGGGGGACTCGGGATTTCTCTCCAGTCAATTCAGGGGAATCAGGCCACATTTCGAATTGAGGTGGGAAACCTGGGGTTCTTCTTGAGTTGAGGCGGGAAACTCGGAGTTTCTCTCGAGTTGTGATGTGGAATTCAGGGATCATATGGAATTGCAATAGATGAGACAGGCCTCCTCTTGAGGTGTGAGGGGGAGTCGGGATCCCTTTCAACTCGAAGCAGGGGCATCGGCTCTCATCTCAAGACGAGGGAGGCAACATAGAATTCATCTCGAGTTGCGGTGGGAAACTCGGGGTTCCTCTCGAGTTGCGACAGGTATTTTGGGGAACCTCTCGAGTTGCAAAAAGGAAGTCAAGCCTCTGTTCCGGTTGCAGGAGGCTACTCGGGATTGCTCTCGAGTCGCTGTGGTGTAAACGGGCCTTATCTCACATTGAGGAATGAATTTGGTGGTTTTTCTCGCATTGTAGTGGAAAATCGGGGATCCTCTCGAGTTGCGACGGGGACCTCAGGGAACCTCTCATGTGTCCTCACGGGAGTCAGGCATCCTTTCGATTACCGTGGGAAAATTCTGGATTCCTTTCAAGTCAGTGCAGAGGAATCCAGCCTCAACTTGAGGCGGGAAACTCTTTTCTCTCCAGTTGTGACGTGGATCTCAGGGTTCCTATCGAGTTTCAACGGGGTAGTCAGGCTTCGTCTCATGTTGAGGCATGGAACTTCGCTTTGCTCTCGAGTTGTGAAAGGGATTTCAGGCCTCCTGTCGAGTTGAGGCGGGGAACTCGGGATTTTTCTTGAGTTGCAACAGGGGATTCAGACCCCTGGGATTCCATTCAAGTCGCTGCATGGGAATCAGTCCTTATGTCAATTGAGGGGGAACTCGTTGTCCTTTCGACTTGCAGTGGGAAACACGGTGTTCCTTTCGAGTTTAGATGGGGATCTGGGGATACCTCTCGAGTGGCAACAGGGGAGTCAGGGCTCCTCTCCAGTTGAGGTGGGGAAGTCGTGTTTCCTCTCGAGTTGCAGCAGAGGAGTCAGGCCTCCTTTACAGTTGCAGCAGAAACAAGGGCTTCTTCTCTAGTGGTTATTGGATATTCAGGGTTTGCTGGAAAGTTGCCACAGTGCCTGAGACCTCTGCTTGAAGTGCAGCAAGAAATCTGTTTCTCTGAATTTGCAGCACGGGATGCAGGATTGCACTGGAGTCGTGATGGGGAAGCTGAGGTTCTCATCAAGCTTGGCTGCTACTCAGGGTTCCTGGTGACTTGTGGTGGGGTGTCCTGCCAAGTTCTCTTGGGGCAACTCGTCTCTAACAAGGATAAGCAGAGTGACTCCTGTTTTGTTACAGTGATGTGTGCCAGCTCACTAGTTTTTCAAGGGATTATCGTTGTGGTCGGGGTTCATTCTGTAGTTGTGGGGATTTCGAGTCTCTCTAATGGTGGGGTGCAAGCTCCTCTCTCCTTGTCATGCGAGGTTTGTCTGTATTAGCAGAGGAGGGGCGCCTCTCTGCATGAGATGTCCAATGGGCTTCTCTCAAATTGTGGTGGAGGGCTCCTCTAGACTGGTGAGGCTGTTTACTCTCTGGTTGGGGTGTGCTTGTCTCCAAGGGGGAGGTCCTCTGTGCTTTTGGTGCTATGGGTTCCTTACATCTATTCATAGGATTGCTGCTCTCTAGTTGTGAGTGCCTGCACTCGCCTTCCTTCAGGGAGCTCGTCTCCATTGGAGGCAGAAGGTCTTCTCTCTAGGTGTGGTATCCTGGGGGACACCTATCGAGTTGCACCTGGGAAATCAGCTTAAGTTTTGGCCGGAGAGCCCCTCCATCATTTGGTGTAGTGGCCCCTTTTCTTGTGCCAGCCTAGGGATCCTGTGAAATTGCAGGGGGGAACTCGGGGTGCCTCTTGAGTTGCAGTATAGTATATGACTCGGGGTTCCTTTAAAGTTGTGGTGGAGACTCCTATCGAACTAGAGTGGGGCAGATCCTCTCTAGTAGTGATGTGCAAGCTGGTCCCTTTCTAAGTGCAATGTGTGGGAGGCTACTCTCTAGATACAGCTTGGGGTCCACTCTCATTGCAGTGGGTGTCTGCTCTTTATTTGCTGTGGATTGGCTGGTCTCTAGTTGTCATTTGCAGCTACCTCCCTCATTGTCGCAGGGGACTCCTCTTTAGCTGTGCCAGTTGGGATCCTCTCTAGATGCAGTAGAGTGCTCTTCTCAAGTTGAGAGGTGGGTGACTCCTCTATGGTTGTAATGAAAAGGGGCTCTTTTTCTAGTTGTGAAGTGCAGGAAGCTACTGGCTATTTGAGCAGGGCAGGCCTCCTGCTTAGTTGCGGTATGAGACTTCCTCTCTGGTTGTGGCAGAGGGCTCTTCTCCAGTTGGGGTTGGGTAGGCTCCTCTTGGGAATCCTCTGCAGTTGCATCAGTTTCTTGGCGCTTGTGTAAAGTTGGCACAGGGAACTCAGCATTCCACACAAGTCACTGCAGGGTAACCAGGACTCATCTCACGTTGAGAGGGTAATCTCATGGTTTTTCTCGAGTTGGGGTGGGAAGCTCAGGATTCCTCTCCAGTTGCGACTGGGACCTCAGGGTACCTCTTGTGGTGCCTCAGGGGAGTCAGGGCTCCTTTCAAGTTGCCAGGGAGAACTTGGGATTGCTCTCGAGTCACTGCAGGGGAATCAGGCCTCATCTCTAGTTGAGGTGGGAAACTCGGGGTTCCTCTAGAGTTGCGATGGGTATCTCGGGGTTCCACTTGAGTTACGACAGGGCGCTCAGGGATCCTATCGAGTTGCATCATGGGAGTCAGGCCTCGTTTTTGATGCGAGGGGTACCTTGGGATTCTCTCAAGTCGCAGGAGGAGAATGGGGCCTCATCTCGAGTTGAGTTGGGAAGCTCAGGGTTCCTCTAGAGTTGCTATGGTGTCTCGGGGTTCCACTCGAGTTGCAATGGGGACCTCAGGGATCCTATCAATTTGCATCAGGGGAGTCTGGTCTCCTTTTATATGTGAGGGGAACGTTGGGATTCTCTCGAGTCACAGCAGGGGAATAGGGCCTCATTTCAAGTTGAGGCAGGGAACTCAGGGTTCATTTCGAGTTGTGACAGTTGTCTCAGGGATCCTCTCGAGTTGGGACAGGAATCTCACAGAACCGCTTAGGTTGCCTCAGGGAAGTCAGGCCTCCTTTCGAGTTGCGAGGGTAATCTCGGGATTCCTCTCGAGTCACTGCAGGGGAATAGGGCCTCATCTCGAGTTAAGGTGGGGAAACTCGGGGTTCCTCTTCAGTTGCGACAGGGGAGTCAGGACTTGTCTCGTGTTGAAGCATGGAACTCCAGTTTCCTCTTGAGTTGTGAAAGGGGTGTCAGGCCTCTTGTCGAGTTCAGACGGGTAACTTGGGATTTTTCTCGAGTTGCAACAGGGGAGTCAGACGTCCCTTCATCTTGTGAGGGGAAACTCAGGGTTCCATTCGAGTCGCTGGAGGGAAATCAGTTCTTATCTTTAGTTGAGGGGGAACTCGGTGTCCTTTCAATTTGTGGTGGGAATCATGGGGTTCCTCTCGAGTTGCGATGTGGATCTGGGGATACCTCTTGAGTGGCAACAGTGGAGTCAGGACTCCTCTCGAGTTGAGGTGGGGAAGTCATGTTTCCTCTTGAGTTAGCAGGGGAGTAGGGCCTCCTCTCGAGTTGCAGCAAAAACTCGAAGTTCTTCTCTGGTTGTTGCTGGAAACTCAGGGTTTCCTCGAGAATTACAACAGGGGACTCAGAGCTCCTCTCAAAGTGCAGTGATAAATCAGTGTTTCTCTGGATTTGCAGCATGGAATGCAGGATTGCACTGGAGTCCTAGCAGGGAAGTCGGGGTTCTCCTTGAGCTTGTTTGGTACTCAGGGTTCCTGGTGACTTGCAGTGGGGCCTCCTGTCGAGTTCTCTTGGGGCTCCTCTTCTCTAGCAGGGATGTGCAAGGTGGCTCCTCTCTTGTTGCAATGATGGGTGAGTGCTCACTAGATTTGGCAAGAGACTACCCTATCATGGTGGTCAGGGTCCACTCTGTAATTGCAGGGGTTTGAGTCTCTCTAATGGTGGTGTGCAAGCTCTTCTATCCTTGTTGTGTGAGGTTTGTCTGTATTACCAGAAGAGGGGCTCTTCTCTGCGTGTGATGTTAACGGGCTCCTCTGAAGTTTGGTTGAGGGCTTCTCTGGACGGGCGAGGCTGTGTCCTCTCTGGGTGGTGTGTGCGTGTCTCCATGGGGAATGTCCACTCTGCTTTCTGCACTATGGGTTCCTCACTTCAATTCATGGGATCGCTGCTCTCTAGTTGTGAGGGTCTCCACTCGACTTCCTTCAAGGAGCTCATCTCCACTGGAGGCAGAAGGTCTTCTCTCTAGGTGTGATGTCCTGGGGGACACATCTCTAGTTGTGCCTGGGGAATCTGCTTCAGTATTGGCCAGGAGCCCCTCTGTCATTTGGTGCAGTGGCCCCTTTTCTTGGGCTAGCCTAGGGATGCTGTGAAGTTGCAGTGGGGAACTTGGGGTGCCTCTTGAGTTGCAGCATATCACTCGGGGTTCCTTTAAAATTGTGGTGGAGACTCCTAGTAGCTACATTGGGGGAGATCCTCTTTAGTAGCTATATGCAAGCTGGTCCCTGTCTAAGTGCAATGTAAGGGAGGCTAGTCTCTAGATACGACTTGGGGTCCACTCTCATTTCAGTGGGTGTCCACTCTTCATTTGCTGTGCGTAGGCACGTCTCTAGTTGACGTTTGCATCCACCTCTCTCGCTGAGGCAGGGGAACTCATTAATTGTTGTAGTTCTGATCCTCTCTAGATGCGGTAGAGTGCTCTTCTCAAATTGGGAGGTGGGTGTCTCCTCTATGGTTGTAATGAGAAGGGGCACTTTTTCAACTTGCAAATTGCAGGAAGCTACTGGCTATTTGTGGCAGGGCGGGTGTGCTGCCAAGTTGTGGTATGAGGCTTCCTCTCTGGTTCTGGTAGAGGGCTCTTCTCCAATTGTGGTGGGGTAAACTCTTGAGAATCCTCTGCCTTTTTATCAGGGTCTTGGGGCTCGTGTCAAGTTGGGACGGGGAACTTGGGATTCCTCTAGAGTCACTGAAGGGTAATTAGGCCACATTTCTAATTGAAGCGGCTAAGTTGCAGTACTTCTCAAGCTGTGGAAGGAAATGGGGTTTCTCGTGAATTGTGATGGGGAACTCAGGGATCCTTTTGAGTTGCAACAGGTGAAACAGGCCTCCTCTTGAGCTGCGAGGGAAAGTTGAGATTCCTCTCGAGTTGAAGCAGGGGAATCAGTCCTCATCTCGAGATCAGGTGGGGAACATGGGATTCTTCTCCAGGTGAGGTGTGAAACTCAGCCTTCCTCTCAAGTTGCAACGGGAATCTCGGGGAACCTCTCAAGTTACCAAAAGGGAGTCAACAATCCTTTCAAGTTGAGAGGGGTAACTCGGGATTGCTCTTAAGTCACTGTAGGAGAATAGGGACTCATCTCAAGTTGAGGCCGGAAACTCGGGATACCTCTCAGTTGCGACAGGAATCTCGGAGTTCCTCTCGAGTTGCAATAGGGGAGTCAGGCCTCATCTCGTCTTTAGGCATGGAACTCCGCTTTCCTCTCGAGTTGCGAAAGGGTTGTCACTACTCCTCTCGAGTTAAGGTGGGGAACTCGGAATTTTTCTCAAGGTGCAACAGGGGAGTCATACCTCCCTTCATCTTGTGAGGGGAAACTCAGGGTTCCATTCAAGTTGCTGCAAAGGAATCAGGCGTTATCTCGAGTTGAGGGGGAACTCACCATCCTTTCCACTTGTGGTGAGAAACAAGGGGTTCCTCTTGACTTGAGATGTGGATCTGGGGATAACTTTCAAGTGGCAACATGGGAATCAGTTCTCCACTCAGGTTGAGGTGGGGAAGTCGTTTCATCTCGAATTGCAGAGGGGTGTTGGGCCTTCTTTCGAGTTGCAGAACAAACTCGGGGTTCTTCTCTATTCATTGCTGGACACTTGGAGTTTCCTCAAGAATTTCCACAGGGGACTAAGAGCTCCACTTGCAGTGCAGCGAGAAATCAGTGTGCCTCTGGATTTGCATCATGGGAGGCAGGATTGCCCTGGAGTCGTGGCAAGGAAGGTGGGATTCTCCTTGAGCTTCGTTGGTACTCAGGTTCCTTGTGACTTGCAGTGGGGCCTCCTGTCAAGATCTCTTGGGGCCACTCATCTCTAGCAGGGATGTGGAGGGTGGCCCCCGTCTTGTTGCAATGACGGGTGGCTGCTCCCTAGTTATGGCAAGTGACTACTCTGTTGTTGTGGTCGGGGTCTGCTCTGTAGTGGTGGGGGTTTAGAGTCTCTCTAGTGGTGGTGTGCAATCTCCTCTTCCCTTTTGGTTTGAGGTTCATCTGTACTAGCAAAAGAGGGGCTCCTCTCTGTATGTGATTTCCAGCGGGCTCCTCTCAAGTTGTGGTGGAGGGCTCCTCTCAAGGGGCGAGTCTGTGTCCTCTCTGGTTGGGGTGTGCATGGCTCCACGGGGGAGGTCCTCTCTGCTTTTGGCACTATGGGTCCTCACATCTATTCATGCGATTACTGTGCTCTAGTTGTGAGGACCTCCACTCGATTTCTTTTAGGGAGCTTGTCTCCATTGGAAGAAGAAGGTCTTCTCTCTATGTGTAATATCCTGGGGGACACCTCTCGAGTTGTGCCTGGGGAATCCACTTCAGTTTTAGCCGAAGAGCCCCTCCACCATTTGTTGCAGTGGTTTTTCTCTAGTTGCAGCAGGAAGCTTGGGGTTCCTCTTGAGTTGCGACGGGGACCTCAGGGAACCTCTTGTGTTGCCTCAGGGAATTCAGGCCTCCTATCGAGTTGCGAGGGGCATCTCGGAATTCATTTCAAGGGGCATCTCGGAATTCATTTCAAGGCGCTTCAGGGGAATAGGGCCTCATCTAGTGTTGAGGCGGGAAACTCCATTTTCCTCTCCAGTTGTGACAGGGATCTTGGGGTTCCTATCAAGTTTCAACAGGGGAGTCAGGGCTTGTCTCATTTTGAGACATGGAACTCTGCTTTCCTCTCGGGTTGTAAAAGGGTTCTCAGGCATCCTGTCGAGATTAAGAGGGGAACTCGGGCTTTTTCTAGAGGTGCAGCAGGAGAGTGAGACCTTCCTTCATGTTGTTAGGGGAAACTTGGGGTTCCATTGGAGTTGCTGCAAGGGAACCTGGCCTTATCTCGAGTTGAGGGGGAACTCGGTGTCCTTTTCACTTGTGGCAAGAAATGAGGGGTTCCTCTTGAGCTGCAATGGGTGAGGCTGGCCTCCCCTTGTGATGTGAGGGCAAAGTGTGGATCCCTCTTGAGTTTAAACAAGAGAATGGGCCCTCATTTCGAGATGAGGTGGGGAACATTGGTCCTTTCTAAGTGTTGCTGGGAACCTCGGGGTTCCTCTTGAGTTGCGAAGGGTATACCAGGGAACCTCTGGGGTTCCATAAAGGGAGTCAAGCCTCCTTTCAAGTTGCTAGGGGCAACGTGGGATTGCTCTCGAGTCACTGCAGGGGAATCGGGCCTCATCACATTGATGGGGGAATATCGTGGTTTTTCTCGAGTTGTGGGAAGGTTGGGGTTCCTCTTGAGTTGCGACGGGAAAGTCAGGAAACTCTCTTGTTGCCTCAGGGAAATCAAGCCTCCTTTCAAGTTGCAAGGGGGCATTTCTGGATTCCTCGTGAGTTGCTGCAGGGGAATAGGACCTCATCTCGAGTTGAGGCAGGAAACATGGGGTACCACTGCATTTGCAACAGGATTCTCGGGGTCGCTATTGAGTTTCAACAGGGGAATCAAGCCTTGCCTCATGATGAGGCATGGAACTCCTCTCTCCTCTCGAGTTGAAAAAGAGATGTCAGGCCTCCTGTCGAGTTGAGGCAGGGAACTTGGGCTTTTTCTAGAGGGGCAACAGGGGAGTCAGACCTCCCTTCGTGTTGTTAGGAGAAACTCGGGGTTCCATTGGAATCACTGCAAAGGTATCTGGCCTTATCTTGAGTTGATAGGAAACTTGTGTCCTTTCGACTTGTGGCAGTAACTTTGGGGTTCCTCTCAAGTTGCAATGGGTGAGACAGGCCTTCACTTTAGGTGCGAGGGGAAAGTCAGGATTCCTCTCGAATCGAAGCAGGGGAATTGGCCCTGATCTCGAGAAGAGGTGGAGGACACAGTGCTCTTCTAAATTGCTGTGGGAAAATTGGGGTTCCTCTCGAGTTGCGACGGGTATCTCAGGGAACCTCTGGAGTTGTCTAAAGGGAGTCAAACCTCCTTTGAAGTTTCAAGAGGGAACTCAGGATTGCTGTCCAGGCAATGCAGGGGAATCAGGCCTCATCTTGTGTTGAGGGGGGAATCAGATAGTTTTTCTCGAGTTGTGGCAGGAAGCTCGGGGTCCTCTTGAGTTGTGACGGGGATCTCAGGGAACCTCTCGTGTTGCCTCAGGGATGTCAGGCCTCCTTTCAAGGTGTGAGGGGCACCTTGGAATTACTCTTGATTGGCTGCAGGGGACTAGGTCCTCATCTCGAGTGGAGGGGGGAATCTAGAGGTTTTTCTTGAGTTGCAGCAGGAAACTTGGTGTTCCTCTCAATGGGTATCTCGGAGACCTCTGGAGTTGCATAAAGGGAGTCAAACCTCCTTTAGAGTTGCAAGGGGGGAACGCGGGATTGCCCTGAAGTAACTGCAAGGGAATCGGGGCTCATCTCACATTGAGGGGAGAATCTCGTGGTTTTCCTCAGGTTTCAAAGGAAGCTCAGGGTTCCTTTTGAGTTGTGACTGGGACCTCAGGGAACCTCTTGTGTTATCTCAGAGAAGTCAGGCCTCGTTTCAAGTTGTGGGGGGCACTTCAGGATACATCTTGAGTCATTGCAGTGAAATAGGACCTCATCTCGCGTTTAGGTGGGAAACTCGGGGTTCCTCTCCAGTTGCAACAGGAATCTCGGGGTTAGGTTAGGAATCTCGAGGGCAGTCAGGCAGCATCTTGTGTTGAGTCATGGAACTTCACTTTCCTCTCGAGTTGTACAAGGGGTATCATGTTTGCTGTCATGTTGAATCGAGTAACTCAGGCTTTTCTAGAGGGGCAACAGGGGAGTCAGACCTCCCTTCATGTTGTGAGAGGAACTCGGGCTTCCATTCGAGTTGCTGTGGAGGAATCAGGACATATCTCTAGTTGAGGGGTAATTCGGTATCCTTTTGACTTGTGGCAGGAGAATTAGTGTTCCTCTCAAGTTTCAATAGGTGAGACAGGTCTCCTCTTGAGGTGTGAGGGGATAGACAGGATTTCTCTCAAATTGAAGCAGCAGAATTGGTCCTCATCTCGAGATGAGGTGGCGAACACTGGGCTCTTATCTAGTTGTGGCAGGAAAATCGGGGTTCCTCTCAAGTTGCGCTGGTTTCTCAGGGGGCCCTTGGATTTGCATAAAAGAAGTCAAGCCTCCTTTCGAGTTCTGAGGGGGAATGTGGGATTGCTCTCGAGTCAATGCAGGGGAATCGGTCCTCATCTCCTGTTGAGGGGGTATCTTGTGGTTTTTCTCGAGTTGTAGCAGGAAGCATGGAATCCTCTTAATTGAGACAGGGAACTCAGGGAACCTCTCGTGTTGCCTCATTGAAGTCAGGCCTCCTTTCGAGTTGTGAGGAGCACATTGGGATTTCTCTCGAGTTGCTGCAGGGGAATAGTGCCTAGTCTAGAGTTGTGGTGGGAAACTCGGGGTTCCTCTTGAGTTGCTACAGGTATCTCGGGGAACCTCTGGAGTTGCACAAAGGGAGTTATTCCTCATTTCAAGTTTCGAGATGGAACTCCGGATTGCTGTCAAAGTGATGCAGGGGTATCAGGCCTCATCTCACATTGAGGGCTGAATCTCGTCATTTTTTTTGAATTGCGGAGGGAAGCTCAGGGCTCCTCTCGAGTTTCAACGGGGGCCTCAGGGAACCTCTCGTGTTGGCTCAGGAAAGTCAGACCTCCTTTCGATTGCAAGGAGCACCTCGGGATTCCTCTCGAGTCGCTGCAGGGATAGGGCCTCATTTGGAGATGAGACGGGAAACACGGAGTTCCTCTAGAGGTGCGACAGGGATTTCGGGGTTCCTATCAAGTTTCAACAGGAGATTCAGGCCTTGTCTCATATTGAGGCATGGAACTTTGCTTTCCTCTCGAGTTGTAAAAGGGGTGTCAGGACTCCTTTCGAGTTCAGGCAGGGAATTTGGGCTTTTTCTAGAGGTGCAGCAGGAGAGTCAGACCTCCGTTCATGTTGTGAAGGAAACTCGGGGTTCCATTCGAGTCGCTTCAGGGGAATCAGGTCTTATCTTGAGTTGAGGGGGAACTCAGTGTCCGTTTGACTTGTGGCAGGAATCTAGGGGTCCCTCTCGAGTTTCAGTAGGTGAGATAGTCCTCCCCTTGAGGTATGAAGGGAAAGTCCGTATTCCTCTCTAGTCAAAGCAGGGGAATCGGCCCATATCTCGAGTTGTGGCAGTGAAACACGTACCTCCTCTCAAATAGCGACTGGTATCTCAGGGAACCTCTGGAGTTTCATGAAAGAGTCAAGCCTCCTTTTGAGTTGCCAGAGGGAACGGGGATTGCTCTGGAGTAAATGCAGGGGACTCCGGCCTCATCTTGTGTTGAGGGGGGAATCCCGTGGTTTTTCTTGAGTTGTGGGGGGTAAGCTGGGGTTCCTCTCAATCAAAGCCAGGGAATCAGCCCTCACTCAAAATGAGGTGGGGAACACGCTGCTACTCTCAGGTTAAGGCAGGAAACTCGGGACTCCCCATAAGCTGCGATGGGTATCTCGTGGAACCTCTGGAGTTGAATAAAGGGAGTCAAGTTTCCTTTCAAATTGCGAGGGGGATGGCAGAATTGCTTTCGAGTCACTAGGGGAATCGGGCCTCATTTCACGTTGAGTGGGGAATATTGTGGTTTTTCTTGAGTTGCTGTGGAACGGTTGCGGTTCCTATCAAGTTGCGACAGATATCTCCGGCGACCTGTGGAATTGCATAAAGGAAGGCAAGCCACCTTTTTAGTTGTGAGGGAGAATGCAGGATTCCTCTAGAGTCTCTGCAGGGGAATTGGGCCTCATGTGACGTTGAGGAGGGATCTTGTGGTTTTTCTCCAGTAGCGAGGGGAAGCTTGAGGTTCCTCTTGAATTATGACGGGGACCTCAGCGGACCACCTGTGTTGCCTCAGGGAAATCAGGCCTCGTTTTGAGTTGCGAGACGTACCTTGGGATTCCTCGAGTCGCTGCAGGGAAATCAGTCCTCATCTACATTTGAGGCGGTCAACTCGGGTACCTCTCCTGTTGCAACAGGGATCTAAGGGTTCCTATCAAGTTTCAACAGGGGAGTCAGGTCTTGTCTTGTGTTGATGCATGTAACCCTGCTTTACTCTCGAATTGTATAAGGGGCGTCGGGCCTCCTGTCGAGTTGACCCTGGGAAGTTGGTCTTTTTCTGGAGGTGCAACACGGGGAGTAAGACCTCCCTTCGTGTTGTGAGGGGAAACTCAGAGTTACATTCGAGTCGCTACAGGGCAATCTGGCCTTATCTCGATTTGAGGGGGAACTCAGGGTCCTTTTTACTTGTGAAGGAGAACTCAGGGAACCTCCCATGTTGCCTCAGGGAATTCAACTCTCCTTTCAAGCTGTGAGTGGGAGAGCAGGGTTGCTCTCAAGGCACTGCATGGGAAACGGGCCTCATCTCACATTGAGGGGGGAATCTTTGGTTTTTCTCAACTTGAGGCGGGAAGCTTTGGGTTCAGCTCCAATTGTGACGATGACCTCAGAACCTCTCATGTTGCCTCAGGGAAGTCAGGCCTCCTTTAAAGTTGCAAGGGCCACCTCGGGATTCCTCTCGAGCTGTTGCAGTGGAATAAGGCTTCATCTCGAGTTGAGGCAGGAAACTCAGGGTTCCTCTCCAGTTGCAACTGGAATCTCAGGGTGGCTATCGAGTTTCACCAGGGGAGTCTGGCTTCATATCATGTTGAGGCATGGAATTCCTCTTTCATCTCAAGTTGTAAATTCGGTCTTAAACCTCCTGTTTAAATCAGATGGAGAACTCAGGCTTTTTCTAGAGGTGCAACGGGGATTGTGACCTCCCTTCGTGTTGTGAGGGGATACTCAGGGTTCTATTCGAGTCCGTTCAGGAGAATTCTGCCTTATCTCGAGTTGAGGGTGATCTTGGTGTCCTTTCGATTTGTGGCAGAAACTGTGGGGGTACCATTCAAGTTTCAGTAGGTGAGACAGACCTCCTCTTGAGGTGTGAGGGGAAAGTCGGGATTCATCTCGATTCAAAGCAGGGGAATCACCCTCATTTCAAGACGAAGTGGGGAACATGGGGCTTTTTTCGGTTGTGGCAGGAAAATCGAGGTTCCTCTCGGTTTTAACAGATATCTCGTGGAACCTCTTGAGTTGCATAAAGGGAGTCAAGTCTCCTTTTGAGTTTTGAGAGGGAACTCGGGATTCCTCTCGAGGCCCTGCAGGGAATAAGGGCCTGATCTCGCATTGAGGGAAAATATCGTCGTTTATCTAGAGTTGTGGCGGGAAGCTTGGGCTCACGACTTGCGACGAGGACCTCAGGGAACCTGTCATGTTTCCTCAGTGAAGTCAACTCTCCTTTTGAGTTGGGAGGGGGAGCGTGGGGTTGCTCTAGAGTCACTGCAGGTGAATCAGGCCTCATGTCACATATAGGTGGGAATCTCGTGGTGTTTCTCGAGTTTCGGTGGGAAGCTTCAGGCTCCTCTCGAGTTGCGACAGGGAACTCAGGCAACCTATCATGTTGCCTTAGGGAAGTCAGGCTTCCTTTCAAGTTGTGAGGGAAAACTCGGGATTTCTTTCGAGTCGCTGCAGAGGAATAGGGCCTCATCTTAAATAGAGGTGGAAAACGCAGGGTTCCTTTCCAGTTGTGACAGGGATATCCGTGTTCCTATCAAGTTTCAGTGGATGAGTCAGGCCTCGTGTCATGTTGAGGCATGGGACTCCGCTTTCCTGTTGTGTTGTAAAAGGGGTGTCAGGCCTCCTGTCGAGTTCAGGAGGGGTACTTGGTCTTTTTACAGAGGTGCAACATGGGAGACAGACCTCCCTTCATATTGTGAGGGGATAGTCATGGTTCCATTCAAGTTGGTGCAGGGGAATCAGGTCTTATCTCTAGTTGAGGGGGATTTCAGGGTCATTTCGACATGTAGCAGGAACCGTGGGGTTCCTCTCAAGGTGGTATGGGTATCTCGGGGAACCTATTGAGTTGCATAAATGGAATCAAGCCTCTTTTCGAGTTTCGAGAGGTAACTCCTCTTGAATTAGATTCATGATCTGGGGCAGATCCTCTGTATTAGCCTTATGCAAGCTGGTCCCCATCTAAGTATAATGTGTGGGAGGCTACTCTCTAGATGCTGCATGGGTTCCAATCTAATTGCAGTAGGGGTGTGCTGTTTATTTGCTGTGGGTCTGCTCATTTCTAGTTTCGTTTGCAGCCACCTCTCTAGTTGCGGCAGAGGAACTTCTCTTTAATTGTGGTAGTTGAGTCCCTTGGACTGCAAGGAAATCCAAACAGTCCATTCTAAAGGAGATCAGTCCTGGGTGTTCTTTGGAAGGACTGACGCTGAAGCTGAAACTCCAATACTTTGGCCACCTCATGCAGAGTTGACTCATTGGAAAAGACTTTGATGCTGGGTGGGATTGGGGGCAGGAGGAGAAGGGGATGACAGAGGATGAGATGGTTGGATGGCATCACCAACTTGATGGACATGAGTTTGAGTGACCTCCGAAAGTTGTTGATGGACAGGGAGGCCTGGCGTGCTGCAATTCATGGGGTCGCAGAGTTGGACACGACTGAGCAACTGAACTGAACTGAACTGAACTGGGCTCCTCTCTAGATGCAGTAGAGTTCTCTTCTCAAATTGGAATGTGGGTGATTCCTCTATGGTTGTGATGAGAAGGGGGGCTTTTGCTGCTTGTGAAGTGCAGGAAGCTACTGGCTTTTTGTGGAAGGGTGGGCCTCCTGCTTAGGTGTGGTATGAGTCTTCCTCTCTGTTTTTGGTAGGAGGTTCTGCTCCAATTGTGGTGGGGTAATCTCTTGGGCATCCTCTGCAGTTGCATGAGGGTCTTGGAACTTGTGTTGAGTTGGGACGGGGAACTCGGAATTCTTCTCCAGTCACTGCAGGGGAATCGGGCCACATTTTGAATGGAGGCAGGGAACCCGGGGTTCTTTCCGAGTTCAGGTGGGAAACTCGGAGTTTCTTTTGAGTTGAGATGTGGAATTCGGGGATCATGTGGAGTTGCAATATGTGAGACAGGCCTCCTCTTAGGTGTGAGGGGAAGTTGAGATTCCTCTCAACTCAAAGCAGGGGCATCAGCCCTCATTTCAAGACAAGGTGGGCAACACAGGGTTCATCTCAAGTTGCGGTGGGAAACTCGGGGTTCCTCTTGAGTTGCGACAGGTATCTAGGGGAACCTCTCGAGTTGCAAAAGGGGGTCAAGCATCCGTTCCAGTTGCAAGAGGAAACTCGGGATTGCTCTCGAGTTGCTGTAGGGTAAACGGGCCATATCTTGCATTGAGGGATGAATTTGGTGGTTTTTCTCGCATTGCAGTGAAAAATCGAGGATCCTCTTGAGTTTTGACGGGGACTTCAGGGAACCTCTCATGTATCCTCAGGGGAGTCAGGCATCCTTTGAGTTGTGAAAGAAAACTAGGGATTCCTTTTAAGTCAATGCAGAGGAATCCAACCTCACCTCATCTCAAGTTAAGGCGGAAAACTCGGGGTTCCCTTTGAGTTGTGACAGGTACCTCAGGGAACCTCTTGTGTTTCCTCAAGGGAGTCAGGTCTCCTTTCAAGATGCAAGGGGAGACGCAGGATTGCTCTCGAGTCGCTACAGAGGAGTCAGGCGTCATCTTGCTTTGAAGGGGGAATCTTGTGGTTTTTCTCGTGTTGCTGCGGGGAGCTTGACATTCCTCTCGAGTTGCGACAGGGAACTCAGGGAATGTCTCGTGTTTCCTCACAGGAGCCAGGCCTCCTCTCTAGTTGTGAGGGGAAACTAGGGGTTCATTTTGAGTGGCTGCAGGGGACTAGGGCCTCATCACAAATTGAGGAAAAAACTAGGGGTTCCTATCCAGTTGAGCAGGGATCTCGGATTTCTTATCGAGTTTCACCTGGGAAGCCAGGCCTCATCTCATTTGGAGGCATGGGACCCACTCTCCTCTGAAGTTGTAACCTGGCTGTCAGGACTCCTGTCGAGCTCAGGTGGGAAACTTGGGCTTTTGGTAGAGGTGCACCAGGGGAGTTAGACCTCCCTTTGTGTTGTGAGGGGATACTTGGGGTCCCACTCGAGTCACTGCATGGGAATCAGGCCTTTCCTCGAGTGGAGTGCGAAGTCCGTGTCCTTTCAACTTTTGGCAGGAACTGCGGGAATCCTCTCGAGTTTCCATAGGTGAGACTGGCTCCCTCTTGAGGTGTGAGGGGAAAGTCAAAGCAGGGGTTTCTGCACTCATCTAAAGATGAGTTGGGGAACACGGGGGGCCCTTCTCGAGTGGTTGTCGGAAACTTGGGGTTCCTCTGGAATTACGTCGCATATCTGCAGGAACCTCTTGAGTTGCGTAAAGTGAGTCAAGACTCCTTTTGAGTTTTGAGAGGGCACTTGGGATTGCATTCGAGGCACTGAGGGGACCTGGGCCTCATGTCACATTGTGGGGGTGAATCGCGTGGTTTTCTTGAGTTGCAGTGGGAAGCTTGGGGTTCCTCTCGACCTGCCATGGAGACTTCAGGGAACCTCTCATGTTGCTTCAGGGAAGTTAAGGCTCCTTTCGAGGTGCGAGCGGCAACGCTGGAATGCTCTCGAGTCACTGCAGGAGAATCGGACCTCATCTCGCATTGAGGGGGAATCTGGTGGTGTTTCTCGAGTTGCGGCATGCAGCTCTGGGTTCCTCTCGAGTTGCCACGGACCTCAGGGAACCTCTCCTGTTGCCTCAGGGAATTCAAGTCTCCTTTCGAGTAGTGAGGGGGAGCGCGGGATTGCTCTCGAGGCACTGCAGGGGAACAGGGCCTCCTCTCGCATTGAGGGGGGAATCTCGCAATGTTTCTTGAATTGCAGCGGGAAGTTTGGGTTCTTCTCGAGTTGCATCGGGGACCTCAGGGAACCTTCCGTGTTGCCTCAGAAAAGTCATGCCTCCTTTCATGTTACGGGGCCACGTCGGGATTCCTCTCCAGTTGCTGCTTGGGAATACGGACTCAATACGAATTGAGGCGGAACACTCAGTGGTCCTCTACAGTTGAGACAGGGATCTCGAGGTTCCTATTGATTGTCAATGTGGGAGTCAGGCCTTGACTTGTTGTGAGGCATGGGACGCTGCCTTCCTCTCGAGGTGCAAAAGGGGTGTCAGGCCTCCTGTCGAGTTCAGGAGGGGACTTGTGCTTTTTCTTGAGCTGCAACGTTGCATCCTTTTGAGTCTCAAGAGGGAACTTGGAATTGCTCTCAAGGCACTGCAGGGAAAAATTACCTCATTTGGGTTCGGGGGGAAATCATGGTTTTTCTTGAGTAGCAGTGGGAAACTTGGGGTTCTTCTCAAGTTGTGACAGGGACATCAGGGAACATCTTGTGTTGCCTCAGGGAAGTCAAGTCTCCTTTTAAGTTGCAATGGGGATTGCAGGATTGCCCTTGAGTCACTGCAGGGATATAGGGCCTCATCTCGAGTTTAGCCATGAGACTCAGGGTTACTCTCCAGTTGCGATAAGGTACAGTTGTGATAAGGTACTCTGGGTTCCTAACAAGATTCAGTAGTGGAGTCTGGCCTTGTCTCCTGTTGATGCATGGAACTCCTCATTCCTCTCAAGTTGTAAACTAGGTGTCAGGCCTCCTGTCGAGTTGAGGCAGGGAACTCGGGAATTTTCTAGAGGTGCAACATGGCAGTCAGACATCCTTTCGTGTTGTGAGGGGAAACTCGTGGTTCCATTGGAGTCACCACAGGGGAATCAGGCCTTATCTCTAGTTGAAGGGAAACTCGGAATCCATTAGACCTGCACCAGGAACCTCAGAGTTTCTCTCGATTTCCAATAAGTGACACAGGCGTCCTCTTGAGATGCAGTGGGAAAGTCAGGATTCCTCTCAAATTGAAGCAGGGGAATCAGCCCTCATCTCGAGATGAGGTGGGGAACATCGTGCTCTTCTCGAGTTTTGGCAGGAAACTCGGGGTGCCTCTTGAGTTTCTCCAGTGTAATAGGGCCTCATCTCAAATTGTGGTGGGAGACTTGGGTTCCTCTCCCATTGTGACAGGGATCTCGGGGTTCCTACTGAGTTTCAATATGGGAGTCAGGCCTCATCTCCAGTTTAGGGATGGAACTCCACTTTCCTCTCAAGTTGTAAATGGGGTGTCAGGCCTCCTGTCGAGTAGAGGCGTGGAACTCAGGCTTTTTCTAGAGATGCAACAGCAGAGTCTGACCTCCGTTCTTTTTGTTAGGGGAACTTTGGGGTTATATTTGAGACCCTGAAAGGCAGTTTGATCTTATCTCGAGTTGAAGGGGAACTTGGTGTCCTTTCAACCTATGGAAGGAACATCGGGATTCCCCTCGAGTTGTAATAGTTGAGATAGGTCTTCTTTTGAGATGATAGGGGAACGTCGGGATTGGTCTCAAGTTGAAGCAGGGGAATCCACCCTCAATCAAGATGAGGTGGGAAACACAGGGTTCTTTTAAGTTGCGGCAAGAAACATGGGGTTCTTCTCGAGTTGCAGTGGGTATCTCGGGGAACCTTTGGAGTTGCATAAAGGGAGTCAAGCCTCCTTTCAAGTTGTCAGGGGGATGGCGGGATTGCTCTTGAGTCACTGCAGGGGAATCGGGCCACGTCTCATGTTGAAGGGGGAATGTCATGGTTTTACTCAAGTTGCGAAGCGAAGCTTGGGGATCCTCTCGAATTGAGACAGGGACCTCAGGGAGCCTCTCGTGTTGCCTCAGGGAAGTCAGGCCTCCTTTCGAGTTGTGAGGTGCACCTCAGAATTCCTCTCAAGTCATTGCAGGGAAATAGGGCCTCATCTCCATTTGAGGCAGAAAACTGTGGGTTGCTCTCCAGTTGGGACAGATATCTCGGGGTTCATATTGAGTTTCAACAGGGGAGTCAGGCCTAGTCTCTTATTGAGACATGGAACTCTGGTTTACTCTCTAGTTGAAAAGGGGGTCTCAGCCGTCCTGTTGAGTTAAGGTGGGAAATCCAGGCTTATTTCAGTCATGCAACAGGGGAGTCAGACCTCCCTTCGTGTTGTGAGGGGAAACTCGGGGTCCCATTCAAGTCACTGCAGGGGAATCAGGCCTTATGTCAAGTTGAGGAGAAACTCTGTTTCTTTTCAACCTGCACCAGGAAATTCGGGGTTCCTCTTGACTGAGACAGGTCTCCTCTTGAGGTGTGAGTGTAAAGTCAGGATTCCTTTCGAGTCCACGAAGGGGAATTTGCCCTCATCTAGGGTTGATGTAGGGAACACGGGGCTCTTCTAAGTTGCGGCCAGAAACACTGGGTTCCTCTCGAGTTACAATGGGTATCTCAGGGAACCTCTTGTGTTGGATAAAGAGAGTCCAGCCTCCTTTCCTGTTGTAGGGGGTATGCGGGATTGCTCTCAATCACTGCAGGAGAATTGGGGCTCACTCGCCTTGAGGAGGAAATCTCATGGTTTTTCTCGAGTTGCTATGGGGAGCTTGGAGACGCTCTTGAGTTGTGGCAGGGGCCTCAGGAAATCTCTCGTGTTGCCTCAGGGAAGTCAGGCCTCCTTTCGATTTGCGAGGGGCAACTCGGGATCCCTCTCAAGTCGTGGCATGGGAATAGGGCTTCATCTCAAGTTGAGAGGGAAATTCGGGGTTCTTCTCTAGTTCTGACAGGGATCTCAACATTCCTATCGAGTTTAAACAGGGAGTCAAGCCTTGTCTTGTGTTGAGACATGGATCTCTGCTTTCCTCTCAAGTTGTAAAAGGGGTGTCAGGCCTCCTGTAAAGTTGAAGCGGGGAACTTGGGCTTTTTCTAAAGGCTCAACAAACAGGGGAGTCAGACCTCCCTTCCTAGTGTGATGGGAAACTTGGGGTTCCATTCGAGTCTCTGTAGGGGAATCAGGGCTTATCTCAAGTTGAGGGGGAACTCGGGGTCCTTTAGCCTTGCAGCAGGAAGCTCGGGGTTTCTCTTGAGTTCCAAAAGGTGACACAGGTGTCCTCTTGAGATGTGATGGGAAAGTCAGGATTCCTCTCCAGTCAAAGCAGGGGAATCGGCTCTCATCTCGAGATGAGGTGGGGAACATGGTGCTCTTCTTGAGTTGCGATGGGAAACTCGGTGTTCCTCTAGTTGCTCCAGGTTAATAGGGCCTCACACGAATTGAGGCGGGAGACTTGGGTTTTCTCTCCATTTGCGACAGCGAGCTCGGGGTTCCTATTGAGTTTCAACACTGGAGTCAGGCACCATCTCCCCTTGAAGCATGGAACTCCACTTTCCTCTCGAATTGTAAAAGGGTTGGCAGGCTTCCTGTCTAGTACAGCCATGGAACTTGGGCTTTTTCTAGAGGTGCAACAGGGAAGTCAAACCTCCCTTTGTGTTGTGAGAGGAAACTCGTGGTTCCATTCTAGTCGCTGCAGGTTAATCAAGCCTTATCTCTAGTTGAGGGGAAACTCGGGTTCCTTTCAGCTTGCAGCTGGAATCTCAGGGTTTCTCTCGAGTTCTGATAGGTGACACAGGCGTCCTCTTGTGCTGCAAGGAGAAAGTCAGGGTTCCTCTAAACTCGAACTGGGGAATCGGCCCTCTTCTCGAGATGAGGTGGGTAACAAAGGGCTCTTCTCAGGTTGTGACGGGAAACACGTGTTTCCTCTGGAGTTGGGACTGGTATCTCAAGGAATCTCGTGAGTATCATAGCTAGTGAAGCCTCCTTTCAATTATCAAGAGGGAACTCTGGATTGCTCTCGAGGTGCTGCAGGGGAAAATTCCCTCATCTCGAGTTGAGGGGGGAATCTTATGGTTTTTCTTGAGTTGCGGCAGGAAGCTTGGGGTTCCTCTGGAGTTGCAACGGGGACCTCAGGGAACCTCTCACGTTCCCTCAGGGACGTCAAGACTCCTTTCAAGTTGTGAGGGGGAGCGCAGGATGGCTCTCAAGTCAGTGCAGGGGAATCGGACCTCATCTCATATTGAGGGGGGAATCGTGGTTTTTCTCCAGTTGCGACAGGAAGATTTGGGTTCCTCTAGAGTTGCAACAGGGACATAAGGGAACCTCTCATGTTGCCTCAGAGAAGCGAGGCCTCCTTTCACGTTGACAGGGACACCTTGGGATTCCTTTAGAGTCACTGCAGTGGAATAGGGTCACATCTCATGTTGAAGAGTGAAACTCAAGGTTCCTCTCCAATTGTGACAGGGATATCAGGGTTCCTACCAAGTTTCAACACTGTGGTGTTGGAGAAGACTCTTGAGAGTCCCTTGGACTGCAAGGAGATCCAACCAGTCCATTCTGAAGGAGATCAGCCCTGGGATTTCTTTGGAAGGAATGATGCTAAAGCTGAAACTCCAGTACTTTGGCCACCTCATGAGAAGAGTTGACTCATTGGAAAAGACTCTGATGCTGGGAGGGATTGGGGGCAAGAGGAGAAGGGGACGACAGAGGATGAGATGGCTGGATGGCATCACTGACTCGATGGACATGAGTCTGAGTAAACTCCAGGAGCTGGTGAAGGACAGGGAGGCCTGGTGTGCTGCGATTCATGGGGTCACAAAGAGTCAGACATGACTGAGGGACTGAACTGAACTGACCGAGTTTCAACAGGGGAGTCAGGCCTAGTCTCGCTTTGAGGCATGGAACCCCGCTTTCCTCTCGAGTTGTAAAAGGGGTGTGAAGCCTCCTGTTTAGTTGAGGTGGGGAACTGGGGCTTTATCTACAGCTGCAACATGGGAGTCAGACCTCCCTTCGTGTTCTGAGGAGATACTCGGGTTTCCATTTGCTTGGTGTAGGGGAATCAGGTTTTATCTTGAGTTGAGGTGGAACTCTGTGTCCTTTCAAATTGCGGCTGGAACCACAGGGTTCCTCTTGAGTTTCAGTAGGTGAGACAGGCCTCCTCTTGACATGCGTGTGTAAAGTTGGGATTCCTCTCGAGTTGAAGCAGGGGAATGGGCCCTCATGTCGAGATGAGTTGGTGAATACGGGGTACATCTCAGCTTTTGGTGGGAAACACGGGGTACCTCTTGAATTGTGATGGGGACCTCAGGAAACCTATCATGTTACCTCAGGAAGTCAGTCCTCCTTTCAAGTTGCAAGGGGCACCTCGGGATTCCTCTTGAGTCTCTGCAGGGGAATAGTGCCTCATCTCTAATTGAAGCTTGAAATTCAGGGTTCCTCTCCAGTTGCGACAGCAATCTCGGGGATCCTATCTTGTTTCAATAGCAAAATTAGGCCTCGTCTTGTTTTGAAGCATGGAACTGCGCTTTCCTCTCGTGTTGTAAAAGGGGCTCCTCTCTTAGGCCTCCTGTCGAGTTCAGGTGGGAACTTGGTCTTTTTCGAGAGGTGCAACAAGGGAGTCAGACGTTCCTGTGTGTTGTGAGGAGATACTCGGGGTCCAATTCGAGTTGGGCCAGGGGAATCAGGCCTTATCCCGAGTTGAGTGGGAACTCGGTGTCCTTTAGAATTGTGGCATTAACCAAGGGGTTCCTCTGGAGTTTCAATAGGTGAGATATGCCTCCTCTTGAAGTGTGTGTGGAAAGTCGGGATTCCTCTTGAGTTGAAGCAGGGGAATCTGCCCTCATCTTGAGATGAGTTGGGGAACACGGGGCTCTTCTCGGGTTTTGGTGGGAAGCTTGGGGTTCTGCTCGAGTTGCCATGTGGACCTTGGGGAACCCCTCTTGTTGCCTCAGGGAAGTGAAGTCTCCTTTCAAATTGCAAGGGGCAGCTTGATTTCCTCTCATGTCACTTCAGGGGAATAGGGTTGGACCTCATCTCGAGTTGAGGCGGGAAACTCAGGGTTCCTCTCCAGTTCCGATGGGGATCCTGGGGTTTCATATCGAGTTTCAACAGGGGATTCAGGCCTCATCTTGTGTTGAGGCATTGAACTCTGCTTTCCTCTCGAGCTGTACAAAGGCTGTCAGTTCTCCTGTCGAGTTGAGTTGGGGAACTTGGGCTTTTTCTAGAGATGCTACAAGGGAATCAGACCTCTCTTCGCATTGTGAGGGGATACTCGGGGTTCCCTTTGAGTCAATGCAGGACAATAAGGCATTATTTCGACTTGAGGGTATTCTCGGTGTCCTTTTGACTCTTATAGGAATCCTAGGGCTCCTCTCGAGTTTCAATATGTGAGACAGGCCTCCTCTTGACGTGCAAGGCTAATGTCGGGATTTCTCTCAGATAGAAGCAGACGAATCAGCCCTCATCTCGAGTTGAGTTGGGGAAAACGGGGCTCTTCTCGAGTTGTGTTGGGAAACTCAGGGTTCCTCTCCAGTTTCGATGGGGATCTCGGGGTTCCTATCGAGTTTCAACTGGGGAGTCAGGTCTCGTCTCATGTTGAGGCATGGAACTCAGCTTTCCTCTCGAGTTGTAAAAGGGATGTCGGGCTTCCTCTCGAGTTGAGGAGGGGAGCTTGGGCTTTTTCTATAGGTTCAACAAGGGAGTCAGAACTCCCTTCACGTTGTGAGGGGCTACTCAGGGTTTCATTCGAGTAGGTGCAGGAGGATGAGGTCTTATCTCCAGGTGAGTGGGAACTCGGCATCCTTTCGAATTGTGGCAGGAACAGAGGGGTTCCTCTCAAGTTTCAATAGGTGAGACAGGCCTCCTCTTGAGGCATGAGGGTAAAGTCGGGATTCCTCTCAAGTTGAAGCGGGGGAATCTGCCCTCATCTCGAGATGAATGGGGAACACGGGGCTCTTCTTGAGTTGTGGAGGGAACCTCAGTTTTCTTCTTGAGTTGCGACGGGTATCTTGGGGGAACCTCTTGAGTTGCACAAAGGGAGTCAAGTCTCCTTTCGAGTTTCTAGAGGGAACTCGGGCTTGCACTCAAGGCTTTGCAGAGGAAAATTGCCTCATCTCACCTTGCGTTGAGGGGGAAATCTCCTTGTCTTTTTCAAGTTGCGGCAGGAAGTTTGGGTTCCTCTTGACTTGTGATGGGGAACTCAGGGAACCTCTAGTGTTGCCTTAGTGAAGTCAATGATCCTTTGGCGTTGCGAGGGGGAGCAAAGAATTGCTCTCGAGTCACTGCAGTGGAATTGGGCCTCATCTCGCATTTAGGGGGGAATCTCATGGTGTTTCTTGTGTTGTGGCCGGAAGATTTGTTTTCCTCTAGAGTTGTGATGGGGACGTCAGTGAACCTCTCATGTTGCCTCACGAAGTCAGGCCTCCTTTCACATTGCGAGTGACAGGGTAATAGGTAGGAAGGCCAGAGGTCTCCAAACGGAGGAAATAGCCTGCAAGTGTCAGACATTTTTATCTCTCTTAAGCAGCAGGAGGAAACAAACTAGCGCTATTTTTTCCTTCTCTATACAAATTTAAAAAGAGGTTTCTCTTAAAATACTTTGTTGCCATAATGACACCTGGTTTCACCTGAAGTTAACTGTTCTCAAACCTAGAGATAACCAATGCCTTTTTCTTACGGAAATGTTTGTCTTAAGCTATGCTAATATACTATGCATTTACCCCAAACTCTGTCTTCAAGTTGGTTCCGCCTCTTGGCTCAGAACCTACTTGACAAACCAGTATGTTATACTCAGATATTGTTCCCCTAATCTATGTAAATGAAACTATTTGTATGGTGATCTGCCCTTCTTCAAGATTCAAGTTAATCATTTTATGGCCCAGGATGAACCATTTGGTGCCAAGATTATCCCAAAATGCATCTTATGGGTGAGGGGCCTGGTGCCATTCTGAGTTTTAAGACATTCCTTTCTTTCATTAACAGACTGCTAGTGACTATGTAACATCCAGCTGAAGACTAGCAGGGGGTACTCTTTCTGCCCCTTTCTGATGCCTATGTCAGTAGCTTTCTCTATCTCCTTTATACTTTAATAAAACTTTATTACACAAAAGCTCTGAGCGATCAAGCCTTATCTCTGGCCCCAGATTGAATTCTTCTCCTCCGGGGGCCAAGAATCCCAGCGTCTTTGCGTGATTCAACAACAACCTTTCACGAGGGGCCCCTCGGGATTCCTCTCCAGTCACTGCAGGGGAATCGAGCCTCATCTCGCATTGAGAGGGGAATCTCATGGTGTTTCTTGTGTTGCTGTGGGTAACTTTGAGTTTCTGTACAGTTTCGTTGGAGACATCAGAGAACCTCTCATGTTGCCTCAGGGAAGTCAGGCCTCCTTTCTTGTTGCGTGGGGAACCTCGGGATTCCTCTTGAGTCACTACAGGGGAATAGGGCCTCATCTCGAGTTGAGGAGGGAAACTCAAACTCGGGTTTTTTTTCCTTGAGTTGCAACAGGTATCTTGGGGAACCTCTTGAGTTGCACCTAGGGAGTCAAGCCTGCTTTCAAGTTTCGAGAGGGAACTTGGGCTTGCTCTCAAGGCCCTGCAGAGGAAACAGACCTCATTCACATTGAGGGGGAAATCTCGTGTTTTCTCAAGTTGCAGCGGGAAGCTTGATGTTCTTCTCGAGTTGCGATGGGTACTTCAGGGAATCTCGTGTATTGCCTCAGGGAAGTCAAGTCTCCTTTTGAGATGTGAGGGAGGTGTGAGATTCCTCTCGAGTTACTGCAGAGGAATCAGGTATTGTCTCGCATTGAGTTGGGAATCTCGTGATGTTTCTCGAGTTTCCGTGAGAAGCATTGGGTTTCTCTCGAGTTCCAACTGGGACCTCACGGAACCTCTTTGTTGCCTCAGGGAAGTCAAGCCTTATTTCAAGCTGCAAGGGGCACATAGGGATTCCTCTCCAGTCACTACAGGGGAATAGGTCCTCATCTCCCATTGAGGGGAAATCTCGTGGTGTTTGTCTAGTTGCAACGGGAAGCTTTGGGTTCCTCTAGAGTTGCGATGGGCACATCAGGGAACCTCTCTTGTTGCCTAAGGGATGTCAGGCCTCCTTTCACATTGCAAGGGGCACCTCTGGATTCCTCTCGAGTCACTGCAGGGGAATAGGGCCTCATCTCGATTTGAAGAGGGAGACTCAGGGTTCCTCTCCAGTTCCAACAGGGATCTTGCGGTTCCCATAGAGTTTCAACATGGGAGTCAGACCTAAGCTCGTGTTGTGGCATGGAACTCCGCTTTCCTCTCGAGTTATAAAAGGGGTGTCAGGCCTCTTGTCCTGTTGAGGCGGGGAACTAGGGCTTTTCCTAGAGGTGCAACAAGGGAGTCAGACCTCCTTTCGTGTTTTGAGTGGCTACTCGGTGTTCCATTCGAGTCGATGCAGGGGAATCAGGCCTTATCTCGCGTTGAGAGGGAACTCAGTGTCCTTTCAAATTGAGGCAGGAACGTCATGTTTGCTCTCGAATTTCAATAGGTGAGACAGGCCTCTTTTTGAGGTGCTAGAGTATACTCAGGATTCCTCTCGAATCCAAGCAGGAGAATCGGCCCTCATCTCGAGATGAGTTGGGGAACACGGTGATCTTCTTGAGTTGTGGTGGAGAACTCAGGGTTCCTCTAAGTTGGTGACAGGTATTTGGGGGACCTCTTGAGTTTCATAAAGGGAGTCAGGCCTCTTTTCCAGTTTTGAGAGGGAACTAGGAATTGCACTAAAGGCGCTGCAGGGGGAAACACCCTCATGTCATGCTGAGGGGAGGAATCTCATGGATTTTCTTGAGCTGTGGTGGGAAGCTTGGGGTTCCTCTCGAGTTACCACGTGGACTTCAGGGAACCTCTTGTGTTGCCTCAGGGACGTGAAGTCTCCTTTCAAGTTGCAAGGGGGTACTTCGGGATTCCTCTCGAATTGCTGCAGGGGAATGGGGCCTCATCTCGAATTGAGTTGGAAACTCAGGGTTCCTCTCCAGTTTAGACGGGCATCTCGGTGTTTCTATTGAGTTTCAACTGGGGATTCAGGCCTCGTCTCATTTTGAGGCTAGGAAATCAGCTTTCCACTCGAGTTTAAAAGGGGTTTCAGGCCTCCTGTCGAGTTGAGGTGGGAAACTTGTGTTTTTTCTAGATGTGCAAGAGGGGAGTCAGACCTCCCTTCATGTTGTGAAGGAATACTCGGTATTCCATTCGAGGCAGTGCACTGGAATTAGGCCTTATCTCGAGTTTAGGGGGAACTCGGTGTCCTTTCAACTTATGGCAGGGACTTCGGGGTTCCTTTCGAGTTTCAATAGGTGAGACAGGCCTCCTCTTGATGTGCGAGTGTAAAGTCGGTATTCCTCTCGAGTGAAGCAGGGAAATTGTCCCTCATCTTGAGATGAGGTGGGGAACATGGGGCTTTTCTCAAGTAGTGGCGGGAAGCTCAGAGTTCCTCTGCAGTTTCGACAGGTACCTTGGGGAATGGCTTGAGTTGAGTTAAGGTAATCAAGCTTCCTTTCAAGTTTCTAGAGGGAACTCGGGATTGCTCTTGAGGCCCTGCAGGGGAAAATGGCCTCATCTCGAGTTGAGGGGGCGATCTCATGGTTTGTCTTGTGCTGCGGCGGGCAGCTTGGGGTTCCTCTCAAGTTGCGACTGGTCCTTAAGGAAAATCTTGTGATGCCTCAGTGAAGTCAAGTCTCCTTTAGAGTTGGGAGTGGGAACGGGGGATTGCTCTCCAGTCACTGCAGGGGAATAGGGCTTCATCTTGCACTGAGGGAAGGAGTCTCATGTTGTTTCTCTTGTTGCGGCGGGAAGCTTTGAGTTCCTTTCAGGCTGTGATGGGTCCCTAGGGAACCTCTCATTTTGCCTCAGGGAAGTCAGGCCTCCTTTCTAGTTGCTAGGGGCAACTCAGTATTACTCTCAAGTCGCTGCAGAGGTTAGGGGCTCATCTCTAGTTCAGGTGGGAATCTCACTGCTCCTCTCCAGTTGTGACAGAGATCTCGGGGTTCCTATCAAGTTTCAAAAGGGATGTCAGGCCTCGTCTCTTGTTCAGTCATGGAACTCCGCTTTCCTCTCGAGTTGTTAAAAGGGTGTCAGGCCTCCTGTCTAGTTGAGATGGGGATCTTGGGCTTTTTCTAGAGGGGCAACAGGGGAGTCAGACTTCCCTTCTTGTTGTGAAGGGTACTTGGTGTTCCATTCGATGTGGTGCAGGCAAATCAGTCCTTATCTCGAGTTGAAAGGGAATGTATTGTCCTTTCAAAATGCATCAGGGACCGCGGGGTTCATCTCAAGTTTTAATAGTTGAAATAGGCCTCCTCTTGAGGTGGGAGGGGAAAGTTGGGATTAATCTCGAGTCGAAGTAGGGAATTGGCCCTCATCTCAAGATGTGGTGGGGAACACGGGGTTCTTCTTTAATTGTGGCAGGAAACTCTGGTTTCCTCCTTACAGGCAAAGGTTAACTCGCAGAACCTCTTGAGTTGAATAAAGGGAGTTAAGCCTCCTTTCGAGTTTTGAGAGGGAACTCAGGTTTGCTCCCGAGGCGCTTCAGGGAAAAAGCGCCTCATCTTGTGTTGAGGGGGGAGTCTCATAGTTTTTCTCCAGATGCAGGGGGAAATTTGTGGTTCCCCTCGACTTGAGATGGGGACTTCAGGGAGCCTGTCGTGTTGCTCAGGAAATTCACGTCTCATTTGGAGTTGTGAGTAGGAGCGCCACATTTCTCTAGAGTCACTGCTGGGGAATGGGGCCTCATCTCGCAATGAGGGGTGAATATCATGGTCTTTCTCAAGAAGGGGTGGGAAGCTTTGTGTTCCTCTTGAGTTGCCACGGGGATCTTAGGGATCCTCGCATGTTGCCTCAGTGAAGTAAAACCTCCTTTCAAGTGTGATTGGACACCTCTGGATTCCTCCTGATTCACTACAGGGAAATAGGGCATCATCTCTTGTTGAGACGGGAAACTCAGGATTTCTCTCTAGTTGCGACTGGAATCTTGGGGTTCCTATGGAGTTTCAATAAGGGAGTCAGTCCTCGTCTCATGTTGAGGCATGGAACTCCGCTTTTCTCTCGATTTTTGAAAGGGGTATCAGCCCTTCTGTCGAGTTGAGGCAGGGAAATTGGGCTTTTTCTAGAGGTGCAACAGGGGAGTCAGAAATCATTTCGTGTTGTGAGGGAATACGTGTGCTTCCATTCAATTCATGCTGGGAAATCAGTTTTAATCTTGAGATGAATGGAACTCGGTGTCTTTTTGACTTGTGTCAGGAAGCCTGGGGTTCCTCTCGAGTTTCAATATATGAGACAGGCCTCCTCGTGAGGTGCAAGAGAAAGTTCAATTCCTCTCGAGTCAAAACAGAGTAATCGGCCACCATCACAAGATGATGTAGGGATCACGGGGCACATCACAAGTTGTGGAGGGGACCTCAGGGTTACTGTAAAGTTGTGATGGGTATCTCAGGGAACCTGTTGAGATTCATAAAGGGATTCAAGCCTCCTTTCAAGTTTCGAGAGGGAAATCTCATTTGCTCTCATGACGCTGCTGGGGAAAATGGCCTCTTCTCACATTGAGGCAGGAATCGTGTGGTTTTTCTCAAGTTCCAGCAGGAAGCTTGGGGTCCCTCTCAAGTTTTGATGGGGACATCAGGGAACCTCTCGTTTTGCCTCAGGGAAGTCAAGTCTCCTTTCAAGTTGAGAGTGGGAACGTGGGGTTGCTCTCGAGTCACTGCAGAGGAGTATGGCCTCATCTTGCATTGAGGGGGGAATCTCATGGTTTTTTTCAAGTTGCGGCAGGAAGCTTTGGGTTCCTCTCAAGTTGAGACGTGGACATCACGGAAC
This sequence comes from Bos grunniens, assembly GCF_055505025.1. Taxonomy (NCBI): domain Eukaryota; kingdom Metazoa; phylum Chordata; class Mammalia; order Artiodactyla; family Bovidae; genus Bos; species Bos grunniens. Next base: position 1,446,626 of record NC_141191.1, on the reverse strand, counting down.
TTCTCATGTTGCTTCAGGGAAGTCAGGTCTCCATTAAAGTTGCAAGGGCCACCTCGGGATTCCACTGGAGTCGCTGCAGGGGAACAAGGCCTCATGTCAAGTTGAGGGGGGAAACTCAGAGTTACTCTCCACTTGCAACAGGGATTTCGGTGTTCCTATTGACTTTCAACATGTGAGTCTGGCCTCATCTCTTGTTGAGGCATGGAATTCTGCTTTCCTCTCAAGTTGTAAAGGAGTGTCAGGCCTCCTGTCGAGTTTAGGTGGGGAACTTGTGCTTTTTCTAGAGGTGAAATAGGCAAGTCAGACCTCCATTCATGTTGTGAGGGACTACTTGGGGTTTCATGTGAGTTGGTGCAGAGGAATCAGGCCTTATTTCGAGTTGAGGGGCAAATTGGTGTCTTTTCGAAGAGCAACAGAAACTGTATTGTACATGTGACAGGCCTCTTCTTGGGGTTCGAGGGGAAAGTGGGGATTCCTCTTGTCACAGCATGGGAATCAGCTCTCATCTCAAGATGAGGTGGGGAACACTGTGCTCTTCTCAAGTTGTGACAGGAAATTCATTGTTCCTCTTGCGTTGTGATGGGTATCTTGGGGAACCTCTTGATTTGCATAAAGGGAGTCAAGTTCTGCTTTTGAGTTTTGAGAGGGAACTCGGGATTGCTCTCAAGTAACTTCAGGGGAAAAGGAGTTCATCTCGCATTGAGGGATGAATTTCATGCTTTTCTCGAGTTGCAGCGTGAAGCTTGAAGTTCTTCTGGAGTTGCGATGGGGACCTCAGGGAACCTCTCATGTTGTCTCAGGGAAGTCAAGTCTCCTTTCGAGTTTTCAGGGTGTTCATGGGATTGCTCTCGAGTCATTGCTGGGGAATGGGGCCACATCTCACATTGAGGGACGAACCTCCTGGTGTTTCTCAAGTTGTGGCTGAAAGCTTTGGGTTCCTCTCAAGTTGCGATAGGGATGTAAGGGAACCTCTCATGTTGCCTCAGGGAAGTGAGGCCTCCTTTCAAGTTGTGAGAGATACCCTGGCATTCCTCTCCAGTTGCTGCCGGGGAATAGGGCCTAATCTCAAGTTGAGGTGGGAAACTCAGAGTCCTCTCCAGTTGTGACAGGGATCTTGGGGTTCCTACTGAGTTTGAACAGGGGAATCAGGCTTCATCTCTTGAGGCCTGAAACTCTGCTTTCCTTTTGAGATATAAAAGGGATGTCAGGACTCCTGTAGAGTTCAGGCGGGGAAATTGGGCTTTTCCTAGAGGTGTAACAGGAGACTCAGACCTCCTATCTTATTGTGAGGGGCACTTGGGGTTCCATGCAAGTCAGTGAAGGGGAATCAGGCCTAATTGCAAGTTTATGGGTAACTCAGTGTCCTTTCGAATTGAGGCAGGAACCACGGGGTTCCTCTCAAGTTTCAATAGATGTGACATGCATCCTCTTGAGGTGTGAGGGGAAAATCGGGATTCCTCTTGAGTCAAAACAGGGGATTAGGTCTTCATCTCGACATGAAGTGGGGAACACAGGGCCCTTCTGGAGATGTGGTCAGAAACTCGGGGTTCCTCTCTAGTGGTGACGGGGATCTCGGGGAATCTCTTGAGTTACATAAAGGGTGTCAAGCCTCCTTTCGAGTTTCGAGAGGGAAATTTGGATTTCTCTGGTGGTGCTGTAAGGGAATAGGGGCTTATCTCGAGTTGAGGTTGGAAACTCAGGGTTCATCTCCAGTTGCCACAGGGATCTCGGGGTTCCTTTCGAGTTTCAACAGGGGAGACAGGCCTCATCTCAGTTTTAGGCATGGAACTCCATTCACATCTTGAGTTGCAAAAGGGTTGTCAGAGTTTAGGTGGGGAACATGGGCTTTTTTAGAGGTACAAAAGGGGAGTCAGACCTCCATTTTATGAGTAAATATCAGGGTTCCATTTGAGTTGGTGTAATGGAATCAGGCCTTATCTCGAGTTGAGGGGGAACTTGTTGCTTTTTGAATTGCGGCAGTAACTGCGGGATTCCTCTCAAGTTAAATGTGAGCCAGGCCACCTCTTGATGTGCAAGGCGAAAGTCGGGATTCTTCTTGAGTTGAAGCAGCAGAATCAGCCATCATCTTAAGATGACGTGGGGAACATGGGACCCTTCTCAAGTTGTGGTCAAAAACTCGGGGTTCCTATCGACTGGCAATGGGTGTCTTGGGTGTCGTCTTGAGTTCCATAAAGGGAGTCAAGCCTCCTTTTGAGTTTCGAGAGAGAACTTGGGATTGTCTCAAAGCACTGCAGGGGAAACGGCTTCATTTCACATTGTGGGGGAATCCCTTGGTTTTTCTCCAGTTCCTGCAGGAAGCTTGAGATTTCTTTCTATTACCACAAGGACATCAGGGAACCTCTCATGTTTCCTCAGGGAAGTCAAATCTCCTTGTGATGATGTGTGCATGATTGTTCTCTAGTCACTGTAAGGGAATTGATTCTCATCTCGCATTGAGGGGGAATCTCCTAGTGTTTCTCTAGTTGTGTCGAGAAACTCTGGTTTCCTCTGGAGTTGCAACGGAGGCCTCGGTGAACCTCCCGTGTTGCCTCAGGGAAGTCAGGCCTCCTTTCAGTTCCGAGAGGCACATCAAAATTCCACTCTGGTCGCTGCAGGGGCATAGGACCTAATCTCGAGTTGAGGCAGGAAACTCAGGGTACCTCTCCAGTTGACACAGGGATCTCGGGGTTCCTATAGTGTTTCACAGGGGAGTCAGTCCTCATCTCGTTTTGATGCCTGGAACTCTGCTTTCCTCTCAAGTTGTAAAAGGGGTGTCAAGCCTCCTGTCATGTTGAGGTGGGGAACTGGGGTTTTTTCTAGAGTTGCAATAGGGGAGCAGAGCTCCCTTCATATTGTGAGGGGATACTCAAGGTTCCATGTTCCATTTGAGTCAGTGCAGGTGAATCAGGCCTCATCTCGAGTTGAGGGGGAACTCTATGTCTTTTTGAATTGTGGCAGGAACCACAGAGTTCCTCTCCAGTTTCAATAGGTGAGACAGGCCTCCTTGAGGTGTGAGAGGAAAGTCTGGATTCTTCTAGAGTCAAAGCAGTGGATTCAGGCGTGATCTTGAGATGTAGTGGGGAACACGGGGCCCTTCTCGAGTTGTGGTCGGGAACACAGGGTTCCTATCGAGTGGCGATGGGTATCTCGGGAAACTTCCTGAGTAACATAAGGGAGTCAAGCCTCCTTTAGAGTTTCCAGAGGGAACTCGAGATTGCTTTTGAGACGCTGCAGGTGAAACGGCCTCATCTCCCGTTGAGGGGGAAATCCGTTGTTTTTTTCAAGATGTGGCAGGTAGCTTGGATTCCTGTCAAGTTGTGACGGTGACCTCAGGGAGCCTCTCGTATTTCCTCAGGGAAGTCAAGTCTCCTTTCAAGTTGTGAGGGAGAGCGCGGGATTGTTCTTGAGTCACTGCAGGGGAATCCGGCATCATCTCACATTGAGGGGGGAATCTCGTGGTGTTTCTCAAGTTGTGGTGGGAAGCATTGGGTTCCTCTCGAGTTGAGACGGGGACCTCAGGGAACCCCTCATGTTGCCTCAGGGAAGTCAGGCCTCCTTTCAAGTTTCGAGGGGCAACACGGGATTCCTCTTGAGTCACTGCAGGGGACTAGGTCCTCATCTCGAGTTGAGGCAGGGAGCTCAGGTTTCCTCTCCAGTTGCCACAGGGATCTCGGTGTTCCTTTCGAGTTTAAGCATGGAAGTCAGGCCTCGTCTTGGTTTTATGCATGAAACTCCACTTTCCTCTCAAGTTGTAAAAGGGATGCCAGGCCTCCTGGCGAGTTCAAACAGGGAACTTGGGCTTTTTATAAGAGGTGCAACATGGGATTCAGACCTCCCTTCGTGTTGTGTGGGGGTATTCGGGGCTCCATTCGAGTCGGTGCAGGGGATCAGGCCTTATCTCGGGTTGAGCAGTAACTTGGTGTCCGTTCTAATTGTGGTGGAAAAAACGGCATTCCTCTTGAGTTTCAATATCTGAGAGAGGCCTCCTATTAAGGTGTGAGGGGAAATCAGGATTCCTCTGGAGTCGAAGCAGTGGAGTTGGCCCTCATCTAGAGATGAGTTGTGAAACACGAAACTTTTCTCGAGTTGTGGCGGGAAACACGGGGTTCATCTCAAGTGGCGAATGGTATCTTGGGAATCCCCTTGAGTTGCATAAATGGAGTCAAGTCTCCTTTCGAGTTTCAAGAGGGAACTCGGGATTGCTCTCGAGTCATTGCAGGGGAATAGGTCCTCATCTAGAGTTGAGACAGGGAGCTCAGGTTTCCTCGCCAGTTGCCACAGGGATCTCAGTGTTCCTTTCGAGTTTCAGCATGGAAGTCAGGCCTCGTCTCGGTTTTAGGCATGAAACTCCACTTTCCTCTCAAGTTGTAAAAGGGGTGTCAGGCCTCCTGGCGAGTTCAGGCAGGGAACTTGGGCTTTTTTTAGAGGTGCAACATGGGATTCAGACCTCCCTTCATATTGTGAGGGGCTACTTTGGGCTCCATTCGAGTCGGTGCAGGTAATCAGGCCTTATCTCGAGTTGATCAGTAACTCGGTGTCTGTTCGAATTGTGGCAGGAAAAGTGGCATTCCTCTCTAGTTTCAGTATCGGAGAGAGGCCTCCTATTAAGGTGTGGGGGGAAATTGGGATTCCTCTCGAGTTGAAGCAGTGGAGTCGGCCCTCATCTCGAGATGAGTTGGGGAACATGGTATACATCTCGAGTTGTGGCTGGAAACTCATCTTCTGATCGAGTTCCGATGGGTGTCTCTGGGAACCTATTGAGTTGAGTAAAGGGAGTCAAGCCTCCTTTTGAGTTTCGAGAGGAAACTCGGGATTGCTCTCGAGGGGCTGCAGAGGAAAAGGCCCTCATTTCGCGTTGTGGGGGAGAGGGGGAATCTCGTGGGTTTCCTCAAGTTAAGGCGGGAAGCTTGGGGTTCCACTCAAGTTGCGACAGGGACCTCAGGGAACCTATTTTGTTGCCTTAGGTAAGTTAAGTGTCCTTTTGAGTTGCTAGAAGGATCGTTGGAATGCTCTCTAATCACTGCACCGTAATCGGTACTCATCTCACTTTGAGGGGTAATCTCGTAGTGTTCCTAGAGTTAAGGAGGGAAGCTTTGAGTTCCTCTTGAGTTGCTATGAGTACCTCAGGCAACCTCTCATGATTCTTCAGTGAAGGGAGGCCTCCTTTCAAGTTGTGAGGGCCACCTCGTGATTACTCTTGAGTCGCTGCAGGAGAATAGGGCCTCGTTTCCAGTTGAGGCAGGAAACATAGGGCTACTCTCCAAATGAAACAGTGATCTTGGGGTTCTTATCAACTTTCAACAGGGGAGTCAGGCTTCATATCATGTGGAGGCATGGAACTCCTCTTTCCCCTCAAGATATAAAAGCCATGTCAGGCTTCCTGTTGTGTTCAGGTGGGAACATGTGATTTTTCTAGAGGTGCAACAGGGGTGTCAGACCTCCCTTCATGTTGTGAGGGGATACTCGGGGTTCCATTCGAGTCAGTGCAGGGGAATCAGACCTTATCTCGAGTTGAGGGAGAACTTGGTGTCCTTTCGACTTGCAGCAGGAACCAGCAGGTTCCTCTTGAGTTTCAAAAGGTGAGACAGGCCTCCTCTTGAAGTGTGAGGGGACACTTGGGATTCCTTTTGGGTCAAAGCAGGGGAATGGACCCTCATCTCGAGATGAGGTGGGGAAGATGGGGCTCTTCTCGAATTTTGCGATGGGTATCTTGGGGAACACCTTGAGCTACATAAAGGGAGTTAAGCCTTCTTTCGAGTTTCGAGAGGGAAATTGGGGTTGCTCTTGAGGTGCTGCAGTGGAAAAGTTCATCATCTCATATTGAGCATGGAATCTCGTGGTTTTTCTCAAGTTGTGGCGGGAAGCTTGGGATTCATCTTGAGTTGCGATGAACCTCTCCTGTTGCCTCGGGGAAGTCAAGTCTCCTTTCGAGTTGTGAACGGGAGCGCGGGATTGCTCCTAAGTCACAGCAGGGGAATAGTGCCTCAACTCGCTTGAGGGGCAAATCTTGTGGTAGTGCCTTGGGATGCTCTGGGTTCCTCTTGATTTGCGACGTGGACGTCAGGGAACCTCTCATGTTGCTTCAGGGAAGTCAGGCCTCCTTTCAAGTTGCAAGGGGCACCTCAGGATTCCTCTCAAGTCACTGCAGGAGAATAGGGCCTCATCTCAAGTTGAGGCAGGAAACTCAGGGTTCCGCTCCAGTTGTGAAAGGAGTTTTGGGGTTCCTATCAAGTTTCAATGGGGGAGTCAGGCCTGGTCTCATGTTGGGGCATGAAACTCCACTTTCTTCTCGAGTTGTAAAAATAGGTGTCAGGCCTCCTGTCCAGTGAAGGCGCAGAACTTGGAATTTTTCTAGAGATGCAACAGGGGATTCAGACCTCCTTTAGTGTTATCAGGGGTACTCGGGGCTCCATTCGAGTTGGTGCAGGGGAATCAGGCCTTATCTCGAGTTATCATTGAGGGGGACCTCGGTATCCTTTCAACTTGAACAGGAACTGCAGGATTCCTCTCGAGTTTCAATAAGTGAGACAGGCCTCCTCTTATGTGTGATGGGAAAGTTGGTATTCCTCTCGAGTTGAAACGGGAATCATCTCTCATCTCGAAATGAGGTGGGGAACATGGGGCTCTTCTCAAGTTGTGGCGGAAAACTCAGGGATCCTCTAGAGTTGCGATGTGTATCTCGGGGAAGCTCTTGAGTTGCATAAAGGGAGTCACACCCTCCTTTCGAGTTTCGAGAAGGAACTCGGGATTGCTCTCAAGGCATTGCAGGGGAATAGGGCTTCATCTCGAGTTAGGGCGGGAAACTCAGGGTTCCTCTCCAGTTGCGACAGGCATCTCTGAGTTCCTATTGAATTTTACAAGTGAGTCAGCCCTCGTCTCATAAAACTCCTCTTTGCACTCGAGTTATAAAAGGTGTGTCAGGCTTCCTGTCGAGTTCAGGTGGAGAACTTGGGATTTTTCTAGAGATGCAACAGGGGAGTCAGACCTCCCTTCGTGTTGTGAGGGGATACTCGGGGATACTCAACACCATTCCAGTTGGTGCAGAGGACTCAGTCCTTGTCTTGATTTGAGCAGGAACGTGGTGTCCTTTCGACTTGTGCCAGGAACCGCTGGCACAGGGATCCTCTCGAGTTTCAATAGGTGAGACAGGCCTCCTCTTAATGTGCAAGGGGAACATTGGGTTTCTGATGAGTCGACACAGGGGAATCGGCCCTGATCTTGAGATGATGTGGGGAACACGGGCCCCTTCTCGAGTTACGGTGGGAGACTCAGGGTTCCTCTCGAGTGGCGATTGGAATCTTGGGGAGCCTCTTGATTTGCATAAATGTTGTCAAGCCCTGTTTTCGAGTTTCGAGAGGGAACTTGGGACTGTTCTCGAGGTGCTGCTGGGGAAAGGGCCTTATCTTGCATTAAGGCAGGCATCTAGTGGTTTTTCTCATGTTGCAGTGGGAAGCTTGGGGTTCCTCTCTAGTTGTGACAGGGACCTCAGGGAACGTTTCGTGTTGCCTCAGGGAAGTCAGGTCTCCTTTGGAGTTCTGAGGGCGAGAGCAGGATTGCTCTCGAGTTACTGCAGGGGAATCAGGCCTCATCTCACATTGAGGGGGTAATCTCATGGTGTTTCTCGAGTTCTGGCAGGAAGCTTTGTACTCCTCTCAAGTTGTGATGGTGACTGCAGGGAACCTCTCATGTTGCCTCAGGGAAGTCAGGCCTCCTTTCAAGTTGCGAGTGGCACCTCGGGAATCCTCTTGAATCACTGCAGGGGAATAGATCCTCATCTTGAGTTGAAGCAGGAAACTCAGTGTTCCTTTCAGTTGCGACACACATCACAGGGTTCCTATCAAGTTTCAACTAGGGATTCAGGCCTCATCTTCTATTGAGCCAAGAAGCTTTGCTTTCCTCTCGAGTTGTAAAAGGGGTGTCAGGACTCCTGTTGGGTTCTGGCAGGAAACTTGGGCTTTTACTAGAGATGCAACAGGGGAGTCAGGACTCCCTTTGTGTTATGAGGGGATACTCGGGATCCGTTTGAGTCAGTGCAGGGGAATCAGGCCTTATTTCCAGTTGAGGGTGAACTCAGTGTCCTTTTGAATTGTGGCAGGAATCACGGGGTTTTTCTCAAGTTTCAATAGCTGAGCCAGTCCTCCTCTTGAGGTGTGAGGGGAAAGTCGGGATTTCTCTCAAGTCAAAGCATGGAATTTGCCCCTCATCTCGAGATGAACTGGGGAACACGGGGCACTTCTCTAGTTGTCGGAAACTCGGGGTTCCTCTTGAGTTACAACACGTACCTCAGGAAATCTCAACTACAAGTTGCATAAAAGGAGTCAAGCCTCATTTCCATTTTCAAGAGGGAATATGGGATTGCTCTCGAGGGGCTGCAGTGGAAAAGGGTCTCATCTCGCATTGAGTGGTAACCTCATGGTTTTTCTAGAGTTGCAGTGGGAAGCTTGGGGTTCTACTCGACATGCGATTGGGACCTCAGGGAACCTCTCGAGTTGCCTCTAGGAATTCAAGTCACCTTTCAAGTTGTGAGGGGCAGCACAGGATTGCTCTTGAGTCACTGCAAGGGAATCGGGCCTCATCTCGCATTGAGGGGGAATCTCGTGGTGTTTCTTGAGTTTTGGCAAGAAGTTTTAGGTTCCTCTTGAGTTGTGATGGGGACCTCAGGGAACCTCTCATATCAGGAAAGTCAGGCCTCCTTTCAAGTTTCAAGGGGCAACTCAGGATTCCTCTCATGTGGCTGCAGGGGTATAGGGCCTCATCTCGATTTGAGGGGAAACTCAGGGGTTCTCTCTAGTTGCTACAGGAATCTCGGGGTTCCTATCGAATTTCAATAGTTGACTCAGGCCTCATCTCATTTTGAGGCATCCAACTCCACTTTCCTCTTGAGTTGTAAAAGGGGTGTCAGGCCTCCTGTCTAGATGAGGCGGGGAACTTGGATTCTTTCTAGAGGTGCAAAAGGGGAGTCAGACTTCCCTTCATATTGTGAAGGGATACTTGGAGTCACAATCGAGGCGCTGCAGGGCAATCCGGGCTTATCTCTAGTTGAATGGGGACTCAGTGTTCTTTCAACTTGTGGCAGGACACAGGGGGTCCCTCTCCAGTTTGAATAGGTGAAACAGGCCTCCTCTTGAGGTTCGAGGGCAAAGTCAGGATTTCTCTTGGGTCGAAGCAGGGGAATCAGCTCTAACCTCAAGATGAGGTGACGAACTCAGGGCTCTTCTCGTGTTTTTGCGGGAATCTCGGTTTTTTTCTTGAGTTGCAACAGGTATCTTGGGGAACTCTTGAGTTGCACAAAGGGAGTCAAGCCTTCTTTTGAGTTTCGAGAGGGAACTCAGGGTTGCTCTAAAGGTGCTGCAGGTGAAAGGTCCTCATCTCGCATTGAGGGGGAAATCTCATTGTTTTTTTCGAGTTCGGTGGGAAGCTTGGTATTCCGAGTTGTCACAGGGACCTCAGGGAATCTCTCATGTTGCCTCAAGGAACTCAACTCTCCTTTCGAGTTGAGAGAAGGAGCACGGGATTGCTATCGAGTCACTGCAGGGGATTCGGGCCTCATCACGCATTCAGCAAGGAATCTCGTGGTCTTTTTCCAGTTGCAGTGTGAAGCTTAGGCTTCCTCTCGATTTGCGATGCAGGTCTCAGGGAACCTCCCATGTTCTCTCAGGGAGGACAGGCCTCCTTTTAAGTTTCGAGGGGGCACATCGGCTTTCCTCTCAAGTGGCTGCAGGGGAATAGGGCCTCATCTCAAGTTGAGGCGGGAGACTTAGGGTCCCTATCTAGTAGTGACAGGTTTCTCAGGGTTCCTGAGAACCTGAGAGTTTAAACAAGGAGTTAAGCCTCTTCTCAATTTGAAGAATGAAATTTTAAAAGGATTTTTAAAAGGATTGTCAGGCCTCGTGTCTTGTTCAGGCCGGGAATTTGTGTTTTTTCTAGAGGTGCAAGAGGGGAGTCAGGCCTCCCTTTGTGTTGTGAGGGGATACTCGGTATTCCATTCAAGGCGATGCACTGAAATCAGGCCTTATCTCGAGTTGAGGTTGAACTCGGTGTCCTTTCGACTTGTAACGGGAATTTTGGAGTTCCTCTCAAGTTTCAATAGGTGAGACAGGCCTCCTCTTGAGGTGGAAAGGCATACTCAGGGTTCCTCTCGAGGCAAAGCTGTGCAATCAGTCCTCATCTCAAGATGAGTTGGGGAACAGGTGGCTCTTCTCGAATTGTGGCCAGAAACTTGGGGTTCTACTCCAGTTATGACAGGTATCTTGGGGAACCTCTTGAGTTGCCTGAAGACATTCCAGCTTCCTTTCCAGTTTTGAGAAGGAACTCAGGATTGCCCTCGAACTGCTGCAGGGGGAACTGCCTAATCTCACATTGAGGGGGAAATCTAGTGGATTTTCTCTAGTTGTGGAGGGCAGCTTGGGGTTCTTCTCAAGTTGTGACGGGGAACTCAGGGAACCTCTCATGTTGCCTCAGGGAAATCAAGTCTCCTTTCAAGCTGCGAGGGGCACCTCGGGTTTGTCTCAAGTCTCTGCACGGGAATAGGGCTTCATCTCGAGTTGAGGCAGGAAGCTCAGTGTTCCTCTCCAGTTGGGACAGGAATCTTGGGGTTCCTATTTTCAACAGGTGAGTAAGGCCTCGTCTCATTTTGAGGCTTGGAACTCCACTTTCCTTTCAAGTTGTAAAAGGGCTATCAGGCCTCCTTTCGAGTTGAGGCGGGGAACTTGGACTTTTTCTAGAGGTGCAACTGGGTTGTCAGACCTCCCTACGTGTTGTGAGAGGATGCTCATGGTTCCATTCGAGTTTGTGCAGGGGAATCTGGTCTTATCTCGAGTTGAAGGGGAAATCAATGTCCTTTCAACTTTCAGGAAGAACACTGGGGTTCTCCTCGAGTTTCAGTAGGTGAGACAGGCCTCCTCTTGAGGTGCAAGGGTGAAGTCAGGATTCCTCTCGAGTTGAAGCAGGGGAATTGGCCCTCATCTCCAGATAAGGTGGGGAAGATGGTGCTGTTCTCCACTCTTGGTGGGAATCCTGGTGTTTCTCCAGAGTTGCTCTGGGTATTTCGGGAAACATTTTGAGTTACATAAAATGGAGTGAAGCCCTCCTTTCAACTTTTAAGAGTGAACTCAGGATTGCTCTCAAGGCGCTGCATGGGAAAAGGGCCTCATATCGTGTTGAAGGTGGAATCCTGAGGTTGTTCCCGAGTTGGGGCAGGAAGTTTGGTGTTCCTCTTGTGTTGTCACGGGGAACTTAGGAAACATCTCCTCTTGCCTCAGGGAAATCAAGTTTCCATTCGAATTGGGAAGGGGAGCAGGGGATTGCTCTCGAGTCACTGATGGGAATTGGGCCTCATCTTGCATGGAGGAGTGAAACTCGTGGTGATTATCGTGCTGCAGAGGGAAGTTTGGGGTTCCCCTAGAGTTGAGACGAAGACCTCCGGGAACCTCTCATGTTGCATCAGGGAAGTCAGGCCTCCTTTCAAGTTCTGAGGGGCACATAAGTATTACTCCTAGTGGCTGCAGTGGAATAGGGCCTAACCTGAGTTGGGGCAGGAACCTTAGGGTTCTTCCCCAATTGCGAGAGGGACCTCTGGGTTTCTATCAAGTTTCAACAGGGGAGACAGGCCTCATCTCATTTGAGGCATGGACTCTGGCTTCCTCTCGAGATGTAAAAGGGATGTCAGGCTTCCTGTCGAGTTGAGGCAGGGAACTTGGGCTTTTCTTAGAAGTGAAACAGGTGAGTCAGACCTCCCTTCATGTTGTAAGGGGATATTCGGGGTTCCATGCGAAATGGTGAAGGGGATTCAGGCTTTTTTTCAAGATTAGGTGTCCTTTAGACTTGTGGCACAAACTGCGGGGTTCCTCATGAGTTTCAGTAGGTGAGACAGACCTCTTCTTGAGGTGCAAGGGGAAAGTCGGGATTCCTCTCGAGTCTAAGCTGAGGAATTGACCCTCATCTCGAGACGAGGTGGGGAAAACAGGACTGTTCTCGAGTTGTGACAGGAAACTCGTGGTTCCACTTGAATTACGTGGGTATCCCGTGGAACTTCTTGAGTTGCATGAAGGAATTCCAGCTTCCTATCTAGATTCAAAAGGGAACTCGGGATTACTCTCGAACTGCTGCAGGGGACAGGGCCTCATCTCACCTTGAGTGAGGAATCTCGTGGTTTTACCTGAGTTGCAATAGTAAGCTTGGGGTTCCTCTTGACTTGCCAAGGGGACCTCAGGGAGCCTTCGTGTTTTTTTCAGGGAAGTCAGGCCTCCATCCACGTTGAAGGGGACACCTCGGGATTCCTCTCGAATTGAAGCAGGGGAATCTGTCCTCTTCTCGAGATGAAGTGGGGAACACAGGGCCCTTCTCGAATTGTGGTCGTAAACTCGGGATCCTGTTGAGTGGCAACATGTATCTCGGGGAACATCTTGAGTTGCATAAAGGGAATCAAGCCTTCTTTCGAGTATCAAGATGGACCTCGGGCTTGCTCTCGAGGCATTGCAGGGGGAAAAGGGCCTCATCTTGCATTGAGGGGTGGGGTATCTTTTGGCTTTTCTTGATTTATGGCGGGAAGCTTGGGGTTCCTTTCAAGTTATGGTGGGTACCTCAGGGATCCTCGTGTGTTTCCTCTGGGAAGTCAGGCCTCCTTTCAAGTCTTGAGGGGCATCTCGGGATTCCTCAGGAGGCGCTGCAGTGGAATAGAGCCTCATTTCGCGTTGGGGGCGGGGGGGGGGGGATGTCGTGGTTTTTCTCGAGTTACCACGGTAAGCTTGGGGTTCCTCTTGAGTTGCGACGGGGATCTCACGGAACCTCTCGTATTGCCTCAGGGAAGTCAAGTCTCCTTTCTTGTTGTGAGTGGGAGTGCAGGATTGTTATCAAGTCACTACAGGGGAATCAGGGCTCATCTCTCATTGAGGGAGGGAGGAATCTCGTTGTGTTTCTCGAGTTGCGGCAGAAAGCTTTGTGTTTTCTCTAGAGGCAACAGTGTCTCCAGAGAACCTCTCATGTTGCCTCAGGAAAGTCAGGCCTGCTTTCAAGTTGCCTTTGGCCCTCAGGATTGCTTTCAAGTAGCTGCAGGGGAATAGGGCCTCATCTCGTGTGAAGTGTTTTTCTCCAGTTGCCACAGGGATCTCGGGGCTCCTAACGAGTTTCAAAAGGGGACTCGTCTCGTGTTGAGTCATGGAACTCCACTTTCTTCTCAAGTTGTAAAAGGCTTGTCAGGCCTCCTGTCGAGTTGAGGCGGGAAACTTGGGCTTTGTCTAGTGGTGCAACAGGGGAGTCAGACCTCCCTTCGTGTTGTGAGGGGATACTCATGGTTCCATTCAATCGGTGCAGGGGAATCGATTTTTATCGTGAGTTGAGTGGGAACTTGGTGTCATTTTGACATGCAGCAGGAAGCCCTGGGTTCCTCTCGAGTTTCAATATATGAGACAGCCCTCCCCTTGAGGTGCGAGGGGAAAGTCAAGATTCCTCTCGAGTCGAAACAGGGTAATCGGCCCCCATCTAGAAATGATGTGGGAAACACGGGGCACATCTCGAGTTGAGGTGGGAACCTTGGAGTTATTCTCCATTGCAATGGGTATCTTGGGGGACCTCATGAGAATCATAAAGGGATTCAAGCCTCCTTTCGAGTTTCGCATGGGAAATATGGATTTCTCTGGAGGCACTGCATGGAAAGGGGCCTCATATCGCATTGAGGGGTGAATCTCGTTGTGTTTCTCGATTTGTGGCAGGAAGCTTTTTGTTTTTTATAGTTTCAAGAGTGTGTCCAGAGATCCTCTCATGTTGCCTCAGGGAATCACGCCTCCTTTCAAGTTGCAAGTGGGAGCGTGGGATTGCTCTTGTGTCACTGCAGAGGAATCGGGCCTCATCTTGCATTGAGGTGGGTATCTCGTGGTTTTTCTCGAGTTGCAGCGGGAAGCTTTGAGTTCCTCTCGAGTTGAGATGGGGACAGCAGGGAACCTCTTGTGTTGCCTCAGGGAAGTCAAGCCTCCTTTCGAGTTGCGAGTGGGAGTGTGGGATTGCTCTCATGTCACTGCAGAGGAATCAGGCCTCATCTCACATTGAGGGGGCTATATCATGGTGTTTCTTTAGTTGCAGTGGAAAGCTTTGTGTTCCTCTCGAGTTGAGACGTGGACATCAGGTAATTTCTCATGGTGCCTCAGAGAAGTCAGGTCTCCTTTCAAGTTGCAAGGGGAACCTCGGGATTCCACTCAAGTCACTGCAGGGGAACAGGGCCTCATCTCAAGTGAGGAGGGAAACTCTGGCTTCCTCTCTACTTGCAACAGGAATTTGGGGGTTCCAATCGAGTTTCAACATGTGAGTCTGGCCTCATCTCTTGTTGAAACATGGAAATCCTCTTTCCTCTCGAGTTGGAAAGGGGTGTCAAGCCTCCCGTTGAGTTGAGGCAGGGAACTTGTGCTTTTATTGAGGTGTAACAGGCAAGCCAGACCTCCCTTCATGTTGTGAGGGTCTACTCGGGGTTTCAGTCCAGTTGGTGCTGGGGAATCAGGCCTCATCTCGAGTTGAGGGAGAACTCGTTGCCCTTTTGTCTTGCAGCAGGAACCGAGGGTTTCCTCTCTAGTTTCTGTAGGTGAGACAGGCCTTCTCTCGAGGTGCGAGAGTAAAGTCCAGATATCTCTTGAATTGAAGCAAGGGAGTCGGCTCTCATCTCCAGATGAGGTGTGGAACACAGGGCCCTTCTCGAGTTGTGGTCATAAACTGGGGCTCCTATCGAGTGGTGATGTGTATCTTGGGGAACATCTTGAATTGCATAAAGGGAGTCAAGCCTCCTTTCAAGTATTGAGACTGAGCTGGGGATTTCTCTTGAAAGGTTGTTACTGAACCATGAGAAGACGCCATGATTCTTGGCTTGCAGAGGAGAAGAATTCAATCAGGGGCCAGAGACGAGGCTTGACCCCTCAGAGCTTGATCGCTCAGATCAATAGCAATCTCTTGATGGCTCAGAGATAAAGCTTATGACATAGGCATCAGAAGGGGACAGGAAGAGTACCCCCTTGATAGTGTTAGCAATAGAGTTATATACTCTCCAATTAGTTATTACAGTGAATCAAAAGAATGTTTGGAGGTTGTAAAGTCCTCACTAGAC
Source organism: Bos grunniens (assembly GCF_055505025.1). NCBI lineage: Eukaryota > Metazoa > Chordata > Mammalia > Artiodactyla > Bovidae > Bos > Bos grunniens. The sequence goes on along the minus strand of NC_141191.1, from coordinate 1,431,541 downwards.
CTACTCCCATAATTTACATTTTAAGATACCAGGATTAGCCAAAGGGTTTTTTTCCAGAGACTGTCCTCAGCAGGATACATTATTGTTATATAATCCCAAGGAATGTAGAGGGGAAAAAAGTTTGTCCTTTCTTCCTGCTTGAGAATTCCAGACCACTCTCTCCTTGGGGACCCCTAGGCTTCTTACCAACCTGGCTGGGAAATGACTCTCCCATTCCTCCCTTTTCTTTTAGGAGAATTAATTTGCCCAGGGAAAGGAGTGTCGTTTTCATTCCATAACTACTTCCTGCTGTTTAGGGGCATGGTCCCTAAATTGCTGAGGCAACATATTCTCTTAACCCCTATATTGAGGGTATCTGATCCAGGAGCCCCACGTAATAGCTGGAGGAGGCTGTGGCACTCATAGGAGCTTGGACAACCATTTGTAAATTAAAAGCTTTTAGATGGTTAGAAAACCCCATTATACAGTTACAGATGCAAGGCAAAATAGTCATTAAACCAAGTTAAAATCAAAGTGAAGAGTCTCATTATGTCCATAGTTACATCAGTCCATCATAAGGTTGTTAGTTGTCATCAGTTTAAGAAGAGGCATCACATGTGATTGTTGTTGAAGGTATTTTCAGACTTTTAGAAAGTCTTTTCCTTGAAGTGGAGATGTCCACCACATGAAGCCTTCCACTGATTAAGAGGAGAGTGCTCTGCAGACCCAGCAGTTAGACTGATTATAAAATTCAGTGTAGGAGTGAGCCCAGGACAGGAAGGCATTGTCTTGAGGATCAAACGGCAGACTCAGGATTTTTTAAGTCAACAGAAGTGGGCTCACATAGTTTATCAGGCCCATCTGAAAAGTACAAAGTCAGAGCATAGAAAGTAAAGACATAAAATGAAGTTACTTAGTTCTGGTCAGGTTGCCACCTCTTAACTCGAGTGTGATGTACCCACGGATCAATTCCTGGCACTTTGACAGCTGTGGGAGAAGAAAGAATAACCTGGCAAGGGCCTTCCCAAAGGGGTTCAAGGGATGGGCCCCCAGACCCCAATGTTTTTATGAGACCTTGGTTCCTGGTTCAAATAGAGGCTTGCTTGTCTCATAAGCTGGGTCAGGAGTCATCTCCTGGAGTTCTGTTAATGCTTGTTGAAAAGCTGAGAGTTGAGTAACATAACTAGTTAATTCTAAGGCTTCAGGGTCTATAGCAATGTCTGTTCATAAGAAAGGCCTTCCATAAATACATTCAAAGGGGGACAGGCCCTCCTTTTGGGGGGCAGTTTGAGCCCTCATTATAACTATGGGTAGGACTTTAATCCAATTGTCCTGCGTCTCTTGAGTTAATGTGCATAGATGTCTTTTGATAATGTCATTAGCTTTTTCAACCTTTCCTGAGGATTGGGGTCTCCAGGAACAGTATAAGTGATATTCTATTCCTAGAGCTTTAGATACCCACTGAGTTACAGCAGCTTTAAAGGTGGAGCCATTGTCAATCTGAAGGCTCCGTGCAGCCCAAACTTGGGGATAATTTCATGGGTTAAATTCTTTATAACTTTCTTAGCCTGTTCACTATGACAGGGAAAAGCCTCAATCCATCCAGTAAAAGTACCCACCCAAACTTGTAAGCAAGAATACCCATTAGCTTTTGGCATATGAGTAAAATCAATTTCCCAGTCCTCTCCAGGATACTTTCCATTTTGTTGTAATCCAGATTTTGCTAGCTTTTTGGTCTTTTGGTTATTTTTCTGACAAACATCACACCTTTTGATAATGTTCTTTAAAGTTTTCATTACATTTTTACCTTCAAACAAATGAGAAGCCATCTGGTAAGTACTCTCTGCTCCCAAATGAAAACTCTGGTATAAACCCTTTAGAATTTTCTACTGAGCATTTTCAGGAATTATTGTTCATCCATCCTCAGACTGTAACCATCCTTTATCAGTAATCTTTGCTCCCCTTTTCTCATATCTTTCTAATTCTTCCTCAGTATATTGTGGTTTTTCCTGTTCCACAGGACCTCTCCAGATCAAAGGCGTCTGTAGTGAAGGGATTTCATACAGTGCTGCTTTTCTGGCTTGGCAGTCAGCCAGCTGATTACCTTCAGCTGCTACTTTACTCCCATCCCTGTTGTGTCCTTTGCAATGCATAACAGCTACTTCTTTAGACAATATATAGTAATTAAAAGTCTCTCAATCTCTCTGAAATGTTTAATAGGTTCTCCCCTGCTGGGGTCTAGCCCTGGCTGATCCAGGGTATTTGAAGGGGAGATGGTGTCGGCGACCTATTCAAATGGTAATTAGAGATATAAAGAGTAATAGAATGAGGATAGCTCAGTAGGAAAATTCAGTGGAGAAAAGAGGCTGAGTAGCTTGGTTTACATGGAAAATCAATATAACCCGTGACACCAGGTTAGCTCTGACCACGGAGGCCACAGGCGCCCTCTCGAATAGCGGAAAGTGCCCCACCTTAGACACCTTCTCGAGTGGGTCTTCAGAGGATATCTGCGCTCCAGATGGAGACTTCAGCCAGAAGTTAAAAGGAAGAATGACATGGGGAGACCAAGCGTTGGTGAGCAAGGCCCGTAGCTTTATTTTTAACAGGGGTTTATATACCCTAAGTTACACATAGAGGATAATAGGAGATGCAAAGTCAGCAGGTTTTGATCCTTATCAAAAACCAGGGTTTCTTTCTTGCAAATTTATCGTATACAAATGGTTTAGGTGATTTACATCATCTTCTGGCCAGAAGGCCCATTAACATTTTATGACTCTTGACAAGGACTTATCAACAAAGACTTATTTTCTCTAAGAGTAATTATTTTAAGGTTTGGCCATCTTCCGAAGATAAAATTGCCTTCCTATAGGGCGGATGTGTAATGGGTTTACAACAAAGGAAAGAATTTGTTACCTTAAGGGTCTAAAGTTACTAACACCAAGGCCACTACTTATTTTTTCTACATACCAACCGTATTAATTAATACACATTCAAGGATATAATTCAGGGGATGTGAAAACTTGGCAACAAGCATTGGCTCATCAATGAAATCTTTTACTAGTTTATTCTGACAGTTTCTAACTCTCTGAGAAGTTCTAAGCTATTTGAATATCTTAAACTTCCTGTGCCTCTCGAGGCTGGGAGACTGTAAACAATTGTATGCATAGCTGTAGGAGTCCGGGTAAACTTGTCAGGCGAGTTAGAGAGCCATCTGAGGGGTTTGGATTTAAACACTACTAATTGCCCAGGAACTTTATTAGTTGGAGCTGTAAGTTAACTCTTTGACAGAGAGAGCGAGATGGCGGTGGGGGACAGCCCCCAGTAAAGTCAGAGGTGAGAGCACAAAGCAATAAAGTAGGCAGACTCTGGTTTTTTGGGGGAAGATGCTCGAGAATATCCGGGGAGACTCCCGAGGCTCGATCCCGCCTTTGCGTATGCCGAGCCTCCTTCCTCATGACCTTTGTCACGAGCGGAAGGTCTCTCGCCAGCTCCCGGCACTCCCCACTCCAGTACTCTTGTCTGGACAATCCCATGGACAGAGGAGCCTGGTAGGTTACAGTCCATGGGGTCGCAAAGAGTCGGACATGACTGAGCAACTTCCCTTTCCCCTTTTCCTGTTGCTGTTTTAAACTGTCTTTCTTTCTATATTGCAGCATGAGCATGTAAAGTCAAATAAGCTGACTTAGAATCAGAGTAGATATTTACCCGCTGCTTTTGTTTAACTCTAGAGCTCGTGTCAGAGCCACAAGCTCCACTAACTGAGCACTGGTTCCCTAGGGGAGAGATTTTGCTTCTAAAACCTGTTCAGCAGTCACCACGGCATAACCTGCTTTATGCTTTCCATCACGAACAAAGAACTGCCATCTGTAAATATTTCCATGTCAGGATTGTCTAATGGGCTATACATTAGATCTTCCCAAGATGCATAGTTTAAAGTTAGGAATTGGGAACAATCGTGATCAGGTGTTTCATTTTCCTTCTCAGGAAGGAAAGTGGCAGGATTTATTTTTCCACAAACTTTAAGCTTAGTTACTGGTCCTTCTAACAAAAATGACTGATATTTAAGAAGCCTACTGTCTGTCATCCAAATATTAACCTTAGAATTTAAGATTCCACTCACATCAAGAGACGTCAGTACAATAAGGTTTCATCCATTAATTATTTTTAAAGCTTCAGGTGCTAATAAAGCTGCTGCCCCAATTATTCTTAGGCAGTGGGACCACCCATGTGAAATTGCATCTAATTTTCTGCTTAGATAAGCAATAGGTTGCTGGTGAGGCCCCCGAGGTTGTGTCAAAACTCCCAAGGCCATACCTTTTCTTTCAGCGACAAATAAATTAAATTCCGATCCTGTGAGGAAGCTCAGAGCTGGAGCTTGCAAGGAGAGCAGTCTGAAGGCGCATAAAAGCCTTTTGAGTATCTGGAGACCAAACCAGTTTGTCGGTTTGGGCCTGCTGAGTTTCAGCTATAAGTTTATATAAAGGCCGGGCAAGTTCCCCATAATCCGGAATCCAAATGTGACAGTAGCTGTAATTCCCCAAAATCCTCTCAATTGTCTCAAAGTCATAGGTAGGGGATGATTTAGTATAGGTTTAATTCTCTCGGAGCCTATGGCCCTAGTCCCTTCTGAAACGATTAGGCCCAGATATCTAACAAATTGTTGACAAAGCTGAGCCTTTTCTCTTGATGTCTTCTATCTGAAGCCTGCCAGAAGGTTTAAGAAGTCTTCTGATGCTCCTGAACAAGCTTCCTCTGTCTCAGCACAGAGCAAAATATCATCTACATATTGTAACACCACCGCTTCGGAGCTATTAAAGTTTTGTAGATCCTGTGACAAACTTTGTCCAAATAAGTGAGGACTGTCATGAAATCCCTGGGGCAAAACTGTCCAGGTTAACTGAGAAACTGGCTGCATAGGGTCCTCAAAGGCAAATAGAAATTGACTTTCCTCCACCAAAGGCACTGAATAGAAGGCATCTTTTAAATCAATTACTGAGAAATATTTGGCTTGTTCAGGAATTTCAGACAATAGAATATAAGGATGAGGCACCATCGGTGTAAAGAACTACAGCCTCATTTATTATTTGTAAATCTTGAACTAGTCTCCATTTACCATTTGATTTCTTTATACCCCAAAATAGGAGTGTTGCATTGACTGTCACAGGAAATTAATAGTCCCTGCTCCTTTAAATTTTCGATGATGGGTTTTAACCCTTCCTTAACCTCAGGTTTCAGTGGATACTGCTTCTTATATGGAAATAAGTGCGGGTCTTTGAGCTTGACAACTACAGGAATAGCATTTTGTGCTCGACCAATAGATTTTTCCATCAGCCCATACTCTAGGATTTACATTTTGTTCAATTAAAGGGAGAGAAAATGAGGGCTCCATATTCATGAAAACAGAAGCATGGACCTTGTTCAGTATATCCATCACCAAAAGTGGTGAGGGAGACTCTGGCACAATCAGAAACTTGTGTGAAAATAGTACAGTGTCTCAGTTATAGCTTAAAGAACAACTGAAGTAATACCTTTTGGCTGGTCTGGACAGTCCCATTACAGAAGCAGATGGGGAAGAAAGTGGGCCAGGGGCTTCAGTAAGCACAGAATAAGTTGCCCCAGTGTCTAAAAGGAAATCAATGGATTGGACCCCCACAGTTATTAATACCCGAGGTTCCTCAGGTGTAATTAGGATGGGAGCTTGTGTGGGGACCCCTGGGCACCTTCAATCCTGATTGTCTTGAGAGTCCGACCCCTGAAACCTACGCTTCTAGGGGCAATCTCTCTTCTAGTGTGGTCCTTTGCAGACGGGACATGGAACCGGGGGTGGCTTAGATGCCTGAGGGCAATCCTGCTTGAGGTGACCCTTCTTTTCACATTAATAGCAAGCCCATCCCTTTTCACCTGGATCCCTCTGGGCATTTTTCTCAGGCTATTTAAAAACGGTTCTCATAGCCATTTCGAGGGCTTCCCTCATTCCTTTGTCTTTTTCTGCCTTTCTTTCTTTTCCTCATATTCCCTACCATGATAGACTGTCTGAGCCAGTTGTAACAGATTATCTAAAGACTAATTTGGTCCATGCGCCCGTTTCAATAGCTAATGGCAGGTATCTGAAGCCAACTGAGTAAGAAATCTGCCCTTTAAGATCACTTTTCCCTCTTCACTTTCAGGATCAATCTCAGTGAATCTGCGAAAGGGCTTCTCTCAGTCTACCTAGGAATTTATCAGGAGCTTCCTTCTACTCCTGTTCTATGTTTGCCACTTTGCCATAGTTTAAAGGTTTAGCATGTGCTTGCCTGAGTCCTTTAAGAATACATCTGACAAAATGACTGATACCATCTTCCTTTAGCTGTGCTGTAGTCCCAGTCTGGTTCTGTGGTTGGGACTGCCTGATTTCCAGTGGGGAGGGTGGTTATCTCGTCCTCCCTCTTCCCCGCTGGTTCATTACCAAACCATTCATCTCCATAAGGAGCCGCTTTTCCCAAAACTTGAGTCTTTGAGTCAGGAGTCAGCTTTTGTCCCAAGATGTACATCACTCCCTTCCAATTAATGTCATAAAGCAGAGTAACACCTTTAAAAGCTCTAATATATTTTTCCAGTTCCTCTAAATAGTCTCCCAGATCCTCCTTGATTTTTTTGTATTTCTTGATAAGAAAAAGGCTTATTAACTCTCATAGACTGATTATTTCTCCCGGTGGGTGCTTCATGAAGAGGAAACAGCTTATGTGGCTGTTCCTTAGTCTCTCTGGATGCTCTGTGCATATAATCCCCAGGATAAATTGGAGAAACTTGCTTTTCTTTATCTCTTTGTCTCCTGTCCTCCATCTCATTTAGCAAAGTAGGAGGACAGAAGGGAGCTGAAGGAGTCACACCCAAATCTTTACCCTTAGGACATAAGTCTGGCATATTTCGCAGAGAGAAAAGGGCAACACCTATGCTACTTCTACCCATTTCCCTTGTTTTCTACAGAATCGGTGTAATTGTAAAACAGTATTATACTTAAGAGACCCTCCAACTGGCTACTGTTTGCTGTCCTCCAATGGATGCCATGGCTATGCACTATCACATAGGAAGGCCAGGTGTGTCTTCTTTAAGCCCTGGGGATCAAATCTATCCCAGTTTTTCAGGGACTCCTCACTGACTCCTCACTCAAAGGAGTGAGGCTGGAATTGTTAGCTCCCATCTGTAAGAGAGAAAAAAAAGTGACCAGTACCCTCTTTCTACCGGAGGCATCCCTCCCTGCTCTAATTGGGGGTGTAGACAGCCTTTACACCAAAGCTTTTCTTTCCTGGTCAGACTTAGTCCATCCCTTACTGACACAGGCGCCATACTCATCCCTCCCGGGTCTACCACCAAGACGGTGTGGGGATGCAACAGGGGTAGACCTGATGGCATCCCTGACTAATGTCCAGCTCCTCACCATTAAAACCTTGCTTGCCTCTGATGCCACCTGAGGTGCAATCAGAGTAACCTTCCGGAATGCCTCCCAGGCTAAGACCACTGGGAGACACATTCATCACCTGAGGGCCTGGGCATGACCCTGAGTATATTCCTGACCACAATAAGACCGGTATGAACATAAAACTGAAATGTTCCTTCCAAGCGTCACCACACCAGTATAAGAGCCTCCTCTTATCCACTAAGAGCCAGCACTACCAAAGGAAAAAAAAAAAGAACCAAAACCCATTGTAGTTCCAATCTGAGTAAGCTTTAACCTCAGAGAGGCTCTTGGAGCTAGAGCTCCATCTAGCTTCTGAACTTTGGATGCCTAGCGAGGCTAGGCTCTTCCTGACTACCAGTCCAAGTTTGGGATCTAAATAACAGTACACAGTAACAGCATAGATCACAAGTCCCTTGAAAGTCTATGATGCAACAGATTAGGTTAGTACTTCTAATTCCCAAGGAGTTTGAAATGGTCAAAGAGACCAAAAGTTTGACCAAGAAAGGAGAGTTCAGTCCACATATTTTGCCCATTTCTGGTCAGTCCTCGAAGGAGACATTGAGTGCCTCTTGGCATTGGCAGGTCGGTATAAACCCCTGACGAGTTTCTGCCATAAGCTATATGAAGTCACCACAGAACCACAGAGCAGGGCTCCTCACTTGCTTTGCACAGGATATTTCATTCATTCACTCAAGCACACCATAGAGTTAGTAAAGTACAGCAGAAAACGTGTTCGTTCGCTAGGAGAACAAAGAACTAGAGCTCTAAGCAAGCATCCTTACCTTGTCCTGAAGAATCCCAAATGAGCCCCCAGGATAAAAGGCTGTTGCTGAACCATGAAAAGATGCCAGGATCCTTGGCCTCAGGAGAAGAAGAATTCAATCCGGGGCCAGAGACGAGGCTTGATCGCTCAGAGCCTTGTGTCATAAGGTTTTATTAAAGTATAAAGGAGATAGAGAAAGCTTCTGACATAGGCATCAGAAGAGGGCAGAAAGAGTACCCCCTTGCTAGTGTTAGCAATAGAGTTATATACACGCTCCAATTAGTTATTACCATGAATCAAAAGAATGTCTGGAGGTTGTAAAGACCTCACTAGACCTACTCCCATAATTTACATTTTAAGATACCAGGATTAGCCAGAATGTTCTTTCCAGAGACTGTCCTCAAGCAGGATACATTATTGTTATATAATCCTAAGGGATGTAGAGGGAAAAAAAATGTTTGTCCTTTCTTGAATTCCTGAAAATTCCAGACCCCTCTCTCCTTGGGGACCCCAGACTTCTTATCAACCTGCCTAGGAAATGACTCTCTCACTCTCAAGGCATTGCAGGAGAAAAAGGCCTCATCTCACTTTGAGGGGGGGTATGACGTGGTTTTCCTCGAGTTACGGTGGGATGCTTGGGGTTCCTCTCGAGTTGACACGAGGATCTCAGGGAACCTCTTGTATTGCCTCAGGGAAGTCAAATCTCCTTTCCTGTTGTGAGGAGGAGCATAGGACTGCTATCGAGTCACTGCAGTGGATATCTCGGGGAACCTCTTGAGTACCATAAAGGGATCCAAGCCTCCTTTCGAGTTTTGTGTGGGAAATTTGGATTGCTCTGGAGACACTGCAGAGGAAAAGGGCCTCATCTCAATTTGAGGAGGGAAACTCAGGGTTCCTCTGCACTTACAACAGGGATTTCGGGGTTCCTATCAACTTTCAACATGTGAGTCTGGCCTCATCTCGTGTTGAGTCATGGAACTCCACGTTCTTCTTGAGTTGTAAAAGGGTTGTCAGGCCTCCTATCGAGTTTAGGCGGAGAACCTGTGCTTTTTATAGAGGTGCAACAGGCAAGTCAGACCTCCATTCATGTTGATAGGGCCTACTGGGGTTCCATTTGAGTGGTTCTGAGGAATCAGGCCTTATCTCGAGTGGAGGGGGACCTCGGTGTCCTTTTGTCTTGTGGCAGGAACCAAGGGTTTCCTCTCGAGTTTCGATAGGTGAGACAGGCCTCCTCTCAAGGTGCCCAGGTAAAGTCGGGATTCCTCTCGAATTGAGGCAGGGGAATCGGCCCTTAACTCCAGATGAGGTGGGGAACACAGGCCCCTTCTCGAGTTCTGGTCGTAAACTCGGGCTCCTTTCAAGTGACGACGTAAGCCTCCTGGAACATCTTGAGTTGCATAAAGGGAGTCAAGCCTCCTTTGAGTATTGGGATGGAACTCAGGATTGCTCTCGAGGCATTGCAGGGGAAAAGGGCCTCATCTCGCATTGAGGGGGGTATCTCATGGTTTTTCTCGAGAAGCAGTGAAATTCTTGGGATTCTTCTCAAGTTACGGTGGTACCTCAGGGAGCCTTGTGTGTTGCCTTTGGGAAGTCAGACCTCCTTTCAAGTTTCAAGGGGCCTCTCAGGATTCCCCAGGAGGAGCTGCATTGGAATAAGGCCTCATTTCGCATTGAGGTGGAATGTCGTGGTTTTTCTCAAGTTACAGCAGGAAGCTTGGGGTTACTCTCGAGTTATGGAAGGTACCTCAGGGAACCTCATATGTTGGCTCTGGGAAGTCAGGACTCCTTTCAAGTTCTGAGGGGCATCTCGGGATTCCTCAGGAGAAGCTGCATTGGAACAAGGCCTCATTATGCCTTGAGTGGAAATACTTGGTTTTTCTCGAGTTACGGCAGTAAGCTTGGGGTTCTTCTCAAGAGTTGTGACGGGGATCTCAGGGAAGCTCTCATATTGCCTCAAGGAAGCCAGGTCTCCTTTCATGTTGCGAGGGGGAGTGCAGGATTGCTATCAAGACACTGCAGGGGAATCGGGGTCTCATCTCATCTGCATTGAGGGGGGAATCTCGTGGCATTTCTCGAGTTGCGGCAGGAAACTTTCTGTTTTCTCTAGTGGCGAGAGTGTCTCCAGAGAACCTATTATGTTGCCTCAGGGAAGCCAGGCCTCCTTTCCAGTTGCCATTGGCCCTCAGGATTGCTTTCAAGTAGCTGCAGGGGAATAGGGCCTCATCTCATGTGAAGGCGGGAAACTCAGTGTTTCTCTTCAGCTGAGACAGGGATCTCGTGGTCCCTACCGAGTTTCGACAGAGGAGTCAGGCCTCATCTTGGGTTTAGGCATGAAACTCCACTTTCTTCTTGACTTGTAAATGAGTTGTTAGGCCTCCTGTAGAGTTGACCTGGGGACTTGGACTTTTTCTAGAGGTACAACAGGGAGACAGACCTCCCCTGTGTTGTGAGGGGATACTCATGGTTCCATTCAGTGAAGGGGAATTGGTTTTTATCAGAAACTGAGTGGGAACTCAGTTTCGTTTCGGCTTGTGGCAGGAAGCCTGAGGTTCCTCTCGGGTTTCAATATGTGAGACAGGCCTTCCCTTGAGGTACGAGGGGAAGGTCGGGATTCCTCTTGATTCAAAATAGGGAAATCAGCCCCCATCTCGAGATGATGTGGTGAACACAGGGCACATCTCGAGTTGTGGTGCGAACCTCGGGGCTACTCTCAAGTGGCAATGGGTATCTTGGGAAATCTCTTGAGATTCATAGAGAGATTCAAGCCTCCTTTTGAGTTTCAAGAGGGAAATCTGGTTTGCTCTCGAAGCGCTGCAGGGGAAAAGGGACTCATCTCACGTTGAGGCAGGAATTTCGTGATTTTTGTCGAGTTGCAGCAGTAAGCTTGGGGTTCTTCTCCAGTTGTGAAGGGAACCTCTCATGTTGCTTCAGGGAAGTCAAGTCTCCTTTCAAGTTATGAGGGGGAGCACGGGATTGCTCTCAAGTCACTGCAGGGGATTTGGGCCTCATCTCACTTTGAAGGGGTAATCTCATGGTGTTTCTCGAGTTGCTGAGGGAAGAATTGGGTTTCTCTGGAGTTCCAACGAGGATGTCAGGGAACTTCTCATGTTGCCTTAAGGAAATCAGACCACTTTAATGTTACAAGGGGGCACCTCGAGATTCCTCTTGAGTCGCTGCAGGGGAACAGGGCCTCATCTCGAGTTGAGGAGGGAAACTCAGGTTTCCTCTCTGCTTGCTATAGGGATTTCAGGGTTCTTACCGAGTTTCAACAGGGGAGTCTGCCCTAACCTCATGTTGAGTCATGGAACTCTGCTGTCCTCTCCAGTTTTAAATGGGGTTTTAGGCCTCCTGTTGAGTTGAGCTGGGGAACTTGGCCTTTTTCTAGAGGTGCAACAGATGAGTCAGACCTCCTTTCGTGTTGTGAGGGGCTACTCTGGGTTCCATTTGAGTCCGTGCAGGGAAATCAGTTTTTATCTCGAGTTGAGGTGGAACTTGGTGTCCTTTCAACTCATGGCAGGAACCACGGGATTCCTCTCAAGTTTCAATAGGTGAGACAGGCCTCCTCTTGAGGAGTGAAGGGAAAGTCGGGATTCCTCTAAAGTCGAATCTGGGTAATCAGCCCTCATCTCGAGATGAGGTGAGGAACACAGGCCCTTCTTGAGTTGGTGTTGTAAACATGAGGTTACTTTTGAGTTGTGACAAGTATTTAGGGTAACTTTTTGAGTTGCATAAAAGGAGTAAGCCTCCTTTCAAGCTTTGATAGTGGACTCGGGATTGCTCTCAAGGTGTTGCAGGAAAAAGGGCCTCATCTTGCATTGATGGGCCAATCTCATGGTATTTCTCAAGTTGCAGCAGGAAGCCTTGGGTTCTTCTGGAGTTGTAATGAGGACCTCAGGGAACCTCTCTTTTTGCCTCAGGAAAGTAAAGCCTCCTCTTGTGTTGCAAGGGGGAGCACTGGATTGCTTATGAGTCACTACAGGGTATTGGGCCTCATCTCGCATTGAGGGGGGTATCTCCTGATTTTTTTTCAAGTTTCAGAGGGAAGATTTGTGTTTTCCTAGTTGTGACAGTGTACTCAGGGAACCTTTCATGTTGCCTCAGGTAAGTGGCCTCATTTCAAGTTGCGATTGGCACCTTGGGATTCCTTTCGATTCGCTGCAGGTGAATAGGGCTTCATCTCGTGTGAAGGTGGGAAACTCAGGGTTCCTCTCCAGTTTCTACAGGGATCTCAGGGTTCCTATCGAGTTTCAACAGGGGAGTCAGGCCTCTTCTCGTTTTGAGGCATGGAACTCTGTTTTCCTCTCAAGTTGTAAAAGGGGTGTCAGGCCTCCTGTTGTGTTGAGGCAGGGAACTTGGGCTTTTTTTTTTTTTTTTTTTTTTTTGAGGTACAACAGGGGAGTCACCTCCCTTCGTGTTGTGATGGGGTACTCGGGGTTCCATTCGAGTCAGTGCAGGGAAATCAGTCCTTATCTCGATTTGAGTGGGAATTCAGTGTCCTGTAGAATTTCGGCAGAATCACAGGATTCCTCTCAAGTTTCAATAAGTGGAAAATGCCTCCATTTGAGGTGCAAGGGGAAAGTCAGGATTCCTCTCGTGTCGAGGTGGGAGAATTGGCCCTCATCTCAAGATGAGGTGGGGACCATGGGGCCCTCTCGAATTGTGGTCAGAAACTCAGGGTTCCCCTCTACTGGCGATGGGTATCTCGGGAAATATCTTGTGTTGCTTAAAGGGAGTCAAGCTTCCTTCCCTTTCCCTTTGAGAGGGAAATTGGGATTGCTGTCAAGGCGTTATACGGGAAAGTGCTTCATCTCGCATTGAGATTTGAATTCAGTGGTTTTTCTGGAGTTGAAACGGGAAGCTTGGGGTTCCTCTTGAGTTGCAACAGAGACCTCTGGGAACCTCTCGTGTTGTATCGGGGAAGTGAAGTCCTCTTTGGAGTTGCCACGGGGAGCGTGGGATTGCTCTGAAGTCACTGCAGGGTAATCGAGCCTCATCTCACATTGAGGGAGCATCTCCTGGTGTTTCATGAGTTGAGACGGGAAGCTTTCAGTTCCTCTTGAGTTGTGACATGGACCTCATGGAACATCTCATGTTTCATCAGGGAAGTTTGGCCTCCTTTCAACTTGTGAGGGGCACCTCGGGATTCCTCTCGAGTTGCTGCAAGGTAATAGGGGCTCATCTCGAGTAGAGGTGGAAAACTCAGTGTTCCTCTCCAGTTTCCACAGGGATCTCGGGGTTCCTATCAAGTTTCAACAGGGGATTCAGGCCTCGTCTTGTTTTGAGTCATGGAACTGCGTTTTCCTCTGGAGTTTTAAAAGGGGTGTCAGGACTCCTGTTGAGGTGAGGCTGGGAACCTGGACTTTTTCTAGAGGTGCAGCAGGGGAGTCAGACCTCATTTCGTGTTTTGAGAGGTTACTCGGGGTTCCATTCTAGTCGGTGCAGGCATATCAGTTTTTATCTCGAGTTGAGGTAGAACTCTGTGTCCTTTCGAATTTCGGCAGAAACCGTGGTGTTCCTCTCGAGTTTCCATAGGTGAGACAGGCCTCCCCTTGAGGTGCAAGGAGAAAGTCGGGATTCCCCTTGAGTCAAAGCAGGGGAATCAGCCGTCATTTCAAGATGAGCTGGTGAACACGGGTCACATCTCAAGTTGTGGAGAGAAATGGGGCTCCTTTTGAGTTGTGATAGGTATCTTGGGGAATCTCTTGAATTGCATAAAGGGAGTCAAGCCTCCCTTCGAGTTTTGAGAGGGAACTTGGGATTGCTCTTGAGGCACTGCAGGGGAAAGGGGCTTCATCTGGCGTTGAGGGGGGAATATCATGGATTTTCTCGAGTTGTAGCGGGATACTTGGGGTTCCTCTCATATTGCGACTGGGACCTTAGGGAACCTCTCGTGTTGCTTCAGGAAAGTCAAGTCTCATTCGAGTTGTGATGGGAAGCCCTGGATTCCTCTGGATTCACTGCAGGGGAATCAGGCCTCATCTCACCTTGAGGTGTGAATCTTGTGGTGTTTCTCGAGTTGCGGCAGGAAGCTTTGGGTTCCTCTTGAGTTGTGACAGGGACCTCAGGGAACCTCTCATATTGCCTCAGGGAAGTAAGGCCTCCTTTCGTATTGGGATGGAACACCACGGGATTCCTCTCGAGTCGCTGCAGGGGAGTAGGGACTCATCTCGAGTTGAAGCGGGAAACTCAGTGTTCCTCTCTAGTTGCGACAGGGATCTTGGTGGTCCTATCAAGTTTTAACAGGAAAGTCAGGCCTTGTCTCATATTGAGGCATAGAACTCCGCTTTTCTCCCAAGTTTTAAAAGGGGTTTCAGACCTCCTGTCAAGTTCAGGTGGTGATCCTGGGCTTTTTCTAGAGATGCAACAGGGGAGTCAGACCTCCCATCGTGTTTTCAGGGTATACTCATGGTTCCATGCGAGTTGGTGCAGGGGAATTAGACCTTATTTCGAATTGAATGGCAACTCAGGGTCTTTTCTGTCTGCAATGGGAACCGCATATTTCCTTTGGAATTGCAGCAGGTGAGACAGGCCTATTCTTCGGGTGCGAGGGGAAAGTGGAGATTCCTCTCAGCACAAGGCATGGGAATCTGCCCTAATCTCAAGATGAGGTGGGGAACAAGGTGCTCTTGGCAAGTTGTGATGGAAACCTCAGTGTTGCTCTCAAGTTGTGATGGGGATCTCAGGGAACATCTTGAGATAAAAGGAGTCAAGTTCTCCTTTCGAGTTTCGAGAGGGAGCTCGGCATTGCTCCAGGGTAAGGACTTCATCTCTCAATGAGGCATGAAACTCGTGGTTTTCTTGAGTTGCGGTGGGAAGCTTGGGGTTCCTCTCGAGTTGCAACGGGCACCTCAGGGAACCTCTTGTGTTGCCTCAGGGAAGTCATGTCTCCTTTCAAGTTGTTAGGGTGTGCACAGGATTGCTCTTGAGTCTCTGCGGGAGAATAGGGCCACATCTCGAATTGAGGCAGGAAACTCAGGGTTACTCTCCAGTTTCGACAGGAATCTCAGGGTTCCTATCATGTTTCAACAGGGGAGGCAGGCCTCATCTTGTTTCCAGGCATGGAACTCCACTTTCCTCTGAGTTGTAAAAGGGTTTTCAGGCCTCCTGTCGAGTTCAGGCAGGGAATTTGTGCTTTTTCTAAACGTGCAACAAGGGAGTCAGACCTCTCTTCACATTGTGTGGGATACTCGGGGTTTCATACAAGTCGGTGCAGGGGAATCAGGCCCTATCTCGAGTTGAGCAGTAACTTGGTGTCCTTTTGAATTGTGGCAGGAACCGAGGGGTTTCTCTGGAATTTCAATAGGTGAGACATGCCTTCTCTTGAAGTATGAGGGGATAGTCGGGTTTCCTATCGAGTCGAAGCAGGAGAACCTGCCCTCATTTCGAGATGAGGTGGGGAACACGGGGCTCTTCCTGGGTTTTAGTGGGAACCTTGGGATTCCTCTCGAGTTACGATGGGAATCTCAGGAACCTCTTGAGTTGCATAAAGTCAAGCCTCTTTTCGAGTTTTGAGAGGGAACTTGGAATTGCTCTAGTGGCGCTGCAGGGCAAAATGTCCTCACGTCACGTTGAGGGGAGGAATCTCATGGTTTTTGTTGAGCTGCAGCAGGAAGCTTGGTGTTCCTCTCGAGTTGTGACATGGACCTCAGGGAACCTTTCATGTTGTCTCAGGGCAGTCAAGTCTGCTTTCAAGTTGTGAAGGGCAGCTCAGGTTTCTTCTTGAGTCATTGCAGGAAAATAGGGCCTCATCTCATGTTGAGGCATGTAACTCCACTTTCTTCTCAAGTTGTTAAAGGGGTGTCAGGCCCCCTATAGAGTTTAGGCGGGGAACATGGGCTTTTTCTAGAGGTGCAACAAAGGAGTCAGACCTCCGTTCACATTGTGAGGGGATACTCGGGGTTCCATGTGAGTCAGTGCAGGGGAATCAGGCCTTATCTCGAGGTGAATGGGAAATCAGTGTCCTCTTGAATTGCAGCAGGAAATGAGGGGTTCCTCTGGAGGTTCAATAGGTGAGACAGGCCTACTCTTGAGGTGTGAGGGGGAAGTCAGGATTCCTCTCGAGTCGAAGCAGGGGAATCTGCCCTCATCTCGAGATGAGTTGGCAAACACGGGCTCTTCTCATGTTGTGGCGGGATACTCAGGTTTCTTTTTGAGTTACGATGAATATCTTGGGGAACCACTTGAGTTGCACAAACGGAGTCAAGCCTCCTTTTGAGTTTCAAGAGGGAACTCAGGCTTGCTCTCAAGGCGCTGCAGAGGAAAAGGGCCTGATCTCACTTTGAGGGTGAAATCTCATTGCTTTTCTCAAGTTGTGGCAGGAAGCTTGGGGTTCCTCTTGAGTTGTGATGGGGACCTCAGGGAATCTCTCGTGTTGACCCTGGGAAGTCACGTCTCCTTTCCAGTTGTGAGAGGGGGCATGAGATTGCTCTCGAGTCACTTCAGGGGAATCCAGCATCATTGAACATTGAGGGGTGAATATTGTGGTGATTATCAAGTTGGGGGGAAGTTTGGGGTTCCTCTCAAGTTGCAACGGGGACCTCAGGGAACCTCTCGTGTTGCCTCAGGAAAGCCAGGCCTCCTTTCATGTTCTGAGGGGCATATCTGTGTTCCTCTCTAGTGACTGCAGGGTAAAAGGGCCTAATCTCGAGTTGTGGTGGGAAAATCAGGATTCCTCCCTAGTTGCAACAGAGATCTCGGGGTTCATATGAAGTTTCAACAGGGGAGTCAGGCTTCGTCTTGTTGGAGGCATGGACTCCGGTTTCCTCTCGAGTTGTAAAGGGGGTGTCAGACCTCCTGTAGAGTTGAGTTGGGGAACTTGGTCTTTTCCTATAGGTGCAACAGGTGTGTCAGACCTCCCTTCGTGTTGTGAGGGGATACTCGGGGTTCCATGAGAATCGGTGCAGGGGACTTAGGCCTTTTTCTAGATAAGCTGTATCTCCATGTCCTTTCAACTTGCGACACGAACTGTGGGGTTCCTCATGAGTTTCAGTAGGTGAGACAGTCCTCTTCTTGAAGTGCAAGGGGAATCAATGCAGGGGAATCAGGCCTTAACTTCAATTGAGGGGGAACTCAGTGTCCCTTCGACTTGTGGCAGGAAATACGGGTTTCTCTCGAGTTTCCATAGGTGAGACAGGCCTACTTTTGAGGTGCGAGGGGAAAGTCAGGATTCCTCTCAAGTCGAAGCTGGGGAATTGGCCCTCATCTTGAGATGAGGTGGGGAACACGGAGCTCTTCTCAAGTGGTTTCCGGAAACTCGGGGTTCCACTCGAGTTACAACGAGTATCTCAAGGAACCTCTTGCGTTTCATAAAGGCATTCCAGCATCCTTTCTAGTTTCGAGAGGGAACTCAGAATTACTCTCAAAGTGCTGCATGTGAAAGGGCCTGATTTCACATTAAGGGTGGAATCTCATGGTTTTTCTTGAGTTGTGGTGAGAAGCTTGGGGTTCCTCTCAACTTGCGACGGGGACCTCAGGGAGCCTCTAGCATTGCTTCAGGGAATTCAGGCCACCGTTCAAGTTGCGAGGGGCACCTTGGGATTTCACTTGAGTCGCTGCAGGGGAATAGGGCGTCATCTCAGTTTGAGGCAGGAAACTTAGGCCTCCTCTCCAGTTGTGGTAGGGATCTTGGGGTTCCTATAGAGTTAGGTCAAGGGAGTCAGGCCTCATCTCGTGATAAAGCATGGAGTTTCACTTTCCTCTCAAGTTGTAAAAGGGGTGTCAGGCCTCCTGTCGAGTTCAGGTGGGGAACTTGGGCTTTTCCTAGAGGTGTAACAGGAGGGTCAGACCTCCCTTCATGCTGTGAGGTGTACTTGGGGTTCCATTCGAGGCAGTGTGGGGAAATCAGTCCTTATCTCCAGTTGAAATGGAACTCCGTGTCCTTTTGACTTGCAATAGGAACTGCGGGGTTCCTCTAGAGTTTCAATAGGTGAGATAGGCCTCCTCTTGAGGTGGGAGGGGAAAGCCGGTATTCCTCTAGAGTCAAAGCAGAGAACTGGCCCTCATCTCCAGATGTGGTGGGAAATACAGACTCTTCTCGAGTTGTGGTGGGAAATTCAGGGTCCCTCTAGAGTGGCAACGAGTAAGTCTCAGAACCTCTTGAGTTGCATAAAGGGAGACAAGCCTCTTTCAAGTTGCCTCAGGAAAGTCAAATCTCATTTCAAGATACAAGGGGGAGTGCCAGATTGCTCTCAAGTCACTGCAGGGGAATTGGGCCTCATCTAGCATTGAGAGGTGAATCTCGTGATATTTCTCGAGATGTGGCAGGAAGATTTGGGTGCCTCTCGAGTTGCAACAGGGACGTCAGGGAACTTATGTTGCCTCAGAGAAGTCAGGCATCCTTTCAAGTTGCGATGGGACACCTCAGGATTCCTCTCGAGTTACTGCAGGGGAATAGGGTCTCATCTCAAGTTGAGGTGGGAAACAGTGTTCCTCTCAAGTTGCATTAGGGATCTTGGTGTTCATATCGAGTTTCAAAAGGGAAGTCAGGCCTTGTCTCATTTTTAGGCAAAGAACTCAGTTTTCCTCTCCAGTTGTAAAAGGGGTTTCATGCCTCCTGTTGAGTTGAGGAGGGGAACTTGGGCTTTTTCTAGAGGTGCAACAGGTGCATCAGACCTCCATTCGTGTGTGAGGGGCTATTCTGGGTTCTATTCGAGTCGGTGCAGTGGAATCAGGCCTTATCTCGAGTTGTAGAGGAACTCAGTGTCCTTTCGACTTGCAGCAGGTACCACGGGATTCCTATCGAGATTCAATAGGTGAGACAGGCCTCCTCTTGAGGTGCGAGGGGTAAGTCTGGATTCCTCAGGGGGATTGGCCCATATCTCGAGATGAGTTGGGGAGCACAGGGCTCTTCTCGTGTTGTGGCAGGAAATTTGGAGTTCCTCTCAGGTTGCGATGTATATCTTGTGGAACATCTTGAGTTGCTTAAAGGGAGGCAAGACTCCTTTTTAGTTTCAAGAGTTAACTCAGTATTGTTCTTGAGGCGCTGTAGAAGAAAGGGTCTCATCTCGCCTTGAGGGGGGAATCTCATGGTTTTTCTCAAGTTGCGGCAGGACGGTTGGGGTTCCTCTAGAGTTGCGAAGGGGTTCTCAGGGAACCTCTTATGTGCCTCAGGGAAGTCAGGTCTCCTTTTGAGTTGTGAGGGGGAGCACGAGATTCCTCTCAAGTCACTGTAGGGGAATCAGGCCTCATCTCGTGTTGACAGGGGCATATTATGTTGTTTCTGTAGTTGCAGTTGGAAGCTTTGGGTTCCTCTCAAGTTGAGACGTGGACATCAGGGAACCTCTCATGTTGCCTTAGGGAAGTCAGGTCTCCTTTCAAGTTGCAAGGGGCACCTCATGATTCCACTCGAGTTGCTGCAGGGGTACAAGGCATCATCTTGAGTTGATGAGGAAAACTCACGGTTCCTATCCACTTTCAACAGGGATTTCGGGCTTCCTATCAAATTTCAGCATGTGAGTCTGGCCTCATCTCTTGTTGAAGCATGGAAATCCACTTTTCTCTCGAGTTGTAAATGGGTGCCAGGCCTCCTGTCGAGTTGAGGTGGAGAATTTGTGCTTCCTCTGGAGGTTCAACAGCCAAGTCAGACCTCCATTTATGTTGTGAGGTGTTACTCGGGGTTCCATTCGAGTCGGTGCTGGGGAATCAGGCCTTATCTTGAGTTGAGGGGGAAATCGGTGTCCTTTTGTCTTGCGTCAGACCGAGGGCTTCCTCACGAGTTTCAATAGGTGAGACAGACCTCTTCTTGAGCCAGGAAGGTAAAGTTGGGATTCCTCTTGAATCGAAGCAGGGGAATCGACCCCCATCTCTAGATGAGGTGGGGAACACAGGGCCCTTCTTGAGTTGTGGCCATAACCTCGGGCTCCAGTCCAGTGGCGACGTGAATCTCGGGGAACATCCTGAGTTGCATAAAGGGAGTCAAGCCTCCTTTCGAATATCAAGACGGAACTCAAGATTGCTCTCAGGGCATTGCAGGGGAAAGGGGCCTCATCTTGCATTGAGGGGGGTATCTCTTCGTTTTTCACGAGTTGCGGTGGGAAGCTTGGAGTTTCTCTTGAGTGATGGTGGGCACCTCAGGGAGCCTCGTGTGTTTTCTCTGGGAAGTCAGGCCTCCTTTCAAGTTTTGAGGGGCATCTTGGGATTCCTCAGGAGGTGCTGCAGCGGAATAGGGCCTCATTTCACGTTCAGGGTGAAATGTCGTGGTTTTTCTCGAGTTATGGCAGTAAGCTTGGGATGCCTCTCGAGTTGTGACCGGGATGTCAAGATACCTCTCATATGGCCTCAGGGAAGTCAAGTCTCATTTCGTGTTTCAAGGGGAAGCACAGGATTGTTATCGAGTCACTGCAGGGGAACCTGGCCTCATCTCACATTGAGGGGGGAGTCTTGTGGTGTTTCTCAAATTGCCACAAGAAGCTTTGTGTTTTCTCGAGTTGCGACAGTGCCTCCAGAGAACCTCTCGTGTTGCCTCAGGGAAGTCAGGCCTCCTTTCAAGTTGCGATTGGCCCTCAGGATTGCTTTCGAGTACCTGCAGGAGAATAGGGCCTGATCTCGTGTTAAGGCGGGAAACTCAGTGTTTCTCTCCAGTTGCGACAGTGATCTTGTGGTTCTTACTGACTCTCAACAGGGAGTCAGACCTCATCTTGTGTTGAGACATGAAACTCCCCTTTCTTCTCAAGTTGTAAAAGGGTTGTCAGGCCTCCTGTCGAGTTGAGGCAGGAAACTTAGGCTTTTTCTAGAGGTGCAAAAAGGGAGTCAGACCACCCTTCGTGTTGTGAGGAGATACTCATGGTTCCATTCGATCAGTTCATGGGAATCGGTCTTTATCACGAGTTGAGTGGGAACTCAGTGTCATTTCCACTTTCAACAGGAAGCCCGGGGTTCCTCTCAAGTTTCAGTATGTGAGACAGTCCTCCCCTTGAGGTGCGAGGGGAAAGTTGGGATTCCTCTCAAGTTGAAACAGGGAAATAGGCCTCCATCTCGAGATGATGTGGGGAACACAGGGAACATCTCGAGTTGTGGCGTGAAACGGGGTTGCTCTTGAGTTGCGACGGGTATCTCAAGGAACCTCTTGAGATTCATAAAGCGATTCAAGCCTGCTTTCAAGCTTCGAGAGGGAAATCTGGATTGCTCTCAAGACACTGCGTGGAAACAGGACCTCATCTCGAGTTGAGGAGGGAAACTCAGGGTTCCTCTCCACTTGCAACAGGGATGTTGGGGTTCCTATTGAGTTTCAACATGTGAGTCTGGCCTATCTCTTGTTGAAGCATGGAAATCCACTTTCCTCTCGAGTTGTAATGAGGTGTCAGGCCTTCTGTTGAATTGAGACTGGGATCTTGTGCTTTTGCTAGAGGTGCAACAGGCAAGTCAGGCCTCCATTTGTGTTGTGAGGGACTACTCGCGGTTCCATTCAAGTTGGTGCTGGGAATCAGGCCTTATCTCAAGCTGAAGTGGAACTCGGTGTCCTTTTGTCTTATGGAAGGAACCCAAGGTTTCCTCTCGAGTTTCGATAGCACAGACCTCCTCTTGAGGTTCGAGGGTAAAGCCGGGATTCCTCTTGAATCAAAGCAGGGAATTGGCCCTCATCTCGAGATGAGGTGGTGAACACAGGGCCATTACTGAGTTGTAGTCATAAACTCGGGCTCCTGTTGAGTGGCAATGTGTTTCTTGGGGAACATCTTGAGTTGCATAAAGGGAGTTAAGCCTTCTTTAGAATATCGAGACAAAACTCTGTATTGCTCTCAAGGTGTTGCAGGGGAAAAGGGCCTCATTATGCATTGAGGGGGGCATCTTGTGGTTTTTCTCATGTTGTGGCGGGATGCTTGGGGTTCCTCTCTAGTTATGGCAGGTATGTCAGGGAGCCTCCTGTGTTGCCTTTGGAAGTCAGGCCTCCTTTTAAGTTTTGAGTGGCATCTCAGGAATCCTCAGGATGTGCTGCAGTGGAATACGGCCTCATTTCGCATTGAGGTAGAAATGTGGTAGTTTTTCTCGAGTTACAGCGGTAAGTTTGGTGTTCCTTTCATGTTGCAACGGGGAATTCAAGTCTCCTTTCATGTTTCTAGGACGGGCACAGGATTGCTATCAAGTCACTGCAGGGGAATCAGGTCTCATATCACATTGAGGGGGGAATCTCGTGGTGTTTTTCAAGTTGCACAAGGAAGCTTTTTATTTCTCTAGTTGCCACAGTGTCTCCAGAGAACCTCTCATGTTGCCTCAGGGAAGTCTGGCCTCCTTTCAAGTTGCGATTGGCCCTTGGGATTGCTTTCAAGTAGCTGCAGGAGAATAGGGCCTCATCTCTTAGTATGGCAGGAAACTCAGTGTTTCTCTCCTGTTGCGACAGGGATCTTGGGGTTCCTAGTGAGTTTCAACAGGGGCGTCAGGACTCGTCTTATGTTGAGGCATGGAACTCCACTTTGTTCTCGAGTTGTAAAAGGGTTGTCAGGCCTCCTGTTGAGTTGAGGCGGGGAACTCAGCCATTTTCTAGAGGTGCAACAGAGAAGTCAGACCTCCCTTCATTTTGTGAGGGAATACTCGTGGTTCCATTTGATCGGTGCAGAAGAAGGTCTTTATCGCAAGTTGATTGGGAACTCGGTGTCGTTTCAATTTGTGGCAGGAAGCCCAGGGTTCCTCTCGAGTTTCAATATGTGACAGCCCTCCCCTTGAGGTGTGAGGGGAAAGTCGGGATTCCTCTTGAGTTGAAAAAGGGGAATCAGCCCCCATCTCGAGATGATGTGGGGTACACGGAGCATGTCTCGAGTTGTTGCTGGATCCTAGGGATTGCTCTTGAGTCGTGACGGGTACCTTGGGGAACCTCTTGAGATTCATAAAGGGATTCAAGCCTGGTTTCGACTTTCGAGAGGGAAATCTGGATTGGTCTCGAGGCGCTGCAGGGCAAAAGGGCCTCATCTCGCATTGAGGCAGGAATCTCATGGTTTTTTTCGAGTCGTGGCAGGAAGATTGACGTTCCTCTTGAGTTGCCACGGGAACCTCAGGAAACCTCTCGTATTGCCTCAGGGAAGTCAAGTCTCCTTTCAAGTTTCGAAGGAGAGGGCCAGACTGCTCTCGAGTCACTGCAGAGGAATCGGGCTTCATCTTGCATTGAGAGACAGAATCTCGTGGTGTTTCTCGAGTTGCGGCAGGAAGATTTGGTTTCTTCTAGATTTGTCTTGTGGACATCAGGGAACCTCTCATATTGCCTCAGGGAAGTCAGGCCTCCTTTCAAGTTGCGAGGGGCACCTCGGGATTTCTGTTGAGATGCTGCAAGGTCACAGGGCCTCATCTCTGATTGAGGAAAGAAACTCAGGATTCCCCTACTTACAACTGGGATTTCAGGATTGCTATCAAGCTTCAACAGGGGACTCGGGCTTCACCTCTTGTTGAGGCATGGAATTCCGCTCTCCTCTCACGTTGTAAATAAGGTGTCAGGCCTCCTGTTGAGTTGAGGCGGGGAATTGGCCTTTTTCTAGAGGTGCAACAGGTGAGTCAGACCTCCATTCATGTTGTGAGGGGTTAATCCGGGTTCCATTCGAGTTGGTGCAGGAGAATCAGGCCTTATCTCGAGTTGAGGGTGAAGTCTGTCCTTTTGTCTTGTGGCAGGAACTGCGGGTTTCCTCTCGAGTTTCAACTGATGAGACAGATCTCCTCTTGAGTTGCGAGTGTGAAATCGGGATTTCTCTCGAATTGATGCAGTATAATCGGCCCTCATCTTGAGATTAGGTGGGGAACACAGTACTCTTCTCGAGAGTTGGTGTCGTATACTCGGGGTTCCTGTTGAGTTGCAACATATATTTCGGCTTTCCTCTTGAGTTGCATAAAGTAAGCCTCCTTTTGAACTTTGATAGTGGACTCGGGATTGCCCTCAAAGTGTTGAAGGGGAAAGAGCCTCATCTTGCATTGAGGGGCCAATCTCAGTGCATTTCTTGAGTTGTGGCAGGAAGCCTTGGGTTCCTCTGGAGTTGCAATGGGGACCTCAGGAACCTCTCTTGTTGCCTCAGGGAAGTAAAGTCTCCTCTCGTGTAGCAAGGCATAGTGCTAGATTGCTCTCGAGTCACTGCAGGGAATTGGGCCTCATCTTGCATTGATGGGGGTATCTCGTGGTTTTTTTTCGTGTTGCAGTGGGAAGCTTTGTGTTTTTCTAGTTGTGATAGTGTACTCAGAGAACCTCTCATATTGCCTCAGGGAAGTGACATCCTTTCAAGTTGCGATTGGCACCTCGGGATTCCTTTTGATTCACTGCAGGTGAATAGGACCTCATGTCGTGTGAAGGCGGGAAACTCAGGGTTCCTCTCCAGATTTGAAAGGATTTTGGGTTCCTACCGAGTGTCAGGGGAGTCAGGCCTCGTCTGGTTTTGAGACATGGAACTCCGCTTTCCTCTAGAGTTGTAAAAGGGGAGTCAAACCTCCTGAATAGTTGAGGCGGGGAATTGGGTTCTTTTTCTATAGGTGCAACAGGGGAGTCAGACATCCTTCGTGTTGTGAGGGGAGACTCGGGGTTCCACTCAATTGGTTAGTGAAATCAGTTTTTAATCTCAAGTTGAGGTGGAATTCGGTGTCCTTTTGACTTGAGGCAGTAACTGTGGGGTTCCTCTCGAGTTTCAATAGGTGAGACAGGCCTCCTCTTGAGGAGTGAAGGAAAGTCAGGATTCCTCTAGAATCGAAGCAGGGGAATCGGCCCTCATCTCGAGATGAGGTGGTGAACGTGGGGCACATCTCGAGTTGTGGCAGGAAACTCGTGATTCTTCTCGAGTTGTGACAGGTATCTCGGGGAACCTCGTGAATTGCATAAAGGGAGTCAAGCCTCCTTTTGAGTTTCAAGAGGGAACTCAGGATTGCCCTCGAGGAGATGCATGGGAAAGGGGCCTCATCTTGCATTGATGGGGGAATCTCGTGGCTTTTCTAGAGTTGTGGCAGGAAGCTTGGGGTTCCTCTCAACATGCAACGGGGACCTCACGAACCTCTCATGTTGCCTCGGTGAAGTCAGGCCTCCTTTCAACTTGTCAGGGGCACTCTGGATTCCTTTCGAGTCACTTCAGGGGAATCAGGCCTCATCTCATATTGAGGGATGAATCTTGTGGTGTTTCTCGAGATGCAGCAGGAAGCTTTGGGTTCCTCTTGAGTTGTGACAGGGACCTCAGGGAACCTCTCATTTTTGCCTCAGGGAAGTCAGGCCTCCTTTCATGTTGTGATGGGACACCTCGGGATTCCTCTCGAGTTGCTGCAGGGGAATAGGACCTAATCTCAAATTGAGGTGGGAAACTCAGTGTTCCTCTCCAGTTGCAATAGGGATCTTGGTGTTCCTACCAAGTTTCAATAGGGCAGCCAGGCCTCGTCTCATGTTGAGGCATGGAACTCCGCTTTTCTCCCAAGTTTTAAAAGGGGTTTCAGACATCCTGTTGAGTTCAGGTGGGGATTTGGGCTTTGTCTATGAAAGGTTGTTGTTGAATCACGCGAATACACCGGGATTCTTGGCCCCCGGAGGAGAAGAATTCAATCCAGGGCCAGAGACGAGGCTTGATTGCTCAGAGCTTTTATGTAATAAAGTTTTATTAAAGTATAAAGGAGATAGAAAAAGCTTCTGACATAGGCATCAGAAGGGGGCAGAAAGAGTACCCTCTTGCTAGTGTTAACAATGAAGTTATATAATCCAAAGAATATCTGGAGGTTGTAAAGACCTCATCAGACCTACTCCCATAATTTACATTTTAAGATAACACTGTCCTCAGGCAAGACACATCCTTGTAAAGACCAGGTCTACTCCCATAATTAACAGTTTAAGATAACAAGAGGTTGAATCCAAAGACTGTCCTTAGGCAGGATACATTATTGTTATATAATCCTAAGGAATGTGGAGAAAGAAAAAAAGTTTGTCCTTTCTTCCTCCTTGAGAATTCCAGACCCCTCTCTCCTTGGGGACCCCTAGACTCCCTATCAACATGCCCAGGAACTGACTCTCTCATCTAGAGATGCAACAGGGGAGTCAGACACCTGTTGTGTTTTCAGGGGATACTTGGGGTTCCATGCAAGTCAGTGCAGGGGGATCAGACTTTATTTCTAACTGAGTGGCAACTCAGGGTATTTTCAATTAGTGGCAGGAACCGTGGAGTTCCTCTGGAATTTCAATAGGTGAGTCAGGCCTCCTCTTGGGGTCTGAGGGGAAATTGGGGATTCCTCTCGACACAAAGCATAGGAATAGGCCCTCATCTCCAGATGAGGTGGGGAACACTGTGCTCTTCTTGTGTTGTGAAGGGAAATTCGGTGTTCTTCTCTTGTTGCAACAGGTATCTAGGGAATCTCTTGATTTGCATAAAGGGAGTCAAGTTCTCCTTTCAAGTTTTGAGAGGAAACTCGGGATTGCTCTCCAGTAACTTCAGGGGAAAAGGACTTCATCTCACTTTGAGGAGTTAATCTCGTGGTTTTCACGAGTTGTAGTGGGAAGATTGAAGTTCTTCTTGAGTTGTGACAGGGACCTCAAGGAACCTCTCGTGTTGCCTCAGGGAAGTCAAGTCTCCTTTTGAGTTTTGAGGGTATTCGTGGGATTGCTCTTGAGTCACTGCAGGAGAATTGGGCCTCATCTCACATTGAGGGATGAATCTCCGGGTGTTTCTTGACTTGTGGCTGGCAGATTTGGGTTCCTCTCGAGTTGCAACGGGGATGTGAAGGAACCTCGCATGTTGCCTCAGGTAAGTCAGGCCTCATTTCAAGTTGTGAGGGTACCTCGGCATTCCTCTACAGTCGCTGCAGGGTAACAGGGCCTAATCTCGAGTTGAGGCGGGAAACTCAGTGTTCCTCTCCAGTTGTTACAGGGATCTGAGGGTTCCTACTGAGTTTCCACAGGGGAATGAGGCCTCATCTCGTCTTAAGGCCTGGAATTCTGCTTTCCTCACGAGTTGTAAAAGGGATATCAGGCCTCCTGTAGAGTTCAGGTGGGGAAATTGGGCTTTTCCTAGAGGTGTAACAGGGGAGTCAGACCTCCCATCGTTTTGTGAGGGGACACTCGGGGTTCCATGCGAGTCAGTGAAGGGGAACCAGGCCTAATTGCAATTTGACGGGTAATTCTGTGTCCTTTGGAATTGAGGCAGGAACCGCAGGGATCCTCTTGAATTTCAATAGATGAGACATGCATCCTCTTGAAGTGTGAGTGGAAAGTCAGGATTCCTCTTGACTTGAAGCAGGGGAATTGGCCCTAATCTCAAGATGAGTTGGAGAACACGGGGCCCTTCTGGAGATGTGGTTGGAAACTTGGGGTTCCTCTCTAGTGGTTACAGGGGTCTCAGGAAATCTCTTGAGCTACATAAAGGGAGTCAAGCCTCCTTTCGAATTTCGAGAGGGAACTTCGGATTGCTCTCATGGGGCTGTAGGGGAATAGGGGCTCATCTCAAGTTGAGGTCAGAAACTCAGGGTTCATCTCCAGTTGCCACAGGGATCTCGGGGTTCCTTTCGAGTTTCAACAGGGGATTCAGTCCTTGTCTCATTTTGAGGCATGGACTCCGCTTCCCTCTCGAGTCATAAAAGGGGTGTCAGGCTTCATGTCAGTTGAGGCTGGGAACTTGGACTGTTTCTAGGTGTGCAACAGGGGAGTCAGACTTCCCTTGTGTTGTGAAAGGTTACTTGGAGTTCCATCCTAGTTGGTGCAGCGGAATCATGCCTCATCTCAAGTTGAGGGGGAACTCGGTGTCATTTTGACTTCCAGCAGGAACTGCGACATTCCACTCTAGTTTTTTTTTTTTTTTTTCCAGTTGAATCATCATATATTTAATTAAAAATACAATAGAAACTTTACGTTGTCATTGATAATCATTATGAAAGTAATAGGAAATACATTCTTATTTATTTTTTAACAGTGTTATAGGAAGTAAAGCAAATTGTCCACTCTAGTTTTAATAGGTGAGACAGTCCTCCTCTTGATATGCGAGGGAAAGGTGAAATTCCTCTGGATTCCTAGAAGAGGAATCAGCCCTCATCTCGAGATGAGGTGGGGAACACAGGGTTCTTCTTGATCTGGGGTAGAAAACTCGGGATTCCTGTTGAGTTGCAATGGGTACCTCAGGGAACCACTTGAGTTGCATAAAGGGATTCAATCGTCCTCTCAATTTTTGAGAGGGAACTCAGGATTATTCTTGAGGTGCTGCAGGGGAAAAAGGCCTCATCTTCATTGAGGGTGGAATCTCATGGCTTTTCTCTAGTTGTGGCGAGAAGATTAGGCTTCCTCTCCAGTTGCAGAGGGTCCCTCAGGGAGCCACTTATGTTGTCTCAGGGAAGTCAGGTCCACTTTCAAGTTACGAGAGGTAGCATGAATTTATCTCGAGTCAGTGTAGGGGAATCGAGTCTCATCTCACATTGAGGGGGGAACCTCATGGTGTTTCCCCAGTTGCGGTGGGAAGCTTTGGGTTCCTCTCAAGTTGCAGTGGGGACCTCAGGGAACCTCTCATGTTGCCTCTGGAAAGTCAGGTCTCAAGTTGCGAGGGGTACCTCCTGATTCCTCTTTAGTCACTTCAGGGGAATAGGAACTAATCTCGAGTTGAAGAGGGAAACTCAGGCTTCTTCTCCAGTTGTGACACAGATCTTTGGGATTCGATCAAGTTTCAACTGGGAGTCAGGCCTTGTTTCATTTTGAGGCATGGAATTTCACTTTCCTCTCGAGTGGTAAAAGTGGTGTCAGGCTTCCTGTCGAGTTGAGGAGGGGAACTTCGGTTTTTTTCTGGAGTTTCAACAGGGGAGTCAGAGCTTCCTTCGTGGTATGAGAGGATACTCAGGGTTCCACTTGAGTTGGTGCAGGGGAACCAGGCCATATCTTGAGTTGAGAGGGAATTCTGTGTCCTTCAAATTGCACCAGGAATGGTATGGTTCTTCACGAGTTTCAAGGTGAGACAGGCCTCCTCTTGAGGTATGAGGGGAAAGTAGGGATTTCTCTTGGGTCTAAGAGGGGAATCAGACCTCAGCTTGAGATAAGGTGGGTAACACAGGGCTCCTCTCGAGTTGTGGCCAGTAACTCGGGGATCCTCTCGAGTTTTGACGGGTCACTCAGTGAACAACTTGAGTTGCATAAAGGGAGTGAAGTCTCCTATCAAGTTTTGAGAGGGAACTTGGGATTGCTCTCAAGAAGCTGCAGAGGAAAAGGGCCTCATCTTGTGTTGAAGGGGGAATCTTGTGGTTTTTCTCGAGTTGTGGCAGGAAGCTTTGGGTTCCTCTCCACTTGTGATGGGGCCCTCAGGGAAACTCTCGTGTTGACTCAGGGAAGTCAAGACTCTTTCGAGTTGCGAGGGGAAGTGCAGGATTGCTCTCGTGTCACTGCAGGGGAATCGGGCCACATCTCACATTTAAGAGGGGATGTCATGGTTTTTCTCCAGTTGTGGCAGGAAGCTTTGGCTTTCTCTCAGATTGCAACTGGGACCTCAGGGAGCCTATCATGCTGCCTCAGGGAAGTCAGGCCTCCTTTCAAGTTGGGAGGGGCACCTCAAGATTCCTCTCGAGTCGCTGTAGGGGAATAGGGCCTCATCTCCATTTGAGCCGGTAAACTCTGGGTCGCTCTCCAGTTGCGATAAGGTATCTCAGTGTTCATATCGAGTTTCAACAGGGGAGTCAGGCCTCACTTCCTTTTGAGGCATGGAACTCCGGTTTCCTCTCGAGTTGTAAAGGGATGTCAGGCCTCCTGTTGAGTTGAGACGGGGAACTTGGGCTTTTTCTAGAGGTGCAACAGGCAAATCAGACCTCCATTCGTGTTGTGAGGAGCTACTTGGGGTTCCATTCAAGTTGGTGCTGGAGAACCAGGCCTTATCTTGAGTTGAGGGGGAACTCGATGTCCTTTTGTCTTGAGGCAGGAACAGAGGGTTTCCTCTCGAGTTTTGATAGATGAGGCAGGCCTCCTCTTGAGGTGCGAGGGCAAAGTCAAGATTCCTTTTGAATTGAAGTAGGGGAATCGGCCCTCATGTCGAGATGAGGTGGGGAACCCAGGGCCCTTCTCGAGTTGTGGTCGTAAACTTGGGCTCCTGTCCAGTGGCGACGTGAATCTCGGGGAACATCTTGAGTTGCATAAAGGGAGTCAAGCCTCCTTTCGAGTATCGAGACAGTACTCAGGATTGCTCTTGAGGCATTGCAGGGGGAAAGGGCCTCATCTCGCGTTGAGGGGAGTATCTCATGGTTTTTCTCGAGTTGCAGCGGGAAGCTTGGGGTTCCTCTTGAGTTACAGCGGGTACCTCAGAGAGCCTCGTGTGTTGCCTCTGGGAAGTCAGGACTCCTTTCACGATTCGAGGGGCATCTTGGGATTCCTTAGGAGGTGCTGAGTGGAATAGGGCCTCATTTTGTGTTGAGGGGGGAATGTTGTGGTTTTTCTCGAGTTACAGTGGTAAGCTTGGGGTGCCTTTCGAGCTGCGACTGAGATCTCAGGGAACCTCTCGTATTACCTTAGGGAAGTTAAGTCTCCTTTTGTGTTGCTAGGGGGAGCGAAGGATTGCTATTGAATCACTGCAGGGGAATCGGGCCTCATCTCACATTAAGAGGGGAATCTCATGGTGTTTCTCATGTTAAGGCAGGAAGCTTTGTGTTTTCTCGAGTTATGACAGTGTCTTTAGAGAACCTCTCATGTTGCCTCAGGGAAGTCAGGCCTCTTTTCAAGTTGTGATTGGTCTTCTGGATTGCTTTCGAGTAGCTGCAGGGTAATAGGGTCTCATCTAGTGTTAAGGCAGGAAACTCAGTGTTTCTTTCCAGAGGCGACAGGGATCTCAGGGTTCCTACCTATTTTCAACAGGGGAGTCAGGCCTTGTCTTGTGTTGAGGCATGGAACTCCACTTTCTTCTTGAGTTGTAAAAGGGTTATCAGGCCTCCTGTCGAGTTGAGGCTGGGAACAAGGGCTCTTTCTAGAGGTGCAACAGGGGAGTCAGATCTCCCTTTGTGTTGTGAGGGGATACTCGTGGTTCCATTCGATCGGTGCAAGGGAAACGGTGTTTATGGCGAGTTGAGTGGGAACTCGATGTTGTTTCGACTTGTAGCAGGAATCCCGGGGTTCCTCTCGAGTTTCAATATGTGAAGCACTCTTGAGGTGTGGGAAGTCGAGATTCCTCTGGAGTCAAAGCAGGGGAATTTGCCCTCATCTTGAGATGATGTGGGGAACACGGGGCACATCTCGAGTTGTGGCAGGAAACTCGGGTTTCTTCTTGAGTTGCAACGGGTATCTTTGGGAACAGAGTTGCACAAAGGGAGTCAAGATTCCTTTTGAGTTTCGAGAGGGAACTTGGGCTAGCTCTCAAGCTGCTGCAGAGGAAAAGGGTCTGATCTCGCGCTGAGGTGGATCTCGGTGTCTTTTCAACCTGCGGCAGGAAACTCAGGGTTACTCTCCAGTTGCAATAGGTGAGATGGCCTCCTCTTGAGGTGCAACGGAAAGTCTGGCTTCCTCTCGAGTCAAAGAAGGGGAATAGGCCCTCCTCTCGAGATGAGGTGGGGAACACGAGGCTCTTCTCAAATTGCCATGGGAAACTCAGTGTACCTCTCGAGTTGTGGTAGTTATCTCGGGGAACCAGTGGAGTTGCATAACGTGAGTAAAGTCTCCCTTCGAGTTGCAAGGAGGAAGGCGGGATTGCTCTTGAGTCTCTGCAGGGGAATCGGGCCTCATCTCGCTTTGAGGGGAGAATTTCATGGTTTTTCTCAAGTTGCGGGAGGTAGTTTAGGGTTCTTCTCAAGTTACCACTGGTATCTTGGGGAACCTCTGGAGTTGCATAAAGGGAGTTCCTCCTTTTGCGTTGCGAGGGGAACATGGGATTGCTTTCATGTCACTGTACTGGAAACAGGACTCATCTCATGTTGAGGGGAAATCTCATGGTTTTTCTCAAGTTGCAGTGGGAAGCTGTGCATTCCTCTCGGGTTGAAAGGGGCACCTCAGGTTTCCTCTTGAATCGATGCACGAGAATAGGGACTCATCTCGAGTTGAGGCGGGAAATTCAGCATTCCTCTCCAGTTCTGATGGGATCCTGGGATCCTATCGTGTTTCAACAGGGGAGTCAGGCCTCGTCTTGTGATAAGGCATGGAACTCTTCTTTCCTATCATGTTGTAAAACGAGTGTCAAGCCTCCTGTCAAGTTGAGGTGGGGAAGTCGGGCTTTTCCTAGAGGTGCAACAAGGAAGTCAGACCTCCCTTCGTGTTGTGAGTGGAAACTCTGGTTTCCATTCGAGACGCTGTAGGTTAATGAGGTCTTATTCGAGTTTAGGGGGGACTCGGTGTCCTTTTGACTTGCAGCAGGAATCTTATGATTCCTCTCAAATTGCAGTAGGTGAGACAGGCCTCCACTTGATATGCGAGGGGAAAGTCGGGATTCCTCTCGAGTTGAGGAAGGGATCAGTCCTCATCTTGAGATCAGGTAGGGCACACGGAGTACTTCTTGAGTTGAGGCTAGAAACCCGGAGTTCCTCTCGTGTTGCGATGGCTATCTTGGGAAACCTCTTAACTTGCATAAAAGGAGTCAACCTTCCTTTCGAGTTGCAAGGGGGAACACAGAATTTCTCTTGAGTCACTGCAGGTGAATTGGGGTTCATCTTGCCTTGAGGGGGGAATCTCGTGGTTTTTCTTGAGTTGCAGCGGTAAATTTGGGGTTCCTCTCAAGTTGTGACAGGGACCTCAGGGGACCTCTCATGTTGCCTCAGGGAAGTCAGGCCTCCTTTCAAGTTGCGAGGGGTTCCTTGGTATTCCTCTCCTGACTGTCACTGCAGGGGAATAAGGGCCTTGTGTAGAATTGAGGGGGGAAACTCGGTGTTCCTCCCCAGTTTCAATAGGGATTTCGGGATTCCTATCGAGTTTCAACAGGGGAGTCATGCCTCGTCTTGTGTTTAGGCATGGAACTCCACTTTCCTCTCATGTTGTAAAAGGGGTGTCAGCCCTCCTGTCGAGTTGAGGCGGGAAATTCGGACTTTTTATAGAGGTGCAACTGGGGAGTCAGACCTCCCTTCATATTTCAGGGGAAACTTGGGGTTCCATTCGAGTCACTGCAGGGGAATCAGGCCTTATCTAGAGTTGAGGGGGACCTTGGTGTCCTTTTGACTTACAGGAGGAAACTTGGGGTTCCTTTTGAGTTGCAGTAGGTGAGACAGGCCTCCTTTTGTGGTGCGAGAGAAAAGTCGGGATTCCTCTTGAGTCAAAGCAGGGGAATCGGCCCTCATCTCAAGATGAGGTGGGGAACATGGGGCTTCACTTGGGTTATGGCGGGAACCTCGGGTTTCCTCTGAGTTGTGACGGGTATCTTGGGAAAGCTCTGGAGTTGCATAAAGGGAGTCAAGCCTCCTTTCAAGCTTCGAGAGGGAACTCGGGATTGCACTCGAGGCTCTGCAGGGTAATCGGGCCTCATGTCGTGTTAAGGAGGGAATGTCTTTTTTTTTTTTTTCAAGTTGCAAGGGGAAGCTTGGGGTTCCTCTTGAGTTAAGATGGGGACCTCAGGGAACCTGTCATGTTGCCTCAGAGATGTCAGGCCTCCCTTCTATTGGCAAGGGTCACCTCGGGATTCCTCTCACGTTGCTGCAGGGGAATAGGACCTCATCTCGAGTTGAGGTGGGAAACTCGGTGTTCCTCTCCATATGTGAAAGGGATCTTGGGGTCCCTGTCAAGTTTCAACACGGGAGTCATGCCTCGTCTCGTATTGAGGCATGGAACTCTGCTTTTCTCTCAATTTGTAAAAGGGGTATCAGGCCTCCTGTCGAATTGAGGCGGGGGACCCCAGCTTTTTCTCGAGGTGCAACACAGGAGTCAGACCTCCCTTCATGTTGTGGGATACTCTTGATTCCATCTGTGTCTCTGCAGGGGAATCGGGCCTTATCTTGAGTTGAGGGGGAACTCGGTGTTCTTTCGACTTAGGGCTGGAAACACGGGTTTCCTCTAGAGTTGCCACAGGGGACTGAGATCTCCTCTCCAAGTGCAGTAAGAAATCAGTGTTCCTCTGGATTTGTAGCATGGGGTGCAGGATTGCACTGGAGTCGTGGCAGGGAAGTAGGGGTTCTCCTCGAGCTTGGTTGGTACTCAGGGTTCCTGGCAGCTTGCAGTGGGGCCTCCTGTCAAGTTCTCTTCTGGCAATTCTTCTCTAGCAGGGATCTGCAGGGTGGCTCCTGTCTTTTTGCAATGACGGGTGACTACTCACTAGTTTTGGCAAGGGACTACTCTATCATTGTGGTCGGGATCCATTCTGTCATTGCAGGGGTTTCAAGTCTCTCTAGTGGTGGTGTGCAAACTCCTTTCTCCTTGTAGTGTGAGGTTCGTCTGTATTAGCAGAAGAGGGTCTTCTCTCTGCATGTGATGTCCAATGGGGTCCTCTCAAGTAGAGGTGGAGGTCTCCTCTCTAGGGGCGAGGCTGTGTCCTCTCCAGTTGGTGTGCCTGTCTCCACCAGGGAGGTCCTCTCTGCTTTTGGCACTACGGGTTCCTCACTTCTATTCGTGGGATGCTGCTCTCCAGTTGTGAGGGCCTCCACTAGACTTCCTTCAGGGAGCTCGTCTCCATTGGAGGCAGGTCTTCTCTCTAGGTTTGATATCCTGGGGGACATCTCTCGGGTTGTGCCTAGGGAATCCACTTCAGTTTTGGCTGGAAAGCCCCTCCGTCATTTGCTGCTGTGGCCCCTTTTCTTGTGCCAGCCTAGGGATCCTGTGAAATTCCAGAGTGGATTCAGGGTGCCTCTTGAGTTGAAGCATATGACTTGGGGTTCCCTTAAAGCTGTGGTGGAGACTCCTCTTGATCCACAGTGGGGCAGATCCTCTCTAGTAGCAATGTGAAGCTGGCGCCTGTCTAAGGGCACTGTGCAGGAGGCTACTCTCTAGATGTGGCCTGGGGTTCACTCATTGCAGTGGGTGTCCGCTCTTTATTTTCCGTGGGCCGGCTCGTCTCTAGTTGTCGTTTGCAGCCACCTGTCTCATTATGGCAGGGGAACTCCTCTTTAAGTGTGCTAATATGGCTCCTCTAGATGCAGTAGAATGCTCTTCTCAAATTGGGAGGTGGCTGACTCTCTATGGTTGTTTTGAGAAGGGGCCCATTTTCTAGTTGTGAAGTGCAGGAAGCTACTGGCTATTTGTAGCCAGTCCTGCCAGAAGAAGTCCTGCTTAGTTGTAGTATGAGGCTTCCTCTCTGGTTGAGGAAGAGGGCTCTTCTCCAATTGGGATGGGCTTGGCTCCTCTTGGAAATCCTCTGCAGTTGCCCCAGTGTCTTGGGTCTCGTGTCGAGTTGGGCTGGGGAACTCCTAGTTCCTCTCGAGTCACTGCAGGGGAATCGGAACACATGTCGAATTGAGGCGGGGAACTCAGGGTTCTTCTTGAGTTGTGGTGGGAAACTCTGGGTTTCTCTCTAGTTGTGATGGGGAGCTAGGGGATCCTCTCGAGTTGCAATAGATGAGACAGGCCTCCTCTTGAGGTGTGAGGGGGATGTTGAGATTCCTCTCGAGTCGAATCAAGGGAATCAGCCCTCATCTTGAGATGATCAGGGGAACACGGGGTTCTTCTTGAGTTGCAACAGGTATCTAGGGAACCCTCTCGAGTTGCCAAAAGGGAGTCAAGCCTCATTTCGAGTTGCAAGGGGGAACTTGGGATTGCTCTCAAGTCGCTGCAGGGGACTTGGGCCTCATCTCGCATTAAGGAGAGAAATGCAGGGGTTTTCTCACATGGTTTTTCTTGTGGCAGGAAGCCCGGGGTTCCTCTCGAGTTGCGAAGGTGATGTCAAGGAACCTCTTGTGTTGCCTCAGGGCAGTTAGGCCTCCTTTCGAGATGTGAGGGGAAACTCGTGATTGCTCTCGAGTTGCTGCAGGGGACTTGGGCCTCATCTAGCATTGAGGGAGTAATCGCGTGTCTTTTCTCGAGTTGTAGAGGGGAGCCCCGGGTTCCTATCGAGTTGTGGTGGGAACCTCAGGGAACCTCTCATGTTGCCTCAGGGAATCAGGCCTCCTTTCGAGTTCTGAGGGGGAACTCAGGATTGCTCTCGAGTCGCTGCAGGGGAATAGGGCCTCATCTCAAGTTGAGGTGGGATACTCGAGGTTCCTCTCCAGTTACGACAGGGATCTCAGGGTTCCTCTCGAGTTGCAAAAGAGGAGTCGGGTCTCATCCAGTGTTTAGTCATGGAACTCCGCTTTCCTCTCGAGTTTTGAAAGGGGTGTTAGGTCTCCTATCGAGCTGAGGTGGAGAACTGTGGATTTTTCTTGAATTGCAACAGGCGTTTCAGATCCCCCCACCCCCCGACTTCGTGTTGTGAGGGGAAACGCCAGGTGCCATTTGAATCGCTGCAGGGGAATCAGGCCTTATCTCGAGTTGAGGGGAACTCGGTCTCCTTTTGACTTGCGGCAGGAAACTCAGGGTTCCCCTCAAGTTGTGATGGGGATCTGAGGATACCTCTCGAGTGGCAACAAGGGAGTCAGGGCTCTTTTCGAATTGAGGCGGGAAAGTCGTGTTTCCTCTCGAGTTGCAGCAAGGGAGTCAGCCTCCTCTTGAGTTGCAGCAGAAACCCTTGGTTCTTCTCTAGTTGTTGCTGGAAACTCAGGGTTTCCTCAAGAGTTGCCACAGGTGAATGAAAACTCCTCTCGAAATCAGTGTTCCTCTGGATTTTGAGCACGGGACACAGGATTGCACTGGAATCGTGGTGGGGAAATCATGGTTCTCCTTGAGCTTGGTTGGTACTCAAGGTTCCTGGCGACTTGCGGTGGGGCCTCCTGTCAAGTTCTCTTGGGGCGACTCATCTTTAGCAGGGATGTGCAGGGTGGCTCATGTCTTGTTGCAATGATGGGTGACTGCTCCCTAGTTTTGGCAAGGGACTACTCTATCATTGTGGTCAGGTTCCACGCTGTAGTTGTGGGGGTTTTGAGTCTCTCTAGTGGTGGTGTGCAAGTTCCTCTCTCCTTGCTGTGGGTCGGCTCATCTCTAGTCATCGTTTGCAGCCACCTCTCTTGTTGTGGCAGGGGAATTCCTCTTTAATTGTGCTAGCAAAATCCTCTATAGATGTGGTACAGTGCTTTTCTCAAATTGGGAGGTGGGTAACTCCTCTATGGTTGTAATGAGAAGGGGTGATTTTTTCTAGTTGCAAAGTGCATGAAGCTATTGGCTATTTGTGGCAGGGCAGGCCTCCTGCTTAGTTGCGGTATGAGGCTTCCTCTCTGTTTGCAGTAGAGGGCCCTTCTCCAATTGGGGTGTGGTAGGCTGCTCTCGGGAATCCTCTGCAGCTGCATCATTATTGTAGGGCTCGTGTTAAGTTGGGATGGGGAACACGGGGTTCCTCTCGAGTCACAGGGTAATTGGGCTGCATCTCAAATTGAGGCAGACAACTCGGGGTTGCCCTCGAGTTGAGGCAGGAACAATGGGGTTTCTTTTGAGTTGTGAGAGGGAACTCAGGGATCCTCTTGAGTTGCCAGAGATGAGACAGGCCTCCTCTTGAGGTGCAAGGGGAAAGTCAGGATTCATCTTGAGTCAAAGCAGGGGATTCGGCCCTCATCTCAAGATGAGGTGGGGAACCCAGGGTTCTTCTCCAGTTGTGGTGGGAAAATCGGGGTTCCTCTTGAGTTGCGACAGGAATCTTGGGGAACCACTCGAGTTGCCAAAAGGGAGTCAAGCCTCCTTTTGAGTTGCAAGGGGGAACTCAGGATTGCTCCCAAGTCCCTGCAGGGGAATCAGGCCTCATCTCGCATTGAAGGGGGAATCTTGTGGTTTTTCTCGAGTTGCAGTGGGAAGATCAGGCTTCCTCTTGAGTTATGATGCAGACCTCAGGGAACCTCTCATGTTGCCTCAGGGGAATCAGGCCTCCTTTTGAGCTTCGAGGAGAGCCTCAAGATTCCTCCTGGGTTGCTGCAGGGGAATTGGGCTTCATCTTGAGTTGAGGTGGGAAACTCGGGGTTCCTCTCAAGTTGAGACAGGGTTCTGGGAGAAGCTTTCAAGTTGCAAAAAGGGAATCAAGCCTTCTTTTTAATTGTCATGGGGAACTCGTGATTGCTTTCCATCGATGCATTGAATTCGGGCCTCATTTTGGCTTCAGCAGGAACATTGTGTTTTTTCTCATGTTGCGGCAGGAAGCTCAGTGTTCATCTCGAGTTGCGACTGGCATCTGGAGGAACCTCTAGAGTTGCAAAAAGGGAGACAAGCCTCCTTTCCAGTTCCCTGCGGGAACTCATGATGGCTCTCAAATCAATACAGGGTAATTGGGCCTCATCTTGAGTGAAGGTGGGAAACTCGGGGTTCCTCTTGAATTGCAACGGGTATCTGGGGGAACCTCTCAAGTTGCAAAAAGGGAGTCAAGCTTCCTTTCGAGTTGTGAGGGGGAACTCGAGGTTACTCTTGAGCTGTTGAAGGGGAATCGGGGCTCACCTCGAGTTGAGGGAGGATATTGTGATTTTTCTCGAGTTGGCGCAGGAAGCTTGGGGTTCCTCTCAAGTTTTGACGGGGATCTGGGGAAACCTCTAGAGATGCAAAAAGGAAGTCAAGCCTCTTTTTTGAATTTGGAGGGGGAACTCAGAATTTCTCTAGAGTCGCCGCAGGTAATTGGGCCCTCATCTCACATTAAGGGGGGATCTCATGGTTTGTCCCGTGTTGCGGTGGGAAAATTGGTGTTCCTTTCGAGTTGCTACAGGGTTCTCAGGGAACCTCTTGAGTTGTCTCAGAGGAGTCACGCCTCCTTTCCAGTTGTGAGGGGGAACTCTGGATTTCTCTCAAGGTGCTGCAGGGGAATTGGGCCTCATCTCGAGTTGAGGCAGGAAATTCGGTGTTCCTCTCGAGTTGTGACAGGAATCTCAGGGAACCTCTTGAGTTGAATCACATAAGTCAGGCCTCCTTTTCAGTTGTGAGTGGGAACTTGGGATTCCTATCAGTGTGCTGCAGGGGAATCAGGCCTCATCTCGAGTTGAGGTAGGAAATTCGATGTCCCTCTCGAGTTGCGGCTGGAAATATGGGGTTCCTCTCTAGTTGTGATGGGGATCTGGGGGAACCTCTCAAGTTGCAAAATGGGAGTCAAGCCTCCTTTCATCGAGGAGGCTCAGGATTCCTCTTGAGTCGCTGCTGTGTAATTGGGCCTCATCTCAGGTTGAGGAGGGAAGCTCAGGGTTCTCTTTGATTTTTGAAAGGAATCTGGGGGAACCTCTCAAGTTGCAAAAAGGGAGTCAAGTCTCCTTTGCAGTTGTCTGGGGAACTCAGGAATGCTCTTGAATTGAAGCAGGGAAATTGCGCTTCATTGCAAGATGTGCTGGGGAACATGGAGTTCTTCTCGAGTTGTGATGGGAAACTCGGGGTTCTGCCCGAGTTGCGATGGGGACCTCAGGGAACCTCTCGACTTGCTTCAGGAGAGTCAGGCCTCCTTTCGATTTGCTAGGGGAAACTTCCAATTCTTCTTGAGATGCTGCAGGGTAATCAGGCCTCATCTCGAGTTGAGGCATGAAACTCGGGGTTCCTCTCAAGTTGGGGTAGGGATCTCAGGGAACATCTCGAGTTGCCAAAAAGGAGTTAAGCCTCCTTTCTAGTTGAGAGGGTGAACTCTGGATTGCTCTGGAGTCCCTGAAGGGGAATCTGGCCTAATTTCTGGTTGAGGGGGGATCTCGTGTTTGTTCTTGCATTGCGGCAAGAAAATTGGGGTTTCTGTCAAGTTGCAATGGGGATCTGGGAAAACCTCTCAGGTTACAAAAAGGGAATCAAGACTTCTTCTAGTCGTGATGGGGAACTCATGATTGCTCTCGATCCCTGCATTGGAATTGGGCCTCGTCTGGGGTTGATGGGAGATATTGTGGTTTTTGTTGAGTAGTGGCAGTAAATTCGGGGTTCCTCTCAAGTTGTGATGGGGACCTGGGGGAACCTCTCAAGTTGCAAAAGGGAATTCAAGCCTCCTTTCTAATTGACTGGGTGAACTTGGAATTGCTCTGAAGGCTATGCAGGGGAATTGGGCCTCATCTCGGTTTGAGGTGATATATCATGGTTTTTCTCGAGTTGTGGCGGGAAGCTTGGGGTTGCTCTCGAGTTACGATAGGGATCTCAGGGAACCTCTAGAGTTACAAAAATGTAGTCAAGCCTCCTTTCAAGTTGCAAGGGGGAACTCAGGATTGCTCTTGAGTCACTGCAGTTGAATCCCACCTCATCTCAAGTAGAGGGGGGATCTTGTGGTTTCCCGACTTGGGGTGGGAAGCTCAGGGTTCCCTCGAGTTGCGATGATGATCTGGGGGAACCTCTCGAGTTGCAACAATGAAGTCAAGCTCCTTTCCAATTGCCTGGGGGAACTCGGGATTGCTCTCAAGTCACTGCAGTGAAATCCCACTTCATCTCAAGTAGAGGGGATATCTTGTGGTTTCCTGAGTTGGGGCAAGAAGCTCAGGGTTCCCCTCGAATTGTGACGAAGATCTCTCAAGTAGCAAAATGGAGTCAAGCATCCTTTCAAGTTGCGATTGGCAACTCGGGATTGCTCTCGAGTCACTGCTGTGGAATCGGGCCTAATCTTGGGTTGAGGATGGATGTTGCGGTTTTTCTCGTGTTTCAGCAGGAAGTTCGGGGTTGCTCTCAATTTTGGAAGGGGATCTGGGGGAACCTCTTGAGTTGCAAAAATGGAGTCACACCTCTTTTCCAGCTGCCTGGAGGAACTTGGGATTTCTCTCTACTCCCTGAGGAATAACAGGGGTCTCATTTTGAATTGAGGGGTGATTTTGTGGGGTTTTGGAGTTCCTCTTGAGTTGCTGTGAGAAATTCGGGATTCCACTCGATTTACCAAATGAGAGTCAAGCCTCCTTTTGAGTTGTGAGTGGGAACTCGGGATTGCTCTTGACTCACTGAGGGGAATCAGGGATCATCTCGGGTTGAGGTGGGATCTCGTGGTTTTCCTCAAGTTGAGGAGGGAAGCTCGGGGTTCCTCTCAAGTTGAGACAGGTATCTTGGGGAACCTCTCAAGTTTCGAAAAGGGAGTCTAGCCTCCTTTCAATTTCCAAGGGGGACCTCGGGATTTCACTTGAGTCGCTGCATGGTAATGGGGCTTTGTCTCGGGATAAGGGGCCATCTTGAGGTTTTTCTTGAGGTGTAGCAGAAGCTTGGGGTTTCTCTCGAGTTGGGATGATGATCTGGGGGAACCTCTCAAGTTAAAATAGGGAGTTAAGGCTCCTTTCAAGTTGCGAGGGGGAACTCTGTATTGCTCTCGAGTTGCTGCACTGGAATTGGGCCTCATCTTGGTTGAGGGTAGATGCTGTGGTTTTTCTCGAGTTGTGATGGGAAGCTTGGGGATCCTCTTGAGATGTGGTGCATATCTTGGGGAACCTCTCGAGGTACAAAATGGAGTAAAGCCTCCTTTCCAGTTGCCTGGGCAAAGTCGTGATTGCCCTAGAGTCACTGCATGAATTGGGCCTCATCTCGGTTGAGAGGGGATCTTGTGTTTTTCTCGAGTTGCAGCGGAAAGCTCTGGGTTCCCCTCGGGTTGCAATGGGGATCTAGGGGAACCTCTCGTGTTGCAAAAAGGGAGTCAAAGCTCCTTCCCAATTGCCTGGGGGAGCTCAGGATTGCTCTCGAGTCGCAGCAGGGGAAATCCAGCCTCATCTTGGGTTGAGGGGGGAATCTCATTGTTTTTGTCAAGTTTTGGCGGGAAGTTTTGTGTTCCTCAGGAATTGCAAAGGCGATCTGGGGGAACCTCTTGAGTTGCAAAATGGGAGTCAAGCTTTCTTTTGAGTTGTGAGTGGGAACTCGGGATTGCTCTCATGTCACTGCAGAGGAATCAGGTCTCATCCCGCGTTAAGGGGAGATCTTGTGATTTTTCTCAAGTTGCAGCAGAATGCTCGGAGTTCTCTCGAGTTGTGACCAGGATCTGCGTGTACCTCTGGAGTTGCAAAAAGGGAGTCAAGCCTCCTATTGAGTTGCAAGGGGAAACTCGGGATTGCTCTCAAGTCACTGCAGGGGAATTGGGACTCATCTCGGGTTGAGGGAGGATCTCGTGGTTTTTCTAGAAGTGCGGCTGGAAGCTTGGGGATCCTGTCAAGTTGCATTGGGGATCTCAGTGATCCTCTCGAGTTGCCTCAGGGGAGTCATGCCTCCTTCCCAGTTGTGAGGGGGAATTCAGCATTCCTCTTGAGGTGCTGCAGAGGAATCATGCCTCATGTCGAGTTGAGGCAGGAAACTAGGGGTTTCTCTCGAGTTTTGACAGGGATCTTGGGGTTCCTCTTGAGTTGCAATGGGGATCTCAGTGAATTTCTCTATTTGCCTCAGGGGAGTCAGGCCATCTTTTGTGTTGCATGCAGGAACTTGGGATTCCTCTCGAGTCAATGCAGGGGTTTCAGGCGTCATCTGGAGATGTGGTTTGGAACATGGTGTTCTTCTTGAGTTGTGACGGGGATCTGGGGGAACCTCTTGAGTTGCAAAAAGGGTGACAAGCATCCTTTCGAGTTGTGAGGAGGAACTCGGGATTGGTCTCGAATTGCTGCAGTGGAACTGGGCCTCATCTCGGGTTGAGGGTGTCTTGTGGTTTTCCTCGAGTTGTGGCAAGAAGCTCAGGGTTCCTCTCGAGTTGTGATGGGGATCTGGGGGAACCTCTTGGGTTGCAAAAAGGGAGTCAAAAATTCCTTTTGATTGCTCTCGGGTGGCTACAGGGGAATTGGGCATCATATCAGGTTGAGCAGAGATCTCTTGGTTTTTCTCGAGTTGTGGTGGGAAGCTTGGGGTTCCTCTTGAGTTGCAACAGTGAACTGCGGGAACCTCTTGAGTTGCAAAAAGGGAGTGAACGCTCCTGTCGAGTTGCAAGAGGGAACTCGAGATTGCTCTCAAGTCGCTGCAGTGGTATTGGTCTCAACTTGGGTTGAGGGGTTTCTTGTGG
Source organism: Bos grunniens (assembly GCF_055505025.1). NCBI lineage: Eukaryota > Metazoa > Chordata > Mammalia > Artiodactyla > Bovidae > Bos > Bos grunniens. The sequence continues at coordinate 1,388,619 of NC_141191.1, read as the reverse complement.
TTTTTCTCGAGTTGTGGCTGGAAGCTCGGGGTTCCTCTCAAGTTGCAATGGGAATCTGGGGCACCCTCTCTTGTAACTAAAAGGAAGTGTAGCCTCCTTTAAAGTTGCAAGGGGGAACTAGGGATTACTCTCAAGTCGCTGAAGGAGGATCAGGCCTTATCTCAGGTTGAGGGAAGGTCTTGTGGTTTTTCTCAAGGTGCATTTCAAAGCTTGGGAATCCTGTCGAGTTGCGGCAGGGATCTCAGTGATCCTCTCGAGTTGCCTCAGAGGAGTCGGACCTACTTTCCAGTCATGAGGGAAAATTCAGGATTCCTCTCGAGGTGCTGCAGAGGAATCAGGCCTCATGTCCTCTTGAAGCAGGAAACTCAGGGTTCATCTCGAGATTTGACAGGAATCTTGTGGTTCCTCTCAAGTTGTGACAGGGATCTCGGGGAACTTCTTTATTTGCCTCAGGGGAGTCAGGCCTCCTTTCTAGTTGTGAGGGGGAACTCAGGATTCCTCTCTAGAGTGCTGCAGGGGAATTGGGCCTCGTCTCGAGGTGAGGCAGGAAATTCGGGGTTCCTCTCAACTTGCGACAGGGATCTCAGTGAACATCTAGAGTTTCTATAGGGGGTCAGGCCTCCTTTCCAATTCTTAGGGATAACTCGATATTACTCTTGAGTTCAGTTCAGTTCAGTCACTCAGTCGTGTCCAACTTTTTGTGACCCCAGGAATCGCAGCACGCCAGGCCTCCCTGTCCATCACCAACTCCCGGAGTTCACCCAAACTCATGTCCACTGAGTCGGTGATACCATCCAGCCATCTCATCCTCTGGCATCCCCTTCTCCTCCTGCCCCCAATCCCTCCCAGCATCAGAGTCTTTTCCAATGAGTCAGCTCTTCACATGAAGTGGCCAAAGTATTGGAGTTTCAGCTTTAGCATCAGTCCTTCCAAAGAACACCCAGGGTTGATCTCCTTCAGAATGGACTGGTTGGATCTCCTTGCAGTCTAAGAGACTCTCAAGAGTCTTCTCCAACACCACAGTTCAAAAGCATCAATTCTTTGGAGCTCAGCTTTCTTCACAGTCCAACTCTCACATCCATACATGACCACAGGAAAAACCATAGCCTTGACTAGACGGACCTTTGTTGGAAAAGTTATGTCTCTGCTTTTCAATATACTATCTAGGTTGGTCATAACTTTCCTTCCAAAGAGTAAGTGCCTTTTAATTTCATGGCTGCAATCACCATCTGCAGTAATTTTGGAGCCCTAAAAAATAAAGTCTGACACTGTTTCCACTGTTTCCCCATATATTTCCTGTGAAGTGATGGGACCAGATGCCATGATCTTAGTTTTCTGAATGTTGAGCTTTAAGCCAACTTTTTCACTCTCCTCTTTCACTTTCATCAAGAGGCTTTTTAGTAGAAGCAGGGAAATCGTGCCTCATCTTGAGATGTTGTTGGGAACTTGGTGTTTTTGAGTTTCCGTGGGAAACTTGGGGTTCCTCTGGAGGTGCAACAGGGATGTTGGGGAACCTCTCAAGTTGCAAAAAGGGAGTCAAGCCTTCTTTTGAGTTGCAAGGGGAAGCTTGGGATATCTCTCAAGTCACTGAATTGAAATTGGGCCTCATATCGAGTTGAGGTGATATCTCATGACTTATCTTGTGTTGCTTCGGGAAACTCGGGGTTCCTCTCGAATTGCGATGGGGATCTAGGGAAACTGTCAAGTTGCAAAATGGGAGCCAAGCCTCCTTTCATGTTGTGAGTGGGGAACTCGGGATTGCTCTCGAGTCACTGCAGTGAAATCATGCCTATTTTCGGGTTGAAGGGTGATCTTGTCATTTTTCTCGAGTTGTCGCAGGAAGCTCGGGCTTCCTCACGAGTTGTGACAGGGGTCAGGAGGAACTTCTCAAGTTCCCAAAATGGAGTTCAGCCTCCTTTCCAGTTGCCTGGGGGAACCTGGGATTGCTCTCGAGTTGCTACAGGGGAATCAGGCCTCATCTCTGGTTCGGGATGGGGGGGAATCTTGTGGTGTTTTTTTGTGTTGCAGCAGGAAGCTTTGGGTTCCTCTCTAGTTGCAAAGGGAATCTGGGGAAACTTTGTTCTGCCAAAAGTGAGCCAAGTCTCCTTCCGAGTTGTGAAGGGGAACTCGGGATTGCTATCGTGTCACTGCAGTGAAATCCCACCTCATTTTTGGTTGAGGGTGGATCTTCTGGTTTTTCTCGAGTTGTGGTAGGAAGCTTGAATTTCCTCTCAAGTTGCCATTGGAATTTCGGGGATCTTCTAGAGTTGTTATGGGAATCTCAGGGAACCACTCGAGTTGCCCTAGGGGTGTCAGGCCTCCTTTCCTATTGTGAGGGGGAACTTGGGATTCCTCTCGAGGTTCTGCAGAGGATTCGGGCCTCATCTCGAGTTGTAGTGGGGAGCTTGTGTTTCCTATCAAGTTGTAACGGGCATCTGGGGGAACCTTTCAAGTTGCAAAAAGGGAGTCAAGCCTCCTTTCCAGTTGCCAGGGAGAACTATGGATTGCTCTCGAGTTGCTGCAGGGGAATTGGGCCTTTCTCTCGAGTTGCAGCAGAAACTAGGGGCTCCTCTATAGTTGTTGCTGGAAACTCAGGATTTCCTCGAGAGTTGCCGCAAGGGACTCTGGGAACCTTTCAAACTGCAGTGGGAAATCAGCGTTCCTCTAGATTTGCAGCAGGGGATGCAGGATTCCAGTGTAGTCTTGGTGGGGAACTCATAGATCTTCTTAAAGTGCTCAATGACCTTGAAGAGGTGACATTAGTATGGCACCCAGCCGTCTCAGACACACTCCGGTAACCTGCTTCCTTATGGGCAGTACTGGTCTGATCTAGAAATGTATTTGACAGCTCGGAATGTGCACGGAGACACACGGCCCTGACTCTGGAATTTAGGCTCTCTGGGCAGGCCTGGATACCTGACTTCTGAGAAGTGAAAGAGTTGCTGCAAGATAGAGGCCTGAAAAACACTCTCTGGATGCCTTTCCTTCCTCGAAGAAGATAGCTTTCCCAGCCTCTTGCATGCAGAGTCACACACTGCTTGAGAGCACTTGCTTGGTGGTCATTGCTAAAGGAAGATGGGATCAGAGTCATTTTGTCAGATGTATTCTTGAAGGACTCAGGCAAATGCATACTAAAACCTTAAACTATGCTAAATTGGCAGTCATAGAACAGGAGGAGACAGAAGCTCCTGGTAAATTCCTAGGGAGACTGAAAGAAGCCCTTTGAAGATTCACCGAGATTGATTCTGAAAGTGGAGAGGCAGGAGTGATCTTAAAAGATAGATTTCTCACTCAATTGGCTCCAGATATCCACCGTAAGCTATTAAAACAGGTGTATGCAATAAATCAGGAAGTTCACGGTTCACATATTGCTGAAGCCTGGCTTGGAGAATTTTGAGCATTACTTTACTAGCATGTAAGATGAGTGCAATTGTGTGGTAGTTTGAGCATTCTTTGGCATTGCCTTTCTTTGGGATCAGAATGAAAACTGACTTTTTCCAGTCCTGTGGCCACTGCTGAGTTTTCCAAATTTGCTGGCATATTGAGTGTAGCACTTTCACAGCATCATCTTTCAGGATTTGGAATAGCTCAACTAGAATTCCATCACCTCCACTAGCTTTGTTCATAGTAATGCTTTCTAAGGCCCACTTGACTTCACATTCCAGGATGCCTGGCTCTAGGACAGTGATCACACCATCGTGATTATCTGGGTCATGAAGATCTTTTTTGTACAGGTCTTCTGTGTATTCTTGCCACCTCTTCTTGATATCTTCTGCTTCTATTAGGTCCATACCATTTCTGTCCTTTATCGAGCCCATCTTTGCATGAAATGTTCCCTTGGTATCTCTAATTTTCTTGAGGAGATCTCTAATCTTCCCCGTTCTGTTGTTTTCCTCTATTTCTTTGCATTGATCACTGAGTAAGGCTTTCTTATCGCTTCTTGCTATTCTTTGGAACTCTGCATTCAGATGCTTGTATCTTTGCTTTTCTCCTTTGCTTTTCGCCTCTCTTCTTTTCACAGCTATTTGTAAGGCCTCCCCAGACAGCCATTTTGCTTTTTTGCATTTCTTTTCCATGGGGATGGTCTTGATCCCTGTCTCCTGTACAGTGTCACAAACCTCATTCCATAGTTCATCAGGCACTCTATCTATCAGATCTAGGCCCTTCAATCTATTTCTCACTTCCACTGTATAATCATGAGGGATTTGATTTAGGTCATACCTGAATGGTCTAGTGGTTTTCCCCACTTTCTTCAATTTAAGTCTGAATTTGGTAATAAGGAGTTCATGATCCGAGCCACAGTCAGCTCCTGGTCTTGTTTTTGTTGACTGTATAGAGCTTCTCCATCTTTGGCTGCAAAGAATATAATCAATCTGATTTTGGTGTTGACCATCTGGTGATGTCCATGTGTAGAGTCTTCTCTTGTGTTGTTGGAAGAGGGTGTTTGCTATGACCAGTGCATTTTCTTGGCAGAACTCTATTAGCCTTTGCCCTGCTTCATTCTGTACTCCAAGGCCAAATTTGCCTGTTACTCCAGGTGTTTCTTGACTTCCTACTTTTGCGTTCCAGTCCCCTATAATGAAAATGACATCTTTTTTGGGTGTTAGTTCTAAAAGCTGGTTTTACAAAAGGCAGAGGAACCAGAGATCCAATTGCCAACATGCGCTGGATCATGGAAAAAGCAAGAGAGTTCCAGAAAAAACATCTATTTCTGCTTTATTGACTATGCCAAAGCCTTTGACTGTGTGGATCACAGTAAACTGTGGAAAATTCTGAAAGAGATGGGTATACCAGACCACCTGACCTGCCTCTTGAGAAATCTGTATGCAGGTCAGGAAGCAACAGTTAGAACTGGACATGGAACAACAGACTGGTTCCAAATAGGAAAAGGAGTTCGTCAAGGCTGTATATTGTCACCCTGTTTATTTAACTTATATGCAGAGTACATCATGAGAAACGCTGGACTGGAAGAAACACAAGCTGGAATCAAGATTGCCGGGAGAAATATCAATAACCTCAGATATGTAGATGACACCACCCTTATGGAAGAAAGTGAAGAGGAACTAAAAAGCCTCTTGATGAAAGTGAAAGTGGAGAGTGAAAAAGTTGGCTTAAAGCTCAACATTCAGAAAACGAAGATCATGGCATCTGGTCCCATCACTTCATGGGAAATAGATGGGGAAACAGTGGAAACAGTGTCAGACTTTATTTTGGGGGGCTCTAAAGTCACTGCAGATGGTGACTGCAGCCATGAAATTAAAAAGCGCTTACTCCTTGGAAGGAAAGTTATGACCAACCTAGATAGCATATTCAAAAGCAGAGACATTACTTTGCCAACAAAGATCCGTCTAGTCAAGGCTATGGTTTTTCCTGTGGTCATGTATGGATGTGAGAGTTGGACTGTGAAGAAAGCTGAGTGCTGAAGAATTGATGCTTTTGAACTGTGGTGTTGGAGAAGACTCCTGAGAGTCCCTTGGACTGCAAGGAGATCCAACAAGTCCATTCTGAAGGAGATCAGCCCTGGGATTTCTTTGGGAGAAATGATGCTAAAGCTGAAACTCCAGTACTTTGGCCACCTCATGCGAAGAGTTGACTCCTTAGAAAAGACTCTAATGCTGGGAGGGATTGAGGGCAGGAGGAGAAGGGGACGACAGAGGATGAGATGGCTGGATGGCATCACTTACTCGATGGACGTGAGTCTGAGTGAACTCTGGGAGTTGGTGATGGACAGGGAGGCCTGGAGTGCTGTGATTCATGGGGTCACAAAGAGTCGGACATGACTGAGCGACTGAACTGAACTGAACTGATGCAATAAATCAGTCTTTAGATAATCTGTTGCAACTGGCTCAAACAGTCTATTATGGTAAGGAACATGAAGAAAAGAAATAAATGCAGTAAAAGACAAAGGCACAGGAGGAAGCCCTCATAATGGCTGTAAGAACCGTTCTTAAACAGCATGAGAATAATGCCCAGAGGGACCCGGGTGAAAAGGGATGGGCTTGCTATTACTGTGGAAAGGAGGGGCACCTCAAGCGAGATTGCCCTCAGGAATCTAGGCCGCCTGCAGCTTCATGTCTGGTCTGCAAGGCACCACATTACAGGAGAGACTGCCCCCAGAGGCATAGATTTCAGGGGTTGGACTCTCAAGACAATCAAGACTGAAGGTGCCCAGGGGTCCCCACACAAACTCCCATCCTAATTACTCCTGAGGAACCTCAGGTATTAATAACTGGGGAGGGTGGCATTACTGAAGCCCCTGGCCCACTTTCTTCCCAATCCGCTTCCATAGTGGGACTGTCTGGACGAGCCAAAAGGTATTATTTCAGTTGTTCTTTAAGCTGTAACTGGAACTCTGTGCTATTTTCACATGAGTTTCTGATCGCGCCAGTGTCTCCTTCACCCCTTTTGGGGAGGGATAGACTAAGCAAGGTCCATGCTTCCGTTTTCAGTAATATTGAGCCCTCCCTTTCTCTCCCTTTAACTGAACAAAATGTAAATCCTAGAGTGTTGGATGATGGAAAATCTGTGGGTCGAGCACACAATGCTATTCCTGATGTTGTCAAGATCAAAGATAAGGATTTTAACCCATGAAATTATCCCCAGGTTTGGGCTGCCACAGTGCCTTCAGAGTGACAATGGTTCTGCCTTTAAAGCTGCCATAACTCAGGAGGTGTCTAAAGCTCAAGGAGAAGAATATCACTTACACTGTTCCCAGAGACCCCAATCCTCAGGAAAGGTTGAAAAAGCTAATAACATTATCAAAAGACATTTGCACAAATTAACTCAAGAGATGCAGGACAATTGGATTTAAGTTCTGCCCATAGCCTTAATGAGAGCTCGGACTGCCCCCCCCCCCAAAAGGAGGGATTGTTCCCCTTTAAATGTATTTATGGAAGGCCTTTCTTACACATAGACATTGTTGTAGACCCTGAAGCCTTAGAATAAACTTATTATGTAACTCAGCTCTCAGCTTTTCAATAGGCATTAACAGAACTCCAGAAGTTGACGCCTGACCCATCCTCTGAGTCAAGCAAGCCTCTATTTGAGCCAGGAACTGAGATCCTGATAAAAACAGTGGAATCTGGGGTCTCATTCCTCGAGTCCCTCTGGAAAGGCCCTTACCAGGTTATTCTTTCTTCTCCCACAGCTGTCAAAGTGCCAGAAATTGATTCATGGGTACATCACACTCAAGTTAAGAGGTGGCACCCTGACCAGAACTAAGTGACATCATTTTATGTCTTTACTTTCTATGCTCTGACTTTGTACTTTTCAAATGGGCCTGATAATCTATGTGAGTCTACTTCTGCTGACTCCAAAAATCCTGAGTCTGCCGTTTGATCCTGAAGACAATGCCTTCCTGTCCTGGACTCATTCCTATGCTGCATTCCACAATCGGTCTAACTGCTGGGTCTGCAGAGCACTCCCCTCTTCATCAGTGGAAGGCTTCCCATGGTAGATATCTCCACTTCAAGGAAAAGACTTTCTAAAAGTCTGCAAATACCTTCAACAACAATCATATGTGATTGATGTGATGCTTCTTCTTAAACTGATGACATCTAACAACCCTAAGATGTACTGGTGCAACACTTTGTACTTTAATGATGGACATAATGTGATTTTTAATTTTGATAATACATTGTCTCAGTTTAATGACTATTTCGCTACACATATGGCAAATGGGTCTAAATCTAATTTTTTACCTGATGTTTATCAAATATGGGATGAGGTTATACGGCTAATTCCTGAAAAAGGATGCCTAATATCTATTGCCCCTGTATGCTGGGAACAAAGAGAGGCATCCCCAGAAGTTAGTCAACAATTTAATTATAATGTTTGGAAACAATTGGGATTTTTGCCTCAGGAAATATGCAATGTAATCATTCCTGTGTTTTTCAACCCCAGTTCAAGTTCTCCCTTTGCCTGGCCAAGTACAGATTAGGACTGGATATCTCAGCTGGCTTGTTCCAAATGGGACCTATTGGATATGTGGCTCTTACCTATGGGCATGGCTTCACCCTGGTTGGATAGGGAGATGAACCCTAGGTCTAGTTTTACTCACGGCTTTATATTTTCAGAGCTCCCAAAATATCCTGCTAATTTACCACACTTTAAAACTCAGTGGGCAAGGTTTGTATTTCACTGGTGTGATTATTTGGCTGCAGTGTTTGTTCCCTCTCTGGGAACTCCAGATGTTATGCTATGAGTGGATGCTTTGACTACTTTTACTCAACAGGCATTACAAGATTCTCAGAAAGCTATTTCAGCTCTTAATGCTAAACAAGCACAAATTAGAAAGGTGGTCTTACAAAACAGATTGGCCTTAGATATTCTGACAGCTGCACAAGGAGGAACTTGTGCCATTATTCATACCCAATGCTATACAAATATACCTAATACGAGTACTAATATTACTCATTTTTTGAAGCTATCGATACTCCTAAAGCCTCAATTGCCTCACTTTGAGAGATGTTAACTAGTACCCCATGGTGGAAAACTATCTTAATTACAATAATTCTGATTGTTATGTTTTTGTTCTTTGCTCCATGCATCTGTAAATGTAAATAAAGGATAAACTTTATTTGTCTACATTCCTTCAGTTCAGTTCAGTTCAGTTCAGTCGCTCAGTTGTGTCCGACTCTTTGTGACCCCATGAATTGCAACACACCAGGCCTCCCTGTCCATTACCAACTCCCGGAGTTCACTCAAACCCACGTCCATCAAGTCTGTGATGCCATCCAGACATCTCATCCTCTGTGTCCCCTTCTCCTGCCCCCAATCCCTCCCAGCATCAGAGTCCTTTCCAATGAGTCAATGCTTTGCATCAGGTGGCCAAAGTACTGGAGTTTCAGCTTTAGCATCAGTACTTCCAAAGAACACCCAGGACTGTTCTCTTTTAGATAGACTGGTTGGATCTCCTTGCAGTCCAAGGGACTCTCAAGAGTCTTCTCCAACACCACAGTTCAAAAGCATCAGCTCTTTGGTGCTCAGCTTTCTTCACAGTCCAACTCTCACATCCATACATGACTACTGGAAAAACCATAGCCTTGACTAGACGAACCTTTGTTGGCAAAGTAATGTCTCTACTTTTCAATATGCTATCTAGGTTGGTCATAACTTTCCTTCCAAGGAGTAAGCGCCTTTTAATTTCCTGGCTGCAGTCACCATCTGCAGTGATTTTGGAGCCCCAGAAAATAAAGTCTGACAGTGTTTCCCCATCTATTTCTCATGAAGTGATGGGACCAGATGCCATGATCTTCGTTTTCTGGATGTTGAGCTTTAAGCCAACTTTTTCACTCTCTTCTTTCACTTTCGTCAAGAAAGTTTTTAGTTCCTCTTCACTTAGGAATCAGCAAACCAAAATGGACTGGAATGGGCGAATTTAACTCAGATGACCATTATATCTACTACTGTGGGCAAGAATCCCTTAGAAGGAATGGAGTAGCCACCATAGTCAACAAAAGAGTCTGAAATGCAGTACTTGGATGCAATCTCAAAAATGACAGAATGATCTCTGTTCATTTCTAAGGCAAACCATTCAATATCATGAATGCTTTAATATCAGTAATGCTGAAGAAGCTGAAGTTGATCAGTTCTATGAAGACCTACAAGATCTATTAGAACTAACACCCCAAAAAGATGCCCTTTTAGTGGACTGGAATGCAGAAGTAGGAAGTCAAGAAACACCTGGAGTAACAGGCAATTTGGCCTTGGAGTACAGAATATAGCAGGGCAAATGCTACTAGAGTTTTGCCAAGAGAAAGCACTGGTTATAGCAAACACCATATTCCAGCAACACAAGAGAAGACTCTACACATGGACATCACCAGATGGCCAATACCAAAATCAGATTGATTATATTCTTTGCAGCCAAAGATGGAGAAGCTCTATACAGTCAGCAAAAACAAGACCGGGAGCTGACTATGGCTCAGATCATGAACTCCTTATTGCCAAATTCAGACTTAAGTTGAAGAAAGTAGGGAAAACCACTAGACCATTCAGGTATGACCTAAATCACTTTAAAATTAAGAGTTTGTATATGACAATAAGTGGGGAGGGGACTTGAAAATGATCTTACAGATCCAGCAACAATTCCCCTCCCAATCCTGCCCCCAAGAGGGAAAAATAAGAACTGAATTTGTATAGTTTTAGAAACAAAGTCTTTCAGACTTTTAAAGGAAGTGTCATCTATGATAGGAACTGTTTAATATTATTGAAAGGTATGGAAAACTCCAGTTCATTAAAAAAAAAAAAACTAGTATAAACCTGATGACAAAAATCTATAAAAGAGAAAAAAAAAAAAAAAACAGATCTACTTAACATAGTGTTGCCTTACACAATTTTACATGACAGATGCATGCCTAGGGCCATATTGAAAAGGATAGTTATCATATGTTTTCCTCTCTGCTGATTAAGCAGTATGATAGAATAAATACTACTATAACCTCCCAGGCAATGAAAAAAAAGAGAAGCATAATATCTTATGGACACAGAGGAATGCCATTTTGGTGTTAAAATGCAAGTTTTATAGCACTCCAAATAGATGAGCTCTTTTTAGGGGCCAGTTGAGACAGCTGGTAAAAATTAAGGATTGTTAAAAGCCATTTGGTCTCATGAAGGGCATCATAAACATCAGTGGAGCCTGAGAGGAAGTGATCAATTATATCAAGAGTAGCTGAAATAAACTCCAGCTCAAGGCCTGTTAAGATTTGAAGGGATTTGAAGAGAACAAAGGAGAAGGCAATGGCAACCCACTCCAGTACTCTTGCCTGGAAAATCCCATGGACGGAGGAGCCTGGTAGGCTGCAGTCCATAGGGTCGCTAAGAGTCAGACACAACTGAGCGACTTCACTTTCACTTTTCACTTTCATGCATTGGAGAAGGAAATGGCAACCCACTCCAGTGTTCCTGCCTGGAGAATCCCAGGGACAGGGGAGCCTGGTGGGCTGCCGTCTATGGGGTCGCACAGAGTCAGACACGACTGAAGCAACTTAGCAGCAGCAGCAGCAGCAGCAGAAGAGAACAAAATGGTGACTGCTAATGTACCATGTTGGAAACACATCTCCATGGGGAGTATGCCCAAATGAGCCCATGGTGCACCAGTTGAGCTTTCAGACCCCTTTCCCATTTTCAGGAAGGCATTCTTGTATTCTACCATGCTCAGTGGAGGCTACCAACTTGCATCAATATCATTCATATCTAAATGCATAATCCGAAATTAAACATGGGGTTAACCAAAAAGTTCATTTGAGTTTTTTCCATAACATCTTACAGAAAAATTTGAATGAACCTTTTGGACAACCCAGTAGTAGCACACTGTAGTCAAGTGTATAATAAAATAATACTACAGTGTGACTTCAAACCCTGGGCATTCACCAATCAAATCATTCACACACAAATATTCACACATGCTCAACCAGAAACAGATAGGAACTTCCTATGATCCAGCAGATAAACCCATCAGCCCATCCAGCAGATAAATCCATCCACCCAGGCCTTTCCCTTGCCAGTTTCCATTAGGAGATACACCTCTAACTAGTTAAGATTGAAACTCCACAAGTAGGCTTTAGATTTCACTCCCTTCCATCATAGGAAGTTTGTTGACACTTTGCCTTTCACTTTTATCCTGGAACTTTCTCGTTGCCTTTTTTTTAAAAGAAAATTACTGATTTGGCTGTGCTGGGTCTTTGTAAGATCTTTAGTTGCAGCATGCAGGAACTAGTTCCCTGACCAGGGCTCCCTGCACTGGAAGTGTGGAGTCTTAGCCTCTGGACCACTAGGGAAATCCCCTCTCATTGCCTTTTAAATGCACCTGGACTCTCTGTCATGAAGTGACAGCACACACATAGCCCTCCCTTAACAAACCATGCCTTCTAGCCATCTTCCTCTCTGTGGCCCCCTGACATCTCTTGTTACCCCTTTTTTACAATACAACTGGACTAACCTTTTTGAAATAAACATTTGACCATTAATTTCCATTTTAATGGACTTGGATGGCTTCTCATTGTTCTTAAGATAAAGACCCAAATGAACATGGCCCATAAGACCTTCACTGTGTGGCCCCTGCTTTCCTTTCCAGCATCATCTCACATTAAACCCCATCTTTCTCAGTATATTAGCTGTACCCAACTTCTTCAGCTCCTGGAATGTCCCATGTGCTCTCTTGCCACCTAGCGCCCTTCCACATGATCTTTTTCCTGCTGGAAATTCTCTTTGTACCACTGTCGCAAACTTCTCTTTTGCTTAATTAATTTCTCGTCTTTCAGACTTAAGTTCAAATGTAATGTTCTTAGGGAATCTTTCCCTGACCTCCCAAATTAGGTCAAATTCCTCCTATTATGTGCTTTCATAGCATCATATACTTATTTTTAAAATTTGTTTCTAGCTATTTTTTGGTCATACCACATGGCATGTGGGATCTTAGTTCCTTGACCAGTGATAGAACCTGTGCCCCCTGTTATGGAAGTGCAGATTCTTAACCACTGGACTGCCAGGCAAGTCCCAACCATATACTTTTTTGTAGCTGCAATAATCAGCTGTAAGTTTACACATATGTGTGTGTGATTATGCAATAAACACATTTCCCCCTCTATATCTGAGTTGCAGAGGTGGGACCTATTTGTCTCTATCACCTACGTCAGTACCTTGCACAAAAAAACACACAATAAATATTTGTAGGATGTTGTTTTCAAATGAAACAATAGAGAGATTCCTGCTACTGTCAAGACCAAGGCAAAGTTGGCATCATCTACCTTATTTACTATTGTTCTGGCAATTCTGGACAATGCAATAAGAGATAAAACTTAAACAGGAAAAACAACTATTGGAAAGAGAAAATCATCATTAATTGCAGATGATGATTTACTTGAGGAATTCAAAGAATGCACTTGGCACAGTTAGATGCATTAAGGGGTTCAGCAATTTAGTCCGTTTCTTTTTAAAGGAAAAAACAATATTCTCAGATGAATAACTTCTGATATTATAAACTATATTATAAACTTATAAACTCATATTATTCCACCAACATTTATAACACACATGTGTCAGGCACAGTGATTAAACACTTTCCAACATAACCTTGCTTAAGAATCACATTTAATCCTTTCATTAATCCTAATAATGTAGGTGTGGCTCTTCTCATTTTACAAAAATAAATCTCTGCAAATTTAAACAACTAACCCAAAGGGAGGGGCAGAACTATGGTTCAAAATAAGGCCAGACAAAGTCCACGTCTATGCTACAATCTGTGATTTTAGAAAACACAAAGGGAGAAACGAAAGGTCATAAATGTAACAAATAATATAGGACACAAGAGAAAACGTTAGTGAGGAATATTTATGGTGTGCATGTGTGTGTGTGTTCAGTCATTAAATCATGTCTGACTCTTTGTGACCCCATGGACTGTAGACTTCCTGGCTCCTCTGTCCATGGGAATCTCCAGGCAAGATTACTAAAGTGGGTTGCCATTTCCTCCTCCATGGGATCTTCCCCACCAAGGGATCAAACCTGCATCTCTTATGTCTCCTGTATTACAAGTGGATTCTTTACCACTAGTACCACCTGGGAAGCACATGTTGATAGTGTAGTAAATTACGAAACCTTATCAGTGGGTATTTAAAAGGCAAGCATAACCTTCAGGATGTACATACACACATAACATAATGCTGTATACCATATACTTACATACACTCTGGAGACTGGAAAGTGAGTATGTCTGTATTCTTTATACTTTTGGAAATTGAGAAAGAATTGTTACCACTCCAGTGTGAAAACAGACTTGAAAAAGATTCTTAAACATCAGTGATTACAAAAAATTGATTTACTTTTATTTCCTGTATGATGTGAAGGCAAGTTCAGTTCAGTTCAGTCGCTCAGTCGTGTCCGACTATTTGCGACTCCACGAATCACAGTACGCCAGGCCTCCCTGTCCATCACCAACTCCAGGAGTTCACTCAGACTCACGTCCATTGAGTCAGTGATGCCATCCAGCCATCTCATCCTCTGTCGTCCCCTTCTCCTTCTGCCCCCAATCCCTCCCAGCATCAGAGTCTTTTCCAATGAGTCAACTCTTCGCATGAGGTGGCCAAAGTACTGGAGTTTCAGCTTTAACATCGTTCCTTCCAAAGAGCACCCAGGACTGATCTCCTTTAGAATGGACTGGTTGGATGTCCTTTCAGTCCAAGGGACTCTCAAGAGTCTTCTCCAACACCACAGTTCAAAAGCATCAATTCTTAAGCACTCAGCCTTCTTCACAGTCCAACTCTCACATCCATACATGACCACTGGAAAAACCATAGCCTTGACTAGATGGACCTTTGTTGGCAAAGTAATGTCTCTGCTTTTGAATATGCTATCTAGGTTGGTCATAACTTTCCTTCCAAGGAGTAAGCACCTTTTAATTTCATGGCTGCAGTCACCATCTGTAGTGATTTTGGAGCCCAGAAAAATAAAGTCTGACACTGTTTCCACTGTTTCCCCATCTATTTCCCATGAAGTGGAGGGACCGGATGCCATGATCTTCGTTTTCTGAATGTTGAGGTTTAAGCCAACTTTTTCACTCTCCACTTTCACTTTTATCAAGAGGCTTTTGAGTTCCTCTTCACTCTCTGCCATAAGGGTGGTGTCATCTGCATATCTGAGGTTACTGATATTTCTCCTGGCAATCTTGATTCCAGCTTGTGTTTCTTCCAGCCCAGAATTTCTCATGATGTACTCTGCATAGAAGTTAAATAAGCAGGGAGACAATATACAGCCTTGACGTACTCCTTTTCCTATTTGGAACCAGTCCGTTGTTCCATGTCCAGTTCTAACTGTTGCTTCCTGACTTACATACAGATTTCCCAAGAGGCAGATCAGGTGGTCTGGTATCCCCATCTCTTTCAGAATTTTCCACAGTTTATTGGGATCCACACGGTCAAAGGCTTTGGCATAGTCAATAAAGCAGAAATAGATGTTTTTCTGGAACTCTCTTGCTTTTTCCATGATCCAGCGGATGTTGGCAATTTGATTTCTGGTTCCTCTGCCTTTTCTAAAACCAGCTTGAACATCTGGAAGTTCACGGTTCACATATTGCTGAAGCCTGGCTTGGAGAATTTTGAGCATTACTTTACTAGCATGTGAGATGAGTGTTAAGACTATACAAATATACAATATCGGGATGGGAATCAGAGGTTTACCTTTTTGAAAATATATCACTTGCCTATCTTATTTTTCAACCAGAAACAGGAATGCTGAAGAAATAACTGCATGCCTGTGGAAATTTTATTTTCCTGTGGTTTCTAGTCATTGGAGAATTACCCTCCCTGTTATCCAGGATGAGGGTTAAAATCCACATTCAAAACCACACATAAGTGGGCTTGCAGAGGCTGAGCCTCTAAAACCACATTAAAATGGATTATAGAGAGGCAAGTGTCACTGCCTGTAAGTAATGTAGTAGAGACATTAAAATCAACATAACCGAGAGCTGTGCTCCCTCAGGACAAGGACTGTGCCTTCATTTTATATAATGGTATTGATCCCAGAACCGAGTGGAAAGCATGGAGTCTAGCATAGAGCAGGTGTCCTGTTTCCTGCATTGAGAGGATTTTATAACCCTCCAAGATAATCACAATGATGTGATCACTCACCTAGAGCCAAACATCCTGGAATGTGAAGTCAAGTGGGCCTTAGAAAGCATCTCTATGAACAAAGCTAGTGGAGGTGATGGAATTCCAGTTGAGCTATTCCAAATCCTGAAAGATGATGCTGTGAAAGTGCTACACTCAATATGCCAGCAAATTTGGAAAACTCAGCAGTGGCCACAGGACTGGAAAAGGTCAGTTTTCATTCCAATCCCAAAGAAAGGCAATGCCAAAGAATGCTCAAACTACTGCACAATTGCACTCATCTTACATGCTAGTAAAGTAATGCTCAAAATTCTCCAAGCCAGGCTTCAGCAATATGTGAACCGTGAACTTCCAGATGTTCAAGCTGGTTTTAGAAAAGGCAGAGGAACCAGAGATCAAATTGCCAACATCCGCTGGGTCATCAAAAAAGCAAGAGAGTTCCAGAAAAATATCTATTTCTGCTTTATTGACTATGCTAAAGCCGTTGACTGTGTGGATCACAATAAACTGTGGAAAATTCTGAAAGAGATGGGGATACCAGACCACCTGATCTGCCTCTTGAGAAATTTGTATGCAGGTCAGGAAGCAACAGTTAGAACTGGACATGGAACAATGGACTGGTTCCAAATAGGAAAAGGAGTATGTCAAGGCTGTATATTGTCACCCTGCTTATTTAACTTCTATGCAGAGTACATCATGAGAAATGCTGGGCTGGAAGAAGCACAAGCTGGAATCAAGATTGCTGGGAGAAATATCAATAACCTCAGATATGCAGATGACACCACCCTTATGGCAGAAAGTGAAGAGGAACTCAAAAGCCTCTTGATAAAAGTGAAAGTGGAGAGTGAAAAAGTTGGCTTAAACCTCAACATTCAGAAAACGAAGATCATGGCATCTGGTCCCATCACTTCATGGGAAATAGATGGGGAAACAGTGGAAACAGTGTCAGACTTTATTTTGGGGGGCTCTAAAATCACTGCAGATGGTGATTTCAGTCATGAAATTAAAAGGCACTTACTCCTTGGAAGGAAAGTTATGACCAACCTAGATAGCATATTCAAAAGCAGAGACATTACTTTGCTAACAAAAGTCCGTCTAGTCAAGGCTATGGTTTTTCCAGTGGTCATGTATGGATGTGAGAGTTGGACTGTGAAGAAGGCTGAGTGCTTAAGAATTGATGCTTTTGAACTGTGGTGTTGGAGAAGACTCTTGAGAGTCCCTTGGACTGAAAGGAGATCCAACCAGTCCATTCTAAAGGAGATCAGTCCTGGGTGCTCTTTGGAAGGAACTATGTTAAAGCTGAAACTCCAGTACTTTGGCCACCTCATGTGAAGAGTTGACTCATTGGAAAAGACTCTGATGCTAGGAGGGATTGGGGGCAGAAGGAGAAGGGGACGACAGAGGATGAGATGGCTGGATGGCATCACTGACTCGATGGACGTGAGTTTGAGTGAACTCTGGGAGATGGTGATGGACAGGGAGGCCTGGCATGCTGCGATTCATGGGGTCACGAAGAGTCGGACACGACTGAGTGACTGAACTGAACTGAAGCATTCCAAGCATTCAATAGAATTGAGGTATGTATTTAAAATGAAATTTTAAGCTTTAACTCAAGAAATTAAAAACATTAAGAAAATTTAAGCCTGGAGGAGGAGCTAAGATGGGGGAGGAATAGGACAGGGAGAACACTTTCTCCCCCACAAATTCATCAAAAGAACATTTAAACGCTGAGTAAATTCCACAGAACAACTTCTGAACGCAGGCAGAAGACATCAGGCACCCAGAAAAGCAACCCATTGTCTTCAAAAGGAGGTAGGAAAAAACATAAAAGACAAAAAGAGACAAAAGAGGGAGGGACAGAGCTCCATTCTGGGAAGGGAGTCTTAAAAAGAGAGACGTTTCCAAGCACCAGGAAACATTCTCACTGCCGAATCTGTGCTAAGCCTTGGAAGCACAAAGGGCAACATAACAGGGAGGAAAAATAAACAAACAATTAAAACCCGCAGGTTACGAGCCCTACGGTAACTCCCCCAGCGGAGAAGCAGCACAGACGCCTGCACACGCCACTAGCAAGCAGGGGCTGGGCAGGGAGGCGCAGCGCAGGCTGCATCGCTTACAGTAAGGATCTGGCCTGAATACCCCGAGCGCTATCTGAGCTAAATAATTTGGGCTAACAAACCAGACTGTGGGATATCTACCACGCGAAAAGCCAGCCCTAACCTAAGACACTGCCAGGCCCGCACACGGAACAAAGGACTGAACAGAGATAGCCAGCTACAGACAATCCCCCTCTGGTGACAGGCATCCAGAGCAGGAAAGGGGCAATCGCAGCCCCAGAGAGACGTTATCTACAAAACTGTAAGCAGGCTTCTTTGCTAACTAAAACTTCTTGGGGGTCTGGACGGTCAACATACGCCTGAGAAGGTGCGCCGGTTGTACACCTAGATAACGGAGCGGCAGGGAGGCGATAAGTCGCAGCAACCACGCTTGCCACACACCTCATCACCTGAGCTGCTCGGACCTGGGAAGGGCACAAAATGCAGGCCCAACCGAGTCTGCGCCTCTGAGGACTACCTGAGTGCCTGAACCTGAGCGGCTTAGACCTGGGAGGTGCAAGCAGCCCAGGGCTGGCCACGGATGGTTCCTCGCGGAGCAACCTAGAGCCTGAGCAGTGTGGGCAGGGAGGCTACATGCACCGTGAGCAGGGTCAGGCCCAGTGTGGCTGAGGCACTGTGAGCACACACCAGTGTTATTTGTTTGCAGCGTTCCTCCCTCCCCACAGCTTTGTGTCAGGGTGGAAATCAGACACTGAAGAGACCAGCAAACAGAAGAAGTTATAACAGAGGGAACCACCTTGGAAGCTACAGGCAATAGATTAAAACCCTGTGGTTAGTACCGACTACATAGGAAGGGGCCTATAGATGTTGAGAAATATAAGTCAGACCAAGGAACTAGCTGAAAATGAACTGACCCCACAATACTCACAACAAAACCAGAGAAAGTCCTAGAAATATTTTTACTATTTTTATGATCATTCTCTCTTTCTTTCTTTTTTTTTAAATTTTAAAAAATTTTAAGTCCTCTATTACTCCTTTAATTTTCACTTTTATAACCTACTATTACTTTGCAAAAAAAAAAGACTATTTTTTTTAAAAAAAAGCAAACTTCATATATATATTTTTTATAATTTTTGTAACCATGTTTTTTTTTTCTTTTCTTCTTTTCTTTAACATTGTATTTTTGAAATTCCAAACTCTACTCTAGATTTTTAATTTTAGCTTTTTTGTATTTGTTATCAATTTTGTACCTATATTTTTTTATATAATTTTTGTGACTTTTTTTTATCTCTCTTTCTCTTCTTTTATATAACATTGTATATCTGAAATTCCAAACTCTACTCTAGATTTTTAATTTATGTTTTTTGGTATTTGTTATCAATTTTGTACCTACATTTTCTTCATAATTTTTGCGACTTTGTTTGTTTTTGTTTGTTTTTTTTTTCTCTCTCTCTCTTTCTTTTTCTTCTTCTTTTCTTTAACATTGTATTTTTGAAATTCCAAACTCTACTCTAGATTTTTAATTTTTGCTTTTTGGTATTTGTTATCAATTATGTACATATATTTTCTTTATAATTTTTGTGACTTTTTTTTCTTTTCTTTTTCTCTCTTTCTTCTCCTTCTTCTTTTCTTTAACATTGTATTTTTGAAATTCCAAACTCTACTCTAGATTTTTAATTTTTGCTTTTATGTATTTGTTACCAATTTTGTACCTTTAAGAACCCAATCTTCAGTACCCATTTTTTACTAGGGAGCGAGATTACTGGCTTGACTGCTCTCTCCCCCTTTGGACTCTCCTTTTTCTCCACCAGGTCGCCTGTGTCTCCTCCCTAACCCCTCTCTACTCTACCCAACTCTGTGAATTTCTGTGTGTTCCAGACGGTGGAGAACACTTAGGGAACTGATTACTGGCTGGATCTGTCTCTCTCCTTTTCATGCCCCCCTTTTATCCTCCTGGCCACCTCTGTCTTCTTCCTCCTTCTTCTCTTCTCTGTATAACTCTGTGAACACCTCTGAGCAGTCCAGTTGTGGAGTGCACATAAGGAAGTGATTACTGGCTATCCCACTCTCTCCTCTATTGATTCCATCTCATCTCATTCGGGTCACCTCTAACTCCCTCCTCCCTCTTCTTTTCTCCATGTAATGCTGTGAACCTCTCTGGGTGACCCTCACAGTGGAGAAATTTTTCATCTTTAACCTAGATATTTTATCAATAGTGCTGTATAGGAGAAGTTTTGAAACTACTGTAAAAATAAGACTGATAACTGGAAGCAGGAGGCTTAAGTCCAAACCCTGACTCCAGGGAACATTAATTGACAGGAGCTCATCAAACACCTCTATACCTACACTGAAACCAAGTACCACACAAGGGCCAACAAGTTCCAGGGCAAGACGTACCAAACAAATTCTCCAGCAACACAGGAACACAGCCCTGAGCTCCAAGATACAGGCTGCCCAAAGTCACCCCAAAACCATAGACATGTCATAACTCATCACTGGATACTTCATTGCACTCCAGAGGGAAGAAATACAGCTCCACCCACCAGAACACCGACACAAGCTTCCCTAACCAAGAAACCTTGACAAGCCACCTGTACAAACCCACACACAGTGAGGAAATGCCACAATAAAGAGAACTCCACAAACTACCAGAATACAGAAAGGACACCCCAAACTCAGCAATTTAAACAAGATGAAGAGACAGAGGAATATCCAGCAGGTAAAGGAACAGGATAAATGCCCACCAAACCAAACAAAGAGGAAGAGATAGGGAATCGACCTGATAAAGAATTCCGAATAATGATAGTGAAATTGATCCAAAATCTTGAAATCAAAATGGAATCACAGATAAATAGCCTGGAGACAAGGATTGAGAAGATGCAAGAAAGGTTTAACAAGGACCTAGAAGAAATAAAAAAGAGTTGATATATAATGAATAATGCAATAAATGAGATAAAAAACACTCTGGAGGCAACAAATAGTAGAATAACAGAGGCAGAAGATAAGATTAGTGAATTAGAAGATAGAATGATAGAAATAAATGAATCAGAGAGGGAAAAAGAAAAACTAATTAAAAGAAATGAGGACAATCTCAGAGACCTCCAGGACAATATTAAACACTACAACATTCGAATCATAGGGATCCCAGAAGAAGAAGACAAAAAGGAAGACCATGAGAAAATACTTGAGGAGATAATAGTTGAAAACTTCCCTAAAATGGGGAAGGAAATAATCACTCAAGTCCAAGAAACCCAGAAAGTCCCAAACAGGATAAACCCAAGGCAAAACACCCAAGACACATATTAATCAAATTAACAAAGATCAAACACAACAAATATTAAAAGCAGCAAGGGGAAAACAACAAATAACACACAAGGGGATTCCCATAAGGATAACAGCTGATCTTTCAACAGAAACTCTTCAAGCCAGGAAGGAATGGCAAGACATACTTAAAGTGATGAAAGAAAATAACCTAGAGCCCAGATTATTGTACCCAGCAAGGATCTCATTCAAATATGAAGGATAAATCAAAAGCTTTACAGACAAGCAAAAACTGAGAGAATTTAGCACCACCAAACCAGCTCTCCAACAAATACTAAAGGATATTCTGTAGACAGAAAACACAAAAATGGTGTATAAATTCGAACCCAAAACAATAAAGTAAATGGCAACGGGATCATACTTATCAATAATTACCTTAAATGTAAATGGATTGAATGCCCAAACCAAAAGACAAAGACTGGCTGAATGGGTACAAAAACAAGACCCCTACATATGCTGTCTACAAGAGACCCACCTCAAAACAGGGGACACACACAGACTGAAAGTGAAGGGCTGGAAAAAGATTTTCCATGCAAATAGGGACCAAAAGAAAGCAGGAGTAGCAATACTCATATCAGATAAAATAGACTTTAAAACAAAGGCTGTGAAAAGAGACAAAGACGGTCACTACATAATGATCAAAGGATCAATCCAAGAAGAAGATATGACAATTATAAATATATATGCACCCAACATGGGAGCACAGCAATATGTAAGACAAATGCTAACAAGTAAGAAAGGAGAAATTAACAGTAACACAATAATAGTGGGAGACTTTAATACCCCACTCACACATATGGATAGATCAACTAAACAGGAAATTAACAAGGAAACACAAACTTTAATGATACAATAGACCAGTTAGACCTAATTGATATCTATAGGACATTTCATCCTCAAACAATGAATTTCACCTTTTTCTCAAGCGTACATGGAACCTTCTCCAGGATAGATCACATCCTGGGCCATAAATCTAGCCTTGGTAAATTCAAAAAAATTGAAATCATTCCAAGCATCTTTTCTGACCACAATGCAGTAAGATTAGATCTCAGTAACAGGAGAAAAACTATTAAAAATTCCAACATATGGAGGCTGAACAACACGCTGCTGAATAACCAACAAATCACAGAAGAAATCAAAAAAGAAACCAAAATTTGCATAGAAATGAATAAAAATGAAAACACAACAACCCAAAACCTGTGGGACACTGTAAAAGCAGTCCTAAGGGGAAAGTTCATAGCAATACAGGCATACCTCAAGAAACCAGAAAAAAGTCAAGTAAATAACCTAACTCTACACCTAAAGCAAGTAGAAAAGGAAGAAATGAAGAACCCCAGGGTTAGTAGAAGGAAAGAAATCTTAAAAATTAGGGCAGAAATAAATGCAAAAGAAACAAAAGAGACCATAGCAAAAATCAACAAAGCCAAAAGCTGGTTCTTTGAAAGGATAAATAAAATTGACAAACCATTAGCCAGACTCATCAAGAAACAAAGGGAGAAAAATCAAATCAATAAAATTAGCAATGAAAATGGAGAGATCACAACAGACAACACAGAAATACAAAGGATCATAACAGACTACTATCAGCAATTATATGCCAATAAAATGGACAACGTGGAAGAAATGGACAAATTCTTAGAAAAGTACAACTTTCCAAAACTCAACCAGGAAGAAATAGAAAATCTTAACAGACCCATCACAAGCACGGAAATTGAAACTGTACTCAGAAATCTTCCAGCAAACAAAAGCCCAGGTCCAGAGGGCTTCACAGCTGAATTCTACCAAAAATTTAGAGAAGAGCTAACACCTGTCCTACTCAAACTCTTCCAGAAAATTGCAGAGGAAGGTAAACTTCCAAACTCATTCTATAAGGCCACCATCACCCTAATACCAAAACCTGACAAAGATCCCACAAAAAAAGAAAACTACAGGCCAATATCACTGATGAACATAGATGCAAAAATCCTTAACAAAATTCTAGCAATCAGAATCCAACAACACATTAAAAAGATCATACACCTGGGATAAAGTGGGCTTTATCCCAGGGATGAAGGATTCTTCAATATCCGCAAATCAAACAATGTAATACACCACATTAACAAATTGAAAAATAAAAACCATATGATTATCTCAATAGATGCAGAGAAAGCCTTTGACAAAATTCAACATCCATTTATGATAAAAACTCTCCAGAAAGCAGGAATAGAAGAAACATACATCAACATAATAAAAGCTATATATGACAAACCCACAGCAAACATTATCCTCAATGGTGAAAAATTGAAAGCATTTCCTCTAAAGTCAGGAACAAGACAAGGGTGCCCACTTTCACCATTACTATTCAGCATAGTTTTGGAAGTTTTGGCCACAGCAATCAGAGCAGAAAAAGAAATAAAAGGAATCCAAATTGGAAAAGAAAAAGTAAAACTCTCACTGTTTACAGATGGCATGATCCTCTACATAGAAAATCCTAAAGACTCCACCAGAAAATTACTAGAACTAATCAATGATTATAATAAAGTTGCAGGATATAAAATCAACACACAGAAATCCCTTGCATTCCTATACACTAATAATGAGAAAACAGAAAGAGAAATTAAGGAAACAATTCCATTCACCATTGCAATGAAAAGAATAAAATACTTAGGAATATATCTACCTAAAGAAACTAAAGACCTATATATAGAAAACTATAAAACACTGGTGAAAGAAATCAAAGAGGACACTAATAGATGGAGAAATATACCATGTTCATGGATTGGAAGAATCAATATAGTGAAAATGAGTATACTACCCAAAGCAATTTATAGATTCAATGCAATCCCTATCAAGCTACCAATGGTATTCTTCACAGAGCTAGAACAAATAATTTCACAATTTGCATGGAAATACAAAAAACCTCGAATAGCCAGAGCTATCTTGAGAAAGAAGAATGGAACTGGAGGAATTAACCTGCCTGACTTCAGGCTCTACTACAAAGCCACAGTCATCAAGACAGTATGGTACTGGCACAAAGACAGAAATATAGATCAACGGAACAAAATAGAAAGCCCAGAGATAAATCCACACACATATGGACACCTTATCTTTGACAAAGGAGGCAAGAATATACAATGGATTAAAGACAATCTCTTTAACAAGTGGTGCTGGGAAAACTGGTCAACCACTTGTAAAAGAATGAAACTAGACCACTTTATAACACCACACAAAAATAAACTCAAAATGGATTAAACATCTAAACTTAAGACCAGAAACTATAAAACTTCTAGAGGAGAACATAGGAAAAACACTCTCCGACAGACATCACAGCAGGATCCTCTATGACCCACCTCCCAGAATATTGGAAATGAAAGCAAAAATAAACAAATGGGACCTAATTAAACTTAAAAGCTTCTGCCCAACAAAGGAAATTATAAGCAAGGTGAAAAGACAGACTTCAGAATGGCAGAAAATAATAGCAAATGAAGCAACTGACAAACAACTCATCTCAAAAATATACAAGCAACTCCTACAGCTCAATTCCAGAAAAATAAATGACCCAATCAAAAAATGGGCCAAAGAACTAAATAGACATTTCTCCATAGAAGACATACAGATGGCTAACAAACACATGAAAAGATGCTCCACATCACTCATTATCAGAGAAATGCAAATCAAAACCACTATGAGGTACCATTTCACGCCAGTCAGAATGGTTGCGATCCAAAAGTCTACAAGCAATAAATGCTGGAGAGGGTGTGGAGAAAAGGGAACCCTCTTACACTGTTGGTGGTAATGCAAATTAGTACAGCCACTATGCAGAACAGTGTGGAGATTCCTTAAAAAGCTGGAAATAGAACTGCCTTATGATCCAGCAATCCCACTGCTGGGCATACACACTGAGGAAACCAGAAGGGAAAGAGACACGTGTACCCCAATGTTCATCACAACACTGTTTATAATATTAAGCCAGGACATGGAAGCAACCTAGATGTCCATCAGCAGATGAATGGATAAGAAAGCTGTGGTACATATACACAATGGAGTATTACTCAGCCATTAAAAAGAATACATTTGAATCAGTTCTAATGAGGTGGATCAAACTGGAGCCTATTATACAGAGTGAAGTAATCCAGAAAGAAAAACATCAATACAGTATACTAACGCATATATATGGAATTTAGAAAGATGGTAACAATAACCCTGTATACGAGACAGCAAAAGAGACACTGATGTATAGAACAGTCTTTTGGACTCTGTGGGAGAGGGAGAGGGTGGGATGATTTGGGAGAATGGCATTGAAATATGTATAATATCATATATGAAACGAGTCACCAGTCCAGGTTCGATGCACGATACTGGATGCTTGGGGCTGGTGCACTGGGACAACCCAGAGGGATGGTATGGGGAGGGAGGAGGGTTCAGGATGGGGAACACATGTATACCTGTGGCAGATTCATTTCGGTATATGGCAAAACCAATACAATACTGTAAACTTAAAAAATAAAATTAAATTTTTAAAAAAAGAAAGAAAATTCAAGCCTGAACCCAAGAAATTAAACCATTGCTTTTTGCAAAGTGGAGAATATTACTATAAGCACTTACAGTTCAACCCCTCAATAGAGAAGTCGTCCAGTCTCTATTTTGGACTGTGTGATACACTCTGACTCTCAGCTTCCCTAGCCATACCATTTGGGTTCATGGGCATGCAAGGTTCATCTAATGATATTATCCTGAATTACACAACACAGGATAGCCTCACAAGGCTAAATTCTGTTTAACTGAGAGTTGAAAGATTAGCAAGCTAAGCCCTGTTAAAATTTTCAAAATGTGTTCCAGTTACACAAGAGGATGTCAGAAAAAAATGGACACCTTCCCACCCACCATGTGAGTACTGAAATGCACTTCTAACATGTGAAAGGCCTTTCTCTCCTCACAGCTGGCCAAAAGGCCCACAGTGCCAATAAGGATAAGTTGAACTGGTCAAGTTTCACAAAACTTGTATGCCTTAAACAGATCCAGAGATCATTTTACTACTTCTAACCATATATCCAAGAGAAATGAAGATGTACGTCCACACAATAATGTGTACGTGAATGTTCAGAGCAGTTTTAGGCATAGTATCCAAGACATGTGAATAAACCAAAGTCTAACTGATGAATGGATAAATATGGACATATCCATACAATGGAATAGTATTCAAACCTAAAAAGAAACGAAGTGCTGACTTATGTTACAACATGGATGAACTTTGAGAGCACACTAAATGAAAGAAGGTGGTCACAAAGATTGCTTATTGTGTGATTCCATTTATATGCAATGTCCAGAAGAAATAAAAAGTAGATTAGCAGTTGTGAGAGGCTGCTGGTAGCAGGAAAATGGGGGTTTGAGAGGAAATGGGGGTTGATTTCTTAAGGGTACAGGGTTCTTTTTGGGTCAGAGTGTTCTAAAATTGTTTTGATGGGGTCTTCCCTGGTGGTCCAGTGGTTAAGAATCCACCTTGCACACAAGTTTGCCCCAAGTTTGACCCCTGATTGGGCAACTAATCCTGTGTGCTGCAATCAGAAGAGTCTGTGTGCTGCATGAAAGATCACACATGGCACAACTAAGACTCAATGCAGCCAAATACATCAGTGTTAAAAGAAGATTGTGACAATGGGTACACAACTTTGTGAATATACCAAAAAACACCATGTTGTATGCTTCAGATATATAAATTGTATGGTATGTGAATTATATCTTAATAAAGTTGTTACCAAAAAAAAACAGAAAATCATGCCAGGGGGTCCAGGCCTCCTGGAGGTGGAACCCAGGGCCGTCTTGGTGGGGACCAGAAACACAGCAGATCCAAACACTTTGGCATCAGGCTCTAAAAATGAGGTATCTCTCAAATGAATCAGAATTCATCTGGTGAATTTCCCTTGGGTAACTCTATGTGGTCTGTTAAGTTACAAGGGCCCAACATGCCATGCTTTCCAATCTGGAGGGCCTTCTCGGTCAGGAGAAAACTGAAGTCAAGGATGACAGAGTACTAGATGCAAGACTAATTCTATCAATGGCAGTATTCAAAAGCCTGAGATTAATACAGTAGATTTGGAGGTATGCAAGCAATAGCCGGGGGCTTCCTAGGTGATGCTAGTGGCAAAGAAAGTGTAGTCACTCAGTAGTGTCTGACTCTTTGAGACCCCATGAATAGCAGCCCCACCTGGCTCATCTGTCCATGGAATTCTTTAGGCAAGAATACTGAAGTGGATTGCCATTTCCCTGCCTGCCAATGCAGGAGACATAAGAGACTCAGGTTCGATCCCTGCATCTGAAAGATTCCCTGGAGAAGAACTCCAGTATTCTTGTCTGGGGAATCCCATAGACAGAGGAACCTGGAAGGCTATAGTCCATGTGGTCACAAAGAGTCAGACACAATTGACTGAGCAAGCATGCAGGCATGCATGACCATCTCTGGAGGGCTTCCCCCAACTCATCAGGAAAGTACCAGTTTCCAGATTATGAAGGGCATATCAGTCTTAAGGCTTCCAAGATATAACAGAAGACATGTCCAGGACTCTGAACCCAGAGGTTTGGGCCAAAGCAGACATGAAAGTGAGGAGGAAAGACTTCTATTCCTGGGAGGGAAGAGACACAGCAGACATTTAGTGTTGGGTGAAGCAGGTTAAACTCCTGCTATTTGAGGTGAGCTTCTAGGAAGCAGAGAGAAGCAAGCAAGAGAGAAATATTTTGGAGGCAGATGAGAGTTCTTTTCCTAATTGCACACGGGTACCACTATATGAAAGACAGTAGCTTAACTGAGGCCTAGGGGTAAAGGACACACCATTTTACCTGGGTTTACTGATGGGTTGGTGTCCAGGATAGGTGGATTTACAGGTTGAACTACTCAGGAAAGAGAAAGACAGATACCTCAAGTCACAGTGACTGGATGGCAAGAATGGAGAATGCACTCCACCTGCCTAGGGAAGAGGCCAGAACACAATGACTGGTACACAAGCTCTTAAGACCTGATGGGGAGTGCCTAGTAAAGGGTGCAGGGCTGCCAGCAGGAGTGGAGCAGGCTATTGAGCCAACTGCCTCTTAAGGCAGCAGCTTCCTTAGATTTCTCACCACTGGCTGGCACTGAAGTCAGAGCATTTCTTTCTTTCTTTCTTTTTTCTTTGACCATGTCACATGGCACATAGGATCACAGTTCCCTGACCTGGGATCAAACCCATGCCCCTTGCAGTGGAAGTGCATGGTCTTAACAACTGGACCACTAGGGAAGTCTGGTTAGAGCATTTAGAGCTGGTTAGAGCCCCCAATTTCAGCCACGAAAGCTGGCTGGAAGGCACAGTCAGGAGTCAGGGAGAGGATGTCAGGGGCCTGGATTCCTGAGAGAGGAGTCCCCTTCATGTCACTAGAGGGTCTTGATTTCCCACTGATTATTTCTGTCCTTTTACTTCCAGCAGAGAGAGAATGACTATCTGGACTTCTCTCTGTTCATTCACTCTCTTTTGGATCCTGGAATGCCTGAAGCACCTTGCGGCTAATTTCCACCCCAAGGGGGCCACCTGACAATATGATCACTTCCTAGTCCTATCAGGGTCCCTGGCTGTGTGTACACACATGTACACACACATAAACCACAGTGATCAGTTTGCTCCATACTGGTTTCTGGTTCAATGTGCAGGTATGAACCTAAATTATTTTCTGAGGATAACTTCTGACCAAGAGAGCATCAGATAAGGCAGTCCCAGGCTGCTTCATTCTGTAATTCTGACTTATGCACAATACTACCTCAACTAATCATTTCTTGCATTTTCCTATTTATTCTCTATCAATCAGTGACCTCTGTAACCATCTCAGGCTAATGCTTAGGAACATGGGAACACAGGATCTAGTCCCACTGTCCTTTATCTTTCTAAAATAATGATGATGAACACTGAAAGAAAGGAAAGGCACAGTTTTCAATTATTCAAATGACTTCTCCTTTGGACTTCTGCTGGTTTGTAGATAAGGCTTTACTGATTTACTATTGCTATTTCTCAAACCATCAGCAATGCCAGACACACCTGTCCTTTAAGTAAAAGATCAAATACCTCCCAAACAGGTGGGAGTGCAAGGGGTGAAGCCAGCATATTCCCAGTCGTAGGTCATTTCACTGTCCTGCTCCTGCAAAGAAGAGGCCAGCTCTTGGGTGGCAGGGCTCTCATCACAGGGCAGCAGGAGGCAGGGCTGCTCTGTGGGCAGCCAGGAGCCTTCACACCCTTCCTCTGGCAGCTCGGTCTCAGTCTGCGTGAAGGCCAGGAGCACGCGGCACTTCACCTCTCACACCTGAACACCTGGCCCACCTGTGGCACTGCAGGCGGACCACGGCTCTGGAATGATCCTGCAGGCAACCGGGGAGCCCCGGGGGTCAGAGCAGAGGAGGACACGGGCCATCAGTCCAAAGAGAGCACAAAGGGGGCGTGACGAGCATTCTATGAAGGGAAAAAGTAACTTCATTCAGAGGGGATTCAGTATGTTTTGGAGGCTGTCCTTTTGTTGGTGCCTGAAAATGTGTCGTGGACAAACGTTCCAACCTCATCAGCAACAGAAAGAAGCTTTTACCAGAGATACACTGAACTTTTGCACCTATGTTATTTAACTCAAATTCTGTGCTCTGACCTTTGCATATCATCATTAAAAGGTTTTCTGTAAGATTTGGACATAATAAATTGTGTAGAGATAATTTCTACTCTGAGTTCTTTTATAACATGGAAATGTTCACCAGTATTTATTCAAGAAATTTTGGAGCTTACCCTGTCTTAACAGGCAGAATTTTATTAAAATGTCTTGATATTTAGGGGCAAAACTGTAGGATAACAAATGCTTTCTGCAGAGCGGTGGTGGTGGTTTAGTCACTAAGTTGTGTCCAACTCTTGTGACCCCATGGACTATAGACCACCAGGTTCCTCTGTCCATGGGATTCTCCATGCAAGAATTCTGGAGTGGGTTGCCATTTCCTTCTCCTTCTGCAGAGTAGATGAAGCTTTGTTATTCTTTTTTATTTAGTATATGGGCTTCCCTGGTGGCTCAGTAGTAAAGAATCTGCCTGCCATTTCAGGAGACACAGGTTTGATTCCTGGTCCAGGAAGAACCCCTGGAGAAGGAAATGGCAACCCACTCCAGTATTCTTGCCTAGAGAATTCCATGAACAGAGGAGCCTGGTGGGCTACAGTTTATGGGGTCCCAAAGAGTTGGACATGACTGAGCAACTAAACAACATGCAACATTTTAATATATAACAACACACAAAACTTCTGAATTTTCTTGAAACTATCACAGCTGTTACCCATTGTGACTGAATAAAGCATGTATTTCTTATCCTGAATCTTTCTCCACTAAATTACAGGGTGTCCTCCTTTGGCCTACAGGTTAAATCCCGTCCACCTATTTCTGCACAGCCTACCTGCTAAGAATGATTTTCATAGTTCTAAATGGATGGTGAGAAAAAAGCAGGATATTTTGTGTCATGTAAAAATGACATAAAATTCAATGTGTGTCCATAACTAAATATTTATTGGAATACAGTCATGGTCACTTGTTCAGCCGTGTTTATGGCTGGCCAGGTCTGAGGATTTGCAAAATAGACTGTTTGGCTGGCAAAACCTAAGATATTTATTATTTGGCTCTTTATAGAAAATGTTTACTGATTCCTGCACTGAATTTCAGACACAGACTCCATTGGGACATATATATTTTTTTTTTAGTTTTATTTTATTTTTAAACTTTATGATATTGTATTGGTTTTGCCAAATATCGAAATGAATCTGCCACAGGTATACCTGTGTTCCCCATCCTGAACCCTCCTCCCTCCTCCCTCCCCATACCATCCCTCTGGGTCGTCCCAGTGCACCAGCCCCAAGCATCCAGTATCGTGCATCGAACCTGGACTGGTGACTCATTTCATACATGATATTATACATGTTTCAATGCCATTCTCCCAAATCTTTCCACCCTCTCCCTCTCCCACAGAGTCCATAAGACTGTTCTATACATCAGTGTCTCTTTTGCTGTCTCGTACACAGGGTTATTGTTACCATCTTTCTAAATTCCAGATATATGCGTTAGTATACTGTATTGATGTTTTTCTTTCTGGCTTACTTCACTCTGTATAATAGGCTCCAGTTTGATCCACCTCATTAGAACTGATTCAAACGTATTCTTTTTAATGGCTGAGTAATACTCCATTGTGTATATGTACCACAGCTTTCTTATCCATTCATCTGCTGATGGACATCTAGGTTGCTTCCATGTCCTGGCTATTATAAACAGTGCTGCGATGAACATTGGGGTACATGTGTCTCTTTCCCTTCTGGTTTCCTCAGTGTGTATGCCCAGCAGTGGGATTGCTGGATCATAAGGCAGTTCTATTTCCAGCTTTTTAAGGAATCTCCACACTGTTCTCCATAATGGCTGTACTAGTTTGCATTCCCACCAACAGTGTAAGAGAGTTCCCTTTTCTCCACACCCTCTCCAGCATTTATTGCTTGTAGACTTTTGGATCGCAGCCATTCTGACTGGCGTGAAATGGTACCTCATAGTGGTTTTGATTTGCATTTCTCTGATAATGAGTGATGTGGAGCATCTTTTCATGTGTTTTTTAGCCATCTGTATGTCTTCTTTGGAGAAATGTCATATATTTTTAAGACAATCTGAAGCAACACTTGCATCATGAGATATTAATAAGTGATAGGCTGGAAAGAGAGCAGTGATTGAGTGTGGAAAACACTGTTTTCAATAATGTTCAATAGGTTTATTTACTGCAAAATTTTTCCCAAAACTATGATATATGAACACATACCATACATACTCAAGGGGGAGTGGATACGACGTGTATGGTTTCCTAAATTTGAGTGACTATAGACCTCTATTCATGGGAAAATGTTGTACTAAATAACTTCAGAAAAAATGCTGCTGAGCTGTTTGCTTCAAATACAGTTCCAAGGCTTAATGTTTAAAATCTCAGAATGAGCTGGTTGTAAACATCTCTCAGAATCACCTAAGCATCTCTCCCTACATGAGGCTTCACCACAGTTGTACACAAGAGCACAGCAGAATCAAAACACTATTGCTGTCCATGAGCAATAAAGAAATATCAATAACACCTCCCTGTTTTCATTTTGTTTTGTTGGAAACTGTTAGTGGCAAACTATTCTCTAATCTTCATTTTCCATGACTCAGCTCCTTAGGATGTAGTAGTACTGGAGCAATATTTGCATCTTTACTCTTTTCTGTCCTTGCTGCTTTCCCATGGGAAAACTGGAAAGGAGACTGATTAAATTTAAGAAGACACATCCATACAATGTATTCAATAATAGGATGAGGTCACTGAAAAGAAGAAGGTGAATCTATATGAATTGGCAAGGAATATTCTCCTTTTGGAGGCTGTTAAATGAAATAAGTATGTGGTCTTATGAAATAAGTATCATACGCAATGATCTTTTGTCTAACTACACAAAAGAGCACAGACATGCCTATATAGTGTATATATTACATATTGTTACTCAGTCTCTAAGTCATGTCCCACTCTTTGTAACCCTGTGAACTGCAGTACACCAGGCTTCCCTGTCCTTCACTAACTCCCTGAATTTGCTCAAACTCATTTCCATGGAGTCAGTGATGTCATCCAACCATCTCATCCTCTGTCACTCCCTTCTCCTCTTTTCCTCAATCTTTCCCAGCATCAGGATCTTTTCCAATGAGTTGGTTCTTCGCATCAGGTGACCAAAGTATTGGAGCTTCAGCATCAGTTCTTCCAATGAATATTCAGGGTTGATTTCCTTTAGGATTAACAGGTTTGATCTCCTTGCAGTCCAAGGGACTCTCACGAGTCCTCTCCAGCACCACAGTTCAGAAGCATCAGTTCTTCAATGCTCAGCCTTCTTTATGGTCCAACTTTCACATCCGTACATGACTACTTGAAAAACCATAGTTTTGACTATATAGACCTTTGTTGGCAAAGTGATCTCTGCTTTTTTAACACAATGTCTGTCATAGCTTTTCTTTCAAGGAGCAAGTGTCTTTTGATTTCATGGCTGCAGTTACTGTCCACAGTGATTTTGGAGCTCAATAAAATAAAATCTGTCACTTTTTCCCCATCTATTTGCCATGAAGTAATGGGACTGACTGCCATGATCTTAGTTTTTTGAATGTTGAATTTTAAGCCAGCTTTTTTACTCTCCTCTCTTACTTTCAACAAGAAGCTCTATAATTCTTCTTTGCTTTCTGCCATCAGAGTGGTACCATCTGCATATCTGAGGTTTTATCATTTCTCCCTGCACTCTTGATTCCAGTTCATGACTCATCCAGCCCTGAATTTCTCATGATGAACTCTGAATATAAGTTAAATAAGCAAGGTGACAGTATACAGCCTTGATGTTCTCCTTTCCCAATTTTGAACCAGTCTGTTGTTTCACGTCTGGTTCTAACAGTATATATTTATAGCTTCTATGTTATCTATGCTGATTTATATATAATTTCTCTTTTCAGGAAGTGATTGCAAGAGCCAGGAAATGGAGTTTATAGAAGGAGGCTTTTACTATATTTTGTTGCTGCTTTTTTTAAATTAAATTTTATTGGAGGATAGTTGCTTTACAATGTTGGTTAGTTTCTACTGTACAGCACAGTGAACCAGCTATACGTAGACATGTATCCCCTCTTTTTTTTTTTTTTTTTTTTGTGGATTTCCTTCCC
Organism: Bos grunniens; assembly: GCF_055505025.1. Lineage (NCBI taxonomy): Eukaryota > Metazoa > Chordata > Mammalia > Artiodactyla > Bovidae > Bos > Bos grunniens. The sequence goes on along the minus strand of NC_141191.1, from coordinate 1,354,937 downwards.
AGTTAGGTCACCACAGAGCACTGAGTAGAGTTCTCTGTGCTATACAGTAGGCTCTCATGAGTTATCTATTTTATATATAGTATCAATAGTGTATATACATCAATCCCAATCTCCCAATTCATCCCCCCCGTTGTTTCTGCTTTGGAGTCCATACGTTTGTTCTCTACATCTATGTCTCTATTTCTCTTTTGCAAATAGGATCATCTATACCATTTTATAGATTCCATATGTATGTGTTAATACGTGACATTTGTCTTTGTTCATTTTCATTTTGCACCTTTTAAAGGCTTTCACTTTCTAACCATATGCATAGTATACTTCTATGGTCATTAATTTTTTTCTCTTTTCTCCTTCATAATAAAAACTAAAATTTGGGATTATGTTTCAGTGAGAAGGCCCATCTTAATTCCCAACAGGGCAAATGATGGTTACACTTGATGTTTTCCAGGTGTCCTGGATGTTTCAAGTTGGTTATCATTTTTTTTTTCTTAGCTTGTAGAATCTTAGTTCCACAACCAGAGATCAAACCCCAGCCTTCAACTGTGAAAGTCTGGAATTCTACCCACTGGACCACCAAGGAATTCTGTCAAGTTGGTTTTCAAAGATCCTTTTAAGTGTCCTCTTAAAAAACAAATATCAGAGCTGTCCAAATTATCCATGAGTGATTTGGGGGAAGCGAGATGGGGAGTCACGGCAACTCAAAAATGTATGCATCATCCTGCATGATTTTCTTCTACACATCATGTTTCATTTAAACAAAGGACATTATCATGTTCATGCAGTTTGAATCTTGTTTTGTCTTTGTTCCCCCCTCTACACACACACACACACACACACACACACACAGTAATTTTTTCTTTAAAGAAAAGAAAGACACACAGCTGCACACAAATATTTGAAGAGTAATGTCTGGGAAAAACAATCAGAGAAACAGAGCATATTCCCTGTGTCTTTGCACAATGCATGCATGCTCAATTGCTCAGTTGTGTCCAACTCCACAACAGAAAAGATTTTTTTTTTTTTTAAGAGCAATTCAAGGGACTTCTCTGATGGTCCATTGATTAAAAGACTACATCTTCCAATGAAAGGGTGCAGGATCAATCCCTGGTCAGGGAACCCCACATGCCTTAAGGCCAAAAACCCAAAACATAAAAAAAAAAAACAGTTCACCTATAAGAGAGCCTAGGTACGAGATGATAAAACCACAGAATAAAATGGAAAACTACAGAGCTGAGGAAACAAATGGTGAAACAAAACATCATTAGAAACTAACAATTCAGAACCAAGAGAAGAGAATAGAAGAAACATGGCTGAAGGTCAAATTAATAACATAGAAGCAAGACTTGGAAGTGAATGCAGTGTTGAGAGAAAGAAAAGTTTTAAAGCAATTAGAGGGGTGAATGGAGGGCTGGGCTGCAAAGGAAGCTTCTGGGTGGGGGAGATGTTCTGTATCAAGAATGGGGCTGGGGTTCTGTGTTTTGTGTCCACCTGTTAAAACCCATCACTTTAGACAGACACACATTTTGTATGTAAATTGTATCTCTCTAAAATTGATTTTTAATGCAGTTTTTAGAGATAAAATGAGAGAATCCAATGTTGAAGATAGTTGGATTCTTCAAGTAGAGGTTTCAACACATGAAACAGAAAACAAAAGTTCATAAGTGAAAAATGTGCCTAAAATACAGCCTGGAAAGGTTACACTGTCTTCCAGGAAAAGGTGATTAAACATGATTAACGTAAAAACCTAGAGCTTTCAGCAGAATGCCCTCCCTAAAGATACCCACACCCTAATCCCTAGAATATATGAATATGCTGTTACATGGCAAAAGGGATTCTGCAGATGTGGTTAAGATTATGGACCTCAAGATAGGGCAATTATTTCAGTGGGCCTAATCACAAAGTCCTTAAAAACAGAAAGAATTCTCTGGCTGGAGTTAGAGAGATGCAGCATAACAGGAGGCAAGAGAGAATGACAGCATGAGAGGTACTCAGCCCACTGTGGCTGGCTCCAGGTTGGAAGGGGCCAGGAGACAAGGAATGCAGGAGGCCTCCAGAAATGGGAACAGCTCCCAGCCAACAGCCAGCAAGGAAATGGAGATTTCAGCTCTGGAACTGCATGGATCTGCACTCTGCCAACTGCCTGAATGAGCCTGGAAGTGGATTCTACCCTGGGCCTCCAGAGAAGAGATCAGGCTGACAGATGCCATGGTTTTACCCTAGTGGGACCTAAAGAAATCAGCTAAATATATTGGGTTTCTGACCCCCCGAACTATGAGATAATACATTTGTGCTGTCTTAAAGTACTGCTGCTGCTGCTGCTGCTGAGTCACTTCAGTCGTGTCTGACTCTGTGCGACCCCATAGACAGTAGCCCACCAGGCTCCCCCGTCCCTGGGATTCTCCAGGCAAGAACACTGGAGTGGGTTGCCATTTCCCTCTCCAATGCATGAAAGTGAGAAGTGAAAGTGAAGTTGCTCAGTCGTGTCTGACTCTTGGTGACCCCATGGACTGCAGCCCACCAGGCTCCTCCATCCATGGGATTTTCCAGGCAAGAGTACTGGAGTGGGGTGCCATTGCCTTCTCTGCTTAAAGCACTAAGTTTATGTAAATGAATATACTTAAAAACTAAGACTTTGAGGATGAAAAAAAGAATTGCATAGGCGTCTAGGTACAAAAATCAAGTCCCTTATAATAAAAAGTCAGGTGGACTTCAGACTCAGCAACATTCAAAACCAGAAAAAGACGAACAAAAGTTTTGAAAGAGAGAGTTGGGGTCCCAAGAATATTATGTCCAATCAAACTGTTATTCAAATACAAAGGCAATAATTTCCTGTAATATAGCAACAGTAATAGTACCAACCTAATGGGGTTAGGTTGGGATTAAATGAGATGTCAGAGTGAAAAGCTCAATAATTACAACAAAAATGAAAACAACTGACATTCATTACATTGTTATTTGTGTGAGACATTGTTCCATGTACTTCACATATATTTTATCATTTACTCATAGCAACAGCCCCATCAGGAAGTATTATTATTATTCCCATTGTACAGATGAGGAAACTGAGGATAATTTATCAAAGATGACATAGTAGCTACTGGCATTATTTTACCCTGCCTCAACAGTATCATAGGTGAGAGATGCAATTTAAGATCATCCAAGATGACAATGAAAGGATCCCAGGAAAATCTGACAATATTATTTTGGGGCATTTATTTTCCTGATTTCAAAAGTGAATAAACAAACACCAATATCCACTTGTTAACATAATTTTTTGCTATTAAAGAAGAAGAATGTAACATATATCTGTGAAGGGAAAGCATATTTTGGGAAAAAATATTATCAGATACAGAAGGAAATGCTACAGCATCTCCTTAAAATGTAATGACAATAAAATTCAAGGAAACATTCTATAAAACAAAAGATAAATGAAGAGATTAAGAAAGTCAAAACACAAACTTCCCTGGCGGTCCAGTAACCACTGGACTAGGGGACTAGGATTCGATTTCTGGCTTGGGAAGATCCCACATGCTATAGAGCAACTAAGCCCGTGTGCCACAACTGCTGAAGCCTGCACCCTAGAGCCCATGCTCTGCAACTAGCGAAGCCCCCACAATGAGAAGCCTGCACACTGCAACTAGAGAAAGAAAGCATGCAGCAACAAAGACCAAGGCAGGAAAAAAATAAAACACTCAAAACATGGCTGGAAATACTCCCTGGCTTGGTTGAGAAAAGGCTGAAAAAATACAAAAATAATGCAAAGTTTGCTCTATGACAGAAGAAAATCCAAATGAATAGTAGGAAATACATTCATGGTAAGGATAGCAAATGGTTGTTTGAAGGGCAGATGTGCACCCAAAACATAGAGGAGAAAACACAAAAAGGTGAGGGAAGTATCACATGTTAAAAACAGAGAAGAGATTCAATATGGAGAGTTGATGAACCTTCAGAATAAATAAGAAATACAATAGAAAGAGGCACAAATACAACAGAAGAAAACTTTCATGCACCCAAGAAAGATTTGAATCCATGTCCCCAAAATTCTCACTGTTTACCAAAATTTGAAAAGAAAAGAATACCTGGATTTATTCTTTAAAAATCCTAATTTTAAGTATATGGAGAAAAATCTTATGTCTAAGTAAAAAAAAAATTTCATAACACAAGTATAAAGGACAGTTTAGGCACAAAGAAGACAGTTATTGAACAAGAGTTCATACTTCTGCTCATTTCAGAGTATAAGAAAGGAACTCTTAAATGCAGAAGGTCTGAAAGACTTATGCCATCTATATAATCTCTCAGAAAAAAAAAATGTACAAAGATACACTCCCATTTAATGAGAATTTAATTTTTAAAATTACCATGGGAGAAAAACAGAAATAAGATTCAGCACTTCCTGAACACTATATTATCTTTTGTTTAAATTTTAAAGAGGAAATTTGATGGTAGGAATTAAATGCCTTCAATGTGTCCATCTTCTGGCCCCCAAATTCCACTCCAGCAAATGTGTCCTAAGGAGACATAGAGATGTAGAGAGGTGCAATTTGAGATTTGCTACAGTTTTATTTATCATAGTGAATAATTAGATACAAACTGCAGAAGGCCAAAAACATCTTTCTAAAATATAACTGTTGTGATTACATCACTTGTTAAAAATTCCTAAATGATTCTCACTGCCTACAGATGAAGTCCAAATCCTTTATGAGCCATGGAAGGCCTCCAAGACTTGCCCACTTTCCCTGCTGTCATTACCACCTCCTTAGCCTCCAGCCTCCTCTCCACATTCAGTACCCTCAGTGTCCAGGTGTGGTGGCCCCCATGGACCAGTTGGCCTACATACAACCCCAGTGCCTGATGTGCTGTTCTAACACCCATGTACAACTTAGGGCATCATTTCATGTACCAGCTCTCCCTGGAAGCCATCCCTGAGCTTTAAGCCTCACAACACAGCAATCTAATCGCTAACTTCTCTGTCTGCCTTATGAGACCAACCCAAGGATGGGAGAGCCTTGAATTCAGGTCTCCTAACAATGGCACCCCACTCCAGTACTCTTGCCTGGAAAATCCCATGGACGGTGGAGCCTGGTAGGCTGCAGTCCATGGAGTTGCTAGGAGTCAGACATGTCTGAGCGACTTCACTTTCACTTTTCACTTTCATGCATTGGAGAAGGAAATAGCAACCCTCTCCAGTATTCTTGCCTGGAGAATCCCAGAGACGGGGGAGCCTGGTGGGCTGCCATCTATGGGGTCACACAGAGTCGGACACTACTGAAGCGATTTAGCAGCAGCAGCAACATAAAATTGGAGCTCTTCCTTGAATCACAGGCTAGAGCATCACCATCCACCACTTAGTAGATCTGAAATGTTGGAGATAATTCTGTAATCTAAACATTTGTTTCTTCATCCCTACAATGAAACTAATAATAATGCCTCCTCATGGGGTCATTGTGAGAATTGGATCAGAATTAATCCACATACAACACTGAGGACACAGTCTGGCACAAAGTCCTTAGTATTAGTTGTTGCTACTGTTGTAAGAAAAATAGAATGTCTAAAATATAACCTGATTCAATTTGAGCAAATACAAGTGGAGAGGCTAAAATGGCAGTGGAAAATATACAAAATTGTTCTGAATCTGTCTCATTTCCTTGGTTCTCATACATGCTAAAAGAGAGGGAGGGCAGCATGACTAAGGAAGCTCTGTGAGTCCCATAGAAACTAGGAAGGCTCCAGGGAAGAACTTTTAAAGCAATGATGAACCATATCAACTGTCAACACATTCCACAGCTGAAAGCTAACATGGTAAAAACTGCAGTTCCCCTGGCTTTGCTTTATAACCTGTAATTTTTATTTTCCTAATTAAAAAGAAAGGCCTTTTTAACATCCATTCTCTATGTAAAGTCAGAGCTCGAGCCACAGTAAACCACAGAGGCAGAAATATTTATCTTCTCCAGGCGGCTTTGGCAGGCATTCTTCAGGGATCCGAAATACAGCTATGTTCATCTTCTCGCTCACTGTCAACAGGCAAGCATCCCCAAACCACAAAGATGGAGAATAAAAGGATGAACTGGAAGCTGAGATATGTTGTGGTTTTGTTTGGAAATCAAGGGACTGACTATTGTCAGAGTGGTGGGAGGAAACTATAAACTTCACACTAGACAGTGGGAACAGGGCAGAAACTGCCAGGCAGCATGACTTACAAATGAAAACTGCAGAGACCACAGAGAGAGGGAGAGGGATGGTGGGGAGAGGCAGCTGTTCAGGCTAGGAACAGGTGCTGGGGAGGAAGAAGGTGTCCTACAGGAGTAGAGAGCAGATTAGCTTTGCTCAGTGAATGTGAACAGGAAGAGCCACTACCAAAGTCAGGTGGGGCTGACAGCACATGCAGGCTTGAGGATGAACATGGGGCCGGACCCTGCTGCAGCTTATATGATATGGCCCTTTTCCAGTTAGGTAAAACTTAAGAAAGAACCTGGCTTCCCTGGTGGCTCAGTCAGTAAAGAACCTGCCTGCCAATGCAGGAGACATGAGTTCAATCCCTGGGTTGGGAAGATCCCCTGGAGAAGGGAATGGCTACCCACTCAGTATTCTGGCCTGGGAAATCCCATTGACAGAGGAGCCTGGCAGGCAATGGTCCACAGGGCCACCAATAGTCAGATGTGACTGAGCAACTAAAACCACCACCACCAAGAGGGACCCTAGAGATTATCTGATCCAATAGTTCCCAAATTCTGATGCACCACCCTCCTCGCCAGTCACCCAGGGTGTTTGCTAAAACATGCTGCTGACAAATCCACAGAGCTGGAAGTACAACAGAGATGACCACAGGCTGCAGGGAAAGGGACAGGGGATGGGGAGTCAGTGATTCCCAGGTACAGAATCTGTGGTGGGTATGATGAAAACCCCTGGAGATGGATGGTGGTGAGAGTTGCACAATAGTGCCAATGTACTTAATACCAGTGAACTGAACACTTAAAGAGGGTTAAGATGCTCCATTTTATGTTATGCCTATTTTACCACAATTTTAAAAACTGGAAGAGCCAAAAGAAAAAATATATATATACTCCCAGAATACCTGACTTGGTGAGGTCCAGAAATCTGCATTTTAAATAGCATCACAGGTGCTTCTAAAAGAAGCAATCTGAGGACCACACTTAAAAGAGTGGTATTGTGGGGACTTCGATAGACTCTGAGCTTGCAATCACAGGGCACAGGTTCCATCCCTGGTCAGAGAACTAAGATCCCACATGCCATGTGGCATGGCCAAAAAAAATTTTTTACAGTGGTAATCTGATGATCAAAAACAGATGTTTCTCTTTTAAAGATACACACTTAAGTATTTATGAATGAAAGGACATGCTGTCTGGGTGTGCTTCAAAAATGCCCCACTGTGGGTGGAGGCAGTGGTGTGGATGAAACAAGATGGCCCTGAGTTGATAACTGTTGCAGATGAGAGACAGATACATGAGTGAGGTTGTCATATTGTTCTCTTGTCTTTCAACAGGCTTGATATTTTCTATAACAACCAAAAAAAAAAAAAAAAAAGCTTTTTCAAAATCCAGGTGGGTGCCACTCCCAGCAGAAAGGAGAACATGGTTAAAGTGAAGGAGGTGCATGGCAGCTCATTACAGGCAAGGAACAGCCAACAGCAGCAAGTGCTGGAGCACCCCATTCCAGTCTAAGTTGGGGGCAGGAGGGGGTCTGATCAGAGATGAGGCTGGGAGCCAGGAAGAGTGATACCTACCGCACTATGACTTGTTGGCTGGTGAACGAGCATAAGTCTTCAGGAAATGGGGAAACACTGGGATACGCTGAACACTGTAAGAAAAGATCAGACTTGTGCTTTAGCCAGACTGGGTGGATCTGAGGAGATCAAAAGTGAGAGTGAAAGTTGCTCAGTCATGTCCGATTCTTTGTGACCCCATGGACTGTATAGGCAAGGAATTCTCCAGGCAAGAATACTGGAGTGGGTAGCCGTTCCCTTCTCCAGAGGATTTTCCCAACCCAGGGATTGAACCCAGGTCTCCCACATTGCAGGCAGATTCTTTACCAGCTGAGATCATCAAGTGGGGAGCAAATTAGAAGGCTGTTGTAGGTGTCCTCGTAAGTGACCTCAAGACCTGAACAAAGGCAGTAGTAAGGATGGAGAGGAGGAGAGCTGCAATGGAGATTTTAGTAGATATGACTTCACAACTCTAGTTAATTATAGACAGGGAAAACGTGAGCAAGAGGCGAGAATGACTGCAAGCTTCCAGTCTAGGGAACTGACAGCAAAGCCTTTAACCAAGAGAGAACACGCAGAAGGATTAGCAATGGTGATCTAACTGTGTTTTTTTTTAATTAATTTTTATTGGAGTATAGTTGCTTTACAATGTTGTTAGTGTCTACTGTATAGCAAAATAAATGAGCCACACATGGAATATTGCTGTGCTGTGTTTAATTGCTTAGTCATGCCCAACTCTTGGTGAACCCATAGACTGTAGCCCAGTAGGCTCCTCTGTCCATGAGGATTCTCCAGGAAAGAATACTGGAGTGGGTTGCCACTGCTTTCTCCAGGGGATCTTCCCAACCTAGGGATTGAACCCATGTCACCTGCATTGTAGGTGGATTCTTTACCATCTAAGCCACCAGGGAAGCCCTATGGAATATTGCTCAGCCATAAAAGGAACAATATTGGATCATCTGTAGAGGCATGTGGAATGTGGACCTAGGGAATGTCATAGACAGTGAAGTCAGAAAGAGAAAAATAAATATCATCTATTAACACATGCATGTGGAAGCTAGGAAAATGGTATAGGTGATCTTATTTACAAAACAGAAATACAGACACAGATGTAGAGAAAAATACTAGATAACATCTAACTGTGTTCTGAGAAGAGACCCTGGCAGGATGTATAATTCAAGACTGAGAACTCACTGACCATCCTTGTGTGAGAGCAACAGACTCCCTTTGCAGGCATCCAAGTTCCTTTTCTTCTCTAGATTCCATCCCTTACAGAACCATAGGAGATCAGAGCTGGGAGAAGCTTCCAGTAGCATTTAGCCTAACACTCTCCTTGTACAACTGAAAAGTCTAGAGATGATAACTGTCTAAAATCCTTATGATCTTTTTAATATGTTTAAGGTTGCCCTAACTTTAAATGAAAAACAACAACAAAAATCAAATACATACCTATAACCCTTCCTTTTCATCAACTTGACTACCAGTCTTCCTTCTTGAGTAGTAAAATACCCATTGTCCCATTTCCTTGTAATTCAGAATTCATTCCTTAAAGATCTGCAGCATTTTACTTCTCTACACTTTGAACACTACTGCTCTAAAATTAACTGAGGAAGACTTTGTCAGATAAAACAGCTTTTCCTCAGTTCCCAAAGCTGTTCCTTGGTTTCCTGTGAAGTCTGAACCTGCTGCACCTCTCCTTTAAGGCTTTGCTCCCTTGCTCTTTCTAACGGTGAGCCTTCCTTGGATCTATTCCTTCCTCCATTGACAACTCCTACACTTTCATGATCCACTTTTAAAAAATATTTATTGATTTGGCTGCACTGGCTCCTTGTTGCAGCATGGGGGATCTTTAATCTTCATCTTCAATCTTACTTGAGGCATGTAGGATCTTTTTACTGTCAGCTGCAAACTCTCAGTTGTGGTATATGGGATCTAGTTCCCCGACCAGGAATCAAACCTGGGCCCCCTGCATTGGGAGCTTGGAGTCTTAGTCATTGGACCACTAGGGCAGTTTCTAAGATCGACTTTTGACTCCACTTTTTCCTCTAAACCTCCACACTTCCATCATGAGCCAACATGCCTCTCTTCAGTCAGTTCCTCTGGGGTCATTCACCTCACAGTGTTCACAATGTCTTCTGGGTTCACATCCAGATGTTCTGCACGTGTCATAAGTGTGATGTGCCAGTTCTCTTGGTCCCCTTGGTCACTGGAAGCAAGGTGCCTTCTCAAAGAAAAGGAATCCATGTGCCCATGGGGGCTCACTGCTGGGTTGCACTGCAGTGAAAAGGGACATTGACGGATGAGAGCCTCTTCTGAGAGGAGCAACAGGGTTGGTAAGGGATTTAAAAACAATACACAAAAACTGCTGAAAAGGCTAAGAATGATGAACCTGGGAAAGATAGTGCTCTAGGGATTCAGTTTTCTGCAAATTTGTGAAAACTTGTCACATGGGATGAGGCACAGATGTGTTTTTTTCTGTTTCAGAAAGCAGAAATTGGAAGGAGGTTATATTTTGGCTCAAAAGGAAAAAAAATACTGCAAATAACCCAGGTTGTTCAATCCAAGAAAGAGCTCTCAACGCAGTGAACTGTGCCCTTGCCAAAGGCGTTGAAGAGAGAGACTGGCCACCCAGCCTCTGAGATCTGCTTTCCTCTGACCACCTGTGAATTGTTCTCCCTGTGACAGCCTGTCAGCATGGCAGGCATCACATATCTGATGTGGAATCAGCTGTCCTGTCCAATTCCTCAAGTCTATCACTGATGCTGTTTTGCTTCTAGATTCCTGGGTGAGAGTCAACGTCTTTGATTCCTTGCTCTCTTTAGGTCCCCATACCTTCACCTCCAGAATGTTTCTTGACATGCTCTTGATACTATATCTCCATGGATACCATGACAGCCCAAACTTGCCAAATCCCATGTGGACAGAAGCCACTGGATTTTTGATCTCTCTAGAGATTAAGCCTGGCCTTCTCATTTTATAAGTAAGGAAATGAGACCCAGAAAAATGAAAGACTTGTCTAAGGTCACATGGTTACAAGTGGTGATTCTAGGCTCCAAGACTCCTGGTGCCGTGTTCTTCCATGCCCCATACCACAGCAGCTCTGGGAGTTCTCCTGATAATCACTCAGGCCATCATGTTACGTTTTAGCTTAACTGGTTTGATAAACATTGGCCATGTCTTATCCATGGAATGATCAGTTTATTTGGTTAACACTGTGATGGTCTTTGGTCAAATCATACATGTTAATCTAGATCTAGATATTACCCCCAATCTGGAAACTGTAACAGACTACTGAGTCTGCTTTGAGTTAAAAGGCACCGTTCTTTTCTGTGCTTCTCATAGACGCTGCCAAAGTAAGACTGCTGAATTGTGCAACAGAGGAGAATTCTAGCCAGTTCAGGCTCTCTAGAGTCTGCAAATCCAGGTCATTTGGATTTGAAACATATCATTATACTCCAGTGAGTACAAAAATGACATATATCATGTTAACTGGCTAGGCCCTGAATACTCCCATAAAAGGTCCTGGACTCACATTGGTTCTTCTGCTGCTATTCTGGTCTCTTCTAGTTCTTGAGCTTGTTTCAGCCAAGGTAATTTAGCTCCCACTGGACTTTTTTCTAAGGAAAAAGGAACATAAACAACAAGCTTAATTATTGTTAATCATTCAAGAGTTGGGCATGTGATTGTTATTTACTGGAGATTTCATCAATTTTTTTTTTTCAAACGAACAGTGCATTAAGTGGCTTCTGGACGGAATCAAAAACTTCTGTCATGTATTTTTTTAATTTATACATTATCAGAATGCAACCAAACAATCCCATGACACAGTTGAATACATTCTCCAAGTTAGCATAAAAAATATCTTTTATAAATCAGTACCAATCTCTGTTGTTTGCATGTTAAATCTCTGATTTCAACCAGCTCAGTTTGCTTTCTTTTGCCACACATTTTTTGCCCACTGAGTGAAGAAATTAATAGAGACAAGCAAATAACATAGAAGGCTTAGAAAACTGAGAGGAGGAAGCTCTGTACTATGGTTTATTCAAACTTTAAAAATTTATATTAAAAAATGAAAAAAAATGTTGTAGTTGTTAAGAGAGATGATTACCAATTACAATTGGCCTTCAGGAGCAAGCTGGTGCCCTTCTCTGTCCTTTGAAGCTTCCTAAGATGTGAAGAAACCATCTAATTATGAAGTGAGAAGGGAAATAATTTTGGACTGCTTTGGAGAAATCACAGACGCTAAGAAAGTGGCTATAAAAGTACCACTGACTACAGAAAAGAAGGAGAAAAGACTTCCCTGAAAAAATTATATAATCAGTATGTGTACCTTGCATGGAAACCAGTGATTTTTCCAGAAGACAGACATCATGAAAGAAATGTCTGTTGAAGAATTAGTTGCTTATGAGGCTATTTGTATGAAGAATGCACCCAGAAATCATGAAAAAGAATCTTACTATCCTCTCTGCTAAGTCACTTCAGTCGTGTCCAACTCTGTGCGACCCCAGAGACGGCAGCCCACCAGGCTCCCCCGTCCCTGGGATTCTCCAGGCAAGAACACTGGAGTGGGTTGCCATTGCCTTCTCCAATGCATGAAAGTGAAAAGTGAAAGTGAAGTCGCTCAGTCGTGCCCGACTCTTAGCAACCCCATGGACTGCAGCCTACCAGGCTCCTCTGTCCATGGGATTTTCCAGGCAAGAGTACTGGAGTGGGTTGCCATTGCCTTCTCCAACTATCCTCTCTAATGGGCTAATAAGGACAATTCCTTGGCACTGACACTTGGGAGTAATTCTTTCTCCATTTGCAAAAGGAAATACTTGTCATAGGATTGGTAATACCTTACTAAAATGCATGTATGGAAATAATCCTGTCTAGAGGGGAACACAACATACCCAAGAGGTGGTGCCAAGGTTTGCTTACCCATGGATGAGCTAATTCATGTCTGCTAATTCATGTGGAACAAATGGAACCACTCAAAAATTTCTGAGTGTGTCTATAAATCTAGACTGGAGATTTAGTCTATAAATCTAGACTTTCAGTCTAGAAAGTTTTCTTTGTTCATGGTAGACAATAGGACGTATGATGAAGAGGACACTGTTCCTTCCACTCTGGTGGAAGGCAGGTGGGAATTTTCCTATTTCTCTCTTCATCCTCCTCCTCCTTTTTCTTCAAAGCAGGCACTGCATCACATAATTTTATGTCCACTTCTTTCTGGAGTTATTTCTCATCTGATCTCCAGTAGCATATTGGGCACCTACTGACCTGGGGAATTCATCTTTGAGTGTCCTATCTTTTTGCATTTTCATACTGTTCATGGGGTTCTCAAGGCAAGAACACTGAAGTGGTTTGCCATTCCCTTCTCCAGTGGACCATGCTTTGTCGAACTCTCCACCATGACCCGTCCATCTTGGGTGGCCCTATACGGCATGGCTCCTATTTCACTGAGTTAGACAAGGCTGTGGTCCATGTGTTATGTCCACTAAGAAATGCTAATATAAGCCTACACAGACAGGAGCCACTGTACCTATACAGTAAGTCTCCTGCATATGACCCTTCAAGATGTGAACTTCCAAAGATCTGAATGTGCATCTGGTTTAGCAAGGAACCAGAACCTGTGCCATAAACGTCAGGCATGAGTGACACTGCAGCCTGTCTTCTGTATCCTATTGCCAACAATCCTTCAGCTCTACTATCTCCCACCCCTTCTCCCTCCTCCAGTCAGTAACTCTTCTGGCCTGTTCAATCGATGCCAGCCCATGTTCTGCACTACTGTACTTCTTAAGGTACTTACTGTAAAATTAAAAGTGTTTCCTTTAATTTTTTTGTTTTTAAAGTATTATTTGTATGAAAAGCATGATAAGCCTATTACAGTACACTACTATATAACTAATTGTGTTAGTTGGGTACCTAGGCTAACTTTGTTGGACTTACAAACAAATCGGATTTATGAACCAGTTGTCAGAATGGAACTCATTCATATACAGGGGACTTACGGCACTGAATCAACAAGATCTAAGTTTCTCTTCAAGATAAATTAATGACATAGGTTTAACTTCTTTATCTAGGTGGACAGGTCAATCTGTCAGTGAACAGTTTTTGTAAGAAAGTTGGTATGTTTAAATGCAAATGCTGCAGTATTAGTAAGAGAGCTGGAAAGCACCACCTGATTTCACTTTAAAATGCACCACAAATTTACCTTTTGGTTTGTAAAAGGGATGGAAATGATACATTCTTCTTTGATGTGTAACTTCAGTTGTGGGTTACAGCCACCAACGTGCTGTTCACAGTGGTTGATGCACAGCACAACTCGATAACGTAACCCTCGGCCACAAGTCACTGTGCACTTCAGAGATGAAAAGAGAAGTCAATGAAATTCTACATGAATATTAAACACAAAAGATCATAAACATTACATAAGGAAGGGGGTGGAGGCTAATTTCCCATGATTCTTATGCTTCAGGGCCCCTCCCTTGCAAGATTACTTCCAATTCTCACTTTGAAAAGTATTTCAGATGAGGTCACAGCACAAGAAATATGGAAATGCCCTAAAATCTTTCTATATAAATATGAAAGAAACTTAATATAGGTTTTTCTCAAACTTGATTAAAAATTCACACATCATCCAAAACAATCTGTGAAGACAAAAGAAACCTTTCAAAACAGTTAATTAAAAAGATATCAAATTTTGCTCAACCATGCCACAGGATTATCTTTCTATTCTGTGTATAGAAACTTATCTTGCAAAAATATCATATGAAAAGGCCTTCTAAGAGTATTCAGCCAAAAATGTAGGAAAAAATACTATAGGTATAATAAGGCAGTTAAAATGAATGAAAACATTATGTTATTTTCTCCAAATTTCGTGAATTTTGTGTTGCCAGCATTTCTTTTCTTGAATAATTTGTTTATGATTTAGAAGGTACTTTTGCCTATGAATGGAATTTTCTCAAGTCATGAATATCCTGGATATCTTTGCAGTTTATGTACATTATGTTGTAAGTACATATGCATGTATGCATGTTTTTTCTTAAATCAAGACTAGTTTTTAGGACTACTTAAGGTTTACAGAAAAATTGAGCAGTGATTATAGTGCAATAAAAATAAAATAAAATAATTAAAAAAAGAAAAACTGACCAGTTAGTATAAGAGTTCCCATATGGCCCCGTCCCTTACACACAGTATCCCCCAATACTAATATCTTGCATTAGTGTGGTACCTTTGTTACAACTGATAAACCAATACTGATACATTATTCTTAACTCAAGTCCAGAGTCACATTAGGGTTGCCAACTTTAAAATACTTGTAATTTCTTACAATTTCATTATTCTAAATAAACATGTATTTAGATACTCAATATTTGTGTTTTGTATTCTTTTTTCTTAAAAAACCACCTCCTTGGTAGGGGAGGGATGGACTGGAAGTTTGAGATTAGCAGATGTAAACTGTTGCATATAGAATGGATAAACAATAAGGTCCTACTGTATAGCATAGGAAACGATATTCAATGCCCTGTGATAAATCATACTGGAAAAGAATATGAAAAAGAATGTATATATATGTATAACTTGATCACTTTGTTGTGCAGCAGAAATTAACACAACATTGTAAATCAACTATACTTGAACAAAATAAAAATTTTTTAAAGTCACCTCCATATTGTTTAAACTTCAGGCCCCACCAATCCTGGATCCACCCCTGGGAGAAGTCAAGAAGCCTTGGGCACATGCAACAGAACAGACAGTGCTCTGCAGACATGATCTCACTAAGGGTTCTGATACACTGGCAGGTCAACAGCTTCATTCCTATTTAACAGATGAGCCGATCAACAACCGCCAAATAAGGACCTTCCTCAAAGTCAAGTAGTTCCTAAGAGGCCAAGTGGAATTCCATCCCAGAGCCTCCTGCTGTAAAAATAATGACTTCATCACTGCTTCATAAAGTTTTGAGATTCTTTCCTAAGACCATAGATGTTTCTTAAAATGTCAGAGAAGAGTTTCAGAGGATATAAAGGCCTTTTGCAGTATAGACCCATCTTCAAGAAATTCTTAAAGAGATGGGAATACCAGACCACCTGACCTGCCTCCTAAGAAACCTGTATGTAGGTCAAAAAGCAACAGTTAGAACCGGACATGGAACAATGGACTGGTTCAAAATTGGGAAAGGAGTACATCAAGGTTGTCTATTGTCACCCTGCTTCCTTAACTTCTATGCAGAGTACATCATTTCAAATGCTGGGGCTGGATGAATCACAAGCTGGAATCAAGATTGCCAGGATAAATATCAACAACCTCAGACACACAAATGATACCACCCTAATGGCATCAAGTGAGGAGGAATTAAAAAGCCTCTTGACAAGGATGAAAAAGGAAAGTGAAGAAGTTGGCTTGAAACTCAACATTCAAAAAACTAAGATCATGGCATCCAGTCCCATCACTTCATGGCAAATAGAAGGGGAAAAAGTGGGAGTAGTGAGAAATTTTATTTTCTTGGGCTCCAAAATCACCAAGGATGGTGACTGCAGCCATGAAATTAAAGATACTTGCTCCTTGGAAGGAAAGCTTTAACAAACCTAGACATTGTATTAGAAAGCAGAAACATTACTTTGCTGACAAATGTCCATCTAGTCGAAGCAATGGTTTTTCTAGTAGTCATGTATGGATGTGAAGGTTAGGCTGAGCACCAAAGAACTGATGCTTTTGAACAGTGGTGCTAGAGAAGACTCTTGAGAGTCCCCTGGACAGCAAGAATATCAAGCCAAGTCAATCCTAAAGGAAATCAACCCTGAATATTCATTGGAAGGACTTATGTTGAAACTGAAGCTCTTGGCCACCTGAGTAAAAGAACTGATTCATTGGAAAAGACCCTGATGCTGGGAAAGACTGAAGGCAAGAGGAGAAGGGGATGACAGAGAATAAGATGGTTAGATAGATCACCAACTCAATGGACTTGAGTCTAAGTAAACACTGGGAGATAGTGAAGGACAGGGGAGCCTGGGATGCTGCAGTGCACAGGGCCCCAAAGAGTCAGACACGACAGAGTGACTGAACAACAGTATCTCAGTGGCTTCCAAATAGGCTGCCTGCCTCTGGGCTTTCCAAGCATCAGTCTATCTTACCTCATTAACTTCAAATATAACACATTTACTCTCTTCAACAAAAACAGTGAAGCTTCACAGTAACTACCAGATCAAGAATACACTTCTAGGGACTCCCTTGGTGGTCCAGTGGCTGGAACTCAGCCCTCCCAATGCAGGAGGCCTAGTTTCAATCCCTCGTCAGGGAACAAGATCCCATATGCCACAACTAAAGATTCCTCATGACACAACTAAAAAGAGCCCACATACCACAGGAAAGATCAAAGATCCCACATGCCTCAAGTAAGATCTGGTATAGCCAAATAAATTAATAAATATTTTTAAAAAGAACACACTTCCAGTGTCAATTTTAGCATCTCTGTCTTAATCTTCCAATTCTTAATAACATGAGTTCTCTCTTTAATCCAGATGAATTAGGGCCTTTTCACCTCCAGTCATTCTGTGTCATTTCTGCTTTACTCCACCATCCTGGCTTAGCCATACCTCACAGTGATGCCTTCTCTAGGCTCCTGCATGGTTAAAGTCTATGAATCTGAAACATGTGTTAAGCACTACAAGGGTAACAAAGACTTTCCAAATAAGTCTGTTTCAATGCCTGTTCCTTTCAGATGTACCATTGTTCTCAATCTTACCTGCTCTGATGCCTCCAACATTTCCCCTCATATCATCCTTCAACTGTCTTCTCAGCTTTTAAGGAGTAGGAACCATGTTCACATGCAACTTCTGCATCCGCCATGTTTCCCAGTATAGTATTGGCCACAAAGCAAATAATCATTAAAGTCTGAGACTGAATTAAAAAGTGGCATGTTCTCAAATCTTGCCTGAGACCACTCCATGGCAATCCACTTGGGACAGTCGACCAGATTACAGGTTTGCATCACCTTGGGTTTGGGTGCATACATGCACTTCCATTCTTACACTTGAAGTATCTCTCCGTGCATGGACTTCTACACACACACAAAGGTCCGTCTCTGAATCCTGCCTCCACAGAACACTGAACATGCAGTCCAAGGGTTGTGTTCCCAGCTCAAAAGCAAAGAAGTGAAAACACATTATTCATTTGTTGCTTGCTTCAAGTTTGCAAAGTTGATTGCAACAAGTACAGCCATAAGACTTTAATCTTAACTACTACACACACTGTGTTGTCTTAACTCCTTGGTCCTGAAAGTTATTGTCAGATGGGAGTAACATACCTGCCCCAGTGTATTATAACAAGAGGCTGTTGTGTGAAAGCATCTTCAATCTGATTCTAAAGTATAAAACACCAGTGGACAATATTACCAGGGAATCGTACACACTCAGAGTCAGAAAGAATCATCCTAACATGTCTAGGTATAAAAGGGAATGTAAATATCTAATCAACTGCAATGTGTCAGCTCCCTCTGTAACGTACTGTGCTTAGTCACTCAGTCATGTCTGATTCTTTGCAATCCCATGGACTGTAGCCTGTCAGGCTCCTCTGTCCATGAAGATTCTCCAGGCAAGAATACTGGAGTGGGTTGCCATGCCCTCCTCCAGGGGATCTTCCCAACTCAGGGATCAAACCCAGGTCTTCCACATTGCAGGCGGATTCTTTACTGACTGAGCCACCAGGGAAGTTCCCCTCTATAATACCTAGGCATAAATGCATGCATGACATCTCCAGTGACAGAAAATATCACCTTTGAGGCAGCCTATTCCATCTAATTCTTAGAAAAATCTTATTATGTAATTAAAGTTTTTGTTCCCTTAGCTCTCTGTAAAGGGTCTAGTCTCATACATTTAAGACTACTGCTACAGATACTATGGGCTTCCCTAGTGGCTCAGACAGTAAAGAGTCTGCTTGCAGTGTGGGAGACCCAGGTTCCATCCTTGGGTCAGGAAGGTCCCCTGGAGAAGGAAATAGCAATGCACTCCAGTATTCTTGCCTGGAAAATCCCATATACTGAGGAGCCTGGTAGGCTACAGTCCATGGAGTCGCAAAGAGTTGGACATGACTGAGTGACTGCACTTTCACCTTTCACAGATACTAAAGCTCCTTGCAAACTGCTGAGAGCATATTACAGAAAGGAAAAGGAAACACGTAACTCACTGAGGGAGAGGCTGGAAGTGGTCATAGGGCATGATCTCTTTAAATCCATCGCTAGAAATGAAATCATGAGAATATAATTATTACTCAATACATTTACTCATTTGACTAGTACAGATGTCATATGACAAAAGACAGAGCTCTTTCAAATTATATTGACACTGATGGTTCTGAACCATTTCCCCCCAAATTCTCTTTCCACTTGCACACTTATGCTACCAACTTCTTAATTTTTAGGAATATCTCTGATATAAAACTTACCCAATTCTATATGAAAATGAAGGAAATGAAGCTAGTAGTATATACTCATTAAAGTAGTATATGTTCAACTCTTAATTTAGATAAACCTATTTATTCCCTTTTATCCTCTTAAATTATTGTAATAAAATATATTCATGATATTAACACACTGTCTTATTAGCAGGATCTTTAGAAAATCACTTTGTTTAACAGAATCTGTCTTTTGAAAAGATCTCTATTCATGATTGTGTACACCTGAGATTACAGGAAATGCACAGCTTTGTGATAGGAAATGAAATCCACTGAGAACACTTCCCTTTCCACTTGCACACTGTCTCAGCCAGCTGGCAGGGAGCTGGGGGATTCTGGGACTTGATAGTGTGCTGTTATTTTAGGATCCTGTTGCAAAGCCAGGAAACTTCCCCAGGCAATCCAAGTCACCAGGTACTAAGTTATGCAGCAGGATGGTTTATGCATAGCTTTTCTCCTCTGGCAGTCAAACTCTGCACTTCCTGCACTATGCATTATTTATACTGAGTTTAAGGTGAACACTTCAAAAGTTGAAATGTGGTCATCGGTAAACCAGTTAAAAAAGCTAAAATGGTGAATTATTGATATTCACAGCTGGTAGGTGGACTGCTGCTGCTGCTGCTGCTAAGTCACTTCAGTCATGTCTGACTCCGTGCGACACCATAGATGGCAGTCCACCAGGCTCCCCCGTCCCTGGGATTCTCCAGGCAAGAATACTGGAGTCGGTTGCCATTTCTTTCTCCAATGCATGAAAATGAAAAGTGAAAAGTTAAAGTGAAGTCGCTCAGTCGTGTCCGACTCTTAACGACCCCATGGACTGCAGCCTACTAGGCTCCTCCACCCATGGGATTTTCCAGGCAAGAGTACTGGAGTCGGGTGGACTAGATGTACTTGAATGAAGAGACCTTTCATGTTGTATACACAAGACATGCTCAGAGAGGTTATGACAAAAAGTGAAAGGTCACAGCACATGGACACAGAGCCCACAAGCGCGAACCAGATGAGTGAGCAGATGAGCCTAATGCCTCTTGACCACGGTTACAAATGGTTTCACAGGTACCTGCCACCAGGGTACATTCAAGGTCATCCGCAATGGAACTGTGTTGCTTGATAAGAATGGATCAGTCACAGCTGCTGTTGATTTCTTTTTTAAAATTTTTAATTGGAGAATAATTGCTTTACAAAATTGTGATGGTTTCTGCCATCCATCAACATGAATCAGCCTGTGTCATACAGGCTCCCTGTGTCATACAGCAAATTCCCACTAGCTGTCTGTTTTACATATGGTAATGTATGTTTTCATGTCACTCTCTCAATTCATCCTACCCTTTCAACTCATTCCACCCTCTCCTTTCCTCCTTGCATCTACAAATGTCGGTGTCTCCATTGTTACCCCACAAATAGGTTCATCAGTACCATCTTTCTAGATTTCATATATATGTGTTAATATATGATATCTGTCTTTCTCCTTCTGACTTACTTCAATCTGTATAACAGGCTCCAGGTTCATACACCTCATTAGAATAGAATAGCAGAGTAATATTCCATTGTATACATGTACCAAAGAGCAGTGATACAAACCCTTGATGGGCAAGGATCCTTCGGTTTGGGTTTTGGTTTCACATTTTCAGGGTAGTAATGGCAGTAACGGTCAGGAACCACGCTCTTCAAGTGGATATCCACATATTGAGCAGAATTGAGCTGAAACCCTAAAGTGGCAGAACAGGAGTCTCTGAGTAGTGCATCCATTTGGGACTTCCTTGGCAATGAAAGTGAAAAAGAACTAAAAAGCCTCTTGATGAAAGTTAAAGAGGAGAATGAAAAAGTTGGCTTAAAGCTCAACATTCAGAAAATGAAGATCATGGCATCTGGTCCCATCACTTCATGGGAAATAGATGGGGAAACAGTGGAAACAGTGTCAGACTTTATTTTGGGGGGCTCTAAAATCACTGCAGATGGTGACTACAGCCATGAAATTAAAAGACGCTTACTCCTTGGAAGGAAAGTTATGACCAACCTAGATAGCATATTCAAAAGCAGAGACACTACTTTGCCAACAAAGGTCCATCTAGTCAAGGCTATGGTTTTTCCAGTGGTCATGTATGGATGTGAGAGTTGAACTGTGAAGAAAGCTGAGCTCCAAAGAATTGATGCTTTTGAACTGTGGTGTTGGAGAAGACACTTGAAAGTCCCTTGGACTGCAAGGAGATCCAACCAGTCCATTCTAAAGGAGATAAGCCCTGGGTGTTCTTTGGAAGGACTAACGCTAAAGCTGAAATTCCAATACTTTGGCCACCTCATGAGAAGAGTTGACTCATTGGAAAAGACTCCGAAGCTGGGAGGGATTGGGCGCAGGAGAAGAAGGGGACGCCAGAGGATGAGATGGATGGATGGCATCACCGACTCGATGGACATGAGTTTGAGTGAATTCCGGGAGTTGGTGATGGACAGGGAGGCCTGGCGTGCTGCGATTCATGGGGTCACAGAGTTGGACACGACTGAGCAACTGAACTGAACTGACAATGTTATCGCTTGCCACACATTTTTTTCTTTCTTCCTTAAGAAACTCAACTCAGTGGTTCTCAACCCTGGTTGTATAACAAACAGAACCATGTGGGAGCCTTTAACACATACCAGCACTCAGGTCCCCTCCTGGTCCAATGAAATCAGAAGCATTACAATTAAGAAATCAGCATTTCCACAGGTCAAAGTGGGAGGAGTGGGTCCTATCTGTTCCCATGGTCTCATTGCAACTGAAGAAATACAGCCATTCCTTTATTCCCAGGCTACCTAGAAGGTAGAAGCAGCAGATGCTGCTGCTGCTGCTGCTAAGTCACTTCAGTCGTGTCCGACTCTGTGCGACCCCATAGACGGCAGCCCACCAGGCTCCCCCGTCCCTGGGATTCTCCAGGCAAGAACACTGGAGTGGGTTGCCATTTCCTTCTCCAATGCATGAAACTGAAAAGTGAAAGTGAAGTTGCTCAGTCGTGTCCGACCCTCAGCGACCCCATGGACTGCAGCCTTCCAGGCTCCTCTCTCCATGGGATTTTCCAGGCAAGAGTACTGAAGTGGGGTGTCATTGCCTTCTCCGTGTATGAAGCACACTGACAGTTAAAAAAAAAAAAGTTCAAAACTCAATTCTCTATGTTGATTGGGCATAAATTTTAACACTTTACTATCTTTCACAAATATGCTTAAAATGAGTATTTTCAGAAAGACAGTAGAGAACATACTCAGTCTTCAAATTGAACTTAAAGAGCTTGAATGATCCCATAAATCTGGAATTGATTGAACCAATATATTAAGAAGACAAATCAGAAAGATGCAGTCAAATGCATCACTGAAAATGTTTTTAAAGATTGAGAACTAGGTGTGTTGTGCATTATCACATTTATGACAGCACATCTGTGATTGGTCACCACTATGTCTTACCCCAGTTTTATCGCACAAGCATAAAGAATGAAATGATCCAACGGCAAATAATTCTCCATCTGGAGCCCAGGCTACTGAGGTAATAGGATGCTCATGAGGTTGAGAACTGTAGAAAGGACGGCTGTAACTATCCCATACCTTATATTTACAGTCTTTGCCAGCAGATAAAATTAAATCATTGACAGAGTTCCGATCTACTTTTAAAATAATGCCATCGTGAGCTTTCCACTGTAAAATTTTAGCATTTGGTTGAAGCGGTTTAATGATCAGCTGCTTGTCTGCTGTATAAAGAACCTTTTCTGAATCAGGGCCCCATGCTACCGAATACACTGGTGTTCCTTGATGAGCTAAAGTCTATCTTAGCATTTCAGTCTTTGACCATATTTTTATTTGTCCATCTTCTCCAAATGTAACTAATGCTGTTCCTTCATAATTCCATCGTCCTGCAGCAGATGCCCACTGCTTAATCAGAAGAGGGTGTCAAGCGCTTTAGCAAAAGCCCTTATGGAGAGCTAGCAGTTGCACTGAGTGCTGCTTCCAGTTTCCCAGACTCCTTTAGGTTTACAGTTACTGTGGGGAGTGAATAAGATCATGAGTGTCAAAGCTTTGTTAAAAATGTAAATCTTTAAACAAAGCCTGGGTGATATGGTACAGCAGCAGCAGAAAAGTTATGACCAACCTAGACAGCATATTAAAAAGCAAATACATTACTTTGCCAACAAAAGTCTGTCTAGTAAAAGTTATCATTTTTTCCAGTAGCCATGTATGGATGTGAGAGTTGGACTATAAAGAAAGCTGAGCACCGAAGAATTGATGCTTTTGAACTGTGGTGTTGGAGAAGACTCTTGAGAGTCAGAAAGGAGACAGAAAGGAGATCCAACCAGTCAATCCTAAAGGAAATAAGTCCTGAGTACTCATTGGAAGGACTGATGCTGAAGCTGAAACTCTAATACTTTGGCCACCTGATGCAAAGAACTGACTCATTTGAAAAGACCCTGATGCTGGGAAAGATTGAAGGTGGGAGGAGAAGGGGATGACAGAGGATGAGATGGTTGGATCGCATCACTGACTCAATGCACATGAGTCTGAGTAAACTCTGGGAGTTGGTGATGGACAGGGAGGCCTGGAGCACTGCAGTCCGTGGGGTCTCAAAGAGTCAGACACAGCTGAGTGATTGAACTGAACTGAACTGACCAGCAAAAAAAAAAAAAAAAAGATTTTTTAAAAAAGACTCTCAGGTTCTTCTAAGATGACTGAAATGTGTGACCAAGATTGAGAATGACTACTTGCATTATAACTTGCATTATAACTGATTTGTGTTATACTTAGCACTTACTTTTTTAAGATTTTTGTTTTGATATGGACCATTTTATTTTTAAAGTCTATTGAATTTTCTACAGTAATGTTTCTGTTTTATGTTTTGGCTTTTTTTTTTTTTTTTCTTTTTCTTTTTGGCCACAAGGCATGTGGAATCTTAGTTCCCCAACCAGGGATCAAACCTGCAACTCCTGCATTGGAAGGCAAAGTCCTAACCACTGGACCACCAGGGAAGTCCCTGTTTTTAGCACTTATGATTAGAAAGTTATAATAGACTCCTTTGAAAATTTTTGGAGCTCATGTACAGGATAGATAGTCAGTGTCATATCTCTTTACTGTTGTAAACGGCACTGTGCAAGGCTCTTGTTTCCTTATATTTCCCCTTCTTCCATTACAATCCCCCAGAGACATCTATTTATTGGTAATGTGTTAAATATACATTCGTCTTTTGTAATGTTGTTTCATGTCTATCTGCTTTGACTAAATAAATGATAGTGTCTTAAATCAACTTCTGTTTTCTACTTTTCTCACTCAGTGTTACATTTCTGAGAAGTACCCTTGTACTGAGCTGTTGTTTCATTCTTCTGTATAACATTCCATTGCTTTCCTCATTTCCTGCCCTGGAGTACCTAGGTTACCTCTGACAACAGTGAACTTTCTAACAGGGGAAATAGAATTTTCTATACAGGGGAACAAAGCCCTCCCATCTACATCTCCCCCTGCCTCATAAGCCTTCAAAGAAGAAGGAATGAAGACTTATTCCTGATTCTATTCAATCAGTTTTTACAGTCTCTAAGGAAAGTGAACATTCCATATGGATGAGGGCTGTAAATTCAAAAAACAACTCACAAAATGATGCTTCTATTTCCTGAAAGATCTGATTCCAAGTTTCCTGTCACTACATAAGTGTCATGTTAAGTTTTTAAAAAAGGTAATTTTTCAAAACCAGAATGAGCTCTTCAAAAGAAAAAAAGAAAAAAAAGTCCAAAATTAAGTTCTCAGCCTTAGTCAACTGGTATAAAGTTCCAAAAATACATTTAAAGGCTTAATGGCTGAGAGCAATCTGATTTTATAAAACACTAGAGCTTCCTACAAGTTGTGGCTTAAATGTAAGCTGAGTGTAGAAGGACAGACTGGTATGCATTATAAAAAGCAAGGTCAAAAACCACAGGAACGAAAATCCAAATGGAGTCAATAAAATATGACTTGGGCACCAATATCTGCCAGAAAGTGTGCAACGTCAGATGGCAATACCAGTCCGGGTACTTTCCCTGAACTAACCTCACGTGTCTCACACAGATGACTGCAGAAAAGACTGGGGAAGTCCACCCAAGTACTTGGAGACCAGCCTACTAGCCTTCCTCATTATCCCAAACTCTGAAATGCCATTTACATAAATCATGTAGATTTGATTACTAATATAATTAGATTTTGGTAATGCTTTCCTTGTGGGTTTTATGTGTGTGTATTTTCCCCAAAATAATAACAGAATGAAATTATAGCTCCTCGAGTCAAAGAAAAATTTCTTTGTTCTAAATGGAAACATATTTCTAGGAGACAAAGACCATACAGGTGTTTATAATTTGGGGAGACAGACAATTAATTTTCCTCCTTAATTTTGTCACAGTACACAGATAACTAAAAGAGAAAGAAATAAGACAGACTGCTTTCCTACATTAAGAACAAATGTACTAAAATTCTGCCAATGTACAGAAAATGGCAGGATGTTGGGGGAACATCCGAAAGGAGACTAACATGTTCCTTCTGTCCTCACAGACAATGCCATCTTTGGTGACGGACTCACAGCCAGGTGAGTCCCATGAAGGTTGGAATCCCGACCAGCAGGGCTGATTGTGGCTTTCCTTGAGCATTCAGATATGAGAAAACCTATTCTCCTCCAAAGAACTGAGCCAAGTGAACTAAGCTGAGTACATGTCCCTCCCAGAATGGAAAGCATCTCTTTTAACTTCAGTGTCCAAATGAAAACACATATTTAGCTGTGTGTGAAAGCTGGAAAATAAATTAAAACTAAAAAGATATTTGTTGTTTTTCTCATGGATAATTAGAATCAAAAAGAATTATTTAGGATTAGAATTTTAAAAGACATAGAATTTGAAAGCCTCCCTATGTCTTTGCTCTTATTTTGGGGTCCATGAGACACATGCAAACATGTTTCCAGTTCTAACGGGGAAGGGGTGTTCTCTAAATCCAGTTTTCACCTGTTTTCAAGAATAAGGCAGAGGCATGTTCATTAACCCCACTGCGTCCCAGGCTGTGGAGTAAGATGCTGCGTGGTTACACGTCTCTAATTAGCACACCAACTTTAAAGTCAGCTTCAAAAACACAAATGTGTCATTTTTAAATCTGAGCTCTAAATATTTAGGAACAAAGCCTGTGCCTCACCTCCTCCACATGTCACAGTGTAGGGAAAGAAGTCAGTTTGTCTCCACTGATGGCCGATCGGCTGGTAGAAGAAGAACTGGACCACGCTGTCCTTGGTCACAGTGTACCTGGTCTGGACAGAGAGAACTGTGATAACATATCTGCATGCAATGAAACAGTGCCTTCCACATCTTTCAACATGAGCTGAATACAAGTCAACTAGGTAGATAAATGCATCTATCACAACACACTCTCGTACATGAAGATTCCCAGAATGTTAAGATGTGATAGAATTTCAATTAAATTTGTCATAAACGGGATTTCAGGAGATCTTCAACCATTCTCCCTGGAGTCATTTTTCCAGGTAATTCCATGCTTGTGAATGAGTTCACAAAAATGTAGGCAGACTTTTTTTTTTTTTAATTTATTGGCATATAGTTGCTTTATAATGTTGTTAGTTTCTACCATACAGCAAAGTAAATCAGCCATTTGTATGCATATATCCCCTGTTTTGGAATTCTTTCCCATTTAGGTCATCACAGAGAACTGAGTACAGTTCTCTGTGCTATATAGTAAGTTCCTATTAGTTATCTATTTTATACATCAGATCAGATCAGTCACTCAGTCATGTCTGACTCTTTGCAACCCCATGAATCGCAGCATGCCAGGCCTCCCTGTCCATCACCAACTCCCGGAGTTCACTCAGACTCACGTCCGTCGAGTCACTGATTCCATCCAGCCATCTCATCTCTGTCGTCCCCTTCTCCTCCTGCCCCCAATCCCTCCCAGCATCAGAGTCTTTTCCAATGAGTCAACTCTTCGCATGAGGTGGC
Source organism: Bos grunniens (assembly GCF_055505025.1). Classification (NCBI taxonomy): domain Eukaryota; kingdom Metazoa; phylum Chordata; class Mammalia; order Artiodactyla; family Bovidae; genus Bos; species Bos grunniens. The sequence goes on along the minus strand of NC_141191.1, from coordinate 1,327,820 downwards.
CAAAGTACTGGAGTTTCAGCTTTAGCATCATTCCTTCCAAAGAAATCCCAGGGCTGATCTCCTTCAGAATGGACTGGTTGGATCTCCTTGCAGTCCAAGGGACTCTCAAGAGTCTTCTGCAACACCACACTTCAAAAGCATCAATTCTTCGGCGCTCAGCCTTCTTCACAGTCCAACTCTCACATCCATACATGACCACAGGAAAAACCATAGCCTTGACTAGATGGACCTTTGTTGGCAAAGTAATGTCTCTGCTTTTGAATATGCTATCTAGGTTGGTCATAACTTTCCCTCCAAGGAGTAAGTGTCTTTTAATTTCATGGCTGCAGTCACCATCTGTAGTGATATTGGAGCCCAGAAAAATAAAGTCTGACACTGTTTCCACTGTTTCCCCATCTATTTCCCATGAAGTGGTGGGACCGGATGCCATGATCTTTGTTTTCTGAATATTGAGCTTTAAGCCAACTTTTTCACTCTCTACTTTCACTTTCATCAAGAGGCTTTTGAGTTCCTCTTCACTTTCTGCCATAAGGGTGGTGTCATCTGCATATCTGAGCTTATTGATATTTCTCCCGGCAATCTTGATTCCAGCTTGTGTTTCTTCTAGTCCAGCGTTTCTCATGATGTACTCTGCATATAAGTTGAATAAACAGGGTGACAATATACAGCCTTGACGAACTCCTTTTCCTATTTGGAACCAGTCTGTTGTTCCATGTCCAGTTCTAACTGTGGCTTCCTGACCTGCATACAAATTTCTCAAGAGGGAGATCAGGTGGTCTGGTATTCCCATCTCTTTCAGAATTTTCCACAGTTTATTGTGATCCGCACAGTCAAAGGCTTTGGCATAGTCAATAAAGCAGAAAGAGATGTTTTTCTGGAACTCTCTTGCTTTTCCTATGATCCAGCAGATGTTGGCAATTTGATCTCTGGTTCCTCTGACTTTTCTAAAACCAGCTTGAACATCAGGAAGTTCACGGTTCACATATTGCTGAAGCCTGGCTTGGAGAATTTTGAGCATTACTTTACTAGCGTGTGAGATGAGTGCAATTGTACGGTACTTTGAGCATTCTTTGTCATTGTCTTTCTTTGGGATTGGAATGAAAACTGACCTTTTCCAGTCCTGTGGCCACTGCTGAGTTTTCCAAATTTGCTGGCATATTGAGTGCAGCACTTTCACAGCATCATCTTTCAGGATTTGGAATAGCTCAACTGGAATTCCATCACCTCCACTAGCTTTGTTCATAGAGATGCTTCCTAAGGCCCACTTGACTTCACATTCCAGGATGTCTGGCTCTAGGTGAGTGATCACACCATCGTGATTATCTGGGTCGTGAAGATCTTTTTTGTACAGGTCTTCTGTGTATTCTTGCCATCTCTTCTTAATATCTTCTGCTTCTGTTAGGTCCATACCATTTCTGTCCTTTATCGAGCTCATCTTTGCATGAAATGTTCCTTTGGTATCTCTGATTTTCTTGAAGAGATCCCTAGTCTTTCCCATTCTGTTGTTTTCCTCTATTTCTTTGCATTGATTGCTGAAGAAGGCTTTCTTATCTCTTCTTGCTATTCTTTGGAACTCTGCATTTAGATGTTTATATCTTTTCTTTTCTCCTTTGCTTTTCACTTCTCTTCTTTTCACAGCTATTTGTAAGGCCTCCCCAGACAGCCATTTTGCTTTTTTGCATTTCTTTTCCATGGGGATGGTCTTGATCCCTGTCTCCTGTACAATGTCATGAACCTCATTCCATAGTTCATCAGGCACTCTATCTATCAGATCTAGGCCCTTCAATCTATTTCTCACTTCCACTGTATAATCATAAGGGATTTGATTCAGGTCATACCTGAATGGTCTACTGGTTTTCCCTACTTTCTTCAATCTGAGTCTGAATTTGGCAATAAGGAGTTCATGGTCTGAGCCACAGTCAGCTCCTGGTCTTGTTTTTGCTGACTGTATAGAGCTTCTCCATCTTTGGCTGCAAAGAATATAATCAATCTGATTTCAGTGTTGACCATCTGGTGATGTCCATGTATAGAGTCTTCTCTTGTGTTGTTGGAAGAGGGTGTTTGTTATGACCAGTGCATTTTCTTGGCAAAACTCTACTAGTCTTTGCCCTGCTTCATTCCGTATTCCAAGGCCAAATTTGCCTGTTACTCCAGGTGTTTCTTGACTTCCTACTTTTGCATTCCAGTCCCCTATAATGAAAAAGACATCTTTTTTGGGTGTTAGTTCTAAAAGGTCTTATAGGTCTTCATAGAACCGTTCAACTTCAGCTTCTTCAGTGTTACTGGTCGGGGCATAGACTTGCATTACTGTGATATTGAATGGTTTGCCTTGGAAACGAACAGAGATCATTCTGTCATTTTTGAGATTGCATCCAAGTACTGCATTTCGGACTCTTTTGTTGACCATGATGGCCACTCCATTTCTTCTGAGGGATTCCTGCCCACAGTAGTAGATATAATGGTCATCTGAGTTAAATTCACCCATTCCAGTCCATTTCAGTTCGCTGATTCCTAGAATGTTGACATTCACTCTTGCCATCTCTTGTTTGACCACTTCCAATTTGCCTTGATTCATGGACCTGACATTCCAGGTTCCTATGCAATATTGCTCTTTACAGCATCGGACCTTGCTTCTATCACCAGTCACATCCACAGCTGGGTATTGTCTTTGCTTTGGCTCCATCCCTTCATTCTTTCTGGAGTTATTTCTCCACTGATCTCCAGTAGCATATTGGGCACCTACTGACCTGGGGAGTTTCTCTTTCAGTGTCCTATCATTTTGCCTTTTCATACTGTTCATGGGGTTTTCAAGGCAAGAATACTGAAGTGGTTTGCCATTCCCTTCTCCAGTGGACCACATTCTGTCAAGTGTCAACCCCAGTCTTCCAATTCATCCCACCTCCTCTTCCCTGCTTGGTATCTACAAGTATGTTCTCTACGTCCATGTATTCCTTCTTTGCAAATAAGTTCATCTGTAGCAATTTTTTCAGAGTTTTTAGTTTGTTTAACATTTTTTCTTCCTCATACATATTATTTTAATTTCTATGAGAACAGGAACTGAGATGTAATCTGGGTCTGCTTACAACATGGCACATAATTAGGAATCTTACATTTTTAGTAACAACATCCCTAAGCATCTTTTAGCAGATCCTTCTGAAAACACAATTACAGAAACTCAAAACATACACAAATCCACAGTGTTTGCACATGAGCCTTTCTGCATCTAGTTAACAGAGAGAAGGTGCACCGCTGAGTGTGAGAAGGCACTTTCAGGTTATTTTATTTCAGCAAGTCCTCTCCCTTCTTTCTTTTCTTCTCTACTGATTGAAAAAATAAGTGAATTGAGGAAAAGTCTGGAATGCAACACAAAGAGAAAAATAGAGGGAAAACAAAGATTAAGCTTGTGGGCAACAGAACCAGAAATGCCAGTATTACATGGAGTCAAAGAGAAAGAACAGAGGGACTTCCCTGGTGGTCTAGTGATTAAGACTCTGTGCTTCCACTGCAAGGGGTGCAGGTTCGATCCCAGGTCAGGGAACTAAGTTCCCATGAGCTGTGCAATGTGGGAAAGACAGAGTGCTCAGTCTAAAAATATTCATAAAGTTCTGAGCAGACATAAAAAATGCAACAACAAGGACAAAGAGAAATTCTAAAAGTTATCAGAAAAAAGATGATTCCCTACAAAGGAGTGAGAATCAGAATGGCATCATATTTCTCATAGGCAATAATGGATACAAGAAAACAAACACCTTTAACATGATAAGGGCCAATAGTTTTTAATCTAGAATTCTACAACCAAATTATTCACTACCAATCAATGATCAGTTGTCAACTTATAAACAATCTAAGATCAAATTAACAGTCAGTAATCAGTGAAATGAAGTTTTTCTCAGAGACAAAATGACAGAAACTTGACCAAAGACTAGAAAAATAAACTACTTAAGGTTATACTGAAAAAAGAACTAATATAAATGCATGAGAAAGTAATGAGATGCAGGAAGCAGTAATGATGAAATGATCAGTAAAACTTATTAGTAAATATAAATAAGAATTGACTGAAAGAAAGAAAAACACCAATACAGTATACTAACGCATATATATGGAATTTAGAAACATGGTAACAGTAACCCTGTATACGAGACAGCAAAAGAGACACTGATGTATAGAACAGTCTTTTGGACTCTGTGGGAGAGGGGGAGGGTGGGATGATTTGGGAGAATGGCATTGAAACATATATAATATCATATATGAAATGAGTCTCCAGTCCAGGTTCGATGCACAATACTGGATGCTTGGGGCTGGTGCACTCGGATGACCCAGAGGGATGGTACAGGGAGGGAGGAGGGAGGAGGGTTCAGGATGGGGAACACGTGTATACTTGTGGTAGATTCATGTTGATATATGGCAAAACCAATACAATATTGTAGAGTTAAAAAATAAAATTAAATTTAAAAAAAAGAATTGACTGAAAAAGAACAGTGTGTTGTACTTACTTATAAAACAGAAAAAAAGGTGTAAAATTATCAAATGAAAAATTCCAGACAGGAGATGTGTGTGGAAGAAGGGAGAGTTAAAGGGATGGGATGAGGTTACAGAGGCAGAAAAGACTTCTAAGGAATTTAAGAAGTTAAGAGTTTTTTTAGATTCACGAAGTACCATGAAGCTCAAGCAGAAGAAAGTCACTAATTACATCATAGTTAAATTGATGAAAAACCAAGAGAAAATGGTTGAAAACAGACAAATAAGACACATTACCTTCTAAGGGACAAAAATAAGTCTGACAGCTGATGTCTCAACAGAATAAATGGAAGCCAGGAGACAGTGGAGAGATATCTTCAAGAAAGAGTTTCACAATGACAAAAAGGTCAAGTCACTACAAGAGCGAATGATTCTAAAAGTTAGTGTACCTAAACACCAAGCTTCAAAATACATAATTCACAAGTGGACAGACCTCCACAGTCATAGTGGTAGTTTTATCAGGTGTCATGTGGTAACAGAATAAGGAGATAAAATTCAGTAAGGCTATAATTTTGAATAAAACCATTAATAAACATGACCTAATTAATATATGTAGAACACTGTGCCCAACAACAGAAGACTACATATCATACTCTTCCAAAATTTACCAGAAATTGTTTTCACAAATTTCAAAACATTGAAATGATATAATGTTCTCTGACTACAGTAGAATTAAGGTATAAAATGATGTGATTTCTTGAAAATTCTGACATACTTGGACACTACACTTGTAAATATACTATAAGTCAAATAATATATCACTATGAAAATTATAATACAATTTAACTGAATGATGAAGGAAAAGATTTCATATTAAGCTTTGTGGAATGAAATTTAAGGCATGCTTTGAGAGAAATTTATAGAGTTAAAATTGTATGTTATGGAAAAATTGGATGAAAAATAACTGATCTAACCATCCATTTCAAAAAGTTGGAAAAAGAAAAGCATATTGAATCCAGAGAAAGTACAGAGATGGTAATAATAAAGACAAGAGCAGACATTAATGATATGAGAATGAAATTACATATTAGTGCCTTATAAAGCCAAACAGTGCTTCTCTGAAAAGTTTAACAAAATTGATAGCCCTCCAACATGAACAATTAAAGGAAAAAAACAAAAAGAGTAGGGACAAATAATGAATATTAGGAATGAGACTCACCACAGATTCTCTACATAATGGAAGAAATAAGACAATACTATAAAAAAAAATCTATGTCAATAACTTTCAAAAAGCTAGTTGAAATAGACAGGTTCCTTGAAACAAAACTGACACATAAGGAAATCAAACATCTGATTAATTAGATAACAGCAAACTTGCACAAACTGTTACAGAATAGAGGAAGTATTTCTCAATGTATTTTGTAAAGCTAGCATAAAATTAACACCAAGATCTGACAAAGACATTACAAGGAAAAAACTCACCTCTCCTGGACATAAATACCAAAAAATAATCATAAATAAAAATAATTTAAAATCATAACTAGTAATATATAAAAGGGTAACCCTTTTTTTAATGATAAAATAACAAATACTTGTAAGTAAATACTGACAATAAATTCTAATAAAAAATAATGACCAATAAAGTTTATTACGGGAAGGTAAGATCAGTTTAACATCCCCAAATCAATGTAGTTCACTATATTAAAAGGAAAGAAAGAAAAAAACATAATCATTACTTCTATTGAACATTGTACTAAACGTCCTAAGTAATGCAAGAAAGCTCCAATACTTGCCACCTGATGCGAAGAGCCAACTCATTGGAAAAGAACCTGATACTGGGAAAGACTGAGGGCAGGAGGTAAAGAGGGTGGCAGAGGATGAGATGGTTAGATAGCATCACTGACTCAGTGGACATGAATCTCAGCAAACTTCACGAAATAGGGAAGGACAGGGAAGCCTGGCATGCTGTATGCAGTCATGGGGTCTCAAAGAGTAGGACATGACTTAGAGAGTGAGCAATAACAACAATGCAAGAAAATTTCTTTAAAGTACACAACAATTGGAAAAGAAGAAACCAAACTCATTATTTGTGGGTGTCATAATTGTGCATGTACATACTCCAAAGAATTCACAAACTATTGGTATTAACATGTGAATGCAGTGAAAATATAATGTCAGTATACAGAAACCAATTAGATTTTCATTCTCCAGCAGAAAACAAATAGAAAAAATTTTAAAACATTTACAATAGCATCAAAATAATAATCAAATATTTGGAATTTCATTAAAGATATGCAAAACATACACACTGAAAATTATAACCATTATTGAGAAGACAAAAGAACTAAATAAAGGGATGAATACACCATATTTATGGACTGGAAGACAATATAGGAAGGTGAATTTTCTCCAAATTGACCTACAGATTCAAAGCAATTCAAATAAAAATCAGCAGAATAAAAATTTAGGAGCATATTTCAAAGTTAACATGGAAAGGGAAGGAGGCAAGAATATTAAAGATAATCTTCAAGAACAAAGCTGAAGAAATTACACTGCCAGATATTGACTTGTTCTAATGTTACAGTAATTAAGTCACAATGGTATTGCTGCATAGAGATGAATAGGTCAGAAGAGAGTGTAAAAATCGAGCCCCACATATATAGTTTGGAATTTAAGATAGATATGGAAAGGATTGTCTTTTCCACCTAATGGTTTTGGCTCAACTGGATAGTCATGGGGGAAAAGATACTGATTCTACTTCACCCACAAGTATCAATTCTAGTTGGATTATAGCTCTCAGTGTGAAAGGTAAAATAGTAATGTTTCTAGACAAAAATATACAAGAATATTTTTATGATCCAGAATAAAGCAAAGATTTTCTAGCCAGGATACAAATAGCTTACACATAAAGTTTAAAATTAACAACCTATAGCACAACAAAATTAAGAATTTCTGTATGGGGGCTGGTAGCCATAAATACATTTAATGGAGAAAAAAGTTGAAAATGAATTAAGAATTTAACTCTAGAAATTAGAAATACAATACCAAGATAAAACCCATGTAAAGAGAAAAGAAACAAAAACTAAAATTTACATGAATAGAATTCTTTATAAACTCTGAGAGTTAACAAGACTAAAGTCTAGTTCTTAGATACCTCAGAGACAAGCCTTTGGATGGTTTGAACAAACAAAAATTAGACAAGGAACCAGAGAACACATTTAGGAATGAAAGAGACATAGGTACAGGTGAGTTTTTTGTGTTGCTGTTTTGTTTTGTTTTAGTGATAAAGGAAGGTTATGATTACATTTCAAAAGTTAAATTTGAAAAATTAGATGAATTGGACACTTTTTAAGAAATAATAAATTGCAAATGTTTCTACCTCTGTGATTCACAGCACACGTTTAAAATGAGATGGAATTCTGGCTGAGAGGAATGATGAGATAGGTAGATTTTATTTTCTGTTAGACACTGAACTCTATCCCCCACAAAAAGTTATATTGAAGTTCAAACTCACAGAACCTCAGAAATGATCTTATTTGGAAATAGGGCTTTTGCAGGTCTAGTCAAGCTAAGATGAGGTCATTAGGATGGGCCCAACCCAGTGTGACTGGTGTCCTTATGTTACCGACCAGGGTTCTTGGCCTCCTTGATCAATAGAAATTGATCAGAGGCCAGATAATAAATTCAGGCGAGAATTTGTTGCAGCTCCTTCTGCAGTGCTGGGAGAGAGAACAAATAACAGATTCCCCTGAGCCCTGAGGGGGCGAGAAGCAATCCTTAAATGGGGTGAGGGTAGGGGTGTGTTCAGGGGGTCAGACTGGAGGGGTGACTTAGGTGGTTTGTCCACCCCTTAGGTAGTGGCATGTGCAGGGGGCGTGCTCAGTACTCTGCCTTGTTCCCAACACCCAGTTTTGTTCCTGACACCCAGTTTTGCTCCAGGCTCTTCAAAAGTGGCAGTTGGGCTTTTCAGTCTCTTTGGATCTTTTGTCCAGAATCTGCCCCAACTGTACATGCACACAGTTATTTTTAGCCCCATGTAATTTATTTGTATTTTGTCACATGAGAGGTGTGTCCAGGTGCAATCATTGCAGTGAAAGGTTCCAGGTCCCAGCCTGTCTCACTTATATAAAGTGAGACATTTGGGCACAGATGTGGACATGGACAGAGGGAAAGTGGTGTAAAGAAAAGGTAGGAAAGCTGAGGATTCAAGAAGCGAAGATAGTGTTTTGCCTATGTTCTCCTCTAGGAGTTTTATAGTTTCTGGTCTTACATTGAGATCTTTAACCCATTTTGAGTTTATTTTTGTGTATGGTGTTAGAAAGTGGTCTAGTTTCATTCTTTTACAAGTGGTTGACCAGTTTTCCCAGCACCACTTGTTAAAGAGATTGTCTTTAACCCATTGTATATTCTTGCCTGCTTTGTCAAAGATAAGGTGTTCATATGTGCATGGATTTATCTCTGGGCTTTCTATTTTGTTCCATTGATCTATATTTCTGTCTTTGTGCCAGTACCATACTGTCTTGATAACTGTGGCTTTGTAATAGAGCCTGAAGTCAGGTAGGTTGATTCCTCCAGTTCCATTCTTCTTTCTCAAGATAGCTTTGGCTATTCGAGGTTTTTTGTATTTCCATGCAAATTGTGAAATTATTTGTTCTAGCTCTGTGAAGAATACCATTGGTAGCTTGATAGGGATTGCATTGAATCTATAAATTGCTTTGGATAGTATACTCATTTTCACTATATTGATTCTTCCAATCCATGAACATGGTATATTTCTCCATCTATTAGTGTCCTCTTTGATTTCTTTCACCAGTGTTTTATAGTTTTCTATATATAGGTCTTTAGTTTCTTTAGGTAGATATATCCCTAAGTATTTTATTCTTTCCGTTGCAATGGTGAATGGAATTGTTTCCTTAATTTCTCTTTCTGTTTTCTCATTATTAGTGTATAGGAATGCAAGGGATTTCTGTGTGTTGATTTTATATCCTGCAACTTTATTATAATCATTGATTAGTTCTAGTAATTTTCTGGTGGAGTCTTTAGGGTTTTCTATGTAAAGGATCATGTCATCTGCAAATAGTGAGAGTTTTACTTCTTCTTTTCCAATTTGGATTCCTTTTATTTCTTTTTCTGCTCTGATTGCTGTGGCCAAAACTTCTAAAACTATGTTGAATAGTAATGGTGAAAGTGGGCACCCTTGTCTTGTTCCTGACTTTAGAGGAAATGCTTTCAATTTTTCACCATTGAGGATAATGTTTGCTGTGGGTTTGTCATATATAGCTTTTAAGAACATAGGCAAAAAAAAAAAAAAAAAAAAAGAACATAGGCAAAACACTCTCTGACAGACATCACAGCAGGATCCTCTATGACCCACCTCCCAGAATATTGGAAATAAAAGCAAAAATAAACAAATGGGACCTAATTAAACTTAAAAGCTTCTGCACAACAAAGGAAACTATTAGCAAGCTGAAAAGGCAGCCTTCAGAATGGGAGAAAATAATAGCAAATGAAGCAACTGACAAACAACTAATCTCAAAAATACACAAGCAACTCCTACAGCTCAACTCCAGAAAAATAAATGACCCAATCAAAAAATGGGCCAAAGAACTAAATAGACATTTCTCCAAAGAAGACATACAGATGGCTAACAAATGCATGAAAAGATGCTCCACAGCGCTCATTATCAGAGAAATGCAAATCAAAACCACTATGAGGTACCATTTCACGCCAGTCAGAATGGCTGTGATCCAAAAGTCAACAAGCAATAAATGCCGGAGAGAGTGTGGAGAAAAGGGAACCCTCTTACACTGTTGGTGGGAATGCAAACTAGTACAGCCACTATGGAGAACAGTGTGGAGATTCCTTAAAAAACTGGAAATAGAACTGCCTTATGATCCAGCAATCCCACTGCTGGGCATACACACTGAGGAAACCAGAATTGAAAAAGACACATGTACCCCAATGTTCATTGCAGCACTGTTTATAATAGCCAGGACATGGAAGCAACCTAGATGCCCATCAGCAGATGAATGGATAAAAAAGCTGTGGTACATATACACAATGGAGTATTACTCAGCCATTAAAAAGAATACATTTGAATCAGTTCTAATGAGATGGATGAAACTGGAACCTATTATACAGAGTGAAGTAATCCAGAAAGAAAAACACCAATACAGTATACTAACGCATATATATGGAATTTAGAAAGATGGTAACAACAACCCTGTGTACGAGACAGCAAAAGAGACACAGATGTATAGATCAGTCTTATGGACTCTGTAGGAGAGGGAGAGGGTGGGGACATTTGGGAGAATGGCATTGAAACATGTGTAATATCATGTATGAAACGAGTCACCAGTCCAGGTTCGATGCATGATACTGGATGCTTGGGGCTGGTGCACTGGGACGACCCAGAGGGAGGGTATGGGGAGGGAGGAGGGAGGAGGGTTCAGGATGGGGAACACAGGTATACCTGTGGCAGATTCATTTCGATATTTGGCAAAACTAATACAATATTGTAAAGCTTAAAAATAAAATTAAAAAAAAAAAAGAAGTGAAGAGAGAGGCATGAACAGATTCTCTCTCATATCCCTTTCAAGGATCAGTCCTGCCCACATCTTCATTTTGGACTTCTAGCCTCCAAAACTGTGAGACCAATAAACATATTGTTTAAGCCACCCAGTTTACTGTTCTTTGTTACCGTAGGTTCAGGAAGTGAATGCATGCACCGACTCTGAAAACTGTTCTGCTGTGTTTTGAAACACCTGAGGACATGGGAATTTAGCCACCATCCACACCACACTGCAAGGCTAAAATCTTCTCTTTGAGAGAGAGGAAAACAGTTTCAAACCCTCTCATCCCTGGGAAAGTTAGATATGCTGCCATAACTCCCCAGAAAGAAAAAAGAGACCCTGTAAGTAGGAAACATACACAGTATCCAGAGCTGTGGTTGGAGGAAACCAGAGACAGAGGCTTGCCCAGCTGAAAACCAACATGAATGTACTTAGCACCACCGGGCTGAACAGTGAAACATGGTGAAATAAAAACATTTTTCATTTTACCACAATAAAAAACATTAAAAACAGAAATCAGAAAATATTTTTCTATAGAAATACAAAATATCCAAATAAAAGAAAGCAGATAGACAACTAACATAAAAAGGAAGTTTTCAGACTATTAGAAAAACTTTTTTTTTTCCCTTGAAGAGGGACATACTTTTTAAAGAGGGGAAAAGCCACCAGCAATCTTTATTAAAATAGTTAACCATGGAAACAGATACCTTTCTCAAAGCCACTTATGTTTATTTCACTAGATTATTCTCATACACATATACTGAAAGCAGATATTCACAAACATCTACTTACAGATACTTAGTAAATTCTTACTGAAAGGATAGCGCCTCAGGGTCCAACCAGCAAAGCACACAGCATCAGCTACAGGCTCGAGACTCTCTACTGCTACGTGGTGGCCACATACGCATATTGCAGAAGCAAAATAAGAATATCTCAGGGGCTTACACAAAAATACTGTGACTCAGTAACAGAGTGACAAGAGTCATCCACTAGAAATAGATCATTCAGGAAAATAAGGATACTTAGTGAGAAATCCACTGGGAAGAAGAAAAAGTGCACTTTTTAAAGAAAGGTCCAACCATGAAAATACAGCTTCTGAAAAAGTAGAAAAAAAGAAATTCCATCTCATTGGTGCAGTGAGTTGCCAGATTTCTGCATCAGCACAATAGCCACAAAATAATCCAGAATCTCATGGATGCCTTCATATTTTACTCACCACGTCAGAATGTAGTTGTTTTCAACCTTCCATTTATTAAAAGTCCATGTTGTTGCTGTTGTTCAGTTGCTAAGGTACGTCTGACACTTTGTGACTCAATGGAAGCAACGCAACAGGCTTCCTGGTCCTTCACTATCTCCTGGAGATAGCGGAGACGTCCATGAAATGAGGTCTAATCTAGGAACTGTATGCAAAGGGTGCCTTTGTATTTCAGTGCACCCAGGACTGAGCGAAATTATTAACAGCACTCTATGGGGTAGAGCTGATGGAGGTGATGGAATTCTAGCTGAGCTCTTTCAAATCCAAAAAGATGATGCAGTGAAAGTGCTGCACTCAATATGCCAGCAAATTTGGAAAACTCAGCAGTGGCCACAGGACTGGAAAAGGTCAGTTTTAATTCCAATCCCAAATAAAGGCAATGCCAAAGAATGTTCAAACTACCATACAATTGCGCTCATCTCACATACTAGCAAAGTAATGCTCAAAATTCTCCAAGCCAGGCTTCAACAGTATGTGAACCAAGAACTTTCAGATGTTCAAGATGGATTAGAAAAGGCAGAGGAATCAGAGATCAAATTGCCAACATCCATTGGATCATAGAAAAAAAGCAACCGAGTTCCAGAAAACATCTGCTTTATTGACTACACCAAAGCCTTTGACTGTGTGGATCACAATAAACTGTGGAAAATTCTTCAAGAGATGGGAATACCAGGCCACCTTACTTGACTCCTGAGGAATCTGCATGCAGGTCAAGAAGCAACAGTTAGAACCGGACATGGAACAACAGACTGGTTCCAATTTGGGAAAGGAATACATCAAGGCTGTATATTGTCACCCTGTTTATTCAACTTCCATGCAGAGTGCATCATGCGAAATTCTGGGCTGGATGAAGCACAAGCTGGAATTAAGATTGCTGGGAGAAATATCAATAACCTCAGATATGCAGATGACATCACCCTTATGGCAGAAAGTGAAGAGGAACTGAAGAGCCTCTTGATGAAAGTGAAAGAGGAAAGTGAAAAAGTTGGCTTAAAACTCAACATTCAAAAAACTAAGATCATGGCATTCACTCCCTTCACTTCACAGCAAATAGATGGAGAAACAGTGGAAACAGTGACAGACTTTATTTCCTTGGGTTCCAAAATCACTGCAGATGGTAACTGCAGCCATGAAATTAAAAGACGCTTTTGCTTCTTGGAAGAAAAGCTATGATCAACCTAGACAGCATATAAAAAGCAGAGACATTATTGCTGAGAAAGGTCCATGTATCCATAATTTATCCATTAGGCATGTATGGATGTGAGAGTTGGACCATGAAGAAAGCTGAGCGCCGAAGAATTGATGCTTTTGAACTGTGGTGTTGGAGAAGACTCTTGAGAACCACTTGGACTTCAAGATCAAACCAGTCAATCCTAAAGGAAATCAGTCCTGAATATTCACTGGAAGGACCGATGCTGAAGCTGAAACTCCAATACTTTGGTCACTGATGCAAAGAACCGACTCATTGGAAAAGATCCTGATGCTGGAAAAGACTGAAGGCAGGAAGAGAAGGGGACAGCAGAAGCTGAGGTGGTTGGATGGCAGAACTGACTCGATGGACATGAATTTGAGCAGACTCTGGGAATTGGTGATGGACAGGGAAGCCTGGCGTGCTGCAGTCCATTGGGTCACAAAGATTCGAACGTGACTGAGCAACTGATCTGATGAACTGAACTGTGGGGTAGAGCTGGTCTTCACATTCTCTCTCAGACTGAAGTCAGCTCTTCCTATTTTTTTTTTTTTTTTAAAGATCAGCTGTTCTTAGTTGATTGGAATGGAACGAGATACAGTGAAATACAAGGTTAACCATCATCAGAGACCTCACACCCATTCTTAACCTACCACTAGAAGGAGAGCCATCACTCGATTGCCTCATAGGCCAAGCAGAGATGAACAGAAGCAGAGTTCCCAGTCTTAGAAACAACACAGGCTGGGTAGTACTACAGTGCTCTGACCAGAAAAAAAGTAACCCATGGAAAAGGATACTTCCTAGAAACCCACAGAATTTGGACAAGCTTGTAAGTCAGGGAAAACCATCAGAATTATTCTTGCTTCATCACAGCATCTCTGATTTGCCAAATTCTCTCCCACCAAGTACACCACATTCATGAAAGAAAATGGTTTGGGCATGAAAGTGAGGCTTTATTTATGCATGAGTCAGACAGTTGTGTGTAACATCCTCTTTGATAAATAATATACTTTTTAAAAAAATACCTTTCTAGTCAAGAGAGATCAAAAGCTTTCCAGAAATTGAAGTTAAAACCCAGAATTGTTTATTAAATCTGAGAAAATTAGAACTCAAGAGACAGGAAAATAGAACACTGAGTACAAATTCATACAGTGGCAACATGCTGCTAAAATGAATTCTATTAAGAGGTGAATATATAATTTGGACATAAAGATGTAAAGTAATTTTTGAGTGTTGTCTTTCAGTTGCTAAGTTGTGTCTGGCTTTTTTGTGACCCCATGCCCTCTAGGCCCCTCTGTCTATGGGATTTCCCAGGCAAGAATACTGGAAAGGGTTGTCATTTCCTTCTCCAGGGGATCTTCCCAAGCCAGGGATCAAACCCACATCTCCTGCATTGGCAGGTGGATTTTTTTTTTTTTTTTAACTGCTGAGGCAACCAGGGGAAGCCCAATTTTAACTACACATATAATATATGACTGTATTTCTAAGAATTAAATTTTAGAATATTATAAGTAAAACTAAGATCACTCCCCCAAAGCACTGATACCCTCTAAAATAGCCACTATTTTCTCAGTGTTTTCAGTTTGGAATATATCCTCTCAAATCTTAAAAAAATGTATATACACACAGACATACACATATTCATATATGTACATGTGTGTATATACAGACACACTCGAAGTAAATAGTTTATGTATTTATGTGTGTTTATTCATGAGGTCAATAAACAACACATTTTCCATGTTAATACCTTCACCAAACAGTTCCATAAAATTTTAACCTTTGTGGCTATTTTTCTCATCCCATCACTGTACTAATGTTTCCTACTCGGTCAGAGGTCTCTAAATTGACTTGAAAGGAATACAGATCTTCTGAGTAGGGATGAAAAGAGAATTTTTTAAGAGGGTATGTTTGTGTTTGTGTGTGTGGGTTTTACTACTTTAGCATCAAATGGGAAAACCTTAAGAGAAGCAACGCAAGCCCAGAATTTATGTACAACAATGGGTAAGAGAGAATAGAAGGAAAGAGAAATGACAGTTAGGGCTTCCCCAGAAGACTTTCCCAATGCTGCTGTCAAGGAACAACATTGGGTTGATGCTTCAAGGGTCTGACACAAAAGTCACTTCAATGTCTGGGAATAGCAAGTGACATCCAGTAGTGGCAACTTAAACGTCTAAAAATGTCTATACCTTTAACGTCAGGATTACATGAGGGCCCGGTGTGGACCATGGCAAGTGAGGACGTGTGCCTTGTGGTGAAGGCAGCTGTTACCCAGCTGCAGCCAATTATCACCATGGCGGAATGCAAGCTGGTGGTCAGACCTTCCCATTTTTTAAGTGAAGCAGGAAAAAAAGAACACTGGTATTTTAATATAAAAATCTCTTGATTTTTTTAAATGTTGACAATTTAAAACTCAAAGTTTCAAAACAACAACTCCACCCAGACTGACACTTGGCTGGTCACACTGGAGGCTGACTTTGCAAACAGGACAGCAGTTTGCAACTCTCCTCCAACTCCAAATGTCTTTCTCTGCTGGCACAACCAATACTTTGATGAAACTTTGACAAGTCAACATAGAACAGTTCTTAAGAAGGCACTGGGTCTTCTCACAGGTAAATATATTCCTGGCAATTGGAGCGCTTGTGTTTCTTCCCTTTCCATTTTGAATGAGTTTCCCAAAAGGGATAGATAGGACAAAACCATCCTCTGAAACACCCCTTTCTGCATGTCTTAGGTATTTTTGGTTGTATCAGAAGAATTTCAGATTGTGTCACCTTGGAAATACATTGGCCACTGCATTTCATGTCCTCTGAGTAAAAGAAGATCCCCAGATTTACCCAAGAGAGGGGACACAGAGCCCTGGTCACAGGAAAGAAGAGTACTTATGAGGGGACCTCGTGACAGCCAGACAAGTGCTCATGATGAGACATTACTGAGGAAACAGGAAAGGAAGGTAAGGGAGGGGCCTCTGTCTTCTCTGCTCTGCTTTGCAAGGAGAGCAACAGAAGAGTCGTGGTTTAAGACATGGAGCATTTAACCACAGACCATTCTCACTGAACTCCATCGAGAGGTTTAAAACTGAACACAGCAACCAGAGACTACAAATTCAAAACAATCATTCTCCTGTAAGAGTGAAGTTTGTTTCTTAACTATTGTGGTTGAGGAACAGAACCTTGAGAGAGTTGAATGATTTTTAAGAACTGACTGTCAAGGTGAAAATATTAATGACATATGCCCTGTATAATAACAGTCATTGGCTGCCAACCAAACAAACGTGTTCTTTTTCAAATTCAAGATGTGCTGGGCCCCTGATGCATGACATTTTATGAAGAGACTCGTCCTACCTTGAAGATGAAATCAGCCATCAGACGTCCTGGAATCTTAAAGGTTTGCCTCTCTGAGCCCTTCTGAAATTCCACTGTTGTGTTTTCTACAACAAAAACTCCAGGGCTCTTAAAGTTGTGCTCTCCTTTGCTTCCTTGAAGTGTTTTTGATTCAATAACTACAATTTAAAAATAAAGTTTTAATGAAAGTATCTTAAAAAAATTTCATTTCAAAAGATATTTTAGTACATGTAATTGCATCTGATATCAACACAACGTCAATACATCCACTCAGTTTACAAACACTGATTCGAATTGGTGACACAAATATATAAGCATTTAGTGTGTGCGTGCTAAGTTGCTTCAGTCATGTCCGACTCTGTGCGGCTCTGTGGACTGTGGCCCACTAGGCTCCTCTGTCCATGGGATTCTCCAGGCAAGAATACTGAAGTGAGTTGCCATGCCCTCCTCCAGGGGATCTTTTTAGCTGTCTATAAAAAGGAGCAAACAAGATTGCTAGGTCCAGTAAGGTCTACTTAACTCTTTGGAGTTATAAGAGCAAGAAGAAAACTTCTCTCTATATTTTTTCATGATGTAGTTATTACTTAAAGGTATGTTACTAATTTTCTCACCCCTTCAGATCATAGGCCTAGACTTGACTAAACTACAATAAAATTTGAATTTGTTTTAAGATTATTTTTTTATTTTGAACTACTTATAGATTCACAGGAAGTTGCAAAAGTAGTGAAGAGGTCCTGTATACCATTCATTCGGTTTTACTCAATGGAATGATTACATCTTATCCAATGATAATACAATATAAAAACTAGGAAATAGACATCAGTACAATGTGTGCCTATAGTCCTGTGCTATTTTGTCACACATCACCACAACCAAACACAGAACTACGACATCACTACGAAGATCTCTCTCATGTGTCACCTCTGTAGTCACAGTGGCTTTTTTTCTTTTTTTTTTTTTTTTTTGCCGATTTCTCTCTGCCACTGGAGCAGCTGCAGGAATTCAAGCGCCCTGGACAGACTGTGTAACAGGCATTAGGAGACATCCCTGATTATCCCTGACAGGCAGGCTGGGAGCTTTTCTGGGAAAATTCAAAGACTGGACAAGGGCCCCTTGATCTGTAGGAGTCATTACTCTCAGGCACACAAAACCCCAACCACTTTGGCCCTAATCTCTGTGACCGCAGTAGATTTTTGGAAAGTGTGAGATTAAATTCATTTCCTAGTTCCAATGAAGATATAAAACTGAATGCTATAAAGCGAGTTGTCAGTAAAAATGAGATGGGAAACTAGAAATGTAAGAGGGCCCTACACTGGATGAATTAGACCTTGAAATTAAAGGAGAAAAAAATTATGAGCATTCAGGTAATATCAAAACATGAAATGAAATTGGGCAAAATCCACTGCTGCAAAGAAGAAGACATAAAAAACACCAAGTTTCTAGACAGAGATTGAGCCTGAAGTGACTTGATTAAATTTAAATAGTGTCCAATGGATTCAGTGGCTGTGTTGGGGCAGTGATTGTTTTACCACTGAGCTGACCTTCTGCATCACAGCTTGCTGCATCTGGCTGCTTGCTCCATCTGGCTGCAGAGTTATGGCAGCGGTGGCGAGGGGTGGGAGAATCAGAATCTGGAAAGGCGATCTAGGGGGAAGGGAAGACCAACATGACATCTATCTTCTGAACCATTTCTGTTCATTTGGCTTTCCTTGTTTTTAATGTTTATTTTAGCATATTCAAAAGCAGAGACATTACTTTGCCAACAACGGTTCATCTAGTCAAGGCTATGGTTTTTCCTGTGGTCATGTATGGATGTGAGAGTTGGACTGTGAAGAAGGTTGAGCGCCGAAGAATTGATGCTTTTGAACTGTGGCGTTGGAAAAGACTCTTGAGAGTCCCTTGGACTGCAAGGAGATCCAGCCAGTCCATTCTGAAGGAGATAAGCCCTGGGATTTCTTTGGAAGGAATAATGCTAAAGCTGAAACTCCAGTACTTTGGCCACCTCATGCGAAGAGTTGACTCATTGGAAAAGACTCTGATGCTGGGAGGGATTAGGGGCAAGAGGAGAAGGGGACGACAGAGGATGAGATGGCTGGATGGCATCACTGACTCGATGGACGTGAGTCTGAGTGAACTCCGGGAGTTGGTGATGGACAGGGAGGCCTGGCGTGCTGTGATTCATGGGGTCGCAAAGAGTCGGACACGACTAAACGACTGATCTGATCTGATCTGAATGTTTATTTAATTATCTACTTGGGCTTCCCACATGGTGCTAGTGGTAAAGAACGTGCCTGCCAACACAGGAGATAAAAGAGACTTGGGCTTGACCTGATCCTTGGGTTGGGAAGATCCCCTAGAGGAGAGCACAGTAACCCACTCCAGTATTCTTGTCTGGAGAATCCAATGGACAGAAGAGCATAGGGTTACAGAGTTGGACATGACTGAAGTGACTTAGCACACATGCATGCAAGTATCTACTGCATTTTCTGCCTCCTTTAATTATTTTTTTCATGGCATTTTGTGCTTCTTTTGTTTTCATTTATTTTTAGGCCATGTTATACAGCATATGGGACTTTAGTTCCCCAACCAGGGACTGAACCCATGGTCCCTGCATTGGTAATGCTGAGTCTTAACCACCAGACCACCAGGGAAGTCCCTAATGTTTTGGTTTTTGATTCTGAGTCCATTCTGTTAA
Organism: Bos grunniens; assembly: GCF_055505025.1. Classification (NCBI taxonomy): domain Eukaryota; kingdom Metazoa; phylum Chordata; class Mammalia; order Artiodactyla; family Bovidae; genus Bos; species Bos grunniens. Next base: position 1,308,307 of record NC_141191.1, on the reverse strand, counting down.
CTTCAATGGTGTCCAAGATCTTTAGTGATGAAGATGTGAGAATACAAGGTGCATACCCAGTTTTCAAGTGCATATGAATTACCCAAACTACTCTCCTCCACTTCTCATAAAATATCTTTATTCCAATTATTTCAAAAGGTTTCCCACTCTCTGGGTCACAAACCCTGGCTGCATACACAGGAGGTCAAAAGCAGATGCCCCAACCTCAACTGCATGACTTGATTCAGAAATGGGTGGTCCATAAAGCTAAGGGAAGTGCTCTGATGAAGCCACCTTTTGATGGCTTGTGGATCCCAACACTGCTGACACTTCAGATTAACAAGGCCACTGTGATGAATTCACAGTGAAGCAGAGGCCAGTGCTGTTCTTTAGGAGTCGCCATTTTTATTGGGATAAACTTGCTTCTCCTTAGTGCCTATGCCTCTTAAAAGTAATTGGCAGAAAAGGGGTTTTTGAAAATCAACAATTCAGACAATGTGTTGATTTATGGATATGTTTTTTAAGTTGTTATTATTTATTCATTTATTTAAATTGGCAGATAATGACAATATTGTGATGATTTTTGCCATACATCAACATGAATCGGCCATAGGTAAATACGTGTCCCCGCATCCTGAATCACCCCCCACCTCCTCCCCACCCCATCCCTCCAGGCTGTCCCAGAGTGCCCTGGGTGCGCTGCTTCATGTATCAAACCCACATTTGTCATCCATCCTACGTATAGTACTGTACAGGTTTCAGTGCTATTTTTTCAAATTAAGGTCCAACACCCAGTGTATGTGCTGCAGGCTTACATTGTGATGTGCAATCCACAGATCATGAGAACTGCACTCACAGCCTTTCGATCCTCAGAGCTCTCAAGGACCTTCTATTCCTACAGTAGGACAGCTATTGCTGGGTAAAGACCCCAGGAAACGTATAAATGCTCCCACACTGCGAAAGGCAGAGGATGACAGCCTCTTTTCTTGCTGCCACAGCTGCCTTCTTTCTCCTCTTCAGGCTTAAATGACTGAGGTTGCAAAGAAGAGTCAAGGAAGAGATGCTACGCATAGTCAAATAGATGAAAGAGAAATATCCTATGATATTGCTTACATGGAATCTTAAAGAAAAATACAAACAAGCTTTGGCATTAGTTAGCTGGCTTAACAAAGAAATATATTGGAAATCCCTTTATCCTCTGCTGCTTAATCTGAAGAATGAAGTTAGTGTTGTTGCAAGAATAAATAAAATCGCATACCAGGAAAAAAAAAAAGAGGATCAGAAACCAAGACGCTCTTTTATCCCCAAATCTTCACAACTCAAGTCTACAATAGTACCTTTACATATTTTGATCCATATTAGTTATTTTTTAAAAGAAATGACTAGAAAGATGATGAATGCTCCTAACTGCTTCTAGCTGAAAGGATTGCCCTGAGAAGTATCAGTCTAGGCTTCTTTCAAAAGAGACAGGGTCATGCTAATTATCCCAAGAGGTCTCAAATTCTAAGAAGGCCACAAAGTATTGTTAGGTAAGCATGTAATGAGCATTTAGCATGGCTGCCTTGGTTATAAATACATCAAACTTATCCTTCGAGTTGTATTTTATAGTGTATGCACACTTTGCTCAGCATCCATTTCCTTTGATGAGTCATTATGCTCATGCTTATATTTATACGTCTCTATACAGTGAGTCCCCTAAATATAAACCTTCAAGTGGCAAACTTTCAGAGATCAGAATGTGTGTTCGCATGTCCAATCACTAAGTTAGTTCACATGTCTGGTGTACATTGTCACATGTCTGCATCCTCTACAAGTGATCGTGCTGTGTGCAAGTACAGTAGTACAGCATCTTTATTTCAAGCCCAGGATGTCCAGAAGCAAGCATAAAATAGCAGTGATGTAGCTGGTACAGTAGTCAATTGTGTTAATTGGGTACCTAGGGTAACTTTGTTGGACTTACAAACAAATTGGACTTACAAAACACTCTTCGGATGGAACTGGTTTGTATGTAAGGACTTTACTGTATATGGTCATCAGACAGCATTTAGAGGGCCAAAACAAACAAACAAAAAAAAACAATTCTTACAATCAATAATGGAGGTTTTCCATTTATGGTATCTTGCCTTCTCCAATTTATTGCCAGTCAACATATTTCATGTTGAAGTTTTGCTTCAATAAAATCTCTTTTGCAGTAACCCTCTTATTATTTCCATTTTTGAAATTTTAGGGAAATCTGGAGCTGTGTGCTTGATATAATACTGAGGCCAAGCTTGCAAAAGGACTGGAAATTCAAGCTCTAATCGCCTCGAGGCAATATGCAATAGGGGTATTCTGTAATTAAATTCCCCAGCAAAGAGACTAACATTATGTTACTGAGTGTCCTCAGGTTTTAATGATGTAGCCTTTTGGAGTGTAGGACTTAATACGGATCTTAAAAAGAATGATTTATTACTGCAAAGTCAGCTTAATTTCAGGACTATATCTTTGGAACAAAATTAAGAAAACATTTGTACAAATCAAGAAAATAAAGCCACATCTATATTAAGATGTTAAGAAATGCTAACTAATTCCTTTGTAAATGAAGCCAGTTCATTCTCTTCACTGGCAGAGATAGGTAACTTTCAGAGACACTTCTGAGCCAGTTTTGAGAATGTTTAGAAGGAGAAATACTCCAAGCAAGAGATCTTATCACCTTTGGAGAAATGGGAATATTTTTGAGCTCTGTTCTTGGGACAGTGCCAGTCTTTAGTACTAAAGTTATATTTAATATGTCAGAACAGGTATGTATGTAAATGAGTATTTTACCTCAAAGTATTCATCTTTACTAAACCTGTTTGCTGCTGCTGCTGCTAAGTCGCTTCAGTCATGTCCGACTCTGTGCGACCCCATGGACGGCAGCCCACCAGGTTCCACCGTCCCTGGGATTCTCCAGGCAAGAACACTGGAGTGGGTTGCCATTTCCCTCTCCAATGCATGAAAGTGAAAAGTTAAAGTGAAGTCGCTCGGTCGTGTCAGACTCTTAGTGACCCCATGGACTGCAGCCCACCAAGCTCCTCCATCCATGGGATTTTCTGGGCAAGAGTACTGGAGTGGGGTGCCATTGCCTGTTTACTGCCTACTTATTCTGCTTTTTGAGCTTATTAAGCTCTCTTTAGAGCTGAATTTTAAAGAACTGTCTTTAGTATCATGAGAAAATCAGGCCCGGTCATTGCATATTTTTATTTTCTAAAATATCCTTTTGATATGCTATAAAATTCACATGCCATAAAATTCACTCATTTAAAATATAGTTTTGTGGTTTCAGTATATTCACAGAATTGTGCAACCATCACCACAATCTAGGTTTAGAACATTTTTGTCACCACTCCTCCAAAGAAACCCCATATCCATTAACAGTCAGTCCTCAGACCTGCAGCCAACCCAACTCAGCCTCGCCCTATGCGAGTGCAACCAACTTTATGTCTCCTTAGATTTGCTTACACTGGACACTTTATATAAAGACAATCAAATATTAATAACATGTGGCCTTTTTGTGACTGATTTCTTTCACTTAGCACAATGTTTTCAAAGATCGTATCTATTGTAGCAAGCTTCTCAGGTGGTGCTAGTCATAAAGAACCTGCCTGCCAATGCAGGAGATATAAGAGACTTGGGTTCCATTTTTAAGTAGGGAAGATCCCCTGGAGTAGGAAATGGTAGCCCACTCCAGTATTCTTGCCTGGAGAATCGCATGCACAGAGGAGCCTGGCGGGCTACATTCCACAGGGTCAAAAAGAATCAGACATGACTGAGCACAGAGACATCTATTGTAGCACATGTCAGGGACTTCACTCTTTGTTGGATTCAAATAATATTCCACATATGCCACATTTTATTTACCCATTCATCTGTTAATGGACATTTGAGCTGTTTCTACATCTTAGCTATTATGAATTATACTGCTATGAATATTCAGTACTTCATAGTTTTGAACCAAAATGTTATTTTACAATGTGATCATTCAAATCATTCACAGAATTTGGATCTAAATGATTTTCACCTGTTTTCAAACATCAAGTTGGCATTGACAAGGATGAAGATTTATTCCCATCGAGTTGTGGGCTGGGACTCCCCTGGTGGCCCAGAGGCTAAGACTCTGTGCTCCCAATTCAGGGGCCCAGGTTCCATCCCTGGTCAGGGAACTAGATCCCACAGGCCAAAACTAAAGATCCTACATGCCACAACTAGGACCTGGCACAGCCAAATAAATAAATTTTAAAAAAGAAATAGCTCTTGTGGGCTTTAAGCCATTTTAAGAAGAAGCCTTAAAAAATCTTTTGATGCATCATTCTAGAGAAAGCCTTGAGTGAACTGACCGCTATATGGTTGTAAACATTTTAATATTTTAAATAGATCAGTCACACTCTTTTAGTCATAATTCATAAAATAAAGTAGTGTTAAAAAAAAAAGACTTTCCAATAATGGCTCACTCTCACTGTCCTAAATACATTCTCTTCCTTCCCTAATTTAGGCCATAATGTACTATGGAATTTCTTTTCTTTTTTTTTTTAAGATTTTTAGTCTATATCGTTAGTGACAAACACATTTTGATATAAACATTCCTCAAAGGACATTGCTGGTTAGAATATCAGTACTGAATCTAAAGTATACAAACACATAAACACACATGCACATACACACTTGAAAGCTACAGAAAATGTACGACACTTGTGGCCCTGAGAAATTCTTACAACTTGAAAATCTAAGATGGTGGCTCAGGAGAAACAAAAAGGCAAAATATGCACATTTTTAATCCAGTGGACCTTGATTTGTGTTGTTTTAAAATAGTTATATTTATAACTCCTTAGTGTTTTATACTTTCTACAGAAAGATAGAGTTGAACACAGTAAGCTTCTTCAAGGCTAGGGACCCAGTCTGGGCAGAGACTCAACTTCCCCAGAAAAAGACTAAGAAAGTCCATCGCATGGCCACAGGAAACCCTGGGAGAGAAATATACAAACTTCTTTAGTCTCAGTTTCTTTGGGTCCTAAGAGACCAGAAAGGGCTTCCCTCATAGCTCAGTTGGTAAATCATCTGCCTGCAATGCAAGAGACCCGGGTTTGATTTCTGGGTGGGGAAGATCCCCTGGAGAAGGAAATGGCAACCCACTCCAGTATTCCTGCCTGGAGAATCCAATGGACAGAGGAGCCTGGCAGGCTACAGTCCATGGGGTCACAAGAGTCAGACACAGCTTAGCAACTAAAGGACCACTGAGAGACCAGAAAAGCTAAGACAGAGGAGATACCATGTAACTTTGACTAAAGAAACATACAATCCCAACCCTTTGTTGTTTCAAACTCTTAGGATTCTGGGAAACCAGTGTTTACTTTCAGTGCCCCCTAGATCTAGGCTGTGATGTGCTATCAACAGAGTTTGTACTTGTCAGCTGTATTCACTGATGCAGCTTTGTTGTTTAAATTTTGTTTTGCTATCTTTTATCCCAAACTGTTGAGATCTCCAGAAGACTCTTGAATCTAAGTTTACTCTCCACATAAAAAAATAGTTCATTTCACATATAACTTGATTTCCTCTCCTGTGAGGGGATTAATGCCAAACTGGTATACTTCCCACTAGGACATGAGAACTAAAAAAATCAGGATCATATATCATTCCCTAGAGATATAGACTATTTCAGTGGGTCTGCTCAGTTGTGTCTGACTCTTGTGCAACCCCATGGACTGTAGCCCACCAGGCTCCTCTGTCCACGGGATTTCTCTGGCAAAAATATTGGAATGGATTGCCATTCCCTTCTCCAGGGGATATTCCTGACCCAGGGATCAAACCCACGTCTCCTGAGGCTCCTGCATTGGCAGGCGGATTCTTTACCACTGATCCACCTGGGAAGACCTAGACTACTTCAAAGTGATAAGCAAAACCATTAAGATGTTGACCTACTCATTAATACAAAGAAGAGTGTATACACACGTACACACACACATACATTTTCTTTAGTAAATAAGCTTTCAGAAAAGAAGAAAAATGTTAAGATTACATCTTGCTTACAGAGATGTGCAGGTGCTTTCACTGTAATTCTCACACTTCAACTTCCCAAAGGAACAGCAATTATATTTTCTTCCCCTATGAAAGAACACAAGACAAATGTAATAAAACTTCTGCACTAAAGCCCCATTGAAATAAGCCACTCAATCAAAACTAAGGGCATGTATAAAGTGTTCTTAATTGTATTTCATTTCCATCTTCAGTCAGGAAGCCTTCAAAAAACGGTCATTGTGTCAAGGCATATTAATATACTCACATAATTTCATTTAAATACTGGGTTGGCCAAAACATTCATTTTTCTCTGTAAGATGGCTCTAATAGTCCTTAGTTGTCTTTAATTTCATTAGGAACACTTTTGTTAGACTGTATTAAGACAGCTGTCATATCAGTGTGCATTAAAAAAAAATAACCAAAATTGGTGAATTTTTGTGTAGCCATGTTAATAATAAAAAATGGAAGAAAAAAGGCAACATTTTCAGCATATCATGCTTTATATATTTTATTATTTCAAGAAAGGTAAAAATGCAACTGAGAAGCAAAACAAGATTTGTGCAGTGTATGGAGAAGGTGCTGTGATTAATTGAATGTGTCAAAAGTGGTTTGTGAAGTTTTGTGCTCGAATTTCTAGCTGGACAATGTTCCGTGATCCAGTAGATCAGTTAGTTGATAGCAATCAAATCGAGATATTGAGAACAATCTATGTTATACCATACAGAGATAACCAACATACTCCAGTATCCAAACCAGCTTAGTTATGTTAATCATTTTGATGTTTGGGTTCCACATAAGTTAAGCAAAAAGAATCTTCTTGTCTCTGCATATGATTCTCTTCTTAAATGTAACAAAAATCCCATTTTAAAAAACAAATTGTGACAGGTGATATAAAGGGGATGCTGTACAATAATGTGGAACAGAAGAGATCATGCGGCAAGGGAAAAGAACCCATTAACAACACCAAAGACCGGTCTTCAGCCAAAGAAGGCGATATTGGGTGATATGGTGGAATGGGAAGGGAGTCCTCTATAATAAGCTTCTTTCAGAAAACCAAATGATTAATTCCAACAAGGCTCCCAATTAGACCAACTGAAGACAACACTCGATGAAAAGTGTCCTGAATTAGTCAACAGAAAACACACAATCTTCCATCAGGATAATGCAAGATTGCATGTTTGATGACTAAGGCAAAAACTGTTATATCTTGGCTGGGAAGTTCTGACTCATCTGCCATGTTCACCAGACACTGCTGCTTCAGATGTCCTTTCAATTTGGTCTTTACAATGTTTGCTTCAGGGAAAAATTTTCAATTCCTTGGAAGACTGTAAAAAGCACCTAGAACAGTTCTCTGCTCAAAAAGATTAAAAGTTTTGAGAATATGGGATTATGAAGTTGCCTGGAAAATGGAAGAAGGTAATGGAACAAAATGGTAACTACATTATTAAATAAACTTCCTGGTGAAAATGAGAAATGTGTCTTTTACTTTAAAAATACTGAAGAAATTCTTTGGCCAAACTATTTTTTTTAATATTAAAGAAAAATTTAAATAAATGCACTGATCAACTTGAGTGAGTCTACAAACGAGGGTCCTAAGGTCATACTCATTCATTTGAGGCTGCTTGTGCCCTACAAAGGCAGAGGTGAGTAACTGTAACAAAGACAATACAGCTCACAAGACATCTCTGGCCCCTGTAGATTTCTTTTTCATGCTGTTACACGTTCTGAAATAAATTTTCATGACCACATAATAATCCAGGGGTATCTGAAATTCTATCCCCCTGTCTATTTGATCAAGTTTATGACTAAATGATATTAGTACATCATCAACAATATGAATTACTTCAAGCAGATGTTGTGTTTTGTTTGTTTGTTTAACTTACAGAGAATTTTTTATAGTCTCTGGGTGAAGTTGTTGAATCAAAGGATGTCACTATGTTTATTGATTTGTTTATAAGTTTTATTAAATAAAAATACTTATTTACTATTAAAATTCAAAAAGCATTCCAGACAAAATAAAGCTATTTCCAATCCAACTGCCCAGACATCATCACTTCTAGCACTGTGATAAATATCCTTTCCTGATTTTATATTTGTTTGTTTTTGAAACACATACATGTAAAAAAAAATGAACACTATTTAAATGTTCACTATTTTGGGGGGAGTTGGATAAACAGTGATACATCCAGGCTAAGGATCTTTCCAATCCAGGGATTCAGCCTGTGTCTCTTGCATCTCCTGCACTGACAGGTGAGTTTTTACCACTAGCATCACCTAGGAAGCCCTGAAGGAATACTCTACAACTGATAATAGTAACAATAGGAGGCCACAGTACTTGACAGGAAAAGACTGCTAACATATATACTGATTGATGAAAAAAGCAAGTTAATATATGTTTTCACCCAGTGTTAGATAAGTACAATCCTTTGTTTTACTGGTAGCTGGATCACTTGTGAATGTATCCTCAAGCAGCATATTGCTTACTTTTGCTTGTTTGGGACCTTGGTTAAAACAGAGACTACTGAGAGGGTAACAGGCAGGAAGGCCAGGGGTCTCCAAACGGAGGAAATGGCCTGCAAGCGTCAGACATTTTTATCTCTCTTAAGTAGCAGGAGGAAACAAACTAGCGATATTTCTTTTCTTCTCTATACCAATTTAAAAGGAGGTTTCTCTTAAAATACTGTGTTGCCATAATGACACCTGGTTTCACCTGAAGTTAACTATTCTCAAACCTAGAGATAACCAATGCCTTTTTCTTATGGAAATGTTGTCTTAAGCTATGCTAATGTGCTATGCATTTACCCCAAACGGTCTTCAAGCTGGTTCTGCTTCATGGCTCAGAATCTACCTGACAAACCAGTATGTTATACTCAGATATTGTTCCCCTAATCTATATAAATGAAACTATTTGTATGGTAATCTGTCCTTCTACAAGATTCAAGTTAATCATTTTATGGCCCAGGATGAACCATTTGGTGCCAAGATTATCCCAAAATGCATCTTATGGGTGAGGGGCCTGGTGCCATTCTGAGTTTTAAGACATTCCTTTCTTTCATTAACAGACTGCTAGTGACTATATAACATCCAGCTGAAGACTAGCAGGGGGGTACTCTTTCTGCCCTCTTCTGATGCCTATGTCAGAAGCTTTCTCTATCTCCTTTATACTTTAATAAAACTTTATTACACAAAATCTCTGAGCAGTCAAGCCTCATCTCTGGCCCCGGATTGAATTCTTCTCCTCTGGGGGCCAAGAATCCCGGGGTCTTTTCGTTCAACAACAACCTTTCTCTACATACGTATGTGTATATTCTTATGTGACTTGCTTTTCTTTGAACAATGCTGTTTATCTGAAATAAAATCATGTTGATGAGCCAAATTGTCCTTCATTCATTTTCACAACTGTACACAACATAATAGTTAAATTAAACATCTTTGAATCTCCTTTTTCCAGGAAAAGAAAAAAGAAAATTAAAAAATAATTATATGGCCAAATATTTCTTGAATATGATGTCAAAACCACAGGTAACAAATGAAAAACACAAACTGGACTCCATCAAAATTAAACTTTTCCACGTCAAAGAGTACTATCAATAGAGTGAAAAGCCAAGGCATGCAGTGGGAGAATATATCTGTAAATCACATACCAAATAAGGGGTTAATATTCAGAACAGATACAGAATTTCTACAACCCAACAATAACGACAAAAAAAATCACCCCAATTCAAAAAGTGGGCAAGGACTTGAATAGACATTTTTCCAAAGAGGATATACAAATGTCAATAAGCACAAAGAAACAGGCTTAACATTACTAATCATTAGGGAAATGCAAATCAAACCCACAAGGAGATATCACTTCACACTTATTAGGATGGCCATTATTAAAAACAAACAAACAAAAAAATAACAAGTGTTGGTCAGGATGTGAAGATATTAGAACCCTTGGGAACAGCTGATGGAAATATAAAATAATTTTTTCAATCACTATGGAAAACAGTTACTCAAAACATTAAATATAGAGTTACAACATGATTCAGCAATTCCACTTCTGGGTATACCCCAAAGAACTGAAATCAGGGACTCACACAGATATTTGCACATGCATATTCACAGCAGCATTATTTCAGCCAAAGATGAAATCAACCTAAGTGTCCATTCACTGATGAGTGGGAAGCTATCACGTGGTAAATATATACAATGGGATATTTTTCAGCCTTAAAAAGTAAGGAGATTCTAGGACTTCTCTGATGGTCCACTGGTTAAAAATCTGCCTTACAATGCAGGGGACACAGATTCAGTCCCTGGTGGGGGAACTAAGATCCCACATGCCGCAAGTCAGCTAAATCAGCACACTACAACTACTGAGTCCATGTGCTCCAGGGCTGGTGTGCCACAACAAGAGAAACCCACATACCACATACTACAGCTAGAGAAAGCCCGCATGCTGCAACAAAGGTCTGGGGTGGCCAAAATGAAAAAAAAATTTAAAAAAATTTTTTTAAGTAAGACAATTCTGACACATGCTATGACACATAGATAAACCACAAAGATAGTATGCTAACTGAAATACGCCAGTCACAAAAGGATATGTATGATTCTGTTAGGGGAAGCACACTGATTGAAACTGCCCACCCTGGCCAGGCACCATAATAATTATTTGCATGAGTTGTTTTATGACAGGAGATCCTGATAAGGAATACGGAACTAATAAGCCACCACCAACTGGAAGAGCCCAGGAAAGGTCTAAAGGAGACACCGCGTGTCCGTCCACTTCCCAGAATCCCTCTCACTAGCATCCATCTTGGCTGAGCGATGTGTGCGCCACCAGGAAAGACTCTGAATTAGAATGATTGGCCAAAGGCCACCTGGAAACTAATCCCATCACCATAAAACCCGAGACTGAGAGCCACGCAGCAGAGCAGTTCTCCTGGATTCCCTTACCCTACTGCTCTCCACCCGGGTGCCCTTTCCCAATAAAATCTCTTGCTTTGTCAGCACATGTGTCTCCTTGGACAATTCATTTCCAAGCGTTAGACAAGAGCCCAGTTTCGGGCCCTGGAAGGGGTCCCTCTACCTGCAACAAATGGCGACTCTGGCGGGGACTCTTCTTCACTGAGACTGACATCCTGACCACTCGGGGTACTCAGGGGCCAGCTTGCCTGCCAATGGACCAGACCCAGTGGCCGCAACTGGTACCCTTTTGTCCCTGGTCTCCTCCTGATGTGGATAACTGGCCAGAATGCCCTGACCAGTAAGGAACAAGAAACTTTATTGACCTCTCTCCCCTTCCCTCTCTCTTTCCTCTCCTTAACCCTTCCTATCCTTCCCCGTTTTTCTAGTCCCCCGGTCCTGGACCCAGGAATCTGGTCGAAGGGCCCTCAGCCTAAGCTGAGGATTGGAGACTGATCACCTCCCCTTGGCAGATAACTCGAATTCTGATTCTGTCTGGTCTGATTTCTGGTAGGGCCAAGTTCCTGTCCTCCCTTCTCTGGAGGCCCAGGGGTAAAGTCCCATAATGCCTGGGTATCTGCAGGTGGCAGGAGACGTCTGTAAGGCCACCCCTTTTACCCCCCTCTCCCGCCTCCTCCCTCTTCTTTCAACCTGGCTTCCTTTCCTCCCTTTGAAATTTTTGAAGACCTGAGATATTTTCCTTTATCTGAAGTTCTGTGTCTCTATAGGAGGTTTACTGAGAGACTATATTCTTGTATTTAAGGGAGTGTCTGATGAGGACTTTCAGGTTTATATGTGCGTGTTTTAATTCTGTGTCCTGTGTTGTGTTTTTTGATGGCCATTTTGCTTTGTCTGGCCACCATTTGGTTTAGACCTGCTGCCATTTTGTTAGAACTTGATTTTCTTTCCCTGTGCCTTGAGACCAGGGCTCTCAGGAACACTTATCTAGATCATCTCTAACTCCTGAAACTAAGGAAAAGGGGGAAAAGACATTAAAATTTTTATTTATTTCAACTTTTTTTTAATATAAATTAGTAAAGTTTATATTATAGTATCAAATTCATGACTAAACTTAGAAAATGAGGCTAGGTCTTGCACTGTCTGTCTAAATATGTCGTGGTATGTCTTTGTCTCTGGGTAATATTTTTGAAGTTAATTTGTAAATGAGCTCTATTTAATTGGCTTAAAAAAAAGTAAGTGCTTACAAATCAAATAATTCTAAATTAAACAATAAATTCCAGGTTCATGTGAACTGGGAAATATTCAGTATTAAATACCTGATATTAATGTTTGTTTGTTGACCTATCTAATATAGACATGTCTTAGAGTAATTAACATTAAGTAGAATATTTTCATTGTACGTAGGTTTAATATAAGTTAAATATTATATCTGTTACAAGTTTGTCAACAAGGAAATTACCTCAAGTGAAGAAACTTCTAAAAAAATGTAAACGAGATATGAGCTTTTATATAAACTCTATTAAAAATAATTATTCTTTAGAAATATCTAAGATAGTCTCTCCAGATTGGCGTAACTTAAATTTCTAAGGGTTGTGCTGAGTGTGGTAAGTGTTGGAAGTCTATTGAATAGTTAGGTCATTTTCAAATAAAATAAGATTTTGAAACATTTACTACTAAACACTAATTTCCTTTTACAGAGAAACTAAAGAGATTTGGGACTATAAATGAATAATGTTTGGTGCCATCATAAAATGTTCTAAGGAAAAAAGGGTTTTAGAAATTATCACTGGTATTTATGCTCACCAATCTATAAAATGCTAATATAAAAGTTAGTTCTTGGTTGCTAGAGGAAAGTAGGAAGTGTGTTTTCAGTTAAAAAAAAAAAAAAAGGTATGAAAAATACTAAAAAGAGTTATGCATGATCAGGATTTTCTAAAATGGGATTACAATTAGTTAGATACATTGATTTTGTTAGGAATGACACAGCCATAAGAAAACTGGTTAAAGCCAATTAGGTCCAAGATGGCAGAGCTGACTCTCACTAGTCCTTGAGCCTTGGTATTTACGCCCATTGTGACACATCAACAAGCTAAATGATACACCCATCAACGTTGACTAAATCTGACCAAATATTCTAAACGCGTTTAATTGATCTTTTTGATAAAACTTCCTAAATCGAATTCTTTTGAAGTTCTTTTGACCTCTAGCTAACTTTGGGGTGCTTCAGAAGGCCCCTGAAACATCCCAAAGAGAGATATTAAACTGTGTTTATTTGGTTGGTTAAATTACATGAAAAAGATCATCAAATGAGTAATAAATCCGCTCATGTTATAATGTATGGTAAAATTACTAATACAGATATCCTAGAAATTATATGGAGTTCTTAACATTCTGATATGTCCTGGTATTCTTATGGAAAACCTGATGACTTCACAAAAGTTAACAAAAGGACTGAATGAACCAGCGAATATGCTTATAACTTTTATGGTTTCTATCTGAAAAATTACAGGTTTGAATCAGGTTTTCAGGGAGTAGGGAAAACCTTCCTCTCAAACTAATTATGACAATACTTTGGTAAAATTAAACGTTATAAACAAAACAATTGAATTTTCTGACTCCTCCAAAAATTGGAAATTCTTAGGTTTCCAGTAAGTTTATCAAATGAGTTAGGAAGGTTATCTCACAAGTACAAAAATCTCAAGAAATTTTTGAGACCTTAAAAAGGGAAGAATTCAGCTAGATTTGTTAGGCAAAATCTGTGATAAGCCTTTGGTGTGAGTTTCCCAGCCCTGCTTTATTTTAAAAGTTCAGTCTGAGGTTCTATAAATGTTTCAGCAAAATATGATCAAGTGTGGTTATATAAATCATCAGACCAAAATTAATGAAAACAGACCTATTTTGTAAACAAGCTAGTCTTAATTTGGTTATATTTGATTAAAACGAGGGTAATTTTAGGGAGAAAAAGATGTTTCAATAAATGTTAAATCCCAGTTTTTTAACGGAAGTCTGCATGTAGTAAGACTCATTTCTTGGATAGTTCTTTGCTGTTACGTGATATTAATGTAAAATTGAATTGAATTCTTAAAGAATATCCTAAGTTTGTTTCTGAAGCTTATCTCAGTAATCTATCTTTGGATGAAGATCAGATGCCTCATGACCTGCAACCAGGACTGGAAAAAGACATAATTTAAGGGACTGTCTCCAACCTGGATGGAAGGACTTTTTTATCATCAGGATACACTACACTACACCAGGATGAGAAGACGAAGACATCAGAGGTAGACAGCTTGCCCAAGATGCTGGACCTGATTCGTTTGATCATTTATGTTTTCTTGACTTCTTAGACCTTTGCATATAAGTCAAATGCTTTTCTATCATAGGCCTGATTCTATGCTAGTTTTAGAAATCAATTTAATTGTTGGGTTTGTGGCAGATTACCTGTTTCTAGTTCTGGATTACCTTTGTAAATTTCTCTAATACAAGACTCTAACTGGTTGGTCCTGAGAAAATTTACTTTAAAAAAAATTATAGTCATATTCAGGTCACTGTGATATTACTAGTGGGATCCCCTCACCGGGCCAATTAATAATGTCAGCTCTGACTCTGGCCATAAATTTGAGCTTTTTTCTATTACTCAAGCTCAATCAGAGCAACAAGAAAAGTTTCAGCAAAGGAGGAAAAATCTCCCACAATTATGGGATGAATTTATATAGATAACACCAGGCTATGGTAATTTAGGTTTAAAGTCTCCTCTGTATTGGAAACAATTAAATCATACTAAGGACAATCAGTGTAGTAACACTAGAAAACTGGGCTATGTGCCTTATAGACAGTGCCAATATATAATTTCCCTGGAAGATATAGATTCTACAGAGCAGACTGAGTCAGATGACCTGAGATCTACTGTGCTACATCTAATGGAAGTTCTTAAGTCTTACTTGGGACTTTACTAATACTGCTGGCTATGTTATTTGTATTTCACCTGTTTTACAAAACTGCTGTTTCTTACACTGTCAAATTTGTGTCTGAGGCCTCTAATAATATATAGTCCCATATGAGATCGATAATGGTAACAGTGTAACTCTAGATATGGGAAGAAGCAACAAGAGGGAATATTTTCCTGGACCAAGAGGCTAGTAAGACAAGTGGTCCAGAGAATTTTGGATACTATTTTATGGCCTAGTCCAGTAACAGCACATTGAGTGGCCTATCAACAGAATCTTTGCCAAACCTGAGAATGGACATTCTCAGCACCATGGGATAAAATGGTCATGAAATGCCCCCTTCAAAATCATGGTCTAGTTTATGAGCAAAAAGGGGCTCTGCCAACTGAAGACTGACACTTGCCATCTACACCTACAAAGATTAAATCATGACCACTGCAACTGCTGACTTTCAATGCTCCTGAAAGGAGTTCAGGGTGAAAATCAGGAATGATACACTCTGTACTCTGGGAAAAACTGGCAGAACAGGCCTTCAGATAGTTAGATCTTTTCAGGAGAAGATTTTATGAGTCCAAATTCTTGCATCTTCTCATACCTAGAGAAACACTGACGTCATTAACGGCGAAATCTGCTTTGGCTATTAAGGAAAAGTTTATAATTAAAAGTCAAAATAGAGTAGCTATGGTTCAGATATCCTGGGAAATAACTAGGTGATGCTATGGGTGTACTATAGACCTTGTATTGCTAAACACTTGAGTTTTCTGAGTCCTGGCAGGCTTGGATGCCACCATTCTCAAAACAATGTCTTCTGGAAGCTAGTAACTGCAACCTTACTTTTTATAAAACTGGCAACTGGCTACTCGGCTAGTTGCCTAGTTTTTCAGGCCTATTCTAAAAAGAAATGAGATTTATTTTGTCTACTAAATTCCAGTTATCACTCCTCCAAATACTTCTAATTGGGTCTGTTACACCAAAATGGCAGACCAAGGGATTGAGATTTTAATCATACAAGGCTCAGATCTAGGACTTGGAACTCAGGAATACTTTCAAGTCAGTGTCTATTCTCCAAGCTGAGGCAGTCCTATGCTCCATTTTGACAGGAAATTATCATAATCATAGTTGCCTCATTCCCTAAATTAAAACTGAACAGAACTCTGTGGGGCTCTGGAGTAGAGATCTGTTCTGTGTTCTCCATTTCTTGTCTGTAGGATATAGGCTTCATTCAGCCTCCTTGACCTTCCCTGAGTTCCAAAGGGTGGATTCAAACAATTGCTAATCAGGGAAGGGAGGAGATACAGAAACAGGAGAAACAAAGTTTGGTACAGCCTCCAGACAGAGTCCTGGTTCCTACTCAAAGAAATATGAATACCAATGTCTTTGAGTTTTTCTATAGAACTGGAGCCCCCACCCAGGTGGAGGATGGTAACCTCAGACTGAACACAAGATTGCTGGAGCACAGCTCTGTTCCCTCACCAGCAACCAATCAAAAAGGGTCACAAATCCTGCAACCCTCACCCCAAATGTTGCCTTCTGTTTCCGGGGACCAGAGATGACCATCCTGTTAGGTCTCCTGTTTGCCCCTGTCTATTTCATCTCTGAGAGGGGCCAACAGTTTCAAACTAAATTGCTGTTATTACAAGAGTGAATGCTGGTTTCAGGCAAAAAAATACCTTGACTTAGATCTGGTACAGAGAGACTTCTGCTCTGCTAGGCAGGCCTATGCCCATGCACAGCAGGAAGAAGTTACAGAAGAAAGAGACCTCCGCCCCAATTCCCAAGAAGTATCTTGAGTATGGAGTCTCTAAGGGGGGAGTTGTTAGGGGAAGCACACTAATTGAAACTGCCCACCCTGGCCAGGCACCATAGTAACCATTTGCATGAGTTGTTTTATGACAGGAGATCCTGATAAGGAATACGGAACTAATAAGCCACCACCAACTGGAAGAGTCTGGGAAAAGTCTAAAGGAGACACCGCGTGTCCGTCCACTTCCCAGAATCCCTCTCACTAGCATCCATCTTGGCTGAGCAATGTGTGCGCCACCAGGCAAGACTGAATTAGAACGATTGGCCAAAGGCCACCTGGAAACTAATCCCATCACCATAAAACCCGAGACTGAGAGCCACGCAGCAGAGCAGTTCTCCTGGGTTCCCTTACCCTACTGCTCTCCACCCGAGTGCCCTTTCCCAATAAAATCTCTTGCTTTGTCAGCACATGTGTCTCCTCGGACAATTCATTTCCAAGCGTTAGACAAGAGCCCAGTTTCGGGCCCTGAAAGGGGTCCCTCTTCCTGCAACAATTCCATTTATATGAGGTATGTTAAGTTCATAGAGACAGAAAGTAGGATGGCTTTTGCCAGGGGATGGGGTAAGACATATTATGACAATCTATCTCCAGAACTTTTCTCATTTTGCAAAACTGAAAGTCTGAGCACACTAAATAATAACTCTCCATTCTCTGTCAGCAAATCATTGACAGTGGTTTCCTCCCAGGAAAAAAAAAGAATTCTGGGAGTGCCTGATGGAAACATAGTTCTACATTTTTTGAATTTTCTATAATAAAAATGCACCAATGAGTTACTTTTAAAATACAATTTTTGAAAAAGCTAAAACCATTATTTACAGAGAAAAAAAGAAAAGAAAAGACCACAGCCAAAATGTTTTGCCGAATGAGTTCTGAAAAACCTTAAGCAAACAAGCAAGTTGCAGTAATAGGAAACTGAAAGCTTTCCAGTTAGTGAAAACCAGCTAAACAAACTGATACCCAAACCAAACACAGAGATCACATAAACAAACGTGAATTAAATCTGTGCTTGGCCAGTGACATGGTGGGGGGGCGGGGAGCGGGGGTAGGGGAGGGGTCCACAGGGCGAAGGGGCGGGGCTGAGGCGCTCAGGTCGACCGCGCTAGTGGCTCCCGGTGGGTTTGGGCACTGTGCAGGTGCCCTGCAGGATGGGCGCTCAGGCCACGCCTGGGCCACGCCTAGGCCCGCAGGAGGCTCAGAAGCCCGCGGGCAGCGGGGTGCGGGCCGCCGCAGGCCCCGAAGCCAGACACCTCCGGAGCCGCGTGGCACTGAGCAGCGAACTGGATGAGGGGAGGTCCACGGAACGGGGCCGGGCCTGGAGAGATCCAGGGTGGGAGAGCGGCGAGACCTCCGCGCCCCTCACCCCAACCCCCAGGACCCGCAGGCACGCACGGCAGGCCGCTAGGGGTCCCGGAAGCCCTCCGGGCCCCCGGGCCCGGCCAGGCGGTTGCTGGCCGTGGTGGGTGGCGGTGTTCAGGGGCGTGGCGGCGTCGGCAGGCAGGAGTCCGGTCGCCGGTCGTGCGGCTCGAGTACAGCGCGCGCCCCGTGGAAGGTGCGGCCGTCTTGCCCGACCGGCAGGACAGAGCGAAAGGGAGGCGCAGCGCAGGGCTTTCAAGGAGCCCGGAGGCAGCCGCCTCCGTCTACGACCATACCACCGTGAACGCGCCCGATCTCCTCTGATCTCGGAAGCTAAGCAGGGTCGGGCCTAGTTAGTACTTGGATGGGAGACCGCCTGAGAATACCGGGTGCTGTAGGCTTTTGGCCTCCCCTGTTCTTTAGCCCCCGTACCTCCGGCATGGCTGTCTCCGCAAGCCCCACCTGCCCCTGGCGCCCCTCGCACGCCACCGCGCCCAGAGCCGGCGTTACTCAAAGGCACCGGCGTCCCAAATCTTGGGCGCCCGCAGCCCCAGCCCCTCCCGGGATGGGTGGCCGGGGCCCGACTCCCGCTGCAGACCTGGGTTGCCTCCGCGCGGCCCGCGAGCCCCTCCGCATTCTGCTTCTAGGAAACCAGACGACCTGCGGGTCTCCGTCTGGGGCTCCCTTGGCATGCCGCAGGCCATCCCCGGGGCTGCACCAGCCCCAGCCCCAGCCCCAGCCTCGCAGGCGATCGCGCGTGCTCGCGCGCGCCCGCGCACACACACAGATACTTGTGCACAGATGGTGCATGTATCTTGTTGAATTATAGTTTTGGTGGATATATGCCTGGGAGTGGGACTGCTGAATAATACGGCAGTTCTATTTTTAGTTTTTTGAGGAACCTCCATACTCTTTTCCATAGTCACTGTAACCAACTCACATTCCTACTAACAGTAGAGGAGACTTCCCTTTTCTCCACATCCTCTCCAGCATTTGTTATTTACAGACTTTTTAATGAGGACCATTCTGAACTAGTGTGAAGTGGTACCTCCTTGTAGTTTTGAGTTGGTTTCTCCAATAATTAGTGATGTTGAGCAAGAGGACCTGTTTAAAATGCAGATCCAATTCTATCACCTCCCTGCTAAACACTGCTCTTGTATTTTCCCGTCATATTTAACATACGACCAAATCCCTTCATTGCTTGGTTCCTTTCTTCTCTGATTTCTTTTCACTGGAATGCCTTTGCACTCTTTTGGTTACATCCCATAGGGCATTTTTCATTTCTTGAATGTACTAAGTTTCCCTTGTCACATAGCCTTCCAAGATACTGTTGTACCTGCCTGAAATTCTTCTTGCATCTTACCCTAGTCGGTTCAACCTATGGATCTCAACTCAATTATTACTCTGAAAACCCTTCTCTGACACCCAGGTTTGGTCAGGAAAGAGTCCTCTATATACGTTCTCAAAGTATCTGCCCATTATTTATCATTAGATTAGTCTCAGTGAAAGCAGGAACTGTGTGTCTTCTTATCTCAGCATTCTATTTCCAGAAACCTATTACATGCCTATGAGCTCATTGTAGATGCTCAATATTTATTCAGTATGTGAAAGACAGAAAAGTTCTTTGAAGCCTCAACTTTTCCCTTGGCTCAGAACTTTTGATCTCTTTGTATCTTTGTCAATTCAATTCTTTTCTTTATTCGGTTGAGGTGCACCCTATATTCAAGGCACAACCTAAGGCATTAAAAAATATCAATAAACATAGGTTTTTGCTTTCAAGGAACCCGTACATCAGATTTCTATCATTGAGGGTTTTTAAAATGCTCTAGAACCATGTGAACTTCTGGTATTTTCCACTTTCATTTCAAAGAAAGATCATTTTACTTATATAGCAAAGGTTGAAACCTTCAAACTTTTAGTCCAATACTTATATCTTTAGCATTTCAGGCAGTGCTTGTGGTTCCCTCTGTAGGTGTGTGGCTCTTCCAGAAATGTGAAGATCTTCCATAGTCCTCAGACTTTTGTGTGATTTGGAATCATCAAGAAAGTTTCCAGTTATAGGTTCCAGACCACCACCTCAGTCAGTAGCTAATGGAGTGCATTCCAGGAATATGCATTTTTCAGCAGCATCACTGGTGATTCTGTTGCTACAGACTCAATGCAGGGGGCAGGGCCTGGACTGTCCACTGGGTCTGATGTGGAATGGAAAGAAGGGCTTCCCCACCACTGTTTATAGCCCTGTGACTATAAACGGTCCCCAAACAAGAATCAGACAAACAAGATAATCCCAGACTGTAGTCAATGAGATGAAGGAACTAAGCAACTGGTTGAGATAGAGCCAAGGGGAAAGGTTGCTCTTTTTTTCTCCACCTCTACTCCTTTCTTCCTTGATGCCTTAGTGATTCATAATGGAGATCTGAAATAAAGTTGACAATATTCATAGTTGTTGAATAAAGATTTTGCATTTAACCAACTCTAAAAAAATGAAGAAAGTTTCACCTGCCACATGTTTCTTTAAAATAGTCCATTGCTTTTCAATTCTGGGTTTTCTCCATTGCCTAGTTCAAGTAGCCTTAATAGTAAAAGTAAAATAAAACTAAATAAAGATTCAAATATACCAACAAAGGAAACCTTCCGTTTCTTAAATCATCTTTCCACTTAGTAGAACACGAGATCTTTTCTTTGTATTTTGACTAGGGAATTAGCAGTATCGTGGCTCAGATGGGAAGGAATCTGCCTGCAGGAGACTCGGGTTTGATCCCTGGGTCGGGAAGATCCCCTGGAGAAGGGAATGGCGACCCACACCAGTATTCTTGCCTGGGAAATTCCACAGACAGAGGAGCCTGACGGGCCACAGTCCATGAGTGGCGTAAAAGTTGGGCACAACTTAGCAACTAAGAACAGAAGTATTTCCAAGGGCCACATTCAAGAGATTTGGAACTCTTGCTTGACTCCCTCATGTTGACCATGTTGACTAGGCAGCAGATAGCAGCTGAGTCATCTGTACAATTAACAAAGAATGTGTCATTCTGTTCTATACTTCCTGTACTGTAGGAAGAGACTGTACAGAGCAGACGTCTGGACTTGTACAGGACTTTTGGTGCTTTAGAGGATTACAGTTGTAGCACCATCAATGACCGCCAGAGTTCGCAGGATGGCTGCCCTCAAAGTCTGAGTCCAGACATGTCCAGTATTTTAGGGTATATCAGATGAGTAAGAGTGCATTTACCCTTCACTATGTCTCCATAGAAAGTTGCTTTGGGTTTGGAGGTACACACACACACACACACACAGAGATACAAACACACACACACACACACACACACACACACCCCACCGCCAAGACTGGTCAAGAGCTGGAAATCACAGGTAAGGGAGACAGAGAAAGAGGGAGAGAGAGAGACAGCAAGAGGACCCACAGGCTTCCCCACCCCCGGCCTCCCCCCTCCACTCTGGGTATCTGCCCGGCCCCAAGTCGACTTGACCCCACCCTCGCCCACCGACACACTCACACACACACTCTCACACACTCACCCTCTGGCCTTGGGGCGGGGTCTCGCCTTAGGTAGCCAAGCCAAAGGGGACCTTTGAGACCACGGCTGCGAGGAAGTCTTGGGGTCTCCACGGGCGAACGCCAGCCCTAGGGCACCGCGTCCAGCCAGGGCCCGGCCCAAGGCTGACGCCCCCTCCCTTGGGGAAGCTGCTTCTTCCGCAGGGCCTCCCTCTGTGGTGCGTCACGGTCTGTGCCAGTATGTCTGTCTCAGGTCGGATGCCATCTTCTCTCCCCTGTCTGTCTCTCTTTGCCGCCTCTGTCAGTCGCTCTGTGTCTCCCTCTCTCTGTCTCTGCCTCCCTGTGCCTGTGTGCTTTCGCGCGCGCGTCTGTCTGTCTGTCTGTATCTCCCTCCCGTCGTCTTCGAGTCTGTCTCTGAACCTTCGTCTCTTTCTGCCTCTGTCTCTCCTGACACCCTGCCGCCCGTCCGTTCCTCTGGCCCCGCCTCTCACAGGTGTTATGGCTCTGGCTGAGGAGCTTGCGCAGGCCGGCTGTCTCCCTTCGCGTGGGTGCGTGCGAGTGTCTGGGCGTCTGTCCGTGTCTGTCCTGCCTGTGGCTCGTCTGCTCTCTCAGGAAGGTCTTGTGCCTGGCCGGCGGTGTGGGGGCAAGGGGGCCCTCGGTAGGGCGAAGGGGCGGGGTTGAGGCGCTCGGATCGACGGCGCAGGTGGCTCTGGTGGGTTTGGGCAGCGGGCAGGGGCCGGGCAGGATTGGCGCTCAGGGCCCCGGCTGGGCTGTGCCTAGGCCCGCAGGAGGCTTCGGGCCCCGAAGCCAGACAACCTCCGGGGCGGGGCCGAGTGTCCCTGAGCAGCGAACTGGATGGGGGGAGGCCCGCCGAGCGGGGCCGGGCCTGGAGAGGCCCAGGGCGGGAGGGCGCCGAGACCTCCGCGCCCCTCACCCGACCCCCCAGGCCCCGCACGCACACACGCATGCCCGGCCGCTGGGGGTCCCGGAAGCCCTCCGGGCCCCCAGCCCGGCCAGGCGCTTACTGGCCGGGGGTGGTGGCGGTGTTCGGGGGCGTGGCGGCTTCGGCAGGCCGGAGTCTGGTCGCGGGTCGTGCGGCTCGAGTACAGCGCGCGCCCGCTTGGAGAGCTGCGGCCAGCTGGTCCGACTGGTACGTCAGAGCGAAAGGGAGTCGCAGCGCAGGGGCTCTTAGGGCGCCCGGCGGCAGCCGCCTCCGTCTACCGCCATACCACCCTGAAGGCGCCCGATCTCGTCTGATCTCGGAAGCTAAGCAGGGTCTGGCCTAGTTAGTACTTGGATGGGAGACCGCATGGGAATACCGCGTGCTGTAGGCTTTTTGCCTCCCCTCTCCTTTAGCCCCCGGCACCCCCACCCACCCCCCACCCCCAGCCCTCCGCGGCGTTACTGGCGCCGCAAGCCCCAGCGGCCCCTGGCCGCTCGCACCCCACCTCACTCACAGCCGCAGGCGCCCTTGAAGGCAGCGGCGACCCGACTCTTGGGCCCCCGCACCCCCAGCCCCTCCCGGGGTGGGTGGCCGGTGCCCCGACTCCCGCTGCAGACCTGGGTTGCCTCCGCGAGGCCCGCAAGCCCCTCCGCATTGAGCTTCCAGGAAACCAGACGACCTGGGGGTCTCCATCTGGGGCTCTCTTGGCAGGCCTCCAGCAATCCCGGGGTCTGCACCAGCTCCAGCACCAGCCCCAGCTCCAGCCCCAGCTCCAGCCCCACCCCCAGCCTCGCAGGACGTCGCGCGCGCTCGCGCGCAAACGTAAGCACACACAGATAAATGTGCACAGATGGTGCATGTATTTTGTTGAGTTACAGTTTGCCTGGGAGTGGTACTTCTTTCTAGTTTTAGTTTTTTGAGGAACCTCCATACTCTTTTCCATAGTGGCTGTACCAACTCACATTCCTACTAACAGTAAAGGAGAGTTCCCCTTTCTCCACATCCTCTCCAGCATTTGTAATTTACAGACTTTTCAATGAGGACCATTCTGACTAATGTGAAGTGGTACCTCGTTGAAGTGGTACCTAGTTTGGAGTTGAGTTTCTCCAATCGTTAGTGATGTCGAGCAAGATGACCTTTTAAAAATTCAGATCCAATCCTATCACCTCCCTGCTAAAACTGCTCTTGTATTTTCCCATCATACTTAATATCCGACCAAATCCCTTCATTGCTTGGTCCCCACTTTCTTCTCTGATTTCTTTTCACTGGAATGCCCTTTGCACTCTTTTGGTTACACCCCATAGGGCATTTTTCATTTCTTAAATGTACTATGTCTCCCTTGTCACATAGCCTTCCAAGATATTATTTTACCTGCCTGAAATTCTTCCTGCATCTTACCCTAGTTTACGTTGGTTCAACCTATGGATCTCAACTCAATTATGACTCTGAAAAGCCTTCTCTGACACCCAGTTTTTGGTGAGGGAAGAGTCCTCTATATAATTTCTCAAAGTATCTGCCTGTTATTTATCATTAGATTAGTCTCAGTGAAAGCAGGAAATGTGTGTCTTCTTCTCTCAGCATTCTATTTCCAGAAACTTATTACATGCCTATGAGCTCATAGTAGGTGCTCAATATTTATTCAGTGTGTGAAAGACAGAAAAGTTCTTTGAAGCCTCAACTTTTCCCTTGGCTCAGAACTTTTGATCTCTTTGTATCTTTGTCAATTCAATTCTTTTCTTTTTTCTGGTGATGTGCACACTATATTCAAGGCACAACCTAAGGCATGAAGACATATCAATAAATATAGGTTCTTACTTTCAAGGAACTCATACATCCAATTTCTATCATTTAGGGTTTTTAAAATGCTCTAGAAAATGTGGACTTTCAGTATCATCCATTTCATTTCAAAGAAAGATAATTTTACTTACATATCAAAGTGGAGACCAATACTTAGACATTAACCATTTCAGGCAACTCTTGTGGTTCCTTCTGTAGGTGTGTGGCTCTTCCAGAAATGTGAAGATCTTCCATAGTCCTCAGACTTTTGTGTGATTTGGAATCACCAAGAAAATTTCCAGCTATAGGTTCCAGACCACCACCTCAAACAGTCAGTAGCAAATGGAGTGGATGCCAGGAATATGCATTTTTCAGCAGCATCACTGGTGATTCTGTTGCTACAGACTCAATGCAGGGGGCAGGGCCTGGACTGTCCACTGGGTCTGATGTGGAATGGAAAGAAGGGCTTCCCCACCACTGTTTATAGCCTCCTGACTAGAAACGGTCCCCAAACAAAAATCAGACAAACAAGATAATCCCACATCGTAGTCTATGAGATGAAGGAACTAAGCAGCTGGTTGAGATGAGGCCAAGGGAAAGGTTGCTCTTTTTTTCTCCACCTCTACTCCTTTCTTCCCTGATGGATGCCTCAGTGATTCATAATGGAGATTTGAAATAAAGTTCACAATAGCCATATTGGTTGGATAAAGATTTTGTATTTAACCAACTCTAAAAAACAAAGAATGTTTCACCTGCCACATGTTTCTTTAAAAAAGTCGATTGCTTTTCAATTCTGGGTTTTCTCCATTGCCTTGTTCAAGTAGCCTTAATAGTAAAAATAAAACTAAATAAAGATTCAAATATACCAACAAAGGAAACCTTCCATTTCTTAAATCATCTCTGCACTTAGTAGAACACTAGCTCTTTTCTTCGTATTTCGACTAGGGAATTAGCAGTATCATAGCTCAGATAGAAAGGAATCTGCCTGCAAGAGACTCGGGTTTGATCCCTGGGTCGGGAAGATCCCCTGGAAAAGGAAATGGTGACCCACACCAGTATTCTTGCCTGGGAAAAGCCACAGAGGTGCCTGACTGGCCGCAGGCCATGGGTCGCATCAAAGTTGGGCACAACTTAGCAACTAAGAACAGAAGTATTTCCAAGGGCCACATTCAAGGGATTTGGAACTCTTGCTTGACTCCCTCATGTTGACCATGTTGACTAGGCATCAGATAGCAGCTGAGTCATCTGTACAATTAAAAAAGAATGTGTCATTCTGTTCTATACTTTCCTGTACTGTAGGAAGACACTGTACAGAGCAGATGTCTGGACTTGTACAGGACTTTTGGTCCTTTAGAGGATTACAGTTGTAGCACCATCAATGACTGCCAGAGTTGGCAGGAAGGCTGCCCTTAAACTCTGAGTCCAGACATGTCCAGTGTTTTAGGGTATATCAGATGAGTAAGAGTGCATTTACCCTTCACTACGTCTCCATAGAAAGTTGCTTTGGGTTTGGAGGTACACACACACACATACACACACACACAACACGCACCGCCCCCTAGACAGGTCAAGAGCTGGAAACCACAGGTAAGGGAGACGGAGAAAGAGGGAAAGAGAGACAGCAAGAGGACCACGCAAGCTTCCCAACCCACGGCCTCCACACCCTCCCCCCTCCACTCTGGGTATCCACCCTGCCCCAAGTCTACCTGACTCTACCCTCGCCCACCGACACACTCACACACACACACACACACACACACACACACACACACACACACTGTCTCTCTCTCACCCTCTGGCCTAGGGGCGGGGGCTGGTTCCCACCTTAGGTAGCCAAGCCGAAGGGGACCTTTGAGACCTTGGCTGCGAGGAAGTCTTGGGGTCCCCACGGGTGACCGCCAGCCCCAGGGCACCGCGCCCAGCCATCCAGGCGGGGCCCGGCCCAAGGCTGATGCCCCCTCCCTTGGGGGAGCTGCTTCTTCCGCGCGGCCTCCCTCTGAGGTGGCTCACAGTCTGTGCCAGTGTGTCTATCTCGGGTCAGATGCCATCCTCTCTCCCCTGTCTGTCTCCCGTTTGCCGTCTCTCTGTCACTCGCTCTCTGTCCCCCTCTCTCTGTCTCTGCGTCCCTGTGTGTGTGTGTGTGTGTGTGTGTGTGCGCGCGCGCGCGCGTGCACACATGATTCTGTCTGTCTCGCCATCTTCGAGTCTGTCTAGGAACCTTCCTCTCTTTCTGCCTCTGTCTCTCGCGACAGCCGGCCGCCTGTCCGTTCCTCTGGCCCCGGCCTCTCACAGGTGCTATGGCTCTGGCTGAGGAGCTTGCGCCGGCCGGCTGTCTCCCTTCGCGTGGGTGCGTGCGAGTGTCTGGGCGTCTGTCCGTGTGCCTGCCTGTGGCTCATCTGCTCTCTCAGGAAGGTCGTGTGCTTGGTGGGCGGCGTAGGGGCAAGGGATCCTCGGTGGGGCGAAGGGGCGGGGCTGAGGCCCTCCAGTCCACCGCGCTGGTCGCTCCCAGTGGGTTGGGCACTGGGCAGGGGCCGGGCAGGATTGGCGCTCAGGGCCCCGGCTGGGCAGTGCCTAGGCCCGCAGGAGGCTCAGAGGCGCGGGCCTCGAAGCCAGACACCTCCCGGGCCACGTTGGCCCTGAGCAGCGAACGGGATGCCGGGAGGCCCGCCGAGCGGGCCGGGCCTGGAGAGGCCCAGGGCGGGAGGGCGCCGAGACCTCCGCTCCCCTCACCCCACCCCCCAGGGCCCGCACGCACGCCCTGCCGCTGGGGGTCCCGGAAGCCCTCCGGCCCCCGGGCCCGACCAAGCGGTTGCTGGCCGCGGGTTGGCGGTGTTCAGGGGCGTGGCGGCTTTGGCAGGCCGAGGGGTCGTGTGGCTCAAGTACAGCACGCGCCCCCATGGTGAGGTGCGGCCGGCTGGCCCGACTGGCATGTCTGACATGTCAGAGTGAAAGAGAGGCGCATCGCAGGGCTTTTAGGGCACCCGGCGGCAGCCGCCTCCGTCTACCGCCATACCACCCTGCACACCCGATCTCAAGGTTTCACATTTGATGGTGGTCTTGTTATCTGGTAGCTCTTCCCGTAAAGCTGGCAGCTGAGGGAATGAGGTAAGTGTAAAATTGAGTAACAATAGACTGTCCAATCTGTGAATGTGGTGCTCTGTGAATCCATAGGTCTAAGGAGAGACTGGCAGGTGCTCACCGGGAGTACCTGTCCTCTTGACGGCGTTTCTGTCATCGAATGTGCCCTTGCTGCTCTAGTGTGACTGCCCTCCCCCACCCCCCACCCCAGGTGGCAGGGACCCCCGCGTGGCAGCCCCCAGGCTCGCTCTCTCCAGCTCATTCACCCTCTAGAAGTTTCCCCAGACCCTCAGTACGAGTGGGCGCTGCTGCGGGTGTGAGTGTGTGTCCTCGTGCCCCATGTGACATTGCACGACTAACCGCACTCTGTGTTTGCACGCTTCCTCCCGCGCTCGTGGGACCGGGCAGCGTGGCGGGAACGCAGAGGCTGGATTCCGCTACAGTCAGGACTTGCTCCTGCTGAGCTTCGGGGTGAGTACAGGCCGGCCTGGTCTCGCAGGGGCATGGAGCCCACTTCCCCGGAGTGGAGGATCAGCGGGTCTCCAGAGGTCAGCCCGGGAGAGCCCTCAGCAGCAAAGAACGTGACCCTGGTGCCCCGCTGCCCCCGGAGTGGTCTCAGAGCACTGCTGAGGCTCCCTCGCGTCCGCGCACGGGTGTCCCTCCCACAGCGGCAGTGCTCCCGGCCATGCCCTGCGTGCACGTTCTCGGAGGGAACAGGGCCCAGAGCATCAGGGTTCACGAGGCTGCCCTGCCCTGGGCCTCTCTGTGCGGAGGCCAGCGTTTCACACGGAGGTGCACTGGCATCTGGGGCTCGGCTGCCACTGAGGGGCCACCCTCCCTTGCAGGTGCTGCTCTGGGTGGTCCTCTGGTGGGTCTGGCCCGGGGGCCCAGCCCTGCTCGAGCCACTCTGAGGGCAGGAGGCTGTCTGCTCTGTCCTGTTCACATCTCAGCTAGAAAGCTGGATTGGTCTTTTGAGGTTTTTTTACCAGCAGCTTTTAGCTATATGTGAGAATAAAGTCAGCCACAGAGTTCTCTCCTTGATCTGCTTGGTCCTCCATGTTTCTCTGAATCCTCAAAGCAGCTGAAGCCCAGAATGGGGTGGGGGGTGTGTCTGGAGGGGCAGGGGCTCAGGCACCAGCTGCCATCCCAGGACTGACTCGTCTGTGTGTTTGTTTCCAGTTTACCCGCACTAATTCTCCAGATAATTATACAGCGTCCAGTATAGGACAAACACTACATTTTGAACTCGATGCAATCTTTACTCTGTTAATACTTATTACATGGACCCGAAGATTTTTAGTTTTTAATTAGTGAAAAATTCATGAATACCATAGAGAAAATATTTTAGACTTTAATGTTTCTTATATTTATGTAAACTTATGACTTCATTTATATTATTACTTATTCTTGTATATTCAGGCTATAAATAACCTTTCAGATCAATGCATGTTCTGATACCTGATTTTAGTCTTTCAAATGAATGTACTGTAGTACTTGTCTGTATAAATCCTATGAACAAATATAGGGCTTTTGTAAATAATGCATTTATTGTAATTATTGTTTAATTTTTAAATGTTAAACCACGAGAGAAGGGGTTTTCCTACGATTGTAAAATCATTATGACATGGTGTGCATTATCCTTCCAGAATGTAACCAAGCTCTCCAACAATCACTCTGAAATAAGCAAACTTAATTTCAACCAATTGTTATTGGATTTTGACTGGCCTAAACTGTACTTTTTCTAGCAAGAAATGCTTTTTGTCCACAGCGTGAGGTGATTTAAAAGTACTGAGTGTTAAATGTGAGCTTCTAATGAAATTTGGGCTGAAAGGATGACTAGAAGAAGACTATGAAAATCTCTCCCATAACCTAGTCTCTGTGGACCTGGATCCCTCTGTGGACCTGGATCCCTCTTCCCTGGTGAGACTCTTCGGGGACCAATCGTGATGCCCTGCACCCACTGTGGAGCCATCGAGCTGGACAGTGAAGGTGCCACTTCCCAGACAGCATAGTGCAGCTCTGACAAAGGCTTTATTTTTATGTAAATCATCTTTTTACATCTGTTTGTAAACATGTTTAAAGAATGGACCTAAGCATACATTTTTAGATTGTGATGACATAGCCATACTGGATTGTATAAGTAGCAAATGTAACTTTTACTTCTTCAGCGGCACATTAAAAGCCAGCAAGAGATGCGTTCAGGTGATGGTGCGATATTTATTATGCAGCTGGTATCTCGGTAGACAGAGACAGCATGTTTCTTTACATGTGGGTTCCGCCTTTAATTTACTTGTACAATTCATTGTTACCGTTCTATTTTCCTATTAATCTTTTGTGAACTTTTGTCCCGAATATGTGACAAAGTATGTACAGTCTACTTTTGAACTATTTTTATCACAGTATTATTTATTGCTTTCTTTCAATAAAGTACTGAAGCAAAATTTCCCAGGGCCAATAAAGAGTGCCGAGGGTAAGCTGTACTCTCACTGAGAACAGACCAGAGCTGGTAATGGGAGCCCGTGTCATCACACGGACATTCTGTTAAGAGAAACAGATGGATGCAATGGAAAGGCCAGAAGGCGGAAGCATAGGTGTCCCTAGAGGACGACCGACAGTGTGTTCATGCCCTTGGCTCCGGAGACAAGAGGCTCCATCACTTCAGCATCTGCAGGGACAGGGCCCCTCTCGTGGACCCGAATAATGCACAAGGGAGTGTGCACTTGCACACTTGTGTGTGGGAGCTTTTCATGTTATTTTAGTCAACGGTCTTTATTATTCATATATCCATAGAAACAAGAATGTAGCAAGGGGAAGTGGGAGGGAGATTCAAGAGGGACAGGACATACGTACACCTATGGCTAATTCATGTTGATGTATGGCAGAAATCAAACGATATTGCACAAAATGATCCTTAAGTTAAAAAGAACATAGCAAGCTGGTCAGGAAAGTATGAAAAAAAGATTTCCAATAGAGATTTATCCTCAACTCCATGTACATCTGGGAGCAGGCTGCCCACCATCATCAGACCTTCCCCCCAGCATCAAGCCCTCCCACAGCATCAGGCCCTAGTCCAGAATCAGCTGTGCCCCACAGCATCAGGCCATCCCCCAGCATCAGAACGAAGTCCAGCATCAGATGTTCCCAAGCATCAGGCCCTAGTCCAGCATCAGACATTCCCCCAGCATCAGACCCTAGTCCAGTATCAGGCTCTAGTCCAGCATAAGGCCCTCCCCCACCCCCCAACCATTCCCCAGTATCAGGCTCCCCACCTCCAGTATGAAGTGTGGCAACCCTACTTGTCTGACGCTCCTGAGCACACTCAGGCAGCCCCAGAGCAGCAGGACAATAGCTCTGGCAGGAGGTGCATCTTTAGGAATCACCTGTGGAGCAGCAGCAGCTGGGGTTTGTTTCAGGTCAAGGAGAGACAAAGAAAAGGCACTTGTGCAGGAGGCAGTGGAGGCTGTGGGCACGTTCCCCAGCTCTGCTTCCTCCCCCTGGGAGCTTTGCTCTCCTGCTCTCTCATGGGCCCCAGGGTGGTGTCCTTCCAGATTCACGGTCTCCTTGATATCTCAAGCCCAAGTCCTGAGTCACGTCCCAGACCGGCGTGGCAGAGGGCTGGGAACACCCAAGCTCAAGCGCTGAAAGGATCCCAGGGGGCAGCTGGGCCCCAGAGGGTGGCAGGGCAGGGGATGAGGGTGGCCCCCCACAGAGGGCGCTGGAGCAGCACTGGAAGGAGAGCAGTGATGCCTTAGCTCACTCGGGGATGCTGCCCAGCCTAGCACTCAGAGATGTTACTGCCAGCAGCTCTGGGGACGCAGGAAGCCCAGTGAGTGACACCACGCCACTTGGGCCATGTGGTGGGCACTGCTGACCATGTCCTCGGTTTTCATTCTGGTTCCAACTGTCCCTCCAAGGGCTGGCGGGCTCCTCTTCCGAATGGCACAGACACTTTCTTTCTGTGGGTGAACGCATCCCTTGTTTCTGTTGGCGCTGTTGTCGCTCATCGTGTGTTTTCCTCTTTACAACCTGTGCTTGCTGCTCTTCCAGTTTAACTTAGGAGCAGCCCTTATTTTCTGCATTTCTAGTTGTCAGCATTCACTGGGGCTTTCCAGGTGGCGCTAGGGGTAAAGATCCTGCCTGCCAATGCAATAGATAATGAGAGATGTGGGTTCGATCCCTGGGTTGAGAAGATGCCCTGGAAGAGAGCATGGCAACCCACTCCAGTCTTCTTGCCTGGAGAATCCCATGGACGGAGGAGCTAGTGGGCTACAGTTCCTGGGGTCGCAGAGTCAGACACGACTGAAACAGGTTAGCACACACTCAGGTTTTAGTTCAGTCGCTCAGTTGTGTCCGACTCTTGTCACTCCTTGGACTGCAGCACTCCAGGCTTTCCTGTCCTTCACTATCTCCTGGAGTTTGCTCCAACTCATGTCCATTGAATCATCATGCCATAGAGCCATCTCATTCCTGTTGCATCCACCGGAGAGGTGGCCGGGGCTCAGTAAAGTTGCCTGGTCCCACTGGGTGGGTGTGAACCTGCCCTCACCACTCCCTGACCGCGTGACCGTCACTGTGTCCTCCTCTGTAAATCGGGAGGGGGCAGCACCTGCTTGGTAAGGGGCACACACAGCATCTGGTATACAACCAATGCACCATCCATCTCAGCGTTGTATTTATTAATAATAGGGATAGCATTTAATAATCTGCTCCTTTTTCTCTCTTGTCACTTGACTGTGCTCCAAACCACATCTGCTTTACTTACTCCTGTAAATCCCACACCCAGCACAAACAAGACACTCAGCAAATTTGTGGCTGAAGAGTCAGGAACATATGCTGTCCCCAAGGAGAGGAAGCTGAGCGAGATGGGGGCCTGATGATAACCCTGTGTGATGAGGGGACCCCAGGAGGACCTGCGTGGCTGTGGGGTGGGGTGTGGGGCATGGGTAGAACCCCTGATGAGCTCCTCGGGATGGGGAAGATGGCAGGAAGGAGGGGGTCCGTTCCTTGTGGGGTGTCCACAGATTGTACCTCACCCTTCACTGATGAGCACTTAGGCCGTTTCCAAACACTTGTCACTGTTCTGGAGGAAACAATCTTTGCCCAGCTCCTACTCAATCAATTTCATAGAATATGTTTCTAGCACTGGAGTACAATCATCTGCTTTATTCACTCCATGCTCCATTCATCCACCCATCCAGCCAGCCATGTGTTTATCCATCCATCCACTCACTAATCAATCCATCCATCCACTGTTAATTCATCCATCCATCCACCCATCCATTCGTTAACTTATCCGATCATCACAGACCCATTGAGAAGACAGACACCTCCTCCTCTCCTGCTCCCAGGAGGACCCCCAGTGTGAGTGACAGGAACCTCGTGGGGATAACGGGGGGAGACACAGAAGGGACATGCCTGCAGGCCCTCCTCCCTCTGAACGGTGAAACACCCACCTGGTCCTAACGCCTCCTTGCCAGGGTGTTCAGGCCAGCCCTTTTCCTTCTTGCGAAACAAGTGGCTGATGGAGGACTTGATGCCCTTTTTCTTCAGGGCTTTGTGCAGCGAGTCCTGCCTGCTGGTGCTGCTGCTGGGGTTGTTGCCGGGGCTGTCCTGAGAGCCTGTCGAGCTTCGGGGAGAGAAAACAATTTTAACTGGCACCCTCGTGCAAACACACACCCCTCCACAAGAGCTACTGATAGAAACAGGCACCAAGCAACACTCACGCCTCAACCTCGCAGCTGACAGTGGCATCTCCTTTACCAACCACACTCCACAAGAGCACTGCAGGCTCCCGGCCACAGACAATTGCACCAGGAAGCTGAGATTCTCTGCCTCCAGCTCTCTCCCAAGGAGGGCTTGACTCCAGGCCAGCTGGTGCAGAGGGGGCTCTGACCCTCCCTTAGAGTCGCTGCTTGGCAGGTGACGACGCTACAGGAGAAGGCTAGCTCCCCTGCTTTGGGCAGTTCACCCCGCCTCCCGCAGGGTGACCGTCCCAGGCTGTGGCAAGATAACAATGGTCACCGTGCAGGGCTGCTGGTCAGGTGACCACATGTGCCCTCCATCAAGCGCTGCCTGGCTCAGGACGGGAGCTCAGGTGGTGGTCTGAATGAGGACAGTGTCCATCACAGGAGGGGACAGAGTCTCCTGAGAGGAGACCCCTGTGGAAAAGGGAGGGACCCTCAAGAGCGAACCCGAGAGGCACGGGGCCGTCACCATCAGGAACGTGCCCCGCGCTGGGCAGACCTCTACCAAGAGCAGAAAGAAAGCTACCACAGGAGTCAATCTGTAGAGGAGGACGTTTTCTAAAATCACTGAGTTCACTGAGCTCTTCTTCCCCAGCACCTGAAGTTCACCACTAAACACAGGCACTGAACCCAGTGGTATTCCTTTAAAATCATCCTTGCAACTCTTTCAAGACAAGAGGCGCAGGGCTCCTGAAACTGACGACACGCACACAGGCCGCTTACTTGCGGGCATCCCTGATGTCCTCGTGGGTGGCTGTGTGCAGCGCCCTCGTGTGCAGGCGGTCCAGCTGAAGGGACCACAGCGAGGCGGGGGGCGAGGTTTCACATTTGATGGCAGTCTTATCATCTCCTACCTCTTCCCGTAAAGCTGGCAGCTGAGGGAGTGAGGTAAGTGTACAACTGGCTAACAATAGACTGTTTTGAAAAAGGCAATCACACAGGCTTTACATTATAACCAGAAACTTATTTGAAAATCTATTAGTTATGCTTTCCCCCAAGTACAAAAAAAAAAAACCTTTTATAGCTTAATGCCATCTTAAAGGACTGTGTTGTTCAAGAGAAGCGGGGCTATGGGGCAGCGAGAGCATCTGACTGAGTGCAGAGACTCCGGAGGGGAGCCTCCCTGCAGCCGGGCTCTGCCTTCCTGGAATCCAGCGACCAGATGGCCCCACTGGGAAGGACAGCAGAGCGACACCGGCATCATGAACCCTGCATGGCATGAACTGCCCTGATGAAAGGACTGTGCTCATCGCCAGATGCTGCTCAGAAGCACCACAGCTAGAGTAAGAAACCTCTCAGCAAAGCCATCCAGACCTTTCTGTTTGAAGGAGAAAAGGACACAGCTTGTGCCACCACCCAAGATCATTTGTAGTGATGATGCAGGTTACTGGAACTCATGACAACAAGAGAAACACAGAAAAGGTACCTAACCCCTCCATGCAAACACCGTGTGCCTGGCTGGTATTTCTCGGTAACATACAGACTGGGGGCTACCCACTGAAGTGCTTACACGCAGTTCGAGTGTCATTCGCTCACAGTGGATTCCATAAAGCACCCCCATGTCTTCACTAAGAGATGATCTTGTATCACCCTAGAGGGGTGGGAGGTTCAAAACGGAGGAGATATATGGGTACCTATGGTTGATTCATGTTGAGGTTTGACAGAAAATTCTGTAAAGCAATTATCTTTCAATTAAAAAATAAACTAATTTAAAAAAAGTAAAAAGAAGATGATCTCTCCTGGACTCCCATCTGCTGGTTCTGGGTATGAGGGCAGGAAAGACAATGGTGGGAACAGTGTGGGGAACAGATTGACCCCTCAGGGTCCAGACAGGTCTCACTGATACATCTGGGTGTGTGGTTAAGCCAGGGGAGGTTTTAGGAGACATGCATGGCATGTATTTTTATAAACAATGAGTGTGTTGTTTTAACCAACTAACCTGTGCCTTTTTAGTGGGATTCTGTAAAGAATACTGATCCCGTGCAGCCCCACAGGAGCTTGGGGACAACAAAGTGACTTAGTGAAAAATACAGCTGAACTCATTTAACAGCAGCTGGATAAACTGGGCACCCTCCCCTGAGCTCTAACAAGAACCCTCAGACGACAGAAGGTTACAAAGGCTAGAAATTATCCACATGGAAGTGAACAGGGATCAATCTCAAATTCAAGTTAAAATAAGCATTTATAAAAATCAGAAAACAACAATGAACAGAGCAGAGAAGTGACACACCTGGGTTGACTATGGACTCAGTAGAGACAAACACCTGCCTCAGAGTCAGGGCCCAAGCCAGCCCCTTCCCCTGGGCCTCCTCCTGAGGAAGGCCTCTGGGTC
Organism: Bos grunniens; assembly: GCF_055505025.1. NCBI lineage: Eukaryota > Metazoa > Chordata > Mammalia > Artiodactyla > Bovidae > Bos > Bos grunniens. The sequence continues at coordinate 1,272,905 of NC_141191.1, read as the reverse complement.
TGCAGCCTGGATCCCCTCCCCCAGGATGGGAGCCATCCCAGTGGTGCCCACGTGGCTAGGATGGGCAGTGCCGTGTTCTCACTGAACAGGAGGGCAAAGCAGGCCACAGAGTGGGCGAGTGGCACACCCAGGTCACCAACCCCAGGGGGACGGAGCTGCTCTGCTGTGCCCAGCAGAAGGGCTCCTGGGCACTGAGCTGCCTGAACTGCAGTGTGGCCGCCCAAGTCCTGCGGGAAGGCCCAGGATTGCTCGGTCAGCGGGCTGGCAGTAGGAGAGGGACAAGGAAGGCCAGCCCTTGGGGCACTGGACTCCAACAACAGGGGCTCATCCAAATGACCCGAGGGGAGAGGCAGCGGGCTCCCTCCTGATGCTCCCTCCATCAGGGATGCCGTGATGGATACGAGAGCCTCTGGAGGAAAGCGGGCTGGACGGCACCACAGTTAAATGTCCAGGCTCTGATCAGACCAGTCCACACTGCGCTGCTGGGTGTGAGAGCCTGGGCAGGCTGCCCAGCCTCGCTAAGTCTCAGTGTCTATGTCTGCTGAATGGGGACAGCAGTAGCCTGGACCTCACCTGGGGATAAGATGACAGACTCAGAAAGCACGTGCCCAGCACACAGAGTCTCCTGCACACTGCTACCCACCATCATTAAATTGGCTTCCCGCAAATCTAACATCTATGGCTCTGATTCAGTCATTTCTTACATGAAAACACTAAGCGGAAATTCCATGGTGGTCCAGAGGTTAAGACTTGGCACTTTCACTGCCGGGACACTGGTCTGATCCCTGCTTGGGGAACTAAGATCCCATAAGCTGCATAGCATGGCCAAAAACATAAGTAAAGAACATTTTAAAAATAAGAAATAATACTATGTCTATTATAAACAAGCATGAGATGACCAGAAGGCAAACAAGTGGGAGAAAGGCAAACTGTTAAAATTGTCCCAACGAATGACCTATTTCCAACAGAACCATCAGCACACTTTAAGTAGTGGGTGAGTTTCATCACTTCCATTAAAATGTCAATTATTCACTAGGACATAACCACACAGTGTTCATTCATGTTAAACGATAAGGACTCTTTAATACTTCACAGAGAAACAAAGGCCTGCTAAATTACTAAATAGTTTACCTTTCGACGCTGCTTCCTTAAATCACTAGGCTGACAGATGCATGCAAAGAAATGAAGAGAAACATGATTTATTGCAACTTTGAAGCTAAAATTTCAAGAATCCGTATAGGCAAATACAGTAAAGCAAAAATGAGGGCAAACATGTAAGTGACATGAAGATTTAGAGAACATGTGACTGGAAACAGAACATTTTTTTTGACCACAGAAGTTAAATAAGCTATTCAAGATTTACTAGAGAAACACTATAAAGTATTACTCAGGAAGATACCATTCTATTACAACATCATGATTTATTAAAGCACAGCATTCCGTACAACAAAAGGCCTTAACAGTTGTCTATTCTCAGCCAAATTTCTCTATAAGTTAGTTTCTCTTAATGAAAAACATGTTATACTTTAAATTAGTAATTTAACTGATCAGGAAGTTACCATAATACCTATTTTAACATTGAACAAATCTAACCACCTATTGGACATTAATGTAAAATCCTGACGTAGAATTTGATTTAAAACTTCTCAAAATAAATTCATTAAAGCAAGTTCCCTGTGGAAATATGTAAGAATGAAAGCTAGCATAATAGCAGGTGCAGTCTTTACATTTTATTAACCATACAAGATACTTTTTTAATGAGTCTGATAGACACATTAACTGTGCAAAAGCTGATGAGATTTAACAGTCTTAAATACAAGCACCAACACAGAAAGGATATTGCGTCAGTTCAGTTCAGTTCAGTTGCTCAGTCATGTCTGACTCTTTGTGACCCCATGAATCGCAGCACACCAGGCCTCCCTGTCCATCATCAACTCCTGGAGTTCACCAGACTCACGTCCATCGAGTCAGTGATGCCATCCAGCCATCTCATCCTCTGTCGTCCCCTTCTCCTCCTGCCCCTAATCCCTCCCAGCATCAGAGTCTTTTCCAATGAGTCAACTCTTCGCATGAGGTGGCCAAAGTACTGGAGTTTCAGCTTTAGCATCAGTCCTTCAAATGAACACCCAGGACTGATCTCCTTTAGAATGGACTGGTTGGATCTCCTTGCAGTCCAAGTGACTCTTTCAAGAGTCTTCTCCAAAACCACAGCTCAAAAGCATCAATTCTTCAGCGCTCAGCTTTCTTCATGGTCCAACTTTCATATCCATACCTGACAACTGGAAAAACCATAGCCTTGACTAGATGGACCTTTGTTGGCAAAGTAATGTCTCTGCTTTTTAATAGGCTATCTAGTATGGTCATAACTTTCCTTCCAAGGAGTAAGCGTCTTTTAATTTCATGGCTGCAATCATCATTTGCAGTGATTTTGGAGTCCCAAAAAATAAAGTCTGACACTGTTTCCCCATCTATTTCCCATGAAGTGATGGGACCAGATGCCATGATCTTAGTTTTCTGAATGGTGAGCTTTAAGCCAACTTTTTCACTCTCCTCTTTCACTTTCATCAAAAGGCTTTCTAGTTGCTCTTCACTTTCTGCCATAAGGGTGGTGTCATCTGCATATCTAAAAGTCCATTAATTCTATACTTAAAAGGATCATTTCTTTTTGTAAGCACAATCTCATTTATGAATTACACATGATATGTAGTTTAGGATCCATCTACATTATGCTTATAACTGCGTGCTGCTGCTGCTAAGTCGCTTCAGTCGTGTCCGACTCTGTGCGACCCCATGGACTGCAGCCTACCAGGTTCCTGGTCCATGGGATTTTCCAGGCAAGAGTCCTGGAGTAGGTTGCCATTGCCTTCTCCTGTAACTGCATAGTGATACACCAATTCAACTTACTGCTATGGGGGAAAACACCATTTAATGAGACATGAAGACAAAGCACAAACCCGACTAAGGGGACACACGCTGTGGACCACAGCACGGCTATGACGAGAGCAAGTGGGGGGACGGCGGAGGGGAGATGGAGGGGTAAACTACAGCCTTGGGGGCTGGGGGGGTGGTGGGTCTGGATTGATGACGACTAAGCAGACAACAGGATGAGACAGGAAATCAAAACCAATGATGAAAGCAGAAACACTGTCAGAGAACTTCAACAGCAAGGAAAACATACAGAACTGTTCTTTTACAAATATTCGGAAAGAAATCAAGCATGGAAACCACAGAGAAATTGTCAAAGAATTTTAAATATCAACTAATTAGCCAATGATACAAATTATAAAAACAGTGTATCAAAAGACCATAAAATGGACTAGTTACCACTTCACAGGCCGCTAAAATGATTCATAGTTAATTTAATTATAAGCTGACTAACAATGCAGCTAACATGAAATGGGTGGTAACAGAAAAAAGAGATAATACAAGTCCAGTTACAAAGCAGAGTGTTGTACACGTGATTTCATGGGGTAAATAGCAATGCACTCACAAAACCTAAGCTAAACACGCCAGAAAGCTGGAACATGTGCTTTAGAGCCACACACTCTGTCACCAAAAGCCCTAGGTCATCATCCCAGTTTTAGACCCAGAAAAGTGAGGCAGCCCGACGTCTTCCCTGGGGCCCTGGGCTTTTAACCTGGTTTCACACATAGAGCTGGCCTGAGCACGTGGCCAGGTCCATCAGCAAGCAGACCAGTGTAGATTCTTGGTTTTGTTCCCACCGCATGCCCTGCAACCTGCAGCCAGGCATCCCCAGTGGAAAATGTGCTGCACTGCTCTCACACACCATGAGAGCTGCCTATGGTTACTTTCACGAAGCTGTCTGCTCCCTGAGAACAGAAACTTCCCTGCAGCTGCTGTGCCCAGCACAGGCCAGGCCCAATGTTACAGAGACAGGCTCTGGCTGAGTTCACGATGACGTGCTAAGCCGGTGGTCCAAATATCAAGAGTAATTTGTCACTGTGCCATTGTGGAATGCTTAAAAACTAGGCAGTTTAAAAAATTTTAGACCTCTGAGCATAGCAAATGTACCTGATTATCTTCTGGGTAAAAAGAAAAAAAACAAAAAACAAACATAGAAAAGAAAACCAGTGTCCTGGGGGAAGGATGTGGCAGGGAGGAGGCAGACACATACCAGAGTCATGATGCCCAGTCGGTCTCCCTCCTGGGCTGGGCTGTGCTGCCTCCTTTGGGGCTTGGACTGCCCACTGCAGGGCGAGCAGGAGCTGGCACATGAGGAGGCGGGATGCAGGTTGAGGGAGCTCACTAATGTAAAACGACGGAGGCTGCCTAAGCTACCCCTGCCCTCCCTGCTCTCAGTCTCCTCGGCCAGCTGCTCGTGTTCTCCGTCTCTTCTTTGATCAACCTAAAATAAAATAAAACCCGCCACCTGCCTTTGTCAGCAGAGGAACGTGTCTGGACAACAAATTTGGGCTAGCGTTATGTGTCATGATTAGCAAATTCCAGAAACAGCTGCTCAATTAACATCTCAGCCAAAAGGTTCTACTTTTCCTTTTTTGAATATTCTCAAACTTAGAATAACTTAGCGTTGAGTCTTACAAACTGGCCCTGATCATTCACACTTGATTTCACTTATTTACTCTAACATTCTGAAGGGGCCCTGGTGGCGACTCTCTCCCTGTGAGGAGATACCTGAAGTTGACAACATTTACCTTTCCTGCTCTCAGGGCAGAGATGCACATCAGTGCCTCAAGTCTTTCCCACTGGGAATCAGGAACTCTGTAGGCATGTAATAAGCTTCTGGATATAGAATGCTGAGAGAAGAAGACACACAGTTCCTGCTTTCACTGAGACTAATCTAATGATAAATAACAGGCAGACACTGTGAGAACTTATATAGGGGACTCTTCCCTCACCAAAAACTGGGTGTCAGAGAAGGCTTTTCAGAGTCACAATTGAGTTGAGATCCATAGGTTGAACCAACGTACACCAGGGTTGAGGCGCAGGAGAATTTCAGGCAGGTAAAATAGCATCTTGGAAGGCTATGTGACAAGGGAAACTTTGTACATTCAAGAAATGAACAATGCCCTAGGGGATGGAACCAAAAGAGTGCAGAGGGCATTCCAGTGGAAAGAAATCAGAGAAGAAAGTGGGGACCAAGCAATGAAGGGATTTGGTCGTATATGAAATATGATGGGAAAATACAAGAGCAGTTTTAGCAGGGAGGGGGTAGAATTGGATCTGCGTTTTGAAAAGGTCATCTTGCTCAACATCACTAATGACTGGACAGACTCAACTCCAAACTATAACGAGGTACCACTTCACATTAGTCAGAATGATCCTCATAGCAAAGTCTGTCAATAACAAATGCTGGAGAGGATGTGCAGAAAAAGGAAGGCTCCTCCACTGTGAGTAGGACTGTGAGTTGGTAGAGCCACTATGGAAAAAGAGTATGGAGGTTCCTCAAGAAACTAGAAGTACCATATTATTCAGCAGTCCCACTCCCAGGCATATAGTCACCAAAATATATCTCAACAAGATACATGCATCGTCTGTGCAGATGTATCTGTGTGTGCCCGCGCGGGGGCGCGCGCGACCACACGCGATCGCCTGAGAGGCAGGGGGTGGGGGTGGGGCTGGAGCTGGTGCAGCCCGCCCCCGGGATTGCCTGAGGCAGCCAAGGGAGCCCCAGACGGAGACCCTAGGGATGGGTCGTCTGGTTTCCTGGAAGCCCAATGCAGAGGGGCTCGAGGGCCGCGCAGAGGCAACCCAGGTCTGCAGAGGGAGGCGCAGCCCAGGCCACCCCCCGCCCCGCCCCGGGAGGGGCTGGGGCTGCGGGGGCCCAAGAGTTGCCACGGTGGGTGGGGGCTAAAGGAGAGGGGAGGCAAAAAGCCTACAGCACCCGGTATTCCCAAGCGATCTCCCATCCAAGTACTAACCAGGCCCGATCCTGCTTAGCTTCCGAGATCAGACAAGATCGGGCGCTTTCAGGGTGGCATGGCCATAGACGGAGGCGGCTGCCGCCGGGCATCCTAAGAGCCCTGTGCTGTGCCTCCCTTTCGCTCTCACCTGCCAGTCAGGCCAGCCGGCAGCACCTCTCCACAGGGGCACGCACTGTACTTGAGCCACACGACCGCGACCAGGTCTCCGGCCTGCCGACGCCGCCATGCCCCTGAACACCACCAAACCCCGGCCAGCAACCGCCTGGCCAGGCCCGGGAGCCCTGAGGGCTTCCGGGACCCTCAGCGGCCGGCGGGGCGTGCGTGCAGGGCCTGCCGCGCCCTCCCAACCTGGGCCTCTTCAGGCCCAGCCGCGCTCAGCGAGCGGGGCCTTCCCCCATCCCATTCGCTGCTCAGGGCCATGCAGCCCGCGGAGGTGTCTGGCTTCCGGCCCCCGCCGCCCGCCCCCACCCCTCCCCGGCCTACGGACCTCGGAGCCTCCTGCGGGCCTAGGTGCAGCCCAGCTGGGGCCCTGAGCGCCCATCCTGCCCAGCACCTGCCCGGTGCCCAAACCCACCAGGAGCCACGGAGGCGCGGTCGACCGAGCGCCTCAGCCCCGCCCCTTCGCCCTACCGAGGGCCCCCTTGCCCCCACGCCGCCCGCCAAGCACACGACCTTCCTGAGAGAGCAGACGAGCCACAGGCAGGCACACGGACAGACGCCCAGACACTCGCACGCACCCACGCGAAGGGAGACAGCCGGCCGGCGCAAGCTCCTCAGCCAGAGCCATAGCACCTGTGAGAGGCCGGGGCCAGAGGAACGGACGGGCGGCCGGCTGTCGGGAGAGACAGAGGCAGAAAGAGATGAAGGTTCCGAGACAGACTGGAAGACAGCGAGAGGGAGATACAGACAGACACGACATACACACACACATACACACACACACCCAGGGAAATACTTGGAAATACTTCCACATCCTTGGAAATACTTCCGTTCTTAGTTGCTCAGTTGTGTCCAACTTTTATGCGACCAATGGACTGTAGCCTACCAGGCTCCTCCGTCCATGGGACTTTCCAGGCAAGAGTACTGGAGTGGGCTGCCATTGCCTTTTCCTGTAACTGCATCAGTTTAGTTCAGTTCAGTCGCTCAGTCGTGTCCGACTCTTTGCGACCCCATGAATCGCAGCACGCCAGGCCTCCCTGTCCATCACCAACTCCTGGAGTTCACCCAGACTCACGTCCATCGAGTCAGTGATGCTATCCAGCCATCTCATCCTCTGTCGTCCCCTTCTCCTCTTGCCCCCAATCCCTCCCAGCATGAGAGTCTTTTCCAATGAGTCAACTCTTCGAATGAGGTGGCCAAAGTACTGGAGTTTCAGCTTTAGCATCATTCCTTCCAAAGAAATACCAGGGCTGATCTCCTTCAGAATGGACTGGTTGGATCTCCTTGCAGTCCAAGGGACTCTCAAGAGTCTTCTCCAACACAACAATTCAAAGGCATCAATTCTTCAGCGCTCAGCCTTCTTCACAGTCCAACTCTCACATCCATACATGATCACAGGAAAAACCATAGCCTTGACTAGACGAACTTTTGTTGGCAAAGTAACTGCATAGTGATGCACTAATTCAAACTTACTGCTATGGGGGAAAACACCATTTAATGAGACATGAAGACAAAACACAAACCTGACTAAGGAGACACACGCTGTGGACCACAGCAGTGCTATGACCAGATCAAGTTGGGGGATGGGGGAGGGGACATGGATGGGTAAACTACAGCCTTGGGGGCGCGGGGGTTGGGGGGGTCTGGACTGATGACAACTAAGCAGAGAACAGGATGCAACAGGAAATCAAAATCAATGATGAAAGCAAACACACCGCCAAAGAACTACAATAGCAAAGAAAACATATAGAACTGTTCTTTTACAAATACTCGGAAAGAAATCAAGCATCAAACCACAGAGAAATCGTCAAAGAATTTTAAATATCAACTAATTAGCCAATGATACAAATTATAAAAACAGTGTGTCAAAAGACCACAAAATGGACTAGTTACCACTTCACAGGCCACTAAAATGATTCATAGTTAATTTAATTATAAGCTGACTAACAATGCAGCTAACATGAAATGGGTGGTAACAGAAAAAAGAGATAATACAAGTCCAGTTACAAAGCAGAGTGTTGTACACGTGATTTCATGGGGTAAATAGCAATGCACTCACAAAACCTAAGCTAAACACGCCAGAAAGCTGGAACATGTGCTTTAGAGCCGCACACTCTGTCACCGCACCCTAGGTCATCATCCCAGTTTTAGACCCAGAAAAGTGAGGCAGCCCGATGTCCTCCCTGGGGCCCTGGGCTTTTAACCTGGTTTCACACATACAGCTGGCCTGAGCGCGTGGCCAGGTCCACCAGCAAGCGGACCAGTGTAGATTCTTGGTTTTGTTCCCACCACATGCCCTGCACCCTGCAGCCAGGCATCCCCAATGGAAAATGTGCTGCACTGGTCTCACACGCCATGAGAGCTGCCTATGGTTACTTTCACGAAGCTGTCTGCTCCCTGAGAACAGAAACTTCCCTGCAGCTGCTGTGCCCAGCACAGGCCAGGCCCAACGTTACAGAGGCAGGCTCTGGCTGAGTTCATGATGACGTGCTAAGCCAGTGGTTCAAATAACAAGACTAATTTGTCACTGCGACATTGTAGAATGATTAAAGACTAGGCAGTTTAAAAAACTTTAGACCTCTGAGCATAGCAAATGTACCTGATTTTCTTCTGGGTAAAAAGAGAAAAAACAAACAAAAAAGAAAACCAGTGTGCTCAGGGAGAGATGCGGCAGGGAGGAGGCAGACATATACCAGAGTCATGATGCCCAGTGGGTCTCCCTCCCGCGCCGGGCTGTGCTGCCTCCTTCGGGGCTTGGAGTGCCCACTGCTGGGTGGGCAGGAGCCGGCACATGAGGAGGCGGGATGCAGGTTGAGGGAGCTCACTGATGTAAAATGACGGAGGTATGTGAGACAGCAAAAGAAACACAGATGTATAGAACAGTCTTTTGGACTCTTTGGAAGAGGGAGAGGGTGGGATGATTTGGGAGAATGGCATTGAAACATGTATAATATCATAAAAGAAACGAATCGCCAGTCCAGGTTCGATGTGGGATACAGGATGCCTGGGGCTGGTGCATGGGATGACCCAGATTGGGGAGGGAGGTGGGAGGGGGGTTCAGGATGGGGAGCACATGTACACCCGTGGCGGATTCTGTTGATGTATGGCAAAACCAATACAATATTGTAAAGGAATTAGCCTCCAATTAAAATAAATAAATTTTAATTAAAACAATTAATAAAATACAATGAAAAACTAAAAAATTGCCGGGGTCCAGCCCCGGCTGATCCAGGGTATTCGAAGGAAAGACGGCGTAGGTGAAGATCAGGAAACAACTGCTTAATTAAACGTTAATTAAGGATATAAAGAGTAATAGAATGAGGATAGCTCAGTGAGGAAATTCAGTGGAGAAAAGCGGCTGAAATAAGGATAGCTCAGTAGGAAAATTCAGTGAAGAAAAGAGGCTGAGTAGCTTGGTTTACGCGGGAGACCAATAAAACTTGAAGACGAGAAGTTTGCACCACTTACGTAGGCCGCAGGCGTCCTTCCGTTCTCCCAAAGGAGAGGAGACACTGAGGCCTCCCCGGTCGGATCTTAGAAGCCCAGGAATAGTTAGCAAGCATGGAGGGTTCCGCGCTCCAGATGAAGACTCAGCCAGAATTTGGGAGAGAGAGCGACATGGGGAGACCAAGTTTGGGTGAACAAGGCCCACACTTTATTTTCCAAAGTAGTTTTTATACCTTAAGTTATGCATAGAGGATAATGGGGGAAGGGGTAGAGTCATGCAGCAAGCCAGGCTTTCTTCTTGCAAACTTATCATATGCAAAAGCTTAGGTGATTTGCATCATCTTCTGGCCCAGAGGCCTGTTAACATTTTAAGACCTTTTCTTCAGAAAACTTATTTTTCTCTAAAGGTGATTGGTCAGGAGCCACCCTCCAAAAGCATTAGATAAAGTTGCATTCCTACAGAGCAAAGGTGTGGTGGGCTATAACAAGAAAAAGAATTAACTCAAGGGTCCCAGTTACAAACATTAAAGCTACTACTTACACCAATTATATTAATCAATACACTGCCAGGGACACAGCAGGTAAGGGATATGGAAACTTAGAAGCAAACATTGGCCCAACAAGTGAAAATCCCTTCACCAATACAATTTCTAATCAATCTTTTAACTACTCAAAAGAATCTGCGTTTAGACAGTTTAGAACATCTCCTGCCTCTCACAGTTGGGAGGCTCTGAACAATCACGTGTGGCCAGAAAAACCTATTCAGGCAGGCTAGAGGATTTCCAAAGGAGTTTGTAGGTTAAACACTGTCACACCCAGGAATTATTAACTGGAACTGTAAGCTAACTCTTTTTTCAGAGAGAGGTAGTGGGGGACAGCCCCCTGTAAAGTCAGAGGTGTAGGTGAGAGCACAAAGCAGAAAGTAGGCAGACTTTGGTTTTGGGGCTAGATGCTCGAGAATTTCCAGGGGGACTCCTGAGGCTTGATCCCGCCTTTGCGTATGCTGAGCCTCCTTCCTCATGACCTTTGTCATGGGCGGAGTTCCTCACGCTGGCTCCCAGCAGTGATAGAATTCCAGTTGAGCTATTGCAGATCCTGAAAGATGATGCTGTGCAAAGTGCTGCACTCAATATGCAATATGCAATATGCACTCAATATGCAATATGCCGGCTCCCGGCAAAAAATAAAAATAAAAAAATAAAACGACGGAGGTTGACTAAGCTACCCCTGCCCTCCATGCTCTCAGTCTCCTCGGCCAGCTGCTCCGTGTTCTCCTTCTCTTCTTTGATCAACCTAAAATAGAATAAAACCCACCACCTGCCTTTGTCAGCAGAGGAACATGTCTGGACAACAAATTTGGCCTGGCATTCTGTGTCACGATTAGCAAATTTCAGAAACAGTTGCTCAATTAACATCTCAGCCAAAAGATTCTACTTTTCTTCTTTTGAATATTCTCAAACTTAGAATAACTTAGCACTGAGTCTTACAAACTGGCCCCTGATCATTCACGCTTGATTTCACTTATTTACTCTTAACATTCTGAAGGGGCCCTGGTGGCGACTCTCTTCCTGTGAGGAGATACCTGAAGTTGACAATACATCTCAGGGCAGAGATGCACGTCAGTGCCTCAAGTCTTTTCCACTGGGAATCGGAAACACTGTACAATCAAAACAGCAATTCACAAACAAGCTGGAGTTTCTAAACACAAGTCTCCAGACCAGATGAAGTGCTGAGTTGATCTTTTTTTTTTTTTTTTAAGGTTGTATATGTACAAACGCATCACTTGATGAAGTTCTCCACCAGCTTTGTGGGAGTTTCTGGATTCATGTCAATGTGCTGCATTAACCTAGAATTCACAGTTTCTGCTCTTCTCCCCTAATGTATTGTGGATGATTTTATATAGCAGTTTAAATACACGATTATGCAAATAAAATGATTTTCAAATTAAAATACAAGATTCTTACAGGAAGTAAACTCTCCAGCTTAGCTTCTACTTATACATCTTGAAAGTTTTTCACTGTTGATAACAAGTTGATGGACAGAATTTACCATTTACACCAAGTCAACTTGTCGCATAAGGAAAAATCACTTTTACCTGACAACTTGCTGTAAAAATAAAAATATTAATATATAACTGTTCCATACTTCCTGCAGGGACACGGAAAGACCATCTTTCTGAGCTTGTCTGTGCTCAAACACGGCCCACAAAGCTGTCTGTCTTGGCGTCAAATGGGCAGGCGACACCACCTGTGTTTGCTGCTTGTCCCATTCACCCCCTCCCTTTCCCCCGGCCCCCCGCGCTCGACCAAGAGGAACGGGCACCTCGGCCTGGGCTGACCTGATGAGAACAGTCTGAACAGCAGCTCTGCCTGGTCCTGTGCAGGGTCACCGGCCTGCGGCCACTCTGAACGTGGACTCGGGACACGGGCATAGCTGTGCGGGTGTGGCACCAGGCAGGCCTTGGGGCCCCCAGCCGCCCAGCTGCACCCAGACCCAAGGTCCCCTGCTCACCACGAGGCAGGTCTTTGGATTCTATCCTGTTTTATAAATTGTTATAACTGCCAAGACGGTATCTAAAGAAAACATCTTAAATATACTGATGAGATGAGAAAAACTCAAACACATGTCCTTGGACCACTGTCTTACAACAAGCCAATCTTCACACTGTATTAAGTTAAAAAGGAAAATGTGGGTCTGAGGGGGAATTTGTCAATCCCAAAACCCCAGCTTTCACCAGGTGGCTTTTCACCAGAATGTGGGGGGCTCCGAGGGACACAGGAGGGTGCACGGGCCGCAGGGGACACCGCCTCGGCACCTCACCCACCTTGGGGCTCAGAGCTGAGGGGGGACACCCCACAACACCCCCCCACAGAGTGCTGACACCACACCATGGACAGAACCCCCCGGCTGACCGAACTCTATAATCAAGGGCAATCTCAAAACTGAAAATTCTTGAAGCAGACCTGAGGTCAGGTTTCTTACTATAGAACACTCAGAGGTCCCTAGGAGAAGACAGCTCCTCAGAGAAACCGAGTTTCTGGGGAGCCGAGTTCGGGATCACCCACGGGATCTCTTCATTGATGGCGTCCAGCTGCTCCTGCAGCATCACAGTCAGAGTCTTGGCATTGGCCTGCCCGCTGCGCGACAGCTGAGTGGCCGAGCTGAAGAGGGTGACCCTGTTGCCCTCGCTGTCAGACACGCCCTTGTCACTCTCAAATGCCTGGGCCACGATGGCCAGCACACTGGCTTGCTACACGCGCTCCCAGTCCTGCTCCTTCAGGGTCTGCACCTGGGCACGAGAGGACCACATCTCGTCAGCGACATTCAGGGCAGCTCAAGTCTATCAGGAACTGAACCCAATTTTACATGGAAACCCTGACTGTGGATAAATGGGCCATGCTCATGAGACACTGCCATCTCTTAAGCGAGCAGGACTGAAGAAACGGGCAGGGGGAGAATCCAGTTCCTAGATGGCATGGTGACACTCAGGTCTCAGCGTGGACGGCAGGCAATCCTATGAGGTTATTCACAAGGCTGGGCTGATGGAGTCAGAGACAGAAACTGAAAATTACAAAAATACATCCATACCTCCATCAGCCAGGCTAGAGGAAAATAAGAAAAAAGAACCCTTCAGCTCCGCAGCCGCTGTGTCCCTATCAGTGGTCATCACTGGTACCAGTTCACTGGAGAGTGCTGTCCTCACAGGCTCCCAGCCCTCCATTTCCCAGGCTGGTCTGAACACCCACAGACAGGAGCAAGCAGGGGCAGCCAGGGGACGGGAGGGCTAGCCCCGCTGCGGCTCTCCTCTTGGGGCACAGGCCCTCGGGCTGTTCTGGGAGACGGCCCCTCGCACCGCAAGGGCAGCTCTGTCATCAGAGACACATGGGAGAGTGCCGGCGGGGCTCCGCGCCGCCCTCCCGCTCTCACACCTAACACCCTTCTCTCTGCAAATCTCCCCCCTGCCATACTGTCACCCAGGTCCTGCCTTCTTTCCCAGACATGACCTCAAAGGAACTGAGGGGCAGCCTCGAGGTGCTGGCTTGCTGGCTCCCTGTCCCGCGTGGCCAGGGCCCTCGTCTCCTGTCTTCGTCAAGACCCCACCCCAGGGCTGGGCTACCCCCTTCGCTGGCTCCAGGACCACCTGCCATCATTCCTGCTCCGCTCCAGCGAACCAGCTGCCTATGGGTTCACCCCTATCAGCCCGGTCAGCATGTCCTCTCCCTTCTCTTGCCTTCCAATCGCACAAGGGGAACCAGCATATTCCTTCTTCAGGGCTCCCTGCAGCACCCACTGCGGGTCTCTGAAAGCTCCCTGGGAGCGGCCTCTACAGTCCCCCTCCCCGCCTGGTCTCCAGCTCTCTGCCAGCAGGCGGTGTGCCCCGCCTTGCAGGGCAGCTCCCTGGGGGCTCCAGGAACCCATGTTACCAAGCCCCCTCCCCTCCTTGCCCTCCCCTACATCCCCTCCCAGCATGTCTCTCCCTGGGCTCCAGGCCCTGCCTTCCCTGCGGTTATTCCTCAGTCCCTTGTGCCCCTTCTCAAGCTTGGAATGTGGGGTGCCCCACAGCTCTACCCTTGCACCCCATCTCTCTCCACCGGCACCCGCCTGGTGACTTTACTGTGCTCGTGCCTTTAAATGCCATCTGTATGCCCACGACCAAAGTCCACCCTGAGCTCAGTGAGTCCTCTCCTGGATGCAGGCCGAAACACTCAGCTGCTCTTCTGACACATCCCCGGGACACCCCATGGGCTCGTCCACCTCAACAGGGCTGAGGCCCGGCTCTTAGCTCCCTGCCCTGGCAGCCCTCCTCGCCTCAGGAAACAGGCTCTGGCCTTGAGCTGCTCAGGCCTAAGCCCAGGCTCCTCCCTGACGTGGTCCGCTCTCTCCTTTGTCCCCGCTGGTTGACACGACCCTTTTGCTATCTCCAAGTGGCTACTTCTCTTCCTGCCTCCGGGACTCCGGTTCAAGGTCACCCTCCTGGTGTCACCTTGCTGGCCACCCTGTTCACACACGATCGTCCCCTCCTCCTCGGACAACTCGGGCACTCTGGTCTCCTTTCCCTGCTCATTACTGTTCAACAGGCTGTGCGGGTTTAAAAAGGGGTCCACAAATTCTTCCATCCTCCTCCCTTCAAGAGGCAGAAGGGGCAACTCCTGCTCAGCCCGAGTGAGGCAGGACTTCGCAGCTCACTCTCGCAAACAAAAGTGAAGGTGTGCAGCCTCGAGACCGGGGCACAAAAGGCCCCGGGCTAAACCCCGCGCTCTCGCTCTCAGAGGGTGTTCCAAGGAAAGCCAGGCCATGGGAAAGGCACATGGCAGGGACCTCGGCCTGTCCCCAGCAGCCAGGTGAGTCTGAAAGCCTGCAATCCAGCCCTGGGGGGCCTTCCCGTGTCTGTGCCCTCAGGAGGCTCTGAACCAGGCCCGCCTGCTACAATGCACAGGCACTGGGGACTGTGAGCTGCTCCCTGGGAAGTCACTAAGCTTTGCAATGATTCATTCCGTAGCAGTGGAAAAAGGACACACACGGTTTTTAATTCACTGCTGGAGTCCTACTTCTGACCATGTCTGGCCCAAACTAACTGCTCACTGAATGTGGAAGCTCAAAACACAGACATGTATGAACAAATACATGCCATGAACGAGGTGAAAATATAAAGGCACTTAAACTTCCAATGAGAATTCTTCTCACTATAAGCTGATGGATATGTATATCCATATACTCGTAGAACGATTTCAAAACTGTGCTAGTTAGTACCATGCTGGGCCTCACAGTAGGCCACAAGTTATCCAAATTGGTTATTTTAAGAAAAAAAAAGCATGCCTTTAAAGTAAACTCTTAGCCAGAAAAAGGAAAATGGGAAGACATAAAGCGACCTATCAGCGCTTTGCTCCAAATCCACCTCAGGACCACAGTGTGAGGGGGCACGTGCCTCACAAGGTGCCCACCAGGGACGGGAAAGGGGTGGCGGGGGTCCTTGCCTTGGACAGCTCGTTGCGCAGCACTGCCAGCCGGCATTTCTGGGGGCGCTGCAGCACCGCCCCGTTGCCAGAGGAGTCTGCTGGCCAGTTCGCCACAGGGAACCTGAGTTCTGGGGCGCTGCTCAAGTGGGGTCGGCTGAAACACATGGCAAAGAAGAGCGCTGTTAGAAGAAAAGAGAGCTCACTCTGTCAGTCGAGCCAGAGCATGTCCATTTGGAAGATTGGCAATTTCACAGCAAAAGGGCTCCCGGGAGGATACTGCCCTCCTGGCTCCAACAGCAACAGGCCGCCCGCTGCTCCGCAGACACTCAGGGCTCATCCCCAGCAGCTGGAAAACTCCCGTATGTGGGGAAGACAGTGCTGACGCGAGGGTGTGGAGCTGACTAGGACAGGATCGGTTGTCTGGGGTTGGGGCGTCCAGGGTCCCCCTGGAGCCCACTCTCAGGTCCCACGGCGGGGCCTGCACCTGCTCTGCTTTCCCCTTGGCACCCCACCTCCCGTTCGGCCCGTGCCTACTCTGACCTCCCTCTCCCACGTGAAGTCCATGGATCACAATCACTGGTCTGCCTGGAACACTGTCTGCAACGCTCTCAGTGTTTTTAAAGGCACCTCAGACAACCCGCAGCAGAAAAGCCTCGGACCCACAGCTCGGAGCTGAGCACCATTGGTGTCTCCCATTAAAGCAGAGGTGAGCGTGTCACCAGACTCTGGGCTGAACATGGCCCAGCACAGATGCTCAGGCCCTGAGCACTAAGGCCTGGGCCTGCAGGTGCCAGGAGCTCACTCAGTAGAGGCCTGCTGGGAGGCAGGGCAGCCCCGCCTTGACTGTGAGCCGCCTGCACTGCAGGACCGCCCGGGCTCTGCTCAGTCTTGTCTCTGGGAAGGGGGTGGCGCCTTCACGTGCAGGAGTCCCTAAACCCGGGAGACAGAGCCCTCCTCCGAGGACAGGACACCCCATACGTCTGCAGAGTGGCCAGGGCCAACCACCAGCTCAGCCTGCTCGGGGTCACACGCTGCTCTGCTCGACGGTTTTGCGAGGAACACTGTGCTGCACAGGAGATGGAAGTCTGGAATCTCCCGGAGCCACACCTGTCTTCCCTCCCATCTCCCCTCCCTCCTGACAGAACTGCTCCCTTCTCTGCTCCACTTCCACCCAAGGGCCTGGGACCAGAGCACACTTGGGAACTGAGTGGGGCGTACAACACAGTCCCGCTGTGGACTGTGGACCCTCAAGGGTCCTCTGAGGGCCACAGAGGCCTCTGGGTTGGGTCGCCCCCCAACCATCACCTCCCAGTCCCCTCGCGGGGTGCAGCCTCCATCTCTCTCCCCCTCCTCACCCGAAGCTCTTTCCTCCGGGAGAAGGTCTCAGAGACAAGGTGACCAATTCCTCTGGGAGGTCTCACCAAATACACCGTGCCTGCCCTGCCTGTGAGCCAGTTTTCAGTCCCCACTCCCTCCCTCCTGAGCTAGCATAGCGCCCCCCACCCAGCCCACACTGCCCGCAAGCCCCGCTCTAAGGCCCCATCTGTGCTGCTAAGTCACTGCCATGACCCCTCGAGAGCTGCCGCCTGGAGACACCCCTCCCTTGCACCAGCCACTGTGGGCCACTGTCTTCAGAGCACAGCAGCCCCTCCTGCCCCACGGCTGCTTCCTCTTCTCGTCTCTCACTCTCACGACACACAGGGGACTGGTGACCAGGCCCCAGGCTTCTCCAACTGAACCCCCCAATTGTGCCAGGCCTTGGGACCTGGCACCAGGGCCCTCCTCGTTACCCATAAACTCCCAAGAGCAGGAGGCCGTGTCCACCTCTTCTTCCTCCATTGTCTATGCAGTACTCCTCACACTCACCTCATCCACCCTGGGAGCAGGGGTTCCCCACCTCTGACAGCACCAGCCCCTCACCCTGGAGGAGCTCTGCCACCAAGTCCGGCCACATCCCCTCCCGTTCTGCAGGGCACGTGCTCTCTTTGAACTCCACCTGCCGTGGTTTCGGACACAGGACCCGTTTCTGGCTCTGCCTTTGTCTCAAATGACATCTCCTTTTCTCTAGAAGAAGGCTGGGTGGGGGCCCTGGACTGCGAGGATCCCCTAAGCACACAAACACAGAAATATGCGTATGGGCTCCAAACTGTCTCCTAAGTCAGCATTCAAGCAGTAGTCGATTTCCTACAGATGAATGAATGTCACCAGTTAAGCACTTAATGACCTTTGCTAAAGTTTATCTCTCACTTGTGACCATTTTCTGTGAAGAAGCCAAAGAAACATTTAAATACTTAATAAGAATTACTGCCCCTATAACAACGAGTAAGAAAAAAATCAGGATGCTCAGTAATCTGCTCGCCTCATTCACAAGTCAGGTGATTCCTCCCACCGCAGTCAACGGCAAGTCATGTCTCAGTCTCCATTCATATAAAAAAAGACTACAGGTCATTAACCTTCTGCGACTCTTCAGAAACATCAGTGTCACAGTCTGTCAGGCCCCTCAAATGAATACACCCAAATATCAACTTGTCGGCCCCCCACTTCCAAACCTCTGCCTGTGGTTTTGAGTGTTGTCAATCCTGTGACTACCACTCCGTGGTACCAAGTTTAACCCTAAGGAACGATGCTTGTCTCTTCCCTCTCGCTGGCCATGAAGCTACAGGCTCCTTGAGGTGTGACCATGAGCAACACCCAGTCATACTATCCACACACCAGACAGGCCCTTGTCACACTCGACAGCGCTGAGGGGAGCTGCCCGGGGGAGCAGCCTACCCGTGGTGGAGGGGAGCCCCTCGCAGCCTCGTCTGGTCCAGTTCGGCTCTCAGGGTTTCCAGGTTTAGAATCAGCTGGTCCTACGAAACAGCAAATGACACAGCCTGCACTGCTTGCTTTCCAGATGTAAAATGACTTCCACAAAAATGTGCATAACAGGTTACGTTAGTAGGTATCAACTCCGAAGATTTTAATTCTGAGAAAATGTTCTCTAAGAGTCCCTAGCATATATAAACACTCAGAACAATATTAACCCTTATAAACCATAATGAAGAGGAAGTTCCATCTCAGGTGCAGAAAAGGTTTCTCTGGAGGAAACATGGCAAGCCATTAACGACGATGAAGTCGGTAGAGAGAAGCTCGACTTCAGGCGGGGGATTGGGTCAGGGGGACACGACTCACTCTACTGCCCTCGCTCCTCTCACTGCTTTAAACTGTCTCCATGGAGCTCACCTACATTCCTCACATTCATTCCTCTACAGCCCACTTCACTTCCTCATGGGGTAAAACAAGTCAAACGGGCCATGTTCGTGAGTCACTTAACTCAATCTGGCAGCTCTGTGCTGTCGGCCACGGCAGTCACTCGCCTCGTGCAGCCCCTGAGCACGTGAGACAGGCTGGTGCAAGGCTTGATGTGGAAATCACACAGAGGATTTCAAGACTCGCGGTGAAAGAAGGACGTCAAGTAGCCCGTTGGTTTTTAGGAAATTTTAGATTGTGTATGTGGCTCGTATTATCTTTCTGATGCACAGCACAGTCCACGTGAAAAGCTCACGCTTTGTCTCAGCTTTCGGGTGAACCCAGGAAGGACTACTCAGAATTCTGAACCACACATAATGGCCACACACTCTAAATCCATCTATAATGCAAACACATTCACTGTTCAAAACCAGAAATGCTATACGTGTTACAGCAGTGGATTAGCCATAAGGAAAATGTAACTCGACTTCTGCTAAGAATCTGCTCAAACTCATGTCCATTGAGTTGGTGATGCCGTCCAACCATCTCATCCTCTGTTATCCACTCTCTTCCTGACTTCAATCTTCCCCAGCATCAGGGTCTTTTCCAATATGAAAATTCATATTAAAAAACTGGAAATAATTATCTCAAGCAATTTTTAAATGTAGTAACAACGTTGGCAAGTCTGTGTTTTATAAAATGAGCATCAATTTCAAGGTTTAAAAAGCTGTTTAGGACCTACTGTATTAAAAAAAATGGAGAGACGACAAAAGAATGATCTATTTGAGATTGGCTCTGTGTTAGAAATTGCTGAGACTAATTGACGGGACGGGTCATGGTATTTATTATACTACTCCATCCACTTTTGTGCATGTTTGAAAATTTCCATCGTAATACATTTAAAAAGTTTATTTTCTGTTAAAGCAGAGTCTTCTCCAGCAACACAACTCAAAAGCATCAATTCTTTAGTGCTCAGCCTTCTTTATGGTCCAACTCTCACACCCATACGTGCCTACCGGAAAAACCACAGCTTTGACTATATGGACCTTTGTCGGCAAAGTGATGTCTCTACTTTTCAATATGCTGTCTATGTTTGTCATTGCTTTCCAAGGAGCAAGCATTTTTCAATCTCATGGCTGCAGTCACCGTCTGCAGTGATTTTTGAGCCCAAGGAAACAAAACCTGTCACAGCTTCCACAATAAGGCATTGGCATTCAAAGATTTTTAAAGCAAAACCAAAGTTGACTTTGAACTGACTTAGTCATCAACAGCATCCTGATTTCAACAGCCTCTGAGCAGCTGTTCTGATAGTAAGGAAGTACACCCCTGATCGGGAGATATTGAGCTCTCTGCCTAAGCGAGGAGGGCGCCTCACCGCGAGTCTCACGATGGGAGTCAGAACCATTGCCCCTGGGAGCCCGCCTGTGAGGCTCTGCAGTCCAGGCCCAAGAACACAGGCATGGTGGGGACAGTACTGACACGTGAGGCGGGACCCGGGATCCCCACTCCATTTCCTGGATGGTCTGTATCGCCGTGTGGCCAACCTTTCCGGGAAACCTCTCTCAGGACTCGGTGATGCGAGCCTCCACCATCACCCTTTCCCGACGCTCCTTCTGTCGCAGCGCAACTACGGTTCTCCTCTTGCCTAGGAGCAGCCATTCTACACACACACCGAGTCTGGGCCAGCAGTTTGGCATGTGGGACTCCAGCGCCACGTCCGAGGCAAGCAGGCTCCACACCTGGGCACCATGCCTTCAGTTTCATGGGCCCCGGGCTGGCACAGTCAGGTTTGTTTGAGGGGCAGTCGTGAGGTCCACCTGTATCCCAAGCAGCTCCCCGGACTGGCTGGTCAGAGCAACAAGCAGCTTCTTTGAACGTGGGGACGCCCTGGCCCCTGCCCACCGCCTATGGGCGACCACCTCTGGCCCTGCTCCCGAGGAGGTGGTGCCCCGATCAGCAGATGGGGCCACACACGCAGAGACGGGAGCGGCGGAGAAAGGCAGCGCTGGCCCCGCCCAAAGGCCGCCTCCCCGTCAGCACAGGCACCCGCTGCAGCTCCTTGTTCTTCTCCTCCAGTTGGGCCTCCATCTGGCGCAGCCTATCTTCGATGCTGCCCTGTCTCTCTCCCGCCCGTGGGCCAAGAACAGCGTCAGCTCCGCTTGCAACGACCCTGTCCTGACGACACGCGGGCTGTGACCGCAGGGGCGGCAAGCGGGCCATGCTCTGTGCGGACCACGGGCCCCAGGTTCGAGGGGGACACGTGGCTCACGTTGGGTTCTGGTGACCGGCTCATGAGAGGAGACGTGCTCCGCCCCCCCCCGCCCCCCCCCCGCCCCCCCCCCCGCTCCCCCCCGCCCCCCCCCCGCCCCCCCCCCCCGCTCTGGGCCCCACACCCCGGCCGCTGCGCTCCCTCCTCGGACTGCCTGTGGCGAGCCAGCGCGGGCAGCAGGCAGCAGCAAGCGCAAGGCACAAGTTCTACCTTCCTAGGCTGGGAAGAAAGTTCAAACTGTTTAGCCTCCTGAGTGGTAGAGCTTCCGGAAGACAAAAGGTCGGACTACAAGGCCGGCCGACCGCGGACGGACAGCAGAGACGCCAGGGGAGAGAAATCAAGCCTGGAGAGGAAGATCACAGGCAGAAGGGCGCCCCCTGGCGGCTGTTAATGACCCTGCTCTGGGAGGGTCTGTGAGCACCCGACACCGGCGGCCGCCCGCGACCTCATGGCCCCTCAGCCGCTCACTGAGCTCCGCGCAACGCTCCTGACAGCTGTGCCAGCACAGACCCGGCCCGACTCTCCATGCCCAGCCAGTGCCCACCGGCAGCGCGGGGCAACACCTTTCCCGCCAGAAGGACCGGGTGGCTGGCTGGTTGGCAGTGGGGACGATGCCCCCAGCAGCGCCACATCCCAGGGACGCGGCCTCTCACCCGCGGGCTCCCGGGGATGGCGAGCGGGGAGTGGGGCCCCGGGTCTGCACGTGCCCCGCTGTGACTTCTTCAACAAGTGTATGGATAGACTTAAAACTGTTCATTACAGAGCTTTCTGGCCATCTCTTAAACGAGAATGGGATTTTTCTAGGTCTCTATCCTGCTAGGATTTGAATTGCTGACTGAACTCTGAGCAGCAGTGACTCGGAGCTGAAGCGTCCTGGGGACACACAGAACAAAACTGGAGGGAAATTAACGGACACATGACACAGAAGCGGAGGCTGCCTGACACTCAGGGAGCGCTCCCATCTCAGACAGGCAGCACGACCCCCGTGTCTTCGCTCCTGTGTGTACTGAGCAGCACGGGCAGGGGCGCAGTGGGACAGCAGGGGAACAGGCCCTCCCCGCGCCT
Organism: Bos grunniens; assembly: GCF_055505025.1. Lineage (NCBI taxonomy): Eukaryota > Metazoa > Chordata > Mammalia > Artiodactyla > Bovidae > Bos > Bos grunniens. The sequence goes on along the minus strand of NC_141191.1, from coordinate 1,250,874 downwards.
GCCCCCCAGGGACCAGAAGAGCACCTTGGAGAGCGCGGCCACCCTCTGTGCCTGGTCCACCTCCACCTCGGGCAGTGTCTCCGCCTTCCGCAGCGTCTGCTACAGCTTTTCTACCAGCTCCAGCTCCTGCAACTGGCAGTTCTTATCCTCTGTCTACAAAGGGACAGCAGAGGATCAAAACAGTCCGAGAGGTGTAGCCACTGTCGCTTTAAGTAAGCTGAGACAAAACCTAAATGCATGTGTCTACTGGATTCATTCTGTTTCCGAAGCTGCGTTAGGGTAAATTTTCTCTGTGTTCCTGGGCTTGGTCTCAGTGAGCAGAACACCTCCTGCCAGACTATTTGCTTTTCCTAAACGTTCCCCAAGGACGTCTTAAAAAAAAAAAGTTCTTATATATCAAAGAAGATCAGTTTTCTGTAGAATCTTACTCATTCTTATTGACAAGTTAAGGGAAGAAGGGTTCAGTACGGACCCTTTTTAAAACATCACGAGAATCATCATTTAGAGGGAACCCTACCGACCGCAGATGGCCACGGGCGTGTAAGCCAAAATACGGCTTTCATCTCCTCTGAAATACAGACCTGATAAGAGCATGCCTGGTGAAATGCCAGTCCACTAATATTTGTAAATGCACGATTATTCTTTTAACAGATCTTCTTACTCTGAAAAACTTTCAATGTAGAACATTTAGACAGATTCTTTTTTAAAAAAGAAAAAAATTAAAGTATCTATAAGCTCAGGTTCCTGAGGTTAGCATTTGTTTCTAAGCAGCTTTCTTACATTTTCTGTGTGCGTATTACTCTATGTACGTACACAAACAATATGCTATGCTTTAAAACCCTCAGAAAACAATAGCATATGGTACATAGTATTTTCTGTTCTGCCTTTTACAGCCATTATTTTGTATATCGTAATGCTCTTAATTAGCATTGCCCATCATACATTTCTAGTATTTTATCTTTGTGGTGGGGACAATGATACACTTTGGCACACACCAGACTGACTCACTTTGTTTTGGAGAAGCCAGATTTGGTTTTCCTGGTTAAATCCTGATTATTTGAGACCACTCGGGAACAGGAGTAAGGCTCACCAAACCACACGAAGTGCAAACCCTTATCAGACCGGACCTCTAACCCTGCCTTTTGTCACAGTGACCCCAGTTCCCAACAGGCAGCCAGCTGCCGTGAAGTTCCCCGCTGCTCTCTGCTCTTTCAGTAAAAACTCTAACAAGCGAACAGATTCATGTTCAAGTTAAAACAAAAGAGTCAGGAGTGGAATTCCACAAAATGGTTAAACCAAGTCCCAAATAATTCAAACCTGTAAGCTGCAGTCACCCTCAATTTTAAAAAATGTATTTCCTTCCAGTACAGCTGGTTTACCATGATGTACATCCACACTTTTGAACGCAATATTTTAGGGTCATAAGAACTTTACATTGGGACTTGATTTCCAATGTGGGAGTCACATGAAAAGATCTTTACCTTCCTTCCTCAGTAATTCACTACTATAAAAGTCAGACACAGTTCATAAAAGCCATTACCTGTCGATGCCTAGAATCCTTATTTGCAATTTCAAGTTTTTCATTGACGTCGTCCTAAGTTTCAAATCAAACATAAAGTTAACACCCTCAAAATAAAAGTCCTTGACATGGCAGTTTTCTCGGATGTGAGCAAAAACGCGCCTACCTCAAAGGTCACATTTGCCACGATTGGCACCCATTTGCCTTAACGTTCTGTCCAGCCACTCGGTTTACCAAGCTTCTTTTCTACATAATAAACCCAAACAGCAAACAACAAGTATCCTAAACTACCCTGTTATTGCAAGAATTCCAGGAGGGAAGGTATCTGGCATGAAGTCAGGACCTCTGTCTGCTACACCATACAGGCGGGCTTGACCCAGAACAGGGAGGGACCCTCAACAGATCCAACGGGGAGCTCTGAGGCTCGTTTCCTCGAGTAAAAATTGGAAAAGTCTCATGCAATTTCCTCAGAATTAAAGTAAGGATATTAATGAGTGGAAACAGAAGTCAAATTGTACACAACTGGGAGCAGCCTTCTCAAGCCTAGTTCTTCGAAAGCAGTTACACCACATGTATGAAACGCTCAAACCAGGACCAGAACTTGCTGCTGGTGCAACTCCTGTCCGCCACTTCAAAATCCATTTCAGGTCCCTCCCTGGTCACTAAGTAACCAATGTGGGCAAAGTCCTAACATTAAAAGTGAAAGGTCTTAAAAACGCTTTCTCTAGAATTCTATACGTATGAAACTCTGACACCTAATCTCCTGTTGCCAAAGAGTAGTGTGAATAGGTTATACAAACCTGTGCAAATATTTCTGTTTTGAGTTCTCACACAGAATTACTCACACCAAGCTACTAAACAAGTACACCTGCTGTACCACATGTTGGAGGGGTTCTCTCTAAGATGTTCTCAAGGGGGAGGGGGGGCAGGGGGGGCACTGTCTGTCTGCGCATAGAGGAGAGGGGCTCACAGGTGGAGGCTGGAGCCCCCAGCACTCTTCTGTTTTCAGAGTGACCGATAGGGAGTTTCTCATAAATCACGACACCCACAGACACGACCGCCAGAAACATCACGATTCCACATGGTTACACAGTTTGGGCCTGAGGATCTGAGGGTGAGCAAACGCCACTCGACTTGTCTGACCACTGGTATCACTCTGTCACACATCTCTTCAAGGAGCGGAACCTCAGAAAACTAGAGAAGATGGCCAGGCAGGCTGCCTCAACAGAGCCCACACAGCATGCTCCCATCTCTCCGAGAGAACGGGCTCCACAGGTGTCACCAGACTCGCCTGAGTGAATCAGAAGGAAATTTCAGCATCATCAGGAACACATTTGACAGGCAGTTGCAGGGGGGCGGGTGGGGGGATGAACCGGGAGACTCAGGTTAACATATATACAACACTGATACTACACATAAAGTCAACGAGTAATGACCTAGTGTACAGCACAGGGAAGTCTAGTCAGTGTTCTGTGGTGAAGTAAATGGGCAGGAAATCTAAAAGAGAGGCAGATACATAGACAGATAGATAGATAGATGACTGATTCACTTTGCTGTACAGCAGAAATTGACACAGCAGTGTAAAGCAACTATACGCCAATAAATGAATGAATGGATGAATGAATTTTTAAAAAAGGAACACAGTGGGCCCCCTAGAACTTGTGGAAATGAGGAGTCCACACCCAGGGTGCAGCACAGCGTCAGGGCTGCCCTCATGTTGGTCCACTGCCAATGGACCGCCTGGACCAGGCCTCTTCTACCCCAGAGACCTCGATGCAGAGGCAGGGAGGCAGCCAGTCGCGGTCTCTCCAGTGCTCTGCTCTTACTCACGCAGCCGTCCCAAGGCTGAGATCCCCGGGAGAACAAGGGACCCACATTCCACCTCAGGACAACAGACACAGCCACCATCACTCACTTTGCGGACATCCCGCTTAAGTTTCCTGTTCATGTCCTTGAACTTGAGGACGTCCTTCCTGGCTGTGTCCAGGTCCTCCTCCAGCTCTGTCACGTGGGCAGAGAGGGCTGCCAGGCGCTCCTTCATCTGGCTCTACTCCCATGACTGCCTCTCTATGATTTCCTGGAGCTTGATCACCTTAGCCAGGTCTTCCTCGTGGCTTAGAGAGCCGTTGGAGGGTCGCTAAGGGGGAAAGGAAACCTTACACAGCCTGGTTTTGGGAGGGAGGGAACACAGTACCTCCCGGCAATCGGTGAGGTCAAAACTGCCTTCTGTGCTCTGGGAGCTCACAGGACCCTTACAGCCACTCAGACCTACATGGTGCTTCGGTGAGAGGTCCCAACAGCCCTGCATAGAATGGATGGTAAGACGAGAATCCGACAGAGAGCGAGACCAAGGACTTGCCTTTCCATTGGGGCTTGGCATGTTTTCTTGCTCGTGATGTACATCAAGCACCCTGTCCATTAGTATTTTTTCCTGGTTATTCTCCTCTGTAAGAACCATCTGCTGAAACCAAAAAATTGAATCACAGTAAAGAAGTAAAGACAGCAAAACTCCACCTGGAAAAACTCAACTCTAAACTGAAAACACAACATAAAAAGAAACCACATGGTGATGCTATCCATCCCGAATACCACCAGGTGATCAGAGTCAGAATTTGTCTTCTTCTGGACAAAGGGGTACTTAAGAGATCCTGCAGCTCTGAGCCACAAGTCTAGTTTCAGTTCAGTTCAGTTGCTCAGTCATGTCCGACTCTTTGCAACCCCATGAATCGCAGCACACCAGGCCTTCCTGTCCATCACCAACTCCCGGAGTTCACTCAGACTCACGTCCATTGAGTCAGTGATGCCATCCAGCCATCTCATCCTCTGTCGTTCCCTTCTCCTCCTGCCTCCAATCCCTCCCAGCATCAGAGTCTTTTCCAATGAGTCAACTCTTCGCATGAGGTGGCCAAAGTACTGGAGTTTCAGCTTTAGCATCATTCCTTCCAAAGAAATCCCAGGGCTGATCTCCTTCAGAACGGACTGGTTGGATCTCCTTGCAGTCCAAGGGACTCTCAAGAGTCTTCTCCAACACCACACTTCAAAAGCATCAATTCTTCGGCACTCAGCCTTCTTCACAGTCCAACTCTCACACCATACATGATCACAGGAAAAACCATAGCCTTGACTAGATGAACCTTTGTTGGCAAAGTAATGTCTCTGCTTTTGAATATGCTATCTAGGTTGGTCATAACTTTCCTTCCAAGGAGTAAGCGTCTTTTAATTGCATGGCTGCAATCACCATCTGTAGTGATTCTGGAGCCCAGAAAAATAAAGACTGACACTATTTCCACTGTTTCCCCATCTATTTCCCATGAAGTGGTGGGACTGGATGCCATGATCTTCGTTTTCTGAATGTTGAGCTTTAAGCCAACTTTTTCACTCTCCACTTTTACTTTCATCAAGAGGCTTTTGAGTTCCTCTTCACTTTCTTCCACAAGGGTGGTGTCATCTGCATATCTGAGGTTATTGATTATTTCTCCCGGCAATCTTGATTCCAGCTTGTGTTTCTTCCAGTCCGGCATTTCTCATGATGTACTCTGCATATAAGTTAAATAAACAGGGTGACAATATACAGCCTTGACGAACTCCTTTTCCTATTTGGAACCAGTCTGTTGTTCCATGTCCAATTCTAACTGTTGCTTCCTGACCTGCATACAAATTTCTCAAGAGGCAGATCAGGTGGTCTGGTATTCCCATCTCTTTCAGAATTTCCCACAGTTTATTGTGATCCACACAGTCAAAGGGTTTAGCTGCAATCCAAGATTTCAAACAAAAGGGAAGCCCAGTGAGAGAGCTGGAGACTGAGAGGGCCGCTCCTTCCCTCGGGGCATCTGAGCAAAGCCAACTCTGCAAAGAAAAGGCAGGAAAAAGTCAAGCAGAGGGGGCTGGCTAACACAGCTCTAGAGGGTTCCTTGGGCTGTGGAGACAAAAAATCGAGCGCAGGCCTGATGAGTCAGTCCGGATGTCAGAAAACGTACCCAACACTCTGCCCAAACCAGCTGAGTGCTGAGCATCAGTCACCTCGTGGTGCTCAGGAGACAGATGGTGGGCTTCAGGACCTGCCGAGAATGGGGGGCCCTGGAAGGCACCCCCGGCTTCCAGAGCGAGACGCCGGAAAGCTCCCTGGTGTCGGGGAAGAAGGTCAGACTGAGCTTACAAGGACCCCCCAGCCTCAAGTCCCTCAGGCCCTGAGTGAACAGATAGCTCTGTCCCCACTGGAGATCTGCGTCAGAGGAAATGCTGGAGAAGGCAGCATCATCACTCAGAACCTCTAGGGTTTTCCGAACATAGTGTCCAACGTGCAACCAAAAAAGCAAAAGAGGGTGTAACAACAAACAGGACCAAGAGAAAAAGAACTGAACCAGATGCAGAGGTATCAGATGTATATCAGCATATCAGAGGTATGCTACAGGTATCGGATGCAAACGTCACCTGTTCAAAAATATACTTGACAAATGGGAAAAATTTCTGAGAATCAAAACCGACTCTAGAACTTTACAATAACAGTGACTGAATTTAAGAACTCAGTCTGTGGGCTTAACATGAGATTGGATGTAGCTGAAGAGAGGATCAGTGAACTGAAGGATGGATTGGTTAAAACATATATATAAGAGGGAAAAAGTATAGAATATATTGAAGGAGCCTGTTGTTAAACTACATTGTTAAAAACTATAAATGGGGACCCTCATGGTGGAGAAAAGACAGAAAGGGGAATAAGAAATGCCTCCAGGGGTTGAAACTAAAGAGCCTCTTAATGAAAGTGAAAGGGGAGAGTGAAAAAGGTGGCATAAAACTCAACATTTAAAAAATGAAGATCATGGCATCTGGCCCCATCACTTCATGGCAAATAAATGGGGTAACAGTGGAAACAGTGACAGACTTTATTTTCTTGGGCTCCAAAATTACTGCAGACGGTGAAATTAAAAGATGCTTACTTCTTGGAAGGAAACCTACGACAAACCTAGACAGCATATTAAAAAGCAGAGACATTACTTTGCCAACAAAGGTTCATTTAGTCAAAGCTATGGTTTTTCCAGTAGTCATGTATGGATGTGAGAGTTGGCCCATGAAGAAGGGAGAACACCAAAGAATCAATGCTTCTAAACTGGGGACTTGGAGAAGACTCTTGAGAGCTCCATGGACTACTAGGAGATCCAATCAGTCAATCCTAATGCAAATCATCCCTGAATATTCATTGGAAAGACTGATGCTGAAGCTCCAAATACTTTGGCCACCTGATGCGAAGAACTGACTCATTGGAAAAGAACCTGATGATGGGGAAGACTGAAGGCAGGAGGAGAAGGGGACGACAGAGGACGAGCTGGTTGGATGGCATCACCGACTCAGTGGACATGAGCTTGAGCAAGCTCCGGGAGTTGGTGATGGACAGGGAAGCCTGGCGTGCTGCAGTCCATGGGGTTGCAACAGGTCAGACACGGAGCGACTGAACTGACTGACAGGGACAATGGTAAGAGTTGGTTCAAGAATCAGACCATTGAGTCAAAAATGAAAACCACACATTGGTTTCAGCAGCTCTGCGGGTGCCTAAGGCAAGAAGAAAATGTTCAAGTGCTCAGAGGGAAAAAGGTGTGGCTTTTAATGGCACAACACTGAGAGCTGACTTTCCAAGAACAAGGAAGTCAGAAGATAATGGACTGGCATCTGTAAAATGCTGAAAAACAAATAACCACCAACCTGGAATTCTATACCCAACAAAAACACCCTTCAAAAGGGAAAGCAAAATAGAGACTTTTAGGGCAAATGGAAATGAGACAACTTATCACCCACAGACATGAACTAAAAAAAATATTAAGGCAGTGCTTTGGGAAAAAGAAAAGTAGTCTCTGACGGAAATATAAAAAACAAGTAAAGACCAACAATGAGGTAACTTTGAGGATAAATATTAACTCTACAAAACAATGATGTTAATGCCAAAAATATATCAAACAATTTAAAGTATAACAGTGACAAGGTGGAAATAGTAGTGTCGGGGAGGCAGTAAAAGTACTAAGTTAGACCTGAATGTAAAACACACGCTGTGTCTGCGAATGTGCACCCAACAACCTGACAGAGGAGCACAGAACTAGAGAAACACTTCATACTTCTAAAAGAAGGCAAGAGCAAAGAACACAGACTAGGTGGGACAAACAGAAATCACACAGCAACATGGTGTCTACACACTGAAATATCAACATTATAAACAGAGCCAATACTCTCATTAAAAGACAAAGTGTCCAACTGATTACAATGAAAACTATACACTATTCACAGCGGTACATGTTAAGATGGAAGGTATTTTAGACAGGTAAAAGTAAAAGATATCCAGGCCAACAAGGACAGAAAACTGACGTGGCAAATATCACTGTCAAATAGTGTCTAAAGAAAGAAGTATTACTAGCGATAAAAAGGAGCATCTCATACTGATACAAGTTCAGTCTAGTAAGAAGATGAGGATTCTAAATTTGAATGTACCTAATAACATAACCTCAAAATATCAATACATAAAAACTGACAGAAATAGAAAAGGAGTAACAGCCGAGTTCATAATCCCAGTGGGAGACGTTAAAGACACATCTCTCCTGGAACTGGGCTCCCTGGTACGTAGTCACCTGCAACCATGAAGTACCTGAAATGTGGCTGGCTCTACAATGAGATGCGCTGCAAGCCTGAAACACATGCTGGATTTTAAAGACTTAGCATGAAAAAAAGAACGTGAACTATTGCATTAGGTTTTATCATGTTGATTACACACTGAAATGATAATATTTGGGGTGTGTTAAAATAAAATATATTACAGGTAATTTCACCTACTTCTGCTTTTACTCAGCGTGGCTACTGGAATCTGAATTACATGAGTGACAAACCTGATGTAACTGATACACACGGAACACTGCATTCCCACTGATACATATTATTTTCAAGAGCCCAACGAACATATAACAAAAAGTATATTGGGCCATTAGGAAAGCTCAGATTATTTCAAAGGACTGAAATAATGCAGAGTATACTTAGGGACTGCAATGGGCTGACAGTTTATGGGCCCTCAAACTTCACCTCGCACGTGGTGATGATCCTAGGAGGCAGGCACTCTGGGAGGGGTCAGGCCAGGAAGGAATGGGCTCCCATGCTTCGAGGACAGGGAGAAGCAGCAGGCAGTCTAGGAACCAGGAAACAGGCCTCACCAGACATGGCACCTGCTGGTGATCTTGGGACTCCCCAGCCTCCAGGCCTACAAGAAACAACTTTCTGTTCTTTACCAGCTAGTCTATGGGATTTATAACAGTAGCCCAAAAAGACAAAGACAGGGCTCTTTGATAGTGAAGGACAGGGAAGCCTGGCGTGCTGCAGTTCATGCGTCACAAAGAGTCCAACATGACTTATCGAATGACCACCTCCACCACCACCACCTGATCTGAGTTAAGACTGAAACGGAACTCATCACTTAGGCTATTTAGTCTGTTTAGCACAGGCCAAAATGACTTGTATATTTTATTTCTCCAAAAGTGCCCCTTGATAGCATTTTACAGCCTGTACATAATAATATGAATACTTAGAAGCCCCTAAATAAATAGAAGTAAATACTTTAAAAGAAAAAAAAAAAAAACAAAAAACTAAGTACCTGGAAAATTACTGTTATTTAAATAATACATAAGATGAAACATATTCTAGGAATAAACTTTACTGATTTTAAACTGTAAAATAAACATTATTCTGAAAACTCAAGCTATACTTCACAACCAACTCTTTTCAGGCATTAAATATTACTTTCTCAAGAATTATTTAACACACATTTTTTAAAAAGTGTTCTTGCAAAAAATAGTTGGTGTGCCGGAGAAGGCAATGGCACCCCACTCCAGTACTCTTGCCTGGAAAATCCCATGGATGGAGGAGCCTGGTAGGCTGTAGTCCATGGGGTCTCTGGGAGTCGGACACGACTAAGCGACTTCCCTTTCACTTTTCACTTTCATGCATTGGAGAAGGAAATGGCAACCCACTCCAGTGTTCTTGCCTGGAGAATCCTAGGGACGAGGAATCCCAGTGGGCTGCCATCTACGGAGTTGCATAGAGTCGGACAAGACTGAAGCAACTTAGCAGCAGCAACAGCATAGTCAAGTACAGATTGAGAAGTTGATAACTTTCAAACTAAGAAAAATAGGATACCAATAACATCTGGATTTTATTTATCATAAAATTTCTTATACCTGATATTGTGGTTAATGTGGAGTAGTTTTTTTTCTCTACTTGCTGAAAAAGCCTTTTATTCAGAATATAAGAAAAAAATTTAAAATTTTGTGGAAGTCCCCTTAAATCCGGTGTGATAGTAGTTATGCTGGATTTTATTCTCACGAGCTCTGTTTTGTTTAAAAAATGATCCTTTATACTGTTAAAAAAAAAAAAAAAATAGTTGGTGTAAAGCATTTTAAAATCCAAGCAGTGAATTCCTGTTTTCAGCAAGGACATTCATTTTAAATATTTTAAAATACTTTACATAAGCCCACTTTTCTTCAAAACAGGGACTTAAATACATGCAATTTACTTTAAACCCAACTGGGTATCTGGAAACAATGTGATCAACTACCTGAAACATTTTTCAAATGTTTGAAAGTTTCATTAATATGAGGAATGACTACAAAGAAACCGCACTGATATTCACATGAACATATATTCAAATATTACGTTCTCCAAGACACCTGAGGAGGCTACCTCAAGGATAACATCATTGCTTAATACATTTTAAAAACCTCTCATTAGAAATTATCATCAAAAGTTGACAAGCATTCTTTTAGGCATGCTCAGTAACAGTAAATCTTACTCAGTTATGTATGGATACCACTTCAATAGGAATTCAATAGTTCTAGTGCTCAGTTTACAAGTCTGTATAAAATTCCTCTGAAGTAGAATCCTGAATGAAAACTAATATTAAAATTCTAGTGTTTGAGTTTCATTAATATGAGGTACCCAGAGCAGTCAAATTCATAGAGAAATAAAGTAGAACAATGGTTGCCAAAGGCCAGGAGACAGGGAGGAATGGAGAACTGCAGAATTTCAGTTTGGAAAGATGAAACTTCTCTCTTTACTTCAAAGATACCATGACAGAGGATTTTTACAAGATGAAATACTGACTCTTTCAAAGAGCAGACAGTCCCTGTTGCTGCTGCTGCTAAGTCGCTTCAGTTGTGTCCGACTCTGTGCGACCCCAGAGACGGCAGCACACCAGGCTCCCCCGTCCCTGGGATTCTCCAGGCAAGAACACTGGAGTGGGTTGCCATTTCCTTTTCCAATGCATGAAAGTGAAAAGTCAAAGTGAAGTTGCTCAGTCGTGACTGACTCTTAGTGACCCCATGGACTGCAGCCTACCAGGCTCCTCCATCCATGGGACCTTCCAGGCAAGAGCACTGGAGTTGGGTGCCACTGCCTTCTCTGAGACAGTCCCTAATTCATTGTAAAAACTGTTTCAAAGAACACGAGGAAAAGACCTCACTTTATGAAGCTATTACATCCTTGACACCAAAAAGGAAAAATACGTGGCAAGAAAAGAAAAACTATTAATATCACAGTCTATATCTCTCATGAGTATAGACACAAAAATCTTAAATAAAACATAAGAACTGGAATGTGAGATATGAACTTGGCCTTGCCTGCAGCAACAGGATTTCTACAAAGAATACATAAGAGAATTTACACACAATTAGAGCTAGCAGAAGAGTTCAGCAGGGATGCTCAATATAAGGTCAATATATAAAAATCAGTGGCATTCTTGTAGACCAGCAATAACCAACTGAAAAATGTAACAGAGAAAAGATCTCATTCACAATTGAAACAAACACTGTAAAGTACCTAGGAACAAATTAATGAATACATACATAAAGAAACAAAAAGATACTAAAACTCAGTATCACAAAGACAGAAATTTTCCCTGGATTCATTTAAAACCTAAAACAATTTCAACAAAATACAAACTGTTTCTCATGAAGAAATTATTCTAAAATTCAAACAGAAGAGTGCCAGAAACAGTTAAAATAATTTTGAAGAAGCATAAGGTAGAGGAAATGTGGGATTGAAACAAGGTTGTTCAAACAGAGCAGTAAATAAGAGAGCCTAAAAATGGAACTTGTATATTACAGCAATGCATTACTATTCAGATGGTCTATTTGATAAATGGTGCAAAAAGCACCATTCATATGAAAAACAAAAATTGTTACTCATAACATAGATAAAAATGAATTTCGAGAGATTAGAGCCATGAATTTAAAAATCAAATTTAAAAAACTGCTGGAAAAAAACGGCAGACCATTTTTATGATTTTTAGAGGTAGGGAGGCATTTCTTAAAACACAAAAGGCAACGAAAACACAAAGTGAAAAGACAAGCTAGAGAGCAGGATGTCTGCAATGCAAGTAACTGACGAAGAATTAAAACAAGAATAACAACAAAAGGCAAATAACCTGACAGAGCGGAAGACAAAGGCAACAAACAGGCAAATCACACAAGAGAAACTCCAAACAGCCAGTAAACATATGAAAACACCGAGGCACAAGGGAAATAAAAATAAACATCAAGACAGGCTTGAGATATTGTTTCAAAGGTTGACAAAAACTTAAAAGCCTGAGAACACCAAGATGGGGAAAAATGGGGAATTCCAACTCTATACTGACAGTGTAAATTAAAATAGTCACTTGAGTTGAAGATGCCTATATGTTAAAATGCCATGACTACACTTTTGGGTATACACCCCATGAACATTCTTGGTCATGTACAAGGAAGGTAGGTATTACAACAGTAAAACACTTGGAACTCTATGTCCATCAGCAAAATAATGAGTAAATGAATTAAAGTATATTTCTCCATTAAATCTCTCTACTTCAGTTAAAATGAACAAGTTAGTGGTACACATACTGTCGTGTATATTCTCAATAACTTAAACATGGCATTTGCTAAAGTTTGGTACTGAATGGTTTAAAAAAAAGTTTATGTATGTATGTCTGTGTGTAAATAACAGTTAACAGCAGCAACAAAAAATGAAAAAATGAGTAACAGAACATTCGAGCACTTATTATACAGAAGGCACTCTTCTAACTGCACGTAGATGCCTAAAAACAGTCCTAGGAGACAGATTCTACTACTATTTCTATCTAACATGATTACTCTTTTATTACTATGAGATTCCATTACTCATTCTACAGATGAGGAATTGAAGTGGAAAGAGGTGAAGTTGATCTAAAGCTATAAAACTAGTAAATAATAAGAGTGAGATATGAAGCCAGGATTCCTGACCCAGACTTTATACCTTAATAACTATGTTAGTTATTATACCATTTTCTATTCTTTTTAAGATGTTGGAAATCCAACATTATTTCTGTAAGTTGGAAATAAAAAACACTTATAGAACCTATAACTGTAAAGAAATGAATACATGCACAGGTTTTTATATAGCTCAAACTGGTTCTAAAGATGCTAAAAGATTCTTAGGAATGTTTTGAAAATAGTGGCATCCCAACTACTCTACTTTACTAATTTACATGTTTGAGGTCTGGTATTTTTCAGATCATTATTTCAGAGCCAAACGTTATTTTTTTTTATAGTCCTAAGATAATATATATTTGAAATCCTAGAAACCTTACATGGTGAAGCACACGATGTAATTCAATCATCTCTTTCTCTCTCATTAGAGGCAAAATTTGATTACATAGCTTCAGGACTGAAAACTCAGTTTCAGGACTGAAAACTCATATTAAGAGTTTTTAATAAGCAATTCTATCAAGAAATGTAATAACATTTCAATTATTCATTTTTTCTGGTCTCTCAATTATAGGTTGGTTTTTTAAAAGCCAGTAGCTAATATTTATAATATTATATATAAATTACAATAATATAATAATTAAAATGTAATTTTGTGTAGAATTATTTATACCACAAAATAAAAAAGGAAGTGGCATTTTCAGTCATCAAGTATTTACGAGAATTGACTATGTGCTAATTACACACTCCTTGTTTCCAGTAAAATTGGAATGTTTCTTAAAAATGTCTTTTATTCTCAATCTACACATTCCCATTCTCAATGCCATCATCTACTAACCTATAGAACATGCTTTGAAAAAATATGAAAAAGATGTTCTTGTGTTTAAAGAGTTCAGTATTAGGGGAAAGAGACAAGTAAACAGAAGTTATCTATAATGCATAAGTACTTTAATGAAGTGAGCAAGTCACTTAACATTTCTAAGCCTCAAATGAGATAGATGTTTAAGAACTCTAAATTACAGAGGGAACTTGAATAAACCATCTCTAAGGTCCTCTCTAGATCTAAAATTCTATGATTATCTGATCTCTTTAAATTAAAAGGTAAATCACAAAATATTCAGTATGCAAAAAAGAAAAACTAAGACCAACTAAAAGATGAAACTGTTTGTACAAATGCATTCTAATTTTTTTCAAAACTGTTAAAACTCCCGTTCTAAGTATCAGTAAAATTTCCACAGACACTGTCTTTTAATCAACATCTTCCCCTCAAACCTGCAGACTTCTAAGTAATCCACAAGCAACTATTCTGTGATAACAGAAGTAAAGTGCTTAAAAGCTCATGGCTTGGACTCACGAAAGTGATCTTTTAAAAGGAAGATGTTAACAGAAACGTGTGTGTGACATTCTTACTACAATAAATTTGTTCATTAACTTCACTTCAAAATTTTAATGTTCAGGTTTTTCATGAAGAGTTAAAAAAATAAAAACAGCTAAGATTAGCTCTTTTCACTGTTAAATATTTTGAAATTTAGAACAAGGTTTCCCTTACCTGATATGGACATGGAATGTGATATTCTCTGCAGCGTTCTTGTATCCACGTTGCTTCCCAGATGCCGTGGTAAGCTTACTCATAAAAGTAGCATCCAATTACAACCATGAGTGGTACGAGATACAGAGTGCTGAAAACACCAATCTGGATCATAAACTTCACCAGTTTATCCTGGTTCTCCTTTTCTAATGGAATCTCAACTCGCACTCTGTTTAGGGATATAATGCCGGCTAAAAGGAGTGAAACCCCAACTACCACATACAGGCAGAGGGTGCAAGAAAAAAATAACTCAAGGCATCAACATCGTAGAGGCCAACAAATCACACGCCACTGATACTGTCACCTTCAATTTTATTCATCGCTAAAAGGATGATGGTCAGCATTCCAGGGATGCCCCATGCACTGGCATGAAACAGCAAGAATTTCTTCTCAATAGCTTCACTACCCCACTTTGGCACAGCTGCCAAGAACCACGTGATGGTAAGAATCACCCATCAAATGCTGTAAAAAAAGAATAGAGTATCATAAGGAGCATGATACAGGCTTTACGAGATCCTTGGGTCACTGTGGAAGCCTGATACTGTGCAGGGCTGGACGCACTGCAGGCGACTCGGTCCTCAAGCAAAAACCCAATAAAGAAAATTAATGACTGCATCATGTAGCAGTGGCATAAATTATAATGGGTCTTTCAGGATAACAGAATCTTATCACATCAATCAAAAAAGTTAAAAAAGTAAACAACGTGGCAGAGAGGCAAATGACTGAAATCAATCCTATGAAATACCGAGCAAATGAAAGCTCTTCTCTCCTAAAGTACATATTTGGACAAGGAGGTGAACAATCACGCACTTGCAAAAGTAACAGCCAAGATCAGGATCAATTTTCAACTCTCGGGGACACCAAAAGCCATAGTCCCTCTGCACTGCCACTGAGGCTCCTTCAGAAGGATCGCCAGCTAAATTCAGGTCCACCAGCCGAGGACACGGCTCACCACAATCTGGAAACCTAAAAACACAAGACAAGAATCATTTACTTATTGGGAACCTAATGATTTGGATTTTTACATTTAGCAGTTGTGGCTTATTTATGCTTATGTCCTTGGAGAACATTATGATATGTCGAAGAAATAATGCAAATATCCTGCTTGTGGGTCATACAATGAGACATTGCACAGTTGGCAAAAAAACAAAAAATGTATACTTAATTTTGTTTTGGCTTCAAAGATATTACTCTTTATTAAAACAGGCACAGCCATTAATAGAGTAATTAATACTATTTATTTAGGACACAGAGTTTACAGTAAGATTTCAAACTATAAATAAGTATATATAAAACATACATAAATAAAAAGCTCCAGTAGAATAGTAGCTAAAAGTTTTTTTTTAACGTTTAATTACAAGATAGTCCTCAATTTACCCTAGACTCAAATAGAACTTTCTTTAAAATAAGAGGTAAAAATCTTCCCTAGAACAAGATGGCAGAGGAGTCGGTGGACATGGGGTACATCTCTCTCCAAGGATACATCAGGAATACACCTTTAGAGACAGAAGTGCATGCAGAACAGCAGCTAACGGCAGACAAGAGTACCTGACCAGTGGAAAAGAATATATAGAACCACGCAAAACTCGGTAGGACGAAGGAACTACGGGAAAAACAGGAGTGTTAGAAAGACTGGACCTGCCCTCGGCGGGTGGGGGAACTGAGGCAGGGGTCCAATCCCCGCATGGGGCAATTGTTTGAGTCAGAGGAGAATCATTTAAGGCTGAGAGTGAAACAGCTGATCTGTGGCAGCCTAAATGGAATGAGAATTAGACAGTCCTTGCCGCAGCCATACATACCCCAGACAGGGGCACAGGTCCCCTGGAAGGCGCAGCAGCTGGGAGCTGGAGTTTAGGGACTGTGGGGCAATCCGAGAGTGAGGGTTGCTATTGACTGCAGAGAGATGGATTGTGGGGATGTGAGGGAGGAAAGCCAGGCAGCCACAGAAGCAAGGCGATACTGCTGAGTCACGGGAGCCATCACCATAGCCTCTCTCTCCCCACATGCCACAATAGAGAGGCTGGCCCATCAAACACTACAGAGTAGGACCCCACCCAGGGTGCCACTTTAAGTGCCAGAGGCGCCAACCTATACAGTAGGATCTCAGCCAGGAGGGCCCCTCTATGTGCCTGACACACCGAACAAGAGAGAAGGACCCCAAGCAAGGTAGCCCTCTAAGTGCCTGAACAGGCGGAGCTACAGATTGGTCTTTTGATCGCCAGCTACAAGAGGCTCGAAAAAAGACTCTGACAGGGACATAACTTCTGCAGCGGAGGCAGTCCGTGTCCTTGCATACTTGGCACTGCCAGGGTCCCTGCAAGCCAAGCAGCTGCGCCACCTTCATGCTCAACTCTCACTGGGGCAGAGCTGCCACAGGCAAAAAAAGTCTTACGTCTACACCCACAGGGTCGCTTCAGTCATGTGCAGCTCTTTGCTGCCCTGTAAACTGTGGGCTGCCAGGCATCTCTGTCAGGGAGGAGGGGGTTCTCCAGGCAAGAATACTGGAGCGTACTGGCCAATACTGGTTGCCATACCCTTCTAGAGCACTGTATTTCCTGCTGCCCTAGCAGCCAACTCCCGTGAGTACCTGGTGCTGCCAGAACCCCTGCGCCCCAAGCAGCTGCACCACCTCCACACCTGGCCCTCACAGGGGCAAACCCAAGCCCTCCAGGGCAGCCCCGGGAGCAAACCCCAGTGGATGCCCCACATGTATATGTGGAAATGGAACCGCAATTAAACCCCAGGGGCAGTGTGGCTAAGGAAGAAGACCCAAAGCCTTACCACCAGCTGCATAATCTGCAGATTAAATCCACACGATCAACTAGGAAGACTCTGTCTCTATGGAATAAATAAAAGGTCACTGAGAGCTCCCACAAAAGAACACTCACTAGTTCTGACAGCTGTGGACACTGGAGGCAAGAACACACAGGAGTAGGACCAGATTAGAATCTGAGCTGCCCCACAGCAGGTCCAGAGACCAGCAGTGTTGGAGGGCATCCAAGGGCGGTAAAGTGGACTATGACTCCCAGCGAGGGCAAGGATGCTGACAGCAATGACTCAAGAAAAACATTTATTATTCTTATTTTTTGACTTGTTCTGTAGATTCTTTTTTCTTTTTTCCCCCCGCTCTGTTGTAGCTGTCAATTTTACTGGCACTATGAAATCCAATTAAGCTTTTGAGCTTTATTTTTTCTAGTCACATTTTTTACTGTTATAAACCTCTGCCTCTACATTGGGCTTCTGCAATTCTGTGGAGTTTTCCTCTTTTTTTTCTTTTCTCTCTTTTAAATTTTTTAAACCTATTTTTATTTTTTCTATATTTATTCCTTTGTTTGCTTTTCCTATGGTTCTTTTCCCCTTGCAGTTAATCTTTAACACATAAAAATCTTCTTTATCTAACTTTGCATGTCTATTCTTTGTTTCTTTCTCTCCTTTCCTCTCAACATGGTTGTTAGTTTTAGTTTCAATGCTTTATTCCCCAGTTGGCACTTTGCTTTAGTTTTGTTTTCCAGTTTGTGCTTTGGCTAGTTTTGTTCTGGTAGATATAATTTTTGGTTTCTTTTGTTCACTGGGTCAATCTATTGTACTTTATTTTTGTTGGACTTTTTTGATTTTGCCTATGGGTGTATATGGAGAAGGCAATGGCACCCCACTCCAGTACTCTTGCCTGGAAAATCCCATGGGCAGAGGAGCCTGGTGGGCTACAATCCATGGGGTTGCGAAGCGTCGGACAGGACTGAGCGACTTCACTTTCACTTCACTTTCATTCATTGGAGAAGAAGTGGCAACCCACTCCAGTGTTCTTGCCTGGAGAATCCCAGGGACAGGGGAGCCTGGTGGGCTCCTGTCTATGGGGTCGCACAGAGTCGGACACGACTGAAGTGACTTAGCAGCATGGGTGTATATGTGTATGTGTATATTCAGTCACACTTCTTGATGTTGTTATAAACCTCTGCCTCTACATTGGGCTTTTGCAGTTCTGTGGAGTTTTCCTTTTTTCTTTCTTCTTCCATTTTTTTTCTTTTCTCCTCTTTATAATTTTAATTTTTTTAAAACCTATTGTATTTTTTGTATATTTATCCCTTCCTTTGCTTTTCCTACTGTTTTTTTTCCTCTTGCAATTAATCTTTAATGTGCATAAATCTTCATCTATCTCTATTTAAATCTGCATGTCCATTCTTTCTTTTCTTTCCTTCCTTTCCTCTCAACATATTTGTTAGTTTTGTTTTCATTGCTCTATTCCCCACTTGGCACATTGCTTTAGTTTTGTTTTCCAGTTTGTGCTTTAGTTAGTTTTGTTCTTAACTGGTAAATATAATTTTTTATTTCCTTTGTCTGCCGGATTAATCTACTGTGCTTTATTTTTGTTGGACTGTTTTGACTTTGCTCATGGGTGTATATGTATATGTGTATATTCCATTATTTTAACTATTATTTGCCTGATTTTGTAATTGCCATTTGTCTGGGGTTCATCTTTGGTTTCTCATTTTTGGATATTTGTTTTAATCTCACTTAATGCCATAACAAACCACTTGTGGAATCTTTGTTTCTGACCAGAGATCAAGTCCCAGACCTTTGGAGTAGGGACACTGACTCCAAGACCCTAGACTACCAGAGAACTAACCATAGGGAGTATCCAACAGTGAGAACTCACAAAAGGAAACCACTTGAACACAAGACCCAGCACCACCCAACCACCAGTAGCACTCTGTACAGGACGCCTCATCTAAACAACAAACAAAACAAAAATACAAACTCAATCATCAGCAGACAGGATTACCACCTCACTCAGCCTTACCCATGAGAGGAAACGCAAACAAACAAAGAAACACTCAGCACAAATCTCACTCCACACAAAGCTTACACAACCAATGGACCAGCCTTAGGAGGGCAGAAACCAAAAGAAAGAATTCAACCTTCTTTAAGGAAAGAATTCAACTTTGCTTGAAGCCTGGGAAACGGAGACTTCAAACACAACAAGTTAAGAAAAAATTATGAAAAGGCAGAGAAATACTTCACAAATGAAGAAGCAAACTGGAAACACAGAATTCCAAATAAATGAAGAGGAAACAGACAAACTACCTGAAAAACAATTCAGAATAAGGAGAGTAAAGACGATCAAAAACCTTGAAAACAAAATGGAGAAAATGCAAGAATCAATTAACAAAGACCTAGAAGAATTAAAAGAATGAAAAGAACTGAGCATAGTCTCAGAGACCTCTGGGACAACAGCAAATGCACCAACATTCAAATTATAGGGGCCCCAGAAGAATGAGAGAAAAAGAAAGGGTATGAGAAAAATTTTGAGAGATTATAGTTGAAAACTTCCTCAACGTGGAAAAGGAAATAGTCAATCAAGTCCAAGAGGCTCACAGAGTCCCATACAGGATAAACTCAAGGAGAAACACGCCAAGACACACACTAATCAAAGTAACAAAGACTAAACACAAAGAAAGAATATTCAAAGCAGCAAGGGAGAAGCAACAAGTAACATAAAAGGGAAACCCCATACACTCAACAGCTATCTTTCAGCAGAAACTCTGCAGGCCAGAAGGGAATGGCAGGATATATTTCAAGTACTGAAAGGAAAAATCTACAACCAAGATTACTGTACCTGGCAAGGATCTCATTCAAAATTGATGGAAAAATAAAAAGCTTTTCAGACAGGCAAAAGTTAAGAGAATTCAGTACCACCAAACCAGCTTTACAACAAATGTTAAAAGGACTTATACAGTCAAGAAATATAACAGAAGAAAAAAGATCCAAAAAATCAACCCCAAACAATTAAGAAAATGGCAATAGGAACATATATAGCAATAATTATTTTAAATGTAAATGGATTAAATGCTCCACCCAAAAGACACAGACTGGCTGAATGGATACAATAGCAAGACTCATATATATGCTGTCTACAAGAAACCCACTTTAGACCTAAAGACACATATAGACTGAAAGTGAGAGGATGGAAAAATATATTGCATGCAAGTGGGAAGTAAAAGAAAGCTGGAGTAGCAATCCTCATATCAGACAAAGTAGACCTTAAAATAAAGAAAAGTACAAGAGATAAGAAAGGACACTACATAATGATCAAGGGATCAGTCCAAAAGGAAGACATAACAATTATAAATATCTATGCACCCAACATAGGAACACCTCGATACATAAGACAAACACTAACAGACATAAAAGGAGAAATTGACAGGAACACAATAATAGTAAGAGACTTTAACACCCCACTCACACCAATGGACAGATCATCAAAACAGAAAATAAATAACGAAACACAAGTCTTAAATGACACATTAGATGAGATGGATCTCACTGATATCTTCAGGACATTCCATCCAAATGCAGAAGACTACACCTTCCTCCCA
Source organism: Bos grunniens (assembly GCF_055505025.1). Classification (NCBI taxonomy): domain Eukaryota; kingdom Metazoa; phylum Chordata; class Mammalia; order Artiodactyla; family Bovidae; genus Bos; species Bos grunniens. The sequence goes on along the minus strand of NC_141191.1, from coordinate 1,230,156 downwards.
AGGGCACATGGAACATTCTCCAGGCTAGACCACATCTTAGGTCACAAATCAAACCTCAGTAAATTTAAGAAAATTGAAATCGTATCAAGCATCTTCTCCGACCACAATGCTGTGAGACTAGATATCAATTACAAGAAAAAAAACTGTAAGAAACACAAACATATGGAGATTAAACAACATGTTTCTAAACCACCAACAGGTTACTGAAGAAGATAAAAGGGAAACAAAAAAAATTCCTAGAAACGAATGACAATGAAAACATGACAACTCAAAACCTATGGGATGCAGCAAAAACAGCTCTAAGAGGGAAGTTTATGACAATACAATCCTACCTCAAGAAACAAGAAAAACATGGAATAGACAACCTAACTTTACACCTAAAACAACTGAAGAAAAAAGAAAAGCCCCGAAATTAGTAGAAAGAAAGAAATCACAAAGATACAAGCAGAAATAAATGAAAAAGAAATGAAAGAAACAATAATAAAGATTAATAAAACTAAAAGCTGGCTCTTTGAGAAGATAAAATTGACAAACCTTTAGCCAGATTCATCAAGAAAAAGAGAGAGAAGAATCAAATCAACAAAATTAGAAATGAAAAGGAGAGGTTACCTCAGACAATGCAGAAATACAAAGGATTATGAGACTATTATGAACAACTATGGTAATAAAATGGATAACCTGGAAGAAATTGACAGATTCTTAGAAAACTTCTATCTTCCAAGACTGAACTAGGAAGAAATAGAAATTATGAACAACCCAACTGCAAGTACTGAAATTGAAGCTGTAATCAAAAATCTCCCAAAAAACAAAAGCCCAGGACCAGATGGCTTCAAAGGAGAATTCTATCAAATATTTAGAGAACATCTAATACCTATCCTTCTAAAACTGTTTCAAAAATTGCAGAGGAAGGAACACTTCCAAACTCATACTACAAGGCCACCATCAACCTGATACTAAAACCAGACAAAGACAACATAAAAAAAAAACTCCAGGCCAATATCACTGATGAACAGAGATGCAAAGATCCTCAACAAAACTTTAGCTAACAGAATTCAGCAACACATCAAAAAGCTCATACACCATGATAAAGTTGGGTTTATAACAGGAATGCAAGGATTCTTCAATATATGCAAATCAATCAATGTGATACACCATATTAACACATTGAAAAAAAGATCATATCATCTCAATGGATGCAGAGAAAGACTTTGACAAAATTTAGCACCCATTTATGATTAAAACTCTTCAAAAAATGGGCACAGAACGAACCTTCCTCAACATAGTAAAGAGCATATATGATAAGTCTACAGCAAACATTATTCTCAATGGTGAAAAACGGAAAGCATTTCCCCTAAGATCAGGAACAAGAAAAGAGTGTCCACTTCCACCACTATTATTCAACATAGTTCTGGAAGTCCTAGCTATAGTAATCAGAGAAGAAAAAGAAATAAAAGGAATTCAGATCAGAAAAGAAGAAGTAAACTCTCACTGTTTGCAGATGACATGATACTGTACATACCTAAAGACAGTATCAGAAAATGACTAGAGCTAATCAGTGAATTTAGCAAAGTTGCAGGATACAAAATCAAAAACAGAAATCACTTGCATTTCCATATACTAACAATGAAAAATCATAAAGAGAAATTAAGGAATCAATCCCATTCACCATTGTAACAAAAAAATTAAATATCTAGGAATAAACTCACCTAAGGAGACAAAAGAACTGTACACAGAAAAGTATAAGACACTGACGAAAGAAACCAAAGACGACACAAACAGATGGAGAGACATTCCATGTTTCTGGGTAGAAAAAATCAATATTGTGAAAATGACTATACTACCAAACGCAATCTACAGATTCACCACGATCCCTATCAAATTACCAATGGCATTTTTTCACAGAACTAGAATAAAAAATTTCACAATTCATATGGAAACAGAAAAGATCCCAAATAGCCAGTCTTGAGAAAGAATGGAGTTGGAGGAATCAACCTTCCTGACTTCAGATTATATTACAAAGCTACAGTCAAGATAGTATGGTACTGGCACAAAAACAGAAATATAGACCAATGGAACAAGATAGAAAGCCCAGAAATAAACCCATGCACCTATGGCTACCTTATTTTTGACAAAGGAGGCAAGAATTTACAATGGGGCAAAGACAGGCTCTTCAATAAATGGTGCTGGGAAAACTGGACAGCTACATGTAAAACAACAAAATTAGAACACTTCCTAACACCTACACAAAGATAAACTCAAAATGGATTAAAGACCTAAATGTAAGACCAGAAACTACAGAACTCTTAAGAGGAAAACACAGGCAGAACACTCGATGACATAAATCAAAGCAAGATCCTCTATGACCCACCTCCTAGAGTAATGGAAATAAAAACAAAAGTAAACAAGTGGGACCTGATTAAACTTGAAAGCTTTTGCACAGCAAAGGAAACGATAAGCAAGGTGAAAAGACAGCCCTCAGAATGGGAGAAAATAATAGCAAATGAAACAACTGACAAAGGATTAATTTCCAAAATATACAAGCAGCTCATACAACTCAATGCCAGAAAAACAAACAACCCAACCAAAAAGTAGGAAAAAGACCTAAAGAGACATTTCTCCAAAGTAGACATACAGATGGCTAACAAACACATGAAAAGATGCTCAACTTTGCTCATTATTCAGTTCAGTTCAGTTCAGTCGCTCAGTCATGTCTGACTCTTTGCAACCCCATGAATCGCAGCACGCCAGGCCTCCCTGTCCATCACCAACTCCTGGAGTTCACTCAGACTCACGTCCATCGAGTCAGTGATGCCATTCAGCCATCTCATCCTCTGCCGTCCCCTTCTCCTCCTAGAGAAATGCAAATCAAAACTACAATGAGATATCACCTCAGAGCGGTCAGAATGGCCATCATCAAAAAATCTACAATCAATAAATGCTAGAGAGGGTGTGGAGGAAAGGGAATGCTCTTGCACTGTTGATGGGAATGTAAATTGATACAGCCACTATGGAAGATGGTATGGAGATTCCTTAAAAAACTAGGAATAAAACCACTATATGACCCAGCAATCACACTCCTAGGCATATACCCTGAGGAAACCAAAGTTGAAAAAGACCCATGTATCCCACTGTTCATTGCAGCACTATTTACAATATGTAGAATATGGATGCAACCTAGATGTCCATTGACAGATGAATGGATAAAGAAATTGTGGTACATATACACAATGAAATATTACTCAGCCATCAAAAGGAAGGCATTTGAGTCAGTTCTGATGAGGTGGATGAACCTAGAACCTATTATTATACATAGTGAAGTGAGTCAGAAAGAGAAAGCTAAATATTATATTCTAATGCATATTATGTGTAATCTAGAAAAATAGTACTGAAGATTTATTTATAGGGCAACAATGGAGAAACAGACATAGAGAAGAAACTTATGGACACAGGGAGAGGGTAGGAGAGGATGAGACATTCTTCACCACCTCAAATGCTATTTTATTATGCCTGTGTTAGAGCCCAAGAAATCTGAATTTTGACAATTTTCCAGACTTGAGAAAGCATCACACGAACAGTACAGAAAAAACAGGGACGTGCTGCAGACATTCTCACATGATCAGAAGTACTGTTCTCATGAACTTCCTGCATTTTCAGTTTTCTTGGCAGCATCAGTTTCTAAGCCTTCAGACTCCCATCAACTAAATATTCAGTAGTTACATGGGTCAAATAGTTTCCAAGACACTGTCACTGATATTAAATTTGCCAAATACATGTATAAGCTTATACTGAAGCTGATTAATACAAACCATTTTCTTCACAAGGCTTGGATTATAAAGCCAAATGACAGAAAAACTGCACAGAGGCATTTATTAGAACTCTGCAGTAAGGCAGGGCTTTAAGAGAAAAACACCTAAAAAACACTCTATCCTTGAGTCCAAAAGAAGGCACAAACTTATAAACACAATACAAGATACAGCAGCATGACGTATGAAGCAATCAAAATTATGAAAGACTTCATGTCAGTCCCTCAACACAGGATTTTTGAATCAGTATTTGCCAGTACTGGCAGTACAACAATCAGTATTCTAACAAAAAATGTAAGCAAACGCACAGAGGTTCGAACAGGGTGTGTTTAGTACTGCTGGGGCACGAAAAGTACATGAACTGTAAGCACAAGAGGTAAGCACTTTCAGAAATATGTGTGCATGTGTTTGCATAAACACTGATATAAACATATCAATGGATATATCTGTACATCCAACTGCCAATTCACCATATACACACTCCTTACTTTTTAATCCTTCTAAAACCAAACTCTTGATTTCCACTCCTTAGTTTCTCCATTTTCACAAATGGTAATCCCATTCTTCTAGTTGCTCAGGCCGAAACCCTTGGGATCCTCCTTGAAACTGCTTCTGTCATATCCACCTCACAACCTATCAGCACTTCTTGTCATTCGACTTCACAACGTATCTAGAATCTGACCTCCACAGCGTCCACCCAGTTTGAGCTATTAGTACCTCATCCTTGGATTTCTGGAGTGGCTTCCAGTTCATCTCCATTTGTACACAAGAACAAGAGTGATCCTTTGCTACCCCTGTGCTCATGATCATGTCTCTTCTGCTCAAAATCTCACTCACTCAGAATCAAATCCAAATTCCATAAAGGAGCTCTAAACACACCCCCAACCCCAGTGCTTTCTGATTGTATTTCCTTCCTTTCTCCCTTACTCACATGGCTCTAGCCTCTGTGGTGTCCCTGTTGTTCTGTGAATATAACCAGCATGCTTCCACTTCAGAGCCTCTGCACTTGCTGCTCTGCTTCTTCTGCCTGGACTGATCTTCCCTAGATATCTGTATCATTTGTTCTCACATTTCATTCATTTCCCTGTCACAGTGTCTCCTTATTAAAAAGGACTTCCCTAATGTCTCCATACTATATCACTATCACCTAACTATTCTTTCTTATTGACATTCATTGCCACATGATGTCTATTTACCTGCTAAGTCGATTCAGTCATGTCCGACTCTGTGCGACCCCAGAGGTGACAGCCCACCAGGCTCCCCCGTCCCTGGGATTCTCCAGGCAAGAACACTGGAGTGGGTTGCCATTTCCTTCTCCAATGCATGAAACTGAAAAATGAAAGTGAAGTCGCTCAGTCGTGTCCAACTCTTAGCGACCCCATGGACTGCAGCCTACCAGGCTCCTCCGTCCATGGGATTTTCCAGGCAAGAGTACTGGAGTGGGGTGCCATTGCCTTCTCCGTCTATTTATCTCCTACCACCTAACTCTATTCTTTCTTATTGGCATTCACGGCTATCTGACATTATCTATTTATTTATATCCTACCATTACAACCATCATTAGAACTGTAGCTCCATAAGAACAGACCATGTTTTGTTCACTACTCATATTCACTATCTGGAATAGTGTCTAGCACATGCTGCTGCTGCTGCTGCTGCTGCTGCTAAGTTGCTTCAGTCGTGTCCGACTGTGTGTGACCCCATAGACGGCAGCCCACTAGGGTTACCCCGGTCCCTGGGATTCTCCAGGCAAGAACACTGGAGTGGGTTGCCATTTCCTTCTCCAATGCATGAAAGTGAAAAGTGAAAGTGAAGTCACTCAGTCGTGTCCGACTCTTAGTGACCCCATGGACTGCAGCCTACCAGGCTCCTCCGTCCATGGGATTTTCCAGGCAAGAGTACTGGAGTGGGTTGCCATTGCCTTCTCTGGTCGAGCACATGGAAGACATCCAATTAATATTTTTTTTTAATTTTATTTTTAAACTTTACATAATTGTATTAGTTTTGCCAAATATCAAAATGAATCCGCCACAGGTATACATGTGTTCCCCATCCTGAACCCTCCTCCCTCCTCCCTCCCCATACCATCCCTCTGGGTTGTCCCAGTGCACCAGCCCCAAGCATCCAGTATCGTGCATCGAACCTGGACTGGCATCTCATTTCATACATGATATTTTACATGTTTCAATGCCATTCTCCCAAATCTTCCCACCCTCTCCCTCTCCCACAGAGTCCATAAGACTGTTCTATACATCAGTGTCTCTTTTGCTGTCTCATACACAGGGTTATTGTTACCATCTTTCTAAATTCCATATATATGCGTTAGTATACTGTATAGGTGTTTTTCCTTCTGGCTTACTTCACTCTGTATAATAGGCTCCAGTTTCATCCACCTCATTAGAACTGATTCAAATGTTTTCTTTTTAATGGCTGAGTAATACTCCATTGTGTATATGTACCACAGCTTTCTTATCCATTCATCTGCTGATGGGCATCTAGGTTGCTTCCATGTCCTGGCTATTATAAACAGTGCTGCGATGAACATTGGGGTACACGTATCTCTTTCCCTTCTGGTTTCCTCAGTGTGTATACCCAGCAGTGGGATTGCTGGGTCATAAGGCAGTTTTATTTCCAGCTTTTTAAGGAATCTCCACACTGTTCTCCATAGTGGCTGTACTAGTTTGCATTCCCACCAACAGTGTAAGAGGGTTCCCTTTTCTCCACACCCTCTCCAGCATTTATTATTTGTAGACTTTTGGATCGTAGCCATTCTGACTGGCGTGAAATGGTACCTCATAGTGGTTTTGATTTGCATTTCTCTGATAATGAGTGGTGTTGAGCATCTTTTCATGTGTTTGTTAGCCCTCTGTATGTCTTCTTTGGAGAAATGTCTGTATTAATATTTGCTGAATGGATGACTGTTGACTAAATATATTCATAGAGCCCTTACCCAACTTAATGGCTTCCCTGGTGGCTTAACTGGTAAAGAACCTGCCTGCTAATGCAGGAGATGCAAGAGACGTGGGTTTGATCTTGGGGTCGGAAAGATCCTCTGGAGAAGGAAATGGCAACCCACTCCAATATTCTTGCCTGGAAAATTCCATGCATGGACAGAGGAGCCTGGTGGGCTATAGATATAGTCCATGGGGTCTCAAAGAGTTGTACATGACTAAGCGCTCACCCCACATACAAGTTAATTAGAAAGATGACTAGAAGGAATATGGAAGACATTTGAGCTGTACAAAATTGAGAGCAGAGATATGTGATGAGCCATAACTAAAACCAGATAAGGCAGTGAGAATGAGACAGCTATGAAATGAGTTAAATAAAAGCAACAGAATCTACAGCTGACTGGATGTGGGAGCTTAGGTCAATGAAGGAGGAATATGCCTTATAGGAATTAAAACAAAAATGAGCAAGGAGTAAAATCAATTTTAGACATGTTGAAGCTGAGGTACTTGAGACAAATTCAGGCTAGGATATCCAATGGCTGCTTGTTAGGCAGATTTGGAACTTACCAGGATGCCAAGGCTATAGATTTGGATTTAGGAGTCATCAGCATGTGAGTAACAGTTAAAATCAGTGAGATGAAATTATCCAGGGGAAGCATATAGAATCAAAAAGAACAGAAACAGATTGCTAGGAAGCACCAGGAAGAAGAAGAAGGTGCAAGAAAGGAAATTGAGAAGGACTGGGCTGAGATGTAGCAAACCACAATAGTTTGCACAAAATGCCAAAGTGATTTTCATTAAAGGAGGACAGACTGAGGTTGAGGGGAGTAAGGGTCTAATATGGAATAGAGGTGAAATGAAATATAGGTATGAAGTGAGTGACATAGATTTGGCATAAGTGCTGAGGAGAATGAATAGAAACTTTCCTGTTGACCACACTGGAAATTGACTAAAGACAAAGAGCAAATAGAGCGGCTATGGTTTAAAATGTCTATCAATAGGAGAACGGATAAGCAAAATACAGTAATCTATACAATGGAAGACAAAAAAAAGGAAAGAACTATTAATAAACACAAAAACATTAATGAGTCTTGAAAATAGAGCAAAGAAGAGCAATCTTAACTCAGGCAAAATAAGAGTTATACAACGTATGACTTCATTTGTATGAAGTTCTAGAATACACCAAGTAATTATCTAGGAAGGATGCTAAACAGTAGTTGCTTCCAGAGGATGGTATAGACATGGGCTGACTAGCAAGGTGCATGAGAGCATGAGGTAATGGTAATGATCCAATTCTACACCCTTCTAAGGATGTGACTCTCTAAGCTGCAGGTTTTTTATCAAAATTCAGGTGCTATCTTTAGATTTGTGCATTTCCCTGTAAAGTTTTAAACAGGAAAAAAAAAAAAAACTATAGACAAATGTTTAGGGAAGGACCTGATAAAATATTTGTGAGGACAATAACTGTTGTCTCTAATTTATTTTGAAATACACTCAAAGAATAATGTAGATTAGTGGATCAATAGAGGGATGGACAGATGTGATAAAGTAAATATAATAAAACAATGATAGAATCTGGACTGTAGTAAAAAAAAAAAAAAAAAGGAGTTGCTATGGTTTAAATAATTAAATATGCAGCATAATTAATTTGTAAGAAATTAGTTGAATTGGTCCAGCTAGAGAGCTGAACAAGCACAGTAGATGGAATAAGTTGAAATTGTTAGCAAAAGTACTATTTTATGTGACAGACAACAAAGCTTAACCTAAGTAAGAAAAGAAATGAGATCAGGAAGGGAGCTATCAGGAAAGGTGAGAGCAAACCCCACAACTTTAGGGTATCCATAAAACTGGAGAACAGGTGTGGTACGAACAAGGATATGAGAGATGTGGAAGAAAGAAAGGTTATTGTGAAAGATCAGTTTGTCAGAACTTAAGTAAGAACTCAGAGGTAGGCAATTCCAGGCAAAATAGTGAGGACATAAAACAGATTTAATACTATCAAAACAGAGATCATAATGATATTTCTATAACTGTACATAATCTATTAAAATAAAAAGACCATTAAACAATAGGAGTTAGACACAAAACATAAAATAGGATTCCTGCCGAGGTAATTCATAACTGTTGTTATAAATACTAATAAATTTAGATTTCTAAAAGAGAAACTATAAATATTATAAGGTTTTGGGGAGACAGTGGATGAATGGGTTGATGGGTCTAGACAAGAGAGTATGTCAAATAGGTGGAAAATAGAGTAGACAAATAAAGCAAATTATCAGTGAACTGACTATAAGTAACTAATGCATGTTTTAAGATTCTCCATCTATCAAATGACAGTAATAATGTAGGCTTTTTACCTATCTCCAAGGGCTATTGACGGTTGACTCATTGGAAAAGACTCAGATGCTGGGAGGGATTGGGGGCAGGAGGAGAAGGGGACAACAGAGGATGAGATGGCTGGATGGCATCACCGACTCGATGGACGTGAGTTTGAGTGAACTCCAGGAGCTGGTGATGGACAAGGAGGCCATGGGGTCGCAAAGAGTCAGACACAACTGAGCGACTGAACTGAACTGAAGGGCTATTGACAGATGATAAATAAAATTAATTTTAAACATGAAGGAAAAAAAAGTGTTCTCTGCAGCACTGCCCATAATAGCAAACCCTTGGAAATAACTTAAATGACCATCAGTAGAAGATGGCTAAATAACTACAGATAGTAATATTAACACAATTGGCCATTACACAGCAATTAAGAGGAAAGAACCAGACTAACAAATATAAACAACAAATACAGATATAAACACAGATACATAAACATTATATATTTATATATATATGAAACATAAAAAAGTATATAATGTTGCTTATGGATTTGTTTGTAATGTATAGTAAGAGTATAAAAACAAACATAAGAAGAATTAACAACAAATTCAACATGATTATCTCATCTCTGGGGAGAAAAGAAGGAAATGAAATCAAGATGGATACTAATGAAGGAATCTTCAACTCTACCTGTACTGTTTTATTTCTTTAAAAAAGAAATCTGGGGCATTCCCTGGTGGTCCGATGGTTAGGACTTGGTATTCTCACTGTCTGGGTTCCAGGTTCCATCCTTAATTGGGGGAACTAAGATCCTGCAAGCCATGGGGGATCTTGGGTGTGGCCAAGAAAAAAAAAATCTGAAGCAAACACTGCAAAATATTATTGGACAAAGCTAGATAGTAAGAGTTTTATAGGTATTCATCTATGCTTTATCCTTGAAACATTTAAGAAAACAAAAAAGGCACAACATTATAGTATAAAAAATGCAGTATTACTACCATACACATTATTACTAACAATTATGTTCTCTTATACAAATCTACTGGAGAAGGCAATGGCACCCCACTCCAGTACTCTTGCCTAGAAAATCCCATGGACGGAGGAGCCTGGTAGGCTACAGTCCATGGGATCGCTAAGAGTCGGAGACGACTGAGCGACTTCACTTTCACTTTTCACTTTCATGCACTGGAGAAGGAAATGGCAACCCACTCCAGTGTTCTTGCCTGGAGAATCCCAGGGACGGGGGAGCCTGGTAGGCTACCGTCTATGGGGTCACACAGAGTCGGACACAATTGAAGTGACTTAGCATAGCATACAAATCTATAAGACTGTCAGGTAAATATCCTCAAACCTTTAGGAAATGCTTACAATCTATATATTGGAAGTGATCTGAAAAGTATCTGACATTTTCTGGGTCTGGGTATGTTAATACATGACAGTAAAATAGAACCAAGGGACTTCCCTGGCAGTCCAGTGGTTGATTCCGTGCTTCCAGTGCAGAGGCCATGGGTTCTATCTCTGATCAGGGAACTAAGATCCCACATGTTGCATGGTCTAAAAAACAAAATTGAAAAAAAAAAAAAAAAAGAAAGAAAGAAAAATAGAAATGACAGAACTACTATAGTCATTAACACTGAAATCATAAGATATTCAAGTCCCATTAAATCATTAAAGATATTTAATAATGAGGCAACAAATGATTATGTTCTCTATATCTTCTATCTTTTATAAATGGCATTACTTTTATAACCGGGGGGGGGGGGACTATAAGGGAAAGATATCAACAATCAATATCTTGATTATGTTTTTCTTAATTATTTTAAAAATTTCTTCATAGAAATGTTTTTTTCCACCTTTTTCATTTCATTCCAAATTCCTAAGGAAATGAACAGCTCTGAGGCATGAAACTTCTGTTCAAAATTAAAAGTAATATATACACTTTGAAAAGTTCTTAAAAACTGATGAACTAGAAGACAAATAATTTTAAATATGCTGCAAGAGAAGCAATGGTCCATGAAAAATCTATGATTTTCACACCTACTGCATTCCATATCTTCAGGCCAAGGAACACCAAACAGCTCCATGAGCTTCGAACACTCACTGTGAGCCCCTGACAAAGTCTACGGCAGGGAAGTGTGACACGACCGTATTCCTCACAGATAGGAGCACAGAGTGCACAGGGAGATGGCCGGAAACCCTGAGAGCAGTCCAAATTCACCACAGGGCGGAATGGCCAGGAAAAAGTTCAAATCAGATCATTAGATGGACAGTTGTATACATGTCAAAGTTTTCTTCATATATAATATGTCAATATTCTTGTTTTTTCTGTTTTAGAAGATTTCTGAAGGCAATTAAAATTTTCTGAAGGTAAATTTTTGTTTTTTTTCCAACAAAACCCTCTTCACCCTACCCCTAGAGATTCTGATTTGGTTAAATATGAGGTGTATTGCAGAATCTATATGGATATTTTCATTATTACAGGTGATATTAATGAAAAGGCCTGGCTGAGAACAAAACATAACAATACAGTCCATTTTACACAGAAAAATCTACAAAAGATAAATGCATCAAATGCTCAGAAACCTGATTACTGCTTGGTAATGGGAGTACAAGAGATTTCAATTTTGTTTTTCTTATGTACTTCAATTTCTGTATTTTTGTTAACTAACATGTATCAATAGGAGAGGAGGATGAAAAATGAAAGGAAAGGGTAGGAGAGGAAGAGGAGTCGTTATACACAGTAGTACATATTTTGAGGTGGGAGGTAAAGGAAGAGGTATCACTTTGGTCTCATATTTTCCTGTTCTTTTTACATTAAAAGAAAAATTTAAAAACATACACTAGAGGTCTTTGAACTCTGAAATCACATGATGTAAACAGAGCTAACACTGTAAGCTGATATTAAGGAAACAGAAAAAATAGTGGCCCCAAACAAAGCCATACTAAAGTTATCATCATAACCATAGGAATAGATCAATTATCCCAAGAAATGTACATCTGGGCTTATGACTACCAAATATTTTTTTCACACGTTTATGTAACCAGTTTCAGAGTCATTGCTGATTTTTAACCAATAACATATTCTCGCCCCAAGGCCTTTCCACTAAGACTCAATCAATTTATTTCTACATTGATATAAAACATTTTCCAGAAGACTTCTATACACAACGCAGTCACAAAACCAAGAGTCACTTAGAGAAACTGGTGTTAAAAGAAGTCAACTGTATAAGATATGTGATAACTGATACATAACTATATGTGACAATCACTTTACCAATTATCACTATCACTATATATAATATATATAAAATAACACTACATATTATATATATACCCTATACATAATAAATATAACATATACTATATATAATAACATATAAGAAACTATATGCAACCAGCACTTCCAAGCATGAAGAAATAATTTTAAATTAATAACTTTAAATTAAATCAATGTTCCCATCAAGAACAACTTCAAAATACAGGAAAAGTTTTAAAGTATCTATTGAAGGCTACTAGAGAACTACTGAAGGAAAAGAACTAGACAGAGCAGGAATCGGAGAGCAGGGAAGCATGCAGAGGTGGCCTGATAAGTGCGGCCACTTCTCCAAGGAGGTATCTGTTGAACCTGGGTGTAAGGCAAGAGACTGAGAAGCAAGTTTTGCCCAGGCTGATGCTAGAGAACCAAGAAACCAGCAGGGCTCTGGTAGTCGTGCAAGACCATATATAACTGAATCACCTTGCTGTACCCCCTGAAACTAATACAACACTGTTAATAGATGATGCTCCAATATAAAATAAAAATTAGAAGAAAAAAAAAGACTACAGACAAAATTCAAAACAAAAGTGACAGATGGCTGAACAGGGAAGTTCCTCGGTTTGAGCCCTTCAAGATATTTGAAAATTCTGGAGATGCACAGGGCAGGAGGTTAAAAAGCTAAGCACAAAGCCTCTGAAAAGCAGAGTGGAGATTTTGGCAGTGTTATCAGTATGAGGAAACATAAATTAGAGGCTCAAGTCCAGCTAGGGGAATTGAGCATAATTCACTCGAAGCTGGATGCCCCTCCCCTGAGTGACCACACTTGAGCAGTGGGGGCAAATGACAGGGAGGCAGAGACCGATCAAAACTGAAACCCAGCCTCAACTCAGCTCAGTCCCAAGACTGTACATGAGAAATATGTTGGAGAAAATAAAAGATGAAGGATTCCAGAAAATTGCAATCTATCATAAGAAGGGCCAAATGGAAATTCTAAGTAAAAGACATAAATGATGACATTAAGAGCTCATTAGATATACCAGAAGAAAGAACTGACAAAATGGAAAACAAGGCAATAGAAAATATCCAAACCAGAAGCACACAGACCAAAACCTACTGAAACATACAGAAAAAAGCATAATAAATGTGTAAAACACATGAAAATGTTTAGGATATACATAACTGGAACCCCAAAAGAGGGAAGAAAGAATGAACAGAGGCAATATATAAGAAGATGATGGTCAAGAATTTGTCAAAACTGATTAAAGACAACCCATATTCAAAAAGTTATGCAAATCCTCAGAAGAATATATACAAAAAATACACCTAAGCATATCACATTTAAACTGTGCGGAAAAAAAAAAGAAAAATATCGTAAAAGCAACCAGTGTGGGGAGGGAAGATAACTTACCTTCAACAGAACAACTACTGCTGGACTTTGGAATGATAGAAACAACAGAATGACTTAAAGAGCTAAGAGAAAACTGCTCACCATAATACTATGGTCAGCAGAAATACCCTTTAATAAGTGAAGGCAAAATAAACGTATTTTCAGATAGGCAAAAACAGAAAAATTACTGGCCCAAACCTACACTAAAAGATAAAAGTAAGATGAAAATTCAAAAGGAATTAAAAGCCACAAAAGAGGTGAACATGTGGGAAAATAGAAATGAATATTCTCTTTAAAAACAAAAAATAATGCCTTAAAAGATATATAAAATACAAAATAATTAAGTGATAATACTTTTACCACCTGATGGGAAGAACTAACTCACTGGGAAAGACGTTGATGCTGGGAAAGACTGAGGCGGGAGGAGAAGGGGACGACAGAGAATGAGATGGTTGGATGGCATCACCGACTAAATGGATAGGAGTTTGAGCAAGCTCTGGGAGTTGGTGATGGACAGGGAGGCCTGGCATGCTACAGTGCATAGGGTTGCAAAGAGTCGGACACGGCTGAGTGACTGACCTGAATTGAAGCAAAAAATGTGCATATGAATGTTCATAACAGAGTAGTATGGTTATTCATAATAACCATAAAGAGCAAAATAAAGCAAAAGCAAGCACAGAAAAGGAAATAATAAAGAAGAGAAGTCAATGACACTGAAATCAGAAAATCAAATTTTTTTTAAAAATCACTCAACCCAAGAGCTGGTTCTTTGAAAACTTCAGTACAATTGATAAGGTTCTAGTACGAATGATTTAAAAAGACAGAGAAACACAACTTAACCAATATCAAGAATGAAAAAGAGGGTATCACTAGAGACTGTACCAACATTAAAAATATAATAAGGAAGGACTTCCCTAGTGGCCCAGGGGTTAAGAATCCACCTGCCAATGCAGGGGACACAGGTTCAATCCTTGGTCCAGGAAATTCCCTCATGCTTCAGAGTGACATGCCCATGTGCCACAACTACTGAAGCCCACCCACTCTGCAGCCCAGGCTCTGCAACAAGAGAAGCCACCACAATGAAAAGCCTAAAACAAAGAGTAGCCCCCACACTCTGCAACTAGGGAAAGACTGCACGCAGCAATGAAAACCCAGCACAGCCAACACTAACTTTCATTTTCCAATAAAAATGTTAAAAATATATAAGTAATATTACAAACAACTCTATGCATATAAACTAGACAATTTAGATGAAGTAGACCAATTCCTCAGAAGTCAGACTACCACAACTCACCCAAGATGAAACTGATAATCTGAACAGTCCCATAACTATTCAACAAATTGAATTTGTAGTTTAAATTCTCCTGAAAAAAGATATTCAGGCCTGATGCTTTCATTGGTAAAATCTAACAATTTTAAAAGAATACCAATTCTACACAATCTCTTCCAGAAAACAGCAGAGAACTAATCCGAACAAATTCTATGAAGTCCGGATTACTTAATATTCAGTTCAGTTTAGTTGTTCAGTCGTGTCCAATTCTTTGAGACCCTGTGGATTGCAGCAAGCCAGGTATCCCTGTCCATCAGCAACACCCAGAGTTTACTCAAACTCATGTCCATTGAGTTGCTGATGCCATCCAACTATCTCATCCTCTGCCGTACCCTTCTCCTCCTGCCTTTAATCTTTCTCAGTATCAGAGTCTTTTCAAATGAGTCAGTTCTTCCCATCAGGTGGCCAAAGTATTGTGGTTTCAGCTTCAACATCAGTCCTTCCAGTGAATATTCAGGACTGATTTCCTTTAGGATGGACTGGTTGGATCTCCTTGCAGTCCAAGGGACTCTCAAGAGTCTTCTCCAACACCACAGTTCAAAAGCATCAATTCTTCGGCACTCAGCTTTCTTTATAGTTCAACTCTCGCATCCATACATGACTACTGGAAAAACCACAGCTTTGATTAGACGGACCTTTGTTGGCAAAGTAATGTCTCTGCTTTTTAACATGCCATCTAGGATGGTCATAACTTTTCTTTCAAGGAGTAACTGTCTTTTAATTTCATGGCTGCAGTCACCATCTGCAGTGATTTTGGAGCCCCCAAAAATAAAGCATGTCACTGTTTCCACTGTTTCCCCATCTATTTGCCATGAAGTGGTAAGACCAGATGCCATGATCTTATTTTATTTTCTGAATGTTGAAATGATCTGAATAAGAAAATGATCTTATTTTCTGAATGTTGAGCCTCAAGCCAACTTATTCAGTCTCCTGTTTCACTTTCATCAGGAGGCTCTTTAGTTCTTCTTCACTTTCTGCCATACAGATGGTATCATCTGCATATCTGAGGCTATTAATATTTCTCCCAGCAACCTTGATTCCAGCTTGTGCTTCCTCCAGCCCAGCGTTTCTCATGATGTACTCTGCATAGAAGTTAAATAAGCAGGGTGACAATATACAGCCTTGACGTACTCCTTTTCCTATTTGGAACCAGTCTGTTGTTCCATGTCCAGTTCTAACTGTTGTTTCCTGACCTGCATACAAATTTCTCAAGAAGCAGGTCAGGTGATCTGGTATTCCCATCTCTTTAAAGATTTTTCAGAGTTTGTTGTGATTCACACAGTCAAAGGCTTCGGCATAGTCAATAAAGCAGAAATAGATGTTTTTCTAGAACTCTCTTGCTTTTTCAATGATCCAACGGATGCTGGTAATTTGATCTCTGGTTCTTCTGCCTTTTCTAAAACCAGCTTGAACATCAGGAAGTTCATGGTTCACATACTGCTGAAGCCTGGCTTGGAGAATTTTGAGCATTAGTTTACTAGCCTTTGAGATGAGTGCTGATGAAAACTGACCTTTTCCAGTTCTGTGGCCACTGCTGAGTTTTCCAAATTTGCTGATATATTGAGTGCAGCACTTTCACAGCATCATCTTTCAGGATTTGAAATAGCTCAAATGGGATTCCATCACCTCCACTAGCTTTGTTCATAGTGATGCTTCCTAAGGCCTACTTGACTTTGCATTCCAGGATGTCTGGCGCTATGTGAGTGACCATACCATCGTGATTATCTGGGTTGTGATTATCTGATCTTTTTTGTATAGTTCTTCTGTATATTCTCGCCACCACTTCTTAATGTCTTCTGCTGCTGTTAGGTCCATACCATTTCTGTCCTTTATGAAGCCAAACAATCTTGCTATTCCAAAGAATAGCAAGGAGAGATAAGAAAGCCTTCCTCAGTGATCAGTGCAAAGAAATAGAGGAAAACAATAGAATGGGACACACTAGAGACCTCTTCAAGAAAATTAGAGATACCAAGGGAACATTTCATGCAAAGATGGGATCAATAAAGGGCAGAAATGGTATGGACCTAACAGAAGATATTAAGAAGAGGTGGCAAGAATACACAGAAGAACTCTTTAATATTAAAGCAAAACAAAAGTGTGTTAGTCGCTCAGTCATATCTGACTCTTTGCGATCTCGTGGACTATAGCCCGACAGTCTCCTCTGTCCATGGAAAGCTCCAGGCAAGAATACTGGAGTGGGGTGCCATTCCCTTCTCCAGGGGATCTTCCTGACCCAGGGATTGAACCTCTGTCTCCTGCATTGCAGGCAGATTCTTTACTGTCTGAGTCACCAAGAAAGCCCAACAAAGATAATACAAAAGATGAAAACTATAGATTAATACCACCCCCTTAAAAAATGCAAATATCCTTCATAAAATAGTAGGAAATCAAGTCCAAAAATATATTAAAAGTATTACACAACACCACAACTTAGTAGGGTAGTCCAACATCAATGTAATCCACCAAATCAACAGGCTAACATAACAAAGAGAAAAGTCACACAATCATACCAAATGATGCAGAAATAGCATTCATGATTTTAAAAGTTTTCAGCAAACTATAGAAAGTAACTTCTTCAACTTGATAAAGTATATTTACAAAAACCCTATAGTAAACATCATACTTTGTGGTGAAACACTGGATTTCTATCTTCAATGTTGGAAACAAGGGAAGAATGCCTAGTCCCACCACTCATATTCAGCAGAGTACTAGAAGTCCCATCAGCACAAAACAAGAAAAGGAAATAAAAAGTGTAGCGATTGGAAAAAGAAAACTGTCCCTATTTGCATGTGACATTACTGTCTACATAGAACATGCTAAGGAATCTCAAAAAAACATTTTTAAATTAGTAACAACAACAAAAAACCAATAAAATAGTCCTAGAATGAGTAAGTTCAACAAGTTTGCAGAATATAAGAAAAACATACCTAAAAATTTAATTTCTGTATACAATTGTGTTTTTATATATAATGAACATGTAGAAACAAAGTTAAAACAATACATTTATAATCACATTTATTTTTTAACAAAGAAACACCTGGGTATATACTTAACATATGTATCTTGTGTGCCGAAAACTATAAAATGCTGATGTAATCAAGGAAGATATAAATAAATGAACAGATATATGTTTTATTAGTTTGCTAGGGCTGTTATAACAAAGTCCCTCAAACTGAGTGGCTTAACCAACAGAAATTGATTGTGTCACATTTCTGGAAGCTAAAAGTCTGAGATCAAGGTGCTAGCAGAACCATACTCCCTCTAAAGGTGATAGAGAAAGATATGTTCCAGGTATCTTTCTTAGTTTCTAGTAGCTCCTTGCCTTGTGGCAGCACAAACCTAACCTTCACACAGCATTCTCTCCATGCTTCTACACGTATCTTCCCTCTATGTGTACCTGTGTCCAAAATTACCTTTTACAAGGACACCTGTCATATTGGAACAGGAGTCCCTCACTGCTTCAGTATAAATCTGTCTTAACTAATAACATTTAGAACGACCCTATTTTCAAATAAGGTCACATTCTGAGGTACTGGAGGTTAGGGCTTATTAGGGGGACTCAAGGGACTCCGCTGATGGCTCAGACAGTAAAGGATCTGCCTGCAATGTGGGAGACCCAGGTGCAATCCCTGGATCGGGAAGATTCCCCTGGACAAGGGAATGGTTACCCACTCCATTATTCTTCCCTGGAGAGAATTCCATGGACAGAGGAGCCTGACGGGCTACAGTCCATGGAGTCACAGAGAGTCAGGTATGACCAAGCGGCTAACACTTTCACTTTTCAGGGGGACTCAGGTCAATCCATAACAACACTGTTTATGGATTAGAGATTCAACATCTGACCTCTAAATTTAATAACATTTCTGTCAAAATGCAGTAATACTTTTACTAGTTAAAGACAAGCTTATTCTAGATTTTATATGAAAAAAATAGAATAAATGAAACAATTTTGAAAAAAAAGTGGGAAAAATCTTACTATCCAATTTTAAGATTTACTGTTTCAGTTCAGATCAGTTCACTTCAGTCGCTCAGTTGTGTCCAACTCTTTGTGACCCCATGAATTGCAGCACGCCAGGCCTCCCTGTCCATCACCAACTCCCAGAGTTCACTCAAACTCACTTCCATCGAGTCAGTGATGCCATCCAGCCATCTCATCCTCTGTCGTCCCCTTCTCCTCCTGCCCCCAATCCCTCCCAGCATCAGAGTCTTTTCCAATGAGTCAACTCTTCACATGAGGTGGCCAAAGTATTGGAGTTACAGCTTTAGCATCAGTCCTTCCAAAGAACACCCAGGACTGATCTCCTTTAGAATGGACTGGTTGGATCTTCTTGCAGTCCAAAGGACTCTCAAGAGTCTTCTCCAACACCACAGTTCAAAAGCATCAATTCTTCGGCGCTCCAAAAATCAAGACACTGTGGTATTGGTGGTGAAATAGGCACAAAGATCAACAAGACAGAATAGAGAACCCAAATATAAATCTATACAAGGACAGATAACTGATTTTTGAGGAAGAAGCAAAAGCAGTTCAATGGTGGAAGGATAGATAGCCTTCAACAAATAGCGCTGAAGCTAGTGGATATTCACAGGCAAAAAAATGAAACTTACTTTATATAAATTAACTCAAAATTGATCATAGATTTAAATGTGAGACATAAAGCTATAAAACTTCAGAGAATTTGCAGACCCACTGAAGAATTCTTAGAAACGACACCAAAAATGCAGTCCCTAAAAGGAAAAAAACTTGGTAAACTGGACATTGTTAAAATTTAAGACTTCTATTCTCCTAGACTTTGTTAAAAGGATGAAAAAGCAAGCTATAGACTAAACTATTTACAAACTACATTTCCAACAAAGGATTTGTATCTAGAATATATAAAGAACTCTCAAAGCTCAAAAGTAAAAAACAATTCAACTGAAAATGAAAAATAGACATGAAGAGACATTTTATCAAAGAAGATATATGAATGGCACATGAAAAGATGTTCAATATTATTAGTCATAAGGGAAATGCAAATTGAAATCATGTAAGATATTACATCATCTGAGAAAAGCTGAATAAAAAGTTAAAATACCAAATGGTGGTAAGAATGCTGAGAACATACGTCTCTCATACACTGCTGGTAGAATGTAAAATGGTAGATCTTCTATGGAAAATAGTTGAGCAGTTTCTTAAAAATTCAAATTCATGCTTATCCTGTAACCCAGCAATCACACTCCTGGGCATTTATTTACATGAAAGGAAAATTTATGTCTGCACAGAAACCTGTACATGAATGTTCAGAGCAGCTTTATTTGCAATAGCAAAAAGCTGGAAACAACTCAGTATCCTCCAGTGGATGATTCAACGAACTGCAGAACATCTCTGTAACGGAATACTACTCAGCAATTAAAAACAGTCACTACTGGTACATGAAGCAACTTGGATGGGTCTCAAGGTATTATGCTAAACGAAAAAAGTCAATCTCAAAAGATTATACACTGTATGAATCTATTTATATAAGATTCTTGACAAAATTATAGGGACAGAGAACAAATTAGTGGTTGCCTGGGAATAGGAAAGGGTGGTAGGGAGAAAGGAAGCACAGGAAAGATTGGTGATAAAAACAGTTCTGTATCGTTTTGGTGTTTTCTTTTCTTTTTGCCACGCTGTGGGTCTTGTGGGATCTCAGTTCCCCAACCAGGGATCTGAACTCGTGCCCCCTGCAGTGGAAGCACAGAATCCTAACCACTGGACTGCCAGGGAATTTCCACAGTATCTTAACCAAAGTGATGGCTCCATGAACTTATACATGTGATACAAATGCAAAGACAATAAAAATACATGGACATGTGCATATACAGACACAAAAATGAGTACATATAAAAACGGGTGAAATATGATAATGGGCTAAAGAGTATACCTATGATAACTTTCCTTTTTTTTTTTTTTTAGATCACCTGTGCCTTTAAAAAGTTTTATTTATGAATTTGGCTGTGCTGGGTCTTCACTGCTGAGTGCAGGCTTTCTCTAGCTGCAGTGAATGGGGGCTACTCTCCAGTTGCGGTGTGGGGGCTTCTCATTGCAGCGGCTTCTCTTGTTGCAGAACACAGACTCTAGGGCATAGAGGCTTCAGTAGTTGTGGTACCTGGGCTCAGCTGTCCCGAAGCATGTGGGATCTTCCTGAATCAGGGATCAGACTGGTGTCCCCTGTACTGGCAGGAGGATTCTTAACCACTTGACCACAGGAAGTCCAAGGTCCCAGTTTTGATACTAATGGCTACATAAGATAGCAAGACACCATTCCCCAGCCCCCCGCCGCCGGTGAAACTAGCTATGGTATATAGAATTTCTACACTCCTTTAATTTCCTGAGCTGCTGCTGTTGCTAAGTTGCTTCAGGTGTGTCTGACTCTGTGCGACCCCATAGATGGCAGCCTACCAGACTCCCCCGTCCCTGGGATTCTCCAGGCAAGAACACTGGAGTGGGTTGCCATTTCCTTCTCCAATGCATGAAAGTGAAAAGTGAAAGTGAAGTCGCTCGGTCGTGTCTGACTCTTAGCCACCCCATGGCCTGCAGCCCACCAGGTTCCTCCATCCATGGACTTTTCCAGGCAAGAGTACTGGAGTGGGGTGCCACTGCCTTCTCCCTGTGAGTCTATAACTATTTTAAAGTTTAGGGATTCCCTGGTGGTCCAGTGGTTAAGAATCCACCTTGTAATGCAAGGGACACCAGTTCAATCCCTGGTCTGGGAAGATCCCACATGCCACAGGGCAACTGAGCCAGTGGGCCACAACTAGTGAAGCCGAGCTCTGGAGCCTGCAAGTTGCAACTATTAAGCCCACGCTCCATGACTACTGAAGCCTATGCACTTTCGAGCCTGTGCCCTGAAACGAGAGAAGCCCCTGCAACGGAGAAGCTCTTAAACCACAACTAGAGAAAGACTGTGCACAGCAACAAAGACCCAGTGCCACCAAAAAAAAAAAAAAAAATTCAAAGCCTAAAAATGCATTATATTCACATGCTGATATATGTACAGACATCATACATACAAGCATATGTATGCCTTAAGTAAGTCTCAAATTTGCTTAGTCCTCAACTATATAATACCAACTAATCTGATATTGATATGTTACCACGTTAGTAAAACCTCCATTTGTGAGCTCCATCATGAATTATAAAACTGATTTGAATCACCATTTTGTGCTGCTTGCCCTGAGCATAAGGCTTTAAGTGTATGCTTCTGTCACTCACTAGCTCTAAGTATCTTGTGCTGTGGCTCAGCTAGCATTGATGGACACTCACTACAGGCTGGGCAGTGCTGTAAGTGCTTCACACACCTAACTTAATCTTCTCAACAATCCCATAAGGCAGGTACTATCATTAGTCATACCATTTGATAATAAATGTGAAGAAAAGAAGACACAGAAAGTTAAGTAGCTCGCCAAAGATCACATAGCTACAAAGACAGTCCCAAGAGTTAAACCTTGGCATTCTTATCCAGAGCCCTTGAGTTTATTAACCAGTTTGTTCTCTGTAACCTCTCTAAATTTCAGCTTTTCCTCTATAAAATGGTGTTAATATATATAGATGTATTAAGAAGATCAAACCAGTCCAGTCAATCTTAAAGGGAATCAACCCTGAATATTCACTGCAAGGACTGATGCTGAAGCTGAAGCTCCAATACTTTGGCCACCTGATGTGAAGAGGTGACTCACTAGAAAAGACCCTAATACTGGGAAAGACTGAGGGCAGGAGGAGAAGGAGATGACAGAGGATGAGATGACTGGATGGCATCACAGACACAATGGAGATGAGTTTGAGAAGGACAGGGAAGCCTGGCATGCTGCAGTCCATGGGGTTGCAAAGAGTCGGACACAACTTAGCAACTGAACAACAACAACATATACAAATAAGAATATATAAAATAGGATACAGCTCCTAGTAAATGATAGCTTAAAAATTGAGATTAGGAAAAAGCTACAAATTAATAAAGCTGCAGAAGGCCTATTTGATGGGCACCAGGAACCCTGCTCAATTCCCTGTGCGCAATCAACTACCAAGTGAAAAAGTCAATTGTCAACTGGAATGGTGTTTTTAAGAAGCAAAATAAAACATGCATTAAAATCTAAATCCCAATTCTGGGTGAAAGAAACCAGACATAAAAAAGTACATTCATATAAAACTCTAGAAAATGAACACACTAATCCACAGTGACAGAAAGCAGATCAGTGGCTGTTTCTGCAGGGAGTCAACTCAGAGGGGTGGACTACAATGGGCACAGGGAAGCTTTTGCAGCGGAGTAGTGTCAGTTGCGTGGAGAATCCCAGGGACGGGGAAGCCTGGTGGGCTGCCGTCGATGGGGTTGCACAGAGTCGGACATGACTCAAGCGACCTAGCAGCAGCAGCAGCAGTGTTAGTCGCTCAGTAGTGTTGGACTCTGTGCGACCCCACGGACTGTGGCCCACCAGGCTCCTCTGTCCATGGGATTCTCCACGCAACAATACTGGAGTGGATTGCCATTCCCTTCTCCAGAGGATCTTCCCAATCCAGGAATCGAACCTGGGTCTCCTGCATTGCAGGCAGATTCTTTAGTGTCTGAGCCACAGGGAAGATCCCTAGGAAGCTTTTGAGGTGATGGAAATGTATGATATCTTGATAGTGATGATGGTTTCACAGATATATACTTCTGTCAAAACTCAAGCTGAACACTGTTCAATGGGTACAGTTAACTGTATACAAATCATACCTCAATACAATTATGTCAAAACAAAAAACATTAATATTTTTCAAATAAGCAAACTGCCCTGATTAGAACTCTTCACAATTTTTAACTTCATCAAAGTAAAAATTAAATGTTAGCCAGCATACTGCCAAGTTGAGAATATATATAAGGAACACAGACTATCAAAGCTCTATAAAGGAGGAGAAAAGACTCTTGAGCTGATAAAGTTTTTAGAAGATTCTTACTGAGTACTCCCCTAAGCAGCAGCACTTCTATTCACTAAATTAAGACCAGGGTATATGAAGTTTACAAACTGAAAAATAACTTTCTAAAATTAAATTTCTGGTTTCTTCAACAAAGGTGCAAGACAGGGAACCTTCTATTTTTTGTTCAAAGTCAAATCAACCAAGCCTTTGTGCTCCTATCCTCTTTCTTCTTTGAAGTTTCCATTCCTGTTACCATAGGAAACTGCTAGCTGACAAGCCTTCAAGCATAGCAACAGCCCAAGCTTAGCAAGGAGTGTGAAAGGGCAACAGAATCAAAGGCCAAAATTTGACTCATGAGAATCAGAATTCCAGTCTTTGTCACTCTACAAAGGGTCTGAGAACCATAGAAACTATCCTACTGGGTTTGGGAATATTATGACTAAATTTACTAAATGTGAAACCAAATGTGGAACGGCCTTGAAAGTTCAAAAATGGTATTCATTCTATTTTAGATCCAAATTAGAGTAAGAAATTATTTTAAACAATTTTTTAGAATAATTTTAAGTGATGTAAAATAAGACCTTTGAAAACTTTTTTGTAAGAATAAAATTCTAAAGAGAAAAGGTCTAAAACTTTAAGAATTACTTTATATATATATAAAAAAAATTCTACATTTGTAAAATACTTTTAGTCCCATAGATTTGCTTTTCTTTTACAAATTTATTTTGTTAATGTCTTATGACAGCATATTAAATACTTTCCAATATTAGTTCAGTGAGCTAGTTTGCAGAAATATGACTTTATCACAGGAGTATATTTATCTTAAGTCAAAGGGGAGCTCCTGGAGCAGCCCATAAAATCTGACTTTTCTTCAGGAAGTACTTTTAACATTTCAAGTATCATGAATGGTTGTGAATTATAGTCTGACTCAAAAGATAAAAGATAAAACTTTATAAACCAAATTCATCACAATTAATACTTTAAAATAAGCATTTTAAGGCATTCTTTTAAAGTGATCTAAAGTGCAAGAAAATCAATTAAAATTTTAAAAGCTTATTTTTTCTTAAAGTCAGAAATAACTGAATGCAATTAATTCTCCTCTACTTGTGTATTTTCCACATTTTTCGATTTAGAAGTTTCCTAATTCCTGGCTGGTTTCTCAGCACACGATAGGCTCTTCAATCCACTCCACCAGGCTGTTGTTTGCTTAGGGAAAACCACCATAATAATACTAACCTAAATAGAAGATAATAAGTCAGTCTGCTGGATAATGCATGTATCCTAAAAATATAAGCCATGAGTTTAAAGAATAAATACAATCAAAGAATTTTCATTTCCTCAAATGCCTATCCACAAAATGTTAATCACAGGTACAAAGGGGTATTGAATTATAGTATCCTCTTAAAAACAAAACAACACAAAACCCTGTCTTTCAAAGTCAATTCAAACATCATCTGCAACTGATCCTTTCCACACATGATCCTTTTCTCTTTGAATCCTCTCAGCATTATATGCCTATTTATGGCATTTACCAAATTCTTCCTTAAGTTTCAGTCATTCAGATAAAAACATATTTAATAAAAGTTACTAAGTCTTAGACACTGCAACTGGGAGCTAGACAAAAAAAGACAGCTGTGATTTTTAAAAATAAAGTTTCTGTACTAATTTTACTATTTTAAAAATACAATGTGTTTCTTACAAAAAAATCAGAAAACACAAACATTAAATGAAAAACACAGAAAACACAACAAATTGTGTAATTCAAGAACAATCACTGTTGGTCTTGACAAAAATCTTTCCAGATCACTTACACTACATGAACATGAACACACTTCTTTTCTTCAACAAAAACAGGATGATACCATATATAGTATTTTATTATGTCTTCCTATTTTTTTCCTACTAAATAATGTATCAGATTTGGCTTCCCTGGTGGCTCAGTAGTAAAGAATACACCTGCCAAGCAGGAGACTCTGGTTCAATCCCTGGCTCAGGGAGATTCCCTGGAGGAGGAAATGGCAAAGCCACTCCAGTATTCTTGCCTGGGAAATCCCACTGACAGAGAAGCCTGGAGGGATCCATCAAGTTGTAACCATTAGAATTTGACAGGCAAAGATGGAGATGAGATGATTATTTAAGCAGAAAGAGAATGAGAGGTCTAGAGATAAGAAAGCGGGTTTCTTTTAGTCCTTTACTTTACTTTACTACTTACAAGTGTAAACACATACTGTCGAAAGCTTCAAGTCACTTTGACCTTTCCCCGCTCCAAAAAAAAAGGGGCCAAGTAAAACACTGGTGTTCACAGTAAAGTGGTATCTCTGGTACTCCTGTCAGGACTACCATTACTAACCCCAACAAACCCACAGCTGCGGGGAGCGAGCTCCGCCCCTGGCAAAGGTCATGAGGAAGGAGGCTTGGCATACGCAAAGGCGGGATCAAGCCTCAGGAGTCTCCCTGGAAATTCTCGAGCAATCTACCCCCAAAACCAGAGTCTGCCTACTTTCTGCTTTGTGCTTTCACCTACACCTCTGACTTTACGGGGGGCTGTCCCCCACTACCTCTCTGAAAAAAGTTAGCTTACAGTTCCAGTTAATAATTCCTGGGTGTGACAGTGTTTAACCTACAAACTCCTTTGGAAATCCTCTAGCCTGCCTGAATAGGTTTTTCCGGCCACACGTGATTGTTCAGAGCCTCCCAACTGTGAGAGGCAGGAGATGTTCTAAACTGTCTAAACACAGATTCTTTTGAGTAGTTGAAAGATTGATTAGAAATTGTATTGGTGAAGGGATTTTCACTTGTTGGGCCAATGTTTGCTGCTAAGTTTCCATATCCCTTGCCTGCTGTGTCCCTGGCAGTGTATTGATTAATATAATTGGTGTAAGTAGTAGCTTTAATGTTTGTAACCTGGGACCCTTGAGTTAATTCTTTTTCTTGTTATAGCCCACCACACCTTTGCTCTGTAGGAATGCAACTTTATCTAATGCTTTTGGAGGGTGGCTCCTGACCAATCACCTTTAGAGAAAAATAAGTTTTCTGAAGAAAAGGTCTTAAAATGTTAACAGGCCTCCGGGCCAGAAGATGATGCAAATCACCTAAGCTTTTGCATATGATAAGTTTGCAGGAAGAAAGCCTGGCTTGCTGCCTGACTCTACCCCTTCCCCCATTATCCTCTATGCATAACTTAAGGTATAAAAACTACTTTGGAAAATAAAGTGCGGGCCTTGTTCACCTAAACTTGGTCTCCCCATGTCGTTCTTTCTCTTACCTTCTGGCTGAATTATTCAGCCTCTTTTCTTCACTGAATTTCCTCACTGAGCTATCCTTATTTCAGCCTCTTTTCTCCACTGAATTTCCTCACTGAGCTATTCTTATTTCAGCCTCTTTTCTTCACTGAATTTTACTGAGCTACCCTCATTCTATTACTCTTTATATCCTTAATTAACATTTAATTAAGCAATTGTTTCCTGATCTTCGCCTACGCCGTCTCTCCTTCGAATACCCTGGATCAGCCGGGGCTGGTCCCCGGCACACAGCTACTTACAATTTCAGGAGATCACGTGCTTGGGTACAGCTCTACAACCACAACCACGACTACCACCACCTCTTCCGGAATTCACAGTTTATGAAGTTCATTAACTCACTCAAACATTTATTTAGCAGTTATTATGTGTTAGGTACTATGTTACCGGCTGGCCCTACAGAGATGAATAAGGACCTCAATAGCAAGTTCTGCTTTCAAAAGCAAATGTCCTGCAGTAGGACCTGAACTAAAAAATGAGGACAAGTTCGTACCCAATACAATGGCTATTATTCCAAAACAAAACCCAGAAAACAACTAGTGTTGGTGAGGATATAGAGATACTGGAACCCTTGTGCATCGCTAGCAAAAATGTAAAATGGAGCAGCTGCTATACAAAACAGTTCGGAGGGTCCTCAAAAAATTAAACAGAATTATCATGCTATCCTAAAATTTCACTTCTGAAAATAACCGAAAAAAAATTTAAAGCAAAAACTGGAACAAATATGTATACATCTGTATTCACAGCAGCTATATTCATAATAG
This sequence comes from Bos grunniens, assembly GCF_055505025.1. Lineage (NCBI taxonomy): Eukaryota > Metazoa > Chordata > Mammalia > Artiodactyla > Bovidae > Bos > Bos grunniens. Next base: position 1,202,133 of record NC_141191.1, on the reverse strand, counting down.
ACAAAAAGTGGAAGGAACTCAAGTATCTGATGAATGAATGATTAAATGCTGGGCATAAATATACAATGAAATATTATTCAGTCTTAAAAAGGAAGGAAATTCTGACACTTGTTACGACATGGATGAATCTTGAAGACTTTGTGCAAAGTGAAATAAGCCAATCACAAAAGGACAAATATTTTATGATTTCACTTAAATGAGGTACTGGAGTAGTCAAATTCAGAGAGAAAGAAAAAAAGTAGAATGGTGGTTGCCAAAGGTTGAGGGGAGGGGAGAACAGGGAATTATTGTTTAACAGGTAGCGTTTCAGTTTCAGAAGCTGAAAAAGTAAAGGAGAGTGGTAATGACTTACCAAGGTGACTGTACTTAATGCCACTGAACTGCACACTTACAAATGACTGGAATGGGGGAATTCCTTGGTGGTCTCATGGTTAGGACTCTGAACTTTCACTGCCGGGGACTGGGTTGAATCCCTGGTTGAGGAATTAAGATCCCACAAACTGCATGGCATGCCAAAAAGCAAACAAGAAAAGATTCAAATGGTAAATTTTATGTTATATATATTTTGCGTACATGCATGCTAAGTCACTTCAGTCATGTCCAACTCTTTGCAACACTATGGATTGTAGCCTGTCACACTCCACTGTCCATTGGATTCTCCAGGCAAGAATACTGGATTGGGAAGCCATGCCTTCCCTCCAGGGGATCTCCCCGACCCTAGGCTCGAACCCACATCTCCTGCATTGGCAGGCGGTTTCTTTACCACTAGTGCAACATGTATATTTTGCCACAATTAAAAAAAAAATTCTGAGGAATATTATCTGTAAGTACTACTATGAAATAGCCAGGATATGTTGTTAAGTAAAAAAACAAGGTAGAGAAAACAAACAGTATGACAATATATCAAAAGAGCGTGGAAGAATATATAGCTATACACAGATGTAATATAGACATTTTCTACAATTACTATAACTTTTAATGGAAGGATAAACAAAAAGCTCTAAAAAAAACAACTACCCCCAAGGGAAGGAAAGAATAAGGTTAGGATTCAGCTGGTAAAGAATCCACCTGCAGACTCCGGTTCAATTCCTGGGTCGGGAAGATCCCTTGGAGAAAGGATAGGCTATCCACTCCAGTATTCACGGTCTTCCCTGGTGGCTCAGACAGTAAATAATTTGCCTGGAATTCGGGAGACCTGAGTTCGATCCCTGGGTTGGGAAGATCCCCTGAAGGAGGGCATGACTACCTACTCCAGTATTCTTGCCTGGAGAATCCCCATGGACACAGGAGCCTAACAGGCTACAGTCCATTGGGTCTCAAAGAGTCAGACACGAATGAGTGACTAAGCACAAGCACAGTCCAGAAACTAGACTCCTCTGAATGTATCTTGTCATATATATCAAGTTTTTTAAACATGATTATAAAATAAATTTAAACAAAAAAAATGTTTAAGTCATTCCTCAAAATCAAAATGAAAAACAAACCTAAACTGTGTATTGAGTTACACCAAACAGAGGAGTGCTTAACTCTAAAACACAGCAATCTTACTGCACATCCTTGCTGAAATACATCCTAAGGACGTAAGAAATACAAAGAAACCTTACAGTGCTTTCAGTAATGATACTGATATTATCCTGAAATTATGTAATGTCTGCATATCATAAGGTTTCGGTATGAGAAGAAACAAAAATTCTAAAATATTAAATAAAAACTCTCCAATATTATATAATTACAAATTATCAGTACAAACTCATGCTGAACTTTCTTTTTTAAAAAAAGTATTTCCTAGCTCCATTCTTGAAGAGACCTATAATTGCCAAGAAAATGCGCTAGTCATAACACCCTCTTCCAACAACACAAGAGAAGACTCACCAGATGGTCAAGACCTGCCGGGAGCCGGCATATTGCATATTGAGTGCATACTGCATATTGCATATTGCATATTGAGTGCAGCACTTTCCACAGCATCATCTTTCAGGATCTGGAATAGCTCAACTGGAATTCTATCACTGCTGGGAGCCAGTGAGGAACTCCTCCCATGACCAAGGTCATGAGGAAGGAGGCTCGGCATACGCAAAGGCGGGATCCAGCTTCAGGAGTCCCCCTGGAAATTCTCGAGCATCTACCCCCAAAGCCAGAGTCTGCCTACTTTCTGCTTTGTGCTTTCACCTACACCTCTGACTTTATGGGGGGCTGTCCCCCACTACCTCTCTCTGAAAAAAGAGTTAGCTTACAGCTCCAGTTAATAATTCCTGGGTGTGACAGTGTTTAACCTACAAACTCCTTTGGAAATCCTCTAGCCTGCCTGAATAGGTTTTTCCGGCCACACGTGATTGTTCAGAGCCTCCCAACTGTGAGAGGCAGGAGATGTTCTAAACTGTCTAAACACAGATTCTTTTGAGTAGTTGAAAGATTGATTAGAAATTGTATTGGTGAAGGGATTTTCACTTGTTGGGCCAATGTTTGCTGCTAAGTTTCCATATCCCTTACCTGCTGTGTCCCTGGCAGTGTATTGATTAATATAATTGGTGTAAGTAGTAGCTTTAATGTTTGTAACCTGGGACCCTTGAGTTAATTCTTTTTCTTGTTATAGCCCACCACACCTTTGCTCTGTAGGAATGCAACTTTATCTAATGCTTTTGGAGGGTGGCTCCTGACCAATCACCTTTAGAGAAAAATAAGTTTTCTGAAGAAAAGGTCTTAAAATGTTAACAGGCCTCCGGGCCAGAAGATGATGCAAATCACCTAAGCTTTTGCATATGATAAGTTTGCAAGAAGAAAGCCTGGCTTGCTTCAAGACTCTACCCCTTCCCCCATTATCCTCTATGCATAACTTAAGGTATAAAAACTACTTTGGAAAATAAAGTGCGGGCCTTGTTCACCGAAACTTGGTCTCACCATGTCGTTCTTTCTCTTACCTTCTGGCTGAATTATTCAGCCTCTTTTCTCTACTGAATTTCCTCACTGAGCTATCTTCATTCTATTACTCTTTATATCCTTAATTAACGTTTAATTAAGCAATTGTTTCCTGATCTTCGCCTAAGCCATCTCTCCTTCGAATACCCTGGATCAGCCGGGGCTGGTCCCCGGCAAACACCGAAGTCAGATTGATTATATTCTTTGCAGTCAAAGATGGAGAAGCTCTATACAGTCAGCAAAAACAAGACCAGGAGCTGACTGTGGCTCAGACCATTAACTCCTTATTGCCATTTTCAGACCGAAATTGAAGAAAGTAGGGAAAACCACTAGACCATTCAGGTATGACCTAAATCAAATCCCTTATGATTATACAGTGGAAGTGGGAAATAGATTGAAGGGCCTAGATCTGATAGATAGAGTGCCTGATGAACTATGGAATGAGGTTCATGACATTGTACAGGAGACAGGGATCAAGACCATCCCCATGGAAAAGAAATGCAAAAAAGCAAAATGGCTGTCTGGGGAGACCTTACAAATAGCTGTGAAAAGAAGAGAAGCGAAAAGCAAAGGAGCAAAGGAAAAATATAAACATCTGAATGCAGAGTTCTAAAGAATAGTAAGAAGAGATAAGAAAGCCTTCTTCAGCGATCAATGCAAAGAAATAGAGGAAAACAACAGAATGGGAAAGACTAGGGATCTCTTCAAGAAAATCAGAGATACCAAAGGAACATTTCATGCAAAGATGGGCTTGATAAAGGACAGAAATGGTATGGATCTAACAGAAGGAGAAGATATTAAGAAGAGATGGCAAGAATACACAGAAGAACTGTACAAAAAAGATCTTCATAACCCAGATAATCACGATGGTGTGATCACTGACCTGCAGCCAGACATCCTGGAATGTGAAGTCAAGTGGGCTTTAGAAAGCATCACTACGAACAAAGCTAGTGGAGGTGATGGAATTCCAGTTGAGCTATTCCAAATCCTGAAAGATGATGCTGTGAAAGTGCTGCACTCAATATGCCAGCAAATTTGGAAAACTCAGCAGTGGCCACAGGACGGGAAAAGGTCAATTTTCATTCCAATCCCAAAGAAAGGCAATGCCAAAGAATGCTCAAACTACCGCACAAATGCACTCATCTCACAGGCTAGTAAAGTAATGCTCAAAATTCTCCAAGCCAGGCTTCAGCAATATGTGAACCGTGAACTTCCTGATGTTCAAGCTGGTTTTAGAAAAGGCAGAGGAACCAGAGATCAAATTGCCAACATGTGCTGGATCATGGAAAAAGCAAGAGAGTTCCAGAAAAGCATCTATTTCTGCTTTATTGACTATGCCAAAGCCTTTGACTGTGTGGATCACAATAAACTGTGGGAAATTCTGAGAGAGATGGGAATACCAGACCACCTGGTCTGCCTCTTGAGAAATCGGTATGCAGGTCAGGAAGCAACAGTTAGAACTGGACATGGAACAACAAACTGGTTCCAAATAGGAAAAGGAGTACATCAAGGCTGTATATTGTCACCCTGCTTATTTAACTTATATGCAGAGTACATCATGAGAAACGCTGGACTAGAAGAAACACAAGCTGGAATCAAGATTGCCGGGAGAAATATCAATAACCTCAGATATGCAGATGACACCACCCTTATGGCAGAAAGTGAAGAGGAACTCAAAAGCCTCTTGATGAAAGTGAAAGTGGAGAGTGAAAAAGTTGGCTTAAAGCTCAACATTCAGAAAACGAAGATCATGGCATTCAGTCCCATCACTTCAGGGGAAATAGATGGGGAAACAGTGGAAACAGTGTCAGACTTTATTTTTCTGGGCTCCAAAATCATTACAGATAGTGACTGCAGCCATGAAATTAAAAAAACGCTTACTCCTTGGAAGAAAAGTTATGACCAACCTAGATAGCATATTCAAAAGCAGAGACATTACTTTGCCAACAAAGGTCCGTCTAGTCAAGGCTATGGCTTTTCCTGTGGTCATGTATGGATGTGAGAGTTGGCCTGTGAAGAAGGCTGAGCGCCAAAGTATCGATGCTTTTGAACTGTGGTGTTGGAGAAGACTCTTGAGAGTCCCTTGGACTGAAAGGAGATCCAACCAGTCCATTCTGAAGGAGATCAGCCCTGGGATTTCTTTGGAAGGAATGATGCTAAAGCTGAAACTCCAGTACTTTGGCCACCTCATGCGAAGAGTTGACTCATTGGAAAAGACTCTGATGCTAGGAGGGATTGGGGGCAAGAGGAGAAGGGGACAACAGAGGATGAGATGGCTGGATGGCGTCACTGACTCGATGGACGTTGAGTCTCAGTGAACTCCAGGAGTTGGTGATGGACAGGGAGGCCTGGCGTGCTGCAATCCATGGGGTCTCAAATAGTCGGACACGACTGAGCAACTGATCTGATCTGATCTGATAAATTAGTAACCTAGTATCAATAAGCATAGCACCCAGATAGCAGTTTGCAAAAATCCGTGAAAATTCTTTCCAACTGAAAGGAACCAGCACTCCCAAAAGAAAGTGATAATTCAAGTGCTGAGGCAGAATTTTACGAAATGAGGTTGGATCATACCAGAAAGCAAGGAAGCTATCACAAACCACTAGGGTAGTATCGAAAACACTTAGGAGCTATCTTGAAGAGGTGCTCACCACCAAAAACAGAACAGACTGAGCCACAACAAAGTAATAACTGCAATGGACTGAAACACATAAAGTATGGTAGAAATCCATGAGTTCATGAAAATACTTGAAAGGAGAACAATGGTATTTGAAAGAAGAAAGATCTCATTAGTCACTTTTGAAAGATTCTTGTGAATCAATTTATTATCCTAAAAACTAACAAAGAAGAACAGTTGCATATTTACTGTCTTTTTTATATAAAATGAACATAAGAGTAACTCAACAGTCCACTAATCAAAATGAGGAAGTTTCTGTTTTATAAAGTATTCTAGCTGAGAAATGAAGAATTACAAAATATCACCATTTTCAGTTCAGTGCAGTCGCTCATTGTTGTCCGACTCTTTGCAACCCCATGAATCGCAGCACGCCAGGCCTCCCTGTCCATCACCAGCTCCCGGAGTTCACTGAGACTCACGTCCATCGAGTCAGTGATGCCAACCAGCCATCTCATCCTCTGTTGTCCCCTTCTCCTCCTGCCCTCAATCCCTCCCAGCATCAGAGTGTTTTCCAATGAGTCAACTCTTCGCATGAGGTGGCCAAAGTACTGGAGTTTCAGCTTTAGCATCATTCCTTCCAAAGAAATCCCAGGGCTGATCTCCTTCAGAATGCACTGGTTGGATCTCCTTGCAGTCCAAGGGATTCTCAAGAGTCTTCTCCAACACCACAGTTCAAAAGCATCGATACTTTGGCACTCAGCCTTCTTCACAGGCCAACTCTCACGTCCATACATGACCACAGGAAAAACCATAGCCTTGACTAGACGGACCTTTGTTGGCAAAGTAATGTCTCTGCTTTTGAATATGCTATCTAGGTTGGTCATAACTTTCCTTCCAAGGAGTAAGCGTCTTTTAATTTCATGGCTGCAGTCACCATCTGTAGTGATTTTAGAGACCCCAAAAATAAAGTCTGACACTGTTTCCACTGTTTCCCCATCTATTTCCCATGAAGTGATGGGACCAGATGCCATGATCTTTGTTTTCTGAATGTTGAGCTTTAAGCCAACTTTTCCACTCTCCACTTTCACTTTCATCGAGAGGCTTTTGAGTTCCTCTTCACTTTCTGCCATAAGGGTGGTGTCATCTGCATATCTGAGGTTATTGATATTTCTCCCAGCAATCTTGATTCCAGCTTGTGTTTCTTCCAGTCCAGCGTTTCTCATGATGTACTCTGCATATAAGTTAAATAAGCAGGGTGACAATATACAGCCTTGATGTACTCCTTTTCCTATTTGGAACCAGTCTGTTGTTCCATGTCCAGTTCTAACTGTTGCTTCCTGACCTGCATACAAATTTCTCAAGAGGCATCACCATTTTACAAACCCCTAATAAAATTCTTGACCTAGGAAAAGATCGGTGGCTGCTAAAATTATACAAACTAACAAGCAGATATTACAGTGCCTTGGAAGTATTCTTTCAAAACAAAGACAGACAGAGGAACATGGTCAAAACCACAGGGATGCAAACAAAAAAAAATAAAGTCTGAGACAATCTGTAGAGCAAGTGTGTTACAAGAAAAAAAGAAGATGGAAAACGGAAGGAGAAACTATAAATTAAGAGGCATATCAGTTCAGTTCAGTCACTCAGTCATGCCCAACTCTTTGCAACCCCATGAACCGCAGCACATCATGCCTCACTGTCCATCACCAACTCCCAGAGTCCACCCAAATCCATGTCCATCGAGTCAATGATGTCATCCAACCACCTCATCCTCTGTCATCCCCTACTCCTCCTGCCCTCAATCTTCCCCAGCATCAGGGTCTTTTCCAATGAGTCAGCTCTTCACATCAGGTGGCCAAAGTATTGGAGTTTCAACTTCAACATCAGTCCATTCAAAGAACACCCAGGACTGATCTCCATTAGGATGGATTGGTTGGATCTCCTTGCAGTCCAAGGGACTGTCAAGAACCTTCTCCAACACCACAGTTCAAAAGCATCAATGCTTCAGCTCTCAGCTTTCTTTATAGGCCAACTCTCACATCTATACATGACCACCGCAAAAACCATAGCCTTGACTAGACAGACCTTTGTTGGCAAAGTAATGTCTCTGCTTTTGAGTATGCTGTCTAGGTTGGTCATAACTTTCCGTCCAAGGAGTAAGCATCTTTTAATTTCATGGCTGCAATCACCATCTGCAGTGATTCTGGAACCCAAAAAAGTAAAGTCTGACACTGTTTGCACTGTGTCCCCATCAATCTGCCATGAAGTGATGGGACCGGATGCGATGATCTTAGTTTTCTACATGTTGAGCTTTAAGCCAATCTTTTCACTCTCCTCTTTCACTTTCATCAAGAGGCTCTTTAGTTCTTCACTTTCTGCCATAAGGGTGGTGTCATCTGCATATCTGAGGTTATTGATATTTCTCCCGGTAATCTTGATTGCAGCTTGTGCTTCCTCCATCCCAGCGTTTCTCATGATGTATCCTGCATAGAAGTTAAATAAGCTGGGTGACAATATACAGCCTTGATGTACTCCTTTTCCTATTTGGAACCAGTTTGTTGTTCCATGTCCAGTTCCTCCTGACCTGCATACAGGTTTCTCAAAGTCAGGTCAGGTGCTCTGGTATTCCCATCCCTTTCAGAATTTTCCACAGTTTATTGTGATCCACACAGTCAAAGGCTTTGGCATAGTCAATAAAGCAGAAATAGATGTTTTTCTGGAATTCTCTTGCTTTTTCAATGATCCAGTGGATGTTGGCAATTTGATCTCTGGTTCCTCTGCCTTGTCTAAAACCAGCTTGAACATCTGGAAGTTCTCGGTCCACATATTACTGAAGCCTGGCTTGGAGAACTTTAAGCATTACTCTATTGCCAACAATTAAACATCTATTTCTGCTTTACTGGGTTACCTGCTCCAATTATTTGCTCCCACTAAAAGCTGGCAAGCTGATCCAAAGTTCCTGGATCAGAGACAGGAGGGTGTCATCAGCAGACATGTCCTTGTAAGGATCTAAGAATCCTTACTTCTATTTGCAAGTGTGCTGTGTTGATTGCTGAATTTCCATATCCTTTGCTATTACAGAAACTTTACACTCTCAGACTGTCAGGAGACTCGGTCAGTGGCATCACTGTCCTGATATGACGACCAAGCCAACTATCCCCGACATCACTTCATATCACCAGAGCTTTCTCTTATTCATCTAGGTGCTCTCCCTAGAATAAGTGAAATTCAAAAAGATGCAGTCTCACTGCCAACAAAATGTCTAGCCTATATGGCATGTTTGAGGGGACAAGAGAGGACAGAGACAGCTCACCATGCCACCATTATGAAAGCCCCAGGAGCCCACAATGAGAGATGTAAATTCATATGAAACAAATACATCGTCTTTCTAGTACTTTCTCTCTAGGGTCACTTAGAAATGAAATTTGGAATAGAATTAACACTTGTGAATCATCTATTCTGCATCATGCATTGTGCTAGCTACTTAAATCTCTCATTTAATCCTAATAGCCATTCAAAGTATTTTTGTTACTAGTGCCTTTTCAAACACGATTTTCACAAAGATGTTGAAGTGAAGTGAAGTGACTCAGTTGTGTCCGACTCTTTGCGACGTCGTGGACTGTAGCCTACCGGGCTCCTCTGTCCATGGGATTTTCCAGGCAAGAGTACTGGAGTGGGTTGCCATTTCCTTCTCCAGATCACAGAGATGTTAGGTGACGTAATTTCAAAGTCTGAAAGCTACTACATGAAAGAGGCAAAAGTTAAACCCAAATCAGTATATAAATCTTTATGACTTATTTCTGACAACTCTACTTGCTTTCCAAAGGAATTATACTGACTTAAAATGATACCAGAACCAAAGATATTCCTCCTTCATTTTTTTGGTGAGAGAACTGGGTAGTTTTAATACCCAACAGGGACTACCATGCCAGGAACCAAATTCCTATATTAAATCAATACCCGTTTTCATATACCCAATCTAACAGTCTATACCCAATCTCTCCTTACCAGTTAGATTTTGTGTAGTCAGTGGAAGAGCAGAAATATTTTATTCAACCTCTTCAATATTTTCAAGTATTTGGACTATATGAGTTGCCCTCTACGTTTCAAAATCTATGAATAATAATCTTTCTACAAAATTTCCCAGATTTATGTTAGTTTACTTGGAAGTACTAAACCTTTGAATTTTACTATAAACAAGTAGTTTATAGTAAAACAAGTAGTATTCAATTTGCTGAAAGTACTGTAACAAAGGATTAAAGACTAAAATTTTTTTAAAAACTTCAAATTCTACGTACTATGTAGCTACATTAATATTAGAATATGAGAAAATGGTAAAAGCTATCACGTTAAGAGAACTTACTCCAAAAGTACTGTGCGAAGTACTTTATAAACGCTTCATTTTGTATAAACGCTTCATTTTGTATCTTCCAAAGTGTTACCTCTATTTTACAAGCAAAGTGACAATGGTAAGAAAGCCCAAGTAACTTGCCCAAAGTAATACAGATAGAAAGTGGTAGCTGCTGCTGAAGTTTATACAACTCCAAAGCTTTCACCTCTTATTGTCACAGTTTACTGCCCCCTAATTCCTATCTGGTAAACATATCTTTGTCCACAATTCTAAAACCATTATTGAAACACATACAAAATTATTTAAACCTATTATTAACTATATCCATTAATTTGTCATAGCTTCTAAAGTAAAATAATTAAAAAGTGCCTGAAGAATTATCATTAGAAAAATTCAAGTAAGGCAACAGATTTTCATGAAGTCCTGAGAGGTCAAGAACAGATAATTCACACAACAAAACCTCTATCACTGCTTGGGAGTTACTTGATGCAAAGATAGTAAGACCAGGATACTATCTTAAGTATTTAAGAGAATGTAAATACTGTAAACCCACCAGCCAGTTCTTTGGCTGAACCAAAGAACCCATTTTCAAAATCACGATGCCTTCAATATTTACTAAGTGAATTATGAATATTATTATTATAGTCTGCTCTTTAAAGTCTTATTATCAAATAACAGAAAGGATGTAACCATAACTTGGACAATTTAAACTTCTGAAAGGCTATTATTTCCCCAGTTCCAATGTTTCAAAGTTCTTCATAAAAGAATAATATCTGAAAACTAAGATAAGTAACATCCCCCAAACATGAAATCTTCAATCTATCAGAGTCTAAATCTAAATACGTAACTTTTTAATGTACAAGATGCAGTTAAAAATAACATATTAGTTGTTCATGTTGTTTATCAAACACATTCATTAGACTGATTAATAAAAGGGCAATACAAGAATAATTTTCTACGACATGCCAAGTAATAGATGAAGTCTTACCTCCATTGCTAAAACTGCCATCTGTTGGTCATAATGATTCAGAAGACTGGGCATGAAGGCAGTGTTATAAGGCAAATCCTGGCACATCCTCAAGGTAATAGGCTCAAAGAAAACAAACTGTGCCCACCTATATGCCCCACAAACATAGTCAACGGCCACAGATAGAAGACGATCCAACTCATAGCCACGCTTTCTTGATTGAATGGGATTCAGATGATCAGGCCTACTCAATATGTATTTTAGATCTTTGTACACCTGCAGGTCTCAGCTTGAAAGTACTTCTTCTATCTTACTGTTAAGTTCTTCAAATAGAATTACTCTTTGCACCGTCACAGGTTTGTTAGCTTGGTCTCACAAAAGGCATTTGTTTTTGGTTTCACAATATGGGAAAATGACATCATCTTGCCTCTTCTTTTCATTTTATTACATCGGGTACCATGTGGCCAACGTGTCAAGTTGATCAACCACATTCCCAAACAACAGATTCCATCTTAGGAGAAGAGCTATTTCTTCCCTTAACTGAAATATCTGAAAAATATTTTTTTTAAAAAATGGGAGAAATTGGAAATTTCCTCTTAAAATATTACAGGCTTGATACTAAAACTTTGATTAGCTCAATAAAGTTGCAGGATACAAAATCAGTATACAAAAATCAGTTGCGTTTCTACACACTAACAATTAGCTACTAGAAAGAGAAATTTTAAAATACTGCCTTTGGGACTTTCTAGTGGTCCAGTGATTAAACCTGCACACATCCACTGCTGAGCTCCAGTGCACTCCCTGGTGGAGAACTAAAATTCCAAATGCCAGGCGCGTGGCTAACAACAACAATCACAAACTTTGACGAGAGATACAATACTGCCTTACAGATAAAATATATGGGTATTTCATAAAAAAATACTACAGTTTTTCTACCTTATCATTCTTGCTATAGATATACCAGAGAATCCATAAATACCATTTAAAGGTACTATTTCCTCCCTCAGTTGTTTATATAACATAGTTTAATTTCTCATCTATAATGGTAGTTTTTCATTTGTCACAAGACATAATTAACCCATTTTGAAAAACCTGCATGCTGTTGTCCTAAATTTTATTTAAATATCTGCCACGCTTAATAACAAGTTATTTAAATTTTATTATATATGTTTTAATCATTAAATGATTCAGCAGATAGTATCTGTGAAAGTTGTAAAATATAAAGAAATCAAAAGATACGGATTCAAGCCTCTTCCCAACTATGTGAATCACTTAACTTCTCTGAGCTCAGAATTTTCCTTTCTAAAAATTGCACCTCCCTATCAAAAATGGTATATGAGTGAATTATAAAATAATGTACTCTATAAAAGGTAAAGCAACATCAAACTTTAGGTAGTTTTATTACTGAATTACAGCGGATACAAAGACTTACTTCTATCAACCAATACTGAACTGGCAAACAGAAGATTCTAAAAGTAGTATCAGGACATTTTCCCAACAATGCTTCATCCTTTTAGATAGTACAAAAATTTAGCACATAGATAGAGAAAATGTTTGACCAACAAATGCTTCATTACACACAGTCAGGCTGCAGAGAAGAGTCAACCCTAGAAAGTTACAGCATGGAATATGAATGATTTCCAGTTAAGAGTTTCTACCAAGTTTTTGAGTCGGATTTGACACTGCCTTTCCTGGGGGCTTCCCTGGTGGCTCAGACGGTAAAGAATCCGCCTGCAATGCTAGAGACATGGGTTCCATCCCTGGGTTGGGAAGATTCCCTGGAGGAGGAAATGGCAACCCACTCCAGTATTCTTGCCTGGAAAATTCCATGGACAGAGGAGCCTGGCAGGCTACAGTCCGTGGGGTCGCAGAGAGTTGGATGCAACTTTCACATTCACTTTTTTTCTAGGGACAAAAATATGCATCTCTTGGGGCTGGAAGGGTAAGTAGAGTGGAAGGCAGCATTGGTAGGAAAAAAGCATATTCTAAAACTATCATACTTCCATTTGGTTTTGTAATGATGTTAAGTCTGCTTTTACTTTATTTTTGTTTCACAGATGTCAAATATTTCTGTTTGAAGTACACAACCTCGGCTGGGAAAACATGAGAAAGTCAGGTTCAGAAATTCTCAGAGACCCAGGTTAACAGGACAACTCAAACAGATATTAGGGCCCACGACAGCTTAGACCTTGAGATCCTGAACCGGCTTGGCTGAAGCAGAGAAAGAAACTGTCCTTTGTGCACTACCAATGACAGGGACCTCTGCATCCCAAGCTTTAATCACTGGGCAGAAAAAACTATTTGGAGAAAGTAAAGCCATGGCTGAATCTTCCCAATTTCTCCCCCAAGTATATGGTCTTGAGTAGAAGAAGGGAAAAGGAAAGTCTACAACCCTAGGAATTAGAAATACCAAAGTTACAAGCAACCTCTGTCCCAAACGTCTAATCTCTCTAATACTGAAATCTCTAAATCAGAAATACTTGTTAAAGCTTCTTGGCCTGCCATATTTTTTCCTCCTTCAACCTGGGCCCAGAAATGTGATGTCTGGCTACGGAAAAGTGATATTAAACACAGTCATGTATATTTAAGCTTAATTATCATGCAGCACTGTAACAATTACACATATCATTAAATGTGTCAAATAAGTCCTGAACGCTTTATTTGGCTACAGTATCAAACATCCATATAAATTCCATTTTTGTGGTTTGCTGCTTATGCAGCATGTTCATCTGCTTGCAACTTAAAAAAAATTAAAGGGAACATTGCTCCCTACTGAATATGTATATAACAATGAGAATTTCAAAATTTTCATTTAGACTATTTTTCAAGCAGTATGGGTTCCAAATTTACAGTTCAAAGAAGATGACCACACAAAACTTGAGGAAGAAACAAAGTAATATTGAGTTTTTTAAACTAGATGAGAACCCCCTTATACTTCTGTCTATTTTACCTGTTTTTCTGTTATTCCTTTTGCCTCATTTACAAACAATGCTTCTCAAAGACTTACAAAAGTGCTTTCCTCTATGTACTTTAACATTCAAATTTCCATATATCAAAATACTTTTGTAAAATTATTGTTAGACTGAGGTAGAATAAAACCTTAATACATTAAGATTGTAGTTTGTGATTATTAAGATAAGTAAGAAAAAACAGTAGAATGCCATGAGACAAGAAGAAAAAAGGAACAGTAAAAATATTAAGAAATTCGTATTTCTTCCAAATCAGAGGCTCCCCAATTTTAATGTGCAGCAGATTCATAGGAACCCCATAGGTCTAATAAATCTGAACCTCTGAAAAATGAATATACATGCATTCTAATGATTATCTCGGTACTGTTGCAAGTGATCTATAAGTTGTATTTTGAGAAATGCTATCCTAAAATAGAATAACTTAAAACAGTACAGGATATTTGCACATAATTATGTGCTTAGCAAAAGTAATATATAAAATGAATTTTTTAAAAAGCAGATAAAGAATACTACCTTAATAGAAAAATCGAAAAAGGACATAAATTTACAAATGGCCAAAAAACATATGAAAAGATACTCAACTTTACTAATAAAACATACAAACATGATATATAACATTTTTGCCAATCAGATGAGCAAAGTAAGAATAACAGAACACAGTATAAGAGAGGGTGCAGAAAAAGGAATATATTCAACATTCCAACACTTGGAAATACTTTTTTCTTTTGGCTGTCCCATACGGCTTGCAGAATCTTAGTTCCCCAAACAAGGACTGAACCCAGGCCAGGGGGGCAGTGAAGTGTCTAACCACTAGACTACCAGGAAATTCTCCATTTTCAAATACTACTGGAGGAAAAGCAAACTAGCTGGTTTTTCAAAAAAATAGCTATGGACATCAAAAGCCCTTAAAATGTATAGAATTTTATTCAGCAGACCTATTCTCCAATTTATTCTGAGAAAGTAAACGCAAGTGCACATGTGTATAACTGAAATGTTAGTACAAAAACCCAGAGACAATCTGAAAGTCTACCAATAAGGAACTGGTTAAACTAAGGTACAACCAACACATAACACACTCACTAAAAATGATGAGCAGGATCTGTATATACTGACTTGAAAAGACAGTAACTATACAATAAGTGAAAAATAAAATTTTAAATGGTTTACAAAACAGCATATAGTCTCCCACTTTTGTCAAAAATATACATACATGCAACAGAATAAAACTACCTGAATTGTTTAAAAATACAATATTATAGGGACTTCCCTGGCAGTCCAGTGATTAGGACTCCACACTTCTACATCAGGGAGCTCGAGCTTGATCGCTGGTCAGGGAATTAAGGTCCCACAAGCTGCACAGCATGGTCAAAACACAAAACAAAAAAGTAGTAAAGTATTATAAATGCTGAAATGTTATTTTAAAATCTGTTGCATGTTATTTGTGTGTGGGAAAATTAGTCTGCTAAATCTATAAATGTGTGCTGACAATACTACTACTTGAATCAATGATTTACTGGCTGTTGATTAAATAACAAGCCAAGGGACACAAAAATAGCAAGAAAAGCAAAAAAAAAATGATGATAAACTTAGAATGGGTCAAAAATTGATTTTCAATACTGAAAAAAATCAGATTACCTCTCAGCTGAACCAAATATTATGCACAGTTTAAAAAAAAAAAACTTTTGATATATATTCTAAATTGCTTTTCAATAACATAATGAAATAAATGCTTCTAATCAGGATCACATGAGTATGGATAGCAACAGTCCTTTTTCCTAAGAGAACCATCCTTGCAGAAGCTGCAAGTTTCAGACAGCGGGCACAAAAGATTGAGGAAACAAATACTGACAAAATACAGCAACTGATCACATGAAGGTTAAAAGATTTTTTCATTCTTTTTGATATTGTATCTTTTACTATAGGAATCTGCAGAATCTCAGCTGAGTAAAGGGAATTGCTGGATTAACTGGAGGGAACAGTCTCAGGTGCCAAGGACCAGTAAAAAATGCGGGGTCTGGCAACAGTTTTTCATGCCCTAACCCTGAGAAAAGAGACATTCACTTCTTTACAGAGCAAGATATGTGGAAAACTAATTTCCGATTAAGTGACCTGATGATTATTTCATCAGAAAACAAAAAGGACTAGATATATTTAACCCTACACTTTAATTTTTATCCATGTGTAACATCAGGAATCTGATATTCCCCAATTTACCAGTTCTCTTTTGATGATAAAAAGTTCAGTTCAGTCCCTCAGTCGCGTCTGACTCTTTGCGACCCCATAAACCGCAGCACGCCAGGCCTCCCTGTCCATCACCAACTCCCAGAGTTTACCCGAACTCATATCCATTGAGTCGGTGATGCCATCCAGCCATCTCATCCTCTGTTGTCCCCTTCTCCTCCTGCCCCCAATCCCTCCCAGCATCAGGGTCTTTTCCAATGAGTCAATTCTTCGCATGAGGTAGCTGAAGTATTGGAGTTTCAGCTTCAGCATCAGTCCTTCCACTGAACACCCAGGACTGATCTCCTTTAGGATGGACTGGTTGGATCTCCTTGCAGTCCAAGGGACTCTCAAGAGTCTTCTCCAACATCACAGTTCAAAAGCATCAATTCTTTGGCACTCAGCTTTCTTCACAGTCCAACTCTCACATCCATACATGACCACTGGAAAAACCATAGCCTTGACTAGACGGACCTTTGTTGGCAAAGTAATATCTCTGCTTTTGAATATGCTGTCTAGGTTGGTCATAACTTTCCTTCCAAGGAGTAAGCATCTTTTAATTTCATGGCTGCAATCACCATCTGCAGTGATTTTGGAGCCCCAAAAAATAAATGTCTGACACTGTTTCCATTGTTTCCCCGTCTATTTCCCATGAAGTGATGGGACCAGATGCCATGATCTCAGTTTTCTGCATGTTGAGCTTTAAGCCAACCTTTCACTCTCCCCTTTCACTTTCATCAAGAGGCTTTTTAGTTCCTCTTCACTTTCTGCCATAAGGGTGGTGTCATCTGCATATCTGAGGTTACAGATATTTCTCCTGGCAATCTTGATTCCAGCTTGTGCTTCTTCTAGCCCAGCGATTCTCATGATGTACTCTGCATATAAGTTAAATAAGCAGGGTGACAATATACAGCCTTGACATACTCCTTTTCCTATTTGGAACCAGTCTGTTGTTCCATGTCCAGTTTCTGTTTAATTTTTACCAATGTGTAACATCAGGAATCTGATATTCCCCAATTTACCAGTCCTCTTTTGATGATAAAAAGTAAAAGCCCCTAAAATAAGTTGAGTATTTGTCCTGAAAAACAGCAATAAAGGGGATGCAATCTTGGAAGACTGTCTTCAGAGGCTGGCTACAAAGCCGGACCCAAAGAACTTAGGTGGGAAAAGCAGGAA
Source organism: Bos grunniens (assembly GCF_055505025.1). NCBI lineage: Eukaryota > Metazoa > Chordata > Mammalia > Artiodactyla > Bovidae > Bos > Bos grunniens. The sequence continues at coordinate 1,184,917 of NC_141191.1, read as the reverse complement.
ATGGCAACTGTGAAGAGGAAAGAAAGCAGGCAGAATCCCAGAAGATACAATGACAAAAGTGGGCCCTGGGGGCTTGTGAGCAAGGCCCTGCAACAAAAGACATTAGCAATTCTATTCCAATTCACTTTCTGTACAGAAAGTGATTCCTTTCATCCTTCTCAGCTTAGATTTACTTATCTGGACACACTATACATGTATGTAACATTTTGCGTTTCCAATTCAGAAATTAAAGGTTGCCTCAAACACACTGGCTACAATGGGAACAGGAGGATATCCTTTTGTCTTCTTTCAGAGTTTTCCAAGACTGCGTTATAAGGATTAGGGATCACTACCTCTGAAGCTTCTTCTTTCAAGTAAATTATCATCTTGTTAGAGAGCAAAGTACACACTGAGAGCATATCACTGCTCAAAGTGCTAGATTCCTTTTCCTAAAACTCATGTGGGTTTTGGCCTTTTGTTTTCCATATCTTATTTAAAAAATAAATTCATTCTCAGGATACTGTTTCCTGGTTGCTAAAGTGTATATAGCTCCATATTTAATTCATCGGAGAAGGCAATGGCACCTCACTCCAGTATTCTTGCCTGGAAAATCCCATGGGCAGAGGAGCCTGGTAGGCTGCAGTCCATGGGGTTGCAGTCGGACAGGACTGAGCAACTTCACTTTCACTTTTCACTTTCATGCATTGGGGAAGGAAATGGCAAGCCACTCCAGTGTTCTCGCCTGGAGAATCCCAGGGACAGGGGAGCCTGGTGGGCCGCCGTCTATGGGGTCGCACAGAGTCAGACACGACTGAAGTGACTTAGCAGCAGAATATTTAATTCATAGGGCCTAGATTCTTACTAATCTCAAGGTATCAGTTTGTTACTTCATCTAATTTTTAAAGTCCGTCTAGTCATCTAGTGATTACAAAAGATAATCTAATCTTCCAGTGTGCTGAGTGATGAGGCTTAAAAAAATACAGGAAAAGCAAAGTTCAAGATTAAAATGAAAAGTAGGCATCAAAATCCAGTCCATCTTACAAATTATATATTACTTTTAACACTAGAGAAAGCAGAAGCAGAAGATCTTTTAAAACTAAAAACAAAACTGAAAAGTTAAAAGATGGTCAGAGTCCGGACTTTAAAAAAAAAATCAGGTTGAAATTCCAGCCTGGTTTCCCTTTTCCATTAAAATCTGTTCAGAAAATGCTCTAATATCAAGCTCCTGATTTTTTTTCCCCCTTTAGCATGGTTGCATGTTTTGACTATAAAATAGTTTAATGAGATAAACTTTGGGGACCAGGATTTTTTTTTTTTTTTAGGCCTACTAGCCTAGTTGTTCGGAGAAGGCAATGGCACCCCACTCCAGTACTCTTGCCTGGAAATCCCATGGATGGAGGAGCCTGGTAGGCTGCAGTCCATGGAGTTGCACAGAGTCGGACACGAATGAAGTGACTTAGCAGCAGCAGCAGCCTAGTTGTTTTTTCTTAAACTTCATTCACAGCACATCCCTTGGATCCCCCCAAACTGTTGCTAGTTCTCAGAATAACAAATTGTAACTCAAAGATAGATTCATCATTTCTGATTCAATAGTCAGTTAAAACTAATTTCTAGTCAAAGAGGAGTTGTTACTCTTCAAACATTCATTCCTAACCTTCTAGAAATGCCACTGTTAAAAAACCTTCACTTCTTTCCTCAAGACGCTGTGACCCTTCTTCTCCCAAATCTATACTGAACAATTCCTCTCATACATATTTCAAAGTCTTGCTTTTCATTTGCACTACTGCTCTTTTTGTGGGTAGCTGCAGCTTTAAATGTCTCTATTTCTAGAGAGTTAGGGGTTAAAAAACACTTGAGGCCAACACTGCTGTTCCCTGTGAAATAAGGTAAAGATGCAGTAAGAACTGTTTCCTATCACAGGTCTCCTGAAGAAAATAAAGTCAACAGCAGTCTAACATCAACAAACTAACATGCTTAGAATAACTTATCAGTATGAAATCTCATAGTTTTACTAACACATACGAAATTTAATTTGGGGTGAGAGATTTTTTGCCTGTCAAGTGGGCAACAGAGGACTTACAGTGAGTTTAAAACCCCCTCTCTTTGCCCAGTGATGATGCGCTCACAACACTGTGCTATACAAAAAAAGAACGTGCACTTTACTATTTAGCTTCCCCTCAAGCCTCCCTACTTCAAATATCTCAATCATGGCTGGGATCTCTCTAGAAAAATCCACCTAAATGTTCAAAGCACAAAATAAAGCTTAGAGGAATACAGTACCTAAGATGAAAAAAGGGATGAAAGAACCTACAGTCTTTTCCTCCTCTATTAATAGGGCACGGGTAGATTTAGGAGAGATGTAGAGGCAGGGAATATTAGTGGATGAGAAAAAAACAAAAACAAAAAACAAAGGAGGAGGAAAGAGAAGGTAAGACGATAGGCTTTACTAATTGTTGAGGTCCTTTAATGGACTCCTGGTGATCCGGAGTCGATTAAGAAAGTAAAGGAGAGAAAGAGGCTGATATTCCTTGGTTTACGCAGAAAGCCAATAAAGCCCCTGGCATGGGGCTCGCTCTGTTCACGGAGGCCTCGGGCACCCTCTCAATGGGGTGAAGGTGCACAGCACCTTCTCCAGAGGGTCTTAGAAGCCGGGGCAGGAAAGTGAACTCAGAAGGCCTCTGCACTCCAAAGAAAGAGCCTGATAGTGAGAAAGACAGGGGGACCAGAGCTCTGATGGAGCAAAGGTGTTTTAATTAACATGGTGTGAGCATATATACTGTCTTACAAGGTAGTTATTCTCAGCAAAGATAAAAATTAAAATTCCAGACTTACAAAACATAGGCGATCCATATTTAAGAGAGAGAGAGTTGTAAACAATCACTTTTACCATATGGTTCACAAGAAGGAAGAGGGTACTTATCGCCATATAGAAAAACTAATGAAGGAAATGTCTGGATTCCTCAGCCCCTGGGAGAGGCTTGCCTCTCCTCTCAATTCTTGAGTATTTAGGAATTAATAAACAACAGAGAATTCCTGACAGATCCAAAACAGCACACAGGAAGCCTCCTGTTAAATGCTTCCTGACAACCAACTACCTTATTTTCCTCACAGTTTCAAAGCATTTGCGGGGAGGGGGGTAGAGGAGGAATCTGTTATTTCACTAAATAAAAGGCAACACTGTAAGAAGAACTGCATCTCAATTGTCTCTTATTTTCAGCTCTATCCTTGCAAGCCTGCCCACTTAAGCCTTTACATCACTTTCCTATCTTATTACCTCTATGTTGTGGTTTGGTACTTCAAACAAACACTTTTTTTTCCCCCTTCTTCTTATGGAGGAAAAAGATGGTATTGATTTGCTTAAAAGTACGGATGGGGAAAAAAAGTACGGATGGAAAGCACTGTCTTGAGGAGTAAATGGTTCTTACTAACAGAACTACGGATTTATCTATCCCTTCGACTGTCAGCACACCACTAAAGGCTAAAAGAAGGCTCAAGAGGGAGGTAACATTCCCCTTGTCAAGTGTTTGTTTCCCTGCTCCTGCGGTATTGGTTTTACCAAGTAACCCAATTCCTATACATGAACATTACAGGTCTCTCCAAACTACTTCTATAAAATAAGATCTTGTTTGACCAGCCTTATAGAGCAGTCATTTATTTCTATAGCTACTGGACTGCTCTGCTGCTCTGTCTGTCTACAATTAGAAGGGAACCAAAATTCAAAATTTCATTTATTCTGGGCCCAAAACCAGACCTTTTGTCCTTCCTAGATATTTTGCAACTTCGAGTTGACTCTTCTGCCTAAATTAGTGGCATATGCTTTTTTGTTCTAAGAAAGAAAGAAAGAAAAAACACCCCTTTTTCTCTTATTGAGGAAGGCACCTAATTCTGAAAAAGGCCTCTAAGAAGACGTTAAAATGTCTTGAAATGTTTAACAGCACCTTATTTCAGAGGCTATGGATGAACCTCCCCAAGGTACCCCAAGGCAAACACACGGAGCGTCTAAGGAGGCAGAGGGGGAAGCCTCGAGGAGGAATATGCAGACTTTGCAAAACTGAAGGGAGGCAGGAGAGGGGACAACTTTCAGGACTAGAAACAGGAAGCAGTCCAGATGCTGCTACGCCCCCCGCGCCCCCGCACCCAGCCCTCGGTGCATCGTTCTCCCGGCCAGCGGCCGCGTGCTCCACCCACAACCCCCAGCCGCCCGGGAGCGCCACACGCCCCCGCGGCGCCGACCGAGCCCCAGGGCTCGTTCCGAGGGCGGCGCGCAGGGAGCGCGGGCCACACTCGAACAGGCTGCTCGGTGCGGGCTCGGGACCGAGAGGGTTAATCCAGTCCGCGGGCATGGGTCCGCCTCAGCGCCCAGCCCTAAACTAGGGCTCCCCCGCCGGCCCGCCGCCCAGCCCGAGAAAGCCCCGAGACACCCCTCTACAGCGCGGCGCCCAAGGCTTTTGTTTTGGCGGCGACGAGAATAACGATCCCTGAGGAGGAGGTGCCGCGGCTGCTGGTGGCTCTTCGCCACAGGGTTAGACCGAGGAGCGGGCAGCCGCGGCGGCACCGCCTCAGTCCCCACTCCCGAGTCCTTTTCCCGCTGAGCCGGACGGGAAGGGGCCTGCACGACCCGGAGCTCACCTCACACCTCGGGGCCGGGCTCCCGGGGTGCTGCGGCGCCGGCCGGGGGCGGCCGCAGGTCCCTCAGGTAAACGGAGCCAGCGAGGACCGCCGGCGTGCGCCTCGGAGCGACTGCGAATTTCGCGATCGCGGGGGCGCGCGACCCGGCGCGGGGGCGGGGAGCATGTGCACGTACGTACGGCGCAGGCGCGCTGCGCACGCTCGGCCGAGCGCTCCTATTTTGAGCCCAGCTTCTGGATACCCGTCTGCAGGTTTCGTTGTTCTTTACCTCGCGCCGAGGCTGATGCCTGGCCATGTCCTGCTCCGGCGGAGTCGTTCCAAGCTCTGGAAGCTTTTCTTAAATGCCCTCAGTTCCCTTTGCAAAGCTCTCCCTCCCTTCCCTGCTGAGACATTTTAGCGACTCTCATCACTCAAGCCTGGACGCTTTTATTGCGAGACCACCAAAACCTGTTTCGAGAACCAGCGTGCCCCCTGGGGACCCAGGGATTGGAAATGGTTAAGAGGCGGGTGCTGAGAGTGCTACTGGGTGCAGATGGAGGTAGTCAGCTTTCATATTGCAGAGCTCCAGGCTGAAGCAGCAGAGCAGATACCCTCTTTACCAACACCCACTTTAGTGAGCAGGTGGGGCTTGAGGTTATTGGTGGCATTCCCCATCTTCTGTTCTTTGGGAAATGTTTCTTCTCTCTTTTTCTTCATAAGTGATTTTATTTTTTTCTACATAAGCTATTTCAGAACTTAAAGATTCCTTAGAAATCATCTAAACCTAACCTCTCATTATTCAGACGCGGAAAAGAATAGTCCAGAAAGGTTAAAAAGACTTAGCCAAAGCCAGGCAGCGTTTTAAGGGCTGAGTCTGGATTCACTCATTCCAAGCCAAAGCTGTTACCTTTGCCTCCATCATTTTACCTACCTTCCTTTCTCTTCCTTTTCCTCCCTTTTCAACCTAGACTTCACAGGCATCATTTTGTTCTATGGTAGCACACAGGACTTAAAGAAATACTTTGATCTTGTAGCATAGTATGACTGTACTTAACGTTCTTCAACTGTACACTTGGTTAAAATGGTGTATTTTAATATAATCTTCCGTCTGAATCTTTGCCACCTCATGTTAGGAGACTGACCAAAAACAGCTATATAATCTGTGGTTTGTCCAAACCCTTGGCACACATCTCTGTGGCATCTTTAATTATAGGCAACTATTTTATACAAAGAAAAGTGGAAGTGTTAGTCCCTCAGTCGTGTCCGACTCTTTGTGATCCAATGGACTGTAGCCCACCAGGCTCCTCTGTCCATGGACTGCTCCAGGCAAGAATACTGGAGTGGATTGCCATTCCCTTCTCCAGGGGATCTTCCTGACCCAGGGATGGAACCCAGGTCTCCTGCATTGCAGCCAGATTATTTACTGTTTGAGCCACCAGTGAAACAATCTTTTTTAAAGGTGCTCCCTAAATTATAATAAATACTGAGTTTAGACAGTCATAAATATAGTTTAATGTCAGAAGATGAGCTATGGGAATTGTGTCATAAAAGGGATCTGAAATGAAATTTTCAATTTCATTAATAAATACGAATGCAGTAATACTTTTTTTAAAAAAAGTAATGTTGATCCTTAGGCTGATTCTTATCAAGTCATTGTGTCTTGTGGAGCCAACACTGCCTCTACTGAGGGTGAGTGAAGCAGCTAAGAGCATTTATGAAAATCAGTGTGGACCTGCTTCTGGTACTTCTAGATCCCTTGTACCTTCAGATCCTCTAGAGATGTGCTGCTCTCACATTTTTATGCAATTTACACATGGTCTTGTGAAAACTGTCAGGCATAGAACATATCTTGGCTCCTAGTGGGAGGTGGGAATGATGTAGAAATTATCGTTGAATGTATCAACATGATCACATCTCAGAAATAGACCACTGAGTGAAAGAAGCGAACTACAAAGTATGTAAATTATGATAGCTCTTTAAAACAGTCACACTGTTTACAAGGCCAAACATGTATATATAATAAGCATAAAAAGTGGACAAGTAGGCAGCACACTAAATTTTATGACAGTGGATGCCTCTAGGCAGGCAGGGTGGGAAATGAGATCTGGGCAGCATGTAAAAGAGGCTTCAACTCTTAATCACACACATGAAGCAAAATGTTAACATTTTAAAAAATCTCTGCAGGGAGAAAAAGGTGTTTCTTAGGCAAGTCTGTAAACTTTTCTTTATGGTTGAAATGTTCCCTTTAAAAATAATATTGAGGGGCTTCCCTGGTGGTCCAGTAACTAAGATTCCACCCTCCCAATGCAGAGGACCTAGGTTTAATCCCTGGTCTGGGAACTAGTGAAAGACAGGGAAGCCTGGAGTGCAGCAGTTGATGGGGTTTCAGAGTCACACACGACTTAGTGACTGAAGAACAACTGGGAACTAGATCCCACAAACTGCAACTAAAGATCCAAGATCTTGTGTGCCGCAACTAAGATCCAGTGCAGCCAAATAAATATTTTTAAAAGGAATTTAAAAAAATTTTAAATGAAAGTAATGTTAAATTTTCAAGGACATTGAGCCAATATGCTCACCGTGAACACAATGTGAATGGTATTGTTCATTGGGGGATCAGCAGTCACACTGATGAAGGGCTGAACAAGGAGAGGTCCAGAGGATGCTAGTTGAGAAGATCAATGAAAGGGACCTTATTTTCAGGGATAAAAATATTCAGATCTAACAGGGATAAAGTGTTGGGCTCTCTTTAATCCCATCTTTCTTTCATTCAATGTTATAACCACCAATAGAAAGTCTTTAGGGCTTCCCTAGTAGCTCAGGAACTTCACCGATACCCAACACTCTCCCAGGGAGTTGTTAAAATTGGTCTCTTTCGGATGAACCCATTTTGAAACCATCCATGTTAACCGGTAATACATGGTAATTTAGTATTGCATCTACTTACCTCCCCCAGGCCTCCACCCCTGCAAAAGTCTTTGTTTATTCATTTTATGTACAACCTGATCATAAAACATACAACCATACTTAAAGCCACTGGGCTGGAATTCAGACAACATAAGTTTCGATTTGGCCACTTACTGATCCTTTGTCAACTCTAAAGAAAGCAGCAACCTCTATGAGCTTTACTTTTCATTTTCTTTTTAAACGGGACATATACGAATGCTGCCTATTTCAAAACAATGAAACAATATAAACATAGGGTTTACATTTATTTACCTTGGAAGAGAGTACATTTTTATGTATTTTAGAGAACGTGAGATAATAAGAAAAGTCTTCTTTTTTTAATTTGGTTAGCTGCTGCCCATAAGAACTGTTTTACACTTCCCAGATGTCCCTTCTGAAATGTTGTTTTTTCTCCAGCATTAGTTTATAGTTCTATCCCAGTAGTTATTTCTACATTGCATTTTCAAATCCTACTCATTAGATTTCTTTTCTTATTCTTGTATTCTCACTCTGCCTCTCATTACATAGTAGATGCTTCATAAATTTCATTAAATTAGACCAGATCGTAAAATTCCCCAAATTTGGATTTATCCTTACTCAGGCATGCCATCTGCTGGTTCCCTGGTGTATCTGTTAGTCGGCCTGAATTCCTTAATCCAATAAATAACAATTCCTGTTGAAGCATTGCTGAGTGTGTGTTGGGCAATTTTCCCACGTTCTTCCACTTCCTGTGTGCAGGTGCTATTCTTTCATTGAACCTCTCCAGAATTGTTTTCCTGCAACCGTCTTTTACCTGTTGGCCACTCTAAAAACCGGGAGAAACGGAGTTTACGTTTCAGAACTCTGGAGTAACCAGAACGATATAACTGGGCATGCTCAGTAGGTTGGCCTGATTTGGAACATACTTACGGCTTGAATGGGGGCATTTAATGCTGTTTGTTTCAGGATTAGCTGCATATTCGTCCTAGCATTGTATTGAGAGATGGCAGCCTTTCCCACCCTCTGGGCACTCCCATTTTTCCATTTTGTCCGTGTGCCCAATTTTGGAGCCAGCCCTTTAGGATCTCCCGGCCAATCAAGAGACCACACATTGTTGCCTAAGAGACCCCGGATGCCAGAGAAAAGATTTATAGGTAGTGATTGGCCTACTGGAAGGGGTGCGGGCTAAACGGAGCTATGGCATCACCAGCGCTAGAGGCTTGAGGAGAAAGACTTGAAGAGAAAGACTTAAAGAGGTGAGAGCAGTGATCACTGCATGAAGACTCTTTTGAGAGCTCTTCTCTCAGGTCCTCCGGGGCTTCTCACGAGCCTTGGCAGTGACCACGGGAATTACATTTTGCTCTGTATTAGCAGTTAAATGACCAGGTGCATCATATATATGAAATTAACAACCAACAAATAATTACTTATATGCTTATCAAAGCACTAGGTCTTTGCGTTGTCTTATAGTTTCTCTTTGTTTCCACCTAGTTGAATATAAGATGAATTCGTATTTAAATCTAACCATACCCTATTTCCTGATCATTTCCTGGTAATCTCTATTTCCTTGTCTGATGATACTGCAGTGTACAATGGGTGAGCTGTGTGTTAGTGGAGAAACTCAACCGTGTTCTGCTCTGTAAACGCCAAATAAAAACCCGATTATCCTGAGTCTAACCCCAATGCTCGGTTCCTAATGTTGAGTTGTACCTTCTTTGCCACCAGCTTTAATCCTTAAACGACCTCACCTCCACTATTGTATTCATTCATTCCGCTGATTTAGACAAGTTTTATTGACCACCTACTGTGCACTACTGAGTTTAGGATTCAGGTGAGCACATTCAGAAAACCACATTAGCAGAGAAGCACCAGTTTTGTACCACATTCTCTGATCTGAAGTTCAGTGTGTCTGTACAGATAGTGCATGAAGGGAGAGGAAGGAGGATGAACCAAAAATGTAAATTCATGGTGTACCTAGATCAGCATGCTAAGGATTCTGTAGCCATTATCGAGTCTCTGAAGGTTTTTGAGCTGAAAAATGACTAACAGACCTTTAAAAAAATACTTCCCTGGATAGAGTAGTGGTTAGCCAAAGTTGGGGAGTAGGGAAGTGTGGAGATATTGATCAAAGGGTACAAACCTTCAGTTATAAAATGAATAAGTTCTAGAGACCTTAAGTACAGCATGGTGACTATGTGGTGATGGTGGTGGTAGTTGAGTCGCTAAGTTGTGTCCCACTCTTGCAACCCCATGGACTGTAGCCCACCAGGTTCCTCTGTCCATGGGATTCTCCAGGCAAGAATACTGGAGTGGGTTGCTATTTACTTCTTCAGGGGATCTTCCTGCCCAGGGATCATGGCTACTATAGTTAATAATAATATATTATATACTTGAAATTAGCTAGAAGAGTAGATCTCAAGGGTAATCACACACACAGAAGCACACACATGCACACATGCACACACACCCACACATGCACACACACACAGTAACTATGGGAGGTGATGGATATGTTACATAGTTTGATTGTGGTAAGCATTCCACAATGTGTACATATATTAAAACATCACCTTAAATATATACATTTTTATTTGTTTAAAAAAACCCTCTTGTAGTAGACTGTAATCTCCATTATAGTCAAGACTTGTCTTTATACCTGTAATACAGACCTAATAAGTCTTTAGTGAAGTTGTGCAATGGTGACAGTGTGAAGAATGGCTTTGAAGATGGGATTAGAGGTGTGTTACCACTGGAACTTTACCAGAGGACCTATCCTTGCCTTTAAACGTGACACTAGAAGCACACATTGGGGGTAAGGGCCATAAGCCCTTTTTCTTCCCCTTTATCCAAAGAAAAATAAAGGGGAACATGCAAGGACAGCCATTAAGGGGGAAAGAGGTCATGAAAAAACAACAGCAAGGTTTGTATGTAGAAGGAGGGAAGGCAACTTGCTTTGTCTTGTACTTTTTTTGTATGTTGTATGAAAGCGTCTGAGTGGTCTATACTGTGAACCAGTGTGGGCATGCAGATATGCACACTGCCTGTCTTCTAGAATGGACAGAGGAAAAAACTGTAAAAGGATAATGACAAAAAACAGGGCAGGATACCTCCATTTGCCTGCTTCAGGAAGACTATTACCAAGAGGGCTTTTTTTCTCAGCCAGGCCCATCTCCTGAAAACCAAACTTTATTCAAGTTGATTTGAAAAAAAAAAAGCCTAATTCAAATAATTTCTAGCTCTGAATAACCAGGAAGGAAAAAAAAAAAAAAAACAATGCAAAACCTTAGGGAGGACCTGGAAAAGCTACCTTGTCCTAATCAGAAATCGTGCTTAGAATCAGTCAGATTGTTTTCTACTCAAACTGGGAAAAGAGAGTTTCTGAGCTTACAAAAAAAGTTTTTAACCTGGTATAAGCAAAATGTAATGTTAATATGCATTTTTCTAGGGAGAAGATTCATAGTTTTCATCATATCCTCAAAGAGTTTTATAGCTCTGAAAAAAATAAAAGATTGAAAACAATTGGTTTAAGGAATTCCCTGGCGGTCCAGAGGTTAGGACTGTACGTTCGTTGCCGAGGGCCAGGGTCAATCCCTGGTTGGGGACCAAGATTCTGCAAGCCGAGTGGCTTGGCCTAAACAGATAAATAAAAATTAAAACACACACACACAACTTCAATCAGTTTAAATAGAAAAAACATTAAACATGAATAAATAGCAATAAAAAAGGAAATATGTGATTTTTTAACTGAGCAGATCTAGACTCAGTGACCGTGCTTTATATATTTGCCTGCTCATGTGTATTTTTCTAGCAGCCAGTTAATAATACTGTAATGAAATCATTTCTTACATCTTTGCAACTTAGCTGTTAGGAGCTAAGAATGTGAGGGCTCATCTGAACCTCCTTAATTCTCCCTTATTCCAGGGGAGTGGTATCAGCAGGCAACTTCAGGAAGATATTATCTATGGTTTAAAACCCTGAGGTTTTAAAACATTGGCTTTATCTTTAGTTCTAATTTAAACCTGAGAGGGAATATTACATGTCAAGTGAGAGTCACAAAATTTCAGATCTAGCATTTTGGGGAATCCTCTGTAAGTCAAAAACTAATGGTTTTTTAATTTAAAAAATATTTATTTTTATTTATTTGGCTGTGCCAGGTCTTAGTTGTGGCATGTGGATCAAAAAATTGTCTGGGTGAATTCCCTGGTGGTCCAGGGGACCTTGGTTCTATCCCTGGTCAGGGAACTACATCCCACATGCCCTAACGAAGACCTGGCTCAGCCAGATAAATAAATAAAAATAAATATATTTTTAAATTGTCTTATATTTGCTGCTACAATTTTTGGAGCCCTGTGCAGTCCCCAACTCAGCACCACTGCTTTGAATGTGAAACATACCTTCAGAGAGGAAGAAGGCACAAACATACAGAAACACTGAGGATATATAGTGAAAATGCCATCAATCTGCTTTGAATATTTTTTACCTTAAAATATTTTGTTGTGCCCTCTTCAAGGACAGGCTTTGAAGAACTCTGTAAATAACAGGAAGTTCTAAGAAAGTCTGTGGTGATGCTATTTATTTTTTTTTTTTAACTTTTTATTTTGTGTTGGAGTATAACCAATTAACACTGTTGTGGTAGTTTCACATGAACAATGAAGGGTCTCACTCATATGTATACATGTATCCATTCTCCCCCAGACTCCCCTCCCAGCCAGGCTGCCATTGAGCACAGTTTCCTGTGCTATATCGTGGGTCCCTGTTGGTTATCCATTTTAAATATAGCAGTGTGTACCTGTCCAAGCCAATCCTAAAGGAAATCAGTCCTGAATATTAATTGGAAGGATTGATGCTGAAGCTGAAGCTCCAATTCTTTGGCCACTTGATGCAAAGAGCACACGCATTAGAAAAGACCCTGATGCTGGGAAAGATTGAAGGCAGGAGGAGAAGGGGATGCCAGAGGACGAGATGGTTGGATGGCATAACTGACTCAATGGACATGAGTTTGAGTAACCTCCGGGAGATGGGAAAGGACAGGGAAGCCTGGCATGCTGCAGTCCATGGGGTTAGTCGGACACGACTGAGTGACTACTTGCAAAAAGTTTCAAAGCTAGTAAGTTTTAGAGCCAGAATCCAAACTGTGTAATGTAAAAAGTTTTGGTTGCAAACAATAGAAATAGATTCTAGCTAATGTGTGCATGCTGTGTGCTTAGTCGCTCAGTTGTGTCCAACTCTTTGTAGCCCGCCAGGCTCCTCCGTCCATGGGGATTCTCCAGCCAAGAATACTGGAGTGGATTGCCATGCCCTCCTCCAGGGAATCTTCCCAACCCAGGGATCGAATCCAGGTCTCCCGCATTGCAGGCAGATTCCTTACCATCTGAGCCACCAGGGATGCCCCTACAAGAAGGGTCTTCTAGCTAATGTAGGTGAAATTTATTGAAGGCTATCAGGTGGCTCACAGAATGGATAAGAAAGGACATGCATGCATGCTAAGTTGCTTCAGTCGTGTCTGCTTCTTTGTGACTCTGTGGACCATAGCCCACCAGGGTCCTCTGTCCAAGGGATTCTCCAGGCAAGAATACTGGAGTGGGCTGCCATGGCCTCCTCCAGCAGATCTTCCTGACCCAGGGATCAAACCTGCATCTCTTATGTCTCCAGCATTGGCAGGCGGATTCTTTGCCACTAGCACCACCTAGGAAGCCCCTACAAGAAGAGTCTAAGAACAGCTTAACAGTCTACTCAGAGCATCTACGGTACTTTGAATGATCACCTTGGCTGTAAAGCAAGGATAAGCCAGCATCAGTTACCTGGCCTAGCTTAGTCTCATGACTGGGCAAGGGGAGGCCACCTTGATTAACCAAGCCAGCAGACCCTTAACACTGAGGGAAAAGTAGTCCCTCATGGAAATTAGAGTGCTTTAATCCAATGAAGGCAGACAGGGACTTCCCTGGCTGTCCAATGGTTAGAATTGGATCATAAAGAAGGTTGAGCTTTGAAGAATTAATGCTTTTTAATTGTGGTACTAGAGAAGACCTGTGAGACTCCCTTGGACAGCAAGGAGATCAAATGAGTCAATCCTAAAGGCAATCAACCCTGAATATTCATTGGAAGGACTGATGCTGCAGATGAAGCTCCAAAACTTTGGCCACCTGATGCGAAGAGCTGACTTCTTGGAAAAGACCCTGATGCTGGGAAAGATTGAAGGCAGGAGGAGAAGGGAGGCAAGAAAGGATGAGATGGTTGGATGGCATCATCAACTCAATGGACATGAGTCTGAGCAAACTCTGGAAGATAGTGAAAGACAGGGAAGCCTGGTGTACTTCAGTCCATGGAGTTGCAAAGAGTTGGACACAACTTAGTGACTGAACAACAGCAGTCATGGTTAAGACTCAACATTTCCAGTACAAGGGATGTGAGTTCCAACTCTGGCTGGAGAATTGAGATCGCATGTGCCGTGAGGCCACAAAAATGAAGGCAGACATATACAGTACTGGGTGCACTGTATATTTTCCCCAATAAACCCAAATCTGTCCATATGTAAATTCTTGGCCTTGTCCATTAAACTATTCTACTTCTTAAATATGGTAGCAAGCTAGAGCCCTTGTTAGTTAGATGTCAGAAAGGTAACAGAGGAAGAAGGAGGTCACAAGGGACAATGGAGTAATTCAGATTGCATGGTGATTTTATAAATACTTCTTTCTGACCAGTATGGTATGTTTTTAGTTAAGAATGATTCTGATTTTTTCCCCTTGGTCCAATGAAAATCAAACAGAGTTAAACAGACCTGAGTCTGATTCCCTGTTTCACCACCTACTGTCTGTATAACTCGGCAAAGCATGTAACTTCAGTGAGCCTCATTTTCTTCATCTGTAAAAATAAGCTAAAACCCACCACCTTACCATATTGTTATGGGTTTTAATTGAGAAAACCTATTAAGTGCCTGACATATAAAATACTCCCAGTAAATGTTACTCTCCCCCTAGTCCCTGTCCCAGTGTACTAAAAAAGATTATATGGTATTAGTATTTTTAGTATTCTGAAGATTGTATGATTCATTTCTTCTGCAGGTGTAGGACCTTTATATGCAGGTCCTTTATATCACCTTTCTGCTCCCAGGGCTGGGGCCCAGGTTCTATCACTGGCCAGGGAATTCAGTCCCACATACTGCAGCTAAAGACCTTGTGTACTGCAACTAAGACCCAGGACAACCAAATAAATTAATAAATATTTTTTAAAAGATTTAGGAGATGAGAAGGTGGAGTATCTACCAACTCCCCTTCACCTCCATATCCAACTGGTTTTCAGGTTCTGTGAGTCTTCCTCCGAGGTCTCTTCATTCAGACCCCTCTTCTCCTTTGACTTGTGCACATCCAGCTCCACGTTCTCAGTTCACACACTCAGCCCCCTTCACCTGGCACATTGCAGTAACCCCTCAGCTGGTTTCACTTTCTCTAATCCATCCTCTATTCTGGTCCCAGAACGATCTTTCTAAAATACCAAACTAATCCTATGAAGCAAAACTGATAACAGATTGCTTTAAAGGATAAATTCGACCCTACCTCCCGTGCATAGCACTGAGGACCCTTCATGTGTGTTAGTCACTGAGTTGTGTCCGACTCTTGGACACCCCACGGACTATAGCCGGCCAGGCTCCTCTGTCTGTGGGATTCTCTGGGCAAGAATACTGGAGTAGGTTGCCATGACCTCCTCCAAGGGATCTTCATGAACCCACGGATCGATCCTTGGGTCGATTTATATCGACCTTTATATGCAGGTCCTTTATATCACCTGCATTAGCAAGTGAGTTTTCTTTTTTTAATTTATTTGGCTGCAATTTTTGTTGAAGCATGTGAACCCTTAGTTGCAGCATGTGGGATCTAGTTCCCTGACCAGAAATCAAACCCAGGCCCCCTGCATTGGGAGCATGGAGTCTTAGCCCCTGGACCACCAGGAAGTCCCAGCAGGTGAGTTCTTTAACACTGGCTCCACCTGGGAAGCCTGAATAGCTTTTGTCAAATTTTATGAGAATTTCTAGGGAATTCCCTGGTGGCCCAGTGGCTCAGAGTCTGTGCTCCCAATGCAGGGGGCTGGATTCCATCTGTGTTCAGGAAACTAGATCCCACATGCCACAAGAGTTTGCATGCTGCAGCTAAAGAACCCACATGGCACAACTAAGACCCAGTGCAGTCAAATAAATAAAAATGTTTAAAAATTTTATGATAATTTCTAGATGAGCAATGATAAGAGAAATAACAATTTCTATTAGAAATGATATTTATTTTGTTATTCAGAACTCCCATTTTATCCCCTCCCCCCCATTTTTATTTTAGTTTAGTTAGGTTCTAGTTTGGAGTAAAAGTATTTTCAAAAATCTTAGCCTGCCTTATGTAAAATAGATAGGCAATGGGAATTTGCTGCATGGCTCAGGAAACTCACACAGGGGCACTGTATCAACCTAGAGGGGTGGGGTGGGGAGAGAGAGGGGAGGGAGGTTCAAAAGGGAGGGGATATATGCATACCTATGGCTGATTCATGTTGAGGTTTGACAGAAAACAATAAAATTCTGTAAAGCAAAATCCTTCAATAAAAAAATAATTAAAATTAAAAAACTAAAAAAAAAATTAAAAAACTGTCAAATCACTATGTTGCACACCTGAAACTAACATTATATGTCAATTATAATTCAATAAAAATTAAATATAATACAAATTAAAAAAATCTTGGCCTGTGTATATACCCATATGTATGTGGTGATGTATGGATGTGAGAGTTGGACTGTGAAGAAAGCTGAGCACCACAGAATTGATGCTTTTGAACTGTGGTGTTGGAGAAGACTCTTGAGAATCCCTTGGACTGCAAGGAGATCCAACCAGTCCATTCTGAAGATCAGCCCTGGGATTTCTTTGGAGGGAATGATGCTAAAGCTGAAACTCCAGTACTTTGGCCCCCTCATGCGAAGAGTTGACTCATTGGAAAAGACTCTGATGCTGGGAGGAATCGGGGGCAAGAGGAGAAGGGGATGACAGAGGATGAGATGGCTAGATGGCATCACTGACTCGATGGACGTGAGTCTGAGTGAACTCTGGGAGCTGGTGATGGACAGGGAGGCCTGGCGCGCTGCGATTCATGGGGTCGCAAAGAGTCAGACACGACTGAGTGACTGAATTGAACTGAACTGATGTGAATGAATGTATCAGTACTTAGACACACACATGGAATTTGCATACGTATACAGCAAACTATTAATAGTGTGTGCACATGTGCTCAGTCTTGTCCTACTCTCTGCAACTCCACAGACTGTAGCCCTCCAGGCTCCTCTGTCCATGGAATTTTCTAGGCAAGAATATTAGAGTGGGTTGCCATGCCCTCCTCCAGGGAATCTTCCCATCCCAGGGATTAAACCCACATCCTTTATGTCTCCTGCATTGTGACTGTGTGAAAGCGGTTAAAAATAGATACCTAAGTTTGCAGCTGGGCAGACCATGTCCATACGATAACTTCAAGGGCTTTTCTACACTTCTACAACATTTGCCAATGATCAGCGTAATTTTGAGGTCCTCTTTTTTTGTTTTGGCCACACTGCACAGCATATGGGATTTTAGTTTGCTGGCCAGGGATAGAACCCAGGCACCCTGCATTGCAGGCGTGGAATCTTAAACACTGTACTACTAGGGAAGTCCCTGGTTTTTGTTTTAATTTTGCCTTTTTTCTATTCTGTAGTAAAATGAAAAATATGAAACTGTTTCAGTCTACAATAAACCTCATAGGAGTTTAACTTCACAAGAGGCTTTAAGCAAAGAGATTGAATTGAAATGTAGATGCCAAAATTATAGCATCCTCAGATTACAAGATATTTCAGGCCTTTGTGAAAACTTTGAGAGGAGGAATGTTTTATAAGTATGTATTTCTTTGCTGTCTAGTGTAGGGTTTTTTTTCCATCTAGTGTTTTAATTGAAAGTGATCAACATTTCTTTTTTTTTTAATATGGTTCACACATGTAGTACAGTACACATGTAGTTAAAAGGGTGTTCTGAGAAAAACCACCTAACCACCATCCATCGGTCATAATTTAGGAGCTCCAAAATGTCTTGTGCCTCCATGGTAATGATGTCACATGGTGAAATATGCAACCACAGTGTCAACAGACTAAAATAACAACCATGGGATTTTGACTTAACAGCAGGCTCTGAGTAAACTGTGATGTAAACAAACTGCAGCATTCTGCAAGGAAAGATGATTCTCTCTAATGTTTTCCATTTGAAGTGATACTGTTTCTGGGCTCTTTTTTTATTTTAATTGAAGTATGGCTGATTTACAATGTTGTGTTAGTTTCAAGTGTACAGCAAAGGGATTCAGTTATACATATCTATTCTTTTTCAGATTCTTTCCGTTACGGGTGATTACACAATATTGAGTAGTGTATGTACTATAAGTAGGTCCTTGTTGGTTATTTATTTTATATATAGCAGTTTGTATATGTTAATCCCAAACTCCCAATTTATCCTTCCAACCCTCTTCCAGCTTTTTAAGATCAAAAATCTGATTGCAAATCCTTGAAATGAAGACTTGCTCCCAACCAGAGACTATAAGATTCTGAGTCTGCCTGAGGGCCTGAGAGTTAAATAATTTGTTCCAAATTATACTTCTTGTCAAGGGTAGAGTCAGAACCAGATCTGAGTTTGTCTAGTGTTTCTCTTTCTGCCCCTCATGCCTATCAGTTCCTACCTGACTCTAATCGCCTTTTGGTGAAGAACTGGATTGGCTTGGACTCTGCTTAGACTTGGCCATTGGCCCTCTAAAGACCCTATCTCCTACCCTCTTTATTTGATTTTATTATCAATGGCTGACTTTATTTATTATTAATTTATTTAAATATTTATTTTATTTATTTGTTTGACTGCACTGGGTCTTCATTACGGCATGCAGGATCTCTAGATGCGGTGTGTGGAATCTTTTTAGTTGCAGCAAGTGGAATCTAGTTCCCTGACCAGAGATGGAACTCGGGCCCCTACATAGGGAGTTTGGAGTCTTAGCCACTAGACCACCAGGGAAGTCCCCCTGCCACTTTCTTGCTGACTCTCCACACCCCTTCAAGTTGGTGCCCCTTTCTTTCTGATGCCTTCTGTTGTCATTGGACACCACGGTGGTCCTCCCAACCTCCTTTTGAAAGGAGGTTGTCATACTGGGACCTAATTGTTTTTTTTTTTCCCACTGTCAAGTCAAACCATGGGCAGCAATTCATTGAGAATGTAGGGCTTGAGGTCAGAATAGGGAAGATCAAGGTTGGGGGTCAGAATAGAAAGACCGTGGTTCTAGCAGGGTTTCCTAGGTGTTAGTGATAAAGACTCTGCCTGTCAATGCAGGACATGCAAGAGATGTGGGTTTGATCCCTGGGTCAGGGAGATTCCCCTAGAGTGGGAAATGGCAACCCAGTCCAGTATTCTTGCCTGGGAAATCCCATGGACAGAGGAGCCTGGCAGGCTACAGTCCATGGGGTCTCCAAGACTTGGACATGACTAAGCACGCTTGCACCACATGACTTTCTAGTGAGGAACCAAGTATAGTATTCAACTGAACAGTCTGGAACCAATGATTTTTCTTTAAAATCTATAAAGGTAACCCTTTGGGCCTCTGCTTATCCTCTCTAAAGCAGAAAAAGTGAACCAAAAGATCCTAAGATTCCTTTTAGCCCTAAAATTCTATGACATCTGAATCTCTTGTTGTTGTTCAGTCAGCAGGTGTTTTGTTGAGAGCTTCCCCTGGAACCTGTGGATCATATAAGGGAAAGTAGCTTCAATCTACCTGGGAAGAGAAAATGAACAGAATCACCTGGTGGGTAATAGCGAATCCTAGAAAGGTCAGGTGGAGCACGGGCTGCACGTGGAGGAGGAGTTGGGAAGAGTGAGACCAGTGGGTGCCAGAAAATGGCTGGTGCCCGAGACTCAGAGGGGAATTAGATGCTTGATAGGACTTTGTTAGACACAAGAGAAGAGTTCAGAAAATGTGTGAATCCTGATTTTTCTTTTGGTTATTCTTTATTTTTTCTTGGCTGCACTGAGTCTTTGTTGGTGCACGAGGGCTTTCTTTAGTTGCAGCGAGTGGGGGCTACTCTCTAGCTGCAGTACGTGGACTCTAGGCCATGCGGGATCAATAGTTATGGATCACTGGCTTAGCTGCCTCGAGGCGTGTGGAATCTTCCTCGACCAGGAATGGAACCTGTATGTCCTGCTTTGGCAGGCAGATTCTTAACCCCTGGACCACCATGAAAGCCCTGAATCCTGATTTTTCAGTCTTCTGAAAAATTCTATAGGTTTTTAAATTTTATTTTGTAGGCTCTCTGGCACCCCACTCCAGTACTCTTGCTTAGAAAATCCCATGGATGGAGGAGCCTGTTAGGCTGCAATCCATGGGGTTGCTAAGAGTCGGACACGACTGAGCGACTTCACTTTCACTTTTCACTTTCATGCATTGGGGAAGGAAATGGCAGCCCACTCCAGTGTTCTTGCCTGGAGAATCCCAGGGACAGGGGAGCCTGGTGGGCTACCGTCTATGGGGTCGCACAGAGTCGGACATGACTGAAGTGACTTAGCATAGCATAGGCTCTCTTCTATTTTTTTTTTTTTCTTTGTTTGCTTGTTTTGACCACTCCATTGGCCTGTGGGACCTTAATTGCCCAACCAGGGACTGAACCCTTGCTTTCTGCAGCAGAAACATAGCGTCTTAACCACTGGACCACCAGGGAAATCCCCTCTTCTACTGTCATCTAGAAATTCTGAGATTATCTGTCACTGTTATTTGAGGGTCCTAGTAGCCCAGGGGGCAGTTAATTAGGAGGGAGGAGAAAATGGTATTCTTTTTCTTCTTCTCTAAAGTATAAAAAGTGTCTACCTGTGATATATGATATTCCCTGGTTAGTAGCAAAGACGGCATTTTACAGGCCTTGAGGTTGTTGTTGAATCAATTATTTCAGTCTCCATTTTGCCTGCCCTTTGAAAGCAGAATTTGAGAGTCTAAAAAAAGGAAGGAAAACAGATCTGTTGGAAGCATGAAACCAGCTCCTCATCCTCCTCCACAAAAGGGAAGAAATAGCCCTGAGCTAGTTTCTAAATAGGAATGTTCTGACAGTGAGAGAGAATTTAGAAAGTGCCAGGAGGAAGGGAAAACATGGAGCCCGATTTTGAAAGCCCACAGAGCACAGGGTGGGTGCCAGAGAGACAGTCACACCTGTTACCTGCTGTCTCTTGCTTCCTGGCTCCAGCTTGCCCTCCTCTGCCAAACCTTCTCACTCGAGTTGTCCCTTCCTCACCCATTCAGATAGACACACAAGTGACTGAAGCTCAGGAAAACACCTCTCCACTAATATGTAAATACACTCACATGGTAGCGATACATCCAAAGGATATTCATTGTCACAAGCATATTCATTCCTTCCAGCAAGCTTGAGTACTTGTAATATGCCACATACAGCACTCTGCAGTGGAGAAGTCAAGGTGAATAAGACATAGTTTCTGTCGTCGATGGTATATAACAACAAACCTATACAGATAAACACTGAGCTATAAGCCCAGAGGTGCACATATGCAAACATATATGTAATGTACACCCACTGGTATGTGAACTCATGAAATAAAAAAACAGAGCTACTCACTCATAAATTTCACAAGTTCTAATACTAGTCATGCTGAAATATTTGGAGGGAGGTTGTCCGTTTTCCTATTTTTCCTTTGTCAGTTTTGTCATCGCCTTTCATATTCCAAAAATGATTTCACTTTATAGTTCCATTCTTTTCTTATTTCTTGCCTTTAAAAAATTATTTATTCTCTAAGATGAATTGTCTCACATGGAGAAACTGAGAAAAAGGAAAGTTTGCCCAAGTTATAAATAAAGTTACCCTTTCAGGTACAAAATCTGTCTCTTTATACTCAGTTGATAAAATGGAAAGACTGGCAATATTTAGTGATTGATCCTTTAATGATGTCTTTTTAAAATTTTATTTATTTTATTTTTGACTGTGCTGGGTTTTCATTGCTGTGCATGGGCTTTCTTTAGTTTTGGCAAGCAGGGGCCACTCTCTGGCTGCAGTGAGCAGGCTTCTCATTATGGTGGCTTCTCTTGTTGGGGAGCAGGGCTCTAGGGCATGCAGGCTTCAGTTCCTGTAGCACTTGTGCTCAGTTGCACCTAGGCATGTGGAATCTTTTGGAACAAAGGATTGAGCCAATGTCCCCTGCATTGGCAGGCAGATATTTAACCACTGGACCATCAGGGAAGTCCTAATGATGTCTTTTTAATGGGTATTTTGAACCACAAAATATGAAATCATTACATCTTTTTTTTTAATTGTAGGTATTTGAAGCAAGAAGAGCTCTGCTTGGAAAATGGGTAACTATTTAAAGTATACTTGATTCTAAGTCAGAAAGAGAAAGACAAACACCATATGAATATCACTTATATGTGGAATCTAAACTGTGGCACCAATGAACCTACCCTCAAAACAGAAACAGACTCACAGACGTAGAGATCAGACTTGTGGTTGCCAAGCGGGAGGAGAGGAGGGAGCAGGACAGACCGGGAGTTTGGGGTTGGTAGATGCAAGCTATTACATTTAGAATGGCTAAGCAACAAGGTCCTACTGTATAGCACAGGGAACTATATCTAGTATCCTGGAATAAACCATAATGAAAAAGAACATTAACAAAGGAATGTATACAAATCTATATATCCATATCTAAGTTACTTTCACACTTCCTCAAAGGAAACACGGTCTCAATGACCATTGTCCATGATCAAAGTACAGTAAGTCCACTCTGCATGAATGAGTTCCATTCCAAAAGCGAATTCATAGGTCCCATTTGATCGTAAATCCAACACAGTCAGCCTCGGTACCCAACTAACACAACTGGGTACACCTGCTGTTTGTAAGCTTGCTTCCAGACATCCTGGGCTTGAAATTAAAAAACTACTCTACTGTACTGTAAAGTACACAAAAGCACAGCCACCTGTAGAGGATGGACACACATGACCGTGCACGCCAGACACACGTACTAATGTGATTGGACATGCAAAGACACATTCGCATCTTTGAAAGTTTGAAACTCAAATGTTTGTATGAGGGGACTTACTCTATCCATCTCTGGCTAATGTGTATTGCTCATTAAATTCCTCTACAGTCTCATTGAGAGTCTCTTCCACCCAAGAGAACTGGAAACATGATCATACAAAAATGTGTACACTAACGTTCACAGTGGCATTATTCATAATCATCAAATATGTAAACACCCAAACGTCCACTTGGTGAGAAATGGATAAACAAAACGGGGTCTAGCCAAACAACAGAATAGTACTCAGCCTTAAAGTGAAAGGCAGTTCCGTTTCAAGCTACTCATGAATGAACTTTGAAGACATTGTGCTAGGTGAAATAAACCAGACACAGAAGCACCAATATTGTTTGATTCCACTTTTATGAAGTTCTTAGAATAGGCAAATTCACAGAGAAAGAAAGTAAAATAGAGGTTACGAAGAAATAGGGACGTTGTTTAACAGAGTTTCAGCTTGAGTTTTAAAAACAGTTCTGCAGATGGATGTGGGGATGTTGCACAATAGTGTGAGTGTGTATCATGTCACTGAACTGTACACTTAAAAATGGTTAAATTTTAAAAAGCACGGGCAAGAAAAAAGAATGAAGTACTGATATATGCTACAACATAAACTTTGAACATAGTATGCTGAGTGAAAGAAACCAGACACCGAAGCCATCTAGCATATGATTCCATTTATATGACATATTCAAAATAGACAAATCCATACAGACAGAAAATAGATGAGTGGTTTCTAGGGGCCAGGGAGCAGGGGAGGAGTGACTGACTGTAATGGGTATGGACTTTATTTGGGGGGGTAATGAAAACGTTCTGAAATTAGACAGTAGTGCTGGCTTTACAGCCTTGTGAATATATGAAAATGCTGGGTGGGGTGGTGTATGAATTGTACCTTAATTTAAAAAAATAAATCAGGATGCCTTTTAAAAAATTATGCTTTGATTTCTTTAAGTCTAGATGTATATAATGAACTTGAAATAGTCCATCTTTAAAGCATACAGTCAAAGCCTTCTTTCCTTTTAAGGGACCATCTTTGCCCCAGAATACAGCAGTAGACAGAAAAGCCTACCCTGTGAATTACTGAGATTCATTTTCCCGTATGTCTTAGTCCATTCCAGGTGCTATAACAAAACACTGGTGGGGGCGGGGGCTTATAAACAGCAGAAAATATTTCTCTTAGTTCTAGAGGCTGGAAAGTCCAAGATCAAGGTGCTAGCAGACTCAGTGTCTGCTGGGAACCTGCTTTCTGGCTCAGAGACTCTCCATGTGTCTTCACATGACAAAAGGGCTAAAGGTCACTCTGTAGTCTCTTTAATAAAGGACACTAAACCCATTCATGAGGGCTTCCCTGGTGGCTCAGTGGTAAAGAATCCGCTGCCAATCAGGAAACTCTGGTTCGCTCTCTGGGTCAGGAAGATCCCTTGGAATAGAAGTGGCAACCCACTCCAGTATTCTTGCCTGGGAAATCCCATCAACAGAGAAGCCTGGCGGGCTACAATCCATGGGGTCGCAAAGAGTCAGACACAACTGAGCGACTGAGCATGGGTGCTCGCAATCCCATATGTGAATGCTCTCCCTCACGACCTAATCCTCTCAAAGGCCCCACCCACCTCCCTGGGTCATTACCACAGGGTTAGGGTTTCAATTTAGGAATTAGGGGTGACATAAACATTCAATCCATCATAAAGCTCTGTATCTTACTGTTCTTGTTTGTCTGATTTAGTCACCACTTCTTTTCTGTGCTGGTCTACAAGCTCCAGTCTAAAGATATTTACTAACCTAAAGAAGGAAAAAAAAGTCATGTACACAATGTTTCTGGAAGACTTTACATATCCCCTAGAGAAAGAAATGGCAACCCATTCCAGTATTCTTGCCTGGAAAACCCCATGGACAGAGGAGCCTGGCAAGTTACAGTCTTGGAGTCGCAAAGAGTTGGACATGACTGATCGACTTCACTTTACTTTTACTTTTACAAGAAAAGGGGCAATATTGATTTCCTTCAGACAGGAAAACTGTCTAAAGGGTGGAAGAGACTCTTAGCTGGAGAGCCTTTTGTGTCTTTTGAATTTTTAATCATTAAATGTTTTTAATCATGTGAAGGTAATATCTATTCAAAATAATAATAAAATTTTATAAAATAAATTCACTAAAAATGGCAAAATGAGAAATACCCGAAATTTAAAATCTAGCTAAGTTTTTCTCATATTGTATTTGTGTTTTTAAACTAACTTTGTTACCAACAACTTAAAAAAGAGACTTATAAAAAAAGCAAATAGATAAAATAAAAAGGGACGTATTTAAAATGACTATATTTGCATTTTCATTCTACTTACTATGGATGGAAATCCCTAAATTAATAAAACCAGGGCTAATGTTCAGGCAGAATTCATTGGTATGGCTGACCAGCCTCTGTCTACTTTGATTGGTTGGTAGCATTGCCAGTTGTTAAACATTTTAAATATCACCCTGGATAAAATTCAAGGTCTTCAAACTTTTAAAAAGATCTCGTTAATTCTTTTCTTTTACCATAACTAATAGAAGCATATATTTCAAAGGTCACTGATATTTGCAAAGATCACTAATTATCTCTCTACTCCAATCAGCCAAACTACAGGGTCAGGCATGGTTTTACCATGCTCCTTGTTGTACATTGCTTGATGTTATCAGGCATTTAATAAATATTTTCTAAATGAATAAATGATACTAGTTTTTCTCTTTTGCCAAACAACAAACTTATTCCATAAATTCACTAGATCATATGGTAATCTTTATACCTCCATGAAAGCCACAGGAATTAAGTTTGAAGGGAATATTTCCAGTTTATTTTTATTCAGTTTTCTCTCTCCATTTTAGGCTTTATTTGTCTGTGTGTTTTATGAACAATATAACAGATTGATAGCATAAGGAATGCATTTTCAATAAAAAAGGAGAGAAGCAAGAATACAAGTTTTTTTTTTTAAATTTTCCTTTATTTATGGCTGTGAGTCTTCCTCGCTGCACAGGCTTTTCTCTAGTTGTGGTGTGCAAGCTTCTCATTGTCAGGGCTTCTCTTGTTGCAGAGACTGGGCTCTAGAGCCTTTTCATTTAAGTTGTGGCACGTGGGATCAACACAGGCTCAGTAGTTGTGGCACACGGGTTTAGTTGCTCCGCTGCATGTAGAATCTTCCCAGATCAGGGATCAAACCCACGTTACCTGCGTTGGCAGGTAGATTCTTTACCACTGAGCCACCAGGGAAGCCCAAGGATACTGGTTTTTAAACTTAGCATTACTTGGGATTTTCATTGTAGGAGTCAAGTGTTGGCTTTAAAGCTCAATCTCATATTAGAAGTAAAGTCACTTTTAAAACCAATCTGGATAGTAAGGGGCAAGATGTAATGTGAAACCTATTCAATGATAGACAATCCAAAAAGTATTTTATATTTAGCCATGTGTGCATGCTCAGTCGTGTCTGACTCTTTTGCGACCCCATGAGCTGTAGCCCGCCAAGTTTCTCTGTCCATGGGATTTTCCAAGCAAGAATATTGGAGTAGGTTGCCATTTCCTTCTCCAGGAGATCTTCCCAACCCAGGGATCAAACCCAGGTCTCCTGCATTGCAGACAGATTCTTTACCAGCTGAGCCACCAGTGAAGCCCAAAAAGCAAAAAGATAAACAAGCCTTTTCCTTCATCTTGACCTCACTGCCTGAGAACTTTCCTTTCCTTGCCATTTGGTGTGAGATAAGTGGCGTTGATGCCCTAGCAATGGTCCTCACATCTTGAAAGTGCAGCAAGAATCCTTGTAACAACTACTCTGAAAATGGGATTTTCACAGTCCTATTGTCAAGAAATCCCGAAAGGCATTAAAAGTAACTATAAAATATAATTATGGTATAAGATAGTATTGTTGCTGTTTAGTCACTAAGTCGTGTCTGAGTCTTTTGCGACCCCGTGGACTGTAAACCCACCAGGCTCCTCTGTCCATGTGATTTCCCAAGCAAGAATACTGGAGCCAGTTGCCATTTCCTTCTTCAAGGGATCTTCCTGACCCAGGGATTGACCCCCTGTCTCCTGCTTGGCAGGCGTATTCTTCTCCACTGAGTCACCAGTGATGGCCATATAAGATAGTATAGCATAAAATAATATAGCACAATGTCGTATACTAATTATATGATATTAATATTAAAAAGGAGCTAACTGTAAAATGAGGTATCATACATGGTACTAGGATAAGAAAACGGTCCTAGCTGCTCCCCTGTCTCACACATTAGATCCCTGGCTGTGATGGTATGGCTCTTTTTTCTTGAAGAGCTGAAGCAAGAGATGTGGGACAGATATATATAGTACTATATATATATAATATATTTGAAAAAAACCCAGGAACCTACCATATAGCACAAGGAACTATATCCAATATCTTATAATAACCGACAGTGGAAAAGAATCTAAAACAGAATGTGTGTGTGTGTGTGTGTGTGTGTACATATATAAATCACTATGCTAGATACCTAAAACATTGTAAAATAACAATGCTTCAATTCAGAAATTTTTTTAAAAAAGAGAAAGATACTGGGCGATTACCAAATTCATGTACAGTTAATTCTTCCATGGATTATCTACTTCTTGGATTATTCCCAGCACCTTTTAAATTCCAAGGGGATTTGCCCCAGTTGTTAAGCATTCTTATCAGTCATCTACCCACCTTCAACCGGTAGAAGTTCAAGGAATGCAAATTCATTTTCTATTAGACTAAATAGATTAGAAACTAGAAAGGAGAAACCCCCAAGGCAAAGAACACCTATCAAAGCCAAATATAAATTATCTTTGACTGCTATAATAAGGGAAATAAATGAGAAACCAATGTAATTATCTTTTTAATCTTTAGAGGAAAAGGTTTGAATGTTTTCTTTTATAGATTTCTTCAGCGCTTTATAATCCTAATGTTCTTTTATATTCATTCTAAATCACTGTTCTTCAGTCTGAGCCTGTTCTCTTCTTCTGGGCATCCATGACAATAATTGAGCTGACCTCAATCCTTGCAAATGTGCTTCCTGTCCTTGTTAATGTACAAACATGGTAACTTTATGCTTTGTAATTTAATTATTGTATATCTAATGATTTACCCCTCATGCTTATTATTTTTAACATCACTATGATATTTTCTAACAGGGGTCCCCAACCTCTGGGCCACAGACCCATTGGTACCTCTCATCAGATCAGCAGTGGCATCACATTAGAAATAAAGTGCACAATAAATGTAATGCTGTAGTTTTTCCAGTAGTCATGTATGGATGTGAGAGTTGAACCAGAAAGAAGGCTGAGCGATGAAGAATTGATGCTTTTGAACTGTGGTGTTGGAGAAGACTCTTGAGAGTCCCTTGAACTGCAAGGAGATCAAACCAGTCAATCCTAAAGGAAGTCAGTCCTGAATATTCATTGGAAGGACTGATGCTGAAGCTGAAACTCCATACTTGGGCCACCAGATGCGAAGAGCTGACTCATCAGAAAAGACTGATGCTGGGAAAGATTAAAGGCAGGAGGAGAAGGGGACGACAGAGGACCAGAGGGTAGGAAAACATCACTGACCCAATGGAGGTGAGTGTGAGCCAGCTCCAGGAGATGGCGAAGGACAGGGAAGTCTGGCATGCTGCAGCCCATGGAGTTGCAGAGTCATACATGACTGAGCGACTGAACTACAACAAAATGTAATGCGCTTGAATCACCCCAAAGCCATCCCTCCCTGCCTGTTCCCCCAGTCCATGGAAAAATTCTCTTCTACGAAACTGGTCCCTGGTGCCAAACAGTTTGGGGACCACTGTTTATAATATTAGCTACCATGAGTACAATGAGTCATACACTCTTTTAGGAATTTTATACATATTTTCATTTATTTAATCTTCCCAGTAACTCTAAATTTAGATATAATTATTCAATCAATGTATAAAGGAAGAAATTAAGAGATTCTTAGTGAGACTCTGAATGGCCTCACTCCCAAAGCCCCCATGCATCCTTAATGCCATATTTTCTCTTATCATGTTGCTAAGCTGATTCACTATTGTGAGGCGTTTGGGGTTATTTCTGATTTACTGTAGTGATAATTATATCCCATAAAAATTTCTTCCCTAATCATCCTGGGTCCCCACGTAGCTCAGTTTCTACAGAGTAGCACGTAGCACTGCCCAAAGTAATTTTAAAGATGAATACCAATTTTCATGTTGTCTCTCAAAGAAAAATCACGGGGGATTCAATTCAGAACTCATAACACTACTTACCAGATCCCCTTTCTTCATTTCCCAGTTTCTCTCACACTGTATAACTGCTGGAAAGGCAGTTACAGTCTGAACCGCCACAAACTGCCTACACGCCAAAACCCTGCAGCTCTCCTGTCTCCATATGCCCCGAGCTGGCTCCTTGTTTTAGAGATCACCGCAGCATCATGGGCTGGTCCTTCCCCTGGCCCTCACCACTCTGGTCTGGCTTCTCTATCATTCTAATAACCCATTCCCAAAGGAAAGAAGTCTCATATTATGTTAGTTAGAAATATGGACTGTGCAGAAACAGGCCGAGAGGAAATCTGGGAACATTCATACATGAATACATTTTATTCACTTATTTGTAAGTTAAGGTTTCTGATGGTTTTTGTTTTTTTTTTTTTCATTTGGGAGTCCCCCCTCCCCCTTGAATGATAGTGTCCAAAGTGAGATTGATGAGCGCTGAAAAGATCTGGTAACAGTGAATAGTTTTTATTTAAAAATCTTTGGTTTGGCTGCACTGGGTCTTTGTTGCAACACAGGCTTTCTCCAGTTGTGGCATGTGGGCTCTTAGTTCCCCGAGCAGGTATCAGCCTTAGTCCCTTGCATTGGAAGGCAGATTCTTTTTATTTATTTGTTTATGGCTGAGCTGGGTCTTCGCTGCTGTGTGCAGGCTTTCTCTAGTTGTCGTGAGCATGGGACCACTCCTCCCTACTTGCAGTATGCAGTCTTCCTACTGCAGTGGCTTCTCTGGTTGCAGAGCACAGGCTCTAGGGTGCTTGGGATTCAGGGGCTGTGGCATGTGGGCTCAGGAGTTGTGGCTCTCAGGCTTGCTTGCCTTGCAGCAGGTGGAATCATCCCAGACCAGGGATGGAACCCATGTCCACTGCACTGGCAGATTCTTAACCACTGGACTTCCAAGGAAGTCCCACAGTGAATGGTTTTAATCAAGAAGTACTCCAGCTAATTAAAAAAAATAGATCCTATAATTACAAAGAAGTTGACTTGTCATAAGGTGTAAAATACATTTTTACTTTATATGCCTTTTTTTTTTTTTTAGGGCTTTCCTGGTGGCTCAGACAGTAAAAGTGTCTGCCTGCAATGAGGGAGACCTGGGTTCGATTCCTGGGTCGGGAAGATCCCCTGGAGAAGGAAATGGCAATCCACTCCAGCACTCTTGCCTGGAAAATCACACGGACGGAGGAGCCTAATAGGCTCCAAAGTCACAAAGATGGGGTCGCAAAGAGTTGGACACGACTTCACTTTCACTTTCACGCCTTTTTAGGTGGTCAATGTATTTTATGATTAAAACTAAAGTATTATTAAATTCTGATTACCTTATAATAACTAGCAAATATCTATTGGTGAAATGCAATAGCGTATAAAATACAAGTAGCCCCAAACTTTCCTGTTTTCTCTTCTCTAATGGACTAAAGAAGAAAAACAGAGATTTAGACTCTGACAACAGCTCCTTCCGCTGCTAGCTGTTCCCATAAGAACCTTTCTTTTGATTTTGGCCAGCTCTCACGCTCTCATCTTTGATCAGTCACTGATATTGGGACTGGTTTGGGGTCATCACTGGGGAAAATTGTGAAGTAACCCAAGCGTTTGTTTGGTATGCCCCAGATTGCTTTGGCATGTACTTCCTGTCTCTGGCACTCTTTCTTTTTCTTTTCCAGGTCCTCCTATCAACTTTTCCTTTCCAATCATATCAATCATTTACATATTTGTAGGACTTTAACTGGGAGAAAGCAATGGCACCCCACTCCAGTACTCTTGCCTGGAAAATCCCATGGGCAGGGAAGCCTGGTAGGCTGCAGTCCATGGGGTCGCTAAGAGTCAGACACAACTGAGCGACTTCACTTTCTCTTTTCACCTTCATGCATTGGAGAAGGAAATGGCAACCCACTCCAGTGTTCTTGCCTGGAGAATCCCAGGGATGGGGAAGCCTGGTGGGCTGCCGTCTATGGGGTCGCACAGAGTTGGACACGACTGAAGTGAGCAGCGCAGCAGGACTTTAACTGGGGCTTCCCAGGTGGTGCTAGTGGTAAAGAATCCACCTGCCAATGCAGGAGACCCAAAAGACACAAGTTCAAGCCCTGGGTCGGGAAGATCCCTTGGAATAGGAAATGGCACCTCATCCCAGTATTCTTGCCTGGAAAATTCCATGGACAGAGGAGCCTAGCAGGCTCAGCAAAGAGTCAGACAAGAGTGAGTGACTGAGAACACACACACACACACACACACACACACACACACACACACACGACTTTAACCCTATATACTCCCCCTTCTCAGAGATATTTGCTTGTATTGCCTTATCTCTAATTGTGAATGCAAAGGTTTGTTTCTGGTCCTGGAGTTTTAATCACTAATGAGCTGATGTAAACTGTGGGGGGAGACTGACTGCCCAGGTGTCTTCTCTTAAGGTTGTACAGACAGTCCGTGGCTTAAGATGCTTTGGCTTAGCAACTTTTTGGCTTTACAGTGATGCAAAAGTGATAGACGTTCAGTGGACACCATATTTAAAATTTTGTATTTGGGTTTTTTTGGGAGGGGTGGCTAGCCATGTGCAGTAGGATACTCATTTATGGTGCTGGGCAGCCAGTGAGCCACAGCTCCCAGTCAGCCACTCGGTCACAAGAGTACAGGCCAAATACACTTAAAACCATCAGTACCCAGACAGCCATTCTGGTTTCACATTCAGTGTGCTTGTATACATGCTAAGTTGAGTCAGTCGTGTTCAACTCTGTGCAACCCCATGAAATGTAGCCCACTAGGCTCCTCTGTCTATGGAACTCTCCAGGCAAGAATACTGGAGTGGGTTGCCATTCCCTTCTCCAGGTGTAGTAGTCAATAAATTACATGAACTAGTCAATGCTTTCTTCTAAAATAGGCTTTGTGGTAGATGATTTTGCCCAACTGTAGGTTCATGTGAGGGCTTCCCTGGTGGCTCAGTGATAAAGAATACTTCTATCAATGCAGGAGACTCAGGTTTAATCCCTGGGTCAGGAAGATCCCATGGAGGAGGGCATGGCAACCCACTCCAGTATTCTTGCCTGAAGAATCCCATGGACACAGGAGCCTGCTGAGCTACAGTCTATGGGGTCGCAAAACAGCTGGACATGACTGAGCGACTAAACAACAGTAAGGAGCATCAGGGTTCATGTAAGCGTTCTGAGCACGTTAAGGTAGACTGGGCTAAGCTAGGATGTTTGGTAGGTTAAGTGTATTATGTGCATTTTTAATTTATGATACTTTTGACTTATGATGGATTAATTGGGATATAGCCCCAACAGAAGTTAAAGATCTACATTTTACAAGTCTGTATATATTCTCAGTTTACGCCTATGACCAGCTCCCAAATTTTTCTGTAACTCCAAGTTTTGAGGTCAAGTGCATGTCTATGTCCACACCGGCCTTGATTGGGCTCACACACACACATGTGAGAAAGAACAGGTACGTGGAAAAACATGGGGTGTACTTGCTAGGGAAAGAAATGCATGCAATTCGTTAAGAATAAGTTACTAAACTCACTTTCTATGCAGTTCTTTATCTCTTTCATAATGCGTCTCTCTTGTCAGACTAAACCTGGAGCTTTTTTTTTTTTTTTTTTGGTTTGTTTGTTGTTTTTTTTTTTTTCCAGTTTGACAAATGGATGGACACTCAGAGGAGAAGAATCCTGACAGTCCTGTTAGAACACTGCTCCCTGTCATAGCAAACGTTCTGCTGTCGAAAGCTTCAGGAGAAAATTCCAGCAGAAGCTCTGGATTTTACTACCAAGCTCCCAAAGGTGTTTTCTTTATACATCTTTTCTTTCCTGGACCCCGAAGCCTTTGTCATTGTGCACAGGTACAGATAAAGAAGCAGTGTTTGGTGTTTTGTAAAGACAGCCTAGAAAACACTGAACCTTGAAGAAAAAGAAAGAAAGCACGCATACAAAACCGAGCACCAACAAGACGCTCACCGTGTTTCGTTTGCACAGTTTGGATTGGCCCCATCTCTTTGTGTCTGGCTGTGCACTTAGTGCTCAACGGGGAGAAAAAGTAAGCCATCGCTAAGTGTCCGTAAAATAGTACTAGCCAGTTGGGGAAATACATACACATGTATATAATGGTTCATCATCAGAATAGTCTTATATTGCACAGCAGAGGACCATAGTAAAACTTAAAGTGTAGAGTGCAGGCCATTCATAAATAGAAAAGCATGAAATAAGGTGCTAATGTGATAAATACAGAAGCATGTGAGACTAAAGGAGTTCAGAGTAGGCAAATGTGCTCACAGGTTGGAAAAGCATCTGACCATTATTTTCTTACAAGTAATTCCATGGTGTATTCAAGTATATTTTTTTTCAAGTATATTTTTTAAGATATAAAATTGATAGTCATTTTGTTGACTTCTTTTCATAGTCTAGCTGCTGCTGCTGCTGCTAAGTTGCTTCAGTCATGTTCGACTCTGTGCAACCCCATAGACAGCAGCCCAACAGACTCTCCTGCCCCTGGGATTCTCCAGGCAAGAACACTGGAGTGGGTTGCCATTTCCTTCTCCAATGGATAAAAGTGAAAAGTGAAACTGAAGTCGCTCAGTGAAGTTGCTCAGTCATGTCCGACTCTTAGCGACCCCATGGACTGCAGCCTACAAGGCTCCTCCATCCATGGGATTTTCCAGGCAAGAGTACTGGAGTGGGGTGCCATTGCCTTCTCCATTCATAGTCTAGAAAGACCAGAAATTACCTGTTACTGTGCATTCACAGGGTAACTTTAGTTTTTAAAATTAAGAAAATGAAAAAAAATTAAGAAAATGAATGCAGTAAGATAGATGACATATTTAATAATTGGTGTTGGGACAACCGGGCAGTATCTGGAAAAAAATTCTAGAAGGATAAAAGATTGATATGAAATTATGGAAAACCATTCCCTACTCAAAAGAGGGAATTCCCTGGTCCAGTGGTTAACTCTCTGCTCTTTCACTGCTGAGGGCAGAAGTTTAATCCCTGTTTGGGGAACTAAGATCCTGTAAGCCACCAGGCATGACTAAAGTGGAAAAAAATGTAATTAAAGGAAATCTAGGGAAGGAAGACTTTGTGAGTAATCTATAATATTCAGAGCCTCAAAAGAAAATGTATAACTTAAAATCTTTATTTTTTTATATATTTTGTATATATATTATATATGCTTTATAAATAAAGAAAGCAAGATTTTGAGTTGTGATTATAAAAATTAAAATTTTCTCCATAGAGAAGAAAACTGTAAATAAATACAGACAGTAAACAGGAGGGAACTCCCTGGGAGTGGTTAGGACTCAGTGCTTTCACTGATGAGGGCTCAGGTTCAACCCCTGGCCGGGAGACTAAGAACCCACAAGCTGCTGCAGTGTGGCCAAAAAAAATTAAACAGGGGAAAAAACATATTGCCAGCAAAAGGGTAATTTTCTTATTTTTTAAAGAATGACTATAAATCTACATTAACAAGAAAAAAAAAGCAAAGCCTAGCAGAAAAATGAGCAAAGGAAGTGGACAAATAGTTCACAGAAAGAAAAGCAGATGTTTCTAAAATAGATAAAATACTTAGCCTCATTTTCATGCCATCGTTTGTGATCAGATAGATTGTTTCTTTTTTTCTTTTTTTAGTTTCTTTTTTAATGATAACATTTTATATTATTAGGGGTGAGGGGAAACAAGAACCTTCATATGTTGCACCTTCATAGATAAATTGATGCAAACACTAAGGAGAGCAATTTGGTAGTACTCAATTTTTAAATAAAGATTCCTGGACATTCCCTGGCGATCCAGTGACTTTCACTACCAAGGGTGTGAGTTTGAGCCCTGGTCGGGGAACTGAGATCCTGCATGCCATGAGACATGGCTAAAAACTTTTTAAATTTTTTTAATTAAGAAAAATAAGACTACCTTTGGTCAGTAGTTCCACTTCTTGGAATTTGTCTGATGGGTATACTTCAACACATGCAAAATTAGTTCCAGAAAAACATCTATTTCTGCTTTATTGACTATGCCAAAGCCATTGACTGTGTGGATCACAATAAACTGTGGAAAATTCTGAAAGAGATGGGAATACCAGACCACCTGACTGCCTCTTGAGAAATCTATATGCAGGTCAGGAAGCAACAGTAAGAACTGGACATGGAAAAACAGACTGGTTCCAAAGAGGAAAAGGAGTACATCAAGGCTGTATATTGTCACCCTGCTTATTTAACTTATACGCAGAGTACATCATGAGAAACGCTGGACTGGAAGAAGCACAAGCTGGAATCAAGATTGCCGGGAGAAATATCAATAACCTCAGATATGCAGATGACACCACCCTTATGGCAGAAAGTGAAGAGGAACTCAAAAGCCTCTTGATGAAAGTGAAAGAGGAGAGTGAAAAAGTTGGCTTAAAGCTCAACATTCAGAAAACAAAGATCATGGCATCCGGTCCCATCACTTCATGGGAAATAGATGGGGAAACAGTGGAAACAGTGTCAGACTTATTTTGGGGGGCTCCAAAGTCACTGCAGATGATGATTGAAGCCATGAAATTAAAAGACGCTTACTCCTTGGAAGGAAAGTTATGACCAACCTAGATAGCATATTCAAAAGCAGAGACATTACTTTGCCAACAAAGGTTCGTCTAGTCAAGGCTATGGTTTTTCCTGTGGTCATGTATGGATGTGAGAGTTGGACTGTGAAGAAGGCTGAGCACCGAAGAATTGATGCTTTTGAAGTGTGGGTTGGAGAAGACTCTTGAGAGTCCCTTGGACTGCACGGAGATCCAACCAGTCCATTCTGAAGGAGATCAACCCTGGGATTTCTTTGGAAGGAATGATGCTAAAGCTGAAACTCCAGTACTTTGGCCACCTCATGCGAAGAATTGACTCATTGGAAAAGACTCTGATGCTGGGAGGGATTAGGGGCAGGAGGAGAAGGGGACGACAGAGGATGAGATGGCTGGATGGCATCACTGACTCGATGGACGTGAGTCTGAGTGAACTCCGGGAGTTGATGATGGACAGGGAGGCCTAGCATGCTGGGATTCATGGGGTTGCAAAGAGTCGGACACGACTGAGCGACTGAACTGAACTGAACTGAAGAATATTGCATCATTGTAGCAGCAAAAGGCTGGAAACAGTGGAAATGTCTGCTAATAACAGACTGGTTGCAACTGTCTCCTCAATATGTCATCAATAAAACAACTAAGGTGCAGAATTATCCTACCACTTTGGAAGAATAAAAGAATGTATCCATATTTGTTGCTCTTCTCAATGGCACACAAGAAGCCAGTAACAATGGTTACATTCAGGGAGGGAAATGAGTGGCTAGATGACAAGGATGAGAGGCTTTTTTTCTTTTACTTTTTTTACAGTGTGCCCCTTGGTATCTTTGAATTTAGTATTGATGTACACATATTATTCTAAAATTGAAACAATTTGTTTTTTTTTTTTAAAAAGCATAGTGTTTTAAATGCCCAGTAATAGAGTATCATTCCGCCATATAATGAACTATTAGGCAGTCATAAGAAAACATGTTTTGGAAGAACAGAGATGCTTATTATGTGTAAAATGAAGAAAGCATTAATTTAAATTGCATGCAGTTTCCCGATTTTGCTTTCATATATACCTGAAAAACAGAAAGGAAAATAACTCTACCAGCTTGTTGATAATGGTTGGTCATCTCTAATTGACAGGGTTCTGGGTATTGTTTTTCTTCAGGTTTCTCAGAATTTTCCATGCTTTTCACAATGAGAATGTTATCATTCCAGGGAGATGTGATACGAAATAGATAATCTTATCATCTATGTGTACCATATGTCAATCTTGGTAGATTTCAGCATTGTATTTTATTTCCCAGAACTGACTGTGAGGCAATTGTTCTTTAGCTAGATTTAAAGTAAACAATAAAGTCACTGCACCAAGATGAGCTTTGAGCTGTTTAAAAATGTGGTGGGGGTTGTCTTACAGTTTTGAAAGAGCTTACCTACCCTCAACTTTCCTCATTCCTGTTTAGTTTTAAACAAACAAAAAGCAGCAAAAATCAAAAACAAAGCAAAATTTTATCTATCCCCAGTGCAGGGGGGAACCCCAACTTAACTACCCAGGTCTAAACCGATCTAAGTCAAAAGAGGAAAAAGATGAGAGTTGAGAAAAACTTTCTCCCCATCCCCTCCTTCCCAAACCCCACATCTTGATTGAATTAATTAACCATATGAGGATTAAGGGCAGTGAAGTTTCATTCTGGGTTGCACAAAGTGGTTGTGATCTCTGTTTCTGCCTGCAGTGTTGTATGAGATCCTCTAAACCTTTTCCTCCATCTAGATCCTGAACCTACTGTTTCTCCTAATTGTGCCCCACTTCTGCTTCCCTCTCCCCTACATGTCTTATCTTCATAAAATAATCCTGGATGTAATAGAAACTCCATACACAATGGATAGAAAGAGGGAGGAAGAGAGACAGATAGATAAACAGATGGATGGGTAGCGAGTTCCATTACAGAGTGTTCTGCTCCTTTTGGGGGCATTCAAACATTATTTATTATTGAGTTAACCTTGAAAAAGAGGCCAGTTTTCCAAGGATGAAATGAATGTGAAGACTAGCTACCATCTCTGCAATTCATGATAAGAGACATGGAATGCCTAGTCTGAACTTTATATATGGACTTGACTCTAGTTTCTACTAAGACTTATTTAAAACCTGGAATAAATTATTTTAAAAACTACTACACATAATAGGGTCACCTCCACCATTTGCTGGATATGTAGGATTGACCATAATGCTATGAAAATGGAATGTACAGAATACTTTTTAAAAAATGCACTAATTTGGCAGCACCAGGTGTCAGTTGCAGCACGTGGAATCCAGTTCCCTAACCAGGGATCAAACCCTGGCCCCCTGCACTGAAAGCACAGAATCTTAGCCACTAGACCACCAGGAAAGTCCCCAGGACAAATACTTAATGCTCTATTGAATCTTAAAGGCTATTTAGGACACACAAATATAGTATTAGTCATTGTGTTCCCTTTATATATTTAGTTAAATCATAAGAATGGAGGGAAAATAGAAGCATATCATGAAAAAAATAAGCAATGTGCCAACTGGAGTTTCTGTAGCCTTCATACAATGTTCATACGCAGACTCCCAGAGATCCTTCAGTTCAGTTCAGTCACTCAGTCGTGTCTCTTTGTGACCCCATGAATCACAGCATGCCAGGCCTCCCTGTCCATCACCAACTCCCGGAGTTTACCCAAACCCATGTCCATTGAGTTGGTTATGCCATCCAACCATCTCATCCTCTGTTGTCCCCTTCTCCTCCTGCCTTCAATCTTTCCCAACATCAGGGTCTTTTCAAATGAGTCAGCTCTTCGCATCAGGTGGCCAAAGTAATGGAGTTTCAGCTTCAACATCAGTCCCTCCAATAAACACCCAGGACTGATCTCCTTTAGGATGGACTGGTTGGATCTCCTTGCTGTCCAAGGGACTTTTAAGAGTCTTCTCCAACACCACAGTTCAAAAGCATCAATTATTCAGTGCTCAGCTTTCTTTACAGTCCAACTCTCACATCCATACATGACTACTGGAAAAACCATAGCCTTAACTAGATGGACCTTTGTTGGCAAAGTAATGTCTCTGCTTTTTAATATGCTGTCTAAGTTGATCATAACTTTCCTTCGAAGGAGTAAGCATCTTTTAATTTCATGGCTTCAATCATCATCTGCAGTAATTTTGGAGCCCAGAAAAATAAAATCAGCCACTGTTTCCACTGTTCCTCCATCTATTTTGCCATGAAATGATGGGACCGGATGCCATGATCTTAGTTTTCTGAATGTTGAGCTTTAGCCAACTTTTTCACTCTCCTCTTTCATCAAGAGGCTCTTTAGTTCTTCTTCACTTTCTTCCATAAGGGTGGTGTCATCTGCATATCTGAGGTTATTGATATTTCTCCTGGCAATCTTGATTCCAGCTTGTGCTTCCTCCAGCCCAGCGTTTCTCATTATGTACTCTGCATAGAAGTTAATTAAGCAGGGTGACAATATACAGCCTGGACGTACTCCTTTTCCTATTTGGAACCAGTCTGTTGTTCCATGTCCAGTTCTAACTGTTGCTTCCTGACCTGCATACAGGTTTCTCAAGAGTCAGGTCAGGTGGTCTGGTATTCCCATCTCTTTCAGAATTTTCCACAGTTTATTGTGATCCACACAATCAAAGGCTTTGGCATAGCCAGAGATCTTTAGGAAGTTCCAGAGTCTTATCTGAAGCTTAGTTTCCCCATTTGCAAGGAAAGAATATTAATTATACTACCTTTCAGGTTGTGACGAGGATGGTTAATAGGTGCTCGATAAATATTAGTTGATTTGGATTCTGTCTGAATTAACATTTTAAAAAAAAAGAAAAGAAAAAGGGGTACCCAAAGCCAGTGCTCTGTGAGAACCTGGAGGGATGGGATGGGGAGGGAGGTGGAAGTGGTGTTCAGGTTAGAGGGGACACATGTATACCTATGGCCAATGTATGGCAAAACCATCATAGTGTTGTAATTATCCTCCAATTAAAAAAAAAAAAAAAACTTCCTGCCTGGTTAGGAAGCACTTCAGGTAAGAAGTAACTTGGTTGTGATTTGGAGGAAAAGGACCAAAAAGAAACTACTTGTGAATTCCAGGCCTGGTTTATCTAGTTAAAATTATGTTTGCTCTGATTCGTTCATGAATGAATCCATGAATCCACTTCCCCAGTGGCTCAGTGGTAAAGAACCTGCCTGCAGTGCAGAGAAGTGGGTTCGATTCCTGGGTCAGGAAGATCCCTTGGAGGAGGGCATGGCAACCCACTCCAGAAAAAAAATAAAGAAGTTCTCTCAGTACCAGGGTGATGGCTCAAAACCTAGAGGAAGTGGACATGTAAACTGAATAGTTTTTTAACATTGTTTTTCCAGGTGAGCTGGCATTGGAAGAATTTAACTGAACTGGATCAGCTCTGGATGCTAAAATGTTTATGGTTTAACTGGTACATCAATGTCTCCCCAACTCCCTGTGAGCAGGGTGTATGGAAGAAGCATTATATTCAAATGGTGAAAGAACTCCATGTTACCAAGCCCAAGGTAAATTTGGGAAAAGAAGAATTACTAACATCAGCTACTTAGGAATTCTAGAACTAAGTTGGAGAAGGCCAGTGTTTCAAAAGAAATATACCATGACTTCAAAATTCCCTTGTTCTAAGAACTTAACAGCTCTTTTCAAGATATCCATGTTAGTTGAAAGTCATCTGACACTCACAAACCACAGTTCCACCCAGGTTATGACTTGGAGCTCCTCATTCTCTCCAGATTCCTGGATTTCTGTGTCTCTGACGCCTACACTACACAATTCTGATACTGGGATTCTGTGGGTAATGTGCAGTAT
Organism: Bos grunniens; assembly: GCF_055505025.1. Classification (NCBI taxonomy): domain Eukaryota; kingdom Metazoa; phylum Chordata; class Mammalia; order Artiodactyla; family Bovidae; genus Bos; species Bos grunniens. Next base: position 1,144,710 of record NC_141191.1, on the reverse strand, counting down.
TTATTACCTATGGGTCATCAAATTTTACTTAACTAATTCAAATTTTTTGTGATTCTACCAGGCAAACTGAAGTTTATGTTTCTATCATTAATAAAGAAAAGTTTGCAAAAAATTAGTAATTAGGAAAGGGCAAAATGGGCATATTAAAGTTCTTTTCACTTTAGAATCTAGCAATGTAAAGTCCTTACATAGAATTGTAAACAGTAAATAGTATGAGCATAAATTTTTCTAGTGGTTTTCTATGCATTGTAACCAATGTTTATGTTCGTTCTTATAGTCACAGTTAATTAGATAACTTATGGGAAATTTTTATGAGCTTTTTCTTTATGGCATGATCTATATACATGCAGAGTTGTGCATCGTGTTGTATAATAGAAGAGTTCCTGAAAATTATGTGTAAATTACAATTTTAAAATTATTTTTAAAACCACGGGAATTTTTTTTATTTATAGAAAAGCTGCAGTGAGTCCTTTTTGAATTGGAGAATCCTTTTGAAAGATGAATAGTTGGCTCTTAACATGCTGATTTACGTTTCATTTTATTGTGTTTACTTGAAGTAGAAACCCTCTACATTTAATATAGTAATAAACTGCATAATTAATATTGTTATAATTACAATGATAAAAGCAGTCTTTCTGATTTCAGTGATGGCTGTTCTTCATGAGAATTTCTTTTAAAAAGAAAAATGTAAAGTGCAGTGGTGGAAGAGTTATTTTAAAAATTACACTAGCTATGACTCCTTTTATCACAAGGCTTTCCTTAACTCTCATTCAACATCACTCATAGCCAGGGAAAGGCTTCAATAGCTGACGCGTGGGCTGTTCTGGGACAGAGGAGAGAAAAGTGATCAACCAGGTTGTAGAATGAAAAAAGGTTTTGAGTATTGTATGTAATACTGATTTTAATACTTGGTCTTCAACAATAACTCTTTTTCCAGAAACTATGTATGCACTTCCCTGGTGGCTCAGATGGTAAGGAATCCATCTGCAATGCAGGAGATGCAGGTTTGATCCCTGGGTCGGGAGGATCCTCTGGAGAAGAGAATGGCCACCCACTCCAGTGTTCTTGCCTGGAGAATCCCCATGGTTGGAGGAGCCTGGTGGGCTACAGTCCATAGGATCATAAAGAGTCAGACATGACTGAGCAACTAACACACACATATTTTAAGATGATGAATAGTTCTGATACAAGAAAATTGCCACCTTGTCGCTTAGTATTTCATTTCTTTAGGGAGTAGTTTGTTATAGTAAATTTCAGTTTTTCTATTAAAGAAAAAATTGGCAAATTAAACCCAGTAAGATATAAAAAAAGAATAAGACATGATGACCAAGTGGGATGTATCCAAGGAGAGTAAGGTTAGCATAATATTAAAAACTCAGTCCATGTAATTCACAGAATAAAAGAGAAAAGATGTCTGGTTATTTCAATATATGCAAACAAAAGCATTTAAAATTTTTTCATCATTTGCCATTTAAAAAAGTCTCAAACGGCTTTGGGTAAAGGGAACAAAGTTTTTGTTTACTTAACAGAAAAGTCATCAGTTTTCATTATTATCTATTCTGTTAATGGGTCAAATATTTTGTACTTTTCAGAATTAATGATGTTTATTTATGTCTATAGTTACGAGCATTCATACCTAAATTTTCTCCCCTGAAAATGCTTTTTTATTATCATGTATTCTTTATTACCAGTGGTGTTAAACAAGACCTCTTCCAGCAAAAATAGATTTCATTCAATATAAACTCAGAAAAATGAAATGAATGTCCATCTTATTTATTTTATTTTTTTGGCCACCCCGTGTGACTTGGGCTCTTAGTTCCCTGACCAGGGATTGAACTCCTGCTCTTGGCAGTGAAAGTGTGGAGTCCTCATCACTGGACCACCAGGGAATTCCTTGAATGTCCATTTTAAGTGAGATCCGCACTGTGCTGTGCTTAGTTGCTCAGTCGTGTCCAGCTCTTTTCAGCCCCATGGCCTGTAGCTCACCAGGCTCCTCTGTCCATGGGGATTCTCTAGGCAAGAGTACTGGAGTGGGTTGCCAGGATTCACACAAAACACTGAACACTAATCTTGTAATGAGCCATCGATTATATAAAAGTAAAATGTCTTCTTACTCTACTTACAATCACTCACTAAATCAATAAATATGTATTAAATACTGTTATGTGCTAGCTGCTAAGGGTACAATGGTCTTAACCCCACTTTCTGGGAGCCTAGTCTATGGCCCAGGATACAAACAGATAGTTACCACACTGAATACGAAGTACTATCCTGTAAGAGAAATATGCACAAAGAAAGAGCAGTTGAAACAAGGATAAGAAACTAACTGATTCTGCTTGGAGGAACTTAGGGAATTTTTAAATTTTCACAAACAATTTAAGCAAACCAATTTACTGAGCAAAGCTTCCCTAATCTCTTAAAGAACAAAAATTAAGCCTTTAATGGCTTCTCAACATAGCAGTACCTCTTCCCTTAGGCTACAACCGCATAAAAACCCTTACGAATTTTATATACAAGAAAACCAGACTTTCATTTTGGGCAATTAGAAAATAGACTTTCCAAAAAAAAAAAAAAAGACTTTCATCTCCCAATTCTTTAGAAATGGCTGAAGTTTTGATAATTGATAAAGTCTATAGTTTACCCCTACATAATGGAAATTGTGTTTTAGATAGGTAGAACAGGGTACTGTTTTCAAGAACGTATATTGTTATGAACAAACTAACTGCAGTTGTGGAATAACTGTATAATAATATGGCAGGAGAGGTGGCGATACAGGATAGAGAAGTTCACTGTGTGGCCTGAAGCTGGAGAGTCCTGGATTCAAATTCTGACCCTGGGTCTTACTGCTTATGTCTTCACAGTAGTAGTGGAAAAATTTATCAGTTTATCCTACCGTCAGTTTTCTGTTCTGTAAAATGGAAGCAGTTACGATTACCTTTTAAAGTTATTATGAAGGTTAAATAAAGTAATGTAGGAACGGGACTTTCCTGGTTGTCCAATGGTTAAGACTCTCTGCTTCCAATGTAAGGGGTGCAGGTTCGATCCCTGGTAGGGGGAACTAAGATCCCACATGCCTCACTGTATAACACCCCTCAAAAAATAATAAGGTAGGAATACTTCCTGAGACAGTGCCTGGCACATACAAGTACCTCTGGGTTGGTGGCTGCTGTAATCACTGCCACCATTATCAGTGTCATCATGGTGATGATGATAATGATTTTTATTAAAGGATTTATTTATTTATTCATTTTTGGTTGCAAAGGGTCTTCATTACTGCCCTTGGGCATTCTCTAGTTGTAGTGAGCAGGGGCTATTCTTTACCTTCCATGCTCAGATTCTTCTTGCGATGGCTCCTCTTGTTGCAGAGCACAGACTCTAGAGCTCTGGCTCAGTGGTTGTGGCACACGGGCATGTGGAATCTTCCTGGACCAGGGATTGAACCAGTGTCCCCTGCATTGGCAGGCAGATTCTTAATCACTAGACCACCAGGGAAGTCCATGTTCTTTGTTTTACTTTTGTTGTTATTATAGTATTTTGAGAACAGAAATAATTTTCTCCTTCTAGACACCTCCAAAAGATGGGTTTGTGATCACAGATGTTCAACCCATTAGAAGCAGTTCTCCAGGGGGAAAGCTGTCTCCTTCATCTGCTTTCCGATCCTCTTCCTCTTCAAGAAAGAAGAACCACCCAGGGGAGAAAGAACTCCCACCCTGGAGGTCTTCTGAGAAGCATCCAACTGATATCATTCACTTCAACTACCTGGATAGCTGTGACCCCATTGAACACAGCTGGCAAGGGTAAGAACTGTGCCCTTCTCCACTTCTTCCCTTTTAGAAACAATTTACTGGCACTTTGGTCTATGAAAAGATGAAAACAGAAGCTACTGTGAAATACAAATGCTTTTCACTGGTGGTGGTGGTTTAGTCACTGAATCAGTCAGACTCTGTGCAACCCCATGGACTGTAGCCCAACAGGCTCCTCTGTCCATGGGGACTCTCTAGGCAAGAATACTGGAGTGGGTTGCCATTCTCTTTTCCAGGGATCTTCCCAACCCAAGGATCAAAACTGCATCTGCTGCATTGCAGGTGGATTCTTTACTGCTGAGCCACCAGGAAAGCCCCAAGAAGCAAAAAGTGATTGAAAGTAAATGAACCTTTATTGGTAAATTTGACCTTTTCTTTAGGATTTGTTTGCATTTTGTAATTTGTAGCTGTAATGCTTTCCTTACAGCTTCTTTTAATACCTCAGAACAGTCTTTTCCATATTTGCGCCTCCCTTCTGTGACATTGATATATATTCATATATATATATCAAATGATATAATCATATATATATATTTAATTATGTATGTACATACATAATTTTGTATGGGCTTCCCTGGTGGCTCAGAACCCACCTGCACTGCGGGAGACCTGGGTTCCATCCCTGGGTTGAGAAGATCCCTTGGAGGAGGGCATGGTAATCCACTCCAGTATTCTTGCCTGGAGAATCCCCATGGACAGAGGAGGCTGGTGGGCTACAATCCATGGAGTCACAAGGAGTTGGACACAACTGAGCGACTAAGCACAGTGCAGCATAATTTTGTATAAAAAAATGTATTATATGAAGAATACACACAGAGTGTATATTTACTTAACAAATTCTGGAAGTAATTTCTGAATTGCTAACTCATATCATTGTCAAAACAAATCTGCTAACTAGAATTCAATGTTTGTTTCTGGTTCATTTTGCCTTTAGCCTGAGGGTATATACTCATAATAATAATAATGTGAATCCATACTTTATCCTATTATATGCAATCACTTTAAAAAAACAAATATTAATATTAATACAAACAATAAGGTTACTGAAAACAGTTTAGGATGTCTTTGCCTGTGTTTTTGTCCTTAGGATATGTTCTACTAAGGCTGTTCAGACAAATGACTGTGTTAAAGTCCTATGAAGTTATTCCTTTGTGTGGGGTAACACCACCAGCTGTTTTTAGATTTTTGGAATTTTTTTTTTATTTCATAATTTTGAGATGGTTCCAAAGTCAAATATACAAAACAAAGTGTATCTGGAGAAGTCTCCAATTCTGTTCCCTGTTCCTAACTGGATCACAGGGGAATCCTACAGATAGGTAAACTATTTTTTTAAATGTCCTTACATTTAAAAAACCATAAAGGTGGGGAAGTGGGGTGGATGAAAAAAATATAAACAAATACAGACACACGCACCCCTTTCTGAAAGAAATGGTGTCCCACAATACATACCACTTTATCCCAATTCTTTCTTCATGTAACAATATTTCCAGGAGCTCACTCCACAGGTATATGAAGAAATACTCTGGCCTCCTTTTTACAGCCCACAGTCCTCCATTGTGTGGATGTGTCAGAGTTTATTCAACCCCTTCTCTATTGATAGACACTTGGCTTCTTTCCAGCTGAGTGAAGATAATCTTTTAAACCGCAGGAGCAACAAAATCAAATAGACAAACAGCTATGCCAACCACCAAAGCTTTAAAATGACATTTATAATTTTCCCAATGCTCTCCAATTAACAGAAGAAGAAAAAGACATGAAATGACCCCAGCTTTCAACCGACAGTCACATGATAAGAAAAATAAATCACAGGACAGATCTAAACTAAGAAAAGCACAGTCGCTGTTAAGTATTGCTTACAAGACATTCCCGCCCCCCCATCCCCCTGCCCGCCATAATGTTAATGAAAAACGCTGGATCTCTATAGTCCTATTCTTGAGATTGATTTTTTTTAATGGAAACCATTAAGTAACGGTTTAAATTCTGGTCTCTGACACTGACTGGCTAGCTGTGTGACCTTGAAGATGCCCTTTATTTAATCTCTCTGAGCCTCGGTTTTTTTTAAAAGCTTGGATGGATTGATGTGTGTGAATCTGCTTTGAAAACTATACAATATAAAGGAAGTATTATTATCATTGTTTCTTTCTTCTTCTGTGAGTCCTTTGGGGTCACAGAGGGGAGCCTATAGAAATTTCTCTGTAGAAATTACTTATCTGTAGAATGCAAGTTCCACTGACCTAAGAAAAAGGTATTGTGCTGTGCTTAGTCGCTCAGTTGTATCCAACTCTCTGCGGTTCCATGGACTGTAGCCCGCCAGGCTCCTTTGTCCACAGAATTTTCCAGGCGAAAATACTGGAATGGATTACCTTTTTCTATTTCAGGGGATCTTCCTGACCCAGAGATCGAGCCCATCTTCTCTTGCATCTCCTGCATTGGCAGGAGAATTCTTTACCACTGGCACCACCTGGCAAGCCCAAGAAAAAGATATTGAGTTGGCCAAAAACTTGATTCTGGCTTTTCCTTGACATGTTATGGAAAAACCCAAACATTTTGGCCAGCCCAATACACGTTCCATAGGTGTTCTGTCACCAGATGACTTCAGAAAAAAAAAAAACGAATTAAGAATTTTTCTTTCCCTAATTAAAAAATAGCTAGTTGACAGCCTAATAAAAGTCAGTGGTTGTGACTAGAGAGCGTTATTATTTCAGAGCAGAATTTCCCAAATTGTGGTTCTGTACCCTCAGTGTATCCCTTTCAGCACATATGAGAGTCTTTGGAGCCAAGCAGAAGGGAATAAGGGTGGAATAAAAAGTTTCTATTAGTAGTAAAGATTTAGAAAAAGGCTGTAGATACACACTAAAGGGAAATTAATATAAAATGGGTGTCAATTGGGAGAAGGATAAGTGTGTACTCATGAATAAATCACTTCTATAGCTCTCCTTTAAAGCTTAATTACTTTCTGTTTCAATGCGTTTTCAAGTGTTATGTTCCAAAAGAGAAAGAGAGAGATGAGTTTTTTGAAATAGGTTAGTCTATATTCTGAGGAGACAATCTGGTTGGACGGGATGAGACTTATCACAGACATATGTACCGAGGACCAAGGGAATGAGGAAGCTTAACATAGAGCAGTAAAATTGTCAGTGAAAACCTTAATTGAGAAAAATAACTATGAGGTTTATCACCCGAGCCACTCAGGCATGCAGCTGCCTAGTTGCCCAGCCCCTCCTCAGCCAGAAGTAGAAGAGAAATCGGGGGGAGAACAGGGAATTTGCAGGAAGATAAAAGTTGGTGATGTATGCTTACAAACTATGAGCTGCTGCTGCTGCTGCTATTGCTGCTAAGTGGCGTCAGTCGTGTCTGACTCTGTGCAATCCCATAGACGGCAGCCCACCAGGCTCCCCCATCCCTGGGATTCTCCAGGCAAGGACACTGGAGTGGGTTGCCATTGCCTTCTCCAACAAACTATGAGCACAATCGGACATTTCTCTGGCTTAAAAAAAAAAAAAAACAAAACAAAAATCAAAGGCTAAATAGAAACCCTCTCTCTGGGTTTTTGACATTCACCATCTGTCACCCTCTAGCAGGGCGTGCTTAAGTTAAAACAGTCATAGATTAAAGACTTCAAAAGTTGTGCTCATTCAAGCTGAAAGGGAAACCAGGGCAAAGTAAACAAGGATGGAACACCATTAAGCTACGAGTAGGTGAAGTGTGCGATTATATGGATCTACTTGTGTGTGTTATTTGCTCAGTCATGTCTGACTCTGTAGACTGTGGACTGTGGACTGTAGCCTGCCAGGCTTTTCTGTCCATGGAATTCTCCAGCCAAGAATACTGGAGTGGGTTGCCATTTCCTCCTCCAGGGGATCTTCCGACCCAGGGATCGAACCTGGGTCTCCTGCATTGCAGGTGGGTTCTTCCTGCAAGCCACCAGGGAAGCATACTGGTGTGGTTTCTGTAAATATGCTAATTAGAATCACTGCTGCTGCTAAATCGCTTCAGTCATGTCCGACTCTGTGCGACCCCATAGACAGCAGCCCACGAGGCTCCCCCGTCCCTGGGATTCTCCAGGAAAGAACACTGGAGTGGGTTGCCATTTCCTTCTCCAAATTAGAATCACTATTTCTGCTTAATTATGATAAGGAGTAATTAAACCCTCCAAAACAACAGAATGGGAAAGACTAGGGATCTCTTCAAGAAAATCAGAGAGAGCAAAGGAACATTTCATGCAAAGATGAGCTCGATAAAGGACAGAAATGGTATGGACCTAACAGAAGCAGAAGATATTAAGAAGAAATGGCAAGAATACACAGAAGAACTGTACAAAAAAGATCTTCACAACCCAGATAATCACGATGGTGTGATCACTCAACCTAGAGCCAGACATCCTGGAATGTGAAGTCAAGTGGGCCTTAGAAAGCATCACTACAAACAAAGCTAGTGGAGGTGATGGAATTCCAGTTGAGCTATTCCAAATCCTGAAAGATGATGCTGTGAAAGTGCTACACTCAATATGCCAGCAAATTTGGAAAACTCAGCAGTGGCCACAGGACGGGAAAAGGTCAGTTTTCATTCCAATCCCAAAGAAAGGCAATGCTAAAGAATGCTCAAACTACCACACAATTGCACTCATCTCACATGCTAGTAAAGTAATGCTCAAAATTCTCCAAGCCAGGCTTCAGCAATACATGAACCATGAACTTCCTGATGTTCAAGCTGGTTTGAGAAAAGGCAGAGGAACCAGAGATCAAATTGCCAACATCCACTGGATCATTGAAAAAGCAAGAGAGTTCCAGAAAAACATCTATTTCTGCTTTATTGACTATGCCAAAGCCTTTGACTGCGTGGATCACAATAAACTGTGGAAAATTCTGAAAGAGATGGAAATACCAGACCACCTGATCTGCCTCTTGAGAAATTTGTATGCAGGTCAGGAAGCAACAGTTAGAACTGGACATGGAAAAACAGACTGGTTCCAAATAGGAAAAGGAGTACGTCAAGGCTGTATAATGTCACCCTGTTTGTTTAACTTATATGCAGAGTACATCATGAGAAATGCTGGACTAGAAGAAGCACAAGCTGGAATCAAGATTGCCAGGAGAAATATCAATAACCTCAGATATGCAGATGACACCACCCTTATGGAAGAAAGTGAAGAGGAACTCAAAAGCCTTTTGATGAAAGTGAAAATGGAGAATGAAAAAGTTGGCTTAAAGCTCAACGTTCAGAAAACGAAGATCATGGCATCCGGTCCCACCACTTCATGGGAAATAGATGGGGAAACAGTGGAAACAGTGTCAGACTTTATTTTTCTGGGCTCCAAAATCACTACAGATGGTGGCTGCAGCCATGAAATTAAAAGACACTTACTCCTTGGGAGAAAAGTTATGACCAACCTAGATAGCATATTCAAAAGCAGAGACATTAGTTTGCCAACAAAGGTTCATCTAGTCAAGGCTATGGTTTTTCCTGTGGTCATGTATGGATGTGAGGGTTGGACTGTGAAGAAGGCTGAGTGCCGAAGAATTGATGCTTTTGAACTGTGGTGTTGGAGAAGACTCTTGAGAGTCCCTTGGACTGCACGGAGATCCAACCAGTCCATTCTGAAGGAGATCAGCCCTGGGATTACTTTGGAAGGAATGATGCTAAAGCTGAAACTCCAGTACTTTGGCCACCTCATGCGAAGAGTTGACTCATTGGAAAGGACTCTGATGCTGGGAGGGATTGGGGCAGGAGGAGAAGGGGACAACAGAGGATGAGATGGCTGGATGGCATCACTGACTCGATGGATGTGAGTCTGAGTGAACTCCAGGAGTTGGTGATGGACAGGGAGGCCTGGCGTGCTGCGATTCATGGGGTCACAAAGAGTCAGACACGACTGAGTGACTGATCTGATCTGATCTGAAACCCTCTGAAAGTGAGCTGAGATGTTTGACTCCACATTGGTGTCTGTGATGTGAGTGCATGCTTAGTCTTGTCTAACTCTTTGCAACCCCATGGACCATAGCCTGCCAGGCTCCTCCTTTCCTTGGAATTTTCCAGACAAGAATACTGCAGTGGGTTGCCATTTCCTACTCCAGGTGATCTTTCAGACCCAGGGATCGAACCCAAGTCTACTGCATCTCCTGCGTTGGCAGGCAGAGTCTGTACCACTCTGCCACTGGGGGAGCCTTGTGGCTGTTCAGGCCGCAAACTGCAGGTGGCTAAGGCCCCCTCCCTCCACTGTGCCAGTTTCCCCCACCGCCCACCACACCCCTCCCTCAGAGGAAAGGAGCAACCTCCTACATGAGGCAAGGTGATTGTGAAAATGAAATACTAGCTATGGGGCCTGAGACGAGAACTGGGTTTTGAGAAAATTCATTTAGGGGACATTAAGAAAGTAAGGAGTATATAAAATCTGACAATAAAATGGATAAAGAAGGACCTACTGTACAGCACAGGGAACTCTGCTTAATGTTATGCGGCAGCCTGGATGGGAGAGGGGTTTGGGGGAGAATGGATACATGAATACGTATGTCTGAGTCCCTTTGCTGTCCACCTGAAGCCATCACAACATTGTGAATCGGCTGTACTCCAGTGTAAAATAGAAAGCTGAAAACGAAACAGAAACGACAAGTGCAGCTGTGGAGAGAGTGTGGTAGACACAGCCCAGGTGTGATTAGAGTGGAGAAAATCACAGATTCATTAGATAGAAAGTTCTTGCATCATTTAGACAGGTTTATCTAGGAAGATTCAGGAGGAACTAGAGAAACAGGGGAACAGGAAAAACTTAGGGGAGCGCCTCACAAAGCCAGGATAAGAAGGACAGATCACCAGTGCCCAGGGAGGACGTGAGGCCTGAGCACTGGTGTGCACCCTGCCCCTCAAAGTGGGAAGAGGTGTGTGATGCTAGGAGAGGTTAAAGCTTTGTGAGATGGGGCAGTTAGAAGAAAAACAGCGCAGGTGTGAAGGACAAAGAACATTCCTTTGAATATCCCCAAACTTTTGGGCACCAGGGACCAGTTTTATGAAAGAGGATTTTTTTCCATGAATTGTAGAAGGGGGGATGGTTTCAGGATGATTCAAGTGCATTACATTTATTGTGTACTTTATTTCTATTATTATTACATCAGTTCCACCTCAGATCATCAGGTATTAGATCCCGGAGGTTGGGGACCACTCTCTCAACTATCTCTCCAGTGCATGGCTATCAGGTCACTGAGGCATCTTCACTGTTTGCCTGTCATTACTTAGAGCCTTCAAATAATAGAATTATCCCCCCAAACAGAAACATTCTCAAAGAAACAGTTTCAAATCTGTGTATATTGTTGTGAGTGGGTGATGTTTTCTACTATTATTAGGGTTGAGTTTCAACGGTACCTGACTCCCCTTTGAATTCTAGCCCAGCCTCATCATAGCTGCTTCATTGAACCACCTTTTGGTGTGAATCATTGATAGAAGCTAGCCTTCCCATGTGGCTCAGTGGTAAAGAATCCACCTGCCAATATTGGAGACATGGGTTTGACCCCTGGCTCGGGAAGAGTCCCCTGGGAGAGGAAATGACAACCCATTCCAATATTCTTGCCTGGGAAAATCCTATAGACAGAGGAGCCTCGCGGGCTACAGTCTGTGGGGTCCCAAAGAGTTGGACACGACTGAGTGAATCTCTATTTGATTACTAATGCTTTATCATTTTGAAGGTGATTTATTAAAATTATATAAACATCAAGGTATGTTCATTCCCATTAGTTTTTTGTTGTGGTGGTTGTTTGTTTGTTTTGCTTTTTGGCCATACCATGTGGCATGTGGGATCTTAATTCCCTGACCAGGGATTGAACCTGTGACCCCTTGCATTGGAAGCTCAGAATCTTAACCACTGGACCATTAAGGAAGTCCCATCATTAGTTATTATAATAAAATTCCAGACAGAACAAAGCCTTGAAAAAATACAAGCACTACAGGACAGCCAGGTTCCACCTTAAACTTCAGAGATTTTCCCATCTTGAGTAAAGACGTGATAAAAATTATTTTTTAAAATCTTGACAGCTGGTCCCACGATTCCTTTTTGGGAAGAGGAAGGAGGGAGCAGTCTCCTTGGGGGAAAGCCACTGAGGAGCAAATGCTACAGGCACCTGGACTCCAGGGGAGGGAAAACCCACCAGGCTGGAGATTAGAGGAAGAGTTTCTTGTTTCTGCTCCTGCAAGGAGTCGAGGGGGTGGGGAGCAGAGGGCAGAAAGGAAAGAAATAAGACCACGAAAGAAAAGCCAGCCGGATGGAGGGAAGCTGAGCCCAGGCAGGGGAAAATGACATGTCAGTGTTAGATGGTAACCCAGCCATTCCCAATCAAATTTGTTCCCTATTACTGGGATGTAAAGCCTGCCTTCCATCTCTTGAGGAAATTGTACTCAATTTACACATGCAAGCAAGATCTCAGTAGTCTAGAAACCAAGAAAGCCCTTCAGGACTATTTACAAAAACCAAGGTGGGGAGGGCAGAACTTCCCTGGCAGTCCAGTGGTTAAGACTTCACGCTTCCAGGGGGTGAAGGTTTGATCCTTGGTAAGGGAACTAAGATCCTACACGCTGAACTTGGCCAAGGGAGGGGAAAAAATGCTATCCCTAAAAATAAAACCAAGAGGGGTGGGCTTTGGGCTTCCCAGGGCTGGAATTGGGACCCAGCTGAGCTGACATCTTGTTTTTTCTTTCCTTTTTCCTACCAAGTTAAATATAAAAACAAATACTTTTTGTCTCACGCTCAGCTTTTTTTCTTGAAGGTTAGAAGTCCTCACTTTCCAGGTTTTGATTTGGCCAAGGATTTCAAAAAGCTTTCTGTTCACAGCCTTGAGCTAAACACAAGTAACAAAAGCTTCTAATTGCCTGCTTACTCTAATTGCTTTAGATAAGACCTTATCTTGCCTGGTGCTCCTCTCCTTAACTCCAGCCTCTGTGGTTACTGTCTTGACCTCCTTCCAGGAGAACTTGATTCTTAATGTCCTGATTGTTTTTTAATAATCTTTAAGCTTTCTCACTTTTTTTCCCCCTATCTGGGTTAAGAGAGGAGGAGAAAGGAGTATTCTCTAAAGCGACTCATGGTTCATGTCTAAGAAAAAACAATGGTTTAAGAATTGGGAAACCCCAGGTTCTGGCCTTAGCTCTACTGTTGACTAGCAGACACTCAAGCTATTTCTAAAATAAATTAGAATTGCATCTTTTTTTTTTTTTTTAATAATTGAGGCTTCTTTTAAATATTTATTTTATTTATTAAGTATTTATTTCACTGCACCGGGTCTTAGTTGCAGCACATAAGATCAATCTTCCTTGTGGCATGTGGGATCTAGTTCCCTGACCAGGGATCGAGCTCACACCCACTGCATTGGGAGCACAGAGTCTTAGCCACTGGACCACCAGGGAAGTCCCTGAAATACCTCTTTAATGTCTCTTCCAGGCTCAAGTCTGAATCTCTGGACCCTCATCGTTTCCCACATTTCCTCTCTGCTTTCCCCCAGTACCAAGAAAGAATCCGGTGTATTCATGAATCCTAATTCCAAATCATTAAAAACTGGTTTCTGTCTCTTTTTTTTCCTTCGAACTTTAGAAAACCTAATTAATTAAAACAGAAGAATTTATAAAACATAGTTTATACAGTGGTTTTCTTGCAAGCAGTCTTTAACAGACTTCTTTCAAAGTTTGACAAATACACTAGGTGTTTGGTTTGGGTATGCAGAACTAAAAATATCTAAAGGAGAGATTTTTAATTACTTAGTTCAACCTGTGAAATTCCTGAGAATTCCATTTGGAAAAAGAATAAGAAAGAATATGGGGGACTTCCCTGGAGGTCCAGTGGCTAAGACACTAGTCCCAACGTAGGGGGCCTGGGTTTGATCCCTGGTCAGGAAACTAGATTCCACATGCCACAGTGAAGACCTGAAGAAGCCAAATGAATGAATAAATAAAATTTAGGAGCAAAACAACAATATATTTTTTGAAAAAATGGAATATGGGCTTTGCAGTCTGAAAGACCTGGCCTTTTTTTTTCATGGTAAGAAGCAAACAGCATTTATTTCAGAGAGAAAGTACAAAACTCTCAGCATAGACACAGAGGAGGTGAAGTGTGCCAGACCGGGGCTTTGCAGTACAACTTTAGATAAGTTACTTAACCTCTCTGAGCCTCAATTTTTTAAAATATTTCCCTGTTTTATTCATACTTTTTTAACTTTATTTTTTAATTGGAGGAAAATCGCTTTACAATGTTGTGATGGTTTCTACCATAAAAACATGAAATGCTTCACCAATTTGCATGTCATCCTTGAGCAGGGGCCATGCTAATCTTCTTTGTATCATTCCAATTTAAGTATATGTGCTGCCAAAGTGAGCACTGAGCCTCAATTTCTTCATCTATGAAATGGGAATGATACCTCCCTTGCAGGACTGTTGTGAGGACCACATGCCAGGTATATATTAAGTACTCAATACATGTTCATGTTCTCCTCCATTAAACACCATCTTATTTTTTACTGTACTCACCAAGAGCACACACTTGGGCCTGAAACAGCCTAGGTTCAATGCCTGATCCCACAATTTTAGCAACTCGGTGATTTGGGACAAGTTGTTAACAATTTCAGAAACACTGTTTTCTCATCTGGAAAATGGAGTTAGCAACAAGAGTGCCCAGCTCCAGGAAGCATTCATGAACTAGTCACATCCATCAGAATCACATTAAATCACCATGGAGACAGCAGGGATGCTGAGAGAGTGCTGATGCTGAGTGGCTGCTGAGTTGCTGACGAGGGGTTAGCCAGGTGGCCAGGAGGAGGCTCCAACCTTCTCTTTCTTGATTTTACCTTTATTTTCCCCACTTTTCTTTTTTAAAATATTTTAAATTATTTTTTGGCTATCAGTTCAGTTCAGTCGCTCAGTCATGTCCGACTCTCTGTGACCCCATGAATCGCACCACCCCAGGCCTCCCTGTCCATCACTAATTCCTGGAGCTCACTCAGACTCACGTCCATTGAGTCAGTGATGCCATCCAGCCATCTCATCCTCTGTTGTCCCCTTCTCCTCCTGCCCCCAATCCCTCCCAGCATCAGAGTCTTTTCCAATGAGTCAACACTTTGCATGAGGTGGCCAAAGTACTGGAGTTTCAGCTTTAGCATCATTCCTTCCAAAGAAACCCCAGGGCTGATCTCCTTCAGAATGGACTGGTTGGATCTCCTTGCAGTCCAAGGGACTCTCAAGAGTCTTCTCTAACACCACACTTCAAAAGCATCAATTCTTCGGCACTCAGCTTTCTTCACAGTCCAACTCTCACATCCATACAAAACCACTGGAAAAACCATAGCCTTGACTAGACGGAACTTTGTTGGCAAAGTAATGTCTCTGCTTTTGAATATGCTATCTAGGTTGGTCATAACTTTCCTTCCAAGGAGTAAGTGTCTTTTAATTTCATAGCTGCAGTCACCATCTGCAGTGATTTTGGAGCTCAAAAAAATAAAATCTGACACTGTTTCCCCATCTATTTCCCATGAAGTGGCGGGACCAGATGCCATGATCTTCGTTTTCTGAACGTTGAGCTTTAAGCCAACTTTTTCACTCTCCTCTTTCATGTTCATCAACAGGTTCTTTAATTCCTCTTCACTTTCTGCCATAAGGGTGGTGTCATCTGCATATCTGAGGTTATTGATATTTCTCCCGGCAATCTTGATTGCAGCTTGTGCTTCTTCCAGCCCAGCGATTCTCATGATGTACTCTGCATAGAAGTTAAATAAGCAGGGTGACAATACACAGCCTTGACGAACTCCTTTTCCTATTTGGAACCAGTCTGTTGTTCCATGTCCAGTTCTAACTGTTGCTTCCTGACCTGCATATAGGTTTCTCAAGAGGCAGATCAGATGGTCTGGTATTCCCATCTCTTTCAGAATTTTCCACAGTTTATTGTGATCCACGCAGTCAAAGGCTTTGGCATAGTCAATAAAGCAGAAATAGATGTTTTTCTAGAACTCTCTTGCTTTTTCAATGATCCAGCGGATGTTAGCAATTTGATCTCTGGTTCCTCTGCCTTTTCTCAAACCAGCTTGAACATCAGGAAGTCCATGGTTCACGTATTGCTGAAGACTGGCTTGGAGAATTTTGAGCGTTACTTTACTAGCATGCATTTTTGGCTATGGTGGGTCTTAATTGAGGCATGTGGGATCTTTCACTGTGGGGCACGGGCTTCTCTCTAGATGTGGTTCCCGGGCTCAGTAGTTGTGACTTGCAAACTTAGTTGCCCTGTGGCTTGTGGGATCTTAGTTCCCCACGAGGGATTAAACCCTCATCACCTGCATTGGAAGGAAGATTCTTAACCACTGGACCACCAGGGAAAGCCCCTCCCCACTTTTCTTTGTCCTTCTCTTTTGTCTTCTCTCTCACAGTTTCTGCTGTGTGAAAAATCGTTGCATCCAGAGCAGTATGACATGTAACCCATATATTTTCTTTCCCTGTGCGGCCTCCATAAATCTTGTGTCTGTGCATGACCCCTTCTCAGTGCTGGGTTTTTGATTCCACGTCCCCAGGTAGAATACTGTGTGTTGAACTCTGCAACATGGATTTGGTGCTGTGTGCCCTCCTCTGCCTCTGATACCTCCAAGATGAAAAGACCTAATTGCTAAGAATCCTGGGGGCAAAATTAATTCTCAGGAAGGACCACGACTTAGCATCTTTGCATTTCTCTTTTACCTCTGAAAGAGCATAGTTTGCTTGTTCTGTGTTGTGGCCTTTTGTTTGATCATGCTATGCATAATAAATTAACATGGCATTTCCAACAGGAGTAATTCTACTTGCTTCTTTTCCTGAATATTTAGACTGGGGCCAAATGGCTTCTTGTTTTTACTTAAGAGTTAAACAAAAGCGACTTCCCTGGTGGTGCCGTGGTTAAGACTGTGCCTTCCAATGCAGGGGCTGCAGGTTCAATCCCTGATGGGGGACCAAGATCCCACATGCCTCACTGCTCAAAAACCAAAACAAAAAACAGAAGCAATATTGTAACAAATTCAATAAACAACTTTAAAAATGGTCCACATCCAAAAAATTATTTAAAAATATATATGTATGCATATGTAGTCTATATGTATGTGCATGTGTATAACCCTTTGTACTAAATAGTTTGGCTTTTTACAGCAAACTACATTAGAAGCCAATTTGTTCAGACATGGATGCTTTGAAATGTAAATTCGTAGTCCCTACTAACAAAGAACCATAGGAATTCTATGTCCTGTGCATATTTGGCAGCACATCCCGACCTTATGTCACCTATTTGGGAGGCTGAATGGTGCCATTATATAATCTTGGACTTAAATTCCAAAACCCTGGCTAGAATTTTCTGCTTAGCCTTTCCCCCACAACTGACGGGTTTTACCCCAGAGCTAAAGACAAATGAAGAACAAAAACAGGCCTGTTGCTGTGTTGATTATTTCTTGCTCACCTCTATTTCTCTATTTAAAAAAATTTTAAGGTATATATTTTTTAATGTGGACCAATCTTTTTCAATGGCCACATCATGCAGCATGCAGGATCTTTAGTTGGGGCGTGCAAACTCTTCGTTGTGGCATGCAGGATCTAGTTCCCTGACCAGGGATGGAACCTCAGCCCCTTTGCATTGGGAGCTCGGAGTCTTAGCCACTAGACCACCAGGGGAGTCCTAGACCCATTGTTTCCTGACTGTTTTCCCTTCATTCCTGCAGTCCTTTCTTCCCTTAAGATCATTAATTACTGAGACCTGTTTAAGGGCAAGCATTGTGGCCAGGCTTAGATCACAAAATGTCCTGGACCAAAATGAGGTCATGCTTGAGGTCTCTTTCAGGGACCCCCTCCCCTATCTGCTTACAACACCCAATGTTGACATAAAAGAAATTTCCAGTTATTTCAACCAGATCATCAGATGCTCTGGACCAAACTCAAGACTGTTAGATTTGTACCCTTTTTATATTTCCTCAGGCTTCCCAGGTGGCTCAAGTGGTAAAAAAATCCACCTACCAATGCAGGAGATACAGGTTTGATCCCTGAGTTGGGAAGATCCCCTGGAGGAGGAAATGACAACCCACTCCAGTATTCTTGTCTGTAAAGTTCCATGGACAGAGGAGCCTGGCGGGCTACAATCCACGGGGTTGTAAAGAGTCAGACACAACTTAGCCACTGGACACACACGCACACGAATGTAATTCCCCATATTTTGTCTTTCCTCTTGTCATGATGGGCATTAAAGTCTTAAAATGAGGGTCTACAAGCTTTTTTTCAGGGACAACCAGGAAGGGTGGTGGCTGACTAGCCCACTCAAGATGGCTGTTCCCTTGCTCTCTGTCCATCCCTTGCCTGACCAGTGCCTGCTTCATTTACACTTACTCTGGTCTTCCTACATACTTGCCTTGGGCGCCAGCTAGTGATTGTTCTTATCAAAGGAGCGGTGAGGGGTGTGCCCTTCTGTTGGTTTCCCTGGTAATCGATGAGCCCATCTGACATCAACTCCCCTGTAACTGGCAATCTTCCCCTCCACCAGGAGCAAAGACTGCTGCCACATCCTGAAGGTGTCTGCTGCACAGGGTGGGAGGTCGATCCAGGACTTTGCTTCAGACACAGAAGCTCCCCATCTGTCAAACCACTGAAGTCTCTGTTGCCTGATCCATGTGTGCATGCTAAGGCACTTCAGTCATGCCTGATTCTTTGCAACTTTATGGGCTGTAGCCTGGCAGGCTCCTCTGTTCATGGGATTCTCCGGTCAAGAACACTGGAGTGGGTTTGCCATTCCCTTCTCCAGGGGATCTTCCTGGAGAACCCCCATCTCCTGTGTCTCCTGCATTGCTAATGGATTTTTCACCACTGAGCCACTGGGGAAGCCCTCTGTTGCCCAATCCAGGCTTTCTTCACTCTTGAAGCTGGACAAATTCAGGCTTTGTAGGCCTGTGAGGTACAGTCCAACAGGTGGGCATAAAGAGACCAGCTTCCAGAGCCCCTCAAGAAGGGGTGAGAAACCTGACAGCTTGGGGAGGTGGTGACAATTACCAAGAGGAGAGGTGGTGGGGTGGGGGAGTCCCTGGGACCTGCCAGGATGGAAAAGGAGAGCTTGCGAGGAGTCTGCCTGGGCCTGTGGATCTCCCCCTGGGGGGACTTAGGAGAAAGGGTTCCTCAAATACAGTGATAAATATACTCTGCACTGTAATAGGATTCCATTTGAAACTGTTACAGCTGAGGTGTTATGAGCCCATTCTTGTGTCACAGAAAGCTAGGCTGTCCCTCCGTTTGGAAGGTATTGTTTTATTTTCCTTGTTCCCAAAATAGCACAAAGGAAGGCTTCTGTTTACCTTGTGCTAACCTTAGAGCAAGATGAATATGCTGACTGTATGCGGATCTTGAAACAACACCGAAAACTTCCAACACGGGAAGACAATTAATTCCCACTCCTTCCCCCTTTCCTCTTGGATTCCAACAACTGGCTGTGTTTAACCCTAGTTTTGCCTACTCTTTCCCAGAAAAGTCACAGCTAACATGCATGGATCTACTAGCAGGAGCATAGATTCAGTAGGGTGTGGGATTCCGGCTTGATTCTCTGGGGGCTGACATCTCATCAGAGAACTAGTCCTGAAGAGCATATGTTCAGTGCTGAGTTTGGGGGTCTGCATGATAATGGCTTACAGGAATGCAGCTGAGACAAAAATCCCTGAGGGTTGAAACACTCAAGCTTCTTGGAGAAGGTGGGCCTCCAAGGATAGATGTAGAGAAAGAGTAAAGAGAGCAGGTGAGTAAGTCAGAAAGAGAAAAACAAATATTGTATATTAACGCATGTATGATATGCATTATGGCAGGCTACCATCTATGGGGTCTATATGACCAAAGTCACGACCAAAGCGACTCAGCATGCATGCACCACACATATATACAGAATCTAGGAAAACAGTACTGATGAACCTATTTACAGAGAAGACATGGAGATGCAGATGTAGGGAATGGACTTGTGGACACGGCGGGGGAAGGAGAGGCTAGGACAAGTTGAGAAGGTAGCATTGATGTATATACACTCACTCACTCTCAGAGTCACTCAGATGTGTTTGACTCTTTGAGACCCCATGGACTGCAGCCCGCCAGGCTCCTCTGTCCATGGGATTTCCCAGGCAAAAATACTGGAGTGGGTTGCCATTCCCTTCTCCAGGAGATCTTCCCAATCCAGGGATCAAACCTGAGTCTCCTGCATTGCAGGCAGATTTGTTACCATTTGAACGACCAAGGAAGCCCCATGTATCCTCATAACTTGTGGCAGGCTGCTATATAGCACAAGGAGCCCAACCTGGAGCTTTGTGATGACCTAGAGGGGTGGAATGCAGGGGGAGGGAGGCTCAATAGGGTAAGGGGTTATATATATATATATATATATATATATATGTATGTATCATTATGACTGATTAACATTGATGTATGGCAGAGAGCACCACAACATTGTAAGGCAATTGTCCTCCAATTTAAAAATATATATAGAGAGAGACAGACAGGTGGAGGGTGCAGGCAAGAGCAGCCTGTGTGGGGCATCTCTGTGGAGGAAGAGGGACCCAGTTCATTGGAGACAGCAGTCATGGCTGAAGCAATTTCTGATTCAGTCAAAGCATAAAGTAGGATTTTCCCCAGATTAACGGAAACGCTGTGTGTTGCAAACATATCCATCAGAGCATTAGAGGAAGGTAACGGATGACCTGACTCCTGGGACCTGCCAGCTGAATATGGAGTCGGGAGGGAGACTGTGTTCAGGGAGGCTCAGCCTCTGTACATCTGCTTGCTCTCTTGTGTTGCTCTGTCCAGTCGGGGCCAAGATAAGGGTGCATGTGCGCCCTCCTGCTCCCTGTAAACTCAGCTCATATTAGGTCTTTCTCTCGCTCTCTCCCTTCCTCTGCCTTTTCTGCTCATGGCCAGATGTTGAAAAGTCCTTCCTCGCTGTGAGTTTTGGATGGAATGTCCACGTGTGACATTAGTCTTTTGTGCGCATGCTCAGATTAGCAGGGAGGGTAAACGATGGGAACTCTATCAATACCCACCTGGTCTCAGGATCACGAGTCTCCAGACCCAGCTCTAACACATTTTAGCTCCTTGAACGCTGGCATTTCAACTACCTGCTCTTCAGTTTCATTTATTTGTAAAATGGGAACGTTAATACCTCCCTATCTACCTCACACAATTTCCTTGAGGCTCAAATGAAATATGGTTGTGAAAGTGCCTTGGAGACAAAGAAATGTATTTATTAGGAGTAACTCAATACTTGAGGGGTTGCATGAAGGGGAATGTGGTAAAACTGGGACGTCTCAATAAATCCCATCCCGTCCTATGATTTTATAAAATTGTTTTATACTACTTTGTCATTGGTTAGTAACTAGATTGTGTCTGCCTCTTTTGCAACCCTGTGGACTGTAGCCCACCAGGCTCCTCTGTCCATGGAATTCTCTGGGCAAGAATACTGGAGTGGGTTGCCATTCCTTTCTCCCAGGGATTTTCCCAACCCAAGAATTAAACCCACATCTCCTGCTTGGCAGGTGGATCCTTTACCACTGAGCCACTAGGGAAGCCCTCTATATTCCTTAAATAAGTTGAATTAGATAGCTTTTTCTTCTGTTCTAACAACTCTCACTCTAGCGGTATCTTTTTTCCTCCCTAGATCTCCTTAAATGCAGAACCCAGGGCCTCCCTACACATTCCAGCTTACCTTGCTTGGCTTCCTCACTAGCCACTGGGCCTCCCAGCCACTGAAGCAGCAACAAAAACTCTCACACAGCATCTCCAGAGGCTCTCTAGACTTCAGTTATCACCCCAGGCTTTCCAGCAGCAGCTGACGTAAAAAACATGGAAAGATTTTTCCAAAAACGACAAGATGCTCTACACAGAGACTTGGATGTCACTTGGCTCCTCGCTTAGAAATGGCTTAGGAACCTTATTATGAAAGCAAGTCCTGCAGTATTTCAGGAACAGGTATTCACAGCACAAACGTTGACATATTTATAAACTTAGGAATGTGATAATAGATACCGTGGAGTGGATAAAGGGACATATGATAGTGTCCTTGGTGAGGCTGGCTGTGTGAGACTAGGTCCGAGAAGGATATAACCAGCACATCCCCAGGGCTCCACAAGCAGTTTAGTGATGGGACGATTGACCATGGTGTCATGGTTTGCTGGGGCTGCTGTAACAAAGTCTTAGTCCGTTTAAGCTGCTGTAACAAAAGTACCATTGATAAGTGGGCTTCCCTGATGTCTCAGAGGTAAAGAAACAGCATGCAATGCAGGAGACTTGGGTTTGATCCCTGGGTTGGGAAGATGCCCTGGAGAAGGAAATGGCAACCCACTCCAGTATTCTTGCCTGGGAAATCCCATGGACAGAGGAGCCTGGTGGGCTACAGCCCACAAGGTCACAAAGAGTTGGACACGACTGAGTGACTAAGCCACCACCACCATTGATGAGTGGCTTAAAAACAACTAACATTTATTTTCTGGAGGCTGGGAAGTCCAAGATTAAGATGTGGGCAGGGTTGGTTTCTTTTGAGGCCTCTCTCCTTGGCTTGCAGACAGCTGCCTTCCCCACAGATTGTCTTCCTTCTTTGCTTGTTGATGTCCTAATCTTCTCTTACTGTGTATATGCTAAGTTGCTTAGTTGTGTCTGACTCTTTGGCACCCCATGGACTGTAGCCCGCCAGCCTCCTCTGTCCATGGGATTCTCTAGGCAAGAATACTGGAGTGGGTTGCCATGCCCTCCTCCAAGGTGATCTTCTGGACCGAGGGATCGAACCCACATCTCTTATGTCTCCTGCATTGGCAAGCGGGTTCTTTACCACTAGTGCCATCTGGGCCTCTTATTATATGGGCACAAGTCAGATTGGATTAGGGTCCACCTGTATGACTTTGTTTAACTTTAATTACCTTTTTGAAGACACTCCTAAGACAGTCACTTTCTGAGGTCTTGGGGGTTAGAACTTCAACATAGGAATTGGGGGCAGGGGTTACAACTCAACCCTTAACTCACACTGTGGGCAAGGTAAAGAGAATCAAGATGAATGGAGAAGCCACTGGGAACTATTAACAGCAGAAGCTTCCATCATCCTTGGGCCTGGAGAAACAAAAGAGAAAGGGTGTGCTATTCCTAGAACCCATCCAGAGCTGTGGTCATAGGAGAGGGGCCGCCCAGTGTGGGTGCTATATGACAGAGGAAGACACCCATAGTGGAGACCAGGCTCTGGCAGGGAGGGAGGGAGGGAGAAGACCCACCCCTGTCTCTCCCCACCCTTCACACTCCTCCCTTCACACTCTGATAGTGTTTCCCTTTGGTCAAGAGCCGAGAAAGAGGAGCTGAGAACAGCAAAGCCTGGGGGCTGCAGCTTGTAGATGTCAGGCTTTGAGGCAGGGAATGGGTTGACAAGTGTGGCCAGGGGTGGGAGGGGAGTGGTAGGATTTGAGTGGGATGATGAAGAATCACCAGCTCCGTGGAGAAAACAAAGACATTAACAAAGGAGGAATTAATTATGCATACTCAGGTAACATAAATGGGCTTTAAAGTATCATTGGAAAACATAAAATGCTACTTAGCTGCAAAAAATATTAGTCATACATTCGAAACTGAACCACATATTCATGTAACCATTGCCAGTCCCAGAAGTTACTATTCTAAGATACTTGTTTGCAGAAGTCAAGCAGAATGATAGAAAAATAGGTTTGTCAATTTGTCATGTTGAACACTTATGTTCTTAAAATGGGATGGGAAGTATTACTGGAACGGTTTTGGAATAGAAAGCAGCTCTCTGCCTCAGGAGGGTGCCTGTGTGACCACACCCATCAATGGTCACAGCATGGTTATATGAACTGGGTATGACCCCTGTGTTATCGCGCTGTGGGTGCCATAACAAAACACCACAGGCTGGTGGCTTTGACAACAGAAATTTGTTTTCTCACTACTCTGGAGGTTGGAAGCCTGAGACCCAGTGTTGACAGGGTGGATGTCTGCTGAGAGCTCCCTTTGGGAGCTCCTTTTCAGTTTGTGCTCACATGGTCTTTCCTGGGTGACTTTTCAGGGAGAAAAAGCGAGAGGAATGGAGGGAGGGGAAGAAAGAGTGATCTCTTGGTGTCTCTTATTTTTTTTTCCTAAGTGCAAATCATCCTGATTTTATGATCACAGAAATACTACTACAAATATCCACAATTGGTGAACACCGTTATAACAAATACAGATAGAAGGATGGATAGAGAGCTACATAGATAGAGTGACTGTAACAGGGATAGGCTCAATCTGCACATGCTGTTTTTAAAGTATAGTGTTGAATTTAGTGTTACTTGAATTTTTTAAAAAATTTATTTGACCACACCAGGGCTTAGTAGTGGCATGTAGGATCTAGTTTTCTGACCAGGGATCAAACCCAGGCCCCCTGCATTGGGACACAGGCTTGATCCCTGAGTCAGGAAGATCCCCTGGACGAGGAAATGGCAACCCACTCCAGTATCCTTGCCTGGAAAATCCTATGGACAGAGGAGCCTGGCAGGCTACAGTCCATGGGATTGCAGAGAGTTGGAGATGACTGAGCGACTTAACACACACTCATGCATTTCCCTAAAGGCTCCACATCCAAATACAGCTGCTCTGAGGGTTAAGACTTCAACATATGAGTTTTGGAGGGGACCCAAACATTCAGTCCATAACATCCCACATAGTGATATGAAATAGATGACACTTGATATGTTGATACTGATAGTCAATAAATCAAGAAAACTTCATTGCACACCTACTGTGCACCAGAATCTCTGCTAGGCTCTGAGATTATAGGTAGAAGGAAAAAAAAAAAACTGCCTCAGTCTTTAATGAGTTTATAACTTGAAGAGAGACAGAGAAGCTGTTAGAACACAGTGGTCACTGTCAGGAGAGCCTGAGCATTTGTGGTAAGTCACTCGGTCATGTTCGGCTCTTTGAGACCCCTTGGACTGTAGCCTTCCAGGCTCATCTATCCATAGGATTCTCCAGACAAGAATACTGGAGTGGGTTGCCATTTCCTTCTCCAGACCCAGGGATCGAACCCACGTCTCTTGGGTCTCCTGAACTGGCAGCTGGTTCTTTTCTACTAGCACCCCTGGTGACTCAGATGGTAAAGATTTCACCTGCAATTCTGGAGACCTGGGTTCTATCCCCAGGTCAGGAAGATCTCCTGGAGGAGGGCAAGGGTACCAGTATTCTTGCCTAGGATTTCCATGGACAGAGGAGCCTGGCAGGCTACAGTCCATGGGGTTGCAAAAGAATCAGGACATGACTGAGTGACTAACACTTTCACTTTCTGTTCAGTGCCTCCTGGGAAGCCCCAGAGTGCCTAGATAGGATGAATAAACCACTCCCTGGGGGCTGCAGAAGTGATGTGCAAGCAGAAACGGATGATGGGGAGTATTGGATAGTAAACACAGGGTGGGACAGACAAGGGGGAGCATTCAGGATTGAGGAAGATGACACACAGAACTAGGGTGACCAGGATCCTGGTTTGCCTGGGGCTGTCCTGGTTTTAGCACTAAAAATCCCACATCCGGGAAAGCTCGGGGTCACTGAGCCTTATATGCTGCTGCTGCTGCTAAGTCGCTTCAGTCGTGTCCGACTCTATGCGACCCCATAGACGGCAGCCCACTCAAATGAACTCGAAATGAAAAAGGAGACGTTACAACAGACAATACAGAAAAAGAAAGGATCATAAGAGACAATTAGAAACAACTGCATGACAATAAAATGGATAACCTGGAACAAATGGACAAATTCTTAGAAAAGTACAATCTTTAAGACTGAACCAGGAAGAAATAGAAAATATGAATACATCAAGCACCAACACCAGTCACAAGCTCTAACTATGAACACATCAATCACAAGCACTACTAACTGTGATCAAAAGTCTCCAACAAACAAATGCCCAGGACTTCCCCGGTGAATGCTCTCAAATGGTAGAGATGTGATAATACCTATGCTGGTCAAACTGTTCCAGAAAAATGTGGAGGGAGGAGCATTCCCAACTCATTCTGTGAGGCCACCATCATCATGAACCAAAATGAAGCAGAAATGCCACACAGAAAAGAAAATTACAGGCTAACATCACTGATGAACATCAATGAAAAATCCTGAGGAAAATTCTAGCAAAAACCAAACAAAAACATATGAAAAGGATCATACACCAAGTTCAAGTGGATTTATCCCAGGGATGCAAAGATTCTTCACTATCTGCAAATCAAACAATGTGATACACTATATTAATAAATTGAAAGATAAAAACCATATGATAATCTTGATCAATGCAGAGAAAAGTTTTGACAAAATTAAACACCAGTTTATGATTTAAAAAATGCCCCATAAATGGGCATGGAAGAAACCTACCTCAACATAAGAAAGGTCATATAGGAAAATCTCTCAGCAAACATTATTCTCAATGGTGTCAAAATTTAAACATTTCCTCTAAGATCAGGATCAAGACCATGGTGCCCACTCTAATTCCTATTAATCAATATAGTTTTATAAGTCACAGACACAGCAATCAGAGAAGAAAACGAGAAAGAACGCATATTGGAAAAGAAGAAGTCCATCTCTCATTGATTGCAGATGACCTGTTTCTATTCATAGAAGACCCTATAGATAGAACCAGAAAATTACTAGAGCTAATCAATGAATTTAGTAAAGCCCAGGATACAAAATTAATACACAGAAATCCTTTGCAGACTTACAGCACAACAAGAAAAATCAGAAAGAGAAACTAAGAAAAAAGTGCCATTCCCCACTGCAACAAGAAGAACAGCATAGCTAGGAACGCTGCTGCTGCTGAGTCACGTCAGTCACGTCCGACTCTGTGCGACCCCACAGATGGGAGCCCACCAGGCTCCCCCATCCCCGGGATTCTCCAGGCAAGAACACTGGAGTGGGTTGCTATTTCCTTCTCCAATGCATGAAGGTGAAATGTGAAAGTGAAGTCGCTCAGTCGTGTCCGACTCTTTGGGACCTCATGGAGTGTAGCCTATCAGGCTCCTTGTACATGGGATTTTCCAGGCAAGAGTACTGGAGTGGGTTTCCATTTTTCTTCCCCAATAGCTAGGAATAAAGTTACCTAAACAGACAAAACACATGTATGCAGAAAGACAGGCTGTATGATGAAACATAGCCAAGTTGAAATAAACACATAGAAAGATATGCCTTGTTCTTGAATTCAAAGAACACATGTATACCTGTGGCGGATTCATTTTGATATTTGGCAAAACTAATACAATTATGTAAAGTTTAAAAATAAAATAAAATAAAATAAACACATAATAAAAATGATAAAAAAAGAAAGAAATCAATGTTGTGAAAATGACTATACTACCCAAAGCAATCTGAAGATTCAATTCATCCCTATCAAACAACCAATGACTTTTTTTTAATGAACTAGGACTAATAATTTTACAATTTATATGGGGGGAAAAAGACCCAGAAGGGCCAAAGCAATCTTGGAAAGAAAGGTGGAACTGGAGGAATCAACCTTCTGACTTCAGACTATACTACCAAGACACTATGGTACAGGCACAAAAGCAGAAACAGAGAGCAAAGGAACAAAACACAAAGCTGAGAGATGAACCCACACTCCTATAGGCATCTTTTCTTTGACAAGGGAGGCAAGAATGTACAATGGAGAAAGGACAGAAAAGAGAGCCTCTTCAGTAAGTGGTGCTGGGAAACTGGACAACTACATGTAAAAGAATGAAATTAGAACACTTCTTCATACTATACACAAAAATAATTCACAATGGATTAAAGACCAAATGTAAGGCCAGAAACTATAAAATTCTTAGAGGAAAACATAGGCAGAACACTCTTTGCCAATTATCACAGCAAGACCTCCGAGAATGACTGAAATAAAAATAAAAATAAATGGCATCTAGAGAAACTTCAAAGTATATAAGCAGCAAAGAAAACTATAAACAAGATGAAAAGACAACCCTCAGAATAGGAGAAAGCAATTGTAAATGAAGCAATTGACAAAGGATTATCTACAAAGTACACAAGTAGATCATCGAGCCTAATATCAGATAAAAAGCAACCAACTGAAAAGTGACCAGAAGACATGAACAAATTTATCCAAAGACGACATTAAGAAGGCCACCAAACACATGCAAAGATGCTCCACATCACTCATTATTAATGAAACGCTAATCAAAACTACGTGAGGTATCACCTCACACCAGTCAGAATGGCCATCATCAACAATTCTACAAATAATAAATGCTGGACAGGACATGGAAGAAAGGGAACCCTCTTGCACTGTTGGTAGACATGTAAATGGATACAGCCACTATGGAGAAGGAATGTAGGTTTCTTTAAAAAGTAGGAATAAAGCTACCATATGATGCAACAATCCCCTACTGGCCATATACCTGGAGAAAACCATACCTCTAAAAAGACACATGTACCCCAATGTCCACTGCAGCACTATTTAAAATAGCCAGGGCATGGAAGCAACCTAATGTCTATCAAGAGAACAATGTATAAAGAAGTCGTGGAACATATACACAATGGAATATTACTCAACCACGAAAAGGAACAATACGAGTCAGTTTAACTGAGGTAGATGAACCTAGAAACTGTGATACAGAGTGAAGTAAGTCAGAAAGAGAAAAATAAATATAGTAAATGAATGCATACACATGGAATCTTGTAAAATGGTACTGGTGAATATTTGAAGGGCAGAAACAGATACACAGATGTAGAGGAAGGACTTGTGAACTCAGCTGGAGAAGGAGAGGGTGGGATGAATTGAGAGAGTAGCACTGAAACATCACCTACTACCATATGTAAAATAGCTAGCTAGTGGGAAGTTGCTATATAACATGGG
Source organism: Bos grunniens (assembly GCF_055505025.1). Classification (NCBI taxonomy): domain Eukaryota; kingdom Metazoa; phylum Chordata; class Mammalia; order Artiodactyla; family Bovidae; genus Bos; species Bos grunniens. The sequence continues at coordinate 1,116,066 of NC_141191.1, read as the reverse complement.
GAGCCCAGCACTGTCCTCTGTGATGACCTAGAGGGTGGGATGGCGGGAAGTGGGAGGCAGGCTCACCAAAGAGTGGATAATATACTTATGGCCTATTCGTGTTGTTGTATGAGGAAAACAAACCAAACAATGTAAAGCAGTTATCCTTCAATTAAAAATTAATAAATACAATCTGAAAACTATCATTCAACACATTTGTACTGTCATCTAAAGCTATATGGGATCATCTTCTATTCCTAGCTATTTTTCCACTATAAGTGCTTATAAATGTCATTAAAGGTTTTGAAAATATGATTTTAAAATATGATTTTAATAGCTACACAGTATTGCTTAATATCTCACACATACATAATAACATTTCAGTCTCAACATAGAAACATAATACCAAAAAAGGTTTGCATTTTAAACTAAAGCTTGCATTTTAATTCAGTTCAGTGAGAATTCCTCTGAAGATCTAAAATTCTTATGAAAAGTACATTATGTCGAGTCCTTCTTGCTTTCATCTGTTATGCCATATTCTCATTTACTTCTAAGGACTCTTGGACTTTTGACATTTTTGCCTTAGGCTGTAATTTTTGACTGAGATAAAATCTTAAATTTAGATATTAAGAATGTCAAGAAGCACTCTTGTAAGTGTGAGTCACTCAGTCATGTCCAGTTATTCGTGACCCATGGACTGTAGCCCACCAGGTCCTCTGTCCACAGAATTTTCCAGGCAAGAATATTGGAGTGTGTAGCCATTCCTTTCTCAAGGGGCTCTTCCTGACCCAGGGGTCAAACCCTGGTCTCCCGCATTGCAGGCAGATTCTTTACCATATGAACCACCAGAGAACCCTAACCCTGGTGTACACGGATGTAAAAATCCTCAAAAGAATATTAGCAAACTAAATTGAAGACACATTAAAAAGAATCATACACTATGATCAAATGGAATTTATTCTGTGCCTGCAAGCATGATTTATTATTTGCACATCAATCACTGTGATACACAATATGAGCAAAATTAAGAATGAAATCATGTGATCATCTCAATAATTGCAGAAAAAGCTTTCAACAAAGTGTAACATCAATTTTGGTACAATCTCTCAATACAGTGGTTAAACATGGAACATCCTAAAGGGTATATAAGACAAGCCCACAGCTAACATCCAAGTCAGTGGTAAAGAGGTGAAAGATTTTCCTAAAAGATCAGGAATAGTACAAGGATGCCCACTCTCCCCAATCTTGTTCAACATAGTAGTGGAAGTGTCCTACCCAGAATAACTAGGCAAGAAAAGGAAATAAAAGCATCCCCATTGGAACAAATGAAGTTACACTGCCACTATTCGATTATGACAGGATTTATATGAAACCATAAAAACCCCACCAAGTAACAAGTATTAAAACTAATAAACTCAGCAATGTAGCAGGATATGAGCCATCAGAGAGAGAACAGAACAGTACCATATACAAATGCATCAAACAACAACAACAACAACAACAACAACCATGAAATAAAATTTACCGATGAGCAGAAACACCTGTACAGTCACAGGCTCCAAGACATAGAGTCTGGATTCAAATCCCACCTTACACTGACCTGCAGAGTGACCCAGGGCAAATCACACAATGATCTGAGGCTCAACATATTCAACTGTAAAATGGACACAAACCCAGTATCTCCTCCCAGGGCTGTGAAACTCCAAGGAAATGCTTATTTAGGCCCAGGCATTGGAGTGTCTCCTGGAGCCTCTCCCTGTATGAAACTTCTAGAACTGGGCTCTCCTGATCCTGTGGGTGAGGGTCAAGTGTAGAGCCTGGGAGCCAAATGGGACTAGACAATGACAAGGACAAAAAAAATACTAGTTCTGTGTCAGGGAGGGAAGCCACCTCCTTTCCAGATCTCAGAGTGGGGCCTGCACCGAAGGCCCTGGGGATGCACAATCAGATGTGAACCCCGACCCCACCCCACCCCCAGCAGGGATGGAGCCTTCCTGGCAAGAACCTTCTCTCTGGTCCGGGCTCCAGTGTGATGTGGTGCTGCTCCCTGAGATCTCCAGGTCTCCACCAGGCAAAGAGCTCTTGGGACTTGGAGGTCTATTAAACCACAGGTGCCTGAGAGTCAGAATGACACAAGGACTAACAACATTGAAAATTAGCTATATTTAAAAAAATGACAGAAGTACAGACAGGGCAGGGGATGAGAAGCAGAAGGATTGACTACCTCTCAAGCCTTTAGCAGAAATATCTCCACAGCAGCTCAGCAGAGCCCACAGAAGGAAAATATAATGGAAAAGCAGGCTATGGGTATATCTCTACACTGCTGGACCCAGGGACCCAAGTCCCAATCCACCAACATCCTTTTGCATATCCAAACAGCAAGAGGGAGAAACATAGACCTTGCCTTAGGAAGTCTCAGCCAGACTTAATATTGAGGTTGCTGAGCATGGTTACGTGGTCACTAGGGTCACTCAGTCCCTCCTCTGTGCTCACATCCTCTGTCCTCACAGAAACATACATAGTTCACTACAGAGAACCCTCTGAGGGTACTTGTGTATACTAGAAACAGGCAATGGTGAAGTGTGAAGAGAAGACACAGAAATGGAAACATGCTTCTGGGGTGCTGTACAAATTTCCAAAGATCTGAAGTTCTTGATACTTGGCATTGTTAAAAGAAGCTTCTTAATGTGTAAACGCAGAAAGGATATTTCCGGGAGAAAGGACAAAGGAATCGTCCCATTGGGACAATTTGGTATCCATGTGGGAAAGTAAGTTGGATCCCTTCCTCAAAAGACAGCACCAAATCAATTAGACACATACTAAAAACCAACAATTGAAGGAAAAACGTGACAAAATTTCAAACCATTTTTGATGAGGGAATATCTTTTCTTTAAATTGAGGTATTGTTGATTTACAATAATTTGTTTAAGGTTTACAGCAAAGTGATTCAGTGATTCAGCCTCTCAGGTACTTCCTTGGAAAAAATTCATTCCCTTTGGGAGGCCCCTAGGCCACGCCCTCTACTCAGAACAGCTAAGAATCCTGAATAGGCAAAGCAGCATATGGTGGTGCTCAGTGAGGGTTTTTAGACTGAATAAACTATTCTAACATGATACAAGGAACAAGCCCAGAGTTTAAGAGAGGATCTCCAAACCTACCTTCCAAAAGGAGGTCATGCTCCCTTGAATGTCAGTGCGTGAAACAGCGCTTGGGAAGGGAAAAGGTGTGTCATGAATATTTGGTCTGCAGAGGAGACAAAGTGGTGTGTAGAGATGATGTGCAGGCATGTCCCAGGACACTGAGCACACGGACAGAGTGACCAGACTCTCAGCCCTGCTCTGGGGGCATTGCACTCTCTCCATCCCTGACAGAGCGTGAGCAGCTCACACGTGTCTTGGAGAGTATGGTCACATGACCTGGACCTGGCCAATCAGTGTGCTCCATCCCTGGCCGCCATGATTGGCACTGACCAATCGGGACCCAGGACCAGGCCTCAAGGGGGATTCAAAGGAAGAGGAGGGCTGGCTCTGCCGGAAGGGGTGGGGCCCTGTGAGGTCAGGCTGCAGCAGTGGGAGGGGGCGTGAGTTCACCTGGGGCAGTTGGTGACCTTCTTGTGCCCGTTAGGGCAGAGCCGCTGGCCTGATAAGAAGGGTGCTGCTGAGCCCAGGGGTTGAGAGCGCCGGTTCCTGCTGTGGTCCCGGAGCTCCACCTGAGACCGGAGGGAAGCCGTCTGCCCGTGAGTCCTCTCCTGCTTGACTGTCAGCTTGTTTGGACTACGCTGGGTTTTCTGTCCAGCTGGCTACGTGAAGACCCTGGAAATGCACCTGTGTGGGTTTTGGCTGGCTTCAGGGAAGAAATGCCAGATGACACTGGGAGACTCCAGTTTAATCTGGATTCAGGTCATATCTCTTGAAAGTGAAGTGAAAGTCCCTCAGTCGTGTCCACCTCTTGGCAACCCTGTGGGCTATACAGTCCATGGAATTCTCCAGGCCAGAATACTGGAGTGGGTAGCCTTTCCCTTCTCCAGGGGATCTTCCCAGTCCAGGGATTGAACCCAGATTTCCCGCATTGCGGGCAGATTCTTTACCAGCTGAGCCACAGGAGAAGCCCAAGAATACTGCAGTGGGTAGTCTGTCCCTTCTGTAGCGGATCAGCATTCCCGACCCAGGAATCAAACCGGGGTCTCCTGCATGGCAGGAGAATCCTTTACCAGCTGAGCTGTCAGGGAAGCCCAGTATCTCTTAAGGCCAGCTATTCATTGTAGTATCACCCTAATTAGTCTTCATGGGATTAAGGTAGCAACCTGCTAAGGTAGCAATCGATGTCCTTTTTCTAGAGGACAAAACTGGGGCTCAAAGAAGGGGGTAACACAGCTAGAACAAGGAAGTGTGTACCTAGACAAAACCCCCAGATCCTGCTGTTAGAACTCAGGGAAGCCATATGGTGTGGCTTGTCCATGTGACGGGGGCTAAGGCACCCAGCCCACACCGGATACTGTGGGGACCTAACTTGGTAACTGCCTTCTCGCAGCTCTGAGACTCAAAAAAGCGATTTTCACTGGAGAGAGGAAGGATACGTCCCTCCATCCAACCCACCACATCCTCCAGGTACTCCCACACCCTGCCCGCTTTCTCTTTCTTTGTGAGGGAATAAGCGTCACGCTCATGTGACCACATTGGCTGTCCACTGTTCACGAGCTACCACCTGGAGCTGCTACTGGAGAGGCCAAGTGCCTTTGCCCCCGAGTACCCCTCTTTCCTTTGCACTGTGGGGGCCTTTCTCGACACCTGCACACCAGAGGCCGTTTCTGAGACATGCAGGGACCCTCCTTCAGTTTGCAACAGATTGCATCCATCACTGTCCTTTCAATGCTTCCCTTGACACTCAGCTCCTGAGCTCTTTTGTCTGCATTGTGACCCACCTGGCTGCCACGGGAGGGACAGAGCTGACCATGAATCCAAAGCTCAGATCTGACAGGCAGGAATCTGTGTATAAAGGGCCTGATTAATCATGCTGTAGAGGCTGTAGTGGGCTCCAAGGATCTGTAAGTAGGACTTGGGCCAAAGTGATTCCACAGCTGTTTTAATGCCTGGGGAGGGTCTGGCTATAGTGGGGGTGGGGTGAGTCTCCTGAGGTTCTGAAGGCCCACTGTGTGCAGATTCATGGCGCATAGAGAAGAGAAGGCAGAGTCCTTTCCTGGAGGTGGTCAAAGCTCATGGATGAGCCAGACAGGCAGGCAGGGCACGAAAGCACCTGAGCTGCCATTATGAGTGAATGGTGTGGGGGCAGAGGAAGAGAACCAGGTCTGCTCGCTTATTGGAGCCCAGGGCAGGTTGTCCCCAGACTAAACACTATGGTGATGACCGTCACTGCTGTCTGCAAAGGGTTTACGTTGGTGTGTGTCTTCATCGAGTGGTCAGGCCGTCTCTAAGCTACACTGGCCATGGGCATTGCCTCTCCTTGGAACTTGACATGTTTCGTCTCTTCCCTATGGAACATTCATTTCTAAGAGGGTTTTTGGGCCACAAGGATGTTGGGTTTTTCTCTAGCTTTGTCTCATGAGGAACGCTTTTCCACTTGTTGATGTGGTTTGTTTTCCCAGCTCTCTTTCTTGCCTTATTTTGTCAATTTGTTTCTGCCAGAGGAAGAGCTCAGAATTTGCCTCTGGCTGATATGTGACACTTACAACAGCAACACCTACCTGGGTATAATGGCCACATTTGCCGAAAGGGCTTTGTTTTGCAGAAGACATCTTGAAAGTACCTACACTGTCCTTTCAGATTCCCAAAGGCTATTTGAAATGAAATAAAAACAAGAATTCTCAAGTTTAGTCTTACAATATGTGGGGAGTCAGAAAAATCCCCTGGAGAAGGGAAACACCACCCACTCCAGTATTCTGGCCTAGAGAATTCCATGGAGTGTATACTCCGTGGGGTCACAAAGAATCGGACAAAATCTGATGACTAATCAACAACACCGAAGCTTCACCATTTGTCAGAGATAACAACAGTATTTACACGACTGTGTGCATGTTCAGTGGCTCATACGTGTCAAACTCTTGCAGCCCTGTAGCCCCTAAGATCCTCTCTCTGTGGAATTTTTCAGGCAAGAATACTGAAATGGGTTGCCATTTCCTCCTCCAGGGGATCTTCCCAACCCAGGAATTGAACCCAGGTCTCCTGCATCTCCTACATTGGCTGTCGGGTTCTTTTCTGCTGAACCACCTGGGAAACAAGTCATTACATCACTGGGTTATCCTAAAGTACTTAACTTGGAGTCTGGCACTCGGGAAATTCTCACTGGTGATGTGAATATTCAGTCATATATCATTATTGCTCATATGATAATGAAATGGCCATGCTCATAAAGGAGAAAGAAGAGCCTTTCCAAGTCCAATTAAATCCTTTGCCACACATATCTTTTTAAAAACTTCTGACTTTGAAATGAACATCAAACATAAAGACATTGGTTATGGCCTCCAGAAAAGATTGAGCTGTACCAATAAGTGACGAGGATTCTTCTCCCAGTTCCAAAATGCATGCGTTGTTTCCCGGGCACCAGTGAGCACTTCTCCGGTGGGCTCAGAGAGGCTGAGTCACTCACCAGAGACAACACAGCAGCAGACCAGGACTCCGACCCAGGTCGCTGAAACCACAGCTCCCTCCTGTGCCCATCTGACCTGCCCCTTGAGGGCAGCAGGAAGATCTGGGCTCCCCTGGCCTGAGCCCCCGGGCCTGCCTCCCCTTGTCTGCGCTGGGATGTGTCCATTCCCAACCATGCACTGTGTCCCCCAGCCCTGGGCCATCATGTCAGGCTCCAGGCTCCCTGCAGGTGAGCCCCACGCCCACCAGCACACCTCCGAGCCCTGCCCATCTGGTCTCTGTGCCCGAGTGTCCTGATCCTAACTGTTTTCTTGAGGCAGCCCCAGGACTGAGCCCTGCTTCTTCGAAGCTCCCTTCACCAAGCCCAGTGAGGCTCTGCCCTGTGGCTTCATGACAAGTATGGTGGGCTGAGTAGTGGCTCCGAAAGCCATCCATCCTTCTGCAGCCTCCAGAGGTGGCCTTATTCCGATGAAAGGTCTCGGCAGATGGAAGTAAGTTCCTGACCTCTGCACCAGATCACCCGGGATGCATGTGGACCCTAAATCCAACGACAGGTGTCCTTGGAAGAAAAGAGGGGGTGAACTGAGGCACAGAGCCACCCAGGGGAGAAGGTTTGTGCAGATGGACACAGAGGTCGGGGTGATGTGGCCAGAAGCCCAGGGTGGCCTGGCGTCCCCCAAGGACTGGACCAGGCCAGAGGGACCCTCCGCTGGAGCCTCTGGAGGGAGCTCAGCCCTGCCCACACCTTGATCACAGGTTTCTGACTCCAGAACTGGGGGGGGGGGAATGAATTTGTGTTAAAGCTGTCCAGTCTGTGGCCAGTGGCTGCAGCCACCCCTGGACACTGAGAGTGAACTTGCTGGCTCCAAGGTGAGAACAGTGGCAGGACCCACCCCCTACCCCCCAACCCCAACACACAATCTTGTCATGAGGTTAAATGAGTTCATACACACAGATGGCTGAATCAGGGACTGACATTTGGATCTCAGCCTGCTTCACTTCCTCCTCCTCGTCACCATCACCGTCATTGTGAGGGGCCCTCATCCACTCATTCAGTGGACATACAAGGCCCTGATGTGGGCAGTGAGGTCAGCGAGCTGGGAGGCTCCACACAGGACTCACCCTGCCTGCTGGGGCCGCATGGACAAGGCTTGTGCAGTGACACGGAGGCCCCGGGAGAGGCTGGATCCTCCGGTTGTGGGAGGCATGGGCGCCTCAGCATCAGAGGTGGAGGGTTGAGCCGGGTTCATGCTGGGGGGGTGCAGCCCTTCACTCAAAGTGGGGGAAGAACCCCATGTGGCACGCAGTGTCCGGTAGCCTCCCCTTGCCATGGCAGGCTGCGGGGAGAGCCATGGATGACAAGGAGTCTGCATCTCACTAGGGGCCGAGGCTGGCACTGAGGGAATCCTCAGTGAGGATTTTTTTTTAAAAAACCATCATAAGTGACTTCAGCTCCATTGCTTTTTGCCAAAAACCTACAATGGTCCCAAGAGCTTTGTACACTCCAAGGGTGGTGACTTGGACGTGGAGCCCAGCACAGACCCAAGTCAGTCCTGCCCTGAGTCCCACGGGCCGGCCACACCATGCCCCTTCCTTGGCCTGGCTTTCTTCTGCCAGGACCCCCAGAATGGTGGAAAGGCAAGTGTGGCCTCAAGCTGAGGGTCCCAGCCTGGGCTCCAAACCCCTGGGGGTCCCCTTGGGACGTCTGGTGGACCTAGTTTCCCCTGCCGTGGGGCAGCTCTCTCTCGGGGACTGTCGTGTTTCTTTGCTTTCTGTTGTGATGGGGCACTCCAGTTATCTCGGGGTGATGGGAAGTCTGTTGGTGTTACATGGTCCTGCCTTAGATGGGGAAACGTTATTGCTGCATTGACACTGCTCACTCGATACTGGGAATCTGTTAAACACAAATGGCAAGGGGAACAGAGCAAAACAGAAAAAGAAAAATAGAGAGTTGCTGGGTTGCTTCAGGTCTCACCTGTGATTAAGAGTGTGTACAGCCTGCACGTGAACCTGGGTTCCCACACCTGCTAGCTACCAGGTGCCAGGCCCTGATTTTAGACCCCCAGCTTCACTAAGGAGTCATTGACAGATACAGTTTGTGTGTATTTCAAGTCTACATTGCGATGACTTGATGCCCATAGATATTATGGAATGATTGCCTTACATACGCATCACCTCACACGGTTAACTCTGTGTGTGTGTGTGTCTTTTATGTTGTTCTTAAAATCCGTGAACACAATATAGATAGCTCTCCATTTTTTAAGATCTTCTTTAATTTATCTTAGAAGTTTATAGTTTGCCGTATGTCTTGCACATGTTTGATTAGATATCTTGATATTTTCAGTGCCATTATAAATTCCTAATAGATACAGAATTTACTTTTCTATATTCACTTGGTAAATCCATATATTTCAAATCATTCTAATTGTATTTATTTATGTACACACAATTATGTCTGCAAATCAGTTCTTTTTTCCCCTTTGAAACTGTGATAACTCTTTACTTTTTCTTGCCTTATTGTATGGACTAGGATCTCCAGTCCTGAGTACATTGGTGAACAGAAGTAGTAAGAATAAGTATCCTTGTCTCTTTCACATTATCAGAGGAAAAGCTTTCAGTATTTCACCATCACACATGATATTAGCTTTTTTGTAGATAGTTTAATCAAAATATGTAAATTCTTCCCTGTTAGTTTACTAAGAGTTTTTTCTTAGTCGTGAACTAAAATTATTACATTACATTTTCTTGTTTATTTTCTGCAGATTTTGAAACAGGTAATTTTTCTTTTATGTGATTTAACTTTAAAAAAATTTTGTGATTCTAAAACGACCCCAACCTGATCTCAATGTATTCTCTTTCAGTTGGACTTTATTTCTTAGAGTTTTATTTAGGGTTATTTCATCTATACTCAGAGTCTGTAATTTTACTTTCTTGTACTTCTTCCTGGTTGGATTTAGTATCAAGGTTATGCTAGTCTTATAAAACAAGGTTGGAGAGTGTTCCTTGTTTACTGCAAGAATTCCTGTGAGATTACTGTTTTCTTCCCTAGAATTTTGGAAGAATTGACTGGCAAAACCAGTTGGTTTTATTGTGGGGAGGCTTTTAATTTCAGATGTAATTTTTTTCATGCAAATAAAATTTTCTGATTTTGTATGTCTTCTTGGGTCTATTTCAGTAAAGCATTTCCCTCCTGCTAGGAAGTTATTGAGGCGAGCAGACTCTCCAGTTAGTAAGTGAACTGTGGTTCATAATATTTTTCTTATCTGCAAGATGTGTTGTCTCCCCTTTTAAAAACCCCTGATGCTGGTGATTTGAGCTTTGTCTCTTTGTCTTAATAAGTCTCTCTAGGGGTTTATCAGTTCTTTCAAAGAGCAAACTTTTGGCTTTGTTTTGAAAAAACTTCATATTTGCTTTCTGTTTGCTTGTTTTCTGCTCCTTTTTTTTTTCCCCATCTACCTTGTGTTTCGTTTGCTATGTTTTTTTCCTGGTTTCTTGGGAGAGAGGCTTAATTGATTTTTAGCCTTCCTTTTTTTCCAGTGTATGTGTTTAAGACTTTAAGTTACCCTCTAAACACAGTCGCTGTGTCCCACAGGTTTGAATAAGCCAGATTTTCATTATCTTTTATGGAAAAGTATTTTCTAATTTTCATTGTGTTTTTTAAAATTATTATTCATGAAATTCTTCAAGCAGTGTGTCATTTAACTTCGCAATGTTTGGGGAGCTTTTTCCAGTGACCCTTTTTTGATTTCTAGCTTAATTCCATGAAGAGCCCCATCATAGGCTTTTGGGGTTACTGTTATAAATCCCGTAGACTAGCTGATAAACAACAGAAAGTTGTTTCTTGTAGGCCTGGAGGCTGGGGAGTCCCAAGATCACCAGCAGGTGCCTCGTCTGGTGAGGCCTGTTTCCTGGTTCCTAGACTGCCTCCTGCTTCTCCCTGTCCTCACAGCACAGGAGCCCATTCCCTCCTGGCCTGACCCTTCACAGGGTGCCTGCCTCCTCGGATCATCACCACATGCTGGGTGAAGTTTGAGGGCCCATGAACCGTCAGCCCATTGCAATCCCTAAGTATCCTCTGCATTATTTCAGTCCTTTGAAATAATTCAAGCTTTCCTAATGGCTCAATACATATTCTTTCTGTTATATGTTCCTTGGGCTCTTGAATATGTATCAGTGGGAATGCAGTGTTCCATGTGTATCAGTCAGATCAGGCTTGTCACTCATGTAATTCAGATTCCGGTAGCCACGTTGAATAAAAGCAGAAGTAGGTGAAATTACCTGTAATATATTTTATTTTAACACACCCCAAATATTATCATTTCAGTGTGTAATCAACATGATAAAACCTAATGAAATAGTTCACGTTCTTTTTTTCATGCTAAGTCTTTAAAATCCAGTGTGAGTTTCATGCTTGCAGCGCATCTGATTGTAGAGCCAGCCACATTTCAGGTACTTCATGGCTGCAAGTGACTACATACCAGGGGGCCCAGTTCCACGAGAGATGTGTCTTTAACGTCTCCCACTGGGATTATGAACTCGGCTGTTACTCCTTTTCTATTTCTGTCGGTTTTTATGTATTGATATTTTGAAGTTATGTTATTAGGTACATTCAAGTTTAGAATCCTCATCTTCTTGCTAGATTGAACTTGTATCAGTATGAGATGCTCCTTTTTATTGCTAGAAATGCTTCTTTTTTAGAGACTATCTGACAGTGATATTGCCACATCGGTTTTCTGTCCTTGTTGGCCTGGGTATCTTTTAGGTTCACCTGTCTCAAAGATATTCCATCTTAACATGTAGCTCTGTGAATAGTGTACAGTTTTCATTGGAATCAGTTTGACACTTTATCTTTTAATGAGAGTGTTTGCTGTGTTTATAATGTTGATATTCAGTGTGTAGACACCATGTTGCTGTGTTTTCTGTTTGTCCCACCTAGTCTGTGTTCTTTGCTCTTGCCTTCTTTTAGAAGTTTGAAGTGTTTCTCTAGTTCTGTGCTCCTCTGTCAGGTTGTTGGGTGCACATTCAGAGACACAGCGTGTGTTTTACATTCAAGTCTAACTTAGTACTTTTACTGCCTCCCTGACACGACTGTTTCCTCCTTGTCACTGTTACACTTTGAACTGTTAGATATATATTTGGCGTTAACATCATTGTTTTGTAAAGTTAGTATTTACCCTCACAGTTACCTCATTGTTGGTCTCTACTTGTTTTTTATATTTCCATCAGAGACTACTTTTCTTTTTCCCAAAGCACTGCCTGAATATTTTTTTAGTGCATGTTTGTGGGTGATGAGTTGTCTCATTTCCACTTGCCCTAAAAGTCTTTATTTTGCTTTCATTTTCGAAGAGTGTTTTTCTTGGGTATAGAATTCCAGGTTGGTGGTTATTTGTTTTTCAGCATTTTGCAGATGCCAGTCCATTATTTTCTGACTTCCTTGTTCTTGAAAAGTCAGCTCTCAGTGTTGCTGTGCCATTAAAAGCCACACCATTTTTCCTCTGAACACTTGAACATGTTCTTCTAGCCTTAGGCACCCACAGAGCTGCTGAAACCAATGGGTGGTTTTCATTTTTGAGTCAGTGGTCTGATTCTTGAACCAACTCTTGCCACTGTCCCTGTCAGCCAGTTCAGTCGCTCAGTATCTGCCCCGTTGCAACCCCATGGACTGCAGCACATGAGGCTTCCCTGTCCATCACCAACTCCAGAGCTTGCTCAGACTCATGACCATCAAGTCGGTGATGCCATCCAACCATCTCACCCTCTGTTGTCCCCTTCTCCTCCTGCCCTCAGTCTTCCCCAGCATCAGGTTCTTTTCCAATGAGTCAGTTCTTTGCATCAGGTGGCCAAAATATTGGAGCTTCGGCATCAGTCTTTGCAGTGAATATTCAGGTCTGATTTGCTTTAGGATTGGCTTGTTGGATCTCCTGGCAGTCCAAGGGGCTCTCAAGAGTCTTCTCCAACTCCCCAGTTCAGAAGCATCGATTCTTCGGCATTCAGCCTTCTTCATGGGGCAACTCTTACATCCATACATGACTACTGGAAAAATCATAGCTTTGACTCAGTGAACCTTTGTCGGCAAAGTAATGTCTCTGCTTTTTAATATGCTGTCTAGGTTTGTCATAGGTTTCCTTCCAAGAAGCAAGCATCTTTTAATTTCACCATCTGCAGTAATTTTGGAGCCCAAGAAAATAAAGTCTGTCACTGTTTCCATTGTTTCTCCATTTATTTGCCATGAAGTGATGGGGCCGGATACCATGATCTTCATTTTTTGAATGTTGAGTTTTATGCCAGCTTTTTCACTCTCCCCTTTCACTTTCATTAAGAGGCTCTCTAGTTTCAATCCCTGGAGGCATTTCTTATTCCCCTTTCTGTCTTTTCTCCACCATGAGGGTCCCCATTTATACTTTTTAACAACATAGTTTAACAACAGACTCCTTCAATATATTCTATCCTTTTTTTCTCTCTCTTATATATATTTTTTACCCAACCAGTCCTTCAGTTCACTGATCCTCTCTTTAGCTACGTCCAATTTGGTGTTAAGCCCAGAGACTGAGTTTTTAAATTCAGTCACTGTTATTGTAAAGTTCGAGAGTCGGTTTTGATTCTCAGAAATTTTTCCTTTTGTCAAGTATATTTTTGAACAGGTGACATTTGCATCTGATACCTCTAGCACACTTCTGATATGCTGATATACATCTGATAGCTCTGGATCTGGTTCAGCTCTTTTTCTCTTGGTCCTGTTTGTTGTTACACCCTTTTTTGCTTCTTTGGTTGCATGTTGGACATTATGTTTGGAAAACCCTAGAGGTTCTGAGTGATGCTGCCTTCTCCAGAGTTTCCTCTGACACACACGTCCAGTGGGGACAGAGCTGTCTGTTCACTTAGGGCCTGAGGGACTTGAGGCTGGGGAGGGGGCAGTGTCCTTGTAAGCTCAGTCTCAGCAGCCTTCACCCACCTTCCACCACCACCCCAGGGAGGAGCTTTCCAGCATCTCGGTCTGGAAGCCTGGGCTGCCCCATAGGTCCCCCCCCCCTTCTCGGCAGGTCCTGAAGTCGGGGGCTGCCCCCATCTGCAAGAGAGTGTAACCAAAGGGCCCGCTTGTGGGCACTTTTTCAGTGTTGCAACCCCAAGGCAAAGACCAAGACCAGGAAGAACTTGGCCTCGGCCCAAGTCCTGGAAGCAGAGTGGCCTGAGGTGAGAGCAGCCGGGGGCTGGGCCCATCAGATTGGGCCTCACCCAGCGAAGTGTTGGGGTTGTGTTTCATTTTGTTAGCATAGTTGTGGGCCCTGCCGGCCAGGGCGCTTTGGCCTTAGTGGGCACGATCGACCCCAGCAGGATTACCTTGTAAGAGGTTGTGCAGGTGCCACGTGGAGGATGGGTGGGGGCCCCACAAGAAGGGAAACACTGCATGGAGGAGTCACTGGGGCACGTGGACTAAGCTATAAAGTCAGTCCTTGAAGCAGAAAGGCTAAGCCCCTTAACGTCTCCCTTCTTCCAAAGAAAGGATACACTGGCTGGAGGAGTCTCTGGGGCATGAGGATCAAGCTAGAGAGTCAGTCCTTGAAGCAGAAAGGCTAAGCCCGTTAATGTCTCCCATCTTACAAAGCACAGACCAGTGTGTCCAGTATTTTAATGTCAGGTACCTACTGCTTACATGTATGACATACACCCTCATAGCTACACATGTCTACTACATGCCTCTTACAAGTGCTGGGCATTGTTCTGGGTGCTGGACACTCAGTATGTAGTAGGGGACACGTAGCCCAGGATTTTTTTATTTCTGCAAAGAAAAATAGAAGAACGAAAGATTCCATGTGGTTCAGTTTGAGAAAGTTCACCATGTGGAGGGCCCCATGTGCACGCAAATTGTGGTAAAATACATATACATAAATTTAACATTTTAACCACTTGATTGAATGACTGGGTGGCTTCAGTGGAGTCAGGCTAACAGATGGCCCTGAGGTGTCATCCGCCTTTCTCCCAGAGGAACACTCCAAAGCTTGGTGGCCTTGTCGACCTTCCCTTTATTCTTCACTCTCCCCAGTGGCTCTAGGTCATTGGTCTGTGTGTCATTTAAGAATCTCTTTATCCACTTTGTTGTTAGGTTTATATTTTGGAAAGCTTCTCAGATGCCCCTGGGTCTTGAGAAGGCAGGCTTGGATTCCACGTTCTCCCCTGCCACATGCCTGCCAGGTTGAGGTGGAGGCCGAAGGCTGGTCTGACTTGTGGTGGTCTGTGTGCTCGTGGGGTCAGTGGACCCCATCTTCTCTGGAGGGGCAAGGAAATCCTTTGTGTGGAGCCTGGAGAGACTTGACAGGGTCAGTCTTCACAGTCTCTCTCTCTTTTTAATTAATGTTTGCATTTAGTTTCTCATTTAACTGTTTTCTAGGAGTTTCCAACTCCTACTGAAGAACTAAAAATATGCATGGAGCAGCTTCTTGAAAGAATAAGAAGAAATCGCTGAGCTTAGAGTGGAAAGAAGCAATACCAGGGTCAGTAGGGGGATTCTCACGTGTTGACATTTGCCCCGCGGGGGTCACCGCTGGCCTCCGTGTGCTGTCTTTAAACTCTGTCTGATTTCCAAGTCATTTTTCACACCTTCCCACTGAGCAGACCAGGGTGGATCAGTTCGGGGTTCTCATACCTTGCTTCAAATTTATGATGAGAGCTAATGTAATTTTAGAACATTTGAGGGGGGAGTTCTCTTAACTTACATTTTTGTCCATGTTACACTTTGTGTGGGATCTTAGTTCCCCGATCAGGGATTAAAACCAATGACCTCTGCAGAAGTGTGGAGTCTTGACTACTGGGCCCCTGGGAAAGTCCACTCTAACTTTAGCCTGAACTGGCGGGATTCCGATGTGCCTTAGCATGTTTTCCGCTATAGGGTGAGTCTGAGAGGAGTTATTGGGCCTGAATCAAGCATGAGGTTGAAGGTGCTCCTTTGGCCCTGCCCTGCAGCTGCTGCTGGAGCACCTGGAGTGCCTGGTTTCCTGGTATGTGTCATCCCTCCAGATGACGGTGGGCAAGCAGCAGGCGCAGTCCCTAGCCGGCATGACCAGCGATGTGGAGGTGCTCAGCGCACTGAAATTGCTGTTTGGGCACCACAAGACCCTGGACGAGAAGGTACCAGCCACCCAGTCGTCCTGGATTTGTACACTTGCTGTATTGTTAGGTGGATGATGCATGTATTTATGTAACTACTTGACTTTTGAGCTTCTTGAATTCTTGTATATATATTTTTTCTGTAAGAAGTCAGAGTTTTATATAGTTAAAAAGCATTGCCTGTGTACATGCTCAGTCATGTCCAAATCTTTGTGACGCTGTGGACTGTAGCCCACCACGCTCCTCTCTTCATGGGGCTTCCCAGGCATGAATACTAGAGTGGGTGTCCATCTTCCACTCCAGGCAGTCTTCCCAACCCAGGGATCGAACCTGCCCTCTTGTATTGGCAAGCGGATTCTTTACCACTGAGCCACCTGGGAAACCCCCAGTTAAAAAGTGTTAGTTGGCATAAATGTCTCCAGATTTATTATATTCTGTATATCAACTTGCAGTTAAAAACTGGGTAATAGAATTAATTTAGGATAACATTTTGTTCTCTCAAATTTAGAATTTAAAGCTGTTAACAAGCAGATTTACTTGACGTTAAGATCAATGAGAGACATTAAAGGTATTCTGTGACAGTATCTATGTATTAGGGTGAGTATACACTAAGAAGTGTACTAACGTATATACACACATCAACACACAGTGACTTGGCCCCTGTTGTTTGAGTTGAGAGCGTGATTACAAGTAGCACTCGAAAGGTGTAGTTTGTTAGAAGAAGAATTAGGTGCCACACATAAAGAGGTAAGTTTGATCAGTCATTGTGTAATTTCCGTGAAGGTTTGTCATTTGAATCCTTTCATTTTAAAAAAGAATGAAAGCTGTAGTGGTGGGCATCAGATGTTATTTATCGTTCTGATTGAGGACCTTCCCACCAGGGTTATTTTAATGACTAGTAAACTAGACTTGTGGCTCAGAGTTGCAGGATCTCTTAAGTACCCCTTTTTCCAGCAGAAGACAAATTCTGACTCTAATCACCTGGTGGTATTCGGGATGGATAGCATCACCATGTATTTTCTTCTTATGTTGCGTTTTCAGTTTAGACTTGAATTTTTCCAGGTGTTTTGCTGTCTTTACTTATTTCTTTACTCTAATTCAACTTTTTTGTTTTAGCAGATGATTCTTAAAGAGGAGAATAACCAGGAAAAGATACTAACGCACAGGGTGCTTGATGTAAATCATGAGCAAGAAAACATGCCAAGCGCCAATGGAAAGGCAAGTCCTTGGTCTCACTCTCTGTCTGGTTCTTGTCTTACCATCCAGTCTGTATGGGGCTGTCGGGACCTCTCACCAACATACCATGTAGGTCTGAGTGACTGTGAGGGTCTTGTGAGCTCCCAGAGAGCAGAAGGCAGTTTTGACCTCACCGATTGCCTGGAAGTGCTGTGGTCCCTCCCTCTCAAAACAAGGCTGTCTAAGGCTTCCTTTCCCCCTTAGAGACCCTCTAAGCCACGAGGAAGACCTGGCTAAGGTGATCGACCTCCAGGAAGTCATAGACAAGCAGGAGCAGAGCCAGATGGAGGAGCACCTGGCAGCCCTCTTTGCCCATGTGACTGAAGGAGGACCTGGACATGGCCAGGAAGGACCTCCTCAAGTCCGAGGATGTGAACAGGAAACTGCAGCAGGATGTTCACAAAGTGAGTGACTGCAGCTGTGTCTGTTGTCCTGAGGTGGACTGTGGGTCCCTTGTTCTCCCGGTGATCTCAGCCTTGGCATGGCTGTGTGAGCAAGAGCAGAGCTTTGGCGAGCCCGCAACTGGCTGCCTCCCCGCCTCTGCATTGAGATCTCTGGGGTAGAAGAGGCCTGGTCCAGACATTCCGTTGGCAGTGAACCAACATTAGGGCAGCCCTAGCGCTGTGCTGCACCCTGGGTGTGGACTCCTCATTTCTACAAGTTCTAGGGTGCCCAGTGTGTTCCTTTTTTAAAAATTCATTCATCCATTTTTTGGCGTATAGTTGCTTTACACTGCTGTGTCAATTTCTGCTGTACAGCAAAGTGAATCAGTCATCTATCTATCTATGTATTCCCCTCTCTTTTAGATTTCCTGCCCATTTACTTCACCACAGAGCACTGAGTAGACTTCCCTGTGCTATGCACTAGGTCCTCGTTGACTTTATGTGTAGTATCAGTGCTGTATATATGTCAACCCGAGTCTCCCGGTTCTTCCTCCCCCACCCCCACCCCCACCCCCCGCAACTCCCTGTCAAATGTGTTCCTGATGATGCTGAAATTTCCTTCTGATTCACTCAGGCGAGTCTGGTGACGTCTGTGGAGCCCGTTCTCTCGGAGAGATGGGAGCATGCTGTGTGGACTCTGCTGAGGCAACTTGCCTGGCCATCTTCTCTAGTTTTCTGAGGTTCCGCTCCTTGAAGGGATGTGTGACAGTGATACCGGCGGTCAGACAAGTCAAGTGGCATTTGCTCACCCTCAGATCCTCAGGCCCGAGTTGTGTAACCATGTGGAATCATGATGTTTCTGGCGGTCATGTCTGCGGGTGTCATGATTTATAAGAAACTACCTAACGGTCACCGTGAAAACAGAAGAGTGCTGGGGGTTCAGGCCTCCTCCTGTGAGCCTCACCTCTCCTCTGTGCACAGACAGACAGCTCCCACCCTGCCCACCCCTCCCCCTTGAGACCATCTCAGAGAGAACCCCTCCAACATGTGGTACGGCAAGTGTCCTTGTTTAGTAGCTTGGTGTGAGTAATTCTGTGTGAGAACTCAAAAAAGAAATATTTGCACAGGTTTGTGTAAGCTATTCACACTACTCTTTGGCAACAGGAGATTAGGTGGCAGAGTTTAATACATACAGAATTCTGGAAAAAGCGTTTTTAAGACCTTTCACTTTTGATGTTAGGACTTTGCCCACATTGGTTACTTAATGACCAGGGAGGGACCTGAAATGGATTTTGAACTGGCGCACAGGAGTTGTACCAGCAGCAAGTTCTGGTCCTGGTTTGAGCGTTTCATACATGTGGTGTAACTCTGCTTTAGAAGAACTAGGCTTGAGAAATCTGTGCCCAGTTGTGTTACACTTTGATCTGCTTGCCTCATTCACAAGCCAGGTGATTCCTCCCACCATAGTCAACGACAAGTCATGTCTCAGTCTCCATTCATGTAAAAAAGACTACAGGTTATTAACCTTCTGCAACTCTTAAGAAATAGCAGTGTCACAGTCTGTCAGGCCCCTCAAATGAATACACCCAAATATCAACTGGTCGCCCTCCCCGCCCCCCCAGTTCCAAACCTCTGCCTGTGTTTTTGAGTGTTGTCAATCCTGTGACTACCACTCCGAGGTACCAAGTTTGACCCTAAGGAACAATGTTTGTCTCTTCTCTCTCGCTGGCCATGAAGCTACAGGCTCCTTGAGGTGCGACCATGAGCAACACCCAGTCATACTGTCCACACACCAGAGAGGCCCTTGTCACACTCGACAGTGCTGAGGGGAGCTGCTTGGGGGAGCGGCCTACCCATGGTGGAAGGGAGCCCCTCGTAGCCTCGTCTGGTCCAGTTCGGCTCTCAGGGTCTCCAGGTTTAGAATCAGCTGGTCCTATGAAAAAGCAAATGACACAGCCTGCACCGCTTGCTTTCTGGATGTAAAATGACTTGCACCAAAATGTGCAGAACAGGTTACAGGAGTAGTTATCAACTCCGAATATTTTAATTGTGAGAAAATATTCTCTAAGTGTCCCATAGCAAATAGAAGCACTCAGAACAGTATTAAGCCCTATAAACCATAATGAATAAGAAGTTCCATCTCAGGTGTAGAAAAGCTTCTGGAGGAAACACGGCAAGCCATTAACAATGATGAAGTCTGTAGAGAGAAGCTGGACTTGGGACGGGGCTTCGGGTAGGGGGGCAGGACTCACTCTATTGCCCTCGCTCCTCTCATTGCTTTAAACTGTATCCATGGAGCTCACCTGCATTCCTGGGCATTCCTCACATTCATTCCTCTACACCCCACTTCTTCATGGGGTAAAACAAGTCAAACGGGCCAAGTTTCTGAGTCACTTGACTCAACCTGGCAGCTCTGTGCTGTCGGCCATGGCAGTCACTCGCCTCCTGCAGCCCCTGAGCACGTGAGACAGGCTGGTGCAAACCTCGATGTGGAAATCACACAGGATTTCAAGACTCGCAGTGAAAAAAGGACGTCAAATAGCCTGTTGGTTTTTAAGAAAGTTTAGATTGCATATGTGGTTCATATTATCTTTCTAACGGACAGCACAGTCCACGTGAAAGGCTCACGCTTTGTCTCAGCTTTCGGGTGAACCCAGAAAGGACTACTCAGAATTCTGAACCACACACAACGGCCACACACTCTAAATCCATCTATAATGCAAACACATTCAGTGTTCAAAACCAGAAATGCTATACATGTTACAGCAGTGGATTAGCCATAAGGAAAATGTAACTCGACATCTGCTAAGCATCTTTAGTGACTGGAACAATGAACCCAGCTCAATTCAGCTCTTAACAAATTGCTAAACGATTTAGAGATTTAAGTAGCTTGTTGTTTTGCATTTCTTCTAATTGCTTTTTAACATTTTTAGCTTCCCATTGGAGAGCATTCTGAAAAAGATACAAACAGCTTTAGTGTCAATTCTTACAGATGTTGCATGGACTGCAGGATGGCTACTCTTCTGTCTGAAAGCATAAAGCACCTCGGGATGAGTGGCGGACCTCGCGCCCAGAGTGAAGTGCCAGCAAGAGGCTGGATGACAACTTTTAACATTAACTCGTACACAGACAATCTCCTCCTTCCCTGACTGATCTTTTAGATACAAGGAGGCCAGGTCCCGGCAGAAGTGAAACTGCTTATAGCTTTTTGCAGTTCAGTGGTCACTCAGGAAACTGGCGCAGGTTTCACATGCCAAATTCAAGCCTGAGACAAAACTATCCCCACCTCAGGGCCAGCCCACAGGTCAGGGTGAAGTGAGGGGACCACACTGTGTGGTCTCTAGTGAGGTGTGTGTTTCATCTTGGGTTTTGTGGGGGGAAAACGTGCCACAGAACTTGTAGTGACCATTGGTCTCTCTCAGACAAGCGTTGCCCAAACGCCAACCTCGGGGAAGGTTCTGGGCCTCGTCTTTAGGGCACTGGTGCAGCTGGGACAGGTTTTCACCGAACCTGAACCAGAATGTTGCCCACTGAGCTGCTCTGGTGGAGGTTCTCAGCCATTGTTCAAAGCAAATGAAAAGAGAGAAGGCTGGAGTTGGAATATGAGAATACTTGCTTTTAGTTGATTCAGTCTTTTCTATCACTTTATGTAAAAGATCCTGAACTAAACTTATTGATTTGACTGTGTCAGGCCTTAGCTTAGCTGCATCATGCGGGATTCCTTTGTCATGGTTGCCACGTGGTCTGTGGGATCTTAGCTCCCCAACCAGCCATCGAACCTGCGTCCCTGACCTTGCAAGGCAGACTCTCAGTCACTGGACTGCCAGCAAAGCCCCAGAAATAAACTTCTAAGAAAGAAACGAAAGGGTGAGGGTGGACCTAGAAGAAAGTTCTAGCATGGTGGCTGGTAACACTGGGGCCATCAGTGGATCCGGCTCTCTGAGGCTTTCTGTAAAGGTTGCAGGCACACGTCTATGTCTGTTCCTTTACACACTGCCTGTGGATGCTGTCACGCTTATTCACTAGCATGGAATGCTGCTACTCAATCATTCATACCAGTAAAGACATTCACTCCGGGGCCCTCTATGGGAAGAGTTTTCCAACTCCTATGCTGGAGATTTCCCCCACACACAGGCCGGGCCAGGCCGGGCCAGGCCAGATGCACCTCTTTCTAAAGAGGCCGTGGGGCTGGCTCACCTTATCCTCCAAAGCTGCCATTCTCTCCTTCAGATGAAGCTGAAGTTTCTCATCTGATTCGGATAGGAGCTTATCCAAGGTATCTGATAAGCATTTATTGTGCTCTTCATTTTTAGTCTCTGCATCGCCTAAAACAGGAAAAACAAAAACTCATAAACTTCAAGAGCAAGTATGGTCTTTCTTTTAAAACACCAGGGAGCCGCGAAGTGAGCGGCCTATGTCTTGGTTCCCGAGGAGGTCCCCTCCCATGGCCACCTCTGGTGGGCTCTTAAGCATCACCAGAGTAGATGGGCAGGTGCAGAGGGAGGCAGGGACTTCACTTGTCAAAGGTCACTCCCAATGCTTCTCTTTGGCAGAGCACCTGGTGGACCTTACTGTCACCAGATATTACTCGTCGCAGGGGCTTGGGGAGCAAGCAGATTTACACTCAGAAACAAGCAGACTTTAAAGGGGATCGGCTTACACACATGTTGGTGGAGGAATTTCCCAGTATACAAACAGAATCTTGAGTCTGGATTAAGGGGGTAAAATGAATTCAACTTATAAAGCAAAAGGTGAGAAAATTCATTTTGGAAAAAAAGCCAGTGGAGATAGGCTTTCACATATTTGTCTTTACATGCAACATCACTTGAATTCTTTGAAATAATTGCTGTTGTTCAGTTGCTCAGTCGTGTCTGACCCTTTGTGACCCCATGGACTGCAGCAAGCCAGGCTTCCCTGTCCTTCACTACTTCCCAGAAGTTGCTCAAACTCATGTCCATCGAGTCAGTGATGCCATCCAACCATCTCGTCCTCTGTCGCACCTTGTCCTCCTGCCTTCGCTCTTTCCCAGCATCAGGATCTTTTCCAAGGAGTGTGTTCTTCGCATCAGGTGCCCAAGTATTGAATCTTCAGCTTCAGCATCAGTCCTTCCAATGAATATTCAGGACTGATTTCCTTTAGGATTCATTGGTTTGATTGCCATACAGTCCAGGGGACTCTCAAGAGTCTTTTCCAACACCTCAGTTGAAAAGCATCAATTCTTTGATGCTCAGCCTTCTTCACGGTCCAACTCTCACATCCGTACATGACTACTGGAAAATCCGTTTCTTTAAGTAGGTGGACCTTTGATGGCAAAATGATGATCTTAGTTTTTTTTTTTTTTTTATGTTCAGTTTCAAGCCATCTTTTTCACTCTTTTTCACCTTCATCAAGAGGCTCTTCATCAAGGTCCTCGTGGCTTTCTGCCATAAGGTTGGTGTTATCTGCATATCTGAGGTTATTGATATTTCTCCTGATAATCTTGATTCTAGCTTTTTCTTCATCCAGTCCAGCATTTCTCATGATGTACTCTGGATATAAGTTAAATAAGGAGGACGATAATATACAGCCTTGACTTACTCCTTTCCTGATTTTGAACCAGTCTGTTGTTCCATATCCAGTTCTAACTGTTGCTTTTTGACCTGCATACAAATTTCTTAGGAGGCAGGTCAGGTGGTCTGGTATTCCCATCTCTTGATGAATTTTCCACAGTTTTTTTGTGATACACACAGTCAAAGGCTCTGGCGTAGTCAATTAAGCAGAAGTATGTGCTTTTCTGTAAGTCTCTTGCTTTTTCAATGACCCAACGTATGTTGGAAATTTGATCTCTGATTCCTCTGCCTTTTCTAAATCCAGCTTGAACATCTGGAAGTTCATAGTTCACATACTACTGAAACCTGCCTTGGAGAATTTTGAGCATTACTTTGCTACCGTGTGAGATGAATGCAATTGTGCAGTAGTTTGAGCATTCTTTGGCATTGCCTTTCTTTGGGATTGGAATGAAAACGGACCTTTTCCAGTCCGGTGGCCACTGCTGAGTTTTCCAAATTTGCTGGCATATTGGGTTCAGCACTTTCACAGCATCATCTTTCAGGATTTGAAATAGCTCAACTGGAATTCCATCACCTCCACTAGCTTTGTTCATAGTGATGCTTCCTAAGGCCCACTTGACTTCACATTCCAGGATGTCTGGCTCTAGGTGAGTGATCACACCATCGTGAATATCTTGGTTGTGAAGATATTTTTTGTACAGTTCGTCTGTGTATTCTTGCCACCTCTTCTTAATATCTTCTGCTTTTGTTAGGTCCATACCATGTCTGTCCTTTATTGTGCTATCTTTGCAGGAAAAGTTCCCTTGGTGTCTCTAATTTTCTTGGAGAGATCTCTAGTCTTTCCCATTCTATTGCTTTCCTCTATTTCTTTGGATTGATCACTGAGGAAGGCTTTCTTATCTCTCCTTGCTATTCTTTGGAACTCTGCATTCAAATGGGTATATCTTTCCTTTTCTCCTTTGCCTTTTGCTTCTCTTTTTTTCACAGCTATTTGTGTGGCCTCCTCAGAAAACCATTTTGCCTTTTTTGCATTTCTTTTTTTGGGGGGATGGTCTTGATTACTGTTTCCTGTACAATGTCACCAACTTCCACCCATAATTCTTCAGGCATTCTATCAGATTTATTCCCTTGAATCTCTTTTATCACTTCCACTACATAATTGTAAGGGATTTGATTTAGGTCATACCTGAATTGTCTAGTGGTTTTCCCGACTTTCTTCAATAGAAGTCTGAATTTAGCAATAAAGAGTTCATGATCTGAGCCACAGTCAGCTTCCGGTCTTGTTTTTGCTGACTGTATGGAGCTTCTCTATCTTTGGCTGCAAGGAGTATAATCTGTCTGATTGCGGTGTTGACCATCTGGTGATGTCCATGTGTAGAGTCTTCTCTTGTGTTGTTGGAAGAGGGTGTTTGCTATGACCAGCGTGTTCTCCTGGCAAAACTCTATTAGTCTATGCCCTGCTTCATTCTGTACTCCAAGGCTAAATTTGCTGTTACTCCAGCTATTTCTTGACAAATTAAGGTGCATGAGTGTAAAGTCACTTCATTCGTGTCCCACTCTGTGCGACCCTATGTGCTGTAGCCTGCCAGGCTCCTCTGTCCATGGTATTCTCCAGGCAAGAACAATGGAGTGGATTGCCATGCCCTCCTCCAGGGGATCTTCCTGACCCACATAGTGGCACCTGTGAAGCTGCACAAATTAGGGGGGGGTCATATGTATTTTCATTTTGTAATCTATGGCTTTGTACTATTAAAAGACTCTTAGTTCTTGGAGGATCTCTTCAGTATTGAAATGTTGCTGCGATGAGCTGTGACAGATGCCAGGATACTTGGCCTCTGGAGGAAAGGAATTCGATCCAGTGCCAGTGATGAGGCTTGATTGCTCAGAGCTTTTTATGTAATAAAGTTTTATTAAAGTATAAAGGAGATAGAGAAAGCTTCTGATACATGTCGGGAGCCACCACGAGAGATCCCAACCATGACAAACGTCATGTGGAGAGGATCTGACAGACAAAGGCGAAACAGGACTCAAGGGATTCCCTGGATCTGCTCCAGCATCTACCCCAAAACTAAAATCTGTCTGTCTACTGTTTATTATATTATGCTTTTCACCAACTTTTTTGACATTTACAGGGGGCTATCCCTGACCACCTTTTTCTGAAACAAATCAACTTAGGGCTATAGTTACTAAGTCTCCTGGGCTTGAAAGGAACATTTTTACTGTAACCCCTCTGTTACTATTTTAGCTTGTTTGGCAGGTTTATCCACATTCTTACAACTAATGCACATGATTGTTCACAACACCCCAAGCATAACCTTCGAGCGATAAAAAAGCTTTATTAAAATAATACTGCATTGTTGAGCCAATGTTTGCTGCCGAGTTTCCTTGTCCTTTACCCAATGTGCGCCTGGGAGTACATTAACAAAAATACTTGGTATGCAAGAAAAACAAGCAGTAGCCTTGGCATTAGCAACATAAAACCCTTGAGTTAGTAAGTTCTTTCTTTGTTGTAACCCACTGTGCCTTTGTTCCATAAGAATGTATCTCTGTTTCTTGAGGGGGACTGTAGACTAAAAAGATAAAGGGAAAACAGGTTTTCTGGGCGACCAACCTTTATCAAAAAAGAGTTACAAAATGTTAACAGGCCACAGGGCCAGAAGATGGTGTGCACAACATAAGACCCTTGTTTATAAAAAGCTATGCAAAAAATGTCCTGCTTTTGATAAGGGTGAAACTGATGTAATGTTGAGCTGACTCTATATAACTCTGTATCTTTCACTTCTGGAAATATGCAACTTAGGGTATAAAAGCTCCTTTTGAAAATAAAGCTACAGACCCGGCTTCATCAGAGCTTGGTCTCCCTGTGTCACTTTTTTTTTTTTTTTTTTTCCTTTTCATGCTTTTTTCCTCTCTGTTCTTTTTTTAGGATGACTACTTAAAACACAGGGGCTCTCTGTTCACTTTTTGCCTGGGCTTCTAAGACCCTATCGGGAAGGTGCCCTGCGTCTTCACCAGGGAGAGGGCATCCTGCGTCCTAACCCCATCTGAGAGGGCGCCTGCGGACTCCGTGAACAGAACAAGTTCTGTGTCAGGAACTTTATTGGCTTTCTGTGTAAACCAAGGAAGATTAAGCCTATTGTTTCCCCCTTTTATCTATCTCCTTTACTTTCTCTATTTGCCGACACCATTCTCCTGAGGGAATCCCTGGATCCAACTGGGGCTGGACCCCGCTAAGTGGCACCCGAAACAGGGTCCCGAAGGTAAGTCTCCCCCATTGTACAGTTTTTTGGACAGCTAGGACCCCACTCAGGATGCCGCAGACCCCCCTGCATAAAATAGGTAAAGTAAAAAACAGTGTGAAGTAAAAATCTTTTCGACGAAGAGGTAAAAAAGATAATTTTCTGACACGGGTAACAGTGAGTCAAAAGAATGACAACTCTTTATAGGAGTAATCTTACAACTGTTAAACAAAAGAGGAATTAAGTTTAAGAAAGCTAATGTTCAATCGTTTTTACATTTGTACAAGAGCAATGTCCTTGGTTTCCAGAAGAGGGCACTGTTAACCTAGATATCTGGGAAAAAGTAGGGAAGCCCCTAAAAACTTATTACACTTTACATGGCCCAGAAAAGGTCCCCACTGACACCTTTTCTCTATGAAATATGATTAGAGACGCTTTAGATCCTGCTCATGAATCTGGTTAATCCACTACATTAATTGCCAACGTGATTTAGTAATAAAATATATAAATAACTTACATTAATTTATTAAAATGTATTATTATTATTTTGTAATTAAATAATATAATTTTAATATTAATAAATGTTTATGAATCTAATAATATATAAATGTATTGCATTTATTACATAATGCTATTATTACATTATTATATTATATATTGTATATATTAATTATACTTATGTATATACATATACATTATATATGATTAATATTTAATATTAGCTACAAATTACATTATAATTATTTATATTACATAAATAATATTACAAAAATTTATTGTAAATACTTATATTTACAGTATATTACTTTAATTAATTAAAATTTACAATTATATAAATACATATATTTATGACAATGCATAATTATAAATTATTAATAAAAACAATACGTTAATTGTTTATAATTAATATACTTCACCTCAAGATGAAAAAGATTTAAAAGAGGCAGCAGCCCGATACCATTCTAATAAAGATTGGTCTTTTTTAGCTAAAAATGCTCCTAAGAGCTTAAGAGAAACATCCCCAATCAGACCATCCGTAAGATTCAGTCACCAAACAGTTAAAAGATCTCCGGAACAGGGAAAGAGAAACATGAGCCAAAAAGGGTTCCTGTAGATGCTTTTGCTCTGTGGAATGTGATTAGAAATGTCCTGGACCCCCGTCATGAGGCTGTTAGATAGCCTGTGGGGGAGGCTATGGCGGTGGATGGTGGTGGCTCTCCACTTTCTGCGCAGATCATATTTTTCTGCCATTGATGAAGAAAAGGAGGGAGACTGTGCTCTACCTCCTGAGAAAGGAGGGGGCTTACAGGGCACTGCAGCTGGGCGCCCTGGCGAGCCCCCTGCC
Organism: Bos grunniens; assembly: GCF_055505025.1. NCBI lineage: Eukaryota > Metazoa > Chordata > Mammalia > Artiodactyla > Bovidae > Bos > Bos grunniens. Next base: position 1,088,631 of record NC_141191.1, on the reverse strand, counting down.
CCTCTGTGCAAACCTTTAAAAACTTATCCACCACTTTCTGATTTAAGGCGATCGCCGCCACCTCCGTTTGCGCCTCCCAGGGCCCTCCCGATCTCTGAATCGGGAGGCACCTAACAAGTCAAGAGTCTTCGGAATAGTGTTTTATGTAGTGGTATCTGAGCCAATAACGAAACTTGTAACAGTAGTGGCCTGGATTCTTAAAAAAAAAAAAATGATAATAATCCTGGCTTTAAAATCTGTCTTATCTCCTGGTAGGCCTTATCACACCTCATCACTGGACCTGGCTTTTTTCCCTCAGGCTTTCCTAGGTATTCTTGCTCATTTTTCATGTGAAACTTAGAATCAGTTTATCCTGAAAATCAGTCTGAATGGCTGTTAATTAGGATTGCATTAGATGTTAGACTAACGAGAAGTGACATTTATATGACATTCAATCTGATCATTAAGAACACTGTGTGTCTTCACAATGACTCAAGTGCTTGCAGGTGTGTAGTTTCCTCCAGATGCTGTTGAAGTTTCCTTTATGTTCCCTCTGGAAACACTGGGCATCTGTACTGGAGATGCGGCATGAACGCAGCAGACACAAATTCCTGCCCTTGGACTTTTGGCTACCTGAGGTCATGAAGATATTCCCCTATGTCATCTACCGGTTTTTCTGTCCTTTCCACTTAGGTTCACTATTCACTTGGAACTGACTTCTGTTGGATCGATTTTATTCCATCTAGATGGGCAGTTAATTAAGCAGCATTTACTTTAAATCTACTTGCCTGCTCACTGGTACTGAGTCAGTGAGTGAATGAATGAAAGTCACTTAGTCGTGTCTGACTCTTTTCAGCCACCTGGACTATACACTCCATGGAATTCTCTAGGCCAGAATACTGGAGTGGGTAGCCTATCCCTTCTCTAGTGGATCTTCCCAAGCCAGGAATCGAACTGGGGTCTCCTACATGGCATGCAGATTCTTTACCATCTGAGCTATCAGGGAAGTCACTGGTACTAGTAGTGTAATAAAGCAAGTACTCATGTATGGGCAGAACTAGATATATCTCAAAGACAGAATCAACTTTATTTTCTTCAATTCATGTCTGGAACTGGTGGAAGGAAGGACCCAAGAATGGAATCGTTGTTTGGGCCTGAGAAACAATAAGCAGTGATTACTATGGGGGGAGGGGTGGGGGGGGCACCTGCAGGAACAGAGTAGAGGCGGAAAGTCATGGCTGTGGCCCTGCTGATACTGAGGCAGATCTTAGACTTCAGAATGAAGATGGGAGGTAGGCAGGTGGAGATGAAAGTATCAAGTTATATCTCTGAGCACCATTCCCTTTACAAAATTAGTTCTCTGAAAGCAAAAAAGTATTAAGATCCTCCATGTAGTCAAAAATCTGTGTACACTTTACAGTGAGCCCTCTATAACCTCGGTTTAATGTCTGTGGATTCAAAAACCATGGGACATGCCATAGTATATATTTATTGAAAAAAATACAGGTGTAAGTGGACCTGTGCAGTTCAAATCTGTGTGGTTTGAGGCGTAACTGTGTTTGTAATGCATTTTGCTTATCCATTGCCCATGGATGAACGTTTGGGTTGCATCTCCCTTTTGTCTGTTGTGAATGGTGCTGGTATGAATATTCGTGTACAAGTATCTGTTGGAGTCCCTACTGGCAATTCTTTTGGGTTTAGACCTAGAGTAGTTTTGTTTCAGGAAGGAGGACCCCTTCCAGGGCCCGAAACTGGGCTCTTGTCTAACACTCAGAAATGAATTGTCCAAGGAGACACATGTGCTGACAAAGCAAGAGATTTTATTGGGAAAGGGCACACGGGTGGAGCACAGTAGGGTTAGGGAACCCAGGAGAACTGCTCTGCCGCATGGCTCGCAGTCTTGGGGTTTATGGTGATGGGATTAGTTTCCGGGTGGTCTTTGGCCAATCATTCTAATTCAGAGTCTTTCCTGGTGGTGCACGCATCGCTCAGCCAAGATGGATGCTAGCGAGAGGGATTCTGGGAAGTGGATGGACACACGGTGTCTCCTTTTAACCTTTCCCGAACTCTTCCTGTTGGTGGTGGCTTATTAGTTTCATATTCCTTATCAGGATCTCCTGTCATAAAACAACTCATGCAAATGGTTACTATGGTGCCTGGCCAGGGTGGGCAGTTTCAATTCGTGTGCTTCCCCTAACAGTTTTGCCAGCTCATAGGTCAATTTTAACTTTTTGAGGAATGTGTGAACTTTTTTCCACAGTGGCCACATCATCTTCCATTCTCCCCAGCAAGATACAGGGTTCCAGTGTCTCCACGTTCTCCCACCACTTGTTAATCCTGTGCACTCTTGTCATATTCTGTTGTTTCTGATCTTTACATTGAAGCTATCTTAGATGTGAGATAGTTTCTCATTGTGGTTTTAACTTGCATTTCTCTAGTGACAAACCATGTTAAGTATCGTTTCATGACCTTAGTATAATCCACATGCAGTAAAATTTAAGGGTATAGTTTTATATTTTCTGACAGATAAATACACCCATGTACAGCTACCACAAGCAAGATACAGAATGTTTCCATCACCACAAATCTTCTCTTGTCCTTTTCCCAACCATTTTGATCAACACCAGGCAGCCAATGATTTGCTGGTTTCGAGAGATTAGATCTATTTTCTAGGATTTCATAAAAACCGGATCTTGTGTTTGCATTTGTGTCAGACTTCTTTTGCTTGGCATAATAGGTTTTCTGTTGTTGCTTTTTGTTTGTTTCTAAATTTCCTTAATTTATTTCTAATAACCATCAGGGCTTTTCCTGAAAAGGAAATGTCCCCATTTTTTATAACATTTATCAGAAATATATGGATACTATTTTATTTTTTATGCTGTCTGTGGCATTCGTAATTTTTCATTTTTTAAAAAATTTGGCTACGCTGGGTCTCAGTTGCAGTTTGTGGGATACAGTTCCCTGACTATGAATCAAATCTGGGCTCCCTGCTTTGGGAGTGCAGAGTCGTAGCACCAGGACCACCTATTTGTTTTCTCTCTCTTTTTTAAATTGTGTCATAGTCATTTTACAATTTTACATTATTCTCTGCTGTACAATGAAGTAAATCATTTATATGTGCATATATATCTGCTCCCCTTTGAGCTTCCCACCCACCCCCTCATTCCTCTTCTTTAGGTCAATGGAGAGCACCAAGCTGAGCTCCGTATATTAGACAGCTGCTCTCCACTAGCTGTCTGGTTAAAGACCTGAGGATTATTAGAAATAAATAAAGGAAATTTAAAAACAAACAAAAGCAACAACAGGAAACGTACATCCTAACAGGGCATGCACGTCCCTGCTGGCCTCTCAGTTTGCCCCTTCCCCCTCCCCTGCTGCGTCGTCAAGGTCCTTCTCTGTGTCTGTGCCTCTATGTGGGCTCTGGCGATAAGGGCCTCAGCACCATTTTCCATATACGCTGTGCTTAGCTGCTCAATCCTGTTCATTCTGTTGCCTGCAAGGCTCCTCTGCCAAAGGGGATTCTCCACACAAGTATACTAGAGTGGGTTGCCATGCCCTTTTCCAGGGTGTCTTCCCAAACCAGGGATCAAACTCAGGTTTCCCACATTGTAGGCAGATTCTTTACTCTCTGAGCCACAAGGGAAGCCCAACAATAGTGGAACGGGTAGCTTATCCTTTCTTAGGGGATATTGCCAACCCAGGGATTGAACCGGGGTCTCTGGCATTACAGGAAGATTCTTTACCAGCTGAGCTACTATGGAAGCCTATAGATAGACAGATAAATGTATAAATTCATATATACAAATATACATATATATATATGAAGATACAATATATGTTTTTGTTTTTCTGTCTCATTTCACTTTATGACTGACCGTCCATCCACATGTGTTCAGAGGACCCACTTTCATCCTTTAATGCCTACATAATATTACACTGTATATATGTAGCACTCTTCCTTACCCATTTTGCAGTTGATGGACATTTAGGTTGATTCCATGTCCTGCTGCTGCTAAGTCACTTCAGTCATGTCTGATTCTGTGCAACCCCGTAGACGGCAGCCCACCAGGTTCCCCCGTCCCTGGGATTCTCCAGGCAAGAATACTGGAGTGGGTTCCCATTTCCTTCTCCAATGCATGAAAGTGAAATTGAAAGTGAACTCACTCAGTCCTGTCTGGCTCTTCCTGTCCCCATGGACTGTAATCTACCAGGCTCCTCCATCCATGGGATTTTCCAGGCAAGAGTACTGGAGTGGGCTGCCATTTCCTTCTCCAGATTTCATGTCCTAGTTATTGTAAATAGGGCTGCAATGAACATGAGCGTGCATATATCTTTTTGAATTATGGTAGTCTCAGCAAACCCAGTGGGATTGCTGGGTGGTATGGTAGTTCTCTTTTCAGTTTTTTAAGGAACCTACATACTGCCCCCCAAAGTGGCTATGTCAATTTACATTCCCACCAACAATTCATGGGGTCACAAAGAGTCAGACATGACTGAGCGACTGAATTGAACTGAACTGAATAGTGATAGAATAGTGAGTGATGTTGAGATCCTGTTGTGTTTGGTATTCCATCCTATGACTTACTTATACAATGCATAAGTACATTTGAATAGATTCTGATTGACCCTTTGCACTATATAAAATGACAGGCTTAGACAAATGCATATTGACAGGTATCCATCCTAAATGATCACTTCCAATTCCTCACTCCGTGATCTGCTTATCATCTATGTAGCTTTACCTTTCCAAGAATGTCACAATGGCGTCATACTGGGTGCAGCCTTTTCAACTGGATTCTTTCACTTAGCCATGTGCATCTAAGATTTATCCCTTTCAAAGTTGATGTTTCATTCCTTTCCACTGTTGAGTGTTATTCCTTTGCATGTATATAGGAGGAAAATAAATTTCCCTCTCCCCTTCCAGGTTCTTGGTTGAGCCCTCCTTCTCCATCATTAAACACAAATTATCAGGAGAAAGAAGTTTAATGAACATGTATACCTTTTGCATAGAGAGGAGATGCCAAGGAAAACTGAGTCCTCCCTGAAATGACCAAAGACTTCACCATAAATAGCTCTTCAACCCCAAACAGAAGAAAGACCTTGAGGGGAAGGCAGAGGCCATTTATGGCAGGTTATCATGCAAAGCACAGTAAATAAACAGATGATTGTTTGCAGATTTAAGTCCTGACTTCCTCACTGATAAGTGTTCCTTCCTTGAGATGTAAGTATTCCTCTCCTAGGTTCAAAGGGGGACACCCTTACAAATGGAGATTTCTCTCATAAATGTAAATGTACCTCACAAAAGGGTAACCTCAGTCTTCTCTGGTGAGCTAGCTGCTAAAAATCTGCCTGCTAATGCGGTGGACACAGGTTCTATCCCGGATCCAGGAGTATCCCACATGCCTCAGAGCAGCTGAGCTCATGCACCACAACTACCGAGCCAGCGCTCTAGAGCTGGGGAGCCACAACTACTACATGCAGGCGCCACAACTACTGAAGCCTGCACACCTAGAGCCCACGCTCTGCAACAAGAGCAGAACCAGCTCTCCACAGCTAGAGAAAGGCCTCTCAAAGCAACGAAGACACAGCATGGCCATAAAGAAATGAACACATTTAAAACAAAATAGGGGGCAACCTCTACTCAGGTTTTTATTATTATTATTTTAAATTAAACTAAACTAACTCATGTCAGACATAATTTGGGGTGGTGTGTTCTGGTCCCCTTGATATCTGTGTACACCAATTTGCTTGCACATTCATCTACTGAAAGATATCCTGATTTCTTCAAGTTTGTAGCCATTGTGAATAGAACTGCTGTGCAAAACTGCATCCTCGTTTGCATTTGGATGTAGAATTTCAGAGCAACTGCATAAATACTGAAAGCATGATTGTTGGATCCCAAGGTGAAACCTGTTGAGCTTTGGGGAAAACTACCAGACTGTCTCTCATGGGGGCTGTACATGCATTCCACCAGCAATGAGGAATTGCTGTTGTTCCTCACCCTCCAGCAATTAGTATTATCTTATATTTGGAGTTTAGCAGTCCTAAGAGGTGTGGTGTGATATATCACGATTTTCATTTGTAATTCCCTGACTGTACATGATGGTGAGCCTGTGTGCTATTTATTTTTAACAACTAAGGAAATTCTGACATGTGTTGCAAATTGAGTAAAGTTTGAAGTCATATGCCAAGTGAAACAAGCTAAACAGTAATGGACAAATAATCTATGATTCCACTGTGAGATGTCCAGATAAGTCCACTGCAAACACAAAGTAGAATAAGGCTGCCAGGGGATAAGGGGAGTTGGACCTGTTGGACTTGAACAAGGGCCAGTGACTGTGCACGATGATGGTGGTGGTCAGTCAGTCAGTTCAGTCGCTCAGTCGAATCTGACTCTGTGACCCCATGAATCACAGCACACCAGGCCTCCCTGTCCATCACCAACTCATGCAGTTTACCCAAAGCATGTCCATTGAGTCAGTGATGCCATCTAACCATCTCACCCTCTGTGGTCCCCTTTTCCTCCAGCCTTCAATCTTTCCCAACATCAGGGTCTTTTCAAATGAGTCAGCTCTTTGCATCAGGTGGCCAAAATGTTGGAGTTTCAGCTTCAACATCAGTCCTTCCAACGAACACCCAGGACTGATTTCCTTTAGGATGGACTGGTTGGATCTTGTAGTCCAAGGGACACTCAAGAGTCTTCTCCAACACCACAGTTCAAAAGCATCAGTTTTTCTGCGCTGAGCATGAGACACAGGACACAGCCAGCAGTAACACCTTCTCACACAGATTTCCAGTCAGTGCCTGTCAACCTTCTACACCCTTGGTTTCTCTCCTTTGGGTCTGAGAGCTCAAGGCCTCATGAAAACTGAGGTGTTCTCCTTCTCAGAAAATGGAACTTGGCACACAGCGCCATGCCTCATTCTGCCAGCCAAGGCTATCAGCTCCTCTTACTGAAGAGCCATGTGTCACACGTGTCCTATAAAAATCCTCAAATTAACAACAATGCCAACAAGAAGACCTAGGGTGGGGGAGGGCTGAGCTGAATGAAATTATCACCAGATGTGCCAGACTGCCAGCTGCTAAGGTATGTGGCATCAACTTCCCACTGGCCTGACATCTTGGAGGTCATATCCTCAAACTGGTGACAAGACACCTATGAGGGACACTGTGGCAACATGATCAGCAGGTAGTGAGACCTGGAGGGAAAAGTGGAAGTGGACAGAAGGTGGATCCTGCAGCAAGAGTAGGTTCTCCGAGTTGCTGTGCTTGGCATGTGCTATGCTTAGTTGCTCAGTCATGTCTGACTCTTTGCGACCTCATGAACTGTGGCCTTCCATGCTCCTCTATCCATGGGGATTTTCCAGGCAAGAATACTGGAGTAGGGGATCTTCCCAACCCAGGGATCGAACCCACGTCTCCTGCATTGCAGACAGATTCTTTTACCGTCCAAGCCTTCCCAGAAGAGAGATTGTAAATGGAACTGAGTAAAGGTCAGGTTATTTGACCAGAGACCAAGCCCTTGGCCTCTGAAAGCTCTTGAATTTTTATTTGCTTTGCTCTCACTACTGTTTCTTGACTTTCCAAGAATTTCAGAAGGTTAGGGGGTAGGGAGAGGAAAGCAGTGAATGATCAAGGAGAATTGTAGTCCTACAACTAAACTATGATCCTAAGATATTGTCTTATATCTTATATAAGACTTATATAAAAAGAATTCCACCTCCACGAACCCAACTCAGGAGATATTCAGAGTTTGAATGTTGCCAAAGAAATTTTCATTTCCTTCTTTCATATTGCATAATGCATCCTCCTTAATTTTCAGTCTCTAAAATCTAAATTAATGGGGACATCTGCTTCTAGCAAATGCAGTCAGTGTTGTCTTGCCACCACCAGTATGCAATCATAAAACCAAAAGAAGAAAAAGAGGAGTAAAAAGGACAACACGGTACAGCTTCCAGAAACCAGACCCTTTCCCAAATCACCCCCTTTCCACACCCATCTTGCTTCTTCCCATGTGTCACAATCTGCTGTCATAATTCAACTGCAAATACACATGTGTGCTCAGTCATTTCAGGCATGTCCGACTCAGTGCATCCCTATGGACTGTAGCCCACCAGGATTCTCTGTCCATGGGATTCTCCATGCAACAATACTGGAGTGGGTTGTCTTGCCCTCCTCCAGGCGATCTTCCTGACCTAGGGATCAAACTTTTTTTTTTTTTTTTCTTTTTTCGAACACGGCGTTGGCCTCGCCGCGGCTGGCCAGTACCGCCTCCACTAGGTGGCCCAGCGCCCGCCGCGTGTCCCCGGGGCCGGCGTCCCCCTCCATGCCGCCACCCCACGCGGGACAGACCAGACCCGTCGCTCCGCCGCCTGGCGCGCCCGGGATCAAACTTTTATCCCTAGTCTTCTGTGCGTCCTAAATTGGCAGATGGGTTCTATACCACCAGAGTCACCTGGGAAGCACCCTGCTATAAATATACTTAACAGGAAATGCACTCCAGGCCTGTTTGGTCTCTCGTCAATCAAAAACCACCAAGATTTGGTCAGAACTGAAAAATTCAAACAATAAAATCTTTGTAAAGACAAACTGCACTCAAGGAATCTATATGCCCCTGACCAGTTCAGCTACAAACGACTCCAAAGGGGAGAGTCTAACTCTTTCTGGGGAGAGGGGTGCCCCACTCCCAGCCCGATGGTCGTTAGGTCCCCCAGCATTGCTTTTGCTCTAGGCCAAAGCTGTCCAGTGAAGTGTACTATGGACTACAAACTCAAGCTCCATATAATACCTTAAATTTTCTAGTAACCACATTTAAAAACATAAAGAAGCAGATGAAATTAATTTTCAAATTATATTTTAATCCAGTAAACAAAAAGTATTATCATTTCAACATGTGATCAATATGTCACAAGTCATGGCTGGCGTGCAGGTAAGTCTGACCTTATTTTGATGACTAAATACATTCCTTTCTAAGACAAAGTGCCACTCCTAGGATGGGAAGCTAAAATGGGAACCCCTTTACCTTGGGAGTAAGCCTGTCAGGTAAAACACAAGACATCTAGTTAAATTTGGTTTTCAGTGAATAATTTTTAGTATAAGTACATCCCAAGTATTGCAGGAGATGGACTTCTACTAAACAAAAGAAAAAAAAAAAGTTTTCATTGTTTCCCTAAAATTCAAATTTAACTGGGATTCGTGTATTTCTGTTTGGTAAATCCAGCCACCTAAAAAGCATGATTAGAATGGATTCCTTCTTTAGCTAAAAGAGAGTACATCAGTGGTGGGTGAACACAGCTCTCTCCCATCAGGGCCAGAGTTAACGATCACGGGAGGATGACGTGTCATCAGGTGGCCAGTAGGGTTCAGAAGTGCAAAGGTGCGTCTTCCTTGGCCCAGCACAGACCACAAGGTACTGGCACCCCCACAAAAGACCAGGCGATAAAGGCAGAGGAGATGAAGGCAGAGGGAGAAAACATGGCCAGTTCAGGAAGCAGCAGAAGGTGATGGTGCCCAGGAGGTCACAGGCCAGCCTGCTGGGGAGCCTCACAGTTCAAGGTGTGAAGCGCTCTTCCCAGGGTTCAGTGGTGATCACACCTGCAGGAAGGTGCACAGCTAAGCAGTAGGGGGTCACTGAAGCCCAGTGGCTACTCTGCTCCACCCTTGTTTCTTTTCCATGAAGGTAACAAACTATCTGTACATCCTGTACTCCCATGAACCTTGTACAAGACCTTGATCTTAATGCAGCATCTGCACCTTTCCAACCTGCTGTAGGATTTTCTTTACCAATCAAATTGTTCTTTATTTTTACTTTATGTACTAAGAACTCTCACAATGGGTGACGAGAGAGAAGTATCGTGTCCAACTTATTAGATATTCCTTAGTATCTTCCAAGAGAGAGTGGTGAAACATGCCCCCCCAAATTCCTAAATTTCCTCAGAATTGCAAAACAGTAGTACCTGGTTAAAGCTAAGGGGCACGGTGGGCCCAGAACCTTGGGGGAGATGTGTTTCAGGTTAATTTAGTATTGAGCATGTGTATGGCTAGGAGGAATGATTCAGAGCGTCTCATACAGTAGATCAGGGTGGACCTTAGGAAACCCCAGTTTTAACCACTTCCCAGGTGATGCTAACACGGCTGGTCCAGTGATGACACTTGGAGAACCACTGACTTACGCAAGGAGACAGCTTCCACAGAAACTGAAACGGCACTTTTTGAGACACTTACTCTATTTTATTCTGAGAGCTTCCTCACATGGAGAACCCAGATGCCAACTTGAAAATTAGCAGAGTAGCTCTTCCACAACTAAGGTTGTAAAGAAAAAACAATATGGAGATGCATTGGAAGGGAGAGATAGAGTCTAGTCAGGACCCATACTCCTGATGGGTAACCCAGAATTAGGAGGGGACATTACCAACTTGGTATCTTCCCTGGGAGGACATGCTGAGCACCTGAGCCCTGGTGACCTGAATGAGGAAGACAAGCCCCCATATCTTGATTTGAAACCAGCAGAGCTACGTCTGGGAGAGAGCTGGGGGCTGTGGTAAGCCAAGACCCCATGCTTAATAGGTTAGTGCCAAACTTACTGACGCTGAATGTTGTCAGTAATGACGCTCAGTGTAGCCACAGGTCACATGGGAAAGAGAATTATATACTAATTTTAGGACACATGCCAAAGGGGCAAGGATTTCTTGAAACTTTATCCAGGGATGAAATCACTTGACATTTAAAAAAATCTTCCCTGTACCCAGCTGTCCCAGTGCTAGAAGGAGACTTTTCTGACATTCCTCACTTACCTTGCTAGCACTGCTTGCCCTGCTATGTCTCTGTGTTCCCTGTGGAACAGACATATCCAGCCCAGCCATGCCCACAACGCTCCTCCAAAATGGCTTTGCCCTCAAGGGCCTGGATTCCCACACAATCGCCTCCTTTCCTACCATTCACGGTGGGTGGACTCAGCTGTGACTTGCATCCCCTCAAGTTGATTCCCACTTCAGGTCAGCTCCAGCCAGAACTACACCTGCAACTGTTGAGGTGGGGCTTACATTCAGCTGCACTGGGGGCCAGCCAGACCCACCAGCATGCCCAAAGCAACGCATGCACATCTAACAGAACACCAAACTCAGCCTACACAGGAGACACCCTGGATTTCCTGTCTCTGGTGACCTGGGGGAACTGTTCCTTTGGGCCGCATAGGAGACACTCTACAAAAATCCACTTATTCAGACATAGTTCATCTACCTAATATTAATGCATAGAAACAAAAAGGCAAAATAAAGAGACAAAGAATCTATGCTAAATGAACAGCTAAGACATAAACTCAGAAAAAGAACTAAACAAGATGGAGATAAATAATCTACATCAAATGACTGCAAAGTAAGGGTCATAAAGATATTTACTGGGTCTTCCCTGCTGGTTCATTTGTTAAGATTTTTCAGACAATGTAGGCAACAAGGGTTCAACCTGTGGTCTGGGAACTAAGATCCCAGGCTGTGGGGCAAGTAAAGCTGCATGTCACAGCTGTTGAACTCATGTACCCTAGAGCCTGTGCTCCACAAGAGAAGACAGAATGATGGGAAGCCCACGCACCATAACTGAGTGCAGCCCCCACTCTATGCAACTAGAGAAAGCCAATGACACAGCAAGCCCCAGTGGACCCATTAAATAAACGAATAAAAGATATTTACTTGTATCAGGGGAAGCATGAAAGAACAGAGTGAGAACTCCACAAACAGGCAATAAGTATAAAAAAGAACTGATTATAATGGAAGAATACAATAACTGACATGAAAAATACAGCAGATGAGTCAAGAGATTGGATGATTCAGAGGACAGATCAGTAAGCTGACACACAGAGCAGTGCCGGTGCACTGGGCTGACCCAGAGGGAGGGGGCGGGGCCTCAGGATGGGGAGCACATGTGCACCCGTGGCGGATTCATGTCAATGTAGGGCAGAACCACTACTGTACTGTAAAGTAATTAGCCTCCACTTAAAATAAATACATTTATATTTAAAAAAAAGACAAAGAAATACAGAGTAGTGGAAATCACCCGATCTGAGCACCAAAAAGAAGAAAATAAGCCAAAAAATTGAGGATAGTTTAAGGCATTTGGTGGATAATATCAAACATACTAACATTCACATTATAGGAATTCAAGGAGAAGAGAGAAAGATAAACTCTCCCTTGAAGAAACAATGACTGAAAATTTCCCTATATTGTTGAAGGAACCACACCCAGGTCCAAGAAGCACAGAGAGTCCAACACAGAGTAAACCAAAGGAGAAACGTGCCAAGACATATACTAATCAAACTAAGAAAAACTTAGCAAAAAGAGAAAATATTAAAAGCAGAAAGGGAAAAGCAACAAAGAACAAGGGAATCCCCATAAGTTTAACAGCTGATCTTTCTGAAGAAACGCTGCAGGCCAGAAGGGTGTGGCATGATATACTTAAAGTTATGAAAGGGAAAAACTTACCAGCAAGACTACTCCAACCAGCTATGACCTCACTCAGATTCAAAGAACTCAGTACCTTTACAAATAAGCAAAAGTTAAAAAATTCAGCACCACCAAAGTAGCTTTACAAAACAAATATTAAAGGATGCTCTCTAGGCAGGAAATAGAAGGGAGTGAATAGACATGGAAAAAAACAGAATAATAAAGTATATAATAGTATCATGCATAGCAATAATTACCTTACCTATAAATGGATAAAATGGTCCAACGGAAACACAGACTGGCTGAATGGAAACAAAAACAAGCCCCATATAAATGTTGTCGATAATACATGCACCTCAGACCTAGGGACACACACAGACTAAAACTGAGGGCCTGGAAAAAAGGTATCCCATGCAAATGGAAATCAAAAGAAAGCTGGAGTAGCAATTCTCATCTCAGATAAAACAGACTTTTAAATAAATACTATTACAAGAGACAAGGAAGGACACTACATAATGATAAAGAGATCGATCCAGAAAGAGGATATTGCAATAATAATACACACACATCCAACACAGGAGCACCTAAATACGTAAGACAAATACAAATAACCAAAAAACGGGGAATCGACAGTAAGAAAATAATACTAGGGGACTTTAACACCCCACTTATACCAATGGACAGATCATCCACAAAGAAAATTAATATAGAAACATAAGCCTTAAATCACACATTAGACTAGATGGACCTTATTGATATCTTTAGCATATTCCATCACCAAACAGCAGAATACATTTTTTTTTTTCTCAAGTGCACATGAAACACTCTCTGAAATGGATCACGTCTTGGGTCGCAAATCAAGCCTTGCAAATTTTAAGAAACTGAAATCACAGCAAGAATCTTTTCTGATCACACTGATACATGATTAAGGATCATTTATAGGAAAATTTGTAAAAAACACAAACACATGGAGAAATCAAACAGGTCACTGAAGAAATCAAAGAGGAAATTTAAAAATACCTAAAAACAAATGGCAATGAATAAATGATAACCCAAAACCTATGTGATGCAATAAATCAATGCTAAGAGGGAAGTTTATAGCAATACAAGAAGCCTACCTCAAGAAATGAAAAGAACATCAAATAAACAACCTCATCTAACACCTAAAGAACCTAGAAAAAGAGGAAAATGGCCACAAAACCTCCAAAGTGAGCAGAAGGAAAGAAATCATAAAGATCAGAGCAGAAATAAATGGAAATGAAGGAAACACGAGCAAAGATCAATAGAACAATAAGATACGTCTTGGAGAACATAAACAAAATTGACAAATCATTAGCCGGACTCATCAAGAAAAACAAGGAGAAGACTCAAAGCAACTTGAAATGACAAAGGAGATGTTACAACAGACCACACAGAAAGACAAAGGGTCATAAGAGACAATTAGAAATAACTGCATGACAATAAAATGGATATCCTGGAACAAAAGGACAAATTCTTAGAAAAGTACAATCTTCTAAAGACTGAACCAGGAACAAATAGAAAATATGAATAAATCAAGCACAATAATTGAAATATTATTTAAATTAAAATAAATTAAATATTAATTTAAATAAATCAATTTAATAGTTAACAGTTAATGTAATCAATATAATAAATTACTTTATAATATTAACACAATAAATAATTTAATATTTAATAATTAAATTAACTCAATAATTTAATTTAATAATTTCCATTATTAAATTAAAAAATATTCAATTATTCAAGTACAAAGGAATCGTCCCATTGGGACAATGTGGTATCCATGTGGGAAGGTAAGTTGGATCCCTACCTCACAAAACACCACCAAACCAATTAGGCACATACTAAAAACCAACAATTGAAGGAAAAACTTTACAAAATTTTGAACAATTTTTGATGAGGGAATATCTTTTCTTTAAATTGAGGTATTGTTGATTTGCAATAATTTGTTTGTTTAAGGTGTACAGCAAAGTGATTCAGTGATTCAGCCTCTCAGGTGCTTCCTTGGACAAAATTCATTCCCTTTGGGAGGCCCCAGGGCCATGCCCTCAGAACAGCTGCTGCTGCTAAGTCGCTTCAGTCATGTCGGACTCTGTGCGACCCCATAGACCCACCAGGCTCCCCTGTCCCTGGGATTCTCCAGGCAAGAACACTGGAGTGGGTTGCCATTTCCTTCTCCAATGCATGAAAGAGAAAAGTGAAAGGGAAGTCGCTCAGTCCTCTCCGACTCTGCAACCCCATGGACTGCAGCCTACAAGGCTCCTCTGCCCATGGGACTTTCCAGGCAAGAGTACTGGAGTGGGTTGCCATTGCCTTCTCTGTCAGAACAGCTAAGAATCCTGAATAGGCAAAGCAGCAAGCATATGGTGGTGCTTGTGGGGGTTTTTAGACTGAATAAATTATTCGAACAATATAAGAAACTGGAGAAGGCAATGGCACCCCACTCCAGTGTTCTTGCCTGGAGAATCCCAGGGACGGGGGAGCCTGGTGGGCTGCCGTCTATGGGGTCGCACAGAGTCAGACACGACTGAAGTGACTTAGCAGTAGCAGTGGTAGCAATACAAGAAACAAGTCCAGAGGTTAAGAGAGGATCTCCAAACCTACCTTCAAACAGGAAGTCTTGCTCCCTTGAATGTGGGTGTGTGAAACAGCGCTTGGGAAAGGAAGAGGTGTGTCATGAATATTTTGTCTGCAGAGGACAAAGCGGTGTGTAGAGAGGATGTGCAGGCACGTCCCAGGACACTGAGCACACGGACACATGGACTGGACTCTCAGCCCTGCTCTGGGGGCATCACACTATCTCTACCCCTGACACAGGGTGAGCAGCTTGCACGTATCCTGGAGAGTATGGTCACATGACCTGGACCTGACCAATCGGTGTGTTCCATCCTCCCTGGCCACCGTGAGTGGCTCAGGACTGGGGTGGTGACCAATCAGGGCCCAGGGCCGGGCCTCACACTGGAATCAAGGGAAGAGGAGGGCTGGTTCTGCCGGAAGGGGTGAGGCCAGGTGAGGTCAGGCTACAGCTGTGGGAGGGGATTGAGGTCAGCCTGGGGCAGTTGGTGGCCTTCCTGCGCCCGTCAGGGTAGAGCCGCCGGCCTGAGAAGGAGGGCACTGCTGAGCCCAGGGGTTGAGAGCGCCAGTTCTTGCTGTGGTCCGGGAGCTGCCCTGAGGCCAGAGGGAGGCCGTCTGCCCGTGAGTCCTCTCCTGCTTGTCTGTCAGCTTGTTTGAACCACACTGGATTTTCTGTCCAGCTGGCTACGTGGAGACCCTGGAAATGCTCCTCTGTGAGTTTTGGCTGGCTTCAGGGAAGAAATGCCAGATGATACTGGGAGACTTCAGTTTAATCTGGATTCAGGTCATATCTCTTGAAAGTGAAGTGAAAGTCCCTCAGTCATGTCTAACTCTTGGCAACCCCATGGGCTATACAGTCCATGGAATTCTGCAGGCCAGAATACTGGAGTGGGTAGCCTTTCCCTTCTCCAGGGGATCTTCCCAGTCCAGGGATTGAACCCAGGTTTCCTGCAATGCAGGAATATTCTTTACCAGCTGAGCCCCAAGAGAAGTCCAAGAATACTGAAGTGGGTAGCCTGTCCCTTCTGTAGTGGATCAGCATGCCCAACCCAGGAATCAAACCAGGGTCTCCTCATGGCAGGAGGATTCATTACCAGCTGAGCTATCAGGGAAGCCCAGTATCTCTTAAGGCCAGCTATTCATTGATATCTCTTAAGGCCAGCTATTCATTGATATCTCTTAAGGCCAGATATTAATTGTAGGATTACCCTAATTAGTCTTCATGGGATTAAGCTGGCAACCTGCTAAGGTAGCAATTGATGTCCTTTATCTAGAGGACAAAACGGGGGCTCACAGAAGTGGGTAACACAGCTACAGCAAGGAAGTGTGTACCTAGACAAAACCCCCCGATCTTCTGTTAGAACTCAGGGAAGCCATGTGGTGTGGCTTGTCCATGTGACGGGGGCTAAGGCACCCAGCCCACACTGGATACTGTGGGGACCTGACTTGGTAACTGCCTTCTGGCAGCTCTGAGACTCACAAAAGCAATTTGCACTGAAGAGAGGAGGGACACCTCTCTTCATCCTCCCCACCACACCCTCCGGGTACTCCCACACCCTGCCCCCTTTCTCTTTCTTTGTGAGGGAATAAGTGTCACGCTCATGTGACCACATTGGCTGTCCACTGTTCACGAGCTACCACCTGGAGCTGCTACCGGAGAGGCCAAGAGCCTTTGCCCCCGAGTACCTCTCTTTCCTTTGCACCGTGGGGGCCCTCCTCCACACCTGCACACCAGAGGCCGTTTCTGAGACATGCAGGGACCCTCCTTCAGTTTGCAACAGGTTGCATCCATCGCTGTCCTTTCAATGCTTCCCTTGACACTCAGCTCCTGAGCTCCTTTGTCTGCATTGCGGCCCACCTGGCTGCCACGGGAGGGACAGAGCTGACCATGAATCCAAAGCTCAGATCTGACAGGCAGGAATCTGTGTGTAAAGGGCCTGATTAATCATGCTGTAGAGGCTGTAGTGGGCTCTAGGGATCCGTAACCAGGGCTTGGGCCAAAGTGACTCCACAGCTGTTTTAATGCCTGGGGAGGGTTCTGGCTACAGTGGGGGTGGGGTGAGTCTCCTGAGGTTCTGAAGGCCCACTGTGCAGATTCATGGCACACAGAGAAGAGAAGGCGGAGTCCTTTCCTGGAGCTGGTGGGCTGCGGGCACAGCCATGGATGACCAGGAGTCTGCATCTCACTAGGGGCCGAGGCTGGTGCTGAGGGAATCCTCAGTGAGGATTTTTTTCCTTAAAAGCCATCCTAAGTGACTTCAGCTCCATTGCTTTTTGCCAAAAACCTACAACGATCCCAAGAGCTTTGTACACACCAAGGGTGGTGACTGGACATGGAGCCCAGCACAGACGGAAGTCAGTCCTGCCCTGAGTCCCACAGGCCAGCCACACCTTCCCCCTTCCATGGCCTGGCTTTCTTCTGCCAGGACCCCCAGAATGGTGGAAAGGCAAGTGTGGTCTCAAGCTGAGGGGCCCAGCCTGGGCTCCAAGCCCCTGAGCGTCCCCTTGGGACGTCTGGTGGACCTAGTTCCCCCTGCCGTGGGGCAACTCTCTCTCGGGGACTGTCGTGTTTCTTTGCTTTCGGTTGTGATGGGGCACTCCAGTTATCTCAGGGCGATTGGGAAGTCTGCTAGTGTTACATGCTCCCGCCTTAGATGGGAAAACATTATTGCTGCATTGACGCTGCTCACTCGATACTGGGTATCTGTTAAACACAAATGGCAAGGGGAACAGAGCAAAACAGAAAAAAAAATGGAGAGTTGCTGGGTTGCCTCAAGTCTCACCTGTGATTAAGAGTGTGTACAGCCTGCATGTGAACCCCGGTTCCCACACCTGCCAGCTACCAGGTGCCAAGCGCCAATTTTAGACCCCCAGCTTCACTAAGGAGTCATTGACAGATACAGTTTGTGTGTATTTCAAGTCTACATTGTGATGACTTGATGCCCATAGACGTCGTGGAATGATTGCCCCACATTCGCATCGCCTCACACGATTAACTCTGTGTGTGTGTGTGTGTGTGTGTGTGCCTTTTATGTTGTTCTTATAATCCATGAACACAATACAGATAGCTCTCCATTTTTTTAGATCTTATTTATCTTAGAAGTTTATAGTTTGCTGTATGTTTTGCACATGTTTAATTAGATAACTTGATATTTTTAGTGCCATTATAAATTCCTAATAGAGATAGAATTGACTTGTCTATATTCCCTTGGTAAATCCACTTACTTCAAATCCTTCTAATTGTATTTTTTTTTGTATACACAATTATGTCTGCAAATAAGTTCTTTTTTTTCCCCTTTGCAACTGTGATAACCCTTTCCTTTTTCTTGACTTATTGTACGGACTAGGATCTCCAGTACAGTGGTGAACAGAAGTAGTGAGAATAAGTATCCTTGTCTCTGTCCAATTATCAGAGGAAAAGCTTTCACTATTTCACCATCACACAGGATATTAGCTTTTTTGTAGATATTTTTATCAAAATATGTAAATTCTTCTCTGTTAGTTTACTAAGCAGTTTTTTCTTAGTCATGAACTAAAATTATTACATTAAAAATTCTTAAGTTTATCTTCTGCAGATTTTGAAACAGGTGATTTTTCTTTTATGTGGTGATTTAACTTTTAAAAATTTTGTGATTCTAAAACAACCCCAACCTGATCTCAATGTATTCTCCTTCAGTTGGACTTTACTTGTTAGTGTTTTATTTAGGATTATTTCATCTATACTCAGAGTCTGTAATTTTACTTTCTTGTACTTCTTCCTTGTTGGTTTTAGTATCAAGGTTATGCTAGTCTTATAAAACAAGTTTGCAGAGTGTTCCTTGTTTACCCCGAGAATTCCTGTGAGACTACTGTTTTCTTCCCTAGATTTTTGGAAAAACTGATTGGCAAAACCAGTTGGTTTCATTGTGGGGAGGCTTTTAATTTCAGATGTAATTTTTTTCATGCAAATAAAATTTTCTCATATTGTATGTCTTCGTGGGTCTATTTCAGTAAAACATTTCCCCCCCTGCTAGGAATTTATTGAGATGAGCAGACTCTCCAGTTAGTAAGTGAACTGTGGTTCATAATATCTTTCTTATCTGCAAGATGTGTTGTCTCCCCTTTTAAAAACCCTCGATGCTGGTGATTTGTGCTTTGTCTCTTTTTCTTAGTAAGTCTTTCTAGGGGTTTATCAGTTTTTATCATTCCTTTCAAAGTGCCAACTTTTGGCTTTCTTTTTAAAGAAACTTCATATTTGCTTTCTGTTTCCTTGTTTTCTGCTCTTTCTTTTTTTTTTTTTTCCATCTGCCTTGTGTTTCATTCGCTATGGTGTTTTTTCTGGTTTCTTGGGAGGGAGGCTTAATTGATTTTTAGCCTTCCTTCTTTTCCAGTGTACGTGTTTAAGGCTTTAAGTTACCCTCTAAACATAGTTTGCTGCATCCCACAGGTTTGAATAAGCCAGATTTTCATTATCTTTTATGGAAAAGTATTTTCTAATTTTCATTGTGTTTTTTAAAATTATTAATCAGGAAATTCTTCAAGCAGTATGTCATTTAACTTCCAAATGTTTGGGGAGGTTTTTCTAGTGACCCTTGTTTGATTTCTAGCTTAATTCCATGAAGAGCCCTGTCTTCGTCTTTTTGGGCTACTGTTATAAATCCCGTAGACTAGCTGATAAACAACAGAAAGTTGTTTCTTGTAGGCCTGGAGGCTGGGGAGTCCCAAGATCACCAGCAGGTGCCTCGTCTGGTGAGGCCTGTTTCCTGGTTCCTAGACTGCCTGCTGCTTCTCCCTGTTCTCGCAGCACAGGAGCCCATTCCCTCCTGGCCTGACCCCTCCCAGAGTGCCTGCCTCCTTGGATCATCACCACCTGCCGGATGAAGTTTGAGGGCCCATAAACCATCAGCCCATTGCAATCGCTAAGTATACCCTGCATTATTTCAGTCCTTTGAAATAATTTGTGCTTTCCTAATGGCCCAATATATATTCTTTTTGTTATATGTTCCTTTGGCTCTTGAAAATAATATGTATCAGTGGGATGCAATGTTCCATGTGTATCAGTCAGATCAGGCTTGTCACTCATGTAATTCAGATTCCAGTAGCCACATTGAGTAAAAGCAGAAGTAGGTGAAATTACCTGTAATATATTTTATTTTAGCACACATAAAATATCATTTCAGTGTGTAATCAACATGATAAAACCTAATGAAATAGTTCACATTCTTTTTTTCATGCTCAGTCTTTAAAATCCAGTATGTGTTTTAGGCTTGCAGCGCATCTCATTGTAGAGCCAGCCATATTTCAGGTACTTCATGGCTGCAGGTGACTACATACCAGGGGGCCCAGTTCCACGAGAGAGGTGTCTTTAATATCTCCCACTGGGATTATGAACTCGGCTGTTACTCCTTTTCTATTTCTGTCAGTTTTTATGTATTGATATTTTGAGGTTATGTTATTAGGTACATTCAAATTTAGAATCCTCATCTTCTTGCTAGACTGAACTTGTGTCAGTATGAGATGCTCCTTTTTATCACTAGAAATGCTTCTTTCTTTAGAGACTATTTGACAGTGATGTTGCCACATCAGTTTTCTGTCCTTGTTGGCCTGGGTATCTTTTAGTTTCACCTGTCTAAAAGATATTCCATCTTAACATGTAGCTCTGTGAATAGTGTACAGTTTTCATTGGAATCAGTATGACACTTTATCTTTTAATGAGAGTGTTTGCTGTGTTTATAATGTTGATATTCAGTGTGTAGACACCATGTTGCTGTGTGTTTTCTGTTTGTCCCACCTAGTCTGTGTTCTTTGCTCTTGCCTTCTTTTAGAAGTTTGAAGTGTTTCTCTAGTTCTGTGCTCCTCTGTCAGGTTGTTAGGTGCATATTTGCAGACACAGCGTGTGTTTTACACTCAAGACTAACTTAGTACTTTACTGCCTCCCTGACTCGACTGTTTCCTCCTTGTCACTGTTACACTTTGAACTGTTAGATATATATTTGGCGTTAACATCATTGTTTTGTAGAGTTAATATTTACCCTCACAGTTACCTCGTTGTTGGTCTCTACTTGTTTTTTATATTTCCGTCATAGACTACTTTTCTTTTTCCCAAAGCACTGCCTGAATATTTTTTTAGTTCATGTGTGTGGGTGATGAACTGTCTCATTTCCCTTTGCCCTCAAAGTCTCTATTTTGCTTTCACATTCGAAGAGTATTTTTGTTGAGTATAGAATTCCAGGTTGGTGGTTATTTGTTTTTCAGCATTTTACAGATGCCAGTCCATTATCTTCTGACTTCCTTGTTCTTGGAAAGTCAGCTCTCAGTGTTGCTGTGCCACTAAAAGCCACACCTTTTTCCTCTGAGCGCTTGAACATGCTGTTCTTGCCTTAGGCACCTGCAGAGCTGCTGAAACCAATGTGTGGTTTCATTTTTGAGTCAGTGGTCTGATTCTTGAACCAACTCTTGCCACTGTCCCTGTCAGCCAGTTCAGTCGCTCCGTATCTGCCCCGTTGCGACCCCATGGACTGCAGCACACCAGGCTTCTCTGTCCATCACCAACTCCCCGAGCTCGCTCAGGCTCATGACCATCGAGTCATTGATGCCATCCAACCATCTCATCCTCTGTCGTCCCCTTCTCCTCCTGCCTTCAGTCTTCCCCAGCATCAGGTTCTTTTCCAATGAGTCAGTCCTTCGCATCAGGTGGCCAAAATATTGGAGCTTCGGCATCAATCTTTGCAGTGAATGTTCAGGTCTGATTTGCTTTAGGAGTGACTTGTTGGATCTCCTGGCAGTCCACAGGTCTCTCAAGAGTCTTCTCCAACTCCCCAGTTCAGAAGCATCGATTCTTTGGCGTTCAGCCTTCTTCATGGGGCAACTCTCACATCCATACATGACTACTGGAAAAACCATAGCTTTGGCTAAATGACCTTTGTCGGCAAAATAATGTCTCTGCTTTTTAATATGCTGTCTAGGTTTGGCATAGCTTTCCTTCCAAGGAGCAAGCATCTTCTAATTTCACTGTCTACAGTAATTATGGAGCCCAAAAAATAAAGTCTGTCACTGTTTCCATTGTTGCCCCATTTATTTGCCACGTAGTGCTGGGGCCGGATGCCATGATCTTCATTTTTTGGAATGTTGAGTTTTGCCAGCTTTTTTACTCTCCTCTTTCACTTTCATCAAGAGGCTCTTTCGTTTCAACCCCTGGAGGCATTTCTTATTCCCCTTTCTCTTTTCTCCACCATGAGGGTCCCCATTTATACTTTTTAACAACGTAGTTTAACATGGGGCTCCTTCAATATATTCTATCCTTTTTTTCTCTCTTATATATATTTTTACCTGACCCATCCTTCAGTTCACTGATCATCTCTTCAGCTATGTCCAATTTGATGTTAAGGCCAGAGACTGAGTTCTTAAATTCAGTCACTGTTATTGTAAAGTTCGAGAGTCGGTTTTGATTCTCAGAAAGTTTTCCTTTTGTCAAGTATATTTTTCAACAGGTGACATTTGCATCTAATACCTCTAGCATACCTCTGATATGCTGATATACATCTGATACCTCTGGATCTGGTTCAGTTTTTTTTTTTTTTTTTCTCTTGGTCCTGTTTGTTGTTACACCCTCTTTTGCTTTTTTGATTGCATGTTGGACATTATGTTTGGAAAACCCTAGAGGTTCTGAGTGATGCTGTCTTCTCCAGAGTCTCCTCTGACACAGACCTCCAGTGGGGACAGAGCTGTCTGTTCACTCAGGGCCTGAGGGACTTGAGGCTGGGGGTTCCTTGTAAGCTCAGTTTCAGCAGCCTTCACCCACCTTTCCCCCCGAGCCCAGGGAGGAGCTTTCCAGCGTCTCCATCTGGAAGCCTGGGCTGCCTCCCAGGGCTGCCCTCTTCTCAGCAGGTCCTGAAGCCCACCATCTGTCTCCTGAGCACCACGAGGTGACAGATAGTGCTCAACCAGTTCGGGCAGAGTGTTGGGTACATTTTCTGACATCCGAACTGATTCTCTAGGCCTGCACACAAATTTTTGTCTTCCCAGCCCAAGGAACCATCCAGAGCTGTGTTATCCAGTCCCCTCTGCTTGACTTTTTCCCTGCCTTTTCTTCGCAGAGTCGGCTTTGTTCAGATGGCCCAAGGGAAGGAGCGGGCCTCTCAGTCTTCAGTTCCCTCACTGGGCTTCCCTTTTGTTTGAAATCTTGGATTGTGGCTGCCTAAGGACCTCTTTTTAAACTGTATTTAGCTTTTCTAGTTCTCGGTAGGCTGACCTACAAGCTGCTTGCATCTGTCACTGGATGTGGGGACACCCTGGGTGTAGTCTGTCATCTGAAGCCACATGCAACAGTCACAGTACTTGTATTGATCAACTTTGATACTGGGGAAAACAAGAACCAGGTGTCCTTGCTTAGTACCCACGGTTGTGTTTCTGGTCAGAATCCCCAGCTTGCCCAGGCTGTTTCAGTGCCACGTGAACTTGGGAAGGAGGTGGAGCAAGCAGCCGACGTGGCCTGGAGACAGAGGAGCCGGTCTCCCCTCTTCCCTTGCCCCTGCCGGCCCAGGGCAGGCCTTGCGACGACGGGCTGCTGGTGGTGGAGGCCAAGGCTGAGGAGGGAGGGGTTACGTGACCTGTATTCTGTGACATGGTCACATGTGGGTTTTCTTTTTCAGTTTGAAAAAATGACTGCTTTTAGTTTTCCCTCCAGTTTTACTTTAAGGTGGAAAATGAAGATTTTATTCTTAAAGTTGAGCACAGTGATTTTACAGTCTTTTTGAAAGCAACAGTTGAGGTTTTAAAAACACATCTCAGAGAACTCCAGTAGATAAAGCCAAAAAAAGAGAACGTGTTCAGGGTGAACTGTGGGCAGGACCCCAAACTGTACTCTGTCTCTCCCAGAGTGTGTAATTGGTGAGATGGGTGGATATAGGACCCCAAGCACCCTGGGGACTGAGGCCCTCAAGTGACAGCAGAGGTCCAGGCTGAGCCAGGAGCAAGTGGCCTGTGCCCTGGCAAGTGGAGAGCCGCAAGGGTGGGAGTGGGGCCAGGAGAGGGGTGGGAGACTCGGGGGCGGAGGGTGGGGCAGCACCTGGTGGCGTCTGCAAGGCACTGGCTGTCACGGCTCCAGGCAGGGACATCCCTGAACCTCCACCTTGCAGCCCCCACGGAGCAGAGTCATCTGACAGCCCAGGGTTGAAGTTAAAAGGATGAGTTCACAGCAGGTTGAATGAACCCCTGTACCCACTGTGGGTTCATTTTAAGTACCTGGAGCGAGGTTGGTCAAGCCCTTGCTGAGCTTGAGTGAGGGAGTCAGTCAGGGAGGACTGAGCTCAGGGTGAGAGTGAGGGGCAGCTAGCGTGGTGAGTCCTCCTCAGCCAGGTGGATTCTGGGGACGCCCTTGAGTTCATGGGTGCCCTTTCAGTAGCCTCACTGGAGGCTTGTTTGGGGCTTAAAGGGGTGCAGAAGCCCACTTAGAAGACGTGCTCATTCCCAGGGGTGGTGGTTTCTGAAAGAGTTTATACTGGTCGGTTCGACTGTGACCCAGTACCTTGCAGGGTCATGTTTGACAGGGGGCCTGAGCCATGGGCACGGCCTTCCTTCTCCCGCACCCCACACTCACCTGTCATCTTTTTGGCAGCCCGTCCCCCCTCTCTGTACCCTTGACGGTGGGCCTGAGCCCAGCCCCCCTGTTACGACAGAGCCCCTTGTGACTGAGTGGGTTCCGGTTCTGGGCTCCTGGGAGACGTGCTGGAGGCAGAGCCTTCGTGCCATTTCTCCTTGAGACAGTGGTGCTATTGGTCATAGTGTGAGAGCAGTGGTCATAGTGTGGGAGTGGTGTGTGTGAGAGCAGTGTGTGTGAGAGCGGTGGTCATAGTGCAGTGGTTGTAGTGTGAGATTGGTGGTTATAGCTCAGGAGCGGAGGTATCCTACTGTGAAACAGCAGTTGCCCCCGAGTGGGGGGCTGCCCCCATCCGCGAGGATGGGTTGCAGAAGGGCCCGCCTGTGGGCGCTTTTTCAGTGCTGCAACCCCAAGGCAAAGGCCAAGACAAGGAAGAACTTGGCCTCGGCCCAAGTCCTGTAAGGAGAGTGGCCTGAGGTGATGTCAGGATGCATTTAACAGGAGGCTTCCTGTGTGCTGTTTTGGATCTGTCAGGAATTCTCTGCTCCTTATTAATTCCTGAATACTCAGGAATTAAGAGGAGAGGCAAGCCTCTCCTGCTGGCCGAAGAATCCAGGCATTTCCTTCATTAATTTTTCTATATAGTGATAAGTACCCTCTTCCTTCTTGTGAACCATACGGTAAA
The DNA here is from genome assembly GCF_055505025.1 of Bos grunniens. Lineage (NCBI taxonomy): Eukaryota > Metazoa > Chordata > Mammalia > Artiodactyla > Bovidae > Bos > Bos grunniens. The sequence goes on along the minus strand of NC_141191.1, from coordinate 1,063,361 downwards.
AGTGACTGTTTACAACTCTCTCTCTCTTTAATATGGTTCGCCTATGTTTTGTAAGTCTGGAATTTTAATCTTTATCTTTGCTGAGAATAACTACCTTGTAAGACAGTATATATTTCCACACCATGTTGATTAAAACACCTTTGTTCCATCAGAGCTCTGGTCCCCGTGTCTTTCTCTCTCTCTCTCTCTATCTCTTTTTCAGGCTGATCCCTTGGAGCTCTGCAGAGGCTCTCTGAATTCACTTTCCTGCCTGGGCTTCTAAGACCCTCTCGAGAAGGCACTTTGCATGTTCACTCCATTGAGAGGGCACCTGAGGCCTCTGTGAACAGAGCAAGCCCTGTGTCGGGGGCTTTATTGGCTTTCTGCATAAGCCAAGGAATATCAGCCTCTTTCTGTCCCTTACCTTCTTATCGTCAACTCCGGACCACCAAGTTCCGGTCCATTAAAGGACCTCAACAAGTGGCACCCAGAACAGGGACTTGGTGCACGTAGGCAGATTCTTGGACGGAGTGACCCCAGGGCCTATTGAGGCCGGTAAGTACTAAGACATGGGTAAAAAGGCTGGAAAGCCCCATCACTTTTCTACTTTAATTCATCACTTATTTAAAGTTCAGGGATCTAACGAAATGCATGCTGATTTTTTAGCTAGATTAGAAACTGCTATTTCCCGTAGTGTATTTGGAGAAGCCAAAAGGCAACTAGAGAAATTATTTGCTTTACAACTCTCTCTCTCTTTAATATGGATTGCCTATGTTTTGTAAGTCTGGAATTTTAATCTTTATCTTTGCTGAGAATAACTACCTTGTAAGACAGTATATATGCCCACACCATGTTGATTAAAACACCTTTAATTACTTGCAAATTACCTGCATTATGTGATAATGCAAATCAGGGATGTCAAAAAGCTATGGCTCCAATTCGTGAGAAAGGGACTATTGATTATTTGAAGGCTTGTCGCAATCTAGGATTAGAAACTCAAAAGATGCAAATGGTAGCTGAAACAATAGCTGCTGCCTTAAGAAAGGGAAATAAAGGATGCTTTACATGTGGAAATAAGAACCATTTGAAAAGGGACAGCCCTAAGAAAGCTAAAAAAAAAAAGAAAAGAAAAATATATAAAGATAAAAGACCTCCAAAAATCTGCCCTCGCTACAGTAGAGGAATGCATTGGGCAAAAGATTGTAAGTCTAAATCTGACATTGAAAGGAAACCTATTCCAGAAAACTGCAAGCAGGGACCCCCCAGGTCCCCTTCAGCAAAAACCTGAGACAAATTCCATCTTTTACCTGAAACCCTCAACATCTGGCAGTGCTGCCATCGATATACCAGCTTTGGTTTTAGATACTATGAAGTTAATGAGCTCTATTTAAATTCAAATTCACATGAACTGAAAAATATTAAATATATATAATTATTTACATATGAGTATAATTTAAATATAATTGTTTGCTAATCTAATTAAGACATGTCTTAAATCATCAACATTATATAATACTTTTATTATGCCTAGGTTTAAGGTAAACTAAATTTGTCAAAAAGGTAACTCTTTATATATATATATATATATATATGAGATAAAAACTTTTGGATAAACTATTAAAAGTTATTATATTTTTAATAGAATAATCTATTATTGTAATCTGTTATTATAATCTAAAATAGTCTCTTAGGATTGGAATAACTTAAATTTCTAGAGTTCTACTAAACTAAATAATAAAAGTTTATTAAATAGCTAGGTCATTTCCAAATAAAATAAGATTTTAAAACATTAATTACTAAACATTAAATTCCTCTTACAAAAAGTTTTTCTTACAGAAAGACTAAAGAGATTTTAAACTATTAATAAATATATTTTATAATGTATAATATGTTGATATATATAAATATAAATATATATTTATATGTAATAAATATATTCACCAATCTATAAAATGCTAATGTACAAGACACTTCATAGTTGCTAAGGAAAAGTGAGATATATGCTTTTAATAAAAAGATATAAGATATGACATACTCAGATATACATTCCACATTTTCCCTGGGGGCCCCTCCTCATTTAACAAACAATACAATTATTAAAATAACTTGGAAGAATGATGAGCCTATTTGGACAGAGCAGTGGCCCCTCACGAAAGAGAAATTACAGGCAGCTAAGGAACTTATAGATGCACAACTAGAATTAAAACATATTGAAGAGTCTTGTTCTCCTTGGAACTCTGCTATCTTTGTCATAAAAAAAAAAAAAAAAAAAAAACCTAACAAATGGCGTCTCCTAACAGACCTTAGAAAAGTTAGCGCATCTGTGAAACCTATGGGTGCATTGCAACCAGGACAAGATTGCTTTTTTAATAAACCTTTACACCCTTTAGACCAATAGAGATTCGCTTTCTCTCTCTCTTATCCTAATCATTTTAGACCTCATAAACGGTACCAATAGACTGTACTGCCACAAGAGATGATGAATTCTCCCACCATGTGTCAGTACTACGTAGCCAAAAGCCTTGAGCCTGTGAGAAAGCAATTTCCTAACTTTCTTGTTATTCAGTATATGGATGATATATTGTTTTCAGCTCCATCTATCTTAAACACTGAACACATGTTTGATATAGCTCAACTATGCTTTAAAAACTCTAGATGAGATCTGTGACGTCATGGAACGCCCACCAAGGGTGTGTTCCACCAACATCCGGGCGCCAAGGGGCGGGTTTGCGCGCCCCTAACGTCACTACCGGGCGCCGGGCGCGCTAATTAAAAATAAAATAAAATAAAAAAAAAATAATAAAAACTCTAGATGAATCATTGCCCCTGAAAAAATTCAAACCTCTACACCATACTATTACTTGGGGTTCGTTGTTAATAGGCAACGCATTACTCCCCAACTAACTCAGATCCATGCTGATAAATTATCAACCGTAAATGATTTTCAAAAGCTCTTAGGGGATATTAACTGGATTAGACCTTCTTTAGGCATTGCTAATTATCAACTGAATAGTCTATTTAGTACTTTAAAAGGAGATCCTGATTTAAATAGCCCTTGTTCACTTTCTCAAGAGGCACAAGAAGAACTCTGTTTGGTGCAAAATAAATTACAAAAACAATTTCTTACTCGCATCAAAATAGATTTACCTCTAGAATTGTTTATACTCCCCTCTCATTCTCCCACAGGACTTATTGCCCAACAAGAAGACCCAGTAAAATGGATCTATATCCGTTTTATGGAAATAAAGTCACTTACACCCAACCTTGATTTAATTGCTCTAATCGTTATCAATGGAAGAATTAGGACTAAAACTCTAATTGGCTCCGATCCTCATAAAATTGTAATACCTATCAATAAATACATATTACAGGTATTCCTTATAATCCACAGACACAAGACATAGTCAAAATAAACACATCACACACTAAAGTTACAAATAAAAAAAATTAAAAAGGGGAATACACAGGTACACTACTGTCTTCCTTATCTAAAGCAGACTTTACTAGCTTCTAACATATTTTCTAAACCTATAACTATTGTTACTACAGCTTTATTTGTTTCAAATTTTTTAACCTCTTCTTAAGATTCAACCCAAGGGGGCCCCCGGCATTCAAAATGGAGATGAAATAAGAACCCCAGGAAGAAGAAATTCCAGTACGGGCCATGTCTGCTCCAAAGATCTCCAGAAAGCACCGCCTTCGACGGCATCACCCCGATGATCTCCTCACTTGGAGACAAATAAAAGCCCTACTAATCAAGCTGAAAATTTGGTCTCTCAACAGGGGTTGCCTCCGAGTCCTGAGTACATTCTCCCGGCAATGCTCAGTCTTTTGGCCTGTACCTCCCCCTGCTCAAGCTCAGACTAACACCCAACCCCCCTCTATTGCAGGTGGTCGAATGGACGGAGAGAGGACCAATCATTTCAACTAATGACTCTATACATATGCTTTCTCCCTAGTACATGAAAGGGCCTTCATACCCTGGGCAGGAAAGAAAACTAATTAATATTTCTTTAGGCTATGAAGTCCTTCCCTTGTGCACGGGCCCAGCAAAATTGTGCATAAACGTCAGCCGACAAATTTGGGCTGACGAATTTGGGCTTTCATCCTACCTCCAAAAGAAGACTTTCAGACACTGCTTGGAGTATTTACTGCCCTTTCGTTGTCTGTAAACCATGTTTATACTACTGAAACTTTCGGGAAAGAGTTAGGGAAAGAACAAAGAACTTTATGCAAAGGGTTTACTTATAAAAACTTTACTTATACTCCCATTCCTTGGGACAAATGTCAAACCAATCAAGAAAATCAATGTTTGTGGCTAATCATACAATTGTTGCTTGGGGACCCCATGGTATGTGGTTATCTGACTGCTCAGATGATATTAGCAACACTGTGTGTGATATGGAAGGTCACTGACACTATGATGGAACATTACTATGACAAACGACTTCTTGAGTGACTTGACCATGGATTAGCCCCACCTCCTCCTAAGATCGTCCTCCATAAACAGAGTGGGCCTGAACAATGGGCCATTTGGAAATTTGCTGCAAGCATCAGAGCACAGAACAACTTGGAACTTGGACCGGACATTTCATAGGGACCAGTCGTCACAATAACTATTTCTTTCGCTACAGTCAGTCATATTTTATACAGGCCTGTGTCCCACTTCCTTTTGTTATAGCCATAGAAAATTTACAATTTAATAAGACTTTTACATTCTGTAACTTGTATTAATTGCAAACTATATACTTGTATTAACACCTCTATTTCTTTAAGCTTTTTGTGTTATTCCTGTTCACGTCAATCACAGTGCCTACAACTGGGAACAAATCAAATTTCATTTAATAAATATACGTGATAATGCCTCTCTGAATGTACAACTACTATAAAAGAAAATCTTTAAAACTTTTTTCTAAAAATCTGCCCTCTTCCCCTAATTTGGAAACTTTAGCTGAACAAATTACCTGGGCTAGACCCACGAGGATGGTTTCAAAGTATTACCCACAGTATCGGGTCTGGAACTGTAGCTTTGGTGATTGTCTTGATAATTTTATTTGTTGTTTACCGTCACCTTTCTATAAGGTTGGTTAATACTAACCAAATTCATTTGGTCAAGACCTTTTTTTTACAAATATAATAAAATAGAGGGAATTGTCAGGAAGCATTTAACAAGAGGCTTCCTGTGTGCTGTTTTGGATCTGTCAGGAATTCTCTGCTCCTTATTAATTCCTGAAGAGGAGAGGCAAGCCTCTCCCATGGGCTGAAGAATCCAGGCATTTCCTTCATTAGTTTTTCTATACAGTGATAAGTACCCTCTTCCTTCCTGTGAACCATACGGTAAAAGTGATCGTATACAACTCTCTTTCCCTTTAATATGGATCACCTATGTTTTGTAAGTCTGGAATTTTAATCTTTATCTTTGCTGAGAATAACTACCTTGTAAGACAGTATATATGCCCACACCATGTTGATTAAAACACCTTTGCTCCATCAGAGCTCTGGTCCCCATGAATTTCTCTCTCTCTCTCTCTCTCTCTCTCTCTCTCTCTTTCAGGGTGATCTCTTGGAGCGCAGAGGCTCTCTGAGTTCACTTTCCTACCCGGGCTTCTAAGACCCTCTCGAGAAGGTGCTCTCCGTCTTCACTCCATCGAGAGGGCACCTGAGGCCTCCGTGAACAGAGCAAGTCCCATGTCGGGGGCTTTATTGGCTTTCTGCATAAATCAAGGAATATCAGCCTTTTTCTCTCCTTTACCTTCTCATCATCGACTCTAGACCACCAGGTTCCAGTCCATTAAAAGACTTCAACAAGGTGAGAGCAGCCAGGGACTACGCCCGTCGGATTGGCCCTCACCCAGTGAAGCGTTGGGGTTGTGTTTCATTTTGTTAGCATAGTTGTGGGCCCTGCTGGCCAGGGCATTTTGGCCTTAGTGGGCAGGATCGACCCCAGCAGTTTACCTTGTAAGAGGTTGTGCAGGTGCTGCATAGAGGATGGGCGGGGGCCCCACAAGAAGGGAAACACTGGCTGGAGGAGTCACGGGGGCATGTGGACTGAGCTATCAAGTCAGTCCTTGAAGCAGAAAGGCTAAGCCCCTTAACGTCTCCCTTCTTCCAAGGAAAGAATACACTGGCTGGAAGAGTCTCTGGGGCATGAGGATCGAGCTAGAGAGTCAGTCCTTGAAGCAGAAAGGCTAAGCCCGTTAATGTCTCCCATCTTACAAACCACGGACCAATGTGTCCAGTATTTTAATGACGGGTACCTACTGCTTACGTGTATGACATACACCCTCATAGCTTCACATGTCTACTACATGCCTCTTACAAGTGCTGGGCACTGTTCTGGGTGCTGGACACTCAGTATGTAGTAGGGGATATGTAGTCCAGGATCTTTCTATTTCTGCAAAGAAAAATAGAAGAACAAAAGACTCCGTGTGGTTCAGCTTGAGCAAGTTCACCATGTGGACGGCCCTGCATGCATGTAAATTGTGGTAAAATACATATAACATAAATTTAACATTTTAACCAGTTGACTGAATGACTGGGTGGCTTCAGTGGAGTCAGGCTAACAGATGGCCTTGGGGTGCCATCCACCTTTGTCCCAGAGGAACACTCCAAATCTTGGTGGCCTTGTAGACCTTCCCTTTATTCTTCACTCTCCCCAGTGGCTCTAGGTCATTGGTCTGTGTGTCATTTAAGAATCTCTTTATCCACTTTGTTGTTAGGTTTATGTTTTGGAAAGCTTCTCAGACGTCCCTGGGACTTGAGAAGGCAGGCTTGGATTCTGGGTTCTCCCCTGCCACGTGCCTGCCAGGTCGAGGTGGAGGCCAAAGGCCAGTCTGAGTTGTGGTGGTCTATGTGGTCTTGGGGTCAGTGGACCCCCTCTTCTCTGGAAGGGCAAGGAGATCCTTTGTGTGAAGCCTGGAGAGACTTGACAGGGTCAGTCTTCACAGTCTCTCTCTCTTTTTAATTTATATTTGCATTTAGTTTCCCCTTTAACTGTTTTCTAGGAGTTTCCAACTCAGTGTAGAACTCAAAATATGCAGGGAGCAGCTTCTTAAAAGAGAAGAGGAAATTGCTGAACTGAAAGCAGAAAGAAGCAACACCAGGGTCAGTAGGGGGATTCTCATGTGTTGACATTTGCCCCACGTGGGTCACCGCTAGCCTCCGTGTTGCTGTCTTTAAACTCTGTCTGATTTTCAAGTCATTTTTCACATCTTCCCACTGAGCAGACCAGGGTGGATCAGTTCGGGGTTCTCATACCTTACTCCAAATTTATGATGAGAGCTAATGTAATTTTAGTACCTTTGAGAGGGGAGTTCTCAACTTACATTTTTGTCCACGCTACACTTTGTGTGGGATCTTAGTTCCCCAATCAGGGATTAAAACCCATGACCCCTGCAGAAGGGTGGAGTCTTAACTACTGGGCCCCTGGGGAAGTCCACTCTTAACTTTAGACTGAACTGGCAGGATTCCAACGTGCCTTAGCATGTTTCCAGCTGTAGCGTGAGGCTGAAAGGAGTTATCGGCCCTGAAGTCAAGCATGAGGTTGAAAGTGCCCCTTTGGCCCTGCCCTGCAGCTGCTGTTGGAACACCTGGGGTTACTGGTTTCCCGGTACGTTCCATCCCTCTGGATTACAGTGGGCAAGTGGCAGGCACAGTCCCCAGCTAACATGACCAGTGAGGTGGAGGTGCTCAGGGCACTGAAATTGCTGTTTGAGCACCACAAGGCCCTGGACGAGAAGGTACCAGCCACCCATCCATCCTGGATTTGTACACTTAGTGCCTTGTTTTGACCTCACCGATTGCCTGGAAGTGCTGTGTTCCTTCCCTGTCAAAACAAGGCTAAGGCTTCCTTTCCCCCTTAGAGACCCTCCTACGACTCTCTAAGCCACGAGTAAGACCTGACTAAGGAGATCGCACTCAGGAAGTCATAGAAAAGCAGTCACAGGAGGAGAGCCAGTTGAAGGAGTGCCTGGCAGCCCTCTCTTTCCACGTTACAGATCTGGAGGAAGACCTGGACACGGCCAGGAAGAACCTCCTCAAGTCCAAGGACATGAACACGAAACTGCAGTGGGACATCCGCGAAGTGAGTGATGGCGGTCCTGTCTGCCTGAGGTGGACTGTGGGTCCCTTCTTCTCCCGGTGATCTCAGCCTTGGGATGGCTGCGTGAGTAAGAGCAGAGCACTGGAGAGACCACAACTGGCTGCCTCCTCACCTCTGCGTTGAGGTCTCTGGGGTAGAAGAGGCCTGGTCCAGGCAGTCCGTTGGCAGTGGACCGACATGAGGGCAGCCCTGGCGCTGTGCTGCACCCTGGGTGTGGACTCCTCCTTTCCACAAGTTCTAGGGGGCCCATTGTGCTCCTTTTGTAAAAATTCATTCATCCATTCATTCATTAATTGGTGTATAGTGGCTTTACACTGCTATGTCAATTTCTGCTGTACAGCAAAGTGAATCAATCATCTATCTATCTATCTGTCTATCTATCTGCCTCTCTTTTAGATTTCCTGCCCATTTACTTCACCACAGAGCACTGAGTAGACTTCCCTGTGCTGTACACTAGGTCCTTACTCATTGACTTTATGTGTAGTATCAGTACTGTATATATGTCAACCCCAGTCTCCCAGTTCATCCCCGCCTCCACCTGCCTGTTGAATGCTGAAATGTCCTTCTGATTCCCTCAGACGAGTCTGGTGACATCTGTGGAGCCCGTTCTCTCAGAGAGATGGGAGCATGCTGTGTGGGCTCTGCTGAGGCAGCTTGCCTGGCCATCTTCTCGAGTTTTCTGAGGTTCCGCTCCTTGAAGGGATGTGTGACAGTGATACAGTCAGACAAGTCGAGTGATGTTTGCTCACCCTCAGATCTTCAGGCCCGAAGAAATGTGGAATCATGATGTTTCTGGCGGTCGTGTCTGTGGGGGTCATGATTTATGAAAAACATTCCAGGGATGTGGTGCTGCTACGGGAATCGTCCCCACTGCCAGCCAGCCAGCCAGTCAGCCACCTTGTCCTTCTGGTGCGAAAGTGTTGCCCCGCACTGCCGGTGGGCACTGGCTGGTGATGAAGAGTCAGGCGGGGTTGTGCTGGCGTGGCTGTTGGGAGCGTTGCCCGGAGCTCAGTGAGCAGCTGAGGGGCCGTCCATCCGTTGGTGGGTGGTGGGCGGTGTCGGGTGCTCGCAGACCCTCCCAGAGCAGGGTCACTAACAACCGCCAGGGGGCGCCCTTCTGCCTGTGATCTTCTCCAGGCTTGGTTTCTCCTCCCCGCTGGCATCTCTGCTGTCCTTCCCCGGTTGGCCTCGTAGTCCGACCTTTTGTCTTCCAGAAGCTCTGCCACTAAGGAGGCTAAACGGTTCAAACTTCCTTCCCAGCTTAGGAAGGTAGAATGTGTGCCTCGCGCGTCCTGCTGCCTGCGCTGGCTTGCCACATGCAGTCCGAGGAGGGGGCGCAGTGGCGGCGGTTGCGGCGCCCAGGGCAGAGGGGAGCACGTCTTCTCTCACGAGCCGGTCACCAGCACCCTCCGTGAGCCAGGCGTCACACACAAAACTGCACAGGCTGCGTGAGCAGGCATGCGGGCATGCCCCCCACGAACCTGGGGCCGGTGGTCCACACAGAGCATGGTCTGCTTGCCGCCCCTGCGGTCACAGCCCGCGTGCCGTCAGGACAGGGTCGTTGAGAGCGGAGCTGATGCTGTTCTTGGCGGACAGGCGGGAGAGAGTCATGGCAGCATGGAGAATAGGCTGTGCCAGATGGAGGCCCAACTGGAGGAGAACAAGGAGCTGCAGCGGGTGCCTGTGCTGACGGGGAGGCGGCGTCTGGGCAGGAGACACGGCTTGGGCAGGGGCCAGAGCTGCCTTTCTCCGCCGCTCCCTTCTCTGCCGCCGAGTGTGTGCATGTGTGGCCCCATCTGCTGATCCGGGCACCCACCTCCTCGGGAGCAGGGCCAGAGGTGGTCGCCCATAGGCGGTGGGCAGGAGCCAGGGCGTCCCCACGTTCAAAGAGGCTGCTTGTTGCTCTGACCAGCCAGTCTGGGAGCTGCTTGGGATATAGGTGGACCTCCCAACTGCCCCTCAGACAAACCTGAGGGTGCCAGCCCAGGGCCCATGAAACTGAAGGCATGGTGCCCAGGTGTGGAGCCTGCTTGCCTCGGACGTGGCGCTGGAGTCCCACATGCCAAACTGCTGGTCCAGACACGGTGTATGTGTAGGATGGCTGCTCCTAGGCAGGACGAGAACCGTAGTTGCGCTGCGACAGAAGGTGCGTCAGGAAAGGGTGATGGTGGAGGCTCACATCACCGAGTCCTGAGAGAGGTTTCCTGGAAAGGTTGGCCACACGGCGATACAGACCATTCAGGAAATGGAGTGGGGATCCCAGGTCCAGCCTCACATGTTAGTACTGTCCCCACTATGCCTGTGTTCTTGGGCCTGGACTGCAGAGCCTCAAAGACGGGCTCCCAGGGGGCAGTGGTTCTGACTCCCATTGTGAGACCTGTGGTGAGGCGCCTTCCCGGCTTAGGCAGAGAGCTCAGTGGCTCCCGATCAGGGGTGCTCTTCCTTACTTTCAGAACTGCTGTTCAGAGGCTGTTGAGATCAGGATGCTGTTTATGACTAAGCCAATTCAAAGTCAACTTTTGTTTTGCTTTAAAAATCTTGGAATGCCAATGCCTTATTGTGGAAGCTGTGACAGGTTTTATTTCCTTGGGCTCAAAAATCACTGCAGACGGTGACTGCAGCCATGAGATTAAAAACTGCTTGCTCCTTGGAAAGCTATGACAAACATAGACAGCATATTGAAAAGTAGAGACATCACTTTGCTGACAAAGATCCATATAGTCAAAGCTATGGTTTTTCCAGTAGTCACGGATGGGTGTGAGAATTGGACCATAAAGAAGGCTGAGCCCTGAAGAACTGATGCTTTCGAATTGTGTTGCTGGAGAAGACTCTGTTCTAACAGAAAATAAACTGTTTTTAAATGTATTACAATGGAAAATTTCAAACATGCACAAAAGTGGATGGAGTAGTATAATAAATACCCATGACCCATCAATTAATCTCAGCAATTTTTAACACAAAGCCAATCTCAACTAGATCATTCTTCTCTCCATTTCTTTATACAGTAGATTCTAAAACAGCTTTTTAAACCTTGAAATTGAATTGATGCTCATTTTATAAAACACAGCCTTGCCAACTTTGTTATTACATTTAAAAAATGCTTGAGGTAATTATTTCCAGTTTTTTAATATGAATTTTCATATTGGAAAAGACCCTGATGCTGGGAAAGATTGAAGGCAGGAAGAGAGTGGATGACAGAGGATGAGATGGTTGGATGGCATCACCAACTCAATGGACATGAGTTTGAGCAGATGCTTAGCAGAAGTCAAGTTACATTTTCCTTATGCTAATCCACTGCTGTAACACGTATAGCATTTCTGGTTTTGAACACTGAATGTGTTTGCATTATAGTTGAATTTAGAGTGTGTGGCTGTTATGTGTGGTTCAGAATTCTGAGTAGTCCTTTCTGGGATCACCTGAAAGCTGAGACAAAGCGTGAGCCCTTCACGTGGACTGTGCTGTGCGTCAGAAAGATAATACGAGCCACCTACACAATCAAAAATTTCCTAAAACCCAATGGGCTCCTTGACATCCTTCTTTCACTGTGAGTCTTGAAATCTTCTGTGTGATTTCCACATCTAGTGTTGCACCAGCCTGTCTCACGTGCTCAGGGGCTGCACGAGGCGAGTGACTGCCATGGCCGACAGCACAGAGCTTCCAGGTTGAGTCGAGTGACTCGGGAACTTGGCCCGTTTGACTTGTTTTACCCCATGAGGAAGTGAAGTGGGCTGTAGAGGAATGAATGTGAGGAATGCCCAGGAATGCAGGTGAGCTCCATGGAGACCGTTTAAAGCAACGAGAGGAGTGAGGGCAATAGAGTGAGTTGTGTCCCCCTGACCCGAACCCCCGCCTGAAGTCGAGCTTCTCTCTACAGACTTCATCGTTGTTAATGGCTTGCCATGTTTCCTCCAGAGAAACCTTTTCTGCGCCTGAGATGGAACTTCCTCCTCATTGTGGTTTATGGGTGAATATTGTTCTGAGTGTTTATATTTTCTAGGGACTCCTAGAGAACATTTTCTCAGAATTAAAATGTTCAGAGTGGATACCTACTCACATAACCTGTTCTGCACATTTTGGTGCAAGTCATTTTACATCAGGAAAGCAAGCGGTGCAGGCTGTGTCATTTGCTGTTTCGTAGGACCAGCTGATTCTAAACCTGGAAACCCTGAGAGCTGAACTGGACCAGATGAGAGTGCGAGGGGCTCCCTTCCACTATGGGTAGGCTGCTCCCCCGGGCAGCTCCCCTCAGCGCTGTCGAGTGTGACAAGGGCCTGTCTGGTGTGTGGACAGTATGACTGGGTGTTGCTCATGGTCGCACCTCAAGGAGCCTGTAGCTTCGTGACCAGCGAGAGGGAAGAGACAAGCATCGTTCCTTAGGGTCAAACTTGGTACCATGGAGTGGTAGTCACAGTATTGACAACACTCAAAACCACAGGCAGAGATTTGGAAGTGTGGGGGCGACCAGTTGATATTTGGGTGTATTCATTTGAGGGGCCTGACAGACTGTGACACTGATGTTTCGGAAGAGTCGCAGAAGGTTAATGACCTGTAGTCTTTTTTACATGAATGGAGACTGAGACATGACTTGCCGTTGACTGTGGTGGGAGGAATCACCTGGCTTGTGAATGAGGCGAGCAGATTACTGAGCATCCTGATTTTTTCTTCCTCATTGTTTGAGGGGTGGTAATTCTTATTAAGTATTTAAATGTTTCTTTGGCTTCTTCACGGAAAAATGGTCACAAGTGAGAGACAAACTTTAGCAAAGGTCATTAAGTGCTTAACTGGTGACATTCATTCATCTGTAGGAAATCGACTACTGCTTGAAGCCTGACTTAGGAGACAGTTTGGAGCCCATACGCATATTTCTGTGTTTGTGTACTTAGGGGATCCTCACAGTCCAGGGCCCCAACCCAGCCTTCTTCTAGAGTAAGGGGATATCATTTGAGACAAAGGCAGAGCCAGAAACTGGCAGGTGGAGTCCGAAACCACAGTGGGTGGAGTTCAAGGAGAGCACGTGCCCTGCAATATGGATAGGGGACATGGCTGGACTTGCTGGTAGAGCTCCCCCAAGGTGAGAGGCTGGTGCTGTCAGAAGTGGGGAACCCCTGCTCCCGGGGTGGACAAGGTGAGTGTGAGGCAGACTGTGTAGACAGTGGAGAAAGAGGAGGTGGACATGGCCTCCTGCTCTTGGGGGTTTTTGGGTAATGAGGAGGGCCCTGGTGCCAGGACCCGAGGCCTGGCATGGTTGGGGGGCTCAGATGGAGAAACCTGGGGCCTGGTCACCAGTCCCCTGTGTGTCAGTGAGTGTGAGAGACAAGAAGAGGAAGCAGCCGCGGGGCAGGAGGGCCCGCTGTGCTCTGAAGACAGTGGGCCACAGCGGCTGGTGCGAGGGAGGGGTGTCTCCAGGAGGCAGCTCTCGAGGGGTCACGGCAGTGACGTAGCAGCACAGGTGGGGCTTCGGAGTGGGGCTTGCGGGCACTGTGGGCTGGGTGGGGAGCACTATGCTGGCTCAGGAGAAAGGGAGTGGGGACTGAAAACCTGGCTCACAGGCAGGGCAGGCACAGCATATTTAGTGGGCCTCCCAGAGGAATTGGTCACCTTGTCTCTGAGACCTTCTCCGGGGGGGATAGAGCTTCGGGTGATGAGGGGGAAAGAGATGGAGGCTGCATCCCGCGAGGGGACTGGGAGGTGATGGTTGGGTGGCGACCCAACCCGGAGGCCTCTGTGGCCCTCAGAGGACCCTCGAGGGTCCGCAGTCCACAGTGGGACTGTGTCGTACCCCCTACCCAGTTCCCAAGTGTGTTCTGGCCCCAGGCCCTTGGGTGCAAGTGGGGCAGAGAAGGGAGCAGTTCTGTCAGGAGGGAGAGGAGACAGGAGGGAAGACAGGTGTGGCTCCGGGAGATTCCAGACTTCCATCTCCTATGCAACACAGTATTCCTTGCAAAACCGTCGAGCAGAGCAGCGGGTGACCCCGAGCAGGCTGAGCTGGTGGTCGGCCCTGGCCACTCTGCAGACGTATGGGGTGTCCTGTCCTAGGAGGAAGGTCCTGTCTCCCAGGTTTAGGGACTCCTGCACGTGAAGGCACCACCCTCTTCCCAGGGACAAGACTGAGCACAGCCCGGGCGGTCCTGCAGTGCAGGTGGCTCACAGTCAAGGCGGGGCCACCCTGCCTCTCAGCAGGCCCCTGCTGAGTGAGCTCCTGGCACCTGCAGGCCCAGGCCTTAGTGCTCAGGGCCTGAGCATCTGTGCTGGGCCTTGTTCAGCCCAGAGTCCAGTGACACGCTCGCCTTTGTTTTAATGGGAGACACCAGTGGTGCTCAGCTCCGAGGTGTGGGTCCGAGCCCTTTCTGCTGCGGGTTGTTTGAGACACCTTTAAAAACAATGAGAGCAGTGCAGACAGTGTTCCAGGCAGACTGGTGATTGTGATCCACAGACTTCCCGTGGGAGAGGGAGGTCAGAGCAGGCGTGGGCCGAAGGGGAGGTGGGGTGCCAAGGGGAAAGCAGAGCAGGTGCAGGCCCCGCCCTGGGACCTGAGAGTGGGCTCCAGGGGGACCCTGGATGCCCCAGCCTCAGACAGCCGATCCTGTCCTAGTCAGCTCCACACCCTCGCGTCAGCACTGCCTTCCCCACATATGGGAGTTTTCCAGCTGCTGGGGATGAGCCCTGAGTGTCTGTGGAGCAGCGGGTGGCCTGTTGCTGTTGGAGCCAGAGGGCAGTGCCCTCCCGGGGGCCCTTTTGCTGTGAAATTGCCAATCTTCCAAATGGACAGGCTCTGGCTCGACTGACAGAGTGAGCGCTCTTTTCTTCTAACAGCGCTGCTCTTTGCCATGTGTTTCAGCTGACCCCACTTGGGCAGTGCTCTGGACCTCAGGTTCCCTGTGGCAGACTGGTCAGCAGACTACTCAGGAGATCGGGCAGTGCTACAATGCCCCCAGAAAGGCCAGCTGGCAGCGCTGCACGATGAGCTGTCAGAGGCAAGGACCCCGCGGCCCTCTTCCCGTCCCTGGTGGGCACCTTGTGAGGCACCTGCCCCCTCACACTGTGGTCCTGAGGTGGGTTTGGAACAAAGCGCTGATAGGTCGCTTTATGTCTTCCCATTTTCCTTTTTCTGGCTAAGAGTTTACTTTTAAGGCATGCTTTTTTTTTTCTTAAAATAACCAATTTGGATAACTTGTGGCCTACTATGAGCTCCAGCATGGTACTAATTACCACAGTTTTGAAATCATCCTACGAGTAAATGGATACACATATCCATCAGCTTATAGTGAGAAGAATTCTCATTGGGAGTTTAAGTGCCTTTATCTTTTCACCTCATTCATGCCATGTGTTTGTTCATACATGTCTGTGTTTTGAGTTTCCATATTCAGTGAGCAGTTAGTTTGGGCCAGACATGGTCAGAAGTAGGACTCCAGCAGTGAATTAAAAACCGTGTGTGTCCTTTATCCACTGCTACGTAACGAATCATTGCAAAGCTTAATGACTTCCTAGGGAGCAGCTCACAGTCCACAGTGCCTGTGCATTGTAGCAGGCGGGCCTGGTTCAGGGCCTCCTGAGGGCACAGACACAGGAAGACCCCCCAGGGCTGGATGGCAGGCTTTCAGATTCACTTGGCTGCTGGGGACAGGCCCAGGTCCCTGCCGTGTGGCTTTCCCATATGGCCTGACTCTCCTCGGAACACCCTCTGAGAGTGAGAGCGTGGGGTTTAGCCCGGGGCCTTTTGCACCCTGATCCCGAGGCCGCACACCTTCACTTCTGTTTGCAAGAGTGAGCTGCACAGTCCTGCCTCGCTTAGGGGCTGAGCAGGAGTTGCCCCTTCTGCCGCTTGAAGGGAGGAGGAGGGAAGAATTTGTGGACCCCTTTTTAAACCCGCACAGCCTGTCGAACAGTAATGAGCAGGGAAAGGAGACCAGAGTGCCCGAGTTGTCCAAGGAGGAGGGGACGATTGTGTGTGAACAGGGTGGCCAGCAAGGTGACACCAGGAGGGTGACCTTGAACCAGAGACCCCGAGGCAGGAAGAGAAGTAGCCACTTGGAGATAGAAAAAGGGTCGTGTCAACCAGTGGGGACAAGGGAGAGAGCGGGCCGCATCAGGGAGGAGCCCGGGCTCAGGCCTCAGCAGCTTGAGGCCAGAGCCTGTTTCCTGAGGTGAGGAGGGCTGCCGGGACGGGGAGCTAAGAGCTGGGCCTCGGCCCTGTTGAGGTGGACAAGCCCATGGGGTGTCCCAGGGACTTGTGAGGAGAGCAGCTGAGTGTTCCGGCCTGCATCCGGGAGAGGACTCACTCAGCTCAGGGTGGACTTGGGGTCGTGGGCATACAGATGGCATTGAAAGCCACGAGCACGGTAAAGTCACCAGGTGGGTGCCCGTGGAGAGAGATGGGGTGCAAGGGTAGAGCTGTGGGGAACCCTGCATTCCAAGGTTGAGAAGGGGTGCAAGCGACAGGAATAACTGCAGGGAGGGCAGGGCCTGGATCCCAGGGAGAGACATGCTGGGGCGGGTGTGGGGGAGGGCAAAGAGGGGAGGGGGCTTGGTAACATGGGTTCTTCAAACCCCCGGGGAGCTGCCCTGCAGGTTGGGGCACACCCACCGCCTGCTGGCAGAGAGCTAGGAACCGGGCGGGAGGGGACCATAGAGGCTGCTCCCAGGGAGCTTTCAGAGACCCACAGTGGGTGCTGCAGGGAGCCCTGGAGGAGGAATCTGCTGGTTCCCCTTGTGCTATTGGAAGGCGAGAGAAGGGAGAGGATTTGCTGACCGGGCTGATGGGGGTGAACCCATAGGCAGCTGGTTTGCTAGAGCGGAGCAGGAATGATGGCAGGTGGTCCTGGAGCCAGCGAAGGGGGTAGCCCAGGCCTGGGGTGGGGTTGTGATGAAGACAGGAGGCGAGGGCACTGGCCACAGGGGACAGGGAGCCAGCAAGCCAGCACCTCGAGGCTGCCCCTCAGTTCCTTTGAGGTCATGTTTGGGAAAGAAGGCAGGACCTGGGTGACAGTGTGGCAGGGGGGACGTTTTCAGAGAGAAGGGTGTGAGGTGTGAGAGCCGGAGGGCGGGACGGGGCCCCGTGGGCCCTCTCCCGTGTGTCTCTGATGACAGAGCCACACTTGTGGTGCGAGGGGCCGTCCCCCAGAACAGCCCGAGGGCCTGTGCCCAGAGAGGAGAGCCGCAGGGGGGCTGGCCCTCCTGTCTCCTGGCTGACCCTGCTCGCTCCTGTCTGTGGGTGTTCAGACCAGCCTGGGAAATGGAGGGCTGGAAGCCTGCGAGGATGGCACTCTCTGGTGAACTGGTACCAGAGGTGACCGCTGATAGGGACCCAGTGGCTGCTGAGCTGAAGGGTTCTTTTTTCTTATTTTCCTCCAGCCTGGCTGATGGAGGCATGGATGTATTTTTGTAATTTTCAGTTTCTGTCTCTGACTCCATCAGCCCACCCTTTTGAATAACCTCATAGAATGCCTGCCGTCCTGGGTGTCACCAGGCCATCTAGGAACTGGATTCTCCCCCTGCCCGTTTCTTCAGTCCTGCTCGATTAAGAGATGGCAGTGTCTCATGAACATGGCCCATTTATCCACAGTCAGGGTTTCCATGTAAAATTGGGTTCATTTCCTGATAGACTTGAGCTGCCCTGAATGTTGCTGACGAGACGTGGTCCTCTCGTGCCCAGATGCAGACCCTGAAGGAGCAGAACTGGGAGCACGCGGAGCAAGCCAGCATGCTGGCCGACGTGGCCCAGGCATTTGAGAGTGACGAGGGCGTGTCTGACGACGAGGGCGACAGGGTCACCCTCTTCAGCTCGGCCACTCAGCTGTCGCCCAGCGGGCAGGCCAATGCCAAGACTCTGACTGTGATGCTTCAGGAGAAGCTGGACACCATCAATGAAGAGATTCAGTGGGTGATTGCGAACTCGGCTCCCCAGAAACTCGGTTTCTCTGAGGAGCTGTCTTCTAGGGACATCTGAGTGTTTCATAGCAAGAAACCTGACCTCAGGTCTGCTTCAAGAATTTTCAGTTTTTAGATTGCCCTTGCTTATAGAGCTCGGTCAGCCAGGGCGTTCTATCCACGGTGTGGTGTCAGCACTCTGTGGGGGGGCGTTGTGGGGTGTTCCCCGTCAGCTCTGAGCCCCAAGGTGGGTGAGGTGCCGAGGCGGTGTCCCCTATGGCCCTTGCACCCTCCTGTGTCCCTCGGAGCCCCCCACGTTCTGGTGAAAAGCCACCTGGTGAAAGCTGGAGTTTTGGGGTTGGCAAATTCCCACTCAGATCTGCATTTTCCTTTTTAACTTAATGCAGTGTGAAGATTGGCTTGTTGTAAGACAGTGGTCCAAGGACATGTATTTGAGTTTTTCACATCTCATCAGTATATTTAAGATGTTTTCTTTAGACACCATCGTGGCAGTTATAACAATTTTCAAAACGGGATAGAATCCAAAGGCCTCCCTCGTGGTGAGCAGGGGGCCTTGGGTCTGGGTGCGGCCGGGTGGCTGGGGGCCCCGAGGCCTGCCTGGTGCCACACCCGCACAGCTATGCCCGTGTCCCGAGTCCACGTTCAGAGTGGCCGCAGGCTGCTGACCCTGCACAGGACCAGGCAGAGCTGCTGCTCAGACTGTTCTCGCCACGTCAGCCCAGGCTGAGGTGCCCTTTCCTGTCGGCCGAGTGCGGGGATCCCGGGGAAAGGCAGGGGGTGAATGGGACAACCAGCAAACGCAGGTGGTGTCGCCTGCCCATTTGACGCCAAGACAGACAGCTTTGTGGGCCGTGTTTGAGCAGAGACGAGCTCAGAAAGATGATCTTTCTGCATCCCTGCAGGAAGTATGGAATGGTTATATATTAATATTTTTATTTTTACAGCAAGTTGTCAGGTAAAAGTGATTTTTCCTTATTTGACAAGTTGACTTGATGTAAATGGTAAATTCTGTCCATCAACTTGTAATCAACAGTGAAAAACTTTCAAGATGTATGAGTAGAAGTGAAGCTGGAGAGTTTACTGTCTGTAAGAATCTTGTATTTTAATTTGAAAATCATTTTATTTGCATAATCGTGTATTTAAACTGCTATATAAAAACATCCACCACACATTAGGGGAGAAGAGCAGAAACTGTGAATTCTAGGTTAATGCAGCACATTGACATGAACCCAGAAACTCACACAAAGCTGGTGGAGAACTTCATCAAGTGATGCGTTTGTATATACACAACCTTAAAAAAAAAAAAAAAAATCAACTCAGCACTTCATCTGGTCTGGAGACTTGTGTTTAGAAACTGCAGCTTGTTCGTGAATTGCTGTTTTGATTATACAGAGTTCCTGATTCCCAGTGGAAAAGACTTGAGGCACTGACATGCATCTCTGCCCTGAGAGCAGGGGAAGTAAGGGTTGTCAACTTGAGGTATCTCCTCAGAGGAAGAGAGTTGCCACCAGGGTCCCTGCAGAAGGTTAGAGTAAATAAGTGAAATCAAGCGTGAATGATCAGGGGCCAGTAAGACTCAACGCTAAGTTATTCTAAGTTTGAGAATATTCAAAAGAGGAAACGTAGAACCTTTTGGCTGAGATGTTCATTGAGCAACTGTTTCTGGAATTTGCTAATCATGACACAGAATGCCAGCCCAAATTTATTGTCCAGACAGGTTCCTCTGCTGACAAAGGCAGGTGATGCATTTTATTCTATTTTAGGTTGATCGAAGAAGAGAAGGAGAACACGGAGCAGCGGGCCGAGGAGACTGAGAGCAGGGAGGGCAGGGGGAGCTTAGGCAGCCTCTGTCGTTTTAAATCAGTGAGCTCCCTCAACCTGCTTCCCACCTCCTCGCATGCTGGCTCCTGCCCACCCCTGCCCAAGCCCAGAACGAGGCGGCACAGCCCGGCACAGGAGGGAGACCAGCTGGGCATCATGACTCTGGTATGTGTCTGCCTCCTCCCTGCCGCATCCCTCCCCCAGCACGCTGTTTTTTGTTTGTTTTTTTATTTTTCTCTTTATACCCAGAAGAAAACCAGGTACATTTGCTACGCTCAGAGGTCTAAAAGTTTTTAAACCGCCTAGTCTTTAATCATTCCACAATGGCACAGTGACAAATTACTCTTGATATTTGGACCACCAACTTAGCATGTCATCATGAACTCAGCCAGAGCCTGCCTCTGTAACGTTGGGCCTGGCCTGTGCTGGGCACAGAAGCTGCAGGGAAGTTTCTGTTCTCAGGGAGCAGACAGCTTTGTGAAAGTAACTATAGGCAGCTGTCATGGCGTGGGAAAGTCGTGCAGCACATTTTCCATTGGGAATGCCTGGCTACAGGGTACAGGGCATGCGGTGGGAACAAAACCAAGAATCTACACTGGTCTGCTTGCTGATGGACCTGGCCACGCACTCCGGCCAGCTCTGCGTGTGAAACCAGGTTAAAAGCCCAGTGCCCCAGGGCCCCAGGGAAGATGTCAGGCTGCCTCACTTTTCCAAGTCTAAAACTGGGATGACGACCTAGGGCTTTTGGTGACAGAGTGTGCGGCTCTAAAGCACATGTTCCAGCTTTCTCGGGTGTTTAGCTTAGGTGTTGTGAGTGCATTGCTGTTTACCCCATGAAATCACGTGTACAACACTCTGCTTTGTAACTGGACTTGTATTATCTCTTTTTTCTGTTACCACCCATTTCATGTTAGCTGCATTGTTAGTCAGCTTATAATTAAATTAACCGTGAATCATTTTAGAGGCCTGTGAAGTGGTAACTAGTCCATTTTGTGGTCTTTTGACACTGTTTTTATAATTTGCATCATTGGCTAATTAGTTGATATTTAAAATTCTTTGACGATTTCTCTGTGGTTTCATGCTTGATTTCTTTCCGAATATTTATGAAAAGAACAGTTCTGTATGTTTTCCTTGCTGTTGGAGTTCTCTGACAGTGTGTCTGCTTTCATCATTGGTTTTGATTTCCTGTCTCATCCTGTTGTCTGCTTAGTCGTCCTCAATCCAGATCCCCCCCCCCAGCCCCCGAGGCTGTAGTTTACTCATCCATCTCCCCTCCCCCGTCCCCCCACTTCCTCTGGTCATAACAGTGCTGTGGTCCACAGCGTGAGTCCCCTTAGTCGGGTTTGTGCTTTGTCTTCCTGTCTCGTTAAATGGTGTTTTTCCCCCATAGCAGTAATTTGAATTGGTGTATCACTATGCAGTTACAGGAGAAGGCAATGGCAACCCACTCCAGTACTCTTGCCTGGAAAATCCCATGGATGGAGGAGCCTGGTAGGCTGCAGTCCATGGGGTCACACAGAGTTGGACAGGACTGAAGGGACTTAGCAGCAGCAGCACGCAGGTATAAGCATAATGTAGATGGATCCTAAACTACATATCATGTGTAATTCATAAATGAGATTGTGCTTACATAAAGAAATGATCCTCTTAAGTGTAGAATTAATGGACTTTTAGATATGCAGATGACACCACCCTTATGGCAGAAAGTGAAGAGGAACTAGAAAGCCTCTTGATGAAAGTGAAAAAGGAGAGTGAAACAGTTGGCTTAAAGCTCACCATTCAGAAAACTAAGATCATGGCATCTGGTCCCATCACTTTATGGGAAATAGATGGGGAAACAGTGTCAGGCGTTATTTTTGCGGGCTCCAAAATCACGGCAGATGGTGATTGCAGCCATGAAATTAAAAAGACGCTTACTCCTTGGAAGGAAAGTTAATGACCAACCTAGATAGGATATTAGAAAGCAGAGACATTACTTTGCCAACAAAGGTCCATCTAGTCAAGGCTATGGTTTTTCCAGTGGTCATGTTTGGATATGAAAGTTGGGATGTGAAGAAAGCCGAGCGCTGAAGAATTGATGCTTTTGAGCTGTGGTGTTGGAGAAGACTCTTGAGAGTGAGTCCCTTGGACTGCAGGGAGATGCAACCAGTCCATTCTAAAGGAGATCAGTCCTGGGTGTTCATTGGAAGGACTGATGCTAAAGCTGAAACTCCAGTACTTTGGCCACCTCAAGTGAAGAGTTGACTCACTGGAAAAGACTCTGATGCTGGGAGGGATTGGGGGCAGGAGGAGAAGGGGACGACAGAGGATGAGATAGCTGGATGGCTTCACCGACTCGATGGACATGAGTTTGGTTGAACTCCAAGTGTTGGTGATGGACAGGGGGGCCTGGCGTGCTGCGATTCATGGGATCACAAAGAGTCGGACACGACTGAGCGACTGAACTGAACTGAACTGACACAATATCCTTTCTGTGTTGGTGCTTGTATTTAAGACTGTAAATCTCATCAGCTTTTGCACAGTTAATGTCTCTATTAGACTCGTTAAGAAAGTATCTTCTATAGTTAATAAAATGTAAAGACTGCACCTGCTATTATGCTAGCTTTCATTCTTACATATTATCACAGGGAACTTGCTTTAATGAATTTATTCTGAGAAGTTTTAAATCAAATTCTATGTCAGGATTTTACATTAATGTCCAAGAGCTGGTTAGATTTGTTCAATGTTAAAATAGATATTATGGTAACTTCCTCATCAGTTAAATTACTAATTTAAAATATAACATGTTTTTGATTAAGAGAAACTAACTTATAGAGAAATTTGTCTGAGAATAGACACCTGTTAAGGCCCTTTGTTGTACAGAATGCTGTGCTTTAATAAATCATGATGTTGTAATAGAATGGTATCTTCCTGAGTAATAATTTATAGTGTTTCTCTAGTAAATCTTGAATAGCTTATTTATCTTCTGTGGTCAAAAAAAATGTTCTGCTTCCAGTCATATGTTCTGTAAATCTTCATGTCACTTACATGTTTGCCATCATTTTTGCTTTACTGTATTTGCCTCTACGGATTCTTGAAATTTTAGCTTCAGAGTCGCAATGAATCTGGTTTCTCTTCATTTCTTTGCATGCATCTATCAGCCTAGTGATTTAAGGAAGCAGTGTCGAAAGGTAAACTATTTAGTAATGTAGCACGCCTTTGTTTCTCTGTGAAGTATTAAAGAGTCCTTATCGTTTAACATGAATGAACACTGTGTGATTATGTCCTGGTGAATAATTGACGTTTTAATGGAAGTGATGAAACTCACCCACCACTTAAAATGTGCTGATGGTTCTGTTGGAAATAGGTCATTCGTTGGGACAGTTGTAACAGTGTGCCTTTCTCCCACTTGTTTGCCTTCTGATCATCTCATGCATGTTTATAATAGACATAGTATTATTTCTTATTTTTAAAATGTTCTTTACTTATGTTTTTGGCCATGCTACACAGCTTATGGGATCTTAGTTCCCCAAGCAGGGATCAGACCAGTGTCCCGGCAGTGAAAGTGCCAAGTCTTAACCTCTGGACCACCATGGAATTTCCGCTTAGTGTTTTCATGTAAGAAATGACTGAATCAGAGCCATAGATGTTAGATTTGCGGGAAGCCAATTTAATGATGGTGGGTAGCAGTGTGCAGGAGACTCTGTGTGCCAGGCACGTGCTTTCCGAGTCTGTCATCTCAGCCCCAGGTGAGATCCAGATTGCTGCTATCCCCATTCAGCAGACATAGACACTGAGGCTTAGCGAGGCCGGGCACCCTGCCCAGGCTCTCACACCCAGCAGCACGGTGCGGACTGGTCTGATCAGAGCCTGGACACTTAACCATGGTGCTGTCCAGCCCGCTTTCCTCCAGAGGCTCTCGTGTCCATCACGGCATCCCTGATGGAGGGAGCATCAGGAGGGAGCTCGCTGCCTCTCCCCTCGGGTCACTTGGATGAGCCCCTGTTGTTGGAGTCCAGTGCCCCAAGGGCTGGCCTTCCTTGTCCCTCTCCTGCTCCCAGCCCGCTGACCGAGCACTCCTGGGCCTTCCCGCAGGACTGGGGTGGCTGTGCTCCAGTTCAGGCAGCTCAGTGCCCAGGAGCCCTTCTCCTGGGCACAGCAGACCAGCGCTGTCCCCCTGGGGTTGGTGACCTGGGTGTGCCACTCGCCTGCTCTGTGGCCTGCTTTGCCCTCCTGTTAAGTGGACACGGTGCTGCCCATCCTGGCCATGTGGGCACCAGTGGTGTGGCTCCCATCCTGGGTAGGGCAGCCAGGCTGTGGACCCAGAGGCCTTCCTCAGGAGAAGGCCCAGGCGAAGGGGCTGGCCACAGTCCCTGACTTTGAGGCAGGTGTTTGTCTCCACTGAGTCCATAGTCAACCCAGGTGTGTCACTTCCCTGCTCTGTTCGTTGCTGTTTTCTGATTTTTATAAATGCTTATTTTAACTTGAATTTGAGATCGATCCCTGTTCAGTTCCATGTGGATAATTTCTAGCCTTTGTAGCCTTCTGTTGTCTGAGGGTTCTTGTTAGAGCTCAGGAGAGGGTGCCCAGTTTATCCAGCTGCTGTTAAACGAGCTCAGCTGTATTTTGCACTGTCACTTTGTTGTCACCAAGCTCCCGTGGGACTGCACGGGATCAGTATTCTTTACAGAATCCCACTAAAAAGGCACAGGTTAGTTGGTTAAAACAACACACTCATTGTTTATAAAAATACATGCCATGCATGTCTCCTAAAACCTCCCCTGGCTTAACCACACACCCAGATGTGTCAGTGAGACCTGTCTGGACCCTGAGGGGTTAATCTGTTCCCCACACTGTTGCCACCACTGTCTTTCCTGTCCTCACACCCGGGACCAGCAGAAACGCTGGGAGTCCAGGAGAGATCATCTCTCTTTTTTTTTTTTTTTTTTTAATTTGTTTATTTTTTAGTTGAAAGATAATTGCTTTACAGAATTTTCTTTTCTATCCAACCTCAACATGAATCAGCCATAGGTACCCATATATCTCCTCCCTTTTGAACCTCCCACCCCACTAGGGTGATACAAGATCATCTCTTAGTGAAGACCAGGGGGTGCTTTACGGAAACCACTGTGAGCGAATGACACTCGAACTGCGTGTAAGTACTTCAGGGAGTAGCCCCAAGTCTGTATGTTACCGAGAAATACGATCCAGGCACATGGTGTTCGCGTGGAGGGGTTAGGTACCTTTTCTGTGTTTCTCTTGTTGTCATGGGTTCCAATAACCTGCATCATCATTACAAATGATCTTGGGTGGTGGCACAAGCTGTGTCTTTTTCTCCTTCAAACAGAAAGGTCTGGACGGCTTTGCTGAGAGGTTTCGTACTCTAGCTGTGGTGCTTCTGAGCAGCATCTGGCAATGAGCACAGTCCTTTCATCAGGGCAGTTCATGCCATGCAGGGTCCACGGTGCTGGCGTCGCTCTGCTGTCCTGCCCGGCAGGGCCATCTGGTCGCTGGATTCCAGAGAGGGCAGAGCCCAGCTGCAGGAAGGCTCCCATCCATGGTCTCTGCACTCAATCAGATGCTCTCGCTGCCCCATAGCCCTGCTTCTCTTGAACAAGACAGTCCTTTAAGATGGCATTAAGCTAGAACAAGGGGGTTTTTTTGTACTTGGGGGAAAGCATAGCTAATAGATTTTCAAATAAGTTTCTGGTTATAATGTAACGCCTATGTGATTGCCATTTTCAAAACAGTCTATTGTTAGCCAATTGGACACTTACCTCACTCCCTCAGCTGCCAGCTATACGGGAAGAGGTAGGAGATGACAAGACCACCATCAAATGTGAAACCTCGACCCCCGCCTTACCGCTGTCCCTTCGGCTGGGCCGCCTGCACACGGGGGCGCTGCACACAGCCACCCATGAGGACCTCAGGGATGCCCACAAGTAAGCGGTCTGTGTGCCCGTCATCAGTTTCAGGAGCCCTGCGCCTCTTGTCTTGAAGGAGTTGCAAGGATGATTTTAAAGGAATACCCTTGGGTTTAGTGCCTGTGTTTAGTGGTGAACTTCAGGTGCTGGGGAAGAAGAGCTCAGTGACCTCAGTGATTTTAGAAAACGTCCTTCTCTACAGATTGACTCCTGTGGGAGCTTTCTTCCTGATCTTGGTAGAGGTCTGCCTGGCCCGGGGCATGTTCCTGACAGTGATGGCCCTGTGCCTCTCAGGTTCGCTCTTGAGGGTCCCTCCCTTTTCCTCAGGGGTCTCCTCTCAGGAGACTCTGTCCCCTCCTGTGACTGACACTGTCCTCATTGAGACCACCACCTAAGCTCCCGTCCTGAGCCAGGCAGCACTCGATGGAGGACACATGTGGTCACTTGGCCAGCAGACCTGCACGGTGACCGTCGCTCTCCTGCCATGGCCGGGGACAGTCACCCTGCAGGAGGTGTGGGGAACTGCCCAGAGCAGGGGAGCTTGCCTTCTGCTTGAGCGTTTTCACCTGCTGAGCAGCGACCCTGATGGAGGGTTGGAGTGCCCTCTGCACCAGCTGGCCTGGAGTCCAGCCCTCCTCGGGGGAGAGCTCGAGGCAGAGAATCTCAACTTCCTGGGGTGGTTCTCTGTGTCTCGGAGCCTGCATTGCTTGTGTGGAGTGTGTTTGGTGAAGGAGACTCCACTGTCTGCTTCGAGGTTGAGGTGCGGGTGTTGCTGGGTGCCCATTTCTATCAGTAGATCTTGTGGAGGGGTGTGTGTTTGTACAAGGGTGCCAGTTAAAGGTCCTTTTCTCTCCCTAAAGCTCGACAGGCTCTCAGGACAGCCCCGGGAACAACCTCAGCAGCGGCACCAGCAGGCAGGACTCGCTGCACAAAGCCCCAAAGAAAAAGGGCATCAATTAAGTCCTCCATCAGCCTCTTGTTTCGAAAGAAGGAAAAGGGCCGGCCTGAAGACCCCAACAAGGAGGCATTAGGACCAGGTGGGTGCTTCACCTTTCAGAGGGAGGAGGGCCTGCAGGCATCTCCCTTCTGTGTCTCCCCTGTTGTCCCCACAAGGCTCCAGTCACTCACGCTGGGGGTCCTCCTAGGAGCAGGAGTGGAAGAGGCGTCTGTCTTCTCAATGGGTCTGAGATGATCAGATGAGTTAATGAGTGGATGGATGGATTGATTAGTGAGTGGATGGTTGGATGAACAGATGGCTGGCTGGATGGGTGGATGGACGGAGCATGGAATGAATAAAGCAGATGATTGTACTCCAATGCTAGAAACATATTGTACGAAATCAATTGAGTAGGAGCTAGGCAATGATTGTTTCCTCCTAACAGTGACATGTGTTTGGAAACTGCCTAAGTGCTCATCAGTGAGGGGTGAAGTACAATCTGTGGACACCCCACAAGGAACAGCCCGCCCTCCTTCCTGCCACCTCCCCATCCAGGAGCTCATCTGCCCATGCCCCTACCCCACCCCACAGCCATGCAGGTCCTCCTGAGGTCCCCTCATCACACAGGGTTATCATTAGGCCCTCATCTCGCTTGGCTTCATCTCCTTGAAGACAGGGTATGTTCCTGCCTCTTCAGCCACAAATTTGTTGAGTCTTGTTTGTGCTGGGTGTGGGATTTACGGGGGTAAGTAAAGCAGATGTGATCTGGAGCACAGTTAAGTGACAAGAGAGAAAAAGGAGCAGGTTATTAAATGTGATCCCTGTTATTAATATATACAATGCTGCGATGGATGGTGCATTGATTATATACAAGATGCTGTGTGTGCCCCTTCCCAAGCAGGTGTTGCCCCCTCCAAATTTACAGAGGAGGACACGGTGACGGTCACACGGTCAGGGAGTGGTGAGGGCAGGTTCACACCCACGCAGCAAGACCAGGCACTTTGCCAAACCCCAGCCACCTCTCTGGTGGATGCCACCAGAATGAGATGGTTCTATGGCATGATGATTCAATGGACATGAGTTGGAGCAAATTCCAGGAGATACTGAAGGACAGGAAAGCCTGGAGTGCTGCAGTCCACGGAGTGGCAAAGAGTTGGACACACCTGAGTGGCTGAACTAAAACCTGAGTGTGTGCTAACCTGCTTCAGTCGTGTCTGACTCTGCGACCCCAGGGACTGTAGCCCACTAGCTCCTCTGTCCATGGGATTCTCCAGGCGAGAATACTGGAGTGGGTGGCCACGCCCTCCTCCAGGGCATCTTCTCGACCCATGGATTGAACCCACATCGCTTGTTATCTGATGCACGGGCAGGCAGGATCTTTATCCCAAGCACCACATGGAAAGCCCCAGTGAACGGTGACAACTAGAAATGCAGAAAATAAGGGCTGCTTCTAAGTTAAACTGGAAGAGCAGCAAGCACGGGTTATAAAGAGGAAAACACATGCCACCCCGCGGAAACTGCGACAGCCAGACAGAGGCGGTTGCTGTGGGGCGCCCTAAGAGCCTTGCTCGTCGCCACCCTTTCACTCTGATCTGCAGGTCAGGCCAACAGGCCGCACCTCTCCTTGGGGGGCGTGCTGTACTTGAGGTGCACGGCCTGCAAAAGGACACCAGCCTGCTGACGCCAGCCCGCCACCAAACACCGCCAAAACCAGACCAGGAATCGCCAGGCCAGGCCCGGGGGCCCGAAGGGCTTCCAGGACATCCCAGTGACGGGGAGGGTGGGCGTGTTTGCGCGTGGGGCCTGGGGGGTAGGCTGAGGGGTGCGGAGGTCTTGGCCCATTCCCACCCCCAGCCACTCCAAGCCCGGCTGCGTTCGCTGAGCAGGGCCTGCCCCCAATCCGTTTCTCTGATCAGGGCCACGCCGCCCTAGAGGTTTCGATCTTCGGGACCTGCCGTGACCTGACTCCCGCGGCCCGCTGGACTCTAAACCTCCTTCGGGACTAGGCGCAATGAATCTTGAGCGCCCATCTTGCTGGGCACCTGCCTGGTGCTGAAACACACCTGGAGCCATGGAGGCGCAGTCCACTGGAGCACGTCAGCCCCGCCCCTTCGCACTACCGAGGTCCCCCTTTGCCCCCACGCCGCCCGCCAAGCACTCGACCTTCCTGAGAGAGCAGATGAGCCACAGGCAGGCACACAGACAGACACACAGACACTCGCACGCACCCATGCCAAGGGAGACAGCTGGCCTGCGCAAGCTCCTCAGCCAGAGCCAGAGCACCTGGCAGAGGCCGGGGCCAGACGAACGGGCCGGCGGCCGGCTGTCAGAAGATACAGAGGCAGAAATACATGAAGATTCCGAGACAGACTCCAAGACGGCGAGAGGAGATACACACACACACACACACACACACACACACACACACACACACTTGAGTGTGGTCTTTGGAAATACTTCTGTTCCTAGTTGCTGGGTTGAGCCCAACTTTGATACGACCCATGGACTGCGGCCCATCAGGCTCCTCTGTCCGTGGCATTTCCCAGGCGAGAATACTGGAGTGGGTTGGCATTTCCTTCTCTGGGGGATCTTCCCAACCCAGGGATCAAACCCGAGTCTCCTGCGCGTGGATGCCTTGCCATCTGAACCAGGACATTGCTAATTCCCTAGGCAAAATACAAAGAATAGAGCTCGTGTTCTACTAAATGGAAAGATGATTTCAGAAACAGAAGCTGTCCTTTGTTGGTATCTGTCAATCTTTATGTGGTTTTTGTTGATTTTTACTATTAAGGCTACTGGAACAAGGCAAGAGAGAAACCCCAGAATTGAAAAGCAACTGGCATTTTTGAAAGAAACATGTGCAGGCGAAGCTCTCTTCCTTTTTGAGAGGTGGTTAAATGCAAAATCTTGATTCAACACATAAGACTTTTGTGAACTTTATTTCAAATCTCCATGATGAACCCCTAAGGCATCCAGGAAGAAAGGACTAGAGGGGCAGACAGAAAGAGCAACCTTTCCCCTTGGAGCCATCTCAACCAGCTGCTTAGTTCCTTCATCTCAAGGATACCATCTGGGCTTCTCTGGTTTGTCTGATTCTTGTTTCGGGACAGTTTCTAGTCACAAGGCTGTCAACAGTGGGGGTGGTGTGTGTGTGTGTGGGAAACCCTTCTCTCCATTCCACATGAGACCCAGTGGATAATCCAGGCCCTGCCCACTGCATTGAGTGTGCAGCAACAGTATCAAGGGTGATGCTGGTTAACAACGCATATTCCTGGAATCCACTCCGTTGGCTACTGACTGTGTGTGGTGGTGGTCTGGAACCTACACCTGGAAGCTGTCTTGATGATTGCAAATGACACCAAAGTCTGAGGACGATGGAAGACCTTCACATTTCTGCAAGAGCCACACACCTCCAGAAGGAACCACAAGACTTGCCTGAAATGGTCAAGGTATAAGTATTGGCCTCAACGTTGGAAGGTCTCCACCTTTGCTATGGAAGTCAAACGATCTTTCTTTGAAATGAAAATGGAGCATACTGAACGTTCACATTCTTCTAGAGCATTTGAAAACCCCCACCTTGTAGAAATCTGCGGTACGAGTTCCTTGAAAGCAAGAACCTATATTTATGGATGTGTCTTAATGCCGTAGATTGTGCCTCAAATATAGTGTACACATCAACCCAGGAAAGGAAAGAATTGAATCGACAAATATACAAAGAGATCAAAAGAGACACCTTGAGGCTTCCCAGAGCTTTTCTATCTTTCACACACTATGTAAATACTGAGCACCTACGAAGAGCTAGGAGGCAAGTAATAAGTTTCTGGAAATAGAATGTGGAGAGAAGAAGACACAGAGTTCCTGCTTTCACTGAGACGACTCTAATGATACATCACAGGCAGATCCTGTGAGAATTATAGAGGGGCCTCTTCCTTCACCAAAACCTGGGTGTCAGGGAAGGCTTTTCAGAGGAACCATTGCATTGAGGTCCATAGGGTGAACCTAGGTAAACCAGGGTTGAGATGCAGGAAGAATTTCAGGCAGGGAAAATAGCATCTTGGAAGGCTATGTGACCAGGGATACTTAGGACATTCAAGAAATGAAAAATGCCCTATGGGATGGAAGCCAAAGAGTGCAGAGGGCATTCCAGGCAAAAGACATCAGAGAAGAACGTGAGGAGCAAGCCTGAAGAGAAGTGGTCGTATCTTCAATATGATGGGAAAATACAAGAGCCGTTGGAGCAGGGAGGTGACAGAATTGCATCTGCACTTCCAAAAGGTCATCTTGTTCCACATCACTAATGACCGGAGAGACTCAACTCCAAACTCCAAGGAGGGACGACTTCACATGAGTCCGATTGGGCCTCACTGCAATGTCTGTCAATAACAAATGCTGGAGAAGATGTGGAGCAAAGGGAACTCTCCTCCATCGTGAGTAGGAATGGGAGTTGGTGGAGCCGGTATGGACAAGAATATGAAAGTTCCCGAAGGAACTAAAAGTGGAAGTAGCCTATGGTTCAGCAGTCCCACTCCCAGGCATAGATCCACCCACAGTATAAGTGAACAAGATAGATGCCCCGTTTGGGCACATCTATCTGTGCGTGTGCGCGCGTGATCGCCTGCTAGGCAGGGGGTGGGGTGGGGGATGGGGCTCTGGCTGGAGTCGGTGCAAGCCCCGGGATTGCCTGAGGCAAGCCAAAGGAGCCCCAGATGGAGAAGGGACTGCCTGTCGTCTGGTGTCCTGGAAGTCGAATGCGAATGCGGAGGGGCTCGCGGGCAGCGTGGAGGCAACCCAGGTCTGCAGCGGGAGCCGGGGCCCGGGCCACCCACTCCCCCCGCCCTGGGAGGGGCTGGGGCTGCGGGGGGGATCCAAGAATTGGGACGCGGGAGGTGGGAGGGGGTGGGGCTAAAGGACCTCTTCTGGCAGGCAAAAAGCCTCGAGCACCCGGGATTCCCAGGTGGTCTCCCATCCAAGATACTAACCAGGCCCGACCCTGCTTAACTTCTGAGAGCAGACAAGATCTAGTGCCTTCAGGCTGATATGTCCGGAGACTGAAGCGGTTGGCGCCGGGCGCCCTAAGAGCCTTGCACTTCGCGTCCCTTTCGCTCTGCCCTGCAGGTCGGGCCAACGGGCCGCACCTCTCGTCGGGGGGCGTGCTGTATTTGAGCCGCATGACCCCCGACCTGACTCCAGCCTGCTGACGCCGGCCCGCCCCCCGAACACTGCCAACACCAGCCCAGCAAGCGTCTGCCCGGGCCCGGGGGCCCGAAGGGCTTCCAGGACCACCCAGTGACCGGGAGGGCATGCGTGCGTGCGCGCGGGACCTGGGGTGTGGGCTGAGGGGTGCGGAGGTCTCGGCGCCGTCCCACCCCCGGCCACTCCAGACCCGGCCGCGCTCGCTGAGCGGGGCCACCCCCGATCCCATTCGCTGCTCAGGCCCGCGGGGCCCTGGAGGTGTCGGTCTTCGGGGCCCCCCGGTTCCCAACCCCCGCGGCCCAGGGACCTTTGAACATCCTGCGAGCCTAGGCGCAGCGAAACTTGAGTGCCCAACTTCCCGGGCACCTGGCTGGTGTCCAAACCCACCAGAAGCCACGGAGGCACGGTCGACCAGAGCGCCTCAGCCCCGCCCGTTCGCACTACCGAGGCCCCCTTTTGCCCCCACGCCGCCCGCCAAGCACTCGACCTTCCTGAGAGAGTAGACGAGCCACAGGCAGGCACACAGACAGACACTCGCACGCACCCACGCCAAGGGAGACAGCTGGCTTGCGCAAGCTCCTCAGCCAGAGGCAGAGCACCTGGCAGAGGCCGGGGCCAGACGAACGGGCCGGCGGCCGGCTGTCAGGAGATACAGAGGCAGAAATACATGAAGATTCCGAGACAGACTCCAAGACGGCAAGAGGAGATACACACACACACACACACACACACTTGAGTGTGGTCTTTGGAAATACTTCTGTTCGTAGTTGCTGGGTTGAGCCCAACTTTGATACGACCCATGGACTGTGGCCCATCAGGCTCCTCTGTCCGTGGCATTTCCCAGGCGAGAATACTGGAGTGGGTTGCCATTTCCTTCTCCGGGGCGGGGCGGGGGGGGGATCTTCCCGACCCAGGAACCAAACCCCAATCTCCTGCGGGCGGATGCCTTGCCATCTGAACAAGGACATTGCTAATTCCCTAGGCAAAATACAAAGAATAGAGCTCGTGTTCTACTAAATGGAAAGATGATTTCAGAAACAGAAGGTGTCCTTTGTTGGTATCTTTGAATCTTTATGTAGTTTTCGTCGATTTTTACTCTTAAGGCTACTTGAACAAGGCAAGAGAGAAACCCCAGAATTGAAAAGCAGTTGACGTTTTTGAAAGAAACATGTGCAGGTGAAGCTCTCTTCCTTTTTGAGAGATGGTTAAATGCAAAATCTTGATTCAACACATATGACTTTTGTGCACTTTATTTCAAATCTCCATGACGAACCCCTAAGGCGTCCAGGAAGAAAGGAGTAGAGTGGCAGACAAGAAGAGCAACCTTTCCCCTTGGTGCCTTCTCAACCAGCTGCTTAGTTCCTTCATCTCAAGGACTATCATTGGGCTTCTCTGGTTTGTCTGATTCTTGTTTTGGGGACCGTTTCTAGTCACAAGGCTGTGAACAGCGGGTGGGGGTGTTGGGCTCTGTGGGGGTGGGGGAAGCCCTTCTCTCCATTCCACATGAGACCCAGAGGACAATCCTGGCCCTGCCCACTGCATTGAGTGTGCAGCAACAGTATCAACGGTGATGCTGGTTAACAACGCATATTCCTGGAATGCACTCCGTTGGCTACTGACTGTGTGTGGTGGGAGACCTGGAAGCTTTCTTGATGATTGCAAATGACAGCAAAGTCTGAGGACATTGGAAAATTTTCACATTTCTGCAAGTGCCACACACCTCCAGAAGGAACCACAAGACTTGCCTGAAATGGTCAAGGTATAAGTATTGGACTAAACGTTGGCAGGTCTCCACCTTTGCTATGGAAGTCCAACGATTATTCTTTGAAGTGAAAATGAATCATACTGAACGTTCACATACTTCTAGAGCTTTTGAAAAGCCCTAACTTGTAGAAATCTGCGGTACGAGTTCCTTGAAAGCAAGAAACTATATTTATGGATATGTATTAATGCCTTATATTTTGCCTTGATTATAGTGTACACATCAACCCAGGAAAGAAAGAATTCAATCGCCAAATATACAAGGAGATCAAAAGTGCCGAGCCAAGTGACACCTTGAGGCCTCCAAGATCTTTTCTGTCTTTCACACACTAAGTAAATACTGAGCACCTACGATGAGCTAGGAGGCGTGTAATAAATTTCTGGAAATAGAATGTGGAGAGAAGAAGACACAGAGTTCCTGCTTTCACTGAGAGGAATTTAATGATACATCACAGCCAGATCCTTTGCAAACTTATAGTGGGACCTCTTCCCTCATCAAAACCTGGGTGTCAGGAAAGGCTTTTCAGAGTAACAATTGGTTTGAGATCCATAGGTTGAACCTACGTAAACCAGGGTTAAGATGCAGGAAGAATTTCACGCAGGGAAAATAGCATCTTGGAAGGCTATGTGACCAGGGAAACTTAGGACATTCTAGAAATGAAAAATGCCCTATGGGATGGAAGCCAGAGTGCAGAGGGCATTCCAGTGAAAAGGCATCAGAGACAAACTTCGGGAACAAGCAATGAAGGGATGTGATCATATATTCAATATGATGGGAAAATCCAAGAGCAGTTGTGGCAGGGAGGTGATAGAATTGCATCTGCATTTCCAAAAGTTCATCTTGCTCCGTAACACTAATGATTGGAGCGACTCAACTGCAAATTACAAGGAGGGACCACTTCCTCGAATCCGAATGGTCCTCATTGCAAAGTCTATCAATAACAAATGCTAGAAAAGATGTGGACCAAAGGGAACTCTACTCCACATGCAGACTGTGTGGGTGAATTCTCTAAGAAATTACGGGAAGAAGTGCTCCATCTTGTTTATTGCATTGTGTTTAGGGGAACTAATTTGGAATTAGTGGAGCCCATTTCTCAGTATATTATTTCCAAACTAGGCAACTATAATTACAGTCTGATAAAATGGAACTCAATAACTTCTGAATGTTAATATATTTTGAAAGAGGAAATAATCTTGCAAGAGAAATATAGACAAACAGGAAAAGCATAGTTGTCAATATATTAACCTAGAGATGCTTCAAATATTGTTTAAGAAATATGAAAGTTTCATGGAGTATTTCACATGAAGGAATTATTTCCTCTTAAAAGTCAAAAGGGCTTCCCTGGTGGCTCAGAGGTTAAAGCATCTGCCTGCAATGCAGAAGACCTGGGTTTGATCCCTGAGTCAGAAAGATCCCCTGGAGAAGGAAATGGCAACCCACTCCAGTATTCTTGCCCGGAGAATCCCATGGATGGAGGAGCCTGGTGGTCTACAGTCCACGGGGTCGCAAAGAATCAGATACTACTGAGCAACTTAACTAACTTAAAAGTCAAAAAGGATTATGAGTCCACTCATAAAAATGATTTGTTCTTCAGTTTTATCATGAATTACCTGACTAAAGGATGATTATTTATTGTATTATTCCTTCAAAATTATAGCACATTGTTCACTTTCCAGATTTTTATTTAATTGATATTTATTTAACATTGACTCTGTGCCAGCACTGCAAAACCCACCCACACACCCTACACCAATTTTGTGATTTCATTAGAAACCACTTAATCAAGCAAATTCTATAGTTACCTCTATTTTACATCCTAAATTGGCACATTATATGTCACCCTACTTAACACTATTAAGATTATCTCTTTTTTAAAAATTCTTGATAAATATAATTCCTTGCTTCCTCACAAAATAATTTAAATTATATAAAAACTGGAACTTTGTCTAATTTATCACTGTATTCTTAGCTCATAGAAGAATATTAGTACTAGATAGTCAAAGACTCGTATTAAATGAAAATGATTTCAGTGGGTCTCAAAATAACTTGTCTTTAAAAGGCATTGGTGCCATTTGAAGTAGATATTAGGTTTCCATTTTCTCATCAATGATTCGTTTCATTGGTTTTGTCATTTCAGATCACTTTCTTGAACATCAGATCGTGGAAGATAGAAATAATGTTACTGAATTTATCCTCTTAGAACTTTCTATGGACAAGAAAGTCCAGATCCTCTGCTTTTTATTTTTCTTATTCTGTTACCTGGCTATTTGGTTGGGGAATTTGATCATTGTGATTTCTATTACATGCAGTCAGCTAATCACCCAGCCCATGTACTGCTTCCTTAACTGCCTTGCACTCTCAGACCTCTTCTACACCTCCACTGTGACACCCAAACTCATGACTGACTTACTGATGGAGAAAAAGGCCATTTCCTATAAAAACTGCATGACACAGCTTTTCACCACCCACTTCTTTGAGGGGGGATTGAGGTCTTCACCCTCACAGGGATGGCCTGTGACTGCTATGTGGCCGTCAGCAAACCTCTCCACGACGCCATCACCATGAACAGGCAAAAACGTCACTCAATTCTCATAGCGTCGTGTGCAGGGGGACTTCTTCATTCTCTTGGTCTCTTTCTTCTTGCGATTGTTTGACCTTTCTGTGGCCCCAGTGAAATAGATCACTATTTCCGTGATGCATATCTTTTGTTGAAACTAGCCTGCACTGATACTCACAAAATTGGCTTTTTTGTCATTGCCAGTTCTGGCTTGATGGGACTGGTGCTCTTTGTGGTTTTGATGGCCTCCTACACTTTGATTCTGTATAATGTGTGCACATATTCTGCAGAAAGCCACCATAAAGCACTTTCCACCTGTAGTTCCCACATCACAGTCCGTGATCCTCTTTTTCACACCTGTCATCTTTGTTTACATTAGACCTGCCACAACATTACCAGAAGATAAAGTGTTTACGCTCTTCTACACAATTATTGTCCCCATGCTCAACCCGCTTATCTACACACTTAGAAACATGGAGATGAAAAATTCCATAAGAAGAGTTTGGTGCAATAAAAGGTTCTGGGAAGGGAACTCAATGATCTGAAGGTCATTCGTCTGACGCCAGTGACTGTCTTCTCATCACTCCCTCTGTTGCTGATTCTCTCCTGCTAATGGGAAAATCAGTCAGAATGTGTAAAAGCCAAGCCTCCAACAACAGCTTGCCTTTGGTGGTTCCTTCTTTATTTTCCTCTCAATGTGTTTTCCTTGATTTCACTTTTCACTAATAATCCCCTTTGTTTAAAAAAAAAAAAAAAAGAAAAGAAAACTTTTTACAGAGTAAAAACACACTGAAAAATCTGGAGGGAGAGTGATCCTGCCTGTATTGAAGGCTAAACCTGGGGGAGACTTCGCTCTCAAAATAGTTGGCCTCAAGGTATAAAAGGTAATAATATGTTAAAAGGTAAAAGACAGTTGAAGAATCCACCTGCTAATGCAGGAGACACACGTTCAATCCTTGGGCCAGGAAGATCCTCTGGAGAAGGAAATGGCTACCCACTCCAGTGTTTTTGCCTGGGACATCCCATGGAGAGAGGAATCTGGTGGGCTACAGCCCATGGGGATGCAAAACAGCTGGACATGATTCAGCGACTAAACAAAAACAAAAAGGCAGTTATAGGAAAATAAGAACAATCACATACTGCAAACTCCTTTCAGAACTATATACCTAGCCTCGTATCCTACAACTCTAGATTTCTTTTAATCAAATACCTAGAGATCTTCTTGTGTGTATTTGTGAACTGCGATTATTTTACTTAAGTGAAAAGAATATATAGATCTAAATACAACATAGTGTAAAGTCCAGCCTTATAGTCTACATGGCAAGTCTTACAGTCTGAAAAGCAAGTCACTGTGTGATCTGTTTGTGAAGTAACATTGTAAGTATTGGGGAAAATATATACAAACTCTTGCTATTTTAACTGGGTTTCACATTAAGTATACATGATCAAGGAATAAATAAACTACAACTGACTTTGCTACAAAAAAGAAGAAAATATAAATCCTTTAGTTCCTCAAAATAGACGATTTATCTCAAAGTAAAAGACTTTCACTTCGTATCTAATTTCAAGTGTAGAATAATCCTAAAATAATATTTGACAAAATATAGATCAGACTCAGTGATGGGAATATATATATATTCTGCTGTTGTGCTTAGGTGTTTCTGACTCTGTGGCCACATGGACTGTAGCCCACCAGGCTTCTCTGTCCATGGGGATTCTCCAGGCACAAATATCAGAGTGGGTTGCCATGTTCTCCTCCAGGGGATCTTCCCAAGCCAGGGACTGAACCCAGGTCTCCCATACTGCAGGCAGACTCTTTACCAACTGAGCCATCAGGGAAGCCCAAGTATACTGGAGTGGGTAGCCTATCTCTTCTCCAGGGGATTTTCCTGACCCAGGAATCAACCAGAGGTCTCCTGCATTGCAGATGGATTCTTTACCAGGTGAGCTACCAGGGAAGTCTAATGTGTATACATCCATACCTATAGGATTTTCATGATTTTCTAGTGCAAAGTATACATTTTGTTTGAAATACATTTTTAAGATTGCTGCATTTTCTTATGAAAATGTGCATAGTTTTGGATATAAAATGTAACTATTGATAGTATAGATTTGTATTCTATATAATGAGTTAAACTATATTTAATACTATAGATTTATTTTAGGTAATAGGATATTTTCTAATGTTTCTCTCTCAAATAATGTAATATTTTTTAGAATTAATAGGAAAGATTATGAATTTTAAAGAATCATATTATTAATATGTCATAAAAATGTTGTTAACTGTTCTCCACACAAAGATAGGCCATATTAATATTTGGCTATATTATGTGTGTGTCTCCTTCAGAATTTTCCACAGTTTATTGTGATCCACACAGTCAAAGGCTATGGCATAGTCAAGAAAGCAGAAATAGAAGTTTTTCTGGAACTCTCTTGCTTTTTCGATGATCCAGCAGATGTTGGCAATTTGATTTCTGGTTCCTCTGCCTTTTCTAAAACCAGCTTGAACATCTGGAAGTTCATGGTGCACGTATTGCTGAAGCCTGGCTTGGAGAATTTTGAGCATTACTTTACTAGCAACAAAGATCTGTCTAGTCAAAGCTATAGTTTTTCCAGCAGTCATGTATGGATGTGAGAGTTGGACTCTAAAGAAAGCTGAGGGCCGAAGAATTGATGCATTTGAACTGTGGTGTTGGAGAAGACTCTTGAATGTCCCTTGGACTACAAGGAGATCCAACCAGTCCATTCCAAAGGAGATCAGTCCTGGGTGTTCATTGGAAGGACTGATGTTGAAGCTAAAACTCCAACACTTTGGCCACCTGATGAGAAGAGCTGACGCATTTGAAAAGACCCTGATGCTTGGAAAGGTTGAGGGGAGGAGGAGAAGGGGACAACAGAGGATGAGATGGCTGGATGGCATCACTGACTCAATGGACATGGGTTTGGGTGGACTCCGGGAGTTGGTGATGGACAGGGAGGCCTGGTTTGCTGCAGTACATGGGGTCTCAAAGAGTCAGACACGACTGAGGGACTGAACTGAACTGAATATGTATGTGTCTTATTTTTGTACTTGCAAGATACTTTGCAAATATTATTTTCATATTTTGCTTCATATTTACATGTCAAAAAAGAATGGTGTTTCAGAATTGTAAATAATAATCTTAAGGAGGCAAAAGTTATCAAAGTAACTGAATGAGTATGTAGTAAATAATGTAAATTAACCAGATCTTACTTATTTTCCCAATTGAATTATCTCCTCAAGTGGATTAGTTGTTTGGAGTTACATTTTCATAAAGATCATCCATTCATCTTCCCAGATAGTTGCGAATATCTGGTAATAACTGATATTTTTCAATATCCCCATCTCTGTGTTTGCTTATAGTGTTTAATAGCCTTCCATAGAGACCTCAGTTCTGCCTTCATGTGTAAATTAAGCATAAACCATAATCCATGACCTTCAGCCACGAACTACAGAGTTTAATACCAGATATTTTGGGTGAGGAATTTTTTAAAAAGATGCTTACAATATATGCCATTCTTATCTCTCCTGTTAATAAGTACAAGTACTAGGAAACAAAGAGGCCAGAATATATTGCTTCATTTCACAGAGACATCATTCATACAAATCTCTCTCTCTCGGAATGAGGCTTAAAATAAGACATTATTCTGCCTGCCTCATTCAGTCTGGATTCATGAACAGTTCAGGTTGTGGGGTGGTGGTTGCTTTTCGCTAGTAAATCACACTGTATGAGAAAACTCATATACTGATTTTAATTCCTATTACGTGGGGATTTCTTATGTTATGTCGGTTCAGTTCAGTTCAGTCGCTCAGTCCTGTCCGACTCTTCATGACCCCATGAATCCCAGCACGCCAGGCCTCCCTGTCCATCACCAACTCCTGGAGTTCACTTAGACTCATGTCCATCGAGTCAGTCATGCCATCCAGCCATCTCATCCTCTGTCGTCCCCTTCTCCTCTTGCCCCCAGTCCCTCCCAGCATCGGAGTCTTTCCCAAAGAGTCAACTCTTTGCATGAGGTGGCCAAAGTACTGGAGTTTCAGCTTTAGCATCATTCCTTCCAAAGAAATCCCAGGGCTGATCTCCTTCAGAATGGACTGGTTGGATCTCCTTGCAGTCCAAGGGACTCTCAGGAGTCTTCTCCAACACCACAGTTCAAAAGCATCAATTCTTCGGTGCTCAGCCTTCTTCATGGTCCAACTCTCACATCCATACATGACTACAGAAAAAGCCATAGCCTTGACTAGACGGACCTTTGTTGGCAAAGTAATGTCTCTGCTTTTGAATATGCTATCTAGGTTGTTCATAATTTTTCTTCCAAGGAGTAAGCGTCTTTTAATTTCATGGCTGCAGTCACCATCTGCAGTGATTTTGGAGCCCCCAAAAATAAAGTCTGATACTGTTTCCACTATTTCCCCATCTATTTCCCATGAAGTGATGGGAGCAGATGCCGTGATCTTCGTTTTCTGCGTGTCGAGCTTTAAGCCAACTTTTTCACTCTCCAGTTTCACTTTCATCAAGAGGCTTTTGAGTTCCTCTTCACTTTCTGCCATAAGGGTGGTGTCATCTGCATATCTGAGGTTACTGATATTATCCTGCAATCTTGATTCCAGCTTGTGTTTCTTCCAGTCCAGCATTTCTCATGATGTACTCTGCATAGAAATTAAATAAGCAGGGTGACAATATACAGCCTTGATGTACTCCTTTTCCTATTTGGAACCAGTCTGTTTTTCCATGTCCAGTTCTAACTGTTGCTTCCTGACCTGCATACAGATTTCTCAAGAGGCAGGTCAGGGGTTCTGGTGTTCCCATCTCTTTCAGAATTTTATACAGTTTATTGTGATCCATGCAGTCAAAGGCTTTGGCATAGTCAATAAAGCAGAAATAGATGTTTTTCTGGAACTCTCTTGCTTTTTCCATGATCCAGCAGATGTTGGCAATTTGATCTCTGGTTCCTCTGCCTTTTCTAAAACCAGCTTGAACATCTGGAAGTTCACGGTTCGTGTATTGCTGAAGCCTGGCTTGGAGAATTTTGAGCATTACTTTACTAGCATGTGAGATGAGTGCAATTGTGCGGTAGTTTGAGCATTCTTTGGCATTGCTTTCTTTGGGATTGGAATGAAAACTGACCTTTTCCAGTCCTGTGGCCACTGCTGAGTTTTCCAAATTTGCTGGCATATTCAGTGCAGCACTTTCACAGCATCATCTTTCAGGATTTGAAATAGCTCCTCTGGAATTCCATCACCTCCACTAGCTTTGTTCATAGTGATGCTTTCTAAGGCCCACTTGACTTCACATTCCAGGATGTCTGGCTCGAGGTCAGTGATCACACCGTCGTGATTATCTGGGTCATGAAGATATTTTCTGTACAGTTCTTCTATGTATTCTTGCCACCTCTTCTTAATATCTGCTGCTTCTGTTAGGTCCATACCATTTCTGTCCTTTATCGAGCCCATCTTTGCATGAAATGTCCCCTTGGTATCTCTAATTTTCTTGAAGAGATCTCTAGTCTTTCCCATTCTGTTGTTTTCCTCTATTTCTTTGCATTGATCGCTGAGGAAGGCTTGCTTATCTCTCCTTGCTGTTCTTTGGAACTCTACATTCAGATGCTTATATCTTTCCTTATCTCCTTTGCTTTTCACTTCTCTTCTTTTTACAGCTAAGTCATACAGTGACTCACTTAGTGGCTCAGTCACACACTTGAGAATGTAAGGAACAACACTTCTTGAAACAGGCAATATCGAAAACAATAGCAGTAATAGTAGAATCATAAGAAGTTAAGTCAAGAACTTCTATTAGGTGTAGCCCAGTGACATCTCCATGTCATCTGACTTAGTTTGCTAAATGACTATAGCTTGCTGTTGATATCCTGCTTGTAGATCCTGAGCATCTGATCTTTATTCAAAGACTGGTTATTGAGATAAGCTTTAGAAACAAACTCAGAATGTCCTTTTTAACAACTTAATTCAACCTCTTAGCAATGTAACATAACCACAAGGAACTATCTAAGGAGTGAGTCTTAGTAAATACAGACCTTAATTTAAAAAACTGGAACTTAATATTCAGTGAAACATAATAGATGCCATAGGCCTGACATCAGTTAGGTGGATTTTTCTTTTACAGCTCCCCAGTATACGTTGAGATTTCTGTATATGTCGGGAGACAGTCTTTTTATTTACCTGATAAGGCTGTTCAGAACCCAAGTGTCTCCAGTTTCTGGAGGGATGAGGCAGAGAGAAAAAAGGTATAATTTTACCCATAGGAGTAAATCACTAGATTGTTTTAAACGATCAGTAACTCGAGGAGAAGTGCTTCTTTATATCTGAAAATACAGAGTAAAAGTCAACAATATGTCAGACAAAAAGTCGTGAAAATTGTGGTCATATTTAGCAGTCTACTCCATCCCGTGCAATTGATCCCTTTGTTCTGCTGTCCTTGCCCAATGACCAAGGACATCAGTGAAAGCAATAGTCTCGAAGAGACTCATGAAGTTTTTGTGAACGTCTGTATGACCTGTCCAGCAAAGTGGGTGCCCTGATCACTGGAGATTGTGGAAAGCACCTTTTAACCATTTTTTTCTATTCTGAGATATTAATCCTGAAGCCAGGAAAGGCATTATCAAATAAAAATGAGGTTTGTCAGGGAGCCAGGAAAAGCCAAGTGGCCATCTTGGACCTCTCATAGCCCCAACTCTTTGGTTTATGGCCATTTTTAATCCATTTTAAATTCCCTGAAGACGTGTTAACTTTTGTAGAAGCAGAATGAGCTTTGTTCATATGTGCTGTAGTCTGTTCTCAAAAGCCACATTCCAAGAAAACATTGTTCTTTTAATCAGTGAGAGAAAACCAAATTCCAGTTTGGTAACAGCTTATATTCACTGTGAAACAATAGTTATTCACTTAGTCATAGTAACAATAAGACTTCAAAGGCAGTTTAATGTCTTAACAAACTTGTAGCATGCACAAAACTCTTCTTTCACTTGCAACACACCTGGTTACACTTTCTGTATTCATCACTTCATTTGTCCATTTAGAGGACAGCCACCTGTACGTTTAGACTTACTTTGCTTTCCCTTAATAGAATGGAATTCCATTCCTTATTACTTTTTATTAAAAACACACATCTTACTTTTCTTCAGAAACCATGACTTGTACTTTGCATCATCATTCTGTAGATTGGTAAGGATAAAGCACCCAAAGTTATATCATTTATAAAAGTATCTTCACAATGCCTCTGTTAATTAGATCAATAAACAAACATCAATATCATGTATCAGTTCAGTAATGATTATTTCCCAGATCACACAAGCCTCAAATTCATTTACTTTAATTTTCTTGAATTTAGAATTGTTTGATTTGTAAGCACTGACTTCTCTTTA
Source organism: Bos grunniens (assembly GCF_055505025.1). NCBI lineage: Eukaryota > Metazoa > Chordata > Mammalia > Artiodactyla > Bovidae > Bos > Bos grunniens. The sequence continues at coordinate 1,019,825 of NC_141191.1, read as the reverse complement.
GGCCAATTAATTAGAGCTCATTGAACCACTTAGCCTTTAGCAATTTTTTCCAAGGATGGAGACATACACCGAGACACACACATATCTGGACAGACAGAAACCTCACAGTTTTCCACCTGAAATTTAAAATGTCTCTTTGTCCCTTTTAATTTCTTGGCTTGAGTTCCAGCTCATGGCTGGAGTCCCAGATAGAGTGGGCTGTGTATCTCAAGGACATGATAAGAGTTAACTCAGGTTTTTCCCCAGGCATGTTTCTGTTTCTCAGGCAGGATCAGAGCTCCCCAAAAGAGTATTTTCACAAGTCAAACTTTTAGTAATTACATGTGCAAAAAGAACCAGTTTTGCAATTTCAAAAAGATTCCATTTTACCTAGTTTTCTCCGGAGTCTAAAGAATACACATGGCCATTCAGGGTTCAAAATGTCATTTCTCCTTCATGTAGTCATAGCTTCATAGCTAAGCTTTAAACCAGAGAGTGCTCAGATGGGCTCTGATGACAGGGGTAGACTGATCGATAAGATGTCCCAGCAGGTATTCTCTCTCTGGGCAGGTGAGGTCTTCTCTTAAAGCAAAGAAACCCCATATATAAGGGATTTTTAGGCCTTGAGGATCAAAATTATCCCAGTTTTTCAAGATATTATTCAAGGGGGGTGGTTCTGGACTGTTAGGCCCCATCTGTAAGAGAGAAAAAAGCAGTGCCCAGTGCCATGGCTTTTTTCTACCAGAGGTGTCTGCCCCTGCTCTAGACGGGGTTGGAGACTGATTTTCCACCTAAGCTTCCTTCCCTGGCCAGAGCTAACCTGTCTCTTACAGGTGAAGGTGTCCTACTCCCAACCCCCCTCGTTCTACCACCCAGGCATGGTGGAGATGCACCAGGGTTAGACCTGATGGCATCCCAGATTGATGTCCAGGTCCTCACCATTAAAACCTTGGTTTGATTTCCCTTTTATTCCGGCACCACCTGGGGTGGAACAGAGTAGTTTTCCGGATGCTTGCCGAGCCAAGACCACTAGGGGAAGCACCCAACTTCTGTGTACCTGTGCACATTCCTCATAACAGTATAAGTGGCAAGTCATAAAGGGATGAACAGAAAACCCAAGACATCCTCCTGAGAGTGGCCACACGAGTCTATTTAATAACAAAGGAGGCGATGGAGGGCCCGCCTGCGAGGAAAAACTAATCCTTCATATTCATGGAGTGCCAGCATCATCCTTTTTATTCCTGTCCAGCAGACTGTACAAAAAGAATACCTAAGGAGTTGAGACAAGAGCCACTGGAGGGCTTCGTCTGCTCTGCTAAGAGCTAGCGTTACTAAGGGAAGAAGCCCAATGCACTTTCAATCTGCCCAAATCTGGGGTGTCCCAATCTGTGTCCTCAGGAATCTCATGCTCACCAGCAATGCCTCAATCCATATAGTCCAGAGGCATAGCCATGACAAGAACTTGCCTGTGTGTCTGTGGGGTCAGGATGGTGATTTCCAGTCTGAGAGATGTCCCTGGAGCTAGAGCTCCAGCTAGCTCCCTAAAGTGCTCCTGTCTGCAGTGTCCTGTAAAACTTGGAGTGGGGGCCTTGCTAGAAAAGCACAATAACAGCATGGATTGCAAGTCCCTTGAAAGTCTACAATCCGGCACACAAGGTTAATAACTTTAATTCCCCAAGCAGATATGAAATGGTCAGAGGGACCAGGAAAAGCTGACTGGGGAAAAGAAATTCAGTCCACATGCTTCTGATTTAGTAAAGTAGCTGCTGCTGCTGCTGCTGCTGCTAAGTTGCTTCAGTTGTGTCTGACTCTGTTGAGTCAGACCCCAGAGTTGGCAGCCCACCAGGCTCCCCCGCCCCTGGGGTTCTCCAAGCAAGAGTACTGTAGTGGATTGCCCTTTCCTTCTCCAATGCAGGAAAGTGAAAAGGGAAAGTGAAGTCACTCAGTCGTGTCCAACTCTTAGCGACCCCATGGACTGCAGCCTACCAGGCTCCTCCGCCCATGGGATTTTCCAGGCAAGAGTACTGGAGTGGGGTGCCATTGCCTTCTCCGTAGTAAAGTAGAGACCACAGTAAAAGAGCAAAAGAGTCTCAACTCTGAGTGTTCTTATTTGTCTTGAAGATCTTGGACAAGCCCCCAAGATGATAACCTAGCAGTCAACGGTGACCGATGCCACTGGATTCATGGTGTCTAAGAAGAAGATATTACTCTGGGGCCAAAGACAGTCTCAGTCACTCAGAGCTTTGTGTATATTTTATTTAAAGTGAAGGTGACAGAAAAAGCTTCTGACACAGACATCAGAAGGGGCTCACTAATTTAAGTGGGGCCATATATACTTCTCAACTAGCCTCTGAGAATAGACAAAAAACATCTCAAGGATGTGAGCGTTTTGCCCAGACCCTTTCCTATAACATACATCCAAAGCTCAAAAAGAGGAATGTCCTTGAACCTGAGATACTGCTCCCTACAATGCCTACTTGTCTTAGGCAAAAGAATGTGAAAAAGAAAGCAAGCTTGCCTCCTCCTTAAAGGGGCTTTAGGCTTGGACTCTTTATCAACCTGCTGGGACAGGTAAGTATACAGTTAAACTCAGAAAACTCTAATGTTGTAATGGTGGTGAGTAAAGCATTTGTATAACATACCACTGATAACTCATATAAGTATATCACTTATAAATTCAGTATGAAGGTCAAAAGATAAAATATCAAAATAATGATAACTACAAAATGAAATAATGGAACCATGTTTGAAGAATTAGATGACAGTATGATACGAAGTCAACAAACAGAGAGACGCAATGAAGAGCTACAAATTATTTTTTTTAAAGGAAACTAACATAAATTCTGGATTTGAAAACTAAAATAATTGAAATGAAAAATTGATAGGTTCAACAGCACATTTGAGATGCTAGCAGAAATAATCCATAAACTTGAAGATGAATTCATAGAAATCAATGTAAAAATAAAGAGAAAAAAATGTTGAGGGAAAATGATCTAAGGCATCCATTCATTACACCATCAAGTATGGAAGGAGAGAGACTCTCAGAAAGCAGGGAGAGAACGGGGAGAGAGTAAAATCACTTGTAGATGGAATGGCTGACCGGCAGGTCAGAGCGAAACGGAGATGCAGCGCAGGGCTCTTAGGGCGCCCGGTGGCAGCAGACTCTGTCTAAGGCGATAGCGCCCTGAAAGCGCCCTATCTCATCTGATCTCGGAAGCTAAGCAGGGTCGGGCCTGGTTAGTACTTGGGTGGGAGACCGCCTGGGCATACCGGGTGCTGTAGGCTCTTTGCCTTCCCTCTCCTTTAGCCCCCGCCCCACGTCCCAACTCTTGGGCTCCCGCAGCCCCAGCCCCTCCTGGGGCTGGGTGGCCAGGGCACTGACTCCCGCTGCAGACCTGGGTTGCCTCCGCGCGGCCCGCGAGCCCCTCCGCATTTGGCTTCCAGGAAACCAGACGACCGTCCCGCGGGTCTCCGTCTGGGGCTCCCATGGCGTGCCTCAGGCAATCCCAGGGGGCTGCACCAGCTCCAGCCCCAGCCCCAGCCCCACCCCCACCCCACCCCACCGTCCCGCGGGTCTCCGTCTGGGGCTCCCTTGGCGTGCCTCAGGCAATCCCAGGGGGCTGCACCAGCTCCAGCCCCAGCCCCAGCCCCACCCCCACCCCACCCCACCCCCATCCTCGCAGGCGAACGCCCGAGCTCGCGCGCACCCGCGCGCACACACAGATATATGTGCACAGACGGTGCATGTATCTTGTTCAGTTATAATTTTGGTGGATATATGCCTGGGAGTGGGACTGCTGAATATGGTACTTCTAGTTTTAGTTCCTTTAGGAACCTCCATACTCTTTTCCATAGTGGCTCTACCAACTCACATTCCTACTAACGGTGGAGGCGAGTTCCCTTTTCTCCACATCCTCTCCAGCATTTGTTATCTACAGACTTTTCCATGAGGACCATTCTGACTAATGTGAAGTGGAACCTCGTTGTAGTTTGGAGTTGAGTCTGTCCAATCATGAGTGATGTGGAGCAAGATGACCTTTTTAAAATGCAGATGCAATTCTATCACCTCCCTGCTCCAACTGCTCTTGTATTTTCCCATCATAGTGAAGATATGACCAAATCCCTTCATTGCTTGGTCCCCCCTTTCTTCTCTGATTTCTTTTCACTGGAATGCCCTCTGCACTCTTTTGGTTCCATCCCATAGGGCATTTTTCATTTCTTGAATGTACTAAGGTTCCCTTGTCATGTAGCCTTCCAAGATGCTATTTTACCTGCCTGAAATTCTTCCTGCATCTCAACCCTGGTTGACATTGGTTCAACCTATGGATCTCAACTCAATTATTAGTCTGAAAAGCCTTCTCTGACACCCAGTTTTTGGTGAGGGAAGAGGCCCCTATAGAAGTTCTCAAAGTATCTGCCTGTTATTTATCATTAGTCAGTGAAAGAAGGAACTGTGTTTCTTCTTCTCTCAGCATTCTATTTCCAGAAACATATTGCATGCCTACTAGCTCATAGTAGGTGCTCAATATTTATTCAGTGTGCGAAAGACAGAAAAGTTCTGGGAAGCCTCAACTTTTCACTTGGCTCAGCACTTTTGATCTCTTTGTATCTTTGTCAATTCAGTTCTTTTCTTTCTTCTGTTGATGTGCACACTATATTCAAGGGACGATCTAAGGCATGAAGACATATCAATAAATATAGGTTCTTGCTTTCCAGGAACTCATACATCAGATTTCTATAATTCAGGGTTTTTTTTAATTAATGCTCTAGAACAATGTGAACTTTTAGTATTATCCATTTTCATTTCAAAGAAAGATCATTTTACTTACATAGCAAAGGTGGAGACCTTCCAACTTTCAGTCCAATACTTATAACTTTACCATTTCAGGCAAGTCTTTTGGTTCCTTCTGGAGGTGTGCAGCTCTTCCAGAAATGTTAAGATCTTCCATAGTCCTCATGGAGTGGATTCCAGCAATATGCATTGTTAACCAGCATCACTGGTGATTCTGTTGCTACAGACTCAATGCAGTGGGCAGGGCCTGGACTGCCCACTGGGTCTGATGTGGAATGGAAAGAAGGGCTTACCCCCTCCACTGTTTCTAGCCCTGTGACTAGAAACGGTCCCCAAACAAAAATCAGACAAACAAGATTATCCCAGATCGTAGTCCATGAGATGAAGGAACTAAGCAGCTGGTTGAGATGGAGCCAAGGGGAAAGGTTGCTCTTTTTTTCTCCACCTCTACTCCTTTCTTCCTTGATGCCTTAGTGATTCATCGTGGAGATTTGAAATAAAGTTCACAAGAGTCATATTTGTTGAATAAAGATTTTGCATTGAACCAACTCTAAAAAATGAAGAAAGTTTCACCTGCCACATGTTTCTTTTAAAAAGTCAATTGCTTTTCAACTCTGGGGTTTCTCCATTGCCTTGTTCAAGTAGCCTTAATCATAAAAATAAAATAAAACTAAATAAAGATTCAAATATACCAACAAAGGAAAGCTGCTGTTTCTTAAATCATCTTTCCACTTAGTAGAACACTAGCTCTTTTCTTTGTATTTTGACTAGGCAATTAGTTGTATTGTGGCTCAGATGGGAAGGCATCCACCTGCAGGAGACTCAGGTTTGATCCCTGGGTCGGGAAGATCCCCTGGAGAAAGAAATGGCAAACCACTCCAGTATTCTTGACTGGGAAATGCCACGGACAGAGGAGCCTAACTGGCCACAGTCCATGGGTAGCATAAAAGTTGGGCACAACTGAGCAACTAAGAACAGAAGTATTTCCAAGGACCACATTCAAGAGATTTGGAACTCTTGCTTGACTTCCTCATGTTGACCATGTTGACTAGGCAGCAGATAGCAGCTGATTCTTCTGTACAATTAACAAAGAATGTGTCATTCTGTTCTATACTTTTCTGTACTGTAGGAAGAGACTGTGCAGAGCAGATGTCTGGACTTGTACAGGACTTTTGGTCCTTTAGAGGATTACAGTTGCACCATCAATGCTTGCCAGGGGTGGCAGGAAGGCGGCCCTGAAAGTTTGAGTCCAGACATGTCCAGTGTTTTAGGATGTATCAGATGAGTAAGAATGCATTTACCCTTCACTATGTCTCCATAGAAAGTTGCTTTGGGTTTGGAGGTACACACACACACACACACACACACACACCCTGCCGCCGAGACAGGTCAAGAGCTAGAAACCACAGGTAAGGGAGACGGAGAAAGAGGGAGAGAGAGACAGCAAGAGGACACGCAAGCTTCCCAACCCCCGGCCTCCACACCCTCCCCCCTCCACTCTGGGTATTCACTGGGCCCCAAGTCGACCCGACCTCACCCTCACCCACCGACACACTCACACACACTCTCACACACTCACCCTCTGGCCTGGGGATGGGGGCTGGGTATCGCCTTAGGTAGCCAGGCCGAAGGGGACCTTTGAGACCTCGGCTTCAAGGAAGTCTTGGGGTCCCCACGGGTGACCGCCAGCCCCAGGGCACCGCGTCCAGCCGGGCCCGGCCCAAAGCCGACGCCCCCTCCCTAGGGGAAGCTGCTTCTTCCGCGTGACCTTCCTCTGAGGTGCGTCACGGGCTGTGCCAGTGTGTCTGTCTCAGATCCGATGCCATCCTCTCTCCCCTGTCTCCTGTTTGCTGTCTCTCTGTCACTCGCTCTGTGTCTCCCTCTGTCTCTGGCTCCGTGTGTGTGTGTGTGTGTGTGCGCGCACGCGCACGCGTCTGTCTGTCTGTCTATCTGTATCTCCCTCTCACAGTCCTGGAGTCTATCTCTGAACTTTCATCTCTTTCTGCCTCTGTCTCTCCTGACACCCGGCGGCCCGTCCGTTCCTCTGGCCCCGGCCTCTCACAGGTGCTATGGCTCTGGCTGATGAGGTTGCGACGGCGGGCTGTCAACTGTCTGTGTGTCTGTCCGTGTGCCTGCCTGTCGCTCGTCTGCTCTCGCAGGAAGGTTGTGTGCTTGTCCGGCGGCATGGGGGAAAGGTGGGGGCCTCAGTAGGGCGAAGGGGCGGGGCTGAGGCACTCGGGTGGACCGCGCCTCCGTGGCTCCCGGTGGGTTTGGGCACCGGGCAGGTGTCGGGCAGGATGGGCGCTCAGGGCCCTGGCTGGGTTGCGCCTAGGCCCACAGGAGGCTCAGAGGCCCGAGGGCCGCGGGGGTTGGGCGGCGGCAGGGCCGAAAGCCAGAAACCTCTGGGCCGCGTGGCCCTGGGCAGCGAACGGGATCGAGGGAGGCCCGGCTCGCCGAGCGCGGCCGGGCCTCGAGAGGCCCGGGATGGAGGGCGCCAAGACCTCCGCGCCCCTCAGCCCACCCCCCAGGCCCCGTGCGCACGCACGCCTGGCATGCCGCTGGGGGTCCCGGAAGCCCTCCGGGCTGCCGAACCTGGCCAGGCGTTTGCTGGCCGCGGGGTGGCAGTGTTCGGGGGCGTGGCGCCATTGGCCGGCGGAGTCTGGTCGCGGGTCGTTCGGCTCAAGTATAGCGCGCGCCCCCACGGTGAGGTGCGGCTTGCTGGGCTGACAGGCAGGTCAGAGCGAAAGGGAGGCACAGTGCAGGGCTCTTAGGGCGCCCGGCGGCAGCCGCCTCCTTCTAAGGCCATACCACCCTGAACGCGCCTGATCTCATCTGATCTCGAGGGCTCACATTTGATGGTGGTCTTGTCATCTCCTACCTCTTTCTCGTAAAGCTGGCAGCTGAGGGAATGAGGTAAGTGTAAAATTGAATAACAATAGACTGTGTGGAATCTGTGAATGTGGAGCTCTGTGAATCCGTAGGTCTAAGGAGAGACTGGCAGCTGCCGACGTGGAGTATCTGTCCCCATGACCACGTTTACGTCATCAAATGTGCCATTGACCGCCCTCCCCCCACCCCGGGTGGCAGGGACCCCCACGTGGCAGCCCCCAGGCTCGCTCTCTCTGGCTCATCCACCCTCTAGAAGTTTCCCCAGACCCTCAGTAGGAGTGGGCACTGCTACGGGTGTGCGTTGTGTGTCCTCGTGCCCCATGTGACGTTGCACGACTAACCGCACTCTGTGTTTGCACCCTTCCTCCCGCGCTCATGGGACCAGGCAGCGTGGCGGGAATGCAGGGGCTGGATTCTGCTACAGTCAGGACTTGCTCCTGATGTGCTTTGGGGTGAGTACAGGCCGGCCTGGTCCTGCGGGGGCATGGAGCCCACGCCCCAGGGAGTGGAGGGTCAGTGGGTCTCTGGAGGTTAGCCTGGGAGAACCCTCACACCAGAGAACGTGACCTTGGCGCCCCACTGCCGCCGGAGTGGTCAGAGCATGGCCAAGGCCCCTCGCATAGGGACGCATGGGTATCCCTCCCACAGCGGCAGTGCTGCCAGCCATGCCCTGCGTGCACGTTCTCGGAGGGAACAGGGCCCAGAGCGTCAGGGTTCACGAGGCTGCCCTGCCCTGGGCCTCTCCGTACGGAGGCCAGCGTTTCACACGGAGGTGCACCGGCATCTGGGGCTCGGCTGCTGCTAAGGGGCCACCCTCCCTTGCAGGCGCTGCTCTGGGTAGGCCTCTGGTGGGTCTGGCCCTGGGGCCCAGCCCTGCTCGAGCAACTCTGAGGGCAGGAGGCTGTCTGCTCTGTCCTGTTCACATCTCAGCTAGAAAGCTGGATTGGGCTTTTGAGGTGTTTTTACCAGCAGCTTTTAGCTATATGTCAGAATAAAGTCAGCCACAGAGTTCTCTCCTTGATCTGCTTGGCCCTCCATGTTTCTCTGAATTCTCAAAGCAGCTGAAGCCCCAAATGGGGTGGGGGGGTGGGGGTGTCAGGAGGGGCAGGGGCTGGGGCACCAGCTGCCAACCCAGGACTGACTTTTCTGTGTGTGTTTCCAGTTTACCTGCACGAATTCTCCAGATGTTTATACAGCATCCAGTATACAACAAAGACTACATTTTGAACTCGATGGAATCTTTACTCTGTTAATACTTGTTACATGGACCCGAAGATATTACAGGGTTTTTAATTAGTGAAAAATTCATGAATACCATAGAGAAAATATTTTAGAATTGAATGTTTCTGATATTTATGTAAACTTATGACTTCATTTATATAATTCCTTCCTTTTTCTTGTATATTCAGGCTATGAATATCCTTTCAGATCAATTTCATGTTCTGATACCTGATTTCAGTCTTTCAAATGAATGTACTGTAGTGCTTGTCTGTATAAATCCTATGAACAAACACAGGGCTTTTGTAAATGATGCATTTATTGTAATTATTCTTGTTTAATTTTTCAATGTTAAGCCATGAGAGAAGGGGTTTTCCTGCGATTGTAAAATCATCATGACACGGTGTGCTTTATTATCCTTCCAGAATGTAACCAAGCTCTCCAACAATCACTCTGAAATAAGCAAACTTAATTTCAACCAATTGTTGTTGGATGTTAACGACTGGCCTAAACTGTACTTTTTCTAGCAAGAAATGCTTTTTGTCCACAGCGTGAAGTGATTTAAAAGTACTGGGTGTTAAATGTGAGCTTCTAATGAAATTTGGGCTGAAAGGATGCCTAGAAGAAGACTGAAAATCTCTCCTGTAACCCTGTCTCTGTGGACCTGGATCCCTCCTCTCTGGTGAGACTCTTTGGGGACCAATCTCGATGCCCTGCACCCGCTACAGAGCCATCGAGCTGGACAGTGAAGGTGCCACTTCCCAGACAGACAGGGTAGTGTAGCTCTGACAAAGGCCTTATTTTTATGGAAATCATCTTTTTACATGATTGTAAACATGTTTAAAGAATGGACCTAGGCGTACATTTTTAGATTGTGATGACATAGCCATTCTGGATTGTATAAGTAGCAAATGTAATTTTTACTTTTTCAGCGGCACATTAAAAAAGCCAGCAAGAGATGCGTTCAGGTCACAGTGTGATATTTATTATGCAGCTGGTATCTTGGTAGACAGAGACAGCATGTTTCTTTACATGTGGGTTCCGCCTTTAATTTACTTGTACAATTCATTGTTATCATTCTATTTTCCTATTAATCTTTTGTGAACTTCCCGAATATGTGACAAAGTATGTACAGTCTACTTTTGAACTATTTTTATCACAGTATTATTTATTGCTTTCTTTCAATAAAGTACTGAAGCAAAATTTCCCAGGGCCAATAAAGAGTGCCGAGGGTAAGCTGTACTCTCACTGAGAACAGACCAGAGCTGGTAATGGGAGCCCGTGTCATCACACGGACATTCTGTTAAGAGAAATGGACGGATGCAATGGAAAGGCCAGAAGGCGGAAGCATAGGTGTCCCTAGAGGACGACCGACGGTGTGTTCATGCCCTTGGCTCCGGAGACAAGAGGCTCCATCACTTCAGCATCTGCGGGGACAGGGCCCCTCTGCTGCTGAGGCGTGGGCAGCGGGCCGAGGGTGGGAACAAAGTTCAGGTGTTGAGGCTCGCCATCGGTCACAGCGTGGGGTGTCCGAGGGCAACCTTGACGGGGATCCAAATGATGCACCCTAGTCCAGCATCAGGTCCTCCCCCAGCATCAGACCCTAGTCCAGCATCAGACCCCAGTCCAGCGTCACGGCCCTAGGCCAGCATCAGGCCCTCCCCGACGCTCAAACCCTCCCCCCACCTCCGACCCTTCCCCAGTATCAGGCCCCCCACCTCCAGTATGAGGTGTGGCAGCCCTACTTGTCTGATACTCCTGAGCACACTCAGGCAGCCCCAGAGAAGCAGGACAATAGCTCTGGCAGGAGGTGCATCTTTAGGAATCACCTGCGGAGCAGCAGCAGCTGGGCTTTGTTTCAGGTCAAGGAGAGACAAAGAAAAGGCACTTGTGCAGGAGGCAGTGGAGGCTGTGGGCACGTTCCCCCAGCTCTGCTTCCTCCCCGTAGGGGCTTTGCTCTCCTGCTCTCTCACAGGCCCCAGGGTGGTGTCCTTCCAGATTCACGGTCTCCTTGATATCTCAAGCCCAAGTCCTGAGTTGTGTCCCAGTCCGGTGTGGCAGAGGGCTGGGAACACCCAAGCTCAAGGGCTGAAAGGATTCCAGGGGGACAGCTGGGCCCCAGCAAGTGGCAGGGCAGGGGATGAGGGTGGCCGCCTACAGAGGGTGCCGGAGCAGCACTGGAAGGAGAGCAGTGATGCCTTAGCTCACTCGGGGATGCTGCCCGGCCTGGCACTCAGAGATGTTACTGCCAGCAGCTCTGGGGATACAGGAAGCCTGGTGAGTGACACCACGCCACCGAGGCCGTGTGGTGGGCACTGCTGACCATGTCCTCGGTTTTCATTCTGGTTCCAACTGTCCCTCCAAGGGCTGATGGGCTCCTCTTCCGAACGGCACAGACATTTTCTTTCTGTGGGTGAACGCATCCCTTGTTTCTGTTGGCGCTGTTGTTGCTCATCGTGTGTTTTCCTCTTTACAACCTGTGCTTGCTGCTCTTCCAGTTTAACTTAGGAGCAGCCCTCATTTTCTGCATTTCTAGTTGTCAGCATTCACTGGGGCTTTCCAGGTGGCGCTAGGGGTAAAGATCCTGCCTGCCAATGCAATAGATAATGCGAGATGTGGGTTCGATCCCTGGGTTGAGAAGATGCCCTGGAAGAGAGCATGGCAACCCACTCCAGTCTTCTTGCCTGGAGAATCCCATGGACAGAGGAGCTAGTGGGCTACAGTTCCTGGGGTCGCAGAGTCAGACACGACTGAAACAGGTTAGCACACACTCAGGTTTTAGTTCAGTCACTCAGTTGTGTCCGACTCTTGTCACTCCTTGGATTGCAGCACTCCAGGCTTTCCTGTCCTTCACTATCTCCTGGAGTTTGCTCCAACTCATGTCCATTGAATCATCATGCCATAGAGCCATCTCATTCCTGTTTCATCCACGAGAGAGGTGGCTGGGGCTCGGCAAAGTGTCTGGTCCCACTGGGTGGGTGTGAACCTGCCCTAACCGCTCCCTAACCAGGTGACTGTCACTTTGTCCTCTGTAAATCGGGAGGGGGCAGCACCTGCTTGGTAAGGGGCACACACAGCATCTGGTACATAATCAATGCACCATCCATCTCAGCATTGTATTTACTACTAATAGGGATAGCATTTAATAATCTGCTCCTTTTTCTCTCTTGTCACTAAACTGTGCTCCAGACCACATCTGCTTTACTTACCCCTGTAAATCCCACACCCAGCACAAACGAGACTCAACACATTTGTGGCTGAAGAGGCAGGAACATGCGCTGTCCTCAAGGAGAGGAAGCTGAGTGATATGGGGGCCTGATGATAACCCTGTGTGATGAGGGGACCCCAGGAGGACCTGTGTGGCTGTGGGGTGGGGTGGGGGGCATGAGCAGAACCCCTGATGAGCTCCTGGGGATGGGGAAGGTGGCAGGAAGGAGGGCGGGCTGTTCCTTGTGGGGTGTCCACAGATTGTACTTCACCCCTCACTGAGGAGCACTTAGGCCGTTTCCAAACACATGTCACTGTTAGGATGAAACAATCATCGCCCAGCTCCTACTCAATCAATTTCGTAGAATATGTTTCTAGCACTGGAGTACAATCATCTGCTTTATTCATTCCATGCTCCATTCATCCACCCAGCCAGCGAGCCATCTGTTCATCCATCCACCACTCACTAATCAATCCATCCATCCACTCTTAATTCATCCATCCATCCAACCATCCGCTCATTAACTCAGCCAGTCATCTCAGACCCATTGAGAAGACAGACGCCTCCTCCACTCCTGCTCCCAGGAGGACCCCCAGCGTGATTGACAGGAGCCTCGTGGGGACGACAGGGGAGACACAGAAGGGAGATGCCTGCAGGCCCTCCTCCCTCTGAACGGTGAAGCACCCACCTGGTCCTAACGCCTCCTTGCTGGGGTGTTCAGGCCGGCCCTTTTCCTTCTTGCGAAACAAGCGGCTGATGGAGGACTTGATGCCCTTCTTCTTTGGGGCTTTGTGCAGCGAGCCCTGGCTGCTGGTGCTGCTGCTGGGGTTATTCCCGGGGCTGTCCTGAGAGCCTGTGGAGCTTCGGGGAGAGAAAACGACCTTTAACTGGCACCCCTGTGCAAACACACACCCCTCCATAAGAGCTACTGATAGAAACGGGCACCCAGAAACACCCGTGCCTCAACCTCGCAGCTGACAGTTGGAGTCTCCTTCACCAACCAGACTCCACACGAGCAATGCAGGCCCCCGGTGTCAGACAACCGCACCGGGAAGCTGAGATTCTCTGCCTCGAGCTCTCCCGAGAGGAGGGCTTGACTTCAGGACAGCTGGTGCAGAGGGCGCTCTGACCCTCCCTTAGCGTCGCTGCTCAGCAGGTGACGACGCTCCAGGAGAAGACGAGCTCCCCTGCTCTGGGTAGTTCCCCCCACCTCCCACAGGGTAACCGTCCCCGGCCGTGGCAGGAGAGCGACGGTCACCGTGCAGGGCTGCTGGTCGGGTGACCACACGTGCCCCCCATCGAGTGCTGCCTGGCTCAGGACGGGAGCTTAGCAAGCGGTGGTCTGAATGAGGACAGTGTCAGTCACAGGAGGGGACAGGGTCTCCTGAGAGGAGACCCCTGCAGAAAAGGGAGGGACCCTCAAGAGCGAACCCGAGAGGCATGGGGCCGTCACCGTCAGGAACGTGCCCTCTACCCAGAGCAGGAAGAAAGCTCCCACAGGAGTCAATCTGTAGAGATGGACATTTTCTAAAATCACTGAGGTCACTGAGCTCTTCTTCCCCAGCACCTGAAGTTCACCACTAAACACAGGCACCGAACTCAGTGGTATTCCTTTAAAATCATCCTTACAACTCTTTCAAGACAAGAGGTGCAGGGCTCCTGAAACTGACGATGCACACACAGGTCACTTACTTGTGGGCGTCCCTGAGGTCCTCATGGGTGGCTGTGCGCAGCGCCCCCGTGCGCAGGTGGCCCATCCGAAGCGACCGTGGCCAGGCGAGGGTCGAGGTTTCACATTTGATGGCGGTCTTGTCATCTCCTACCTCTTCCCGTATAGCTGGCAGCTGAGGGAGTGAGGTAAGTGTCAAATTGGCTAACAATAGACTGTTCTGAAAAAGGCAATCACACAGGCTTTACATTATAACCAGAAACTTATTTGAAGATCTATTAGCTATGCTTTCCCCCAAGTACAAAAAAAACCCTTTTTATAGCTTAATGCCATCTTAAAGGACTGTCTTGTTCAAAAAAAGCGAGGCTATGGGGCAACGAGAGCATCTGACTGAGTGCAGAGACCCCGGACGGGAGCCTCCCTGCAGCCGGCCTCGGCCCTCCCTGGAATCCAGCGACCAGATGGCCCTGCGGGGCAGGACAGCAGAGCGATGCTGGCACCCTGAATCCTGCATGGCATGAACTGCCCTGATGAAAGGACTGTGCTCATCGCCAGATGCTGCTCGGAAGCACCACAGCTAGAGTACAAAACCTCTCAGCAAAGCCGTCCAGACCTTTCTGTTTGAAGGAGAAAAAGACACAGCTTGTGCCACCATCCAAGATCATTTGTAGTGATGATGCAGGTTACTGGAACCCATGACAACAAGAGAAACACAGAAAAGGTACCTAACCCCTCCGCGTGAACACCATGTGCCTGGATCGTATTTCTCGGTAACATCCAGACTGGGGACTACCCACTGAAGTACTTACACGCAGCTCGAGTGTCATTCGCTCACAGTGGTTTCCATAAGGCACCCCCAGGTCTTCACTAAGAGATGATCTTGTATCACCCTAGAGTGGTGGGAAGTTCAAAAGGGAGGAGACATATGGGTACCTATGGCTGATTCATGTTGAGGTTTGACAGAAAAGAAAATTCTGTAAAGCAATTATCTTTCAGTTAAAAAATAAACTAATTTAAAAAAAAAAAAGAAGAAGAAGAAGAAGATGATCTCTCTTGGACTCCCAGCGTTTCCGCTGGTCCTGGGTGTGAGGAAAGGAAAGACAGTGTGGGAACAGATTAACCCTGCAGGGTCCAAACAGGTCTCACTGATACATTTCGGTGTGTGGTTAAACCAGGGGAGGTTTTAGGAAACATGCATGGCATGTATTGTTATAAACAATGAGTGCGTTGTTTTGACCAACTAACCTGTGCTTTTTTGGTGGGATTCTGTAAAGAATACTGATCCCGTGCAGCCCCACAGGAGCTTGGTGACAACAAAGTAACTTAGTGCAAAATACAGCTGTACTCATTTAAGGGCAGCTGGATAAACTGGGCTCCCTCCCCTGAGCTCTAACAAGAACCCTCAGACAACAGAAGGCTACAAAGGCTAGAAATTTTCCACATGGAACTGAACACGGATCGATCTCAAATTCAAGTTAAAATAAGCATTTATAAAAATCAGAAAATAACAACGAACAGAGCAGGGAAGTGACACGCCTGGGTTGACTATGGACTCAGTGGAGACAAACACCTGCCTCAGAGTCAGGGCCCAGGCCAGCCCCTTCCCCCGGGCCTCCTCCTGAGGAAGGCCTCTGGGTCTGCGCCTGGCTGCCCTCCCCCAGGATGGGAGCTGCCCCACTGGTGCCACATGTGGCTAGGAAGGGCAGTGCCGTGTCCTCGCTGAACAGGAGGGCAAAGCAGGCCACAGAGCAGGCGAGCAGCACACCCAGGTCACCAACCCCAGGGGGACGGCGCTGCTCTGCTGTGCTCAGCAGAAGGTCTCATGTGCACTGAGCTGCCTGAACTGGAGCACGGCCACCCCAGTCCTGCGGGAAGGCCCAGGAGTGCTCGGTCAGCAGGCTGGGAGCAGGAGAGGGACAAGGAAGGCCAGCCCTTGGGGCACTGGACTCCAACAACAGGGGCTCATCCAAGTGACCCGAGGGGAGAGGCAGAGAGCTCCCTCTTGATGCTCCCTCTATCAGGGATGCCGTGATGGACACGAGAGCCTCTGGAGGAAAGCGGGCTGGACAGCACCATGGTTAAGTGTCCAGGCTCTGATCAGACCAGTCCACACCACGCTGCTGGGTGTGAGAGCCTGGGCAGTGTGCCCGGCCTCGCTAAGCCTCAGTGTCTATGTCTGCTGAATGGGGATAGCAGCAGCCTGGACCTCACCTGGGGATGAGATGACAGACTTGGAAAGCACGTGCCCGGCACACAGAGTCTACTGCACACTGCTACCCACCATCATTAAATTGGCTTCCCGCAAATCTAACATCTATGGCTCTGATTCAGTCATTTCTTACATGAAAACACTAAGCGGAAATTCCATGGTGGTCCAAAGGTTAAGACTTGGCACTTTCACTGCCGGGACACTGGTCTGATCCCTGCTTGGGGAACTAAGATCCCATAAGCTGTGCAGCATGGCCAAAAACATAAGTATAGAAACTTTTAAAAATAATAAATAATACTATGTCTATTATAAACAAGCATGAGATGATCAGAAGGCAAACAAGTGGGAGAAAGGCAAACTGTTACAACTGTCCCAACGAATGACCTATTTCCAACAGAACCATCAGCACATTTTAAGTGGTGGGTGAGTTTCATTACTTCCATTAAAACATCAATTATTCACCAAGACATAACCATACAGTGTTCATTCACGTTAAACGATAAGGACTCTTCAATACTTCACAGAGAAACAAAGGCCTGCTAAATTAGTAAACAGTCTACCTTTCGACGCTGCTTCCTTAAATCACTAGGCTGATAGATGCATGCAAAGAAATGAAGAGAAACCAGATTCTTTGCGACTTTGAAGCTAAAATTTCAAGAATCTGTAGAGGCAAATACAGTAAAGCAAAAATGATGGCAAACATGTAAGTGACATGAAGATTTACAGAACATGTGACTGGAAACAGAACATTTTTTTTGACCACAGAAGTTAAATAAGCTATTCGAGATTTACTAGAGAAACACTATAAATTATTACTCAAGAAGATACCATTCTATTACAACATCATGATTTATTAAAGCATAGCATTCTGTACAACAAAGGGCCTTAACAGGTGTCTATTCTCAGCCAAATTTCTCTATAAGTTAGTTTATCTTAATCAAAAACATGTTATACTTTAAATTAGTAATTTAACTGATGAGGAAGTTACCATAATATCTATTTTAACACTGAACAAATCTAACCACCTTTTGGACATTAATGTAAAATCCTGACACAGAATTTGATTTAAAACTTCTCACAATAAATTCATTAAAGCAAGTTCCCTGTGAAAATATGTAAGAATGAAAGCTAGCATAATAGCAGGTGCAGTCTTTACATTTTATTAACCATAGAAGATACTTTCTTAACGAGTCTAATAGAGACATTAACTGTGCAAAAGCTGATGAGATTTACAGTCTTAAATACAAGCACCAACACAGAAAGGATATTGTGTCAGTTCAGTTCAGTTGCTCAGTCATGTCTGACTCTTTGTGACCCCATGAATCGCAGCATGCCAGGACCCCCTGTCCATCACCAACTCTTGGAGTTCACCCAAACTCATGTCCATTGAGTTGGTGATGCCATCCAGCCATCTCATCCTCTGTCCTCCCCTTCTCCTCCTTCCCCCAATTCCTCCCAGCATGAGTCTTTTCCAATGTGTCAACTCTTCACTTGAGGTGGCCAAAGTGCTGGAGTTTCAGCTTTAGCATCAGTCCTTCCAATGAACACCCAGGACTGATCTCCTTTAGAATGGACTGGTTGGACCTCCTTGCAGTCCAAGGGACTCACTCTCAAGAGTCTTCTCCAACACCACAGCTCAAAAGCATCAATTCTTTGATGCTCAGCTTTCTTCACAGTCCAACTTTCATATCCATACATGACAACTGGAAAAACCATAGCCTTGACTAGATGGACGTTTGTTGGCAAAGTAATGTCTCTGCTTTTGAATACGCTATCTATGTTGGTCATAACTTTGCTTCCAATGAGTAAGCGCCTTTTAATTTCATGGCTGCAGTCACCATCTGCAGTGATTTTGGAGCCCCCCAAAAATAAAGTCTGACACTGTTTCCCCATCTATTTCCTATGAAGTGATGGGACCAGATACCATGATCTTAGTTTTCTGAATGGTGAGCTTTAAGCCAACTTTTTCACTCTCCTCTTTCACTTTCATCAAGAGGCTTTCTAGTTCCTCTCACTTTCTGCCTTAAGGGTGATGTCATCTGCATATCTAAAAGTCCATTAATTCTACACTTAAAAGGATCATTTCTTCATGTAAGCACAATCTCATTTATGAATTACACATGATATGTAGTTTAGGATCCATCTACATATATTATGCTTATAACTGCGTGCTGCTGCTGCTAAGTCCCTTCAGTCGTGTCCGACTCTGTGCAACCCCATGGACTGCAGCCTACCAGGTTCCTCTGTCCATGGGATTTTCCAGGCAAGAGTACTGGAGTGGGTTGCCACTGCCTTCTCCTGTAACTGCACAGTGATACACCAATTCAACTTACTGCTACGGGGGAAAAACACCATTTAATGACACATGAAGACAAAGCACAAACCCGACTAAGGGGACACACGCTGTGGACCACAGAACGGCTATGACCAGAGCAAGTGAGGGGACGGGGGACGGGAGATGGTTGGGTAAACTACAGCCTCGGGGGCTGGGGGGGATCTGGATTCATGATGACTAAGCAGACAACAGGATGAGAGAGGGAATCAAAACCAATGATGAAAGCAGACACACTGTCAGAGAACTCCAACAGCAAGGAAAACATACAGAACTGTTTTTTTCCAAATATTTGGAAAGAAATCAAGCATGAAACCACAGAGAAATCATCAAAGAATTTTAAATATCAACTAATTAGCCAATGATGCAAATTATAAAAACAGTGTCAAAAGACCACAAAATGGACTGGTTACCACTTCACAGGCCGCTAAAATGATTCACGGTTAATTTAATTATAAGCTGACTAACAATGCAGCTAACATGAAATGGGTGGTAACAGAAAAAAGAGACAATACAAGTCCAGTTACAAAGCAGAATGTTGTACACAGGATTTCATGGGGTAAACAGCAATACACTCACAACACCTAAGCTAAACACACAAGAAAGCTGGAACATGTGCTTTAGAGCCGCACACTCTGTCACCAAAAGCCCTAGGTCGTCATCCCAGTTTTAGACTCAGAAAACTGAGGCAGCCCGACGTCTTCCCTGCGGCCCTGGGGCCCTGGGCTTTTAACCTGGTTTCACACGCAGAGCTGGACTGAGCGCATGGCCAGGTCCATCAGCAAGCAGACCAGTGTAGATTCTTGGTTTTGTTCCCACCGCATGCCCTGCACCCTGCAGCCAGGCATCCCCAATGGAGAATGTGCTGTACGGCTTTCCCATGCCATGAGAGCTGCCTATGGCTACTTTCAGGAAGCTGTCTGCTCCCTGAGAACAGAAACTTCCCTGCAGCTGCTGTGCCCAGCAGAGGCCAGGCCCAACGTTACAGAGGCAGGCTCTGGCTGAGTTCATGATGACGTGCTAAGTAGTGGTCCAAATATCAAGACTAATTTGTTGCTGTGCCATTGTGGAATGATTAAAGACTAGGCGGTTTAAAAACTTTTAGACCTCTGAGCGTAGCAAATGTACCTGATTTTCTTCTGGGTATAAAGAGAAAAAACAAAAACCAAAAAAAAACAGCGTGCTGGGGGAGGGATGCGGCAGGGAGGAGGCAGACACATACCAGAGTCATGATGCCCAGCTGGTCTCCCTCCTGTGCCAGGCTGTGCCGCCTCGTTCTGGGCTTGGGCAGGGGTGGGCAGGAGCCAGCATGCGAGGACGTGGGAAGCAGGTTGAGGGAGCTCACTGATTTAAAACGACGGAGGCTGCCTAAGCTCCCCCTGTCCTCCCTGCTCTCAGTCTCCTCGGCCCGCTGCTCCGTGTTCTCCTTCTCTTCTTCGATCAACCTAAAATAGAATAAAATACGTCACCTGCCTTTGTCAGCAGAGGAACCTATCTGGACAATAAATTTGGGCTGGCATTCTGTGTCATGATTAGCAAATTCCAGAAACAGTTGCTCAAGGAACATCTCAGCCAAAAGGTTCTACGTTTCCTCTTTTGAATATTCTCAAACTTAGAATAACTTAGCGTTGAGTCTTACAAACTGGCCCTGATCATTCACGCTTGATTTCACTTATTTACTCTAACATTCTGAAGGGGCCCTGGTGGCCACTCTCTTTCCTGTGAAGAGATACCTCAAGTTGACAACCCTTACCTCCCCTGCTCTCAGGGCAGAGATGCACGTCAGTGCCTCAAGTCTTTTCCACTGGGAATCAGGAACTCTGTATAATCAAAACAGCAATTCACGAACAAGCTGCAGTTTCTAAACACAAGTCTCCAGACCAGATGAAGTGCCGAGTTGATTTTTTTTTTTTTTTAAGGTTGTATATATACAGACGCATCACTTGATGAGGTTCTCCACCAGCTTTGTGTGAGTTCCTGGATTCATGTCAATGTGCTGCATTAACCTAGAATTCACAGTTTCTGCTCTTCTCCCCTAATGTGTGGTGGATGTTTTTATATAGCAGTTTAAATACACGATTATGCAAATAAAATGACTTTCAAATTAAAATACAAGATTCTTACAGGAAGTAAACTCTCCAGCTTCACTTCTACTCATACATCTGGAAAGTTTTTCACTGTTGATAACAAGTTGATGGACAGAATTGACCATTTACATCAAGTCAACTTGTCGCATAAGGAAAAATCACTTTTACCTGACAACTTGCTGTAAAAATAAAAATATTAATATATAACCGTTCCATACTTCCTGCAGGGACGTGGAAAGACCATCTTTCTGAGCTCATCTGTGCTCAAACACGGCCACAAAGCTGTCTGTCTTGGCGTCAAATGGGCAGGCGACACCACCTGCATTTGCTGGTTGTCCCATTCACCCCCTGCCTTTCCCCCGGAGCATCCCACTCGGCCGACAGGAACGGGCACCTCGGCCTGGGGTGACGTGATGAGAACAGTCTGAGCAGCAGCTCTGCCTGGTCCTGTGCAGGGTCACCGGCCTGCGGACACTCTGAACGTGGACTCGGGACACGGGCATAGCTGTGCGGGTGTGGCACCAGGCAGGCCTCGGGGCCCCCAGCCACCTGGCTGCACCCAGACCCAAGGCCCCCCGCTCACCACGAGGCAGGCCTTTGGATTCTATCCTGTTTTGAAAATTGTTATAACTGCCAAGACGGTGTCTAAAGAAAACTTCTTAAATATACTGATGAGATGAGAAAAACTCAAACACACGTCCTTGGACCACTGTCTTACAACAAGCCAATCTTCACACTGCATTAAGTTAAAAAGGAAAATGCAGATCTGAGTGGGAATTTGCCAAGCGCAAAACCCCAGCTTTCACCAGGTGGCTTTTCACCAGAACATGGGGGCCTCTGAGGGACACAGGAGGGTCCACGGGCCACAGGGGACACCGCCTCGGTACCTCACTCACCTTGTGGCTCAGAGCTGAGGGGGGACACCCCACAACGCCTCCCCCCCCCGCCCCCACAGAGTGCTGACACCACACCACGGACAGAATGCCCTGGCTGACCGAGCTCTGTAATCAAGGGCCATCTCAAAACTGAAAATTCTTGAAGCAGACCTGAGGTCAGGTTTCTTACTATGGAACACTCAGACGTCCCTAGGAGAAGACAGCTCCTCAGAGAAACCGAGTTTCTGGGGAGCTGAGTTCAGGATCACTCACCGGATCTCTTCGTTGATGGCGTCCAGCTGCTCCTGCATCATCACGGTCAGAGGCTTGGCATCAGCCTGCCTGCCGGGTGACAGCTGAGTGGCCGAGCTGAAGAGGGTGACCCTGTCGCCCTCGTCGTCAGACACGCCCTCGTCACTCTCAAATGCCTGGGCCACGTCGGCCAGCATGCTGGCTTGCTGCATTCGCTCCCAGTCCTGCTCCTTCGGGGTCTGCACCTGGGCATGAGAGGACCACGTCTCATCAGCGACATTCAGGGCAGCTCAAGTCTATCAGGAACTGAACCCAATTTTACATGGAAGCCCTGACTCTGGATAAATGGACCATGCTCATGAGACACTGCCATCTCTTAAGCGAACAGGACTCAAGAAACAGGCAGGGGGAGAATCCAGTTCCTAGATGGCCTGGTGACACTCAGGTCTCAGCGTGGACGGCAGGCAATCCTATGAGGTTATTCACAAGGGTGGGCTGATGGAGTCAGAGACAGAAACTGAAAATTACAAAAATACATCCATGCCTCCATCAGCCAGGCTGGAGGAAAATAAGAAAAAAGAACCCTTCAGCTTGGCAGCCGCTGGGTCCCTATCAGCGGTCATCACTGGTACCAGTTCACCAGAGTGTGCCGTCCTCGCAGGCTCCCAGTCCTCCGTTTCCCAGGCTGGTCTGAACACCCACAGAGAGGCGCAAGCAGGGGCAGCCAGGAGACGGGAGGGCCAGCCCCTCCGTGGCTCTCCTCTCGGGACACAGGCCCTCGGGCTGTTCTGGGGGATGGCTCCTCGCACTGCAAGGGTGGCTCTGTCATCAGAGACACATGGGATAGTGCCAGCGGGGCCCCGTGCCGCCCTCCCGCTCTCACACCTCACACCCTTCTCTCGGAAAACGTCCCCCCTGCCACACTGTCACCCAGGTCCTGCCTTCGTTCCCAGACAGGATCTCAAAGGAACTGAGGGGCAGCCTCGAGGTGCTGGCTTGCTGGCTCCCTGCCCCTGTGTCCAGTGCCCTAGCCTCCTGTCTTCATCACGACCCCGCCCCAGGGCTGGGCTACCCCATTCGCTGGCTCCGGGACCGCCTGCCATCATTCCTCCTCTGCTCCAGCGAACCAGCTGCCTATGGGTTCACCCCCATCAGCCCGATCGGCATGTCCTCTCCCTTCTCTCGCCTTCCAATCACACAAGGGGAACCAGCAGATTCCTCCTCCAGGGCTCCCTGCAGCACCCACTGCGGGTCTCTGAAAGCTCCTTGGGAGTGGCCTCTATGGTCCCCCTCCCCGCCAGGTCTCCACTTCTCTGCCAGCAGGCGGTGAGCCCCGCCCTGCAGGGCAATTCCCCAGGGGCTCGAGGAACCCGAGTTACCAAGCCCCTTCCTTTCCTTGCCCTCCCCCCCGCCACCCCCTGCCCCCAGCATGTTTCTCCCTGGGCTCCAGGCCCTGCCCTCCCTGCGGTTATTCCTCAGTCCCTTGCGCCCCTTCTCAACCTTGGAATGCAGGATGCCCCACAGCCCTACCCTTGCACCCCATCTCTCTCCACCGGCACCCGCCTGGTGACTTTACTGTGCTCGTGCCTTTAAATGCCATCTGTATGCCCACGACCCGAAGTCCACCCTGACCTGAATGAGTTTTCTCCCGGATGCAGGCCGGAACACTCAGCTGTTCTCCTGACACGTCCCCGGGACACCCAATGGGCTCGTCCACCTCAACAGGGCTGAGGCCCAGCTTAGCTCCCCGCCCCAGCCGCCCTCCTCACCTCAGGAAACAGCCTCTGGCCTCGAGCTGCTCAGGCCTGAGCCCAGGCTCCTCCCTGATGTGGCCTACTCTCTCCCTTGTCCCCGCTGGTTGACATGACCCTTTTTCTATCTCCGAGTGGCTACTTCTCTTCCTGCCTCTGGGTCTCTGGTTCAAGGTCACCCTCCTGGTGTCACCTCACTGGCCACCCTGTTTACACACGATCATCCCCTCCTCCTTGGACAACTCAGGCACTCTGGTCTCCTTTCCCTGCTCATTACTGTTCAACAGGCTGCATGGGTTTAAAAAGGGGTCCACAAATTCTTCCATCCTCCTCCCTTCAAGAGGCAGAAGGGGCAACTCCTGCTCAGCCCCTGAGCGAGGCAGGACTTCGCAGCTCACTCTCGCAAACAGAAGTGAAGGTGTGCGGCCTTGAGACCAGGGCGTGAAAGGCCCCGGGCTAAACCCCGCACCCTCGCTCTCAGAGGGTGTTCCGAGGAGCGCCAGGCCATGGGAAAGCCACACAGCAGGGACCTCGGCCTGTCCCCAGCAGCCAGGTGAGTCTGAAAGCCTGCCATCCAGCCCTGGGGGGCCTTCCCTTGCCCTCAGGAGGCCCTGAACCAGGCCTGCCTGCTAGAATGCACAGGCACTGGGGACTGGGAGCTGCTGCCTGGGAAGTCACTAAGCTTTGCAATGATTCGTTACGTAGCAGTGGATAAAGGACACACACGGTTTTTAATTCACTGCTGGAGTCCTACTTCTGACCATGTCTGGCCCAAACTAACTGCTCACTGAATGTGGAAGCTCAAAACACAGACATGTATGAACAAATACATGGCATGAATGAGGCGAAAAGATAAAGGCACTTAAACTCCCAGTGAGAATTCTTCTCACTATAAGCTGATGGATATGTGTATCCATTTACTCGTAGGACGATTTCAAAACTGTGCTAATTAGTACCATGCTGGGCCTCACAGTAGGCCACAAATAATCAAAATTGGTTACGGAAAAAAAGCATGCCTTCAAAGTAAACTCTTAGCCAGAAAAAGGAAAATGGGGAGACGTAAAGCAATCTATCAGCGCTTTGTTCCAAACCCACCTCAGGACCACAGTGTGAGGGGGCAGGTGCCTCACAAGGTGCCCACCAGGGATGGGAAGGGGGTGGCGGGGTCCTTGCCTCGGATGGCTCATCGTGCAGCGCTGCCAGCCGGCCTTTCTGGGGGCACCGCAGCACCGCCCCATTGCCCAAGGAGTCTGCCGGCCGGTCCGCCACAGGGAACCTGAGGTCCGGGGCGCTGCCCAAGTGGGGTCGGCTGAAACACACGGGGAAGAAGAGTGCTGTTAGAAGAAAAGAGAGCTCACTCTGTCAGACGAGCCAAAGCCTGTCCATTTGGAAGATCGGCAATTTCACAGCAAAAGGGCCCCCGGGAGGGCACTGCCCTCCTGGCTCCAATAGCAACAGGCCGCCCGCTGCTCTGCAGACACTCAGGGCTCATCCCCAGCAGCTGGAAAAGTCCCGTATGTGGGGAAGGCAGTGCTGCCGCGAGGGTGTGGAGCTGACTAGGACAGGACCGGCTGTCTGGGGTTGGGGCGTCCAGGGTCCCCCTGGAGCCCGCTCTCAAGTTCCAGGGCAGGGCGTGCACCTGCTTTGCTTTCCCCTTGGCACCCCACCTCCCCTTTGGCCCACGCCTGCTCTGACCTCCCTTTCCCACGGGAAGTCTGTGGATCACAATCACCGGTCTGCCTGGAACACTGTCTGCACCGCTCTCAGTGCTTTTAAAGGCGCCTCAGGCAACCCGCAGCAGAAAAGCCTCGGACCCACAGCTCGGAGCTGAGCACCATTGGTGTCTCCCATTAAAGCAGAGGTGAGCGTGTCACCAGAGTCTGGGCTGAACAAGGCCCAGCACAGATGCTCAGGCCCTGAGCACTAAGGCCTGGGCCTGCAGGTGCCAGGAGCTCACTCAGCAGGGGCCTGCTGGGAGGCAGGGCAGCCCCGCCTTGACTGTGAGCAGCCTGTACTGCAAGAACGCCCGGGCTCTGCTCAGTCTTGTCTCTGGGACGAGGGTGGTGCCTTCATGTGCAGAAGTCCCTAAACCCAGGAGACAGGGCCTTCCTCCGAGGACAGGACACCCCATATGTCTGCAGAGTGGCCAGGGCCAACCACCAGCTCAGCCTGCTCGGGGTCACAGGCTGCTCTGCTCGACGGTTTTGCGAACACTGTGCTGCACAGGAGATGGAAATCTGGAATCTCCCGGAGCCACACCTGTCTTCCCTCCCATCTCCCCTCCCTCCTGACAGAACTTTTCCCTTCTCTGCTCCACTTCCACCCAAGTGCCTGGGGCTAGAGCACACTTGGGAACTGAGTGGGGGGTACGACACAGTCCCGCTGTGGACTGGGGACCCTCGAGGGTCCTCTGAGGGCCACAGAGGCCTCCGGGTTGGGTCAATCCCCAACCATCACCTCCCAGTCCCCTCGCAGGGTGCAACCTCCATCTCTCTCCCCCTCCTCACCCGAAGCTCTTTCCTCCGGGAGAATGTCTCAGAGACAAGGTGACCAATTCCTCTGGGAGGTCCCACCAAATACGCCGTGCCTGCCCTGCCTGTGAGCCAGTTTTCAGTCCCCACTCCCTCCCTCCTGAGGCAGCACAGTGCCCCCCACCCAGCCCACACTGCCCACAAGCCCCACTCTGAGGCCCCACCTGTGCTGCTAAGTCACTGCTGTGACCCCTCCAGAGCTGCCTCCTGGAGACACCCCTCCCTCGCACCAGCCGCTGTGGCCCACTGTCTTCAGAGCACAGCGGCTCCTCCTGCCCCGCGGCTGCTTCCTCTTCTCGTCTCTCACTCTCACTGACACACACGGGACTGGTGACCAGGCCCCAGGCTTCTCCATCTGAAGCCCCCAATTGTGTCAGGCCTCGGTTCCTGGCACCAGGTCCCTCCTCGTTACCCAAAAACCCCCAAGAGGAGGAGGCCGTGTCCACCTCCTCTTCCTCCACTGTCTACGCAGTCCTCCTCACACTCACCTCGTCCACCCTGGGAGCAGGGGTTCCCCACCTCTGACAGCCCCAGCCCCTCACCCTGGAGGAGCTCTGCCACCAAGTCCGGCCACGTCCCCTCCTGTTCTGTAGGGCACGTGCTCTCCTTGAACTCCACCCACCATGGTTTCAGACACAGGACCAGTTTCTGGCTCTGCCTTTGTCTCAAATGACATCTCCTTTTCTCTAGAAGAAAGCTGGGTGGGGGCTCTGGACTGCGAGGATCCCCTAAGCACTCAAACACAGAAATATGCGTATGGGCTCCAAACTGTCTCCTAAGTCAGGATTCAAGCAGTAGTCCATTTCCTACAGATGAATGAATGTCACCAGTAAGCACTTAATAACCTTTGCTAAAGTTTATCTCTCACTTGTGACCGTTTTCCGTGAAGAAGCCAAAGAAACATTTAAATACTTAATAAGAATTACCGCCCCTATAACAACGAGGAAGAAAAAATCAGGATGCTCAGTAATCTGCTCTCCTCATTCACAAGCCAGGTGATTCCTCCCACCGCAGTCAAAAGACTACAGGTCATTAACCTTCTGCGACTCTTCAGAAACGTCAGCGTCACAGTCTGTCAGGCCCCTCAGATGAATACGCCCAAATACCAACTGGTCGGCCCCCTACTTCCAAACCTCTGCTGTGGTTTTGAGTGTTGTCAATCCTGTGACGACCATTCCGTGGTACCAAGTTTGACCCTAAGGAACGATGCTTGTCTCTTCCCTCTCGCTGGCCACGAAGCTACAGGCTCCTTGAGGTGCGACCATGAGCAACACCCAGTCATACTGTCCACACACCAGACAGGCCCTTGTCACACTCGACAGCGCTGAGGGGAGCTGCCTGGGGGAGCAGCCTACCTGTGGTGGAAGGGAGCCCCTCGCAGTCTCGTCTGGTCCACTTCGGCTCTCAGGGTTTCCAGGTTTAGAATCAGCTGGTCCTACGAAACAGCAAATGACACAGCCTGCACCGCTTGCTTTCTGGATGTAAAGTGACTTGCACCAAAATGTGCAGAACAGGTTACATCAGTAGGTATCAACTCCCAACATTGTAATTCTGAGAAAATGTTCTCTAAGAGTCCCTAGCAAATAGAAACACTCAGAACAATATTAACCCTTATAAACCATAATGAGGAGGAAGTTCCATCTCAGGTGTAGAAAAGGTTTCTCTGGAGGAAACATGGCAAGCCATTAACAACGATGAAGTCTGTAGAGAGAAGCTAGACTTCAGGCGGGGGTTTCGGGTCAGGGGGACACGACTCACTCTATTGCCCTCCCTCCTCTCACTGCTTTAAACTGTCTCCATGGAGCTCACCTGCATTCCTCACATTCATTCCTCTACAGCCCACTTCACTTGCTCATGGGGTAAAACAAGTCAAACGGGCCAAGTTTGTGAGTCACTCAACTCAACCTGGAAGCTCTGTGCTGTCGGCCATGGCAGTCACTTGCCTCCTGCAGCCCCTGAGCACGTGAGACAGGCTGGTGCAAAGCCCGATGTGGAAATCACACAGAGGATTTCAAGACTCATGGTGAAAGAAGGACGTCGAGTAGCCCGTTGGTTTTTAGGAAATTTTAGATTGTGTAGGTGGCTCGTATTATCTTTCTGACGCACAGCACAGTCCACGTGAATGGCTCACGCTTTGTCTGAGCTTTTGGGTGATCCCTGAAAGGACTACTCAGAATTCTGAACCACACACAACAGCCACACACTCTAAATCCATCTATAATGCAAACACATTCAGTGTTCAAAACCAGAAGTGCTATACGTGTTATAGCAGTGGATTAGCCATAAGGAAAATGGAACTCGACTTCTGCTAAGCATCTGCTCAAACTCATGTCCACTGAGTTGGTGATGCCATTCAACCATCTCATCCTCTGTCATCCACTCTCTTCCTGACTTCAATCTTTCCCAGCATCAGGGTCTTTTCCAATATGAAAATTCATATTAAAAAACTGGAAATAATTACCTCAAGCAACTTTTAAATGCAATAACAAAGTTGCCAAGTCTGTGTTTTGTAAGATGAGCATCAATTTCAAGGTTTAAAAAGCTGTTTTAGGACCTACTGTATTAAAAAAAAAATGGAGAGAAGACAAAAGAATGATCTATTTGAGATTGGCTCTGTATGAGAAATTGCTGAGACTAATTGACGGGACGGGTCATGGGTATTTATTATACTACTCCATCCAGTTTTGTGCATGTTTGCAATTCTCCATCGTAATACATTTAAAAAGTTTATTTTCTGTTAAAGCAGAGTCTTCTCCAGCAACACAATTCGAAAGCATCAATTCTTCAGTGCTCAGCCTTCTTTATGGTCCAACTCTCACACCCATATGTTACTACCGGAAAAACCATAGTTTTGAGTATATGGTTTGTCATATATGGTTTGAGTATATGGTTTGTCGGCAAAGTGATGTCTCTTAGTTTTCAATATGCTGTCTATGTTTGTCATAGCTTTCCAAGGAGCAAGCATTTTTTAATCTCATGGCTGCAGTCACCGTCTGCAGTGATTTTTGAGCCCAAGGAAACAAAACCTGTCACAGCTTCCACAATAAGGCATGGGCATTCAAAGATTTTTAAAGCAAAACAAAAGGTGACTTTGAATTGGCTTAGTCTAGTCATAAACAGCATCCCGATCTCAACAGCCTCTGAGCAGCAGTTATGAAAGTAAGAAGTGCACACCTGATCGGGAGATATTGATCTCTCTACCTAAGCGGGGAGGGCGCCTCACCGCGGGTCTCACGATGGGAGTCAGAACCACTGCCCCCTGGAAGTCCGCCTGTGAGGCTCTGCAGTCCAGGCCCAAGAACACAGGTATGGTGGGGACAGTACTGACACGTGAGGCTGGACCCGGGATCCCCACTCCATTTCCTGGATGGTCTGTATTGCCGTGTGGCCAACCTTTCCAGGAAACCTCTCTCAGGACTCGGTGATGTGAGCCTCCACCATCACCCTTTCCTGACGCGCCTTCTGTTGCAGCGCAACTGCGGTTCTCCTGTCTAGAGGCAGCCATCCTACACACACACCGTTTCTGGACCAGCGGTTTGGCATGTGGGACTCCAGCGCCACATCCGAGGCAAGCAGGCTCCACACCTGGGTGCCATGCCTTCAGTTTCATGGGCCCCAGGCTGGCACCCCTAGGTTTGTCTGAGGGGCAGTTGGGAGGTCCACCTGTATCCCAAGCAGCTCCCCGGACTGGCTGGTCAGAGCAACAAGCAGCCTCTTTGAATGTGGGGAAGCCCTGGCTCCTACCCACTGCCTATGGGTGACCACCTCTGGCCCTGCTCCCAAGGAGGTGGGTGCCCGGATCAGCAGATGGGGCCACACAGGCACACACTCGATGCCAGAGACGGGACTGGTGGAGAAAGGCAGTGCTGGCCCCTGCCCAAGCCATGTCTCCTGCCCAGACGCCGCCTCCCTGTCAGCACAGGCACCCGCTGCAGCTCCTTGTTCTTTGCCTCCAGTTGGGCCTCCATCTGGCGCAGCCTATCCTCGATGCTGCTGTGTCTCTCTCTCCTGCCTGTCGGCCAAGAACAGCGTCAGCTCCGCTCACAACAACCCTGTCCTGACAGCACGCGGGCTGTGATCGCAGGGGCGGCAAGCGGGCCATGCTCTGTGCGAACCACAGGCCCTGGGTTCGCCGGGGGCATGCCCGCATGCCTGCTCACACAGCCTGCGCGGCTTCGTGTGTGACACATGGCTCACGGAGGATGCTGGTGACCAGCTCGTGAGAGGAGACGTGCTCCCCGTGCCCCAGGCCCCACACCCACGGCCGCTGCACTCCCTCCTCTGACTGCCTGTGGCGAGCCCGCGTGGGCAGCAGACAGCGGCAAACCCGAGGCACACGTTCTACCTTCCTAAGCTGGGAAGGAAGTTCGAACCGTTTAGCCTCCTGAGTGGTAGAGCTTCCGGAAGACAAAAGGTCGGACTACAAGGCCGACTGGGGATGGACAGCAGAGATGCCAGGGGAGAGGAGAAACCAAGCCTGGAGAGGAAGATCACAGGCAGAAGGGTGCCCCCTGGCGGCTGTTAGTGACCCTGCTCTGGGAGGGTTTGTGAGCACCGGACACCTGCGGCCTCCCACGACGTGATGGCCCCTCGGGCACTCACTGAGCTCCTGGCAAGGCTTCCGACAGCCACGTCAGCACAGACCCGGCCCGACTCTCTATGTTCAGCCAGTGCCCACTGGCAGCGCAGGGCAACACCTTTCCCGTCAGAAGGACAGGGTGGCTGGCTGGCTGGCAATGGGGTCGGTGCCCCCAGCAGGGCCACATCCCAAGGACATGGCCTCTCATCCACGGGCTTCTGGGGACGGCGAGTGGGGAGTGGGGCCTCGGGTCTGCACGTGCCCTGCTGGGACTTCTTTAACAAGTGTATGGATAACAACTTAAAACTGTGTTCATTACAGAGCTATTTTGGCCATCTCTTAAACGAGAATGGGATTTTTCTAGGTCTCTATCCTGCTAGGCTTTGAGTGGCTGACTGAACTCTGAGCAGCAGTGACTCGGAGCTGAAGCGTCCTAGGCACACACACAACTTGGGACAAAACTGGAGGGAAATTAACGTAGGGATGATGCAGAAGTGGGGCGTGCCTGACACTCAGGGAGCGCTCCCATCTCAGACGGGCAGCACGACCCCCACGTCTGCGCTCCTGTGTGGACTGAGCAGCACGGGCAGGGGCGCGGTGGGAGAGCAGGGGAACAGGCCCTCCCTGTGCCCGCCCCCCAGGGACCCAGAGCAGCACCTTGGAGAGCGAGGCCACCCTCTGCGCCTGCTCCGCCTCCACCTCGGGCAGCGTCTCTGCCCTCCGCAGTCTCTGCTGCAGCTTCTCTACCAGCTCCAGGTGCTCCTGCAACTGGCGGTTCTTATCCTCTGTCTACAAAGGGAGAGCAGAGGATCAACACAGGCCGAGAGGTGTAGCCACTGTCGCTTTAAGTAAGCTGAGACAAAACCTAAATGCACGTGTCTAGTGGATTCATTGTTTCGGAAGCTCCCTCAGGGTAAATTTTCTCTCAGTGTTCCTGGGCTTGGTCTCAGTGAGCAGAATGCCTCCTGCCAGAGTATTTGCTTTTCCTAAACATTCCCCAAGGACATCTTAAAAAAAGAAAAAAAAGTTCTTCTATATTAAAGAAGATCTGTAGAATCTTATTCATTCTTATCGACAAGTTACAGGAAGAAGGGTTCACTACAGACCCTTCTTAAAATATCACCAGAATCATCATTTAGAGGGAACCCTACCGACCGCAGATGGCTACGGGTGTGTAAGCCAAAATATGGCTTTCATCTCCTCTGAAATACAGACCTGATAAGAGCATGCCTGGTGAAATGCCAGTCAACTAGTATTTGTAAATGCACGATTATTCTTTTAACAGATCTTCTTACACTGAAAAACTTTCAATGTAGAACATTTAGACAGATTCTTTTTTAAAAAACAAAAAAAAATAAACTATCTATAAGCTCAGGTTCCTGAGAGGTTAGCATTTGTTTCTAAGCAGCTTTCTTACTTTTTCTGTGTGCGTATTCCTCTATGTACGTACACAAACAATATGCTATGCTTTAAAACCCGCAGAAAACAATAGCATATGGTACATAGTATTTTCTGATCTGCCTTTTACAGCCATTATTTTGTATATCGTGATGCTTTTAATTAGCATTCCCCATCATACTTTTCAATGGCTTTCTAGTATTTTATTTTTGGGGTGGGGACAATGATACACTTTGGCACACACCAGACTGACTCACTTTGTTTTGGAGAAGCCAGATTTGGTTTTCCTGGTTAAGTCCTGATTATCTGAGACCACTCGGGAACAGGAGCGAGTAAGGCTCACCACACCACAGGAAGTACAAACCCTAATCAGACCGGAGCTCTAACCCTGCCTTTTGTCACAGTGACCCCAGTTCCCAACAGGCAGCCAGCTGCCGTGAAGTTCCCTGCTGCTCTCTACTCTTTCGGTAACAACTCTAACAAGCCAACAGATTCACCTTCAAGTAAAACAAAAGAGTCAGGAATGGAATTCCACAAAATGGTTAAACCAAGTCCCAAATAATTCAAACCTGTAAGTTGCAGTCACCCGCAATTTTTTAAAAATGTATTTCCTTCCAGTACAGCTGATTTACCATGATGTACATCCACACTTTTGAACACAGTATTTTAGGGTCATAAGAACTTTACACTGGGACTTGATTTCCAATGTGGGAGTCACATGAAAAGATCTTTACCTTCCTTCCTCAGTAATTCACTACTATAAAAGTCAGACACGGTTCATAAAAGCCATTACCTGTCGATGCCTAGAATCCTTATTTGCAACTTCATTTTCAAGTTTATTACTGATGTCGTCCTAAGTTTCAAATCAAACATAAAGTTAACATCCTCAGAATAAAAGTCCTAGACACGGCAGTTTTCTCGGACGTGAGCAAAAATGCGCCTATCCCAAAGGTCACGTTTGCCACGATTGGCACCCGTCTGTCTTAACGTTCTGTCCAGCCACTTGGTTTACCAAGCTTCTTTTCTACATCATAAACCCAAACAGCAAACGAAAAGTATACTAAACTACCCTGTTATTCCAAGAATTCCAGGAGGGAAGGTATCTGGCATGAAGTCAGGACCTCTGTCGGCTACACCATACAGGCGGGCTTGACCCAGAACAGGGAGGGACCTTCAACAGATCCAACGGGGAGCTCTGAGGCTCGTTTCCTCGAGTGAAAGTTGGAAAAGTCTCATGCAATTTCCTCAGAATTAAAGTAGAATATTAACGAGTGGAAACAGAAGTCAAATTGTACACAACTGGGAGCAGCCTTCTCAAGCCTAGTTCTTCAAAAGCAGAGTTACACCACATGGATGAAACGCTCAAACCAGGACCAGAACTTGCTGCTGGTGCAACTCCTGTCCGCCACTTCAAAATCCACTTCATGTCCCTCCCTGGTCACTAAGTAACCAATGTGAGAGCAAAGTCCTAACTTTAAAAGTGAAAGGTCTTGAAAACGCATTTTCTAGAATTCTATACGTATTAAACTCTGCCACCTAATCTCCTGTTGCCAAAGAGTAGTGTGAATAGCTTATGCAAACCTGTGCAAATATTTCTGTTTTGAGTTCTCACACAGAATTACTCACACCAAGCTACTAAACAAGTACACCTGCTGTACCACATGTTGGAGGGGTTCTCTCTGAGACGGTCTCACGGGGGAGGGGTGGGCCGGGTGGGTGCTGTCTGTCTGTGCACAGAGGAGAGGCGAGGCTCACAGGAAGAGGCCTGAGTCCCCAGCACTCTCTGTTTTCACAGTGACCGCTAGGGAGTTTCTCATAAATCAGGACACCCGCAGACATGACCGCCAGAGACATCACGATTCCACATGGTTACACAGCTCGGGCCTGAGGATCTGAGGGTGAGCAAACACCACTCGACTTGTCTGACCGCCGGTATCACTGTCACACATCCCTTCAAGGAGCGGAACCTCAGAAAACTCGAGAAGATGGCCAGGCAAGCTGCCTCAGCAGAGCCCACACAGCATGCTCCCATCTCTCCGAGAGAACAGGCTCCACAGGTGTCACCAGACTCGCCTGAGTGAATCAGAAGCAAATTTCAGCATCATCAGGAACACATTCGACAGGCAGTTGCGGGGGGCGGGGGGCGGGGATGAACCGGGAGACTCGGGTGGACATATATACAGCACTGATACTACACATAAAGTCAACGAGTGAGGACCTAGTGTACAGCACAGGGAAGTCTGCTCAGTGCTCTGTGGTGAAGCAAATGGGCAGGAAATCTAAAAGAGAGACAGACACGTAAATAGATAGATAGATAGATAGATGACTGATTCACTTTGCTGTACAGCAGAAATTGACACAGCAGTGTAAAGCAACTATACGCCAATAAATGAATGAATGGATGAATGAATTTTTAAAAAAGGAACACAGTGGGCCCCCTAGAACTTGTGGAAATGAGGAGTCCACACCCAGGGTGCGGCACAGTGTCAGGGCTGCCCTCACATTGGTCCACTGCCAACGGACTGCCTGGACCAGGCCTCTTCTACCCCAGAGACCTCGATGCAGAGGCAGGGAGGCAGCCAGTTGTGGTCTCTCCGGTGCTCTGCTCTTACTCACGCAGCCATCCCAAGGCTGAGATCCCCGGGAGAACAAGAAACCCACATTCCACCTCAGGACAACAGACACAGCTGCAGTCACTCACTTCGCGGATGTCCCGCTCAAGTTTTCTGTTCATGTCCTTGGACTTGAGGAGGTCCTTCCTGGCCGTGTCCAGGTCCTCCTCCAGATGTTTCACGTGGGCAGAGAGGGCTGCCAGGTGCTCCTCCATCTGGCTCTGCTCCCGCAACTGCCTCTCTATGATTTCCTGGAGCTCCATCTTCTTAACCATGTCTTCCTTGTGGCTTAGAGAGCCGTCGGAGGGTCTCTAAGGGGGAAAGGAAGCCTTACACAGCCTGGTTTTGGGAGGGAGGGAACACAGTACTTCCGGGCAATCTGTGAGGTCAAAACTGCCTTCTGCGCTCTGGGAGCTCACAGGACCCTCGTGGCCACTCAGACCTACATGGTGCATCAGTGAGAGGTCCCAACAGCCCCGCACAGACTGGATGGTAAGACGAGAACCAGACAGAGAGCGAGACCAAGGACTTGCCTTTCCATTGGCGCTTGGCATGTTTTCTTGCTCATGATGTACATCAAGCACCCTGTCCGCTAGTATCTTTTCCTGGTTATTCTCCTCTGAAAGAATCATCTGCTAAAACCAAAAAAATTGAATCAGAGTAAAGAAATAAGTAAAGACAGCAAAACTCCACCTGGAAAACTCAACTCTAAACTGAAAACACAACATAAAAAGAAAATACATGGTGATGCTATCCATCCCGAATACCACCAGGTGATTAGAGTCAGAATTTGTCTTCTACTGGACAAAGGGGTACTTAAGAGATCCTGCAACTCTGAGCCACAAGTCTAGTTTACTAGTCATTAAAATAACCCTGGTGGGCGGGTCCTCAATCAGAAAGATAAATAACATCTGATGCCCACCACTACAGCCTTCATTCTTTTTTAAAATGAAAGGATTCAAATGACAAACCCTTCACGGAAATTACACAAAGACTGATCAAACTTACCTCTTTATGTGTGGCACCTAATTCTTCTAACAAACTACACCTTTCGAGTGCTACTCGTAATCACGCTCTCAACTCAAATAAAAGGGGCTGAGTCACTGTGTGTTGATGTGTGTATATACGTTAGTACACTTCTTAGTGTATACTCACCCTAATACATGGATACTGTCACAGAATACCTTGAATGTCTCTCATTGATCTTAACATCAGGAGAATCTGCTTGTTAACAGCTTTAAATTCTAAGTTTGAGAGAACAAAATGTTCTCCTAAATTAATTATTACCCAGTTTTTAACTGCAAATTGATATACAGAATATAATAAATCTTGAGACATTCATGCCAACTAATACTTTTTAACTGGGGGCTTCCCAGGTGGCTCAGTGGTAAAGAATCCGCCTGCCAATGCACGAGGGCAGGTTCGATCCCTGGGTCAGGAAGATTCCCTGGAGTAGAAGATGGCCACCCACTCCAGTATTCATGACTGGGAAGCCCCATGAAGAGAGGAGCATGGTGGGCTACAGTCCACAGGGTTGCAAAGATTCGGACACGACTGAGCATGTATGCAGGCAACGCTTTTTAACCATATAAAACTCTGAATTCTTACAGAAAAAAATGTATATACAAGAATTCAAGACGCTCAAAAGTCAACTAGTTACATAAATATGTGCATCATCCGCCTAACAAGGCAGCAAGTGTACAAATCCAGGACGGCCAGATGGCTGGTACCTTCTCGTCCAGGGCCTTGTGGTGTTCAAAGAGCAATTTCAGGGCCCTGAGCACCTCCACCTCACTCCTCATGCCGGCTGGGGACTGCGCCTGCCGCTTGCCTGCTGTCATCCCGACGGGTGGAATATATCGCGAAACCAGGCACTCCAGGTGCTCCAGCAGCAGCTGCAGGGCAGGGCCAAAGGAACACCTTCAACCTCATGCTCGAACTCCGGGCCGATAACTCCTCTCAGCCTCACGCTATAGCCGGAAACATGCTAAGGCACGTTGGAATCCTGCCAGTTCTGTCGAAAGTTAGAGTGGACTTCCCCAGGGGTCCAGTAGTTAAGACTCCACACTTCTTCAAGGATCATGGGTTTTAACCCCTGGTCGGGGAACTAAGATCCCACACAAAGTGTAGCGTGGACAAAAATGTAAGTTAAGAGAACTCCCCCCTCATATGTACTAAAATTACATTAGCTCTCATCAGAAATTTGAAGCAAGGTATGAGAACCCAGAACTGATCCACCCTGGTCTGTTCAGTGGGAAGATGTGGAAAATGACTTGAAAATCAGACAATGTTTAAAGACAGCACACGGAGGCCAGCGGTGACCCCCGCGGGGCAAATGTCAACACGTGAGAATCCCCCTACTGACCCTGGTGTTGTTTCTTTCAGCTTTCAGCTGAGCGATTTCCTCTTTGATTTTACAAAGCTGCTCCCTGTAGGTGTATCCTTCGGGAGTTGGAAATTCCTAGAAAACAGTTAAATGAGAAACTAAATGCAAACATAAATTAAAAAGAGAGCGAGACTGTGAAGACTGACCCTGTCAAGTCTCTCCAGGCTCCACACAAAGGACCTCCATGCCCCTCCAGAGAAGAGGGGTCCACTGACCCCAAGACCACACAGACCACCACAACTCAGAGTGGCCTTCAGCCTCCACCTCGACCTGGCAGGCATGCGGCAGGAGAGAACCTGGAATCCAAGCCTGCCTTCTCAAGACCCAGGGACATTTGAGAAACTTTCCAAAACATAAACCTAACAACAAAGTGGATAAAGAGATTCTTAAACGACACACAGACCTGGAGCCACTGGGGAAAGTGAAGAAAAAAAGGAAGGTCTACAAGGCCACGAGGCTTTGGAGTGTTCCTCTGGGAAAAAG
The DNA here is from genome assembly GCF_055505025.1 of Bos grunniens. Taxonomy (NCBI): domain Eukaryota; kingdom Metazoa; phylum Chordata; class Mammalia; order Artiodactyla; family Bovidae; genus Bos; species Bos grunniens. Next base: position 982,575 of record NC_141191.1, on the reverse strand, counting down.
GCGGATGGCACCTCAAAGCCATCTGTTAGCCTGACTCCACAGAAGCCACCCAGTCATTCAATCAACCGGTTAAAATGTTAAATTTATGTTATATGTACTTTACCACAATTTGCGTGCATGCGGGGCCCTCCACGTGGTGAACTTGCTCAAACTGAAGCACACGGAGTCTTTCGTTCTTCTATTTTTCTTTGCAGAAATTAAAAAAATCCTGGGCTACGTATCCCCTACTACATACTGAGTGTTCAGCACCCAGAACAGTGCCCAGCACTTGTAAGAGGCATGCAGTAGACATGTGTAGCTATGAGGGTGTATGTCATACACGTAAGCAGTAGGTACCTGTCATTAAAATACTGGACACACTGGTGTGTGTTTTGTAACATGGGAGACATTAACGGGCTTAGCCGTTCTGCTTCAAGGACTGACTCTCTAGCTCCATCCTCATGCCCCAGAGATTCCTCCAGCCCGTATATCCTTTCTTTGCAAGAAGGGAGACATTAAGGGCCTTACCCTTTCTGCTTCAAGGACTGACTCTATAGCTCAGTCCATGTGCCCCAGTGACTTCTCCAGCCAGTGTTTCCCTTCTTGTGGGGCCCCCGCCCATCCTCCATGCAGCAACTGCACAACCTCTTACAAGGTAAACCTGCTGGGGTCGATCCTGCCCACTAAGGCCAGAATGCCCTGGCCGGCAGGGCCCACAACCATGCTAACAAAATGAAACACAACCCCAATGCTTCGCCGGGTGAGGGCCAATCTGACGGGCCCAGCCCCCGGCTGCTCTCACCTCAGGCCGCTCTGCTTCCAGGACGTGGGCCGAGGCCAAGTCCTTCCTAGTCTTCGCCTTTGCCTTGGGGTTGCAGCGCTGGAATAACGCCCAAAGGCGGGCCCTTCTGCGACCCATCCTCGCGGATAGGGGCAGCCCCCCACTCGGGGGCAACCGCTGTTTCACGGTAGGATACCTCGGCTACCGAGCTATCACCACCAATCTCACACTACGACCACCACTCTCACACACACTGCTCTCACACACCACTCTCACACACACCGTTCTCACACTATGACCACTGCTCTCACACTATGACCACCAAATGGCATGAAGTCTCCGCCTCCAGCACATCTCCCAGGAGCCCAGAACTGGAACCCACTCGGTCACAAGGGGCTCCGTGGCAACAGGGGGGCTGGGCTCAGGTCCACTGTCAAGGGTGCAGAGAGGGGAGAGGGGCTGCCAAAAAGTCAACAATTGAGTGCGGAGTGCAGGAGAAGGCAGGCTGTGCCCACAGCTCAGGCCCCCTGTCAAACACGACCCTGCAAGGTACTGGGTCACAGTCGAACCAACCAGTATAAACTCCTTCAGAAACCACCACCCCTGCGAATGAGCACGTCTTCTAAGTGGGCTTCTGCCCCCTCTACCCCCCAAACAAGCCTCCAGTGAGGCTACTGAAAGGGCAGCCCTGAACTCAAGGGCGTCCCCAGAACCCACTCAGCTGAGGAGGACTCACCACGCTAGCTGCCCCTCACTCTCACCCTGAGCTCGGTCCTCCCTGTCGGAACCCTCATCGAGCTCAGCAAGGGCTTGACCAACCTCACTCCAGGCACTTAAAATGAACCCACAGTGGGTACAGGGGTTCATTCAACCTGCTGTGAACTCGCCCTCTTTACTTCGACCCTCGGCTGCCAGACGACTCTGCCCCGTGGGGACTGCATGGTGGAGGTTCAGGGGTGTCCCTGCCTCGAGCCGCGACAGCCAGCACCTCCCAGACCCCGCCTGAGTCTCCCACCCCTCTCCTGGCTCCACTCCCACCCTCGCGGTTCTCCACTCGCCAGGGCACAGGCCACTTGCTCCTGGCTCAGCCCGGCCCTCTGCTGTCATTTGAGGACCTCGGTCCCCAGGGTGCTTTGGGTCCTATATCCACCCATCTCAGCAATTACACACTCTGGGAGAGACAGGGTACAGTTTGGGGTCCTGCCCGCAGTTCACCCTGAACACGTTCTCTTTTTTTAGCTTTATCTACTGGAGTTCTCTGAGATGTGTTCTTAAAACATCAACTGTTGCTTTCAAAAAGACTGTAAGGTCACTGTGCTCAACTTTACGAATAAAATCTTCATTTTCCACCTTAAAGTGAAACTGGAGGGAAGACTAAAAGCAGTCATTTTTTCAAACTGAAAAAGAAAACCCACGTGTGACCATGTCACAGAATACAGGTCACGTAACCCCTCCCTCCTCAGCCTTGGCCTCCACCACCAGCAGCCCGGCAATGCAAGGCCTGCCCTGGGCCGCCAGGGGCAAGGGCAGAGGGGAGACCGGCTCCTCTGTCTCCAGGCCGCGTGGGCCGCCTGCTCCACCTCCTTCCCAAGTTCACATGGCACTGAAACAGCCCAGGCAAGCTGGGGACTCTGACCAGAAACACAGCCATGGGTACCAAGCAAGGACCCCTGGTTCTTGCTTTCCCTGGTATCAAATTAACTTGATCAAGACAATTACTGTGACTGTTACATGTGGCTTCAGATGACAGAAGACCCCCCCCCCCAGGGTGTCTCCACTTCCAGTGACTGACGCAAGCATCTTGTAGGTCAGCCTACCAAGGGCTAGAAAAGCTAAATAAGGTTTAAAAGAGGTCCTTAGGCAGCCACAATCCAAGATTTCAAACAAAAGCGAAGCTCAGTGAGGGAGCTGGAGACTGAGAGGGCCGCTCGTTCCCTCGGGGCATCTGAGCAAAGCTGACTCTGTGAAGAAAAGGAAGGGAAAAAGTCAAGCAGAGGGGGCTGGCTAACACAGCTCTGGAGGGTTCCTTGGGCTGTGGAGACAAAAAGTCAAGCGCAGGCCTGACGAGTCAGTCCGGATGTCAGAAAACGTACCCAACACTCTGCCCGAACCGGCTGAGCGCTGACTATCAGTCACCTCCTGGTGCTCAGGAGAGACGGTGGGCTTCAGGACCTGCCGAGAACGCGGGGCCCTGGGAGGCACCCCAGGCTTCCAGACACTGGAGACGCTGGAAAGCTCCTCCCTGGGGTCGGGGGGGAAGGTGGGTGAAGGCTGCTGAGACTGAGCTTAAAAGGACCCCCAAGCCTCAAGTCCCTCAGGCCCTGAGTGAACAGACAGCTCTGTCCCCACTGGAGGTCTGCGTCAGAGGAAACTCTGGAGAAGGCAGCATCACTCAGAACCTCTAGGGTTTTCCAAACATAATGTCCAACATGCAACCAAAGAAGCAAAAGAGGGTGTAACAACAAACAGGACCAAGAGAAAAAGAACTGAACCAGATCCAGAGGTATGAGATATATATCAGCGTATCAGAGGTATGCTAGAGGTATCAGATGCAAATGTCACCTGTTCAAAAATATACTTGACAAAAGGAAAAATTTCTGAGAATCAAAACCAATCTAGAACTTTACAATAACAGTGACTGAATTTAAGAACTCAGTCTCTGGGCTTAACATCAGATTGGATGTAGCTGAAGAGACGATCAGTGAACTGAAGGACGGATCGGTTACAATATATATATATATAAGAGGGAAAAGGGATAGAATGTATTGAAGGAATCTGTTGTTAAACTATGTTGTTAAAAACTATAAATGGGGACCCTCATGGTGGAGAAAATACAGAAAGGGGAATAAGAAATGCCTCCAGGGGCTGAAACTAAAGAGCCTCTTAGTGAAAGTGAAAGGGGAGAGTGAAAAAGCTGGCATAAAACTCAACATTCAAAAAATGAAGATCATAGCATCCAGCCCCATCACTTCATGGCAAATAAATGGGAAAACAGTGGAAACAGTGACACACTTTATTTTCTTGGGCTCCGAAATTACTGCAGATGGTGAAATTAAAAGATGCTTGCTCCTCGGAAGGAAACCTATGACAAATCTAGACAGCATATTAAAAAGCAGAGATGTTACTCTGCCAACAAAGGTTCATTTAGTCAAAGCTATGGTTTTTCCAGTAGTCATGTATGGATGTGAGAGTTGGCCCATGAAGAAGGCTGAATGCCAAAGAATCAATGCTTCTGAACTGGGGAATTGGAGAAGACTCTTGAGAGCCCCATGGACTACTAGGGGATCCAATCAGTCAGTCAATCCTAATGCAAATCAGTCCTGAATATTCATTGGAAAGACTGATGCTGAAGCTCCAATACTTTGGCCACCTGATGCAAAGAGCTGACTCATTGGAAAAGAACCTGATGATGGGGAAGACTGAAGGCAGGAGGAGAAGGGGACGACAGAGGATGAGCTGGTTGGATGGCATCACCGACTCGATGGACATGAGCTTGAGCAAGCTCCAGGAGTTGGTGATGGACAGGGAAGCCTGGCGTGCTGCAGCCCATGGGGTTGCAACGGGTCAGACATGGAGCGACTGAACTGACTGACAGGGACAGTGGTAAGAGTTGGTTCAAGAATCAGACCATTGAGTCAAAAATGAAAACCACACATTGGTTTCAGCAGCTCTGCGGGTGCCTAAGGCAAGAAGCAAATGTTCAAGCACTCAGACGAAAAAGGGTGTGGCTTTTAACGGCACAACAACACTGACAGCTGACTTTCCAAGAACAAGGAAGTGAGAAGATAATGGACTGGCATCTGTAAAATGCTGAAAAACAAATAACCACCAACCTGGAATTCTACATCCAACAAAAACTCTCTTCGAAAGTGAAAGCAAAATAGAGACTTTGAGGGCAAATGGAAATGAGACAACTCATCACCCACACACATGAACTAAAAAAAAATATTAAGGCAGTGCTTTGGGAAAAAGAAAAGTAGTCTCTGATGGAAATATAAAAAACAAGTAAAGACCAACAATGAGGTAACTGTGAGGGTAAATACTAACTCTACAAAACAATGATGTTAATGCCAAAAATATATCTAACCGTTTAAAGTGTGACAGTGACAAGGAGGAAACAGTCGTGTCAGGGAGGCAGTAAGAGTACTAAGTTAGACTTGAATGTAAAACACACGCTGTGTCTGCAAATGTACACCCAACAACCTGACAGAGGAGCACAGAACTAGAGAAACACTTCATACTTCTAAAAGAAGGCAAGAGCAAAGAACACAGACTAGGTGGGACAAACAGAAATCACACAGCAACATGGTGTCTACACACTGAAATATCAACATTATAAACAGAGCCAATACTCAAACTGATTCCAGTGAAAACTATACACTATTCAGAGGTACATGTTAAGATGGAAGGTCTTTTAGACAGGTGAAAGTAAAAGATACCCAAGCTAACACGGACAGAAAACTGACGTGGCAACATCACTGTCAAATAGTGTCTAAAGAAAGAAGCATTACTAGCAATAAAAAAGAACATCTCATACTGATACAAGTTCAGTCTAGCAAGAAGATGAGGATTCTAAACTTGAATGTACCTAATAACATAACCTCAAAATATCAATACATAAAAACTGACAGAAATAGAAAAGGAGTAACAGCCGAGTTCATAATCCCAGTGGGAGACGTTAAAGACACATCTCTCCTGGAACTGGGCTCCCTGGTACGTAGTCACCTGCAACCATGAAGTACCTGAAATGTGGCTGGCTCTACAATGAGATGCGCTGCAAGCCTGAAACACATGCTGGATTTTAAAGACTTAGCATGAAAAAAAGAACGTGAACTATTGCATTAGGTTTTATCATGTTGATTACACACTGAAATGATAATATTTGGGGTGTGTTAAAATAAAATATATTACAGGTAATTTCACCTACTTCTGCTTTTACTCAACGTGGCTACTGGAAGCTGAATTACATGAGTGACATACCTGATGTAACTGATACACACGGAACACTGCATTCCCACTGATACATATTATTTTCAAGAGCCCAACGAACATATAACAAAAAGAACATGTACTGGGCTATTAGGAAAGCTCGAATTATTTCAAAAGACTGAAATAATGCAGAGTATACTTAGGGACTGCAATGGGCTGACAGTTTATGGGCCCTCAAACTTCACCCCGCACGTGGTGATGATCCTAGGAGGCAGGCACTCTGGGAGGGGTCAGGCCAGGAAGGAATGGGCTCCCGTGCTGCGAGGACAGGGAGAAGCAGCAGGCAGTCTAGGAACCAGGAAACATGACTCACCAGACGTGGCACCTGCTGATGATCTTGGGACTCCCCAGCCTCCAGGACTACAAGAAACAACTTTCTGTTGTTTATCAGCTAGTCTACGGGATTTACAACAGTAGCCGAAAAAGACAGGGCTCTTTGATAGTGAAAAAGACAGGGCTCTTTGATAGTGAAGGACAGGGAAGCCTGGCGTGCTGCAGTTCATGGGTCACAAGGAGTCTGACACGACTTAACGAATGACCACCACCACCACCACCACCACCACGAGTTGATCTGAGTTAAGACTAAAACGGAACTCATGGCTTAGGCTATTTAGTCTGTTTCACACAGGCCAAAATGACTCGTATATTTTAAAGTATTTATCCAAAAGTGCCCCTTGATAGCATTTTACAGCCTGTACATAATAGGATGAATACTTTAAAAAAAATTTACTAGTCTATACTTCTAAAATATAATATTTCAAAATATTTTCCTATAAGAGACTTTGAATATTTTTTCAGTAACTCTCCCTATTTCCCTCCATGACAGGCACTGAACAATGTTGAGGAAAAATCAGTTTGGTGCTAGGAAGTAACTGGCAGGATACGTGTGCGAGCGGGGCCTGGGGGCTGGGATGAGGGGTGCGGAGGTATTGGTGCCCTCCCACCCCCGGCCGCTCCAGACCCGGCCGCGATCGCTGAGCGGGGCCATCCCGCCCCCCCGACCCCATTCGCTGCCCAGGCCCGCGCGGCCCCGGAGGTATTGGTCTTCGGGGCCCGCCGCCTCCCAACCCCTGCGGCCCAGGGGCCTCTGAACCTCCTGTGGGCCTAGGCGCAGGGAAACTTGAGCACCCAACTTCCCCAGCACCTGTCCGGTGCCCAAACCCACCAGAAGCCAGGGAGACACGGTCGACGGAGCGCCTCAGCCACGCCCCTTCACACTACCGACGCCCCCCTTTGACCCCACACCAAGCCCTCCACCTTCCTGAGAGAGCAGACGAGCCACAGGCAGGCACACAGACAGACACACAGACACTCGCACACACCCATGCCAAGGGAGACACCTGGCCTGCGCAAGCTCCTCAGCCAGAGCCAGAGCACCTGGGAGAGGCCAGGGGCAGACGAACCGGCCGGCGGCTGGCTGTCAGGAGATACAGAGGCAGAAATACATGAAGATTCCGAGACAGACTCCAAGACGGCAAGAGGAGATACACACACACACACACACACACACACACACACACTTGAGTGTGGTCTTTGGAAATACTTCTGTTCATAGTTGCTGGGTTGAGCCCAACTTTAATACAACCCATGGACTGCGGCCCATCAGGCTCCTCTGTCCGTGGCATTTCCCAGGCGAGGATACTGGAGTGGGTTGCCATTTCCTTCTCCGGCGGGATCTTCCCGACCCAGGGATCAAACCCCAGTCTCCTGCGCGCGGATGCCTTGCCATCTGAACCAGGACATTGCTAATTCCCTAGGCAAAATACAAAGAATAGAGCTCGTGTTCTACTAAATGGAAAGATGATTTCAAAAACAGAAGCTGTCCTTTGTTGGTATCTTTGAATCTTTATGTAGTTTTCATTGATTTTTACTGTTAAGGCTAACTGAACAAGGCAAGAGAGAAACCCCAGAATTGAAAAGCAATTGACGGTTTTGAAAGAAACATGTGCAGGTGAAGCTCTCTTCCTTTTTGAGAGATGGTTAAATGCAAAATCTTGATTCAACACATATGACTTTTGTGCACTTTATTTCAAATCTCCATGACAAAACCCTAAGGCGTCCAGGAAGAAAGGAGTAGAGGGGCAGACAAAAAGAGCAACCTTTCCCCTTGGTGCCATCGCAACCAGCTGCTTAGTTCCTTCATCTCAAGGACTATCATCTGGGCTTCTCTGGTTTGTCTGATTCTTGTTTCGGGGACCGTTTCTCGTCACAAGGCTGTCAACAGTGGGGGTGGGGGTGGTGTGTGTGTGTGGGGGGGGAGCCCTTCTTTCCATTCCACATGAGACCCAGTGGACAATCCAGGCCCTGCCCACTGCATTGAGTGTGCAGCAACAATATCAACGGTAATGCCGGTGAACGATGCGTATTCCTGGAATCCACTCCGTTGGCTACTGACTGTGTGTGGTGGTGGTCTGGAACCTAGACCTGGAAGCTTTCTGGATGATTGCAAATGACACCAAAGTCTGAGGACGATGGAAGATCTTCACATTTCTGCAAGAGCCACACACCTCCAGAAGGAACCACAAGACTTGCCTGAAATGGTCAAGGTATAAGTATTGGCCTCAACGTTGGAAGGTCTCCACCTTTGCTATGGAAGTCAAACGATCTTTCTTTGAAATGAAAATGGAGCATACTGAACGTTCACATTCTTCTAGAGCATTTGAAAAGCCCTAACTTGTAGAAATCTGCTGTACGAGTTCCTTGAAAGCAAGAACCTCTATGTATGGACATGTCTTCATGCCTTAGGTTGTGCCTCGAATATAGTGTACACATCAACCCAGGAAAGGAAAGAATTGAATCGCCAAATATACAAAGAGATCAAAAGTGCCGAGCCAAGTGACCCCTTGAGGCTTCCAAGAGCTTTTCTGTCTTTCACACACTAAGTAAATACTGAGCACCTACGATGAGCTTGGAGGCATGTAATAAGTTTCAGGGAATAGAAGGCGGAGAGAAGAAGACACAGAGTTCCTGCTTTCACTGAGACGACTCTAATAATACATCACAGGCAGATCCTTTGAGAACCTATAGAGGGGCCTCTTCCCTCACCACAAAACCTGGGTGTCAGGGAAGGCTTTCCAGAGGCACCATTTCGTGGAGGTCCATAGGTTGAACCTAGGTAAACCAGGGTTGAGTTGCAGGAAGAATTTCAGGCAGAGAAAATAGCATCTTGGAAGGCTATGTGACCAGGGAAACTTAGGACATTCAAGAAACGAAAAATGCCCTATGGGATGGAAGCCAAAGAGTGCAGAGGGCATTCCAGGCAAAAGACATCAGAGAAGAACGTGAGGAGCAAACCTGAAGGGAAGTGGTCGTATCTTCAATATGCTGGGAAAATACGAGAGCCGTTGGAGCAGGGAGGTGACAGCATTGCATCTGCATTTCCAAAAGGTCATCTTGCTCCACATCACTAATGATTGGAGAGGCTCAACTCCAAACTCCAAGGAGGGACCACTTCACATGAGCCCGATTGGGCCTCACTGCGATGTCTGTCAATAACCAATGCTGGAGAAGATGTGGAGCAAAGGGAACTCTCCTCCACGGTGAGTAGGAATGGGCGTGGGTAGAGCCGGTATGGAAAAGAATACGGAGGTTCCCGAAGGAACTAAAAGTGGAAGTAGCGTATGGTTCAGCAGTCCGACTCCCAGGCATAGATCCACCCACGGTATAAGTGAACAAGATAGATGCCCCATTTGGGCACATCTATCTGTGCGTGCGCGCGCACATGTGCATGCGCGATGGCCTGCGAGGCAGGGGGTGGGGGGAGGGGGGCTGGGGCTCTGGCTGGAGTCGGTGCAAGCCCCGGGATTGCCTGAGGCAAGCCAAAGGAGCCCCAGATGGAGACAGTACTGCAGTTTGTCCGGTGTCCTGGAAGCCGAATGCGAATGCGGAGGGGCTCGCGGCCCGCGCGCAGGCAACCCAGGTCTGCAGCAGGTGTCGGGGCCCCGTCCAGCCGCTCCCCCCAGCCCGGGAGGGGCTGGGGACGCGCGGCGGGGGCTAAAGGACCTCTTCTGGTAGGCAAAAAGCCTCGAGCACCCGGGATTCCCAGGTGGTCTCCCATCCAAGATACTAACCAGGCCCGACCCTGCTTAGCTTCCGAGATCAGACGAGATCGGGCGCCTTCAGGCTGATAGGGCCTGAGACGGTGGCGGTTGGCTCGGGGCGCCCTAAGAGCCTTGCGCTTCGCGTCCCTTTCGCTCTGCCCTGCAGGTAGGGCCAACGGGCCGCACATCTCGTCGGGGGGCGTGCTGTACTTGAGCCGCAAGACCCGCGACCGGACTCCAGCCTGCTGACGCCGGCCCGTTCCCCGAACACCGCCAACACCAGACCAGCAAGCGCCTGGCCGGGCCCGGGGGCCCGAGGGGCTTCCAGGACCCCCCATTGACCGGGAGGGCGTGCGTGCATGTGTGCGCGCGGGGCCTGGATGCTGGGCTGAGGGGTGCGGAGGTCTCGGCGCCCTCCCATTCCCGGCCACTCCAGACCCGGCCGCGCTCGCTGAGCGGGGCCTCCCCCCGATCCCATTCGCTGCTCAGGCCCGCGCGGCCCCGGAGGTGTCGGTCTTCGGGGCCGCCGCCTCCCAACCCCCGCGGCCCAGGGGCCTCTGAACCTCCTGCGGGCCTAGGAGCAGTGAAACTTTAGCGCCCAACTTGCCTGGCACCTGTCTGGTGCCCAAACCCACCAGAAGCCAGGGAGGCGCGGTCGACCGGAGGGCCTCAGCCCCGCCCCCTTCGCACTACCGAGGCCCCCCTTTGCCCCCACGCCCAGGCCTCGACCTTCCTGAGAGAGCAGACCAGCCACAGGCAGGCACACAGACAGACACACAGACACTCGCACGAACCCACGCAAAGGGAGACAAGCTGGCCTCTGCAAGCTCCTCAGCCAGAGCCAGAGCACCTGGGAGAGGCCGGGGCCAGATGAACGGGCCGGCGTCTGGCTGTCAGGAGATACAGAGGCAGAAATACATGAAGATTCCGAGACAGACTCCAAGAGTGCGAGAGGAGATACACACAAACACACACACACACACACACACACTTGAGTGTGGTCTTTGGAAATACTTCTGTTCATAGTTGCTTGGTTGAGCCCAACTTTGATACGACCCATGGACTGCGGCCCATCAGGCTCCTCTGTCCGTGGCATTTCCCAGGCGAGGATACTGGAGTGGGTTGCCATTTCCTTCTCCGGGGGGATCTTCCAGACCCAGGGATCAAACCCCAGTCTCCTGCAGGCGGTTACCTTGCCATCTGAACCAGGACATTGCTAATTCCCTAGGCAAAATACAAAGAATAGATCTCGTGTTCTACTAAATGGAAAGATGATTTCAGAAACAGAAGCTGTCCTTTGTTGGTATCTGTGAATCTTTATGTAGTTTTCGTTGATTTTTCCTGTTAAGGCTAACTGAACAAGGCAAGAGAGAAACCCCAGAATTGAAAAGCAGTTGACGTTTTTGAAAGAAACATGTGCAGGTGAAGCTCTCTTCCTTTTTGAGAGATGGTTAAATGCAAAATCTTGATTCAACACATATGACTTTTGTGCACTTTATTTCACATCTCCATGACGAACCCCTAAGGCGTCCAGGAAGAAAGGAGTAGAGTGGCAGACAAAAAGAGCAACCTTTCCCCTTGGTACCATCTCAACCAGCTGCTTAGTTCCTTCATCTCAAGGCCTACCATCTGGGCTTCTCTGGTTTGTCTGATTCTTGTTTTGGGGACCATTTCTATTCACAAGGCTGTGAACAGTGGGTGGTGTTGGCGGGCTGTGTGGGGGTGGGGGAAGCCCTTCTTTCCTTTCCACATGAGACCCAGTGGACAATCCAGGCCCTGCCCACTGCATTGAGTGTACAGCAACAATATCAACGGTGATGCTGGTTAACAACTCATATTCCTGGAATCCACTCCGTTGGCTACTGACTGTGTGTGCTGGGAGACCTGGAAGCTTTCTTGATGATTTAAAATGACAGCAAAGTCTGAGCACATTGGAAAATCTTCACATTTCTGCAAGTGCCACACACCTCCAGAAGGAACCACAAGTCTTGCCTGAAATGGTCAAGGTATAAATATTGGACTCAACGTTGGCAGGTCTCCACCTTTGCTATGGAAGTCAAACGATTTTTCTTTGTAGTGAAAATGAATCATACTGAACGTTCACATACTTCTAGAGCATTTGAAAAGCCCTAACTTGTAGAAATCTGCTGTACGAGTTCCTTGAAAGCAAGAACCTATATTTATGGATACGTATTAATGCCTTATATTTTGCCTTGATTATAGTGTACACATCAACCCAGGAAAGAAAGAATTCAATCGCCAAATATACAAAGAGATCAAAAGTGCCGAGCCAAGTGACACCTTCAGGCCTCCAAGATCTTTTCTGTCTTTCACACACTAAGTAAATACTGAGCACCTACGATGAGCTAGGAGGTGTGTAATAAATTTCTGGAAATAGAATGCGGAGAGAAGAAGACACAGAGTTCCTGCTTTCACTGAGAGGAATTTAATGATACATCACAGCCAGATCCTTTGAAAACTTATTGTGGGACCTGTTCCCTCACCAAAACCTGGGTGTCAGCAAAGGCTTTTCAGAGTAACAATTGATTTGTGATCCATAGGTTGAACCTACGTAAACCAGGGTTAAGATGCAGGAAGAATTTCACGCAGGGAAAATAGCATCTTGGAAGGCTATGTGACCAGGGAAACTTAGGACATTCTAGAAATGAAAAATGCCCTATGGGATGGAAGCCAGAGTGCAGAGGGCATTCCAGTGAAAAGGCATCAGAGACAAACTTCGGGAACAAGCAATGAAGGGATGTGATCATATATTCAATATGATGGGAAAATCCAAGAGCAGTTGTGGCAGGGAGGTGATAGAATTACATCTGCATTTCCAAAAGTTCATCTTGCTCCATAACACTAATGATTGGAGCGACTCAACTGCAAATTACAAGGAGGGACCACTTCCTCGAATCCGAATGGTCCTCATTGCAAAGTCTATCAATAACAAATGCTAGAGAAGATGTGGACCAAAGGGAACTCTACTCCACATGCAGACTGTGTGGGTGAATTCTCTAAGAAATTACGGGAAGAAGTGCTCCATCTTGTTTATTGCATTGTGTTTAGGGGAACTAATTTGGAATTAGTGGAGCCCATTTCTCAGTATATTATTTCCAAACTAGGCAACTATAATTACAGTCTGATAAGATGGAACTCAAATAACTTCTGAATGTTAATTTATTTTGAAAGAGGAAATAATCTTGCAAGAGAAATATAGACAAACAGGAAAAGCATAGTTGTCAATATATTAACCTAGAGATGCTTCAAATATTGTTTAAGAAATATGAAAGTTTCATGGAGTATTTCACATGAAGGAATTATTTCCTCTTAAAAGTCAAAAGGGCTTCCCTGGTGGCTCAGAGGTTAAAGCATCTGCCTGCAATGCAGAAGACCTGGGTTTGATCCCTGAGTCAGAAAGATCCCCTGGAGAAGGAAATGGCAACCCACTCCAGTATTCTTGCCCAGAGAATCCCATGGATGGAGGAGCCTGGTGGTCTACAGTCCACGGGGTCGCAAAGAATCAGATACTACTGAGCAACTTAACTAACTTAAAAGTCAAAAAGGATTATGAGTCCACTCATAAAAATGATTTGTTCTTCAGTTTTATCATGAACTACCTGACTAAAGGATGATTATTTATTGTATTATTCCTTCAAAATTATAGCACATTGTTCACTTTCCAGATTTTTATTTAATTGATATTTATTTAACATTGACTCTGTGCCAGCACTGCAAAACCCACCCACACACCCTACACCAATTTTGTGATTTCATTAGAAACCACTTAATCAAGCAAATTCTATAGTTACCTCTATTTTACATCCTAAATTGGCACATTATATGTCACCCTACTTAACACCATTAAGATTATCTCTTTTTTTAAAATTCTTGATAAATATAATTCCTTGCTTTCTCACAAAATAATTTAAATTATATAAAAACTGGAACTTTGTCTAATTTATCACTGTATTCTTAGCTCATAGAAGAATATTAGTACTAGATAGTCAAAGACTCGTATTAAATGAAAATGATTTCAGTGGGTCTCAAAATAACTTGTCTTTAAAAGGCATTGGTGCCATTTGAAGTAGATATTAGGTTTCCATTTTCTCATCAATGATTTGTTTCATTGGTTTTGTCATTTCAGATCACTTTCTTGAACATCAGATCGTGGAAGATAGAAATAATGTTACTGAATTTATCCTCTTAGAACTTTCTATGGACAAGAAAGTCCAGATCCTCTGCTTTTTATTTTTCTTATTCTGTTACCTGGCTATTTGGTTGGGGAATTTGATCATTGTGATTTCTATTACATGCAGTCAGCTAATCACCCAGCCCATGTACTGCTTCCTTAACTGCCTTGCACTCTCAGACCTCTTCTACACCTCCACTGTGACACCCAAACTCATGACTGACTTACTGATGGAGAAAAAGGCCATTTCCTATAAAAACTGCATGACACAGCTTTTCACCACCCACTTCTTTGAGGGGGGATTGAGGTCTTCACCCTCACAGGGATGGCCTGTGACTGCTATGTGGCCGTCAGCAAACCTCTCCACGACGCCATCACCATGAACAGGCAAAAACGTCACTCAATTCTCATAGCGTCGTGTGCAGGGGGACTTCTTCATTCTCTTGGTCTCTTTCTTCTTGCGATTGTTTGACCTTTCTGTGGCCCCAGTGAAATAGATCACTATTTCCGTGATGCATATCTTTTGTTGAAACTAGCCTGCACTGATACTCACAAAATTGGCTTTTTTGTCATTGCCAGTTCTGGCTTGATGGGACTGGTGCTCTTTGTGGTTTTGATGGCCTCCTACACTTTGATTCTGTATAATGTGTGCACATATTCTGCAGAAAGCCACCATAAAGCACTTTCCACCTGTAGTTCCCACATCACAGTCCGTGATCCTCTTTTTCACACCTGTCATCTTTGTTTACATTAGACCTGCCACAACATTACCAGAAGATAAAGTGTTTACGCTCTTCTACACAATTATTGTCCCCATGCTCAACCCGCTTATCTACACACTTAGAAACATGGAGATGAAAAATTCCATAAGAAGAGTTTGGTGCAATAAAAGGTTCTGGGAAGGGAGCTTAATGATCTGAAGGTCATTCGTCTGACTCCAGTGACTGTCTTCTCATCACTCCCTCTGTTGCTGATTCTCTCCTGCTAATGGGAAAATCAGTCAGAATGTGTAAAAGCCAAGCCTCCAACAACAGCTTGCCTTCAGTGGTTCCTTCTTTATTTTCCTCTCAATGTGTTTTCCCTGATTTCACTTTTCAGTAATAATCTCCTTTGTTTAAAAAAAAAAAAAAGCAAAGAAAAGAAAACTTTTTACAGAGTAAAAACACACTGAAAAATCTGGAGGGAGAGTGATCCTGCCTGTATTGAAGGCTAAACCTGGGGGAGACTTCGCTCTCAAAATAGTTGGCCTCAAGGTATAAAAGGTAATAATATGTTAAAAGGTAAAAGACAGTTGAAGAATCCACCTGCTAATGCAGGAGACACACGTTCAATCCTTGGGCCAGGAAGATCCTCTGGAGAAGGAAATGGCTACCCACTCCAGTGTTTTTGCCTGGGACATCCCATGGAGAGAGGAATCTGGTGGGCTACAGCCCACGGGGATGCAAAACAGCTGGACATGATTCAGCGACTAAACAAAAACAAAAAGGCAGTTATAGGAAAATAAGAACAATCACATACTGCAAACTCCTTTCTGAGCTATATACCTAGCCTCGTATCCTACAACTCTAGACTTCTTTTAATCAAGTACCTAAAGATCTTTTTGTGTGTATTTGTGAACTGCGATTATTTTACTTAAGTGAAATGAATATGTAGATCTAAATACAACATAGTGTAAAGTCCAGCCTTATAGTCTACATGGCAAGTCTTACAGTCTGAAAAGCAAGTCACTGTGTGATCTGTTTGTGAAGTAACATTGTAAGTATTGGGGAAAATATATACAAACTCTTGCTATTTTAACTGGGTTTCACATTAAGTATACATGATCAAGGAATAAATAAACTACAACTGACTTTGCTACAAAAAAGAAGAAAATATAAATCCTTTAGTTCCTCAAAATAGATGATTTATCTCAAAGTAAAAGACTTTCACTTCGTATCTAATTTCAAGTGTAGAATAATCCTAAAATAATATTTGACAAAATATAGATCAGACTCAGTGATGGGAATATATATATATTCTGCTGTTGTGCTTAGGTGTTTCTGACTCTGTGGCCACATGGACTGTAGCCCACCAGGCTTCTCTGTCCATGGGGATTCTCCAGGCACAAATATCAGAGTGGGTTGCCATGTTCTCCTCCAGGGGATCTTCCCAAGCCAGGGACTGAACCCAGGTCTCCCATACTACAGGCAGACTCTTTACCAACTGAGCCATCAGGGAAGCCCAAGTATACTGGAGTGGGTAGCCTATCTCTTCTCCAGGGGATTTTCCTGACCCAGGAATCAACCAGGGGTCTCCTGCATTGCAGATGGATTCTTTACCAGGTGAGCTACCAGGGAAGTCTAATGTGTATACATCCATACCTATAGGATTTTCATGATTTTCTAGTGCAAAGTATACATTTTGTTTGAAATACATTTTTAAGATTGCTGCATTTTCTTATGAAAATGTGCATAGTTTTGGATATAAAATGTAACTATTGATAGTATAGATTTGTATTCTATATAATGAGTTAAACTATATTTAATACTATAGATTTATTTTAGGTAATAGGATATTTTCTAATGTTTCTCTCTCAAATAATGTAATATTTTTTAGAATTAATAGGAAAGATTATGAATTTTAAAGAATCATATTATTAATATGTCATAAAAATGTTGTTAACTGTTCTCCACACAAAGATAGGCCATATTAATATTTGGCTATATTATGTGTGTGTCTCCTTCAGAATTTTCCACAGTTTATTGTGATCCACACAGTCAAAGGCTATGGCATAGTCAAGAAAGCAGAAATAGAAGTTTTTCTGGAACTCTCTTGCTTTTTCGATGATCCAGCAGATGTTGGCAATTTGATTTCTGGTTCCTCTGCCTTTTCTAAAACCAGCTTGAACATCTGGAAGTTCATGGTGCACGTATTGCTGAAGCCTGGCTTGGAGAATTTTGAGCATTACTTTACTAGCAACAAAGATCTGTCTAGTCAAAGCTATAGTTTTTCCAGCAGTCATGTATGGATGTGAGAGTTGGACTCTAAAGAAAGCTGAGGGCCGAAGAATTGATGCATTTGAACTGTGGTGTTGGAGAAGACTCTTGAATGTCCCTTGGACTACAAGGAGATCCAACCAGTCCATTCCAAAGGAGATCAGTCCTGGGTGTTCATTGGAAGGACTGATGTTGAAGCTAAAACTCCAACACTTTGGCCACCTGATGAGAAGAGCTGACGCATTTGAAAAGACCCTGATGCTTGGAAAGGTTGAGGGGAGGAGGAGAAGGGGACAACAGAGGATGAGATGGCTGGATGGCATCACTGACTCAATGGACATGGGTTTGGGTGGACTCCGGGAGTTGGTGATGGACAGGGAGGCCTGGTTTGCTGCAGTACATGGGGTCTCAAAGAGTCAGACACGACTGAGGGACTGAACTGAACTGAATATGTATGTGTCTTATTTTTGTACTTGCAAGATACTTTGCAAATATTATTTTCATATTTTGCTTCATATTTACATGTCAAAAAAGAATGGTGTTTCAGAATTGTAAATAATAATCTTAAGGAGGCAAAAGTTATCAAAGTAACTGAATGAGTATGTAGTAAATAATGTAAATTAACCAGATCTTACTTATTTTCCCAATTGAATTATCTCCTCAAGTGGATTAGTTGTTTGGAGTTACATTTTCATAAAGATCATCCATTCATCTTCCCAGATAGTTGCGAATATCTGGTAATAACTGATATTTTTCAATATCCCCATCTCTGTGTTTGCTTATAGTGTTTAATAGCCTTCCATAGAGACCTCAGTTCTGCCTTCATGTGTAAATTAAGCATAAACCATAATCCATGACCTTCAGCCACGAACTACAGAGTTTAATACCAGATATTTTGGGTGAGGAATTTTTTAAAAAGATGCTTACAATATATGCCATTCTTATCTCTCCTGTTAATAAGTACAAGTACTAGGAAACAAAGAGGCCAGAATATATTGCTTCATTTCACAGAGACATCATTCATACAAATCTCTCTCTCTCGGAATGAGGCTTAAAATAAGACATTATTCTGCCTGCCTCATTCAGTCTGGATTCATGAACAGTTCAGGTTGTGGGGTGGTGGTTGCTTTTCGCTAGTAAATCACACTGTATGAGAAAACTCATATACTGATTTTAATTCCTATTACGTGGGGATTTCTTATGTTATGTCGGTTCAGTTCAGTTCAGTCGCTCAGTCCTGTCCGACTCTTCATGACCCCATGAATCCCAGCACGCCAGGCCTCCCTGTCCATCACCAACTCCTGGAGTTCACTTAGACTCATGTCCATCGAGTCAGTCATGCCATCCAGCCATCTCATCCTCTGTCGTCCCCTTCTCCTCTTGCCCCCAGTCCCTCCCAGCATCGGAGTCTTTCCCAAAGAGTCAACTCTTTGCATGAGGTGGCCAAAGTACTGGAGTTTCAGCTTTAGCATCATTCCTTCCAAAGAAATCCCAGGGCTGATCTCCTTCAGAATGGACTGGTTGGATCTCCTTGCAGTCCAAGGGACTCTCAGGAGTCTTCTCCAACACCACAGTTCAAAAGCATCAATTCTTCGGTGCTCAGCCTTCTTCATGGTCCAACTCTCACATCCATACATGACTACAGAAAAAGCCATAGCCTTGACTAGACGGACCTTTGTTGGCAAAGTAATGTCTCTGCTTTTGAATATGCTATCTAGGTTGTTCATAATTTTTCTTCCAAGGAGTAAGCGTCTTTTAATTTCATGGCTGCAGTCACCATCTGCAGTGATTTTGGAGCCCCCAAAAATAAAGTCTGATACTGTTTCCACTATTTCCCCATCTATTTCCCATGAAGTGATGGGAGCAGATGCCGTGATCTTCGTTTTCTGCGTGTCGAGCTTTAAGCCAACTTTTTCACTCTCCAGTTTCACTTTCATCAAGAGGCTTTTGAGTTCCTCTTCACTTTCTGCCATAAGGGTGGTGTCATCTGCATATCTGAGGTTACTGATATTATCCTGCAATCTTGATTCCAGCTTGTGTTTCTTCCAGTCCAGCATTTCTCATGATGTACTCTGCATAGAAATTAAATAAGCAGGGTGACAATATACAGCCTTGATGTACTCCTTTTCCTATTTGGAACCAGTCTGTTTTTCCATGTCCAGTTCTAACTGTTGCTTCCTGACCTGCATACAGATTTCTCAAGAGGCAGGTCAGGGGTTCTGGTGTTCCCATCTCTTTCAGAATTTTATACAGTTTATTGTGATCCATGCAGTCAAAGGCTTTGGCATAGTCAATAAAGCAGAAATAGATGTTTTTCTGGAACTCTCTTGCTTTTTCCATGATCCAGCAGATGTTGGCAATTTGATCTCTGGTTCCTCTGCCTTTTCTAAAACCAGCTTGAACATCTGGAAGTTCACGGTTCGTGTATTGCTGAAGCCTGGCTTGGAGAATTTTGAGCATTACTTTACTAGCATGTGAGATGAGTGCAATTGTGCAGTAGTTTGAGCATTCTTTGGCATTGCTTTCTTTGGGATTGGAATGAAAACTGACCTTTTCCAGTCCTGTGGCCACTGCTGAGTTTTCCAAATTTGCTGGCATATTCAGTGCAGCACTTTCACAGCATCATCTTTCAGGATTTGAAATAGCTCCTCTGGAATTCCATCACCTCCACTAGCTTTGTTCATAGTGATGCTTTCTAAGGCCCACTTGACTTCACATTCCAGGATGTCTGGCTCGAGGTCAGTGATCACACCGTCGTGATTATCTGGGTCATGAAGATATTTTCTGTACAGTTCTTCTATGTATTCTTGCCACCTCTTCTTAATATCTGCTGCTTCTGTTAGGTCCATACCATTTCTGTCCTTTATCGAGCCCATCTTTGCATGAAATGTCCCCTTGGTATCTCTAATTTTCTTGAAGAGATCTCTAGTCTTTCCCATTCTGTTGTTTTCCTCTATTTCTTTGCATTGATCGCTGAGGAAGGCTTGCTTATCTCTCCTTGCTGTTCTTTGGAACTCTACATTCAGATGCTTATATCTTTCCTTATCTCCTTTGCTTTTCACTTCTCTTCTTTTTACAGCTAAGTCATACAGTGACTCACTTAGTGGCTCAGTCACACACTTGAGAATGTAAGGAACAACACTTCTTGAAACAGGCAATATCGAAAACAATAGCAGTAATAGTAGAATCATAAGAAGTTAAGTCAAGAACTTCTATTAGGTGTAGCCCAGTGACATCTCCATGTCATCTGACTTAGTTTGCTAAATGACTATAGCTTGCTGTTGATATCCTGCTTGTAGATCCTGAGCATCTGATCTTTATTCAAAGACTGGTTATTGAGATAAGCTTTAGAAACAAACTCAGAATGTCCTTTTTAACAACTTAATTCAACCTCTTAGCAATGTAACATAACCACAAGGAACTATCTAAGGAGTGAGTCTTAGTAAATACAGACCTTAATTAAAAAAACTGGAACTTAATATTCAGTGAAACATAATAGATGCCATAGGCCTGACATCAGTTAGGTGGATTTTTCTTTTACAGCTCCCCAGTATACGTTGAGATTTCTGTATATGTCGGGAGACAGTCTTTTTATTTACCTGATAAGGCTGTTCAGAACCCAAGTGTCTCCAGTTTCTGGAGGGATGAGGCAGAGAGAAAAAAGGTATAATTTTACCCATAGGAGTAAATCACTAGATTGTTTTAAACGATCAGTAACTCGAGGAGAAGTGCTTCTTTATATCTGAAAATACAGAGTAAAAGTCAACAATATGTCAGACAAAAAGTCGTGAAAATTGTGGTCATATTTAGCAGTCTACTCCATCCCGTGCAATTGATCCCTTTGTTCTGCTGTCCTTGCCCAATGACCAAGGACATCAGTGAAAGCAATAGTCTCGAAGAGACTCATGAAGTTTTTGTGAACGTCTGTATGACCTGTCCAGCAAAGTGGGTGCCCTGATCACTGGAGATTGTGGAAAGCACCTTTTAACCATTTTTTTCTATTCTGAGATATTAATCCTGAAGCCAGGAAAGGCATTATCAAATAAAAATGAGGTTTGTCAGGGAGCCAGGAAAAGCCAAGTGGCCATCTTGGACCTCTCATAGCCCCAACTCTTTGGTTTATGGCCATTTTTAATCCATTTTAAATTCCCTGAAGATGTGTTAACTTTTGTAGAAGCAGAATGAGCTTTGTTCATATGTGCTGTAGTCTGTTCTCAAAAGCCACATTCCAAGAAAACATTGTTCTTTTAATCAGTGAGAGAAAACCAAATTCCAGTTTGGTAACAGCTTATATTCACTGTGAAACAATAGTTATTCACTTAGTCATAGTAACAATAAGACTTCAAAGGCAGTTTAATGTCTTAACAAACTTGTAGCATGCACAAAACTCTTCTTTCACTTGCAACACACCTGGTTACACTTTCTGTATTCATCACTTCATTTGTCCATTTAGAGGACAGCCACCTGTACGTTTAGACTTACTTTGCTTTCCCTTAATAGAATGGAATTCCATTCCTTATTACTTTTTATTAAAAACACACATCTTACTTTTCTTCAGAAACCATGACTTGTACTTTGCATCATCATTCTGTAGATTGGTAAGGATAAATCACCCAAAGTTATATCATTTATAAAAGTATCTTCACAATGCCTCTGTTAATTAGATCAATAAACAAACATCAATATCATGTATCAGTTCAGTAATGATTATTTCCCAGATCACACAAGCCTCAAATTCATTTACTTTAATTTTCTTGAATTTAGAATTGTTTGATTTGTAAGCACTGACTTCTCTTTAGGCCAATTAATTAGAGCTCATTGAACCACTTAGCCTTTAGCAATTTTTTCCAAGGATGGAGACATACACCGAGACACACACATATCTGGACAGACAGAAACCTCACAGTTTTCCACCTGAAACTTAAAATGTCTCTTTGTCCCTTTTAATTTCTTGGCTTGAGTTCCAGCTCATGGCTGGAGTCCCAGATAGAGTGGGCTGTGTATCTCAAGGACATGATAAGAGTTAACTCAGGTTTTTCCCCAGGCATGTTTCTGTTTCTCAGGCAGGATCAGAGCTCCCCAAAAGAGTATTTTCACAAGTCAAACTTTTAGTAATTACATGTGCAAAAAGAACCAGTTTTGCAATTTCAAAAAGATTCCATTTTACCTAGTTTTCTCCGGAGTCTAAAGAATACACATGGCCATTCAGGGTTCAAAATGTCATTTCTCCTTCATGTAGTCATAGCTTCATAGCTAAGCTTTAAACCAGAGAGTGCTCAGATGGGCTCTGATGACAGGGGTAGACTGATCGATAAGATGTCCCAGCAGGTATTCTCTCTCTGGGCAGGTGAGGTCTTCTCTTAAAGCAAAGAAACCCCATATATAAGGGATTTTTAGGCCTTGAGGATCAAAATTATCCCAGTTTTTCAAGATATTATTCAAGGGGGGTGGTTCTGGACTGTTAGGCCCCATCTGTAAGAGAGAAAAAAGCAGTGCCCAGTGCCATGGCTTTTTTCTACCAGAGGTGTCTGCCCCTGCTCTAGACGGGGTTGGAGACTGATTTTCCACCTAAGCTTCCTTCCCTGGCCAGAGCTAACCTGTCTCTTACAGGTGAAGGTGTCCTACTCCCAACCCCCCTCGTTCTACCACCCAGGCATGGTGGAGATGCACCAGGGTTAGACCTGATGGCATCCCAGATTGATGTCCAGGTCCTCACCATTAAAACCTTGGTTTGATTTCCCTTTTATTCTGGCACCACCTGGGGTGGAACAGAGTAGTTTTCCGGATGCTTGCCGAGCCAAGACCACTAGGGGAAGCACCCAACTTCTGTGTACCTGTGCACATTCCTCATAACAGTATAAGTGGCAAGTCATAAAGGGATGAACAGAAAACCCAAGACATCCTCCTGAGAGTGGCCACACGAGTCTATTTAATAACAAAGGAGGCGATGGAGGGCCCGCCTGCGAGGAAAAACTAATCCTTCATATTCATGGAGTGCCAGCATCATCCTTTTTATTCCTGTCCAGCAGACTGTACAAAAAGAATACCTAAGGAGTTGAGACAAGAGCCACTGGAGGGCTTCGTCTGCTCTGCTAAGAGCTAGCGTTACTAAGGGAAGAAGCCCAATGCACTTTCAATCTGCCCAAATCTGGGGTGTCCCAATCTGTGTCCTCAGGAATCTCATGCTCACCAGCAATGCCTCAATCCATATAGTCCAGAGGCATAGCCATGACAAGAACTTGCCTGTGTGTCTGTGGGGTCAGGATGGTGATTTCCAGTCTGAGAGATGTCCCTGGAGCTAGAGCTCCAGCTAGCTCCCTAAAGTGCTCCTGTCTGCAGTGTCCTGTAAAACTTGGAGTGGGGGCCTTGCTAGAAAAGCACAATAACAGCATGGATTGCAAGTCCCTTGAAAGTCTACAATCCGGCACACAAGGTTAATAACTTTAATTCCCCAAGCAGATATGAAATGGTCAGAGGGACCAGGAAAAGCTGACTGGGGAAAAGAAATTCAGTCCACATGCTTCTGATTTAGTAAAGTAGCTGCTGCTGCTGCTGCTGCTGCTAAGTTGCTTCAGTTGTGTCTGACTCTGTTGAGTCAGACCCCAGAGTTGGCAGCCCACCAGGCTCCCCCGCCCCTGGGGTTCTCCAAGCAAGAGTACTGTAGTGGATTGCCCTTTCCTTCTCCAATGCAGGAAAGTGAAAAGGGAAAGTGAAGTCACTCAGTCGTGTCCAACTCTTAGCGACCCCATGGACTGCAGCCTACCAGGCTCCTCCGCCCATGGGATTTTCCAGGCAAGAGTACTGGAGTGGGGTGCCATTGCCTTCTCCGTAGTAAAGTAGAGACCACAGTAAAAGAGCAAAAGAGTCTCAACTCTGAGTGTTCTTATTTGTCTTGAAGATCTTGGACAAGCCCCCAAGATGATAACCTAGCAGTCAACGGTGACCGATGCCACTGGATTCATGGTGTCTAAGAAGAAGATATTACTCTGGGGCCAAAGACAGTCTCAGTCACTCAGAGCTTTGTGTATATTTTATTTAAAGTGAAGGTGACAGAAAAAGCTTCTGACACAGACATCAGAAGGGGCTCACTAATTTAAGTGGGGCCATATATACTTCTCAACTAGCCTCTGAGAATAGACAAAAAACATCTCAAGGATGTGAGCGTTTTGCCCAGACCCTTTCCTATAACATACATCCAAAGCTCAAAAAGAGGAATGTCCTTGAACCTGAGATACTGCTCCCTACAATGCCTACTTGTCTTAGGCAAAAGAATGTGAAAAAGAAAGCAAGCTTGCCTCCTCCTTAAAGGGGCTTTAGGCTTGGACTCTTTATCAACCTGCTGGGACAGGTAAGTATACAGTTAAACTCAGAAAACTCTAATGTTGTAATGGTGGTGAGTAAAGCATTTGTATAACATACCACTGATAACTCATATAAGTATATCACTTATAAATTCAGTATGAAGGTCAAAAGATAAAATATCAAAATAATGATAACTACAAAATGAAATAATGGAACCATGTTTGAAGAATTAGATGACAGTATGATACGAAGTCAACAAACAGAGAGACGCAATGAAGAGCTACAAATTATTTTTTTTAAAGGAAACTAACATAAATTCTGGATTTGAAAACTAAAATAATTGAAATGAAAAATTGATAGGTTCAACAGCACATTTGAGATGCTAGCAGAAATAATCCATAAACTTGAAGATGAATTCATAGAAATCAATGTAAAAATAAAGAGAAAAAAATGTTGAGGGAAAATGATCTAAGGCATCCATTCATTACACCATCAAGTATGGAAGGAGAGAGACTCTCAGAAAGCAGGGAGAGAAAGGGGAGAGAGTAAAATCACTTGTAGATGGAATGGCTGACCGGCAGGTCAGAGCGAAACGGAGATGCAGCGCAGGGCTCTTAGGGCGCCCGGTGGCAGCAGACTCTGTCTAAGGCGATAGCGCCCTGAAAGCGCCCTATCTCATCTGATCTCGGAAGCTAAGCAGGGTCGGGCCTGGTTAGTACTTGGGTGGGAGACCGCCTGGGCATACCGGGTGCTGTAGGCTCTTTGCCTTCCCTCTCCTTTAGCCCCCGCCCCACGTCCCAACTCTTGGGCTCCCGCAGCCCCAGCCCCTCCTGGGGCTGGGTGGCCAGGGCACTGACTCCCGCTGCAGACCTGGGTTGCCTCCGCGCGGCCCGCGAGCCCCTCCGCATTTGGCTTCCAGGAAACCAGACGACCGTCCCGCGGGTCTCCGTCTGGGGCTCCCATGGCGTGCCTCAGGCAATCCCAGGGGGCTGCACCAGCTCCAGCCCCAGCCCCAGCCCCACCTCCACCCCACCCCACCGTCCCGCGGGTCTCCGTCTGGGGCTCCCTTGGCGTGCCTCAGGCAATCCCAGGGGGCTGCACCAGCTCCAGCCCCAGCCCCAGCCCCACCCCCACCCCACCCCACCCCCATCCTCGCAGGCGAACGCCCGAGCTCGCGCGCACCCGCGCGCACACACAGATATATGTGCACAGACGGTGCATGTATCTTGTTCAGTTATAATTTTGGTGGATATATGCCTGGGAGTGGGACTGCTGAATATGGTACTTCTAGTTTTAGTTCCTTTAGGAACCTCCATACTCTTTTCCATAGTGGCTCTACCAACTCACATTCCTACTAACGGTGGAGGCGAGTTCCCTTTTCTCCACATCCTCTCCAGCATTTGTTATCTACAGACTTTTCCATGAGGACCATTCTGACTAATGTGAAGTGGAACCTCGTTGTAGTTTGGAGTTGAGTCTGTCCAATCATGAGTGATGTGGAGCAAGATGACCTTTTTAAAATGCAGATGCAATTCTATCACCTCCCTGCTCCAACTGCTCTTGTATTTTCCCATCATAGTGAAGATATGACCAAATCCCTTCATTGCTTGGTCCCCCCTTTCTTCTCTGATTTCTTTTCACTGGAATGCCCTCTGCACTCTTTTGGTTCCATCCCATAGGGCATTTTTCATTTCTTGAATGTACTAAGGTTCCCTTGTCATGTAGCCTTCCAAGATGCTATTTTACCTGCCTGAAATTCTTCCTGCATCTCAACCCTGGTTGACATTGGTTCAACCTATGGATCTCAACTCAATTATTAGTCTGAAAAGCCTTCTCTGACACCCAGTTTTTGGTGAGGGAAGAGGCCCCTATAGAAGTTCTCAAAGTATCTGCCTGTTATTTATCATTAGTCAGTGAAAGAAGGAACTGTGTTTCTTCTTCTCTCAGCATTCTATTTCCAGAAACATATTGCATGCCTACTAGCTCATAGTAGGTGCTCAATATTTATTCAGTGTGCGAAAGACAGAAAAGTTCTGGGAAGCCTCAACTTTTCACTTGGCTCAGCACTTTTGATCTCTTTGTATCTTTGTCAATTCAGTTCTTTTCTTTCTTCTGTTGATGTGCACACTATATTCAAGGGACGATCTAAGGCATGAAGACATATCAATAAATATAGGTTCTTGCTTTCCAGGAACTCATACATCAGATTTCTATAATTCAGGGTTTTTTTTAATTAATGCTCTAGAACAATGTGAACTTTTAGTATTATCCATTTTCATTTCAAAGAAAGATCATTTTACTTACATAGCAAAGGTGGAGACCTTCCAACTTTCAGTCCAATACTTATAACTTTACCATTTCAGGCAAGTCTTTTGGTTCCTTCTGGAGGTGTGCAGCTCTTCCAGAAATGTTAAGATCTTCCATAGTCCTCATGGAGTGGATTCCAGCAATATGCATTGTTAACCAGCATCACTGGTGATTCTGTTGCTACAGACTCAATGCAGTGGGCAGGGCCTGGACTGCCCACTGGGTCTGATGTGGAATGGAAAGAAGGGCTTACCCCCTCCACTGTTTCTAGCCCTGTGACTAGAAACGGTCCCCAAACAAAAATCAGACAAACAAGATTATCCCAGATCGTAGTCCATGAGATGAAGGAACTAAGCAGCTGGTTGAGATGGAGCCAAGGGGAAAGGTTGCTCTTTTTTTCTCCACCTCTACTCCTTTCTTCCTTGATGCCTTAGTGATTCATCGTGGAGATTTGAAATAAAGTTCACAAGAGTCATATTTGTTGAATAAAGATTTTGCATTGAACCAACTCTAAAAAATGAAGAAAGTTTCACCTGCCACATGTTTCTTTTAAAAAGTCAATTGCTTTTCAACTCTGGGGTTTCTCCATTGCCTTGTTCAAGTAGCCTTAATCATAAAAATAAAATAAAACTAAATAAAGATTCAAATATACCAACAAAGGAAAGCTGCTGTTTCTTAAATCATCTTTCCACTTAGTAGAACACTAGCTCTTTTCTTTGTATTTTGACTAGGCAATTAGTTGTATTGTGGCTCAGATGGGAAGGCATCCACCTGCAGGAGACTCAGGTTTGATCCCTGGGTCGGGAAGATCCCCTGGAGAAAGAAATGGCAAACCACTCCAGTATTCTTGACTGGGAAATGCCACGGACAGAGGAGCCTAACTGGCCACAGTCCATGGGTAGCATAAAAGTTGGGCACAACTGAGCAACTAAGAACAGAAGTATTTCCAAGGACCACATTCAAGAGATTTGGAACTCTTGCTTGACTTCCTCATGTTGACCATGTTGACTAGGCAGCAGATAGCAGCTGATTCTTCTGTACAATTAACAAAGAATGTGTCATTCTGTTCTATACTTTTCTGTACTGTAGGAAGAGACTGTGCAGAGCAGATGTCTGGACTTGTACAGGACTTTTGGTCCTTTAGAGGATTACAGTTGCACCATCAATGCTTGCCAGGGGTGGCAGGAAGGCGGCCCTGAAAGTTTGAGTCCAGACATGTCCAGTGTTTTAGGATGTATCAGATGAGTAAGAATGCATTTACCCTTCACTATGTCTCCATAGAAAGTTGCTTTGGGTTTGGAGGTACACACACACACACACACACACACACACCCTGCCGCCGAGACAGGTCAAGAGCTAGAAACCACAGGTAAGGGAGACGGAGAAAGAGGGAGAGAGAGACAGCAAGAGGACACGCAAGCTTCCCAACCCCCGGCCTCCACACCCTCCCCCCTCCACTCTGGGTATTCACTGGGCCCCAAGTCGACCCGACCTCACCCTCACCCACCGACACACTCACACACACTCTCACACACTCACCCTCTGGCCTGGGGATGGGGGCTGGGTATCGCCTTAGGTAGCCAGGCCGAAGGGGACCTTTGAGACCTCGGCTTCAAGGAAGTCTTGGGGTCCCCACGGGTGACCGCCAGCCCCAGGGCACCGCGTCCAGCCGGGCCCGGCCCAAAGCCGACGCCCCCTCCCTAGGGGAAGCTGCTTCTTCCGCGTGACCTTCCTCTGAGGTGCGTCACGGGCTGTGCCAGTGTGTCTGTCTCAGATCCGATGCCATCCTCTCTCCCCTGTCTCCTGTTTGCTGTCTCTCTGTCACTCGCTCTGTGTCTCCCTCTGTCTCTGGCTCCGTGTGTGTGTGTGTGTGTGTGCGCGCACGCGCACGCGTCTGTCTGTCTGTCTATCTGTATCTCCCTCTCACAGTCCTGGAGTCTATCTCTGAACTTTCATCTCTTTCTGCCTCTGTCTCTCCTGACACCCGGCGGCCCGTCCGTTCCTCTGGCCCCGGCCTCTCACAGGTGCTATGGCTCTGGCTGATGAGGTTGCGACGGCGGGCTGTCAACTGTCTGTGTGTCTGTCCGTGTGCCTGCCTGTCGCTCGTCTGCTCTCGCAGGAAGGTTGTGTGCTTGTCCGGCGGCATGGGGGAAAGGTGGGGGCCTCAGTAGGGCGAAGGGGCGGGGCTGAGGCACTCGGGTGGACCGCGCCTCCGTGGCTCCCGGTGGGTTTGGGCACCGGGCAGGTGTCGGGCAGGATGGGCGCTCAGGGCCCTGGCTGGGTTGCGCCTAGGCCCACAGGAGGCTCAGAGGCCCGAGGGCCGCGGGGGTTGGGCGGCGGCAGGGCCGAAAGCCAGAAACCTCTGGGCCGCGTGGCCCTGGGCAGCGAACGGGATCGAGGGAGGCCCGGCTCGCCGAGCGCGGCCGGGCCTCGAGAGGCCCGGGATGGAGGGCGCCAAGACCTCCGCGCCCCTCAGCCCACCCCCCAGGCCCCGTGCGCACGCACGCCTGGCATGCCGCTGGGGGTCCCGGAAGCCCTCCGGGCTGCCGAACCTGGCCAGGCGTTTGCTGGCCGCGGGGTGGCAGTGTTCGGGGGCGTGGCGCCATTGGCCGGCGGAGTCTGGTCGCGGGTCGTTCGGCTCAAGTATAGCGCGCGCCCCCACGGTGAGGTGCGGCTTGCTGGGCTGACAGGCAGGTCAGAGCGAAAGGGAGGCACAGTGCAGGGCTCTTAGGGCGCCCGGCGGCAGCCGCCTCCTTCTAAGGCCATACCACCCTGAACGCGCCTGATCTCATCTGATCTCGAGGGCTCACATTTGATGGTGGTCTTGTCATCTCCTACCTCTTTCTCGTAAAGCTGGCAGCTGAGGGAATGAGGTAAGTGTAAAATTGAATAACAATAGACTGTGTGGAATCTGTGAATGTGGAGCTCTGTGAATCCGTAGGTCTAAGGAGAGACTGGCAGCTGCCGACGTGGAGTATCTGTCCCCATGACCACGTTTACGTCATCAAATGTGCCATTGACCGCCCTCCCCCCACCCCGGGTGGCAGGGACCCCCACGTGGCAGCCCCCAGGCTCGCTCTCTCTGGCTCATCCACCCTCTAGAAGTTTCCCCAGACCCTCAGTAGGAGTGGGCACTGCTACGGGTGTGCGTTGTGTGTCCTCGTGCCCCATGTGACGTTGCACGACTAACCGCACTCTGTGTTTGCACCCTTCCTCCCGCGCTCATGGGACCAGGCAGCGTGGCGGGAATGCAGGGGCTGGATTCTGCTACAGTCAGGACTTGCTCCTGATGTGCTTTGGGGTGAGTACAGGCCGGCCTGGTCCTGCGGGGGCACGGAGCCCACGCCCCAGGGAGTGGAGGGTCAGTGGGTCTCTGGAGGTTAGCCTGGGAGAACCCTCACACCAGAGAACGTGACCTTGGCGCCCCACTGCCGCCGGAGTGGTCAGAGCATGGCCA
Organism: Bos grunniens; assembly: GCF_055505025.1. Taxonomy (NCBI): domain Eukaryota; kingdom Metazoa; phylum Chordata; class Mammalia; order Artiodactyla; family Bovidae; genus Bos; species Bos grunniens. Next base: position 952,553 of record NC_141191.1, on the reverse strand, counting down.
AGGCCCCTCGCATAGGGACTCATGGGTATCCCTCCCACAGCGCCAGTGCTGCCGGCCATGCCCTGCGTGCACGTTCTCGGAGGGAACAGGGCCCAGAGCGTCAGGGTTCACGAGGCTGCCCTGCCCTGGGCCTCTCCGTACGGAGGCCAGCGTTTCACACGGAGGTGCACTGGCATCTGGGGCTCGGCTGCTGCTAAGGGGCCACCCTCCCTTGCAGGCGCTGCTCTGGGTGGGCCTCTGGTGGGTCTGGCCCTGGGGCCCAGCCCTGCTCGAGCAACTCTGAGGGCAGGAGGCTGTCTGCTCTGTCCTGTTCACATCTCAGCTAGAAAGCTGGATTGGGCTTTTGAGGTGTTTTTACCAGCAGCTTTTAGCTATATGTCAGAATAAAGTCAGCCACAGAGTTCTCTCCTTGATCTGCTTGGCCCTCCATGTTTCTCTGAATTCTCAAAGCAGCTGAAGCCCCAAATGGGGTGGGGGTGGGGGTGTCAGGAGGGGCAGGGGCTGGGGCACCAGCTGCCAACCCAGGACTGACTTTTGTGTGTGTGTGTGTCCAGTTTACCTGCACGAATTCTCCAGATGTTTATACAGCATCCAGTATACAACAAAGACTACATTTTGAACTCGATGGAATCTTTACTCTGTTAATACTTGTTACATGGACCCGAAGATATTACAGGGTTTTTAATTAGTGAAAAATTCATGAATACCATAGAGAAAATATTTTAGAATTTAATGTTTCTGATATTTATGTAAACTTATGACTTCATTTATATAATTACTTCTTTTTTCTTGTATATTCAGGCTATGAATATCCTTTCAGATCAATTTCATGTTCTGATACCTGATTTCAGTCTTTCAAATGAATGTACTGTAGTGCTTGTCTGTATAAATCCTATGAACAAACACAGGGCTTTTGTAAATGATGCATTTATTGTAATTATTCTTGTTTAATTTTTCAATGTTAAACCATGAGAGAAGGGGTTTTCCTGCGATTGTAAAATCATGACACGGTGTGCTTTATTATCCTTCCAGAATGTAACTAAGCTCTCCAACAATCACTCTGAAGTAAGAAAACTTAATTTCAACCAATTGTTGTTGGATGTTAATGACTGGCCTAAACTGTACTTTTTATAGCAAGAAATGCTTTTTGTCCACAGCGTGAAGTGATTTAAAAGTACTGGGTGTTAAATGTGAACTTCTAATGAAATTTGGGCTGAAAGGATGCCTAGAAGAAGACTGAAAATCTCTCCTGTAACCCAGTCTCTGTGGACCTGGATCCCTCCTCTCCGGTGAGACTCTTTGGGGACCAATCTCGATGCCCTGCACCCACTGCAGAGCCATCGAGCTGGACAGTGAAGGTGCCACTTCCCAGACAGACAGGGTAGTGTAGCTCTGACAAAGGCCTTATTTTTATGGAAATCATCTTTTTACATGATTGTAAACATGTTTAAAGAATGGACCTAGGCGTACATTTTTAGATTGTGATGACATAGCCATTCTGGATTGTATAAGTAGCAAATGTAATTTTTACTTTTTCAGCGGCACATTAAAAAAGCCAGCAAGAGATGCGTTCAGGTCACAGTGTGGTATTTATTATGCAGCTGGTATCTTGGTAGACAGAGACAGCATGTTTCTTTACATGTGGGTTCCGCCTTTAATTTACTGGTACAATTCATTGTTATCATTCTATTTTCCTATTAATCTTTTGTGAACTTCCTGAATATGTGACAAAGTATGTACAGTCTACTTTTGAACTATTTTTATCATAGTATTATTTATTGCTTTCTTTCAATAAAGTACTGAAGCAAAATTTCCCAGGGCCAATAAAGAGTGCCGAGGGTAAGCTGTACTCTCACTGAGAACAGACCAGAGCTGGTAATGGGAGCCCGTGTCATCACACGGACATTCTGTTAAGAGAAATGGACGGATGCAATGGAAAGGCCAGAAGGCGGAAGCATAGGTGTCCCTAGAGGACGACCGACGGTGTGTTCATGCCCTTGGCTCCGGAGACAAGAGGCTCCATCACTTCAGCATCTGCGGGGACAAGGCCCCTCTGCTGCTGAGGTGTGGGCAGCGGGCCGAGGGTGGGAACAAAGTGCAGGTGTCGAGGCTCGCCATCGGTCACAGCGTGTGGTGTCCGAGGGCAACCTTGACGGGGATCCAAATGATGCACCCTAGTCCAGCATCAGGTCCTCCCCCAGCATCAGACCCTAGTCCAGCATCAGACCCCAGTCCAGCATCACGGCCCTAGGCCAGCATCAGGCCCTCCCCGACGCTCAAACCCTCCCCCCACCTCCGACCCTTCCCCAGTATCAGGCCCCCCACCTCCAGTATGAGGTGTGGCAGCCCTATTTGTCTGATACTCCTGAGCACACTCAGGCAGCCCCAGAGCAGCAGGACAATAGCTCTGGCAGGAGGTGCATCTTTAGGAATCACCTGCGGAGCAGCAGCAGCTGGGCTTTGTTTCAGGTCAAGGAGAGACAAAGAAAAGGCACTTGTGCAGGAGGCAGTGGAGGCTGTGGGCACGTTCCCCCAGCTCTGCTTCCTCCCCGTAGGGGCTTTGCTCTCCTGCTCTCTCACAGGCCCCAGGGTGGTGTCCTTCCAGATTCACGGTCTCCTTGATATCTCAAGCCCAAGTCCTGAGTTGTGTCCCAGTCCGGTGTGGCAGAGGGCTGGGAACACCCAAGCTCAAGGGCTGAAAGGATTCCAGGGGGACAGCCGGGCCCCAGCACATGGCAGGGTAGGGGATGAGGGTGGCCACCTACAGAGGGCCCCGGAGCAGCACTGGAAGGAGAGCAGTGATGCCTTAGCTCACTGGGGGACGCTGCCCGGCCTGGCACTCAGAGATGTTACTGCCAGCAGCTCTGGGGATACAGGAAGCCTGGTGAGTGACACCACGCCACCCAGGCCGTGTGGTGGGCACTGCTGACCATGTCCTCGGTTTTCATTCTGGTTCCAACTGTCCCTCCAAGGGCTGGAGGGCTCCTCTTCCGAATGGCACAGACTCTTTCTTTCTGTGGGTGAACGCATCCCTTGTTTCTGTTGGCGCTGTTGTCGCTCATCGTGTGTTTTCCTCTTTACAACCTGTGCTTGCTGCTCTTCCAGTTTAACTTAGGAGCAGCCCTCATTTTCTGCATTTCTAGTTGTCAGCATTCACTGGGGCTTTCCAGGTGGCGCTAGGGGTAAAGATCCTGCCTGCCAATGCAAGAGATAATGAGAGATGTGGGTTCAATCCCTGGGTTGAGAAGATGCCCTGGAAGAGAGCATGGCAACCCACTCCAGTCTTCTTGCCTGAAGAATCCCATGGACAGAGGAGCTAGTGGGCTACAGTTCCTGGGGTCGCAGAGTCAGACACGACTGAAACAGGTTAGCACACACTCAGGTTTTAGTTCAGTCGCTCAGTTGTGTCCGACTCTTGTCACTCCTTGGATTGCAGCACTCCAGGCTTTCCTGTCCTTCACTATCTCCTGGAGTTTGCTCCAACTCATGTCCATTGAATCATCATGCCATAGAGCCATCTCATTCCTGTTTCATCCACGAGAGAGGTGGCTGGGGCTCGGCAAAGTGTCTGGTCCCACTGGGTGGGTGTGAACCTGCCCTAACCGCTCCCTAACCACGTGACTGTCACTGTGTCCTCCTCTGTAAATCGGGAGGGGGCAGCACCTGCTTGGTAAGGGGCACACACGGCATCTGGTACATAATCAATGCACCATCCATCTCAGCATTGTATTTACTACTAATAGGGATAGCATTTAATAATCTGCTCCTTTTTCTCTCTTGTCACTAAACTGTGCTCCAGACCACATCTGCTTTACTTACCCCTGTAAATCCCACACCCAGCACAAACGAGACTCAACACATTTGTGGCTGAAGAGGCAGGAACATACGCTGTCCTCAAGGAGAGGAAGCTGAGTGATATGGGGGCCTGATGATAACCCTGTGTGATGAGGGGACCCCAGGAGGACCTGTGTGGCTGTGGGGTGGGGTGGGGGGCATGAGCAGAACCCCTGATGAGCTCCTGGGGATGGGGAAGGTGGCAGGAAGGAGGGCGGGCTGTTCCTTGTGGGGTGTCCACAGATTGTACCTCACCCCTCTCTGAGGAGCACTTAGGCCGTTTCCAAACACATGTCACTGTTAGGATGAAACAATCATCGCCCAGCTCCTACTCAATTTCGTAGAATATGTTTCTAGCACTGGAGTACAATCATCTGCTTTATTCATTCCATGCTCCGTTCATCCACCCATCCAGCGAGCCATCTGTTCATCCATCCACCACTCACTAATCAATCCATCCATCCACTCTTAATTCATCCATCCATCCAACCATCCACTCATTAACTCAGCCGATCATCTCAGACCCATTGAGAAGACAGACGCCTCCTCCACTCCTGCTCCCAGGAGGACCCCCAGCGTGATTGACAGGAGCCTCATGGGGACGACAGGGGAGACACAGAAGGGAGATGCCTGCAGGCCCTCCTCCCTCTGAACGGTGAAGCACCCACCTGGTCCTAACGCCTCCTTGCTGGGGTGTTCAGGCCGGCCCTTTTCCTTCTTGCGAAACAAGCGGCTGATGGAGGACTTGATGCCCTTCTTCTTTGGGGCTTTGTGCAGCGAGCCCTGGCTGCTGGTGCTGCTGCTGGGGTTATTCCCGGGGCTGTCCTGAGAGCCTGTGGAGCTTCGGGGAGAGAAAACGACCTTTAACTGGCACCCTTGTGCAAACACACACCCCTCCACAAGAGCTACTGATAGAAACAGGCACCCAGCAACACCCGCGCCTCAACCTCGCAGCTGACAGTTGGAGTCTCCTTCACCAACCACACTCCACACGAGCAATGCAGGCCCCCGGTGTCAGACAACCGCACCGGGAAGCTGAGATTCTCTGCCTCGAGCTCTCCCGAGAGGAGGGCTTGACTCCAGGCCAGCTGGTGCAGAGGGCGCTCTGACCCTCCCTTAGGGTCGCTGCTCGGCAGGTGACGACGCTCCAGGAGAAGACGAGCTCCCCTGCTCTGGGTAGTTCCCCCCACCTCCCACAGGGTAACTGTCCCCGGCCATGGCAGGAGAGCGACGGTCACCGTGCAGGGCTGCTGGTCAGGTGACCACACATGCCCCCCATCGAGTGCTGCCTGGCTCAGGACGGGAGCTCAGCAAGTGGTGGTCTGAATGAGGACAGTGTCAGTCACAGGAGGGGACAGGGTCTCCTGAGAGGAGACCCCTGCAGAAAAGGGAGGGACCCTCAAGAGTGAACCCGAGAGGCACGGGGCCGTCACCGTCAGGAACGTGCCCTCTACCAAGAGCAGGAAGAAAGCTCCCACAGGAGTCAATCTGTAGAGATGGACGTTTTCTAAAATCACTGAGGTCACTGAGCTCTTCTTCCCCAGCACCTGAAGTTCACCACTAAACACAGGCACCGAACTCAGTGGTATTCCTTTAAAATCATCCTTACAACTCTTTCAAGACAAGAGGTGCAGGGCTCCTGAAACTGACGATGCACACACAGGTCACTTACTTGTGGGCGTCCCCGAGGTCCTCATGGGTGGCTGTGCGCAGCGCCCCCATGCGCAGGCGGCCCAGCTGAAGGGACCGTGGCCAGGCGAGGGTCGAGGTTTCACATTTGATGGCAGTCTTGTCATCTCCTACCTCTTCCCGTATAGCTGGCAGCTGAGGGAGTGAGGTAAGTGTCAAATTGGCTAACAATAGACTGTTCTGAAAAAGGCAATCACACAGGCTTTACATTATAACCAGAAACTTATTTGAAGATCTATTAGCTATGCTTTCCCCCAAGTACAAAAAAACCCTTGTTATAGCTTAATGCCATCTTAAAGGACTGTCTTGTTCAAAAAAAGCGGGGCTATGGGGCAGTGAGAGCATCTGACTGAGTGCAGAGACCCCAGACGGGAGCCTCCCCGCAGCCGGCCTCGGCCCTCCCTGGAATCCAGCGACCAGATGGCCCTGCAGGGCAGGACAGCAGAGCGATGCTGGCACTGTGAATCCTGCAAGGCATGAACTGCCCTGATGAAAGGACTGTGCTCATCGCCAGATACTGCTCAGAAGCACCACAGCTAGAGTACAAAACCTCTCAGCAAAGCCGTCCAGACCTTTCTGTTTGAAGGAGAAAAAGACACAGCTTGTGCCACGATCCAAGATCATTTGTAGTGATGATGCAGGTTACTGGAACCCATGACAACAAGAGAAACACAGAAAAGGTACCTAACCCCTCCACGCAAACACCATGTGCCTGGATCGTATGTCTCGGTAACATACAGACTGGGGACTACCCACTGAAGTACTTACATGCAGTTCGAGTGTCATTTGCTCACAGTGGTTTCCATAAGGCACCCCCAGGTCTTCACTAAGAGATGATCTTGTATCACCCTAGAGTGGTGGGAGGTTCAAAAGGGAGGAGATATATGGGTACCTATGGCTGATTCATGCTGAGGTTTGACAGAAAAGAAAATTCTGTAAAGCAATTATCTTTCAGTTAAAAAATAAACTAATTAAAAAAAAAGAAGAAGAAGAAGAAGAAGATGATGATCTCTCTTGGACTCCCAGCGTTTCCGCTGGTCCTGGGTGTGAGGAAAGGAAAGACAGTGTGGGAACAGATTAACCCTGCAGGGTCCAAACAGGTCTCACTGATACATTTCGGTGTGTGGTTAAACCAGGGGAGGTTTTAGGAAACATGCATGGCATGTATTGTTACAAACAATGAGTGCGTTGTTTTGACCAACTAACCTGTGCCTTTTTGGTGGGATTCTGTAAAGAATACTGATCCTGTGCAGCCCCACAGGAGCTTGGTGACAACAAAGTAACTTAGTGCAAAATATACCTGAACTCATTTAAGAGCAGCTGGATAAACTGCGCTCCCTCCCCTGAGCTCTAACAAGAACCCTCAGACAACAGAAGGCTACAAAGGCTAGAAATTATCCACATGGAACTGAACAGGGATCAATCTCAAATTCAAGTTAAAAGAAGCATTTATAAAAATCAGAAAACAGCAATAAACAGAGCAGGGAAGTGACACACCTGGGTTGACTATGGACTCAGTGGAGACAAACACCTGCCTCAGAGTCAGGGCCCAGGCCAGCACCTTTCCCCAGGCCTCCTCCTGAGGAAGGCCTCTGGGTCTGCGCCTGGCTGCCCTCCCCCAGGATGGGAGCTGCCCCACTGGTGCCACATGTGGCTAGGAAGGGCAGTGCCGTGTCCTCGCTGAACAGGAGGGCAAAGCAGGCCACAGAGCAGGCGAGCAGCACACCCAGGTCACCAACCCCAGGGGGACAGCGCTGCTCTGCTGTGCTCAGCAGAAGGGCTCCCGTGCACTGAGCTGCCTGAACTGGAGCACAGCCACCCCAGTCCTGCGGGAAGGCCCAGGAGTGCTCGGTCAGCGGGCTGGGAGCAGGAGAGGGACAAGGAAGGCCAGCCCTTGGGGCACTGGACTCCAACAACAGGGGCTCATCCAAGTGACCCGAGGGGAGAGGCAGAGAGCTCCCTCCTGATGCTCCCTCCATCAGGGATGCCGTGATGGACACGAGAGCCTCTGGAGGAAAGGTGGCTGGATGGCACCACGTTTAAGTGTCCAGGCTCTGATCAGACTAGTCTGCACCATGCTGCTGGGTGTGAGAGCCTGGGCAGGGTGCCCGGCCTCGCTAAGCCTCAGTGTCTATGTCTGCTGAATGGGGATAGCAGCAATCTGGATCTCACCTGGGGCTGAGATGACAGACTCGGAAAGCACGTGCCTGGCACACAGAGTCTCCTGCACACTGCTACCCACCATCATTAAATTGGCTTCCCACAAATCTAACATCTATGGCTCTGATTCAGTCATTTCTTACATGAAAACACTAAGCGGAAATTCCATGGTGGTCCAGAGGTTAAGACTTGGCACTTTCACTGCCGGGACACTGGTCTGATCCCTGCTTGGGGAACTAAGATCCCATAAGCTGTGCAGCATGGCCAAAAACATAAGTACAGAAATTTTTAAAAGTAATAAATAATACTATGTCTATTATAAACAAGCATGAGATGATCAGAAGGCAAACAAGTGGGAGAAAGGCACACTGTTACAACTGTCCCAACGAATGACCTATTTCCAACAGAACCATCAGCACATTTTAAGTGCTGGGTGAGTTTCATCACTTCCATTAAAACATCAATTATTCACCAGGACATAACCACACAGTGATCATTCACGTTACACGATAAGGACTCTTCAATACTTCACAGAGAAACAAAGGCCTGCTAAATTAGTAAACAGTTTACCTTTCGACGCTGCTTCCTTAAATCACTAGGCTGATAGATGCATGCAAAGAAATGAAGAGAAACCAGATTCATTGCGACTTTGAAGCTAAAATTTCAAGAATCCGTAGAGGCAAATACAGTAAAGCAAAAATGATGGCAAACATGTCAGTGACATGAAGATTTAGAGAACATGTGACTGGAAGCAGAACATTTTTTTTGACCACAGAAGTTAAATAAGCTATTCAAGATTTACTAGAGAAACACTATAAATTATTACTCAAGAAGATACCATTCTATTACAACATCATGATTTATTAAAGCATAGCATTCTGTACAACAAAGGGCCTTCACACGTGTCTATTCTCAGCCAAATTTCTCTATAAGTTAGTTTCTCTTAATCAAAAACATGTTATATTTTAAATTAGTAATTTAACTGATGAGGAAGTTACCATAATATCTATTTTAACACTGAACAAATATAACCACCTTTTGGACATTAATGTAAAATCCTGACACAGAATTTGATTTAAAACTTCTCACAATAAATTCATTAAAGCAAGTTCCCTGTGAAAATATGTAAGAATGAAAGCTAGCATAATAGCAGGTGCAGTCTTTACATTTTATTAACCATAGAAGATACTTTTTTAACGTGTCTAATAGAGACATTAACTGTGCAAAAGCTGATGAGATTTACAGTCTTAAATACAAGCACCAACACAGACAGGATATTGTGTCAGTTCAGTTCAGTTGCTCAGTCGTGTCTGACTCTTTGTGACCCCATGAATCGCAGCATGCCAGGACCCCCTGTCCATCACCAACTCTTGGAGTTCACCCAAACTCATGTCCATTGAGTTGGTGATGCCATCCAGCCATCTCATCCTCTGTCCTCCCCTTCTCCTCCTTCCCCCAATTCCTCCCAGAATGAGAGTCTTTTCCAATGCGTCAACTCTTCACTTGAGGTGGCCAAAGTGCTGGAGTTTCAGCTTTAGCATCAGTCTTTCCAATGAACACCCAGGACCGATCTCCTTTAGAATGGACTGGTTGGACCTCCTTGCAGTCCAAGGGACTCACTCTCAAGAGTCTTCTCCAACACCACAGCTCAAAAGCATCAATTCTTTGATGCTCAGCTTTCTTCACAGTCCAACTTTCATATCCATACATGACAACTGGAAAAACCACAGCCTTGACTAGATGGACGTTTGTTGGCAAAGTAATGTCTCTGCTTTTGAATACGCTATCTATGTTGGTCATAACTTTGCTTCCAAGGAGTAAGCGCCTTTTATTTCATGGCTGCAGTCACCATCTACAGTGATTTTGGAGCCCAAAAAAATAAAGTCTGACACTGTTTCCCCATCTATTTCCTATGAAGTGATGGGACCAGATACCATGATCTTAGTTTTCTGAATGGTGAGCTTTAAGCCAACTTTTTCACTCTCCTCTTTCACTTTCATCAAGAGGCTTTCTAGTTCCTCTCACTTTCTGCCTTAAGGGTGATGTCATCTGCATATCTAAAAGTCCATTAATTCTACACTTAAGAGGATCATTTCTTCATGTAAGCACAATCTCATTTATGAATTACACATGATATGTAGTTTAGGATCCATCTACATATATTATGCTTATAACTGCGTGCTGCTGCTGCTAAGTCCCTTCAGTCGTGTCCGACTCTGTGCGACCCCATGGACTGCAGCCTACCAGGTTCCTCTGTCCATGGGATTTTCCAGGCAAGAGTACTGGAGTGGGTTGCCACTGCCTTCTCCTGTAACTGCACAGTGATACACCAATTCAACTTACTGCTATGGGGGAAAAACACCATTTAATGACACATGAAGACAAAGCACAAACCCGACTAAGGGGACACAAGCTGTGGACCACAGAACGGCTATGACCAGAGTAAATGAGGGGACAGGGTACGGGAGATGGATGGGTAAACTACAGCCTCGGGGGCTGGGGGGGATCTGGATTCATGATGACTAAGCAGACAACAGGATGAGAGAGGGAATCAAAACCAATGATGAAAGCAGACACACTGTCAGAGAACTCCAACAGCAAGGAAAACATACAGAACTGTTCTTTTCCAAATATTTGGAAAGAAATCAAGCATGAAACCACAGAGAAATCATCAAAGAATTTTAAATATCAACTAATTAGCCAATGATGCCAATTATAAAAACAGTGTCAAAAGACCACAAAATGGACTAGTTACCACTTTACAGGCCGCTAAAATGATTCACGGTTAATTTAATTATAAGCTGACTAACAATGCAGCTAACATGAAATGGGTGGTAACAGAAAAAAGAGACAATACAAGTCCAGTTACAAAGCAGAATGTTGTACACGTGATTTCATGGGGTAAACAGCAATACACTCACAACACCTAAGCTAAACACACAAGAAAGCTGGAACATGTGCTTTAGAGCCGCACACTCTGTCACCAAAAGCCCTAGGTCGTCATCCCAGTTTTAGACTCAGAAAACTGAGGCAGCCCGACGTCTTCCCTGCGGCCCTGGGGCCCTGGGCTTTTAACCTGGTTTCACACGCAGAGCTGGACTGAGCGCATGGCCAGGCCCATAGATTCTTGGTTTTGTTCCCACCGCATGCCCTGCACCCTGCAGCCAGGCATCCCCAATGGAGAATGTGCTGTACGGCTTTCCCGTGCCATGAGAGCTGCCTATGGCTACTTTCAGGAAGCTGTCTACTCCCTGAGAACAGAAACTTCCCTGCAGCTGCTGTGCCCAGCACAGGCCAGGCCCAACGTTATAGAGGCAGGCTCTGGCTGAGTTCATGATGACATGCTAAGTTGGTGGTCCAAATATCAAGACTAATTTGTCACTGTGCCATTGTGGAATGATTAAAGACTAGGCGGTTTTAAAACTTTTAGACCTCTGAGCGTAGCAAATGTACCTGATTTTCTTCTGGGTATAAAGAGAAAAAACAAAAAACAAACAAAAAACAGCGTGCTGGGGGAGGGATGCGGCAGGGAGGAGGCAGACACATACCAGAGTCATGATGCCCAGCTGGTCTCCCTCCTGCGCCAGGCTGTGCCGCCTCGTTCTGGGCTTGGGCAGGGACGGGCAGGAGCCAGCATGCGAGGACGTGGGAAGCAGGTTGAGGGAGCTCACTGATTTAAAACGACGGAGGCTGCCTAAGCTCCCCCTGCCCTCCCTGCTCTCAGTCTCCTCGGCCCGCTGCTCCGTGTTCTCCTTCTCTTCTTCGATCAACCTAAAATAGAATAAAATACGTCACCTGCCTTTGTCAGCAGAGGAACCTATCTGGACAATAAATTTGGGCTGGCATTCTGTGTCATGATTAGCAAATTCCAGAAACAGTTGCTCAATGAACATCTCAGCCAAAAGGTTCTACGTTTCCTCTTTTGAATATTCTCAAACTTAGAATAACTTAGCGTTGAGTCTTACAAACTGGCCCTGATCATTCACGCTTGATTTCACTTATTTACTCTAACATTCTGAAGGGGCCCTGGTGGCCACTCTCTTTCCTGTGAAGAGATACCTCAAGTTGACAACCCTTACCTCCCCTGCTCTCAGGGCAGAGATGCACGTCAGTGCCTCAAGTCTTTTCCACTGGGAATCAGGAACTCTGTATAATCAAAACAGCAATTCACAAACAAGCTGCAGTTTCTAAACACAAGTCTCCAGACCAGATGAAGTGCTGAGTTGATCTTTTTTTTTTTTTTTAAAGGTTGTATATATACAAACGCGACACTTGATGAGGTTCTCCACCAGCTTTGTGTGAGTTCCTGGATTCATGTCAATGTGCTGCATTAACCTAGAATTCACAGTTTCTGCTCTTCTCCCCTAATGTGTGGTGGATGCTTTTATATAGCAGTTTAAATACATGATTATGCAAATAAAATGACTTTCAAATTAAAATACAAGATTCTTACAGGAAGTAAACTCTCCAGCTTCACTTCTACTCATACATCTTGAAAGTTTTTCACTGTTGATAATTGACCATTTACATCAAGTCAACTTGTCGCATAAGGAAAAATCACTTTTACCCGACAACTTGCTGTAAAAATAAAAATATTAATATATAACCGTTCCATACTTCCTGCAGGGATGCGGAAAGACCATCTTTCTGAGCTCGTCTGTGCTCAAACACGGCCACAAAGCTGTCTGTCTTGGCGTCAAATGGGCAGGCGACACCACCTGCGATTGCTGGTTGTCCCGTTCACCCCGTCTTTCCCCTGGAGCATCCCGCTCGGCCGACAGGAACGGGCACCTCGGCCTGGGCTGACGTGATGAGAACAGTCTGAGCAGCAGCTCTGCCTGGTCCTGTGCAGGGTCACCGGCCTGCGGCCACTCTGAACATGGACTTGGGACACGGGCATAGCTGTGCGGATGTGGCACCAGGCAGGCCTCGGGGCCCCCAGCCACCTGGCTGCACCCAGACCCAAGGTCCCCTGCTCACCACGAGGCAGGCCTTTGGATTGTATCCTGCTTTGAAAATTGTTATAACTGCCAAGACGGTGTCTAAAGAAAACTTCTTAAATATACTGATGAGATGAGAAAAACTCAAACACACGTCCTTGGACCACTGTCTTACAACAAGCCAATCTTCACACTGCATTAAGTTAAAAAGGAAAATGCAGATCTGAGTGGAAATTTGCCAACCCCAAAACCCCAGCTTTCACCAGGTGGCTTTTCACTAGAACATGGGGGGCTCTGAGGGACACAGGAGGGTCCACGGGCTGCAGGGGACACTGCCTCGGTACCTCACTCACCTTGGGGCTCAGAGCTTAGGGGGGACACCCCACAACGCCCCCCCCTGCCCCCACAGAGTGCTGACACCACACCACGGACAGAATGCCCTGGCTGACCGAGCTCTGTAATCAAGGGCCATCTCAAAACTGAAAATTCTTGAAGCAGACCTGAGGTCAGGTTTCTTACTATGGAACACTCAGACGTCCCTAGGAGAAGACAGCTCCTCAGAGAAACCGAGTTTCTGGTGCTGAGTTAAGGATCACCCACCGGATCTCTTCATTGATGACGTCCAGCTGCTCCTGCATCATCACGGTCAGAGTCTTGGCATCAGCCTGCCTGCCGGGCGACAGCTGAGTGGCCAAGCTGAAGAGGGCGACCCTGTCGCCCTTGTCGTCAGACACGCCCTCGTCACTCTCAAACGCCTGGGCCACGTCGGCCAGCATGCTGGCTTGCTGCGTGCGCTCCCAGTCCTGCTCCTTTGGGGTCTGCACCTGGGCACGACAGGACCACGTCTCATCAGCGACATTCAGGGCAGCTCAAGTCTATCAGAAACTGAACCCAATTTTACATGGAAGCCCTGACTCTGGATAAAGGGGCCATGCTCATGAGACACTGCCATCTCTTAAGCGAACAGGACTCAAGAAACAGGCAGGGGGAGAATCCAGTTCCTAGATGGCCTGGTGACACTCAGGTCTCAGCGTGGACAGCAGGCAATCCTTTGAGGTTATTCACAAGGGTGGGCTGATGGAGTCAGAGACAGAAACTGAAAATTACAAAAATACATCCATGCCTCCATCAGCCAGGCTGGAGGAAAATAAGAAAAAAGAACCCTTCAGCTCGGCAGCCGCTGGGTCCCTATCAGCGGTCATCACTGGTACCAGTTCACCAGAGTGTGCCGTCCTCGCAGGCTCCCAGTCTTCCGTTTCCCAGGCTGGTCTGAACACCCACAGAGAGGCGCAAGCAGGGGCAGCCAGGAGACGGGAGGGCCAGCCCCTCCGTGGCTCTCCTCTCGGGACACAGGCCCTCGGGCTGTTCTGGGGGATGGCTCCTCGCACTGCAAGGGTGGCTCTGTCATCAGAGACACATGGGATAGTGCCAGCGGGGCCCCGTGCCGCCCTCCCGCTCTCACACCTCACACCCTTCTCTCGGAAAACGTCCCCCCTGCCACACTGTCACCCAGGTCCTGCCTTCTTTCCCAGACAGGACCTCAAAGGAACTGAGGGGCAGCCTCGAGGTGCTGGCTTGCTGGCTCCCTGCCCCTGTGTCCAGTGCCCTAGCCTCCTGTCTTCATCACAACCCCGCCCCAGGGCTGGGCTACCCCATTCGCTGGCTCCGGGACCGCCTGCCATCATTCCTCCTCTGCTCCAGCGAACCAGCTGCCTATGGGTTCACCCCATCAGCCCGGTCGGCATGTCCTCTCCCTTCTCTTGCCTTCCAATCGCACAAGGGGAACCAGCAGATTCCTCCTCCAGGGCTCCCTGCAGCACCCACTGCGGGTCTCTGAAAGCTCCTTGGGAGTGGCCTCTATGGTCCCCCTCCCCGCCAGGTCTCCACTTCTCTGCCAGCAGGCGGTGAGCCCCGCCCTGCAGGGCAATTCCCCGGGGGCTCGAGGAACCCGTGTTACCAAGCCCCTTCCTTTCCTTGCCCTCCCCCACGCCACCCCAGCCCCCAGCATGTCTCTCCCTGGGCTCTAGGCCCTGCCCTCCCTGCGGTTATTCCTCAGTCCCTTGCGCCCCTTCTCAACCTTGGAATGCAGGATGCCCCACAGCCCTACCCTTGCACCCCATCTCTCTCCACCGGCACCCGCCTGGTGACTTTACTGTGCTCGTGCCTTTAAATGCCATCTGTATGCCCACGACCCGAAGACCACCCTGACCTGAATGAGGTCTCTCCCGGATGCAGGCCGGAACACTCAGCTGTTCTCCTGACACGTCCCCGGGACACCCAATGGGCTCGTCCACCTCAACAGGGCTGAGGCCTGGCTCTTAGCTCCCCGCCCCGGCAGCCCTCCTCACCTCAGGAAACAGGCTCTGGCCTCGAGCTGCTCAGGCCTGAGCCCAGGCTCCTCCCTGATGTGGCCTACTCTCTCCCTTGTCCCCGCTGGTTGACATGACCCTTTTTCTATCTCCGAGTGGCTACTTCTCTTCCTGCCTCTGGGTCTCTGGTTCAAGATCACCCTCCTGGTGTCACCTCACTGGCCACCCTGTTTACACACGATCATCCCCTCCTCCTTGGACAACTCAGGCACTCTGGTCTCCTTTCCCTGCTCATTACTGTTCAACAGGCTGCGCAGGTTTAAAAAGGGGTCCACAAATTCTTCCATCCTCCTCCCTTCAAGAAGCAGAAGGAGCAACTCCTGCTCAGCCCCTGAGCGAGGCAGGACTTCGCAGCTCACTCTCGCAAACAGAAGTGAAGGTGTGCGGCCTTGAGACCAGGGCGTGAAAGGCCCCGGGCTAAACCCCGCACTCTCACTCTCAGAGGGTGTTCCGAGGAGCGCCAGGCCATGGGAAAGCCACACGGCAGGGACCTCGGCCTGTCCCCAGCAGCCAGGTGAGTCTGAAAGCCTGCCATCCAGCCCTGGGGGGCCTTCCCTTGCCCTCAGGAGGCCCTGAACCAGGCCCGCCTGCTACAATGCACAGGCACTGGGGACTGTGAGCTGCTCCCTGGGAAGTCACTAAGCTTTGCAATGATTCGTTACGTAGCAGTGGATAAAGGACACACACGGTTTTTAATTCACTGCTGGAGTCCTACTTCTGACCATGTCTGGCCCAAACTAACTGCTCACTGAATGTGGAAGCTCAAAACACAGACATGTATGAACAAATACATGGCATGAATGAGGCGAAAAGATAAAGGCACTTAAACTCCCAATGAGAATTCTCACTATAAGCTGATGGATATGTGTATCCATTTACTCGTAGGACGATTTCAAAACTGTGCTAATTAGTACCATGCTGGGCCTCACAGTAGGCCACAAATAATCAAAATTGGTTAAGGAAAAAAAGCATGCCTTCAAAGTAAACTCTTAGCCAGAAAAAGGAAAATGGGGAGACGTAAAGCAATCTATCAGCGCTTTGTTCCAAACCCACCTCAGGACCACAGTGTGAGGGGGCAGGTGCCTCACAAGGTGCCCACCAGGGATGGGAAGGGGGTGGCGGGGTCCTTGCCTCGGATGGCTCATCGTGCAGCGCTGCCAGCCGGCCTTTCTGGGGGCACCACAGCACCGCCCCATTGCCCAAGGAGTCTGCCGGCCGGTCCGCCACAGGGAACCTGAGGTCCGGGGCGCTGCCCAAGTGGGGTCGGCTGAAACACACGGGGAAGAAGAGTGCTGTTAGAAGAAAAGAGAGCTCACTCTGTCAGACGAGCCAAAGCCTGTCCATTTGGAAGATCGGCAATTTCACAGCAAAAGGGCCCCCGGGAGGGCACTGCCCTCCTGGCTCCAATAGCAACAGGCCGCCCGCTGCTCTGCAGACACTCAGGGCTCATCCCCAGCAGCTGGAAAACTCCCGTATGTGGGGAAGGCAGTGCTGACGCGAGGGTGTGGAGCTGACTAGGACAGGATCGGCTGTCTGGGGTTGGGGCGTCCAGGGTCCCCCTGGAGCCCGCTCTCAGGTCCCAGGGCAGGGTGTGCACCTGCTCTGCTTTCCCCTTGGCACCCCACCTCCCCTTTGGCCCACGCCTGCTCTGACCTCCCTCTCTCACGGGAAGTTTGTGGATCACAATCACCGGTCTGCCTGGAACACTGTCTGCACCGCTCTCAGTGTTTTTAAAGGCGCCTCAGACAACCCGCAGCAGAAAAGCCTTGGACCCACAGCTCGGAGCTGAGCACCACTGGTGTCTACCATTAAAGCAGAGGTGAGCGTGTCACCAGAGTCTGGGCTGAACAAGGCCCAGCACAGATGCTCAGGCCCTGAGCACTAAGGCCTGGGCCTGCAGGTGCCAGGAGCTCACTCAGCAGGGGCCTGCTGGGAGGCAGGGCAGCCCCGCCTTGACTGTGAGCCCCCTGTACCGCAGGACCGCCCGGGCTCTGCTCAGTCTTGTCTCTGGGACGAGGGTGGTGCCTTCATGTGCAGAAGTCCCTAAACCCAGGAGACAGGGCCTTCCTCCGAGGACAGGACACCCCATATGTCTGCAGAGTGGCCAGGGCCAACCACCAGCTCAGCCTGCTCGGGGTCACAGGCTGCTCTGCTCGACGGTTTTGCGAACACTGTGCTGCACAGGAGATGGAAATCTGGAATCTCCCGGAGCCACACCTGTCTTCCCTCCCATCTCCCCTCCCTCCTGACAGAACTTTTCCCTTCTCTGCTCCACTTCCACCCAAGTGCCTGGGGCTAGAGCACACTTGGGAACTGAGTGGGGGGTACGACACAGTCCCGCTGTGGACTGGGGACCCTCGAGGGTCCTCTGAGGGCCACAGAGGCCTCCGGGTTGGGTCAATCCCCAACCATCACCTCCCAGTCCCCTCGCGGGGTGCAGCCTCCATCTCTCTCCCCCTCCTCACCCGAAGCTCTTTCCTCCGGGAGAAGGTCTCAGAGACAAGGTGACCAATTCCTCTGGGAGGTCCCACCAAATACGCCGTGCCTGCCCTGCCTGTGAGCCAGTTTTCAGTCCCCACTCCCTCCCTCCTGAGGCAGCACAGTGCCCCCCACCCAGCCCACACTGCCCACAAGCCCCACTCTGAGGCCCCACCTGTGCTGCTAAGTCACTGCTGTGACCCCTCCAGAGCTGCCTCCTGGAGACACGCCTCCCTCGCACCAGCCACTGTGGCCCACTGTCTTCAGAGCACAGCGGCTCCTCCTGCCCCGCGGCTGCTTCCTCTTCTCGTCTCTCACTCTCACTGACACACACGGGACTGGTGACCAGGTCCCAGGCTTCTCCATTGGAAGCCCCCAATTGTGTCGGGCCTCGGTTCCTGGCACCAGGTCCCTCCTCGTTACCCAAAAACCCCCAAGAGGAGGAGGCCGTGTCCACCTCCTCTTCCTCCACTGTCTACGCAGTCCTCCTCACACTCACCTCGTCCACCCCGGGAGCAGGGGTTCCCCACCTCTGACAGCCCCAGCCCCTCACCCTGGAGGAGCTCTGCCACCAAGTCCGGCCACGTCCCCTCCTGTTCTGCAGGGCACGTGCTCTCCTTGAACTCCACCCACCATGGTTTCAGACACAGGACCAGTTTCTGGCTCTGCCTTTGTCTCAAATGACATCTCCTTTTCTCTAGAAGAAGGCTGGGTGGGGGCTCTGGACTGCGAGGATCCCCTAAGCACACAAACACAGAAATATGCGTATGGGCTCCAAACTGTCTCCTAAGTCAGCATTCAAGCAGTAGTCCATTTCCTACAGATGAATGAATGTCACCAGTAAGCACTTAATAACCTTTGCTAAAGTTTCTCTCTCACTTGTGACCATTTTCCGTGAAGAAGCCAAAGAAACATTTAAATACTTAATAAGAATTACCGCCCCTATAACAACGAGGAAGAAAAAATCAGGATGCTCAGTAATCTGCTCTCCTCATTCACAAGCCAGGTGATTCCTCCCACCGCAGTCAAAAGACTACAGGTCATTAACCTTCTGCGACTCTTCAGAAACGTCAGTGTCACAGTCTGTCAGGCCCCTCAGATGAATACGCCCAAATACCAACTGGTCGGCCCCCTACTTCCAAACCTCTGCCTGTGGTTTTGAGTGTTGTCAATCCTGTGACGACCACTCCGTGGTACCAAGTTTGACCCTAAGTAACGATGCTTGTCTCTTCCCTTTCGCTGGCCACGAAGCTACAGGCTCCTTGAGGTGCGACCATGAGCAACACCCAGTCATACTGTCCACACACCAGACAGGCCCTTGTCACACTCGACAGCGCTGAGGGGAGCTGCCTGGGGGAGCAGCCTACCTGTGGTGGAAGGGAGCCCCTCGCAGTCTCGTCTGGTCCACTTCGGCTCTCAGGGTTTCCAGGTTTAGAATCAGCTGGTCCTACGAAACAGCAAATGACACAGCCTGCACCGCTTGCTTTCTGGATGTAAAGTGACTTGCACCAAAATGTGCAGAACAGGTTACATCAGTAGGTATCAACTCCCAACATTGTAATTCTGAGAAAATGTTCTCTAAGAGTCCCTAGCAAATAGAAACACTCAGAACAATATTAACCCTTATAAACCATAATGAGGAGGAAGTTCCATCTCAGGTGTAGAAAAGGTTTCTCTGGAGGAAACATGGCAAGCCATTAACAACGATGAAGTCTGTAGAGAGAAGCTAGACTTCAGGCGGGGGTTTCGGGTCAGGGGGACACGACTCACTCTATTGCCCTCCCTCCTCTCACTGCTTTAAACTGTCTCCATGGAGCTCACCTGCATTCCTCACATTCATTCCTCTACAGCCCACTTCACTTGCTCATGGGGTAAAACAAGTCAAACGGGCCAAGTTTGTGAGTCACTCAACTCAACCTGGAAGCTCTGTGCTGTCGGCCACGGCAGTCACTCGCCTCGTGCAGCCCCTGAGCACGTGAGACAGGCTGGTGCAAAGCCCGATGGGGAAATCACACAGAGGATTTCAAGACTCGTGGTGAAAGAAGGACGTCGAGTAGCCCGTTGGTTTTTAGGAAATTTTAGATTGTGTAGGTGGCTCGTATTATCTTTCTGACGCACAGCACAGTCCACGTGAATGGCTCACGCTTTGTCTGAGCTTTTGGGTGATCCCTGAAAGGACTACTCAGAATTCTGAACCACACACAACAGCCACACACTCTAAATCCATCTATAATGCAAACACATTCAGTGTTCAAAACCAGAAGTGCTATACGTGTTATAGCAGTGGATTAGCCATAAGGAAAATGGAACTCGACTTCTGCTAAGCATCTGCTCAAACTCATGTCCACTGAGTTGGTGATGCCATCCAACCATCTCATCCTCTGTCATCCACTCTCTTCCTGACTTCAATCTTTCCCAGCATCAGGGTCTTTTCCAAGATGAAAATTCATATTAAAAAACTGGAAATAATTACCTCAAGCAACTTTTAAATGCGATAACAAAGTTGCCAAGTCTGTGTTTTATAAGATGAGCATCAATTTCAAGGTTTAAAAAGCTGTTTTAGGACCTACTGTATTAAAAAAAATGGAGAGAAGACAAAAGAATGATCTATTTGAGATTGGCTCTGTATGAGAAATTGCTGAGAATAATTGATGGGACGGGTCATGGGTATTTATTATACTACTCCATCCACTTTTGTGCATGTTTGCAATTCTCCATCGTAATACATTTAAAAAGTTTATTTTCTGTTAAAGCAGAGTCTTCTCCAGCAACACAATTCAAAAGCATCAATTCTTCAGTGCTCAGCCTTCTTTATGGTCCAACTCTCACACCCATATGTTACTACCGGAAAAACCATAGTTTTGAGTATATGGTTTGTCATATATGGTTTGAGTATATGGTTTGTTGGCAAAGTGATGTCTCTTAGTTTTCAATATGCTGTCTATGTTTGTCATAGCTTTCCAAGGAGCAAGCATTTTTTAATCTCATGGCTGCAGTCACCGTCTGCAGTGATTTTTGAGCCCAAGGAAACAAAACCTGTCACAGCTTCCACAATAAGGCGTAGGCATTCAAAGATTTTTAAAGCAAAACAAAAGTTGACTTTGAATCGGCTTAGTCTAGTCATAAACAGCATCCCGATCTCAACAGCCTCTGAGCAGCAGTTATGAAAGTAAGAAGTGCACCCCTGATCGGGAGATATTGAGCTCTCTGCCTAAGCAGGGAGGGCGCCTCACCGCGGGTCTCACGATGGGAGTCAGAACCACTGCTCCCTGGAAGTTCGCCTGTGAGGCTCTGCAGTCCAGGCCCAAAAACACAGGTATGGTGGGGACAGTACTGACACGTGAGGCTGGACCCGGGATCCCCACTCCATTTCCTGGATGGTCTGTATTGCCGTGTGGCCAACCTTTCCAGGAAACCTCTCTCAGGACTCGGTGATGTGAGCCTCCACCATCACCCTTTCCTGACGCGCCTTCTGTTGCAGCGCAACTGCGGTTCTCCTGTCTAGAGGCAGCCATCCTACACATACACCGTGTCTGGACCAGCGGTTTGGCATGTGGGACTCCAGCGCCACGTCCGAGGCAAGCAGGCTCCACACCTGGGTGCCATGCCTTCAGTTTCATGGGCCCCAGGCTGGCACCCCTAGGTTTGTCTGAGGGGCAGTTGGGAGGTCCACCTGTATCCCAAGCAGCTCCCCGGACTGGCTGGTCAGAGCAACAAGCAGCCTCTTTGAATGTGGGGAAGCCCTGGCTCCTACCCACTGCCTACGGGCGACCACCTCTGGCCCTGCTCCCAAGGAGGTGGGTGCCCGGATCAGCAGATGGGGCCACACAGGCACACACTTGATGCCAGAGACGGGAGTGGTAGAGAAAGGCAGTGCTGGCCCCCGCCCAAGCCACGTCTCCTGCCCAGACGCCGCCTCCCTGTCAGCACAGGCACCCGCTGCAGCTCCTTGTTCTTTGCCTCCAGTTGGGCCTCCATCTGGCGCAGCCTATCCTCGATGCTGCTGTGTCTCTCTCTCCTGCCTGTCGGCCAAGAACAGCATCAGCTCCGCTCACAACAACCCTGTCCTGACAGCACGCGGGCTGTGATCACAGGGGCGGCAAGCGGGCCATGCTCTGTGCGAACCACGGGCCCTGGGTTCGCCAGGGGCACTCCCGCATGCCTGCTCACACAGCCTGCGCGGCTTCGTGTGTGACACATGGCTCACGGAGGATGCTGGTGACCAGCTTGTGAGAGGAGACGTGCTCCCCGTGCCCCAGGCCCCACACCCACGGCCGCTGCGCTCCCTCCTCAGACTGCCTGTGGCGAGCCCGCGTGAGCAGCAGACAGCGGCAAACGCGAGGCACACGTTCTACCTTCCTAAGCTGGGAAGGAAGTTCGAACCGTTTAGCCTCCTGAGTGGTAGAGCTTCCGGAAGACAAAAGGTCGGACTACAAGGCCGACTGGGGATGGACAGCAGAGATGCCAGGGGAGAGGAGAAACCAAGCCTGGAGAGGAAGATCACAGGCAGAAGGGTGCCCCCTGGCGGCTGTTAGTGACCCTGCTCTGGGAGGGTCTGTGAGCACCGGACACCGGCGGCCTCCCGCGACGTGATGGCCCCTCAGGTGATCACTGAGCTCCTGGCAAGGCTTCCGACAGCCGCGTCAGCACAGACCCGGCCCGACTCTCTATGTTCAGCCAGTGCCCACCGGCAGCGCAGGGCAACACCTTTCCCATCAGAAGGACAGGGTGGGCTGGCTGGCTGGCAATGGGGTCGGTGCCCCCAGCAGCGCCACAACCGAAGGACATGGCCTCTCACCCGCGGGCTCCTGGGGACGGCGAGTGGGGAGTGGGGCCTCGGGTCTGCACGTGCCCTGCTGGGACTTCTTTAACAAGTGTATGGATAACAACTTAAAACTGTGTTCATTACAGAGCTATTTTGGCCATCTCTTAAACGAGAATGGGATTTTTCTAGGTCTCTATTCTGCTAGGCTTTGAGTGGCTGACTGAACTCTGAGCAGCAGTGACTCGGAGCTGAAGCGTCCTAGGGACACACAGAACTCGGGACAAAACTGGAGGGAAATTAACGTAGGGATGATGCAGAAGTGGGGCGTGCCTGACACTCAGGGAGCGCTCCCATCTCAGATGGGCAGCACGACCCCCATGTCTGCGCTCCTCTGTGGACTGAGCAGCACGGGCAGGGGCGCGGTGGGAGAGCAGGGGAACAGGCCCTCCCTGTGCCCGCCCCCCAGGGACCCAGAGCAGCACCTTGGAGAGCGAGGCCACCCTCTGCGCCTGCTCCGCCTCCACCTCGGGCAGCGTCTCTGCCCTCCGCAGTCTCTGCTGCAGCTTCTCTACCAGCTCCAGGTGCTCCTGCAACTGGCGGTTCTTATCCTCTGTCTACAAAGGGAGAGCAGAGGATCAACACAGGCCGAGAGGTGTAGCCACTGTCGCTTTAAGTAAGCTGAGACAAAACCTAAATGCACATGTCTAGTGGATTCATTCTGTTTCGGAAGCTCCCTCAGGGTATATTTTCTCTCAGTGTTCCTGGGCTTGGTCTCAGTGAGCAGAATGCCTCCTGCCAGAGTATTTGCTTTTCCTAAACATTCCCCAAGGACATCTTAAAAAAAAAAAAAAAGTTCTTCTATATTAAAGAAGATCTGTAGAATCTTATTCATTCTTATTGACAAGTTAAGGGAAGAAGGGTTCACTACAGACCCTTCTTAAAACGTCACCAGAATCATCATTTAGAGGGAACCCTACCGACCCCAGATGGCTACGGGCGTGTAAGCCAAAATATGGCTTTCATCTCCTCTGAAATACAGACCTGATAAGAGCATGCCTGGTGAAATGCCAGCTAGTATTTGTAAATGCACGATTATTCTTTTAACAGATCTTCTTACTCTGAAAAACTTTCAATGTAGAACATTTAGACAGATTCTTTTTTAAAAAAGAAAAAAATTAAACTATCTATAAGCTCAGGTTCCTGAGAGGTTAGCATTTGTTTCTAAGCAGCTTTCTTACTTTTTCTGTGTGCGTATTCTTCTATGTACGTACACAAACAATATGCTATGCTTTAAAACCCGCAGAAAACAATAGCATATGGTACATAGTATTTTCTGATCTGCCTTTTACAGCCATTATTTTGTATATCGTGATGCTTTTAATTAGCATTCCCCATCATACTTTTCAATGGCTTTCTAGTATTTTATTTTTGGGGTGGGGACAATGATACACTTTGGCACGCACCAGACTGACTCACTTTGTTTTGGAGAAGCCAGATTTGGTTTTCCTGGTTAAGTCCTGATTATCTGAGACCACTCGGGAACAGGAGCGAGTAAGGCTCACCACACCACAGGAAGTACAAACCCTAATCAGACCGGAGCTCTAACCCTGCCTTTTGTCACAGTGACCCCAGTTCCCAACAGGCAGCCAGCTGCCGTGAAGTTCCCTGCTGCTCTCTACTCTTTCGGTAACAACTCTAACAAGCCAACAGATTCACCTTCAAGTAAAACAAAAGAGTCAGGAATGGAATTCCACAAAATGGTTAAACCAAGTCCCAAATAATTCAAACCTGTAAGTTGCAGTCACCCGCAATTTTTTAAAAATGTATTTCCTTCCAGTACAGCTGATTTACCATGATGTACATCCACACTTTTGAACACAGTATTTTAGGGTCATAAGAACTTTACACTGGGACTTGATTTCCAATGCGGGAGTCACATGAAAAGATCTTTACCTTCCTTCCTCAGTAATTCACTACTATAAAAGTCAGACACGGTTCATAAAAGCCATTACCTGTCGATGCCTAGGATCCTTATTTGCAATTTCATTTTCAAGTTTATTACTGATGTCGTCCTAAGTTTCAAATCAAACATAAAGTTAACGTCCTCAGAATAAAAGTCCTAGACACGGCAGTTTTCTCGGACGTGAGCAAAAATGCGCCTATCCCAAAGGTCACGATTGGCACCCATCTGTCTTAACGTTCTGTCCAGCCACTTGGTTTACCAAGCTTCTTTTCTACATCATAAACCCAAACAGCAAACGAAAAGTATACTAAACTACCCTGTTATTGCAAGAATTCCAGGAGGGAAGGTATCTGGCATGAAGTCAGGACCTCTGTCTGCTACACCATACAGGCGGGCTTGACCCAGAACAAGGAGGGACCTTCAACAGATCCAACGGGGAGCTCTGAGGCTCGTTTCCTCGAGTGAAAGTTGGAAAAGTCTCATGCAATTTCCTCAGAATTAAAGTAGAATATTAACGAGTGGAAACAGAAGTCAAATTGTACACAACTGGGAGCAGCCTTCTCAAGCCTAGTTCTTCAAAAGCAGAGTTACACCACATGGATGAAACGCTCAAACCAGGACCAGAACTTGCTGCTGGTGCAACTCCTGTCCGCCACTTCAAAATCCACTTCAGGTCCCTCCCTGGTCACTAAGTAACCAATGTGGGCAAAGTCCTAACTTTAAAAGTGAAAGGTCTTGAAAATGCGTTTTCTAGAATTCTATACGTATTAAACTCTGCCACCTAATCTCCTGTTGCCAAAGAGTAGTGTGAATAGCTTATGCAAACCTGTGCAAATATTTCTGTTTTGAGTTCTCACACAGAATTACTCACACCAAGCTACTAAACAAGTACACCTGCTGTACCACATGTTGGAGGGGTTCTCTCTGAGACGGTCTCACGGGGGAGGGGTGGGCCGGGTGGGTGCTGTCTGTCTGTGCACAGAGGAGAGGCGAGGCTCACAGGAAGAGGCCTGAGTCCCCAGCACTCTCTGTTTTCACAGTGACCGCTAGGGAGTTTCTCATAAATCAGGACACCCGCAGACATGACCGCCAGAGACATCACGATTCCACATGGTTACACAGCTCGGGCCTGAGGATCTGAGGGTGAGCAAACACCACTCGACTTGTCTGACCGCCGGTATCACTGTCACACATCCCTTCAAGGAGCGGAACCTCAGAAAACTCGAGAAGATGGCCAGGCAAGCTGCCTCAGCAGAGCCCACACAGCATGCTCCCATCTCTCCGAGAGAACAGGCTCCACAGGTGTCACCAGACTCGCCTGAGTGAATCAGAAGCAAATTTCAGCATCATCAGGAACACATTCGACAGGCAGTTGCGGGGGGCGGGGGGCGGGGATGAACCGGGAGACTCGGGTGGACATATATACAGCACTGATACTACACATAAAGTCAACGAGTGAGGACCTAGTGTACAGCACAGGGAAGTCTGCTCAGTGCTCTGTGGTGAAGCAAATGGGCAGGAAATCTAAAAGAGAGACAGACACGTAAATAGATAGATAGATAGATAGATGACTGATTCACTTTGCTGTACAGCAGAAATTGACACAGCAGTGTAAAGCAACTATATGCCAATAAATGAATGAATGGATGAATGAATTTTTAAAAAAGGAACACAGTGGGCCCCCTAGAACTTGTGGAAATGAGGAGTCCACACCCAGGGTGCGGCACAGCGTCAGGGCTGCCCTCACATTGGTCCACTGCCAACGGACTGCCTGGACCAGGCCTCTTCTACCCCAGAGACCTCGATGCAGAGGTAGGGAGGCAGCCAGTTGTGGTCTCTCTGGTGCTCTGCTCTTACTCACGCAGCCATCCCAAGGCTGAGATCCCCGGGAGAACAAGAAACCCACATTCCACCTCAGGACAACAGACACAGCTGCAGTCACTCACTTCGCGGATGTCCTGCTCAAGTTTTCTGTTCATGTTCTTGGACTTGAGGAGGTCCTTCCTGGTCGTGTCCAGGTCCTCCTCCAGATGTTTCACGTGGGCAGAGAGGGCTGCCAGGCGCTCCTCCATCTGGCTCTGCTCCCGCAACTGCCTCTCTATGATTTCCTGGAGCTCCATCTTCTTAACCATGTCTTCCTTGTGGCTTAGAGAGCCATCGGAGGGTCTCTAAGGGGGAAAGGAAGCCTTACACAGCCTGGTTTTGGGAGGGAGGGAACACAGTACTTCCGGGCAATCTGTGAGGTCAAAACTGCCTTCTGCGCTCTGGGAGCTCACAGGACCCTCGTGGCCACTCAGACCTACATGGTGCATCGGTGAGAGGTCCCAACAGCCCCGCACAGACTGGATGGTAAGACGAGAACCAGACAGAGAGCGAGACCAAGGACTTGCCTTTCCATTGGCGCTTGGCATGTTTTCTCGCTCATGATGTACATCAAGCACCCTGTCCGTTAGTATCTTTTCCTGGTTATTCTCCTCTGAAAGAATCATCTGCTAAAACCAAAAAAATTGAATCAGAGTTAAGAAATAAGTAAAGACAGCAAAACTCCACCTGGAAAACTCAACTCTAAACTGAAAACACAACATAAAAAGAAAATACATGGTGATGCTATCCATCCCGAATACCACCAGGTGATTAGAGTCAGAATTTGTCTTCTACTGGACAAAGGGGTACTTAAGAGATCCTGCAACTCTGAGCCACAAGTCTAGTTTACTAGTCATTAAAATAACCCTAGTGGGCGGGTCTTCAATCAGAAAGATAAATAACATCTGATGCCCACCACTACAGCCTTCATTCTTTTTTAAAATGAAAGGATTCAAATGACAAACCCTTCACGGAAATTACACAAAGACTGATCAAACTTACCTCTTTATGTGTGGCACCTAATTCTTCTTCTAACAAACTACACCTTTCGAGTGCTACTCGTAATCACGCTCTCAACTCAAATAAAAGGGGCCGAGTCACTGTGTGTTGATGTGTGTATATACGTTAGTACACTTCTTAGTGTATACTCACCCTAATACATGGATACTGTCACAGAATACCTTGAATGTCTCTCATTGATCTTAACGTCAAGAGAATCTGCTTGTTAACAGCTTTAAATTCTAAGTTTGAGAGAACAAAATGTTCTCCTAAATTAATTATTACCCAGTTTTTAACTGCAAATTGATATACAGAATATAATAAATCTTGAGACATTCATGCCAACTAATACTTTTTAACTGGGGGCTTCCCAGGTGGCTCAGTGGTAAAGAATCTGCCTGCCAATGCATGAGGGCAGGTTCGATCCCTGGGTCAGGAAGATTCCCTGGAGTAGAAGATGGCCACCCACTCCAGTATTCATGACTGGGAAGCCCCATGAAGAGAGGAGCATGGTGGGCTACAGTCCACAGGGTTGCAAAGATTTGGACACGACTGAGCATGTATGCAGGCAACGCTTTTTAACCATATAAAACTCTGAATTCTTACAGAAAAAAAATGTATATACAAGAATTCAAGATGCTCAAAAGTCAACTAGTTACATAAATATGTGCATCATCCGCCTAACAAGGCAGCAAGTGTACAAATCCAGGACGGCCGGATGGCTGGTACCTTCTCGTCCAGGGCCTTGTGGTGTTCAAAGAGCCATTTCAGCGCCCTGAGCACCTCCATCTCACTCCTCATGCCGGCTGGGGACTGCGCCTGCCGCTTGCCTGCTGTCATCCCGACGGGTGGAATATATCGCGAAACCAGGCACTCCAGGTGCTCCAGCAGCAGCTGTAGGGCAGGGCCAAAGGAACACCTTCAACCTCATGCTCGAACTCCGGGCCGATAACTCCTCTCAGCCTCACGCTATAGCCGGAAACATGCTAAGGCACGTCGGAATCCTGCCAGTTCAGTTAAAAGTTAGAGTGGACTTCCCCAGGGGTCCAGTAGTTAAGACTCCACACTTCTTCAAGGATCATGGGTTTTAACCCCTGGTCAGAGAACTAAGATCCCACACAAAGTGTAGCGTGGACAAAAATGTAAGTTAAGAGAACTCCCCCCTCATATGTACTAAAATTACATTAGCTCTCATCAGAAATTTGAAGCAAGGTATGAGAACCCAGAACTGATCCACCCTGGTCTGTTCAGTGGGAAGATGTGGAAAATGACTTGAAAATCAGACAAAGTTTAAAGACAGCACACGGAGGCCAGCGGTGACCCCCGTGGGGCAAATGTCAACACGTGAGAATCCCCCTACTGACCCTGGTGTTGTTTCTTTCAGCTTTCAGCTGAGCGATTTCCTCTTTGCTTTTACAAAGCTGCTCCCTGTAGGTGTATGCTTCGGGAGTTGGAAATTCCTAGAAAACAGTTAAATGAGAAACTAAATGCAAACATAAATTAAAAAGAGAGCGAGACTGTGAAGACTGACCCTGTCAAGTCTCTCCAGGCTCCACACAAAGGATCTCCATGCCCCTCCAGAGAAGAGGGGTCCACTGACCCCAAGACCACACAGACCACCACAACTCAGAGTGGCCTTCAGCCTCCACCTCGACCTGGCAGGCACGTGGCAGGAGAGAACCTGGAATCCAAGCCTGCCTTCTCAAGACCCAGGGACATTTGAGAAACTTTCCAAAACGTAAACCTAATAACAAAGTTGATAAAGAGATTCTTAAACGACACACAGACCTGGAGCCACTGGGGAAAGTGAAGAAAAAAAAGAAGGTCTACAAGGCCACGAGGCTTTGGAGTGTTCCTCTGGGAAAAAGGCGGATGGCACCTCAAAGCCATCTGTTAGCCTGACTCCACAGAAGCCACCCAGTCATTCAATCAACCGGTTAAAATGTTAAATTTATGTTATATGTACTTTACCACAATTTGCGTGCATGCGGGGCCCTCCACGTGGTGAACTTGCTCAAACTGAAGCACACGGAGTCTTTCGTTCTTCTATTTTTCTTTGCAGAAATTAAAAAACTCCTGGGCTACGTATCCCCTACTACATACTGAGTGTTCAGCACCCAGAACAGTGCCCAGCACTTGTAAGAGGCATGCAGTAGACATGTGTAGCTATGAGGGTGTATGTCATACACGTAAGCAGTAGGGACCTGTCATTAAAATACTGGACACACTGGTCTGTGCTTTGTAACATGGGAGACATTAACGGGCTTAGCCGTTCTGCTTCAAGGACTGACTCTCTAGCTCCATCCTCATGCCCCAGAGATTCCTCCAGCCCGTATATCCTTTCTTTGCAAGAAGGGAGACATTAAGGGCCTTACCCTTTCTGCTTCAAGGACTGACTCTATAGCTCAGTCCATGTGCCCCAGTGACTTCTCCAGCCAGTGTTTCCCTTCTTGTGGGGCCCCCGCCCATCCTCCATGCAGCAACTGCACAACCTCTTACAAGGTAAACCTGCTGGGGTCGATCCTGCCCACTAAGGCCAGAATGCCCTGGCCGGCAGGGCCCACAACCATGCTAACAAAATGAAACACAACCCCAATGCTTCGCCGGGTGAGCGCCAATCTGACGGGCCCAGCCCCCGGCTGCTCTCATCTCAGGCTGCTCTGCTTCCAGGACGTGGGCCGAGGCCAAGTCCTTCCTAGTCTTCGCCTTTGCCTTGGGGTTGCAGCGCTGGAATAACGACCAAAGGCGGGCCCTTCCGCGACCCATCCTCGCGGAGAGGGGCAGCCCCCCACTCGGGGGCAACCGCTGTTTCACGGTAGGATACCTCGGCTACCGAGCTATCACCACCAATCTCACACTACGACCACCACTCTCACACACACTGCTCTCACACACCACTCTCACACACACCATTCTCACACTATGACCACTGCTCTCACACTATGACCACCAAATGGCATGAAGGCTCCGCCTCCAGCACATCTCCCAGGAGCCCAGAACTGGAACCCACTCGGTCACAAGGGGCTCCGTGGCAACAGGGGGGCTGGGCTCAGGTCCACTGTCAAGGCTGCAGAGAGGGGGGAGGGGCTGCCAAAAAGTCAACAATTGAGTGCGGAGTGCAGGAGAAGGCAGGCTGTGCCCACAGCTCAGGCCCCCTGTCAAACACGACCCTGCAAGATACTGGGTCACAGTCAAACCAACCAGTATAAACTCCTTCAGAAACCACCAGCCCTGGGAATGAGCATGTCTTCTAAGTGGGCTTCTGCCCCCTCTACCCCCCAAACAAGCCTCCAGTGAGGCTACTGAAAGGGCAGCCCTGAACTCAAGGGCGTCCCCAGAACCCACTCAGCTGAGGAGGACTCACCACGCTAGCTGCCCCTCACTCTCACCCTGAGCTCGGTCCTCCCTGTCAGACTCCCTCACTCGAGCTCAGCAAGGGCTTGACCAACCTCACTCCAGGCACTTAAAATGAACCCACAGTGGGTACAGGGGTTCATTCAACCTGCTGTGAACTCGCCCTCTTTACTTCGACCCTCGGCTGCCAGACGACTCTGCCCCGTGGGGACTGCATGGTGGAGGTTCAGGGGTGTCCCTGCCTCGAGCCGCGACAGCCAGCACCTCCCAGACCCCGCCTGAGTCTCCCACCCCTCTCCTGGCTCCACTCCCACCCTCGCGGTTCTCCATTCGCCAGGGCACAGGCCACTTGCTCCTGGCTCAGCCCGGCCCTCTGCTGTCATTTGAAGACCTCGGTCCCCAGGGTGCTTTGGGTCCTATATCCACCCATCTCAGCAATTACACACTCTGGGAGAGACAGGGTACAGTTTGGGGTCCTGCCCGCAGTTCACCCTGAACACGTTCTCTTTTTTTAGCTTTATCTACTGGAGTTCTCTGAGATGTGTTCTTAAAACATCAACTGTTGCTTTCAAAAAGACTGTAAGGTCACTGTGCTCAACTTTACGAATAAAATCTTCATTTTCCACCTTAAAGTGAAACTGGAGGGAAGACTAAAAGCAGTCATTTTTTCAAACTGAAAAAGAAAACCCACATGTGACCATGTCACAGAATACAGGTCACGTAACCCCTCCCTCCTCAGCCTTGGCCTCCACCACCAGCAGCCCGGCAATGCAAGGCCTGCCCTGGGCCGCCAGGGGCAAGGGCAGAGGGGAGACCGGCTCCTCTGTCTCCAGGCCGCGTGGGCCGCCTGCTCCACCTCCTTCCCAAGTTCACGTGGCACTGAAACAGCCCAGGCAAGCTGGGGACTCTGACCAGAAACACAACCATGGGTACCAAGCAAGGACCCCTGGTTCTTGTTTTCCCTGGTATCAAATAAACTTGATCAAGACAATTATTGTGACTGTTACATGTGGCTTCAGATGACAGAAGACCCCCCCCCAGGGTGTCTCCACTTCCAGTGACAGACGCAAGCATCTTGTAGGTCAGCCTACCAAGAGCTAGAAAAGCTAAATAAGGTTTAAAAGAGGTCCTTAGGCAGCCACAATCCAAGATTTCAAACAAAAGCGAAGCTCAGTGAGGCAGCTGGAGACTGAGAGGGCCGCTCGTTCCCTTGGGGCATCTGAGCAAAGCTGACTCTGTGAAGAAAAGGAAGGGAAAAAGTCAAGCAGAGGGGGCTGGCTAACACAGCTCTGGAGGGTTCCTTGGGCTGTGGAGACAAAAAGTCAAGCGCAGGCCTGACGAGTCAGTCCGGATGTCAGAAAACGTACCCAACACTCTGCCCGAACCGGCTGAGCGCTGACTATCAGTCACCTCCTGGTGCTCAGGAGAGACGGTGGGCTTCAGGACCTGCCGAGAACGCGGGGCCCTGGGAGGCACCCCAGGCTTCCAGACACTGGAGACGCTGGAAAGCTCCTCCCTGGGGTCGGGAGAGAAGGTGGGTGAAGGCTGCTGAGACTGAGCTTAAAAGGACCCCCAAGCCTCAAGTCCCTCAGGCCCTGAGTGAACAGACAGCTCTGTCCCCACTGGAGGTCTGCGTCAGAGGAAACTCTGGAGAAGGCAGCATCACTCAGAACCTCTAGGGTTTTCCAAACATAATGTCCAACATGCAACCAAAGAAGCAAAAGAGGGTGTAACAACAAACAGGACCAAGAGAAAAAGAACTGAACCAGATCCAGAGGTATGAGATACATATCAGCGTATCAGAGGTATGCTAGAGGTATCAGATGCAAATGTCACCTGTTCAAAAATATACGTGACAAAAGGAAAGATTTCTGAGAATCAAAACCAATCTAGAACTTTACAATAAAAGTGACTGAATTTAAGAACTCAGTCTCTGGGCTTAACATCAGATTGGACGTAGTTGAAGAGACGATCAGTGAACTGAAGGATGGATCGGTTACAATATATATATAAGAGGGAAAAGGGATAGAATGTATTGAAGGAATCTGTTGTTAAACTATGTTGTTAAAAACTATAAATGGGGACCCTCATGGTGGAGAAAAGACAGAAAGGGGAATAAGAAATGCCTCCAGGGGTTGAAACTAAAGAGCCTCTTAGTGAAAGTGAAAGGGGAGAGTGAAAAAGCTGGCATAAAACTCAACATTCAAAAAATGAAGATCATAGCATCCAGCCCCATCACTTCATGGCAAATAAATGGGGAAACAGTGGAAACAGTGACACACTTTATTTTCTTGGGCTCCGAAATTACTGCAGATGGTGAAATTAAAAGATGCTTGCTCCTCGGAAGGAAACCTATGACAAATCTAGACAGCATATTAAAAAGCAGAGACATTACTCTGCCAAACAAAGGTTCATCTAGTCAAAGCTATGGTTTTTCCAGTAGTCATGTATGGATGTGAGAGTTGGCCCATGAAGAAGGCTGAATGCCAAAGAATCAATGCTTCTGAACTGGGGAGTCGGAGAAGACTCTTGAAAGCCCCATGGACTACTAGGAGATCCAATCAGTCAGTCAATCCTAATGCAAATCAGTCCTGAATATTCACTGGAAAGACTGATGCTGAAGCTCCAATACATCCACCTGATGCAAAGAGCTGACTCATTGGAAAAGAACCTGATGATGGGGAAGACTGAAGGCAGGAGGAGAAGGGGACGACAGAGGATGAGCTGGTTGGATGGCATCACTGACTCGATGGACATGAGCTTGAGCAAGCTCCAGGAGTTGGTGATGGACAGGGAAGCCTGGCGTGCTGCAGCCCATGGGGTTGCAACGGGTCAGACACAAAGCGACTGAACTGACTGACAGGGACAGTGGTAAGAGTTGGTTCAAGAATCAGACCATTGAGTCAAAAATGAAAACCACACATTGGTTTCAGCAGCTCTGTGGGTGCCTAAGGCAAGAAGCAAATGTTCAAGCACTCAGAGGAAAAAGGGTGTGGCTTTAAACGGCACAACAACACTGACAGCTGACTTTCCAAGAACAAGGAAGTCAGAAGATAATGGACTGGCATCTGTAAAATGCTGAAAAACAAATAACCACCAACCTGGAATTCTACATCCAACAAAAACTCTCTTCGAAAGTGAAAGCAAAATAGAGACTTTGAGGGCAAATGGAAATGAGACAACTCATCACCCACACACATGAACTAAAAAAAAATATTAAGGCAGTGCTTTGGGAAAAAGAAAAGTAGTCTCTGATGGAAATATAAAAAACAAGTAAAGACCAACAATGAGGTAACTGTGAGGGTAAATACTAACTCTACAAAACAATGATGTTAATGCCAAAAATATATCTAACCGTTTAAAGTGTGACAGTGACAAGGAGGAAACAGTCGTGTCAGGGAGGCAGTAAGAGTACTAAGTTAGACTTGAATGTAAAACACACACTGTGTCTGCAAATGTATACCCAACAACCTGACAGAGGAGCACAGAACTAGAGAAACACTTCATACTTCTAAAAGAAGGCAAGAGCAAAGAACACAGACTAGGTGGGACAAACAGAAATCACACAGCAACATGGTGTCTACACACTGAAATATCAACATTATAAACAGAGCCAATACTCAAACTGATTCCAGTGAAAACTATACACTATTCAGAGGTACATGTTAAGATGGAAGGTCTTTTAGACAGGTGAAGGTAAAAGATACCCAAGCTAACACGGACAGAAAACTGATGTGGCAACATCACTGTCAAATAGTGTCTAAAGAAAGAAGCATTACTAGCAATAAAAAAGAACATCTCATACTGATACAAGTTCAGTCTAGCAAGAAGATGAGGATTCTAAACTTGAATGTACCTAATAACATAACCTCAAAATATCAATACATAAAAACTGACAGAAATAGAAAAGGAGTAACAGCCGAGTTCATAATCCCAGTGGGAGACGTTAAAGACACATCTCTCCTGGAACTGGGCTCCCTGGTACGTAGTCACCTGCAACCATGAAGTACCTGAAATGTGGCTGGCTCTACAATGAGATGCACTGCAAGCCTGAAACACATGCTGGAGTTTAAAGACTTAGCATGAAAAAAAGAACGTGAACTATTGCATTAGGTTTTATCATGTTGATTACACACTGAAATGATAATATTTGGGGTGTGCTAAAATAAAATATATTACAGGTAATTTCACCTACTTCTGCTTTTACTCAACGTGGCTACTGGAAGCTGAATTACATGAGTGACATACCTGATGTAACTGATACACACGGAACACTGCATTCCCACTGATACATATTATTTTCAAGAGCCCAACGAACATATAACAAAAAGAACATGTACTGGGCTATTAGGAAAGCTCGAATTATTTCAAAAGACTGAAATAATGCAGAGTATACTTAGGGACTGCAATGGGCTGACAGTTTATGGGCCCTCAAACTTCACCCCGCACGTGGTGATGATCCTAGGAGGCAGGCACTCTGGGAGGGGTCAGGCCAGGAAGGAATGGGCTCCCGTGCTGCGAGGACAGGGAGAAGCAGCAGGCAGTCTAGGAACCAGGAAACATGACTCACCAGACGTGGCACCTGCTGATGATCTTGGGACTCCCCAGCCTCCAGGACTACAAGAAACAACTTTCTGTTGTTTATCAGCTAGTCTACGGGATTTACAACAGTAGCCGAAAAAGACAGGGCTCTTTGATAGTGAAAAAGACAGGGCTCTTTGATAGTGAAGGACAGGGAAGCCTGGCGTGCTGCAGTTCATGGGTCACAAAGAGTCGGACACGACTTAACGAATGACCACCACCACCACCAGTTGGTCTGAGTTAAGACTAAAACGGAACTCATGGCTTAGGCTATTTAGTCTGTTTCACACAGGCCAAAATGACTTGTATATTTTAAAGTATTTATCCAAAAGTGCCCCTTGATAGCATTTTACAGCCTGTACATAATAGGATGAATACTTTTAAAATAAATTTAATAGTCTATACTTCTAAAATATAATATTTCAAAATATTTTCCTATAAGAGACTTTGAATATTTTTTCAGTAACTCTCCCTCTTTCCCTCTATGACAGGCACTGAACAATGTTGAGGAAAAATCAGTTTGGTGCTAGGAAGTCACAGGCAGGATACTTACCAACTTTAAAGATTAGTAGCAGAAAAAAAAAAAAAAGATTAGTAGTATATACTATATATTCATAGAGAATTACTTGCTGTCATTAATGTTGGAAGAGCAACACATTCCCATTTCCTTATGGTCCTTTCATAAACAATGCTTCTCTAGTTTGTCTTTTAAACACATAAACAGTGTTTCTCTAGTTCTGTGCTCCTCTGTCAGGTCCTTCTGTTATTGTCTGGTGAAGGGGAAACACTGTTATCAGAAAATGAAACTAAAATTATAAGTTAGATATGATGTTATTGTTCTATTTTTGTATGTTTCTGAATCAAGATTAGATAAACAACAGATGGGCTGCCTTCTGTGGCTGAAAATAGAAATAATGGGTTGCTTGTTTTCTACACAAATAATTTTTGTTTTAATTCTACAAATGGCTCTAAGGTGAACTTGACGGTCTTGGCTAAGCTGCTTCTATTACGGTAACACATTTCTATTATTGAAACACAGGTTCTAGTATCAATATTCCTTGGGACATAGATAATTGGATTAGATGGATGAAAGAGAAAAAAATGAAGGGGGAAACTTTAGGAAAGGAAACATGTTCTTTTGAAAATCAATGTTTAAAAGACAAAATGATGATTCTAATACAGAACAGAAGAACAATTCTTTTTTAAACCTCAGGAATTATGTACTTGCCACAGCAGAATAATGAAATTTTTCTTTGTGTATGGCATTCTAGTACGAGGCTTAACTTTATTTTCTCATTGAATCTTCACAGCCACCTATGAGGTAGATATTACTGTATTTAACATATTATTCCCTATATTTCCATGAGGAAACTGAGACTCAAAGTGTTACAGATGGGACTGTAAACCCCATGTTCTTAATAAATATGTTACATGTGAATGGCTTTCTAGAAATATCAACAAACTTTGAAATGTGTAACTCTTTCATAAAATGCTTTGAGCGTCTTAGAAGCCCCTAAATAAATAGGAAGATGTGGGAAAACAGAAATGAATATTCTCTGTAAAAACAAAAAATAATGCCTGAAGAGACATATAAAATACAAAATAATTATGTGTAATAATAAAATGATAAAGCAGGAGTCAGAGGAACACTAATGGGAGAGTGATCCAAGTTATTATTTGTATTAGAATACTGTAAGTCAAGAGTACATATCATAATTTCTGGGGTAAGCAGTAAAAGAATGCACAACTAACTAGGTAATCAGAGAGAGAAATACAATAATACAAAAGAAGTCAAGACAGGAGAGAGAACAAGAAAAACAGTTTGGAAAAACTGAAATCGAATGATAAGATGGCAGATATTAACCCAAGTACATCACCAATTGCATTATATATAAATGAACTATCGACTACATAAGAGAGTAAGATTGCTGGACTAGGTACAAAAAAAATTTGCTGATAGGAATGTAAAATGAGGCAACCACTATGGAGAACAGTCTGGTGACTATTCAAGCAGTTAAACATAAAACTGCCACGTGATCCAGAATTCCACTCCTAGGAATATACCCCAAATAATTTTAAATCATGTCTAAGCAAAAATAATCCTGCTTATTTAACTTCTATGCAGAGTACATCATGTGAAATGCCAGACTGGACAAAACACAAGCCGGAATCAAGATTGCTGGGAGAAATATCAATAACCTCAGATGTGCAGGTGACACGACCCTTACGGCAGAAAGCAAAGAAGGACCAAAGAGCCTCTGCATGAAAAGTGAAAGAGGAGAGTGAAAAAGTGGGCTTACAACTCAACATTCAGAAAACTAAGATCACAGCATCCAGTCCCATCACTTCATGGCAAATAGACAGGAAAACAACGGAAACAGTGACAGACTATTTTGGGGGCCTCCAAAATCACTGCAGATGCTGACTGCATCCATGATATTAAAAGACACTTGCTCCTTGGAAGAAAAGTTATGGTCATCTTAGACGGCATATTAAAAAGCAGAGACATTACTTACTGACAAAGGTCCGTCTCGTCAAAGCTGTAGTTTTTCCAGTAGTCATGTATGGATGTGAGAATTGAACTATAAAGAAAGCTGAGTGCCAAAGAATTGAGGCTTTTGAACTGTGGTGTTGAAGACGACTCTTGAGAGTCCCTTCGACGGCAAGGAGATCAAACCACTCTATCATAAAGGAAATCAGTCCTGCATATTCATTGGAAGGACTGATGCTGAAGCTGAAACTCCAATACTGTGGCCAACTGATGGGAAAAACTGATTCACTGGGAAAGACCTTGATGCTGGGAAAGATTGAAGACGGGACGAGAAGGGGATGACAGAGGATGAGATGGTTGGATGGCATCACCGACTAAATGGACAGAAGTTTGAGCAACCTCTGGCAGTTGGTGATGGACAGGGAGGCCTGGCATGCTACAGTCCATGGGGTCGTAGAGAGTTGGACACGGCTGAGCAACTGACCTGAACTGAAGCAAAAATGTGCATATGAATGTTCATAACAGAGCAGTGTTATTCATAATAACCATAAAGAGCAAAATAAAGCAAAAGCAAGCAAAGGAAAGGAAATAACAAAGAAGAGAAGTCAATGACACTGAAATCAGAAAACCAGTTTTTTTTTAAAAATCACACAACCCAAGAGCTGGTTCTTTGAAAACTTTAGTACAATTGATAAGGTTTTAGTACAAATGATTTAAGACAGAGAAACACAACTTTACCAATATCAAGAATGAAAAAGAGGGTATCACTAGAGACCGTACTGACATTAAAAATATAATAAGGAAGGACTTCCCTAGTGGCCCAGTGGTTAAGAATCTGTCTGCCAATGCAGGGGACATGGGTTCAATCCCTGGTCCAGGAAATTCCCTCATACTTCAGAGTGACATGCCCATGTGTCACAACTACTGAAGCCCACACACTCTGCAGCCCAGGCTCTGCAACAAGAGAAGCCACCACAATGAAAAGCCTAAAACAAAGAGTAGCCCCCACACTCTGCAACTAGGGAAAGACTGCACACAGCAATGAAAACCCAGCACAACCAAAACTAACTTTCACTTTCCAATAAAAATGTTAAAAATACCTAAGTAATATTACAAACAACTCTATGCATATAAACCAGACAATTTAGATGAAGTAGACCAATTCCTCAGACTGCCAAAACTCACCCAAGATGAAACTGATAATATGAACAGTCCTGTAACGATTCAACAAATTGAATTTGTAGTTTAAAATCTCCTGAACAAAGATGTTCAGGCCTGATGCTTTCATTGGTAAAATCTAACAATTTTAAAGGGATACCAATTCTACACAATCTCTTCCAGAAAACAGCAGAGAACTAATCCAAACAAATTCTATGAAGTCCAGATTACTTAATATTCAGTTCAGTTTAGTTGCTCAGTCGTGTCCAACTCTTTGAGACCCCGTGGATTGCAGCAAGCCAGGTATCGCTGTCCATCAGCAACTCCCAGAGTTTACTCAAACTCATGTCTATTGAGTTGCTGATGCCATCCAACTGTCTCATCCTCTGTGGTCCCCATCTCCTCCTGCCCCCCAATCCCTCCCAGCATCAGAGTCTTTTCAAATGAGTCAACTCTTCGCATGAGGTGGCCAAAGTATTGGAGTTACAGCTTTAGCATCATTCCTTCCAAAGAACACCCAGGACTGATCTCCTTTAGAATGGACTGGTTGCATCTCCTTGCAGTCCAAGGGACTCTCAAGAGTCTTCTCCAACAGCACAGTTCAAAAGCATCAATTCTTTGGCGCTCCAAAAATCAAGACACTGTGGTATTGGTGGTGAAATAGGCACAAAGATCAACAAGACAGAATAGACAACCCAAATATAAATCTATACAAGGACAGATAACTGATTTTTAAGGAAGAAGCAAAAGCAGTTCAATGGTGGAAGGATAGATAGCCTTCCCAACAAATGGTGCTTAAGCTATTGGATATTCACAGGCAAAAAAATGAAACTCACTTGATACAAATTAACTCAAAATTGATCATAGATTTAAATGTGAGACACATAAAGCTATAAAACTTCAGAGAATTTGCAGACCCACTGAAGAATTCTTAGAAACGACACCAAAATGCAGTCCCTAAAAGGAAAAAAACTTGGTAAACTGGACTTTGTTAAAATTTAAGACTTCTAGTCTCCTAGACTTTGTTAAAAGGCTGAAAAAGTAAGCTACAGACTAGAATAAACTATTTACAAACTATATTTCCAACAAAGGATTTGTATCTAGAATCTATAAAGAACTCTCAAAGCTCAAAAGTAAAAAGCAATTCAACTGAAAATGAACAATAGACATGAACAGACATTTTATCAAAGAAGATACATGAATGGCACATGAAGATGTTCAATATTATTAGTCATAAGGGAAATGCAAATTGAAATCATGTGAGATATCACATCATCTGAGAAAAGCTGAATAAAAAACAGTGAAAATACCAAACGGTGGTAAGAATGCTGAGAACATACGTCTCTCATACACTGCTGGTAGAATGTAAAATGGTAGAACTTCTATGGAAAATAGCTGAGTAGTTTCTTAAAAATTCAAATACATGCTTATCCTGCAACCCAGCAATCACACTCCTGGGCATTTATTTACATGAAAGGAAAATTTACGTCTGCACAGAAACCTGTACATGAATGTTCAGAGCGGCTTTACTTGCAATAGCAAAAAGCTGGAAACAACTCAGTATCCTTCAGTGGATGATTAAACAAACTGCAGAACATCTCTGTAACGGAATACTTCTCAGCAATTAAAAACAGTCACTACTGGTACATGAAGCAACTTGGATGGGTCTCAAGGTATTATGCTAAACGAAAAAAGTCAATCTCAAAAGATTATACACTGTATGAATCTATTTATATAACATTCTTGACAAAATTATAGGGACAGAGAACAAATTAGTGGTTGCCTGGGAACAGGAAAGAGTGGTAGGGAGAAAGGAAGCACAAGAAAGATGTGGTGATAAAAACAGTTCTGTATCATTTTGGGGTTTTGTTTTCTTTTTGCCACACTGGGGGTCTTGTGGGATCTCAGTTCCCCAACCAGGGATCTGAACTCGTGCCCCCTGCAGTGGAAGCACAGAATCCTAACCACTGGACTGCCAGGGAATTTCCACAGTATCTTAACCAAAGTGATGGCTCCATGAACTTATACATGTGATACAAATGCAAAGACAATAAAAATACATGGACATGTGCATATACAGACACAAAAATGAGTACATGTAAAAACGGGTGAAATATGATAACGGGCTAAAGAGTATACCTATGATAACTTTCCTTTTTTTTTTTTAGATCACCTGTGCCTTTAAAACTTTTTATTTATTTATTTGGCTGTGCTGGGTCTTCACTGCTGAGTGCAGGCTTTCTCTAGCTGCAGTGAGTGGGGGCTACTCTCTAGTTGCAGTGTGCGGGCTTCTCACTGCAGCAGCTTCTCTTGTTGCAGAACACAGACTCTAGGGAATAGAGGCTTCAGTAGTTGTGGTACCTGGGCTCAGCTGTCCCAAAGCATGTGGGATCTTCCTGGATCAGGGATCAAACTGGTGCCCCCAGTATCAAACTGGCAGGAGGATGCTTAACCACTTGACCACTAGGGAAGTCCAAGGTCCCAGTTTCGATACTAATGGCTACATAAGATAGCAAGGCACAGTTCCCCAGCCCCCCGCCCCCAGTGAAACTAGCTACAGTATATAGAATTTCTACACTCCTTTAATTTCCTGAGCTGCTGCTGTTGCTAAGTTGCTTCAGTCGTGTCCAACCCTGTGCGACCCCATAGATGGCAGCTCACCAGACTCCCCTGTCCCTGGGATTCTCCAGGCAAGAACACTGGAGTGGGTTGCCATTTCCTTCTCCAATGCATGAAAGGGAAAAGTGAAAGTGAAGTCGCTCAGTCGTGTCTGACTCTTGGCCAGCCCATGGCCTGCAGCCTACCAGGCTCCTCCATCCATGGGATTTTCCAGGCAAGAGTACTGGAGTGGGTTGCCATTGCCTTCTCCCTGTGAGTCTATAACTATTTTCAAGTTTAGGGATTCCCTGGTGGTCCAGTGGTTAAGAATCCACCTTGTAATGCAAGGGACACCAGTTCAATCCCTGGTCTGGGAAGATCCCACATGCCACATGGCAACCGAGCCAGTGGGCCACAACTTGTGAGCCCGAGCTCTGGAGCCTGCAAGTTGCAACTATTAAGCCCACGCTCCATGACTACTGAAGCCTATGCACTTTCGAGCCTGTGCCCTGAAACAAGAGAAGCCCCTGCAACGGAGAAGCTCTTAAACCACAACTAGAGAAAGACTGTGCACAGCAACAAAGACCCAGTGCCACCAAAAAAAAAAAAAAAAAATTTCAAAGCTTAAAAATGCATTATATTCACATGCTGATGTATGTATAGACATCATACATACAAGCATATGTATGCCTTAAGTAAGTCTCAAACTTGCTTAGTCCTCAACTATACAATACCAACTAATCTGATATTGATATGTTACCATGTTAGTAAAACCTGCATTTGTGAGCCCCATCATGAATTATAAAACTGACTTGAATCACCATTTTGTGCTGTTTGCACTGAGTATAAGGCTTTAAGTGTATGCTTCTGTCACTCACTAGCTCTAAGTATCTTGTGCTGTGGCTCAGCTAGCATTGATGGACACTCACTACAGGCTGGGCAGTGCTGTAAGTGCTTCACACACCTAACTTAATCTTCTCAACAATCCCATAAGGCAGGTACTATCATTAGTCATACCATTTGATAATAAATGTGAAGAAAAGAAGACACAGAAAGCTAAGTAGTTCGCCGAAGATCACAGAGCTACAAAGACAGTCCCAAGAGTTCAACCTTGGCATTCTTGTCCAGAGCCCTTGAGCTTATTAACCAGTTTGTTCTCTGTAACCTCTCTAAATTTCAGCTTTTCCTCTATAAAATGGTGTTAATATATACAGAAGTATTAAGGAGATCAAACCAGTCCAGTCAATCCTAAAGGGAATCAACCCTGAATATTCACTGCAAGGACTGATGCTGAAGCTCCAATACTTTGGCCACCTGATGTGAAGAGCCGACTCACTAGAAAAGACCCTGATGCTGGGAAAGACTGAGGGCAGGAGGACAAGGAGATGACAGAGGATGAGATGACTGGATGGCATCACAGACTCAATGGAGATGAGTTTGAGCAAATTCCGGGAGATGGTGAAGGACAGGGAAGCCTGGCATGCTGCAGTCCATGGGGTTGCAAAGAGTAGGACACAACTTAGCGACCAAACAACAACAACATATACAAATAAGAATATATAAAATAGGATACAGCTCCTAGTAAATGACAGCTTAAAAACACATTAGGAAAGAGTTACAAATTAATAAAGCTGCAGAAGGCCTATTTGATGGGCACCAGGAACCCTGCTCAATTCCCTGTGCGCAATCAACTACCAAGTGAAAAAGTCAATTGTCAACTGGAATGGTGTTTTTAAGAAGCAAAATAAAACATGCATTAAAATCTAAATCCCAATTCTGGGTGAAAGAAACCAGACATAAAAAAGTACATTCATATAAAACTCTAGAAAATGAACACACTAATCCACAGTGACAGAAAGAAGATCAGTGGCTGTTTCTGCAGGGAGTCAACTCAGAGGGGTGGACTACAATGGGCACAGGGAAGCTTTTGCAGCGTAGTAGTGTCAGTTGCGTGGAGAATCCCAGGGACGGGGAAGCCTGGTGGGCTGCCGTCGATGGGGTTGCACAGAGTCGGACATGACTCAAGCGACCTAGCAGCAGCAGCAGCAGTGTTAGTCGCTCAGTAGTGTTGGACTCTGTGCGACCCCACGGACTGTGGCCCACCAGGCTCCTCTGTCCATGGGATTCTCCACGCAACAATACTGGAGTGGATTGCCATTCCCTTCTCCAGAGGATCTTCCCAATCCAGGAATCGAACCTGGGTCTCCTGCATTGCAGGCAGATTCTTTAGTGTCTGAGCCACAGGGAAGATCCCTAGGAAGCTTTTGAGGTGATGGAAATGTATGATATCTTGATAGTGATGATGGTTTCACAGATATATACTTCTGTCAAAACTCAAGCTGAACACTGTTCAATGGGTACAGTTAACTGTATACAAATCATACCTCAATACAATTATGTCAAAACAAAAAACATTAATATTTTTCAAATAAGCAAACTGCCCTGATTAGAACTCTTCACAATTTTTAACTTCATCAAAGTAAAAATTAAATGTTAGCCAGCATACTGCCAAGTTGAGAATATATATAAGGAACACAGACTATCAAAGCTCTATAAAGGAGGAGAAAAGACTCTTCAGCTGATAAAGTTTTTAGAAGATTCTTACTGAGTACTCCCCTAAGCAGCAGCACTTCTATTCACTAAATTAAGACCAGGGTATATGAAGTTTACAAACTCAAAAATAACTTTCTAATATTAAATTTCTGGTTCCTTCAACAAAGGTGCAAGACAGGGAACCTTCTAATTTTTGTTCAAATTCAAATCAACCAAGCCTTTGTGCTCCTATTCTCTTTCTTCTTTGAAATTTCCATTCCTGTTACCATAGGAACCTGCTAGCTGACAAGCCTTCAAGCATAGCAACAGCCCAAGCTTAGCAAGGAGTGTGAAAGGGGAACAGAGTCAAAGACCAAAATTTGACTCGTGAGATTCAGAATTCCAATCTCTGTCACTCTACAAAGGGTCTGAGAACCACAGAAACTGTATCCTACTGGGTTTGGGAATATTATGACTAAATTTACTAAATGTGAAATCAAATGTGCAATGGCCTTGAAAATTCAAAAATGGTATTCATTCTATTTTAGATCCAAATTAGAGTAAGAAATTCTTTTAAACAATTTTTTAGAATAATTTTAAGTGACGTAAAATAAGACCTTTGAAAACGTTTTTGTAAGAATAAAATTCTAAAGAGAAAAGGTCTAAAACTTTAAGAATTACTTTATATAGAATATATAAAAAATTCTGTTTGTAAAATACCTTTAGTCCCATAGATTTGCTTTTCTTTTACAAATTTATTTTGTTAATGTCTTATGACAGCATATTAAATACCTTCCAATATTAGTTCAGTGAGCTAGTTTGCAGAAATATGACTTTATCACAGGAGTATATTTATCTTAAGTCAAAGGGGAGCTCCTGGAGCAGCCCATAAAATCTGACTTTTCTTCAGGAAGTACTTTTAACATTTCAAGTATCATGAATGGTTGTGAATTAT
This sequence comes from Bos grunniens, assembly GCF_055505025.1. Classification (NCBI taxonomy): domain Eukaryota; kingdom Metazoa; phylum Chordata; class Mammalia; order Artiodactyla; family Bovidae; genus Bos; species Bos grunniens. The sequence continues at coordinate 907,824 of NC_141191.1, read as the reverse complement.
AGTCTGACTCAAAAGATAAAACTTTACAAACCAAATTCATCACAATTAATACTTTACAATAAGCATTTTAAGGCATTCTTTTAAAGTGATCTAAAATGCAAGATAATCAATTAAAATTTTAAAAGCTTATTTTTTCTTCAAGTCAGAAATCACTAAATGCAATTAATTCTCCACTACTTGTGTATTTTCCACACTTTTCGATTCAGAAGTTTCCTAATTCCTGGCTGCTTTCCCTATCACACAATAGGCTCTTCAATCCACTTCACCAGGCTGTTGTTTGCTTAGGGAAAGCCACCGTAATAATACTAACCCAAATAGAAGATAATAAGTCAGTCTGCTGGATAATGCACGTATCCTAAAAATATAAGCCATGAGTTTAAAGAATAAATACAATCAAAGAAATTTCATTTCCTCAAATGCCTATCCACAAAATGTTAATCACGGGTACAAAGAGGTATTAAATTATAGTATCCTCTTAAAAACAAAACAACAGAAAACTCTGTCTTTCAAGGTCAATTCAAACATCATCTGCAACTGATCCTTTCCACACATGATCCTTTTCTTTCTCTTTGAATCCTCTCAGCACTATATGCCTATTAATGGCATTTACCAAGTTCTTCCTTAAGTTTCAGTCATTCAGATAAAAACATATTTAATAAAAGTTACTAAGTCTTAGACACTGCAACTGGGAGCTAGACAAAAAAGGACAGCTGGGATTTTTAAAAATAAAGTTTCTGCACTAATTTTACTATTTTAAAAATACAATGTGTTTCTTACAAAAAAAAAAAAAAACCAGAAAACACAAACATTAAGTGAAAAACACAGAAAACACAATAAACTGTGCTAATTCAAGAACAATCACTGTTGGTCTTGACAAAAATCTTTCCAGATCACTTACACTACATGAACATGAATACACTTCCTTTCTTCAACAAAAACAGGATGATACCATATATAGTATTTTACTATCTCTTCCTATTTTTTTCCTATTAATTAATGTATCAGATTTGGCTTCCCTGGTGGCTGAGTAGTAAAGAATCCACCTGCCAAGCAGGAGACTCTGGTTCAATCCCTGGCTCAGGGAGATTCCCTGGAGGAGGAAATGGCAAAGCCACTCCAGTATTCTTGCCTGGGAAATCCCACTGACAGAGAAGCCTGGAGGGATCCATCAAGTATAACCATTAGAATCTGACAGGCAAAGATGGAGATGAGATGATTATTTAGGCAGAAAGAGAATGAGAGGTCTAGAGATAAGAAAGCGGGTTTGTTTTAGTCCTTTACTTTACTATACTACTTACAAGTGTAAACACATACTGTTGAAAGCTTCAAGTCACTTTGACCTTTCCCTGCTCCAAAAAAAAAAAAAAAGGGCCAAGTAAAACACTGGTGTTCACAGAAAAGTGGTATCTCTGGTACTCTTGTCAGGACTACCATTACTAACCCCAACAAACTCACAGCTACTTACAATTCCAGGAGATCATGTGCTTGGGTACAGCTCTACAACCTCTACACGACTACCACCACCTCTTCTGGAATTCACAGTTTATGAAGTTCAGTAACTCACTCAAACATTTATTTAGCAGTTACCTATGACTGGTTCCAAATAGGAAAAGGAGTTCGTCAAGGCTGTTTATTGTCACCCGGTTTATTTAACTTCTATGCAGAGTACATCATGAGAAACGCTGGCCTGGAAGACACACAAGCTGGAATCAAGATTGCCGGGAGAAATATCAATAACCTCAGATATGCAGATGACACCACCCTTATGGCAGAAAGTGAAGAGGAACTAAAAAGCCTCTTGATGAGAGTGAAAGAGGAGAGTGAAAAAGTTGGCTTAAAGCTCAACATGCAGAAAACGAAGATCATGGCATCTGGTCCCAACACTTCATGGGAAATAGATGGGGAAACAGTGTCAGACTTTATTTTTCTGGGCTCCAAAATCACTGCAGATGATGACTGCAGCCATGAAATTAAAAGACACTTACTCCTTGGAAGGAAAGTTATGACCAACCTAGATAGCATATTCAAAAGCAGAGACATTACTTTACCAACAAAGGTTCATCCAGTCAAGGCTATGGTTTTTCCTGTGGTCATGTATGGATGTGAGAGTTGGACTGTGAAGAAAGCTGAGCGCTGAAGAATTGATGCTTTTGAACTGTGGTGTGTCCTTTATTGAGCCCATCTTTGCATGAAATTTTCCCTTGGTATCTCTAATTTTCTTGAAGAGATCTCTAGTCTTTCCCATTCTATTGTTTTCCTCTATCTCTTTGCACTGATCGCTGAGGAAGGCTTTCTTATCTCTCTTTGCTATTGTTTGGAACTCTGCATTCAAATGGGGATACCTTTCCTTTACTCCTTTGCTTTTCCTTCCCGTCTTTTCACAGCTATTTGTAAGGCCTCCTCAGACAGTCATTTTGCTTTTTTGCATTTCTTTTTCTTGGGGATGGTCTTGATTCCTGTCTCCTGTACAATGTCAATTGTACATTGGAGACAACTGTACTGTACCATGTACTTGGCCACTGAGACAGTTCAAAACAGTGTGCCAAACTCAGGAATGAGCAATCTTGTTTCTATCAAAAGCCACAATACTCGGGGAAAAGACAGACATCAAGTTAAGAACTTAAGAAAAATTTAACGTGTGTGTTTGTGTATAAATGCACGTTTTGTAAAGAGAAATAAACATACTAACATACTAACAAGGATCTTTTCTCCAATTTAATAAATGGACATTCACCCCATTTATTTGAACATGTTCCAATTTCAATCAAAGCATTGAGGAGGAATTCTCTCTACCCAATGAAAGAACACCGAACTTGTTGATTGTGAACAATAAGAAGCCAATTTGAAATAACCCAAATTCTGCAATTTCTCTCCTGGCATCCTTAGCTCAATACCATATATTATTTCATTCGAAGCACTCATTTTGATTTCACGGAACATCAGTACAGGAATGAACCCAAGGCAGGCTTGAAGCCTGGGTCTGCTGAAAGATGCTTTACCTAGGAAATGTCTTTCAACTCATCCAGTCCCACAAAGAACACTCAAGAATGTGCTGGGGTTACCTGCTCCAATTATTTGCTCCCACTAAAAGCTGGCAAGCTGATCCAAAGTTCCTGGATCAGAGACAGGAGGGTGTCATCAGCAGACAAGTCCTTGTAAGGATCTAAGAATCCTTACTTCTATTTGCAAGTGTGCTGTGTTGATTGCTGAATTTCCATATCCTTTGCTATTACAGAAACTTTACACTCTCCGACTGTCAGGAGACTCTGTCAGTGGCATCACTGGCCTGATATGACAACCAAGCCAACTATCCCCGACATCACTTCATATCACCAGAGCTTTCTCTTACACATCTAGGTGCTCTCCCTAGAAGGAGTGAAATTCAAAAAGATGCAGTCTCACTGCCAGCAAAATGTCTAGCCTATATGGGCATGTTTGAAGAGAGGACAGAGACAGCTCACCATGCCACCATTATGAAAGCCCCAGGAGCCCACAATGAGAGATGCAAATTCATATGAAACAAATACATTGTCTTTCTAGTTCTTTCTCTCTAGGGTCACTTAGAAATGAAATTTGGAATAGAAGTAACACTTCTGGACCATCTATTCTGCATCATGCATTGTGCTAGCTACTTAAATCTCTCATTTAATCCTAATAGCCATTCAAAGTATTTTTGTTATTAGTGCCTTTTCACAAATGATTTTCACAAAGATGTTGACGTGAAGTGAAGTGAAGTGACTCAGTCGTGTCTGACTCTTTGCGACCCCATGGACTGTAGCCTACCAGGCTCCTCTGTCCATGGGCTTTTCCAGGCAAGAGGACTGGAATGGGTTTCCTTCTCCAGATCACAGAGATGTTAGGTGACTTAATTTCAAAGTCTGAAAGCTACTACGTGAAAGAGGCAAAAGTTAAACCCAAATCAGTATATAAATCTTTATGACTTATTTCTGACAACTCTATTTGCTTTCCAAAGGAATTATACTGACTTAAAATCATACCAGAACCAAAGATAGTCCTCCTTCATTTTTTTGGTGAGAGAACTGGGTAGTTTTAACACCCAACAGGGACTACCATGCAAGGAACCAAATTCCTATATTAAACCAATACCCATTTTCATATACCGACTCTAACAGTCTATACCAAATCTCTCCTTACCAGTTAGACTGTGTGTAGTCAGTGGAAGAGCAGAAATATTTTATTCAACCTCTACAATATTTTCAAGTATTTGGACTATACAACTTGCCCTCTACGTTTCAAAATCTATGAATAATCATCTTTCTACAAAATTTCCCAGATTTAGGCTAGTTTACTTGGAAGTATTAAATCTTTGAATTTTACAATAAAATGAAGATTCTAAAACAAGTAGTATTCGATTTGCTGAAAGCACTGTAACAAAGACTTAAAGACTAAAATTAAAACAACAACAACAACTTTAAATTCTATGTACTATGTAGCTACATTAATCTTAGAATATGAGAAAACAGTAAAAGCTATCACTTTAACAGAACTTACTCCAAAAGTACTGTGCCAAATACTTTATAAATGCTTCATTTTGTATCAACACTTCATTTTGTATCTTCCAAAGTGTTAACTCTATTTTACAAGCAAAGTGACAATGGTAAGAAAGCCCAAGTAACTTGACCAAAGTAATACAGGTAGAAAGTGGTAGCTGCTGCTGCAGTTTATACAATTCCAAAGCTTTTACCTCTTGTTGTCACAGTTTACTGCCCCCTAATTCCTATCTGGTAAACATATCTTTGTCCACAATTCTAAAACCACTGTCGAAACACATACAAAATTATTTAAACCTATTATTAACTGTATCCATTAATTTGTCATAGCTTCTAAAGTAAAATAATTAAAAAGTGCCTAAAGATGGTAACAACAACCCTGTATGCGAGACAGCAAAAGAGACACAGATGTATAGAACAGTTTTTTGGACTCTGTGGGAGAGGGAGGGGGGATGATTTGGGAAAATGGCATTAAAACATGTATAATATCATATAAGAAACGAATCGCCAGTCCGGGTTCGATGCGGGATACAGGAAGCTTGGGGCTGGTGCACTGGGATGACCCAGAGGGATGGTATGGGGAAGGAGGTGGGAGGGGGATTCAGGATGGGGAACACGTGTATACCCGTGATGGATGCATGTTGATGTATGGCAAAACCAATACAATATTGTAAAGTAAAAAATAATAATAATAATAAAAATAAATAAATAAATAAAAAGTGCCTAAAGAATTATCATTAGAAAAATTCAAGTTAAGGCAACAGATTTTCATGACGTATTGAGAGGTCAAGAACAGATAATTCACACAACAAAACCTCTATCACTGCTTGGGAGTTACTGTTCTTAAATTGATGTAAAGATAGTAAGACCAGGATACCATCTTAAGTATTTAAGACAATGTAAAATACTGTAAACCCACCAGCCTCAAGGTTGAACCAAAGCACCCATTTTCAAAATCATGTTACCTTCAATATTTACTAAGTGAATTATGAATATTATTATTATAGTCTGCTCTTTAAAGTCTTATTATCAAATAACAGAAAAGATGTAACCATAACTTGGACAATTTAAACTTCTGAAAAGCTATTACTTCCCCAGTTCCAATGTTTCAAAGTTCTTCATAAAAGAATAATATCTGAAAACTAAGATAAGTAACATCCCCCAAACATGAAATCTTCAATTTATCAGAGTCTGAGCCTAAATACATAACTTTTTAATGTACAAGATGCAGTTAAAAATAACATGTTAGTTGTTCCTGGTGTTTATCAAACACATTCATTAGACTGATTAAAAGGGCAATACAAGAATAATTTTCTATGATATGCCAAATAATAGATGAAGTCTTACCTCCATTGCTAAAACTACCATCTGTTGGTCATAGTGATTCAGAAGATTGGGCATGAAGGCAGTGTTATAAGGCAAATCCTGGCACACCCTCAAGGTAATAGGCTCAAAGAAAATAAACTGTGCCCACCGATTTGGCCCACAAACATAGTCAAGGGCCACAGTTAAAAGATGATCCAACTCATAGCCACGCTTTCTCGATTGAATGGGATTCAGATGATCAGGCCTACTCAATATGTATTTTAGATCTTTGTACACCTACAGGTCTCAGCTTGAAAGTACTTCTTCTATCTTACTGTTAAGTTCTTCAAACAGAATTACTCTGCACCGTCAGAGGTTTGTTAGCTTGGTCTCACAAAAGGCATTTGTTTTTGGTTTCACAATATGGGAAAATGACATCATCTTGCCTCTTCTTTTCATTTTCTTACATCGGGTACCATGTGGCCAACGTGTCAAGTTGATCAACCACATTCCCAAACAACAGGTTCCATCTTAGGAGAAGAGCTATTTCTTCCTTTGACTCAAGTATCTGAAAAATAATTGAAAAAAAATTGGGTGAAATTAGCAATTTCCTCTTAAAATATTGCAAGCTTGATATTAAAACTTTGATTAGCTCAGTAAAGTTGCAGGATACAAAATCAGTATACAAAAATCAGTTGTGCTTCTACAAACTAACAATCAGGTACTAGAAAGAGAAATTTTAACATACTGCCTTTGGGACTTTCTGGTGGTCCAGTGATTAAAACTGCACACATCCACTGATGAGCTCCAGTGCACTCCCTGGTGGAGAACTAAAATTCCAAGTGCCAGGTGTGTGGCTAACAACAACAAAAATCACAAACTTTGACTGCCTTACAGAGAAAATACATGGATATTTCAGAAAAAATACGACAGTTTCTCTACCTTCTCATTCTTGCTATAGATATACAAGAGAATCCATAAACAGCATTTAAAGGAAAGCACTATTTCTTCCCTCAGTTGTTTATATAACATATAGTTTAATTTCCCATCTACAGTCGTAGTTTTTCATTTGTCACAAGACATAATTGATCCATTTTGAAAAACTTGCATGCTGTTGTCCTAAATTTTATTTAAATATCTGCCACACTTAATAACAAGTTATTTAAATGTTATTATATATGTTTTAATCATTACATGATTCAGCAGATGGTATCTGTGAAAGGTGTAAACTATAAAGAAATCAAAAGATATGGATTGAAGCCTCTTTCCAACTATGTGAATCACTTAACTTCTCTGAGCTCAGAATTTTCCTTTCTAAAAATTGCACCTCCCTATCAAAGATGTATGAGTGAATTATAAAATAATGCACTCTATAAAAGGTAAAGCAACATCAAACTTTAGGTAGTTTTATTACTGAATGACAGCAGATACAAAGACTTACTTCTATCAACCAATACTGAACTGGCAAACAGAAGATTCTAAAAGTAGTATCAGGACATTTTCCCAACAATGCTTCATCCTTTTAGATAGTGCAAAAATTCAGTACAGAAAACGTTTGACCAACAAATGCTTCATTATACAGAGTCAGGCTGCAGAGAAGAGTCAACTCTAGAAAGTTACAGCATGGAATATGAATGATTTCCAGTGAAGAGTTTCTACCAAGTTTCAGAGTTGGATTTGACACTGCCTTTCCTGGGGGCTTCCCTGGTGGCTCAGACGGTAAAGAATCCGCCTGCAATGCTAGAGACCTGGGTTCGATCCCTGGGTTGGGAAGATTCCCTGGAGGAGGAAATGGCAACCCACTCCAGTATTCTTGCCTGGAGAATGCCATGGACAGAGGAGCCTGGCAGGCTACGGTCCGTGGGGTCGCAGAGAGTTGGATGCAACTTTCACATTCACTTTTTTTTCTAGGGACAAAAATATGCATCTCTTTTGGGGCTGGAAGGGTAGGTAAGAGTGGAAGGCAGGATTGGTAGGAAAAAAGCGTATTCTAAAACTATCATACTTCCATTTGGTTTTGTAATGATGTTAAGTCTGCTTTTACTTTATTTTTGCTTCACAGATGTCAAATATTTCTGTTTGAAGTACACAACCTCAGCTGGGAAAACATGAGAAAGTCAGGTTCAGAAATTCTCAGAGACCCAGGTTAACAGGACAACTCAAATAGATATTAGGGCCTGTGACAGAGAACTTGAACCGTCTTGGCTAAAGCAGAGAAAGAAACTGTCCTTTGCGCACTACCAATGACAGGGCCCTCTGCATCCCAGGCTTTCATTACTGGGCAGAAAAAACTATTTGGAGAAAGTCAAGCCATGGCTGAATCTTCCCAATTTCTCCCCCAAGCATACGGTCTTGAGTAGAAGAAGAGAAAAGTAAAGTCTACAACCTTAGGAATTAGAGACACCAAAGTTACAAGCAACCTCTGCCCCAAACGTTTCATCTCTCTAATACGGAAATCTCTAAACCAGAAATATTTGTTAAAGCTTCTTGGCCTGCCATATTTTTTCCTCCTTCAAGCTGGGCCCAGAAATGTGATGTCTGGCTATGGAAAAGAGATATTAAACACAGTCATGTATATTTAAGCTTAATTATCATGCAGCACGGTAACAATTATGCATATCATTAAATGTGTCAAATCAGCCCTGAACGCTTTATTTGGCTACAGTATCAAACATCCATAGAAGTTCCATGTTTGTAGTTTGCTCCTTATGCAGCATGTTCATCTGCTTGCAACTTAAAAAAAATTAAAGGGAACACTGCTTCCTGCTGAATATGTGTATAACAATGAGAATTTCAAATTTTTCATTTAGACTATTATTCAAGCTGTATGGGTTCTAAATTGACGGTTCAAAGAAGATGACCACACAAAACTTGAGGAAGAAACAAAGTAATATTGAGTTTTTTAAACTAGGTGAGAAACCCCCTTATACTTCTGTCTACTCTATTTTACTTGGTTTTCCCTCAGTTATTCCTTTTGCCTCATTTACAAACAATACTTCTCACAGACTTACAAAAGTGCTTTCCTTTATGTACTTTAACATTCAAATTTCCATATATCCAAACATTTTTGTAAAAGTATTGTTAGGCTGGGATAGGATAAAACCTTAATACATTAAGACTGTAGTTTATGATTATTAAGATCAACAAGAAAAAACAGTAGAATGCCATGAGACAAGAAGAAAAATAGGAACACTAAAAATATTAAGGAATTCATATTTCTTCCAAATTAGAGGTTCCCTAATTTTAATGTGCAGTAGATTCATAGAAACCCCACGGGTCTAAGAAATCTGAACCTCTGGAAAATGAATGATATACATGCATTCTAACAATTATCTCTGTACTGTTACAAGTGATCTATAAGTCATATTTTGAGAAATGCTATCCTAAAATAGAATAACTTAAAACAGTACAGGATATTTGCACATAATTATGTGCTTAGCAAAAGTAATATATAAAATGAATTTTTTAAAAAGCAGATAAAGAATACTACCTTAATAGAAAAATCGAAAAAGGACATAAATTTACAAATGGCCAACAAACATATGAAAAGATACTCAACTTTACTAATAAAAACATACAAACATGATATTTAACATTTTTGCCAATCAGATGAGCAAAGTAAGAATAACAGAACACAGTATAGGAGAGGGTGCAGAAAAAGGAATATATTCAACATTCCAACACTTGGAAGTACTTTCTTTTGTTTTTTTTTTTTTTGGCTGTCCCACACGGCTTGCAGAATCTTAGTTCCCCAAACAAGGACTGAACCTGGGCCAGAGTAGTGGAGTGTCTAACCACTAGACCACCAGGAAATTCTCCATTTTCAAATACTACTGGAGGAAAAGCAAACTAGTTGGTATTTCAAAAAAAAATAGCTATGGACATCAAAAGCCCTTAAAATGTATATAATTTGATTCAGCAGACCTATTCTACAATTTATGCTAAGAAAGTAAACACAAGTACACATGATGTATAACTGAAATGTTAGTACAAAAACCCAGAGACAATCTGAAAGTCTGCCAATAAGGAATTGGTTAAACTAAGGTACAACCACATATAACACACTAACTAAAAATGATGAGCAGGATCTGTATATACTGACTTCAAAAGACAGTAACAATACAAAAACTGAAAAATAAAATTTTAAATGGTTTACAAAACAGCATATAGTCTCCCACTTCTGTCAAAAATATACATACACGGAACAGAATAAAATTACCTGAACTGTTTAAAAATACAATATTATAGGGACTTCCCTGGCAATCCAGTGATTAGGACTCCACACTTCTATGTCAGGGAGCTCGCATTTCATCACTGGTCAGGGAATTAAGGTCCCACAAGCTGCAAAGCGTGGTCAAAAAACAAAAACAAAACAAAAAAGTAGTAAAGTATTATAAATGCTGCAATGTTATTTTAAAGTCTGTCGCATGTTATTTATGTATGGGAACATTAAGTGCTAAATCTATGAATGTGTGCTGACAATACTACTACTTGAATCAATGATTTACTGGCTGTTGATTAAATAACAAGCCAAGGGACACAAAAATACCCTACTACAGGTAGCAAGAAAAGCAAAAAAAAAAAAAAATGATGATAAATTTAGAATGGGTCAAAAATTGGTTTTGAATACTGAAAAAAATCAGATCACCTCTCAGCTGAACCAAATATTATGCACATTAAAAAAAAAAAACTTTTGATATATATTCTAAGTTGCTTTTCAATAACATAATGAAATGAATGCTTCTAATCAGGATCATGTGAGTATGCATAGCAACAGTCCTTTTTCCTAAGAGAACCATCCTCGAAGAAGCTGTAAGTTTCAGAGAGGACACAGAAGATTGAGGAAACCAGGAAATACTGACCAAATACAGCAACTGATCACATAAAGGTTAAAAGATTTTTTCCATTCTTTTTGATATTATATCTTTTACTACAGCAATCTGCAGAATCTCAGTTGAATAAAGTGAATTGGTGGATTAACTGGAGGGAACAGTCTCAGGCATCAAGGACCAGTAAAAAGTGAGGGGTCTGGCAACAGTTTTTCATGCCCTAACCCTGAGCGAAGACATTCACTTCTTTACAGAGCAATATATGTGGAAAACTAATTTCCAATTAAGTGACCTGATGACTATTTCATCAGAAAACAAAAAGGACTAGATACATTTAACCCTACATTTTAATTTTTATCAATGTGTAACATCAGAAATCTGATATTCCCCAATTTACCAGTTCTCTTTTGATGATAAAAAGTTCAGTTCAGTCGCTCAGTCATGTCCGACTCTTTGCGACCCCGTAAATCACAGCAAGCCAGGACTCCCTGTCCATCACCAACTCCAAGAGTTTACCCAAACTCATATCCATTGAGTTGGTGATGCCATCCAGCCACCTCATCCTCTGTCATCCCCTTCTCCTCCTGACCCCAATCCCTCCCAGAATCAGGGTCTTTTCCAGAGTCAATTCTTCGCATGAGGTAGCCAAAGTATTGGAGTTTCAGCTTCAACATCAGTCTTTCCAATGAACACCCAGGACTGACCTCCTTTAGGATGGACTGGTTGGATCTCCTTGCAGTCCAATGGACTCTGAAAAGTCTTCTCCAACACCACAGTTCAAAAGCATCAATTCTTCAGTGCTCAGCTTTCTTCACAGCCCAACTCTCACATCCATACATGACCACAGGAAAAACCATAGCCTTGAATAGACGGACCTTCGTTGGCAAAGTAATATCTCTGGTTTTTAATATAGTATCTAGGTTGGTCATAAATTTTCTTCCAAGGAGTAAGCTTTTTTTCATTTCATGGCTAAAATCACCATCTGCAGTGATTCTGGAGCCCCCCAAAATAAAGTCTGATACTGTTTCCCCATCTATTTCCCATGAAGTGATGGGACCAGATGCCATGATCTTCGTTTTCTGCATGTTGAGCTTTAAGCCAACTTTTTCACTCTCCTCTTGCATGTTCATCAAGAGGCTCTTTAATTCTTCTTCACTTTCTGCCATAAAGGTGGTGTCATCTGCATATCTGAGGTTATTGATATTTCTCCTGGCAATCTTAATTTCAGCTTGTGCTTCCTCCAGCCCAGCGTTTCTCATGATGTACTCTGCATATAAATTAAATAAGCAGGGTGACAATATACAGCTTTGACGTACTCCTTTTCCTATTTGGAACCAGTCTGTTGTTCCATGTCCAGTTCTGTTTAATTTTTATCAATGTGTAACATCAGGAATCTGATATTCCCCAATTTACCAGTTCCCTTTTGATGTTAAAAAGTAAAAGCCCCGAAAATAAGTTGAGTATTTGTCCTGAAGAGCAGCAATAAAGGGCATGCAATCTTGGAAGCCTGTCTTCAGAGGCTGGCTACAAAGCCAGACCCAAGGAACTCAGGTGGGAAAAGCAAGAGATGGCAGCTGTGAAGAGGAAAGAAAGCCGGCAGAATCCCAGAAGAGACAATGACAAAAGTGGGCCCTGGGGGCTTGTCAGCAAGGCCCTGCAACAAAAGATACTAGCAATTCTATTCCAATTCACACTTTCTGTACAGAAAGTGATTCCTTTCATCTTTCTCAGCTTAGATTTACTTATCTGGACACACTATACATATACATAGCATTTTGCGTTTCCAATTCACAAATTAAAGGTTGCCTCAAACACACTGGCTACAATGGGAACCGGAGGATATTCTTTTGTCTTCTTTCAGAGTTTTCCAAGACTGCATTATAAGGATTAGCCCTCACTACCTCTGAAGCTTCTTCTCTCAAGGAAATCATCATCTTGTAAGACAGCAAAGTACACACTGAGAGCATATCACTGCTCAAAGTGCTAGATTCCTTTTCCTAAAACTCATGTGGGTTTTGGCCTTTTGTTTTCCATATCTTGTTTAAAAAATAAATTCATTCTCAGGATACTGTTTTCTGGTTGCTAAAGCATCAGTTCAGTTCAGTCGCTAAGTCGTGTCCGACTCTTTTTGACCCCATGAATCGCAGCACGCCAGGCCTCCCTGTCCATCACCAACTCCCGGAGTTCACCCAGACTCACGTCCATCAAGTCAGTGATGCCATCCAGCCATCTCATCCTCTGTCGTCCCCTTCTCCTCCTGCCCCCAACCCCTCACAGCATCAGAGTCTTTTCCAATGATTTAATTCTTCATGTGAGGTGGCCAAAGTACTGGAATTTCAGCTTTAGCATCATTCCTTCCAAAGAAATCCCAGGGCTGATCTCTGCTCCATATTTAATTCATCGGAGAAGGCAATGGCAACCCACTCCAGTACTCTTGCCTGGAAAATCCCATGGGCGGAGGAGCCTGGTAGGCTGCCGTCTATGGGGTCGCACATAGTTGGAAATGACTGAAGCGATTTAGCAGCAGCATATTTAATTCATAGGGCCTAGATTCTTACAAATCTCTAGGTATCACTTTGCTACATTATCTCATTTTTAAAGTCCGTCTACTCATCCACTGATTACAAAAGATATTCTAATCTTCCACTGTGCTGAGTGATGGGGCTTAAAAAAATACAGGAAAAACAAATAAAGTTCAAAACTAAAATGAATAGTAGGCATCAAAATCCAGTCCATCTTACAACTTATATATACTTTTAATTCTAGAGACAGCAGAAGCAGAAGATCTTTTAAAACTAAAACTGGAAAGTTAAAAGATGGCCAGAAGTGAAGTGAAGTGGAGTCTCTCAGTCGTTTCCGACTCTTTGCGACCCCATGGACTGTAGCCTACCAGGCCTCTCAGTCCATGGGATTTTCCAGGCAATAGTACTGGAGTGGGTTGCCATTTCTTTCTCCAGGGGATCTTCCCAACCCAGAGGTTGAACCCAGGTCTCCCGCATTGTAGGCAGACACTTAACCATCTGAGCCACCAGGGAAGTCCTAAAAGATGGCCAGAGTCTGGACTTTAAAAAAAAAAAAAAAAAAGGTTGAAATTCCAGCCTCGTTTCCCTGTTCCATTAAAATGTGTTCAGGAAATGCTCTAATATCAAGCTCCTGATTTTTTTTTCCCCCTTTAGCATGGTTGCATGTTTTAACTATAAAATTAGTTTAATGAGATAAACTTTGAGGACCAGCATTTTTTTTTTTTTAGGCCTACTAGCCTAGTTGTTTGGAGAAGGCAATGGCACCCCACTCCAGTACCCTTGCCTGAAAGATCCCGTGGATGGAGGAACCTAGTAGGCTGCAGTCCATGGGGTTGCACAGAGTCAGACATGACTGAAGTGACTTAGCAGGAGCAGCAGCAGCCTAGTTGTTTTTTCTTAAACTTCCTTCACAGCACATTCTTTGGATCCCCCAAAACTGTTGCTAGTTCTCAGCATAACAAATTGTAACTCAAAGACAGATTCATCATTTCTGATGCAACAGTCAGTTAAAACTAATTTCTACTCAAAGAGGAGCTGGTACTCTTCAAACATTCATTCCTAACCTTCTGGAAATGCCACTATTAAAAACCTTCACTTCTTTCCTTAAGACGCTGCGACCCTTCTTCTCCCAAATCTATACTGAACAATTCCTCTCATACATATTTCAAAGTTTTGCTTTTCATTTGCACTACTGCTCTTTTTGTGGGCAGCTGCAGCTTTAAATGTCTCTAATTCTAGAGATTTAGAGGTTAAAAAATGCTTGAGGCCAACACTGCTCTTCCCTGTGAAAGAAGGTAAAGATGCAGTAAGAACTGTTTCCTAACACATGTCTCCTGAAGAAAATAAAAGTCAACAGCAGTCTAACATCAACAAACTAACATGCTCAGAGTAAGTTTTCAGTATGAAATCTCACAGTTTTACTAACACTTACGAAATTTAAGTCGGGGAGAGAGATGTTTTGCCTGTCAAGTGGGCAACAGAGGACTTACAGTGAGTTTAAAACCCCCTCTCTTTGCCCAGTGATGACTCGCTCACAACACTGTGCTATACAAAAAAAAAAGAACGTGCACTTTACTATTTAGCTTCCCCGGAGAAGGCAATGGCACCCCACTCGAGTACTCTTGCCTGGAGAATCCCATGGACTGAGGAGCCTGGTGCACTGCAGTCCATGGGATCGCCAAGAGTCAGACACGACTGAGCGACTTCACTTTCACTTTTCACTTTTATGCATTGGAGAAGGAAATGGCAACCCACTCCAGTGTTCTTGCCTGGAGAATCCCGGGAATGTGGTAGCCTTGTGGGCTGCTGTCTATGGGGTCGAATAGAGTCAGACACGACTGAAGCGACTTGGTGGCAGCAGCAACAAGTCTCCCTACTTCAAATATCTCAATCGTGGCTGGGATCTCTCTAGAAAAATCCACCTGAATGTTCAAAGCACAAAATAAAGGTCAGAGGAATACAGTACCTAAGATGAAAAAAGGGATCAAAGAACCTAAAGTCCTTTCTTCCTCTATTAATAGGGCACTGGTAGATTTAGGAGAGATGTAGAGGCAGGGAATATTAGTGGAAGAGAAAAAGAAAAAACGGAGGAGGAGGAAAGAGAAGGTAAGACGATAGGCTTTACTAATTGTTGAGGTCCTTTAACGGACCAGACCCTGGTGGTCCAGAGTCGACGATAAGAAAGTAAAGGAGAGAAAGAGGCTGATATTCCTTGGTTTACGCAGAAAGCCAAGAAAGCCCCTGGCACGGGGCTCGCTCAGTTCACGGAGGCCTCAGGCTCCCTCTCGATGTGGTGAAGGCGCACAGCGCCTTCTCAAGAGGGTCTTAGAAGCCTGGGCAGAAAAGTGAATTCAGAGGGCTTCTGTGCTCCAAAGAAATAGCCTGATAGAGAGAGAAAAAGAAAGACACGGGGATCAGAGCTCTGATGGAGCAAAGGTGTTTTAATTAACATGGTGTGGGCATACAGACTGTCTTACAAGGTAGTTGTTCTCAGCAAAGATAAAGATTAAAATTCCAGACTTACAAAACATAGGTGATCCATATTAAAGAGAGAGAGAGTTGTAAACAATCACTTTTACTGTATGGTTCACAAGAAGGAGAGGGTACTTATCTCCGTATAGAAAATCTAATGAAGGAAATGCCTGGATTCCTCAGCCCCCGGGAGACGCTTGAGTATTTAGAAATTAATAAGGAACAGAGAATTTCTGACAGATCCAAAACAGCACACAGGAAGCCTCCTGTTAAATGCTTCCTGAAAACTAATTACCTTATTTTCCTGACAGTTTCAAAGCATTTGTGGGGAGGGGAGTAGAGGAGGAACCTCTTATTTCACTAAATAAAAGGCAACACTGTAAGAAGAACTGCATCTCAATTATCTTTTATTTTCAGCTACATCCTTGCAAGCCTGCCCACTTAAACTTTTACATCACTTTCCTATCTTATTACCTCTATGTTGTGGTTTGGTACTTCAAACAAACACTTTTTTTTCCTTCTTCTTATGGAGGAAAAAGATGGTATTGATTTGCTTAAAAGTACGGATGGGTTAAAAAAAAAAAAAAAAGGACGGAGGGAAATCATTATCTTGAGGAGTAAATGGTTCTTAATAACAGAACTACGGATTTATCCATCCCTTTGACTGTTAGCATGCCACTAAAGGCTTCAGAAGGCTCAAGAGGGAGGTTAACATCCCCCTTGTCAAGTGTTTGTTTCCTTGCTCCTGCGGTATTGGCTTTGCCAAGTAACCCAATTCCCGTATATAAACATTACAGGTCTCTCCAAACTACTTCTATAAAATAAGATATTGTTTGACCAATCTTATAGAGCAGTCATTTATTTCTATAGCTGCTGGTCTGCTCTGCTGCTCTGTCTGCCTACATTCACAAGGGAACAAAAATTCAAAATTTCATTTATTCTGGGCCCAAAACCAGACCTTTTGTCCTTCCTAGATATTTTGCAACTTCGAGTTGACTCCTCTGCCTAAATTAGTAGCATATGTTTTTGTTAAGAAAAAAGAAGAAAGAAAGAAAGAAAGAAAGAAAGAAAAAACCACCCCTTATTCTCTTATTGAGGAAGGCAACTAATTCTGAAAAAGGCCTCTAGGAAGATGTTAAAATGTCTTGAAATGTTTAACAGCACCTTATTTCAGAGGCTATGGATGAACCTCCCCGAGGTACCCCAGGGCAAACACACGGAGCGTCCAAGGGGGTAGAGGGGAAAGCCTAGAGGAGGAATATGCAGACTTTGCAAAACTGACGGGAGGGAGGAGAGGGGACAACTTTCAGGACTAGAAACAGGAAGCAGTCCAGATGCTGCGATGCTGCCTGCACCCCCGCACCCAGCCCTCCGTGCATCGTCCTCCCCGCCAGCAGCTGCATGCTCCACCCACAGCCCCCAGTGGCCCGGGAGTGCCACACGCCCCTGCGGCGCCGACCGAGCCCCAGGGCTGGGCCGAGGGCAGCGTGCAGGGAGCGTGGGCCACACTCGACCAGGTTGCTGGGCGCAGATTCGGGACCGAGAGGGTTAATCCAGTCCGCGCACACAGTCCGCCCAGCCCCAAACCCGGGCTCCCCTGCCGGCCCGCCACCCACCCCGAGAAAGCCCGGAGACACCCCTCCACAGCACAGCGCCCAAGGCTTTTGTTTTGTCAGAGACGAGAATAACGATCCTTAAGGAGGAGGTGCCGCAGCTGCTCGTGGCTCTTTGGCACAGGCTTAGACCGAGGAGCGGGCAGCCGCGGCGGCACCTCCTAAGTCCCCACTCCCAAGTCCTTTTCCCGCTGAGCAGGACGGGAAGGGGCCTCCACGACCCGGGGCTCACCTCACACCTCGGGGCTGGGCTCCCGGGGGGCTGCGGCGCCGACCGGGGGCGGCCAAAAGTCCCTAAGGTAAACGGAGCCAGCGAGGACCACCAGCGTGCGCCTCCGAGCGACCGAGAGCTTTCGCGATGGCCGCGGCACATGCGCATGCACGTACTGCGCAGGCGCACTGCGCACGCTCGCCCGAGCGCTCCTATTTTGAGCCCAGCTTCTAGATACCCGTCTGCATGTTTCGTTGCACTTTACCTCGCGCCGAGGCTGATGCCTGGCCCTGTCCTGCTCCAACGGAGTCGTTCTGCGCTCTGGAAGCTTTTCTTAAATGCCCTCAGTCCCCTTTGCAAAGCTCTCCCTCCCTTCCCTGCTGAGACAGTGCAGCGACTCTCATCACTCAAGCCTGGAACGCTATTATTGAGAGACCACCAAAACCTGTTTGAGAACCAGCGTACCCCCTGGGAACCCGGGGATTGGAATTGATTAAGAGGTGGGTGCTGAGAGTGGTACTGGGTGCAGATAGAAGTAGTCAGCTTTCATATTGCAGAGCTCCAGGCTGAAGCAGCAGAGCAGATACCCTCTTTACCGACACCCACTTTAGTCAGCAGGTGGGGCTTGAGGTTTTTGGTGGCATTCCCCATCTTCTGTTCTTCGGGAAATGTTTCTTCTCTCTTTTTCTTCATAAGTGATTTTATTTTTTTCTACATAAGCTATTCTAGAACTTAAAGATTCCTTAGAAATCATCTAAACCTAACCTCTCATTATTCAGACACGGAAAAGAACGGTCCAGAAAGGTTAAAAAGACTTAGCCAAAGCCAGGCAGCATTTTAAGGGCTGAGTCTGGATTCACTCATTCCAAGCCAAAGCTGTTACCTTTGCCTCTATCATTTTACCTACCTTCCTTTCTCTTCCTTTCCCTCCCTTTTCAACCTAGACTTCACAGGCATCATTTTGTTCTATGGTAGCACACAGGACTTAAAGAAATACTTCGATCTTGTAGCATAGTATGACTGTACTTAACATTCTTCAACTGTACACTTGGTTAAAATGGTGTATTTTAGTATAATCTTCTGTCTGAATCTTTGCCACCCCATGTTAGGAGACTGACCAAAAACAGCTATATAATCTGTGGTTTGTCCAAACCCTTGGGACACATCTCTGTGGCATCTTTAATTATAGGCAACTATTTTATACAAAGAAAAGTGGAAGTGTTAGTCCCTCAGTCGTGTCCGACTCTTTGTGATCCAATGGACTGTAGCCCACCAGGTTCCTCTGTCCATGGACTTCTCCAGGCAAGAATACTGGAGTGGGTTGCCATTCCCTTCTCCAGGGGATCTTCCCGACCCAGGGATGGAACCCAGGTCTCCTGCATTGCAGCCAGATTCTTTACTGTTTGAGCCACCAGTGAAACAATCTGTTTTAAAGATGCTCCCTAAATGATAATAAATACTGAGCTTAGACAGTCATAAATATCGTTTGATGTCAGAAGATGAGCTATGCGAATTGCACCATAAAAGGGATCTGAAATGACATTTTCAATGTCGTTAATAAATACTAATGCAGTAATACTTTAAAAAAAAATAATAACATTGATCCATAGGCTGATTCTTATCAAGTCATTGTGTCTTGTGGAGCCAACACTGCCTCTACTGAAGGTGAGTGAGTGAAGCACATAAGAGCATTTATGAAAAGCAGTATAGACCTGCTTTGGGTACTTCTAGATCCCTTGTACCTTCAGATCCTCTAGAGATGTGCTGCTCTCACATTTTTATGCAATTTACACATGGTCTTGTGAAAACTGTCAGGCATAGAACATATCTTGGCTCCTAGTGGGAGGTGGGAATGATGTAGAAATTATCGTTGAATGTATCAACATGATCACATCTCAGAAATAGACCACTGAGTGAAAGAAGCGAACTACAAAGTATGTAAATTATGATAGCTCTTTAAAACAGTCACACTGTTTACAAGGCCAAACATGTATATATAATAAGCATAAAAAGTGGACAAGTAGGCAGCACACTAAATTTTATGACAGTGGATGCCTCTAGGCAGGCAGGGTGGGAAATGAGATCTGGGCAGCATGTAAAAGAGGCTTCAACTCTTAATCACACACATGAAGCAAAATGTTAACATTTAAAAAAATCTCTGCAGGGAGAAAAGGGTGTTTCTTAGACAAGTCTGTAAACTTTTCTTTATGGTTGAAATGTTCCCTTTAAAAATAATGTTGAGGGGCTTCCCTGGTGGTCCAGTAACTAAGATTCCACCCTCCCAATGCAGAGGACCTAGGTTAAATCCCTGGTCTGGGAACTAGTGCAAGACAGGGAAGCCTGGAGTGCAGCAGTTGATGGGGTTTCAGAGTCGCACACGACTTAGCGACTGAAGACCAACTGGGAACTAGATCCCACAAACTGCAACTAAAGATCCAAGATCTTGTGTGCTGCAACTAAGATTCAGTGCAGCCAAATAAATATTTTTAAAAGGAATTAAAAAAAATTTTAAATGAAAGTAATGTTAAATTTTCGAGGACATTGAGCCAATGTGCTCACCGTGAACACAATGTGAAGGGCTGAACAAGGAGAGGTCCAGAGGATGCTAGTTGAGAGGATCAATGAAAGGGACCTTATTTTCAGGGATAAAAATATTCAGATCTAACAGGGATAAAGTGTCGGGCTCTCTTTAATCCCATCTTTCTTTCATTCAATGTTATAACCACCAATAGAAAGTCTTTAGGGCTTCCCTGGTAGCTCAGGAACTTCACCGAGACCCAACACTCTCCCAGGGAGTTGTTAAAACTGGTCTCTTTCTGGATGAACCCATTTTGAAACCATCCATGTTAACCGGTAATACATGGTAATTTAGTATTGCATCTACTTACCTCCCCCAGGCCTCCACCCCTGCAAAAGTCTTCGTTTATTCATTTTACGTACAACCTGATCATAAAACATACAACCATACTTAAAACCACTGGGATGGAATTCAGACAACATAAGTTTCGATTTGGCCACTTACTGATCCTTTGTCAACTCTAAAGAAAGCAGCAACCTCTATGAGCTTTACTTTTCATTTTCTTTTTAAACGGGAGATATACGAATGCTGCCTATTTCAAAACAATGAAACAATATAAACATAGGGTTTACATTTATTTACCTTGGAAGAGAGTACATTTTTATGTATTTTAGAGAACGTGCGATAATGAGAAAAGTCTTCTTTTTTGAATTTGGTTAGCTGCTGCCCATAAGAACTGTTTTACACTTCCCAGATGTCCCTTCTGAAATGTTGTTTTTCTCTAGCATTAGTTTATAGTTCTATACCAGTAGTTATTTCTACATCGTACTTTCAAATCCTCATTAGATTTCTTTTTTTTTTTTATTCTTGCATACTCACTCTGCCTCTCATTACATGGTAGATGCTTCATAAATTTCATTAATGAAATTAGACCAGATCAGAAAATTTCCCAAATTTGGAGTTATCCTTATTCAGGCATGCCATCTGCTGGTTCCCTGGTGTATCTGTTAGTCGGCCTGAATTCCTTAATCCAATAAATTACAATTCATGTTGAAGCATTGCTGAGTTTGTGTGTTGGGCAATTTTCCCACGTTCTTTCCCTTCCTGTGTGCAGGTGCTATTCTTTCATTGAACCTCTCCAGAATTGTTTTTCCTGCAACCTTCTTTTACCTGTTGGCCACTCTAAAAACCCGGAGAAACGGAGTTTACGTTTCAGAACCCCGGAGTGACCAGAACGATATAACTGGGCGTGCTCAGTAGGTTGGCCTGATTTGGACAATACTTACAGCTTGAATGGGGGCATTTAATGCTCTTTGTTTCAGGATTGGCTGTATATTCGTCCTAGCACTCTATTGAGAGATGGCAGCCTTTCCCACCCTCTGGGCCCTCCCACTTTTCCATTCTGTCCCTGTGCCCAAATTTGGAGCCAGCCCGCCAGGATCTCCCAGCCAATCAAGAGACCACACATTGTTGCCTAAGAGACCCCGGATGCCAGGGAAAAGATTTATAGGTAGTGATTGGCCTACTGGAAGGGGTGGGGGCTAGACGGAGTCACAGAAACAGGAGCTATGGCAACACCAGCGCTAGAGGCTTGAGGAGAAAGACTTGAAGAGAAAGACTTAAAGAGGTGAGAGCAGTGATCACTGCATGAAAAAGATGGAGACTCCTTTGAGAGCTCTTCTCTCAGGTCCTCCTGGGCTTCTCATGAGCCTTGGTAGTGACCCCGGGAATTACATTTTGCTCTGTATTAGCAGTTAAATGACCAGGTGCATCATATATATGAAATTAACAACCAACAAATAATTACCTCTATGCTTATCAAAGCACTAGGTCTTTGCATTGTCTTATAGTTTCTCTTTGTTTCCACCTAGTTGAATATAAGATGAAGTCATATTTAAATCTAGATCAGATCACATCAGATCAGTCGCTCAGTTGTGTGCGATTCTTTGCGACCCCATGAATTGCAGCACGCCAGGCCTCCTTGTCCATCACCAACTCCCGGAGTTCACTGAGACTCACATCCATCGAGTCAGTGATGCCATTCAGCCATCTCATCCTCTGTCGTCCCCTTCTCCTCTTGCCCCCAATCCCTCCCAGCATCAGAGTCCTTTCCAATGAGTCAACTCTTCGCATGAGGTGGCCAAGGTACTGGACTTTCAGCTTTAGCATCATTCCTTCCAAAGAAATCCCAGGGCTGATCTCCTTCAGAATGGACTGGTTGGATCTCCTTGCAGTCCAAGGGACTCTCACGAGTCTTCTCCAACACCACAGTTCAAAAGCATCAATTCTTCGGTGCTCAGCCTTCTTCACAGTCCAACTCTCACATCCGTACCCTATTTCCTGATCATTTCCTGGTAATCTCTATTTCCTTCTCTGATGATACTGCAGCGTACAATGGGTGAGCTGTGTGTTAGTGGAGAAACTCAACCGTGTTCTGCTCTGCAAACACCAAATAAAAACCCGATTATCCTGAGTCTAACCCCAGTGCTTGGTTCCTAATGTTGAGTTGTACCTTCTTTGCCACTAGCTTTAATCCTTAAACCACTCACCTCCACTGTCGTGTTCATTCATTCCGCTGATTGAGACAAGGTTTTATTGAGCACCTACTGTGCACTACTGAGTTTAGGATTCAGGTGAGCACATTCAGAAAACCACATTAGCAGAGAAGCACCAGTTTTGTACCACATTCTCTGATCTGAAGTTCAGTGTGTCTGTACAGATAGTGCATGAAGGGAGAGGAAGGAGGATGAACCAAAAAGGTAAATTCATGGTGTACCTAGACTAGCATGCTAAGGATTCTGTAGCCATTATCAAGTCTCTGAAGGTTTTTGAGCTGAAAAATGACTAACAGACCTTTTAAAAAATACTTCCCTGAATAGACTAGTGGTTAGCCAAAGTTGGGGAGAAGGGAAGTGTGGAGATATTGATCAAAGGGTACAAACCTTCAGTTATAAAAGGAATAAGTTCTAGAGACCTTAAGTACAGCATGGTGACTATGTGGTGATGGTGGTGGTAGTTTAGTCGCTAAGTTGTGTCCCACTTTTGCAACTCCATGGACTGTAGCCCACCAGGTTCCTCTGTCCATGGGATTCTCCAGGCAAGAATACTGGAGTGGGTTGCCATTTACTTCTTCAGGGGATCTTCCTGCCCAGGGATCATGGTGACTATTGTTAATAATAATATATTATATACTTGAAATTTGCTAGAAGAGTAGATCTCAAGGGTAATCTCACACACAGAAGCACACACATGCACACACACGCACACATGCACACACACACAGTGACTATGGGAGGTGATGGATATGTTACATAGTTTGATTGTGGTAAGCATCCCACAATGTGTACATATACTAAAACATCACCTTAAATATATACATTTTTTTGTTAAAAAAACCCTCTTGTAGTAGACTGTAATCTCCGTTATAGTCAAGACTTGTCTTTATACCTGGAATACAGACCTAATAAGTCTTTAGTGAAGTTGTGCAATGGTGACAGTGTGAAGAATGGCTTTGAAGATGGGATTGGAGGTGTGTTACCACTGGAACTTTACCAGAGGACCTATCCTTGCCTTTAAGCATGACACTAGAAGCACACACTGGGGGTAAGGGCCAGAAGCCCTTTTTCTTCCCCTTTATCCAAAGAAAAATTAAAGGGGAACATGCAAGGACAGCCATTTAGGGGGAAAGAGGTCATGAAAAAACAACAGCAAGGTTTGTATGTAGAAGGAGGGAAGGCAACTTGCTTTGTCTTGTAATTTTTTTGTATGTTGTATGAAAGCATCTGAGTGGTCTATACTGTGAACCAGTGTGGACATGCAGATACGCACACTGCCCATCTTCTAGAGTGGACAGAGGAAAAAACTGTAAAAGGATAACGACAAAAACCAGGGCAGGATACCTCCATTTGCCTGCTTCAGGAAGACTATTACCAAGAGGGCTCTTTTGCTCAGCCAGGCCCATCTCCTGAAAACCAAACTTTATTCAAATTGATTTGAAAAAAAGAGCCTAATTCAAATGATTTGTAGCTCTGAAGAACCAGGAAGGAAAAAACAAAAACAAACAAACAAAAAAACATGCAAAACCTTAGGGAGGACCTGGAAAAGCTGCTTTGTCTTAATCAGAAATCATGCTTAGAATCAGTCAGATTGTTTTATACTTAAACTGGGAAAAGAGAGTTTCTGAGCTTACAACAGAAGTTTTTAACCTGGTATAAGCAAAATATAATGTTAATATGAGGAGAAGGCAATGGCACCCCACTCCAGTACTTTGCCTGGAAAATCCCATGGATGGAGGAGCTTGGTAGGCTTCAGTCCATGGGGTCACTAAGAGTCGGACACGACTGAGCGACTTCCCTTTCACTTTTCACTTTCATGCATTGGAGAAGGAAATGGCAACCCATTCCAGTGTTCTTGCCTGGAGAATCCCAGGGACGGGGGAGCCTGGTGGCTGCCGTCTGTGGGATCACACAGAGTCGGACACGACTGAAGTGACTTAGCAGCAGCAGCAGCAATGTTAATATGAATTTTTCTAGGGAGAAGATTCATAGTTTTCATCATACCCTCAAAGAGTTTTATAGCCCTGAAAAAAATAAAATAAAAGATTGAAAACAATTGGTTTAAGGAATTCCCCGGCAGTCCAGAGCTTAGGACTCTGTATGTTCATTGCCGAGGGCCAGGGTCAATCCCTGGTTGGGGACTAAGATTCTGTAAGCCGAGTGGCTTAGCCTAAACAGATAAATAAAAATTAAAACACACACACACACACAACTTCAATCAATTTAAATAGAAGAAATGTCAAACATGAATAAATAGCAATAAAAAAGGAAATATGTGATTTTTAACTGAACAGATCTAGACTCAGTGACCGTGCTTTATATATTTGCCTGCTCATGTGTATTTTTATAGCAGCCAATTAATAATACTGTAATGAAATCATTTCTTACATCTTTGCAACTTAGCTGTTAGGAGCTAAGAATGTGAGGGCTCATCTGAACCTCCTTTATTTCCCCTTATTCCAGTGGAGTGGTATCAGCAGGCAACTGCAGGAAGACATTATCTATGGTTTAAAACCCTGAGGTTTTAAAACTATTGGCTTTCTCTGCAGTTCTAATTTAAACCTGAGAGGGAATATTACATGTCAAGTGAGAGTCACAAAATTTCAGATCTAGCATTTGGGGGAATCCTCTGTAAGTCCAAAACTAATGGTTAATTAAAAAAAAAATTGTTTTTATTTATTTGTCTGTGCCAGGTCTTAGTTGTGGCATGTGGATCAAAATATTGTCTGGGTGAATTCCCTGGTGGTCCAGGGGACCTGGGTTCTATCCCTGGTCAGGGAACTACATCCCACATGCCCTAACAAAGACCTGGCTCAGCCAGATAAATAAATAAAAATAAATCTTTTTAAAAAATTGTCTTATATTTGTTGCTATAATTTTTGGAGCCCTGGGTCAGGCAGGCAAATCCTGTGCAGGCTCCAACTCAGCACCGCTGCTTTGGATCTGAAACATACCTTCAGAGAGGAAGAAGGCACAAACAAACAGAAACACTGAAGCTATATACTGAAAATGCCATCCATCTGCTTTAAATATTTTTTACCTTAAAATATTTTGTTGTGCCCCCTTCAAGGACAGGCTTTGAAGAACTCTGGAAATAACAGGAAGTTCTAAGAAAGTCTGTGGTGATGCTATTTTTTTTTAACATTTTATTTTGTGTTGGAGTATAACCAATTAACAGTGTTGTGGTAGTTTCACAGGAACAATGAAGGGTCTAACCCATACATATACATGTATCCATTCTCCCCCAGCCAGGCTGCCATTGAGCACAGTTCCTTGTGCTATATCATGGGTCCCTGTTGGTTATCCATGTTAAGTATAGCAGTGTGTACCTGTCCAAGTCAATTCTAAAGGAGATCAGTTCTGAATATTCATTGGAAGGACTGATGCTGAAGCTGAAGCTCCAATTCTTTGGCCACTTGATGCGAAGAGCCCACACATTAGAAAAGACCCTGATGCTGGGAAAGATTGAAGGCAGGAGGAGAAGGGGATGCCAGAGGACGAGATGGTTAGATGGCATAACTGACTCAATGGACATGAGTTTGAGTAACCTCCGGGAGATGGGAAAGGACAGGGAAGCCTGGCATGCTGCAGTCCATAGGGTTAGTCGGACATGACTGAGTGACTACTTGCAAAAAGTTTCAAAGCTAGTAAGTTTTAGAGCCAGGATCCAAACTGTGTAATGTAAAAAGTTTTGGTTGCAAACAACAGAAATAGATTCTAGCTAATATGTGTGTGCTGTGTGCTTAGTCACTCAGTTGTTTCCAACTCTTTGTCACCCGCCAGGCTCCTCCGTCCATGAGGATTCTCCAGCCAAGAATGCTGGAGTGGGTTACCATGCCCTCCTCCAAGGACTCTTCCCAACCCAGGGATCGAATCCAGGTCTCCCGCACTGCAGGTAGATTCCTTACCATCTGAGCCACCAGGGATTCCCCTATAAGAAGGGTCTTCTAGCTAATGTAGGTGAAATTTATTGAAGGCTATCAGGTGGCTCACAAAATGGATAAGAAAGGACATGCATGCATGCT
The DNA here is from genome assembly GCF_055505025.1 of Bos grunniens. Classification (NCBI taxonomy): domain Eukaryota; kingdom Metazoa; phylum Chordata; class Mammalia; order Artiodactyla; family Bovidae; genus Bos; species Bos grunniens. The sequence continues at coordinate 881,263 of NC_141191.1, read as the reverse complement.
AAGTTGCTTCAGTTGTGTCTGATTCTTTGTGACCCTGGGGACCATAGCCCACCAGGGTCCTCTGTCCAAGGGATTCTCCAGGCAAGAATACTGGAGTGGGCTGCCATGGCCTCCTCCAGCAGATCTTCCTGGCCCAGGGATCAAACCTGCATCTCTTATGTCTCCAGAATTGGCAGGCAGATTCTTTACCACTAGCACCACCAAGGAAGCCCCTCCAAGAAGAGTCTAAGAACAGCTTAACAGTCTACTCAGAGCATCTATGGTACTTTGAATGATCACCTTGGCTGTAAAGCAAGGATAAGCCAGCATCAGTTACCTGGCCTAGCTTAGTCTTATGACTGGGCAAGGGGAGGCCACCTTGATTAACCAACCCAGCAGACCCTAAACACTGAGAGAAAAGTAATCCCTCATGGAAATTAGAGTGCTTTAATCCAATGAAGACATACACAGGGACTTCCCTGGCTGTCCAATGGTTAGAATTGGATCATAAAGAAGGTTGAGCGTTGAAGAATCGATGCTTTTTAATTGTGGTACTGGAGAAGACCTTTGAGACTCCCTTGGACAGCAAGGAGATCAAATGAGTCAATCCTAAAGGAAATCAACCCTGAATATTCATTGGGAGGACTGATGCTGCAGCTGAAGCTCCAAAACTTTGGCCACCTGATGCAAAGAGCCGACTCCTTGGAAAAGACCCTGATGCTGGGAAAGATTGAAGGCAGGAGGAGAAGGGAGGCAAGAAAGGATGAGATGGTTGGATGGCATCACCAACTCAATGGACATGAGTCTGTGCCGGGGACCAGCCCCGGCTGATCCAGGGTATTCGAAGGAGAGACGGCGTAGGCGAAGATCAGGAAACAATTGCTTAATTAAATGTTAATTAAGGATATAAAGAGTAATAGAATGAGGATAGCTCAGTGAAGAAATTCAGTGGAGAAAAGAGGCTGAAATAAAGATAGCTCAGTGAGGAAATTTAGTGCAGAAAAGAGGCTGAATAATTCAGCCAGAAGGTAAGAGAAAGAACGACATGGGGAGACCAAGTTTCGGTGAACAAGGCCCCTACTTTATTTTCCAAAGTAGTTTTTATACCTTAAGTTATGCATAGAGGATAATGGGGGAAGGGGTAGAGTCAGGCAGCAAGCCAGGCTTTCTTCCTGCAAACTTATCATATGCAAAAGCTTAGGTGATTTGCATCATCTTCTGGCCTGGAGGCCTGTTAACATTTTAAGACCTTTTCTTCAGAAAACTTATTTTTCTCTAAAGGTGATTGGTCAGGAGCCACCCTCCAAAAGCATTAGATAAAGTTGCATTCCTACAGCGCAAAGGTGTGGTGGGCTATAACAAGAAAAAGAATTAACTCAAGGGTCCCAGGTTACAAACATTAAAGCTACTACTTACACCAATTATATTAATCAATACACTGCCAGGGACACAGCAGGTAAGGGATATGGAAACTTAGCAGCAAACATTGGCTCAACAAGTGAAAATCCCTTCACCAATACAATTTCTAATCAATCTTTTAACTACTCAAAAGAATCTGTGTTTAGACAGTTTAGAACATCTCCTGCCTCTCACAGTTGGGAGGCTCTGAACAATCACATGTGGCCAGAAAAACCTATTCAGGCAGGCTAGAGGATTTCCAAAGGAGTTTGTAGGTTAAACACTGTCACACCCAGGAATTATTAACTGGAGCTGTAAGCTAACTCTTTTTTCAGAGAGGTAGTGGGGGACAGCCCCCCATAAAGTCAGAGGTGTAGGTGAAAGCACAAAGCAGAAAGTAGGCAGACTCTGGTTTTGGGGGTAGATTGCTCGAGAATTTCCAGGGAGACTCCTGAGGCTTGATCCCGCCTTTGCGTATGTCAAGCCTCCTTCCTCATGACCCTTGCCATGGGCGGAGCTCGCTCCCCACAAGTCTGAGCAAACTTGGAGATAGTGAAGGACAGGGAAGCCTGGTGTACTTCAGTCCATGGAGTTGCAAAGAGTTGGACACAACTTAGTGACTGAACAACAGCAGTCATGGTTAAGACTCAACATTTCCAATACAAGGGATGTGAGTTCATCTCCGGTGGGAGAACTGAGATCCCACATGCCATGAGGCCACAAAAATGAAGGCAGACATATACAGTACTGGGTGTACTGTATATTTTCCCCAGTGTATTTTTCTCAATAAACCCAAATCTGTCCATATATAAATTCTTGGCCTTGTCCATTGTACTATTCTACTTCTTAAATATGGTAGCAAGCTAGAGCCCTTGTTAGCTAGGTGTCAGAAAGTTAACAGAGGAAGAAGGAGGTCACAAGGGACAAAATGGAGTAGATCAGATTGCACACTGATTTTATAAATACTTCTTTCTGACCAATATGGTATGTTCTTAGCTAAGAGTGATTCTGATTTTTTCCGCTTGGTCCAATGAAAATCAAACAGAGTTAAACAGACCTGGGTCTGATTCTCTGTTTCACCACCTACTGTCTGTATAACTCGGGGCAAAGCAAAGTGAGCCTCATTTTCTTCATCTGTAAAATAAGCTAAAACCCACCACCTTACCATATTGTTATGGGTTTAATTGAGCAAACCTGTTAAGTGCCTGACATATAAAATACTCCCAGTAAATGTCACTCTCCCCCTAGTCCCTGTCCTAGTGTACTGAAAAAGATTATATGGTGTTAGCATTTTTAGTGAGTTTAGTTTAGTTTAGTTAGTTTAAACTAACTATAGTTTAGTTTAGAATAACTGGATATTCTTCTGTAAGAAAAACTATATCTTCAGAAGAAATGAATCATAGTTTTTCTTACAGAAGAATATCCAGTTATTTCATGATGGCATTTGCACCTCCAAAAAACACAAATGGTCCCAAAATGCAGACAAAGATGAGTACCTGGACACCCCTAAACCATCAGCTTTTGAATGACCAGGTGAGTAATAAGAACTATTGTCTTAGTTGAAATCATACTTTGAAGGAAAAAAAAGCATTAAAATTTTGGTAATCAAAACATGAAAAGGAATTGCTTAGGATTGTATAGGGGATAAAAAAAATGAAGGATTTCTTCAAAAATTTTAATTGAAAAAAACTGAAATACATTTAGAACAAAAATAAAGAAAACTTCAATTGAGCCCCAGTTACATGGCCAGAGTTGGCAAGAGAGACAAAGTTCCTGCTTAGAAAGAAAGATCTTAGGGACTTCCCTGGTGGTCCAGTGGCTAAGGCTCTTTGCTCCCAGGGCTGGGGCCCAGGTTCTATCACTGGCCAGGAAATTCAGTCCCACATACTGCAACTAAAGACCTTGTGTGCTGCAACTAAGACCCAGCACAGCCAAATAAATTAATAAACATTTTTTAAAGATTTAGGAGATGAGAAGGAGGAGTGTCTACCAGCTCCCCTTTACCTCCATATCCAACTGGTTTTCAGGTTCTGTGAGTCTTCCTCCGAGGTCTCTTCATCCAGACCCCCTTTCTCCTTTGACTTGTGCACATCCAGCTCCACATTCTCAGTTCACACACTCACCCCCCTTTGCCTGGCACATTGCAGTAACCCCTCAGCTGGTTTCACTGTCTCTAATCCATCCTCTATTCTGGTCCCAGAATGATCTTTCTAAAATACCAAACCAATCCTATGAAGCAAAAGCGATAACAGACTGCTCCAAAGAATAAATTCCACCCTACCCACCGTGCATAGCACTGAGGACCCCTTCATGTGTGTTAGTCACTGAGTCATGTCCGACTCTTAGAGACCCCATGGACTATAGCTGGCCAGGCTCCTCTGTCTGTGGGATTCTCCAGGCAAGAATACTGGAGTAGGTTGCCATGACCTCCTCCAAGGGATCTTCATGACCCACGGATCGAACCCAGTGTCCTTTATATCACCTGCATTAGCAAGTGAGTTTTCTTTTTTTAATTTATTTGGTTGCAATTTTGTTGAAGCATGTGAACCCTTAGTTGCAGCATGTGGGATCTAGTTCCCTGACCAGAAATCAAACCCAGGCCCCCTGCATTGGGAGCATGGAGTCTTAGCCCCTGGACCACCAGGAAGTCCCAGCAGGTGAGTTCTTTAACACTGGCTCCACCTGGGAAGCCTGAATAGCTTTTGTCAAATTTTATGAGAATTTCTAGGGAATTCCCTGGTGGCCCAGTGGCTCAGAGTCTGTGCTCCCAATGCAGGGGGCTGGGTTCCATCTGTGTTCAGGAAACTAGATCCCACATGCCGCAAGAGTTTGCATGCTGCAGCTAAAGAACCGACATGGCACCACTAAGACCCAGTGCAGTCAAATAAATAAAAATGTTTAAAAATTTCATGATTATTTCTAGATGAGCAATGATAAGAGAAATAACAATTTCTATTAGAAATGATATTTATTTTGTTGTTCAGAACTCCCATTTTATCACCCCCCTGCCATTTTTAGTTTGGTTTAGTAAGGTTCTAGTTTGGAGTAAAACTATTTTCAAAAATCTTAGCCTGCCATATGTAAAATAGATAGGCAATGGGAATTTGCTGCATGGCTCAGGAAACTCACACAGGGGAACTGTATCAACCTAGAGGGGTGGGGTGGGGAGAGAGAGGGGCTGCCAAGTCACTTCAGTCGTGTCCGACTCTGTGCGACCCCGTAGATGGCAGCCCAACAGGCTCCCCCGTCCCTGGGATTCTCCAGGCAAGAACACTGGAGTGGGTTGCCATTTCCTTCTCCAATGCATGAAAGTGAAGTTGCTCAGTCGTGTTCGACTCTTCTCGACCCCAGGGACCGCAGCCTACCAGGCTCCTCCGTCCATGGGATTCTCCAGGCAAGAGTACTGGAGTGGGGTGCCATCGCCTTCTCCGAGACAGAGGGAGGGAGGTTCAAAAGGGAGGGGATATATGCATACCTATGGCTGATTCATGTTTAGGTTTGATAGAAAAAAACAAAATTCTGTCAAGCAAAATCCTTCAATAAAAAAATAATTAAAATAAAAAAACTGTCAAATCACTATGTTGTACACCTGAAACTAACATCATATTGTATGTCAATTATAATTCAATAAAAATTAAATATAATACAAATTAAAAAAATCTTGGCCCGTGTATATACCCATATGTATGTGAATGAATGTATCAGTACTTAGACACACACATGGAATTTGCATATGTATACAGCAAAATGATAATAGTGTGTGCACATGTGCTCCGTCTTGTCTGACTCTTTGCAACTCCACAGACTCTAGGCCTCCAGGCTCCTCTGTCCGTGGAATTTTCCAGGCAAGAATATTAGAGTGGGTTGCCATGCCCTCCTCCAGGGAATCTTCCCATCCCAGGGATTAAACCCACGTCTCTTTATGTCTCCTGCATTGGCAGGTGGGTTCTTTACTGGTTGAGCCACCAGAGAAGCCCAACTATCAATAGTGGTTTCCCCTAAAATGTTGGACAACATGGAAGAGTGGGAGGGAAGTCTGTTGGAAGAGAGAGGTTTTGTTTTTTACCGTATACAGTGCAATGATATTTAACAATTTAAAAAACAGATATAAGTAAAAGCGAGCAAAGAACAGTAATGCTGAGAATTGAAAAACACAGGTTCCAGATCAGCTATACTAAATAATCTCCTGCTTGACTTCAGTGAGTCTCTTATGCCTCTGATCTTTACTACCTGCCTTAATATTTTTTTTTAGTTCATATGTGTGGGTGATGAGTTGTCTCATTTCCATTTGCCCTCAAAGTCTCTATTTTGCTTTCACTTTCAAAGAGAGTTTTTGTTGGATGTAGAATTCCAGGTTGGTGGTTATTTGTTTTTCAGCATTTTACAGATGCCAGTCCATTATCTTCTGACTTCCTTGTTCTTGGAAAGTCAGCTCTCAGTGTTGTTGTGCCGTTAAAAGCCACACCCTTTTTCCTCTGAGTGCTTGAACATTTGCTTCTTGCCTTAGGCACCCGCAGAGCTGCTGAAACCAATGTGTGGTTTTCATTTTTGACTCAATGGTCTGATTCTTGAACCAACTCTTACCACTGTCCCTGTCAGTCAGTTCAGTCGCTTTGTGTCTGACCCGTTGCAACCCCATGGGCTGCAGCACGCCAGGCTTCCCTGTCCATCACCAACTCCTGGAGCTTGCTCAAGCTCATGTCCATCGAGTCGGTGATGCCATCCAACCAGCTCATCCTCTGTCGTCCCCTTCTCCTCCTGCCTTCAGTCTTCCCCATCATCAGGTTCTTTTCCAATGAGTCAGCTCTTTGCATCAGGTGGCCAAAGTATTGGAGCTTCAGCATCAGTCTTTCCAATATTCAGGACTGATTTGCATTAGGATTGACTGACTGATTGGATCTCCTAGTAGTCCATGGGGCTCTCAAGAGTCTTCTCCAACTCCCCAGTTCAGAAGCATTGATTCTTTGGCATTCAGCCTTCTTCATGGGCCAACTCTCACATCCATACATGACTACTGGAAAAACCATAGCTTTGACTAAATGAACCTTTGTTGGCAGAGTAATGTCTCTGCTTTTTAATATGCTGTCTAGATTTGTCATAGGTTTCCTTCCGAGGAGCAAGCATCTTTTAATTTCACCATCTGCAGTAATTTTGGAGCCCAAGAAAATAAAGTGTGTCACTGTTTCCACTGTTTCCCCATTTATTTGCCATGAAGTGATGGGGCTGGATGCTATGATCTTCATTTTTTGAATGTTGAGTTTTATGCCAGGTTTTTCACTCTCCCCTTTCACTTTCAGTAAGAGGCTCTTTAGTTTCAACCCCTGGGGGCATTTCTTACTCCCCTTTCTGTCTTTTCTCCACCATGAGGGTCCCCATTTATAGTTTTTAACAACATAGTTTAACAACAGATTCCTTCAATACATTCTATCCCTTTTCCCTCATATATATATATATATATATATATATATATATATATATATATATATATATATATATATTGTAACCGATCCGTCCTTCAGTTCACTGATCGTCTCTTCAGCTACGTCCAATCTGATGTTAAGCCCAGAGACTGAGTTCTTAAATTCAGTCACTGTTATTGTAAAGTTCTAGATTGGTTTTGATTCTCAGAAATTTTTCCTTTTGTCAAGTATATTTTTGAACAGGTGACATTTGCATCTGATACCTCTAGCATACCTCTGATACGCTGATATATATCTCATACCTCTGGATCTGGTTCAGTTCTTTTTCTCTTGGTCCTGTTTGTTGTTACACCCTCTTTTGCTTGTTTGGTTGCATGTTGGACATTATGTTTGGAAAACCCTAGAGGTTCTGAGTGATGCTGCTTTCTCCAGAGTTTCCTCTGACGCAGACCTCCAGTGGGGACAGAGCTGTCTGTTCACTCAGGGCCTGAGGGACTTGAGGCTTGGGGGTCCTTTTAAGCTCAGTCTCAGCAGCCTTCACCCACATTCCCCCCCCGACCCCAGGGAGGAGCTTTCCAGCGTCTCCAGTGTCTGGAAGCCTGGGGTGCCTCCCAGGGCCCCGCGTTCTCAGCAGGTCCTGAAGCCCACCGTCTCTCCTGAGCACCACAAGGTGACTGATAGTCAGCGCTCAGCCGGTTTGGGCAGAGTGTTGGGTACGTTTTCTGAAATCCGGACTGACTCGTCAGGCCTGCACTTGACTTTTTGTCTCCACAGCCCAAGGAACCCTCCAGACCTGTGTTAGCCAGCCCCCTCTGCTTGACTTTTTCCCTTCCTTTTCTTCACAGAGTCAGCTTTGTTCAGATGCCCCGAGGGAACGAGCGGCCCTCTCAGTCTCCAGCTCCCTCACTGAGCTTCGCTTTTGTTTGAAATCTTGGATTGTGGCTGCCTAAGGACCTCTTTTAAACCTTATTTAGCTTTTCTAGCTCTTGGTAGGCTGACCTACAAGATGCTTGCGTCTGTCACTGGAAGTGGAGACACCCTGGGGGGGTCTTCTGTCATCTGAAGCCACATGTAACAGTCACAGTAATTGTCTTGATCAAGTTTATTTGATACCAGGGAAAACAAGAACCAGGGGTCCTTGCTTGGTACCCATGGTTGTGTTTCTGGTCAGAGTCCCCAGCTTGCCTGGGCTGTTTCAGTGCCACGTGAACTTGGGAAGGAGGTGGAGCAGGCGGCCCACGCGGCCTGGAGACAGAGGAGCCGGTCTCCCCTCTGCCCTTGCCCCTGGCGGCCCAGGGCAGGCCTTGCAATGCCGGGCTGCTGGTGGTGGAGGCCAAGGCTGAGGAGGGAGGGGTTACGTGACCTGTATTCTGTGACATGGTCACATGTGGGTTTTCTTTTTCAGTTTGAAAAAATGACTGCTTTTAGTCTTCCCTCCAGTTTCACTTTAAGGTGGAAAATGAAGATTTTATTCGTAAAGTTGAGCACAGTGACCTTACAGTCTTTTTGAAAGCAACAGTTGATGTTTTAAGAACACATCTCAGAGAACTCCAATAGATAAAGCTAAAAAAAGAGAACGTGTTCAGGGTGAACTGCAGGCAGGACCCCAAACTGTACCCTGTCTCTCCCAGAGTGTGTAATTGCTGAGATGGGTGGATATAGGACCCCAAGCACCCTGGGGACTGAGGTCCTCAAATGACAGCAGAGGTCCGGGCTGAGCCAGGAGCAAGTGGCCTGTGCCCTGGCGAGTGGAGAACCGCGAGGGTAGGAGTGGAGCCAGGAGAGGGGTGGGAGACTCAGGCGGGGTCTGGGAGGCGCTGGCTGTCGCGGCTCGAGGCAGGGACACCCCTGAACCTCCACCATGCAGTCCCCACGGGGCAGAGTCGTCTGGCAGCCGAGGGTCGAAGTAAAGAGGGCGAGTTCACAGCAGGTTGAATGAACCCCTGTACCCACTTTGGGTTCATTTTAAGTGCCTGGAGTGAGGTTGGTCAAGCCCTTGCTGAGCTCGAGTGAGGGAGTCCGACAGGGAGGACTGAGCTCAGGGTGAGAGTGAGGGGCAGCTAGCGTGGTGAGTCCTCCTCAGCTGAGTGGGTTCTGGGGACACCCTTGAGTTCAGGGCTGCCCTTTCAGTAGCCTCACTGGAGCCTTGTTTGGGGGGTAGAGGGGGCAGAAGCCCACTTAGAAGATGTGCTCATTCCCAGGGGTGGTGGTTTCTGAAGGAGTTTATACTGCTTGGTTTGACTGTGACCCAGTACCTTGCAGGGTCATGTTTGACAGGGGGCCTGAGCTGTGGGCACAGCCTGCCTTCTCCTGCACTCCACACTCAATTGTTGTCTTTTTGGCAGCCCCTCCCCCCTCTCTGCACCCTTGACAGTGGACCTGAGCCCAGCCCCCCTGTTGCCATGGAGCCCCTTGTGACCGAGTGGGTTCCAGTTCTGGGCTCCTGGGAGATGTGCTGGAGGCGGAGCCTTCATGCCATTTGGTGGTCATAGTGTGAGAGCAGTGGTCATAGTGTGAGAACGGTGTGTGTGAGAGTGGTGTGTGAGAGCAGTGTGTGTGAGAGTGGTGGTCGTAGTGTGAGATTGGTGGTGATAGCTCGGTAGCCGAGGTATCCTACCGTGAAACAGCGGTTGCCCCCGAGTGGGGGGCTGCCCCTATCCGCGAGGATGGGTCACAGAAGGGCCCGCCTTTGGTCGTTATTCCAGCGCTGCAACCCCAAGGCAAAGGCGAAGACTAGGAAGGACTTGGCCTCGGCCCACGTCCTGGAAGCAGAGCAGCCTGAGGTGAGAGCAGCCGGGGGCTGGCCCATCAGACTGGCCCTCACCCGGCGAAGCATTGGGGTTGTGTTTCATTTTGTTAGCATGGTTGTGGGCCCTTCCGGCCAGGGCATTCTGGCCTTAGTGGGCAGGATCGACCCCAGCAGGTTTACCTTGTAAGAGGTTGTGCAGTTGCTGCATGGAGGATGGGCGGGGGCCCCACAAGAAGGGAAACACTGGCTGGAGAAGTCACTGGGGCACATGGACTGAGCTATAGAGTCAGTCCTTGAAGCAGAAAGGGTAAGGTCCTTAATGTCTCCCTTCTTGCAAAGAAAGGATATATGGGCTGGAGGAATCTCTGGGGCATGAGGATGGAGCTAGAGAGTCAGTCCTTGAAGCAGAACGGCTAAGCCCGTTAATGTCTCCCATGTTACAAAGCACAGACCAGTGTGTCCAGTATTTTAATGACAGGTACCTACTGCTTACGTGTATGCCATACACTCTCATAGCTACACATGTCTACTACATGCCTCTTACAAGTGCTGGGCACTGTTCTGGGTGCTGAACACTCAGTATGTAGTAGTGGATACGTAGCCCAGGATTTTTTTAATTTCTGCAAAGAAAAATAGAAGAACGAAAGACTCCGTGTGGTTCAGTTTGAGCAAGTTCACCACGTGGACGGCCCCGCATGCACGCAAATTGTGGTAAAGTACATATAACATAAATTTAACATTTTAACCAGTTGATTGAATGACTGGGTGGCTTCTGTGGAGTCAGGCTAACAGATGGCTTTGAGGTGCCATCCGCCTTTTTCCCAGAGGAACACTCCAAAGCCTCATGGCCTTGTAGACCTTCCTTTTTTTCTTCACTTTCCCCAGTGGCTCCAGGTCTGTGTGTCGTTTAAGAATCTCTTTATCCACTTTGTTGTTAGGTTTACGTTTTGGAAAGTTTCTCAAATGTCCCTGGGTCTTGAGAAGGCAGGCTTGGATTCCAGGTTCTCTCCTGCCACGTGCCTGCCAGGTCGAGGTGGAGGCTGAAGGCCGGTCTGATTTGTGGTGGTCTGTGTGGTCTTGGGGTCAGTGGACCCCTCTTCTCTGGAGGGGCATGGAGATCCTTTGTGTGGAGCCTGGAGAGACTTGACAGGGTCAGTCTTCACAGTCTCGCTCTCTTTTTAATTTATGTTTGCATTTAGTTTCTCATTTAACTGTTTTCTAGGAATTTCCAACTCCCGAAGCATACACCTACAGGGAGCAGCTTTGTAAAATCAAAGAGGAAATCGCTCAGCTGAAAGCTGAAAGAAACAACACCAGGGTCAGTAGGGGGATTCTCACGTGTTGACATTTGCCCCACGGGGGTCACTGCTGGCCTCCGTGTGCTGTCTTTAAACTTTGTCTGATTTTCAAGTCATTTTCCACATCTTCCCGCTGAACAGACCAGGGTGGATCAGTTCTGGGTTCTCATACCTTGCTTCAAATTTCTGATGAGAGCTAATGTAATTTTAGTACATATGAGGGGGGAGTTCTCTTAACTTACATTTTTGTCCACGCTACACTTTGTGTGGGATCTTAGTTCCCCGACCAGGGGTTAAAACCCATGATCCTTGAAGAAGTGTGGAGTCTTAACTACTGGACCCCTGGGGAAGTCCACTCTAACTTTCAACTGAACTGGCAGGATTCCGACATGCCTTAGCATGTTTCCGGCTATAGCGTGAGGCTGAGAGGAGTTATCGGCCCGGAGTTCGAGCATGAGGTTGAAGGTGTTCCTTTGGCCCTGCCCTGCAGCTGCTGCTGGAGCACCTGGAGTGCCTGGTTTCGCGATATATTCCACCCGTCGGGATGACAGCAGGCAAGCGGCAGGCGCAGTCCCCAGCCGGCATGAGGAGTGAGGTGGAGGTGCTCAGGGCGCTGAAATTGCTCTTTGAACACCACAAGGCCCTGGACGAGAAGGTACCAGCCATCCGGCCGTCCTGGATTTGTACACTTGCTGCCTTGTTAGGCGGATGATGCACATATTTATGTAACTAGTTGACTTTTGAGCGTCTTGAATTCTTGTATATACATTTTTTTCTGTAAGAATTCAGAGTTTTATATGGTTAAAAAGCGTTGCCTGCATACATGCTCAGTCGTGTCCGAATCTTTGCAACCCTGTGGACTGTAGCCCACCATGCTCCTCTCTTCATGGGGCTTCCCAGTCATGAATACTGGAGTGGGTGGCCATCTTCTACTCCAGGGAATCTTCCTGACCCAGGGATCGAACCTGCCCTCGTGCATTGGCAGGCAGATTCTTTACCACTGAGCCACCTGGGAAGCCCCCAGTTAAAAAGTATTAGTTGGCATGAATGTCTCAAGATTTATTATATTCTGTATATCAATTTGCAGTTAAAAACTGGGTAATAATTAATTTAGGAGAACATTTTGTTCTCTCAAACTTAGAATTTAAAGCTGTTAACAAGCAGATTCTCTTGATGTTAAAATCAATGAGAGACATTCAAGGTATTCTGTGACAGTATCCATGTATTAGGGTGAGTATACAATAAGAAGTGTACTAACGTATATACACACATCAACACACAGTGACTCAGCCCCTTTTATTTGAGTTGAGAGCGTGATTACGAGTAGCACTCGAAAGGTGTAGTTTGTTAGAAGAAGAATTAGGTGCCACACATAAAGAGGTAAGTTTGATCAGTCTTTGTGTAATTTCCGTGAAGGGTTTGTCATTTGAATCCTTTCATTTTAAAAAAGAATGAAGGCTGTAGTGGTGGGCATCAGATGTTATTTATCTTTCTGATTGAGGACCCGCCCACCAGGGTTATTTTAATGACTAGTAAACTAGACTTGTGGCTCAGAGTTGCAGGATCTCTTTAAGTACCCCTTTGTCCAGTAGAAGACAAATTCTGACTCTAATCACCTGGTGGTATTCGGGATGGATAGCATCACCATGTATTTTCTTTTTATGTTGTGTTTTCAGTTTAGAGTTGAGTTTTCCAGGTGGAGTTTTGCTGTCTTTACTTATTTCTTTACTCTGATTCAATTTTTTTGGTTTTAGCAGATGATTCTTTCAGAGGAGAATAACCAGGAAAAGATACTAGCGGACAGGGTGCTTGATGTACATCATGAGCAAGAAAACATGCCAAGCGCCAATGGAAAGGCAAGTCCTTGGTCTCGCTCTCTGTCTGGTTCTCGTCTTACCATCCAGTCTGTGCGGGGCTGTTGGGACCTCTCACCGATGCACCATGTAGGTCTGAGTGGCCACGAGGGTCCTGTGAGCTCCCAGAGCGCAGAAGGCAGTTTTGACCTCACAGATTGCCCGGAAGTACTGTGTTCCCTCCCTCCCAAAACCAGGCTGTGTAAGGCTTCCTTTCCCCCTTAGAGACCCTCCGACGGCTCTCTAAGCCACAAGGAAGACATGGTTAAGAAGATGGAGCTCCAGGAAATCATAGAGAGGCAGTTGCGGGAGCAGAGCCAGATGGAGGAGCGCCTGGCAGCCCTCTCTGCCCACGTGAAACATCTGGAGGAGGACCTGGACACGGCCAGGAAGGACCTCCTCAAGTCCAAGGACATGAACAGAAGACTTGAGCGGGAGGTCTGCGAAGTGAGTGACTGCAGCTGTGTCTGTTGTCCTGTGGTGGAATGTGGGTTTCTTGTTCTCCCGGGGATCTCAGCCTTGGGATGGCTGCGTGAGTAAGAGCAGAGCACTGGAGAGACCACAACTGGCTGCCTCCCTACCTCTGCATCGAGGTCTCTGGGGTAGAAGAGGCCTGGTCCAGGCGGTCCGTTGGCAGTGGACCAATGTGAGGGCAGCCCTGACGCTGTGCCGCACCCTGGGTGTGGACTCCTCATTTCCACAAGTTCTAGGGGGCCCACTGTGTTCCTTTTTTAAAAATTCATTCATCCATTCATTCATTTATTGGCGTATAGTTGCTTTACACTGCTGTGTCAATTTCTGCTGTACAGCAAAGTGAATCAGTCATCTATCTATCTATCTATCTATTTACGTATCTGTCTCTCTTTTAGATTTCCTGCCCATTTGCTTCACCACAGAGCACTGAGCAGACTTCCCTGTGCTGTACACTAGGTCCTCACTCGTTGACTTTATGTGTAGTATCAGTGCTGTATATATGTCCACCCGAGTCTCCTGGTTCATCCCCGCCCCCCGCCCCCCGCAACTGCCTGTCGAATGTGTTCCTGATGATGCTGAAATTTGCTTCTGATTCACTCAGGCGAGTCTGGTGACACCTGTGGAGCCTGTTCTCTCGGAGAGATGGGAGCATGCTGTGTGGGCTCTGCTGAGGCAGCTTGCCTGGCCATCTTCTCGAGTTTTCTGAGGTTCCACTCCTTGAAGGGATGTGTGACAGTGATACCGGCAGTCAGACAAGTCGAGTGGTGTTTGCTCACCCTCAGATCCTCAGGCCCGAGCTGTGTAACCATGTGGAATTGTGATGTCTCTGGCGGTCATGTCTGCGGGTGTCCTGATTTATGAGAAACTCCCTAGCAGTCACTGTGAAAACAGAGAGTGCTGGGGACTCAGGCCTCTTCCTGTGAGCCTCGCCTCTCCTCTGTGCACAGAAAGACAGCACCCACCCGGCCCACCCCTCCCCCGTGAGACCGTCTCAGAGAGAACCCCTCCAACATGTGGTACAGCAGGTGTACTTGTTTAGTAGCTTGGTGTGAGTAATTCTGTGTGAGAACTCAAAACAGAAATATTTGCACAGGTTTGCATAAGCTATTCACACTACTCTTTGGCAACAGGAGATTAGGTGGCAGAGTTTAATACGTATAGAATTCTAGAAAATGCGTTTTCAAGACCTTTCACTTTTAAAGTTAGGACTTTGCCCACATTGGTTACTTAGTGCCCAGGGAGGGACCTGAAGTGGATTTTGAAGTGGCGGACAGGAGTTGCACCAGCAGCAAGTTCTGGTCCTGGTTTGAGCGTTTCATCCATGTGGTGTAACTCTGCTTTTGAAGAACTAGGCTTGAGAAGGCTGCTCCCAGTTGTGTACAATTTGACTTCTGTTTCCACTCGTTAATATTCTACTTTAATTCTGAGGAAATTGCATGAGACTTTTCCAACTTTCACTCGAGGAAACGAGCCTCAGAGCTCCCCGTTGGATCTGTTGAAGGTCCCTCCCTGTTCTGGGTCAAGCCCGCCTGTATGGTGTAGCAGACAGAGGTCCTGACTTCATGCCAGATACCTTCCCTCCTGGAATTCTTGGAATAACAGGGTAGTTTAGTATACTTTTCGTTTGCGGTTTGGGTTTATGATGTAGAAAAGAAGCTTGGTAAACCAAGTGGCTGGACAGAACGTTAAGACAGATGGGTGCCAATCGTGGCAAACGTGACCTTTGGGATAGGCGCATTTTTGCTCACGTCCGAGAAAACTGCCGTGTCTAGGACTTTTATTCTGAGGATGTTAACTTTATGTTTGATTTGAAACTTAGGACGACATCAGTAATAAACTTGAAAATGAAGTTGCAAATAAGGATTCTAGGCATCGACAGGTAATGGCTTTTATGAACCGTGTCTGACTTTTATAGTAGTGAATTACTGAGGAAGGAAGGTAAAGATCTTTTCATGTGACTCCCACATTGGAAATCAAGTCCCAGTGTAAAGTTCTTATGACCCTAAAATACTGTGTTCAAAAGTGTGGATGTACATCATGGTAAATCAGCTGTACTGGAAGGAAATACATTTTTAAAAAATTGCGGGTGACTGCAACTTACAGGTTTGAATTATTTGGGACTTGGTTTAACCATTTTGTGGAATTCCATTCCTGACTCTTTTGTTTTACTTGAAGGTGAATCTGTTGGCTTGTTAGAGTTGTTACCGAAAGAGTAGAGAGCAGCAGGGAACTTCACGGCAGCTGGCTGCCTGTTGGGAACTGGGGTCACTGTGACAAAAGGCAGGGTTAGAGCTCCGGTCTGATTAGGGTTTGTACTTCCTGTGGTGTGGTGAGCCTTACTCGCTCCTGTTCCCGAGTGGTCTCAGATAATCAGGACTTAACCAGGAAAACCAAATCTGGCTTCTCCAAAACAAAGTGAGTCAGTCTGGTGCGTGCCAAAGTGTATCATTGTCCCCACCCCAAAAATAAAATACTAGAAAGCCATTGAAAAGTATGATGGGGAATGCTAATTAAAAGCATCACGATATACAAAATAATGGCTGTAAAAGGCAGATCAGAAAATACTATGTACCATATGCTATTGTTTTCTGCGGGTTTTAAAGCATAGCATATTGTTTGTGTACGTACATAGAAGAATACGCACACAGAAAAAGTAAGAAAGCTGCTTAGAAACAAATGCTAACCTCTCAGGAACCTGAGCTTATAGATAGTTTAATTTTTTTCTTTTTTAAAAAAGAATCTGTCTAAATGTTCTACATTGAAAGTTTTTCAGAGTAAGAAGATCTGTTAAAAGAATAATCGTGCATTTACAAATACTAGCTGGCATTTCACCAGGCATGCTCTTATCAGGTCTGTATTTCAGAGGAGATGAAAGCCATATTTTGGCTTACACGCCCGTAGCCATCTGGGGTCGGTAGGGTTCCCTCTAAATGATGATTCTGGTGATGTTTTAAGAAGGGTCTGTAGTGAACCCTTCTTCCCTTAACTTGTCAATAAGAATGAATAAGATTCTACAGATCTTCTTTAATATAGAAGAACTTTTTTTTTTTTTTTTAAGATGTCCTTGGGGAATGTTTAGGAAAAGCAAATACTCTGGCAGGAGGCATTCTGCTCACTGAGACCAAGCCCAGGAACACTGAGAGAAAATATACCCTGAGGGAGCTTCCGAAACAGAATGAATCCACTAGACACGTGCATTTAGGTTTTGTCTCAGCTTACTTAAAGCGACAGTGGCTACACCTCTCGGCCTGTGTTGATCCTCTGCTCTCCCTTTGTAGACAGAGGATAAGAACCGCCAGTTGCAGGAGCGCCTGGAGCTGGTAGAGAAGCTGCAGCAGAGACTGCGGAGGGCAGAGACGCTGCCCGAGGTGGAGGCGGAGCAGGCGCAGAGGGTGGCCTCACTCTCCAAGGTGCTGCTCTGGGTCCCTGGGGGGCGGGCACAGGGAGGGCCTGTTCCCCTGCTCTCCCACCGCGTCCCTGCCCGTGCTGCTCAGTCCACACAGGAGCGCAGAGGTGGGGGTCGTGCTGCCCATCTGAGATGGGAGCGCTCCCTGAGTGTCAGGCACGCCCCACTTCTGCGTCATCCCTACGTTAATTTCCCTCCAGTTTTGTCCCGAGTTGTGTGTGTGCCTAGGACGCTTCAGCTCCGAGTCACTGCTGCTCAGAGTTCAGTCAGCCACTCAAAGCCTAGCAGGATAGAGACCTAGAAAAATCCCATTCTCGTTTAAGAGATGGCCAAAATAGCTCTGTAATGAACACAGTTTTAAGTTGTTATCCATACACTTGTTAAAGAAGTCCCAGCAGGGCACGTGCAGACCCGAGGCCCCACTCCCCACTCGCTGTCCCCAGGAGCCCGCGGGTGAGATGCCATGTCCTTGGGATGTGGCGCTGCTGGGGGCACCATCCCCATTGCCAGCCAGCCAGCCACCCTGTCCTTCTGACGGGAAAGGTGTTGCCCTGCGCTGCCAGTGGGCACTGGCTGAACATAGAGAGTCGGGCCGGGTCTGTGCTGACGTGGCTGTCGGAAGCCTTGCCAGGAGCTCAGTGAGCGCCTGAGGGGCCATCACGTCGCGGGAGGCCGCCGGTGTCCGGTGCTCACAGACCCTCCCAGAGCAGGGTCACTAACAGCCGCCAGGGGGCACCCTTCTGCCTGTGATCTTCCTCTCCAGGCTTGGTTTCTCCTCTCCCCTGGCATCTCTGCTGTCCATCCCCAGTCGGCCTTGTAGTCCGACCTTTTGTCTTCCGGAAGCTCTACCACTCAGGAGGCTAAACGGTTCGAACTTCCTTCCCAGCTTAGGAAGGTAGAACGTGTGCCTCGGGTTTGCCGCTGTGTGCTGCCCACGCGGGCTCGCCACAGGCAGTCCGAGGAGGGAGCGCAGCGGCCGTGGGTGTGGGGCCTGGGGCACGGGGAGCACGTCTCCTCTCACGAGCTGGTCACCAGCATCCTCCGTGAGCCATGTGTCACACACGAAGCCGCGCAGGCTGTGTGAGCAGGCATGCAGGCGTGCCCCCGGTGAACCCAGGGCCCGTGGTTCGCACAGAGCATGGCCCGCTTGCCGCCCCTGCGATCACAGCCCATGTGCTGTCAGGATAGGGTTGTTGTGAGCGGAGCTGATGGTGTTCTTGGCCGACAGGCAGGAGAGAGAGACACAGCAGCATCGAGGACAGGCTGTGCCAGATGGAGGCCCAACTGGAGGCAAAGAACAAGGAGCTGCAGCGGGTGCCTGTGCTGACAGGGAGGCGGCATCTGGGCAGGAGACGTGGCTTGGGCGGGGGCCCGCACTGCCTTTCTCCACCAGTCCCGTCTCTGGCATCGAGTGTGTGCCTGTGTGGCCCCATCTGCTGATCCGGGCACCCACCTCCTTGGGAGCAGGGCCAGAGGTGGTTGCCCATATGCAGTGGGTATGAGCCAGGGCTTCCCCACATTCAAAGAGGCTGCTTGTTGCTCTGACCAGCCAGTCCGGGGAGCTGCTTGGGATACAGGTGGACCTCCCAACTGCCCCTCAGACAAACCTAGGGGTGCCAGCCTGGGGCCCATGAAACTGAAGGCATGGCACCCAGGTGTGGAGCCTGCTTGCCTCGGACGTGGCGCTGGAGTCCCACATGCCAAACCGCTGGTCCAGACACGGTGTGTGTGTAGGATGGCTGCCTCTAGACAGGAGAACCGCAGTTGCCCTGCAACAGAAGGCGCATCAGGAAAAGGTGATGGTGGAGGCTCACATCACCGAGTCCTGAGAGAGGTTTCCTGGAAAGGTTGGCCACACGGCAATACAGACCATCCAGGAAATGGAGTGGGGATCCCGGGTCCAGCCTCACGTGTCAGTACTGTCCCCACCATACCTGTGTTCTTGGGCCTGGACTGCAGAGCCTCACAGGCGGACTTCCAGGGGGCAGTGGTTCTGACTCCCATCATGAGACCCGCAGTGAGGCGCCCTCCCCGCTTAGGCAGAGAGCTCAATATCTCCCGATCAGGGGTGCACTTCTTACTTTCATAACTGCTGCTCAGAGGCTGTTGAGATCGGGATGCTGTTTATGACTAGACTAAGCCGATTCAAAGTCAACTTTTGTTTTGCTTTAAAAATCTTTGAATGCCGATGCCTTATTGTGGAAGCTGTGACAGGTTTTGTTTCCTTGGGCTCAAAAATCACTGCAGACGGTGACTGCAGCCATGAGATTAAAAAATGCTTGCTCCTTGGAAAGCTATGACAAACATAGACAGCATATTGAAAAGTAAGAGACATCACTTTGCCGACAAACCATATACTCAAACCATATATGACAAACCATATACTCAAAACTATGGTTTTTCCGGTAGTAATGTATGGGTGTGAGAGTTGGACCATAAAGAAGGCTGAGCACTGAAGAATTGATGCTTTCGAATTGTGTTGCTGGAGAAGACTCTGCTTTAACAGAAAATAAACTTTTTAAATGTATTACGATGGAGAATTGCAAACATGCACAAAAGTGGATGGAGTAGTATAATAAATACCCATGACCCGTCCCGTCAATTAGTCTCAGCAATTTCTCATACAGAGCCAATCTCAAATAGATCATTCTTTTGTCTTCTCTCCATTTTCTTTAATACAGTAGGTCCTAAAACAGCTTTTTAAACCTTGAAATTGATGCTCATCTTATAAAACACAGACTTGGCAACTTTGTTATTGCATTTAAAAATTGCTTGAGGTAATTATTTCCAGTTTTTTAATATGAATTTTCATCTTGGAAAAGACCCTGATGCTGGGAAAGATTGAAGTCAGGAAGAGAGTGGATGACAGAGGATGAGATGGTTGGACGGCATCACCAACTCAGTGGACATGAGTTTGAGCAGATGCTTAGCAGAAGTCGAGTTCCATTTTCCTTATGGCTAATCCACTGCTATAACACGTATAGCACTTCTGGTTTTGAACACTGAATGTGTTTGCATTATAGATGGATTTAGAGTGTGTGGCTGTTGTGTGTGGTTCAGAATTCTGAGTAGTCCTTTCAGGGATCACCCAAAAGCTCAGACAAAGCGTGAGCCATTCACGTGGACTGTGCTGTGCGTCAGAAGGATAATACGAGCCACCTACACAATCTAAAATTTCCTAAAAACCAATGGGCTACTCGACATCCTTCTTTCACCACGAGTCTTGAAATCCTCTGTGTGATTTCCCCATCGGGCTTTGCACCAGCCTGTCTCACGTGCTCAGGGGCTGCACGAGGCAAGTGACTACCATGGCCGACAGCACAGAGCTTCCAGGTTGAGTTGAGTGACTCACAAACTTGGCCCGTTTGACTTGTTTTACCCCATGAGCAAGTGAAGTGGGCTGTAGAGGAATGAATGTGAGGAATGCAGGTGAGCTCCATGGAGACAGTTTAAAGCAGTGAGAGGAGGGAGGGCAATAGAGTGAGTCGTGTCCCCCTGACCCGAAACCCCCGCCTGAAGTCTAGCTTCTTTCTACAGACTTCATCGTTGTTAATGGCTTGCCATGTTTCCTCCAGAGAAACCTTTTCTACACCTGAGATGGAACTTCCTCCTCATTATGGTTTATAAGGGTTAATATTGTTCTGAGTGTTTCTATTTGCTAGGGACTCTTAGAGAACATTTTCTCAGAATTACAATGTTGGGAGTTGATACCTACTGATGTAACCTGTTCTGCACATTTTGGTGCAAGTCACTTTACATCCAAAAAGCAAGCGGTGCAGGCTGTGTCATTTGCTGTTTCGTAGGACCAGCTGATTCTAAACCTGGAAACCCTGAGAGCCGAAGTGGACCAGACGAGACTGCAAGGGGCTCCCTTCCACCACAGGTAGGCTGCTCCCCCAGGCAGCTCCCCTCAGCGCTGTCGAGTGTGACAAGGGCCTGTCTGGTGTGTGGACAGTATGACTGGGTGTTGCTCATGGTCGCACCTCAAGGAGCCTGTAGCTTCGTGGCCAGTGAGAGGGAAGAGACAAGCATTGTTCCTTAGGGTCAAACTTGGTACCACGGAGTGGTCGTCACAGGATTGACAACACTCAAAACCACAGCAGAGGTTTGGAAGTAGGGGGCCGACCAGTTGGTATTTGGGCGTATTCATCTGAGGGGCCTGACAGACTGTGACGCTGACGTTTCTGAAGAGTCGAAGAAGGTTAATGACCTGTAGTCTTCTGACTGCGGTGGGAGGAATCACCTGGCTTGTGAATGAGGAGAGCAGATTACTGAGCATCCTGATTTTTTCTTCCTCGTTGTTATAGGGGCGGTAATTCTTATTAAGTATTTAAATGTTTTTTTTGCTTCTTCATGGAAAATGGTCACAAGTGAGAGAGAAAGTTTAGCAAAGGTTATTAAGTGCTTACTGGTGACATTCATTCATCTGTAGGAAATGGACTACTGCTTGAATGCTGACTTAGGAGACAGTTTGGAGCCCATACGCATATTTCTGTGTTTGTGTGCTTAGGGGATCCTCGCAGTCCAGAGCCCCCACCCAGCCTTCTTCTAGAGAAAAGGAGATGTCATTTGAGACAAAGGCAGAGCCAGAAACTGGTCCTGTGTCTGAAACCATGGTGGGTGGAGTTCAAGGAGAGCACGTGCCCTACAGAACAGGAGGGGACGTGGCCGGACTTGGTGGCAGAGCTCCTCCAGGGTGAGGGGCTGGGGCTGTCAGAGGTGGGGAACCCCTGCTCCCAGGGTGGACGAGGTGAGTGTGAGGAGGACTGCGTAGACAGTGGAGGAAGAGGAGGTGGACACGGCCTCCTCCTCTTGGGGGTTTTTGGGTAACGAGGAGGGACCTGGTGCCAGGAACCGAGGCCTGACACAATTGGGGGCTTCAGATGGAGAAGCCTGGGGCCTGGTCACCAGTCCCGTGTGTGTCAGTGAGAGTGAGAGACGAGAAGAGGAAGCAGCCATGGGGCAGGAGGAGCGGCTGTGCTCTGAAGACAGTGGGCCACAGCGGCTGGTGCGAGGGAGGGGTGTCTCCAGGAGGCAGCTCGGGAGGGGTCACAGCAGTGACTTGGCAGCACAGGTGGGGCCTCAGAGTGGGGCTTGTGGGCAGTGTGGGCTGGGTGGGGGGCACTGTGCTGCCTCAGGAGGGAGGGAGTGGGGACTGAAAACTGGCTCACAGGCAGGGCAGGCACGGCGTATTTGGTGGGACCTCCCAGAGGAATTGGTCACCTTGTCTCTGAGACCTTCTCCCGGAGGAAAGAGCTTCAGGTGAGGAGGGGGAGAGAGATGGAGGCTGCACCCCGCGAGGGGACTGGTTGGGGGTCGACCCAACCCGGAGGCCTCTGTGGCCCTCAGAGGAATCTCGAGGGTCCCCAGTCCACAGCGGGACTGTGTCGTACCCCCCACTCAGTTCCCAAGTGTGCTCTAGCCCCAGGCCCTTGGGTGGAAGTGGAGCAGAGAAGGGAACAGTTCTGTCAGGAGGGAGGGGAGATGGGAGGGAAGACAGGTGTGGCTCCGGGAGATTCCAGATTTCCATCTCCTGTGCAGCACAGTGTTCGCAAAACCGTCGAGCAGAGCAACTTGTGACCCTGAGCAGGCTAAGCTGGTGGTTGGCCCTGGCCACTCTGCAGACGTATGGGGTGTCCTGTCCTCGGAGGAAGGCCCTGTCTCCTGGGTTTAGGGAATCCTGCAAATGAAGGCACCACCCTCATCCCAGAGACAAGACTGAGCAGAGCCCGAGCGGTCCTGCTGTGCAGGCGGCTCACAGTCAAGGCGGGGCTGCCCTGCCTCCCAGCAGGCCCCTGCTGAGTGAGCTCCTGGCACCTGCAGGCCCAGGCCTTAGTGCTCAGGGCCTGAGCATCTGTGCTGGGCCTTATTCAGCCCAGACTCTGGTGACACGCTCACCTCTGCTTTAATGGGAGACACCAATGGTGCTCAGCTCCGAGCTGTGGGTCCGAGGCTTTTCTGCTGTGGGTTGTCTGAGGCGCCTTTAAAAACACTGAGAGCGGTGCAGACAGTGTTCCAGGCAGACCGGTGATTGTGATCCACAGACTTCCCGTGGGAGAGGGAGGTCAGAGCAGGCATGGGCCAAAGGGGAGTTGGGGTGCCAAGGGGAAAGCAGAGCAGGTGCACGCCCTGCCCTGGGACCTGAGAGCGGGCTCCAGGGGGACCCTGGACGCCCCAACCCCAGACAGCCGATCCTGTCCTAGTCAGCTCCACACCCTCGCGTCAGCACTGCCTTCCCCACATACGGGAGTTTTCCAGCTGCTGGGGATGAGCCCTGAGTGTCTGCGGAGCAGCGGGCGGCCTGTTGCTATTGGAGCCAGGAGGGCAGTGCCCTCCCAGGGGCCCTTTTGCTGTGAAATTGCCGATCTTCCAAATGGACAGGCTTTGGCTCGTCTGACAGAGTGAGCTCTCTTTTCTTCTAACAGCACTCTTCTTCCCCGTGTGTTTCAGCCGACCCCACTTGGGCAGCGCCCCGGACCTCAGGTTCTCTGTGGCGGACCGGCCAGCAGACTCCTTGGGCAATGGGGCGGTGCTGCGGTGCCCCCAGAAAGGCCGGCTGGCAGGGCTGCACGATGAGCCATCCAAGGCAAGGACCCGGCCGCCCCCTTCCCATCCCTGGTGGGCACCTTGTGAGGAACCTGCCCCCTCACACCGTGGTCCTGAGGTGGGTTTGGAACAAAGCGCTGATAGATTGCTTTACGTCTCCCCATTTTCCTTTTTCTGGCTAAGAGTTTACTTTGAAGGCATGCTTTTTTTCCTTAACCAATTTTGATAATTTGTGGCCTACTGTGAGGCCCAGCATGGTACTAATTAGCAGTTTTGAAATCGTCCTACGAGTAAATGGATACACATATCCATCAGCTTATAGTGAGAAGAATTCTCATTGGGAGTTTAAGTGCCTTTAACTTTTCACCTCATTCATGCCATGTATTTGTTCATACATGTCTGTGTTTGAGCTTCCACATTCAGTGAGCAGTTAGTTTGGGCCAGACATGGTCAGAAGTAGGACTCCAGCAGTGAATTAAAAACCGTGTGTGTCCTTTATCCACTGCTACATAACGAATCATTGCAAAGCTTAGTGACTTCCCAGGGAGCAGCTCACAGTCCCCAGTGCCTGTGCATTGTAGCAGGCGGGCCTGGTTCAGGGCCTCCTGAGGGCAAGGGAAGGCCCCCCAGGGCTGGATGGCAGGCTTTCAGACTCACCTGGCTGCTGGGGACAGGCCGAGGTCCCTGCCGTGTGGCTTTCCCATGGCCTGGCTTTCCTCGGAATACCCTCTGAGAGCGAGAGCGTGGGGTTTAGCCCGGGGCCTTTCACGCCCTGGTCTCAAGGCCGCACACCTTCACTTCTGTTTGCGAGAGTGAGCTGCAAAGTCCTGCCTCGCTCAGGGGCTGAGCAGGAGTTGCCCCTTCTGCCTCTTGAAGGGAGGAGGATGGAAGAATTTGTGGACCCCTTTTTAAACCCGCACAGCCTGTTGAACAGTAATGAGCAGGTAAAGGAGACCAGAGTGCCTGAGTTGTCCAAGGAGGAGGGGATGATCGTGTGTAAACAGGGTGGCCAGTGAGGTGACACCAGGAGGGTGACCTTGAACCAGAGACCCGGAGGCAGGAAGAGAAGTAGCCACTTGGAGAAAGAAAAAGGGTCACGTCAACCAGCGGAGAAAAGGGAGAGAGCAGGCCACATCAGGGAGGAGCCTGGGCTCAGGCCTGAGCAGCTCGAGGCCAGAGCCTGTTTCCTGAGGTGAGGAGGGCTGCCGGGGTGGGGAACTAAGAGCCGGGCCTCAGCCCTGTTGAGGTGGACGAGCCCATTGGGTGTCCCGGGGACATGTCAGGAGAACAGCTGAGTGTTGCGGCCTGCATCCGGGAGAGAACTCATTCAGCTCAGGGTGGATTTTGGGTTGTGGGCGTACAGATGGCATTTAAAGGCACGAGCACAGTAAAGTCACCAGGTGGGTGCCGGTGGAGAGAGATGGGGTGCAAGGGTAAAGGTATGGGGCATCCTGCATTCCAAGGTTGAGAAGGGGCACAAGGGACTGAGAAATAACCCCAAGGGAAAGCAGGGCCTGGAGCCCAGGGAAAGACATGCTGGGGGGGGGGGGGTGGCGTGGGGGAGGGCAAGGAAGGGAAGGGGCTTGGTAACATGGGTTCCTCGAGCCCCCGGCGAATTGCCCTGCAGGGCGCGGCTCACCGTGTGCTGCCAGAGAAGTGGAGACCTGGCGGGGAGGGGGACCGTAGAGGTCACTCCCAAGGAGCTTTCAGAGACCCGCAGTGGGCGCTGCAGGGAGCCCTGGAGGAGGAATCTGCTGGTTCCCCTTGTGCGATTGGAAGGCAAGAGAAGGGAGAGGACATGCCGACCGGGCTGATGGGGGTGAACCCATAGGCAGCTGGTTCGCTGGAGCAGAGCAGGAATGATGGCAGGTGGTCCTGGAGCCAGCGAATGGGGTAGCCCAGCCCTGGGGCGGGGTCGTGATGAAGACAGGAGGCCAAGGCTCTGTCCACAGGGGTAGGGAGCCAGCAAGCCAGCACCTCGAGGCTGCCCCTCAGTTCCTTTGAGGTCCTGTCTGGGAAAGAAGGCAGGACCTGGGTGACAGTGTGGCAGGGGGGATGTTTTCAGAGAGAAGGGTGTGAGGTGTGAGAGCGGGAGTGCAGCACAGGGCCCCACAGGCACTATCCCATGTGTCTCTGATGACAGAGCCACCCCTGCGGTGCAAGGAGCCATCCCCTAGAACAGCCCAAGGGCCTGTGTCCCAAGAGGAGAGCCGCGGAGGGGCTGGCCCTCCCGTCTCCTGGCTGCCCCTGCTTGCTCCTGTCTGTGGGTGTTCAGACCAGCCTGGGAAACGGAGGACTGGGAGCCTGGGAGGACGGCACACTCTGGTGAACTGGTACCAGTGATGACCGCTGATAGGGACCCAGCGGCTGCCGAGCTGAAGGGTTCTTTTTTCTTATTTTCCTCCAGCCAGGCTGATGGAGGCATGGATGTATTTTTGTAATTTTCAGTTTCTGTCTCTGACTCCATCAGCCCACCCTTGTGAATAACCTCATAGGATTGCCTGCCGTCCACGCTGAGACCTGAGTGTCACCAGGCCATCTAGGAACTGGATTCTTCCCCTGCCTGTTTCTTGAGTCCTGTTCGCTTAAGAGATGGCAGTGTCTCATGAGCATGGCCCATTTATCCAGAGTCAGGGCTTCCATGTAAAATTGGGTTCAGTTCCTGATAGACTTGAGCTGCCCTGAATGTCACTGATGAGACGTGGTCCTCTTGTGCCCAGGTGCAGACCCCAAAGGAGCAGGACTGCGAGCACACGCAGCAAGCCAGCATGCTGGCCGACGTGGCCCAGGCATTTGAGAGTGACGAGGGCGTGTCTGACGACGAGGGCAACAGGGTCACCCTCTTCAGCTCGGCCACTCAGCTGTCGCCCGGCAGGCAGGCTGATGCCAAGACTCTGACCGTGATGATGCAGGAGCAGCTGGACGTCATCAATGAAGAGATCCGGTGGGTGATCCTTAACTCAGCACCAGAAACTCGGTTTCTCTGAGGAGCTGTCTTCTCCTAGGGACGTCTGAGTGTTCCATAGTAAGAAACCTGACCTCAGGTCTGCGTCAAGAATTTTCAGTTTTGAGATGGCCCTTGATTACAGAGCTCGGTCAGCCGGGGCGTTCTGTCCATGGTGTGGTTTCCGCACTCTGCGGGGGCGGCAGGAGGCGTTGTGGGGTGTCCCCCCTCAGCTCTGAGCACCAAGGTGGGTGAGGTGCCGAGGCGGTGTCCCCTGCAGCCCGTGGACCCTCCTGTGTCCCTCAGAGCCCCCCATTTTCTGGTGAAAAGCCACCTGCTGAAAGCTGGGGTTTTGGGGTTGGCAAATTCCCACTCAGATCTGCATTTTTCTTTTTAACTTAATGCAGTGTGAAGATTGGCTTGTTGTAAGACAGTGGTCCAAGGACATGTGTTTGAGTTTTTCTCATCTCATCAGTATATTTAAGATGTTTTCTTTAGACACCGTCTTGGCAGTTATAACAATTTTCAAAACAGGATAGAATCCAAAGGCCTCCCTCGTGGTGAGCAGGGGGCCTTGGGTCTGGGTGCAGCCAGGTGGCTGGGGGCCCCGAGGCCTGCCTGGTACCACACCCTCACAGCTATGCCCGTGTCCCGAGTCCACCTTCAGAGTGGCCGCAGGCCGGTGACCCTGCACAGGACCAGGCAGAGCTGCTGCTCAGACTGTTCTCGCCACGTCAGCCCAGGCCGAGGTGCCCGTTCCTGTCGGCCGAGCGGGATGCTCCGGGGGAAAGGCAGGGGGTGTATGGGACAACCAGCAAACGCAAGTGGTGTCACCTGCCCATTTGACGCCAAGACAGACAGTTTTGTGGGCTGTGTTTGAGCACAGATGAGCTCAGAAAGATGGTCTTTCCACGTCCCTGCAGGATGTATGGAACGGTTATAGATGAATATTTTTATTTTTACAGCAAGTTGTCAGGTAAAAGTGATTTTTCCTTATTCGACAAGTTGACTTGATGTAAATGGTCAATTCTATCCATCAACTTGTTATCAACAGTGAAAAATTTTCCAGATGTATGAGTAGAAGTGAAGCTGGAGAGTTTACTTCCTGTAAGAATCTTGTATTTTAATTTGAAAATCATTTTATTTGCATAATCGTGTATTTAAACTGCTATATAAAAACATCCACCACACATTAGGGGAGAAGAGCAGAAACTGAATTCTAGGTTAATGCAGCACATTGACATGAATCCAGAAACTCAGACAAAACTGGTGGAGAACTTCATCAAGTGATGCGTTTGTATATATACAACCTTAAAAAAAAAAAAAAAAAAAGATCAACTCAGCACTTCATCTGGTCTGGAGACTTGTGTTTAGAAACTGCAGCTTGTTTGTGAATTGCTGTTTTGATTATACAGAGTTCCTGATTCCCAGTGGAAAAGACTTGAGGCACTGACGTGCATCTCTGCCCTGAGAGCAGGGGAGGTAAGGGTTGTCAACTTGAGGTATCTCTTCACAGGAAAGAGAGTGGCCACCAGGGCCCCTTCAGAATGTTAGAGTAAATAAGTGAAATCAAGCGTGAATGATCAGGGCCAGTTTGTAAGACTCAACGCTAAGTTATTCTAAGTTTGAGAATATTCAAAAGAGGAAACGTAGAACCTTTTGGCTGAGATGTTCCTTGAGCAACTGTTTCTGGAATTTGCTAATCATGACACAGAATGCCAGCCCAAATTTATTGTCCAGACAGGTTCCTCTGCTGACAAACGCAGGTGATGCATTTTATTCTATTTTAGGTTGATCGAAGAAGAGAAGGAGAACACAGAGCAGTGGGCCGAGGATACTGAGAGCAGGGAGGGCAGGGGGAGCTTAGGCAGCCTCCGTCGTTTTAAATCAGTGAGCTCCCTCAACCTGCTTCCCACCTCCTCGCATGCTGGCTCCTGCCCGCCCCTGCCCAAGCCCAGAAGGAGGCGGCACAGCCTGGCGCAGGAGGGAGACCAGCTGGGCATCATGACTCTGGTATGTGTCTGCCTCCTCCCTGCCGCATCCCTCCCCCAGCACGCTGTTTTCTGTTTGTTTTTTGTTTTTTCTCTTTATACCCAGAAGAAAATTAGGTGCATTTGCTACGCTCAGAGGTCTAAAAGTTTTTAAACTGCCTAGTCTTTAATCATTCCACAATGGCACAGAGACAAATTAGTCTTGATATTTGGACCACCAACTTAGCACGTCATCATGAACTCAGCCAGAGCCTGCCTCTGTAACGTTGGGCCTGGCCTGTGCTGGGCACAGCAGCTGCAGGGAAGTTTCTGTTCTCAGGGAGCAGACAGCTTCGTGAAAGTAACCATAGGCAGCTCTCATGGCATGGGAAAGCCATACAGCAGATTTTCCATTGGGGATGCCTGGCTGCAGGGTGCAGGACATGCGGTGGGTACAAAACCAAGAATCTACACTGGTCTGCTTGCTGATGGACCTGGCCACGTGCTCAGTCCAGCTCTGCATGTGAAACCAGGTTAAAAGCCCAGGGCCCCAGGGCCCCAGGGAAGACATCTGGCTGCCTCACTTTTCCGAGTCTAAAACTGGGATGACGACCTAGGGCTTTTGGTGACAGAGTGTGCGGCTATAAAGCACATGTTCCAGCTTTCTTGGGTGTTTAGCTTACGTGTTGTGAGTGTATTGTTGTTTACCCCATGAAATCACGTGTGCAACATTCTGCTTTGTAACTGGACTTGTATTGTCTCTTTTTTCTGTTACCACCCATTTCATGTTAGCTGCATTGTTAGTCTGCTTATAATTAAATTAACCGTGAATCATTTTAGCGGCCTGTGAAGTGGTAACCAGTCCATTTTGTGGTCTTTTGACACTGTTTTTATAATTGGCATCATTGGCTAATTAGTTGATATTTAAAATTCTTTGATGATTTCTCTGTGGTTTCATGCTTGATTTCTTTCCAAATATTTGGAAAAAAACAGTTCTGTATGTTTTCCTTGCTGTTGGAGTTCTCTGACAGTGTGTCTGCTTTCATCATTGGTTTTGATTCCCTCTCTCATCCTGTTGTCTGCTTAGTCATCATGAATCCAGATCCCCCCCAGCCCCCGAGGCTGTAGTTTACCCATCCATCTCCCGTCCCCCGTCCCCTCACTTGCTCTGGTCATAGCCGTTCTGTGGTCCACAGCGTGTGTCCCCTTAGTCGGGTTTGTGCTTTGTCTTCATGTGTCATTAAATGGTGTTTTTCCCCCATAGCAGTAAGTTGAATTGGTGTATCACTGTGCAGTTACAGGAGAAGGCAGTGGCAACCCACTCCAGTACTCTTGCCTGGAAAATCCCATGGAATGGACAGAGGAACCTGGTAGGCTGCAGTCCATGGGGTCGCACAGAGTCGGACACGACTGAAGGGACTTAGCAGCAGCAGCACGCAGTTATAAGCATAATATATGTAGATGGATCCTAAACTACATATCATGTGTAATTCATAAATGAGATTGTGCTTACATGAAGAAATGATCCTCTTAAGTGTAGAATTAATGGACTTTTAGATATGCAGATGACATCACCCTTAAGGCAGAAAGTGAGAGGAACTAGAAAGCCTCTTGATGAAAGTGAAAGAGGAGAGTGAAAAAGTTGGCTTAAAGCTCACCATTCAGAAAACTAAGATCATGGTATCTGGTCCCATCACTTCATAGGAAATAGATGGGGAAACAGTGTCAGACTTTATTTTTGGGGGGCTCCAAAATCACTGCAGATGGTGACTGCAGCCATGAAATTAAAAGGCGCTTACTCATTGGAAGCAAAGTTATGACCAACATAGATAGCGTATTCAAAAGCAGAGACATTACTTTGCCAACAAACGTCCATCTAGTCAAGGCTATGGTTTTTCCAGTTGTCATGTATGGATATGAAAGTTGGACTGTGAAGAAAGCTGAGCATCAAAGAATTGATGCTTTTGAGCTGTGGTGTTGGAGAAGACTCTTGAGAGTGAGTCCCTTGGACTGCAAGGAGATGCAACCAGTCCATTCTAAAGGAGATCAGTCCTGGGTGTTCATTGGAAGGACTGATGCTAACGCTGAAACTCCAGCACTTTGGCCACCTCAAGTGAAGTGTTGACGCACTGGAAAAGACTCTCATGCTGGGAGGAATTGGGGGAAGGAGGAGAAGGGGAGGACAGAGGATGAATGGCTGGATGGCATCACCAACTCAATGGACATGAGTTTGGGTGAACTCCAAGAGTTGGTGATGGACAGGGGGTCCTGGCATGCTGTGATTCATGGGGTCACAAAGAGTCGGACACGACTGAGCAACTGAACTGAACTGAACTGAACTGACACAATATCCTTTCTGTGTTGGTGCTTGTATTTAAGACTGTAAATCTCATCAGCGTTTGCACCGTTAATGTCTCTATTAGACTCGTTAAGAAAGTATCTTCTATGGTTAATAAAATGTAAAGACTGCACCTGCTATTATGCTAGCTTTCATTCTTACATATTTTCACAGGGAACTTGCTTTAATGAATTTATTGTGAGAAGTTTTAAATCAAATTCTATGTCAGGATTTTACATTAAAGTCCAGGAGGTGGTTAGATTTGTTCAAGGTTAAAATAGATATTATGGTAACTTCCTCATCAGTTAAATTAATAATTTAAAGTACAACATGTTTTTGATTAAGAGAAACTAACTTATAGAGAAATTTGGCTGAGAATAGACACCTGTTAAGGCCCTTTGTTGTACAGAATGCTATGCTTTAATAAATCATGATGTTGTAATAGAATGGTATCTTCCTGAGTAATAATTTATACTGTTTCTCTAGTAAATCTTGAATACTTTTTTAACTTCTGTGGTCAAAAAAAATGTTCTGTTTCCAGTCACATGTTCTCTAAATCTTCATGTCACTTACATGTTTGCCATCATTTTTGCTTTACTGTATTTGCCTCTACGGATTCTTGAAATTTTAGCTTCAAAGTCGCAAAGAATCTGGTTTCTCTTCATTTCTTTGCATGCATCTATCAGCCTAGTGATTTAAGGAAGCAGCGTCGAAAGGTAAACTATTTAGTAATGTAGCACACCTTGGTTTCTCTGTGAAGTATTAAAGAGTCCTTATCATTTAACGTGAATGAACACTGTGTGGTTATGTCCTGTTGAATAATTGACGTTTTAATGGAAGTGATGAAACTCACCCACCACTTAAAATGTGCTGATGGTTCTGTTGGAAATAGGTCATTCGTTGGGACAATTGTAACAGTTTGCCTTTCTCCCACTTGTTTGCCTTCTGATCATCTCATGCTTGTTTATAATAGACATAGTATTATTTCTTATTTTTAAAAATTTCTGTACTTACGTTTTTGGCCATGCTGCACAGCTTATGGGATCTTAGTTCCCCAAGCAGGGATCAGACCAGTGTGCCGGCAGTGAAAGTGCCAAGTCTTAACCTTTGGACCACCATGGAATTTCCGCTTAGTGTTTTCATGTAAGAAATGACTGAATCAGAGCCATAGATGTTAGATTTGCGGGAAGCCAACTTAATGATGGTGGGTAGGAGTGTGCAGGAGACTCTGTGTGCTGGGCATGTGCTTTCCGAGTCTGTCATCTCATCCTCAGGTGAGGTCCAGGCTGCTGCTATCCCCATTCAGCAGACATAGACACTGAGGCTTAGCGAGGCCGGGCACCCTGCCCAGGCTCTCACACCCAGCAGCGTGGTGCGGACTGGTCTGATCAGAGCCTGGACACTTAACCATGGTGCTGTCCAGCCCGCTTTCCTCTAGAGGCTCTTGTGTCCATCACGGCATCCCTGATGGAGGGAGCATCAGGAGGGAGTTCTGCCTCTCCCCTCAGGTCACTTGGATGAGCCCCTGTTGTTGGAGTCCAGTGCCCCAAGGGCTGGCCTTCCTTGTCCCTCTCCTGCTCCCAGCACACTGACCAAGAACTCCTGGGCCTTCCTGCAGGACTGGGGCGGCCGTGCTCCAGTTCAGGCAGCTCAGTGCCCAGGAGACCTTCTGCTGAGCACAGCAGAGCAGCGCGGTCCCCCTGGGGTTGGTGACCTGGGTGTGCCGCTCGCCTGCTCTGTGGCCTGCTTTGCTGTCCTGTTCAGCGAGGACACGGCACTGCCCTTCCTAGCCACATGTGGCACCAGTGGTGTGGCTCCCATCCTGGGGGAGGGCAGCCAGGCTGCAGACCCAGAGGCCTTCCTCAGGAGGAGGCCTGGGGAAAGGTGCTGGCCTGGGCCCTGACTCTGAGGCAGGTGTTTGTCTCCACTGAGTCCACAGTCAACCCAGGCGTGTCACTTCCCTGCTCTGTTCGTTGTTGTTTTCTGATTTTTATAAATGCTTCTTTTTACTTGACTTTGAGATTGATCCCTGTTCAGTTCCATGTGGAAAATTTCTAGCCTTTGTAGCCTTCTGTTGTCTGAGGTTTCTTGTTAGAGCTCAGGGGAGGGAGCCCAGTTTACCCAACTGCTGTTAAATGAGTTCAGCTGTATTTTGCACTAAGTTACTTTGTTGTCACCAAGCTCCTGTGGGGCTGCACGGGATCAGTATTCCTTACAGAATCCCACCAAAGAGGCACAGGTTAGTTGGTCAAAACAACGCACTCATTGTTTATAACAATACATGCCATGCATGTTTCCTAAAACCTCCCCTGGTTTAACCACACACCGACATGTATCAGTGAGACCTGTTTGGACCCTGCAGGGTTAATCTGTTCCCACACTGTCTTTCCTTTCCTCACACCCAGGACCAGCGGAAACGCTGGGAGTCCAAGAGAGATCATCTTATTCTTCTTTTTTTTTGATTAGTTTATTTTTTAATTGAAAGGTAATTGCTTTACAGAATTTTCTTTTCTGTCAAACCTCAACATGAATCAGCCATAGGTACCCATATATCTCCTCCCTTTTGAACTTCCCACTGCTCTAGGGTGATACAAGATCATCTCTTAGTGAAGACCTGGGGGTGCCTTATGGAAACCACTGTGAGCGAATGACACTCAAACTGCGTGTAAGTACTTCAGTGGGTAGTCCCCAGTCTGTATGTTACCAAGAAATACGATCCAGGCACATGGTGTTCGCGTGGAGGGGTTAGGTACCTTTTCTGTGTTTCTCTTGTTGTCATGGCTTCCAGTAACCTGCATCATCACTACAAATGATCTTGGATGGTGGCACAAGCTGTGTCTTTTTCTCCTTCAAACAGAAAGGTCTGGACGCCTTTGCTGAGAGGTTTTGTACTCTAGCTGTGGTGCTTCTGAGCAGCATCTGGTGATGAGCACAGGCCTTTCATCAGGGCAGTTCATGCCATGCAGGATTCACGGTGCCAGCATCGCTCTGCTGTCCTGCCCCGCACGGCCATCTGGTCGCTGGATTCCAGGGAGGGCCGAGGCCAGCTGCAGGGAGGCTCCCGTCCGGGGTCTCTGCACTCAGTCAGATGCTCTCACTGCCCCATAGCCCCGCTTTTTTTGAACAAGACAGTCCTTTAAGATGGCATTAAGCTATAACAAGGGTTTTTTTGTACTTGGGGGAAAGCATAGCTAATAGATCTTCAAATAAGTTTCTGGTTATAATGTAAAGCCTGTGTGATTGCCTTTTTCAGAACAGTCTATTGTTAGCCAATTTGACACTTACCTCACTCCCTCAGCTGCCAGCTATACGGGAAGAGGTAGGAGATGACAAGACCTCCATCAAATGTGAAACCTCGACCCTCGTCTGGCCGCGGTCCCTTCAGCTGGGCCGCCTGCACACGGGGGCGCTGCGCACAGCCACCCATGAGGACCTCAGGGACGCCCACAAGTAAGCGACCTGTGTATGCATCGTCAGTTTCAGGAGCCCTGCGCCTCTTGTCTTGAAAGAGTTGCAAGGATGATTTTAAAGGAATACCACTGAGTTCGGTGCCTGTGTTTAGTGGTGAACTTCAGGTGCTGGGGAAGAAGAGCTCAGTGACCTCAGTGATTTTAGAAAACGTCCATCTCTACAGATTGACTCCTGTGGGAGCTTTCTTCCTGCTCTTGGTAGAGGTCTGCCTGGCCTGGGGCACGTTCCTGATGGTGACGGCCCCGTGCCTCTCAGGTTCGCTCTTGAGGTTCTCTCCCTTTTCTGCAGGCGTCTCCTCTCAGGAGACCCTGTCCCCTCCTGTGACTGACACTGTCCCCATTCAGACCACTACTTGCTGAGCTCCCGTCCTGAGCCAGGCAGCACTCGATGGGGGGCACGTGTGGTCAACTGACCAGCAGCCCTACACGGTGACCTGCCACAGCCGCGGATGGTTACCCTGTGGGAGGCGGGGGGACCTACCCAGAGCAGGGGAGCTCGTCTTCTCCTGGAGCGTCATCACCTGCCGAGCAGCGACCCTAAGGGAGGGTCAGAGCGCCCTCTGCACCAGCTGGCCTGGAGTCAAGCCCTCCTCGGGGGAGAGCTCGAGGCAGAGAATCTCAGCTTCCCAGTGCGGTTGTCTTACGCCGCGAGCCTGCATTGCTCGTGTGGAGTGTGGTTGGTGAAGGAGACTCCAACTGTCAGCTGCGAGGTTGAGGCGCGGGTGTTGCTGGGTGCCCGTTTCTATCAGTAGCTCTTGTGGAGGGGTGTGTGTTTGCACAAGGCTGCCAGTTAAAGGTCGTTTTCTCTCCCCGAAGCTCCATAGGCTCTCAGGACAGCCCCGGGAATAACCCCAGCAGCAGCAGCAGCAGCCAGGGCTCGCTGCACAAAGCCCCAAAGAAGAAGGGCATCATGTCCTCCATCAGCCGCTTGTTTCACAAGAAGGAAAAGGGCTGGCCTGAACACCCCAGCAAGGAGGTGTTAGGACCAGGTGGGTGCTTCACTGTTCAGAGGGAGGAGGGCCTGCAGGCATCTCCCTTCTGTGTCTCCCCTGTCGTCCCCACGAGGCTCCTGTCAATCACGCTGGGGGTCCTCCTGGGAACAGGAGTGGAGGAGGCATCTGTCTTCTCAATGGGTCTGAGATGATCGGCTGAGTTAATGAGTGGATGGTTGGATGGATGGATGAATTAAGAGTGGATGGATGGATTGATTAGTGAGTGGTGGATGGATGAACAGATGGCTGGCTGGATGGGTGGGTGAACGGAGCATGGAATGAATAAAGCAGATGATTGTACTCCAGTGCTAGAAACATATTCTACGAAATTGATTGAGTAGGAGCTGGGCGATGATTGTTTCATCCTAACAGTGACATGTGTTTGGAAACGGCCTAAGTGCTCCTCAGAGAGGGGTGAGGTACAATCTGTGGACACCCCACAAGGAACAGCCCGCCCTCCTTCCTGCCACCTCCCCCATCCCCAGGAGCTCATCAGGGGTTCTGCCCATGCCCCCTACCCCACCCCACAGCCACAGAGGTCCTCCTGGGGTCCTCATCACACAGGGTTATCATCAGGCCCCCATATCACTCAGCTTCCTCTCCTTGAGGACAGCGTATGTTCCTGCCTCTTCAGCCACAAATGTGTTGAGTCTCGTTTGTGCTGGGTGTGGGATTTACAGGGGTAAGTAAAGCAGATGTGGTCTGGAGCACAGTTAAGTGACGAGAGAACAAGGAGCAGATTATTAAATGCTATCCCTATTAGTAGTAAATACAATGCTGAGATGGATGGTGCATTGATTATGTACCAGATGCCGTGTGTGCCCCTTACCAAGCAGGTGCTGCCCCCTTCCGATTTACAGAGGAGGACACAGTGACAGTCACGTGGTTAGGGAGCGGTTAGGGCAGGTTCACACCCACCCAGTGGGACCAGACACTTTGCCGAGCCCCAGCCACCACTCTCGTGGATGAAACAGGAATGAGATGGCTCTATGGCATGATGATTCAATGGACATGAGTTGGAGCAAACTCCAGGAGATAGTGAAGGACAGGAAAGCCTGGAGTGCTGCAATCCAAGGAGTGACAAGAGTCGGACACAACTGAGCGACTGAACTAAAACCTGAGTGTGTGCTAACCTGTTTCAGTCGTGTCTGACTCTGCGACCCCAGGAACTGTAGCACACTAGCTCCTCTGTTCATGGGATTCTCCAGGCAAGAAGACTGGAGTGGGTTGCCATGCCCTCTTCCAGGGCATCTTCTCAACCCAGGGATCGAACCCACATCTCTCATTATCTCTTGCATTGGCAGGCAGGATCTTTACCCCTAGCGCCACCTGGAAAGCCCCAGTGAATGCTGACAACTAGAAATGCAGAAAATAAGGGCTGCTCCTAAGTTAAACTGGAAGAGCAGCAAGCACAGGTTGTAAAGAGGAAAACACACGATGAGCGACAACAGCGCCAACAGAAACAAGGGATGCGTTCACCCACAGAAAGAAAACATCTGTGCCATTCGGAAGAGGAGCCCGCCAGCGCTTGGAGGGACAGTTGGAACCAGAATGAAAACCGAGGCCATGGTCAGCAGTGCCCACCACACGGCCTGGGTGGCGTGGTGTCACTTACCGGGCTTCCTGTATCCCCAGAGCTGCTGGCAGTAACATCTCTGAGTGCCAGGCCGGGCAGCGTCCCCGAGTGAGCTAAGGCATCACTGCTCTCCTTCCAGTGCTGCTCCGGCACCCTCTGTGGGCGGCCACCCTCATCCCCTGCCCTGCCACTTGCTGGGGCCCAGCTGTCCCCCTGGAATCCTTTCAGCCCTTGAGCTTGGGTGTTCCCAGCCCTCTGCCACACCGGACTGGGACGCAACTCAGGACTTGGGCTTGAGATATCAAGGTGAATCTGGAAGGACACCACCCTGGGGCCTGTGAGAGAGCAGGAGAGCAAAGCCCCTATGGGGAGGAAGCAGAGCTGGGGGAACGTGCCCACAGCCTCCACTGCCTCCTGCACAAGCGCCTTTTCTTTGTCTCTCCTTGACCTGAAACAAACCCCAGCTGCTGCTGCTCCGCAGGTGATTGCTAAAGATGCACCTCCTGCCAGAGCTATTGTCCTGCTGCTCTGGGGCTGCCTGAGTGTGCTCAGGAGTATCAGACAAGTAGGGCTGCCACACCTCATACTGGAGGTGGGGGGCCTGATACTGGGGAAGGGTCGGAGGTAGGGGGAGGGTTTGAGGTTCGGGGAGGGCCTGATGCTGGCCTAGGGCCGTGATGCTGGACTGGGGTCTGATGCTGTACTAGGGTCTGATGCTGGACTTGGGTGCATCATTTGGATCCCCGTCAAGGTTGCCCTCAGACACCCCACGCTGTGACCGATGGCGAGCCTCGACACCTGCACTTTGTTCCCACCCTCAGCCCGCTGCCCACACTTCAGCAGCAGAGGGGCCCTGTCCCCGCAGATGCTGAAGTGATGGAGCCTCTTGTCTCCGGAGCCAAGGGCATGAACACACCATCGGTCGTCCTCTAGGGACACCTATGCTTCCGCCTTCTGGCCTTTCCATTGCATCCGTCCGTTTCTCTTAACAGAATGTCCGTGTGATGACATGGGCTCCCATTACCAGCTCTGGTCTGTTCTCAGTGAGAGTACAGCTTACCCTCGGCACTCTTTATTGGCCCTGGGAAATTTTGCTTCAGTACTTTATTGAAAGAAAGCAATAAATAATACTGTGATAAAAATAGTTCAAAAGTAGACTGTACATACTTTGTCACATATTCAGGAAGTTCACAAAAGATTAATAGGAAAATAGAATGATAACAATGAATTGTACCAGTAAATTAAAGGCGGAACCCACATGTAAAGAAACATGCTGTCTCTGTCTACCAAGATACCAGCTGCATAATAAATACGCATCTGAACGCATCTCTTGCTGGCTTTTTTAATGTGCCGCTGAAAAAGTAAAAATTACATTTGCTACTTATACAATCCAGAATGGCTATGTCATCACAATCTAAAAATGTACGCCTAGGTCCATTCTTTAAACATGTTTACAATCATGTAAAAAGATGATTTCCATAAAAATAAGGCCTTTGTCAGAGCTACACTACCCTGTCTGTCTGGGAAGTGGCACCTTCACTGTCCAGCTCGATGGCTCTGCAGTGGGTGCAGGGCATCGAGATTGGTCCCCAAAGAGTCTCACCAGAGAGGAGGGATCCGGGTCCACAGAGACTGGGTTACAGGAGAGATTTTCAGTCTTCTTATAGGCATCCTTTCAGCCCAAATTTCATTAGAAGCTCACATTTAACACCCAGTACTTTTAAATCACTTCACGCTGTGGACAAAAAGCATTTCTTGCTAGAAAAAGTACAGTTTAGGCTTTTACATCCAACAACAATTGGTTGAAATTAAGTTTGCTTATTTCAGAGTGATTGTTGGAGAGCTTGGTTACATTCTGGAAGGATAATAAAGCACACCGTGTCATGATTTTACAATCGCAGGAAAACCCCTTCTCTCATGGTTTAACATTGAAAAATTAAACAAGAATAATTACAATAAATGCATCATTTACAAAAGCCCTGTGTTTGTTCATAGGATTTATACAGACAAGCACTACAGTACATTCATTTGAAAGACTGAAATCAGGTATCAGAACATGAATTGATCTGAAAGGATATTCATAGCCTGAATATACAAGAAAAAGGAAGTAATTATATAAATGAAGTCATAAGTTTACATAAATATCAGAAACATTAAATTCTAAAATATTTTCTCTATGGTATTCATGAATTTTTCACTAATTAAAAACCCTGTAATATCTTCGGGTCCATGTAACAAGTGTTAACAGAGTAAAGATTCCATCGAGTTCAAAATGTAGTCTTTGTTGTATACTGGATGCTGTATAAACATCTGGAGAATTTGTGCAGGTAAACTGGAAACACACACACACAAAAGTCAGTCCTGGGTTGGCAGCTGGTGCCCCAGCCCCTGCCCCTCCTGACACCCCCACCCCCCCACCCCATTTGGGGCTTCAGCTGCTTTGAGAATTCAGAGAAACATGGAGGACCAAGCAGATCAAGGAGAGAACTCTGTGGCTGACTTTATTCTGACATATAGCTAAAAGCTGCTGATAAAAAAAACCTCAAAAGCCCAATCCAGCTTTTTAGCTGAGATGTGAACAGGACAGAGCAGACAGCCTCCTGCCCTCAGAGTTGCTCAGCAGGGCTGGGCCCCAGGGCCGGACCCACCAGAGGACCACCCAGAGCAGCACCTGCAAGGGAGGGTGGCCCCTTAGCGGCGGCCAAGCCCCAGATGCCGGTGCACCTCCATGTGAAACGCTGGCCTCCACACGGAGAGGCCCAGGGCAGGGCAGCCTCGTGAACCCTGACGCTCTGGGCCCTGTTCCCTCCGAGAACGTGCACGCAGGGCGTGGCCGGCAGCACTGCCGCTGTGGGAGGGATACCCATGCGTCCCTATGTGAGGGGCCTTGGCCATGCTCTGACAACTCCGGCGGCAATGGGGCGCCAAGGTCACGTTCTCTGCTGTGAGGGTTCTCCCAGGCTAACCTCCAGAGACCCACTGACCCTCCACTCCCTGGGGCGTGGGCTCCGTGCCCCCACAGGACCAGGCTGGCCTGTCCTCACCCCAAAGCACATCAGGAGCAAGTCCTGACTGTAGCAGAATCCAGCCCCTGCGTTCCCGCCACACTGCCTGGTCCCATGAGCGCGGGAGGAAGGGTGCAAACACAGAGTGCGGTTAGTCGTGCAACGTCACATGGGGCACGAGGACACACAACGCACACCCGCAGCAGTGCCCACTCCTACTGAGGGTCTGGGGAAACTTCTAGAGGGTGGATGAGCCGGAGAGAGCGAGCCTGGGGGCTGCCACGTGGGGGTCCCTGCCACCCGGGGTAGGGGGAGAGCGGTCAGTGGCACATTTGATGACGTAAACGTGGTCATGGGGACAGATACTCCACGTCGGCAGCTGCCAGTCTCTCCTTAGACCTACGGATTCACAGAGCTCCACATTCACAGATTCCACACAGTCTATTGTTACTCAATTTTACACTTACCTCATTCCCTCAGCTGCCAGCTTTAGGAGAAAGAGGTACGAGATGACAAGACCACCATCAAATGTGAGCCCTCGAGATCAGATGAGATCAGGCGCGTTCAGGGTGGTATGGCCGTAGAAGGAGGCGGCTGCCGCCGGGCGCCCTAAGAGCCCTGCGCTGTGCCTCCCTTTCGCTCTGACCTGTCGGTCGGGCCAGCCGACAGCACCTCACCACGGGGGCGCGCGCTGTACTTGAGCCGAATGACCCGCGACCAGACTCCAGCCAGCCAATGCCGCCACGCCCCCAAACACCGCCACCCCGCGGCCAGCAAAGGCCTGGCCAGGTTCGGCAGCCCGGAGGGCTTCCGGGACCCCCAGCGGCATGCCGGGCGTGCGTGCATGCGGGGCCTGGGGAGTGGGCTGAGGGGCGCGGAGGTCTCGGCGACCTCCACTCCAGGCCTCTCCTGGCCCGGCCGCGCTCTGCGAGCCTGGCCTCCCCCGATTCCGTTCGCTGCCCAGGGCCATGCGGCCCGGAGGTGTCTGACTTTCGGCCCCACCGCCGCCCGACCCCCGCGGCCCTCGGGCCTCTGAGCCTCCTGCGGGCCTAGGCGCAGCCCAGCCAGGGCCCTGAGCACCCATCCTG
The DNA here is from genome assembly GCF_055505025.1 of Bos grunniens. Classification (NCBI taxonomy): domain Eukaryota; kingdom Metazoa; phylum Chordata; class Mammalia; order Artiodactyla; family Bovidae; genus Bos; species Bos grunniens. Next base: position 840,757 of record NC_141191.1, on the reverse strand, counting down.
CCCGACACCTGCCCTATGCCCAAACCCACCGGGAGCCACGGAGGCGCGGTCCACCCGAGCGCCTCAGCCCCGCCCCTTCGCCCTACCAAGCCGCCCCCCCCCACTTTCCCCCGCCACCGGACAAGCACACAACCTTCCTGTGAGAGCAGACGAGCGACAGGCAGGCACTCGGACAGACACACAGACAGTCGACAGCCCGCCGTCGCAACCTCGTCAGCCAGAGCCATAGCACCTGTGAGAGGCCAGGACCAGAGGAACGGACGGGCCGCCGGGTGTCAGGAGAGACAGAGGCAGAAAGAGATCAAAGTTCAGAGATAGACTCCAGGACTGTGAGAGGAAGATACAGATAGACAGACAGACAGACAGACAGACGCGTGTGTGCGTGCACACACACACACACACACACACGGAGGCAGAGACAGAGGGAGACACAGAGCGAGCGACAGAGAGACAGCAAACAGGAGACAGACAGGGGAGAGAGGATGGCATCGGATCTGAGACAGACACACTGGCACAGCCCATGACGCACCTCAGAGGAAGGCCACACGGAAGAAGCCGCTTCCCCAAGGGAGGGGGCATCAGCCTTGGGCCGGGCCTGGCTGGCCGCGGTGCCCTGGGGCTGGCGGTCACCCGTGGGGACCCCAAGACTTCCTCAAAGCCGAGGTCTCAAAGGTCCCCTTTGGCCTGGCTACCTAAGGCGAGACCCAGCCCCCACCCCCAGGCCAGAGGGTGAGTGTGTGAGAGTGTGTGTGAGTGTGTCCATGGGTGAGGGTGGGGTCGGGTCGACTTGGGGCCGGGTGGATACCCAGAGTGGAGGGGGGAGGGTGTGGAGGCCGGGGGTTGGGAAGCTTGCGCGTCCTCTTGCTGTCTCTCTCTCCCTCTTTCTCCGTCTCCCTTACCTGTGGTTTCTAGCTCTTGACCTGTCTTGGCGGCAGGGTGTGTGTGTGTGTGTGTGTGTGTACCTCCAAACCCAAAGCAACTTTCTATGGAGACATAGTGAAGGGTAAATGCATTCTTACTCATCTGATATATCCTAAAACACTGGACATGTCTGGACTCAAACTTTCAGGGCCGCCTTCCTGCCACCTCTGGCAAGCATTGATGGTGCAACTGTAATCCTCTAAAGGACCAAAAGTCCTGTACAAGTCCAGACATCTGCTCTGTACAGTCTCTTCCTACAGTACAGAAAAGTATAGAACAGAATGACACATTCTTTGTTAATTGTACAGATGAATCAGCTGCTATCTGCTGCCTAGTCAACATGGTCAACGTGAGGGAGTCAAGCAAGAGTTCCAAATCTCTTGAATGTGGTCCTTGGAAATACTTCTGTTCTTAGTTGCTCAGTTGTGCCCAACTTGTATGCTACCCATGGACTGTGGCCAGTCAGGCTGCTCTGTCCGTGGCATTTCCCAGTCAAGAATACTGGAGTGGTTTGCCATTTCTTTCTCCAGGGGATCTTCCCGACCCAGGGATCAAACCTGAGTCTCCTGCAGGTGGATGCCTTCCCATCTGAGCCACAATACAACGAATTGCCTAGTCAAAATACAAAGAAAAGAGCTAGTGTTCTACTAAGTGGAAAGATGATTTAAGAAACGGAAGCTTTCCTTTGTTGGTATATTTGAATCTTTGTTTAGTTTTATTTTATTTTTACGATTAAGGCTACTTGAACAAGGCAATGGAGAAACCCCAGAGTTGAAAAGCAATTGACTTATTAAAAGAAACATGTGGCAGGTGAAACTTTCTTCATTTTTTAGAGTTGGTCCAATGCAAAATCTTTATTCAACAAATATGACTCTTGTGAACTTTATTTCAAATCTCCACGATGAATCACTAAGGCATCAAGGAAGAAAGGAGTAGAGGTGGAGAAAAAAAGAGCAACCTTTCCCCTTGGCTCCATCTCAACCAGCTGCTTAGTTCCTTCATCTCATGGACTACGATCTGGGATAATCTTGTTTGTCTGATTTTTGTTTGAGGACCGTTTCTAGTCACAGGGCTAGAAACAGTGGAGGGGGTAAGCCCTTCTTTCCATTCCACATCAGACCCAGTGGGCAGTCCAGGCCCTGCCCACTGCATTGAGTCTGTAGCAACAGAATCACCAGTGATGCTGGTTAACAGTGCATATTCCTGGAATCCACTCCATTCGCTACTGACTCTTTAAGGTGGTGGTAAACCAGGGTTGAGATGCAGGAAGAATTTCAGGCAGGGAAAATAGCATCTTGGAAGGCTACATGACAAGGGAACCTTAGTACATTCAAGAAATGAAAAATGCCCTATGGGATGGAACCAAAAGAGTGCAGAGGGCATTCCAGTGAAAAGAAATCAGAGAAGAAAGTGGGGACCAAGCAATGAAGGGATTTGGTCATATCTTCACTATGATGGGAAAATACAAGAGCAGTTGGAGCAGGGAGGTGATAGAATTGCATCTGCATTTCCAAAAGGTCATCTTGCTCCACATCACTCATGACTGGACAGACTCAACTCCAAACTACAACGAGGTTCCACTTCACATTAGTCAGAATGGTCCTCATGGAAAAGTCTGTAGATAACAAATGCTGGAGAGGATGTGGAGAAAAGGGAACTCGCCTCCACCGTTAGTAGGAATGTGAGTTGGTAGAGCCACTATGGAAAAGAGTATAGAGGTTCCTGAAGGAACTAAAACTAGAAGTACCATATGATTCAGCAGTCCCACTCCCAGGCATATATCCACCAAAAGTATAACTGAACAAGATACATGCACCGTCTATGCACATATATCTGTGTGTGCGTGCGGGTGCGCCCGAGCACAGGCGTTCGCCTGCGAGGATGGGGGTGGGGTGGGGGTGGGGCTTGGGGTAGGGCTGGGGCTGGGGCTGGGGCTGGAGCTGGTGCAGCCCCCCCGGGATTGCCTGAGGCACGCCAAGGGAGCCCCAGACAGAGACCCGCGGGACGGTTGTCTGGTTTCCTGGAAGCCAAATGCGGAGGGGCTCGCGGGCCGCACGGAGGCAACCCAGGTCTGCAGCTGGAGTCAGTGCCCTGGCCACCCACCCCCAGGAGGGGCTGGGGCTGCGGGAGCCCAAGAGTTGGGACGTGGGGCAGGGGCTAAAGGAGAGGGAAGGCAAAGAGCCTACAGCACCCGGTATGCCCAGGTGGTCTCCCACCCAAGTACTAACCAGGCCCGACCCTGCTTAGCTTCCGAGATCAGATGAGATAGGGCGCGTTCAGGGTGCTATGGCCTTAGACGGAGGCTGCTGCCGCCCGGCGCCCTAAGAGCCCTGCGCTGCACCTCCCTTTCGCTCTGACTTGCCGGTCAGCCATTCCGTCTACAAGTAATTTTACTCCCTCCCCTTTCTCTCCCTGCTTTCTGAGAGTCTCTCTCCTTCCATACTTGATGGTGTAATGAATGGATGCCTTAGATCATTTTCCCTCAACATTTTTTCTCTTTATTTTTACATTGATTTCTATGAATTCATCTTCAAGTTTATGGATTATTTCTGCTAGCATCTCAAATGTGCTGTTGAACCTATCAATTTTTCATTTCAATTATTTTAGTTTTCAAATCCAGAATTTATGCTAGTTTCCTTTAAAAAAAAATAATTTGTAGCTCTTCATTGAGTCTCTCTGTTTGTTGACTTCGTATCATACTGTCATCTAATTCTTCAAACATGGTTCCATTATTTCATTTTGTAGTTATCATTATTTTGATATTTTATCTTTTGACCTTCATACTGAATTTATAAGTGATATACTTATATGAATTATCAGTGGTATGTTATACAAATGCTTTACTCACCACCATTACAACATTAGAGTTTTCTGAGTTTAACTGTACACTTACCTGTCCCAGCAGGTTGATAAAGAGTCCAAGCCTAAAGCCCCTTTAAGGAGGAGGCAAGCTTGCTTTCTTTTTCACATTCTTTTGCCTAAGACAAGTAGGCATTGTAGGGAGCAGTATCTCAGGTTCAAGGACATTCCTCTTTTTGAGCTTTGGATGTATGTTATAGGAAAGGGTCTGGGCAAAACGCTCACATCCTTGAGATGTTTTTTGTCTATTCTCAGAGGCTAGTTGAGAAGTATATATGGCCCCACTTAAATTAGTGAGCCCCTTCTGATGTCTGTGTCAGAAGCTTTTTCTGTCACCTTCACTTTAAATAAAATATACACAAAGCTCTGAGTGACTGAGACTGTCTTTGGCCCCAGAGTAATATCTTCTTCTTAGACACCATGAATCCAGTGGCATCGGTCACCGTTGACTGCTAGGTTACCATCTTGGGGGCTTGTCCAAGATCTTCAAGACAAGGTAAGAACACTCAGAGTTGAGATTCTTTTGCTCTTTTACTGTGGTCTCTACTTTATTACGGAGAAGGCAATGGCACCCCACTCCAGTACTCTTGCCTGGAAAATCCCATGGGCAGAGGAGCCTGGTAGGCTGCAGTCCATGGGGTCGCTAAGAGTTGGACACGACTGAGTGACTTCACTTTCCCTTTTCACTTTCCTGCATTGGAGAAGGAAAGGGCAATCCACTACAGTACTCTTGCTTGGAGAATCCCAGGGGCAGGGGAGCCTGGTGGGCTGCCAACTCTGGGGTCTCACAGGGTTGGACACGACTGAAGCAACTTAGCAGCAGCAGCAGCAGCTGCTGCTTTACTAAATCAGAAGCATGTGGACTGAATTTCTTTTCCCCAGTCAGCTTTTCCTGGTCCCTCTGACCATTTCATATCTGCTTGGGGAATTAAAGTTATTAACCTTGTGTGCTGGATTGTAGACTTTCAAGGGACTTGCAATCCATGCTGTTATTGTGCTTTTCTAGCAAGGCCCCCACTCCAAGTTTTACAGGACACTGCAGACAGGAGCACTTTAGGGAGCTAGCTGGAGCTCTAGCTCCAGGGACATCTCTCAGACTGGAAATCACCATCCTGACCCCACAGACACACAGGCAAGTTCTTGTCATGGCTATGCCTCTGGACTATATGGATTGAGGCATTGCTGGTGAGCATGAGATTCCTGAGGACACAGATTGGCACACCCCAGATTTGGGCAGATTGAAAGTGCATTGGGCTTCTTCCCTTAGTAACGCTAGCTCTTAGCAGAGCAGACGAAGCCCTCCAGTGGCTCTTGTCTCAACTCCTTAGGTATTCTTTTTGTACAGTCTGCTGGACAGGAATAAAAAGGATGATGCTGGCACTCCATGAATATGAAGGATTAGCTTTTCCTCGCAGGCGGGCCCTCCATCGCCTCCTTTGTTATTAAATAGACTCATGTGGCCACTCTCAGGAGGATGTCTTGGGTTTTCTGTTCATCCCTTATGACTTGCCACTTATACTGTTATGAGGAATGTGCGCAGGTACACAGAAGTTGGGTGTTTCCCCTAGTGGTCTTGGCTCAGCAAGCATCTGGAAAACTACTCTGTTCCACCCCCAGGTGGTGCCGGAATAAAAGGGAAATCAAACCAAGGTTTTAATGGTGAGGACCTAGACATCAATCTGGGATGCCATCAGGTCTAACCCTGGTGCATCTCCACCATGCCTGGGTGGTAGAATGAGGGGGGTTGGGAGTAGGACACCTTCACCTGTAAGAGACAGGTTAGCTCTGGCCAGGGAAGGAAGCTTAGGTGGAAAATCAGTCTCCAACCCCGTCTAGAGCAGGGGCAGACACCTCTGGTAGAAAAAAGCCATGGCACTGGGCACTGCTTTTTTCCCTCTTACAGATGGGGCCTAACAGTCCAGAACCACCCCCCTTGAATAATATCTTGAAAACCTGGGATAATTTTGATCCTCAAGGCCTAAAAATCCCTTATATATGGGGTTTCTTTGCTTTAAGAGAAGACCTCACCTGCCCAGAGAGAGAATCCCTGCTGGGACATCTTATCGATCAGTCTACCCCTGTCATCAGAGCCAATTTGAGCACTCTCTGGTTTAAAGCTTAGCTATGAAGCTATGACTACATGAAGGAGAAATGACATTTTGAACCCTGAATGGCCATGTGTATTCTTTAGACTCCAGAGAAAACTAGGTAAAATGGAATCTTTTTGAAATTGCAAAACTGGTTCTTTTTGCACATGTAATTACTAAAAGTTTGACTTGTGAAAATACTCTTTTGGGGAGCTCTGATCCTGCCTGAGAAACAGAAACATGCCTGGGGAAAAACCTGAGTTAACTCTTATCATGTCCTTGAGATACACAGCCCACTCTATCTGGGACTCCAGCCATGAGCTGGAACTCAAGCCAAGAAATTAAAAGGGACAAAGAGACATTTTAAGTTTCAGGTGGAAAACTGTGAGGTTTCTGTCTGTCCAGATTTGTGTGTGTCTCGGTGTATGTCTCCATCCTTGGAAAAAATTGCTAAAGGCTAAGTGGTTCAATGAGCTCTAATTAATTGGCCTAAAGAGAAGTCAGTGCTTACAAATCAAACAATTCTAAATTCAAGAAAATTAAAGTAAATGAATTTGAGGCTTGTGTGATCTGGGAAATAATCATTACTGAACTGATACATGATATTGATGTTTGTTTATTGATCTAATTAACAGAGGCATTGTGAAGATACTTTTATAAATGATATAACTTTGGGTGATTTATCCTTACCAATCTACAGAATGATGATGTAAAGTACAAGTCATGGTTTCTGAAGAAAAGTAAGATGTGTGTTTTCAATAAAAAGTAATAAGGAATGGAATTCCATTCTATTAAGGAAAAGCAAAGTAAGTCTAAACGTACAGGTGGCTGTCCTCTAAATGGACAAATGAAGTGATGAATACAGAAAGTGTAACCAGGTGTGTTGCAAGTGAAAGAAGAGTTTTGTGCATGCTACAAGTTTGTTAAGACATTAAAATGCCTTTGAAGTCTTATTGTTACTATGACTAAATGAATAACTATTGTGTCACAGTGAATATAAGCTGTTACCAAACTGGAATTTGGTTTTCTCTCACTGATTAAAAGAACAAAGTTTTCTTGGAATGTGGCTTTTGAGAACAGACTACAGCACATATGAACAAAGCTCATTCTGCTTCTACAAAAGTTAACACGTCTTCAGGGAATTTAAAATGGATTAAAAATGGCCATAAACCAAAGAGTTGGGGCTATGAGAGGTCCAAGATGGCCACTTGGCTTTTCCTGGCTCCCTGACAAACCTCATTTTTATTTGATAATGCCTTTCCTGGCTTCAGGATTAATATCTCAGAATAGAAAAAAATGGTTAAAAGGTGCTTTCCACAATCTCCAGTGATCAGGGCACCCACTTTGCTGGACAGGCCATACAGACATTCACAAAAACTTCATGAGTTTCTTTGAGACTATTGCTTTCACTGATGTCCTTGGTCATTGGGCAAGGACAGCAGAACAAAGGGATCAATTGCATGGGATGGAGTAGACTGCTAAATATGACCACAATTTTCACGACTTTTTGTCTGACATATTGTTGACTTTTACTCTGTGTTTTCAGACATAAAGAAGCACTTCTCCTCGAGTTACTGATCGTTTAAAACAATCTAGTGATTTACTCCTATGGGTAAAATTATACCTTTTTTCTCTCTGCCTCATCCCTCCAGAAACTGGAGACACTTGGGTTCTGAACAGCCTTATCAGGTAAATAAAAAGACGGTCTCCTGACATATACAGAAATATCAACATATACCGGGGAGCTCTAAAAGAAAAATCCACCTAACTGATGTCAGGCCTATGGCATCTATTATGTTTCACTGAATATTAAGTTCCAGTTTTTTTAATTAAGGTCTGTATTTACTAAGACTCACTCCTTAGATAGTTCCTTGTGGTTATGTTACATGGCTTAGAGGTTTAATTAAGTTGTTAAAAAGGACATTCTGAGTTTGTTTCTAAAGCTTATCTCAATAACCAGTCTTTGAATAAAGATCAGATGCTCAGGATCTACAAGCAGGATATCAACAGCAAGCTATAGTCATTTAGCAAACTAAGTCAGATGACATGGAGATGTCAGTGGGCTACACCTAATAGAAGTTCTTGACTTAACTTCTTACTTATAATTCTACTATTACTGCTATTGTTTTCCATATTGCCTGTTTCAAGAAGTGTTGTTCCTTACATTCTCAAGTGTGTGACTGAGCCACTAAGTGAGTCACCGTATGACTTAGCTGTAAAAAGAAGAGAAGTGAAAAGCAAAGGAGATAAGGAAAGATATAAGCATCTGAATGCAGAGTTCCAAAGAACAGCAAGGAGAGATAAGCAAGCCTTCCTCAGCGATCAATGCAAAGAAATAGAGGAAAACAACAGAATGGGAAAGACTAGAGATCTCTTCAAGAAAATGAGAGATACCAAGGGGACATTTCATGCAAAGATGGGCTCGATAAAGGACAGAAATGGTATGGACCTAACAGAAGCAGCAGATATTAAGAAGAGGTGGCAAGAATACACAGAAGAACTATACAGAAAAGATCTTCACGACCCAGATAATCACGACGGTGTGATCACTGACCTAGAGCCAGACATCCTGGAATGTGAAGTCAAGTGGGCCTTAGAAAGCATCACTACGAACAAAGCTAGTGGAGGTGATGGAATTCCAGAGGAGCTATTTCAACTCCTGAAAGACGATGCTGTGAAAGTGCTGCACTCAATATGCCACCAAATTTGGAAAACTCAGCAGTGGCCACAGGACTGGAAAAGGTCAGTTTTCATTCCAATCCCAAAGAAAGCAATGCCAAAGAATGCTCAAACTACCACACAATTGCACTCATCTCACATGCTAGTAAAGTAATGCTCAAAATTCTCCAAGCCAGGCTTCAGCAATACACGAACTGTGAACTTCCAGATGTTCAAGCTGGTTTTAGAAAAGGCAGAGGAACCAGAGATCAAATTGCCAACATCTGCTGGATCATGGAAAAAGCAAGAGAGTTCCAGAAAAACATCTATTTCTGCTTTATTGACTATGCCAAAGCCTTTGACTGCATGGATCACAATGAACTGTATAAAATTCTGAAAGAGATGGGAATACCAGAACACCTGACCTGCCTCTTGAGAAATCTGTATGCAGGTCAGGAAGCAACAGTTAGAACTGGACATGGAAAAACAGACTGGTTCCAAATAGGAAAAGGAGTACGTCAAGGCTGTATATTGTCACCCTGCTTATTTAATTTCTATGCAGAGTACATCATGAGAAATGCTGGACTGGAAGAAACACAAGCTGGAATCAAGATTGCCGGGATAATATCAATAACCTCAGATATGCAGACGACACCACCCTTATGGCAGAAAGTGAAGAGGAACTAAAAAGCCTCTTGATGAAAGTGAAAGTGGAGAGTGAAAAAGTTGGCTTAAAGCTCGACACACAGAAAATGAAGATCACGGCATCTGCTCCCATCACTTCATGGGAAATAGATGGGGAAATAGTGGAAACAGTATCAGACTTTATTTTTGGGGGCTCCAAAATCACTGCAGATGGTGACTGCAGCCATGAAATTAAAAGACGCTTACTCCTTGGAAGAAAAATTATGAACAACCTAGATAGCATATTCAAAAGCAGAGACATTACTTTGCCAACAAAGGTCCGTCTAGTCAAGGCTATGGCTTTTTCTGTAGTCATGTATGGATGTAAGAGTTGGACCATGAAGAAGGCTGAGCACCGAAGAATTGATGCTTTTGAACTGTGGTGTTGGAGAAGACTCCTGAGAGTCCCTTGGACTGCAAGGAGATCCAACCAGTCCATTCTGAAGGAGATCAGCCCTGGGATTTCTTTGGAAGGAATGATGCTAAAGCTGAAACTCCAGTACTTTGGCCACCTCATGCAAAGAGTTGACTCTTTGGAAAAGACTCTGATGCTGGGAGGGATTGAGGGCAAGAGGAGAAGGGGACGACAGAGGATGAGATGGCTGGATGACATCACTGACTCGATGGACGTGAGTCTGAATGAAGTCCAGGAGTTGGTGATGGAGAGGGAGGCCTGGCGTGCTGCAATTCATGGGGTCACGAAGAGTTGGACACGACTGAGCAACTGAACTGAACCGAACCGACATAACATAAGAAATCCCCACGTAATAGGAATTAAAATCAGTATATGAGTTTTCTCATACAATGTGATTTACTAGCGAAAAGCAACCACCACCCCACAACCTGAACTGCTCATGAATCCAGACTGAATGAGGCAGGCAGAATAATGTCTTATTTTAAGCCTCATTCCGAGAGAGAGAGATTTGTATGAATGATGTCTCTGTGAAATGAAGCAATATATTCTGGCCTCTTTATTTCCTAGTACTTGTACTTATTAACAAGAGAGATAAGAATGGCATATATTGTAAGCATCTTTTTTAAAAATTCCTCACCCAAAATATCTGGTATTAAACTCTGTAGTTCGTGGCTGAACGTCATGGATTATGGTTTATGCTTAATTTACACATGAAGGCAGAGCTGAGGTCTCTATGGAAGGCTATTAAACACTGTAAGCCAAACACAGAGATGGGGATATTGAAAAATATCAGATATTACCAGATATTCGCAACTATCTGGGAAGATGAATGGATGATCTTTATGAAAATGTAACTCCAAACAACTGATCCACTTGAGGAGATAATTCAATTGGGAAAATAAGTAAGATTTGGTTAATTTACATTATTTACTACATATTCATTCAGTTACTTTGATAACTTTTGCCTCCTTAAGATTATTATTTACAATTCTGAAACACCATTCTTTTTTGACATTTAAATATTAAGCCAAATATGCAAAATAATATTTTCAAAATATCTTGCAAGTACAAAAATAAGACACATACATATTCAGTTCAGTTCAGTTCAGTCCCTCAGTCGTGTCTGACTCTCTGAGACCCCATGTACTGCAGCACACCAGGCCTCCCCGTCCATCACCAACTCCCGGAGTCCACCCAAACCCATGTCCATTGAGTCAGTGATGCCATCCAGCCATCTCATCCTCTGTTGTCCCCTTCTCCTCCTCCCCTCAACCTTTCCAAGCATCAGGGTCTTTTCAAATGCGTCAGCTCTTCTCATCAGGTGGCCAAAGTGTTGGAGTTTTAGCTTCAACATCAGTCCTTCCAATGAACACCCAGGACTGATCTCCTTTAGGATGGACTGGTTGGATCTCCTTGCAGTCCAAGGGACTCTCGAGAGTCTTCTCCAACACCACAGTTCAAAAGCATCAATTCTTTGGCCCTCAGCTTTCTTTAGAGTCCAACTTTCACATCCATACATGACTGCTGGAAAAACTATAGCTTTGACTAGACAGATCTTTGTTGCTAGTAAAGTAATGCTCAAAATTCTCCAAGCCAGGCTTCAGCAATACGTGCACCATGAACTTCCAGATGTTCAAGCTGGTTTTAGAAAAGGCAGAGGAACCAGAGATCAAATTGCCAACATCTGCTGGATCATCAAAAAAGCAAGAGAGTTCCAGAAAAACTTCTATTTCTGCTTTATTGACTATGCCATAGCCTTGACTGTGTGGATCACAATAAACTGTGGAAAATTCTGAAGGAGACACGCACATAATATAGCCAAATATTAATATGGCCTATCTTTGTGTGGAGAACAGTTAAAAACATTTTTATGACATATTAATAATATGATTCTTTAAAATTCATTATCTGTCCTATTAATTCTAAAAAATATTACATTATTAGAGAGAGAAACATTAGAAAATATCCTATTACCTAAAATAAATCTATAATATTAAGTATAGTTTAACTTATTATATAGAATACAAATCTATACTATCAATAGTTACATTTTATATCCAAAACTATGCACATTTTCATAAGAAAATGCAGCAATCTTAAAAATGTATTTCAAACAAAATGTATACTTTGCACTAGAAAATCATGAAAATCCTATAGGTATGGACGTATACACATTAGACTTCCCTGGTAGCTCAACTGGTAAGGAATCCACCTGCAATGCAGGAGACCCCTGGTTGATTCCTGGGTCAGGAAAATCCCCTGGAGAAGAGATAGGCTACCCACTCCAGTATACTTGGGCTTCCCTGATGGCTCAGTTGGTAAAGAGTCTGCCTGCAGTATGGGAGACCTGGGTTCAGTCCCTGGCTTGGGAAGATTCCCCTGGAGGAGAACATGGCAACCCACTCCGATATTTGTGCCTGGAGAATCCCCATGGACAGAGAAGCCTGGTGGGCTACAGTCCATGTGGCCACAGAGTCAGAAACACCTAAGCACAGCAGCAGAATATATATATATTCCCATCACTGAGTCTGATCTATATTTTGTCAAATATTATTTTAGGATTATTCTACACTTGGATTTAGATAGTAAGTGAAAGTCTTTTACTTTGAGATAAATCATCTATTTTGAGGAAATAAAGGATTTATATTTTCTTCTTTTTTGTAGCAAAGTCAGTTGTAGTTTATTTATTCCTTGATCATGTATACTTAATGTCTAACCCAGTTAAAATAGCATGAGTTTGTATATGTGTATATATATATATATATATATATATATATATATATATATATATACACACACATATATATTTTCCCCAATACTTACAATGTTACTTCACAAACAGATCACACAGTGACTTGCTTTTCAGACTGTAAGACTTGCCATGTAGACTATAAGGCTGGACTTTACACTATGTTGTATTTAGATCTATATATTCTTTTCACTTAAGTAAAATAATCGCAGTTCACAAATACACACAAAAAAATCTCTAGGTACTTGACTAAAAGAAATCTAGAGTTGTAGGATACGAGGCTAGGTATATAGTTCTGAAAGGAGTTTGCAGTATGTGATTGTTCTTATTTTCCTATAACTGCCTTTTTTTTTGTTTTGTTTAGTCGCTGAATCATGTCCAGCTGTTTTGCATCCCCATGGGCTGTAGCCCACCAGATTCCTCTCTCTATGGGATTTCCCAGGCAAAAACACTGGAGTGGGTAGCCATTTCCTTCTCCAGAGGATCTTCCTGGCCCAAGGATTGAACCTGTGTCTCCTGCATTAGCAGGTGGATTCTTCAACTGTCTTTTACCTTTTAACATATTATTACATTTTATACCTTGAGGCCAAGTATTTTGAGAGCGAAGTCTCCCCCAGGTTTAGCCTTCAATACAGGCAGGATCACTCTCCCTCCAGACTTTTCACTGTGTTTTTACTCTGTAAAAAGTTTTCTTTTCTTTTTTTTTTTTTAAACAAAGGGGATTATTAGTGAAAAGTGAAATCAAGGAAAACACATTGAGAGGAAAATAAAGAAGGAACCACTGAAGGCAAGCTGTTGTTGGAGGCTTGGCTTTTACACATTCTGACTGATTTTCCCATTAGCAGGAGAGAATCAGCAACAGAGGGAGTGATGAGAAGACAGTCACTGGAGTCAGACGAATGACCTTCAGATCATTAAGCTCCCTTCCCAGAACCTTTTATTGCACCAAACTCTTCTTATGGAATTTTTCATCTCCATGTTTCTAAGTGTGTAGATAAGCGGGTTGAGCATGGGGACAATAATTGTGTAGAAGAGCGTAAACACTTTATCTTCTGGTAATGTTGTGGCAGGTCTAATGTAAACAAAGATGACAGGTGTGAAAAAGAGGATCACGGACTGTGATGTGGGAACTACAGGTGGAAAGTGCTTTATGGTGGCTTTCTGCAGAATATGTGCACACATTATACAGAATCAAAGTGTAGGAGGCCATCAAAACCACAAAGAGCACCAGTCCCATCAAGCCAGAATTGGCAATGACAAAAAAGCCAATTTTGTGAGTATCAGTGCAGGCTAGTTTCAACAAAAGATATGCATCACGGAAATAGTGATCTATTTCACTGAGGCCACAGAAAGGTCAAACAATCGCAAGAAGAAAGAGACCAAGAGAATGAAGAAGTCCCCCTGCACACGACGCTATGAGAATTGAGTGACGTTTTTGCCTGTTCATGGTGATGGCGTCGTGGAGAGGTTTGCTGACGGCCACATAGCAGTCACAGGCCATCCCTGTGAGGGTGAAGACCTCAATCCCCCCTCAAAGAAGTGGGTGGTGAAAAGCTGTGTCATGCAGTTTTTATAGGAAATGGCCTTTTTCTCCATCAGTAAGTCAGTCAGGAGTTTGGGTGTCACAGTGGAGGTGTAGAAGAGGTCTGAGAGTGCAAGGCAGTTAAGGAAGCAGTACATGGGCTGGGTGATTAGCTGACTGCATGTAATAGAAATCACAATGATCAAATTCCCCAACCAAATAGCCAGGTAACAGAATAAGAAAAATAAAAAGCAGAGGATCTGGACTTTCTTGTCCATAGAAAGTTCTAAGAGGATAAATTCAGTAACATTATTTCTATCTTCCATGATCTGATGTTCAAGAAAGTTATCTGAAATGACAAAACCAATGAAACGCATCATTGATGAGAAAATGGAAACCTAATATCTACTTTAAATGGCACCAATACCTTATAAAGACAAGTTATTTTGAGACCCACTGAAATCATTTTCATTTAATACGAGTCTTTGACTATCTAGTACTAATATTCTTCTATGAGCTAAGAATACAGTGATAAATTAGACAAAGTTCCAGTTTTTATATAATTTAAATTATTTTGTGAGGAAGCAAGGAATTATATTTATCAAGAATTTTTAAAAAAGAGATGATCTTAATGGTGTTAAGTAGGGTGACATATAATGTGCCAATTTAGGATGTAAAATAGAGGTAACTATAGAATTTGCTTGATTAAGTGGTTTCTAATGAAATCACAAAATTGGTGTAGGATGTGTGGGTGGGTTTTGCAGTGCTGGCACAGAGTCAATGTTAAATAAATATCAATTAAATAAAAATCTGGAAAGTGAACAATGTGCTATAATTTTGAAGGAATAATACAATAAATAATCATCCTTTAGTCAGGTAATTCATGATAAAACTGAAGAACAAATCATTTTTATGAGTGGACTCATAATCCTTTTTGACTTTTAAGTTAGTTAAGTTGCTCAGTAGTATCTGATTCTTTGCGACCCCGTGGACTGTAGACCACCAGGCTCCTCCATCCATGGGATTTTCCGGGCAAGAATACTGGAGTGGGTTGCCATTTCCTTCTCCAGGGGATCTTTCTGACTCAGGGATCAAACCCAGGTCTTCTGCACTGCAGGCAGATGCTTTAACCCCTGAGCCACCAGGGAAGCCCTTTTGACTTTTAAGAGGAAATAATTCCTTCATGTGAAATACTCCATGAAACTTTCATATTTCTTAAACAATATTTGAAGCATCTCTAGGTTAATATATTGACAACTATGCTTTTCCTGTTTGTCTATATTTCTCTTGCAAGATTATTTCCTCTTTCAAAATACATTAACATTCAGAAGTTATTTGAGTTATATCTTATCAGACTGTAATTATAGTTGCCTAGTTTGGAAATAATATACTGAGAAATGGGCTCCACTAATTCCAAATTAGTTCCCCTAAACACAATGCAATAAACAAGATGGAGCACTTCTTCCCGTAATTTCTTAGAGAATTCACCCACACAATCTGCATGTGGAGTAGAGTTCCCTTTGGTCCACATCTTCGCTAGCATTTGTTATTGATAGACTTTGCAATGAGGACCATTCAGATTCGAGGAAGTGGTCCCTCCTTGTAATTTGCAGTTGAGTCGCTTCAATCATCAGTGTTATGGAGAAAGATGAACTTTTGGAAATGCAGATGCAATTCTATCACCTCTCTGCCACAACTACTCTTGGATTTTCTCATCATATTGAATATATGATCACATCCCTTCATTGCTTGTTCCCGAAGTTTGTCTCTGATGTCTTTTCACTGGAATGCCCTCTGCACTTTTTGGATTCCGACCCATAGGGCATTTTTCATTTCTAGAATGTCCTAAGTTTCCCTGGTCACATAGCCTTCCAAGATGCTATTTTCCCTGCGTGAAATTCTTCCTGCATTTTAACCCTGGTTTACGTAGGTTCAACCTACGGATCTCAAATCAACTGTTACTCTGTAAAGCCTTTGCTGACACCCAGGTTTTGGTGAGGGAAGAGGTCCCACTATAAATTTTCAAAAGATCTGGCTGTGATGTATCATTAAATTCCTCTCAGTGAAAGCAGGAACTCTGTGTCTTCTTCTCTCCACATTCTATTTCCAGAAATTTATTACACGCCTCCTAGCTCATCGTAGGTGCTCAGTATTTACTTAGTGTGTGAAAGACAGAAAAGATCTTGGAGGCCTCAAGTTGTCACTTGGCTCGGCACTTTTGATCTCCTTGTATATTTGGCGATTGAATTCTTTCTTTTGTGGGTTGATGTGTACACTATAATCCAGGCAAAATATAAGGCATTAATACAGATCCATAAATAGAGGTTCTTGCTTTCAAGGAACTCGTACAGCAGATTTCTACAAGTTAGGGCTTTTCAAATGCTCTAGAAGTACGTGAACGTTCAGTATGATCCATTTTCACTTCAAAGAATAATCGTTTGACTTCCATAGAAAAGGTGGAGACCTTCCACCGTTGAGTCCAATACTTATACCTTGACCATTTCAGGCAAGTCTTGTGGTTCCTTCTGGAGGTGTGTGGCTCTTGCAGAAATGTGAAGATTTTCGAAGGTCCACAGACTTTGGTGTCATTTGCAATCATCCAGAAAGCTTCCAGGTCTAGGTTCCAGACGACCACCACACACAGTCAGTAGCCAACGGAGTGGATTCCAAAAATATGCGTTGTTAACAAGCATCACCGTTGATACTGTTGCTGCACACACAATGAAGTGGGCAGGGCCTGGATTGTCCACTGGGTCTCATGTGGAAAGGAAAGAAGGGCTTCCCCCAACCCCACACAGCCCCCCACTCCCACACGCTGTTCACAGCCTTGTGACTAGAAACGGTCCCCAAAACAAGAATCAGACAAACCAGAGAAGCCCAGATGATAGTCCTTGAGATGAAGGAACTAAGCAGCTGGTTGAGATGGCACCAAGGGGAAAGGTTGCTCTTTTTGTCTGCCCTTCTACTCCTTTCTTCCTGGACGCCTTAGCGGTTCGTCATGGAGATTTGAAATAAAGTGCAAAAGTCATATGTGTTGAATCAAGATTTTGCATTTAACCGTCTCTCAAAAAGGAAGAGAGCTTCACCTGCACATGTTTCTTTCAAAACCGTCAATTGCTTTTCAATTCTGGGGTTTCTCTCTTGCCTTGTTCACTTAGCCTTAACAGTAAAAATAACGAAAACTACATAAAGATTCAAAGATACCAACAAAGGACAGCTTCTGTTTCTGAAATCATCTTTCCATTTAGTAGAACACGAGCTCTATTCTTTGCATTTTGCCTAGGGAATTAGCAATGTCCTGGTTCAGATGGCAAGGCATCCGTACGCAGGAGACTGGGGTTTGATCCCTGGGTCGGGAAGATCCCGCCGGAGAAGGAAATGGCAACCCACTCCAGTATCCTCGCCTGGGAAATGCCACCGACAGAGGAGCCTGATGGGCCGCAGTCCATGGGTTGTATTCAAGTTGGGCTCAACCAAGCAACTACGAACACAAGTATTTCCAAAGACCACACTCAAGTGTGTGTGTGTGTGTGTGTGTGTGTGTGTGTGTATCTCCTCTTGCCGTCTTGGAGTCTGTCTCGGAATCTTCATGTATTTCTGCCTCTGTATCTCCTGACAGCCAGCCGCCGGCCCGTTCTTCTGGCCCCCGTCTCTCCCAGGCGCTCTGGCTCTGGCTGAGGAGCTTGCGCAGGCCAGCTGTCTCCCTTGGCGTGGGTGCGTTCGAGTGTCTGTGGGTCTGTGTGTGCCTGCCTGTGGCTCGTCTGCTCTCTCAGGAAGGTCGAGGGCTTGGCGTGGGGGCAAACGGGGGGCCTCGGTAGTGCGAAGGGGAGGGGCTGAGGCTCTCCGGTCGACCGCGCCTCCCTGGCTTCTGGTGGGTTTGGGCACCGGACAGGTGCCGGGCAAGTTGGGCGCTCAAGTTTCGCTGCGCCTAGGACCGCAGGAGGTTCAGAGGCCCCTGGGCCGCGGGGGTTGGGAGGCGGCGGGCGCCGAAGACCGACACCTCCGGGGCCGCGCGGGCCTGAGCAGCGAATGGGATCGGGGGGAGGCCCCGCTCAGCGAGCGCGGCCGGGTCTGGAGTGGCCGCGGGTGGGAGGGCGCCGAGACCTCCGCACCCCTCAGCCCAGCCCCCAGGCCCCGCGCGCACGCACGCACGCACGCCCTCCCGGTCAATGGGGGGTCCTGGAAGCCCCTCGGGCCCCCGGGCCCGGCCAGGCGCTTGCTGGTCTGGTGTTGGCGGTGTTCGGGGGGGCGGGCCGGCGTCAGGAGGCTGGAGTCCGGTCGCGGGTCGTGCGGCTCAAGTACAGCACGCCCCGCGACGAGAGGTGCGGCCCGTTGGCCCGACCTGCAGGGCAGAGCGAAAGGGAGGCGAAGCGCAAGGCCCTTAGGGCGCCCCGAGCCAACCGCCACCGTCTCAGGCCCTATCAGCCTGAAGGCGCCCGATCTCCTCTGATCTCGGAAGCTAAGCAGGGTCGGGCCTGGTTAGTATCTTGGATGGGAGACCACCTGGGAATCCCGGGTGCTCGAGGCTTTTTGCCTACCAGAAGAGGTCCTTCAGCCCCCGCCGCGCGTCCCGATTCTTGGATCCCCCCCGCAGCCCCAGCCCCTCCCGGGCCGCGGGGAGCGAGTGGCCGGGGCCCCGACTCCCGCTGCAGACCTGGGTTGCCTCCGCGCGGCCCGCGAGCCCCTCCGCATTCGCATTCGGCTTCCAGGACACCCGACGACCGGCAGTCCCGTCTCCATCTGGGGCTCCTTTGGCTTGCCTCAGGCAATCCCAGGGCTTGCACCGACTCCAGCCAGAGCCCCAGCACCCGCCCCACCCCCTGCCTCGCAGGCCATCGCGCATGCGCGTGAGCGCGCGCAGGCACAGATAGATGTGCCCAAACGGGGCATCTATCTTGTTCACTTATACCTTGGGTGGATCTATGCCTGGGAGTCGGACTGCTGAACCATACGCTACTTCCACTTTTCGTTCCTTCGGGAACCTCCATATTCTTTTCCATACCGGCTCTACCCACGCCCATTCCTACTCACCGTGGAGGAGAGTTCCCTTTGCTCCACATCTTCTCCAGCATTGGTTATTGACAGACATCGCAGTGAGGCCCAATCGGACTCATGTGAAGTGGTCCCTCCTTGGAGTTTGGAGTTGAGCCTCTCCAATCATTAGTGACGTGGAGCAAGACGACCTTTTGGAAATGCAGATGCAATGCTGTCACCTCCCTGCTCCAACGGCTCTCGTATTTTCCCAGCCTAGTGAAGATACGGCCACTTCCCTTCAGGCTTGCTCCTCACGTTCTTCTCTGATGTCTTTTGCCTGGAATGCCCTCTGCACTCTTTGGCTTCCATCCCATAGGGCATTTTTCGTTTCTTGAATGTCCTAAGTTTCCCTGGTCACATAGCCTTCCAAGATGCTATTTTCCCTGCCTGAAATTCTTCCTGCATCTCAACCCTGGTTTACCTAGGTTCAACCTATGGACCTCCACGAAATGGTGCCTCTGGAAAGCCTTCCCTGACACCCAGGTTTTGTGGTGAGGGAAGAGGCCCCTCTATAGGTTCTCAAAGGATCTGCCTGTGATGTATCATTAGAGTCGTCTCAGTGAAAGCAGGAACTCTGTGTCTTCTTCTCTCCGCCTTCTATTCCCTGAAACTTATTACATGCCT
This sequence comes from Bos grunniens, assembly GCF_055505025.1. Taxonomy (NCBI): domain Eukaryota; kingdom Metazoa; phylum Chordata; class Mammalia; order Artiodactyla; family Bovidae; genus Bos; species Bos grunniens. The sequence goes on along the minus strand of NC_141191.1, from coordinate 821,204 downwards.
CCTAGCTCATCGTAGGTGCTCAGTATTTACTTAGTGTGTGAAAGACAGAAAAGCTCTTGGAAGCCTCAAGGGGTCACTTGGCTCGGCACTTTTGATCTCTTTGTATATTTGGCGATTCAATTCTTTCCTTTCCTGGGTTGATGTGTACACTATATTCGAGGCACAACCTAAGGCATGAAGACATGTCCATACATAGAGGTTCTTGCTTTCAAGGAACTCGTACAGCAGATTTCTACAAGTTAGGGCTTTTCAAATGCTCTAGAAGCATGTGAACGTTCAGTATGCTCCATTTTCATTTCAAAGAAAGATCATTTGACTTCCATAGCAAAGGTGGAGACCTTCCAACGTTGAGGCCAATACTTATACCTTGACCATTTCAGGCAAGTCTTGTGGTTCCTTCTGGAGGTGTGTGGCTCTTGCAGAAATGTGAAGATCTTCCATCGTCCTCAGACTTTGGTGTCATTTGCAATCATCCAGAAAGCTTCCAGGTCTAGGTTCCAGACCACCACCACACACAGTCAGTAGCCAACGGAGTGGATTCCAGGAATACGCATCATTCACCGACATTACCGTTGATATTGTTGCTGCACACTCAATGCAGTGGGCAGGGCCTGGATTGTCCACTGGGTCTCATGTGGAATGGAAAGAAGGGCTCCCCCCCCACACACACACACCCCCCCACCCCCACTGTTGACAGCCTTGTGACGAGAAACGGTCCCCGAAACAAGAATCAGACAAACCAGAGAAGCCCAGATGATAGTCCTTGAGATGAAGGAACTAAGCAGCTGGTTGCGATGGCACCAAGGGGAAAGGTTGCTCTTTTTGTCTGCCCCTCTACTCCTTTCTTCCTGGACTCCTTAGGGTTTTGTCATGGAGATCTGAAATAAAGTGCACAAAAGTCATATGTGTTGAATCAAGATTTTGCATTTAACCATCTCTCAAAAAGGAAGAGAGCTTCACCTGCACATGTTTCTTCCAAAACCGTCAATTGCTTTTCAATTCTGGGGTTTCTCTCTTGCCTTGTTCAGTTAGCCTTAACAGGAAAAATCAACGAAAACTACATAAAGATTCAAAGATACCAACAAAGGACAGCTTCTGTTTCTGAAATCATCTTTCCATTTAGTAGAACACGAGCTCTATTCTTTGTATTTTGCCTAGGGAATTAGCAATGTCCTGGTTCAGATGGCAAGGCATCCGCGCGCAGGAGACTGGGGTTTGATCCCTGGGTCGGGAAGATCCCGCCGGAGAAGGAAATGGCAACCCACTCCCAGTATCCTCGCCTGGGAAATGCCACGGACAGAGGAGCCTGATGGGCCGCAGTCCATGTGTTGTATTCAAGTTGGGCTCAACCCAGCAACTACGAACACAAGTATTTCCAAAGACCACACTCAAGTGTGTGTGTGTGTGTGTGTGTGTGTGTGTGTGTGTGTGTATCTCCTCTTGCCGTCTTGGAGTCTGTCTCGGAATCTTCATGTATTTCTGCCTCTGTATCTCCTGACAGCCAGCCGCCGGCCCGTTCGTCTGGCACCCGCCTCTCCCAGGCGCTCTGGCTCTGGCTGAGGAGCTTGCGCAGGCCAGCTGTCTCCCTTGGCGTGGGTGCGTGCGAGTGTCTGTGGGTCTGTGTGTGCCTGCCTGTGGCTCGTCTGCTCTCTCAGGAAGGTCGAGGGCTTGGCGTGGGGGCAAACGGGGGGCCTCGGTAGTGCGAAGGGGAGGGGCTGAGGCGCTCCGGTCGACCGCGCCTCCCTGGCTTCTGGTGGGTTTGGGCACCGGACAGGTGCCGGGCAAGTTGGGCGCTCAAGTTTGGCTGCGCCTAGGCCCGCAGGAGGTTCAGAGGCCCCTGGGCCGCGGGGGTTGGGAGGCGGCGGGCGCCGAAGACCGACACCTCCGGGGCCGCGCGGGCCTGAGCAGCGAATGGGATCGGGGGGAGGCCCCGCTCAGCGAGCGCGGCTGGGTCTGGAGTGGCCGCGGGTGGGAGGGCGCCGAGACCTCCGCACCCCTCAGCCCAGCCCCCAGGCCCCGCGCGCACGCACGCACGCACGCCCTCCCGGTCTATGGGGGGTCCTGGAAGCCCCTCGGGCCCCCGGGCCCGGCCAGGCGCTTGCTGGTCTGGTGTTGGCGGTGTTCGGGGGGCGGGCCGGCGTCAGCAGGCTGGAGTCCGGTCGCGGGTCGTGCGGCTCAAGTACAGCACGCCCCCCGACGAGAGGTGCGGCCCGTTGGCCCTACCTGCAGGGCAGAGCGAAAGGGAGGCGAAGCGCAAGGCTCTTAGGGCGCCCCGCGCCAACTGCCTCCGTCTCCGGCTCTATCAGCCTGAAGGCGCCCGATCTCGTCTGATCTCGGAAGCTAAGCAGGGTCGGGCCTGGTTAGTATCTTGGATGGGAGACCACCTGGGAATCCCGGGTGCTCGAGGCTTTTTGCCTACCAGAAGAGGTCCTTTAGCCCCCGCCGCGCGTCCCGATTCTTGGATCCCCCGCGCAGCCCCAGCCCCTCCCGGGCCGCGGGGAGCGAGTGGCCGGGGCCCCGACTCCCGCTGCAGACCTGGGTTGCCTCCGCGCGGCCCGCGAGCCCCTCCGCATTCGCATTCGGCTTCCAGGACACCCGACGACCGGCAGTCCCGTCTCCATCTGGGGCTCCTTTGGCTTGCCTCAGGCAATCCCAGGGCTTGCACCGACTCCAGCCAGAGCCCCAGCCCCCGCCCCACCCCCTGCCTCGCAGGCCATCGCGCATGCGCGTGAGCGCGCACAGGCACAGATAGATGTGCCCAAACGGGGCATCTATCTTGTTCACTTATACCTTGGGTGGATCTATGCCTGGGAGTCGGACTGCTGAACCATACGCTACTTCCACTTTTCGTTCCTTCGGGAACCTCCATATTCTTTTCCATACCGGCTCTACCCACGCCCATTCCTACTCACCGTGGAGGAGAGTTCCCTTTGCTCCACATCTTCTCCAGCATTGGTTATTGACAGACATCGCAGTGAGGCCCAATCGGGCTCATGTGAAGTGGTCCCTCCTTGGAGTTTGGAGTTGAGCCTCTCCAATCATTAGTGATGTGGAGCAAGACGACCTTTTGGAAATGCAGATGCAATGCTGTCACCTCCCTGCTCCAATGGCTCTCGTATTCTCCCAGCCTATTGAAGATACGACCACTTCCCTTCAGGCTTGCTCCTCACGTTCTTCTCTGATGTCTTTTGCCTGGAATGCCCTCTGCACTCTTTGGCTTCCATCCCATAGGGCATTTTTCGTTTCTTGAATGTCCTAAGTTTCCCTGGTCACATAGCCTTCCAAGATGCTATTTTCCCTGCCTGAAATTCTTCCTGCAACTCAACCCTGGTTTACCTAGGTTCAACCTATGGACCTCAACGAAATGGTGCCTCTGGAAAGCCTTCCCTGACACCCAGGTTTTGTGGTGAGGGAAGAGGCCCCTCTATAGGTTCTCAAAGGATCTGCCTGTGATGTATCATTAGAGTCGTCTCAGTGAAAGCAGGAACTCTGTGTCTTCTTCTCTCCGCCTTCTATTTCCTGAAACTTATTACATGCCTCCTAGCTCATCGTAGGTGCTCAGTATTTACTTAGTGTGTGAACGACAGAAAAGCTCTTGGAAGCCTCAAGGGGTCACTTGGCTCGGCACTTTTGATCTCTTTGTATATTTGGCGATTCAATTCTTTCCTTTCCTGGGTTGATGTGTACACTATATTCGAGGCACAACCTAAGGCATGAAGACATGTCCATACATAGAGGTTCTTGCTTTCAAGGAACTCGTACAGCAGATTTCTACAAGTTAGGGCTTTTCAAATGCTCTAGAAGCATGTGAACGTTCAGTATGCTCCATTTTCATTTCAAAGAAAGATCATTTGACTTCCATAGCAAAGGTGGAGACCTTCCAACGTTGAGGCCAATACTTATACCTTGACCATTTCAGGCAAGTCTTGTGGTTCCTTCTGGAGGTGTGTGGCTCTTGCAGAAATGTGAAGATCTTCCATCGTCCTCAGACTTTGGTGTCATTTGCAATCATCCAGAAAGCTTCCAGGTCTAGGTTCCAGACCACCACCACACACAGTCAGTAGCCAACGGAGTGGATTCCAGGAATACGCATCATTCACCGACATTACCGTTGATATTGTTGCTGCACACTCAATGCAGTGGGCAGGGCCTGGATTGTCCACTGGGTCTCATGTGGAATGGAAAGAAGGGCTCCCCCCCCCACACACACACACCCCACCCCCACTGTTGACAGACTTGTGACTAGAAACGGTCCCCGAAACAAGAATCAGACAAACCAGAGAAGCCCAGATGATAGTCCTTGAGATGAAGGAACTAAGCAGCTGGTTGAGATGGCACCAAGGGGAAAGGTTGCTCTTTTTGTCTGCCCCTCTACTCCTTTCTTCCTGGACGCCTTAGGGTTTTGTCATGGAGATTTGAAAGAAAGTGCACAAAAGTCATATGTGTTGAATCAAGATTTTGCATTTAACCATCTCTCAAAAAGGAAGAGAGCTTCACCTGCACATGTTTCTTCCAAAACCGTCAATTGCTTTTCAATTCTGGGGTTTCTCTCTTGCCTTGTTCAGTTAGCCTTAACAGTAAAAATCAACGAAAACTACATAAAGATTCAAAGATACCAACAAAGGACAGCTTCTGTTTTTGAAACCATCTTTCCATTTAGTAGAACACGAGCTCTATTCTTTGTATTTTGCCTAGGGAATTAGCAATGTCCTGGTTCAGATGGCAAGGCATCTGCGCGCAGGAGACTGGGGTTTGATCTCTGGGTCGGGAAGATCCTGCCGGAGAAGGAAATGGCAACCCACTCCCAGTATCCTCGCCTGGGAAATGCTACGGACAGAGGAGCCTGATGGGCCGCAGTCCATGGGTTGTATTCAAGTTGGGCTCAACCCAGCAACTACGAACACAAGTATTTCCAAAGACCACACTCAAGTGTGTGTGTGTGTGTGTGTGTGTGTGTGTATCTCCTCTTGCCGTCTTGGGGTCTGTCTCGGAATCTTCATGTATTTCTGCCTCTGTATCTCCTGACAGCCAGCCGCCGGCCCGTTCGTCTGGCCCCCGCCTCTCCCAGGCGCTCTGGCTCTGGCTGAGGAGCTTGCGCAGGCCAGCTGTTTCCCTTGGCGTCGGTGTGTGCCAGTGTCTGTGTGTCTGTCTGTGTGCCTGCCTGTGGCTCGTCTGCTCTCTCAGGAAGGTCGAGGGCTTGGCGTGGGGGCAAAGGGGGGGCCTCGGTAGTGCGAAGGGGAGGGGCTGAGGCGCTCCGGTCGACCGCGCCTCCCTGGCTTCTGGTGGGTTTGGGCACCGGACAGGTGCCGGGCAAGTTGGGCGCTCAAGTTTGGCTGCGCCTAGGCCCGCAGGAGGTTCAGAGGCCCCTGGGCCGCGGGGGTTGGGAGGCGGCGGGCGCCGAAGACCGACACCTCCGGGGCCGCGCGGGCCTGAGCAGCGAATGGGATCGGGGGGAGGCCCCGCTCAGCGAGCGCGGCTGGGTCTGGAGTGGCCGCGGGTGGGAGGGCGCCGAGACCTCCGCACCCCTCAGCCCAGCCCCCAGGCCCCGCGCGCACGCATGCACGCACGCCCTCCCGGTCAATGGGGGGTCCTGGAAGCCCCTCGGGCCCCCGGGCCGGCCAGGCGCTTGCTGGTCTGGTGTTGGCGGTGTTCGGGGGGCGGGCCGGCGTCAGCAGGCTGGAGTCCGGTCGCGGGTCGTGCGGCTCAAGTACAGCACGCCCCCCGACGAGAGGTGCGGCCCGTTGGCCCTACCTGCAGGGCAGAGCGAAAGGGAGGCGAAGCGCAAGGCTCTTAGGGCGCCCCGCGCCAACTGCCTCCGTCTCCGGCTCTATCAGTCTGAAGGCGCCAGATCTCGTCTGATCTCGGAAGCTAAGCAGGGTCGGGCCTGGTTAGTATCTTGGATGGGAGACCACCTGGGAATCCCGGGTGCTCGAGGCTTTTTGCCTACCAGAAGAGGTCCTTTAGCCCCCGCCGCGCGTCCCGATTCTTGGATCCCCCCCGCAGCCCCAGCCCCTCCCGGGCCGCGGGGAGCGAGTGGCCGGGGCCCCGACTCCCGCTGCAGACCTGGGTTGCCTCCGCGCGGCCCGCGAGCCCCTCCGCATTCGCATTCGGCTTCCAGGACACCCGACGACCGGCAGTCCCGTCTCCATCTGGGGCTCCTTTGGCTTGCCTCAGGCAATCCCAGGGCTTGCACCGACTCCAGCCAGAGCCCCAGCCCCCGCCCCACCCCCTGCCTCGCAGGCCATCGCGCATGCGCGTGAGCGCGCGCAGGCACAGATAGATGTGCCCAAACGGGGCATCTATCTTGTTCACTTATACCTTGGGTGGATCTATGCCTGGGAGTCGGACTGCTGAACCATACGCTACTTCCACTTTTAGTTCCTTCGGGAACCTCCATATTCTTTTCCATACCGGCTCTACCCACGCCCATTCCTACTCACCGTGGAGGAGAGTTCCCTTTGCTCCACATCTTCTCCAGCATTGGTTATTGACAGACATCGCAGTGAGGCCCAATCGGACTCATGTGAAGTGGTCCCTCCTTGGAGTTTGGAGTTGAGCCTCTCCAATCATTAGTGACGTGGAGCAAGATGACCTTTTGGAAATGCAGATGCAATGCTGTCACCTCCCTGCTCCAACGGCTCTCGTATTTTCCCAGCCTAGTGAAGATACGGCCACTTCCCTTCAGGCTTGCTCCTCACGTTCTTCTCTGATGTCTTTTGCCTGGAATGCCCTCTGCACTCTTTGGCTTCCATCCCATAGGGCATTTTTCGTTTCTTGAATGTCCTAAGTTTCCCTGGTCACATAGCCTTCCAAGATGCTATATTCTCTGCCTGAAATTCTTCCTGCATCTCAACCCTGGTTTACCTAGGTTCAACCTATGGACCTCAACGAAATGGTGCCTCTGGAAAGCCTTCCCTGACACCCAGGTCTTGTGGTGAGGGAAGAGGCCCCTCTATAGGTTCTCAAAGGATCTGCCTGTGATGTATCATTAGAGTCGTCTCAGTGAAAGCAGGAACTCTGTGTCTTCTTCTCTCCGCCTTCTATTCCCTGAAACTTATTACATGCCTCCTAGCTCATCGTAGGTGCTCAGTATTTACTTAGTGTGTGAAAGACAGAAAAGCTCTTGGAAGCCTCAAGGGGTCACTTGGCTCGGCACTTTTGATCTCTTTGTATATTTGGCGATTCAATTCTTTCCTTTCCTGGGTTGATGTGTACACTATATTCGAGGCACAATCTAAGGCATGAAGACATATCCATACATAGAGGTTCTTGCTTTCAAGGAACTCGTACAGCAGATTTCTACAAGTTAGGGCTTTTCAAATGCTCTAGAAGCATGTGAACGTTCAGTATGCTCCATTTTCATTTCAAAGAAAGATCGTTTGACTTCCCTAGCAAAGGTAGAGACCTTCCAACGTTGAGGCCAATATTATACCTTGACCATTTCAGGCAAGTCTTGTGGTTCCTTCTGGAGGTGTGTGGCTCTTGCAGAAATGTGAAGATCTTCCATCGTCCTCAGACTTTGGTGTCATTTGCAATCATCCAGAAAGCTTCCAGGTCTAGGTTCCAGACCACCACCACACACAGTCAGTAGCCAACGGAGTGGATTCCAGGAATACGCATCGTTTACCGGCATTACCGTTGATATTGTTGCTGCACACTCAATGCAGTGGGCAGGGCCTGGATTGTCCACTGGGTCTCATGTGGAATGGAAAGAAGGGCTCCCCCCCCACACACACACCCCCCCACCCCCACTGTTGACAGCCTTGTGACGAGAAACGGTCCCCGAAACAAGAATCAGACAAACCAGAGAAGCCCAGATGATAGTCCTTGAGATGAAGGAACTAAGCAGCTGGTTGCGATGGCACCAAGGGGAAAGGTTGCTCTTTTTGTCTGCCCCTCTACTCCTTTCTTCCTGGACGCCTTAGGGTTTTGTCATGGAGATCTGAAATAAAGTGCACAAAAGTCATATGTGTTGAATCAAGATTTTGCATTTAACCATCTCTCAAAAAGGAAGAGAGCTTCACCTGCACATGTTTCTTCCAAAACCGTCAATTGCTTTTCAATTCTGGGGTTTCTCTCTTGCCTTGTTCAGTTAGCCTTAACAGGAAAAATCAACGAAAACTACATAAAGATTCAAAGATACCAACAAAGGACAGCTTCTGTTTCTGAAATCATCTTTCCATTTAGTAGAACACGAGCTCTATTCTTTGTATTTTGCCTAGGGAATTAGCAATGTCCTGGTTCAGATGGCAAGGCATCCGCGCGCAGGAGACTGGGGTTTGATCCCTGGGTCGGGAAGATCCCGCCGGAGAAGGAAATGGCAACCCACTCCCAGTATCCTCGCCTGGGAAATGCCACGGACAGAGGAGCCTGATGGGCCGCAGTCCATGGGTTGTATTCAAGTTGGGCTCAACCCAGCAACTACGAACACAAGTATTTCCAAAGACCACACTCAAGTGTGTGTGTGTGTGTGTGTGTGTGTGTGTGTGTGTGTGTGTGTGTGTATCTCCTCTTGCCGTCTTGGAGTCTGTCTCGGAATCTTCATGTATTTCTGCCTCTGTATCTCCTGACAGCCAGCTGCCGGCCCGTTCGTCTGGCCCCCGCCTCTCCCAGGCGCTCTGGCTCTGGCTGAGGAGCTTGCGCAGGCCAGCTGTCTCCCTTGGCGTGGGTGCGTGCGAGTGTCTGTGGGTCTGTGTGTGCCTGCCTGTGGCTCGTCTGCTCTCTCAGGAAGGTCGAGGGCTTGGCGTGGGGGCAAACGGGGGGCCTCGGTAGTGCGAAGGGGAGGGGCTGAGGCGCTCCGGTCGACCGCGCCTCCCTGGCTTCTGGTGGGTTTGGGCACCGGACAGGTGCCGGGCAAGTTGGGCGCTCAAGTTTCGCTGCGCCTAGGCCCGCAGGAGGTTCAGAGGCCCCTGGGCCGCGGGGGTTGGGAGGCGGCGGGCGCCGAAGACCGACACCTCCGGGGCCGCGCGGGCCTGAGCAGCGAATGGGATCGGGGGGAGGCCCCGCTCAGCGAGCGCGGCCCGGTCTGGAGTGGCCGCGGGTGGGAGGGCGCCGAGACCTCCACACCCCTCAGCCCAGCCCCCAGGCCCCGCGCGCACGCACGCACGCACGCCCTCCCGGTCAATGGGGGGTCCTGGAAGCCCCTCGGGCCCCCGGGCCCGGCCAGGCGCTTGCTGGTCTGGTGTTGGCGGTGTTCGGGGGGGCGGGCCGGCGTCAGCAGCCTGGAGTCCGGTCGCGGGTCGTGCGGCTCAAGTACAGCACGCCCCCCGACGAGAGGTGCGGCCCGTTGGCCCTACCTGCAGGGCAGAGCGAAAGGGAGGCGAAGCGCAAGGCTCTTAGGGCGCCCCGCGCCAACCGCCTCCGTCTCCGGCTCTGTCAGCCTGAAGGCGCCCGATCTCCTCTGATCTCGGAAGCTAAGCAGGGTCGGGCCTGGTTAGTATCTTGGATGGGAGACCACCTGGGAATCCCGGGTGCTCGAGGCTTTTTGCCTACCAGAAGAGGTCCTTCAGCCCCCGCCGCGCGTCCCGATTCTTGGATCCCCCCCGCAGCCCCAGCCCCTCCCGGGCCGCGGGGAGCGAGTGGCCGGGGCCCCGACTCCCGCTGCAGACCTGGGTTGCCTCCGCGCGGCCCGCGAGCCCCTCCGCATTCGCATTCGGCTTCCAGGACACCCGACGACCGGCAGTCCCGTCTCCATCTGGGGCTCCTTTGGCTTGCCTCAGGCAATCCCAGGGCTTGCACCGACTCCAGCCAGAGCCCCAGCCCCCGCCCCACCCCCTGCCTCGCAGGCCATCGCGCATGCGCGTGAGCGCGCGCAGGCACAGATAGATGTGCCCAAACGGGGCATCTATCTTGTTCACTTATACCTTGGGTGGATCTATGCCTGGGAGTCGGACTGCTGAACCATACGCTACTTCCACTTTTCGTTCCTTCGGGAACCTCCATATTCTTCTCCATACCGGCTCTACCCACGCCCATTCCTACTCACCGTGGAGGAGAGTTCCCTTTGCTCCACATCTTCTCCAGCATTGGTTATTGACAGACATCGCAGTGAGGCCCAATCGGGCTCATGTGAAGTGGTCCCTCCTTGGAGTTTGGAGTTGAGCCTCTCCAATCATTAGTGACGTGGAGCAAGACGACCTTTTGGAAATGCAGATGCAATGCTGTCACCTCCCTGCTCCAACGGCTCTCGTATTTTCCCAGCCTATTGAAGATACGACCACTTCCCTTCAGGCTTGCTCCTCACGTTCTTCTCTGATGTCTTTTGCCTGGAATGCCCTCTGCACTCTTTGGCTTCCATCCCATAGGGCATTTTTCGTTTCTTGAATGTCCTAAGTTTCCCTGGTCACATAGCCTTCCAAGATGCTATTTTCCCTGCCTGAAATTCTTCCTGCAACTCAACCCTGGTTTACCTAGGTTCAACCTATGGACCTCCACGAAATGGTGCCTCTGCAAAGCCTTCCCTGACACCCAGGTTTTGTGGTGAGGGAAGAGGCCCCTCTATAGGTTCTCAAAGGATCTGCCTGTGATGTATCATTAGAGTCGTCTCAGTGAAAGCAGGAACTCTGTGTCTTCTTCTCTCCGCCTTCTATTTCCTGAAACTTATTACATGCCTCCTAGCTCATCGTAGGTGCTCAGTATTTACTTAGTGTGTGAACGACAGAAAAGCTCTTGGAAGCCTCAAGGGGTCACTTGGCTCGGCCCTTTTGATCTCTTTGTATATTTGGCGATTCAATTCTTTCCTTTCCTGGGTTGATGTGTACACTATATTCGAGGCACAACCTAAGGCATGAAGACATATCCATACATAGAGGTTCTTGCTTTCAAGGAACTCGTACAGCAGATTTCTACAAGTTAGGGCTTTTCAAATGCTCTAGAAGCATGTGAACGTTCAGTATGCTCCATTTTCATTTCAAAGAAAGATGGTTTGACTTCCATAGCAAAGGTGGAGACCTTCCAACGTTGAGGCCAATACTTATACCTTGACCATTTCAGGCAAGTCTTGTGGTTCCTTCTGGAGGTGTGTGGCTCTTGCAGAAATGTGAAGATCTTCCATCGTCCTCAGACTTTGGTGTCATTTGCAGTCATCCAGAAAGCTTCCAGGTCTAGGTTCCAGACCACCACCACACACAGTCAGTAGCCAACGGAGTGGATTCCAGGAATACGCATTGTTCACCGACATTACCGTTGATATTGTTGCTGCACACTCAATGCAGTGGGCAGGGCCTGGATTGTCCACTGGGTCTCATGTGGAATGGAAAGAAGGGCTCCCCCCCCCACACACACACACACCCCACCCCCACTGTTGACAGCCTTGTGACTAGAAACGGTCCCCGAAACAAGAATCAGACAAACCAGAGAAGCCCAGATGATAGTCCTTGAGATGAAGGAACTAAGCAGCTGGTTGAGATGGCACCAAGGGGAAAGGTTGCTCTTTTTGTCTGCCCCTCTACTCCTTTCTTCCTGGACGCCTTAGGGTTTTGTCATGGAGATTTGAAAGAAAGTGCACAAAAGTCATATGTGTTGAATCAAGACTTTGCATTTAACCATCTCTCAAAAAGGAAGAGAGCTTCACCTGCACATGTTTCTTCCAAAACCGTCAATTGCTTTTCAATTCTGGGGTTTCTCTCTTGCCTTGTTCAGTTAGCCTTAACAGGAAAAATCAACGAAAACTACATAAAGATTCAAAGATACCAACAAAGGACAGCTTCTGTTTTGGATATCATCTTTCCATTTAGTAGAACACGAGCTCTATTCTTTGTATTTTGCCTAGGGAATTAGCAATGTCCTGGTTCAGATGGCAAGGCATCTGCGCGCAGGAGACTGGGGTTTGATCCCTGGGTCGGGAAGATCCCGCCGGAGAAGGAAATGGCAACCCACTCCCAGTATCCTCGCCTGGGAAATGCTACGGACAGAGGAGCCTGATGGGCCGCAGTCCATGGGTTGTATTCAAGTTGGGCTCAACCCAGCAACTACGAACACAAGTATTTCCAAAGACCACACTCAAGTGTGTGTGTGTGTGTGTGTGTGTGTATCTCCTCTTGCCGTCTTGGGGTCTGTCTCGGAATCTTCATGTATTTCTGCCTCTGTATCTCCTGACAGCCAGCTGCCGGCCCGTTCGTCTGGCCCCCGCCTCTCCCAGGCGCTCTGGCTCTGGCTGAGGAGCTTGCGTAGGCCAGCTGTTTCCCTTGGCGTCGGTGTGTGCGAGTGTCTGTGTGTCTGTCTGTGTGCCTGCCTGTGGCTCGTCTGCTCTCTCAGGAAGGTCGAGGGCTTGGCGTGGGGGCAAAGGGGGGGGGCCTCGGTAGTGCGAAGGGGAGGGGCTGAGGCGCTCCGGTCGACCGCGCCTCCCTGGCTTCTGGTGGGTTTGGGCACCGGACAGGTGCCGGGCAAGTTGGGCGCTCAAGTTTCGCTGCGCCTAGGCCCGCAGGAGGTTCAGAGGCCCCTGGGCCGCGGGGGATGGGAGGCGGCGGGCGCCGAAGACCGACACCTCCGGGGCCGCGCGGGCCGGAGCAGCGAATGGGATCGGGGGGGAGGCCCCGCTCAGCGAGCGCGGCCGGGTCTGGAGTGGCCGCGGGTGGGAGGGCGCCGAGACCTCCGCACCCCTCAGCCCAGCCCCCAGGCCCCGCGCGCACGCACGCACGCACGCACGCCCTCCCGGTCAATGGGGGGTCCTGGAAGCCCCTCGGGCCCCCGGGCCCGGCCAGGCGCTTGCTGATCTGGTGTTGCCGGTGTTCGGGGGGGCGGGCCGGCGTCAGCAGGCTGGAGTCCGGTCGCGGGTCGTGCGGCTCAAGTACAGCACGCCCCCCGACGAGAGGTGCGGCCCGTTGGCCCTACCTGCAGGGCAGAGCGAAAGGGACGCGAAGCGCAAGGCTCTTAGGGCGCCCCGAGCCAACCGCCACCGTCTCAGGCCCTATCAGCCTGAAGGCGCCCGATCTCGTCTGATCTCGGAAGCTAAGCAGGGTCGGGCCTGGTTAGTATCTTGGATGGGAGACCACCTGGGAATCCCGGGTGCTCGAGGCTTTTTGCCTACCAGAAGAGGTCCTTCAGCCCCCGCCGCGCGTCCCGATTCTTGGATCCCCCCCGCAGCCCCAGCCCCTCCCGGGCCGCGGGGAGCGAGTGGCCGGGGCCCCGACTCCCGCTGCAGACCTGGGTTGCCTCCGCGCGGCCCGCGAGCCCCTCCGCATTCGCATTCGGCTTCCAGGACACCCGACGACCGGCAGTCCCGTCTCCATCTGGGGCTCCTTTGGCTTGCCTCAGGCAATCCCTGGGCTTGCACCGACTCCAGCCAGAGCCCCAGCCCCCGCCCCACCCCCTGCCTCGCAGGCCATCGCGCATGCGCGTGAGCGCGCACAGGCACAGATAGATGTGCCCAAACGGGGCATCTATCTTGTTCACTTATACCTTGGGTGGATCTATGCCTGGGAGTCGGACTGCTGAACCATACGCTACTTCCACTTTTAGTTCCTTCGGGAACCTCCATATTCTTTTCCATACCGGCTCTACCCACGCCCATTCCTACTCACCGTGGAGGAGAGTTCCCTTTGCTCCACATCTTCTCCAGCATTGGTTATTGACAGACATCGCAGTGAGGCCCAATCGGGCTCATGTGAAGTGGTCCCTCCTTGGAGTTTGGAGTTGAGCCTCTCCAATCATTAGTGACGTGGAGCAAGACGACCTTTTGGAAATGCAGATGCAATGCTGTCACCTCCCTGCTCCAACGGCTCTCGTATTTTCCCAGCCTATTGAAGATACGACCACTTCCCTTCAGGCTTGCTCCTCACGTTCTTCTCTGATGTCTTTTGCCTGGAATGCCCTCTGCACTCTTTGGCTTCCATCCCATAGGGCATTTTTCGTTTCTTGAATGTCCTAAGTTTCCCTGGTCACATAGCCTTCCAAGATGCTATTTTCCCTGCCTGAAATTCTTCCTGCAACTCAACCCTGGTTTACCTAGGTTCAACCTATGGACCTCCACGAAATGGTGCCTCTGCAAAGCCTTCCCTGACACCCAGGTTTTGTGGTGAGGGAAGAGGCCCCTCTATAGGTTCTCAAAGGATCTGCCTGTGATGTATCATTAGAGTCGTCTCAGTGAAAGCAGGAACTCTGTGTCTTCTTCTCTCCGCCTTCTATTCCCTGAAACTTATTACATGCCTCCTAGCTCATCGTAGGTGCTCAGTATTTACTTAGTGTGTGAAAGACAGAAAAGCTCTTGGAAGCCTCAAGGGGTCACTTGGCTCGGCACTTTTGATCTCTTTGTATATTTGGCGATTCAATTCTTTCCTTTCCTGGGTTGATGTGTACACTATATTCGAGGCACAATCTAAGGCATGAAGACATATCCATACATAGAGGTTCTTGCTTTCAAGGAACTCGTACAGCAGATTTCTACAAGTTAGGGCTTTTCAAATGCTCTAGAAGCATGTGAACGTTCAGTATGCTCCATTTTCATTTCAAAGAAAGATCGTTTGACTTCCCTAGCAAAGGTGGAGACCTTCCAACGTTGAGGCCAATACTTATACCTTGACCATTTCAGGCAAGTCTTGTGGTTCCTTCTGGAGGTGTGTGGCTCTTGCAGAAATGTGAAGATCTTCCATCGTCCTCAGACTTTGGTGTCATTTGCAATCATCCAGAAAGCTTCCAGGTCTAGGTTCCAGACCACCACCACACACAGTCAGTAGCCAACGGAGTGGATTCCAGGAATACGCATCGTTCACCGGCATTACCGTTGATATTGTTGCTGCACACTCAATGCAGTGGGCAGGGCCTGGATTGTCCACTGGGTCTCATGTGGAATGGAAAGAAGGGCTCCCCCTCCACACACACACACACCCCCACCCCCACTGTTGACAGCCTTGTGACGAGAAACGGTCCCCGAAACAAGAATCAGACAAACCAGAGAAGCCCAGATGATAGTCCTTGAGATGAAGGAACTAAGCAGCTGGTTGCGATGGCACCAAGGGGAAAGGTTGCTCTTTTTGTCTGCCCCTCTACTCCTTTCTTCCTGGACGCCTTAGGCTTTTGTCATGGAGATCTGAAATAAAGTGCACAAAAGTCATATGTGTTGAATCAAGATTTTGCATTTAACCATCTCTCAAAAAGGAAGAGAGCTTCACCTGCACATGTTTCTTCCAAAACCGTCAATTGCTTTTCAATTCTGGGGTTTCTCTCTTGCCTTGTTCAGTTAGCCTTAACAGGAAAAATCAACGAAAACTACATAAAGATTCAAAGATACCAACAAAGGACAGCTTCTGTTTCTGAAATCATCTTTCCATTTAGTAGAACACGAGCTCTATTCTTTGTATTTTGCCTAGGGAATTAGCAATGTCCTGGTTCAGATGGCAAGGCATCCGCGCGCAGGAGACTGGGGTTTGATCCCTGGGTCGGGAAGATCCCGCCGGAGAAGGAAATGGCAACCCACTCCCAGTATCCTCGCCTGGGAAATGCCACGGACAGAGGAGCCTGATGGGCCGCAGTCCATGGGTTGTATTCAAGTTGGGCTCAACCCAGCAACTACGAACACAAGTATTTCCAAAGACCACACTCAAGTGTGTGTGTGTGTGTGTGTGTGTGTGTGTGTGTGTGTGTGTGTGTGTATCTCCTCTTGCCGTCTTGGAGTCTGTCTCGGAATCTTCATGTATTTCTGCCTCTGTATCTCCTGACAGCCAGCTGCCGGCCCGTTCGTCTGGCCCCCGCCTCTCCCAGGCGCTCTGGCTCTGGCTGAGGAGCTTGCGCAGGCCAGCTGTCTCCCTTGGCGTGGGTGCGTGCGAGTGTCTGTGGGTCTGTGTGTGCCTGCCTGTGGCTCGTCTGCTCTCTCAGGAAGGTCGAGGGCTTGGCGTGGGGGCAAACGGGGGGCCTCGGTAGTGCGAAGGGGAGGGGCTGAGGCGCTCCGGTCGACCGCGCCTCCCTGGCTTCTGGTGGGTTTGGGCACCGGACAGGTGCCGGGCAAGTTGGGCGCTCAAGTTTCGCTGCGCCTAGGCCCGCAGGAGGTTCAGAGGCCCCTGGGCCGCGGGGGATGGGAGGCGGCGGGCGCCGAAGACCGACACCTCCGGGGCCGCGCGGGCCGGAGCAGCGAATGGGATTGGGGGGGAGGCCCCGCTCAGCGAGCGCGGCCGGGTCTGGAGTGGCCGCGGGTGGGAGGGCGCCGAGACCTCCGCACCCCTCAGCCCAGCCCCCAGGCCCCGCGCGCACGCACGCACGCACGCACGCCCTCCCGGTCAATGGGGGGTCCTGGAAGCCCCTCGGGCCCCCGGGCCCGGCCAGGCGCTTGCTGATCTGGTGTTGCCGGTGTTCGGGGGGGCGGGCCGGCGTCAGCAGGCTGGAGTCCGGTCGCGGGTCGTGCGGCTCAAGTACAGCACGCCCCCCGACGAGAGGTGCGGCCCGTTGGCCCTACCTGCAGGGCAGAGCGAAAGGGACGCGAAGCGCAAGGCTCTTAGGGCGCCCCGAGCCAACCGCCACCGTCTCAGGCCCTATCAGCCTGAAGGCGCCCGATCTCGTCTGATCTCGGAAGCTAAGCAGGGTCGGGCCTGGTTAGTATCTTGGATGGGAGACCACCTGGGAATCCCGGGTGCTCGAGGCTTTTTGCCTACCAGAAGAGGTCCTTCAGCCCCCGCCGCGCGTCCCGATTCTTGGATCCCCCCCGCAGCCCCAGCCCCTCCCGGGCCGCGGGGAGCGAGTGGCCGGGGCCCCGACTCCCGCTGCAGACCTGGGTTGCCTCCGCGCGGCCCGCGAGCCCCTCCGCATTCGCATTCGGCTTCCAGGACACCCGACGACCGGCAGTCCCGTCTCCATCTGGGGCTCCTTTGGCTTGCCTCAGGCAATCCCTGGGCTTGCACCGACTCCAGCCAGAGCCCCAGCCCCCGCCCCACCCCCTGCCTCGCAGGCCATCGCGCATGCGCATGTGCGCGCGCAGGCACAGATAGATGTGCCCAAACGGGGCATCTATCTTGTTCACTTATACCTTGGGTGGATCTATGCCTGGGAGTCGGACTGCTGAACCATACGCTACTTCCACTTTTAGTTCCTTCGGGAACCTCCATATTCTTTTCCATACCGGCTCTACCCACGCCCATTCCTACTCACCGTGGAGGAGAGTTCCCTTTGCTCCACATCTTCTCCAGCATTGGTTATTGACAGACATCGCAGTGAGGCCCAATCGGGCTCATGTGAAGTGGTCCCTCCTTGGAGTTTGGAGTTGAGCCTCTCCAATCATTAGTGATGTGGAGCAAGACGACCTTTTGGAAATGCAGATGCAATGCTGTCACCTCCCTGCTCCAACGGCTCTCGTATTGTCCCAGCCTATTGAAGATACGACCACTTCCCTTCAGGCTTGCTCCTCACGTTCTTCTCTGATGTCTTTTGCCTGGAATGCCCTCTGCACTCTTTGGCTTCCATCCCATAGGGCATTTTTCGTTTCTTGAATGTCCTAAGTTTCCCTGGTCACATAGCCTTCCAAGATGCTATTTTCCCTGCCTGAAGTTCTTCCTGCAACTCAACCCTGGTTTACCTAGGTTCAACCTATGGACCTCCACGAAATGGGGCCTCTGCAAAGCCTTCCCTGACACCCAGGTTTTGTGGTGAGGGAAGAGGCCCCTCTATAGGTTCTCAAAGGATCTGCCTGTGATGTATCATTAGAGTCGTCTCAGTGAAAGCAGGAACTCTGTGTCTTCTTCTCTCCGCCTTCTATTTCCTGAAACTTATTACATGCCTCCTAGCTCATCGTAGGTGCTCAGTATTTACTTAGTGTGTGAACGACAGAAAAGCTCTTGGAAGCCTCAAGGGGTCACTTGGCTCGGCCCTTTTGATCTCTTTGTATATTTGGCGAGTCAATTCTTTCCTTTCCTGGGTTGATGTGTACACTATATTCGAGGCACAACCTAAGGCATGAAGACATATCCATACATAGAGGTTCTTGCTTTCAAGGAACTCGTACAGCAGATTTCTACAAGTTAGGGCTTTTCAAATGCTCTAGAAGCATGTGAACGTTCAGTATGCTCCATTTTCATTTCAGAGAAAGATGGTTTGACTTCCATAGCAAAGGTGGAGACCTTCCAACGTTGAGGCCAATACTTATACCTTGACCATTTCAGGCAAGTCTTGTGGTTCCTTCTGGAGGTGTGTGGCTCTTGCAGAAATGTGAAGATCTTCCATCGTCCTCAGACTTTGGTGTCATTTGCAGTCATCCAGAAAGCTTCCAGGTCTAGGTTCCAGACCACCACCACACACAGTCAGTAGCCAACGGAGTGGATTCCAGGAATACGCATTGTTCACCGACATTACCGTTGATATTGTTGCTGCACACTCAATGCAGTGGGCAGGGCCTGGATTGTCCACTGGGTCTCATGTGGAATGGAAAGAAGGGCTCCCCCCCCCCCACACACACACACCCCACCCCCACTGTTGACAGCCTTGTGACTAGAAACGGTCCCCGAAACAAGAATCAGACAAACCAGAGAAGCCCAGATGATAGTCCTTGAGATGAAGGAACTAAGCAGCTGGTTGAGATGGCACCAAGGGGAAAGGTTGCTCTTTTTGTCTGCCCCTCTACTCCTTTCTTCCTGGACGCCTTAGGGTTTTGTCATGGAGATTTGAAAGAAAGTGCACAAAAGTCATATGTGTTGAATCAAGATTTTGCATTTAACCATCTCTCAAAAAGGAAGAGAGCTTCACCTGCACATGTTTCTTCCAAAACCGTCAATTGCTTTTCAATTCTGGGGTTTCTCTCTTGCCTTGTTCAGTTAGCCTTAACAGTAAAAATCAACGAAAACTACCTAAAGATTCAAAGATACCAACAAAGGACAGCTTCTGTTTTGGAAATCATCTTTCCATTTAGTAGAACACGAGCTCTATTCTTTGTATTTTGCCTAGGGAATTAGCAATGTCCTGGTTCAGATGGCAAGGCATCTGCGCGCAGGAGACTGGGGTTTGATCCCTGGGTCGGGAAGATCCCGCCGGAGAAGGAAATGGCAACCCACTCCCAGTATCCTCGCCTGGGAAATGCTACGGACAGAGGAGCCCGATGGGCCGCAGTCCATGGGTTGTATTCAAGTTGGGCTCAACCCAGCAACTACGAACACAAGTATTTCCAAAGGCCACACTCAAGTGTATGTGTGTGTGTGTGTGTGTGTGTGTGTGTGTGTGTGTGTGTGTGTGTGTATCTCCTCTTGCCGTCTTGGGGTCTGTCTCGGAATCTTCATGTATTTCTGCCTCTGTATCTCCTGACAGCCAGCTGCCGGCCCGTTCGTCTGGCCCCCGCCTCTCCCAGGCGCTCTGGCTCTGGCTGAGGAGCTTGCGTAGGCCAGCTGTTTCCCTTGGCGTCGGTGTGTGCGAGTGTCTGTGTGTCTGTCTGTGTGCCTGCCTGTGGCTCGTCTGCTCTCTCAGGAAGGTCGAGGGCTTGGCGTGGGGGCAAAGGGGGGGGGCCTCGGTAGTGCGAAGGGGAGGGGCTGAGGCGCTCCGGTCGACCGCGCCTCCCTGGCTTCTGGTGGGTTTGGGCACCGGACAGGTGCCGGGCAAGTTGGGCGCTCAAGTTTCGCTGCGCCTAGGCCCGCAGGAGGTTCAGAGGCCCCTGGGCCGCGGGGGATGGGAGGCGGCGGGCGCCGAAGACCGACACCTCCGGGGCCGCGCGGGCCGGAGCAGCGAATGGGATCGGGGGGGAGGCCCCGCTCAGCGAGCGCGGCCGGGTCTGGAGTGGCCGCGGGTGGGAGGGCGCCGAGACCTCCGCACCCCTCAGCCCAGCCCCCAGGCCCCGCGCGCACGCACGCACGCACGCACGCCCTCCCGGTCAATGGGGGGTCCTGGAAGCCCCTCGGGCCCCCGGGCCCGGCCAGGCGCTTGCTGATCTGGTGTTGCCGGTGTTCGGGGGGGCGGGCCGGCGTCAGCAGGCTGGAGTCCGGTCGCGGGTCGTGCGGCTCAAGTACAGCACGCCCCCCGACGAGAGGTGCGGCCCGTTGGCCCTACCTGCAGGGCAGAGCGAAAGGAACGCGAAGCGCAAGGCTCTTAGGGCGCCCCGAGCCAACCGCCACCGTCTCAGGCCCTATCAGCCTGAAGGCGCCCGATCTCGTCTGATCTCGGAAGCTAAGCAGGGTCGGGCCTGGTTAGTATCTTGGATGGGAGACCACCTGGGAATCCCGGGTGCTCGAGGCTTTTTGCCTACCAGAAGAGGTCCTTCAGCCCCCGCCGCGCGTCCCGATTCTTGGATCCCCCCCGCAGCCCCAGCCCCTCCCGGGCCGCGGGGAGCGAGTGGCCGGGGCCCCGACTCCCGCTGCAGACCTGGGTTGCCTCCGCGCGGCCCGCGAGCCCCTCCGCATTCGCATTCGGCTTCCAGGACACCCGACGACCGGCAGTCCCGTCTCCATCTGGGGCTCCTTTGGCTTGCCTCAGGCAATCCCTGGGCTTGCACCGACTCCAGCCAGAGCCCCAGCCCCCGCCCCACCCCCTGCCTCGCAGGCCATCGCGCATGCGCATGTGCGCGCGCAGGCACAGATAGATGTGCCCAAACGGGGCATCTATCTTGTTCACTTATACCTTGGGTGGATCTATGCCTGGGAGTCGGACTGCTGAACCATACGCTACTTCCACTTTTAGTTCCTTCGGGAACCTCCATATTC
Organism: Bos grunniens; assembly: GCF_055505025.1. Lineage (NCBI taxonomy): Eukaryota > Metazoa > Chordata > Mammalia > Artiodactyla > Bovidae > Bos > Bos grunniens. Next base: position 800,607 of record NC_141191.1, on the reverse strand, counting down.
TTTTCCATACCGGCTCTACCCACGCCCATTCCTACTCACCGTGGAGGAGAGTTCCCTTTGCTCCACATCTTCTCCAGCATTGGTTATTGACAGACATCGCAGTGAGGCCCAATCGGGCTCATGTGAAGTGGTCCCTCCTTGGAGTTTGGAGTTGAGCCTCTCCAATCATTAGTGATGTGGAGCAAGACGACCTTTTGGAAATGCAGATGCAATGCTGTCACCTCCCTGCTCCAACGGCTCTCGTATTGTCCCAGCCTATTGAAGATACGACCACTTCCCTTCAGGCTTGCTCCTCACGTTCTTCTCTGATGTCTTTTGCCTGGAATGCCCTCTGCACTCTTTGGCTTCCATCCCATAGGGCATTTTTCGTTTCTTGAATGTCCTAAGTTTCCCTGGTCACATAGCCTTCCAAGATGCTATTTTCCCTGCCTGAAGTTCTTCCTGCAACTCAACCCTGGTTTACCTAGGTTCAACCTATGGACCTCCACGAAATGGGGCCTCTGCAAAGCCTTCCCTGACACCCAGGTTTTGTGGTGAGGGAAGAGGCCCCTCTATAGGTTCTCAAAGGATCTGCCTGTGATGTATCATTAGAGTCGTCTCAGTGAAAGCAGGAACTCTGTGTCTTCTTCTCTCCGCCTTCTATTTCCTGAAACTTATTACATGCCTCCTAGCTCATCGTAGGTGCTCAGTATTTACTTAGTGTGTGAACGACAGAAAAGCTCTTGGAAGCCTCAAGGGGTCACTTGGCTCGGCCCTTTTGATCTCTTTGTATATTTGGCGAGTCAATTCTTTCCTTTCCTGGGTTGATGTGTACACTATATTCGAGGCACAACCTAAGGCATGAAGACATATCCATACATAGAGGTTCTTGCTTTCAAGGAACTCGTACAGCAGATTTCTACAAGTTAGGGCTTTTCAAATGCTCTAGAAGCATGTGAACGTTCATTATGCTCCATTTTCATTTCAGAGAAAGATGGTTTGACTTCCATAGCAAAGGTGGAGACCTTCCAACGTTGAGGCCAATACTTATACCTTGACCATTTCAGGCAAGTCTTGTGGTTCCTTCTGGAGGTGTGTGGCTCTTGCAGAAATGTGAAGATCTTCCATCGTCCTCAGACTTTGGTGTCATTTGCAGTCATCCAGAAAGCTTCCAGGTCTAGGTTCCAGACCACCACCACACACAGTCAGTAGCCAACGGAGTGGATTCCAGGAATACGCATTGTTCACCGACATTACCGTTGATATTGTTGCTGCACACTCAATGCAGTGGGCAGGGCCTGGATTGTCCACTGGGTCTCATGTGGAATGGAAAGAAGGGCTCCCCCCCACACACACACACACACCCCACCCCCACTGTTGACAGCCTTGTGACTAGAAACGGTCCCCGAAACAAGAATCAGACAAACCAGAGAAGCCCAGATGATAGTCCTTGAGATGAAGGAACTAAGCAGCTGGTTGAGATGGCACCAAGGGGAAAGGTTGCTCTTTTTGTCTGCCCCTCTACTCCTTTCTTCCTGGACGCCTTAGGGTTTTGTCATGGAGATTTGAAAGAAAGTGCACAAAAGTCATATGTGTTGAATCAAGATTTTGCATTTAACCATCTCTCAAAAAGGAAGAGAGCTTCACCTGCACATGTTTCTTCCAAAACCGTCAATTGCTTTTCAATTCTGGGGTTTCTCTCTTGCCTTGTTCAGTTAGCCTTAACAGTAAAAATCAACGAAAACTACATAAAGATTCAAAGATACCAACAAAGGACAGCTTCTGTTTTGGAAATCATCTTTCCATTTAGTAGAACACGAGCTCTATTCTTTGTATTTTGCCTAGGGAATTAGCAATGTCCTGGTTCAGATGGCAAGGCATCTGCGCGCAGGAGACTGGGGTTTGATCCCTGGGTCGGGAAGATCCCGCCGGAGAAGGAAATGGCAACCCACTCCCAGTATCCTCGCCTGGGAAATGCTACGGACAGAGGAGCCCGATGGGCCGCAGTCCATGGGTTGTATTCAAGTTGGGCTCAACCCAGCAACTACGAACACAAGTATTTCCAAAGGCCACACTCAAGTGTATGTGTGTGTGTGTGTGTGTGTGTGTGTGTGTGTGTGTGTGTGTGTATCTCCTCTTGCCGTCTTGGGGTCTGTCTCGGAATCTTCATGTATTTCTGCCTCTGTATCTCCTGACAGCCAGCTGCCGGCCCGTTCGTCTGGCCCCCGCCTCTCCCAGGCGCTCTGGCTCTGGCTGAGGAGCTTGCGTAGGCCAGCTGTTTCCCTTGGCGTCGGTGTGTGCGAGTGTCTGTGTGTCTGTCTGTGTGCCTGCCTGTGGCTCGTCTGCTCTCTCAGGAAGGTCGAGGGCTTGGCGTGGGGGCAAAGGGGGGGGGCCTCGGTAGTGCGAAGGGGAGGGGCTGAGGCGCTCCGGTCGACCGCGCCTCCCTGGCTTCTGGTGGGTTTGGGCACCGGACAGGTGCCGGGCAAGTTGGGCGCTCAAGTTTCGCTGCGCCTAGGCCCGCAGGAGGTTCAGAGGCCCCTGGGCCGCGGGGGATGGGAGGCGGCGGGCGCCGAAGACCGACACCTCCGGGGCCGCGCGGGCCGGAGCAGCGAATGGGATCGGGGGGGGAGGCCCCGCTCAGCGAGCGCGGCCGGGTCTGGAGTGGCCGCGGGTGGGAGGGCGCCGAGACCTCCGCACCCCTCAGCCCAGCCCCCAGGCCCCGCGCGCACGCACGCACGCACGCACGCCCTCCCGGTCAATGGGGGGTCCTGGAAGCCCCTCGGGCCCCCGGGCCCGGCCAGGCGCTTGCTGATCTGGTGTTGCCGGTGTTCGGGGGGGCGGGCCGGCGTCAGCAGGCTGGAGTCCGGTCGCGGGTCGTGCGGCTCAAGTACAGCACGCCCCCCGACGAGAGGTGCGGCCCGTTGGCCCTACCTGCAGGGCAGAGCGAAAGGAACGCGAAGCGCAAGGCTCTTAGGGCGCCCCGAGCCAACCGCCACCGTCTCAGGCCCTATCAGCCTGAAGGCGCCCGATCTCGTCTGATCTCGGAAGCTAAGCAGGGTCGGGCCTGGTTAGTATCTTGGATGGGAGACCACCTGGGAATCCCGGGTGCTCGAGGCTTTTTGCCTACCAGAAGAGGTCCTTCAGCCCCCGCCGCGCGTCCCGATTCTTGGATCCCCCCCGCAGCCCCAGCCCCTCCCGGGCCGCGGGGAGCGAGTGGCCGGGGCCCCGACTCCCGCTGCAGACCTGGGTTGCCTCCGCGCGGCCCGCGAGCCCCTCCGCATTCGCATTCGGCTTCCAGGACACCCGACGACCGGCAGTCCCGTCTCCATCTGGGGCTCCTTTGGCTTGCCTCAGGCAATCCCTGGGCTTGCACCGACTCCAGCCAGAGCCCCAGCCCCCGCCCCACCCCCTGCCTCGCAGGCCATCGCGCATGCGCATGTGCGCGCGCAGGCACAGATAGATGTGCCCAAACGGGGCATCTATCTTGTTCACTTATACCTTGGGTGGATCTATGCCTGGGAGTCGGACTGCTGAACCATACGCTACTTCCACTTTTAGTTCCTTCGGGAACCTCCATATTCTTTTCCATACCGGCTCTACCCACGCCCATTCCTACTCACCGTGGAGGAGAGTTCCCTTTGCTCCACATCTTCTCCAGCATTGGTTATTGACAGACATCGCAGTGAGGCCCAATCGGGCTCATGTGAAGTGGTCCCTCCTTGGAGTTTGGAGTTGAGCCTCTCCAATCATTAGTGATGTGGAGCAAGACGACCTTTTGGAAATGCAGATGCAATGCTGTCACCTCCCTGCTCCAACGGCTCTCGTATTGTCCCAGCCTATTGAAGATACGACCACTTCCCTTCAGGCTTGCTCCTCACGTTCTTCTCTGATGTCTTTTGCCTGGAATGCCCTCTGCACTCTTTGGCTTCCATCCCATAGGGCATTTTTCGTTTCTTGAATGTCCTAAGTTTCCCTGGTCACATAGCCTTCCAAGATGCTATTTTCCCTGCCTGAAGTTCTTCCTGCAACTCAACCCTGGTTTACCTAGGTTCAACCTATGGACCTCCACGAAATGGGGCCTCTGCAAAGCCTTCCCTGACACCCAGGTTTTGTGGTGAGGGAAGAGGCCCCTCTATAGGTTCTCAAAGGATCTGCCTGTGATGTATCATTAGAGTCGTCTCAGTGAAAGCAGGAACTCTGTGTCTTCTTCTCTCCGCCTTCTATTTCCTGAAACTTATTACATGCCTCCTAGCTCATCGTAGGTGCTCAGTATTTACTTAGTGTGTGAACGACAGAAAAGCTCTTGGAAGCCTCAAGGGGTCACTTGGCTCGGCCCTTTTGATCTCTTTGTATATTTGGCGAGTCAATTCTTTCCTTTCCTGGGTTGATGTGTACACTATATTCGAGGCACAACCTAAGGCATGAAGACATATCCATACATAGAGGTTCTTGCTTTCAAGGAACTCGTACAGCAGATTTCTACAAGTTAGGGCTTTTCAAATGCTCTAGAAGCATGTGAACGTTCAGTATGCTCCATTTTCATTTCAGAGAAAGATGGTTTGACTTCCATAGCAAAGGTGGAGACCTTCCAACGTTGAGGCCAATACTTATACCTTGACCATTTCAGGCAAGTCTTGTGGTTCCTTCTGGAGGTGTGTGGCTCTTGCAGAAATGTGAAGATCTTCCATCGTCCTCAGACTTTGGTGTCATTTGCAGTCATCCAGAAAGCTTCCAGGTCTAGGTTCCAGACCACCACCACACACAGTCAGTAGCCAACGGAGTGGATTCCAGGAATACGCATTGTTCACCGACATTACCGTTGATATTGTTGCTGCACACTCAATGCAGTGGGCAGGGCCTGGATTGTCCACTGGGTCTCATGTGGAATGGAAAGAAGGGCTCCCCCCCCCCCACACACACACACCCCACCCCCACTGTTGACAGCCTTGTGACTAGAAACGGTCCCCGAAACAAGAATCAGACAAACCAGAGAAGCCCAGATGATAGTCCTTGAGATGAAGGAACTAAGCAGCTGGTTGAGATGGCACCAAGGGGAAAGGTTGCTCTTTTTGTCTGCCCCTCTACTCCTTTCTTCCTGGACGCCTTAGGGTTTTGTCATGGAGATTTGAAAGAAAGTGCACAAAAGTCATATGTGTTGAATCAAGATTTTGCATTTAACCATCTCTCAAAAAGGAAGAGAGCTTCACCTGCACATGTTTCTTCCAAAACCGTCAATTGCTTTTCAATTCTGGGGTTTCTCTCTTGCCTTGTTCAGTTAGCCTTAACAGTAAAAATCAACGAAAACTACATAAAGATTCAAAGATACCAACAAAGGACAGCTTCTGTTTTGGAAATCATCTTTCCATTTAGTAGAACACGAGCTCTATTCTTTGTATTTTGCCTAGGGAATTAGCAATGTCCTGGTTCAGATGGCAAGGCATCTGCGCGCAGGAGACTGGGGTTTGATCCCTGGGTCGGGAAGATCCCGCCGGAGAAGGAAATGGCAACCCACTCCCAGTATCCTCGCCTGGGAAATGCTACGGACAGAGGAGCCCGATGGGCCGCAGTCCATGGGTTGTATTCAAGTTGGGCTCAACCCAGCAACTACGAACACAAGTATTTCCAAAGACCACACTCAAGTGTGTGTGTGTGTGTGTGTGTGTGTATCTCCTCTTGCCGTCTTGGGGTCTGTCTCGGAATCTTCATGTATTTCTGCCTCTGTATCTCCTGACAGCCAGCTGCCGGCCCGTTCGTCTGGCCCCCGCCTCTCCCAGGCGCTCTGGCTCTGGCTGAGGAGCTTGCGTAGGCCAGCTGTTTCCCTTGGCGTCGGTGTGTGCGAGTGTCTGTGTGTCTGTCTGTGTGCCTGCCTGTGGCTCGTCTGCTCTCTCAGGAAGGTCGAGGGCTTGGCGTGGGGGCAAAGGGGGGGGGGCCTCGGTAGTGCGAAGGGGAGGGGCTGAGGCGCTCCGGTCGACCGCGCCTCCCTGGCTTCTGGTGGGTTTGGGCACCGGACAGGTGCCGGGCAAGTTGGGCGCTCAAGTTTCGCTGCGCCTAGGCCCGCAGGAGGTTCAGAGGCCCCTGGGCCGCGGGGGATGGGAGGCGGCGGGCGCCGAAGACCGACACCTCCGGGGCCGCGCGGGCCGGAGCAGCGAATGGGATCCGGGGGGAGGCCCCGCTCAGCGAGCGCGGCCGGGTCTGGAGTGGCCGCGGGTGGGAGGGCGCCGAGACCTCCGCACCCCTCAGCCCAGCCCCCAGGCCCCGCGCGCACGCACGCACGCACGCACGCCCTCCCGGTCAATGGGGGGTCCTGGAAGCCCCTCGGGCCCCCGGGCCCGGCCAGGCGCTTGCTGATCTGGTGTTGCCGGTGTTCGGGGGGGCGGGCCGGCGTCAGCAGGCTGGAGTCCGGTCGCGGGTCGTGCGGCTCAAGTACAGCACGCCCCCCGACGAGAGGTGCGGCCCGTTGGCCCTACCTGCAGGGCAGAGCGAAAGGGACGCGAAGCGCAAGGCTCTTAGGGCGCCCCGAGCCAACCGCCACCGTCTCAGGCCCTATCAGCCTGAAGGCGCCCGATCTCGTCTGATCTCGGAAGCTAAGCAGGGTCGGGCCTGGTTAGTATCTTGGATGGGAGACCACCTGGGAATCCCGGGTGCTCGAGGCTTTTTGCCTACCAGAAGAGGTCCTTCAGCCCCCGCCGCGCGTCCCGATTCTTGGATCCCCCCCGCAGCCCCAGCCCCTCCCGGGCCGCGGGGAGCGAGTGGCCGGGGCCCCGACTCCCGCTGCAGACCTGGGTTGCCTCCGCGCGGCCCGCGAGCCCCTCCGCATTCGCATTCGGCTTCCAGGACACCCGACGACCGGCAGTCCCGTCTCCATCTGGGGCTCCTTTGGCTTGCCTCAGGCAATCCCTGGGCTTGCACCGACTCCAGCCAGAGCCCCAGCCCCCGCCCCACCCCCTGCCTCGCAGGCCATCGCGCATGCGCATGTGCGCGCGCAGGCACAGATAGATGTGCCCAAACGGGGCATCTATCTTGTTCACTTATACCTTGGGTGGATCTATGCCTGGGAGTCGGACTGCTGAACCATACGCTACTTCCACTTTTAGTTCCTTCGGGAACCTCCATATTCTTTTCCATACCGGCTCTACCCACGCCCATTCCTACTCACCGTGGAGGAGAGTTCCCTTTGCTCCACATCTTCTCCAGCATTGGTTATTGACAGACATCGCAGTGAGGCCCAATCGGGCTCATGTGAAGTGGTCCCTCCTTGGAGTTTGGAGTTGAGCCTCTCCAATCATTAGTGATGTGGAGCAAGACGACCTTTTGGAAATGCAGATGCAATGCTGTCACCTCCCTGCTCCAACGGCTCTCGTATTTTCCCAGCCTATTGAAGATACGACCACTTCCCTTCAGGCTTGCTCCTCACGTTCTTCTCTGATGTCTTTTGCCTGGAATGCCCTCTGCACTCTTTGGCTTCCATCCCATAGGGCATTTTTCGTTTCTTGAATGTCCTAAGTTTCCCTGGTCACATAGCCTTCCAAGATGCTATTTTCCCTGCCTGAAATTCTTCCTGCAACTCAACCCTGGTTTACCTAGGTTCAACCTATGGACCTCCACGAAATGGGGCCTCTGCAAAGCCTTCCCTGACACCCAGGTTTTGTGGTGAGGGAAGAGGCCCCTCTATAGGTTCTCAAAGGATCTGCCTGTGATGTATCATTAGAGTCGTCTCAGTGAAAGCAGGAACTCTGTGTCTTCTTCTCTCCGCCTTCTATTTCCTGAAACTTATTACATGCCTCCTAGCTCATCGTAGGTGCTCAGTATTTACTTAGTGTGTGAACGACAGAAAAGCTCTTGGAAGCCTCAAGGGGTCACTTGGCTCGGCCCTTTTGATCTCTTTGTATATTTGGCGAGTCAATTCTTTCCTTTCCTGGGTTGATGTGTACACTATATTCGAGGCACAACCTAAGGCATGAAGACATATCCATACATAGAGGTTCTTGCTTTCAAGGAACTCGTACAGCAGATTTCTACAAGTTAGGGCTTTTCAAATGCTCTAGAAGCATGTGAACGTTCAGTATGCTCCATTTTCATTTCAGAGAAAGATGGTTTGACTTCCATAGCAAAGGTGGAGACCTTCCAACGTTGAGGCCAATACTTATACCTTGACCATTTCAGGCAAGTCTTGTGGTTCCTTCTGGAGGTGTGTGGCTCTTGCAGAAATGTGAAGATCTTCCATCGTCCTCAGACTTTGGTGTCATTTGCAGTCATCCAGAAAGCTTCCAGGTCTAGGTTCCAGACCACCACCACACACAGTCAGTAGCCAACGGAGTGGATTCCAGGAATACGCATTGTTCACCGACATTACCGTTGATATTGTTGCTGCACACTCAATGCAGTGGGCAGGGCCTGGATTGTCCACTGGGTCTCATGTGGAATGGAAAGAAGGGCTCCCCCCCCCACACACACACACACCCCACCCCCACTGTTGACAGCCTTGTGACTAGAAACGGTCCCCGAAACAAGAATCAGACAAACCAGAGAAGCCCAGATGATAGTCCTTGAGATGAAGGAACTAAGCAGCTGGTTGAGATGGCACCAAGGGGAAAGGTTGCTCTTTTTGTCTGCCCCTCTACTCCTTTCTTCCTGGACGCCTTAGGGTTTTGTCATGGAGATTTGAAAGAAAGTGCACAAAAGTCATATGTGTTGAATCAAGATTTTGCATTTAACCATCTCTCAAAAAGGAAGAGAGCTTCACCTGCACATGTTTCTTCCAAAACCGTCAATTGCTTTTCAATTCTGGGGTTTCTCTCTTGCCTTGTTCAGTTAGCCTTAACAGTAAAAATCAACGAAAACTACATAAAGATTCAAAGATACCAACAAAGGACAGCTTCTGTTTTGGAAATCATCTTTCCATTTAGTAGAACACGAGCTCTATTCTTTGTATTTTGCCTAGGGAATTAGCAATGTCCTGGTTCAGATGGCAAGGCATCTGCGCGCAGGAGACTGGGGTTTGATCCCTGGGTCGGGAAGATCCCGCCGGAGAAGGAAATGGCAACCCACTCCCAGTATCCTCGCCTGGGAAATGCTACGGACAGAGGAGCCTGATGGGCCGCAGTCCATGGGTTGTATTCAAGTTGGGCTCAACCCAGCAACTACGAACACAAGTATTTCCAAAGACCACACTCAAGTGTGTGTGTGTGTGTGTGTGTGTGTATCTCCTCTTGCCGTCTTGGGGTCTGTCTCGGAATCTTCATGTATTTCTGCCTCTGTATCTCCTGACAGCCAGCTGCCGGCCCGTTCGTCTGGCCCCCGCCTCTCCCAGGCGCTCTGGCTCTGGCTGAGGAGCTTGCGTAGGCCAGCTGTTTCCCTTGGCGTCGGTGTGTGCGAGTGTCTGTGTGTCTGTCTGTGTGCCTGCCTGTGGCTCGTCTGCTCTCTCAGGAAGGTCGAGGGCTTGGCGTGGGGGCAAAGGGGGGGGGCCTCGGTAGTGCGAAGGGGAGGGGCTGAGGCGCTCCGGTCGACCGCGCCTCCCTGGCTTCTGGTGGGTTTGGGCACCGGACAGGTGCCGGGCAAGTTGGGCGCTCAAGTTTCGCTGCGCCTAGGCCCGCAGGAGGTTCAGAGGCCCCTGGGCCGCGGGGGATGGGAGGCGGCGGGCGCCGAAGACCGACACCTCCGGGGCCGCGCGGGCCGGAGCAGCGAATGGGATCGGGGGGGAGGCCCCGCTCAGCGAGCGCGGCCGGGTCTGGAGTGGCCGCGGGTGGGAGGGCGCCGAGACCTCCGCACCCCTCAGCCCAGCCCCCAGGCCCCGCGCGCACGCACGCACGCACGCACGCCCTCCCGGTCAATGGGGGGTCCTGGAAGCCCCTCGGGCCCCCGGGCCCGGCCAGGCGCTTGCTGATCTGGTGTTGCCGGTGTTCGGGGGGGCGGGCCGGCGTCAGCAGGCTGGAGTCCGGTCGCGGGTCGTGCGGCTCAAGTACAGCACGCCCCCCGACGAGAGGTGCGGCCCGTTGGCCCTACCTGCAGGGCAGAGCGAAAGGGACGCGAAGCGCAAGGCTCTTAGGGCGCCCCGAGCCAACCGCCACCGTCTCAGGCCCTATCAGCCTGAAGGCGCCCGATCTCGTCTGATCTCGGAAGCTAAGCAGGGTCGGGCCTGGTTAGTATCTTGGATGGGAGACCACCTGGGAATCCCGGGTGCTCGAGGCTTTTTGCCTACCAGAAGAGGTCCTTCAGCCCCCGCCGCGCGTCCCGATTCTTGGATCCCCCCCGCAGCCCCAGCCCCTCCCGGGCCGCGGGGAGCGAGTGGCCGGGGCCCCGACTCCCGCTGCAGACCTGGGTTGCCTCCGCGCGGCCCGCGAGCCCCTCCGCATTCGCATTCGGCTTCCAGGACACCCGACGACCGGCAGTCCCGTCTCCATCTGGGGCTCCTTTGGCTTGCCTCAGGCAATCCCTGGGCTTGCACCGACTCCAGCCAGAGCCCCAGCCCCCGCCCCACCCCCTGCCTCGCAGGCCATCGCGCATGCGCATGTGCGCGCGCAGGCACAGATAGATGTGCCCAAACGGGGCATCTATCTTGTTCACTTATACCTTGGGTGGATCTATGCCTGGGAGTCGGACTGCTGAACCATACGCTACTTCCACTTTTAGTTCCTTCGGGAACCTCCATATTCTTTTCCATACCGGCTCTACCCACGCCCATTCCTACTCACCGTGGAGGAGAGTTCCCTTTGCTCCACATCTTCTCCAGCATTGGTTATTGACAGACATCGCAGTGAGGCCCAATCGGGCTCATGTGAAGTGGTCCCTCCTTGGAGTTTGGAGTTGAGCCTCTCCAATCATTAGTGATGTGGAGCAAGACGACCTTTTGGAAATGCAGATGCAATGCTGTCACCTCCCTGCTCCAACGGCTCTCGTATTTTCCCAGCCTATTGAAGATACGACCACTTCCCTTCAGGCTTGCTCCTCACGTTCTTCTCTGATGTCTTTTGCCTGGAATGCCCTCTGCACTCTTTGGCTTCCATCCCATAGGGCATTTTTCGTTTCTTGAATGTCCTAAGTTTCCCTGGTCACATAGCCTTCCAAGATGCTATTTTCCCTGCCTGAAATTCTTCCTGCAACTCAACCCTGGTTTACCTAGGTTCAACCTATGGACCTCCACGAAATGGGGCCTCTGCAAAGCCTTCCCTGACACCCAGGTTTTGTGGTGAGGGAAGAGGCCCCTCTATAGGTTCTCAAAGGATCTGCCTGTGATGTATCATTAGAGTCGTCTCAGTGAAAGCAGGAACTCTGTGTCTTCTTCTCTCCGCCTTCTATTTCCTGAAACTTATTACATGCCTCCTAGCTCATCGTAGGTGCTCAGTATTTACTTAGTGTGTGAACGACAGAAAAGCTCTTGGAAGCCTCAAGGGGTCACTTGGCTCGGCCCTTTTGATCTCTTTGTATATTTGGCGAGTCAATTCTTTCCTTTCCTGGGTTGATGTGTACACTATATTCGAGGCACAACCTAAGGCATGAAGACATATCCATACATAGAGGTTCTTGCTTTCAAGGAACTCGTACAGCAGATTTCTACAAGTTAGGGCTTTTCAAATGCTCTAGAAGCATGTGAACGTTCAGTATGCTCCATTTTCATTTCAGAGAAAGATGGTTTGACTTCCATAGCAAAGGTGGAGACCTTCCAACGTTGAGGACAATACTTATACCTTGACCATTTCAGGCAAGTCTTGTGGTTCCTTCTGGAGGTGTGTGGCTCTTGCAGAAATGTGAAGATCTTCCATCGTCCTCAGACTTTGGTGTCATTTGCAGTCATCCAGAAAGCTTCCAGGTCTAGGTTCCAGACCACCACCACACACAGTCAGTAGCCAACGGAGTGGATTCCAGGAATACGCATTGTTCACCGACATTACCGTTGATATTGTTGCTGCACACTCAATGCAGTGGGCAGGGCCTGGATTGTCCACTGGGTCTCATGTGGAATGGAAAGAAGGGCTCCCCCCCACACACACACACACACCCCACCCCCACTGTTGACAGCCTTGTGACTAGAAACGGTCCCCGAAACAAGAATCAGACAAACCAGAGAAGCCCAGATGATAGTCCTTGAGATGAAGGAACTAAGCAGCTGGTTGAGATGGCACCAAGGGGAAAGGTTGCTCTTTTTGTCTGCCCCTCTACTCCTTTCTTCCTGGACGCCTTAGGGTTTTGTCATGGAGATTTGAAAGAAAGTGCACAAAAGTCATATGTGTTGAATCAAGATTTTGCATTTAACCATCTCTCAAAAAGGAAGAGAGCTTCACCTGCACATGTTTCTTCCAAAACCGTCAATTGCTTTTCAATTCTGGGGTTTCTCTCTTGCCTTGTTCAGTTAGCCTTAACAGTAAAAATCAACGAAAACTACATAAAGATTCAAAGATACCAACAAAGGACAGCTTCTGTTTTGGAAATCATCTTTCCATTTAGTAGAACACGAGCTCTATTCTTTGTATTTTGCCTAGGGAATTAGCAATGTCCTGGTTCAGATGGCAAGGCATCTGCGCGCAGGAGACTGGGGTTTGATCCCTGGGTCGGGAAGATCCCGCCGGAGAAGGAAATGGCAACCCACTCCCAGTATCCTCGCCTGGGAAATGCTACGGACAGAGGAGCCTGATGGGCCGCAGTCCATGGGTTGTATTCAAGTTGGGCTCAACCCAGCAACTACGAACACAAGTATTTCCAAAGACCACACTCAAGTGTGTGTGTGTGTGTGTGTGTGTGTGTGTGTGTGTGTGTGTGTGTATCTCCTCTTGCCGTCTTGGGGTCTGTCTCGGAATCTTCATGTATTTCTGCCTCTGTATCTCCTGACAGCCAGCTGCCGGCCCGTTCGTCTGGCCCCCGCCTCTCCCAGGCGCTCTGGCTCTGGCTGAGGAGCTTGCGTAGGCCAGCTGTTTCCCTTGGCGTCGGTGTGTGCGAGTGTCTGTGTGTCTGTCTGTGTGCCTGCCTGTGGCTCGTCTGCTCTCTCAGGAAGGTCGAGGGCTTGGCGTGGGGGCAAAGGGGGGGGGCCTCGGTAGTGCGAAGGGGAGGGGCTGAGGCGCTCCGGTCGACCGCGCCTCCCTGGCTTCTGGTGGGTTTGGGCACCGGACAGGTGCCGGGCAAGTTGGGCGCTCAAGTTTCGCTGCGCCTAGGCCCGCAGGAGGTTCAGAGGCCCCTGGGCCGCGGGGGATGGGAGGCGGCGGGCGCCGAAGACCGACACCTCCGGGGCCGCGCGGGCCGGAGCAGCGAATGGGATCGGGGGGGAGGCCCCGCTCAGCGAGCGCGGCCGGGTCTGGAGTGGCCGCGGGTGGGAGGGCGCCGAGACCTCCGCACCCCTCAGCCCAGCCCCCAGGCCCCGCGCGCACGCACGCACGCACGCACGCCCTCCCGGTCAATGGGGGGTCCTGGAAGCCCCTCGGGCCCCCGGGCCCGGCCAGGCGCTTGCTGATCTGGTGTTGCCGGTGTTCGGGGGGGCGGGCCGGCGTCAGCAGGCTGGAGTCCGGTCGCGGGTCGTGCGGCTCAAGTACAGCACGCCCCCCGACGAGAGGTGCGGCCCGTTGGCCCTACCTGCAGGGCAGAGCGAAAGGGACGCGAAGCGCAAGGCTCTTAGGGCGCCCCGAGCCAACCGCCACCGTCTCAGGCCCTATCAGCCTGAAGGCGCCCGATCTCGTCTGATCTCGGAAGCTAAGCAGGGTCGGGCCTGGTTAGTATCTTGGATGGGAGACCACCTGGGAATCCCGGGTGCTCGAGGCTTTTTGCCTACCAGAAGAGGTCCTTCAGCCCCCGCCGCGCGTCCCGATTCTTGGATCCCCCCCGCAGCCCCAGCCCCTCCCGGGCCGCGGGGAGCGAGTGGCCGGGGCCCCGACTCCCGCTGCAGACCTGGGTTGCCTCCGCGCGGCCCGCGAGCCCCTCCGCATTCGCATTCGGCTTCCAGGACACCCGACGACCGGCAGTCCCGTCTCCATCTGGGGCTCCTTTGGCTTGCCTCAGGCAATCCCTGGGCTTGCACCGACTCCAGCCAGAGCCCCAGCCCCCGCCCCACCCCCTGCCTCGCAGGCCATCGCGCATGCGCATGTGCGCGCGCAGGCACAGATAGATGTGCCCAAACGGGGCATCTATCTTGTTCACTTATACCTTGGGTGGATCTATGCCTGGGAGTCGGACTGCTGAACCATACGCTACTTCCACTTTTAGTTCCTTCGGGAACCTCCATATTCTTTTCCATACCGGCTCTACCCACGCCCATTCCTACTCACCGTGGAGGAGAGTTCCCTTTGCTCCACATCTTCTCCAGCATTGGTTATTGACAGACATCGCAGTGAGGCCCAATCGGGCTCATGTGAAGTGGTCCCTCCTTGGAGTTTGGAGTTGAGCCTCTCCAATCATTAGTGATGTGGAGCAAGACGACCTTTTGGAAATGCAGATGCAATGCTGTCACCTCCCTGCTCCAACGGCTCTCGTATTTTCCCAGCCTATTGAAGATACGACCACTTCCCTTCAGGCTTGCTCCTCACGTTCTTCTCTGATGTCTTTTGCCTGGAATGCCCTCTGCACTCTTTGGCTTCCATCCCATAGGGCATTTTTCGTTTCTTGAATGTCCTAAGTTTCCCTGGTCACATAGCCTTCCAAGATGCTATTTTCCCTGCCTGAAATTCTTCCTGCAACTCAACCCTGGTTTACCTAGGTTCAACCTATGGACCTCCACGAAATGGGGCCTCTGCAAAGCCTTCCCTGACACCCAGGTTTTGTGGTGAGGGAAGAGGCCCCTCTATAGGTTCTCAAAGGATCTGCCTGTGATGTATCATTAGAGTCGTCTCAGTGAAAGCAGGAACTCTGTGTCTTCTTCTCTCCGCCTTCTATTTCCTGAAACTTATTACATGCCTCCTAGCTCATCGTAGGTGCTCAGTATTTACTTAGTGTGTGAACGACAGAAAAGCTCTTGGAAGCCTCAAGGGGTCACTTGGCTCGGCCCTTTTGATCTCTTTGTATATTTGGCGAGTCAATTCTTTCCTTTCCTGGGTTGATGTGTACACTATATTCGAGGCACAACCTAAGGCATGAAGACATATCCATACATAGAGGTTCTTGCTTTCAAGGAACTCGTACAGCAGATTTCTACAAGTTAGGGCTTTTCAAATGCTCTAGAAGCATGTGAACGTTCAGTATGCTCCATTTTCATTTCAGAGAAAGATGGTTTGACTTCCATAGCAAAGGTGGAGACCTTCCAACGTTGAGGCCAATACTTATACCTTGACCATTTCAGGCAAGTCTTGTGGTTCCTTCTGGAGGTGTGTGGCTCTTGCAGAAATGTGAAGATCTTCCATCGTCCTCAGACTTTGGTGTCATTTGCAGTCATCCAGAAAGCTTCCAGGTCTAGGTTCCAGACCACCACCACACACAGTCAGTAGCCAACGGAGTGGATTCCAGGAATACGCATTGTTCACCGACATTACCGTTGATATTGTTGCTGCACACTCAATGCAGTGGGCAGGGCCTGGATTGTCCACTGGGTCTCATGTGGAATGGAAAGAAGGGCTCCCCCCCACACACACACACACACCCCACCCCCACTGTTGACAGCCTTGTGACTAGAAACGGTCCCCGAAACAAGAATCAGACAAACCAGAGAAGCCCAGATGATAGTCCTTGAGATGAAGGAACTAAGCAGCTGGTTGAGATGGCACCAAGGGGAAAGGTTGCTCTTTTTGTCTGCCCCTCTACTCCTTTCTTCCTGGACGCCTTAGGGTTTTGTCATGGAGATTTGAAAGAAAGTGCACAAAAGTCATATGTGTTGAATCAAGATTTTGCATTTAACCATCTCTCAAAAAGGAAGAGAGCTTCACCTGCACATGTTTCTTCCAAAACCGTCAATTGCTTTTCAATTCTGGGGTTTCTCTCTTGCCTTGTTCAGTTAGCCTTAACAGTAAAAATCAACGAAAACTACATAAAGATTCAAAGATACCAACAAAGGACAGCTTCTGTTTTGGAAATCATCTTTCCATTTAGTAGAACACGAGCTCTATTCTTTGTATTTTGCCTAGGGAATTAGCAATGTCCTGGTTCAGATGGCAAGGCATCTGCGCGCAGGAGACTGGGGTTTGATCCCTGGGTCGGGAAGATCCCGCCGGAGAAGGAAATGGCAACCCACTCCCAGTATCCTCGCCTGGGAAATGCTACGGACAGAGGAGCCTGATGGGCCGCAGTCCATGGGTTGTATTCAAGTTGGGCTCAACCCAGCAACTACGAACACAAGTATTTCCAAAGACCACACTCAAGTGTGTGTGTGTGTGTGTGTGTGTGTGTGTGTGTGTGTGTGTGTGTGTGTATCTCCTCTTGCCGTCTTGGGGTCTGTCTCGGAATCTTCATGTATTTCTGCCTCTGTATCTCCTGACAGCCAGCTGCCGGCCCGTTCGTCTGGCCCCCGCCTCTCCCAGGCGCTCTGGCTCTGGCTGAGGAGCTTGCGTAGGCCAGCTGTTTCCCTTGGCGTCGGTGTGTGCGAGTGTCTGTGTGTCTGTCTGTGTGCCTGCCTGTGGCTCGTCTGCTCTCTCAGGAAGGTCGAGGGCTTGGCGTGGGGGCAAAGGGGGGGGGCCTCGGTAGTGCGAAGGGGAGGGGCTGAGGCGCTCCGGTCGACCGCGCCTCCCTGGCTTCTGGTGGGTTTGGGCACCGGACAGGTGCCGGGCAAGTTGGGCGCTCAAGTTTCGCTGCGCCTAGGCCCGCAGGAGGTTCAGAGGCCCCTGGGCCGCGGGGGATGGGAGGCGGCGGGCGCCGAAGACCGACACCTCCGGGGCCGCGCGGGCCGGAGCAGCGAATGGGATCGGGGGGGGAGGCCCCGCTCAGCGAGCGCGGCCGGGTCTGGAGTGGCCGCGGGTGGGAGGGCGCCGAGACCTCCGCACCCCTCAGCCCAGCCCCCAGGCCCCGCGCGCACGCACGCACGCACGCACGCCCTCCCGGTCAATGGGGGGTCCTGGAAGCCCCTCGGGCCCCCGGGCCCGGCCAGGCGCTTGCTGATCTGGTGTTGCCGGTGTTCGGGGGGGCGGGCCGGCGTCAGCAGGCTGGAGTCCGGTCGCGGGTCGTGCGGCTCAAGTACAGCACGCCCCCCGACGAGAGGTGCGGCCCGTTGGCCCTACCTGCAGGGCAGAGCGAAAGGGACGCGAAGCGCAAGGCTCTTAGGGCGCCCCGAGCCAACCGCCACCGTCTCAGGCCCTATCAGCCTGAAGGCGCCCGATCTCGTCTGATCTCGGAAGCTAAGCAGGGTCGGGCCTGGTTAGTATCTTGGATGGGAGACCACCTGGGAATCCCGGGTGCTCGAGGCTTTTTGCCTACCAGAAGAGGTCCTTCAGCCCCCGCCGCGCGTCCCGATTCTTGGATCCCCCCCGCAGCCCCAGCCCCTCCCGGGCCGCGGGGAGCGAGTGGCCGGGGCCCCGACTCCCGCTGCAGACCTGGGTTGCCTCCGCGCGGCCCGCGAGCCCCTCCGCATTCGCATTCGGCTTCCAGGACACCCGACGACCGGCAGTCCCGTCTCCATCTGGGGCTCCTTTGGCTTGCCTCAGGCAATCCCTGGGCTTGCACCGACTCCAGCCAGAGCCCCAGCCCCCGCCCCACCCCCTGCCTCGCAGGCCATCGCGCATGCGCATGTGCGCGCGCAGGCACAGATAGATGTGCCCAAACGGGGCATCTATCTTGTTCACTTATACCTTGGGTGGATCTATGCCTGGGAGTCGGACTGCTGAACCATACGCTACTTCCACTTTTAGTTCCTTCGGGAACCTCCATATTCTTTTCCATACCGGCTCTACCCACGCCCATTCCTACTCACCGTGGAGGAGAGTTCCCTTTGCTCCACATCTTCTCCAGCATTGGTTATTGACAGACATCGCAGTGAGGCCCAATCGGGCTCATGTGAAGTGGTCCCTCCTTGGAGTTTGGAGTTGAGCCTCTCCAATCATTAGTGATGTGGAGCAAGACGACCTTTTGGAAATGCAGATGCAATGCTGTCACCTCCCTGCTCCAACGGCTCTCGTATTTTCCCAGCCTATTGAAGATACGACCACTTCCCTTCAGGCTTGCTCCTCACGTTCTTCTCTGATGTCTTTTGCCTGGAATGCCCTCTGCACTCTTTGGCTTCCATCCCATAGGGCATTTTTCGTTTCTTGAATGTCCTAAGTTTCCCTGGTCACATAGCCTTCCAAGATGCTATTTTCCCTGCCTGAAATTCTTCCTGCAACTCAACCCTGGTTTACCTAGGTTCAACCTATGGACCTCCACGAAATGGGGCCTCTGCAAAGCCTTCCCTGACACCCAGGTTTTGTGGTGAGGGAAGAGGCCCCTCTATAGGTTCTCAAAGGATCTGCCTGTGATGTATCATTAGAGTCGTCTCAGTGAAAGCAGGAACTCTGTGTCTTCTTCTCTCCGCCTTCTATTTCCTGAAACTTATTACATGCCTCCTAGCTCATCGTAGGTGCTCAGTATTTACTTAGTGTGTGAACGACAGAAAAGCTCTTGGAAGCCTCAAGGGGTCACTTGGCTCGGCCCTTTTGATCTCTTTGTATATTTGGCGAGTCAATTCTTTCCTTTCCTGGGTTGATGTGTACACTATATTCGAGGCACAACCTAAGGCATGAAGACATATCCATACATAGAGGTTCTTGCTTTCAAGGAACTCGTACAGCAGATTTCTACAAGTTAGGGCTTTTCAAATGCTCTAGAAGCATGTGAACGTTCAGTATGCTCCATTTTCATTTCAGAGAAAGATGGTTTGACTTCCATAGCAAAGGTGGAGACCTTCCAACGTTGAGGCCAATACTTATACCTTGACCATTTCAGGCAAGTCTTGTGGTTCCTTCTGGAGGTGTGTGGCTCTTGCAGAAATGTGAAGATCTTCCATCGTCCTCAGACTTTGGTGTCATTTGCAGTCATCCAGAAAGCTTCCAGGTCTAGGTTCCAGACCACCACCACACACAGTCAGTAGCCAACGGAGTGGATTCCAGGAATACGCATTGTTCACCGACATTACCGTTGATATTGTTGCTGCACACTCAATGCAGTGGGCAGGGCCTGGATTGTCCACTGGGTCTCATGTGGAATGGAAAGAAGGGCTCCCCCCCCCACACACACACACACCCCACCCCCACTGTTGACAGCCTTGTGACTAGAAACGGTCCCCGAAACAAGAATCAGACAAACCAGAGAAGCCCAGATGATAGTCCTTGAGATGAAGGAACTAAGCAGCTGGTTGAGATGGCACCAAGGGGAAAGGTTGCTCTTTTTGTCTGCCCCTCTACTCCTTTCTTCCTGGACGCCTTAGGGTTTTGTCATGGAGATTTGAAAGAAAGTGCACAAAAGTCATATGTGTTGAATCAAGATTTTGCATTTAACCATCTCTCAAAAAGGAAGAGAGCTTCACCTGCACATGTTTCTTCCAAAACCGTCAATTGCTTTTCAATTCTGGGGTTTCTCTCTTGCCTTGTTCAGTTAGCCTTAACAGTAAAAATCAACGAAAACTACATAAAGATTCAAAGATACCAACAAAGGACAGCTTCTGTTTTGGAAATCATCTTTCCATTTAGTAGAACACGAGCTCTATTCTTTGTATTTTGCCTAGGGAATTAGCAATGTCCTGGTTCAGATGGCAAGGCATCTGCGCGCAGGAGACTGGGGTTTGATCCCTGGGTCGGGAAGATCCCGCCGGAGAAGGAAATGGCAACCCACTCCCAGTATCCTCGCCTGGGAAATGCTACGGACAGAGGAGCCTGATGGGCCGCAGTCCATGGGTTGTATTCAAGTTGGGCTCAACCCAGCAACTACGAACACAAGTATTTCCAAAGACCACACTCAAGTGTGTGTGTGTGTGTGTGTGTGTGTGTGTGTGTGTGTGTGTGTATCTCCTCTTGCCGTCTTGGGGTCTGTCTCGGAATCTTCATGTATTTCTGCCTCTGTATCTCCTGACAGCCAGCTGCCGGCCCGTTCGTCTGGCCCCCGCCTCTCCCAGGCGCTCTGGCTCTGGCTGAGGAGCTTGCGTAGGCCAGCTGTTTCCCTTGGCGTCGGTGTGTGCGAGTGTCTGTGTGTCTGTCTGTGTGCCTGCCTGTGGCTCGTCTGCTCTCTCAGGAAGGTCGAGGGCTTGGCGTGGGGGCAAAGGGGGGGGGCCTCGGTAGTGCGAAGGGGAGGGGCTGAGGCGCTCCGGTCGACCGCGCCTCCCTGGCTTCTGGTGGGTTTGGGCACCGGACAGGTGCCGGGCAAGTTGGGCGCTCAAGTTTCGCTGCGCCTAGGCCCGCAGGAGGTTCAGAGGCCCCTGGGCCGCGGGGGATGGGAGGCGGCGGGCGCCGAAGACCGACACCTCCGGGGCCGCGCGGGCCGGAGCAGCGAATGGGATCGGGGGGGAGGCCCCGCTCAGCGAGCGCGGCCGGGTCTGGAGTGGCCGCGGGTGGGAGGGCGCCGAGACCTCCGCACCCCTCAGCCCAGCCCCCAGGCCCCGCGCGCACGCACGCACGCACGCACGCCCTCCCGGTCAATGGGGGGTCCTGGAAGCCCCTCGGGCCCCCGGGCCCGGCCAGGCGCTTGCTGATCTGGTGTTGCCGGTGTTCGGGGGGGCGGGCCGGCGTCAGCAGGCTGGAGTCCGGTCGCGGGTCGTGCGGCTCAAGTACAGCACGCCCCCCGACGAGAGGTGCGGCCCGTTGGCCCTACCTGCAGGGCAGAGCGAAAGGGACGCGAAGCGCAAGGCTCTTAGGGCGCCCCGAGCCAACCGCCACCGTCTCAGGCCCTATCAGCCTGAAGGCGCCCGATCTCGTCTGATCTCGGAAGCTAAGCAGGGTCGGGCCTGGTTAGTATCTTGGATGGGAGACCACCTGGGAATCCCGGGTGCTCGAGGCTTTTTGCCTACCAGAAGAGGTCCTTCAGCCCCCGCCGCGCGTCCCGATTCTTGGATCCCCCCCGCAGCCCCAGCCCCTCCCGGGCCGCGGGGAGCGAGTGGCCGGGGCCCCGACTCCCGCTGCAGACCTGGGTTGCCTCCGCGCGGCCCGCGAGCCCCTCCGCATTCGCATTCGGCTTCCAGGACACCCGACGACCGGCAGTCCCGTCTCCATCTGGGGCTCCTTTGGCTTGCCTCAGGCAATCCCTGGGCTTGCACCGACTCCAGCCAGAGCCCCAGCCCCCGCCCCACCCCCTGCCTCGCAGGCCATCGCGCATGCGCATGTGCGCGCGCAGGCACAGATAGATGTGCCCAAACGGGGCATCTATCTTGTTCACTTATACCTTGGGTGGATCTATGCCTGGGAGTCGGACTGCTGAACCATACGCTACTTCCACTTTTAGTTCCTTCGGGAACCTCCATATTCTTTTCCATACCGGCTCTACCCACGCCCATTCCTACTCACCGTGGAGGAGAGTTCCCTTTGCTCCACATCTTCTCCAGCATTGGTTATTGACAGACATCGCAGTGAGGCCCAATCGGGCTCATGTGAAGTGGTCCCTCCTTGGAGTTTGGAGTTGAGCCTCTCCAATCATTAGTGATGTGGAGCAAGACGACCTTTTGGAAATGCAGATGCAATGCTGTCACCTCCCTGCTCCAACGGCTCTCGTATTTTCCCAGCCTATTGAAGATACGACCACTTCCCTTCAGGCTTGCTCCTCACGTTCTTCTCTGATGTCTTTTGCCTGGAATGCCCTCTGCACTCTTTGGCTTCCATCCCATAGGGCATTTTTCGTTTCTTGAATGTCCTAAGTTTCCCTGGTCACATAGCCTTCCAAGATGCTATTTTCCCTGCCTGAAATTCTTCCTGCAACTCAACCCTGGTTTACCTAGGTTCAACCTATGGACCTCCACGAAATGGGGCCTCTGCAAAGCCTTCCCTGACACCCAGGTTTTGTGGTGAGGGAAGAGGCCCCTCTATAGGTTCTCAAAGGATCTGCCTGTGATGTATCATTAGAGTCGTCTCAGTGAAAGCAGGAACTCTGTGTCTTCTTCTCTCCGCCTTCTATTTCCTGAAACTTATTACATGCCTCCTAGCTCATCGTAGGTGCTCAGTATTTACTTAGTGTGTGAACGACAGAAAAGCTCTTGGAAGCCTCAAGGGGTCACTTGGCTCGGCCCTTTTGATCTCTTTGTATATTTGGCGAGTCAATTCTTTCCTTTCCTGGGTTGATGTGTACACTATATTCGAGGCACAACCTAAGGCATGAAGACATATCCATACATAGAGGTTCTTGCTTTCAAGGAACTCGTACAGCAGATTTCTACAAGTTAGGGCTTTTCAAATGCTCTAGAAGCATGTGAACGTTCAGTATGCTCCATTTTCATTTCAGAGAAAGATGGTTTGACTTCCATAGCAAAGGTGGAGACCTTCCAACGTTGAGGCCAATACTTATACCTTGACCATTTCAGGCAAGTCTTGTGGTTCCTTCTGGAGGTGTGTGGCTCTTGCAGAAATGTGAAGATCTTCCATCGTCCTCAGACTTTGGTGTCATTTGCAGTCATCCAGAAAGCTTCCAGGTCTAGGTTCCAGACCACCACCACACACAGTCAGTAGCCAACGGAGTGGATTCCAGGAATACGCATTGTTCACCGACATTACCGTTGATATTGTTGCTGCACACTCAATGCAGTGGGCAGGGCCTGGATTGTCCACTGGGTCTCATGTGGAATGGAAAGAAGGGCTCCCCCCCCCCCACACACACACACACCCCACCCCCACTGTTGACAGCCTTGTGACTAGAAACGGTCCCCGAAACAAGAATCAGACAAACCAGAGAAGCCCAGATGATAGTCCTTGAGATGAAGGAACTAAGCAGCTGGTTGAGATGGCACCAAGGGGAAAGGTTGCTCTTTTTGTCTGCCCCTCTACTCCTTTCTTCCTGGACGCCTTAGGGTTTTGTCATGGAGATTTGAAAGAAAGTGCACAAAAGTCATATGTGTTGAATCAAGATTTTGCATTTAACCATCTCTCAAAAAGGAAGAGAGCTTCACCTGCACATGTTTCTTCCAAAACCGTCAATTGCTTTTCAATTCTGGGGTTTCTCTCTTGCCTTGTTCAGTTAGCCTTAACAGTAAAAATCAACGAAAACTACATAAAGATTCAAAGATACCAACAAAGGACAGCTTCTGTTTTGGAAATCATCTTTCCATTTAGTAGAACACGAGCTCTATTCTTTGTATTTTGCCTAGGGAATTAGCAATGTCCTGGTTCAGATGGCAAGGTATCCGCGCCCAGGAGAATGGGGTTCGATCCCTGGGTCCGGAAGATGCCTCCCGTAGAAGGAAATGGCAACCCACTCCAGTATCCTCGCCTGGGAAATGCCACGGACAGAGGAGCCAGATGGGCCGCAGTCCATGGGTCGTATCAAAGTTGGGCTCAACCCAGCAACTACGAACACAAGTATTTCCAAAGACCACACTCAAGTGTGTGTGTGTGTGTGTGTGTGTGTGTGTGTGTGTGTGTGTCTGTATCTCCTCTTGCCGTCTTGGAGTCTGTCTCGGAATCTTCATGTATTTCTGCCTCTGTATCTCCTGACAGCCAACCGCCGGCCCGTTCGTCTGGCCCCGGCCTCTCCCAGGCGCTCTGGCTCTGGCTGAGGAGCTTGCGCAGGCCAGCTGTCTCCCTTGGCGTGGGTGCGTTCGAGTGTCTGTGTGTCTGTCTGTGTGTCTGCCTGTGGCTCGTCTGCTCTCTCAGGAAGGTCGAGGGCTTGGCGTGGGGGCAAAAGGGGGGCCTCGGTAGTGCGAAGGGGAGGGGCTGAGGCGCTCCGCTCGACCGCGCCTTCCTGGCTTCTGGTGGGTTTGGGCACCGGACAGGTGCCGGGCAAGTTCTGCGCTCAAGTTTCGCTGCGCCTAGGCCCGCAGGAGGTTCAGAGGCCCCTGGGCCGCGGGGGTTGGGAGGCGGCGGGCGCCGAAGCCCCACACCTCCGGGGCCGCGTGGGCCTGAGCAGCGAATGGGATCGGGGGGGAGGCCCCGCTCAGCGAGCGCGGCTGGGTCTGGAGTGGCCGCGGGTGGGAGGGCGCCGAGACCTCCACACCCCTCAGCCCAGCCCCCAGGCCCCACGCGCACGCGTATCCTGCCAGTTACTTCCTAGCACCAAACTGATTTTTCCTCAACATTGTTCAGTGCCTGTCATGGAGGGAAAGAGGGAGAGTTACTGAAAAAATATTCAAAGTCTCTTATAGGAAAATATTTTGAAATATTATATTTTAGAAGTATAGACTAGTAAATTTTTTTTAAAGTATTCATCCTATTATGTACAGGCTGTAAAATGCTATCAAGGGGCACTTTTGGATAAATACTTTAAAATATACGAGTCATTTTGGCCTGTGTGAAACAGACTAAATAGCCTAAGCCATGAGTTCCGTTTTAGTCTTAACTCAGATCAACTCGTGGTGGTGGTGGTGGTGGTGGTGGTCATTCGTTAAGTCGTGTCGGACTCCTTGTCACCCATGAACTGCAGCACGCCAGGCTTCCCTGTCCTTCACTATCAAAGAGCCCTGTCTTTTTCACTATCAAAGAGCCCTGTCTTTTTCGGCTACTGTTGTAAATGCCGTAGACTAGCTGATAAACAACAGAAAGTTGTTTCTTGTAGTCCTGGAGGCTGGGGAGTCCCAAGATCATCAGCAGGTGCCACGTCTGGTGAGTCATGTTTCCTGGTTCCTAGACTGCCTGCTGCTTCTCCCTGTCCTCGCAGCACGGGAGCCCATTCCTTCCTGGCCTGACCCCTCCCAGAGTGCCTGCCTCCTAGGATCATCACCACGTGCGGGGTGAAGTTTGAGGGCCCATAAACTGTCAGCCCATTGCAGTCCCTAAGTATACTCTGCATTATTTCAGTCTTTTGAAATAATTCGAGCTTTCCTAATAGCCCAATACATGTTCTTTTTGTTATATGTTCGTTGGGCTCTTGAAAATAATATGTATCAGTGGGAATGCAGTGTTCCGTGTGTATCAGTTACATCAGGTATGTCACTCATGTAATTCAGCTTCCAGTAGCCACGTTGAGTAAAAGCAGAAGTAGGTGAAATTACCTGTAATATATTTTATTTTAACACACCCCAAATATTATCATTTCAGCGTGTAATCAACATGATAAAACCTAATGCAATAGTTCACGTTCTTTTTTTCATGCTAAGTCTTTAAAATCCAGCATGTGTTTCAGGCTTGCAGCGCATCTCATTGTAGAGCCAGCCACATTTCAGGTACTTCATGGTTGCAGGTGACTACGTACCAGGGAGCCCAGTTCCAGGAGAGATGTGTCTTTAACGTCTCCCACTGGGATTATGAACTCGGCTGTTACTCCTTTTCTATTTCTGTCAGTTTTTATGTATTGATATTTTGAGGTTATGTTATTAGGTACATTCAAGTTTAGAATCCTCATCTTCTTGCTAGACTGAACTTGTATCAGTATGAGATGTTCTTTTTTATTGCTAGTAATGCTTCTTTCTTTAGACACTATTTGACAGTGATGTTGCCACGTCAGTTTTCTGTCCGTGTTAGCTTGGGTATCTTTTACTTTCACCTGTCTAAAAGACCTTCCATCTTAACATGTACCTCTGAATAGTGTATAGTTTTCACTGGAATCAGTTTGAGTATTGGCTCTGTTTATAATGTTGATATTTCAGTGTGTAGACACCATGTTGCTGTGTGATTTCTGTTTGTCCCACCTAGTCTGTGTTCTTTGCTCTTGCCTTCTTTTAGAAGTATGAAGTGTTTCTCTAGTTCTGTGCTCCTCTGTCAGGTTGTTGGGTGTACATTTGCAGACACAGCGTGTGTTTTACATTCAAGTCTAACTTAGTACTCTTACTGCCTCCCTGACACGACTGTTTCCTCCTTGTCACTGTCACACTTTAAACGGTTAGATATATTTTTGGCATTAACATCATTGTTTTGTAGAGTTAGTATTTACCCTCACAGTTACCTCATTGTTGGTCTTTACTTGTTTTTTATATTTCCATCAGAGACTACTTTTCTTTTTCCCAAAGCACTGCCTTAATATATTTTTTTAGTTCATGTGTGTGGGTGATGAGTTGTCTCATTTCCATTTGCCCTCAAAGTCTCTATTTTGCTTTCACTTTCGAAGAGAGTTTTTGTTGGATGTAGAATTCCAGGTTGGTGGTTATTTGTTTTTCAGCATTTTACAGATGCCAGTCCATTATCTTCTGACTTCCTTGTTCTTGGAAAGTCAGCTCTCAGTGTTGTTGTGCCGTTAAAAGCCACACCCTTTTTCCTCTGAGTGCTTGAACATTTGCTTCTTGCCTTAGGCACCCGCAGAGCTGCTGAAACCAATGTGTGGTTTTCATTTTTGACTCAATGGTCTGATTCTTGAACCAACTCTTACCACTGTCCCTGTCAGTCAGTTCAGTCGCTTTGTGTCTGACCCGTTGCAACCCCATGGGCTGCAGCACGCCAGGCTTCCCTGTCCATCACCAACTCCTGGAGCTTGCTCAAGCTCATGTCCATCGAGTCGGTGATGCCATCCAACCAGCTCATCCTCTGTCGTCCCCTTCTCCTCCTGCCTTCAGTCTTCCCCATCATCAGGTTCTTTTCCAATGAGTCAGCTCTTTGCATCAGGTGGCCAAAGTATTGGAGCTTCAGCATCAGTCTTTCCAATGAATATTCAGGACTGATTTGCATTAGGATTGACTGACTGATTGGATCTCCTAGTAGTCCATGGGGCTCTCAAGAGTCTTCTCCAACTCCCCAGTTCAGAAGCATTGATTCTTTGGCATTCAGCCTTCTTCATGGGCCAACTCTCACATCCATACATGACTACTGGAAAAACCATAGCTTTGACTAAATGAACTTTTGTTGGCAGAGTAACGTCTCTGCTTTTTAATATGCTGTCTAGATTTGTCATAGGTTTCCTTCCGAGGAGCAAGCATCTTTTAATTTCACCATCTGCAGTAATTTCGGAGCCCAAGAAAATAAAGTGTGTCACTGTTTCCACTGTTTTCCCATTTATTTGCCATGAAGTGATGGGGCTGGATGCTATGATCTTCATTTTTTGAATGTTGAGTTTTATGCCAGCTTTTTCACTCTCCCCTTTCACTTTCACTAAGAGGCTCTTTAGTTTCAGCCCCTGGAGGCATTTCTTATTCCCCTTTCTGTCTTTTCTCCACCATGAGGGTCCCCATTTATAGTTTTTAACAACATAGTTTAACAACAGATTCCTTCAATACATTCTATCCCTTTTCCCTCTTATATATATATTGTAACCGATCCGTCCTTCAGTTCACTGATCGTCTCTTCAGCTACATCCAATCTGATGTTAAGCCCAGAGACTGAGTTCTTAAATTCAGTCACTGTTATTGTAAAGTTCTAGATTGGTTTTGATTCTCAGAAATTTTTCCTTTTGTCAAGTATATTTTTGAACAGGTGACATTTGCATCTGATACCTCTAGCATACCTCTGATACGCTGATATATATCTCATACCTCTGGATCTGGTTCAGTTCTTTTTCTCTTGGTCCTGTTTGTTGTTACACCCTCTTTTGCTTCTTTGGTTGCATGTTGGACATTATGTTTGGAAAACCCTAGAGGTTCTGAGTGATGCTGCTTTCTCCAGAGTTTCCTCTGACGCAGACCTCCAGTAGGGACAGAGCTGTCTGTTCACTCAGGGCCTGAGGGACTTGAGGCTTGGGGGTCCTTTTAAGCTCAGTCTCAGCAGCCTTCACCCACCTTCCCCCCAGACCCCAGGGAGGAGCTTTCCAGCGTCTCCAGTGTCTGGAAACCTGGGGTGCCTCCCAGGGCCCCGCGTTCTCGGCAGGTCCTGAAGCCCACCGTCTCTCCTGAGCACCAGGAGGTGACTGATAGTCAGCACTCAGCCGGTTTGGGCAGAGTGTTGGGTACGTTTTCTGACATCCAGACTGACGCGTCAGGCCTGCGCTTGACTTTTTGTCTCCACAGCCCAAGGAACCCTCCAGAGCTGTGTGAGCCAGCCCCCTCTGCTTGACTTTTTCCCTTCCTTTTCTTCACAGAGTCAGCTTTGCTCAGATGCCCCGAGGGAACGAGCGGCCCTCTCAGTCTCCAGCTCCCTCACTGAGCTTCGGTTTTGTTTGAAATCTTGGATTGTGGCTGCCTAAGGACCTCTTTTAAACCTTATTTAGCTTTTCTAGCTCTTGGTAGGCTGACCTACAAGATGCTTGCGTCTGTCACTGGAAGTGGAGACACCCTGGGGGGGGGGTCTTCTGTCATCTGAAGCCACATGTAACAGTCACAGTAATTGTCTTGATCAAGTTAATTTGATACCAGGGAAAACAAGAACCAGGGGTCCTTGCTTGGTACCCATGGCTGTGTTTCTGGTCAGAGTCCCCAGCTTGCCTGGGCTGTTTCAGTGCCACGTGAACTTGGGAAGGAGGTGGAGCAGGCGGCCCACGCGGCCTGGAGACAGAGGAGCCGGTCTCCCCTCTGCCCTTGCCCCTGGCGGCCCAGGGCAGGCCTTGCAATGCCGGGCTGCTGGTGGTGGAGGCCAAGGCTGAGGAGGGAGGGGTTACGTGACCTGTATTCTGTGACATGGTCACACGTGGGTTTTCTTTTTCAGTTTGAAAAAATGACTGCTTTTAGTCTTCCCTCCAGTTTCACTTTAAGGTGGAAAATGAAGATTTTATTCGTAAAGTTGAGCACAGTGACCTTACAGTCTTTTTGAAAGCAACAGTTGAGGTTTTAAGAACACATCTCAGAGAACTCCAGTAGATAAAGCTAAAAAAAGAGAACGTGTTCAGGGTGAACTGCGGGCAGGACCCCAAACTGTACCCTGTCTCTCCCAGAGTGTGTAATTGCTGAGATGGGTGGATATAGGACCCAAAGCACCCTGGGGACCGAGGTCCTCAAATGACAGCAGAGGGCCGGGCTGAGCCAGGAGCAAGTGGCCTGTGCCCTGGCGAGTGGAGAACCGCGAGGGTGGGAGTGGAGCCAGGAGAGGGGTGGGAGACTCAGGCGGGGTCTGGGAGGTGCTGGCTGTCGCGGCTCGAGGCAGGGACACCCCTGAACCTCCACCATGCAGTCCCCACGGGGCAGAGTCGTCTGGCAGCCGAGGGTCGAAGTAAAGAGGGCGAGTTCACAGCAGATTGAATGAACCCCTGTACCCACTGTGGGTTCATTTTAAGTGCCTGGAGTGAGGTTGGTCAAGCCCTTGCTGAGCTCGAGTGAGAGTTCCGACAGGGAGGACCGAGCTCAGGGTGAGAGTGAGGGGCAGCTAGCGTCGTGAGTCCTCCGCAGCTGAGTGGGTTCTGGGGACGC
The DNA here is from genome assembly GCF_055505025.1 of Bos grunniens. Classification (NCBI taxonomy): domain Eukaryota; kingdom Metazoa; phylum Chordata; class Mammalia; order Artiodactyla; family Bovidae; genus Bos; species Bos grunniens. The sequence continues at coordinate 771,434 of NC_141191.1, read as the reverse complement.
CCTTGAGTTCAGGGCTGCCCTTTCAGTAGCCTCACTGGAGGCTTGTTTGGGGGGTAGAGGGGGCAGAAGCCCACTTAGAAGATGTGCTCATTCCCAGGGCTGGTGGTTTCTGAAGGAGTTTATACTGGTTGGTTCGACTGTGACCCAGTACCTTGCAGGGTCGTATTTGACAGGGGGCCTGAGCTGTGGGCACAGCCTGCCTTCTCCTGCACTCCGCACTCAATTGTTGACTTTTTGGCAGCCCCTCTCCCCTCTCTGCACCCTTGACAGTGGACCTGAGCCCAGCCCCCCTGTTGCCACGGAGCCCCTTGTGACCGAGTGGGTTCCAGTTCTGGGCTCCTGGGAGATGTGCTGGAGGCGGAGCCTTCATGCCATTTGGTGGTCATAGTGTGAGAGCAGTGGTCATAGTGTGAGAACGGTGTGTGTGAGAGTGGTGTGTGAGAGCAGTGTGTGTGAGAGTGGTGGTCGTAGTGTGAGATTGGTGGTGATAGCTCGGTAGCCGAGGTATCCTACCGTGAAACAGCGGTTGCCCCCGAGTGGGGGGCTGCCCCTATCCGCGAGGATGGGTCACAGAAGGGCCCGCCTTTGGGCGTTATTCCAGCGCTGCAACCCCAAGGCAAAGGCGAAGACTAGGAAGGACTTGGCCTCGGCCCACGTCCTGGAAGCAGAGCAGCCTGAGGTGAGAGCAGCCGGGGGCTGGGCCCGTCAGATTGGCCCTCACCCGGCGAAGCATTGGGGTTGTGTTTCATTTTGTTAGCATGGTTGTGGGCCCTGCTGGCCAGGGCATTCTGGCCTTAGTGGGCAGGATCGACCCCAGCAGGTTTACCTTGTAAGAGGTTGTGCAGTTGCTGCATGGAGGATGGGCGGGGGCCCCACAAGAAGGGAAACACTGGCTGGAGAAGTCACTGGGGCACATGGACTGAGCTATAGAGTCAGTCCTTGAAGCAGAAAGGGTAAGGCCCTTAATGTCTCCCTTCTTGCAAAGAAAGGATATACGGGCTGGAGGAATCTCTGGGGCATGAGGATCGAGTTAGAGAGTCAGTCCTTGAAGCAGAACGGCTAAGCCCGTTAATGTCTCCCATGTTACAAAGCACAGACCAGTGTGTCCAGTATTTTAATGACAGGTACCTACTGCTTACGTGTATGACATACACCCTCATAGCTACACATGTCTACTGCATGCCTCTTACAAGTGCTGGGCACTGTTCTGGGTGCTGAAAACTCAGTATGTAGTAGTGGATACGTAGCCCAGGATTTTTTTAATTTCTGCAAAGAAAAATAGAAGAACGAAAGACCCCGTGTGGTTCAGTTTGAGCAAGTTCACCACGTGGATGGCCCCGCATGCACGCAAATTGTGGTAAAGTACATATAACATAAATTTAACATTTTAACCGGTTGATTGAATGACTGGGTGGCTTCTGTGGAGTCAGGCTAACAGATGGCTTTGAGGTGCCATCCGCCTTTTTCCCAGAGGAACACTCCAAAGCCTCGTGGCCTTGTAGACCTTCTTTTTTTTCTTCACTTTCCCCAGTGGCTCCAGGTCTGTGTGTCGTTTAAGAATCTCTTTATCCACTTTGTTGTTAGGTTTACGTTTTGGAAAGTTTCTCAGATGTCCCTGGGTCTTGAGAAGGCAGGCTTGGATTCCAGGTTCTCTCCTGCCGCGTGCCTGCCAGGTCGAGGTGGAGGCTGAAGGCCAGTCTGAGTTGTGGTGGTCTGTGTGGTCTTGGGGTCAGTGGACCCCTCTTCTCTGGAGGGGCATGGAGATCCTTTGTGTGGAGCCTGGAGAGACTTGACAGGGTCAGTCTTCACAGTCTCGCTCTCTTTTTAATTTATGTTTGCATTTAGTTTCTCATTTAACTGTTTTCTAGGAATTTCCAACTCCCGAAGGATACACCTACAGGGAGCAGCTTTGTAAAGCCAAAGAGGAAATCGCTCAGCTGAAAGCTGAAAGAAACAACACCAGGGTCAGTAGGGGGATTCTCACGTATTGACATTTGCCCCGCGGGGGTCACCGCTGGCCTCCGTGTGCTGTCTTTAAACTTTGTCTGATTTTCAAGTCATTTTCCACATCTTCCCGCTGAACAGACCAGGGTGGATCAGTTCTGGGTTCTCATACCTTGCTTCAAATTTCTGATGAGAGCTAATGTAATTTTAGTACATATGAGGGGGGAGTTCTCTTAACTTACATTTTTGTCCACGCTACACTTTGTGAGGGATCTTAGTTCCCCGACCAGGGGTTAAAACCCATGATCCTTGAAGAAGTGTGGAGTCTTAACTACTGGACCCCTGGGGAAGTCCACTCTAACTTTCGACGGAACTGGCAGGATTCCGACGTGCCTTAGCATGTTTCCGGCTATAGCGTGAGGCTGAGAGGAGTTATCGGCCCGGAATTCAAGCATGAGGTTGAAGGTGTTCCTTTGGCCCTGCCCTGCAGCTGCTGCTGGAGCACCTGGAGTGCCTGGTTTCGCGATATATTCCACCCGTCGGGATGACAGCAGGCAAGCGGCAGGCGCAGTCCCCAGCCGGCATGAGGAGTGAGGTGGAGGTGCTCAGGGCGCTGAAGTTGCTCTTTGAACACCACAAGGCCCTGGACGAGACGGTACCAGCCATCCGGCCGTCCTGGATTTGTACACTTGCTGCCTTGTTAGGCGGATGATGCACATATTTATGTAACTAGTTGACTTCTGAGCGTCTTGAATTCTTGTATATACATTTTTTTCTGTAAGAATTCAGAGTTTTATATGGTTAAAAAGCGTTGCCTGCATACATGCTCAGTCGTGTCCGAATCTTTGCAACCCTGTGGACTGTAGCCCACCATGCTCCTCTCTTCATGGGGCTTCCCAGTCATGAATACTGGAGTGGGTGGCCATCTTCTACTCCAGGGAATCTTCCTGGCCCAGGGATCGAACCTGCCCTCGTGCATTGGCAGGCGGATTCTTTACCACTGAGCCACCTGGGAAGCCCCCAGTTAAAAAGTATTAGTTGGCATGAATGTCTCAAAATTTATTATATTCTGTATATCAATTTGCAGTTAAAAACCGGGTAATAATTAATTTAGGAGAACATTTTGTTCTCTCAAACTTAGAATTTAAAGCTGTTAACAAGCAGATTCTCTTGATGTTAAGATCAATGAGAGACATTCAAGGTATTCTGTGACAGTATCCATGTATTAGGGTGAGTATACACTAAGAAGTGTACTAACGTATATACACACATCAACACACAGTGACTCAGCCCCTTTTATTTGAGTTGAGAGCGTGATTACGAGTAGCACTCGAAAGGTGTAGTTTGTTAGAAGAAGAATTAGGTGCCACACATAAAGAGGTAAGTTTGATCAGTCTTTGTGTAATTTCCGTGAAGGGTTTGTCATTTGAATCCTTTCATTTTAAAAAAGAATGAAGGCTGTAGTGGTGGGCATCAGATGTCATTTATCTTTCTGATTGAGGACCCGCCCACCAGGGTTATTTTAATGACTAGTAAACTAGACTTGTGGCTCAGAGTTGCAGGATCTCTTAAGTACCCCTTTGTCCAGTAGAAGACAAATTCTGACTCTAATCACCTGGTGGTATTCGGGATGGATAGCATCACCATGTATTTTCTTTTTATGTTGTGTTTTCAGTTTAGAGTTGAGTTTTCCAGGTGGAGTTTTGCTGTCTTTACTTATTTCTTAACTCTGATTCAATTTTTTTGGTTTTAGCAGATGATTCTTTCAGAGGAGAATAACCAGGAAAAGATACTAACGGACAGGGTGCTTGATGTACATCATGAGCAAGAAAACATGCCAAGCGCCAATGGAAAGGCAAGTCCTTGGTCTCGCTCTCTGTCTGGTTCTCGTCTTACCATCCAGTCTGTGCGGGGCTGTTGGGACCTCTCACCGATGCACCATGTAGGTTTGAGTGGCCACGAGGGTCCTGTGAGCTCCCAGAGCACAGAAGGCAGTTTTGACCTCACAGATTGCCCGGAAGTACTGTGTTCCCTCCCTCCCAAAACCAGGCTGTGTAAGGCTTCCTTTCCCCCTTAGAGACCCTCCGACGGCTCTCTAAGCCACAAGGAAGACATGGTTAAGAAGATGGAGCTCCAGGAAATCATAGAGAGGCAGTTGCGGGAGCAGAGCCAGATGGAGGAGCGCCTGGCAGCCCTCTCTGCCCACGTGAAACATCTGGAGGAGGACCTGGACACGGCCAGGGAGGACCTCCTCAAGTCCAAGGACATGAACAGAAAACTTGAGCGGGACATCTGCGTAGTGAGTGACTGCAGCTGTGTCTGTTGTCCTGAGGTGGAATGTGGGTTTCTTGTTCTCCCGGGGATCTCAGCCTTGGGATGGCTGCGTGAGTAAGAGCAGAGCACCGGAGAGACCACAACTGGCTGCCTCCCTGCCTCTGCATCGAGGTCTCTGGGGTAGAAGAGGCTTGGTCCAGGCGGTCCGTTGGCAGTGGACCAACGTGAGGGCAGCCCTGACGCTGTGCCGCAGCCTAGGGGTGGACTCCTCATTTCCACAAGTTCTAGGGGGCCCACTGTGTTCCTTTTTTAAAAATTCATTCATCCATTCATTCATTTATTGGCGTATAGTTGCTTTACACTGCTGTGTCAATTTCTGCTGTACAGCAAAGTGAATCAGTCATCTATCTATCTATCTATCTATTTACGTATCTGTCTCTCTTTTAGATTTCCTGCCCATTTGCTTCACCACAGAGCACTGAGCGGACTTCCCTGTGCTGTACACTAGGTCCTCACTCGTTGACTTTATGTGTAGTATCAGTGCTGTATATATGTCAACCCGAGTCTCCCGGTTCATCCCCGCCCCCCGCCCCCCGCAACTGCCTGTCGAATGTGTTCCTGATGATGCTGAAATTTGCTTCTGATTCACTCAGGCGAGTCTGGTGACACCTGTGGAGCCTGTTCTCTCGGAGAGATGGGAACATGCTGTGTGGGCTCTGCTGAGGCAGCTTGCCTGGCCATCTTCTCGAGTTTTCTGAGGTTCCGCTCCTTGAAGGGATGTGTGACAGTGATACCGGCGGTCAGACAAGTCGAGTGGTGTTTGCTCACCCTCAGATCCTCAGGCCCGAGCTGTGTAACCATGTGGAATCGTGATGTCTCTGGCGGTCATGTCTGCGGGTGTCCTGATTTATGAGAAACTCCCTAGCGGTCACTGTGAAAACAGAGAGTGCTGGGGACTCAGGCCTCTTCCTGTGAGCCTCGCCTCTCCTCTGTGCACAGACAGACAGCACCCACCCGGCCCACCCCTCCCCCGTGAGACCGTCTCAGAGAGAACCCCTCCAACATGTGGTACAGCAGGTGTACTTGTTTAGTAGCTTGGTGTGAGTAATTCTGTGTGAGAACTCAAAACAGAAATATTTGCACAGGTTTGCATAAGCTATTCACACTACTCTTTGGCAACAGGAGATTAGGTGGCACAGTTTAATACGTATAGAATTCTAGAAAATGCGTTTTCAAGACCTTTCACTTTTAAAGTTAGGACTTTGCTCTCACATTGGTTACTTAGTGACCAGGGAGGGACCTGAAGTGGATTTTGAAGTGGCGGACAGGAGTTGCACCAGCAGCAAGTTCTGGTCCTGGTTTGAGCGTTTCATCCATGTGGTGTAACTCTGCTTTTGAAGAACTAGGCTTGAGAAGGCTGCTCCCAGTTGTGTACAATTTGACTTCTGTTTCCACTCGTTAATATTCTACTTTAATTCTGAGGAAATTGCATGAGACTTTTCCAACTTTCAGTCGAGGAAACGAGCCTCAGAGCTCCCCGTTGGATCTGTTGAAGGTCCCTCCCTGTTCTGGGTCAAGCCCGCCTGTATGGTGTAGCCGACAGAGGTCCTGACTTCATGCCAGATACCTTCCCTCCTGGAATTCTTGCAATAACAGGGTAGTTTAGTATACTTTTCGTTTGCTGTTTGGGTTTATTATGTAGAAAAGAAGCTTGGTAAACCAAGTGGCTGGACAGAACGTTAAGACAGATGGGTGCCAATCGTGGCAAACGTGACCTTTGGGATAGGCGCATTTTTGCTCACGTCCGAGAAAACTGCCGTGTCTAGGACTTTTATTCTGAGGATGTTAACTTTATGTTTGATTTGAAACTTAGGACGACATCAGTAATAAACTTGAAAATGAAGTTGCAAATAAGGATTCTAGGCATCGACAGGTAATGGCTTTTATGAACCGTGTCTGACTTTTATAGTAGTGAATTACTGAGGAAGGAAGGTAAAGATCTTTTCATGTGACTCCCACATTGGAAATCAAGTCCCAGTGTAAAGTTCTTATGACCCTAAAATACTGTGTTCAAAAGTGTGGATGTACATCATGGTAAATCAGCTGTACTGGAAGGAAATACATTTTTAAAAAATTGCGGGTGACTGCAACTTACAGGTTTGAATTATTCGGGACTTGGTTTAACCATTTTGTGGAATTCCATTCCTGACTCTTTTGTTTTACTTGAAGGTGAATCTGTTGGCTTGTTAGAGTTGTTACCGAAAGAGTAGAGAGCAGCAGGGAACTTCACGGCAGCTGGCTGCCTGTTGGGAACTGGGGTCACTGTGACAAAAGGCAGGGTTAGAGCTCCGGTCTGATTAGGGTTTGTACTTCCTGTGGTGTGGTGAGCCTTACTCGCTCCTGTTCCCGAGTGGTCTCAGATAATCAGGACTTAACCAGGAAAACCAAATCTGGCTTCTCCAAAACAAAGTGAGTCAGTCTGGTGTGTGCCAAAGTGTATCATTGTCCCCACCCCAAAAATAAAATACTAGAAAGCCATTGAAAAGTATGATGGGGAATGCTAATTAAAAGCATCACGATATACAAAATAATGGCTGTAAAAGGCAGATCAGAAAATACTATGTACCATATGCTATTGTTTTCTGCGGGTTTTAAAGCATAGCATATTGTTTGTGTACGTACATAGAGGAATACGCACACAGAAAAAGTAAGAAAGCTGCTTAGAAACAAATGCTAACCTCTCAGGAACCTGAGCTTATAGATAGTTTAATTTTTTTTTGTTTTTTAAAAAAGAATCTGTCTAAATGTTCTACATTGAAAGTTTTTCAGTGTAAGAAGATCTGTTAAAAGAATAATCGTGCATTTACAAATACTAGTTGACTGGCATTTCACCAGGCATGCTCTTATCAGGTCTGTATTTCAGAGGAGATGAAAGCCATATTTTGGCTTACACGCCCGTAGCCATCTGGGGTCGGTAGGGTTCCCTCTAAATGATGATTCTGGTGATATTTTAAGAAGGGTCTGTAGTGAACCCTTCTTCCCGTAACTTGTCGATAAGAATGAATAAGATTCTACAGATCTTCTTTAATATAGAAGAACTTTTTTTTCTTTTTTTAAGATGTCCTTGGGGAATGTTTAGGAAAAGCAAATACTCTGGCAGGAGGCATTCTGCTCACTGAGACCAAGCCCAGGAACACTGAGAGAAAATTTATCCTGAGGGAGCTTCCGAAACAGAATGAATCCACTAGACACGTGCATTTAGGTTTTGTCTCAGCTTACTTAAAGCGACAGTGGCTACACCTCTCGGCCTGTGTTGATCCTCTGCTCTCCCTTTGTAGACAGAGGATAAGAACCGCCAGTTGCAGGAGCGCCTGGAGCTGGTAGAGAAGCTGCAGCAGAGACTGCGGAGGGCAGAGACGCTGCCCGAGGTGGAGGTGGAGCAGGCGCAGAGGGTGGCCTCGCTCTCCAAGGTGCTGCTCTGGGTCCCTGGGGGGCGGGCACAGGGAGGGCCTGTTCCCCTGCTCTCCCACCGCGCCCCTGCCCGTGCTGCTCAGTCCACACAGGAGCGCAGACATGGGGGTCGTGCTGCCCGTCTGAGATGGGAGCGCTCCCTGAGTGTCAGGCACGCCCCACTTCTGCATCATCCCTACGTTAATTTCCCTCCAGTTTTGTCCCAAGTTGTGTGTGCGCCTAGGACGCTTCAGCTCCGAGTCACTGCTGCTCAGAGTTCAGTCAGCCACTCAAAGCCTAGCAGGATAGAGACCTAGAAAAATCCCATTCTCGTTTAAGAGATGGCCAAAATAGCTCTGTAATGAACACAGTTTTAAGTTGTTATCCATACACTTGTTAAAGAAGTCCCAGCAGGGCACGTGCAGACCCGAGGCCCCACTCCCCACTCGCCGTCCCCAGAAGCCCGTGGGTGAGAGGCCATGTCCTTGGGATGTGGCGCTGCTGGGGGCACCGACCCCATTGCCAGCCAGCCAGCCACCCTGTCCTTCTGACGGGAAAGGTGTTGCCCTGCGCTGCCAGTGGGCACTGGCTGAACATAGAGAGTCGGGCCGGGTCTGTGCTGACGTGGCTGTCGGAAGCCTTGCCAGGAGCTCAGTGAGTGCCCGAGGGGCCATCACGTCGCAGGAGGCCGCCGGTGTCCGGTGCTCACAGACCCTCCCAGAGCAGGGTCACTAACAGCCGCCAGGGGGCACCCTTCTGCCTGTGATCTTCCTCTCCAGGCTTGGTTTCTCCTCTCCCCTGGCATCTCTGCTGTCCATCCCCAGTCGGCCTTGTAGTCCGACCTTTTGTCTTCCGGAAGCTCTACCACTCAGGAGGCTAAACGGTTCGAACTTCCTTCCCAGCTTAGGAAGGTAGAACGTGTGCCTCGGGTTTGCCGCTGTGTGCTGCCCACGCGGGCTCGCCACAGGCAGTCAGAGGAGGGAGTGCAGCGGCCGTGGGTGTGGGGCCTGGGGCACGGGGAGCACGTCTCCTCTCACGAGCTGGTCACCAGCATCCTCCGTGAGCCATGTGTCACACACGAAGCCGCGCAGGCTGTGTGAGCAGGCATGCGGGCATGCCCCCGGCGAACCCAGGGCCCGTGGTTCGCACAGAGCATGGCCCGCTTGCCGCCCCTGCGATCACAGCCCGCGTGCTGTCAGGACAGGGTTGTTGTGAGCGGAGCTGACGCTGTTCTTGGCCGACAGGCAGGAGAGAGAGACACAGCAGCATCGAGGATAGGCTGTGCCAGATGGAGGCCCAACTGGAGGCAAAGAACAAGGAGCTGCAGCGGGTGCCTGTGCTGACAGGGAGGCGGCGTCTGGGCAGGAGACATGGCTTGGGCAGGGGCCAGCACTGCCTTTCTCCACCAGTCCCGTCTCTGGCATCGAGTGTGTGCCTGTGTGGCCCCATCTGCTGATCCGGGCACCCACCTCCTTGGGAGCAGGGCCAGAGGTGGTCGCCCATAGGCAGTGGGTAGGAGCCAGGGCTTCCCCACATTCAAAGAGGCTGCTTGTTGCTCTGACCAGCCAGTCCGGGGAGCTGCTTGGGATACAGGTGGACCTCCCAACTGCCCCTCAGACAAACCTAGGGGTGCCAGCCTGGGGCCCATGAAACTGAAGGCATGGCACCCAGGTGTGGAGCCTGCTTGCCTCGGACGTGGCGCTGGAGTCCCACATGCCAAACCGCTGGTCCAGACACGGTGTGTGTGTAGGATGGCTGCCTCTAGACAGGAGAACCGCAGTTGCGCTGCAACAGAAGGCACGTCAGGAAAGGGTGATGGTGGAGGCTCACATCACCGAGTCCTGAGAGAGGTTTCCTGGAAAGGTTGGCCACACGGCAATACAGACCATCCAGGAAATGGAGTGGGGATCCCGGGTCCAGCCTCACGTGTCAGTACTGTCCCCACCATACCTGTGTTCTTGGGCCTGGACTGCAGAGCCTCACAGGCGGACTTCCAGGGGGCAGTGGTTCTGACTCCCATCGTGAGACCCGCAGTGAGGCGCCCTCCCCGCTTAGGCAGAGAGCTCAATATCTCCCGATCAGGGGTGCACTTCTTACTTTCATAACTGCTGCTCAGAGGCTGTTGAGATCGGGATGCTGTTTATGACTAGACTAAGCCAATTCAAAGTCAACTTTTGTTTTGCTTTAAAAATCTTTGAATGCCGATGCCTTATTGTGGAAGCTGTGACAGATTTTGTTTCCTTGGGCTCAAAAATCACTGCAGACGGTGACTGCAGCCATGAGATTAAAAAATGCTTGCTCCTTGGAAAGCTATGACAAACATAGACAGCATATTGAAAAGTAGAGACATCACTTTGCCGACAAACCATATATGACAAACCATATACTCAAAACTATGGTTTTTCCGGTAGTAACGTATGGGTGTGAGAGTTGGACCATAAAGAAGGCTGAGCACTGAAGAATTGATGCTTTCGAATTGTGTTGCTGGAGAAGACTCTGCTTTAACAGAAAATAAACTTTTTAAATGTATTACGATGGAGAATTGCAAACATGCACAAAAGTGGATGGAGTAGTATAATAAATACCCATGACCCGTCCCGTCAATTAGTCTCAGCAATTTCTCATACAGAGCCAATCTCAAATAGATCATTCTTTTGTCTTCTCTCCATTTTTTTTTTTAATACAGTAGGTCCTAAAACAGCTTTTTAAACCTTGAAATTGATGCTCATCTTACAAAACACAGACTTGGCAACTTTGTTATTGCATTTAAAAATTGCTTGAGGTAATTATTTCCAGTTTTTTAATATGAATTTTCATATTGGAAAAGACCCTGATGCTGGGAAAGATTGAAGTCAGGAAGAGAGTGGATGACAGAGGATGAGATGGTTGGACGGCATCACCAACTCAGTGGACATGAGTTTGAGCAGATGCTTAGCAGAAGTCGAGTTCCATTTTCCTTATGGCTAATCCACTGCTATAACACGTATAGCACTTCTGGTTTTGAACACTGAATGTGTTTGCATTATAGATGGATTTAGAGTGTGTGGCTGTTGTGTGTGGTTCAGAATTCTGAGTAGTCCTTTCAGGCATCACCCAAAAGCTCAGACAAAGCGTGAGCCATTCACGTGGACTGTGCTGTGCGTCAGAAAGATAATACGAGCCACCTACACAATCTAAAATTTCCTAAAAACCAACGGGCTACTCGACGTCCTTCTTTCACCATGAGTCTTGAAATCCTCTGTGTGATTTCCACATCGGGCTTTGCACCAGCCTGTCTCACGTGCTCAGGGGCTGCACGAGGCGAGTGACTGCTGTGGCCGACAGCACAGAGCTTCCAGGTTGAGTTGAGTGACTCACAAACTTGGCCCGTTTGACTTGTTTTACCCCATGAGCAAGTGAAGTGGGCTGTAGAGGAATGAATGTGAGGAATGCAGGTGAGCTCCATGGAGACAGTTTAAAGCAGTGAGAGGAGGGAGGGCAATAGAGTGAGTCGTGTCCCCCTGACCCGAAACCCCCGCCTGAAGTCTAGCTTCTCTCTACAGACTTCATCGTTGTTAATGGCTTGCCATGTTTCCTCCAGAGAAACCTTTTCTACACCTGAGATGGAACTTCCTCCTCATTATGGTTTATAAGGGTTAATATTGTTCTGAGTGTTTCTATTTGCTAGGGACTCTTAGAGAACATTTTCTCAGAATTACAATGTTGGGAGTTGATACCTACTGATGTAACCTGTTCTGCACATTTTGGTGCAAGTCACTTTACATCCAGAAAGCAAGCGGTGCAGGCTGTGTCATTTACTGTTTCGTAGGACCAGCTGATTCTAAACCTGGAAACCCTGAGAGCCGAAGTGGACCAGACGAGACTGCGAGGGGCTCCCTTCCACCACAGGTAGGCTGCTCCCCCGGGCAGCTCCCCTCAGCGCTGTCGAGTGTGACAGTCTGGTCTGTGGGCCTGTCTGGTGTGTGGACAGTATGACTGGGTGTTGCTCATGGTCGCACCTCAAGGAGCCTGTAGCTTCGTGGCCAGCGAGAGGGAAGAGACAAGCATCGTTCCTTAGGGTCAAACTTGGTACCACGGAGTGGTCGTCACAGGATTGACAACACTCAAAACCACAGGCAGAGGTTTGGAAGTAGGGGGCCGACCAGTTGGTATTTGGGCGTATTCATCTGAGGGGCCTGACAGACTGTGACGCTGACGTTTCTCAAGAGTTGCAGAAGGTTAATGACCTGTAGTCTTTTGACTGCGGTGGGAGGAATCACCTGGCTTGTGAATGAGGAGAGCAGATTACTGAGCATCCTGATTTTTTCTTCCTCGTTGTTATAGGGGCGGTAATTCTTATTAAGTATTTAAATGTTTCTTTGTCTTCTTCACGGAAAATGGTCACAAGTGAGAGATAAACTTTAGCAAAGGTTATTAAATGCTTACTGGTGACATTCATTCATCTGTAGGAAATGGACTACTGCTTGAATCCTGACTTAGGAGACAGTTTGGAGCCCATACGCATATTTCTGTGTTTGAGTGCTTAGGGGATCCTCGCAGTCCAGAGCCCCCACCCAGCTTTCTTCTAGAGAAAAGGAGATGTCATTTGAGACAAAGGCAGAGCCAGAAACTGGTCCTGTGTCTGAAACCATGGTGGGTGGAGTTCAAGGAGAGCACGTGCCCTACAGAGCAGGAGGGGACGTGGCCGGACTTGGTGGCAGAGCTCCTCCAGGGTGAGGGGCTGGGGCTGTCAGAGGTGGGGAACCCCTGCTCCCAGGGTGGACGAGGTGAGTGTGAGGAGGACTGCGTAGACAGTGGAGGAAGAGGAGGTGGACACGGCCTCCTCCTCTTGGGGGTTTTTGGGTAACGAGGAGGGACCTGGTGCCAGGAACCGAGGCCTGACACAATTGGGGGCTTCAGATGGAGAAGCCTGGGGCCTGGTCACCAGTCCCGTGTGTGTCAGTGAGAGTGAGAGACGAGAAGAGGAAGCAGCCGCGGGGCAGGAGGAGCCGCTGTGCTCTGAAGACAGTGGGCCACAGCGGCTGGTGCGAGGGAGGGGTGTCTCCAGGAGGCAGCTCTGGAGGGGTCACAGCAGTGACTTAGCAGCACAGGTGGGGCCTCAGAGTGGGGCTTGTGGGCAGTGTGGGCTGGGTGGGGGGCACTGTGCTGCCTCAGGAGGGAGGGAGTGGGGACTGAAAACTGGCTCACAGGCAGGGCAGGCACGGCGTATTTGGTGGGACCTCCCAGAGGAATTGGTCACCTTGTCTCTGAGACATTCTCCCGGAGGAAAGAGCTTCGGGTGAAGAGGGGGAGAGAGATGGAGGTTGCACCCCGCGAGGGGACTGGGAGGTGATGGTTGGGGATTGACCCAACCCGGAGGCCTCTGTGGCCCTCAGAGGACCCTCGAGGGTCCCCAGTCCACAGCGGGACTGTGTCGTACCCCCCACTCAGTTCCCAAGTGTGCTCTAGCCCCAGGCACTTGGGTGGAAGTGGAGCAGAGAAGGGAAAAGTTCTGTCAGGAGGGAGGGGAGATGGGAGGGAAGACAGGTGTGGCTCCTGGAGATTCCAGACTTCCATCTCCTGTGCAGCACAGTGTTCACAAAACCGTCGAGCAGAGCAGCGTGTGACCCCGAGCAGGCTGAGCTGGTGGTTGGCCCTGGCCACTCTGCAGACGTATGGGGTGTCCTGTCCTCGGAGGAAGGCCCTGTCTCCTGGGTTTAGGGACTTCTGCACATGAAGGCACCACCCTCGTCCCAGAGACAAGACTGAGCAGAGCCCGGGCGTTCCTGCAGTACAGGCGGCTCACAGTCAAGGCGGAGCTGCCCTGCCTCCCAGCAGGCCCCTGCTGAGTGAGCTCCTGGCACCTGCAGGCCCAGGCCTTAGTGCTCAGGGCCTGAGCATCTGTGCTGGGGCTTGTTCAGCCCAGACTCTGGTGACACGCTCACCTCTGCTTTAATGGGAGACACCAATGGTGCTCAGCTCCGAGCTGTGGGTCCGAGGCTTTTCTGCTGCGGGTTGTCTGAGGCGCCTTTAAAAGCACTGAGAGCCGTGCAGACAGTGTTCCAGGCAGACCGGTGATTGTGATCCACAGACTTCCCGTGGGAAAGGGAGGTCAGAGCAGGCGTGGGCCAAAGGGGAGGTGGGGTGCCAAGGGGAAAGCAAAGCAGGTGCACGCCCTGCCCTGGAACTTGAGAGCGGGCTCCAGGGGGACCCTGGACGCCCCAACCCCAGACAGCCGATCCTGTCCTAGTCAGCTCCACACCCTCGCGGCAGCACTGCCTTCCCCACATACGGGAGTTTTCCAGCTGCTGGGGATGAGCCCTGAGTGTCTGCAGAGCAGCGGGCGGCCTGTTGCTATTGGAGCCAGGAGGGCAGTGCCCTCCCGGGGGCCCTGTTGCTGTGAAATTGCCGATCTTCCAAATGGACAGGCTTTGGCTCGTCTGACAGAGTGAGCTCTCTTTTCTTCTAACAGCACTCTTCTTCCCCGTGTGTTTCAGCCGACCCCACTTGGGCAGCGCCCCGGACCTCAGGTTCCCTGTGGCGGACCGGCCGGCAGACTCCTTGGGCAACGGGGCGGTGCTGCGGTGCCCCCAGAAAGGCCGGCTGGCAGCGCTGCACGATGAGCCATCTGAGGCAAGGACCCCGCCGCCCCCTTCCCATCCCTGGTGGGCACCTTGTGAGGCACCTGCCCCCTCACACTGTGGTCCTGAGGTGGGTTTGGAACAAAGCGCTGATAGATTGCTTTACGTCTCCCCATTTTCCTTTTTCTGGCTAAGAGTTTACTTTGAAGGCATGCTTTTTTTCCTTAACCAATTTTGATTATTTGTGGCCTACTGTGAGGCCCAGCATGGTACTAATTAGCACAGTTTCGAAATCGTCCTACGAGTAAATGGATACACATATCCATCAGCTTATAGTGAGAAGAATTCTCATTGGGAGTTTAAGTGCCTTTATCTTTTCACCTCATTCATGCCATGTATTTGTTCATACATGTCTGTGTTTTGAGCTTCCACATTCAGTGAGCAGTTAGTTTGGGCCAGACATGGTCAGAAGTAGGACTCCAGCAGTGAATTAAAAACCGTGTGTGTCCTTTATCCACTGCTACGTAACGAATCATTGCAAAGCTTAATGACTTCCCAGGGAGCAGCTCACAGTCTCCAGTGCCTGTGCATTCTAGCAGGCAGGCCTGGTTCAGGGCCTCCTGAGGGCAAGGGAAGGCCCCCCAGGGCTGGATGGCAGGCTTTCAGACTCACCTGGCTGCTGGGGACAGGCCGAGGTCCCTGCCGTGTGGCTTTCCCATGGCCTGGCGCTCCTCGGAACACCCTCTGAGAGCGAGAGTGCGGGGTTTAGCCCGGGGCCTTTCACGCCCTGGTCTCAAGGCCGCACACCTTCACTTCTGTTTGCGAGAGTGAGCTGCGAAGTCCTGCCTCGCTCCGGGGCTGAGTTGCCCCTTCTGCCTCTTGAAGGGAGGAGGATGGAAGAATTTGTGGACCCCTTTTTAAACCCGCGCAGCCTGTTGAACAGTAATGAGCAGGGAAAGGAGACCAGAGTGCCTGAGTTGTCCAAGGAGGAGGGGATGATCGTGTGTAAACAGGGTGGCCAGTGAGGTGACACCAGGAGGGTGACCTTGAACCAGAGACCCAGAGGCAGGAAGAGAAGTAGCCACTCGGAGATAGAAAAAGGGTCATGTCAACCAGCGGGGACAAGGGAGAGAGTAGGCCACATCAGGGAGGAGCCTGGGCTCAGGCCTGAGCAGCTCGAGGCCAGAGGCTGTTTCCTGAGGTGAGGAGGGCGGCTGGGGCGGGGAGCTAAGCCGGGCCTCAGCCCTGTTGAGGTGGACGAGCCCATTGGGTGTCCCGGGGACGTGTCAGGAGAACAGCTGAGTGTTCCGGCCTGCATCCGGGAGAAAACTTATTCAGGTCAGGGTGGACTTCGGGTCGTGGGCATACAGATGGCATTTAAAGGCACGAGCACAGTAAAGTCACCAGGCGGGTGCCGGTGGAGAGAGATGGGGTGCAAGGGTAGGGCTGTGGGGCATCCTGCATTCCAAGGTTGAGAAGGGGCGCAAGGGACTGAGGAATAACCGCAGGGAGGGCAAGGCGTGGAGCCCAGGGAGAAACATGCTGGGGGCAGGGGGTGGCGTGGGGGAGGGCAAGGAAAGGAAGGGGCTTGGTAACTCGGGTTCCTCGAGCCCCTGGGGAATTGCCCTGCAGGGCGGGGCTCACCGCCTGCTGGCAGAGAAGTGGAGACCTGGCGGGGAGGGGGACCATAGAGGCCACTCCCAAGGAGCTTTCAGAGACCCGCAGTGGGCGCTGCAGGGAGCCCTGGAGGAGGAATCTGCTGGTTCCCCTTGTGTGATTGGAAGGCGAGAGAAGGGAGAGGACATGCCGACCGGGCTGATGGGGGTGAACCCATAGGCAGCTGGTTCGCTGGAGCAGAGGAGGAATGATGGCAGGCGGTCCCGGAGCCAGCGAATGGGGTAGCCCAGCCCTGGGGCGGGGTCGTGATGAAGACAGGAGGCTAGGGCACTGGACACAGGGGCAGGGAGCCAGCAAGCCAGTACCTCGAGGCTGCCCCTCAGTTCCTTTGAGGTCCTGTCTGGGAAAGAAGGCAGGACCTGGGTGACAGTGTGGCAGGGGGGACGTTTTCCGAGAGAAGGGTGTGAGGTGTGAGAGCGGGAGGGTGGCACAGGGCCCCGCTGGCACTATCCCATGTGTCTCTGATGACAGAGCCACCCTTGCAGTGCGAGGAGCCATCCCCCAGAACAGCCCGAGGGCCTGTGTCCCGAGAGGAGAGCCACGGAGGGGCTGGCCCTCCCGTCTCCTGGCTGCCCCTGCTTGCGCCTCTCTGTGGGTGTTCAGACCAGCCTGGGAAACGGAGGACTGGGAGCCTGCGAGGACGGCACACTCTGGTGAACTGGTACCAGTGATGACCGCTGATAGGGACCCAGCGGCTGCCGAGCTGAAGGGTTCTTTTTTCTTAATTTCCTCCAGCCTGGCTGATGGAGGCATGGATGTATTTTTGTAATTTTCAGTTTCTGTCTCTGACTCCATCAGCCCACCCTTGTGAATAACCTCATAGGATTGCCTGCCGTCCACGCTGAGACCTGAGTGTCACCAGGCCATCTAGGAACTGGATTCTCCCCCTGCCTGTTTCTTGAGTCCTGTTCGCTTAAGAGATGGCAGTGTCTCATGAGCATGATCCATTTATCCAGAGTCAGGGCTTCCATGTAAAATTGGGTTCAGTTCCTGATAGACTTGAGCTGCCCTGAATGTCGCTGATGAGACGTGGTCCTCTCATGCCCAGGTGCAGACCCCGAAGGAGCAGGACTGGGAGCGCACGCAGAAAGCCAGCATGCTGGCCGACGTGGCCCAGGCATTTGAGAGTGACGAGGGCGTGTCTGACGACGAGGGCGACAGGGTCACCCTCTTCAGCTCGGCCACTCAGCTGTCGCCCGGCAGGCAGGCTGATGCCAAGACTCTGACCGTGATGATGCAGGAGCAGCTGGACGCCATCAACGAAGAGATCCGGTGAGTGATCCTGAACTCAGCTCCCCAGAAACTCGGTTTCTCTGAGGAGCTGTCTTCTCCTAGGGACGTCTGAGTGTTCCATAGTAAGAAACCTGACCTCAGGTCTGCTTCAAGAATTTTCAGTTTTGAGATGGCCCTTGATTACAGAGCTCGGTCAGCCAGGGCATTCTGTCCGTGGTGTGGTGTCAGCACTCTGTGGGGGCGGGGGGGGGGGCGTTGTGGGGTGTCCCCCCTCAGCTCTGAGCCACAAGGTGAGTGAGGTACCGAGGCGGTGTCCCCTGTGGCCCGTGGACCCTCCTGTGTCCCTCAGAGGCCCCCATGTTCTGGTGAAAAGCCACCTGGTGAAAGCTGGGGTTTTGCGCTTGGCAAATTCCCACTCAGATCTGCATTTTCCTTTTTAACTTAATGCAGTGTGAAGATTGGCTTGTTGTAAGACAGTGGTCCAAGGACGTGTGTTTGAGTTTTTCTCATCTCATCAGTATATTTAAGAAGTTTTCTTTAGACACCGTCTTGGCAGTTATAACAATTTTCAAAACAGGATAGAATCCAAAGGCCTGCCTCGTGGTGAGCGGGGGGCCTTGGGTCTGGGTGCAGCCAGGTGGCTGGGGGCCCCGAGGCCTGCCTGGTGCCACACCCGCACAGCTATGCCCGTGTCCCGAGTCCATGTTCAGAGTGGCCGCAGGCCGGTGACCCTGCACAGGACCAGGCAGAGCTGCTGCTCAGACTGTTCTCATCACGTCAGCCCAGGCCGAGGTGCCCGTTCCTGTTGGCCGAGCGGGATGCTCCGGGGGAAAGGCAGGGGGTGAATGGGACAACCAGCAAATGCAGGTGGTGTCGCCTGCCCATTTGACGCCAAGACAGACAGCTTTGTGGGCCGTGTTTGAGCACAGATGAGCTCAGAAAGATGGTCTTTCCGCATCCCTGCAGGAAGTATGGAACGGTTATATATTAATATTTTTATTTTTACAGCAAGTTGTCAGGTAAAAGTGATTTTTCCTTATGCGACAAGTTGACTTGATGTAAATGGTCAATTCTGTCCATCAACTTGTTATCAACAGTGAAAAACTTTCCAGATGTATGAGTAGAAGTGAAGCTGGAGAGTTTACTTCCTGTAAGAATCTTGTATTTTAATTTGAAAGTCATTTTATTTGCATAATCGTGTATTTAAACTGCTATATAAAAACATCCACCACACATTAGGGGAGAAGAGCAGAAACTGTGAATTCTAGGTTAATGCAGCACATTGACATGAATCCAGGAACTCACACAAAGCTGGTGGAGAACCTCATCAAGTGATGCGTCTGTATATATACAACCTTAAAAAAAAAAAAAAAATCAACTCAGCACTTCATCTGGTCTGGAGACTTGTGTTTAGAAACTGCAGCTTGTTTGTGAATTGCTGTTTTGATTATACAGAGTTCCTGATTCCCAGTGGAAAAGACTTGAGGCACTGACGTGCATCTCTGCCCTGAGAGCAGGGGAGGTAAGGGTTGTCAACTTGAGGTATCTCTTCACAGGAAAGAGAGTGGCCACCAGGGCCCCTTCAGAATGTTAGAGTAAATAAGTGAAATCAAGCGTGAATGATCAGGGCCAGTTTGTAAGACTCAACGCTAAGTTATTCTAAGTTTGAGAATATTCAAAAGAGGAAACGTAGAACCTTTTGGCTGAGATGTTCATTGAGCAACTGTTTCTGGAATTTGCTAATCATGACACAGAATGCCAGCCCAAATTTATTGTCCAGATAGGTTCCTCTGCTGACAAAGGCAGGTGACGTATTTTATTCTATTTTAGGTTGATCGAAGAAGAGAAGGAGAACACGGAGCAGTGGGCCGAGGAGACTGAGAGCAGGGAGGACAGGGGGAGCTTAGGCAGCCTCCGTGGTTTTAAATCAGTGAGCTCCCTCAACCTGCTTCCCACTTCCTCACATGCTGGCTCCTGCCCGCCCCTGCCCAAGCCCAGAAGGAGGCGGCACAGCCTGGCACAGGAGGGAGACCAGCTGGGCATCATGACTCTGGTATGTGTCTGCCTCCTCCCTGCCGCATCCCTCCCCCAGCACGCTGTTTTTTTTTTGTTTTTTGTTTTTTCTCTTTATACCCAGAAGAAAATCAGGTACATTTGCTACGCTCAGAGGTCTAAAAGTTTTTAAACCGCCTAGTCTTTAATCATTCCACAATGGCACAGCAACAAATTAGTCTTGATATTTGGACCACTACTTAGCACGTCATCATGAACTTAGCCAGAGCCTGCCTCTGTAACGTTGGGCCTGGCCTATGCTGGGCACAGCAGCTGCAGGGAAGTTTCTGTTCTCAGGGAGCAGACAGCTTCGTGAAAGTAGCCATAGGCAGCTCTCATGGCATGGGAAAGCCGTACAGCACATTCTCCATTGGGGATGCCTGGCTGCAGGGTGCAGGGCATGCGGTGGGAACAAAACCAAGAATCTACACTGGTCTGCTTGCTGATGGACCTGGCCATGTGCTCAGTCCAGCTCTGCGTGTGAAACCAGGTTAAAAGCCCAGGGCCCCAGGGCCGCAGGGAAGACGTCGGGCTGCCTCAGTTTTCTGAGTCTAAAACTGGGATGACGACCTAGGGCTTTTGGTGACAGAGTGTGCGGCTCTAAAGCACATGTTCCAGCTTTCTTGTGTGTTTAGCTTAGGTGTTGTGAGTGTATTGCTGTTTACCCCATGAAATCACGTGTACAACATTCTGCTTTGTAACTGGACTTGTATTGTCTCTTTTTTCTGTTACCACCCATTTCATGTTAGCTGCATTGTTAGTCAGCTTATAATTAAATTAACCGTGAATCATTTTAGCGGCCTGTGAAGTGGTAACCAGTCCATTTTGTGGTCTTTTGACACTGTTTTTATAATTGGCATCTTTGGCTAATTAGTTGATATTTAAAATTCTTTGATGATTTCTCTGTGGTTTCATGCTTGATTTCTTTCCAAATATTTGGAAAAAAACAGTTCTGTATGTTTTCCTTGCTGTTGGAGTTCTCTGACAGTGTGTCTGCTTTCATCATTGGTTTTGATTCCCTCTCTCATCCTGTTGTCTGCTTAGTCATCATGAATCCAGATCCCCCCCAGCCCCTGAGGCTGTAGTTTACCCATCCATCTCCCGTCCCCCGTCCCCTCACTTGCTCTGGTCATAGCCGTTCTGTGGTCCACAGCGTGTGTCCCCTTAGTCGGGTTTGTGCTTTGTCTTCATGTGTCATTAAATGGTGTTTTTCCCCCATAGCAGTAAGTTGAATTGGTGTATCACTGTGCAGTTACAGGAGAAGGCAGTGGCAACCCACTCCAGTACTCTTGCCTGGAAAATCCCATGGAATGGACAGAGGAACCTGGTAGGCTGCAGTCCATGGGGTCGCACAGAGTCGGACACGACTGAAGGGACTTAGCAGCAGCAGCACGCAGTTATAAGCATAATATATGTAGATGGATCCTAAACTACATATCATGTGTAATTCATAAATCAGATTGTGCTTACATGAAGAAATGATCCTCTTAAGTGTAGAATTAATGGACTTTTAGATATGCAGATGACATCACCCTTAAGGCAGAAAGTGAGAGGAACTAGAAAGCCTCTTGATGAAAGTGAAAGAGGAGAGTGAAAAAGTTGGCTTAAAGCTCACCATTCAGAAAACTAAGATCATGGTATCTGGTCCCATCACTTCATAGGAAATAGATGGGGAAACAGTGTCAGACTTTATTTTTTGGGGGCTCCAAAATCACTGCAGATGGTGACTGCAGCCATGAAATTAAAAGGCGCTTACTCATTGGAAGCAAAGTTATGACCAACATAGATAGCGTATTCAAAAGCAGAGACATTACTTTGCCAACAAACGTCCATCTAGTCAAGGCTATGGTTTTTCCAGTTGTCATGTATGGATATGAAAGTTGGACTGTGAAGAAAGCTGAGCATCAAAGAATTGATGCTTTTGAGCTGTGGTGTTGGAGAAGACTCTTGAGAGTGAGTCCCTTGGACTGCAAGGAGGTCCAACCAGTCCATTCTAAAGGAGATCAGTCCTGGGTGTTCATTGGAAGGACTGATGCTAAAGCTGAAACTCCAGCACTTTGGCCACCTCAAGTGAAGAGTTGACACATTGGAAAAGACTCATGCTGGGAGGAATTGGGGGAAGGAGGAGAAGGGGAGGACAGAGGATGAGATGGCTGGATGGCATCACCAACTCAATGGACATGAGTTTGGGTGAACTCCAAGAGTTGGTGATGGACAGGGGATCCTGGCATGCTGCGATTCATGGGGTCACAAAGAGTCAGACATGACTGAGCAACTGAACTGAACTGACACAATATCCTTTCTGTGTTGGTGCTTGTATTTAAGACTGTAAATCTCATCAGCTTTTGCACAGTTAATGTCTCTACTAGACTCGTTAAAAAAGTATCTTCTATGGTTAATGTAAAGACTGCACCTGCTATTATGCTAGCTTTCATTCTTACATATTTTCACAGGGAACTTGCTTTAATGAATTTATTGTGAGAAGTTTTAAATCAAATTCTGTGTCAGGATTTTACATTAATGTCCAAAAGGTGGTTAGATTTGTTCAGTGTTAAAATAGATATTATGGTAACTTCCTCATCAGTTAAATTACTAATTTAAAGTATAACATGTTTTTGATTAAGATAAACGAACTTATAGAGAAATTTGGCTGAGAATAGACACCTGTTAAGGCCCTTTGTTGTACAGAATGCTATGCTTTAATAAATCATGATGTTGTAATAGAATGGTATCTTCTTGAGTAATAATTTATAGTGTTTCTCTAGTAAATCTCGAATAGCTTATTTAACTTCTGTGGTCAAAAAAAATGTTCTGTTTCCAGTCACATGTTCTCTAAATCTTCATGTCACTTACATGTTTGCCATCATTTTTGCTTTACTGTATTTGCCTCTACGGATTCTTGAAATTTTAGCTTCAAAGTCGCAAAGAATCTGGTTTCTCTTCATTTCTTTGCATGCATCTATCAGCCTAGTGATTTAAGGAAGCAGCGTCGAAAGGTAAACTGTTTACTAATTTAGCAGGCCTTTGTTTCTCTGTGAAGTATTGAAGAGTCCTTATCGTTTAACGTGAATGAACACTGTGTGGTTATGTCCTGGTGAATAATTGATGTTTTAATGGAAGTAATGAAACTCACCCACCACTTAAAATGTGGTGATGGTTCTGTTGGAAATACGTCATTCGTTGGGACAGTTGTAACAGTTTGCCTTTCTCCCACTTGTTTGCCTTCTGATCATCTCATGCTTGTTTATAATAGACATAGTATTATTTATTACTTTTAAAAGTTTCTATACTTATGTTTTTGGCCATGCTGCACAGCTTATGGGATCTTAGTTCCCCAAGCAGGGATCAGACCAGTGTCCCGGCAGTGAAAGTGCCAAGTCTTAACCTCTGGACCACCATGGAATTTCCGCTTAGTGTTTTCATGTAAGAAATGACTGAATCAGAGCCATAGATGTTAGATTTGCGGGAAGCCAATTTAATGATGGTGGGTAGCAGTGTGCAGGAGACTCTGTGTGCCGGGTACGTGCTTTCCGAGTCTGTCACCTCAGCCCCAGGTGAGATCTAGATTGCTGCTATCCCCATTCAGCAGACATAGACACTGAGGCTTAGCGAGGCCGGGCACCCTGCCCAGGCTCTCACACCCAGCAGCATGGTGCAGACTGGTCTGATCAGAGCCTGGACACTTAAACGTGGTGCCATCCAGCCACCTTTCCTCCAGAGGCTCTCGTGTCCATCATGGCATCCCTGATGGAGGGAGCATCAGGAGGGAGCTCTCTGCCTCTCCCCTCGGGTCACTTGGATGAGCCCCTGTTGTTGGAGTCCAGTGCCCCAAGGGCTGGCCTTCCTTGTCCCTCTCCTGCTCCCAGCCTGCTGACCGAGCACTCCTGGGCCTTCCCGCAGGACTGGGGTGGCTGTGCTCCAGTTCAGGCAGCTCAGTGCACGGGAGCCCTTCTGCTGAGCACAGCAGAGCAGCGCCGTCCCCCTGGGGTTGGTGACCTGGGTGTGCTGCTCGCCTGCTCTGTGGCCTGCTTTGCCCTCCTGTTCAGCGAGGACACGGCACTGCCCTTCCTAGCCACATGTTGCACCAGTGGGGCAGCTCCCATCCTGGGGGAGGGCAGCCAGGCGCAGACCCAGAGGCCTTCCTCACGAGGAGGCCCGGGGAAAGGTGCTGGCCTGGGCCCTGACTCTGAGGCAGGTGTTTGTCTCCACTGAGTCCATAGTCAACCCAGGTGTGTCACTTCCCTGCTCTGTTCGTTGCTGTTTTCTGATTTTTATAAATGCTTATTTTAACTTGAATTTGAGATTGATCCCTGTTCAGTTCCATGTGGATAATTTCTAGCCTTTGTAGCCTTCTGTTGTCTGAGGGTTCTTGTTAGAGCTCAGGGGAGGGAGCCCAGTTTATCCAGCTGCTCTTAAGTGAGTTCAGCTATATTTTGCACTAAGTTACTTTGTTGTCACCAAGCTCCTGTGGGGCTGCACGGGATCAGTATTCTTTACAGAATCCCACCAAAAAGGCACAGGTTAGTTGGTCAAAACAACGCATTCATTGTTTGTAACAATACATGCCATGCATGTTTCCTAAAACCTCCCCTGGTTTAACCACACACCAAAATGTATCAGTGAGACCTGTTTGGACCCTGCAGGGTTAATCTGTTCCCCCACTGTCTTTCCTTTCCTCACACCCAGGACCAGCGGAAACGCTGGGAGTGCAAGAGAGATCATCTTCTTCTTCTTCTTCTTCTTCTTTTTTTTTTTAAATTAGTTTATTTTTTAACTGAAAGATAATTGCTTTACAGAATTTTCTTTTCTGTCAAACCTCAGCATGAATCAGCCATAGGTACCCATATATCTCCTCCCTTTTGAACCTCCCACCACTCTAGGGTGATACAAGATCATCTCTTAGTGAAGACCTGGGGGTGCCTTATGGAAACCACTGTGAGCCAATGACACTCGAACTGCGTGTAAGTACTTCAGTGGGTAGTCCCCAGTCTGTATGTTACCGAGACATACGATCCAGGCACATGGTGTTCGCGTGGAGGGGTTAGGTACCTTTTCTGTGTTTCTCTTGTTGTCATGGGTTCCAGTAACCTGCATCATCACTACAAATGATCTTGGATCGTGGCACAAGCTGTGTCTTTTTCTCCTTCAAACAGAAAGGTCTGGACGGCTTTGCTGAGAGGTTTTGTACTCTAGCTGTGGTGCTTCTGAGCAGCATCTGGCGATGAGCACAGTCCTTTCATCAGGGCAGTTCATGCCTTGCAGGATTCAGGGTGCCAGCATCGCTCTGCTGTCCTGCCCTGCAGGGCCATCTGGTCGCTGGATTCCAGGGAGGGCCGAGGCCGGCTGCAGGGAGGCTCCCGTCTGGGGTCTCTGCACTCAGTCAGATGCTCTCGCTGCCCCATAGCCCCGCTTTTTTTGAACAAGACAGTCCTTGAAGATGGCATTAAGCTATAACAAGGGTTTTTTTGTACTTGGGGGAAAGCATAGCTAATAGATCTTCAAATAAGTTTCTGGTTATAATGTAAAGCCTGTGTGATTGCCTTTTTCAGAACAGTCTATTGTTAGCCAATTTGACACTTACCTCACTCCCTCAGCTGCCAGCTATACGGGAAGAGGTAGGAGATGACAAGACTGCCATCAAATGTGAAACCTCGACCCTCGCCTGGCCACGGTCCCTTCTGCTGGGCCGCCTGCGCACGGGGGCGCTGCGCACAGCCACCCATGAGGACCTCGGGGACGCCCACAAGTAAGTGACCTGTGTGTGCATCGTCAGTTTCAGGAGCCCTGCACCTCTTGTCTTGAAAGAGTTGTAAGGATGATTTTAAAGGAATACCACTGAGTTCGGTGCCTGTGTTTAGTAGTGAACTTCAGGTGCTGGGGAAGAAGAGCTCAGTGACCTCAGTGATTTTAGAAAACATCCATCTCTACAGATTGACTCCTGTGGGAACTTTCTTCCTGCTCTTGGTAGAGGGCACGTTCCTGACGGTGACGGCCCCGTGCCTCTCGGGTTCACTCTTGAGGGTCCCTCCCTTTTCTGCAGGGGTCTCCTCTCAGGAGACCCTGTCCCCTCCTGTGACTGACACTGTCCTCATTCAGACCACCACTTGCTGAGCTCCCGTCCTGAGCCAGGCAGCACTCGATGGGGGGCACGTGTGGTCACCTGACCAGCAGCCCTGCACGGTGACCGTCGCTCTCCTGCCACGGCCGGGGACAGTTACCCTGTGGGAGGTGGGGGGAACTACCCAGAGCAGGGGAGCTCGTCTTCTCCTGGAGCGCCGTCACCTGCCGAGCAGCGACCCTAAGGGAGGGTCAGAGCGCCCTCTGCACCAGCTGGCCTGGAGTCAAGCCCTCCTCTCGGGAGAGCTCGAGGCAGAGAATCTCAGCTTCCCGGTGCGGTTGTCTGACACCGGGGGCCTGCATTGCTCGTGTGGAGTGTGGTTGGTGAAGGAGACTCCAACTGTCAGCTGCGAGGTTGAGGCACGGGTGTTTCTGGGTGCCCGTTTCTGTCAGTAGCTCTTGTGGAGGGGTGTGTGTTTGCACAGTTAAAGGTCGTTTTCTCTCCCCGAAGCTCCACAGGCTCTCAGGACAGCCCTGGGAATAACCCCAGCAGCAGCACCAGCAGCCAGGGTTCGCTGCACAAAGCCCCAAAGAAGAAGGGCATCAAGTCCTCCATCAGCCGCTTGTTTCGCAAGAAGGAAAAGGGCCGGCCTGAACACCCCAGCAAGGAGGCGTTAGGACCAGGTGGGTGCTTCACTGTTCAGAGGGAGGAGGGCCTGCAGGCATCTCCCTTCTGTGTCTCCCCTGTCGTCCCCACGAGGCTCCTGTCAATCACGCTGGGGGTCCTCCTGGGAGCAGGAGTGGAGGAGGTGTCTGTCTTCTCAATGGGTCTGAGATGATCCGCTGAGTTAATGAGTGGATGGTTGGATGGATGGATGAATTAAGAGTGGATGGATGGATTGATTAGTGAGTGGTGGATGGATGAACAGATGGCTGGCTGGCTGGGTGGATGAACGGAGCATGGAATGAATAAAGCAGATGATTGTACTCCAGTGCTAGAAACATATTCTACGAAATTGAGTAGGAGCTGGGCGATGATTGTTTCATCCTAACAGTGACATGTGTTTGGAAACGGCCTAAGTGCTCCTCAGAGAGGGGTGAGGTACAATCTGTGGACACCCCACAAGGAACAGCCCGCCCTCCTTCCTGCCACCTTCCCCATCCCCAGGAGCTCATCAGGGGTTCTGCTCATGCCCCCCACCCCACCCCACAGCCACACAGGTCCTCCTGGGGTCCCCTCATCACACAGGGTTATCATCAGGCCCCCATATCACTCAGCTTCCTCTCCTTGAGGACAGCGTATGTTCCTGCCTCTTCAGCCACAAATGTGTTGAGTCTCGTTTGTGCTGGGTGTGGGATTTACAGGGGTAAGTAAAGCAGATGTGGTCTGGAGCACAGTTAAGTGACAAGAGAGAAAAAGGAGCAGATTATTAAATGCTATCCCTATTAGTAGTAAATACAATGCTGAGATGGATGGTGCATTGATTATGTACCAGATGCCGTGTGTGCCCCTTACCAAGCAGGTGCTGCCCCCTCCCGATTTACAGAGGAGGACACAGTGACAGTCACGTGGTTAGGGAGCGGTTAGGGCAGGTTCACACCCACCCAGTGGGACCAGACACTTTGCCGAGCCCCAGCCACCCCTCTCGTGGATGAAACAGGAATGAGATGGCTCTATGGCATGATGATTCAATGGACATGAGTTGGAGCAAACTCCAGGAGATAGTGAAGGACAGGAAAGCCTGGAGTGCTGCAATCCAAGGAGTGACAAGAGTCGGACACAACTGAATGACTGAACTAAAACCTGAGTGTGTGCTAACCTGTTTCAGTCGTGTCTGACTCTGCGACCCCAGGAACTGTAGCCCACTAGCTCCTCTGTCCATGGGATTCTTCAGGCAAGAAGACTGGAGTGGGTTGCCATGCTCTCTTCCAGGGCATCTTCTCAACCCAGGGATTGAACCCACATCTCTCATTATCTCTTGCATTGGCAGGCAGGATCTTTACCCCTAGCGCCACCTGGAAAGCCCCAGTGAATGCTGACAACTAGAAATGCAGAAAATGAGGGCTGCTCCTAAGTTAAACTGGAAGAGCAGCAAGCACAGGTTGTAAAGAGGAAAACACACGATGAGCGACAACAGCGCCAACAGAAACAAGGGATGCGTTCACCCACAGAAAGAAAGTGTCTGTGCCATTCGGAAGAGGAGCCCTCCAGCCCTTGGAGGGACAGTTGGAACCAGAATGAAAACCGAGGACATGGTCAGCAGTGCCCACCACACGGCCTGGGTGGCGTGGTGTCACTCACCAGGCTTCCTGTATCCCCAGAGCTGCTGGCAGTAACATCTCTGAGTGCCAGGCCGGGCAGCATCCCCGAGTGAGCTAAGGCATCACTGCTCTCCTTCCAGTGCTGCTCCGGGGCCCTTTGTAGGTGGCCACCCTCATCCCCTACCCTGCCACTTGCTGGGGCCCGGCTGTCCCCCTGGAATCCTTTCAGCCCTTGAGCTTGGGTGTTCCCAGCCCTCTGCCACACCGGACTGGGACACAACTCAGGACTTGGGCTTGAGATATCAAGGAGACCGTGAATCTGGAAGGACACCACCCTGGGGCCTGTGAGAGAGCAGGAGAGCAAAGCCCCTACGGGGAGGAAGCAGAGCTGGGGGAACGTGCCCACAGCCTCCACTGCCTCCTGCACAAGTGCCTTTTCTTTGTCTCTCCTTGACCTGAAACAAAGCCCAGCTGCTGCTGCTCCGCAGGTGATTCCTAAAGATGCACCTCCTGCCAGAGCTATTGTCCTGCTGCTCTGGGGCTGCCTGAGTGTGCTCAGGAGTATCAGACAAGTAGGGCTGCCACACCTCATACTGGAGGTGGGAGGCCTGATACTGGGGAAGGGTTGGAGGTGGGGGGAGGGTTTGAGGGTCGGGGAGGGCCTGATGCTGGCCTAGGGCCGTGACGCTGGACTGGGGTCTGATGCTGGACTAGGGTCTGATGCTGGGGGAGGACCTGATGCTGGACTAGGGTGCATCATTTGGATCCCCGTCAAGGTTGCCCTCGGACACCCCACACTGTGACCGATGGCGAGCCTCGACACCTGCACTTTGTTCCCACCCTCGGCCCGCTGCCCACACCTCAGCAGCAGAGGGGCCTTGTCCCCGCAGATGCTGAAGTGATGGAGCCTCTTGTCTCCAGAGCCAAGGGCATGAACACACTGTCGGTCGTCCTCTAGGGACACCTATGCTTCCGCCTTCTGGCCTTTCCATTGCATCCGTCCATTTCTCTTAACAGAATGTCCGTGTGATGACATGGGCTCCCATTACCAGCTCTGGTCTGTTCTCAGTGAGAGTACAGCTTACCCTCGGCACTCTTTATTGGCCCTGGGAAATTTTGCTTCAGTACTTTATTGAAAGAAAGCAATAAATAATACTATGATAAAAATAGTTCAAAAGTAGACTGTACATACTTTGTCACATATTCAGGAAGTTCACAAAAGATTAATAGGAAAATAGAATGATAACAATGAATTGTACAAGTAAATTAAAGGCAGAACCCACATGTAAAGAAACATGCTGTCTCTGTCTACCAAGATACCAGCTGCATAATAAATATCACACTGTGACCTGAATGCATCTCTTGCTGGCTTTTTTAATGTGCTGCTGAAAAAGTAAAAATTACATTTGCTACTTATACAATCCAGAATGGCTATGTCATCACAATCTAAAAATGTACGCCTAGGTCCATTCTTTAAACATGTTTACAATCATGTAAAAAGATGATTTCCGTAAAAATAAGGCCTTTGTCAGAGCTACACTACCCTGTCTGTCTGGGAAGTGGCACCTTCACTGTCCAGCTCGATGGCTCTGCAGTGGGTGCAGGGCATCGAGATTGGTCCCCAAAGAGTCTCACCGGAGAGGAGGGATCCAGGTCCACAGAGACAGTGTTACAGGAGAGATTTTCAGTCTTCTTCTAGGCATCCTTTCAGCCCAAATTTCATTAGAAGCTCACATTTAACACCCAGTACTTTTAAATCACTTCACGCTGTGGACAAAAAGCATTTCTTGCTAGAAAAAGTACAGTTTAGGCCAGTCGTTAACATCCAACAACAATTGGTTGAAATTAAGTTTTCTTATTTCAGAGTGATTGTTGGAGAGCTTAGTTACATTCTGGAAGGATAATAAAGCACACCGTGTCATGATGATTTTACAATCGCAGGAAAACCCCTTCTCTCATGGTTTAACATTGAAAAATTAAACAAGAATAATTACAATAAATGCATCATTTACAAAAGCCCTGTGTTTGTTCATAGGATTTATACAGACAAGCACTACAGTACATTCATTTGAAAGACTGAAATCAGGTATCAGAACATGAAATTGATCTGAAAGGATATTCATAGCCTGAATATACAAGAAAAAAGAAGTAATTATATAAATGAAGTCATAAGTTTACATAAATATCAGAAACATTAAATTCTAAAATATTTTCTCTATGGTATTCATGAATTTTTCACTAATTAAAAACCCTGTAATATCTTCGGGTCCATGTAACAAGTATTAACAGAGTAAAGATTCCATCGAGTTCAAAATGTAGTCTTTGTTGTATACTGGATGCTGTATAAACATCTGGAGAATTCGTGCAGGTAAACTGGACACACACACACAGAAAAGTCAGTCCTGGGTTGGCAGCTGGTGCCCCAGCCCCTGCCCCTCCTGACACCCCCACCCCCACCCCATTTGGGGCTTCAGCTGCTTTGAGAATTCAGAGAAACATGGAGGGCCAAGCAGATCAAGGAGAGAACTCTGTGGTTGACTTTATTCTGACATATAGCTAAAAGCTGCTGGTAAAAAAACTCAAAAGCCCAATCCAGCTTTCTAGCTGAGATGTGAACAGGACAGAGCAGACAGCCTCTTGCCCTCAGAGTTGCTCGAGCAGGGCTGGGCCCCAGGGCCAGACCCACCAGAGGCCCACCCAGAGCAGCGCCTGCAAGGGAGGGTGGCCCCTTAGCAGCAGCCGAGCCCCAGATGCCGGTGCACCTCCGTGTGAAACGCTGGCCTCCGTACGGAGAGGCCCAGGGCAGGGCAGCCTCGTGAACCCTGACGCTCTGGGCCCTGTTCCCTCCAAGAACGTGCACACAGGGCATGGCCGGCAGCACTGGCGCTGTGGGAGGGATACCCATGCGTCCCTATGCGAGGGGCCTTGGCCATGCTCTGACCACTCCAGCGGCAGTGGGGCGCCAAGGTCACGTTCTCTGGTGTGAGGGTTCTCCCAGGCTAACCTCCAGAGACCCACTGACCCTCCACTCCCTGGGGCGTGGGCTCCGTGCCCCCGCAGGACCAGGCCGGCCTGTACTCACCCGGAAGCACATCAGGAGCAAGTCCTGACTGTAGCAGAATCCAGCCCCTGCATTCCCGCCACGCTGCCTGGTCCCATGAGCGCGGGAGGAAGGGTGCAAACACCGAGTGCGGTTAGTCGTGCAACGTCACATGGGGCACGAGGACACACAACGCACACCCGCAGCAGTGCCCACTCCTACTGAGGGTCTGGGGAAACTTCTAGAGGGTGGATGAGCCAGAGAGAGCGAGCCTGGGGGCTGCCACGTGGGGGTCCCTGCCACCCGGGGTGGGGGGAGGGCGGTCAATGGCACATTTGATGACGTAAACGTGGTCATGGGGACAGATACTCCACGTCGGCAGCTGCCAGTCTCTCCTTAGACCTACGGATTCACAGAGCTCCACATTCACAGATTCCACACAGTCTATTGTTATTCAATTTTACACTTACCTCATTCCCTCAGCTGCCAGCTTTACGAGAAAGAGGTAGGAGATGACAAGACCACCAACAAATGTGAGCCCTTGAGATCAGAGGAGATCAGGCGCGTTCAGGGTGATATGGCCGTAGAAGGAGGCGGCTGCCGCCGGGCGCCCTAAGAGCCCTGCGCTGTGCCTCCCTTTCGCTCTGACCTGCCGGTCGGGCCAGCAGGCCGCACCTCACCGTGGGGGTGCGCGCTGTACTTGAGCCGAACGACCCGCGACCAGACTCCGCCAGCCAATGCCGCCATGCCCCCGAACACTGCCACCCCGCGGCCAGCAAACGCCTGGCCAGGTTCGGCAGCCCGGAGGGCTTCCGGGACCCCCAGCGGCATGCCAGGCGTGCGTGCGCACGGGGCCTGGGGGGTGGGCTGAGGGGCGCGGAGGTCTTGGCGCCCTCCACCCCGGGCCTCTCCAGGCCCGGCCGTGCTCGGCGAGCCGGGCCTCCCTCGATCCCGTTCGCTGCCCAGGGCCATGCGGCCCGGAGGTGTCTGGCTTTCGGCCCCGCCGCCGCCCGACCCCCGCAGCCCTCGGGCCTCTGAGCCTCCTGTGGGCCTAGGCGCAGCCCAGCCAGGGCCCTGAGCGCCCATCCTGCCCGACACCTGCCCGGTGCCCAAACCCACCGGGAGCCACGGAGGCGCGGTCCACCCGAGCGCCTCAGCCCCGCCCCTTCGCCCTACCGAGGCCCCCACCTTTCCCCCACGCCGCCGGACAAGCACACAACCTTCCTGCGAGAGCAGACGAGCGACAGGCAGGCACACGGACAGACACACAGACAGTCGACAGCCCGCCGTCGCAACCTCATCAGCCAGAGCCATAGCACCTGTGAGAGGCCGGGGCCAGAGGAACGGACGGGCTGCCGGGTGTCAGGAGAGACAGAGGCAGAAAGAGATGAAAGTTCAGAGATAGACTCCAGGACTGTGAGAGGGAGATACAGATAGACAGACAGACAGACGCGTGCGCGTGCGCGCACACACACACACACACACACGGAGGCAGAGACAGAGGGAGACACAGAGCGAGCGACAGAGAGACAGCAAACAGGAGACAGGGGAGAGAGGATGGCATCGGATCTGAGACAGACACACTGGCACAGCCCGTGACACACCTCAGAGGAAGGCCACGTGGAAGAAGCAGCTTCCCCAAGGGAGGGGGCATCAGCTTTGGGCCGGGCGCGGCTGGACGCGGTGCCCTGGGGCTGGCGGTCACCCATGGGGACCCCAAGACTTCCTTGAAACCGAGGTCTCAAAGGTCCCCTTTGGCCTGGCTACCTAAGGCGAGACCCAGCCCCCACCCCCAGGCCAGAGGGTGAGTGTGTGAGAGTGTGTGTGAGTGTGTCGGTGGGTGAGGGTGGGGTCGGGTCGACTTGGGGCCGGGTGGATACCCAGAGTGGAGGGGGGAGGGTGTGGAGGCCGGGGGTTGGGAAGTTTGGGTGTCCTCTTGCTGTCTCTCTCTCCCTCTTTCTCCGTCTCCCTTACCTGTGGTTACTAGCTCTTGACCTGTCTCGGCAGCAGGGTGTGTGTGTGTGTGTGTGTGTGTGTGTGTACCTCCAAACCCAAAGCAACTTTCTATGGAGACATAGTGAAGGGTAAATGCATTCTTACTCATCTGATATATCCTAAAACACTGGACATGTCTGGACTCAAACTTTCAGGGCCGCCTTCCTGCCACCTCTGGCAAGCATTGATGGTGCAACTGTAATCCTCTAAAGGACCAAAAGTCCTGTACAAGTCCAGACATGTGCTCTGTACAGTCTCTTCCTACAGTACAGAAAAGTATAGAACAGAATGACACATTCTTTGTTAATTGTACAGATGAATCAGCTGCTATCTGCTGCCTAGTCAACATGGTCAACATGAGGGAGTCAAGCAAGAGTTCCAAATCTCTTGAATGTGGTCCTTGGAAATACTTCTGTTCTTAGTTGCTCAGTTGTGCCCAACTTTTATGCTACCCATGGACTGTGGCCAGTCAGGCTCCTCTGTCCGTGGCATTTCCCAGTCAAGAATACTGGAGTGGTTTGCCATTTCTTTCTCCAGGGGATCTTCCCGACCCAGGGATCAAACCTGAGTCTCCTGCAAGTGGATGCCTTCCCATCTGAGCCACAATACAACGAATTGCCTAGTCAAAATACAAAGAAAAGAGCTAGTGTTCTACTAAGTGGAAAGATGATTTAAGAAACGGAAGCTTTCCTTTGTTGGTATATTTGAATCTTTATTTAGTTTTATTTTATTTTTACGATTAAGGCTACTTGAACAAGGCAATGGAGAAACCCCAGAGTTGAAAAGCAATTGACTTTTTAAAAGAATCATGTGACAGGTGAAACTTTCTTCATTTTTTAGAGTTGGTTCAATGCAAAATCTTTATTCAATAAATATGACTCTTGTAAACTTTATTTCAAATCTCCACGATGAATCACTAAGGCATCAAGGAAGAAAGGAGTAGAGGTGGAGAAAAAAAGAGCAACCTTTCCCCTTGGCTCCATCTCAACCAGCTGCTTAGTTCCTTCATCTCATGGACTACGATCTGGGATAATCTTGTTTGTCTGATTTTTGTTTGGGGACCGTTTCTAGTCACTGGGCTAGAAACAGTGGAGGGGGTAAGCCCTTCTTTCCATTCCACATCAGACCCAGTGGGCAGTCCAGGCCCTGCCCACTGCATTGAGTCTGTAGCAACAGAATCACCAGTGATGCTGGTTAACAATGCATATTGCTGGAATCCACTCCATTCGCTACTGACTCTTTGAGGTGGTGGTCTGGAACCTATACCTGGAAACTTTCTTGATGATTCCAAATCACACCAAAGTCTGAGGACTATGGAAGATCTTCACATTTCTAGAAGAGCCACATACCTCCAGAAGGAACCACAAGACTTGCCTGAAATGGTAAAGGTATAATTATTGTACTGAAAGTTGGAAGGTCTCCACCTTTGCTATGTAAGTAAAATGATCTTTCTTTGAAATGAAAATGGATAATACTAAAAATTCACATTGTTCTAGAGCATTAAATAAAAAAAAAAAAACCCTGAATTACAGAAATCTGATGTATGAGTTCCTGGAAAACAAGAACCTATATTTATTGATATGTCTTCATGCCTTAGATCGTGCCTTGAATATAGTGTGCACATCAACAGAAGAAAGAAAAGAACTGAATCGACAAAGATACAAAGAGATCAAAAGTGCTGAGCCAAGTGAAAAGTTGAGGCTTCGCAGAACTTTTCTGTCTTTCACACACTGAATAAATATTGAGCACCTACTATGAGCTAGTAGGCATGCAATATGTTTCTGGAAATAGAATGCTGAGAGAAGAAGAAACACAGTTCCTTCTTTCACTGAGACTAATCTAATGATAAATAACAGGCAGATACTTTGAGAACTTCTATAGGGGCCTCTTCCCTCACCAAAAACTGGGTGTCAGAGAAGGCTTTTCAGACTAATAATTGAGTTGAGATCCATAGGTTGAACCAACGTAAACCAGGGTTGAGATGCAGGAAGAATTTCAGGCAGGTAAAATAGCATCTTGGAAGGCTACGTGACAAAGGAACCTTAGTACATTCAAGAAATGAAAAATGCCCTATGGGATGGAACCAAAAGAGTACAGAGGGCATTCCAGTGAAAAGAAATCAGAGAAGAAAGGGGGGACCAAGCAATGAAGGGATTTGGTCATATCTTCACTATGATGGGAAAATACAAGAGCAGTTGGAGCAGGGAGGTGATAGAACTGCATCTGCATTTTAAAAAGGTCATCTTGCTCCACATCACTCATGATTGGACAGACTCAACTCCAAACTACAATGAGGTTCCACTTCACATTAGTCAGAATGGTCCTCATGGAAAAGTCTGTAGATAACAAATGCTGGAGAGGATGTGGAGAAAAGGGAGCTCGCCTCCACCGTTAGTAGGAATGTGAGTTGGTAGAGCCACTATGGAAAAGAGTATGGAGGTTCCTGAAGGAACTAAAACTAGAAGTACCATATGATTCAGCAGTCCCACTCCCAGGCATATATCCACCAAAATTATAACTGAATAAGATACATGCACCGTCTGTGCACATATATCTGTGTGTGCGTGTGGGTGCACGTGAGCTCGGGCGTTCGCCGGCGAGGATGGGGGTGGGGTGGGGTGGGGCTGGGGCTGGGGCTGGGGCTGGGGCTGGAGCTGGTGCAGCCCCCCGGGATTGCCTGAGGCACGCCATGGGAGCCCCAGACGGAGACCCGCGGGACGGTCGTCTGGTTTCCTGGAAGCCAAATGCGGATGGGCTCGCGGGCCACGCGGAGGCAACCCAGGTCTGCAGCGGGAGTCAGTGCCCTGGCCACCCACCCCCAGGAGGGGCTGGGGCTGTGGGAGCCCAAGAGTTGGGACGTGGGGCGGGGGCTAAAGGAGAAGAAAGGCAAAGAGCCTACAGCACCCGGTATGCCCAGGTGGTCTCCCACCCAAGTACTAACCAGGCCCGACCCTGCTTAGCTTCCGAGATCAGATGAGATAGGGCGCGTTCAGGGTGCTATGGCCTTAGACCGAGGCTGCTGCCACCCGGCGCCCTAAGAGCCCTGCGCTGCACCTCCGTTTCGCTCTGAACTGCCGGTCAGCCATTCCGTCTACAAGTAATTTTACTCCTTCCCCTTTCTCTCCCTGCTTTCTGAGAGTCTCTCTCCTTCCATACTTGATGGTGTAATGAATGGATGCCTTACATCATTTTCCCTCAACATTTTTTCTCTTTATTTTTACATTGATTTCTATGAATTCATCTTCAAGTTTATGGATTATTTCTGCTAGCATCTCAAATGTGCTGTTGAACCTATCAATTTTTCATTTCAATTATTTTAGTTTTCAAATCCAGAATTTGTTAGTTTCCTTAAAAAAGAAAATAATTTGTAGCTCTTCATTGCATCTCTGTTTGTTGACTTCGTATCATATTGTCATCTAATTCTTCAAACATGGTTCCATTATTTCATTTTGTAGTTATCATTATTTTGATATTTTATCTTTTGACCTTCATACTGAATTTATAAGTGATATACTTATATGAGTTATCAGTGGTATGTTATACAAATGCTTTACTCACCACCATTACAACATTAGAGTTTTCTGAGTTTAACTGTATACTTACCTGTCCCAGCAGGTTGATAAAGAGTCCAAGCCTAAAGCCCCTTTAAGGAGGAGGCAAGCTTGCTTTCTTTTTCACATTCTTTTGCCTAAGACAAGTAGGCATTGTAGGGAGCAGTATCTCAGGTTCAAGGACATTCCTCTTTTTGAGCTTTGGATGTATGTTATAGGAAAGGGTGTGGGCAAAACGCTCACATCCTTGAGATGTTTTTTGTCTATTCTCAGAGGCTAGTTGAGAAGTATATATGGCCCCACTTAAATTAGTGAGCCCCTTCTGATGTCCGTGTCAGAAGCTTTTTCTGTCACCTTCACTTTAAATAAAATATACACAAAGCTCTGAGTGACTGAGACTGTCTTTGGCCCCAGAGTAATATCTTCTTCTTAGACACCATGAATCCAGTGGCATCGGTCACCGTTGACTGCTAGGTTATCATCTTGGGAGCTTGTCCAAGGTCTTCAAGACAAGGTAAGAACACTCAGAGTTGAGATTCTTTTGCTCTTTTACTGTGGTCTCTACTTTACTACGGAGAAGGCAATGGCACCCCACTCCAGTACTCTTGCCTGGAAAATCCCATGGGCGGAGGAGCCTGGTAGGCTGCAGTGCATGGGGTCGCTAAGAGTTGGACACGACTGAGTGACTTCACTTTCCCTTTTCACTTTCCTGCATTGGAGAAGGAAAGGGCAATCCACTACAGTACTCTTGCTTGGAGAACCCCAGGGGCGGGGGAGCCTGGTGGGCTGCCAACTCTGGGGTCTCACAGAGTCAGACACGACTGAAGCAACTTAGCAGCAGCAGCAGCAGCAGCTACTTTACTAAATCAGAAGCATGTGGACTGAATTTCTTTTCCCCAGTCAGCTTTTCCTGGTCCCTCTGACCATTTCATATCTGCTTGGGGAATTAAAGTTATTAACCTTGTGTGCCAGATTGTAGACTTTCAAGGGACTTGCAATCCATGCTGTTATTGTGCTTTTCTAGCAAGGCCCCCACTCCAAGTTTTACAGGACACTGCAGACAGGAGCACTTTAGGGAGCTAGCTGGAGCTCTAGCTCCAGGGACATCTCTCAGACTGGAAATCACCATCCTGACCCCACAGACACACAGGCAAGTTCTTGTCATGGCTATGCCTCTGGACTATATGGATTGAGGCATTGCTGGTGAGCATGAGATTCCTGAGGACACAGATTGGCACACCCCAGATTTGGGCAGATTGAAAGTGCATTGGGCTTCTTCCCTTAGTAGCGCTAGCTCTTAGCAGAGCAGACGAAGCCCTCCAGTGGCTCTTGTCTCAACTCCTTAGGTATTCTTTTTGTACAGTCTGATGGACAGGAATAAAAAGGATGATGTTGGCACTCCATGAATATGAAGGATTAGTTTTTCCTCGCAGGCGGGCCCTCCATCACCTCCTTTGTTATTAAATAGACTCGTGTGGCCACTCTCAGGAGGATGTCTTGGGTTTTCTGTTCATCCCTTTATGACTTGCCACTTATACTGTTATGAGGAATGTGCGCAGGTACACAGAAGTTGGGTGCTTCCCCTAGTGGTCTTGGCTCGGCAAGCATCCGGAAAACTACTCTGTTCCACCCCAGGTGGTGCCAGAATAAAAGGGAAATCAAACCAAGTTTTTAATGGTGAGGACCTGGACATCAATCTGGGATGCCATCAGGTCTAACCCTGGTGCATCTCCACCATGCCTGGGTGGTAGAACGAGGGGGGTTGGGAGTAGGACACCTTCACCTGTAAGAGACAGGTTAGCTCTGGCCAGGGAAGGAAGCTTAGGTGGAGAATCAGTCTCCAACCCCGTCTAGAGCAGGGGCAGACACCTCTGGTAGAAAAAAGCCATGGCACTGGGCACTGCTTTTTTCTCTCTTACAGATGGGGCCTAACAGTCCAGAACCACCCCCCTTGAATAATATCTTGAAAAACTGGGATAATTTTGATCCTCAAGGCCTAAAAATGCCTTATATATGGGGTTTCTTTGCTTTAAGAGAAGACCTCACCTGCCCAGAGAGAGAATCCCTGCTGGGACATCTTATCGATCAGTCTACCCCTGTCATCAGAGCCCATCTGAGCACTCTCTGGTTTAAAGCTTAGCTATGAAGCTATGACTACATGAAGGAGAAATGACATTTTGAACCCTGAATGGCCATGTGTATTCTATAGACTCCGGAGAAAACTAGGTAAAATGGAATCTTTTTGAAATTGCAAAACTGGTTCTTTTTGCACATGTAATTACTAAAAGTTTGACTTGTGAAAATACTCTTTTGGGGAGCTCTGATCCTGCCTGAGAAACAGAAACATGCCTGGGGAAAAACCTGAGTTAACTCTTATCATGTCCTTGAGATACACAGCCCACTCTATCTGGGACTCCAGCCATGAGCTGGAACTCAAGCCAAGAAATTAAAAGGGACAAAGAGACATTTTAAATTTCAGGTGGAAAACTGTGAGGTTTCTGTCTGTCCAGATTTGTGTGTGTCTCGGTGTATGTCTCCATCCTTGGAAAAAATTGCTAAAGGCTAAGTGGTTCAATGAGCTCTAATTAATTGGCCTAAAGAGAAGTCAGTGCTTACAAATCAAACAATTCTAAATTCAAGAAAATTAAAGTAAATGAATTTGAGGCTTGTGTGATCTGGGAAATAATCATTACTGAATTGATACATGATATTGATGTTTGTTTATTGATCTAATTAACAGAGGCATTGTGAAGATACTTTTATAAATGATATAACTTTGGGTGATTTATCTTTACCAATCTACAGAATGATGATGTAAAGTACAAGTCATGGTTTCTGAAGAAAAGTAAGATGTGTGTTTTCAACAAAAAGTAATAAGGAATGGAATTCCATTCTATTAAGGAAAAGCAAAGTAAGTCTAAACGTACAGGTGGCTGTCCTCTAAATGGACAAATGAAGTGATGAATACAGAAAGTGTAACCAGGTGTGTTGCAAGTGAAAGAAGAGTTTTGTGCATGCTACAAGTTTGTTAAGACATTAAACTGCCTTTGAAGTCTTATTGTTACTATGACTAAGTGAATAACTATTGTTTCACAGTGAATATAAGCTGTTACCAAACTGGAATTTGGTTTTCTCGCACTGATTAAAAGAACAAAGTTTTCTTGGAATGTGGCTTTTGAGAACAGACTACAGCACATATGAACAAAGCTCATTCTGCTTCTACAAAAGTTAACATGTCTTCAGGGAATTTAAAATGGATTAAAAATGGCCATAAACCAAAGAGTTGGGGCTATGAGAGGTCCAAGATGGCCACTTGGCTTTTCCTGGCTCCCTGACAAACCTCATTTTTATTTGATAATGCCTTTCCTGGCTTCAGGATTAATATCTCAGAATAGAAAAAAATGGTTAAAAGGTGCTTTCCACAATCTCCAGTGATCAGGGCACCCACTTTGCTGGACAGGTCATACAGACGTTCACAAAAACTTCATGAGTCTCTTCGAGACTATTGCTTTCACTGATGTCCTTGGTCATTGGGCAAGGACAGCAGAACAAAGGGATCAATTGCATGGGATGGAGTAGACCGCTAAATATGACCACAATTTTCACGACTTTTTGTCTGACATATTGTTGACTTTTACTCTGTGTTTTCAGATATAAAGAAGCACTTCTCCTCGAGTTACTGATCGTTTAAAACAATCTAGTGATTTACTCCTATGGGTAAAATTATACCTTTTTTCTCTCTGCCTCATCCCTCCAGAAACTGGAGACACCTGGGTTCTGAACAGCCTTATCAGGTAAATAAAAAGACTGTCTCCCGACATATACAGAAATCTCAACGTATACTGGGGAGCTCTAAAAGAAAAATCCACCTAACTGATGTCAGGCCTATGGCATCTATTATGTTTCACTGAATATTAAGTTCCAGTTTTTTAAATTAAGGTCTGTGTTTACTAAGACTCACTCCTTAGATAGTTCCTTGTGGTTATGTTACATTGCTAAGAGGTTGAATTAAATTGTTAAAAAGGACATTCTGAGTTTGTTTCTAAAGCTTATCTCAATAACCAGTCTTTGAATAAAGATCAGATGCTCAGGATCTACAAGCAGGATATCAACAGCAAGCTATAGTCATTTAGCAAACTAAGTCAGATGACATGGAGATGTCACTGGGCTACACCTAATAGAAGTTCTTGACTTAACTTCTTATGATTCTACTATTACTGCTATTGTTTTCGATATTGCCTGTTTCAAGAAGTGTTGTTCCTTACATTCTCAAGTGTGTGACTGAGCCACTAAGTGAGTCACTGTATGACTTAGCTGTAAAAAGAAGAGAAGTGAAAAGCAAAGGAGATAAGGAAAGATATAAGCATCTGAATGCAGAGTTCCAAAGAACAGCAAGGAGAGATAAGCAAGCCTTCCTCAGCGATCAATGCAAAGAAATAGAGGAAAACAACAGGATGGGAAAGACTAGAGATCTCTTCAAGAAAATGAGAGATACCAAGGGGACATTTCATGCAAAGATGGGCTCGATAAAGGACAGAAATGGTATGGACCTAACAGAAGCAGCAGATATTAAGAAGAGGTGGCAAGAATACATAGAAGAACTGTACAGAAAAGATCTTCACGACCCAGATAATCACGACGGTGTGATCACTGACCTCGAGCCAGACATCCTGGAATGTGAAGTCAAGTGGGCCTTAGAAAGCATCACAATGAACAAAGCTAGTGGAGGTGATGGAATTCCAGAGGAGCTATTTCAAATCCTGAAAGATGATGCTGTGAAAGTGCTGCACTGAATATGCCAGCAAATTTGGAAAACTCAGCAGTGGCCACAGGACTGGAAAAGGTCAGTTTTCATTCCAATCTCAAAGAAAGCAATGCTAAAGAATGCTCAAACTACCGCACAATTGCACTCATCTCACATGCTAGTAAAGTAATGCTCAAAATTCTCCAAGCTAGGCTTCAGCAATACATGAACCGTGAACTTCCAGATGTTCAAGCTGGTTTTAGAAAAGGCAGAGGAACCAGAGATCAAATTGCCAACATCTGCTGGATCATGGAAAAAGCAAGAGAGTTCCAGAAAAACATCTATTTCTGCTTTATTGACTATGCCAAAGCCTTTGACTGCATGGATCACAATAAAATGTATAAAATTCTGAAAGAGATGGGAACACCAGAACCCCTGACCTGCCTCCTGAGAAATCTGTATGCAGGTCAGGAAGCAACAGTAAGAACTGGACATGGAAAAACAGACTGGTTCCAAATAGGAAAAGGAGTACATCAAGGCTGTATATTGTCACCCTGCTTATTTAATTTCTATGCAGAGTACATCATGAGAAATGCTGGACTGGAAGAAACACAAGCTGGAATCAAGATTGCCAGGATAATATCAGTAACCTCAGATATGCAGATGACACCACCCTTACGGCAGAAAGTGAAGAGGAACTCAAAAGCCTCTTGATGAAAGTGAAAGTGGAGAGTGAAAAAGTTGGCTTAAAGCTCGACACGCAGAAAACGAAGATCACGGCATCTGCTCCCATCACTTCATGGGAAATAGATGGGGAAATAGTGGAAACAGTATCAGACTTTATTTTGGGGGGCTCCAAAATCACTGCAGATGGTGACTGCAGCCATGAAATTAAAAGACGCTTACTCCTTGGAAGAAAAATTATGAACAACCTAGATAGCATATTCAAAAGCAGAGACATTACTTTGCCAACAAAGGTCCGTCTAGTCAAGGCTATGGCTTTTTCTGTAGTCATGTATGGATGTGAGAGTTGGACCATGAAGAAGGCTGAGCACCGAAGAATTGATGCTTTTGAACTGTGGTGTTGGAGAAGACTCCTGAGAGTCCCTTGGACTGCAAGGAGATCCAACCAGTCCATTCTGAAGGAGATCAGCCCTGGGATTTCTTTGGAAGGAATGATGCTAAAGCTGAAACTCCAGTACTTTGGCCACCTCATGCAAAGAGTTGACTCTTTGGAAAAGACTCCGATGCTGGGAGGGACTGGGGGCAAGAGGAGAAGGGGACGACAGAGGATGAGATGGCTGGATGGCATGACTGACTCGATGGACATGAGTCTAAGTGAAGTCCAGGAGTTGGTGATGGACAGGGAGGCCTGGCGTGCTGTGATTCATGGGGTCACGAAGAGTCGGACAGGACTGAGCGACTGAACTGAACTGAACCGACATAACATAAGAAATCCCCACGTAATAGGAATTAAAATCAGTATATGAGTTTTCTCATACAGTGTGATTTACTAGCGAAAAGCAACCACCACCCCACAACCTGAACTGCTCATGAATCCAGACTGAATGAGGCAGGCAGAATAATGTCTTATTTTAAGCCTCATTCCGAGAGAGAGAGATTTGTATGAATGATGTCTCTGTGAAATGAAGCAATATATTCTGGCCTCTTTGTTTCCTAGTACTTGTACTTATTAACAGGAGAGATAAGAATGGCATATATTGTAAGCATCTTTTTTAAAAATTCCTCACCCAAAATATCTGGTATTAAACTCTGTAGTTCGTGGCTGAAGGTCATGGATTATGGTTTATGCTTAATTTACACATGAAGGCAGAACTGAGGTCTCTATGGAAGGCTATTAAACACTATAAGCAAACACAGAGATGGGGATATTGAAAAATATCAGTTATTACCAGATATTCGCAACTATCTGGGAAGATGAATGGATGATCTTTATGAAAATGTAACTCCAAACAACTGATCCACTTGAGGAGATAATTCAATTGGGAAAATAAGTAAGATTTGGTTAATTTACATTATTTACTACATATTCATTCAGTTACTTTGATAACTTTTGCCTCCTTAAGATTATTATTTACAATTCTGAAACACCATTCTTTTTTGACATGTAAATATGAAGCAAAATATGAAAATAATATTTGCAAAGTATCTTGCAAGTACAAAAATAAGACACATACATATTCAGTTCAGTTCAGTCCCTCAGTCGTGTCTGACT
Source organism: Bos grunniens (assembly GCF_055505025.1). Lineage (NCBI taxonomy): Eukaryota > Metazoa > Chordata > Mammalia > Artiodactyla > Bovidae > Bos > Bos grunniens. The sequence continues at coordinate 728,359 of NC_141191.1, read as the reverse complement.
CTTTGAGACCCCATGTACTGCAGCAAACCAGGCCTCCCTGTCCATCACCAACTCCCGGAGTCCACCCAAACCCATGTCCATTGAGTCAGTGATGCCATCCAGCCATCTCATCCTCTGTTGTCCCCTTCTCCTCCTCCCCTCAACCTTTCCAAGCATCAGGGTCTTTTCAAATGCGTCAGCTCTTCTCATCAGGTGGCCAAAGTGTTGGAGTTTTAGCTTCAACATCAGTCCTTCCAATGAACACCCAGGACTGATCTCCTTTGGGATGGACTGGTTGGATCTCCTTGTAGTCCAAGGGACATTCAAGAGTCTTCTCCAACACCACAGTTCAAATGCATCAATTCTTCGGCCCTCAGCTTTCTTTAGAGTCCAACTCTCACATCCATACATGACTGCTGGAAAAACTATAGCTTTGACTAGACAGATCTTTGTTGCTAGTAAAGTAATGCTCAAAATTCTCCAAGCCAGGCTTCAGCAATATGTGCACCATGAACTTCCAGATATTCAAGCTGGTTTTAGAAAAGGCAGAGGAACCAGAAATCAAATTGCCAACATCTGCTGGATCATCGAAAAAGCAAGAGAGTTCCAGAAAAACTTCTATTTCTGCTTTCTTGACTATGCCATAGCCTTTGACTGTGTGGATCACAATAAACTGTGGAAAATTCTGAAGGAGACACACACATAATATAGCCAAATATTAATATGGCCTATCTTTGTGTGGAGAACAGTTAACAACATTTTTATGACATATTAATAATATGATTCTTTAAAATTCATAATCTTTCCTATTAATTCTAAAAAATATTACATTATTTGAGAGAGAAACATTAGAAAATATCCTATTACCTAAAATAAATCTATAGTATTAAATATAGTTTAACTCATTATATAGAATACAAATCTATACTATCAATAGTTACATTTTATATCCAAAACTATGCACATTTTCATAAGAAAATGCAGCAATCTTAAAAATGTATTTCAAACAAAATGTATACTTTGCACTAGAAAATCATGAAAATCCTATAGGTATGGATGTATACACATTAGACTTCCCTGGTAGCTCACCTGGTAAAGAATCCATCTGCAATGCAGGAGACCTCTGGTTGATTCCTGGGTCAGGAAAATCCCCTGGAGAAGAGATAGGCTACCCACTCCAGTATACTTGGGCTTCCCTGATGGCTCAGTTGGTAAAGAGTCTGCCTGCAGTATGGGAGACCTGGGTTCAGTCCCTGGCTTGGGAAGATCCCCTGGAGGAGAACATGGCAACCCACTCTGATATTTGTGCCTGGAGAATCCCCATGGACAGAGAAGCCTGGTGGGCTACAGTCCATGTGGCCACAGAGTCAGAAACACCTAAGCACAGCAGCAGAATATATATATATTCCCATCACTGAGTCTGATCTATATTTTGTCAAATATTATTTTAGGATTATTCTACACTTGAAATTAGAAACGAAGTGAAAGTCTTTTACTTTGAGATAAATCATCTATTTTGAGGAACTAAAGGATTTATATTTTCTTCTTTTTTGTAGCAAAGTCAGTTGTAGTTTATTTATTCCTTGATCATGTATACTTAATGTCAAACCCAGTTAAAATAGCAAGAGTTTGTATATATTTTCCCCAATACTTACAATGTTACTTCACAAACAGACCACAGAGTGACTTGCTTTTCAGACTGTAAGACTTGCCATGTAGACTATAAGGCTGGACTTTACACTATGTTGTATTTAGATCTACATATTCATTTCACTTAAGTAAAATAATCGCAGTTCACAAATACACACAAAAAGATCTCTAGGTACTTGATTAAAAGAAATCTAGAGTTGTAGGATATGAGGCTAGGTATATAGCTCAGAAAGGAGTTTGCAGTATGTGATTGTTCTTATTTTCCTATAACTGCCTTTTTGTTTTTGTTTAGTCGCTGAATCATGTCCAGCTGTTTTGCATCCCCATGGGCTGTAGCCCAACAGATTCCTCTCTCCATGGGATTTCCCAGGCAAAAACACTGGAGTGGGTAGCCATTTCCTTCTCCAGAGGATCTTCCTGGCCCAAGGATTGAACGTGTGTCTCCTGCATTAGCAGGTGGATTCTTCAACTGTCTTTTACCTTTTAACATATTATTACCTTTTATACCTTGAGGCCAAGTATTTTGAGAGCGAAGTCTCCCCCAGGTTTAGCCTTCAATACAGGCAGGATCACTCTCCCTCCAGACTTTTCACTGTGTTTTTACTCTGTAAAAAGTTTTCTTTTCTTTTCTTTTCTTTTTTTAAACAAAGGGGATTATTAGTGAAAAGTGAAATCAGGGAAAACACATTGAGAGGAAAATAAAGAAGGAACCACTGAAGGCAAGCTGTTGTTGGAGGCTTGGCTTTTACACATTCTGACTGATTTTCCCATTAGCAGGAGAGAATCAGCAACAGAGGGAGTGATGAGAAGACAGTCACTGGAGTCAGACGAATGACCTTCAGATCATTAAGCTCCCTTCCCAGAACCTTTTATTGCACCAAACTCTTCTTATGGAATTTTTCATCTCCATGTTTCTAAGTGTGTAGATAAGCGGGTTGAGCATGGGGACAATAATTGTGTAGAAGAGCGTAAACACTTTATCTTCTGGTAATGTTGTGGCAGGTCTAATGTAAACAAAGATGACAGGTGTGAAAAAGAGGATCACGGACTGTGATGTGGGAACTACAGGTGGAAAGTGCTTTATGGTGGCTTTCTGCAGAATATGTGCACACATTATACAGAATCAAAGTGTAGGAGGCCATCAAAACCACAAAGAGCACCAGTCCCATCAAGCCAGAACTGGCAATGACAAAAAAGCCAATTTTGTGTGTATCAGTGCAGGCTAGTTTCAACAAAAGATATGCATCAAGGAAATAGTGATCTATTTCACTGGGGCCACAGAAAGGTCAAACAATCGCAAGAAGAAAGAGACCAAGAGAATGAAGAAGTCCCCCTGCACACGACGCTATGAGAATTGAGTGACGTTTTTGCCTGTTCATGGTGATGGCGTCGTGGAGAGGTTTGCTGACGGCCACTTAGCAGTCACAGGCCATCCCTGTGAGGGTGAAGACCTCAATCCCCCCTCACAGAAGTGGGTGGTGAAAAGCTGTGTCATGCAGTTTTTATAGGAAATGGCCTTTTTCTCCATCAGTAAGTCAGTCATGAGTTTGGGTGTCACAGTGGAGGTGTAGAAGAGGTCTGAGAGTGCAAGGCAGTTAAGGAAGAAGTACATGGGCTGGGTGATTAGCTGACTGCATGTAATAGAAATCACAATGATCAAATTCCCCAACCAAATAGCCAGGTAACAGAATAAGAAAAATAAAAAGCAGAGGATCTGGACTTTCTTGTCCATAGAAAGTTCTAAGAGGATAAATTCAGTAACATTATTTCTATCTTCCATGATCTGATGTTCAAGAAAGTGATCTGAAATGACAAAACCAATGAAACGAATCATTGATGAGAAAATGGAAACCTAATATCTACTTTAAATGGCACCAATGCCTTTTAAAGACAAGTTATTTTGAGACCCACTGAAATCATTTTCATTTAATACGAGTCTTTGACTATCTAGTACTAATATTCTTCTAAGAGCTAAGAATACAGTGTTAAATTAGACAAAGTTCCAGTTTTTATATAATTTAAATTATTTTGTGAGGAAGCAAGGAATTATATTTATCAAGAATTTTAAAAAAAGAGATAATCTTAATGGTGTTAAGTAGGGTGACATATAATGTGCCAATTTAGGATGTAAAATAGAGGTAACTATAGAATTTGCTTGATTAAGTGGTTTCTAATGAAATCACAAAATTGGTGTAGGGTGTGTGGGTGGGTTTTGCAGTGCTGGCACAGAGTCAATGTTAAATAAATATCAATTAAATAAAAATCTGGAAAGTGAACAATGTGCTATAATTTTGAAGGAATAATACAATAAATAATCATCCTTTAGTCAGGTAATTCATGATAAAACTGAAGAACAAATCATTTTTATGAGTGGACTCATAATCCTTTTTGACTTTTAAGTTAGTTAAGTTGCTCAGTAGTATCTGATTCTTTGCGACCCCGTGGACTGTAGACCACCAGGCTCCTCCATCCATGGGATTCTCCGGGCAAGAATACTGGACTGAGTTGCCATTTCCTTCTCCAGGGGATCTTTCTGACTCAGGGATCAAACCCAGGTCTTCTGCATTGCAGGCAGAGGCTTTAACCTCTGAGCCACCAGGGAAGCCCTTTTGACTTTTAAGAGGAAATAATTCCTTCATGTGAAATACTCCATGAAACTTTCATATTTCTTAAACAATATTTGAAGCATCTCTAGGTTAATATATTGACAACTATGCTTTTCCTGTTTGTCTATATTTCTCTTGCAAGATTATTTCCTCTTTCAAAATACATTAACATTCAGAAGTTATTTGAGTTCCATCTTATCAGACTGTAATTATAGTTGCCTAGTTTGGAAATAATACACTGAGAAATGGGCTCCACTAATTCCAAATTAGTTCCCCTAAACACAATGCAATAAACAAGATGGAGCACTTCTTCCCGTAATTTCTTAGAGAATTCACCCACACAGTCTGCATGTGGAGTAGAGTTCCCTTTGGTCCACATCTTCTCTAGCATTTGTTATTGATAGACTTTGCAATGAGGACCATTCGGATTCCAGGAAGTGGTCCCTTCTTGTAATTTGCAGTTGAGTCGCTCCAATCATTAGTGTTATGGAGCAAGATGAACTTTTGGAAATGCAGATGTAATTCTATCACCTCCCTGCCACAACTGCTCTTGGATTTTCCCATCATATTGAATATATGATCACATCCCTTCATTGCTTGTTCCCGAAGTTTGTCTCTGATGTCTTTTCACTGGAATGCCCTCTGCACTCTGGCTTCCATCCCATAGGGCATTTTTCATTTCTAGAATGTCCTAAGTTTCCCTGGTCACATAGCCTTCCAAGATGCTATTTTCCCTGCGTGAAATTCTTCCTGCATCTTAACCCTGGTTGACGTAGGTTCAACCTATGGATCACAAATCAATTGTTACTCTGAAAAGCCTTTGCTGACACCCAGGTTTTGGTGAGGGAACAGGTCCCACTATAAGTTTTCAAAGGATCTGGCTGTGATGTATCATTAAATTCCTCTCAGTGAAAGCAGGAACTCTGTGTCTTCTTCTCTCCGCATTCTATTTCCAGAAATTTATTACTCGCCTCCTAGCTCATCGTAGGTGCTCAGTATTTACCTAGTGTGTGAAAGACAGAAAAGATCTTGGAGGCCTGAAGGTGTCACTTGGCTCGGCACTTTTGATCTCTTTGTATATTTGGCGATTGAATTCTTTATTTCCTGGGTTGATGTGTACACTATAATCAAGGCAAAATATAAGGCATTAATACATATCCATAAATATAGGTTCTTGCTTTCAAGGAAATCGTACAGCAGATTTCTACAAGTTAGGGCTTTTCAAGTGCTCTAGAAGTATGTGAACGTTCAGTATGATTCATTTTCACTACAAAGAAAAATCGTTTGACTTCCATAGCAAAGGTGGAGACCTTCCAACGTTTAGTCCAATACTTATACCTTGACCATTTCAGGCAAGACTTGTGGTTCCTTCTGGAGGTGTGTGGCTCTTGCAGAAATGTGAAGATTTTCCAATGTGCTCAGACTTTGCTGTCATTTTAAATCATCAAGAAAGCTTCCAGGTCTCCCAGCACACACAGTCAGTAGCCAACGGAGTGGATTCCAGGAATATGAGTTGTTTACCAGCATCACCATTGATACTGTTGCTGTACACTCAGTGCAGTGGGTAGGGCCTATTGTCCACTGGGTCTCATGTGGAAAGGAAAGAAGGGCTTCCCCCACCCCCACACAGCCCCCCAACACCACCCGCTGTTCACAGCCTTGTGAATAGAAACGGTCCCCCAAACAAGAATCAGACAAACCAGAGAAGCCCAGATGGTAGGCCTTGAGATGAAGGAACTAAGCAGCTGGTTGCGATGGCACCAAGGGGAAAGGTTGCTCTTTTTGTCTGCCCCTCTACTCCTTTCTTCCTGGACGCCTTAGGGTTTTGTCATGGAGATTTGAAAGAAAGTGCACAAAAGTCATATGTGTTGAATCAAGATTTTGCATTTAACCATCTCTCAAAAAGGAAGAGAGCTTCACCTGCACATGTTTCTTTCAAAACCGTCCATTGCTTTTCAATTCTGGGGTTTCTCTCTTGCCTTGTTCAGTTAGCCTTAACAGTAAAAATCAACGAAAACTACATAAAGATTCAAAGATACCAACAAAGGACAGCTTCTGTTTTGGAAATCATCTTTCCATTTAGTAGAACACGAGCTCTATTCTTTGTATTTTGCCTAGGGAATTAGCAATGTCCTGGTTCAGATGGCAAGGCATCTGCGCGCAGGAGACTGGGGTTTGATCCCTGGGTTGGGAAGATCCCCCCGGAGAAGGAAATGGCAACCCACTCCAGTATCCTCGCCTGGGAAATGCCACGGACAGAGGAGCCTGATGGGCCGCAGTCCATGGGTTGTATTAAAGTTGGGCTCAACCCAGCAACTACGAACACAAGTATTTCCAAAGACCACACTCAAGTGTGTGTGTGTGTGTGTGTGTGTGTGTGTGTGTATCTCCTCTTGCCGTCTTGGAGTCTGTCTCGGAATCTTCATGTATTTCTGCCTCTGTATCTCCTGACAGCCAGCCGCCGGCCCTTTCGTCTGGGCCCGGCCTCTCCCAGGCGCTCTGGCTCTGGCTGAGGAGCTTGCGCAGGCCAGCTGTCTCCCTTGGCGTGGGTGCGTGCGAGTGTCTGTGTGTCTGTCTGTGTGCCTGCCTGTGGCTCGTCTGCTCTCTCAGGAAGGTCGAGGGCTTGGCGTGGGGGCAAAGGGGGGGCCTCGGTAGTGCGAAGGGGAGGGGCTGAGGCGCTCCGGTCGACCGCGCCTCCCTGGCTTCTGGTGGGTTTGGGCACCGGACAGGTGCCGGGCAAGTTGGGCGCTCAAGTTTCGCTGCGCCTAGGCCCGCAGGAGGTTCAGAGGCCCCTGGGCCGCGGGGGTTGGGAGGCGGCGGGCGCCGAAGACCGACATCTCCGGGGCCGCGCGGGCCTGAGCAGCGAATGGGATCAGGGGGAGGCCCCGCTCAGCGAGCGCGGCCGGGTCTGGAGTGGCCGCGGGTGGGAGGGCGCCGAGACCTCCGCACCCCTCAGCCCAGCCCCCAGGCCCCGCGCGCACGCACGCACGCACGCCCTCCCGGTCAATGGGGGGTCCTGGAAGCCCCTCGGGCCCCCGGGCCCGGCCAGGCGCTTGCTGGTCTGATGTTGGCGGTGTTCGGGGGACGGGCCGACTTCAGCAGGCTGGAAACCGGTCGCGGGTCTTGCGGCTCAAGTACAGCACGCCCCCCGACGAGAGGTGCGGCCCGTTGGCCCGACCTGCAGGGCAGAGCGAAAGGGAGGCGAAGCGCAAGGCTCTTAGGGCGCCCCGAGCCAACCGCCACCGTCTCAGGCCGTATCAGCCTGAAGGCGCCCGATCTCGTCTGATCTCGGAAGCTAAGCAGGTTCGGGCCTGGTTAGTATCTTGGATGGGAGACCACCTGGGAATCCCGGGTGCTCGACGCTTTTTGCCTACCGGAAGAGGTCCTTTAGCCCCCGCCGCGAGTCCATATTCTTGGATCCCCCCCGCAGCCCCAGCCCCTCCCGGGCCGCGGGGGAGCGGGTGGCCGGGGCCCCGACTCCCGCTGCAGACCTGGGTTGCCTCCGCGCGGCCCGCGAGCCCCTCCGCATTCGCATTCGGCTTCCAGGACACCCGACGACCGGCAGTCCCGTCTCCATCTGGGGCTCCTTTGGCTTGCCTCAGGCAATCCCGGGGCTTGCACCGACTCCAGCCAGAGCCCCAGCCCCCGCCCCACCCCCTGCCTCGCAGGCCATCGCGCATGCGCATGTGCGCGCGCACGCACAGATAGATGTGCCCAAACAGGGCATCTATCTTGTTCACTTATAATGTGGGTGGATCTATGCCTGGGAGTCGGACTGCTGGACCATAGGCTACTTCCACTTTTAGTTCCTTCAGGAACCTCCATATTCTTTTCCATACCGGCTCTACCCACGCCCATTCCTACCCACCGTGGAGGAGAGTTCCCTTTGCTCCACATCTTCTCCAGCATTGGTTATTGACAGACATCGCAGTGAGGCCCAATCGGACTCATGTGAAGTGGTCCCTCCTTGGAGTTTGGAGTTGAGCCTCTCCAATCATTAGTGATGTGGAGCAAGACGACCTTTTGGAAATGCAGATGCAATGCTGTCACCTCCGTGCTCCAACGGCTCTCGTATTTTCCCAGCATATTGAAGATACGACCACTTCCCTTCAGGCTTGCTCCTCACGTTCTTCTCTGATGTCTTTTGCCTGGAATGCCCTCTGCACTCTTTGGCTTCCATCCCATAGGGCACTTTTCGTTTCTTGAATGTCCTAAGTTTCCCTGGTCACATAGCCTTCCAAGATGCTATTTTCCCTGCCTGAAATTCTTCCTGCATCTCAACTCTGGTTTACCTAGGTTCAACCTATGGACCGCAACGAAATGGTGCCTCTGGAAAGCCTTCCCTGACACCCAGGTTTTGTGGTGAGGGAAGAGGCCCCTCTATAGGTTCTCAAAGGATCTGCCTGTGATGTATCATTAGAGTCGTCTCGGTGAAAGCAGGAACTCTGTGTCTTCTTCTCTCCGCCTTCTATTCCCTGAAACTTATTACATGCCTCCTAGCTCATCATAGGTGCTCAGTATTTACTTAGTGTGTGAAAGACAGAAAAGCTCTTGGAAGCCTCAAGGGGTCACTTGGCTCGGCACTTTTGATCTCTTTGTATATTTGGCGAGTCAATTCTTTCCTTTCCTGGGTTGATGTGTACACTATATTCGAGGCACAATCTAAGGCATGAAGACATATCCATACATAGAGGTTCTTGCTTTCAAGGAACTCGTACAGCAGATTTCTACAAGTTAGGGCTTTTCAAATGCTCTAGAAGCATGTGAACGTTCAGTATGCTCCATTTTCATTTCAGAGAAAGATGGTTTGACTTCCATAGCAAAGGTGGAGACCTTCCAACGTTGAGGCCAATACTTATACCTTGACCATTTCAGGCAAGTCTTGTGGTTCCTTCTGGAGGTGTGTGGCTCTTGCAGAAATGTGAAGATCTTCCATCGTCCTCAGACTTTGGTGTCATTTGCAATCATCCAGAAAGCTTCCAGGTCTAGGTTCCAGACCACCACCACACACAGTCAGTAGCCAACGGAGTGGATTCCAGGAATACGCATTGTTCACCGGCATTACCGTTGATATTGTTGCTGCACACTCAATGCAGTGGGCAGGGCCTGGATTGTCCACTGGGTCTCATGTGGAATGGAAAGAAGGGCTCCCCCGCCCCCCCCCACACACCCCCCCACCCCCACTGTTGACAGCCTTGTGACGAGAAACGGTCCCCGAAACAAGAATCAGACAAACCAGAGAAGCCCAGATGATAGTCCTTGAGATGAAGGAACTAAGCAGCTGGTTGCGATGGCACCAAGGGGAAAGGTTGCTCTTTTTGTCTGCCCCTCTACTCCTTTCTTCCTGGACGCCTTAGGGTTTTGTCATGGAGATTTGAAAGAAAGTGCACAAAAGTCATATGTGTTGAATCAAGATTTTGCATTTAACCATCTCTCAAAAAGGAAGAGAGCTTCACCTGCACATGTTTCTTTCAAAACCGTCCATTGCTTTTCAATTCTGGGGTTTCTCTCTTGCCTTGTTCAGTTAGCCTTAACAGTAAAAATCAACGAAAACTACATAAAGATTCAAAGATACCAACAAAGGACAGCTTCTGTTTTGGAAATCATCTTTCCATTTAGTAGAACACGAGCTCTATTCTTTGTATTTTGCCTAGGGAATTAGCAATGTCCTGGTTCAGATGGCAAGGCATCTGCGCGCAGGAGACTGGGGTTTGATCCCTGGGTCGGGAAGATCCCGCCAGAGAAGGAAATGGCAACCCACTCCCAGTATCCTCGCCTGGGAAATGCCACGGACAGAGGAGCCTGATGGGCCGCAGTCCATGGGTTGTATTCAAGTTGGGCTCAACCCAGCAACTACGAACACAAGTATTTCCAAAGACCACACTCAAGTGTGTGTGTGTGTGTGTGTGTGTGTGTGTGTGTATCTCCTCTTGCCGTCTTGGAGTCTGTCTCGGAATCTTCATGTATTTCTGCCTCTGTATCTCCTGACAGCCAGCCGCCGGCCCTTTCGTCTGGGCCCGGCCTCTCCCAGGCGCTCTGGCTCTGGCTGAGGAGCTTGCGCAGGCCAGCTGTTTCCCTTGGCGTCGGTGTGTGCGAGTGTCTGTGTGTCTGTCTGTGTGCCTGCCTGTGGCTCGTCTGCTCTCTCAGGAAGGTCGAGGGCTTGGCGTGGGGGCAAAGGGGGGGCCTCGGTAGTGCGAAGGGGAGGGGCTGAGGCGCTCCGGTCGACCGCGCCTCCCTGGCTTCTGGTGGGTTTGGGCACCGGACAGGTGCCGGGCAAGTTGGGCGCTCAAGTTTCGCTGCGCCTAGGCCGGCAGGAGGTTCAGAGGCCCCTGGGCCGCGGGGGTTGGGAGGCGGCGGGCGCCGAAGACCGACACCTCCGGGGCCGCGCGGGCCTGAGCAGCGAATGGGATCAGGGGGAGGCCCCGCTCAGCGAGCGCGGCCGGGTCTGGAGTGGCCGCGGGTGGGAGGGCGCCGAGACCTCCGCACCCCTCAGCCCAGCCCCCAGGCCCCGCGCACACGCACGCACGCACGCCCTCCCGGTCAATGGGGGGTCCTGGAAGCCCCTCGGGCCCCCGGGCCCGGCCAGGTGCTTGCTGGTCTGGTGTTGGCGGTGTTCGGGGGTGGGGGGGGGGCCGGCGTTAGCAGGCTGGAGTCCGGTCGCGGGTCGTGCGGCTCAAGTACAGCACGCCTCGCGACGAGAGGTGCGGCCCGTTGGCTCGACCTGCAGGGCAGAGCGAAAGGGAGGCGAAGCGCAAGGCTCTTAGGGCGCCCCGAGCCAACCGCCACCGTCTCAGGCCATATCAGCCTGAAGGCGCCCGATCTCGTCTGATCTCGGAAGCTAAGCAGGTTCGGGCCTGGTTAGTATCTTGGATGGGAGACCACCTGGGAATCCCGGGTGCTCGACGCTTCTTGCCTACCAGAAGAGGTCCTTTAGCCCCCGCCGCGAGTCCCGATTCTTGGAACCCCCCCGCAGCCCCAGCCCCTCCCGGGCCGCGGGGGAGCGGGTGGCCGGAGCCCCGACTCCCGCTGCAGACCTGGGTTGCCTCCGCGCGGCCCGCGAGCCCCTCCGCATTCGCATTTGGCTTCCAGGACACCCGACGACCAGCAGTCCCGTCTCCATCTGGGGCTCCTTTGGCTTGCCTCAGGCAATCCCTGGGCTTGCACCGACTCCAGCCAGAGCCCCCGCCCCCGCCCCACCCCCTGCCTCGCAGGCCATCGCGCATGCCCATGTGCGCGCGCAGGCACAGATAGATGTGCCCAAACGGGGCATCTATCTTGTTCACTTATACCTTGGGTGGATCTATGCCTGGGAGTCGGACTACTGAACCATACGCTACTTCCACTTTTAGTTCCTTCGGGAACCTCCATATTCTTTTCCATACCGGCTCTACCCACGCCCATTCCTACTCACCGTGGAGGAGAGTTCCCTTTGCTCCACATCTTCTCCAGCATTGGTTATTGACAGACATCGCAGTGAGGCCCAATCGGGCTCATGTGAAGTGGTCCCTCCTTGGAGTTTGGAGTTGAGCCTCTCCAATCATTAGTGATGTGGAGCAAGACGACCTTTTGGAAATGCAGATGCAATGCTGTCACCTCCCTGCTCCAAAGGCTCTCGTATTTTCCCAGCCTATTGAAGATACGACCACTTCCCTTCAGGCTTGCTCCTCACGTTCTTCTCTGATGTCTTTTGCCTGGAATGCCCTCTGCACTCTTTGGCTTCCATCCCATAGGGCATTTTTCGTTTCTTGAATGTCCTAAGTTTCCCTGGTCACATAGCCTTCCAAGATGCTATTTTCCCTGCCTGAAATTCTTCCTGAAACTCAACCCTGGTTTACCTAGGTTCAACCTATGGACCTCCACGAAATGGGGCCTCTGGAAAGCCTTCCCTGACACCCAGGTTTTGTGGTGAGGGAAGAGGCCCCTCTATAGGTTCTCAAAGGATCTGCCTGTGATGTATCATTAGAGTCGTCTCGGTGAAAGCAGGAACTCTGTGTCTTCTTCTCTCCGCCTTCTATTTCCTGAAACTTATTACATGCCTCCTAGCTCATCGTAGGTGCTCAGTATTTACTTAGTGTGTGAACGACAGAAAAGCTCTTGGAAGCCTCAAGGGGTCACTTGGCTCGGCCCTTTTGATCTCTTTGTATATTTGGCGAGTCAATTCTTTCCTTTCCTGGGTTGATGTGTACACTATATTCGAGGCACAACCTAAGGCATGAAGACATATCCATACATAGAGGTTCTTGCTTTCAAGGAACTCGTACAGCAGATTTCTACAAGTTAGGGCTTTTCAAATGCTCTAGAAGCATGTGAACGTTCAGTATGCTCCATTTTCATTTCAAAGAAAGATCGTTTGACTTCCATAGCAAAGGTGGAGACCTTCCAACGTTGAGGCCAATACTTATACCTTGACCATTTCAGGCAAGTCTTGTGGTTCCTTCTGGAGGTGTGTGGCTCTTGCAGAAATGTGAAGATCTTCCATCGTCCTCAGACTTTGGTGTCATTTGCAATCATCCAGAAAGCTTCCAGGTCTAGGTTCCAGACCACCACCACACACAGTCAGTAGCCAACGGAGTGGATTCCAGGAATACGCATTGTTCACCGACATTACCGTTGATATTGTTGCTGCACACTCAATGCAGTGGGCAGGGCCTGGATTGTCCACTGGGTCTCATGTGGAATGGAAAGAAGGGCTCCCCCCCCACACACACACACACCCCACCCCCACTGTTGACAGCCTTGTGACTAGAAACGGTCCCCGAAACAAGAATCAGACAAACCAGAGAAGCCCAGATGATAGTCCTTGAGATGAAGGAACTAAGCAGCTGGTTGAGATGGCACCAAGGGGAAAGGTTGCTCTTTTTGTCTGCCCCTCTACTCCTTTCTTCCTGGACGCCTTAGGGTTTTGTCATGGAGATTTGAAAGAAAGTGCACAAAAGTCATATGTGTTGAATCAAGATTTTGCATTTAACCATCTCTCAAAAAGGAAGAGAGCTTCACCTGCACATGTTTCTTCCAAAACCGTCAATTGCTTTTCAATTCTGGGGTTTCTCTCTTGCCTTGTTCAGTTAGCCTTAACAGTAAAAATCAACGAAAACTACATAAAGATTCAAAGATACCAACAAAGGACAGCTTCTGTTTTTGAAACCATCTTTCCATTTAGTAGAACACGAGCTCTATTCTTTGTATTTTGCCTAGGGAATTAGCAATGTCCTGGTTCAGATGGCAAGGCATCTGCGCGCAGGAGACTGGGGTTTGATCCCTGGGTCGGGAAGATCCCGCCGGAGAAGGAAATGGCAACCCACTCCCAGTATCCTCGCCTGGGAAATGCTACGGACAGAGGAGCCTGATGGGCCGCAGTCCATGGGTTGTATTCAAGTTGGGCTCAACCCAGCAACTACGAACACAAGTATTTCCAAAGACCACACTCAAGTGTGTGTGTGTGTGTGTGTGTGTGTGTGTGTGTGTATCTCCTCTTGCCGTCTTGGGGTCTGTCTCGGAATCTTCATGTATTTCTGCCTCTGTATCTCCTGACAGCCAGCTGCCGGCCCGTTCGTCTGGCCCCCGCCTCTCCCAGGCGCTCTGGCTCTGGCTGAGGAGCTTGCGCAGGCCAGCTGTTTCCCTTGGCGTCGGTGTGTGCGAGTGTCTGTGTGTCTGTCGGTGTGCCTGCCTGTGGCTCGTCTGCTCTCTCAGGAAGGTCGAGGGCTTGGCGTGGGGGCAAAGGGGGGCGTAGGTAGTGCGAAGGGGCGTGGCTGAGGCGCTCCGTCGACCGTGTCTCCCTGGCTTCTGGTGGGTTTGGGCACCGGACAGGTGCTGGGGAAGTTGAGTGCTCAAGTTTCCCTGCGCCTAGGCCCGCAGGAGGTTCAGAGGCCCCTGGGCCGCGGGGGTTGGGAGGCGGCGGGCCCCGAAGACCAATACCTCCGAGGCCGCGCGGGCCTGGGCAGCGAATGGGATCAGGGGGGCGGGAAGGCCCCGCTCAGCGAGCGCGGCCGGGTCTGGAGTGGCCGGGGGTGGGAGGGCACCGATACCTCCGCACCCCTCATCCCAGCCCCCAGGCCCCGCGCGCACGCGTATCCTGCCAGTTACTTCCTAGCACCAAACTGATTTTTCCTCAACATTGTTCAGTGCCTGTCATGGAGGGAAAGAGGGAGAGTTACTGAAAAAATATTCAAAGTCTCTTATAGGAAAATATTTTGAAATATTATATTTTAGAAGTATAGACTAGTAAATTATTTTTAAAGTATTCATCCTATTATGTACAGGCTGTAAAATGCTATCAAGGGGCACTTTTGGATAAATACTTTAAAATATACGAGTCATTTTGGCCTGTGTGAAACAGACTAAATAGCCTAAGCCATGAGTTCCGTTTTAGTCTTAACTCAGATCAACTCGTGGTGGTGGTGGTGGTGGTGGTGGTCATTCGTTAAGTCGTGTCGGACTCCTTGAGACCCATGAACTGCAGCACACCAGGATTCCCTGTCCTTCACTATCAAAGAACCCTGTCTTTTTCACTATCAAAGAGCCCTGTCTTTTTGGGCTACTGTTGTAAATGCCGTAGACTAGCTGATAAACAACAGAAAGTTGTTTCTTGTAGTCCTGGAGGCTGGGGAGTCCCAAGATCATCAGCAGGTGCCACGTCTGGTGAGTCATGTTTCCTGGTTCCTAGACTGCCTGCTGCTTCTCCCTGTCCTCGCAGCACGGGAGCCCATTCCTTCCTGGCCTGACCCCTCCCAGAGTGCCTGCCTCCTAGGATCATCACCACGTGCGGGGTGAAGTTTGAGGGCCCATAAACTGTCAGCCCATTGCAGTCCCTAAGTATACTCTGCATTATTTCAGTCTTTTGAAATAATTCGAGCTTTCCTAATAGCCCAATACATGTTCTTTTTGTTATATGTTCGTTGGGCTCTTGAAAATAATATGTATCAGTGGGAATGCAGTGTTCCGTGTGTATCAGTTACATCAGGTATGTCACTCATGTAATTCAGCTTCCAGTAGCCACGTTGAGTAAAAGCAGAAGTAGGTGAAATTACCTGTAATATATTTTATTTTAACACACCCCAAATATTATCATTTCAGCGTGTAATCAACATGATAAAACCTAATGCAATAGTTCACGTTCTTTTTTTCATGCTAAGTCTTTAAAATCCAGCATGTGTTTCAGGCTTGCAGCGCATCTCATTGTAGAGCCAGCCACATTTCAGGTACTTCATGGTTGCAGGTGACTACGTACCAGGGAGCCCAGTTCCAGGAGAGATGTGTCTTTAACGTCTCCCACTGGGATTATGAACTCGGCTGTTACTCCTTTTCTATTTCTGTCAGTTTTTATGTATTGATATTTTGAGGTTATGTTATTAGGTACATTCAAGTTTAGAATCCTCATCTTCTTGCTAGACTGAACTTGTATCAGTATGAGATGTTCTTTTTTATTGCTAGTAATGCTTCTTTCTTTAGACACTATTTGACAGTGATGTTGCCACGTCAGTTTTCTGTCCGTGTTAGCTTGGGTATCTTTTACTTTCACCTGTCTAAAAGACCTTCCATCTTAACATGTACCTCTGAATAGTGTATAGTTTTCACTGGAATCAGTTTGAGTATTGGCTCTGTTTATAATGTTGATATTTCAGTGTGTAGACACCATGTTGCTGTGTGATTTCTGTTTGTCCCACCTAGTCTGTGTTCTTTGCTCTTGCCTTCTTTTAGAAGTATGAAGTGTTTCTCTAGTTCTGTGCTCCTCTGTCAGGTTGTTGGGTGTACATTTGCAGACACAGCGTGTGTTTTACATTCAAGTCTAACTTAGTACTCTTACTGCCTCCCTGACACGACTGTTTCCTCCTTGTCACTGTCACACTTTAAACGGTTAGATATATTTTTGGCATTAACATCATTGTTTTGTAGAGTTAGTATTTACCCTCACAGTTACCTCATTGTTGGTCTTTACTTGTTTTTTATATTTCCATCAGAGACTACTTTTCTTTTTCCCAAAGCACTGCCTTAATATTTTTTTTTAGTTCATGTGTGTGGGTGATGAGTTGTCTCATTTCCATTTGCCCTCAAAGTCTCTATTTTGCTTTCACTTTCGAAGAGAGTTTTTGTTGGATGTAGAATTCCAGGTTGGTGGTTATTTGTTTTTCAGCATTTTACAGATGCCAGTCCATTATCTTCTGACTTCCTTGTTCTTGGAAAGTCAGCTCTCAGTGTTGTTGTGCCGTTAAAAGCCACACCCTTTTTCCTCTGAGTGCTTGAACATTTGCTTCTTGCCTTAGGCACCCGCAGAGCTGCTGAAACCAATGTGTGGTTTTCATTTTTGACTCAATGGTCTGATTCTTGAACCAACTCTTACCACTGTCCCTGTCAGTCAGTTCAGTCGCTTTGTGTCTGACCCGTTGCAACCCCATGGGCTGCAGCACGCCAGGCTTCCCTGTCCATCACCAACTCCTGGAGCTTGCTCAAGCTCATGTCCATCGAGTCGGTGATGCCATCCAACCAGCTCATCCTCTGTCGTCCCCTTCTCCTCCTGCCTTCAGTCTTCCCCATCATCAGGTTCTTTTCCAATGAGTCAGCTCTTTGCATCAGGTGGCCAAAGTATTGGAGCTTCAGCATCAGTCTTTCCAATGAATATTCAGGACTGATTTGCATTAGGATTGACTGACTGATTGGATCTCCTAGTAGTCCATGGGGCTCTCAAGAGTCTTCTCCAATTCCCCAGTTCAGAAGCATTGATTCTTTGGCATTCAGCCTTCTTCATGGGCCAACTCTCACATCCATGCATGACTACTGGAAAAACCATAGCTTTGACTAAATGAACCTTTGTTGGCAGAGTAACGTCTCTGCTTTTTAATATGCTGTCTAGATTTGTCATAGGTTTCCTTCCGAGGAGCAAGCATCTTTTAATTTCACCATCTGCAGTAATTTTGGAGCCCAAGAAAATAAAGTGTGTCACTGTTTCCACTGTTTTCCCATTTATTTGCCATGAAGTGATGGGGCTGGATGCTATGATCTTCATTTTTTGAATGTTGAGTTTTATGCCAGCCTTTTCACTCTCCCCTTTCACTTTCACTAAGAGGCTCTTTAGTTTCAGCCCCTGGAGGCATTTCTTATTCCCCTTTCTGTCTTTTCTCCACCATGAGGGTCCCCATTTATAGTTTTTAACAACATAGTTTAACAACAGATTCCTTCAATACATTCTATCCCTTTTCCCTCTTATATATATATTGTAACCGATCCGTCCTTCAGTTCACTGATCGTCTCTTCAGCTACATCCAATCTGATGTTAAGCCCAGAGACTGAGTTCTTAAATTCAGTCACTGTTATTGTAAAGTTCTAGATTGGTTTTGATTCTCAGAAATTTTTCCTTTTGTCAAGTATATTTTTGAACAGGTGACATTTGCATCTGATACCTCTAGCATACCTCTGATACGCTGATATATATCTCATACCTCTGGATCTGGTTCAGTTCTTTTTCTCTTGGTCCTGTTTGTTGTTACACCCTCTTTTGCTTCTTTGGTTGCATGTTGGACATTATGTTTGGAAAACCCTAGAGGTTCTGAGTGATGCTGCCTTCTCCAGAGTTTCCTCTGACGCAGACCTCCAGTGGGGACAGAGCTGTCTGTTCACTCAGGGCCTGAGGGACTTGAGGCTTGGGGATCCTTTTAAGCTCAGTCTCAGCAGCCTTCACCCACCTTCCCCCCCAACCCCAGGGAGGAGCTTTCCAGCGTCTCCAGTGTCTGGAAGCCTGGGGTGCCTCCCAGGGCCCCGCGTTCTCGGCAGGTCCTGAAGCCCACCGTCTCTCCTGAGCACCAGGAGGTGACTGATAGTCAGCGCTCAGCCGGTTTGGGCAGAGTGTTGGGTACGTTTTCTGACATCCGGACTGACTCGTCAGGCCTGCGCTTGACTTTTTGTCTCCACAGCCCAAGGAACCCTCCAGAGCTGTGTGAGCCAGCCCCCTCTGCTTGACTTTTTCCCTTCCTTTTCTTCACAGAGTCAGCTTTGCTCAGATGCCCCGAGGGAACGAGCGGCCCTCTCAGTCTCCAGCTCCCTCACTGAGCTTCGCTTTTGTTTGAAATCTTGGATTGTGGCTGCCTAAGGACCTCTTTTAAGCCTTATTTAGCTTTTCTAGCTCTTGGTAGGCTGACCTACAAGATGCTTGCGTCTGTCACTGGAAGTGGAGACACCCTGGGGGGAGGGTCTTCTGTCATCTGAAGCCACATGTAACAATCACAGTAATTGTCTTGATCAAGTTAATTTGATACCAGGGAAAACAAGAACCAGGGGGCCTTGCTTGGTATCCATGGCTGTGTTTCTGGTCAGAGTCCCCAGGTTGCCTGGGCTGTTTCAGTGCCATGTGAACTTGGGAAGGAGGTGGAGCAGGCGGCCCACGCGGCCTGGAGACAGAGGAGCCGGTCTCCCCTCTGCCCTTGCGCCTGGCAGCTTAAGGCAGGCCTTGCAATGCCGGGCTGCTGGTGGTGGAGGCCAAGGCTGAGGAGGGAGGGGTTACGTGACCTGTATTCTGTGACATGGTCACACGTGGGTTTTCTTTTTCAATTTGAAAAAATGACTGCTTTTAGTCTTCCCTCCAGTTTCACTTTAAGGTGGAAAATGAAGATTTTATTCGTAAAATTGAGCACAGTGACCTTACAGTCTTTTTGAAAGCAACAGTTGATGTTTTAAGAACACATCTCAGAGAACTCCAGTAGATAAAGCTAAAAAAAGAGAACGTGTTCAGGGTGAACTGCAGGCAGGACCCCAAACTGTACCCTGTCTCTCCCAGAGTGTGTAATTGGTGAGATGGGTGGATATAGGACCCCAAGCACCCTGGGGACCGAGGTCCTCAAATGACAGCAGAGGGCTGGGCTGAGCCAGGAGCAAGTGGCGTGTGTGCTGGCGAGTGGAGAACCGCGAGGGTGGGAGTGGAGCCAGGAGAGGGGTGGGAGACTCAGGCGGGGTCTGGGAGGCGCTGGCTGTCGCGGCTCGAGGCAGGGACACCCCTGAACCTCCACCATGCAGTCCCCACGGGGCAGAGTCGTCTGGCAGCCGAGGGTCGAAGTAAAGAGGGCGAGTTCACAGCAGATTGAATGAACCCCTGTACCCACTGTGGGTTCATTTTAAGTGCCTTGAGTGAGGTTGGTCAAGCCCTTGCTGAGCTCGAGTGAGGGAGTCCGACAGGGAGGACCGAGCTCAGGGTGAGAGTGAGGGGCAGCTAGCGTGGTGAGTCCTCCTCAGCTGAGTGGGTTCTGGGGACGCCCTTGAGTTCAGGGCTGCCCTTTCAGTAGCCTCACTGGAGGCTTGTTTGGGGGGTAGAGGGGGCAGAAGCCCACTTAGAAGACGTGCTCATTCCCAGGGCTGGTGGTTTCTGAAGGAGTTTATACTGGTTGGTTTGACTGTGACCCAGTACCTTGCAGGGTCATGTTTGACAGGGGGCCTGAGCTGTGGGCACAGCCTGCCTTCTCCTGCACTCCACACTCAATTGTTGTCTTTTTGGCAGCCCCTCCCCCCTCTCTGCACCCTTGACAATGGACCTGAGCCCAGCCCCCCTGTTGCCACAGAGCCCCTTGTGACCGAGTGGGTTCCAGTTCTGGGCTCCTGGGAGATGTGCTGGAGGCGGAGCCTTCATGCCATTTGGTGGTCATAGTGTGAGAGCAGTGGTCATAGTGTGAGAACGGTGTGTGTGAGAGTGGTGTGTGAGAGCAGTGTGTGTGAGAGTGGTGGTCGTAGTGTGAGATTGGTGGTGATAGCTCGGTAGCCGAGGTATCCTACCGTGAAACAGCGGTTGCCCCCGAGTGGGGGGCTGCCCCTATCCGCGAGGATGGGTCGCAGAAGGGCCCGCCTTTGGGCGTTATTCCAGCGCTGCAACCCCAAGGCAAAGGCGAAGACTAGGAAGGACTTGGCCTCGGCCCACGTCCTGGAAGCAGAGCGGCCTGAGGTGAGAGCAGCTGGGGGCTGGGCCCGTCAGATTGGCCCTCACCTGGCGAAGCACTGGGGTTGTGTTTCATTTTGTTAGCATGGTTGTGGGCCCTGCCGGCCAGGGCATTCTGGCCTTAGTGGGCAGGATCGACCCCAGCAGGTTTACCTTGTAAGAGGTTGTGCAGTTGCTGCATGGAGGATGGGCGGGGGCCCCACAAGAAGGGAAACACTGGCTGGAGAAGTCACTGGGGCACATGGACTGAGCTATAGAGTCAGTCCTTGAAGCAGAAAGGGTAAGGCCCTTAATGTCTCCCTTCTTGCAAAGAAAGGATATACGGGCTGGAGGAATCTCTGGGGCATGAGGATCGAGCTAGAGAGTCAGTCCTTGAAGCAGAACGGCTAAGCCCGTTAATGTCTCCCATGTTACAAAGCACAGACCAGTGTGTCCAGTATTTTAATGACAGGTACCTACTGCTTACGTGTATGACATACACCCTCATAGCTACACATGTCTACTGCATGCCTCTTACAAGTGCTGGGCACTGTTCTGGGTGCTGAACACTCAGTATGTAGTAGTGGATACGTAGCCCAGGATTTTTTTAATTTCTGCAAAGAAAAATAGAAGAACGAAAGACTCCGTGTGGTTCAGTTTGAGCAAGTTCACCACGTGGACGGCCCCGCATGCACGCAAATTGTGGTAAAGTACATATAACATAAATTTAACATTTTAACCAGTTGATTGAATGACTGGGTGGCTTCTGTGGAGTCAGGCTAACAGATGGCTTTGAGGTGCCATCCGCCTTTTTCCCAGAGGAACACTCCAAAGCCTCGTGGCCTTGTAGACCTTCCTTTTTTTCTTCACTTTCCCCAGTGGCTCCAGGTCTGTGTGTCGTTTAAGAATCTCTTTATCCACTTTGTTGTTAGGTTTACGTTTTGGAAAGTTTCTCAAATGTCCCTGGGTCTTGAGAAGGCAGGCTTGGATTCCAGGTTCTCTCCTGCCGCGTGCCTGCCAGGTCGAGGTGGAGGCTGAAGGCCGGTCTGAGTTGTGGTGGTCTGTGTGGTCTTGGGGTCAGTGGACCCCTCTTCTCTGGAGGGGCATGGAGATCCTTTGTGTGGAGCCTGGAGAGACTTGACAGGGTCAGTCTTCACAGTCTCACTCTCTTTTTAATTTATGTTTGCATTTAGTTTCTCATTTAACTGTTTTCTAGGAATTTCCAACTCCCGAAGGATACACCTACAGGGAGCAGCTTTGTAAAAGCAAAGAGGAAATCGCTCAGCTGAAAGCTGAAAGAAACAACACCAGGGTCAGTAGGGGGATTCTCACGTATTGACATTTGCCCCTCGGGGGTCACTGCTGGCCTCCGTGTGCTGTCTTTAAACTTTGTCTGATTTTCAAGTCATTTTCCACATCTTCCCGCTGAACAGACCAGGGTGGATCAGTTCTGGGTTCTCATACCTTGCTTCAAATTTCTGATGAGAGCTAATGTAATTTTAGTACATATGAGGGGGGAGTTCTCTTAACTTACATTTTTGTCCACGCTACACTTTGTGTGGGATCTTAGTTCCCCGACCAGGGGTTAAAACCCATGATCCTTGAAGAAGTGTGGAGTCTTAACTACTGGACCCCTGGGGAAGTCCACTCTAACTTTCGACTGAACTGGCAGGATTCCAACGTGCCTTAGCATGTTTCCGGCTATAGCGTGAGGCTGAGAGGAGTTATCGGCCCGGAATTCAAGCATGAGGTTGAAGGTGTTCCTTTGGCCCTGCCCTGCAGCTGCTGCTGGAGCACCTGGAGTGCCTGGTTTCGCGATATATTCCACCCGTCGGGATGACAGCAGGCAAGCGGCAGGCGCAGTCCCCAGCCGGCGTGAGGAGTGAGGTGGAGGTGCTCAGGGCGCTGAAATTGCTCTTTGAACACCACAAGGCCCTGGACGAGAAGGTACCAGCCATCCGGCCGTCCTGGATTTGTACACTTGCTGCCTTGTTAGGCGGATGATGCACATATTTATGTAACTAGTTGACTTCTGAGCGTCTTGAATTCTTGTATATACATTTTTTTCTGTAAGAATTCAGAGTTTTATATGGTTAAAAAGCGTTGCCTGCATACATGCTCAGTCGTGTCCGAATCTTTGCAACCCTGTGGACTGTAGCCCACCATGCTCCTCTCTTCATGGGGCTTCCCAGTCATGAATACTGGAGTGGGTGGCCATCTTCTACTCCAGGGAATCTTCCTGGCCCAGGGATCGAACCTGCCCTCGTGCATTGGCAGGCGGATTCTTTACCACTGAGCCACCTGGGAAGCCCCCAGTTAAAAAGTATTAGTTGGCATGAATGTCTCAAGATTTATTATATTCTGTATATCAATTTGCAGTTAAAAGCTGGGTAATAATTAATTTAGGAGAACATTTTGTTCTCTCAAACTTAGAATTTAAAGCTGTTAACAAGCAGATTCTCTTGATGTTAAGATCAATGAGAGACATTCAAGGTATTCTGTGACAGTATCCATGTATTAGGGTGAGTATACACTAAGAAGTGTACTAACGTATATACACACATCAACACACAGTGACTCAGCCCCTTTTATTTGAGTTGAGAGCGTGATTACGAGTAGCACTCGAAAGGTGTAGTTTGTTAGAAGAAGAATTAGGTGCCACACATAAAGAGGTAAGTTTGATCAGTCTTTGTGTAATTTCCGTGAAGGGTTTGTCATTTGAATCCTTTCATTTTAAAAAAGAATGAAGGCTGTAGTGGTGGGCATCAGATGTCATTTATCTTTCTGATTGAGGACCCGCCCACCAGGGTTATTTTAATGACTAGTAAACTAGACTTGTGGCTCAGAGTTGCAGGATCTCTTAAGTACCCCTTTGTCCAGTAGAAGACAAATTCTGACTCTAATCACCTGGTGGTATTCGGGATGGATAGCATCACCATGTATTTTCTTTTTATGTTGTGTTTTCAGTTTAGAGTTGAGTTTTCCAGGTGGAGTTTTGCTGTCTTTACTTATTTCTTAACTCTGATTCAATTTTTTTGGTTTTAGCAGATGATTCTTTCAGAGGAGAATAACCAGGAAAAGATACTAACGGACAGGGTGCTTGATGTACATCATGAGCAAGAAAACATGCCAAGCGCCAATGGAAAGGCAAGTCCTTGGTCTCGCTCTCTGTCTGGTTCTCGTCTTACCATCCAGTCTATGCGGGGCTGTTGGGACCTCTCACCGATGCACCATGTAGGTCTGAGTGGCCACGAGGGTCCTGTGAGCTCCCAGAGCGCAGAAGGCAGTTTTGACCTCACAGATTGCCCGGAAGTACTGTGTTCCCTCCCTCCCAAAACCAGGCTGTGTAAGGCTTCCTTTCCCCCTTAGAGACCCTCCGATGGCTCTCTAAGCCACAAGGAAGACATGGTTAAGAAGATGGAGCTACAGGAAATCATAGAGAGGCAGTTGCGGGAGCAGAGCCAGATGGAGGAGCGCCTGGCAGCCCTCTCTGCCCACGTGAAACATCTGGAGGAGGACCTGGACACGGCCAGGAAGGACCTCCTCAAGTCCAAGGACATGAGCAGAAAACTTGAGCGGGACGTCCGCGAAGTGAGTGACTGCAGCTGTGTCTGTTGTCCTGAGGTGGAATGTGGGTTTCTTGTTCTCCCGGGGATCTCAGCCTTGGGATGGCTGCGTGAGTAAGAGCAGAGCACCGGAGAGACCACAACTGGCTGCCTCCCTGCCTCTGCATCGAGGTCTCTGGGTAGAAGAGGCCTGGTCCAGGCGGTCCGTTGGCAGTGGACCAATGTGAGGGCAGCCCTGACGCTGTGCTGCACCCTGGGTGTGGACTCCTCATTTCCACAAGTTCTAGGGGGCCCACTGTGTTCCTTTTTTAAAAATTCATTCATCCATTCATTCATTTATTGGCGTATAGTTGCTTTACACTGCTGTGTCAATTTCTGCTGTACAGCAAAGTGAATCAGTCATCTATCTATCTATCTATCTATTTACGTATCTGTCTCTCTTTTAGATTTCCTGCCCATTTGCTTCACCACAGAGCACTGAGCGGACTTCCCTGTGCTGTACACTAGGTCCTCACTCGTTGACTTTATGTGTAGTATCAGTGCTGTATATATGTCAACCCGAGTCTCCCGGTTCATCCCCGCCCCCCGCCCCCCGCAACTGCCTGTCGAATGTGTTCCTGATGATGCTGAAATTTGCTTCTGATTCACTCAGGCGAGTCTGGTGACACCTGTGGAGCCTGTTCTCTCGGAGAGATGGGAGCATGCTGTGTGGGCTCTGCTGAGGCAGCTTGCCTGGCCATCTTCTCGAGTTTTCTGAGGTTCCGCTCCTTGAAGGGATGTGTGACAGTGATACCGGCGGTCAGACAAGTCGAGTGGTGTTTGCTCACCCTCAGATCCTCAGGCCCGAGCTGTGTAACCATGTGGAATCGTGATGTCTCTGGCGGTCATGTCTGCGGGTGTCCTGATTTATGAGAAACTCCCTAGCGGTCACTGTGAAAACAGAGAGTGCTGGGGACTCAGGCCTCTTCCTGTGAGCCTCGCCTCTCCTCTGTGCACAGACAGACAGCACCCACCCGGCCCACCCCTCCCCCGTGAGACCGTCTCAGAGAGAACCCCTCCAACATGTGGTACAGCAGGTGTACTTGTTTAGTAGCTTGGTGTGAGTAATTCTGTGTGAGAACTCAAAACAGAAATATTTGCACAGGTTTGCATAAGCTATTCACACTACTCTTTGGCAACAGGAGATTAGGTGGCACAGTTTAATACGTATAGAATTCTAGAAAACGCGTTTTCAAGACCTTTCACTTTTAAAGTTAGGACTTTGCTCTCACATTGGTTACTTAGTGACCAGGGAGGGACCTGAAGTGGATTTTGAAGTGGCGGACAGGAGTTGCACCAGCAGCAAGTTCTGGTCCTGGTTTGAGCATTTCATCCATGTGGTGTAACTCTGCTTTTGAAGAACTAGGCTTGAGAAGGCTGCTCCCAGTTTTGTACAATTTGACTTCTGTTTCCACTCGTTAATATTCTACTTTAATTCTGAGGAAATTGCATGAGACTTTTCCAACTTTCACTCGAGGAAACGAGCCTCAGAGCTCCCTGTTGGATCTGTTGAAGGTCCCTCCCTGTTCTGGGTCAAGCCCGCCTGTATGGTGTAGCCGACAGAGGTCCTGACTTCATGCCAGATACCTTCCATCCTGGAATTCTTGCAATAACAGGGTAGTTTAGTATACTTTTCGTTTGCTGTTTGGGTTTATTATGTAGAAAAGAAGCTTGGTAAATCAAGTGGCTGGACAGAACGTTAAGACAGATGGGTGCCAATCGTGGCAAACGTGACCTTTGGGATAGGCGCATTTTTGCTCACGTCCGAGAAAACTGCCGTGTGTAAGACTTTTATTCTGAGGATGTTAACTTAATGTTTGATTTGAAACTTAGGACGACATCAGTAATAAACTTGAAAATGAAGTTGCAAATAAGGATTCTAGGCATCGACAGGTAATGGCTTTTATGAACCGTGTCTGACTTTTATAGTAGTGAATTACTGAGGAAGGAAGGTAAAGATCTTTTCATGTGACTCCCACATTGGAAATCAAGTCCCAGTGTAAAGTTCTTATGACCCTAAAATACTGTGTTCAAAAGTGTGGATGTACATCATGGTAAATCAGCTGTACTGGAAGGAAATACATTTTTAAAAAATTGCGGGTGACTGCAACTTACAGGTTTGAATTATTTGGGACTTGGTTTAACCATTTTGTGGAATTCCATTCCTGACTCTTTTGTTTTACTTGAAGGTGAATCTGTTGGCTTGTTAGAGTTGTTACCGAAAGAGTAGAGAGCAGCAGGGAACTTCACGGCAGCTGGCTGCCTGTTGGGAACTGGGGTCACTGTGACAAAAGGCAGGGTTAGAGCTCCGGTCTGATTAGGGTTTGTACTTCCTGTGGTGTGGTGAGCCTTACTCGCTCCTGTTCCCGAGTGGTCTCAGATAATCAGGACTTAACCAGGAAAACCAAATCTGGCTTCTCCAAAACAAAGTGAGTCAGTCTGGTGTGTGCCAAAGTGTATCATTGTCCCCACCCCAAAAATAAAATACTAGAAAGCCATTGAAAAGTATGATGGGGAATGCTAATTAAAAGCATCACGATATACAAAATAATGGCTGTAAAAGGCAGATCAGAAAATACTATGTACCATATGCTATTGTTTTCTGCGGGTTTTAAAGCATAGCATATTGTTTGTGTACGTACATAGAGGAATACGCACACAGAAAAAGTAAGAAAGCTGCTTAGAAACAAATGCTAACCTCTCAGGAACCTGAGCTTATAGATAGTTTAATTTTTTTTTGTTTTTTAAAAAAGAATCTGTCTAAATGTTCTACATTGAAAGTTTTTCAGTGTAAGAAGATCTGTTAAAAGAATAATCGTGCATTTACAAATACTAGTTGACTGGCATTTCACCAGGCATGCTCTTATCAGGTCTGTATTTCAGAAGAGATGAAAGCCATATTTTGGCTTACACGCCCGTAGCCATCTGCGGTCGGTAGGGTTCCCTCTAAATGATGATTCTGGTGATATTTTAATAAGGGTCTGTAGTGAACCCTTCTTCCCGTAACTTGTCGATAAGAATGAATAAGATTCTACAGATCTTCTTTAATATAGAAGAACTTTTTTTTTTTTTTTTTTTACGATGTCCTTGGGGAATGTTTAGGAAAAGCAAATACTCTGGCAGGAGGTGTTCTGCTCACTGAGACCAAGCCCAGGAACACTGAGAGAAAATTTACCCTGAGGGAGCTTCCGAAACAGAATGAATCCACTAGACACGTGCATTTAGGTTTTGTCTCAGCTTACTTAAAGCGACAGTGGCTACACCTCTCGGCCTGTGTTGATCCTCTGCTCTCCCTTTGTAGACAGAGGATAAGAACCGCCAGTTGCAGGAGCGCCTGGAGCTGGTAGAGAAGCTGCAGCAGAGACTGCGGAGGGCAGAGACGCTGCCCGAGGTGGAGGCGGAGCAGGCGCAGAGGGTGGCCTCGCTCTCCAAGGTGCTGCTCTGGGTCCCTGGGGGGCGGGCACAGGGAGGGCCTGTTCCCCTGCTCTCCCACCGCGCCCCTGCCCGTGCTGCTCAGTCCACACAGGAGCGCAGACGTGGGGGTCGTGCTGCCCGTCTGAGATGGGAGCGCTCCCTGAGTGTCAGGCACGCCCCACTTCTGCATCATCCCTACGTTAATTTCCCTCCAGTTTTGTCCCAAGTTGTGTGTGTGCCTAGGACGCTTCAGCTCCGAGTCACTGCTGCTCAGAGTTCAGTCAGCCACTCAAAGCCTAGCAGGATAGAGACCTAGAAAAATCCCATTCTCGTTTAAGAGATGGCCAAAATAGCTCTGTAATGAACACAGTTTTAAGTTGTTATCCATACACTTGTTAAAGAAGTCCCAGCAGGGCACGTGCAGACCCGAGGCCCCACTCCCCACTCGCCGTCCCCAGAAGCCCGTGGGTGAGAGGCCATGTCCTTGGGATGTGGCGCTGCTGGGGGCACCGACCCCATTGCCAGCCAGCCAGCCACCCTGTCCTTCTGACGGGAAAGGTGTTGCCCTGCGCTGCCAGTGGGCACTGGCTGAACATAGAGAGTCGGGCCGGGTCTGTGCTGACGTGGCTGTCGGAAGCCTTGCCAGGAGCTCAGTGAGTGCCTGAGGGGCCATCACGTCGCGGGAGGCCGCCAGTGTCCGGTGCTCACAGACCCTCCCAGAGCAGGGTCACTAACAGCCGCCAGGGGGCACCCTTCTGCCTGTGATCTTCCTCTCCAGGCTTGGTTTCTCCTCTCCCCTGGCATCTCTGCTGTCCATCCCCAGTCGGCCTTGTAGTCCGACCTTTTGTCTTCCGGAAGCTCTACCACTCAGGAGGCTAAACGGTTCGAACTTCCTTCCCAGCTTAGGAAGGTAGAACGTGTGCCTCGGGTTTGCCGCTGTGTGCTGCCCACGCGGGATCGCCACAGGCAGTCAGAGGAGGGAGTGCAGCGGCCGTGGGTGTGGGGCCTGGGGCACGGGGAGCACGTCTCCTCTCACGAGCTGGTCACCAGCATCCTCCGTGAGCCATGTGTCACACACGAAGCCGCGCAGGCTGTGTGAGCAGGCATGCGGGCATGCCCCCGGCGAACCCAGGGCCCGTGGTTCGCACAGAGCATGGCCCGCTTGCCGCCCCTGCGATCACAGCCCGCGTGCTGTCAGGACAGGGTTGTTGTGAGCGGAGCTGACGCTGTTCTTGGCCGACAGGCAGGAGAGAGAGACACAGCAGCATCGAGGATAGGCTGTGCCAGATGGAGGCCCAACTGGAGGCAAAGAACAAGGAGCTGCAGCGGGTGCCTGTGCTGACAGGGAGGCGGCGTCTGGGCAGGAGACATGGCTTGGGCAGGGGCCAGCACTGCCTTTCTCCACCAGTCCCGTCTCTGGCATCGAGTGTGTGCCTGTGTGGCCCCATCTGCTGATCCGGGCACCCACCTCCTTGGGAGCAGGGCCAGAGGTGGTCGCCCATAGGCAGTGGGTAGGAGCCAGGGCTTCCCCACATTCAAAGAGGCTGCTTGTTGCTCTGACCAGCCAGTCCGGGGAGCTGCTTGGGATACAGGTGGACCTCCCAACTGCCCCTCAGACAAACCTAGGGGTGCCAGCCTGGGGCCCATGAAACTGAAGGCATGGCACCCAGGTGTGGAGCCTGCTTGCCTCGGACGTGGCGCTGGAGTCCCACATGCCAAACCGCTGGTCCAGACACGGTGTGTGTGTAGGATGGCTGCCTCTAGACAGGAGAACCGCAGTTGCGCTGCAACAGAAGGCGCGTCAGGAAAGGGTGATGGTGGAGGCTCACATCACCGAGTCCTGAGAGAGGTTTCCTGGAAAGGTTGGCCACACGGCAATACAGACCATCCAGGAAATGGAGTGGGGATCCCGGGTCCAGCCTCACGTGTCAGTACTGTCCCCACCATACCTGTGTTCTTGGGCCTGGACTGCAGAGCCTCACAGGCGGACTTCCAGGGGGCAGTGGTTCTGACTCCCATCGTGAGACCCCCGGTGAGGCGCCCTCCCCGCTTAGGCAGAGAGCTCAATATCTCCCGATCAGGTGTGCACTTCTTACTTTCATAACTGCTGCTCAGAGGCTGTTGAGATCGGGATGCTGTTTATGACTAGACTAAGCCAATTCAAAGTCAACTTTTGTTTTGCTTTAAAAATCTTTGAATGCCGATGCCTTATTGTGGAAGCTGTGACAGGTTTTGTTTCCTTGGGCTCAAAAATCACTGCAGACGGTGACTGCAGCCATGAGATTAAAAAATGCTTGCTCCTTGGAAAGCTATGATAAACATAGACAGCATATTGAAAAGTAGAGACATCACTTTGCCGACAAACCATATACTCAAACCATATATGACAAACCATATACTCAAAACTATGGTTTTTCCGGTAGTAATGTATGGGTGTGAGAGTTGGACCATAAAGAAGGCTGAGCACTGAAGAATTGATGCTTTCGAATTGTGTTGCTGGAGAAGACTCTGCTTTAACAGAAAATAAACTTTTTAAATGTATTACGATGGAGAATTGCAAACATGCACAAAAGTGGATGGAGTAGTATAATAAATACCCATGACCCGTCCCGTCAATTAGTCTCAGCAATTTCTCATACAGAGCCAATCTCAAATAGATCATTCTTTTGTCTTCTCTCCATTTTTTTTTTAATACAGTAGGTCCTAAAACAGCTTTTTAAACCTTGAAATTGATGCTCATCTTACAAAACACAGACTTGGCAACTTTGTTATTGCATTTAAAAATTGCTTGAGGTAATTATTTCCAGTTTTTTAATATGAATTTTCATATTGGAAAAGACCCTGATGCTGGGAAAGATTGAAGTCAGGAAGAGAGTGGATGACAGAGGATGAGATGGTTGGACGGCATCACCAACTCAGTGGACATGAGTTTGAGCAGATGCTTAGCAGAAGTCAAGTTCCATTTTCCTTATGGCTAATCCACTGCTATAACACGTATATCACTTCTGGTTTTGAACACTGAATGTGTTTGCATTATAGATGGATGTAGAGTGTGTGGCTGTTGTGTGTGGTTCAGAATTCTGAGTAGTCCTTTCAGGCATCACCCAAAACCTCAGACAAAGCGTGAGCCATTCACGTGGACTGTGCTGTGCGTCAGAAAGATAATACGAGCCACCTACACAATCTAAAATTTCCTAAAAACCAATGGGCTACTCGACGTCCTTCTTTCACCACGAGTCTTGAAATCCTCTGTGTGATTTCCACATCGGGCTTTGCACCAGCCTGTCTCACGTGCTCAGGGGCTGCACGAGGCGAGTGACTGCCGTGGCCGACAGCACAGAGCTTCCAGGTTGAGTTGAGTGACTCACAAACTTGGCCCGTTTGACTTGTTTTACCCCATGAGCAAGTGAAGTGGGCTGTAGAGGAATGAATGTGAGGAATGCAGGTGAGCTCCATGGAGACAGTTTAAAGCAGTGAGAGGAGGGAGGGCAATAGAGTGAGTCGTGTCCCCCTGACCCGAAACCCCCGCCTGAAGTCTAGCTTCTCTCTACAGACTTCATCGTTGTTAATGGCTTGCCATGTTTCCTCCAGAGAAACCTTTTCTACACCTGAGATGGAACTTCCTCCTCATTATGGTTTATAAGGGTTAATATTGTTCTGAGTGTTTCTATTTGCTAGGGACTCTTAGAGAACATTTTCTCAGAATTACAATGTTGGGAGTTGATACCTACTGATGTAACCTGTTCTGCACATTTTGGTGCAAGTCACGTTACATCCAGAAAACAAGCGGTGCAGGCTGTGTCATTTACTGTTTCCTAGGACCAGCTGATTCTAAACCTGGAAACCCTGAGAGCTGAAGTGGACCAGACGAGACTGCGAGGGGCTCCCTTCCACCACAGGTAGGCTGCTCCCCCGGGCAGCTCCCCTCAGCGCTGTTGAGTGTGACAAGGGCCTGTCTGGTGTGTGGACAGTATGACTGGGTGTTGCTCATGGTCGCACCTCAAGGAGCCTGTAGCTTTGTGGCCAGCGAGAGGGAAGAGACAAGCATCGTTCCTTAGGGTCAAACTTGGTACCACGGAGTGGTCGTCACAGGATTGACAACACTCAAAACCACAGGCAGAGGTTTGGAAGTAGGGGGCCGACCAGTTGGTATTTGGGCGTATTCATCTGAGGGGCCTGACAGACTGTGACGCTGACGTTTCTGAAGAGTCGCAGAAGGTTAATGACCTGTAGTCTTTTGACTGCGGTGGGAGGAATCACCTGGCTTGTGAATGAGGAGAGCAGATTACTGAGCATCCTGATTTTTTCTTCCTCGTTGTTATAGGGGCAGTAATTCTTATTAAGTATTTAAATGTTTCTTTGGCTTCTTCACGGAAAATGGTCACAAGTGAGAGAGAAACTTTAGCAAAGGTTATTAAGTGCTTACTGGTGACATTCATTCATCTGTAGGAAATGGACTACTGCTTGAATCCTGACTTAGGAGACAGTTTGGAGCCCATACGCATATTTCTGTGTTTGAGTGCTTAGGGGATCCTCGCAGTCCAGAGCCCCCACCCAGCTTTCTTCTAGAGAAAAGGAGATGTCATTTGAGACAAAGGCAGAGCCAGAAACTGGTCCTGTGTCTGAAACCATGGTGGGTGGAGTTCAAGGAGAGCACGTGCCCTACAGAACAGGAGGGGACGTGGCCGGACTTGGTGGCAGAGCTCCTCCAGGGTGAGGGGCTGGGGCTGTCAGAGGTGGGGAACCCCTGCTCCCAGGGTGGACGAGGTGAGTGTGAGGAGGACTGCGTAGACAGTGGAGGAAGAGGAGGTGGACACGGCCTCCTCCTCTTGGGGGTTTTTGGGTAACGAGGAGGGACCTGGTGCCAGGAACCGAGGCCTGACACAATTGGGGGCTTCAGATGGAGAAGCCTGGGGCCTGGTCACCAGTCCCGTGTGTGTCAGTGAGAGTGAGAGACGAGAAGAGGAAGCAGCCGCGGGGCAGGAGGAGCCGCTGTGCTCTGAAGACAGTGGGCCACAGCGGCTGGTGCGAGGGAGGGATGTCTCCAGGAGGCAGCTCTGGAGGGGTCACAGCAGTGACTTAGCAGCACAGGTGGGGCCTCAGAGTGGGGCTTGTGGGCAGTGTGGGCTGGGTGGGGGGCACTGTGCTGCCTCAGGAGGGAGGGAGTGGGGACTGAAAACTGGCTCACAGGCAGGGCAGGCACGGCGTATTTGGTGGGACCTCCCAGAGGAATTGGTCACCTTGTCTCTGAGACCTTCTCCCGGAGGAAAGAGCTTCGGGTGAGGAGGGGGAGAGAGATGGAGGCTGCACCCCGCGAGGGGACTGGGAGGTGATGGTTGGGGATTGACCCAACCCGGAGGCCTCTGTGGCCCTCAGAGGACCCTCGAGGGTCCCCAGTCCACAGCGGGACTGTGTCGTACCCCCCACTCAGTTCCCAAGTGTGCTCTAGCCCCAGGCACTTGGGTGGAAATGGAGCAGAGAAGGGAAAAGTTCTGTCAGGAGGGAGGGGAGATGGGAGGGAGGACAGGTGTGGCTCCGGGAGATTCCAGATTTCTATCTCCTGTGCAGCACAGTGTTCACAAAACTGTCGAGCAGAGCAGCCTGTGACCCCGAGCAGGCTGAGCTGGTGGTTGGCCATGGCCACTCTGCAGACATATGGGGTGTCCTGTCCTCGGAGGAAGGCCCTGTCTCCTGGGTTTAGGGACTTCTGCACATGAAGGCACCACCCTCGTCCCAGAGACAAGACTGAGCAGAGCCCGGGCAGTCCTGCAGTACAGGCGGCTCACAGTCAAGGCGGGGCTGCCCTGCCTCCCAGCAGGCCCCTGCTGAGTGAGCTCCTGGCACCTGCAGGCCCAGGCCTTAGTGCTCAGGGCCTGAGCATCTGTGCTGGGCCTTGTTCAGCCCAGACTCTGGTGACACGCTCACCTCTGCTTTAATGGGAGACACCAATGGTGCTCAGCTCCGAGCTGTGGGTCCAAGGCTTTTCTGCTGCGGGTTGCCTGAGGCGCCTTTAAAAGCACTGAGAGCCGTGCAGACAGTGTTCCAGGCAGACCGGTGATTGTGATCCACAGACTTCCCGTGGGAAAGGGAGGTCAGAGCAGGCGTGGGCCAAAGGGGAGGTGGGGTGCCAAGGGGAAAGCAAAGCAGGTGCACGCCCTGCCCTGGAACTTCAGAGCGGGCTCCAGGGGGACCCTAGACGCCCCAGCCCCAGACAGCCGGTCCTGTCCTAGTCAGCTCCACACCCTCGCGGCAGCACTGCCTTCCCCACATACGGGAGTTTTCCAGCTGCTGGGGATGAGCCCTGAGTGTCTGCAGAGCAGCGGGCGGCCTGTTGCTATTGGAGCCAGGAGGGCAGTGCCCTCCCGGGGGCCCTTTTGCTGTGAAATTGCCGATCTTCCAAATGGACAGGCTTTGGCTCGTCTGACAGAGTGAGCTCTCTTTTCTTCTAACAGCACTCTTCTTCCCCGTGTGTTTCAGCCGACCCCACTTGGGCAGCGCCCCGGACCTCAGGTTCCCTGTGGCGGACCGGCCGGCAGACTCCTTGGGCAACGGGGCGGTGCTGCGGTGCCCCCAGAAAGGCCGGCTGGCAGCGCTGCACGATGAGCCATCCGAGGCAAGGACCCCGCCACCCCCTTCCCATCCCTGGTGGGCACCTTGTGAGGCACCTGCCCCCTCACACTGTGGTCCTGAGGTGGGTTTGGAACAAAGCGCTGATAGATTGTTTTACGTCTCCCCATTTTCCTTTTTCTGGCTAAGAGTTTACTTTGAAGGCATGCTTTTTTTCCTTAACCAATTTTGATTATTTGTGGCCTACTGTGAGGCCCAGCATGGTACTAATTAGCACAGTTTTGAAATCGTCCTACGAGTAAATGGATACACATATCCATCAGCTTATAGTGAGAAGAATTCTCATTGGGAGTTTAAGTGCCTTTATCTTTTCGCCTCATTCATGCCATGTATTTGTTCATACATGTCTGTGTTTTGAGCTTCCACATTCAGTGAGCAGTTAGTTTGGGCCAGACATGGTCAGAAGTAGGACTCCAGCAGTGAATTAAAAACCGTGTGTGTCCTTTATCCACTGCTACGTAACGAATCATTGCAAAGCTTAGTGACTTCCCAGGGAGCAGCTCACAGTCCCCAGTGCCTGTGCATTCTAGCAGGCAGGCCTGGTTCAGGGCCTCCTGAGGGCAAGGGAAGGCCCCCCAGGGCTGGATGGCAGGCTTTCAGACTCACCTGGCTGCTGGGGACAGGCCGAGGTCCCTGCTGTGTGGCTTTCCCATGGCCTGGCGCTCCTCGGAACACCCTCTGAGAGCGAGAGTGCGGGGTTTAGCCCGGGGCCTTTCACGCCCTGGTCTCAAGGCCGCACACCTTCACTTCTGTTTGCGAGAGTGAGCTGCGAAGTCCTGCCTCGCTCAGGGGCTGAGCAGGAGTTGCCCCTTCTGCCTCTTGAAGGGAGGAGGATGGAAGAATTTGTGGACCCCTTTTTAAACCCGCGCAGCCTGTTGAACAGTAATGAGCAGGGAAAGGAGACCAGAGTGCCTGAGTTGTCCAAGGAGGAGGGGATGATCGTGTGTAAACAGGGTGGCCAGTGAGGTGACACCAGGAGGGTGACCTTGAACCAGAGACCCAGAGGCAGGAAGAGAAGTAGCCACTCGGAGATAGAAAAAGGGTCATGTCAACCAGCGGGGACAAGGGAGAGAGTAGGCCACATCAGGGAGGAGCCTGGGCTCAGGCCTGAGCAGCTCGAGGCCAGAGCCTGTCACCTGAGGTGAGGAGGGCTGCTGGGGCGGGGAGCTAAGAGCCGGGCCTCAGCCCTGTTGAGGTGGACGAGCCCATTGGGTGTCCCGGGGACGTGTCAGGAGAACAGCTGAGTGTTCCGGCCTGCATCCGGGAGAGAACTCATTCAGGTCAGGGTGGACTTCGGGTCGTGGGCATACAGATGGCATTTAAAGGCACGAGCACAGTAAAGTCACCAGGAGGGTGCCCGTGGGAGAGATGGGGTGCAAGGGTAGGGCTGTGGGGCATCCTGCATTCCAAGGTTGAGAAGGGGCGCAAGGGACTGAGGAATAACCGCAGGGAGGGCAAGGCGTGGAGCCCAGGGAGAAACATGCTGGGGGCAGGGGGTGGCGTGGGGGAGGGCAAGGAAAGGAAGGGGCTTGGTAACTCGGGTTCCTCGAGCCCCTGGGGAATTGCCCTGCAGGGCGGGGCTCACCGCCTGCTGGCAGAGAAGTGGAGACCTGGCGGGGAGGGGGACCATAGAGGCCACTCCCAAGGAGCTTTCAGAGACCCGCAGTGGGCGCTGCAGGGAGCCCTGGAGGAGGAATCTGCTGGTTCCCCTTGTGTGATTGGAAGGCGAGAGAAGGGAGAGGACATGCCGACCGGGCTGATGGGGGTGAACCCATAGGCAGCTGGTTCGCTGGAGCAGAGGAGGAATGATGGCAGGCGGTCCCGGAGCCAGCGAATGGGGTAGCCCAGCCCTGGGGCGGGGTCGTGATGAAGACAGGAGGCTAGGGCACTGGACACAGGGGCAGGGAGCCAGCAAGCCAGCACCTCGAGGCTGCCCCTCAGTTCCTTTGAGGTCCTGTCTGGGAAAGAAGGCAGGACCTGGGTGACAGTGTGGCAGGGGGGACGTTTTCCGAGAGAAGGGTGTGAGGTGTGAGAGCGGGAGGGCGGCACGGGGCCCCGCTGGCACTATCCCATGTGTCTCTGATGACAGAGCCACCCTTGCGGTGCGAGGAGCCATCCCCTAGAACAGCCCGAGGGCCTGTGTCCCGAGAGGAGAGCCACGGAGGGGCAGGCCCTCCCGTCTCCTGGCTGCCCCTGCTTGCGCCTCTCTGTGGGTGTTCAGACCAGCCTGGGAAACGGAGGACTGGGAGCCTGCGAGGACGGCACACTCTGGTGAACTGGTGCCAGTGATGACCGCTGATAGGGACCCAGCAGCTGCCGAGCTGAAGGGTTCTTTTTTCTTATTTTCCTCCAGCCTGGCTGATGGAGGCATGGATGTATTTTTGTAATTTTCAGTTTCTTTCTCTGACTCCATCAGCCCACCCTTGTGAATAACCTCATAGGATTGCCTGCCGTCCACGCTGAGACCTGAGTGTCACCAGGCCATCTAGGAACTGGATTCTCCCCCTGCCTGTTTCTTGAGTCCTGTTCACTTAAGAGATGGCAGTGTCTCATGAGCATGGTCCATTTATCCAGAGTCAGGGCTTCCATGTAAAATTGGGTTCAGTTCCTGATAGACTTGAGCTGCCCTGAATGTCGCTGATGAGACGTGGTCCTCTCATGCCCAGGTGCAGACCCCGAAGGAGCAGGACTGGGAGCGCATGCAGCAAGCCAGCATGCTGGCCGACGTGGCCCAGGCGTTTGAGAGTGACGAGGGCGTGTCTGACGACGAGGGCGACAGGGTCACCCTCTTCAGCTCGGCCACTCAGCTGTCGCCCGGCAGGCAGGCTGATGCCAAGACTCTGACCGTGATGATGCAGGAGCAGCTGGACGCCATCAACGAAGAGATCCGGTGGGTGATCCTGAACTCAGCTCCCCAGAAACTCGGTTTCACTGAGGAGCTGTCTTCTCCTAGGGACATCTGAGTGTTCCATAGTAAGAAACCTGACCTCAGGTCTGCTTCAAGAATTTTCAGTTTTGAGATGGCCCTTGATTACAGAGCTCGGTCAGCCAGGGCATTCTGTCCGTGGTGTGGTGTCAGCACTCTGTGGGGGCGGGGGGGGGCGTTGTGGGGTGTCCCCCCTCAGCTCTGAGCCACAAGGTGAGTGAGGTACCGAGGCGGTGTCCCCTGTGGCCCGTGGACCCTCCTGTGTCCCTCAGAGGCCCCCATGTTCTGGTGAAAAGCCACCTGGTGAAAGCTGGGGTTTTGCGCTTGGCAAATTCCCACTCAGATCTGCATTTTCCTTTTTAACTTAATGCAGTGTGAAGATTGGCTTGTTGTAAGACAGTGGTCCAAGGATGTGTGTTTGAGTTTTTCTCATCTCATCAGTATATTTAAGAAGTTTTCTTTAGACACCGTCTTGGCAGTTATAACAATTTTCAAAACAGGATAGAATCCAAAGGCCTGCCTCGTGGTGAGCGGGGGGCTTGGGTCTGGGTGCAGCCAGGTGGCTGGGGGCCCCGAGGCCTGCCTGGTGCCACACCCACACAGCTATGCCCGTGTCCCGAGTCCATGTTCAGAGTGGCCGCAGGCCGGTGACCCTGCACAGGACCAGGCAGAGCTGCTGCTCAGACTGTTCTCATCACGTCAGCCCAGGCCGAGGTGCCCGTTCCTGTCGGCCGAGCGGGATGCTCCGGGGGGAAGGCAGGGGGTGAATGGGACAACCAGCAAACGCAGGTGGTGTCGCCTGCCCATTTGACGCCAAGACAGACAGCTTTGTGGGCCGTGTTTGAGCACAGACGAGCTCAGAAAGATGGTCTTTCCGCATCCCTGCAGGAAGTATGGAACGGTTATATATTAATATTTTTATTTTTACAGCAAGTTGTCAGGTAAAAGTGATTTTTCCTTATGCGACAAGTTGACTTGATGTAAATGGTCAATTCTGTCCATCAACTTGTTATCAACAGTGAAAAACTTTCCAGATGTATGAGTAGAAGTGAAGCTGGAGAGTTTACTTCCTGTAAGAATCTTGTATTTTAATTTGAAAGTCATTTTATTTGCATAATCGTGTATTTAAACTGCTATATAAAAACATCCACCACACATTAGGGGAGAAGAGCAGAAACTGTGAATTCTAGGTTAATGCAGCACATTGACATGAATCCAGGAACTCACACAAAGCTGGTGGAGAACCTCATCAAGTGATGCGTCTGTATATATACAACCTTAAAAAAAAAAAAAAAAAAAAAAAGATCAACTCAGCACTTCATCTGGTCTGGAGACTTGTGTTTAGAAACTGCAGCTTGTTCGTGAATTGCTGTTTTGATTATACAGAGTTCCTGATTCCCAGTGGAAAAGACTTGAGGCACTGACGTGCATCTCTGCCCTGAGAGCAGGGGAGGTAAGGGTTGTCAACTTGAGGTATCTCTTCACAGGAAAGAGAGTTGCCACCAGGGCCCCTTCAGAATTTTAGAGTAAATAAGTGAAATCAAGCGTGAATGATCAGGGCCAGTTTGTAAGACTCAACGCTAAGTTATTCTAAGTTTGAGAATATTCAAAAGAGGAAACGTAGAACCTTTTGGCTGAGATGTTCATTGAGCAACTGTTTCTGGAATTTGCTAATCATGACACAGAATGCCAGCCCAAATTTATTGTCCAGATAGGTTCCTATGCTGACAAAGGCAGGTGACGCATTTTATTCTATTTTAGGTTGATCGAAGAAGAGAAGGAGAACACGGAGCAGCGGGCCGAGGAGACTGAGAGCAGGGAGGGCAGGGGGAGCTTAGGCAGCCTCCGTCGTTTTAAATCAGTGAGCTCCCTCAACCTGCTTCCCACCTCCTCGCATGCTGGCTCCTGCCCGCCCCTGCCCAAGCCCAGAACGAGGCGGCACAGCCTGGCGCAGGAGGGAGACCAGCTGGGCATCATGACTCTGGTATGTGTCTGCCTCCTCCCTGCCGCATCCCTCCCCCAGCACGCTGTTTTTTGTTTGTTTTTTGATTTTTCTCTTTATACCCAGAAGAAAATCAGGTACATTTGCTATGCTCAGAGGTCTAAAAGTTTTTAAACCGCCTAGTCTTTAATCATTCCACAATGGCACAGCAACAAATTAGTCTTGATATTTGGACCACTACTTAGCACGTCATCATGAACTCAGCCAGAGCCTGCCTCTGTAACGTTGGGCCTGGCCTGTGCTGGGCACAGCAGCTGCAGGGAAGTTTCTGTTCTCAGGGAGCAGACAGCTTCGTGAAAGTAGCCATAGGCAGCTCTCATGGCATGGGAAAGCCGTACAGCACATTCTCCATTGGGGATGCCTGGCTGCAGGGTGCAGGGCATGCGGTGGGAACAAAACCAAGAATCTACACTGGTCTGCTTGCTGATGGACCTGGCCATGCGCTCAGTCCAGCTCTGCGTGTGAAACCAGGTTAAAAGCCCAGGGCCCCAGGGCCCCAGGGAAGACATTGGGCTGCCTCAGTTTTCTGAGTCTAAAACTGGGATGACGACCTAGGGCTTTTGGTGACAGAGTGTGCGGCTCTAAAGCACATGTTCCAGCTTTCTTGTGTGTTTAGCTTAGGTGTTGTGAGTGTATTGCTGTTTACCCCATGAAATCACGTGTACAACATTCTGCTTTGTAACTGGACTTGTATTGTCTCTTTTTTCTGTTACCACCCATTTCATGTTAGCTGCATTGTTAGTCAGCTTATAATTAAATTAACCGTGAATCATTTTAGCGGCCTGTGAAGTGGTAACCAGTCCATTTTGTGGTCTTTTGACACTGTTTTTATAATTGGCATCATTGGCTAATTAGTTGATATTTAAAATT
Source organism: Bos grunniens (assembly GCF_055505025.1). NCBI lineage: Eukaryota > Metazoa > Chordata > Mammalia > Artiodactyla > Bovidae > Bos > Bos grunniens. Next base: position 688,791 of record NC_141191.1, on the reverse strand, counting down.
CTTTGATGATTTCTCTGTGGTTTCATGCTTGATTTCTTTCCAAATATTTGGAAAAGAACAGTTCTGTATGTTTTCCTTGCTGTTGGAGTTCTCTGACAGTGTGTCTGCTTTCATCATTGGTTTTGATTCCCTCTCTCATCCTGTTGTCTGCTTAGTCATCATGAATCCAGATCCCCCCCAGCCCCCGAAGCTGTAGTTTACCCATCCATCTCCCGTCCCCCGTCCCCTCACTTGCTCTGGTCATAGCCGTTCTGTGGTCCACAGCGTGTGTCCCCTTAGTCGGGTTTGTGCTTTGTCTTCATGTGTCATTAAATGGTGTTTTTTCCCCATAGCAGTAAGTTGAATTGGTGTATCACTGTGCAGTTACAGGAGAAGGCAGTGGCAAACCACTCCAGTACTCTTGCCTGGAAAATCCCATGGACAGAGGAACCTGGTAGGCTGCAGTCCATGGGGTCGCACAGAGTCGGACACGACTGAAGGGACTTAGCAGCAGCAGCACGCAGTTATAAGCATAATATATGTAGATGGATCCTAAACTACATATCATGTGTAATTCATAAATGAGATTGTGCTTACATAAAGAAATGATCCTCTTAAGTGTAGAATTAATGGACTTTTAGATATGCAGATGACATCACCCTTAAGGCAGAAAGTGAGAGGAACTAGAAAGCCTCTTGATGAAAGTGAAAGAGGAGAGTGAAAAAGTTGGCTTAAAGCTCACCATTCAGAAAACTAAGATCATGGTATCTGGTCCCATCACTTCATAGGAAATAGATGGGGAAACAGTGTCAGACTTTATTTTTTGGGGGCTCCAAAATCACTGCAGATGGTGACTGCAGCCATGAAATTAAAAGGCGCTTACTCCTTGGAAGCAAAGTTATGACCAACATAGATAGTGTATTCAAAAGCAGAGACATTACTTTGCCAACAAACGTCCATCTAGTCAAGGCTATGGTTTTTCCAGTTGTCATGTATGGATATGAAAGTTGGACTGTGAAGAAAGCTGAGCATCAAAGAATTGATGCTTTTGAGCTGTGGTGTTGGAGAAGACTCTTGAGAGTGAGTCCCTTGGACTGCAAGAAGGTCCAACCAGTCCATTCTAAAGGAGATCAGTCCTGGGTGTTCATTGGAAGGACTGATGCTAAAGCTGAAACTCCAGCACTTTGGCCACCTCAAGTGAAGAGTTGACACATTGGAAAAGACTCATGCTGGGAGGAATTGGGGGAAGGAGGAGAAGGGGAGGACAGAGGATGAGATGGTTGGATGGCATCACCAACTCAATGGACATGAGTTTGGGTGAACTCCAAGAGTTGGTGATGGACAGGGGATCCTGGCATGCTGCGATTCATGGGGTCACAAAGAGTCAGACACGACTGAGCAACTGAACTGAACTGACACAATATCCTTTCTGTGTTGGTGCTTGTATTTAAGACTGTAAATCTCATCAGCTTTTGCACAGTTAATGTCTCTATTAGACTCGTTAAAAAAGTATCTTCTATGGTTAATGTAAAGACTGCACCTGCTATTATGCTAGCTTTCATTCTTACATATTTTCACAGGGAACTTGCTTTAATGAATTTATTCTGAGAAGTTTTAAATCAAATTCTGTGTCAGAATTTTACATTAATGTCCAAAAGGTGGTTAGATTTGTTCAGTGTTAAAATAGATATTATGGTAACTTCCTCATCAGTTAAATTACTAAAGTATAACATGTTTTTGATTAAGAGAAACGAACTTATAGAGAAATTTGGCTGAGAATAGACACCTGTTAAGGCCCTTTGTTGTACAGAATGCTGTGCTTTAATAAATCATGATGTTGTAATAGAATGGTATCTTCTTGAGTAATAATTTATAGTGTTTCTCTAGTAAATCTCGAATAGCTTATTTAACTTCTGTGGTCAAAAAAAATGTTCTGTTTCCAGTCACATGTTCTCTAAATCTTCATGTCACTTACATGTTTGCCATCATTTTTGCTTTACTGTATTTGCCTCTACGGATTCTTGAAATTTTAGCTTCAAAGTCGCAAAGAATCTGGTTTCTCTTCATTTCTTTGCATGCATCTATCAGCCTAGTGATTTAAGGAAGCAGCGTCGAAAGGTAAACTGTTTACTAATTTAGCAGGCCTTTGTTTCTCTGTGAAGTATTGAAGAGTCCTTATCGTTTAACGTGAATGAACACTGTGTGGTTATGTCTTGGTGAATAATTGATGTTTTAATGGAAGTAATGAAACTCACCCACCACTTAAAATGTGCTGATGGTTCTGTTGGAAATAGGTCATTCGTTGGGACAGTTGTAACAGTTTGCCTTTCTCCCACTTGTTTGCCTTCTGATCATCTCATGCTTGTTTATAATAGACATAGTATTATTTATTATTTTTAAAAGTTTCTATACTTATGTTTTTGGCCATGCTGCACAGCTTATGGGATCTTAGTTCCCCAAGCAGGGATCAGACCAGTGTCCCGGCAGTGAAAGTGCCAAGTCTTAACCTTTGGACCACCATGGAATTTCCGCTTAGTGTTTTCATGTAAGAAATGACTGAATCAGAGCCATAGATGTTAGATTTGCGGGAAGCCAATTTAATGATGGTGGGTAGCAGTGTGCAGGAGACTCTGTGTGCCGGGCACGTGCTTTCCAAGTCTGTCATATCATCCCCAGGTGAGGTCCAGGCTGCTGCTATCCCCATTCAGCAGACATAGACACTGAGGCTTAGCGAGGCCGGGCACACTGCCCAGGCTCTCACACACAGCAGTGTGGTGCGGACTGGTCTGATCAGAGCCTGGACACTTAACCATGGTGCTGTCCAGCCCGCTTTCCTCCAGAGGCTCTCGTGTCCATCACGGCATCCCTGATGGAAGGAGCATCAGGAGGGAGCTCTCTGCCTCTCCCCTCGGGTCACTTGGATGAGCCCCTGTTGTTGGAGTCCAGTGCCCCAAGGGCTGGCCTTCCTTGTCCCTCTCCTGCTCCCAGCCCGCTGACCGAGCACTCCTGGGCCTTCCCGCAGGACTGGGGTGGCCGTGCTCCAGTTCAGGCAGCTCAGTGCACAGGAGACCTTCTGCTGAGCACAGCAGAGCAGCGCCGTCCCCCTGGGGTTGGTGACCTGGGTGTGCTGCTCGCCTGCTCTGTAGCCTGCTTTGCCCTCCTGTTCAGCGAGGACACGGCACTGCCCTTCCTAGCCACATGTTGCACCAGTGGGGCAGCTCCCATCCTGGGGGAGGGCAGCCAGGCGCAGACCCAGAGGCCTTCCTCAGGAGGAGGCCCGGGGGAAGGGGCTGGCCTGGGCCCTGACTCTGAGGCAGGTGTTTGTCTCCACTGAGTCCATAGTCAACCCAGGCGTGTCACTTTCCTGCTCTGTTCGTTGTTATTTTCTGATTTTTATAAATGCTTATTTTAACTTGAATTTGAGATTGATCCGTGTTCAGTTCCATGTGGAAAATTTCTAGCCTTTGTAGCCTTCTGTTGTCTGAGGGTTCTTGTTAGAGCTCAGGGGAGGGAGCCCAGTTTATCCAGCTGCCCTTAAATGAGTTCAGCTGTATTTTGCACTAAGTTACTTTGTTGTCACCAAGCTCCTGTGGGGCTGCACGGGATCAGTATTCTTTACAGAATCCCACCAAAAAAGCACAGGTTAGTTGGTTAGTTGGTCAAAACAACGCACTCATTGTTTATAACAATACATGCCATGCATGTTTCCTAAATCCTCCCCTGGTTTAACCACACACCGAAATGTATCAGTGAGACCTGTTTGGACCCTGCAGGGTTAATCTGTTCCCACACTGTCTTTCCTTTCCTCACACCCAGGACCAGCGGAAACGCTGGGAGTCCAAGAGAGATCATCTTCTTCTTCTTCTTTTTTTTTTTTTTTAATTAGTTTATTTTTTAACTGAAAGATAATTGCTTTACAGAATTTTCTTTTCTGTCAAACCTCAACATGAATCAGCCATAGGTACCCATATGTCTCCTCCCTTTTGAACTTCCCACCGCTCTAGGGTGATACAAGATCATCTCTTAGTGAAGACCTGGGGGTGCCTTATGGAAACCACTGTGAGCGAATGACACTCGAACTGCATGTAAGTACTTCAGTGGGTAGTCCCCAGTCTGTATGTTACCGAGACATACGATCCAGGCACATGGTGTTCGCGTGGAGGGGTTAGGTACCTTTTCTGTGTTTCTCTTGTTGTCATGGGTTCCAGTAACCTGCATCATCACTACAAATGATCTTGGATGGTGGCACAAGCTGTGTCTTTTTCTCCTTCAAACAGAAAGGTCTGGACGGCTTTGCTGAGAGGTTTTGTACTCTAGCTGTGGTGCTTCCGAGCAGCATCTGGCGGTGAGCACAGTCCTTTCATCAGGGCAGTTCATGCCGTGCAGGATTCAGGGTGCCAGCATCGCTCTGCTGTCCTGCCCCGCAGGGCCATCTGGTCGCTGGATTCCAGGGAGGGCCGAGGCCGGCTGCAGGGAGGCTCCCGTCTGGGGTCTCTGCACTCAGTCAGATGCTCTCGCTGCCCCATAGCCTCGCTTTTTTTGAACAAGACAGTCCTTGAAGATGGCATTAAGCTATAACAAGGGTTTTTTTGTACTTGGGGGAAAGCATAGCTAATAGATCTTCAAATAAGTTTCTGGTTATAATGTAAAGCCTGTGTGATTGCCTTTTTCAGAACAGTCTATTGTTAGCCAATTTGACACTTACCTCACTCCCTCAGCTGCCAGCTATACGGGAAGAGGTAGGAGATGACAAGACCGCCATCAAATGTGAAACCTCGACCCTCGCCTGGCCACGGTCGCTTCGGATGGGCCGCCTGCGCACGGGGGCGCTGCACACAGCCACCCATGAGGACCTCAGGGACGCCCACAAGTAAGTGACCTGTGTGTGCATCGTCAGTTTCAGGAGCCCTGCACCTCTTGTCTTGAAAGAGTTGCAAGGATGATTTTAAAGGAATACCACTGAGTTCGGTGCCTGTGTTTAGTGGTGAACTTCAGGTGCTGGGGAAGAAGAGCTCAGTGACCTCAGTGATTTTAGAAAATGTCCATCTCTACAGATTGACTCCTGTGGGAGCTTTCTTCCTGCTCTGGGTAGAGGGCACGTTCCTGACAGTGACGGCCCCATGCCTCTCGGGTTCGCTCTTGAGGGTCCCTCCCTTTTCTGCAGGGGTCTCCTCTCAGGAGACCCTGTCCCCTCCTGTGACTGACACTGTCCTCATTCAGACCACCACTTGCTGAGCTCCCGTCCTGAGCCAGGCAGCACTCGATGGGGGGCACGTGTGGTCACCTGACCAGCAGCCCTCCACGGTGACCGTCGCTCTCCTGCCACGGCCGGGGACGGTTACCCTGTGGGAGGCGGGGGGAACTACCCAGAGCAGGGGAGCTCGTCTTCTCCTGGAGCGCCGTCACCTGCCGAGCAGCGACCCTAAGGGAGGGTCAGAGCGCCCTCTGCACCAGCTGGCCTGGAGTCAAGCCCTCCTCTCGGGAGAGCTCGAGGCAGAGAATCTCAGCTTCCCGGTGCGGTTGTCTGACACCGGGGGCCTGCATTGCTCGTGTGGAGTGTGGTTGGTGAAGGAGACTCCAACTGTCAGCTGCGAGGTTGAGGCACGGGTGTTTCTGGGTGCCCGTTTCTGTCAGTAGCTCTTGTGGAGGGGTGTGTGTTTGCACAGGGGTGCCAGTTAAAGGTCGTTTTCTCTCCCCGAAGCTCCACAGGCTCTCAGGACAGCCCCGGGAATAACCCCAGCAGCAGCACCAGCAGCAAGGGTTCGCTGCACAAAGCCCCAAAGAAGAAGGGCATCAAGTCCTCCATCAGCCGCTTGTTTCGCAAGAAGGAAAAGGGCCGGCCTGAACACCCCAGCAAGGAGGCGTTAGGACCAGGTGGGTGCTTCACTGTTCAGAGGGAGGAGGGCCTGCAGGCATCTCCCTTCTGTGTCTCCCCTGTCGTCCCCACGAGGCTCCTGTCAATCACGCTGGGGGTCCTCCTGGGAGCAGGAGTGGAGGAGGCGTCTGTCTTCTCAATGGGTCTGAGATGATCCGCTGAGTTAATGAGTGGATGGTTGGATGGATGGATGAATTAAGAGTGGATGGATGGATTGATTAGTGAGTGGTGGATGGATGAACAGATGGCTGGCTGGCTGGGTGGATGAACGGAGCATGGAATGAATAAAGCAGATGATTGTACTCCAGTGCTAGAAACATATTCTACGAAATTGATTGAGTAGGAGCTGGGCGATGATTGTTTCATCCTAACAGTGACATGTGTTTGGAAACGGCCTAAGTGCTCCTCAGTGAGGGGTGAAGTACAATCTGTGGACACCCCACAAGGAACAGCCCGCCCTCCTTCCTGCCACCTTCCCCATCCCCAGGAGCTCATCAGGGGTTCTGCTCATGCCCCCCACCACACCCGACAGCCACACAGGTCCTCCTGGGGTCCCCTCATCAGACAGGGTTATCATCAGGCCCCCATATCACTCAGCTTCCTCTCCTTGAGGACAGCGTATGTTCCTGCCTCTTCAGCCACAAATGTGTTGAGTCTCGTTTGTGCTGGGTGTGGGATTTACAGGGGTAAGTAAAGCAGATGTGGTCTGGAGCACAGTTTAGTGACAAGACAGAAAAAGGAGCAGATTATTAAATGCTATCCCTATTAGTAGTAAATACAATGCTGAGATGGATGGTGCATTGATTATGTACCAGATGCCGTGTGTGCCCCTTACCAAGCAGGTGCTGCCCCCTCCCGATTTACAGAGGACAAAGTGACAGTCACCTGGTTAGGGAGTGGTTAGGGCAGGTTCACACCCACCCAGTGGGACCAGACACTTTGCCGAGCCCCAGCCACCTCTCTCGTGGATGAAACAGGAATGAGATGGCTCTATGGCCTGATGATTCAATGGACATGAGTTGGAGCAAACTCCAGGAGATAGTGAAGGACAGGAAAGCCTGGAGTGCTGCAATCCAAGGAGTGACAAGAGTCGGACACAACTGAGTGACTGAACTAAAACCTGAGTGTGTGCTAACCTGTTTCAGTCGTGTCTGACTCTGCGACCCCAGGAACTGTAGCCCACTAGCTCCTCTGTCCATGGGATTCTCCAGGCAAGAAGACTGGAGTGGGTTGCCATGCTCTCTTCCAGGGCATCTTCTCAACCCAGGGATCGAACCCACATCTCTCATTATCTATTGCATTGGCAGGCAGGATCTTTACCCCTAGCGCCACCTGGAAAGCCCCAGTGAATGCTGACAACTAGAAATGCAGAAAATGAGGGCTGCTGCTAAGTTAAACTGGAAGAGCAGCAAGCACAGGTTGTAAAGAGGAAAACACACGATGAGCGACAACAGCGCCAACAGAAACAAGGGATGCGTTCACCCACAGAAAGAAAATGTCTGTGCTGTTCGGAAGGGGGGCCCTCCAGCCCTTGGAGGGACAGTTGGAACCAGAATGAAAACCGAGGACATGGTCAGCAGTGCCCACCACACGGCCTGGGTGGCGTGGTGTCACTCACCAGGCTTCCTGTATCCCCAGAGCTGCTGGCAGTAACATCTCTGAGTGCCAGGCTGGGCAGCGTCCCCGAGTGAGCTAAGGCATCACTGCTCTCCTTCCAGTGCTGCTCCGGAGCCCTCTGTAGGCGGCCACCCTCATCCCCTGCCCTGCCACTTGCTGGGGCCCAGCTGTCCCCCTGGAATCCTTTCAGCCCTTGAGCTTGGGTGTTCCCAGCCCTCTGCCACACCGGACTGGGACGCAACTCAGGACTTGGGCTTGAGATATCAAGGAGACCGTGAATCTGGAAGGACACCACCCTGGGGCCTGTGAGAGAGCAGGAGAGCAAAGCCCCTACGGGGAGGAAGCAGAGCTGGGGGAACGTGCCCACAGCCTCCACTGCCTCCTGCACAAGTGCCTTTTCTTTGTCTCTCCTTGATCTGAAACAAAGCCCAGCTGCTGCTGCTCCGCAGGTGATTCCTAAAGATGCACCTCCTGCCAGAGCTATTGTCCTGCTGCTCTGGGGCTGCCTGAGTGTGCTCAGGAGTATCAGACAAGTAGGGCTGCCACACCTCATACTGGAGGTGGGGGGCCTGATACTGGGGAAGGGTCGGAGGTGGGGGGAGGGTTTGAGCGTCGGGGAGGGCCTGATGCTGGCCTAGGGCCGTGATGCTGGACTGGGCTCTGATGCTGGACTAGGGTCTGATGCTGGGGGAGGACCTGATGCTGGACTAGGGTGCATCATTTGGGTCCCCGTCAAGGTTGCCCTCGGACACCCCACGCTGTGACCGATGGCGAGCCTCGACACCTGCACTTTGTTCCCACCCTCGGCCCGCTGCTCACACCTCAGCAGCAGAGGGGCCCTGTCCCCGCAGATGCTGAAGTGATGGAGCCTCTTGTCTCCGGAGCCAAGGGCATGAACACACCGTCGGTCGTCCTCTAGGGACACCTATGCTTCCGCCTTCTGGCCTTTCCATTGCATCCGTCCATTTCTCTTAACAGAATGTCCGTGTGATGACACGGGCTCCCATTACCAGCTCTGGTCTGTTCTCAGTGAGAGTACAGCTTACCCTCGGCACTCTTTATTGGCCCTGGGAAATTTTGCTTCAGTACTTTATTGAAAGAAAGCAATAAATAATACTGTGATAAAAATAGTTCAAAAGTAGACTGTACATACTTTGTCACATATTCGGGAAGTTCACAAAAGATTAATAGGAAAACAGAATGATAACAATGAATTGTACAAGTAAATTAAAGGCGGAACCCACATGTAAAGAAACATGCTGTCTCTGTCTACCAAGATACCAGCTGCATAATAAATATCACACTGTGACCTGAACGCATCTCTTGCTGGCTTTTTTAATGTGCCGCTGAAAAAGTAAAAATTACATTTGCTACTTATACAATCCAGAATGGCTATGTCATCACAATCTAAAAATGTACGCCTAGGTCCATTCTTTAAACATGTTTACAATCATGTAAAAAGATGATTTCCATAAAAATAAGGCCTTTGTCAGAGCTACACTACCCTGTCTGTCTGGGAAGTGGCACCTTCACTGTCCAGCTCGATGGCTCTGTAGCGGGTGCAGGGCATCGAGATTGGTCCCCAAAGAGTCTCACCAGAGAGGAGGGATCCAGGTCCACAGAGACAGTGTTACAGGAGAGATTTTCAGTCTTCTTCTAGGCATCCTTTCAGCCCAAATTTCATTAGAAGCTCACATTTAACACCCAGTACTTTTAAATCACTTCATGCTGTGGACAAAAAGCATTTCTTGCTAGAAAAAGTACAGTTTAGGCCAGTCGTTAACATCCAACAACAATTGGTTGAAATTAAGTTTTCTTATTTCAGAGTGATTGTTGGAGAGCTTAGTTACATTCTGGAAGGATAATAAAGCACACCGTGTCATGATGATTTTACAATCGCAGGAAAACCCCTTCTCTCATGGCTTAACATTGAAAAATTAAACAAGAATAATTACAATAAATGCATCATTTACAAAAGCCCTGTGTTTGTTCATAGGATTTATACAGACAAGCACTACAGTACATTCATTTGAAAGACTGAAATCAGGTATCAGAACATGAAATTGATCTGAAAGGATATTCATAGCCTGAATATACAAGAAAAAGGAAGGAATTATATAAATGAAGTCATAAGTTTACATAAATATCAGAAACATTAAATTCTAAAATATTTTCTCTATGGTATTCATGAATTTTTCACTAATTAAAAACCCTGTAATATCTTCGGGTCCATGTAACAAGTATTAACAGAGTAAAGATTCCATCGAGTTCAAAATGTAGTCTTTGTTGTATACTGGATGCTGTATAAACATCTGGAGAATTCGTGCAGGTAAACTGGAAACACACACAGAAAAGTCAGTCCTGGGTTGGCAGCTGGTGCCCCAGCCCCTGCCCCTCCTGACACCCCCACCTCCCACCCCATTTGGGGCTTCAGCTGCTTTGAGAATTCAGAGAAACATGGAGGGCCAAGCAGATCAAGGAGAGAACTCTGTGGCTGACTTTATTCTGACATATAGCTAAAAGCTGCTGGTAAAAAAAACTCAAAAGCCCAATCCAGCTTTCTAGCCGAGATGTGAACAGGACAGAGCAGACAGCCTCCTGCCCTCAGAGTTGCTCGAGCAGGGCTGGGCCCCAGGGCCAGACCTACCAGAGGCCCACCCAGAGCAGCACCTGCAAGGGAGGGTGGCCCCTAAGCAGCAGCCGAGCCCCAGATGCCGGTGCACCTCCGTGTGAAACGCTGGCCTCCGTACGGAGAGGCCCAGGGCAGGGCAGCCTCGTGAACCCTGACGCTCTGGGCCCTGTTCCCTCCGAGAACGTGCACGCAGGGCGTGGCTGGCAGCACTGCCGCTGTGGGAGGGATACCCATGCGTCCCTATGCGAGGGGCCTTGGCCATGCTCTGACCACTCCGGCGGCAGTGGGGCGCCAAGGTCACGTTCTCTGGTGTGAGGGTTCTCCCAGGCTAACCTCCAGAGACCCACTGACCCTCCACTCCCTGGGGGGTGGGCTCCGTGCCCCCGCAGGACCAGGCCGGCCTGTACTCACCCCAAAGCACATCAGGAGCAAGTCTTGACTGTAGCAGAATCCAGCCCCTGCGTTCCCGCCACGCTGCCTGGTCCCATGAGCGCGGGAGGAAGGGTGCAAACACAGAGTGCGGTTAGTCGTGCAACGTCACATGGGGCACGAGGACACACAACGCACACCCGCAGCAGTGCCCACTCCTACTGAGGGTCTGGGGAAACTTCTAGAGGGTGGATGAGCCAGAGAGAGCGAGCCTGGGGGCTGCCACGTGGGGGTCCCTGCCACCCGGGGTGGGGGGAGGGAGGTCAATGGCACATTTGATGACGTAAACGTGGTCATGGGGACAGATACTCCACGTCGGCAGCTGCCAGTCTCTCCTTAGACCTACGGATTCACAGAGCTCCACATTCACAGATTCCACACAGTCTATTGTTATTCAATTTTACACTTACCTCATTCCCTCAGCTGCCAGCTTTACGAGAAAGAGGTAGGAGATGACAAGACCACCATCAAATGTGAGCCCTCGAGATCAGATGAGATCTGGCGCGTTCAGGGTGGTATGGCCTTAGAAGGAGGCGGCTGCCGCCGGGCGCCCTAAGAGCCCTGCACTGTGCCTCCCTTTCGCTCTGACCTGCCGGTCGGGCCAGCAGGCCGCACCTCACCGTGGGGGCACGTGCTGTACTTGAGCCGAACGACCCGCGACCAGACTCCGCCAGCCAATGCCGCCACGCCCCTGAACACTGCCACCCCGCGGCCAGCAAACGCCTGGCCAGGTTCGGCAGCCCGGAGGGCTTCCGGGACCCCCAGCGGCATGCCAGGCGTGCGTGCGCACGGGGCCTGGGGGGTGGGCTGAGGGGCGCGGAGGTCTTGGCGCCCTCCACCCCGGGCCTCTCCAGGCCCGGCCGTGCTCGGCGAGCCGGGCCTCCCTCGATCCCGTTCGCTGCCCAGGGCCATGCGGCCCGGAGGTGTCTGGCTTTCGGCCCTGCCGCCGCCCGACCCCCGTGGCCCTCGGGCCTCTGAGCCTCCTGTGGGCCTAGGCGCAACCCAGCCAGGGCCCTGAGCGCCCATCCTGCCTGACACCTGCCCGATGCCCAAACCCACCGGGAGCCACGGAGGCGCGGTCCACCCGAGTGCCTCAGCCCCGCCCCTTCGCCCTACTGAGGCCCCCACCTTTCCCCCATGCCGCCGGACAAGCACACAACCTTCCTGCGAGAGCAGACGAGCGACAGGCAGGCACACGGACAGACACACAGACAGTCGACAGCCCGCCGTCGCAACCTCATCAGCCAGAGCCATAGCACCTGTGAGAGGCCGGGGCCAGAGGAACGGACGGGCCGCCGGGTGTCAGGAGAGACAGAGGCAGAAAGAGATGAAAGTTCAGAGATAGACTCCAGGACTGTGAGAGGGAGATACAGATAGACAGACAGACAGACGCGTGCGCGTGCGCGCGCACACACACACACACACACGGAGGCAGAGACAGAGGGAGACACAGAGTGAGTGACAGAGAGACAGCAAACAGGAGACAGGGGAGAGAGGATGGCATCGGATCTGAGACAGACACACTGGCACAGCCCGTGACGCACCTCAGAGGAAGTCACGCGGAAGAAGCAGCTTCCCCAAGGGAGGGGGCGTCGGCTTTGGGCCGGGCCCGGCTGGACGCGGTGCCCTGGGGCTGGCGGTCACCCGTGGGGACCCCAAGACTTCCTTGAAGCCGAGGTCTCAAAGGTCCCCTTTGGCCTGGCTACCTAAGGCGAGACCCAGCCCCCATCCCCAGGCCAGAGGGTGAGTGTGTGAGAGTGTGTGTGAATGTGTCGGTGGGTGAGGGTGAGGTCGGGTCGACTTGGGGCCGAGTGAATACCCAGAGTGGAGGGGGGAGGGTGTGGAGGCCGGGGGTTGGGAAGCTTGCGTGTCCTCTTGCTGTCTCTCTCTCCCTCTTTCTCCGTCTCCCTTACCTGTGGTTTCTAGCTCTTGACCTGTCTCGGCGGCAGGGTGTGTGTGTGTGTGTGTATACCTCCAAACCCAAAGCAACTTTCTATGGAGACATAGTGAAGGGTAAATGCATTCTTACTCATCTGATATATCCTAAAACACTGGACATGTCTGGACTCAAACTTTCAGGGCCGCCTTCCTGCCACCTCTGGCAAGCATTGATGGTGCAACTGTAATCCTCTAAAGGACCAAAAGTCCTGTACAAGTCCAGACATCTGCTCTGTACAGTCTCTTCCTGCAGTACAGAAAGGTATAGAACAGAATGACACATTCTTTGTTAATTGTACAGAAGAATCAGCTGCTATCTGCTGCCTAGTCAACATGGTCAACATGAGGAAGTCAAGCAAGAGTTCCAAATCTCTTGAATGTGGTCCTTGGAAATACTTCTGTTCTTAGTTGCTCAGTTGTGCCCAACTTTTATGCTACCCATGGACTGTGGCCAGTCAGGCTCCTCTGTCCGTGGCATTTCCCAGTCAAGAATACTGGAGTGGTTTGCCATTTCTTTCTCCAGGGGATCTTCCCGACCCAGGGATCAAACCTGAGTCTCCTGCAGGTGGATGCCTTCCCATCTGAGCCACAATACAACTAATTGCCTAGTCAAAATACAAAGAAAAAAGCTAGTGTTCTACTAAGTGGAAAGATGATTTAAGAAACGGAAGCTTTCCTTTGTTGGTATATTTGAATCTTTATTTAGTTTTATTTTATTTTTATGATTAAGGCTACTTGAACAAGGCAATGGAGAAACCCCAGAGTTGAAAAGCAATTGACTTTTTAAAAGAAACATGTGGCAGGTGAAAATTTCTTCATTTTTTAGAGTTGGTTCAATGCAAAATCTTTATTCAACAAATATGACTCTTGTGAACTTTATTTCAGATCTCCACGATGAATCACTAAGGCATCAAGGAAGAAAGGAGTAGAGGTGGAGAAAAAAAGAGCAACCTTTCCCCTTGGCTCCATCTCAACCAGCTGCTTAGTTCCTTCATCTCATGGACTACGATCTGGGATAATCTTGTTTGTCTGATTTTTGTTTGGGGACCGTTTCTAGTCACAGGGCTAGAAACAGTGGAGGGGGTAAGCCCTTCTTTCCATTCCACATCAGACCCAGTGGGCAGTCCAGGCCCTGCCCACTGCATTGAGTCTGTAGCAACAGAATCACCAGTGATGCTGGTTAACAGTGCATATTGCTGGAATCCACTCCATTCGCTACTGACTCTTTGAGGTGGTGGTCTGGAACCTATACCTGGAAACTTTCTTGATGATTCCAAATCACACCAAAGTCTGAGGACTATGGAAAATCTTCACATTTCTGGAAGAGCTGCACACCTCCAGAAGGAACCACAAGACTTGCCTGAAATGGTAAAGTTATAAGTATTGGACTGAAAGTTGGAAGGTCTCCACCTTTGCTATGTAAGTAAAATGATCTTTCTTTGAAATGAAAATGGATAATACTAAAAGTTCACATTGTTCTAGAGCATTAAATAAAAAAAAACCCTGAATTATAGAAATCTGATGTATGAGTTCCTGGAAAGCAAGAACCTATATTTATTGATATGTCTTCATGCCTTAGATCGTCCCTTGAATATAGTGTGCACATCAACAGAAGAAAGAAAAGAACTGAATAGACAAAGATACAAAGAGATCCAAAGTGCTGAGCCAAGTGAAAAGCTGAGGCTTCGCAGAACTTTTCTGTCTTTCACACACTGAATAAATATTGAGCACCTACTATGAGCTAGTAGGCATGCAATATGTTTCTGGAAATAGAATGCTGAGAGAAGAAGAAACACAGTTCCTTCTTTCACTGACTAATGATAAATAACAGGCAGATACTTTGAGAACTTCTATAGGGGCCTCTTCCCTCACCAAAAACTGGGTGTCAGAGAAGGCTTTTCAGACTAATAATTGAGTTGAGATCCATAGGTTGAACCAATGTCAACCAGGGTTGAGATGCAGGAAGAATTTCAGGTAGGTAAAATAGCATCTTGGAAGGCTACATGACAAGGGAACCTTAGTACATTCAAGAAATGAAAAATGCCCTATGGGATGGAACCAAAAGAATACAGAGGGCATTCCAGTGAAAAGAAATCAGAGAAGAAAGAGGGGACCAAGCAATGAAGGGATTTGGTCATATCTTCACTATGATGGGAAAATACAAGAGCAGTTGGAGCAGGGAGGTGATAGAATTGCATCTGCATTTTAAAAAGGTCATCTTGCTCCACATCACTCATGATTGGACAGACTCAACTCCAAACTACAACGAGGTTCCACTTCACATTAGTCAGAATGGTCCTCATGGAAAAGTCTGTAGATAACAAATGCTGGAGAGGATGTGGAGAAAAGGGAGCTCGCCTCCACCGTTAGTAGGAATGTGAGTTGGTAGAGCCACTATGGAAAAGAGTATGGAGGTTCCTGAAGGAACTAAAACTAGAAGTACCATATGATTCAGCAGTCCCACTCCCAGGCATATATCCACCAAAATTATAACTGAACAAGATACATGCACCGTCTGTGCACATATATCTGTGTGTGCGCGCGGTGCGCGTGAGCTCGGGCGTTCGCCGGCGAGGATGGGGGTGGGGTGGGGTGGGGGTGGGGTGGGGCTGGGGCTGGGGCTGGGGCTGGAGCTGGTGCAGCTCCCTAGGATTGCCTGAGGCACGCCAAGGAGCCCCAGACGGAGACCCGGGACGGTTGTCTGGTTTCCTGGAAGCCAAATGCGGAGGGGCTCGCGGGCCGCGCGGAGGCAACCCAGGTCTGCAGCGGGAGTCAGTGCCCTGGCCACCCAGCCCCAGGAGGGGCTGGGGCTGTGGGAGCCCAAGAGTTGGGACGTGGGGCGGGGGCTAAAGGAGAGGGAAGGCAAAGAGCCTACAGCACCCGGTATGCCCAGGTGGTGTCCCACCCAAGTACTAACCAGGCCCGACCCTGCTTAGCTTCAGAGATCAGATGAGATAGGGCGCGTTCAGGGCGCTATCGCCTTAGACAGAGGCTGCTGCCACCGGGCGCCCTAAGAGCCCTGCGCTGCACCTCCGTTTCGCTCTGACCTGCCAGTCAGCCATTCCGTCTACAAGTGATTTTACTCTCTCCCCTTTCTCTCCCTGCTTTCTGAGAGTCTCCCTCCTTCCATACTTGATGGTGTAATGAATGGATGCCTTACATCATTTTCCCTCAACATTTTTTTCTCTTTATTTTTACATTGATTTCTATGAATTCATCTTCAAGTTTATGGATTATTTCTGCTAGCATCTCAAATGTGCTGTTGAACCTATCAATTTTTCATTTCAATTATTTTAGTTTTCAAATCCAGAATTTATGTTAGTTTCCTTTAAAAAAATAATTTGTAGCTCTTCATTGAGTCTCTCTGTTTGTTGACTTCGTATCATATTGTCATCTAATTCTTCAAACATGGTTCCATTATTTCATTTTGTAGTTATCATTATTTTGATATTTTATCTTTTGACCTTCATACTGAATTTATAAGTGATATACTTATATGAGTTATCAGTGGTATGTTATACAAATGCTTTACTCACCACCATTACAACATTAGAGTTTTCTGAGTTTAACTGTATACTTACCTGTCCCAGCAGGCTGATAAAGAGTCCAAGCCTAAAGCCCCTTTAAGGAGGAGGCAAGCTTGCTTTCTTTTTCACATTCTTTTGCCTAAGACAAGTAGGCATTGTAGGGAGCAGTATCTCAGGTTCAAGGACATTCCTCTTTTTGAGCTTTGGATGTATGTTATAGGAAAGGGTGTGGGCAAAACGCTCACATCCTTGAGATGTTTTTTGTCTATTCTCAGAGGCTAGTTGAGAAGTATATATGGCCCCACTTAAATTAGTGAGCCCCTTCTGATGTCTGTGTCAGAAGCTTTTTCTGTCACCTTCACTTTAAATAAAATATACACAAAGCTCTGAGTGACTGAGACTGTCTTTGGCCCCAGAGTAATATCTTCTTCTTAGACACCATGAATCCAGTGGCATCGGTCACCGTTGACTGCTAGGTTATCATCTTGGGGGCTTGTCCAAGATCTTCAAGACAAGGTAAGAACACTCAGAGTTGAGATTCTTTTGCTCTTTTACTGTGGTCTCTACTTTACTACGGAGAAGGCAATGGCACCCCACTCCAGTACTCTTGCCTGGAAAATCCCATGGGTGGAGGAGCCTGGTAGGCTGCAGTGCATGGGGTCGCTAAGAGTTGGACACGACTGAGTGACTTCACTTTCCCTTTTCACTTTCCTGCATTGGAGAAGGAAAGGGCAATCCACTACAGTACTCTTGCTTGGAGAACCCCAGGGGCGGGGGAGCCTGGTGGGCTGCCAACTCTGGGGTCTGACTCAACAGAGTCAGACACGACTGAAGCAACTTAGCAGCAGCAGCAGCAGCAGCTACTTTACTAAATCAGAAGCATGTGGACTGAATTTCTTTTCCCCAGTCAGCTTTTCCTGGTCCCTCTGACCATTTCATATCTGCTTGGGGAATTAAAGTTATTAACCTTGTGTGCCGGATTGTAGACTTTCAAGGGACTTGCAATCCATGCTGTTATTGTGCTTTTCTAGCAAGGCCCCCACTCCAAGTTTTACAGGACACTGCAGACAGGAGCACTTTAGGGAGCTAGCTGGAGCTCTAGCTCCAGGGACATCTCTCAGACTGGAAATCACCATCCTGACCCCACAGACACACAGGCAAGTTCTTGTCATGGCTATGCCTCTGGACGATATGGATTGAGGCATTGCTGGTGAGCATGAGATTCCTGAGGACACAGATTGGGACACCCCAGATTTGGGCAGATTGAAAGTGCATTGGGCTTCTTCCCTTAGTAACGCTAGCTCTTAGCAGAGCAGACGAAGCCCTCCAGTGGCTCTTGTCTCAACTCCTTAGGTATTCTTTTTGTACAGTCTGCTGGACAGGAATAAAAAGGATGATGTTGGCACTCCATGAATATGAAGGATTAGTTTTTCCTCGCAGGCGGGCCCTCCATCGCCTCCTTTGTTATTAAATAGACTCGTGTGGCCACTCTCAGGAGGATGTCTTGGGTTTTCTGTTCATCCCTTTATGACTTGCCACTTATACTGTTATGAGGAATGTGCACAGGTACACAGAAGTTGGGTGCTTCCCCTAGTGGTCTTGGCTCGGCAAGCATCCGGAAAACTACTCTGTTCCACCCCAGGTGGTGCCGGAATAAAAGGGAAATCAAACCAAGGTTTTAATGGTGAGGACCTGGACATCAATCTGGGATGCCATCAGGTCTAACCCTGGTGCATCTCCACCATGCCTGGGTGGTAGAACGAGGGGGGTTGGGAGTAGGACACCTTCACCTGTAAGAGACAGGTTAGCTCTGGCCAGGGAAGGAAGCTTAGGTGGAGAATCAGTCTCCAACCCCGTCTAGAGCAGGGGCAGACACCTCTGGTAGAAAAAAGCCATGGCACTGGGCACTGCTTTTTTCTCTCTTACAGATGGGGCCTAACAGTCCAGAACCACCCCCCTTGAATAATATCTTGAAAAACTGGGATAATTTTGATCCTCAAGGCCTAAAAATGCCTTATATATGGGGTTTCTTTGCTTTAAGAGAAGACCTCACCTGCCCAGAGAGAGAATCCCTGCTGGGACATCTTATCGATCAGTCTACCCCTGTCATCAGAGCCCATCTGAGCACTCTCTGGTTTAAAGTTTAGCTATGAAGCTATGACTACATGAAGGAGAAATGACATTTTGAACCCTGAATGGCCATGTGTATTCTTTAGACTCCGGAGAAAACTAGGTAAAATGGAATCTTTTTGAAATTGCAAAACTGGTTCTTTTTGCACATGTAATTACTAAAAGTTTGACTTGTGAAAATACTCTTTTGGGGAGCTGTGATCCTGCCTGAGAAACAGAAACATACCTGGGGAAAAACCTGAGTTAACTCTTATCATGTCCTTGAGATACACAGCCCACTCTATCTGGGACTCCAGCCATGAGCTGGAACTCAAGCCAAGAAAATAAAAGGGACAAAGAGACATTTTAAATTTCAGGTGGAAAACTGTGAGGTTTCTGTCTGTCCAGATTTGTGTGTGTCTCGGTGTATGTCTCCATCCTTGGAAAAAATTGCTAAAGGCTAAGTGGTTCAATGAGCTCTAATTAATTGGCCTAAAGAGAAGTCAGTGCTTACAAATCAAACAATTCTAAATTCAAGAAAATTAAAGTAAATGAATTTGAGGCTTGTGTGATCTGGGAAATAATCATTACTGAACTGATACATGATATTGATGTTTGTTTATTGATCTAATTAACAGAGGCATTGTGAAGATACTTTTATAAATGATATAACTTTGGGTGATTTATCCTTACCAATCTACAGAATGATGATGTAAAGTACAAGTCATGGTTTCTGAAGAAAAGTAAGATGTGTGTTTTCAATAAAAAGTAATAAGGAATGGAATTCCATTCTATTAAGGAAAAGCAAAGTAAGTCTAAACGTACAGGTGGCTGTCCTCTAAATGGACAAATGAAGTGATGAATACAGAAAGTGTAACCAGGTGTGTTGCAAGTGAAAGAAGAGTTTTGTGCATGCTACAAGTTTGTTAAGACATTAAACTGCCTTTGAAGTCTTATTGTTACTATGACTAAGTGAATAACTATTGTTTCACAGTGAATATAAGCTGTTACCAAACTGGAATTTGGTTTTCTCGCACTGATTAAAAGAACAAAGTTTTCTTGGAATGTGGCTTTTGAGAACAGACTACAGCACATACGAACAAAGCTCATTCTGCTTCTACAAAAGTTAACACGTCTTCAGGGAATTTAAAATGGATTAAAAATGGCCATAAACCAAAGAGTTGGGGCTATGAGAGGTCCAAGATGGCCACTTGGCTTTTCCTGGCTCCCTGACAAACCTCATTTGTATTTGATAATGCCTTTCCTGGCTTCAGGATTAATATCTCAGAATAGAAAAAAATGGTTAAAAGGTGCTTTCCACAATCTCCAGTGATCAGGGCACTCACTTTGCTGGACAGGTCATACAGACGTTCACAAAAACTTCATGAGTCTCTTCGAGACTATTGCTTTCACTGATGTCCTTGGTCATTGGGCAAGGACAGCAGAACAAAGGGATCAATTGCATGGGATGGAGTAGACTGCTAAATATGACCACAATTTTCATGACTTTTTGTCTGACATATTGTTGACTTTTACTCTGTGTTTTCAGATATAAAGAAGCACTTCTCCTCGAGTTACTGATCGTTTAAAACAATCTAGTGATTTACTCCTATGGGTAAAATTATACCTTTTTTCTCTCTGCCTCATCCCTCCAGAAACTGGAGACACTTGGGTTCTGAACAGCCTTATCAGGTAAATAAAAAGACTGTCTCCTGACATATACAGAAATCTCAACATATACTGGGGAGCTGTAAAAGAAAAATCCACCTAACTGATGTCAGGCCTATGGCATCTATTATGTTTCACTGAATATTAAGTTCCAGTTTTTTTAATTAAGGTCTGTATTTACTAAGACTCACTCCTTAGATAGTTCCTTGTGGTTATGTTACATTGCTAAGAGGTTGAATTAAGTTGTTAAAAAGGACATTCTGAGTTTGTTTCTAAAGCTTATCTCAATAACCAGTCTTTGAATAAAGATCAGATGCTCAGGATCTACAAGCAGGATATCAACAGCAAGCTATAGTCATTTAGCAAACTAAGTCAGATGACATGGAGATGTCACTGGGCTACACCTAATAGAAGTTCTTGACTTAACTTCTTATGATTCTACTATTACTGCTATTGTTTTCGATATTGCCTGTTTCAAGAAGTGTTGTTCCTTACATTCTCAAGTGTGTGACTGAGCCACTAAGTGAGTCACTGTATGACTTAGCTGTAAAAAGAAGAGAAGTGAAAAGCAAAGGAGATAAGGAAAGATATAAGCATCTGAATGCAGAGTTCCAAAGAACAGCAAGGAGAGATAAGCAAGCCTTCCTCAGCGATCAATGCAAAGAAATAGAGGAAAACAACAGGATGGGAAAGACTAGAGATCTCTTCAAGAAAATGAGAGATACCAAGGGGACATTTCATGCAAAGATGGGCTCGATAAAGGACAGAAATGGTATGGACCTAACAGAAGCAGCAGATATTAAGAAGAGGTGGCAAGAATACATAGAAGAACTGTACGGAAAAGATCTTCACGACCCAGATAATCACGACGGTGTGATCACTGACCTCGAGCCAGACATCCTGGAATGTGAAGTCAAGTGGGCCTTAGAAAGCATCACTATGAACAAAGCTAGTGAGGTGATGGAACTCCAGAGGAGCTATTTCAACTCCTGAAAGATGATGCTGTGAAAGTGCTGCACTGAATATGCCAGCAAATTTGGAAAACTCAGCAGTGGCCACAGGACTGGAAAAGGTCAGTTTTTATTCCAATCCCAAAGAAAGCAATGCCAAAGAATGCTCAAACTACCGCACAATTGCACTCATCTCACATGCTAGTAAAGTAATGCTCAAAATTCTCCAAGCCAGGCTTCAGCAATACATGAACCGTGAACTTCCAGATGTTCAAGCTGGTTTTAGAAAAGGCAGAGGAACCAGAGATCAAATTGCCAACATCTGCTGGATCATGGAAAAAGCAAGAGAGTTCCAGAAAAACATCTATTTCTGCTTTATTGACTATGCCAAAGCCTTTGACTGCATGGATCACAATAAACTGTATAAAATTCTGAAAGAGATGGGAACACCAGAACCCCTGACCTGCCTCTTGAGAAATCTGTATGCAGGTCAGGAAGCAACAGTTAGAACTGGACATGGAAAAACAGACTGGTTCCAAATAGGAAAAGGAGTACATCAAGGCTGTATATTGTCACCCTGCTTATTTAATTTCTATGCAGAGTACATCATGAGAAATGCTGGACTGGAAGAAACACAAGCTGGAATCAAGATTGCCAGGATAATATCAGTAACCTCAGAAATGCAGATGACACCACCCTTATGGCAGAAAGTGAAGAGGAACCAAAAAGCCTCTTGATGAAAGTGAAAGTGGAGAGTGAAAAAGTTGGCTTAAAGCTCAACATGCAGAAAACGAAGATCACAGCATCTGCACCCATCACTTCATGGGAAATAGATGGGGAAATAGTGGAAACAGTATCAGACTTTATTTTGGGGGGCTCCAAAATCACTGCAGATGGTGACTGCAGCCATGAAATTAAAAGACGCTTACTCCTTGGAAGAAAAGTTATGAACAACCTAGATAGCATATTCAAAAGCAGAGACATTACTTTGCCAACAAAGGTCCGTCTAGTCAAGGCTATGGTTTTTCCTGTAGTCATGTTTGGATGTGAGAGTTGGACCATGAAGAAGGCTGAGCACCGAAGAATTGATGCTTTTGAACTGTGGTGTTGGAGAAGACTCCTGAGAGTCCCTTGGACTGCAAGGAGATCCAACCAGTCCATTCTGAAGGAGATCAGCCCTGGGATTTCTTTAGAAGGAATGATGCTAAAGCTGAAACTCCAGTACTTTGGCCACCTCATGCAAAGAGTTGACTCTTTGGAAAAGACTCCGATGCTGGGAGGGATTGGGGGCAAGAGGAGAAGGGGACGACAGAGGATGAGATGGCTGGATGGCATGACTGACCCGATGGACATGAGTCTAAGTGAAGTCCAGGAGTTGGTGATGGACAGGGAGGCCTGGCGTGCTGCGATTCATGGGGTCACGAGGAGTCGGACAGGACTGAGCGACTGAACTGAACTGAACCGACATAACATAAGAAATCCCCATGCAATAGGAATTAAAATCAGTATATGAGTTTTCTCATACAGTGTGATTTACTAGCGAAAAGCAACCACCACCCCACAACCTGAACTGCTCATGAATCCAGACTGAATGAGGCAGGCAGAATAATGTCTTATTTTAAGCCTCATTCCGAGAGAGAGAGATTTGTATGAATGATGTCTCTGTGAAATGAAGCAATATATTCTGGCCTCTTTATTTCCTAGTACTTGTACTTATTAACAAGAGAGATAAGAATGGCATATATTGTAAGCATCTTTTTTTAAAAATTCCTCACCCAAAATATCTGGTATTAAACTCTGTAGTTCGTGGCTGAAGGTCATGGATTATGGTTTATGCTTAATTTACACATGAAGGCAGAACTGAGGTCTCTATGGAAGGCTATTAAACACTATAAGCAAACACAGAGATGGGGATATTGAAAAATATCAGTTATTACCAGATATTCGCAACTATCTGGGAAGATGAATGGATGATCTTTATGAAAATGTAACTCCAAACAACTGATCCACTTGAGGAGATAATTCAATTGGGAAAATAAGTAAGATTTGGTTAATTTACATTATTTACTACATATTCATTCAGTTACTTTGATAACTTTTGCCTCCTTAAGATTATTATTTACAATTCTGAAACACCATTCTTTTTTGACATGTAAATATGAAGCAAAATATGAAAATAATATTTGCAAAGTATCTTGCAAGTACAAAAATAAGACACATACATATTCAGTTCAGTTCAGTCCCTCAGTCGTGTCTGACTCTTTGAGACCCCATGTACTGCAGCAAACCAGGCCTCCCTGTCCATCACCAACTCCCGGAGTCCACCCAAACCCATGTCCATTGAGTCAGTGATGCCATCCAGCCATCTCATCCTCTGTTGTCCCCTTCTCCTCCTCCCCTCAACCTTTCCAAGCATCAGGGTCTTTTCAAATGCGTCAGCTCTTCTCATCAGGTGGCCAAAGTGTTGGAGTTTTAGCTTCAACATCAGTCCTTCCAATGAACACCCAGGACTGATCTCCTTTGGGATGGACTGGTTGGATCTCCTTGTAGTCCAAGGGACATTCAAGAGTCTTCTCCAACACCACAGTTCAAATGCATCAATTCTTCGGCCCTCAGCTTTCTTTAGAGTCCAACTCTCACATCCATACATGACTGCTGGAAAAACTATAGCTTTGACTAGACAGTTGTTGCTAGTAAAGTAATGCTCAAAATTCTCCAAGTCAGGCTTCAGCAATACGTGCACCATGAACTTCCAGATGTTCAAGCTGGTTTTAGAAAAGGCAGAGGAACCAGAAATCAAATTGCCAACATCTGCTGGATCATCGAAAAAGCAAGAGAGTTCCAGAAAAACGTCTATTTCTGCTTTCTTGACTATGCCATAGCCTTTGACTGTGTGGATCACAATAAACTGTGGAAAATTCTGAAGGAGACACACACATAATATAGCCAAATATTAATATGGCCTATCTTTGTGTGGAGAACAGTTAACAACATTTTTATGACATATTAATAATATGATTCTTTAAAATTCATAATCTTTCCTATTAATTCTAAAAAATATTACATTATTTGAGAGAGAAACATTAGAAAATATCCTATTACCTAAAATAAATCTATAGTATTAAATATAGTTTAACTCATTATATAGAATACAAATCTATACTATCAATAGTTACATTTTATATCCAAAACTATGCACATTTTCATAAGAAAATGCAGCAATCTTAAAAATGTATTTCAAACAAAATGTATACTTTGCACTAGAAAATCATGAAAATCCTATAGGTATGGATGTATACACATTAGACTTCCCTGGTAGCTCACCTGGTAAAGAATCCATCTGCAATGCAGGAGACCTCTGGTTGATTCCTGGGTCAGGAAAATCCCCTGGAGAAGAGATAGGCTACCCACTCCAGTATACTTGGGCTTCCCTGATGGCTCAGTTGGTAAAGAGTCTGCCTGCAGTATGGGAGACCTGGGTTCAGTCCCTGGCTTGGGAAGATCCCCTGGAGGAGAACATGGCAACCCACTCTGATATTTGTGCCTGGAGAATCCCCATGGACAGAGAAGCCTGGTGGGCTACAGTCCATGTGGCCACAGAGTCAGAAACACCTAAGCACAGCAGCAGAATATATATATATATTCCCATCACTGAGTCTGATCTATATTTTGTCAAATATTATTTTAGGATTATTCTACACTTGAAATTAGAAACGAAGTGAAAGTCTTTTACTTTGAAATAAATCATCTATTTTGAGGAACTAAAGGATTTATATTTTCTTCTTTTTTGTAGCAAAGTCAGTTGTAGTTTATTTATTCCTTGATCATGTATACTTAATGTCAAACCCAGTTAAAATAGCAAGAGTTTGTGTGTGTGTGTGTATATATATATATATATATATATATATATATATATATATATATATGTACAATGTTACTTCACAAACAGATCACACAGTGACTTGCTTTTCAGACTGTAAGACTTGCCATGTAGACTATAAGGCTGGACTTTACACTATGTTGTATTTAGATCTATATATTCTTTTCACTTAAGTAAAATAATCGCAGTTCACAAATACACACAAAAAGATCTCTAGGTACTTGATTAAAAGAAATCTAGAGTTGTAGGATACGAGGCTAGGTATATAGTTCTGAAAGGAGTTTGCAGTATGTGATTGTTCTTATTTTCCTATAACTGCCTTTTTGTTTTTGTTTAGTCGCTGAATCATGTCCAGCTGTTTTGCATCCCCATGGGCTGTAGCCCACCAGACTCCTCTCTCCATGGGATTTCCCAGGCAAAAACACTGGAGTGGGTAGCCATTTCCTTCTCCAGAGGATCTTCCTGGCCCAAGGATTGAACCTGTGTCTCCTGCATTAGCAGGTGGATTCTTCAACTGTCTTTTACCTTTTAACATATTATTACCTTTTATACCTTGAGGCCAAGTATTTTGAGAGCGAAGTCTCCCCCAGGTTTAGCCTTCAATACAGGCAGGATCACTCTCCCTCCAGACTTTTCACTGTGTTTTTACTCTGTAAAAAGTTTTCTTTTCTTTTCTTTTTTTTTAAACAAAGGGGATTATTAGTGAAAAGTGAAATCAAGGAAAACACATTGAGAGGAAAATAAAGAAGGAACCACTGAAGGCAAGCTGTTGTTGGAGGCTTGGCTTTTACACATTCTGACTGATTTTCCCATTAGCAGGAGAGAATCAGCAACAGAGGGAGTGATGAGAAGACAGTCACTGGCGTCAGACGAATGACCTTCAGATCATTAAGTTTCCTTCCCAGAACCTTTTATTGCACCAAACTCTTCTTATGGAATTTTTCATCTCCATGTTTCTAAGTGTGTAGATAAGCGGGTTGAGCATGGGGACAATAATTGTGTAGAAGAGCATAAACACTTTATCTTCTGGTAATGTTGTGGCAGGTCTAATGTAAACAAAGATGACAGGTGTGAAAAAGAGGATCACGGACTGTGATGTGGGAACTACAGGTGGAAAGTGCTTTATGGGGGCTTTCTGCAGAATATGTGCACACATTATACAGAATCAAAGTGTAGGAGGCCATCAAAACCACAAAGAGCACCAGTCCCATCAAGCCAGAACTGGCAATGACAAAAAAGCCAATTTTGTGAGTATCAGTGCAGGCTAGTTTCAACAAAAGATATGCATCACGGAAATAGTGATCTATTTCACTGGGGCCACAGAAAGGTCAAACAATCGCAAGAAGAAAGAGACCAAGAGAATGAAGAAGTCCCCCTGCACACGACGCTATGAGAATTGAGTGACGTTTTTGCCTGTTCATGGTGATGGCGTCGTGGAGAGGTTTGCTGACGGCCACATAGCAGTCACAGGCCATCCCTGTGAGGGTGAAGACCTCAATCCCCCCTCAAAGAAGTGGGTGGTGAAAAGCTGTGTCATGCAGTTTTTATAGGAAATGGCCTTTTTCTCCATCAGTAAGTCAGTCATGAGTTTGGGTGTCACAGTGGAGGTGTAGAAGAGGTCTGAGAGTGCAAGGCAGTTAAGGAAGAAGTACATGGGCTGGGTGATTAGCTGACTGCATGTAATAGAAATCACAATGATCAAATTCCCCAACCAAATAGCCAGGTAACAGAATAAGAAAAATAAAAAGCAGAGGATCTGGACTTTCTTGTCCAAAGAAAGTTCTAAGAGGATAAATTCAGTAACATTATTTCTATCTTCCATGATCTGATGTTCAAGAAAGTGATCTGAAATGACAAAACCAATGAAACGAATCATTGATGAGAAAATGGAAACCTAATATCTACTTTAAATGGCACCAATGCCTTTTAAAGACAAGTTATTTTGAGACCCACTGAAATCATTTTCATTTAATACGAGTCTTTGACTATCTAGTACTAATATTCTTCTATGAGCTAAGAATACAGTGATAAATTAGACAAAGTTCCAGTTTTTATATAATTTAAATTATTTTGTGAGGAAGCAAGGAATTATATTTATCAAGAATTTTTAAAAAAGAGATAATCTTAATAGTGTTAAGTAGGGTGACATATAATGTGCCAATTTAGGATGTAAAATAGAGGTAACTATAGAATTTGCTTGATTAAGTGGTTTCTAATGAAATCACAAAATTGGTGTAGGGTGTGTGGGTGGGTTTTGCAGTGCTGGCACAGAGTCAATGTTAAATAAATATCAATTAAATAAAAATCTGGAAAGTGAACAATGTGCTATAATTTTGAAGGAATAATACAATAAATAATCATCCTTTAGTCAGGTAGTTCATGATAAAACTGAAGAACAAATCATTTTTATGAGTGGACTCATAATCCTTTTTGACTTTTAAGTTAGTTAAGTTGCTCAGTAGTATCTGATTCTTTGCGACCCCGTGGACTGTAGACCACCAGGCTCCTCCATCCATGGGATTCTCCGGGCAAGAATACTGGACTGAGTTGCCATTTCCTTCTCCAGGGGATCTTTCTGACTCAGGGATGAAACCCAGGTCTTCTGCATTGCAGGCAGATGCTTTAACCTCTGAGCCACCAGGGAAGCCCTTTTGACTTTTAAGAGGAAATAATTCCTTCATGTGAAATACTCCATGAAACTTTCATATTTCTTAAACAATATTTGAAGCATCTCTAGGTTAATATATTGACAACTATGCTTTTCCTGTTTGTCTATATTTCTCTTGCAAGATTATTTCCTCTTTCAAAATACATTAACATTCAGAAGTTATTTGAGTTCCATCTTATCAGACTGTAATTATAGTTGCCTAGTTTGGAAATAATATACTGAGAAATGGGCTCCACTAATTCCAAATTAGTTCCCCTAAACACAATGCAATAAACAAGATGGAGCACTTCTTCCCGTAATTTCTTAGAGAATTCACCCACACAGTCTGCATGTGGAGTAGAGTTCCCTTTGGTCCACATCTTCGCTAGCATTTGTTATTGATAGACTTTGCAATGAGGACCATTCGGATTCGAGGAAGTGGTCCCTCCTTGTAATTTGCAGTTGAGTCACTCCAATCATTAGTGTTATGGAGCAAGATGAACTTTTGGAAATGCAGATGCAATTCTATCACCTCCCTGCCACAACTGCTCTTGGATTTTCCCATCATATTGAATATATGATCACATCCCTTCATTGCTTGTTCCCGAAGTTTGTCTCTGATGTCTTTTCACTGGAATGCCCTCTGCACTCTGGCTTCCATCCCATAGGGCATTTTTCATTTCTAGAATGTCCTAAGATTCCCTGGTCACATAGCCTTCCAAGATGCTATTTTCCCTGCGTGAAATTCTTCCTGCATCTTAACCCTGGTTTACGTAGGTTCAACCTACGGATCTCAAACCAATTGTTACTCTGAAAAGCCTTTCCTGACACCCAGGTTTTGGTGAGGGAAGAGGTCCCACTATAAGTTTGCAAAGGATCTGGCTGTGATGTATCATTAAATTCCTCTCAGTGAAAGCAGGAACTCTGTGTCTTCTTCTCTCCACATTCTATTTCCAGAAATTTATTACACGCCTCCTAGCTCATCGTAGGTGCTCAGTATTTACTTAGTGTGTGAAAGACAGAAAAGATCTTGGAGGCCTCAAGGTGTCACTTGGCTCGGCACTTTTGATCTCCTTGTATATTTGGCGATTGAATTCTTTCTTTCCTGGGTTGATGTGTACACTATAATCAAGGCAAAATATAAGGCATTAATACATATCCATAAATATAGTTTCTTGCTTTCAAGGAACTCGTACCGCAGATTTCTACAAGTTAGGGCTTTTCAAAAGCTCTAGAAGTATGTGAACGTTCAGTATGATTCATTTTCACTTCAAAGAAAAATCGTTGGACTTCCATAGCAAAGGTGGAGACCTTCCAACGTTTAGTCCAATACTTATACCTTGACCATTTCAGGCAAGTCTTGTGGTTCCTTCTGGAGGTGTGTGGCACTTGCAGAAATGTGAAAATTTTCCAATGTCCTCAGACTTTGCTGTCATTTGCAATCATCAAGAAAGCTTCCAGGTCTCCCACCACACACAGTCAGTAGCCAACGGAGTGCATTCCAGGAATATGCGTTGTTAACCAGCATCAGCGTTGATACTGTTGCTGCACACTCAATGCAGTGGGCAGGGCCAGGATTGTCCACTGGGTCTCATGTGGAAAGGAAAGAAGGGCTTCCCCCACCCCCACAGAGCCCAACACCCCCACCCGCTGTTCACAGCCTTGTGACTAGAAACGGTCCCCAAAACAAGAATCAGACAAACCAGAGAAGCCCAATGATAGTCCTTGAGATGAAGGAACTAAGCAGCTGGTTGAGATGGCACCAAGGGGAAAGGTTGCTCTTTTTGTCTGCCACTCTACTCCTTTCTTCCTGGACGCCTTAGGGGTTCGTCATGGAGATTTGAAATAAAGTGCACAAAAGTCATATGTGTTGAATCAAGATTTTGCATTTAACCATCTCTCAAAAAGGAAGAGAGCTTCACCTGCACATGTTTCTTTCAAAAACGTCAACTGCTTTTCAATTCTGGGGTTTCTCTCTTGCCTTGTTCAAGTAGCCTTAAGAGTAAAAATCGACGAAAACTACATAAAGATTCAAAGATACCAACAAAGGACACCTTCTGTTTCTGAAATCATCTTTCCATTTAGTAGAACACGAGCTCTATTCTTTGTATTTTGCCTAGGGAATTAGCAATGTCCTTGTTCAGATGGCAAGGCATCCGCCCGCAGGAGATTGGGGTTTGGTCCCTGGGTCGGGAAGATCCCACCCCCCCCCCGCCGCCCCGGAGAAGGAAATGGCAACCCACTCCAGTATTCTCGCCTGGGAAATGCCACGGACAGAGGAGCCTGATGGGCCGCAGTCCATGGGTCGTATCAAAGTTGGGCTCAACCCAGCAACTAGGAACAGAAGTATTTCCAAAGACCACACTCAAGTGTGTGTGTGTGTGTGTGTGTGTGTGTGTATCTCCTCTCGCCATCTTGAAGTCTGTCTCGGAATCTTCATGTATTTCTGCCTCTGTATCTCCTGACAGCCGGCCGCCGGCCCGTTCGTCTGGCCCCGGCCTCTGCCAGGTGATCTGCCTCTGGATGAGGAGCTTGCGCAGGCCAGCTGTCTCCCTTGGCGTGGGTGCGTGCGAGTGTCTGTCTGTGTGCCTGCCTGTGGCTCGTCTACTCTCTCAGGAAGGTCGAGTGCTTGGCGGGCGGCGTGGGGGCAAAAGGGGGCCTCGGTAGTGCGAACGGGCGGGGCTGAGGCGCTCTGGTCGACCGTGCCTCCGTGGCTTCCGGTGGGTATGGGCACCAGGCAGGTGCCGGGGAAGTTGGGCACTCAAGTTTCGCTGCGCCTAGGCCCACAGGATGTTCAAAGGTCCCTGGGCCGCGGGGGTTGGGAAGCGGGGGGCCCCGAAGACCGACACCTCCAGGGCCCTGCGGGCCGGAGCAGCGAATGGGATCGGGGGGAGGCCCCGCTCAGCGAGCGCGGCCGGGTCTGGAGTGGCCGGGGGTGGGACGGCGCCGAGACCTCCGCACCCCTCAGCCCACACCCCAGGCCCCGCGCGCACGCATGCATGCCCTCCCGGTCACTGGGTGGTCCTGGAAGCCCTTCGGGCCCCCGGGCCCGGCCAGACGCTTGCTGGTCTGGTGTTGGCGGTGTTCAGGGGGCGGGCCGGCGTCAGCAGGCTGGAGTCAGGTCGGGGGTCATGTGGCTCAAATACAGCACGCCCCCCGACGAGAGGTGCGGCCCGTTGGCCCGACCTGCAGGTCGGAGCGAAAGGGAGGCGAAGTGCAAGGCTCTTAGGGCGCCCGGCGCCAACCGCTTCAGTCTCCGGACATATCAGCCTGAAGGCGCTGGATCTTGTCTGCTCTCAGAAGTTAAGCAGGGTCGGGCCTGGTTAGTATCTTGGATGGGAGACCACCTGGGAATCCCGGGTGCTCCAGGCTTTTTGCCTACCAGAGGAGGTCCTTTAGCCCCACCCCCTCCCACCTCCCGCGTCCCAATATTTGGATCCCCCCCGCAGCCCCAGCCCCTCCCAGGGCGGGGGGAGTGGGTGGCCCGGGCCCCGGCTCCCGCTGCAGACCTGGGTTGCCTCCACGCTGCCCGCGAGCCCCTCCGCATTCACATTCGACTTCCAGGACACCAGACGACAGGCAGTCCCTTCTCCATCTGGGGCTCCTTTGGCTTGCCTCAGGCAATCCCAGGGCTTGCACCGACTCCAGCCATAGCCCCATCCCCCACCCCACCCCCTGCCTAGCAGGCGATCGCGCGCGCGCACGCACAGATAGATGTGCCCAAACGGGGCATCTATCTTGTTCACTTATACTGTGGGTGGATCTATGCCTGGGAGTGGGACTGCTGAACCATAGGCTACTTCCACTTTTAGTTCCTTCGGGAACCTCCATATTCTTGTCCATACCGGCTCCACCAACTCCCATTCCTACTCACCATGGAGGAGAGTTCCCTTTGCTCCACATCTTCTCCAGCATTTGTTATTGACAGACATTGCAGTGAGGCCCAATCGGACTCATGTGAAGTGGTCCCTCCTTGGAGTTTGGAGTTGAGTCTCACCAGTCATTAGTGATGTGGAGCAAAATGACCTTTTGGAAGTGCAGATGCAATGCTGTCACCTCCCTGCTCCAACGGCTCTTGTATTTTCCCATCATATTGAAGATACTACCACTTCTCTTCAGGCTTGCTCCTCACGTTGTTCTCTGATGTCTTTTGCCTGGAATGCCCTCTGCACTCTTTGGCTTCCATCCCATAGGGCATTTTTCATTTCTTGAATGTCCTAAGTTTCCCTGGTCACATAGCCTTCCAAGATGCTATTTTCCCTGCCTGAAATTCTTCCTGCATCTCAACCCTGGTTTACCTAGGTTCACCCTATGGACCTCAATGCAATGGTTCCTCTGAAAAGCCTTCCCTGACACCCAGGTTTTGGTGAAGGAAGAGGCCCCTCTATAATTCTCACAGGATCTGCCTGTGATGTATCATTAGAGTCCTCTCAGTGAAAGCAGGAACTCTGTGTCTTCTTCTCTCCACATTCTATTTCCAGAAACTTATTACTTGCCTCCTAGCTCTTCGTAGGTGCTCAGTATTCACTTAGTGTGTCAAAGATAGAAAAGCTCTGGGAAGCCTCAAGGTGTCTCTTTTGATCTCTTTGTATATTTGTCGATTCAATTCTTTCCTTTCCTGGGTTGATGTGTACACTATATTTGAGGCACAATCAATGGCATTAAGACACATCCATAAATATAGGTTCTTGCTTTCAAGGAACTCGTACAGCAGATTTCTACAAGGTGGGGTTTTCAAATGCTCTAGAAGAATGTGAACGTTCAGTATGCTCCATTTTCATTTCAAAGAAAGATCGTTTGACTTCCATAGCAAAGGTGGAGACCTTCCAACGTTTAGTCCAATACTTATACCTTGACCATTTCAGGCAAGTCTTGTGGTTCCTTCTGGAGGTGTGTGGCTCTTGCAGAAATGTGAAGGTCTTCCATCGTCCTCAGACTTTGGTGTCATTTGCAATCATCAAGACAGCTTCCAGGTGTAGGTTCCAGACCACCACCACACACAGTCATTAGCCAACGGAGTGGATTCCAGGAATATGCGTTGTTAACCAGCATCAACCTTGATACTGTTGCTGCACACTCAATGCAGTGGGCAGGGCCTGGATTATCCACTGGGTCTCATGTGGAATGGAGAGAAGGGTTTCCCACACACACACACACCACCCCCTCTGTTGACAGCCTTGTGACTAGAAACGGTCCCTAAACAAGAATCAGACAAACCAGAGAAGCCCAGATGGTAGTCCTTGAGATGAAGGAACTAAGCAGCTGGTTGAGATGGCTCCAAGGGGAAAGGTTGCTCTTTCTGTCTGCCCCTCTAGTCCTTTCTTCCTGGACGCCTTAGGGGTTTATCATGGAGATTTGAAATAAAGTTCACAAAAGTCTTATGTGTTGAATCAAGATTTTGCATTTAACCATCTCTCAAAACGGAAGAGAGCTTTGCCTGCACATGTTTCTTTCAAAAATGCCAGTTGCTTTTCAGTTGTGGGGTTTCTCTCTTGCCTTGTTCCAGTAGCCTTAATAGTAAAAATCAACAAAAACCACATAAAGATTGACAGATACCAGCAAAGGACAGCTTCTGTTTTTGAAATCATCTTTCCATTTAGTAGAACACGAGCTCTATTCTTTGTATTTTGCCTAGGGAATTAGCAATGTCCTGGTTCAGATGGCAAGGCATCCGCGCACAGGAGATTGGGGTTTGATCCCTGGGTCGGGAAGATCCCCCGGAGAAGGAAATGCCAACCCACTCCAGTATTCTCGCCTGGGAAATGCCACGGACAGAGGAGCCTGATGGGCCACAGTCCATGGGTCGTATCAAAGTTGGGCTCAACCCAGTAACTAGGAACAGAAGTATTTCCAAAGACCACACTCAAGTGTGTGTGTGTGTGTGTGTGTGTTTGTGTATCTCCTCTCGCCGTCTTGGAGTCTGTCTCGGAATCTTCATGTATTTCTGCCTTTGTATCTCCTGACAGCCGGCCGCCGGCCCGTTCGCCTGGCCCCGGACTCTGCCAGGTGCTCTGCCTCTGGCTGAGGAGCTTGCGCAGGCCAGCTGTCTCCCTTGGCATGGGTGCGTGCGAGTGTCTGTGTGTCTGTCTGTGTGCCTGCCTGTGGCTCATCTGCTCTCTCAGGAAGGTCGAGTGCTTGGCCGGCGGCGTGGGGGAAAAGGGGGGCCTCGGTAGTGCGAAGGGGCGGGGCTGACGCGCTCCAGTGGACTGCGCCTCCATGGCTCCAGGTGTGTTTCAGCACCAGGCAGGTGCCCGGCAAGATGGGCGCTCAAGATTCATTGCGCCTACTCCCGAAGGAGGTTTAGAGTCCAGTAGGCCGCGGGAGTCAGGTCACGGCAGGTCCCGAAGATCGACACCTCTAGGGCGGCGTGGCCCTGATCAGAGAAACGGATCGGGGGCAGGCCCTGCTCAGCGAACGCAGCCAGGCTTGGAGTGGCTGGGGGTGGGAATGGGCCAAGACCTCCGCACCCCTCAGCCTACCCCCAGGCCCCACGCGCAAACACGCCCACCCTCCCCGTCACTGGGATGTCCTGGAAGCCCTTCGGGCCCCCGGGCCTGGCCTGGCGATTCCTGGTCTGGTTTTGGCGGTGTTTGGTGGCGGGCTGGCGTCAGCAGGCTGGTGTCCTTTCGCAGGTCGTGCACCTCAAGTACAGCACGCCCCCCAAGGAGAGGTGCGGCCTGTTGGCCTGACCTGCAGATCAGAGTGAAAGGGTGGCGACGAGCAAGGCTCTTAGGGCGCCCCACAGCAACCGCCTCTGTCTGGCTGTCGCAGTTTCCGCGGGGTGGCATGTGTTTTCCTCTTTATAACCCGTGCTTGCTGCTCTTCCAGTTTAACTTAGAAGCAGCCCTTATTTTCTGCATTTCTAGTTGTCACCGTTCACTGGGGCTTTCCATGTGGTGCTTGGGATAAAGATCCTGCCTGCCCGTGCATCAGATAACAAGCGATGTGGGTTCGATCCGTGGGTCGAGAAGATGCCCTGGAGGAGGGCGTGGCCACCCACTCCAGTATTCTCGCCTGGAGAATCCCATGGACAGAGGAGCTAGTGGGCTACAGTCCCTGGGGTCGCAAAGTCAGACACGACTGAAGCAGGTTAGCACACACTCAGGTTTTAGTTCAGCCACTCAGGTGTGTCCGACTCTTTGCCACTCCGTGGACTGCAGCACTCCAGGCTTTCCTGTCCTTCAGTATCTCCTGGAATTTGCTCCAACTCATGTCCATTGAATCATCATGCCATAGAACCATCTCATTCCGGTGGCATCCACCAGAGAGGTGGCTGGGGTTTGGCAAAGTGCCTGGTCTTGCTGCGTGGGTGTGAACCTGCCCTCACCACTCCCTGACCGTGTGACCGTCACCGTGTCCTCCTCTGTAAATTTGGAGGGGGCAACACCTGCTTGGGAAGGGGCACACACAGCATCTGGTATATAATCAATGCACCATCCATCGCAGCATTGTATATATTAATAACAGGGATCACATTTAATAACCTGCTCCTTTTTCTCTCTTGTCACTTAACTGTGCTCCAGATCACATCTGCTTTACTTACCCCTGTAAATCCCACACCCAGCACAAACAAGACTCAACAAATTTGTGGCTGAAGAGGCAGGAACATACCCTGTCTTCAAGGAGATGAAGCCAAGCGAGATGAGGGCCTAATGATAACCCTGTGTGATGAGGGGACCTCAGGAGGACCTGCATGGCTGTGGGGTGGGGTAGGGGCATGGGCAGATGAGCTCCTGGATGGGGAGGTGGCAGGAAGGAGGGCGGGCTGTTCCTTGTGGGGTGTCCACAGATTGTACTTCACCCCTCACTGATGAGCACTTAGGCAGTTTCCAAACACATGTCACTGTTAGGAGGAAACAATCATTGCCTAGCTCCTACTCAATTGATTTCGTACAATATGTTTCTAGCATTGGAGTACAATCATCTGCTTTATTCATTCCATGCTCCGTCCATCCACCCATCCAGCCAGCCATCTGTTCATCCAACCATCCACTCACTAATCAATCCATCCATCCACTCATTAACTCATCTGATTATCTCAGACCCATTGAGAAGACAGACGCCTCTTCCACTCCTGCTCCTAGGAGGACCCCCAGCGTGAGTGACTGGAGCCTTGTGGGGACAACAGGGGAGACACAGAAGGGAGATGCCTGCAGGCCCTCCTCCCTCTGAAAGGTGAAGCACCCACCTGGTCCTAATGCCTCCTTGTTGGGGTGTTCAGGCCGGCCCTTTTCCTTCTTGCGAAACAAGAGGCTGATGGAGGACTTAATTGATGCCCTTTTTCTTTGGGGCTTTGTGCAGCGAGTCCTGCCTGCTGGTGCCGCTGCTGGGGTTGTTCCCGGGGCTGTCCTGAGAGCCTGTCGAGCTTTAGGGAGAGAAAAGGACCTTTAACTGGCACCCTTGTACAAACACACACCCCTCCACAAGATCTACTGATAGAAATGGGCACCCAGCAACACCCGCACCTCAACCTCGAAGCAGACAGTGGAGTCTCCTTCACCAAACACACTCCACACAAGCAATGCAGGCTCCGAGACACAGAGAACCACCCCAGGAAGTTGAGATTCTCTGCCTCGAGCTCTCCCCCGAGGAGGGCTGGACTCCAGGCCAGCTGGTGCAGAGGGCACTCCGACCCTCCATCAGGGTCGCTGCTCAGCAGGTGAAAACGCTCAAGCAGAAGGCAAGCTCCCCTGCTCTGGGCAGTTCCCCACACCTCCTGCAGGGTGACTGTCCCCGGCCATGGCAGGAGAGCGACGGTCACCGTGCAGGTCTGCTGGCCAAGTGACCACATGTGTCCTCCATCGAGTGCTGCCTGGCTCAGGACGGGAGCTTAGGTGGTGGTCTCAATGAGGACAGTGTCAGTCACGGGAGGGGACAGAGTCTCCTGAGAGGAGACCCCTGAGGAAAAGGGAGGGACCCTCAAGAGCGAACCTGAGAGGCACAGGGCCATCACTGTCAGGAACATGCCCCGGGCCAGGCAGACCTCTACCAAGATCAGGAAGAAAGCTCCCACAGGAGTCAATCTGTAGAGAAGGACGTTTTCTAAAATCACTGAGGTCACTGAGCTCTTCTTCCCCAGCACCTGAAGTTCACCACTAAACACAGGCACTAAACCCAAGGGTATTCCTTTAAAATCATCCTTGCAACTCCTTCAAGACAAGAGGCGCAGGGCTCCTGAAACTGATGACGGGCACACAGGCCGCTTACTTGTGGGCGTCCCTGAGGTCCTCATGGGTGGCTGTGTGCAGCGCCCCCGTGTGCAGGCGGCCCAGCCGAAGGGACAGCGGTAAGGCGGGGGTCGAGGTTTCACATTTGATGGTGGTCTTGTCATCTCCTACCTCTTCCCGTATAGCTGGCAGCTGAGGGAGTGAGGTAAGTGTCCAATTGGCTAACAATAGACTGTTTTGAAAATGGCAATCACATAGGCGTCACATTATAACCAGAAACTTATTTGAAGATCTATTAGCTATGCTTTCCCCCAAGTACAAAAAAACCCCCTTGTTCTAGCTTAATGCCATCTTAAAGGACTGTCTTGTTCAAGAGAAGCAGGGCTATGGGGCAGCGAGAGCATCCGATTGAGTGCAGAGACCATGGATGGGAGCCTTCCTGCAGCTGCCCTCTCTGGAATCCAGCGACCAGATGGCCCTGCCGGGCAGGACAGCAGAGCGACGCCAGCACCGTGGACCCTGCATGGCATGAACTGCCCTGATGAAAGGACTGTGCTCATTGCCAGATGCTGCTCAGAAGCACCACAGCTAGAGCATGAAACCTCTCAGCAAAGCCGTCCAGACCTTTCTGTTTGAAGGAGAAAAAGACACAGCTTGTGCCACCACCCAAGATCATTTGTAATGATGATGCAGGTTACTGGAACCCATGACAACAAGAGAAACACAGAAAAGGTACCTAACCCCTCCACGCGAACACCATGTGCCTGGATCGTATTTCTCGGTAACATACAGACTCGGGGCTACTCCCTGAAGTACTTACACGCAGTTCGAGTGTCATTCGCTCACAGTGGTTTCCGTAAAGCACCCCCTGGTCTTCACTAAGAGATGATCTTGTATCACCCTAGAGTGGTGGGAGGTTCAAAAGGGAGGAGATATATGGGTACCTATGGCTGATTCATGTTGAGGTTGGATAGAAAAGAAAATTCTGTAAAGCAATTATCTTTCAACTAAAAAATAAACAAATTAAAAAAAAAAAAAAAGAGAGATGGTCTCTCCTGGACTCCCAGCGTTTCTGCTGGTCCTGGGTGTGAGGACAGGAAAGACAGTGGTGGCAACAGTGTGGGGAACAGATTAACCCCTCAGGGTCCAGACAGGTCTCACTGACACATCTGGGTGTGTGGTTAAGCCAGGGGAGGTTTTAGGAGACATGCATGGCATGTATTTTTATAAACAATGAGTGTGTTGTTTTAACCAACTAACCTGTGCCTTTTTAGTGGGATTCTGTAAAGAATACTGATCCCGTGCAGTCCCACGGGAGCTTGGTGACAACAAAGTGACAGTGCAAAATACAGCTGAGCTCGTTTAACAGCAGCTGGATAAACTGGGCACCCTCTCCTGAGCTCTAACAAGAACCCTCAGACAACAGAAGGCTACAAAGGCTAGAAATTATCCACATGGAACTGAACAGAGATCGATCTCAAATTCAAGTTAAAATAAGCATTTATAAAAATCAGAAAACAGCAACGAACAGAGCAGGGAAGTGACACACCTGGGTTGACTATGGACTCAGTGGAGACAAACACCTGCCTCAAAAACAGGGACTGTGGCCAGCCCCTTCGCCTGGGCCTTCTCCTGAGGAAGGCCTCTGGGTCCACAGCCTGGCTGCCCTACCCAGGATGGGAGCCACACCACTGGTGCCCACATGGCCAGGATGGGCAGCACCGTGTCCACTTAACAGGAGGGCAAAGCAGACCACAGAGCAGGCGAGTGGCACACCCAGGTCACCAACCCCAGGGGGACAGCGCTGGTCTGCTGTGCCCAGGAGAAGGGCTCCTGGGCACTGAGCTGCCTGAACTGGAGCACAGCCACCCCAGTCCTGCGGGAAGGCCCAGGAGTACTCGGTCAGTGGGCTGGGAGCAGGAGAGGGACAAGGAAGGCCAGCCCTTGGGGCACTGGACTCCAACAACAGGGGCTCATCCAAGTGACCCGAGGGGAGAGGCAGCGAGCTCCCTCCTGATGCTCCCTGCATCAGGGATGCCGTGATGGACACGAGAGCCTCTGGAGGAAAGGTGGCTGGACAGCACCATGGTTAAGTGTCCAGGCTCTGATCAGACCAGTCCGCACCGTGCTGCTGGGTGTGAGAGCCTGGGCAGGGTGCCCGGCCTCGCTAAGCCTCAGTGTCTATGTCTGCTGAATGGGGATAGCAGCAATCTGGATCTCACCTGGGGCTGAGATGACAAACTCGGAAAGCACGTGCCTGGCACACAGAGTCTCCTGCACACTGCTACCCACCATCATTAAATTGGCTTCCCGCAAATCTAACATCTATGGCTCTGATTCAGTCATTTCTTACATGAAAACACTAAGCGGAAATTCCATGGTGGTCCAGAGGTTAAGACTTGGCACTTTCACTGCCGGGACACTGGTCTGATCCCTGCTTGGGGAACTAAGATCCCATAAGCTGTGTAGCATGGCCAAAAACATAAGTAAAGAACATTTTAAAAATAAGAAATAATACTATGTCTATTATAAACATGCATGAGATGATCAGAAGGCAAACAAGTGGGAGAAAGGCACACTGTTACAACTGTCCCAACGAATGACCTATTTCCAACAGAACCATCAGCACATTTTAAGTGGTGGGTGAGTTTCATCACTTCCATTAAAACGTCAATTATTCACCAGGACATAATCACACAGTGTTCATTCGTGTTAAACGATAAGGACTCTTTAATACTTCACAGAGAAACAAAGGCGTGCTACATTACTAAATAGTTTACCTTTCGACACTGCTTCCTTAAATCACTAGGCTGATAGATGCATGCAAAGAAATGAAGAGAAACCAGATTCATTGCGACTCTGAAGCTAAAATTTCAAGAATCCGTAGAGGCAAATACAGTAAAGCAAAAATGATGGCAAACATGTAAGTGACATGAAGATTTACAGAACATATGACTGGAAGCAGAACATTTTTTTTGACCACAGAAGATAAATAAGCTATTCAAGATTTACTAGAGAAACACTATAAATTATTACTCAGGAAGATACCATTCTATTACAACATCATGATTTGTTAAAGCACAGCATTCTGTACAACAAAGGGCCTTAACAGGTGTCTATTCTCAGCCAAATTTCTCTATAAGTTAGTTTCTCTTAATCAAAAACATGTTATACTTTAAATTAGTAATTTAACTGATGAGGAAGTTACCATAATATCTATTTTAACATTGAACAAATCTAACCAGCTCTTGGACATTAATGTAAAATCCTGACATAGAATTTGATTTAAAACTTCTCAGAATAAATTCATTAAAGCAAGTTCCCTGTGGTAATATGTAAGAATGAAAGCTAGCATAATAGCAGGTGCAGTCTTTACATTTTATTAACTATA
Organism: Bos grunniens; assembly: GCF_055505025.1. Classification (NCBI taxonomy): domain Eukaryota; kingdom Metazoa; phylum Chordata; class Mammalia; order Artiodactyla; family Bovidae; genus Bos; species Bos grunniens. Next base: position 648,982 of record NC_141191.1, on the reverse strand, counting down.
GAAGATACTTTCTTAACGAGTCTAATAGAGACATTAACTGTGCAAAAGCTGATGAGATTTACAGTCTTAAATACAAGCACCAACACAGAAAGGATATTGTGTCAGTTCAGTTCAGTTCAGTCGCTCAGTCGTGTCCGACTCTTTGTGATCCCATGAATCGCAGCACGCCAGGCCCCCCTGTCCATCACCAACACTTGGAGTTCAACCAAACTCATGTCCATCGAGTCGGTGAAGCCATCCAGCTATCTCATCCTCTGTCGTCCCCTTCTCCTCCTGCCCCCAATCCCTCCCAGCATCAGAGTCTTTTCCAGTGAGTCAACTCTTCACTTGAGGTGGCCAAAGTACTGGAGTTTCAGCTTTAGCATCAGTCCTTCCAATGAACACCCAGGACTGATCTCCTTTAGAATGGACTGGTTGCATCTCCCTGCAGTCCAAGGGACTCACTCTCAAGAGTCTTCTCCAACACCACAGCTCAAAAGCATCAATTCTTCAGCGCTCGGCTTTCTTCACATCCCAACTTTCATATCCAAACATGACCACTGGAAAAACCATAGCCTTGACTAGATGGACCTTTGTTGGCAAAGTAATGTCTCTGCTTTTTAATATCCTATCTAGGTTGGTCATTAACTTTCCTTCCAAGGAGTAAGCGTCTTTTTAATTTCATGGCTGCAATCACCATCTGCCGTGATTTTGGAGCCCGCAAAAATAACGCCTGACACTGTTTCCCCATCTATTTCCCATAAAGTGATGGGACCAGATGCCATGATCTTAGTTTTCTGAATGGTGAGCTTTAAGCCAACTGTTTCACTCTCCTTTTTCACTTTCATCAAGAGGCTTTCTAGTTCCTCTTCACTTTCTGCCATAAGGGTGGTGTCATCTGCATATCTAAAAGTCCATTAATTCTACACTTAAGAGGATCATTTCTTTATGTAAGCACAATCTCATTTATGAATTACACATGATATGTAGTTTAGGATCCATCTACATTATGCTTATACCTGCGTGCTGCTGCTGCTAAGTCCCTTCAGTCCTGTCCAACTCTGTGTGACCCCATGGACTGCAGCCTACCAGGCTCCTCCATCCATGGGATTTTCCAGGCAAGAGTACTGGAGTGGGTTGCCATTGCTTTCTCCTGTAACTGCATAGTGATACACCAATTCAAATTACTGCTATGGGGGAAAAACACCATTTAACGAGACAGGAAGACAAAGCACAAACCCGACTAAGGGGACTCACGCTGTGGACCACAGCACTGCTATGACCAGAGGAAGTGGGGGGACGGGGGAGGGGAGATGGATGAGTAAACTACAGCCTCGGGGGCTGGGGGGGGATCTGGATTGAGGACGACTAAGCAGACAACAGGATGAGACAGGAAATCAAAACCAATGATGAAAGCAGACACACTGTCAGAGAACTCCAACAGCAAGGAAAACACAGAACTGTTCTTTTCATAAATATTCGGGAAGAAATCAAGCATGAAACCACAGAGAAATCGTCAAAGAATTTTAAATATCAACTAATTAGCCAATGATGCAAATTATAAAAACAGTGTCAGAAGACCACAAAATGGACTAGTTACCACTTCACAGGCCTCTAAAATGATTCACGGTTAATTTAATTATAAGCTGACTAACAATGCAGCTAACATGAAATGGGTGGTAACAGAAAAAAGAGATAATACAAGTCCAGTTACAAAGCAGAGTGTTGTACACGTGATTTCATGGGGTAAACAGCAATGCACTCACAACACCTAAGCTAAACACCCAAGAAAGCTGGAACATGTGCTTTAGAGCCGCACACTCTGTCACCAAAAGCCCTAGGTCATCATCCCAGTTTTAGACTCAGAAAACTGAGGCAGCCCAATGTCTTCCCTGGGGCCCTGGGGCCCTGGGCTTTTAACCTGGTTTCACACGCAGAGCTGGCCGGAGTGCGTGGCCAGGTCCATCAGCAAGCAGACCAGTGTAGATTCTTGGTTTTGTTCCCACTGCATGCCCTGTACCCTGTAGCCAGGCATTCCCAATGGAAAATGTGCTGCACGGCTTTCCCACGCCATGACAGCTGCCTATAGTTACTTTCACAAAGCTGTCTGCTCCCTGAGAACAGAAACTTCCCTGCAGCTGCTGTGCCCAGCACAGGCCAGGCCCAACGTTACAGAGGCAGGCTCTGGCTGAGTTCATGATGACATGCTAAGTTGGTGGTCCAAATATCAAGACTAATTTGTCACTGTGCCATTGTGGAATGATTAAAGACTAGGCGGTTTAAAAACTTTTAGACCTCTGAGCGTAGCAAATGTACCTGATTTTCTTCTGGGTATAAAGAGAAAAATCAAAAAACAAACAAAAAACAGCATGCTGGGGGAGGGATGCGGCAGGGAGGAGGCAGACACATACCAGAGTCATGATGCCCAGCTGGTCTCCCTCCTGCGCCAGGCTGTGCCGCCTCCTTCTGGGCTTGGGCAGGGGCGGGCAGGAGCCAGCATGCGAGGAGGTGGGAAGCAGGTTGAGGGAGCTCACTGATTTAAAACGACAGAGGCTGCCTAAGCTCCCCCTGCCCTCCCTGCTCTCAGTCTCCTCGGCCCGCTGCTCCGTGTTCTCCTTCTCTTCTTCGATCAACCTAAAATAGAATAAAATGCATCACCTGCCTTTGTCAGCAGAGGAACCTGTCTGGACAATAAATTTGGGCTGGCATTCTGTGTCATGATTAGCAAATTCCAGAAACAGTTGCTCAATGAACATCTCAGCCAAAAGGTTCTATGTTTCCTCTTTTGAATATTCTCAAACTTAGAATAATTTAGCGTTGAGTCTTACTGGCCCCTGATCATTCACGCTTGATTTCACTTATTTACTCTAACCTTCTGCAGGGACCCTGGTGGCAACTCTCTTCCTCTGAGGAGATACCTCAAGTTGACAACCCTTACTTCCCCTGCTCTCAGGGCAGAGATGCATGTCAGTGCCTCAAGTCTTTTCCACTGGGAATCAGGAACTCTGTATAATCAAAACAGCAATTCACGAACAAGCTGCAGTTTCTAAACACAAGTCTCCAGACCAGATGAAGTGCTGAGTTGATTTTTTTTTTTTTTTAAGGTTGTGTATATACAAACGCATCACTTGATGAAGTTCTCCACCAGCTTTGTGTGAGTTTCTGGGTTCATGTCAATGTGCTGCATTAACCTAGAATTCACAGTTTCTGCTCTTCTCCCCTAATGTGTGGTGGATGTTTTTATATAGCAGTTTAAATACACGATTATGCAAATAAAATGATTTTCAAATTAAAATACAAGATTCTTACAGACAGTAAACTCTCCAGCTTCACTTCTACTCATACATCTTGAAAGTTTTTCACTGTTGATTACAAGTTGATGGACAGAATTTACCATTTACATCAAGTCAACTTGTCAAATAAGGAAAAATCACTTTTACCTGACAACTTGCTGTAAAAATAAAAATATTAATATATAACCATTCCATACTTCCTGCAGGGATGCAGAAAGATCATCTTTCTGAGCTCGTCTCTGCTCAAACACGGCCCACAAAGCTGTCTGTCTTGGCGTCAAATGGGCAGGCGACACCACCTGCGTTTGCTGGTTGTCCCATTCACCCCCTGCCTTTCCCCAGGATCCCCGCACTCAGCCGACAGGAAAGGGCACCTCAGCCTGGGCTGACGTGGCGAGAACAGTCTGAGCAGCAGCTCTGCCTGGTCCTGTGCAGGGTCACCAGCCTGCGGCCACTCTGAACGTGGACTCGGGACACGGGCATAGCTGTGCGGGTGTGGCACCAGGCAGGCCTCGGGGCCCCCAGCCACCCGGCCGCACCCAGACCCAAGGCCCCCTGCTCACCACGAGGGAGGCCTTTGGATTCTATCCCGTTTTGAAAATTGTTATAACTGCCAAGATGGTGTCTAAAGAAAACATCTTAAATATACTGATGAGATGTGAAAAACTCAAACACATGTCCTTGGACCACTGTCTTACAACAAGCCAATCTTCACACTGCATTAAGTTAAAAAGGAAAATGCAGATCTGAGTGGGAATTTGCCAACCCCAAAACTCCAGCTTTCACCAGGTGGCTTTTCACCAGAACGTGGGGGGCTCCGAGGGACACAGGAGGGTGCAAGGGCCATAGGGGACACCGCCTCGGCACCTCACCCACCTTGGGGCTCAGAGCTGACGGGGAACACCCCACAACGCCCCCCCACAGAGTGCTGACACCACACCGTGGATAGAACGCCCTGGCTGACCGAGCTCTATAAGCAAGGGCAATCTAAAAACTGAAAATTCTTGAAGCAGACCTGAGGTCAGGTTTCTTGCTATGGAACACTCAGATGTCCCTAGAAGACAGCTCCTCAGAGAAACCGAGTTTCTGGGGAGCCGAGTTCGCAATCACCCACTGAATCTCTTCATTGATGGTGTCCAGCTTCTCCTGAAGCATCACAGTCAGAGTCTTGGCATTGGCCTGCCCGCTGGGCGACAGCTGAGTGGCCGAGCTGAAGAGGGTGACCCTGTCGCCCTCGTCGTCAGACACGCCCTCGTCACTCTCAAATGCCTGGGCCACGTCGGCCAGCATGCTGGCTTGCTCCGCGTGCTCCCAGTTCTGCTCCTTCAGGGTCTGCATCTGGGCACGAGAGGACCACGTCTCGTCAGCAACATTCAGGGCAGCTCAAGTCTATCAGGAACTGAACCCAATTTTACATGGAAATCCTGACTGTGGATAAATGGGCCATGTTCATGAGACACTGCCATCTCTTAATCGAGCAGGACTGAAGAAACGGGCAGGGGGAGAATCCAGTTCCTAGATGGCCTGGTGACACCCAGGACGGCAGGCATTCTATGAGGTTATTCAAAAGGGTGGGCTGATGGAGTCAGAGACAGAAACTGAAAATTACAAAAATACATCCATGCCTCCATCAGCCAGGCTGGAGGAAAATAAGAAAAAAGAACCCTTCAGCTCGGCAGCCACTGGGTCCCTATCAGCGGTCACCTCTGGTACCAGTTCACCAGAGAGTGCCATCCTCTCAGGCTTCCAGCCCTCCATTTCCCAGGCTGGTCTGAACACCCACAGACAGGAGCGAGCAGGGTCAGCCAGGAGACAGGAGGGCCAGCCCCCCTGCGGCTCTCCTCTCTGGGCACAGGCCCTCGGGCTGTTCTGGGGGACGGCCCCTCGCACCACAAGTGTGGCTCTGTCATCAGAGACACACGGGAGAGGGCCCACGGGGCCCCGTCCCGCCCTCCGGCTCTCACACCTCACACCCTTCTCTCTGAAAACGTCCCCCCTGCCACACTGTCACCCAGGTCCTGCCTTCTTTCCCAAACATGACCTCAAAGGAACTGAGGGGCAGCCTCGAGGTGCTGGCTTGCTGGCTCCCTGTCCCCTGTGGCCAGTGCCCTCGCCTCCTGTCTTCATCACAACCCCACCCCAGGCCTGGGCTACCCCCTTCGCTGGCTCCAGGACCACCTGCCATCATTCCTGCTCCGCTCTAGCAAACCAGCTGCCTATGGGTTCACCCCCATCAGCCCGGTCAGCAAATCCTCTCCCTTCTCTCGCCTTCCAATAGCACAAGGGGAACCAGCAGATTCCTCCTCCAGGGCTCCCTGCAGCACCCACTGTGGGTCTCTGAAAGCTCCCTGGGAGCAGCCTCTATGGTCCCCTCCCGCCCGGTTCCTAGCTCTCTGCCAGCAGGCAGTGGGTGTGCCCCAACCTGCAGGGCAGCTCCCCGGGGGTTTGAAGAACCCATGTTACCAAGCCCCCTCCCCTCTTTGCCCTCCCCCACACCCGCCCCAGCATGTCTCTCCCTGGGATCCAGGCCCTGCCCTCCCTGCAGTTATTCCTGTCGCTTGCACCCCTTCTCAACCTTGGAATGCAGGGTTCCCCACAGCTCTACCCTTGCACCCCATCTCTCTCCACGGGCACCCACCTGGTGACTTTACCGTGCTCGTGGCTTTCAATGCCATCTGTATGCCCACGACCCCAAGTCCACCCTGAGCTGAGTGAGTCCTCTCCCGGATGCAGGCCGGAACACTCAGCTGCTCTCCTCACAAGTCCCTGGGACACCCCATGGGCTTGTCCACCTCAACAGGGCCGAGGCCCAGCTCTTAGCTCCCCGTCCCGGCAGCCCTCCTCACCTCAGGAAACAGGCTCTGGCCTCAAGCTGCTGAGGCCTGAGCCCGGGCTCCTCCCTGATGCGGCCCGCTCTCTCCCTTGTCCCCACTGGTTGACATGACCCTTTTTCTATCTCCAAGTGGCTACTTCTCTTCCTGCCTCGGGGTCTCTGGTTCAAGGTCACCCTCCTGGTGTCACCTTGCTGGCCACCCTGTTCACACACAATCGTCCCCTCCTCCTTGGACAACTCGGGCACTCTGGTCTCCTTTCCCTGCTCATTACTGTTCGACAGGCTGTGCGGGTTTAAAAAGGGGTCCACAAATTCTTCCCTCCTCCTCCCTTCAAGCGGCAGAAGGGGCAACTCCTGCTCAGCCCCTAAGTGAGGCAGGACTGTGCAGCTCACTCTTGCAAACAGAAGTGAAGGTGTGCGGCCTCGGGATCAGGGTGCAAAAGGCCCCGGGCTAAACCCCACGCTCTCACTCTCAGAGGGTGTTCCGAGGAGAGTCAGGCCATATGGGAAAGCCACACGGCAGGGACCTGGGCCTGTCCCCAGCAGCCAAGTGAATCTGAAAGCCTGCCATCCAGCCCTGGGGGGCCTTCCTCTGTCTGTGCCCTCAGGAGGCCCTGAACCAGGCCCGCCTGCTACAATGCACAGGCACTGTGGACTGTGAGCTGCTCCCTAGGAAGTCATTAAGCTTTGCAATGATTCGTTACGTAGCAGTGGATAAAGGACACACACGGTTTTTAATTCACTGCTGGAGTCCTACTTCTGACCATGTCTGGCCCAAACTAACTGCTCACTGAATATGGAAGCTCAAAACACAGACATGTATGAACAAACACATGGCATGAATGAGGTGAAAAGATAAAGGCACTTAAACTCCCAATGAGAATTCTTCTCACTATAAGCTGATGGATATGTGTATCCATTTACTCGTAGGATGATTTCAAAACTGTGGTAATTAGTACCATGCTGGGCCTCACAGTAGGCCACAAGTTATCCAAATTGGTTATTTTAAGAAAAAAAAAGCATGCCTTAAAAGTAAACTCTTAGCCAGAAAAAGGAAAATGGGAAGACATAAAGTGACCTATCAGCGCTTTGTTCCAAACCCACCTCAGGACCACAGTGTGAGGGGGCAGGTGCCTCACAAGGTGCCCACCAGGGACAGGAAGAGGGCCGCGGGGTCCTTGCCTCTGACAGCTCATCGTGCAGCGCTGCCAGCTGGCCTTTCTGGGGGCATTGTAGCACTGCCCGATCTCCTGAGTGGTCTGCTGACCAGTCTGCCACAGGGAACCTGAGGTCCAGAGCACTGCCCAAGTGGGGTCAGCTGAAACACACGGCAAAGAGCAGCGCTGTTAGAAGAAAAGAGAGCTCACTCTGTCAGTCGAGCCAGAGCCTGTCCATTTGGAAGATTGACAATTTCACAGCAAAAGGGCCCCCGGGAGGGCACTGCCCTCTGGCTCCAACAGCAACAGGCCACCCGCTGCTCCACAGACACTCAGGGCTCATCCCCAGCAGCTGGAAAACTCCCATATGTGGGGAAGGCAGTGCTGACGCGAGGGTGTGGAGCTGACTAGGACAGGATCGGCTGTCTGAGGCTGGGGCATCCAGGGTCCCTCTGGAGCCCACTCTCAGGTCCCAGGGCGGGGCCTGCACCTGCTCTGCTTTCCCCTTGGCACCCCACCTCCCCTTCGGCCCACGCCTGCTCTGACCTCCCTCTCCCACGGGAAGTCTGTGGATCACAATCACCAGTCTGCCTGGAACACTGTCTGCACTGCTCTCATTGTTTTTAAAGGTGTCTCAAACAACCCGCAGCAGAAAGGGCTCGGAGCCACACCTCGGAGCTGAGCACCACTGGTGTCTCCCATTAAAACAAAGGCGAGCGTGTCACTGGACTCTGGGCTGAACAAGGCCCAGCACAGATGCTCAGGCCCTGAGCACTAAGGCCTGGGCCTGCAGGTGCCAGGAGCTCACTCAGCAGGGGCCTGCTGAGAGGCAGGGTGGCCCCGCCTTGACTGTGAGCCACCTGCACTGCAGGACTGCCCGGGCTGTGCTCAGTCTTGTCCCTGGGAAGAGGGTGGTGCCTTCACGTGCAGGAGTCCCTAAACCTGGGAGACAGGACCTTCCTCCGAGGACAGGACACCCCATACATCTGCAGAGTGGCCAGGGCCGACCACCAGCTCAGCCTGCTCGGGGTCACCCGCTGCTCTGCTCGACGGTTTTGCAAGGAACACTGTGTTGCATAGGAGATGGAAGTCTGGAATCTCCCGGAGCCACACCTGTCTTCCCTCCTGTCTCCTCTCCCTCCTGACAGAACTGCTCCCTTCTCTGCCCCACTTGCACCCAAGGGCCTGGGGCCAGAACACACTTGGGAACTGGGTAGGGGGTACGACACAGTCCCACTGTGGACTGTGGACCCTCGAGGGTCCTCTGAGGGCCACAGAGGCCTCCGGGTTGGGTCGCCACCCAACCATCACCTCCCAGTCCCCTCGCGGGATGCAGCTTCCATCTCTTTCCCCCTCATCACCCGAAGCTCTATCCCCCCCGGAGAAGGTCTCAGAGACAAGGTGACCAATTCCTCTGGGAGGCCCACTAAATATGCTGTGCCTGCCCTGCCTGTGAGCCAGGTTTTCAGTCCCCACTCCCTTTCTCCTGAGCCAGCATAGTGCTCCCCACCCAGCCCACAGTGCCCGCAAGCCCCACTCTGAAGCCCCACCTGTGCTGCTACGTCACTGCCGTGACCCCTCGAGAGCTGCCTCCTGGAGACACCCCTCCCTCGCACCAGCCGCTGTGGCCCACTGTCTTCAGAGCACAGCGGGCCCTCCTGCCCCGCGGCTGCTTCCTCTTCTTGTCTCTCACACTCACTGACACACAGGGGACTGGTGACCAGGCCCCAGGTTTCTCCATCTGAGCCCCCCAACCATGCCAGGCCTCGGGTCCTGGCACCAGGGCCCTCCTCATTACCCAAAAACCCCCAAGAGCAGGAGGCCATGTCCACCTCCTCTTTCTCCACTGTCTACACAGTCTGCCTCACACTCACCTTGTCCACCCCGGGAGCAGGGGTTCCCCACTTCTGACAGCACCAGCCTCTCACCTTGGGGGAGCTCTACCAGCAAGTCCAGCCATGTCCCCTATCCATATTGCAGGGCACGTGCTCTCCTTGAACTCCACCCACTGTGGTTTTGGACTCCACCTGCCAGTTTCTGGCTCTGCCTTTGTCTCAAATGATATCTCCTTACTCTAGAAGAAGGCTGGGTTGGGGCCCTGGACTGTGAGGATCCCCTAAGTACACAAACACAGAAATATGCGTATGGGCTCCAAACTGTCTCCTAAGTCAGGATTCAAGCAGTAGTCCATTTCCTACAGATGAATGAATGTCACCAGTTAAGCACTTAATGACCTTTGCTAAAGTTTGTCTCTCACTTGTGACCATTTTTCCATGAAGAAGCCAAAGAAACATTTAAATACTTAATAAGAATTACCACCCCTCAAACAATGAGGAAGAAAAAATCAGGATGCTCAGTAATCTGCTCGCCTCATTCACAAGCCAGGTGATTCCTCCCACCGCAGTCAACGGCAAGTCATGTCTCAGTCTCCATTCATGTAAAAAAGACTACAGGTCATTAACCTTCTGCGACTCTTCTGAAACATCAGTGTCACAGTCTGTCAGGCCCCTCAAATGAATACACCCAAATATCAACTGGTCGCCCCCACACTTCCAAATCTCTGCCTGTGGTTTTGAGTGTTGTCAATACTGTGACTACCACTCCATGGTACCAAGTTTGACCCTAAGGAACGATGCTTGTCTCTTCCCTCTCGCTGGTCACGAAGCTACAGGCTCCTTGAGGTGCGACCATGAGCAACACCCAGTCATACTGTCCACACACCAGACAGGCCCTTGTCACACTCGACAGCGCTGAGGGGAGCTGCCCGGGGGAGCAGCCTACCCATAGTGGAAGGGAGCCCCTCGCACTCTCATCTGGTCCAGTTCAGCTCTCAGGGTTTCCAGGTTTAGAATCAGCTGGTCCTACGAAACAGCAAATGACACAGCCTGCACCGCTTGCTTTCTGGATGTAAAGTGACTTGCACCAAAATGTGCAGAACAGGTTATGTGAGTAGGTATCCACTCCGAACATTTTAATTCTGAGAAAATGTTCTCTAGGAGTCCCTAGAAAATATAAACACTCAGAACAATATTCACCCATAAACCACAATGAGGAGGAAGTTCCATCTCAGGTGCAGAAAAGGTTTCTCTGGAGGAAACACGGCAAGCCATTAACAATGATGAAGTCTGTAGAGAGAAGCTGGACTTGGGACGGGGCTTCGGGTAGGGGGGCAGGACTCACTCTATTGCCCTCGCTCCTCTCATTGCTTTAAACTGTATCCATGGAGCTCACCTGCATTCCTGGGCATTCCTCACATTCATTCCTCTACACCCCACTTCTTCATGGGGTAAAACAAGTCAAACGGGCCAAGTTTCTGAGTCACTTGACTCAACCTGGCAGCTCTGTGCTGTCGGCCATGGCAGTCACTCGCCTCGTGCAGCCCCTGAGCACGTGAGACAGGCTGGTGCAACACTAGATGTGGAAATCACACAGAAGATTTCAAGACTCACAGTGAAAGAAGGATGTCAAGGAGCCCATTGGGTTTTAGGAAATTTTTGATTGTGTAGGTGGCTCGTATTATCTTTCTGACGCACAGCACAGTCCACGTGAAGGGCTCACGCTTTGTCTCAGCTTTCAGGTGATCCCAGAAAGGACTACTCAGAATTCTGAACCACACATAACAGCCACACACTCTAAATTCAACTATAATGCAAACACATTCAGTGTTCAAAACCAGAAATGCTATACGTGTTACAGCAGTGGATTAGCCATAAGGAAAATGGAACTTGACTTCTGCTAAGCATCTGCTCAAACTCATGTCCACTGAGTTGGTGATGCCGTCCAACCATCTCATCCTCTGTCATCCACTCTCTTCCTGCCTTCAATCTTTCCCAGCATCAGGGTCTTTTCCAAGATGAAAATTCATATTAAAAAACTGGAAATAATTACCTCAAGCATTTTTTAAATGTAATAACAAAGTTGGCAAGGCTGTGTTTTATAAAATGAGCATCAATTCAATTTCAAGGTTTAAAAAGCTGTTTTAGAATCTACTGTATAAAGAGATGGAGAGAAGAATGATCTAGTTGAGATTGGCTTTGTGTTAAAAATTGCTGAGATTAATTGATGGGTCATGGGTATTTATTATACTACTCCATCCACTTTTGTGCATGTTTGAAATTTTCCATTGTAATACATTTAAAAACAGTTTATTTTCTGTTAGAACAGAGTCTTCTCCAGCAACACAATTCGAAAGCATCAGTTCTTCAGGGCTCAGCCTTCTTTATGGTCCAATTCTCACACCCATCCGTGACTACTGGAAAAACCATAGCTTTGACTATATGGATCTTTGTCAGCAAAGTGATGTCTCTACTTTTCAATATGCTGTCTATGTTTGTCATAGCTTTCCAAGGAGCAAGCAGTTTTTAATCTCATGGCTGCAGTCACCGTCTGCAGTGATTTTTGAGCCCAAGGAAATAAAACCTGTCACAGCTTCCACAATAAGGCATCGGGCATTCAAAGATTTTTAAAGCAAAACAAAAGTTGACTTTGAATTGGCTTAGTCATAAACAGCATCCTGATCTCAACAGCCTCTGAGCAGCAGTTCTGAAAGTAAGGAAGAGCACCCCTGATCGGGAGCCACTGAGCTCTCTGCCTAAGCCGGGAAGGCGCCTCACCACAGGTCTCACAATGGGAGTCAGAACCACTGCCCCCTGGGAGCCCGTCATTGAGGCTCTGCAGTCCAGGCCCAAGAACACAGGCATAGTGGGGACAGTACTAACATGTGAGGCTGGACCTGGGATCCCCACTCCATTTCCTGAATGGTCTGTATCGCCGTGTGGCCAACCTTTCCAGGAAACCTCTCTCAGGACTCGGTGATGCGAGCCTCCACCATCACCCTTTCCTGACGCACCTTCTGTCGCAGCGCAACTACGGTTCTCCTCCTGCCTAGGAGCAGCCATCCTACACATACACTGTGTCTGGACCAGCAGTTTGGCATGTGGGACTCCAGCTCCACGTCCGAGGCAAGCAGGCTCCACACCTGGGCACCATGCCTTCAGTTTCATGGGCCCTGGGCTGGCACCCTCAGGTTTGTCTGAGGGGCAGTTGGGAGGTCCACCTGTATCCCAAGCAGCTCCCAGACTGGCTGGTCAGAGCAACAAGCAGCCTCTTTGAACGTGGGGACGCCCTGGCTCCTGCCCACCGCCTATGGGCGACCACCTCTGGCCCTGCTCCCGAGGAGGTGGGTGCCCGGATCAGCAGATGGGGCCACACATGCACACACTCGGCGGCAGAGAAGGGAGCGGCGGAGAAAGGCAGCTCTGGCCCCTGCCCAAGCCGTGTCTCCTGCCCAGACGCCGCCTCCCCGTCAGCACAGGCACCCGCTGCAGCTCCTTGTTCTCCTCCAGTTGGGCCTCCATCTGGCACAGCCTATTCTCCATGCTGCCATGACTCTCTCCCGCCTGTCCGCCAAGAACAGCATCAGCTCCGCTCTCAACGACCCTGTCCTGACGGCACGCGGGCTGTGACCGCAGGGGCGGCAAGCAGACCATGCTCTGTGTGGACCACCGGCCCCAGGTTCGTGGGGGGCATGCCCGCATGCCTGCTCACGCAGCCTGTGCAGTTTTGTGTGTGACGCCTGGCTCACGGAGGGTGCTGGTGACCGGCTCGTGAGAGAAGACGTGCTCCCCTCTGCCCTGGGCGCCGCAACCGCCGCCACTGCGCCCCCTCCTCGGACTGCATGTGGCAAGCCAGCGCAGGCAGCAGGACGCGCGAGGCACACATTCTACCTTCCTAAGCTGGGAAGGAAGTTTGAACCGTTTAGCCTCCTTAGTGGCAGAGCTTCTGGAAGACAAAAGGTCGGACTACGAGGCCAACCGGGGAAGGACAGCAGAGATGCCAGCGGGGAGGAGAAACCAAGCCTGGAGAAGATCACAGGCAGAAGGGCGCCCCCTGGCGGTTGTTAGTGACCCTGCTCTGGGAGGGTCTGCGAGCACCCGACACCGCCCACCACCCACCAACGGATGGACGGCCCCTCAGCTGCTCACTGAGCTCCGGGCAACGCTCCCAACAGCCACGCCAGCACAACCCCGCCTGACTCTTCATCACCAGCCAGTGCCCACCGGCAGTGCGGGGCAACACTTTCCCACCAGAAGGACAAGGTGGCTGACTGGCTGGCTGGCTGGCAGTGGGGACGATTCCCGTAGCAGCACCACATCCCTGGAATGTTTTTCATAAATCATGACCCCCACAGACACGACCGCCAGAAACATCATGATTCCACATTTCTTCGGGCCTGAAGATCTGAGGGTGAGCAAACATCACTCGACTTGTCTGACTGTATCACTGTCACACATCCCTTCAAGGAGCGGAACCTCAGAAAACTCGAGAAGATGGCCAGGCAAGCTGCCTCAGCAGAGCCCACACAGCATGCTCCCATCTCTCTGAGAGAACGGGCTCCACAGATGTCACCAGACTCGTCTGAGGGAATCAGAAGGAAATTTCAGCATTCAACAGGCAGGTGGAGGCGGGGATGAACTGGGAGACTGGGGTTGACGTATATACAGTACTGATACTACACATAAAGTCAATGAGTAAGGACCTAGTGTACAGCACAGGGAAGTCTACTCAGTGCTCTGTGGTGAAGTAAATGGGCAGGAAATCTAAAAGAGAGGCAGATAGATAGACAGATAGATAGATAGATGATTGATTCACTTTGCTGTACAGCAGAAATTGACATAGCAGTGTAAAGCCACTATACACCAATTAATGAATGAATGGATGAATGAATTTTTACAAAAGGAGCACAATGGGCCCCCTAGAACTTGTGGAAAGGAGGAGTCCACACCCAGGGTGCAGCACAGCGCCAGGGCTGCCCTCATGTCGGTCCACTGCCAACGGACTGCCTGGACCAGGCCTCTTCTACCCCAGAGACCTCAACGCAGAGGTGAGGAGGCAGCCAGTTGTGGTCTCTCCAGTGCTCTGCTCTTACTCACGCAGCCATCCCAAGGCTGAGATCACCGGGAGAAGAAGGGACCCACAGTCCACCTCAGGCAGACAGGACCGCCATCACTCACTTCGCGGATGTCCCACTGCAGTTTCGTGTTCATGTCCTTGGACTTGAGGAGGTTCTTCCTGGCCGTGTCCAGGTCTTCCTCCAGATCTGTAACGTGGAAAGAGAGGGCTGCCAGGCACTCCTTCAACTGGCTCTCCTCCTGTGACTGCCTTTCTATGACTTCCTGAGTGCGATCTCCTTAGTCAGGTCTTACTCGTGGCTTAGAGAGCCGTAGGAGGGTCTCTCAGGGGGAAAGGAAGCCTTAGCCTTGTTTTGACAGGGAAGGAACACAGCACTTCCAGGCAATCGGTGAGGTCAAAACAAGGCACTAAGTGTACAAATCCAGGATGGATGGGTGGCTGGTACCTTCTCGTCCAGGGCCTTGTGGTGCTCAAACAGCAATTTCAGTGCCCTGAGCACCTCCACCTCACTGGTCATGTTAGCTGGGGACTGTGCCTGCCACTTGCCCACTGTAATCCAGAGGGATGGAACGTACCGGGAAACCAGTAACCCCAGGTGTTCCAACAGCAGCTGCAGGGCAGGGCCAAAGGGGCACTTTCAACCTCATGCTTGACTTCAGGGCCGATAACTCCTTTCAGCCTCACGCTACAGCTGGAAACATGCTAAGGCACGTTGGAATCCTGCCAGTTCAGTCTAAAGTTAAGAGTGGACTTCCCCAGGGGCCCAGTAGTTAAGACTCCACCCTTCTGCAGGGGTCATGGGTTTTAATCCCTGATTGGGGAACTAAGATCCCACACAAAGTGTAGCGTGGACAAAAATGTAAGTTGAGAACTCCCCTCTCAAAGGTACTAAAATTACATTAGCTCTCATCATAAATTTGGAGTAAGGTATGAGAACCTCGAACTGATCCACCCTGGTCTGCTCAGTGGGAAGATGTGAAAAATGACTTGAAAATCAGACAGAGTTTAAAGACAGCAACACGGAGGCTAGCGGTGACCCACGTGGGGCAAATGTCAACACATGAGAATCCCCCTACTGACCCTGGTGTTGCTTCTTTCTGCTTTCAGTTCAGCAATTTCCTCTTCTCTTTTAAGAAGCTGCTCCCTGCATATTTTGAGTTCTACACTAGGAGTTGGAAACTCCTAGAAAACAGTTAAAGGGGAAACTAAATGCAAATATAAATTAAAAAGAGAGAGAGACTGTGAAGACTGACCCTGTCAAGTCTCTCCAGGCTTCACACAAAGGATCTCCTTGCCCTTCCAGAGAAGAGGGGGTCCACTGACCCCAAGACCACATAGACCACCACAACTCAGACTGGCCTTTGGCCTCGACCTCGACCTGGCAGGCACGTGGCAGGGGAGAACCCAGAATCCAAGCCTGCCTTCTCAAGTCCCAGGGACGTCTGAGAAGCTTTCCAAAACATAAACCTAACAACAAAGTGGATAAAGAGATTCTTAAATGACACACAGACCAATGACCTAGAGCCACTGGGGAGAGTGAAAAATAAAGGGAAGGTCTACAAGGCCACCAAGATTTGGAGTGTTCCTCTGGGACAAAGGTGGATGGCACCCCAAGGCCATCTGTTAGCCTGACTCCACTGAAGCCACCCAGTCATTCAGTCAACTGGTTAAAATGTTAAATTTATGTTATATGTATTTTACCACAATTTACATGCATGCAGGGCCGTCCACGTGGTGAACTTGCTCAAGCTGAACCCCACGGAGTCTTTTGTTCTTCTATTTTTCTTTGCAGAAATAGAAAGATCCTGGACTACATATCCCCTACTACATACTGAGTGTCCAGCACCCAGAACAGTGCCCAGCACTTGTAAGAGGCATGTAGTAGACATGTGAAGCTATGAGGGTGTATGTCATACACGTAAGCAGTAGGTACCCGTCATTAAAATACTGGACACATTGGTCCGTGGTTTGTAAGATGGGAGACATTAACGGGCTTAGCCTTTCTGCTTCAAGGACTGACTCTCTAGCTCGATCCTCATGCCCCAGAGACTCTTCCAGCCAGTGTATTCTTTCCTTGGAAGAAGGGAGACGTTAAGGGGCTTAGCCTTTCTGCTTCAAGGACTGACTTGATAGCTCAGTCCACATGCCCCCGTGACTCCTCCAGCCAGTGTTTCCCTTCTTGTGGGGCCCCCGCCCATCCTCTATGCAGCACCTGCACAACCTCTTACAAGGTAAACTGCTGGGGTCGATCCTGCCCACTAAGGCCAAAATGCCCTGGCCAGCAGGGCCCACAACTATGCTAACAAAATGAAACACAACCCCAACGCTTCACTGGGTGAGGGCCAATCCGACGGGCGTAGTCCCTGGCTGCTCTCACCTTGTTGAAGTCTTTTAATGGACTGGAACCTGGTAGTCTAGAGTCGATGATGAGAAGGTAAAGGAGAGAAAAAGGCTGATATTCCTTGATTTATGCAGAAAGCCAATAAAGCCCCCGACATGGGACTTGCTCTGTTCACGGAGGCCTCAGGTGCCCTCTCGATGGAGTGAAGACGGAGAGCACCTTCTCGAGAGGGTCTTAGAAGCCCGGGTAGGAAAGTGAACTCAGAGAGCCTCTGCGCTCCAAGAGATCACCCTGAAAGAGAGAGAGAGAGAGAGAGAGAGAGAGAGAGAGAGAGAGAAATTCATGGGGACCAGAGCTCTGATGGAGCAAAGGTGTTTTAATCAACATGGTGTGGGCATATATACTGTCTTACAAGGTAGTTATTCTCAGCAAAGATAAAGATTAAAATTCCAGACTTACAAAACATAGGTGATCCATATTAAAGGGAAAGAGAGTTGTATACGATCACTTTTACCGTATGGTTCACAGGAAGGAAGAGGGTACTTATCACTGTATAGAAAAACTAATGAAGGAAATGCCTGGATTCTTCAGCCCGTGGGAAAGGCTTGCCTCTCCTCTTCAGGAATTAATAAGGAGCAGAGAATTCCTGACAGATCCAAAACAGCACACAGGAAGCCTCTTGTTAAATGCTTCCTGACAATTCCCTCTATTTTATTATATTTGTAAAAAAAAGGTCTTGATCAAATGAATTTGGTTAGTATTAACCAACCTTATAGAAAGGTGACGGTAAACAACAAATAAAATTATCAAGACAATCACCAAAGCTACAGTTCCAGACCCGATACTGTGGGTAATACTTTGAAACCATCCTCGTGGGTCTAGCCCAGGTAATTTGTTCAGCTAAAGTTTCCAAATTAGGGGAAGAGGGCAGATTTTTAGAAAAAAGTTTTAAAGATTTTCTTTTATAGTAATTGTACATTCAGAGAGGCATTATCACGTATATTTATTAAATGAAATTTGATTTGTTCCCAGTTGTAGGCACTGTGATTGACGTGAACAGGAATAACACAAAAAGCTTAAAGAAATAGAGGTGTTAATACAAGTATATAGTTTGCAATTAATACAAGTTACAGAATGTAAAAGTCTTATTAAATTGTAAATTTTCTATGGCTATAACAAAAGGAAGTGGGACACAGGCCTGTATAAAATATGACTGACTGTAGCGAAAGAAATAGTTATTGTGACGACTGGTCCCTATGAAATGTCCGGTCCAAGTTCCAAGTTGTTCTGTGCTCTGATGCTTGCAGCAAGTTTCCAAATGGCCCATTGTTCAGGCCCACTCTGTTTATGGAGGACGATCTTAGGAGGAGGTGGGGCTAATCCATGGTCAAGTCACTCAAGAAGTCGTTTGTCATAGTAATGTTCCATCATAGTGTCAGTGACCTTCCATATCACACACAGTGTTGTTAATATCATCTGAGCAGTCAGATAACCACATACCATGGGGTCCCCAAGCAACAATTGTATGATTAGCCACAAACATTGATTTTCTTGATTGGTTTGACATTTGTCCCAAGGAATGGGAGTATAAGTAAAGTTTTTATAAGTAAACCCTTTGCATAAAGTTCTTTGTTCTTTCCCTAACTCTTTCCTGAAAGTTTCAGTAGTATAAACATGGTTTACAGACAACGAAAGGGCAGTAAATAATCCAAGCAGTGTCTGAAAGTCTTCTTTTGGAGGTAGGATGAAAGCCCAAATTTGTCAGCCCAAATTTGTCGGCTGACATTTATGCACAATTTTGCTGGGCCCGTGCACAAGGGAAGGACTTCATAGCCTAAAGAAATATTAATTAGTTTTCTTTCCTGCCCAGGGTATGAAGGCCCTTTCATGTACTAGGGAGAAAGCATATGTATAGAGTCATTAGTTGAAATGATTGGTCCTCTCTCTGTCCATTCGACCACCTGCAATAGAGGGGGGTTGGGTGTTAGTCTGAGCTTGAGCAGGGGGAGGTACAGGCCAAAAGACTGAGCATTGCCGGGAGAATGTACTCAGGACTCGGAGGCAACCCCTGTTGAGAGACCAAATTTTCAGCTTGATTAGTAGGGCTTTTATTTGTCTCCAAGTGAGGAGATCATCGGGGTGATGCCGTCGAAGGCGGTGCTTTCTGGAGATCTTTGGAGCAGACATGGCCCGTACTGGAATTTCTTCTTCCTGGGGTTCTTATTTCATCTCCATTTTGAATGCCGGGGGCCCCCTTGGGTTGAATCTTAAGAAGAGGTTAAAAAATTTAAAACAAATAAAGCTGTAGTAACAATAGTTATAGGTTTAGAAAATATGTTAGAAGCTAGTAAAGTCTGCTTTAGATAAGGAAGACAGTAGTGTACCTGTGTATTCCCCTTTTTAATTTTTTTTATTTGTAACTTTAGTGTGTGATGTGTTTATTTTGACTATGTCTTGTGTCTGTGGATTATAAGGAATACCTGTAATATGTATTTATTGATAGGTATTACAATTTTATGAGGATCGGAGCCAATTAGAGTTTTAGTCCTAATTCTTCCATTGATAACGATTAGAGCAATTAAATCAAGGTTGGGTGTAAGTGACTTTATTTCCATAAAACGGATATAGATCCATTTTACTGGGTCTTCTTGTTGGGCAATAAGTCCTGTGGGAGAATGAGAGGGGAGTATAAACAATTCTAGAGGTAAATCTATTTTGATGCGAGTAAGAAATTGTTTTTGTAATTTATTTTGCACCAAACAGAGTTCTTCTTGTGCCTCTTGAGAAAGTGAACAAGGGCTATTTAAATCAGGATCTCCTTTTAAAGTACTAAATAGACTATTCAGTTGATAATTAGCAATGCCTAAAGAAGGTCTAATCCAATTAGCATCCCCTAAGAGCTTTTGAAAATCATTTACGGTTGATAATTTATCAGCATGGATCTGAGTTAGTTGGGGAGTAATGCGTTGCCTATTAACAACGAACCCCAAGTAATAGTATGGTGTAGAGGTTTGAATTTTTTCAGGGGCAATGATTCATCTAGAGTTTTTAAAGCATAGTTGAGCTATATCAAACATGTGTTCAGTGTTTAAGATAGATGGAGCCGAAAACAATATATCATCCATATACTGAATAACAAGAAAGTTAGGAAATTGCTTTCTCACAGGCTCAAGGGTTTTGGCTACGTAGTACTGACACATGGTGGGAGAATTCATCATCTCTTGTGGCAGTACAGTCTATTGGTACCGTTTATGAGGTCTAATATGATTAGGATAAGAGAGAGAGAAAGCGAATCTCTATTGGTCTAAAGGGTGTAAAGGTTTATTAAAAAAGCAATCTTGTCCTGGTTGCAATGCACCCATAGGTTTCACAGATGCACTAACTTTTCTAAGGTCTGTTAGGAGACGCCATTTGTTAGGTTTTTTTTTTTTTTATGACAAAGATAGCAGAGTTCCAAGGAGAACAAGAGTCTTCAATATGTTTTAATTCTAGTTGTGCATCTATAAGTTCCTTAGCTGCCTGTAATTTCTCTTTCGTGAGGGGCCACTGCTCTGTCCAAATAGGCTCGTCATTCTTCCAAGTTATTTTAATAATTGTATTGTTTGTTAAATGAGGAGGGGCCCCCAGGGAAAATGTGGAATGTATATCTGAGTATGTCATATCTTATATCTTTTTATTAAAAGCATATATCTCACTTTTCCTTAGCAACTATGAAGTGTCTTGTACATTAGCATTTTATAGATTGGTGAATATATTTATTACATATAAATATATATTTATATTTATATATATCAATATATTATACATTATAAAATATATTTATTAATAGTTTAAAATCTCTTTAGTCTTTCTGTAAGAAAAACTTTTTGTAAGAGGAATTTAATGTTTAGTAATTAATGTTTTAAAATCTTATTTTATTTGGAAATGACCTAGCTATTTAATAAACTTTTATTATTTAGTTTAGTAGAACTCTAGAAATTTAAGTTATTCCAATCCTAAGAGACTATTTTAGATTATAATAACAGATTACAATAATAGATTATTCTATTAAAAATATAATAACTTTTAATAGTTTATCCAAAAGTTTTTATCTCATATATATATATATATATATATATAAAGAGTTACCTTTTTGACAAATTTAGTTTACCTTAAACCTAGGCATAATAAAAGTATTATATAATGTTGATGATTTAAGACATGTCTTAATTAGATTAACAAACAATTATATTTAAATTATACTCATATGTAAATAATTATATATATTTAATATTTTTCAGTTCATGTGAATTTGAATTTAAATAGAGCTCATTAACTTCATAGTATCTAAAACCAAAGCTGGTATATCGATGGCAGCACTGCCAGATGTTGAGGGTTTCAGGTAAAAGATGGAATTTGTCTCAGGTTTTTGCTGAAGGGGACCTGGGGGGTCCCTGCTTGCAGTTTTCTGGAATAGGTTTCCTTTCAATGTCAGATTTAGACTTACAATCTTTTGCCCAATGCATTCCTCTACTGTAGCGAGGGCAGATTTTTGGAGGTCTTTTGTCTTTATATATTTTTCTTTTCTTTTTTTTTTTAAGCTTTCTTAGGGCTGTCCCTTTTCAAATGGTTCTTATTTCCACATGTAAAGCATCCTTTATTTCCCTTTCTTAAGGCAGCAGCTATTGTTTCAGCTACCATTTGCATCTTTTGAGTTTCTAATCCTAGATTGGGACAAGCCTTCAAATAATCAATAGTCTCTTTCTCACGAATTGGAGCCATAGCTTTTTGACATCCCTGATTTGCATTATCACATAATGCAGGTAATTTGCAAGTAATTAAAGGTGTTTTAATCAACATGGTGTGGGCATATATACTGTCTTACAAGGTAGTTATTCTCAGCAAAGATAAAGATTAAAATTCCAGACTTACAAAACATAGGCAATCCATATTAAAGAGAGAGAGAGTTGTAAAGCAAATAATTTCTCTAGTTGCCTTTTGGCTTCTCCAAATACACTACGGGAAATAGCAGTTTCTAATCTAGCTAAAAAATCAGCATGCATTTCGTTAGATCCCTGAACTTTAAATAAGTGATGAATTAAAGTAGAAAAGTGATGGGGCTTTCCAGCCTTTTTACCCATGTCTTAGTACTTACCGGCCTCAATAGGCCCTGGGGTCACTCCGTCCAAGAATCTGCCTACGTGCACCAAGTCCCTGTTCTGGGTGCCACTTGTTGAGGTCCTTTAATGGACCGGAACTTGGTGGTCCGGAGTTGACGATAAGAAGGTAAGGGACAGAAAGAGGCTGATATTCCTTGGCTTATGCAGAAAGCCAATAAAGCCCCCGACACAGGGCTTGCTCTGTTCACAGAGGCCTCAGGTGCCCTCTCAATGGAGTGAACATGCAAAGTGCCTTCTCGAGAGGGTCTTAGAAGCCCAGGCAGGAAAGTGAATTCAGAGAGCCTCTGCAGAGCTCCAAGGGATCAGCCTGAAAAAGAGATAGAGAGAGAGAGAGAGAAAGACACGGGGACCAGAGCTCTGATGGAACAAAGGTGTTTTAATCAACATGGTGTGGAAATATATACTGTCTTACAAGGTAGTTATTCTCAGCAAAGATAAAGATTAAAATTCCAGACTTACAAAACATAGGCGAACCATATTAAAGAGAGAGAGAGTTGTAAACAGTCACTTTTACCGTATGGTTCACAAGAAGGAAGAGGGTACTTATCACTATATAGAAAAATTAATGAAGGAAATGCCTGGATTCTTCGGCCAGCAGGAGAGGCTTGCCTCTCCTCTTAATTCCTGAGTATTCAGGAATTAATAAGGAGCAGAGAATTCCTGACAGATCCAAAACAGCACACAGGAAGCCTCCTGTTAAATGCATCCTGACATCACCTCAGGCCACTCTCCTTACAGGACTTGGGCCGAGGCCAAGTTCTTCCTTGTCTTGGCCTTTGCCTTGGGGTTGCAGCACTGAAAAAGCGCCCACAGGCGGGCCCTTCTGCAACCCATCCTCGCGGATGGGGGCAGCCCCCCACTCGGGGGCAACTGCTGTTTCACGGTAGGATACCTCCGCTCCTGAGCTATAACCACCAATCTCACACTACAACCACTGCTATTCACACTATGACCACCGCTCTCACACACACTGCTCTCACACACACCACTCCCACACTATGACCACTGCTCTCACACTATGACCAATAGCACCACTGTCTCAAGGAGAAATGGCACGAAGGCTCTGCCTCCAGCACGTCTCCCAGGAGCCCAGAACCGGAACCCACTCAGTCACAAGGGGCTCTGTCGTAACAGGGGGGCTGGGCTCAGGCCCACCGTCAAGGGTACAGAGAGGGGGGACGGGCTGCCAAAAAGATGACAGGTGAGTGTGGGGTGCGGGAGAAGGAAGGCCGTGCCCATGGCTCAGGCCCCCTGTCAAACATGACCCTGCAAGGTACTGGGTCACAGTCAAACCGACCAGTATAAACTCTTTCAGAAACCACCACCCCTGGGAATGAGCACGTCTTCTAAGTGGGCTTCTGCACCCCTTTAAGCCCCAAACAAGCCTCCAGTGAGGCTACTGAAAGGGCACCCATGAACTCAAGGGCGTCCCCAGAATCCACCCGGCTGAGGAGGACTCACCACGCTAGCTGCCCCTCACTCTCACCCTGAGCTCAGTCCTCCCTGACTGACTCCCTCACTCAAGCTCAGCAAGGGCTTGACCAACCTCGCTCCAGGTACTTAAAATGAACCCACAGTGGGTACAGGGGTTCATTCAACCTGCTGTGAACTCATCCTTTTAACTTCAACCCTGGGCTGTCAGATGACTCTGCTCCGTGGGGGCTGCAAGGTGGAGGTTCAGGGATGTCCCTGCCTCGAGCCGTGACAGCCAGTGCCTCGCAGACGCCACCAGGTGCTGCCCCACCCTCCGCCCCCGAGTCTCCCACCCCTCTCCTGGCCCCACTCCCACCCTTGCGGCTCTCCACTTGCCAGGGCACAGGCCACTTGCTCCTGGCTCAGCCTGGACCTCTGCTGTCACTTGAGGGCCTCAGTCCCCAGGGTGCTTGGGGTCCTATATCCACCCATCTCACCAATTACACACTCTGGGAGAGACAGAGTACAGTTTGGGGTCCTGCCCACAGTTCACCCTGAACACATTCTCTTTTTTTGGCTTTATCTACTGGAGTTCTCTGAGATGTGTTTTTAAAACCTCAACTGTTGCTTTCAAAAAGACTGTAAAATCACTGTGCTCAACTTTAAGAATAAAATCTTCATTTTCCACCTTAAAGTAAAACTGGAGGGAAGACTAAAAGCAGTCATTTTTTCAAACTGAAAAAGAAAACCCACATGTGACCATGTCACAGAATACAGGTCACGTAACCCCTCCCTCCTCAGCCTTGGCCTCCACCACCAGCAGCCCGTCGTCGCAAGGCCTGCCCTGGGCCGGCAGGGGCAAGGGAAGAGGGGAGACCGGCTCCTCTGTCTCCAGGCCACGTCGGCTGCTTGCTCCACCTCCTTCCCAAGTTCACGTGGCACTGAAACAGCCTGGGCAAGCTCGGGATTCTGACCAGAAACACAACCATGGGTACTAAGCAAGGACACCTGGTTCTTGTTTTCCCCAGTATCAAAGTTGATCAATACAAGTACTGTGACTGTTGCATGTGGCTTCAGATGACAGACTACACCCAGGGTGTCCCCACATCCAGTGACAGATGCAAGCAGCTTGTAGGTCAGCCTACCGAGAACTAGAAAAGCTAAATACAGTTTAAAAAGAGGTCCTTAGGCAGCCACAATCCAAGATTTCAAACAAAAGGGAAGCCCAGTGAGGGAACTGAAGACTGAGAGGCCCGCTCCTTCCCTTGGGCCATCTGAACAAAGCCGACTCTGCGAAGAAAAGGCAGGGAAAAAGTCAAGCAGAGGGGACTGGATAACACAGCTCTGGATGGTTCCTTGGGCTGGGAAGACAAAAATTTGTGTGCAGGCCTAGAGAATCAGTTCGGATATCAGAAAATGTACCCAACACTCTGCCCGAACTGGTTGAGCACTATCTGTCACCTCGTGGTGCTCAGGAGACAGATGGTGGGCTTCAGGACCTGCCGAGAAGAGGGCGGCCCTGGGAGGCAGCCCAGGCTTCCAGATGGAGACGCTGGAAAGCTCCTCCCTGGGCTCGGGGGGAAAGGTGGGTGAAGGCTGCTGAAACTGAGCTTACAAGGAACCCCCAGCCTCAAGTCCCTCAGGCCCTGAGTGAACAGACAGCTCTGTCCCCACTGGAGGTCTGTGTCAGAGGAGACTCTGGAGAAGACAGCATCACTCAGAACCTCTAGGGTTTTCCAAACATAATGTCCAACATGCAATCAAAAAAGCAAAAGAGGGTGTAACAACAAACAGGACCAAGAGAAAAAAAAAAAAACTGAACCAGATCCAGAGGTATCAGATGTATATCAGCATATCAGAGGTATGCTAGAGGTATTAGATGCAAATGTCACCTGTTGAAAAATATACTTGACGAAAGGAAAACTTTCTGAGAATCAAAACTGACTCTCGAACTTTACAATAACAGTGACTGAATTTAAGAACTCAGTCTCTGGCCTTAACATCAAATTGGACATAGCTGAAGAGATGATCAGTGAACTGAAGGATGGGTCAGGTAAAAATATATATAAGAGAGAGAAAAAGGATAGAATATATTGAAGGAGCCCCATGTTAAACTACGTTGTTAAAAAGTATAAATGGGGACCCTCATGGTGGAGAAAAGAGAAAGGGGAATAAGAAATGCCTCCAGGGGTTGAAACGAAAGAGCCTCTTGATGAAAGTGAAAGAGGAGAGTAAAAAAGCTGGCAAAACTCAACATTCCAAAAAATGAAGATCATGGCATCCGGCCCCAGCACTACGTGGCAAATAAATGGGGCAACAATGGAAACAGTGACAGACTTTATTTTTTGGGCTCCATAATTACTGTAGACAGTGAAATTAGAAGATGCTTGCTCCTTGGAAGGAAAGCTATGCCAAACCTAGACACCATATTAAAAAGCAGAGACATTATTTTGCCGACAAAGGTCATTTAGCCAAAGCTATGGTTTTTCCAGTAGTCATGTATGGATGTGAGAGTTGCCCCATGAAGAAGGCTGAACGCCAAAGAATCGATGCTTCTGAACTGGGGAGTTGGAGAAGACTCTTGAGAGACCTGTGGACTGCCAGGAGATCCAACAAGTCACTCCTAAAGCAAATCAGACCTGAACATTCACTGCAAAGATTGATGCCGAAGCTCCAATATTTTGGCCACCTGATGCGAAGGACTGACTCATTGGAAAAGAACCTGATGCTGGGGAAGACTGAAGGCAGGAGGAGAAGGGGACGACAGAGGATGAGATGGTTGGATGGCATCAATGACTCGATGGTCATGAGCCTGAGCGAGCTCGGGGAGTTGGTGATGGACAGAGAAGCCTGGTGTGCTGCAGTCCATGGGGTCGCAACGGGGCAGATACGGAGCGACTGAACTGGCTGACAGGGACAGTGGCAAGAGTTGGTTCAAGAATCAGACCACTGACTCAAAAATGAAACCACACATTGGTTTCAGCAGCTCTGCAGGTGCCTAAGGCAAGAACAGCATGTTCAAGCGCTCAGAGGAAAAAGGTGTGGCTTTTAGTGGCACAGCAACACTGAGAGCTGACTTTCCAAGAACAAGGAAGTCAGAAGATAATGGACTGGCATCTGTAAAATGCTGAAAAACAAATAACCACCAACCTGGAATTCTATACTCAACAAAAATACTCTTCGAATGTGAAAGCAAAATAGAGACTTTGAGGGCAAAGGGAAATGAGACAATTCATCACCCACACACATGAACTAAAAAAATATTCAGGCAGTGCTTTGGGAAAAAGAAAAGTAGTCTATGACGGAAATATAAAAAACAAGTAGAGACCAACAACGAGGTAACTGTGAGGGTAAATATTAACTCTACAAAACAATGATGTTAACGCCAAATATATATCTAACAGTTCAAAGTGTAACAGTGACAAGGAGGAAACAGTCGAGTCAGGGAGGCAGTAAAGTACTAAGTTAGGCTTGAGTGTAAAACACACGCTGTGTCTGCAAATATGCACCTAACAACCTGACAGAGGAGCACAGAACTAGAGAAACACTTCAAACTTCTAAAAGAAGGCAAGAGCAAAGAACACAGACTAGGTGGGACAAACAGAAAACACACAGCAACATGGTGTCTACACACTGAATATCAACATTATAAACACAGCAAACACTCTCATTAAAAGATAAAGTGTCATACTGATTCCAATGAAAACTGTACACTATTCACAGAGCTACATGTTAAGATGGAATATCTTTTAGACAGGTGAAACTAAAAGATACCCAGACCAACAAGGACAGAAAACTGATGTGGCAACATCACTGTCAAATAGTCTCTAAAGAAAGAAGCATTTCTAGTGATAAAAAGGAGCATCTCATACTGACACAAGTTCAGTCTAGCAAGAAGATGAGGATTCTAAATTTGAATGTACCTAATAACATAACCTCAAAATATCAATACATAAAAACTGACAGAAATAGAAAAGGAGTAACAGCCGAGTTCATAATCCCAGTGGGAGATATTAAAGACACCTCTCTCGTGGAACTGGGCCCCCTGGTATGTAGTCACCTGCAGCCATGAAGTACCTGAAATATGGCTGGCTCTACAATGAGATGCGCTGCAAGCCTAAAACACATACTGGATTTTAAAGACTGAGCATGAAAAAAAGAATGTGAACTATTTCATTAGGTTTTATCATGTTGATTACACACTGAAATGATAATATTTGGGGTGTGTTAAAATAAAATATATTACAGGTAATTTCACCTACTTCTGCTTTTACTCAATGTGGCTACTGGAATCTGAATTACATGAGTGACAAGCCTGATCTGACTGATACACATGGAACATTGCATCCCACTGATACATATTATTTTCAAGAGCCAAAGGAACATATAACAAAAAGAATATATATTGGGCCATTAGGAAAGCACAAATTATTTCAAAGGACTGAAATAATGCAGGGTATACTTAGCGATTGCAATGGGCTGATGGTTTATGGGCCCTCAAACTTCATCCGGCAGGTCGTGATGATCCAAGGAGGCAGGCACTCTGGGAGGGGTCAGGCCAGGAGGGAATGGGCTCCTGTGCTGCGAGAACAGGGAGAAGCAGCAGGCAGTCTAGGAACCAGGAAACAGGCCTCACCAGACGAGGCACCTGCTGGTGATCTTGGGACTCCCCAGCCTCCAGGCCTACAAGAAACAACTTTCTGTTGTTTATCAGCTAGTCTACGGGATTTATAACAGTAGCCCAAAAAGACGAAGACAGGGCTCTTCATGGAATTAAGCTAGAAATCAAACAAGGGTCACTAGAAAAACCTCCCCAAACATTCGGAAGTTAAATGACATACTGCTTGAAGAATTTCCTGATTAATAATTTTAAAAAACACAATGAAAATTAGAAAATACTTTTCCATAAAAGATAATGAAAATCTGGCTTATTCAAACCTGTGGGATGCAGCAAACTATGTTTAGAGGGTAACTTAAAGCCTTAAACACGTACACTGGAAAAGAAGGAAGGCTAAAAATCAATTAAGCCTCCCTCCCAAGAAACCAGAAAAAACACCATAGCGAATGAAACACAAGGCAGATGGAAAAAAAAAAAAAAGAAAGAGCAGAAAACAAGGAAACAGAAAGCAAATATGAAGTTTCTTTAAAAAGAAAGCCAAAAGTTGGCACTTTGAAAGGAATGATAAAACTGATAAACCCCTAGAAAGACTTATTAAGAAAAAGAGACAAAGCACAAATCACCAGCATCGAGGGTTTTTAAAAGGGGAGACAACACATCTTGCAGATAAGAAAGATATTATGAACCACAGTTCACTTACTAATTGGAGAGTCTGCTCATCTGAATAAATTCCTAGCAGGGGGGAAATGTTTTACTGAAATAGACCCACGAAGACATACAATATGAGAAAATTTTATTTGCATGAAAAAAATTACATCTGAAATTAAAAGCCTCCCCACAATGAAACCAACTGGTTTTGCCAATCAGTTTTTCCAAAAATCTAGGGAAGAAAACAGTAGTCTCACAGGAATTCTCGGGGTAAACAAGGAACACTCTGCAAACTTGTTTTATAAGACTAGCATAACCTTGATACTAAAACCAACAAGGAAGAAGTACAAGAAAGTAAAATTACAGACTCTGAGTATAGATGAAATAATCCTAAATAAAACACTAACAAGTAAAGTCCAACTGAAGGAGAATACATTGAGATCAGGTTGGGGTTGTTTTAGAATCACAAAATTTTTAAAAGTTAAATCACCACATAAAAGAAAAATCACCTGTTTCAAAATCTGCAGAAGATAAACTTAAGAATTTTTAATGTAATAATTTTAGTTCATGACTAAGAAAAAAAACTGCTTAGTAAACTAACAGAGAAGAATTTACATATTTTGATAAAAATATCTACAGAAAAGCTAATATCCTGTGTGATGGTGAAATAGTGAAAGCTTTTCCTCTGATAATTGGACAGAGACAAGGATACTTATTCTCACTACTTCTGTTCACCACTGTACTGGAGATCCTAGTCCGTACAATAAGTCAAGAAAAAGGAAAGGGTTATCACAGTTGCAAAGGGGAAAAAAAAGAACTTATTTGCAGACATAATTGTGTATAAAAAAATACAATTAGAAGGATTTGAAGTAAGTGGATTTACCAAGGGAATATAGACAAGTCAATTCTATCTCTATTAGGAATTCATAATGGCACTAAAAATATCAAGTTATCTAATTAAACATGTGCAAAACATACAGCAAACTATAAACTTCTAAGATAAATAAGATCTAAAAAAATGGAGAGCTATCTGTATTGTGTTCATGGATTACAAGAACAACATAAAAGGCACACACACACACACACAGAGTTAATCGTGTGAGGTGATGCGTATGTGGGGCAATCATTCCACGACGTCTATGGGCATCAAGTCATCACAAGGTAGACTTGAAATACACACAAACTGTATCTGTCAATGACTCCTTAGTGAAGCAGGGGGTCTAAAATCGGCGCCTGGCACCTGGTAGCTGGCAGGTGTGGGAACCCGGGTTCACATGCAGGCTGTACACACTCTTAATCACAGGTGAGACTTGAGGCAACCCAGCAACTCTCTATTTTTTTTTTTTTTTCTGTTTTGCTCTGTTCCCCTTGCCATTTGTGTTTAACAGATACCCAGTATCGAGTGAGCAGTGTCAATGCAGCAATAATGTTTTCCCATTTAAGGCGGGAGCATGTAACACTAGCAGACTTCCCAATCGCCCTGAGATAATTGGAGTGCCCCATCACAATGGAAAGCAAAGAAACATGACATTCCCCGAGAGAGAGTTGCCCCACGGCAGGGGGAACTAGGTCCACCAGATGTCCCAAGGGGACGCCCAGGGGCTTGGAGCCCAGGCTGGGCCCCTCAGCTTGAGACCACACTTGCCTTTCCACCATTCTGGGGGTCCTGGCAGAAGAAAGCCAGGCCATGGAAGGGGGAAGGTGTGGCTGGCCCGTGGGACTCAGGGCAGGACTGACTTCCGTCTGTGCTGGGCTCCATGTCCAGTCACCACCCTTGGTGTGTACAAAGCTCTTGGGATCATTGTAGGTTTTTGGCAAAAAGCAATGGAGCTGAAGTCACTTAGGATGGCTTTTAAGGAAAAAAATCCTCACTGAGGATTCCCTCAGCGCCAGCCTCGGCCCCTAGTGAGATGCAGACTCCTGGTCATCCATGGCTGTGCCCGCAGGCACCAGCTCCAGGAAAGGACTCCACCTTCTCTTCTCTGTGTGCCATGAACCTCCACAGTGGGCCTTCAGAACCTCAGGAGACTCACCCCACCCCCACTGTAGCCAGAACCCTCCCCAGGCATTAAAACAGCTGTGGAGTCACTTTGGCCCAAGCCCTGGTTACGGATCCCTAGAGCCCACTACAGCCTCTACAGCATGATTAATCAGGCCCTTTACACACAGATTCCTGCCTGTCAGATCTGAGCTTTGGATTCATGGTCAGCTCTGTCCCTCCCGTGGCAGCCAGGTGGGTCACAATGCAGACAAAGGAGCTCAGGAGCTGAGTGTCAAGGGAAGCATTGAAAGGACAGCGATGGATGCAACCTGTTGCAAACTGAAGGAGGGTCCCTGCATGTCTCAGAAACGGCCTCTGGTGTGCAGGTGTGGAGGAGGGCCCCCACGGTGCAAAGGAAAGAGAGGTACTCGGGGGCAAAGGCTCTTGGCCTCTCCGGTAGCAGCTCCAGGTGGTAGCTCGTGAACAGTGGACAGCCAATGTGGTCACATGAGCGTGACACTTATTCCCTCACAAAGAAAGAGAAAGGGGGCAGGGCGTGGGAGTACCCGGAGGGTGTGGTGGGGAGGATGAAGAGAGGTGTCCCTCCTCTCTTCAGTGCAAATTGCTTTTGTGAGTCTCAGAGCTGCCAGAAGGCAGTTACCAAGTCAGGTCCCCACA
Organism: Bos grunniens; assembly: GCF_055505025.1. Taxonomy (NCBI): domain Eukaryota; kingdom Metazoa; phylum Chordata; class Mammalia; order Artiodactyla; family Bovidae; genus Bos; species Bos grunniens. Next base: position 617,970 of record NC_141191.1, on the reverse strand, counting down.
GTATCCAGTGTGGGCTGGGTGCCTTAGCCCCCGTCACATGGACAAGCCACACCACATGGCTTCCCTGAGTTCTAACAGAAGATCTGGGGGTTTTGTCTAGGTACACACTTCCTTGCTGTAGCTGTGTTACCCACTTCTGTGAGCCCCCGTTTTGTCCTCTAGATAAAGGACATCAATTGCTACCTTAGCAGGTTGCCAGCTTAATCCCATGAAGCCTAATTAGGGTAATCCTACAATTAATATCTGGCCTTAAGAGATATCAATGAATAGCTGGCCTTAAGAGATACTGGGCTTCCCTGATAGCTCAGCTGGTAATGAATCCTCCTGCCATGAGGAGACCCTGGTTTGATTCCTGGGTTGGGCATGCTGATCCACTACAGAAGGGACAGGCTACCCACTTCAGTATTCTTGGACTTCTCTTGGGGCTCAGCTGGTAAAGAATATTCCTGCATTGCAGGAAACCTGGGTTCAATCCCTGGACTGGGAAGATCCCCTGGAGAAGGGAAAGGCTACCCACTCCAGTATTCTGGCCTGCAGAATTCCATGGACTGTATAGCCCATGGGGTTGCCAAGAGTTAGACATGACTGAGGGACTTTCACTTCACTTTCAAGAGATATGACCTGAATCCAGATTAAACTGGAGTCTCCCAGTATCATCTGGCATTTCTTCCCTGAAGCCAGCCAAAACTCACAGAGGAGCATTTCCAGGGTCTCCACGTAGCCAGCTGGACAGAAAACCCAGTGTGGTTCAAACAAGCTGACAGACAAGCAGGAGAGGACTCACGGGCAGACGGCCTCCCTCTGGCCTCAGGGTAGCTCCCGGACCACAGCAAGAACCGGCGCTCTCAACCCCTGGGCTCAGCAGTGCCCTCCTTCTCAGGCCGGCGGCTCTACCCTGACTGACGGGCGCAGGAAGGCCACCAACTGCCCCAGGCTGACCTCAATCCCCTCCCACAGCTGTAGCCTGACCTCACCTGGCCTCACCCCTTCCGGCAGAACCAGCCCTCCTCTTCCCTTGATTCCAGTGTGAGGCCCGGCCCTGGGCCCTGATTGGTCACCACCCCAGTCCTGAGCCACTCACGGTGGCCAGGGAGGATGGAACACACCGATTGGTCAGGTCCAGGTCATGTGACCATACTCTCCAGGATACGTGCAAGCTGCTCACCCTGTGTCAGGGGTAGAGATAGAGTGATGCCCCCAGAGCAGGGCTGAGAGTCCAGTCCATGTGTCCGTGTGCTCAGTGTCCTGGGACGTGTCTGCACATCCTCTCTACACACCGCTTTGTCCTCTGCAGACAAAATATTCATGACACACCTCTTCCTTTCCCAAGCGCTGTTTCACACACCCACATTCAAGGGAGCAAGACTTCCTGTTTGAAGGTAGGTTTGGAGATCCTCTCTTAACCTCTGGACTTGTTTCTTGTATTGCTACCACTGCTACTGCTAAGTCACTTCAGTCGTGTCTGACTCTGTGCGACCCCATAGACGGCAGCCCACCAGGCTCCCCCGTCCCTGGGATTCTCCAGGCAAGAACACTGGAGTGGGGTGCCATTGCCTTCTCCAGTTTCTTATATTGTTCGAATAATTTATTCAGTCTAAAAACCCCCACAAGCACCACCATATGCTTGCTGCTTTGCCTATTCAGGATTCTTAGCTGTTCTGACAGAGAAGGCAATGGCAACCCACTCCAGTACTCTTGCCTGTAAAGTCCCATGGGCAGAGGAGCCTTGTAGGCTGCAGTCCATGGGGTTGCAGAGAGTCGGACAGGACTGAGCGACTTCCCTTTCACTTTTCTCTTTCATGCATTGGAGAAGGAAATGGCAACCCACTCCAGTGTTCTTGCCTGGAGAATCCCAGGGACAGGGGAGCCTGGTGGGTCTATGGGGTCGCACAGAGTCCGACATGACTGAAGCGACTTAGCAGCAGCAGCTGTTCTGAGGGCATGGCCCAGGGGCCTCCCAAAGGGAATGAATTTTGTCCAAGGAAGCACCTGAGAGGCTGAATCACTGAATCACTTTGCTGTACACCTTAAACAAACAAATTATTGCAAATCAACAATACCTCAATTTAAAGAAAAGATATTCCCTCATCAAAAATTGTTCAAAATTTTGTAAAGTTTTTCCTTCAATTGTTGGTTTTTAGTATGTGCCTAATTGGTTTGGTGGTGTTTTGTGAGGTAGGGATCCAACTTACCTTCCCACACGGATACCACATTGTCCCAATGGGACGATTCCTTTGTACTTGAATAATTGAATATTTTTAAATTTAATAATGGAAATTATTAAATTAAATTATTGAGTTAATTTAATTATTAAATATTAAATTATTTATTGTATTAATATTATAAAGTAATTTATTATATTGATTACATTAACTGTTAACTATTAAATTGATTTATTTAAATTAATATTTAATTTATTTTAATTTAAATAATATTTCAATTATTGTGCTTGATTTATTCATATTTTCTATTTGTTCCTGGTTCAGTCTTTAGAAGATTGTACTTTTCTAAGAATTTGTCCTTTTGTTCCAGGATATCCATTTTATTGTCATGCAGTTATTTCTAATTGTCTCTTATGACCCTTTGTCTTTCTGTGTGGTCTGTTGTAACATCTCCTTTGTCATTTCAAGTTGCTTTGAGTCTTCTCCTTGTTTTTCTTGATGAGTCCGGCTAATGATTTGTCAATTTTGTTTATGTTCTCCAAGACGTATCTTATTGTTCTATTGATCTTTGCTCATGTTTCCTTCATTTCCATTTATTTCTGCTCTGATCTTTATGATTTCTTTCCTTCTGCTCACTTTGGAGGTTTTGTGGCCATTTTCCTCTTTTTCTAGGTTCTTTAGGTGTTAGATTAGGTTGTTTATTTGATGTTCTTTTCATTTCTTGAGGTGGGCTTCTTGTATTGCTATAAACTTCCCTCTTAGCATTGATTTATTGCATCACATAGGTTTTGGGTTGTCATTTATTCATTGCCATTTGTTTTTAGGTATTTTTAAATTTCCTCTTTGATTTCTTCAGTGACCTGTTTGATTTCTCCATGTGTTTGTGTTTTTTACAAATTTTCCTATAAATGATCCCTAATCATGTATCAGTGTGATCAGAAAAGATTCTTGCTGTGATTTCAGTTTCTTAAATTTTGCAAGGCTTGATTTGCGACCCAAGATGTGATCCATTTCAGAGAGTGTTTCATGTGCACTTGAGAAAAAAAAAAATGTATTCTGCTGTTTGGTGATGGAATATGCTAAAGATATCAATAAGGTCCATCTAGTCTAATGTGTGATTTAAGGCTTATGTTTCTATATTAATTTTCTTTGTGGATGATCTGTCCATTGGTATAAGTGGGGTGTTAAAGTCCCCTAGTATTATTTTCTTACTGTCGATTCCCTGTTTTTTGGTTATTTGTATTTGTCTTATGTATTTAGGTGCTCCTGTGTTGGATGCGTGTGTATTATTATTGTAATATGCTCTTCCTGGATCGATCTCTTTATCATTATGTAGTGTCCTTCCTTGTCTCTTGTAATAGTATTTATTTAAAAGTCTGTTTTATCTGATATGAGAATTGCTACTCCAGCTTTCTTTTGATTTCCATTTGCATGGAATACCTTTTTTCCAGGCCCTCAGTTTTAGTCTGTGTGTCCCTAGGTCTGAGGTGGATGTATTATCGACAACATTTATATGGGGCTTGTTTTTGTTTCCATTCAGCCAGTCTGTGTTTCCGTTGGACCATTTTATCCATTTATAGGTAAGGTAATTATTGCTATGCATGATACTATTATATACTTTATTATTCTGTTTTTTTCCATGTCTATTCACTCCCTTCTATTTCCTGCCTAGAGAGCATCCTTTAATATTTGTTGTAAAGCTACTTTGGTGGTGCTGAATTTTTTAACTTTCGCTTATTTGTAAAGGTACTGAGTTCTTTAAATCTGAGTGAGGTCGTAGCTGGTTGGAGTAGTCTTGCTGGTAAGTTTTTCCCTTTCATAACATTAAGTATATCGTGCCACACCCTTCTGGCCTGCAGCGTTTCTTCAGAAAGATCAGCTGTTAAACTTATGGGGATTCCCTTGTTCTTTGTTGCTTTTCCCTTTCTGCTTTTAATATTTTCTCTTTTTGCTAAGTTTTTCTTAGTTTGATTAGTATATGTCTTGGCATGTTTCTCCTTTGGTTTACTCTGTGTTGGACTCTGTGCTTCTTGGACCTGGGTGTGGTTCCTTCAACAATATAGGGAAATTTTCAGTCATTGTTTCTTCAAGGGAGAGTTTATCTTTCTCTCTTCTCCTTGAATTCCTATAATGTGAATGTTAGTATGTTTGATATTATCCACCAAATGCCTTAAACTATCCTCAATTTTTTGGCTTATTTTCTTCTTTTTGGTGCTCAGATCGGGTGATTTCCACTACTCTGTATTTCTTTGTCTTTTTTTAAAATATGAATGTATTTATTTTAATTGGAGGCCAATTACTTTACAGTACGGTAGTGGTTCTGCCCTACATTGACATGAATCTGCCACGGGTGCACATGTGCTCCCCGTCCTGAGGCCCCGCCCCCTCCTCTGGGTCAGCCCAGTGCACCGGCACTGCTCTGTGTGTCAGCTTACTGATCTGTCCTCTGAATCATCCAATCTCTTGACTCATCTGCTGTATTTTTCATGTCAGTTATTGTATTCTTCCATTATAATCAGTTCTTTTTTATACTTATTGCCTGTTTGTGGAGTTCTCACTCTGTTCTTTCATGCTTCCCCTGATACAAGTAAATATCTTTTATTCGTTTATTTAATGGGTCCACTGGGGCTTGCTGTGTCATTGGCTTTCTCTAGTTGCATAGAGTGGGGGCTGCACTCAGTTATGGTGCGTGGGCTTCCCATCATTCTGTCTTCTCTTGTGGAGCACAGGCTCTAGGGTACATGAGTTCAACAGCTGTGACATGCAGCTTTTCTTGCCCCGCAGCCTGGGATCTTAGTTCCCAGACCACGGGTTGAACCCTTGTTGCCTTGTCCAAAAAATCTTAACAAATGAACCAGCAGGGAAGACCCAGTAAATATCTTTATGACCCTTACTTTGCAGTCATTTGATGTAGATTATTTATCTCCATCTTGTTTAGTTCTTTTTCTGAGTTTATGTCTTAGCTGTTCATTTAGCATAGATTCTTTGTCTCTTTATTTTGCCTTTTTGTTTCTATGCATTAATATTAGGTATTAGACATAAACTATGTCTCCATGTTGAATAAGTGGATTTTTGTAGAGTGTCTCCTATGCGGCCCAAAGGAACAGTTCCCCCAGGTCACCAGAGACAGGAAATCCAGGGTGTCTCCTGTGTAGGCTGAGTTTGGTGTTCTGTTAGATGTGCATGTGTTGCTTTGGGCATGCTGGTGGGTCTGGCTGGCCCCCAGTGCAGCTGAATGTAAGCCCCACCTCAACAGTTGCAGGTGTACTTCTGGCTGGAGCTGACCTGAAGTGGGAATCAACTTGAGGGGATGCAAGTCACGGCTGAGTCCACCCACCGTGAATGGTAGGAAAGGAGGCGATTGTGTGGGAATCCAGGCCCTTGAGGGCAAAGCCATTTTGGAGGAGCGTTGTGGGCATGGCTGGGCTGGATATGTCTGTTCCACAGGGAACACAGAGACATAGCAGGGCAAGCAGTGCTAGCAAGGTAAGTGAGGAATGTCAGAAAAGTCTCCTTCTAGCACTGGGACAGCTGGGTACAGGGAAGATTTTTTTAAATGTCAAGTGATTTCATCCCTGGATAAAGTTTCAAGAAATCCTTGCCCCTTTGGCACGTGTCCTAAAATTAGTATATAATTCTCTTTCCCATGTGACCTGTGGCTACATTGAGCGTCATTACTGACAACATTCAGCGTCAGTAAGTTTGGCACTAACCTATTAAGCATGGGGTCTTGGCTTACCACAGCCCCCAGCTCTCTCCCAGACGTAGCTCTGCTGGTTTCAAATCAAGATATGGGGGCTTGTCTTCCTCATTCAGGTCACCAGGGCTCAGGTGCTCAGCATGTCCTCCCAGGGAAGATACCAAGTTGGTAATGTCCCCTCCTAATTCTGGGTCACCCATCAGGAGTATGGGTCCTGACTAGACTCTATCTCTCCCTTCCAATGCATCTCCATATTGTTTTTTCTTTACAACCTTAGTTGTGGAAGAGCTACTCTGCTAATTTTCAAGTTGGCATCTGGGTTCTCCATGTGAGGAAGCTCTCAGAATAAAATAGAGTAAGTGTCTCAAAAAGTGCCGTTTCAGTTTCTGTGGAAGCTGTCTCCTTGCGTAAGTCAGTGGTTCTCCAAGTGTCATCACTGGACCAGCCGTGTTAGCATCACCTGGGAAGTGGTTAAAACTGGAGTTTCTTAAGGTCCACCCTGATCTACTGTATGAGACGCTCTGAATCATTCCTCCAAGCCATACACATGCTCAATACTAAATTAACCTGAAGCACATCTCCCCCAAGGTTCTGGGCCCACCGTGCCCCTTAGCTTTAACCAGGTACTAGTGTTTTGCAATTCTGAGGAATTTTAGGAATTTGGGGGGGCATGTTTCACCACTCTCACTTGGAAGATACTAAGGAATATCTAATAAGTTGGACACGGTACTTCTCTCTCGTCACCCATTGTGAGAGTTCTTAGTACATAAAGTAAAAACAAAGAACAATCTGATTGGTAAAGAAAATCCTACAGCAGGTTGGAAAGGTGCAGATGCTGCATTAAGATCAAGGTCTTGTACAAGGTTCATGGGAGTACAGGATGTACAGATATTTTGTAAACTTCATGGAAAAGAAACAAGGGTGGAGCAGAGTAGCCACTGGGCTTCAGTGACCCCCTACTGCTTAGCTGTGCACCTTCCTGCAGGTGTGATCACCACTGAACCCTGGGAAGAGCGCTTCACACCTTGAACTGTGAGGCTCCCCAGCAGGCTGGCCTGTGACCTCCTGGGCACCATCACCTTCTGCTGCTTCCTGAACTGACCACGTTTTCTCCCTCTGCCTTCATCTCCTCTGCCTTTATCTCCTCATCTTTTGTGGGGTTGCCAGTACCTTGTGGTCTGTGCTGGGCCAAGGAAGACGCACCTTTGCACTTCTGAACCCTACTGGCCACCTGATGACACGTCATCCTCCCGTGATCGTTAACTCTGGCCCTGATGGGAGAGAGCTGTGTTCACTCACCACTGATGTACTCTCTTTTAGCTAAAGAAGGAATCCGTTCTAATCATGCTTTTTAGGTGGCTGGATTTACCAAACAGAAATACACGAATCCCAGTTAAATTTGAATTTTAGGGAAACAATGAAAACTTTTTTTTTTCTTTTTTTTTAGTAGAAGTCCATCTCCTGCAATACTTGGGATGTACTTATACTAAAAAATTATTCACTGAAAACCAAATTTAACCAGATGTCTTGTGTTTTACCTGACAGGCTTACTCCCAAGGTAAAGGGGTTCCCATTTTAGCTTCCCATCCTAGGAGTGGCACTTTGTCTTAGAAAGGAATGTATTTAGTCATCAAAATAAGGTCAGACTTACCTGCACGCCAGCCATGACTTGTGACATATTGATCACATGTTGAAATGATAATACTTTTTGTTTACTGGATTAAAATATAATTTGAAAATTAATTTCATCTGCTTCTTTATGTTTTTAAATGTGGTTACTAGAAAATTTAAGGTATTATATGGAGCTTGAGTTTGTAGTCCATAGTACACTTCACTGGACAGCTTTGGCCTAGAGCAAAAGCCATGCTGGGGGACCTAACGACCATCGGGCTGGGAGTGGGGCACCCCTCTCCCCAGAAAGAGTTAGACTCTCCCCTTTGGAGTCATTTGTGGCTGAACTGGTCAGGGGCATACAGATTCCTTGAGTGTAGTTTGTCTTTACAAAGATTTTATTGTTTGAATTTTTCAGTTCTGACCAAATCTTGGTGGCTTTTGATTGATGAGAGACGAAACAGGCCTGGAGTCCATTTCCTGTTAAGTATATTTGTATCAGGGTGCTTCCCAGGTGACTCTGGTGGTATAGAACCCATCTGCCAATTTAGGACACACAGAAGACTAGGGATAAAAGTTTGATCCCTAGGTCAGGAAGATCGCCTGGAGGAGGGCAAGACAACCCACTCCAGTATTGTTGCATGGAGAATCCCATGGACAGAGAATCCTCTTGGGCTACAGTCCATAGGGATGCACTGAGTCGGACATGACTGAAATGACTGAGCACACACGTGTATTTGCAGTTGAATTATGACAGCAGATTGTGACACATGGGAAGAAGCAAGATGGGTGTGGAAAGGGGGTGATTTGGGAAAGGGTCTGGTTTCTGGAAGCTGTACCGTGTTGTCCTTTTTACTCCTCTTTTTCTTCTTTTGGTTTTATGATTGCATACTGGTGGTGGCAAGACAACACTGACTGCATTTGCTAGAAGTAGATGTCCCCATTAATTTAGATTTTAGAGACTTAAAATTAAAGAGGATGCATTATGCAATATGAAAGAAGGAAATGAAAATTTCTTTGGCAACATTCAAACTCTGAATATCTCCTGAGTTGGGTTCGTGGAGGTGGAATTCTTTTTATATAAGTCTTATATAAGATATAAGACAATATCTTAGGATGATAGTTTAGTTGTAGGACTACAATTCTCCTTGATCATTCACTGCTTTCGTCTCTCTACCCACTAACCTTCTGAAGTTCTTGGAAAGTCAAGAAACAGTAGTGAGAGCAAAGCAAATAAAAATTCAAGAGCTTTCAGAGGCCAAGGGCTTGGTCTCTGGTCAAATAACCTGACCTTTACTCAGTTCCATTTACAATCTCTCTTCTGGGAAGGCTTGGACGGTAAAAGAATCTGCCTGCAATGCAGGAGACGTGGGTTCGATCCCTGGGTTGGGAAGATCCCCTACTCCAGTATTCTTGCCTGGAGAATCCCCATGGATAGAGGAGCATGGAGGGCTACAGTTCATGAGGTTGCAAAGAGTCAGACATGACTGAGCAACTAAGCATAGCACATGCCAGGCACAGCAACTCGGAGAACCTGCTCTTGCTGCAGGATCCACCTTCTGTCCACTTCCACTTTTCCCTCCAGGTCTCACTACCTGCTGATCATGTTGCCAGAGTGTCCCTCATAGGTGTCTTATCACCAGTTTGAGGACATGACCTCCAAGATGTCAGGCCAGTGGGAAGTTGATGCCACATACCTTAGCAGCTGGCAGTCTGGCGCATCTGGTGATAATTTCATTAGGCTCAGCCCTCTCCCACCCTAGGTCTTCTTGTTGGCATTGTTGTTAATTTGAGGATTTCTATAGGACACGTGTGACACATGGCTCTTCAGTAAGAGGAGCTGATAGCCTTGGCTCGCAGAATGAGGCATGGGGCTCTGTGCTAGGTTCCATTTTCTGAGAAGGAGAACACCTCAATTTCATGAGGCCTTGAGCTCTCAGACCCAAAGGAGAGAAACCAAGGGTGTAGAAGGTTGACAGGCACTGACTGGAAATCTGTGTGAGAAGGTGTTACTGCTGGCTGTGTCCTGTGTCTCATGCTGAGCGCAGAAAAACTGATGCTTTTGAACTGTGGTGTTGGAGAAGACTCTTGAGTGTCCCTTGGACTACAAGGAGATCCAACCAGTCCATCCTAAAGGAAATCAGTCCTGGGTGTTCATTGGAAGGACTGATGTTGAAGCTGAAACTCCAACATTTTGGCCACCTGATGTGAAGAGCTGACTCATTTGAAAACACCCTGATGTTGGGAAAGATTGAAGGCTGGAGGAAAAGGGGACCACAGAGGGTGAGATGGTTAGATGGCATCACTGACTCAATGGACATGCTTTGGGTAAACTCCAGGAGTTGGTGATGGACAGGGAGGCCTGGTGTGCTGTGATTCATGGGGTCGCAGAGTCAGAATCGACTGAGCGACTGAACTGACTGACTGACTGACTGACCACCACCATCATCATGCACGGTCACTGGCCCTTGTTCAAGTCCAACAGGTCCAACTCCCCTTATCCCCTGGCAGCCTTATTCTACTTTGTGTTTGCAGTGGACTTATCTGGACATCTCACAGTGGAATCATAGATTATTTGTCCATTACTGTTTAGCTTGTTTCACTTGGCATATGACTTCAAACTTTACTCAATTTGCAACACATGTCAGAATTTCCTTAGTTGTTAAAAATAAATAGCACACAGGCTCACCATCATGTACAGTCAGGGAATTACAAATGAAAATCGTGATATATCACACCACACCTCTTAGGACTGCTAAACTCCAAATATAAGATAATACTAATTGCTGGAGGGTGAGGAACAACAGCAATTCCTCATTGCTGGTGGAATGCATGTACAGCCCCCATGAGAGACAGTCTGGTAGTTTTCCCCAAAGCTCAACAGGTTTCACCTTGGGATCCAACAATCATGCTTTCAGTATTTACGCAGTTGCTCTGAAATTCTACATCCAAATGCAAATGAGGATGCAGTTTTGCACAGCAGTTCTATTCACAATGGCTACAAACTTGAAGAAATCAGGATATCTTTCAGTAGATGAATGTGCAAGCAAATTGGTGTACACAAATATCAAGGGGACCAGAACACACCACCCCAAATTATGTCTGACATGAGTTAGTTTAGTTTAATTTAAAATAATAATAATAAAAACCTGAGTAGAGGTTGCCCCCTATTTTGTTTTAAATGTGTTCATTTCTTTATGGCCATGCTGTGTCTTCGTTGCTTTGAGAGGCCTTTCTCTAGCTGTGGAGAGCTGGTTCTGCTCTTGTTGCAGAGCGTGGGCTCTAGGTGTGCAGGCTTCAGTAGTTGTGGCGCCTGCATGTAGTAGTTGTGGCTCCCCAGCTCTAGAGCGCTGGCTCAGTAGTTGTGGTGCATGAGCTCAGCTGCTCCGAGGCATGTGGGATACTCCTGGATCCGGGATAGAACCTGTGTCCACCGCATTAGCAGGCAGATTTTTAGCAGCTAGCTCACCAGGGAAGACTGAGGTTACCCTTTTGTGAAGTACATTTACATTTATGAGAGAAATCTCCATTTGTAAGGGTGTCCCCCTTTGAACCTAGGAGAGGAATACTTACATCTCAAGGAAGGAACACTTATCAGTGAGGAAGTCAGGACTTAAATCTGCAAACAATCATCTGTTTATTTACTGTGCTTTGCATGATAACCTGCCATAAATGGCCTCTGCCTTCCCCTCAAGGTCTTTCTTCTGTTTGGTGTTGAAGAGCTATTTATCATGAAGTCTTTGGTCATTTCAGGGAGTGACTCAGTTTTCCTTGGCATCTCCTCTCTATGCAAAAGGTATACATGTTCATTAAACTTCTTTCTCCTGATAATTTGTGTTTAGTGATGGAGAAGGAGGGCTCAACCAAGAACCTGGAAGGGGAGAGGGAAATTTATTTTCCTCCTATATACATGCAAAGGAATAACACTCAACAGTGGAAAGGAATGAAACATCAACCTTGAAAGGGATAAATCTTAGATGCACATGGCTAAGTGAAAGAATCCAGTTGAAAAGGCTGCACCCAGTATGACCCCATTGTGACATTCTTGGAAAGGTAAAGCTACGTAGATGATAAGCAGATCACGGAGTGGGGAATTGGAAGTGATCATTTAGGATGGATACCTGTCAATATGCATTTGTCTAAGCCTGTCACTTTATATAGTGCAAAGGGTCGATCAGAATCTATTCAAATGTACTTATGCATTGTAAGTAAGTCATAGGATGGCATACCAAACACAACAGAATCTCAACATCACTCACTATTCTATCACTATTCAGTTCAGTTCAATTCAGTCGCTCAGTCATGTCCGACTCTTTGTGACCCCATGCATTGTTGGTGGGAATGTAAATTGACATAGCCACTCTGGGGGGCAGTATGTAGGTTCCTTAAAAAACTGAAAAGAGAACTACCATACCACCCAGCAATCCCACTGGGTTTGCTGAGACTACCATAATTCAAAAAGACATATGCACGTTCATGTTCATTGCAGCCCTATTTACAATAACTAGGACATGAAATCTGGAGAAGGAAATGGCAACCCACTCCAGTACTCTTGCCTGGAAAATCCCATGGATGGAGGAGCCTGGTAGATTACAGTCCATGGGGACAGGAAGAGCCGGACAGGACTGAGTGAGTTCACTTTCAATTTCACTTTCATGCATTGGAGAAGGAAATGGGAACCCACTCCAGTATTCTTGCCTGGAGAATCCCAGGGACGGGGGAACCTGGTGGGCTGCCGTCTATGGGATTGCACAGAATCAGACACAACTGAAGTGACTTAGCAGCAGCAGGACATGGAATCAACCTAAATGTCCATCAACTGCAAAATGGGTAAGGAAGAGTGCTACATATACACAGTGTAATATTATGTAGGCATTAAAGGATGAAAGTGGGTCCTCTGAAGACATGTGGATGGACGGTCAGTCATAAAGTGAAATGAGACAGAAAAACAAAAACATATATTGTATCTTCATATATATATATATATATTCGTATATATGAATTTATACGTTTATCTGTCTATCTATAGGCTTCCATAGTAGCTCAGCTGGTAAAGAATCTTCCTGTAATGCCAGAGACCCCGGTTCAATCCCTGGGTTGGCAATATCCCCTAAGAAAGGATAAGCTACCCGTTCCACTATTGTTGGGCTTCCCTTGTGGCTCAGAGAGTAAAGAATCTGCCTGCAATGTGGGAAACCTAAGTTTGATCCCTGGTTTGGGAAGACACCCTGGAAAAGGGCATGGCAACCCACTCTAGTATACTTGTGTGGAGAATCCCCTTTGGCAGAGGAGCCTTGCAGGCAACAGAATGAACAGGATTGAGCAGCTAAGCACAGCGTATATGGAAAATGGTGCTGAGGCCCTTATCGCCAGAGCCTGCATAGAGGCACAGACACAGAGAAGGACCTTGACGACGCAGCAGGGGAGGGGGGAGGTGCAAACTGAGAGGCCAGCAGGGACATGCATGCCCTGTTAGGATGTACGTTTCCTGTTGTTGCTTTTGTTTGTTTTTTAATTTCCTTTATTTATTTCTAATAATCCTCAGGTCTTTAACCAGACAGCTAGTGGAGAGCAGCTGTCTAATATACGGAGCTCAGCTTGGTGCTCTCCATTGACCTAAAGAAGAGGAATGAGGGGGTGGGTGGGAAGCTCAAAGGGGAGCAGATAGATATGCACATATAAATGATTTACTTCATTGTACAGCAGAGAATAATGTAACATTGTAAAATGACTATGACACAATTTAAAAGAGAGAGAGAAAACATATAGGTGGTCCTGGTGCTACGACTCTGCACTCCCAAAGCAGGGAGCCCAGATTTGATTCATAGTCAGGGAACTGTATCCCACAAACTGCAACTGAGACCCAGCGTAGCCAAATTTTAAAAAAAATGAAAAATTACGAATGCCACAGACAGCATAAAAAATAAAATAGTATCCATATATTTCTGATAAATGTTATAAAAAATGGGGACATTTCCTTTTCAGGAAAAGCCCTGATGGTTATTAGAAATAAATTAAGGAAATTTAAAAACAAACAAAAAGCAACAACAGAAAACCTGTTATGCCAAACAAAAGAAGTCTGACACAAATGCAAACACAAGATCTGGTTTTTATGAAATCCTAGAAAATAGATCTAATCTCTCGAAACCAGCAAATCATTGGCTGCCTGGTGTTGATCAAAATGGTTGGGAAAAGGACAAGAGAAGATTTGTGGTGATGGAAACATTCTGTATCTTGCTTGTGGTGGCTATACATGGGTGTATTTATCTGTTAGAAAACATAAAACTATACCCTTAAATTTTACTGCATGTGGATTATACTAAGGTCATGAAACGATACTTAACATGGTTTGTCACTAGAGAAATGCAAGTTAAAACCACAATGAGAAACTATCTCACATCTAAGATAGCTTCAATGTAAAGATCAGAAACAACAGAATATGAGAAGAGTGCACAGGATTAACAAGTGGTGGGAGAACATGGAGACACTGGAACCCTGTATCTTGCTGGGGAGAATGGAAGATGATGTGGCCACTGTGGAAAAAAGTTCACACATTCCTCAAAAAGTTAAAATTGACCTATGAGCTGGCAAAACTGTTAGGGGAAGCACACGAATTGAAACTGCCCACCCTGGCCAGGCACCATAGTAACCATTTGCATGAGTTGTTTTATGACAGGAGATCCTGATAAGGAATACGAAACTAATAAGCCACCACCAACAGGAAGAGTTCGGGAAAGGTTAAAAGGAGACACCGTGTGTCCATCCACTTCCCAGAATCCCTCTCGCTAGCATCCATCTTGGCTGAGCGGTGCGTGCACCACCAGGAAAGACTCTGAATTAGAATGATTGGCCAAAGACCACCCGGAAACTAATCCCATCACCATAAACCCCAAGACTACGAGCCACGGGGCAGAGCAGTTCTCCTGGGTTCCCTTACCCTACTGCTCTCTACCCGGGTGCCCTTTCCCAATAAAATCTCTTGCTTTGTCAGCACATGTGTCTCCTTGGACAATTCATTTCTGAGTGTTAGACAAGAGCCCAGTTTCGGGCCCTGGAAGGGGTCCTCCTTCCTGAAACAAAACTACTCTAGGTCTAAACCCAAAAGAATTGCCAGTAGGGACTCCAACAGATACTTGTACACGAATATTCATACCAGCACCAATCACAACAGACAAAAGGGAGATGCAACCCAAACGTTCATCCATGGGCAATGGATAAGCAAAATGCGTTACAAACACAGTTACCCCTCAAACCACACAGATTTGAACTGCACAGGTCCACTTACACCTGTATTTTTTTCAATAAATATATACTATGGCATGTCCCATGGTTTTTGAATCCACAGACATTAAACCGAGGTTATAGAGGGCTCACTGTAAAGTGTACACAGATTTTTGACTACATGGAGGATCTTAATACTTTTTTGCTTTCAGAGAACTAATTTTGTAAAGGGAATGGTGCTCAGAGATATAACTTGATACTTTCATCTCCACCTGCCTACCTCCCATCTTCATTCTGACGTCTAAGATCTGCCTCAGTATCAGCAGGGCCACAGCCATGACTTTCCGCCTCTACTCTGTTCCTGCAGGTGCCCCCCCACCCCTCCCCCCATAGTAATCACTGCTTATTGTTTTTCAGGCCCAAACAACGATTCCATTCTTGGGTCCTTCCTTCCACCAGTTCCAGACATGAATTGAAGAAAATAAAGTTGATTCTGTCTTTGAGATATATCTAGTTCTGCCCATACATGAGTACTTGCTTTATTACACTACTAGTACCAGGGACTTCCCCGATAGCTCAGATGGTAAAGAATCTGCATGCCATGTAGGAGACCCCAGTTCGATTCCTGGCTTGGGAAGATCCACTAGAGAAGGGATAGGCTGCCCACTCCAGTATTCTGGCCTAGAGAATTCCATGGAGTGTACAGTCCAGGTGGCTGAAAAGAGTCAGACACGACTAAGTGACTTTCATTCATTCACTCACTGACTCAGTACCAGTGAGCAGGCAAGTAGATTTAAAGTAAATGCTGCTTAATTAACTGCCCATCTAGATGGAATAAAATTGATCCAACAGAAGTCAGTTCCAAGTGAATAGTGAACCTAAGTGGAAAGGAAAGAAAAACCGGTAGATGACATAGGGGAATATCTTCATGACCTCAGGTAGCCAAAAGTCCAAGGGCAGGAATTTGTGTCTGCTGCGTTCATGCCGCATCTCCAGTACAGATGCCCAGTGTTTCCAGAGGGAACATAAAGGAAACTTCAACAGCATCTGGAGGAAACTACACACCTGCAAGCACTTGGGTCATTGTGAAGACACACAGTGTTCTTAATGATCAGATTGAATGTCATGTAAATGTCACTTCTCGTTAGTCTAACATCTAATGCAATCCTACTTAACAGCCATTCAGACTGATTTTCAGGATAAACTGATTCTAAGTTTCACATGAAAAATGAGCAAGAATACCTAGGAAAGCCTGAGGGAAAAAAGCCAGGTCCAGTGATGAGGTGTGATAAGGCCTACCAGGAGATAAGACAGATTTTAAAGCCAGGATTATTATCATTTTTTTTTTTTTTTTGAAGAATCCAGGCAACTACTGTTACAAGTTTCGTTATTGGCTCAGATACCACTACATAAAACACTATTCCGAAGACTCTTGACTTGTTAGGTGCCTCCCGATTCAGAGATCGGGAGGGTCCTGGGAGGCGCAAACGGAGGCGGCGGTGATCGCCTTAAATCAGAAAGTGGTGGATAAGTTTTTAAAGGTTTGCGCAGAGGGGCAGGGGGCTCGCCAGGGCGCCCAGCTGCAGTGCCCTGTAAGCCCCCTCCTTTCTCAGGAGGTAGAGCACAGTCTCCCTCCTTTTCTTCGTCAATGGCAGAAAAATATGATCTGCGCAGAAAGTGGAGAGCCACCGCCATCCACCGCCATAGCCTCCCCCACAGGCTATCTAACAGCCTCATGACGGGGGTCCAGGACATTTCTAATCACATTCCACAGAGCAAAAGCATCTACAGGAACCCTTTTTGGCTCATGTTTCTCTTTCCCTGTTCCGGAGATCTTTTAACTGTTTGGTGACTGAATCTTATGGATGGTCTGATTGGGGATGTTTCTCTTAAGCTCTTAGGAGCATTTTTAGCTAAAAAAGACCAATCTTTATTAGAATGGTATCGGGCTGCTGCCTCTTTTAAATCTTTTTCATCTTGAGGTGAAGTATATTAATTATAAACAATTAACGAATTGTTTTTATTAATAATTTATAATTATTTATGCATTGTCATAAATAAATATATGTATTTATATAATTGTACATTTTAATTAATTAAAGTAATATACTGTAAATATAAGTATTTACAATAAATTTTTGTAATATTGTTTATGTAATGTAAATAATTATAATGTAATTCGTAGCTAATATTAAATATTAATCATATATAATGTATGTGTATATACATAAGTATAATTAATATATATAATATAATGTAATAATAGCATTATTTAATAAATGTAATACATTTATATATTATTAGATTCATAAACTTTATTAATATTAAAATTATATTATTTAATTACAAAATAATAATAATACATTTTAATAAATTAATGTAAGTTATTTATATATTTTATTACTAATCACGTTGGCAATTAATGTAGTGGATTAACCAGATTCATGAGCAGGATCTAAAGCGTCTCTAATCATATTTCATAGAGAAAAGGTGTCAGTGGGGACCTTTTCTGGGCCATGTAAAGTGTAATAAGTTTTTAGGGGCTCCCTACTTTTTCCCAGATGTCTAGGTTAACAGTGCCCTCTTCTGGAAACCAAGGACATTGCTCTTGTACAAATGTAAAAACGATTGAACATTAGCTTTCTTAAACTTAATTCCTCTTTTGTTTAACAGTTGTAAGATTACTCCTATAAAGAGTTGTCATTCTTTTGACTCACTGTTACCCATGTCAGAAAATTATCTTTTTTACCTCTTCGTCAAAAAGATTTTTACTTCCCACTGTTTTTTACTTTACCTATTTTATGCAGGGGGGTCTGCGGCATCCTGAATGGGGTCCTAGCTGTTCGAAAAACTGTACAATGGGGGAGACTTACCTTCGGGACCCTGTTTCGGGTGCCACTTAGCGGGGTCCAGCCCCAGTTGGATCCAGGGATTCCCTCAGGAGAACTGTGTTGGCAAATAGAGAAAGTAAAGGAGATAGATAAAAGGGGGAAAAAATAGGCTTAATCTTCCTTGGTTTACACAGAAAGCCAATAAAGTTCCTGACACAGAACTTGTTCTGTTCACGGAGTCCGCAGGCGCCCTCTCAGATGGGGTTAGGACGCAGGACGCCCTCTCCCTGGTGAAGACGCAGGGCGCCTTCCCGATAGGGTCTTAGAACCCCAGGCAAAAAGTGAACAGAGAGCCCCTGTGTTTTAAGTAGTCATCCTAAAAAAAGAACAGAGAGGAAAAAAGCATGAAAAGGAAAAAAAAATGACACAGGGAGACCAAGCTCTGATGAAGCCGGGTCTGTAGCTTTATTTTCAAAAGGAGCTTTTATACCCTAAGTTGCATATTTCCAGAAGTGAAAGATACAGAGTTATATAGAGTCAGCTCAACATTACATCAGTTTCACCCTTATCAAAAGCAGGACATTTTTTGCATAGCTTTTTATAAACAAGGGTCTTATGTTGTGCACACCATCTTCTGGCCCTGTGGCCTGTTAACATTTTGTAACTCTTTTTTGATAAAGGTTGGTCGCCCAGAAAACCTGTTTTCCCTTTATTGTTTTAGTCTACAGTCCCCCTCAAGAAACAGAGATACATTCTTATGGAACAAAGGCACAGTGGGTTACAACAAAGAAAGAACTTACTAACTCAAGGGTTTTATGTTGCTAATGCCAAGGCTATTGCTTGTTTTTCTTGCATACCAACTATTTTTGTTAATGTACTCCCAGGCGCACATTGGGTAAAGGACAAGGAAACTTGGCAGCAAACATTGGCTCAACAATGCAGTATTATTTTAATAAAGCTTTTTTATCGCTCGAAGGTTATGCTTGGGGTGTTGTGAACAATCATGTGCATTAGTTGTAAGAATGTGGATAAACCTGCCAAACAAGCTAAAATAGTAACAGAGGGGTTACAGTAAAAATGTTCCTTTCAAGCCCAGGAGACTTAGTAACTAGAGCCCTAAGTTGATTTGTTTCAGAAAAAGGTGGTCAGGGATAGCCCCCTGTAAATGTCAAAAAAGTTGGTGAAAAGCATAATATAATAAACAGTAGACAGACAGATTTTAGTTTTGGGGTAGATGCTGGAGCAGATCCAGGGAATCCCTTGAGTCCTGTTTCGCCTTTGTCTGTCAGATCCTCTCCACATGACGTTTGTCATGGTTGGGATCTCTCGTGGTGGCTCCCGACATGTATCAGAAGCTTTCTCTATCTCCTTTATACTTTAATAAAACTTTATTACATAAAAAGCTCTGAGCAATCAAGCCTCATCACTGGCACTGGATCGAATTCCTTTCCTCCAGAGGCCAAGTATCCTGGCATCTGTCACAGCTCATTGCAGCAACATTTCAATACTGAAGAGATCCTCCAAGAACTAAGAGTCTTTTAATAGTACAAAGCCATAGATTACAAAATGAAAATACATATGACCCCCCTAATTTGTGCAGCTTCACAGGTGCCACTATGTGGGTCAGGAAGATCCCCTGGAGGAGGGCATGGCAATCCACTCCATTGTTCTTGCCTGGAGAATACCATGGACAGAGGAGCCTGGCAGGATACAGCACATAGGGTCGC
Source organism: Bos grunniens (assembly GCF_055505025.1). NCBI lineage: Eukaryota > Metazoa > Chordata > Mammalia > Artiodactyla > Bovidae > Bos > Bos grunniens. Next base: position 598,718 of record NC_141191.1, on the reverse strand, counting down.
ACAGAGTGGGACACGAATGAAGTGACTTTACACTCATGCACCTTAATTTGTCAAGAAATAGCTGGAGTAACAGCAAATTTAGCCTTGGAGTACAGAATGAAGCAGGGCACAGACTAATAGAGTTTTGCCAGGAGAACACGCTGGTCATAGCAAACACCCTCTTCCAACAACACAAGAGAAGACTCTACACATGGACATCACCAGATGGTCAACACCGCAATCAGACAGATTATACTCTTTGCAGCCAAAGATAGAGAAGCTCCATACAGTCAGCAAAAACAAGACCGGAAGCTGACCATGGCTCAGATCATGAACTCTTTATTGCTAAATTCAAACTTCTATTGAAGAAAGTCGGGAAAACCACTAGACAATTCAGGTATGACCTAAATCAAATCCCTTACAATTATGTAGTGGAAGTGATAAAAGAGATTCAAGGGAATAAATCTGATAGAATGCCTGAAGAATTATGGGCAGAAGTTGGTGACATTGTACAGGAAACAGTAATCAAGACCATCCCCCCAAAAAAAGAAATGCAAAAAAGGCAAAATGGTTTTCTGAGGAGGCCACACAAATAGCTGTGAAAAGAAGATAAGCAAAAGGCAAAGGAGAAAAGGAAAGATATACCCATTTGAATACAGAGTTCCAAAGAATAGCAAGGAGAGATAAGAAAGCCTTCCTCAGTGATCAATCCAAAGAAATAGAGGAAAGCAATAGAATGGGAAAGACTAGAGATCTCTCCAAGAAAATTAGAGACACCAAGGGAACTTTTCCTGCAAAGATAGCACAATAAAGGACAGACATGGTATGGACCTAACAAAAGCAGAAGATATTAAGAAGAGGTGGCAAGAATACACAGAAGAACTGTACAAAAAAGATCTTCACAACCAAGAGATTCAGATGGTGTCATCACTCACCTAGAGCCAGACATCCTGGAATGTGAAGTCAAGTGGGCCTTAGGAAGCATCACTACGAACAAAGCTAGTGGAAGTGATGGAATTCCAGTTGAGCTATTTCAAACCCTGAAAGATGATGCTGTGAAAGTGCTGAACCCAATATGCCAGCAAATTTGGAAAACTCAGCAGTGGCCACCGGACTGGAAAAGGTCCGTTTTCATTCCAATCCCAAAGAAAGGCAATGCCAAAGAATGCTCAAACTACTGCACAATTGCATTCATCTCACACGGTAGCAAAGTAATGCTCAAAATTCTCCAAGGCAGGTCTCAGTAGTATGTGAACTATGAACTTCCAGATGTTCAAGCTGGATTTAGAAAAGGCAGAGGAATCAGAGATCAAATTTCCAACATACGTTGGGTCATTGAAAAAGCAAGAGACTTACAGAAAAGCACATACTTCTGCTTAATTGACTATGCCAGAGCCTTTGACTGTGTGTATCACAAAAAAACTGTGGAAAATTCATCAAGAGATGGGAATACCAGACCACCTGACCTGCCTCCTAAGAAATTTGTATGCAGGTCAAAAAGCAACAGTTAGAACTGGATATGGAACAACAGACTGGTTCAAAATCAGGAAAGGAGTAAGTCAAGGCTGTATATTATCATCCTCCTTATTTAACTTATATCCAGAGTACATCATGAGAAATGCTGGACTGGATGAAGAAAAAGCTAGAATCAAGATTATCAGGAGAAATATCAATAACCTCAGATATGCAGATGACACCAACCTTATGGCAGAAAGCCACGAGGACCTTGATGAAGAGCCTCTTGATGAAGGTGAAAAAGAGTGAAAAAGATGGCTTGAAACTGAACATAAAAAAAAAAAAAAAAAAAAAAAAACAACTAAGATCATCATTTTGCCATCAAAGGTCCACCTACTTAAAGAAACGGATTTTCCAGTAGTCATGTACGGATGTGAGAGTTGGACCGTGAAGAAGGCTGAGCATCAAAGAATTGATGCTTTTCAACTGAGGTGTTGGAAAAGACTCTTGAGAGTCCCCTGGACTGTATGGCAATCAAACCAATGAATCCTAAAGGAAATCAGTCCTGAATATTCATTGGAAGGACTGATGCTGAAGCTGAAGATTCAATACTTGAGCACCTGATGCGAAGAACACACTCCTTGGAAAAGATCCTGATGCTGGGAAAGAGCGAAGGCAGGAGGACAAGGTGCGACAGAGGACGAGATGGTTGGATGGCATCACTGACTCGATGGACATGAGTTTGAGCAACTTCTGGGAAGCAACAGGGAAGCCGGGCGTGCTGCAGTCCATGGGGTCACAAAGGGTCAGACATGACTGAGCAACTGAACAACAGCAATTATTTCAAAGAATTCAAGTGATGTTGCATGTAAAGACAAATATGTGAAAGCCTATCTCCACTGGCTTTTTTTCCAAAATGAATTTTCTCACCTTTTGCTTTATAAGTTGAATTCATTTTACCCCCTTAATCCAGACTCAAGATTCTGTTTGTATACTGGGAAATTCCTCCACCAACATGTCTGTAAGCCGATCCCCTTTAAAGTCTGCTTGTTTCTGAGTGTAAATCTGCTTGCTCCCCAAGCCCCTGCGACGAGTAATATCTGGTGACAGTAAGGTCCACCAGGTGCTCTGCCAAAGAGAAGCATTGGGAGTGACCTTTGACAGGTGAAGTCCCTGCCTCCCTCTGCACCTGCCCATCTGCTCTGGTGATGCTTAAGAGCCCACCAGAGGTGGCCATGGGAGGGGACCGCCTCGGGAACCAAGACATAGGCCGCTCACTTCGCGGCTCCCTGGTGTTTTAAAAGAAAGACCATACTTGCTCTTGAAGTTTATGAGTTTTTGTTTTTCCTGTTTTAGGCGATGCAGAGACTAAAAATGAAGAGCACGATAAATGCTTATCAGATACCTTGGATAAGCTCCTATCCGAATCAGATGAGAAACTTCAGCTTCATCTGAAGGAGAGAATGGCAGCTTTGGAGGATAAGGTGAGCCAGCCCCACGGCCTCTTTAGAAAGAGGCGCATCTGGCCTGGCCTGGCCTGGCCCGGCCTGTGTGTGGGGGAAATCTCCAGCATAGGAGTTGGAAAACTCTTCCCATAGAGGGCCCCGGAGTGAATGTCTTTACTGGTATGAATAATTGAGTAGCAGCATTTCATGCTAGTGAATAAGCGTGACAGCATCCACAGGCAGTGTGTAAAGGAACAGACATAGACGTGTGCCTGCAACCTTTACAGAAAGCCTCAGAGAGCCGGATCCACTGATGGCCCCAGTGTTACCAGCCACCATGCTAGAACTTTCTTCCAGGTCCACCCTCACCCTTTTGTTTCTTTCTTAGAAGTTTATTTCTGGGGCTTTGCTGGCAGTCCAGTGACTGAGAGTCTGCCTTGCAAGGTCAGGGACGCAGGTTCGATGGCTGGTTGGGGAGCTAAGATCCCACAGACCACGTGGCAACCATGACAAAGGAATCCCGCATGATGCAGCTAAGCTAAGGCTTGACACAGTCAAATCAATAAGTTTAGTTCAGGATCTTTTACATAAAGTGATAGAAAAGACTGAATCAACTAAAAGCAAGTATTCTCATATTCCAACTCCAGCCTTCTCTCTTTTCATTTGCTTTGAACAATGGCTGAGAACCTCTACCAGAGCAGCTCAGCGGGCAACATTCTGGTTCAGGTTCGGTGAAAACCTGTCCCAGCTGCACCAGTGCCCTAAAGACGAGGCCCAGAACCTTCCCCGAGGTTGGCGTTTGGGCAACGCTTGTCTGAGAGAGACCAATGGTCACTACAAGTTCTGTGGCACGTTTTCCCCCCACAAAACCCAAGATGAAACACACACCTCACTAGAGACCACACAGTGTGGTCCCCTCACTTCACCCTGACCTGTGGGCTGGCCCTGAGGTGGGGATAGTTTTGTCTCAGGCTTGAATTTGGCATGTGAAACCTGCGCCAGTTTCCTGAGTGACCACTGAACTGCAAAAAGCTATAAGCAGTTTCACTTCTCCCGGGACCTGGCCTCCTTGTATCTAAAAGATCAGTCAGGGAAGGAGGAGATTGTCTGTGTACAAGTTAATGTTAAAAGTTGTCATCCAGCCTCTTGCTGGCACTTCACTCTGGGCGCGAGGTCCGCCACTCATCCCGAGGTGCTTTATGCTTTCAGACAGAAGAGTAGCCATCCCGCAGTCCATGCAACATCTGTAAGAATTGACACTAAAGCTGTTTGTATCTTTTTCAGAATGCTCTCCAATGGGAAGCTAAAAATGTTAAAAAGCAATTAGAAGAAATGCAAAACAACAAGCTACTTAAATCTCTAAATCGTTTAGCAATTTGTTAAGAGCTGAATTGAGCTGGGTTCATTGTTCCAGTCACTAAAGATGCTTAGCAGATGTCGAGTTACATTTTCCTTATGGCTAATCCACTGCTGTAATATGTATAGCATTTCTGGTTTTGAACACTGAATGTGTTTGCATTATAGTTGAATTTAGAGTGTGTGGCCGTTGTGTGTGGTTCAGAATTCTGAGTAGTCCTTTCTGGGTTCACCCGAAAGCTGAGACAAAGCGTGAGCCTTTCACGTGGACTGTGCTGTCCGTTAGAAAGATAATATGAGCCACATATGCAATCTAAACTTTCTTAAAAACCAACAGGCTATTTGACGTCCTTTTTTCATTGCGAGTCTTGAAATCCTGTGTGATTTCCACATCGAGGTTTGCACCAGCCTGTCTCACGTGCTCAGGGGCTGCAGGAGGCGAGTGACTGCCATGGCCGACAGCACAGAGCTGCCAGGTTGAGTCAAGTGACTCAGAAACTTGGCCCGTTTGACTTGTTTTACCCCATGAAGAAGTGGGGTGTAGAGGAATGAATGTGAGGAATGCCCAGGAATGCAGGTGAGCTCCATGGATACAGTTTAAAGCAATGAGAGGAGCGAGGGCAATAGAGTGAGTCCTGCCCCCCTACCCGAAGCCCCGTCCCAAGTCCAGCTTCTCTCTACAGACTTCATCATTGTTAATGGCTTGCCGTGTTTCCTCCAGAAGCTTTTCTACACCTGAGATGGAACTTCTTATTATGGTTTATAGGGTTTAATACTGTTCTGAGTGCTTCTATTTGCTATGGGACACTTAGAGAATATTTTCTCACAATTAAAATATTTGGAGTTGACAACTACTCCTGTAACCTGTTCTGCACATTTTGGTGCAAGTCACTTTACATCCAGAAAGCAAGCGGTGCAGGCTGTGTCATTTGCTTTTTCATAGGACCAGCTGATTCTAAACCTGGAGACCCTGAGAGCCGAACTGGACCAGACGAGGCTACGAGGGGCTCCCTTCCACCATGGGTAGGCCGCTCCCCCAAGCAGCTCCCCTCAGCACTGTCGAGTGTGACAAGGGCCTCTCTGGTGTGTGGACAGTATGACTGGATGTTGCTCATGGTCGCACCTCAAGGAGCCTGTAGCTTCATGGCCAGCGAGAGAGAAGAGACAAACATTGTTCCTTAGGGTCAAACTTGGTACCACGGAGTGGTAGTCACAGGATTGACAACACTCAAAAACACAGGCAGAGGTTTGGAACTGTGGGGGCGGGGAGGGCGACCAGTTGATATTTGGGTGTATTCATTTGAGGGGCCTGACAGACTGTGACACTGCTATTTCTTAAGAGTCGCAGAAGGTTAATAACCTGTAGTCTTTTTTACGTGAATGGAGACTGAGACATGACTTGTCGTTGACTATGGTGGGAGGAATCACCTGGCTTGTGAATGAGGCAAGCAGATCAAAGTGTAACACAACTGGGCACAGATTTCTCAAGCCTAGTTCTTCTAAAGCAGAGTTGCACCACATGTATGAAACGCTCAAACCAGGACCAGAACTTGCTGCTGGTACAACTCCTGTGCGCCAGTTCAAAATCCATTTCAGGTCCCTCCCTGGTCATTAAGTAACCAATGTGGGCAAAGTCCTAACATCAAAAGTGAAAGGTCTTAAAAACGCTTTTTCCAGAATTATGTATGTATTAAACTCTGCCACCTAATCTCCTGTTGCCAAAGAGTAGTGTGAATAGCTTATACAAACCTGTGTAAATATTTCTTTTTTGAGTTCTCACACAGAATTACTCACGCCAAGCTACTAAACAAGGACACTTGCTGTACCACATGTTGGAGGGGTTCTCTCTGAGATGGTCTCAAGGGGGAGGGGTGGGCAGGGTGGGTGCTGTCTGTCTGTGCACAGAGGAGAGGTGAGGCTCACAGGCGGAGGCCTGAGCCCCCAGCACTCTTCTGTTTTCACGGTGACCGTTAGGTAGTTTCTTATAAATCATGACACCCGCAGACACGACCGCCAGAAACATCATGATTCCACATGGTTACACAACTTGGGCCTGAGGATCTGAGGGTGAGCAAATGCCACTTGACTTGTCTGACCGCCGGTATCACTGTCACACATCCCTTCAAGGAGCGGAAGCTCAGAAAACTAGAGAAGATGGCCAGGCAAGCTGCCTCAGCAGAGTCCACACAGCATGCTCCCATCTCTCCGAGAGAACGGGCTCCACAGACGTCACCAGACTCGCCTGAGTGAATCAGAAGGAAATTTCAGCATCATCAGGAACACATTTGACAGGGAGTTGCGGGGGGTGGGGGTGGGGGTGGGGGAGGAAGAACCGGGAGACTCGGGTTGACATATATACAGCACTGATACTACACATAAAGTCAACGAGTGAGGACCTAGTGCATAGCACAGGGAAGTCTACTCAGTGCTCTGTGGTGAAGTAAATGGGCAGGAAATCTAAAAGAGAGGGAGATACGTAGATAGATAGATAGATAGATAGATAGATAGATGACTGATTCACTTTGCTGTACAGCAGAAATTGACACAGCAGTGTAAAGCAACTATACGCCAAAAAATGGATGAATGAATTTTTAAAAAAGGCTAGAACTTGTAGAAATGAGGAGTCCACACCCAGGGTGCAGCACAGTGCTAGGGCTGCCCTAATGTTGGTTCACTGCCAACGGAATGCCTGGACCAGGCCTCTTCTACCCCAGAGATCTCAATGCAGAGGCGGGGAGGCAGCCAGTTGCAGGCTCGCCAGAGCTCTGCTCTTGCTCACACAGCCATGCCAAGGCTGAGATCACAGGGAGAACAAGGGACCCACAGTCCACCTCAGGACAACAGACACAGCTGCAGTCACTCACTTCGTGAACATCCTGCTGCAGTTTCCTGTTCACATCCTCGGACTTGAGGAGGTCCTTCCTGGCCATGTCCAGGTCCTCCTTCAGTCACATGGGCAAAGAGGGCTGCCAGGCGCTCCTCCATCTGGCTCTGCTCCTGCTTGTCTATGACTTCCTGGAGGTCGATCACCTTAGCCAGGTCTTCCTCGTGGCTTAGAGGGTCTCTAAGGGGGAAAGGAAGCCTTAGACAGCCTTGTTTTGAGAGGGAGGGACCACAGCACTTCCGGGCAATCGGTGAGGTCAAAACTGCCTTCTGCTCTCTGGGAGTTCACAAGACCCTCACAGCCACTCAGACCTACATGGTATGTTGGTGAGAGGTCCCGACAGCCCCACACAGACTGGATGGTAAGACAAGAACCAGACAGAGAGTGAGACCAAGGACTTGCCTTTCCATTGGCGCTTGGCATGTTTTCTTGCTCATGATTTACATCAAGCACCCTGTGCATTAGTATCTTTTCCTGGTTATTCTCCTCTTTAAGAATCATCTGCTAAAACCAAAAAGTTGAATTAGAGTGAAGAAATAAGTAAAGACAGCAAAACACCTGGAAAAATTCAAGTCTAAACTGAAAACGCAACATAAGAAGAAAATACATGGTGATGCTATCCATCCCGAATACCATCAGGTGATTAGAGTCAGAATTTGTCTTCTGCTGGGAAAAGGGGTACTTAAGAGATCCTGCAACTCTGAGCCACAAGTCTAGTTTACTAGTCATTAAAATAACCCAGGTGGGAAGGTCCTCAATCAGAATGATAAATAACATCTGATGCCCACCACTACAGCTTTCATTCTTTTTTAAAATGAAAGGATTCAAATGACAAACCCTCACGGAAATTACACAATGACTGATCAAACTTACCTCTTTATGTGTGGCACCTAATTCTCCTTCTAACAAACTACACCTTTCGAGTGCTACTTGTAATCACACTCTCAACTCAAACAAAAGGGGCCAAGTCACTGTGTGTTGATGTGTGTACATACATTAGTACACTTCTTAGTGTATACTCACCCTAATACATAGATACTGTCACAGAATACCTTTAATGTCTCTCATTGATCTTAACGTCAAGTAAATCTGCTTGTTAACAGCTTTAAATTCTAAATTTGAGAGAACAAAATGTTCTCCTAAATTAATTCTATTACCCAGTTTTTAACTGCAAGTTGATATACAGAATATAATAAATCTGGAGACATTTATGCCAACTAACACTTTTTAACTGGGGGTTTCCCAGGTGGCTCAGTGGTAAAGAATCCGCTTGCCAATACAAGAGGGCAGGTTCGATCCCTGGGTTGGGAAGACTGCCTGGAGTGGAAGATGGACACCCACTCTAGTATTCATGCCTGGGAAGCCCCATGAAGAGAGGAGCGTGGTGGGCTACAGTCCACAGCATCACAAAGATTTGGACATGACTGAGCATGTACACAGGCAACGCTTTTTAACTATATAAAACTCTGACTTCTTACAGAAAAAAATATATATACAAGAATTCAAGAAGCTCAAAAGTAAAGTAGTTACATAAATACATGCATCATCCACCTAACAAGACAGCAAGTGTGCAAATCCAGGACGACTGGGTGGCTGGTACCTTCTCGTCCAGGGTCTTGTGGTGCTCAAACAGCAATTTCAGTGTGCTGAGCACCTCCACGTCGCTGGTCATGCCGGCTAGGGACTGCGCCTGCTGCTTGCCCACCGTCATCTGGAGGGATGACACATACCAGGAAACCAGGCACTCCAGGTGCTCCAGCAGCAGCTGCAGGGCAGGGCCAAAGGAGCACCTTCAACCTCATGCTTGATTCAGGCCCAATAACTCCTCTCAGACTCACCCTATAGCGGAAAACATGCTAAGGCACATCGGAATCCCGCCAGTTCAGGCTAAAGTTAGGGTGGACTTTCCCAGGGGCCCAGTAGTCAAGACTCCACACTTCTGCAGGGGTCATTGGTTTTAATCCCTGATCGGGGAACTAAGATCCCACACAAAGTGTAACATGGACAAAAATGTAAGTTAAGAGAACTCCCCCCTCAAATGTTCTAAAATTACATTAGCTCTCATCATAAATTTGAAGCAAGGTATGAGAACCCCGAACTGATCCACCCTGGTCTGCTCAGTGGGAAGGTGTGAAAAATGACTTGGAAATCAGACAGAGTTTAAAGACAGCACACGGAGGCCAGCGGTGACCCCCGCGGGGCAAATGTCAACACGTGAGAATCCCCCTACTGACCCTGGTATTGCTTCTTTCCACTCTAAGGTCAGCGATTTCTTCTTATTCTTTCAAGAAGCTGCTCCATGCATATTTTTAGTTCTTCAGTAGGAGTTGGAAACTCCTAGAAAACAGTTAAATGAGAAACTAAATGCAAACATAAATTAAAAAGAGAGAGAGACTGTGAAGACTGACCCTGTCAAGTCTCTCCAGGCTCCACACAAAGGATTTCCTTGCCCCTCCAGAGAAGAGGGGGTCCACTGACCCCACGACCACACAGACCACTACAACTCAGACCAGCCTTCGGCCTCCACCTCAACCTGGCAGGCATGTGGCAGGGGAGAACGTGGAATCCAAGCCTGCCTTCTCAAGACCCAGGGACGTCTGAGAAGCTTTCCAAAATATAAACCTAACAACAAAGTGGATAAAGAGATTCTTAAATGACACACAGACCAATGACCTAGAGCCACTGGGGAGAGTGAAGAATAAAGGGAAGGTCTACAAGGCCACCAAGCTTTGGAGTGTTCCTCTGGGAGAAAGACGGATGACACCTCAGGGCCATCTGTTAGCCTGACTCCACTGAAGCCACCCAGTCATTCAATCAAGTGGTTAAAATGTTAGATTTATGTTATATGTATTTTGCCACAATTTGCGTGCACATGGGGCCCTCCACATGGTGAACTTTCTCAAACTGAACCACATGGAATCTTTCGTTCTTCTATTTTTCTTTGCAGAAATAAAAAAATCCTGAGCTACGTATCCCCTACTACATACTGAGTGTCCAGCACCCAGAACAATGCCCAGCACTTGTAAGAGGCATGTAGTAGACATGTGTAGCTATGAGGGTGTATGTCATACATGTAAGCAGTAGGTACCTGACATTAAAATACTGGACACACTGGTCTGTGCTTTGTAACATGGGAGACATTAACGGGCTTAGCCTTTCTGCTTCAAGGACTGACTCTCTAGCTCGATCCTCATGCCCCAGAGACTCCTCCAGCCAGTGTATCCTTTCTTTGGAAGAAGGGAGACGTTAAGGGGCTTAGCCTTTCTGCTTCAAGGACTGACTTTATAGCTTAGTCCACGTGCCCCAGTGACTCCTCCATGCAGTGTTTCCCTTCTTGTGGGGCCCCCACCTGTCCTCCACGTGGCACCTGCACAACCTCTTACAAGGTAATCCTGCTGGGGTCGATCGTGCCCACTAAGGCCAAAGCGCCCTGGCCGGCAGGGCCCACAACTATGCTAACAAAATGAAACACAACCCCAACACTTCGCTGGGTGAGGCCCAATCTGATGGGCCCATCCCCCGGCTGCTCTCACCTCAGGCCACTCTGCTTCCAGGACGTGGGCCGAGGCCAAGTTCTTCCTGGTCTTGGTCTTTGCCTTGGGGTTGCAACACTGAAAAAGTGCCCACAGGCGGGCCCTTTGGTTACACTCTCTTGCGGATGGGGGCAGCCCCCGACTTCAAGACCTGCCGAGAAGGGGGGAGGACCTATGGGGCAGCCCAGGCTTCCAGACCGAGATGCTGGAAAGCTCCTCCCTGGGGTGGTGGTGGAAGGTGGGTGAAGGCTGCTGAGACTGAGCTTACAAGGACACTGCCCCCTCCCCAGCCTCAAGTCCCTCAGGCCCTAAGTGAACAGACAGCTCTGTCCCCACTGGACGTGTGTGTCAGAGGAAACTCTGGAGAAGGCAGCATCACTCAGAACCTCTAGGGTTTTCCAAACATAATGTCCAACATGCAACCAAAGAAGCAAAAAAGGGTGTAACAACAAACAGGACCAAGAGAAAAAGAGCTGAACCAGATCCAGAGGTATCAGATGTATATCAGCATATCAGAAGTGTGCTAGAGGTATCAGATGCAAATGTCACCTGTTCAAAAATATACTTGACAAAAGGAAAAATTTCTGAGAATCAAAACCGACTCTCGAACTTTACAATAACAGTGACTGAATTTAAGAACTCAGTCTCTGGGCTTAACACCAAATTGGACGTAGCTGACGAGAGGATCAGTGAACTGAAGGACTGGTTGGGTAAAAAATATATATAAGAGAGAGAAAAAAAGGATAGAATATATTGAAGGAGTCTGTTGTTAAACTATGTTGTTAAAAAGTATAAATGGGGACCCTCATGGTGGAGAAAAGACAGAAAGGGGAATAAGAAATGCCTCCAGGGGTTGAAACTAGAGAGCCTCTTAATGAAAGTGAAAGGGGAGAGTGAAAAAGCTGGCATAAAACTCAACATTCAAAAAATGAAGATCATGGTATCTGGCCCCATCACTTCATGGCAAATAAATGGAGAAACAATGGAAACAGTGACAGACTTTATTTTCTTAGGCTCCAAAATTACTGCAGATGGTGAAATTAAAAGATGCTTGCTTCTTGGAAGGAAACCTATGACAAACCTAGACAGCATATTAAAAAGCAGAGACATTACTTTGCCGACAAAGGTTCACTGAGTCAAAGCTATGATTTTTCCAGTAGTCATGTATGGATGTAAGAGTTGCCCCATGAAGAAGGCTGAATGCCGAAGAATCGATGCTTCTGAACTGGGGAGTTGGAGAAGACTCTTGAGAGCCCCTTGGACTGCCAGGAGATCCAACAAGCCAATCCTAAAGCAAATCAGACCTGAATATTCACTGCAAAGACTGATGCCGAAGCTCCAATATTTTGGCCACCTGATGCAAAGAACTGACTCATTGGAAAAGAACCTGATGCTGGGGAAGACTGAAGGCAGGAGGAGAAGGGGACAACAGAGGATGAGATGGTTGGATGGCATCACCGACTTGATGGTCATGAGTCTGAGCAAGCTCCAGAGTTGGTGATGGACAGGGAAGCCTCGTGTGCTGCAGTCCATGGGGTTGCAACAGGGCAGATACTGAGCGACTGAACTGGCTGACAGGGACAGTGGCAAGAGTTGGTTCAAGAATCAGACCACTGACTCAAAAATGAAAACCACCCATTGGTTTCAGCAGCTCTGTGGGTGCCTAAGGCTAGAAGAACATGTTTAAGTGTTCAGAGGGAAAATGGTGTGGCTTTTAATGGCACAGCAGCACTGAGAGCTGACTTTTCAAGAACAAGGAAGTCAGAAAATAATGGACTGGCATCTGTAAAATGCTGAAAAACAAATAACCACCAACCTGGAATTCTATACCCAAGAAAAACACTCTTCGAAAATGAAAGCAAAATAAAGACTTTTAGGGCAAGTGGAAATGAGACAACTCATCACCCACACACATGCACTAAAAAAATATTCAGGCAGTGCTTTGGGAAAAAGAAAAGTAGTCTCTGATGGAAATATAAAAAGTAGAGACCAACAATGAGGTAACTGTGAGGGTAAATACTAACTTTACAAAACAATGATGTTAACGCCAAATATATATCTAACAGTTCAAAGTGTAACAGTGACAAGGAGGAAACAGTCGTGTCAGGGAGGCAGTAAAAGTACTAAGTTAGACTTGAATGTAAAACACACGCTGTGTCTCTGAATGTGCACCCAACAACCTGACAGAGGAGCACAGAACTAGAGAAACACTTCAAACTTCTAAAAGAAGGCAAGAGCAAAGAACACAGACTAGGTGGGACAAACAGAAAACACACAGCAACATGGTGTCTACACACTGAATATCAACATTATAAACAGAGCAAACACTCTCATTAAAAGATAAAGCGTCAAACTGATTCCAATGAAAACTGTACACTATTCACAGAGCTACATGTTAAGATGGAATATCTTTGAGACAGGTGAACCTAAAAGATACCCAGGCCAACAAGGACAGAAAACCGATGTGGCAATATCACTGTCAAATAGTCTCTAAAAAAGAAGCATTTCTAGCAATAAAAAGGAGCATCTCATACTGATACAAGTTCAGTCTAGCAAGAAGATGAGGATTCTAAACTTGAATGTACCTAATAACATAACTTCAAAATATCAATACATAAAAACTGACAGAAATAGAAAAGGAGTAACAGCCGAGTTCATAATCCCAGTGGGAGACGTTAAAGACACATCTCTCGTGGAACTGGGCCCCCTGGTATGTAGTCACCTGCAGCCATGAAGTACCTGAAATGCAGCTGGCTCTACAATCAGATGCGCTGCAAGCATGAAACTCACACTGGATTTTAAAGACTTAGCATGAAAAAAAGAACGTGAACTATTTCATTAGGTTTTATCATGTTGATTACACACTGAAATGATAATATTTGGGGTGTGTTAAAATAAAATATATTACAGGTAATTTCACCTACTTCTGCTTTTATTCAACGTGGCTACCAGAATCTGAATTACATGAGTGACAAGCCTGATCTGACTGATACACATGGAACACTGCATTCCCACTGATACATATTCAAGAGCCCAAGGAACATATAACAGAAAGAATATGTATTGAGCCATTAGGAAAGCTTGAATTATTTCAAAGGACTGAAATAATGCAGAGGATACTTAGGGATTGCAATGGGCTGACGGTTTATGGGCCCTCAAACTTCACCCAGCACGTGGTGATGATCCGAGGAGGCAGGCACCCTGGGAAGGGTCAGGCCAGGAGGGAATGGGCTCCTGTGCTGTGAGGACAGGGAGAAGCAGGAGGCAGTCTAGGAACCAGGAAACAGGCCTCACCAGATGTGGCACCTGCTGGTGATCTTGGGACTCCCCAGCCTCAGGACTACAAGAAACAACTTTTTGTTGTTTATCAGCTAGTCTACGGGATTTATAACAGTAACCCCAAAAGCCTATGACGGGGCTCTTCATGGAATTAAGCTAGAAATCAAAAAAGGGTCACTGGCAAAAGCTCCCCAAACATTGCGAAGTTAAACGACATACTGCTTGAAGAATTTCATGAATAATAATTTTAAAAAACACAATGAAAATTAGAAAATACTTTTCCATAAAAGATAATGAAAATCTGGCCTATTCAAACCTGTGGGACACAGCGACTGTGTTTAGAGGGTAACTTAAAGTCTTAAACACATACACTGGAAAAAAAGGAAGGCTAAAAATCAATTAAGCCTCTCTCCCAAGAAACCAGGAAAAAAACATAGCAAACGAAACACAAGGTAGATGGGGAAAAAAAAAGGAGCAGAAAACAAGCAAACAGAAAGCAAATATGAAGTTTTTTAAAAACAAAGCCAAAAGTTTGCTCTTTGAAAGAACTGATAAACCCCTAGAGAGACTTATTAAGACAAAGAGACAAAGCTCAAATCACCAGCATCAGGGGTTTTTAAAAGGGGAGACAACACATCTTGCAGATAAGAAAAATATTATGAACCACAGTTCACTTACTAATTGGAGAGTCTGCTCGCCTCAATAACTTCCTAGCAGGAGGGAAATGCTTTACTGAAATAGACCCAAGAAGACATACAAAATAAGAAAATTTTATTTGCATGAAAAAAATTACATCTGAAATTAAAAGCCTCCCCACAATAAAACCAACTGGTTTTGCCAATCAATTCTTCCAAAATTCTAGGGAAGAAAACAGTAATCTCACAGGAATTCTTGCAGTAAACAAGGAACACTCTCCAACCTTGTTTTATAAGACTAGCATAACCTTGATACTAAAACCAACCAGAAAGAAGTGCAGGAAAGTAAAATTACAGACTCTGAGTATAGATTAAATAACCCTAAATAAAACACTAAGAAATAAAGTCCAACTGAAAGAGAATACATTGAGATCAGGTTGGGGTCGTTTTAGAATCACAAAATTTTTTAAAAGTTAAATCACATGAAAGAAAAATAATCACATAAAAGAAAAATTACCTGTTTCAAAATCTGCAGAAAATAAACAAGAAAATGTAATGTAATAATTTTAGTTCACGACTAAGAAAAAACTCTTAGTAAACTAACAGAGAACAATTTACATATTTTGATTAAACTATCTACAAAAAACCTAATATCATGTGTGATGGTGAAATACTGAAAGCTTTTCCTCTGATAATGTGAAAGAGACAAGGATACTTATTCTTACTACTTCTGTTCACCAATGTACTCAGGACTGGAGATCCTAGTCCATACAATAAGGCAAGAAAAAGTAAAGAGTTATCACAGTTTCAAACGGGAAAAAAGAACTGATTTGCAGACATAATTGTGTATACATAAATAAATACAATTAGAATGATTTGAAATATATGGATTTACCAAGTGAATATAGAAAAGTAAATTCTGTATCTATTAGGAATTTATAATGGCACTGAAAATATCAAGATATCTAATCAAACGTGTGCAAGACATACGGCGAACTATAAACTTCTAAGATAAATTAAAGAAGATCTTAAAAAATGGAGAGCTATCTATATTGTGTTCACGGATTATAAGAACAACATAAAAGACACACACACACACACAGAGTTAACTGTGTGAGGTGATGCGTATGTAAGGCAATCATTCCATGATATCTATGGGCATCAAGTCATCGCAATGTAGACTTGAAATACACACAAACTGTATCTGTCAATGACTCCTTAGTGAAGCTGGGGGTCTAAAATCAGGGCCTGGCACCTGGTAGCTGGCAGGTGTGGGAACCCAGGTTCACGTGCAGGCTGTACACACTCTTAATCACAGGTGAGACCTGAAGCAACCCAGCAACTCTCTATTTTTCTTTTTCTGTTTTGCTCTGTTCCCCTTGCCATTTGTGTTTAACAGATTCCCAGTATCGAGTGAGCAGTGTCAATGCAGCAATAACGTTTCCCCATCTAAGGCAGGAGCATGTAACACCAACAGACTTCCCATCGCCCCGAGATAACTGGAGTGCCCCATCACAACAGAAAGCAAAGAAACACGACAGTCCCCGAGAGAGAGCTGCCCCACGGCAGGGGGAACTAGGTCCACCAGACGTCCCAAGGGGACCCCCAGGGGTTTGGAGCCCAGGCTGGGCCCCTCAGCTTGAGGCCACACTTGCCTTTCCATCATTCTGGGGGTCCTGGCAGAAGAAAGCCAGGCCAAGGAAGGGGCATGGTGTGGCCAGCCCGTGGGACTCAGGGTAGGACTGACTTGGGGCTGTGCTGGGCTCCACGTCCAAGTCACCACCCTTGGAGTGTACAAAGCTCTTGGGATCATTGTAGGTTTTTGGCAAAAAGCAATGGAGCTGAAGTCACTTATGACGGTTTTTTAAAAAAAAATCCTCACTGAGGATTCCCTCAGTGCCAGCCTCGGCCCCTAGTGAGATGCAGACTCCTGGTCATCCATGGCTCTGCCCGCAGCCTGCCATGGCAAGGGGAGGCTACCGGACACTGGGT
Organism: Bos grunniens; assembly: GCF_055505025.1. Taxonomy (NCBI): domain Eukaryota; kingdom Metazoa; phylum Chordata; class Mammalia; order Artiodactyla; family Bovidae; genus Bos; species Bos grunniens. The sequence goes on along the minus strand of NC_141191.1, from coordinate 582,160 downwards.
GCCACATGGGGTTCTTCCCCCACTTTGAGTGAAGGGCTGCACCCCCCCCCCCCCAGCATGAACCCGGCTCAACCCTCCACCTCTGATGCTGAGGCGCCCATGCCTCCCACGACCGGAGGATCCAGCCTCTCCCGGGGCCTCCGTGTCACTGCACAAGCCTTGTCCATGCGGCCCCAGCAGGCAGGGTGAGTCCTGTGTGGAACCTCCCAGATCGCTGGCCTCACTGCCCGCATCAGGGCCTTGTATGTCCACTGAATGAGTGGATGAGGGCCCCTCACAATGACGGTGATGGTGATGAGGAGGAGGAAGTGAAGCGGGCTGAGATCCAAATGTCAGTCCCTGATTCAGACATCTGTGTGTATGAACTCATTTAACCTCATGACAAGATTGTGTGTTGGGGTTGGGGGGTAGGGGGTGGGTCCTGCCACTGTTCTCACCTTGGAGCCAGCAAGTTCACTCTCAGTGTCCAGGGGTGGCTGCAGCCACTGGCCACAGACTGGACAGCTTTAACACAAATTCATTCCCCCCCCGCCCAGTTCTGGAGTCAGAAACCTGTGATCAAGGTGTGGGCAGGGCTGAGCTCCCTCCAGAGGCTCCAGCGGAGGGTCCCTCTGGCCTGGTCCAGTCCTTGGGGGACGCCAGGCCACCCTGGGCTTCTGGCCACATCACCCCGACCTGTGCGTCCATCTGCACAAACCTTCTCCCCTGGGTGGCTCTGTGCCTCAGATCACCCCCTCTTTTCTTCCAAGGACACCTGTCGTTGGATTTAGGGTCCACATGCATCCCGGGTGATCTGGTGCAGAGGTCAGGAACTTACTTCCATCTGCCGAGACCTTTCATCAGAATAAGGCCACCTCTGGAGGCTGCAGAAGGATGGATGGCTTTCGGAGCCACTACTCAGCCCACCATACTTGTCATGAAGCCACAGGGCAGAGCCTCACTGGGCTTGGTGAAGGGAGCTTCGAAGAAGCAGGGCTCAGTCCTGGGGCTGCCTCAAGAAAACAGTTAGGATCAGGACACTTGGGCACAGAGACCAGATGGGCAGGGCTCGGAGGTGTGCTGGTGGGCGTGGGGCTCACCTGCAGGGAGCCTGGAGCCTGACATGATGGCCCAGGGCTGGGGGACACAGTGCATGGTTGGGAATGGACACATCCCAGCGCAGACAAGGGGAGGCAGGCCCGGGGGCTCAGGCCAGGGGAGCCCAGATCTTCCTGTTGCCCTCAAGGGGCAGGTCAGATGGGCACAGGAGGGAGCTGTGGTTTCAGCGACCTGGGTCGGAGTCCTGGTCTGCTGCTGTGTTGTCTCTGGTGAGTGACTCAGCCTCTCTGAGCCCACCGGAGAAGTGCTCGCTGGTGCCCGGGAAACAACGCATGCATTTTGGAACTGGGAGAAGAATCCTCGTCACTTATTGGTACAGCTCAATCTTTTCTGGAGGCCATAACCAATGTCTTTATGTTTGATGTTCATTTCAAAGTCAAAAGTTTTTAAAAAGATATGTGTGGCAAAGGATTTAATTGGACTTGGAAAGGCTCTTCTTTCTCCTTTATGAGCATGGCCATTTCATTATCATATGAGCAATAATGATATATGACTGAATATTCACATCACCAGTGAGAATTTTCCGAGTGCCAGACTCCAAGTTAAGTACTTTAGGATAACCCAGTGATGTAATGATTTGTTTCCCAGGTGGTTCAGCAGAAAAGAACCCGACAGCCAATGTAGGAGATGCAGAAGACCTGGGTTCAATTCCTGGGTTGGGAAGATCCCCTGGAGGAGGAAATGGCAACCCATTTCAGTATTCTTGCCTGAAAAATTCCACAGAGAGAGGATCTTAGGGGCTACAGGGCTGCAAAGAGTTTGACACGTATGAGCCACTGAACATGCACACAGTCGTGTAAATACTGTTGTTATCTCTGACAAATGGTGAAGCTTTGGTGTTGTTGATTAGTCATCAGATTTTGTCTGATTCTTTGTGACCCCACGGAGTATACACTCCATGGAATTCTCTAGGCCAGAATACTGGAGTGGGTGGTGTTTCCCTTCTCCAGGGGATTTTTCTGACTCCCCACATATTGTAAGACTAAACTTGAGAATTCTTGTTTTTATTTCATTTCAAATAGCCTTTGGGAATCTGAAAGGACAGTGTAGGTACTTTCAAGATGTCTTCTGCAAAACAAAGCCCTTTCGGCAAATGTGGTCATTATATCCAGGTAGGTGTTGCTGTTGTAAGTGTCACATATCAGCCAGAGGCAAATTCTGAGCTCTTCCTCTGGCAGAAACAAATTGACAAAATAAGGCAAGAAAGAGAGCTGGGAAAACAAACCACATCAACAAGTGGAAAAGCGTTCCTCATGAGACAAAGCTAGAGAAAAACCCAACATCCTTGTGGCCCAAAAACCCTCTTAGAAATGAATGTTCCATAGGGAAGAGACGAAGCATGTCAAGTTCCAAGGAGAGGCAATGCCCATGGCCAGTGTAGCTTAGAGACGGCCTGACCACTCGATGAAGACACACACCAACGTAAACCCTTTGCAGACAGCAGTGACGGTCATCACCATAGTAAGTGTTTAGTCTGGGGACAACCTGCCCTGGGCTCCAATAAGCGAGCAGACCTGGTTCTCTTCCTCTGCCCCCACACCATTCACTCATAATGGCAGCTCAGGTGCTTTCGTGCCCTGCCTGCCTGTCTGGCTCATCCATGAGCTTTGACCACCTCCAGGGAAGGACTCTGCCTTCTCTTCTCTATGCACCATGAATCTGCACACAGTGGGCCTTCAGAACCTCAGGAGACTCACCCCACCCCCACTATAGCCAGACCCTCCCCAGGCGTTAAAACAGCTGTGGAATCACTTTGGCCCAAGTCCTACTTACGGATCCTTGGAGCCCACTACAGCCTCTACAGCATGATTAATCAGGCCCTTTATACACAGATTCCTGCCTGTCAGATCTGAGCTTTGGATTCATGGTCAGCTCTGTCCCTCCCGTGGCAGCCAGGTGGGTCACAATGCAGACAAAGGAGCTCAGGAGCTGAGTATCAAGGGAAGCATTGAAAGGACAGTGATGGATGCAATCTGTTGCAAACTGAAGGAGGGTCCCTGCATGTCTCAGAAACGGCCTCTGGTGTGCAGGTGTCGAGAAAGGCCCCCACAGTGCAAAGGAAAGAGGGGTACTCGGGGGCAAAGGCACTTGGCCTCTCCAGTAGCAGCTCCAGGTGGTAGCTCGTGAACAGTGGACAGCCAATGTGGTCACATGAGCGTGACACTTATTCCCTCACAAAGAAAGAGAAAGCGGGCAGGGTGTGGGAGTACCTGGAGGATGTGGTGGGTTGGATGGAGGGACGTATCCTTCCTCTCTCCAGTGAAAATCGCTTTTTTGAGTCTCAGAGCTGCGAGAAGGCAGTTACCAAGTTAGGTCCCCACAGTATCCGGTGTGGGCTGGGTGTCTTAGCCCCCGTCACATGGACAAGCCACACCATATGGCTTCCCTGAGTTCTAACAGCAGGATCTGGGGGTTTTGTCTAGGTACACACTTCCTTGCTCTAGCTGTGTTACCCCCTTCTTTGAGCCCCAGTTTTGTCCTCTAGAAAAAGGACATCGATTGCTACCTTAGCAGGTTGCTACCTTAATCCCATGAAGACTAATTAGGGTGATACTACAATGAATAGCTGGCCTTAAGAGATACTGGGCTTCCCTGATAGCTCAGCTGGTAAAGGATTCTCCTGCCATGCAGGAGACCCCGGTTTGATTCCTGGGTCGGGAATGCTGATCCGCTACAGAAGGGACAGACTACCCACTGCAGTATTCTTGGGCTTCTCTTGTGGCTCAGCTGGTAAAGAATCTGCCTGCAATGCGGGAAACCTGGGTTCAATCCCTGGACTGGGAAGATCCCCTGGAGAAGGGAAAGGCTACCCACTCCAGTATTCTGGCCTGCAGAATTTCATGGACTGTATATATAGCCCACAGGGTCACCAAGAGGTGGACACGACTGAGGGACTTTCACTTCACTTTCAAGAGATATGACCTGAATCCAGATTAAACTGGAGTCTCCCAGTGTCATCTGGCATTTCTTCCCTGAAGCCAGCCAAAACCCACACAGGTGCATTTCCAGGGTCTTCACATAGCCAGCTGGACAGAAAACCCAGCGTAGTCCAAACAAGCTGGACAGTCAAGCAGGAGAGGACTCACGGGCAGACGGCTTCCCTCCGGTCTCAGGTGGAGCTCCGGGACCACAGCAGGAACCGGCGCTCTCAACCCCTGGGCTCAGCAGCACACTCCTTATCAGGCCAGCAGCTCTGCCCTAACGGGCGCAAGAAGGTCACCAACTGTCCCAGGTGAACTCACGCCCCCTCCCACTGCTGCAGCCTGACCTCACAGGGCCCCACCCCTTCCGGCAGAGCCAGCCCTCCTCTTCCTTTGAATCCAGCTTGAGGCCTGGTCCTGGGTCCCTATTGGTCAGTGCCAATCATGGTGGCCAGGGATGGAGCACACTGATTGGCCAGGTCCAGGTCATGTGACCATACTCTCCAAGACACGTGTGAGCTGCTCACGCTCTGGCAGGGATGGAGAGAGTGCAATGCCCCCAGAGCAGGGCTGAGAGTCCGGTCACTCTGTCCGTGTGCTCAGTGTCCTGGGACATGCCTGCACATCATCTCTACACACCACTTTGTCTCCTCTGCAGACCAAATATTCATGACACACCTTTTCCCTTCCCAAGCACTGTTTCACGCACTGACATTCAAGGGAGCATGACCTCCTTTTGGAAGGTAGGTTTGGAGATCCTCTCTTAAACTCTGGGCTTGTTCCTTGTATCATGTTAGAATAGTTTATTCAGTCTAAAAACCCTCACTGAGCACCACCATATGCTGCTTTGCCTATTCAGGATTCTTAGCTGTTCTGAGTAGAGGGCATGGCCTAGGGGCCTCCCAAAGGGAATTAATTTTTTCTAAGGAAGTACCTGAGAGGCTGAATCACTGAATCACTTTGCTGTAAACCTTAAACAAATTATTGTAAATCAACAATACCTCAATTTAAAGAAAAGATATTCCCTCATCAAAAATGGTTTGAAATTTTGTAAAGTTTTTCCTTCAATTGTTGGTTTTTAGTATGTGTCTAATTGATTTGGTGCTGTCTTTTGAGGTAGGGATCCAACTTACTTTCCCACATGGATACCAAATTGTCCCAATGGGACGATTCCTTTGTCCTTTCTCCTGGAAATATCCTTTCTGCGTTTACACATTAAGAAGTTTCTTTTAACAATGCCAAGTATCAAGAACTTCAGATCTTTGGAAATTTGTACAGCACCCCAGAAGCATGTTTCCATTTCTGTGTCTTCTCTTCACACTTCACCATTGCCTGTTTCTAGTATACACAAGTACCCTCAGAGGGTTCTCTGTAGTGAACCATGTATGTTTCTGTGAGGACAGAGGATGTGAGCACAGACGAGGGACTGAGTGACCCTAGTGACCATGTAACCATGCTCAGCAACCTCAATATTAAGTCTGGCTGAGACTTCCTAAGGCAAGGTCTGTGTTTCTCCCTCTTGCTGTCTGGATATGCAAAATGATGTTGGTGGATTGGGACTTGGGTCCCTGGGTCCAGCAGTGTGGAGATATACCCATAGCCTGCTTTTCCATTGTATTTTCCTCCTGTGGGCTCTGCTGAGCTGGTGTGGAGATATTTCTGCTAAAGGCTTGAGAGGTAGTCAATCCTCCTGCTTCTCATCCCCTGACCTGTCTGTACTTCTGTCATTTTTTAAAATATGGCTAATTTTCAATGTTGTTAGTCCTTGTGTCATTCTGACTCTCAGGCACCTGTGGTTTAATAGACCTCCAAGTCCCAAGAGCTCTTTGCCTGGTGGAGACCTGGAGATCTCAGGGAGCAGCACCACATCACACAGGAGCCCGGACCAGAGAGAAGGTTCTTGCCAGGAAGGCTCCATCCCTGCTGGGGGTGGGGTGGGGTCGGGGTTCACATCTGATTGTGCATCCCCCGGGCCTTCGGTGCAGGCCCCACTCTGAGATCTGGAAAGGAGGTGGCTTCCCTCCCTGACACAGAACTAGTATTTTTTTTGTCCTTGTCATTGTCTAGTCCCATTTGGCTCCCAGGCTCTACACTTGATCCTCACCCACAGGATCAGGAGAGCCCAGTTCTAGAGGAGTTTCATACAGGGAGAGGCTCCAGGAGACACTCCAATGCCCGGGCCTAAATAAGCATTTCCTTGGAGTTTCACAGCCCTGGGAGGAGATACTGGGTTTGTGTCCATTTTACAGTTGAATATGTTGAGCCTCAGATCATTGTGTGATTTGCCCTGGGTCACTCTGCAGGTCAGTGTAAGGTGGGATTTGAATCCAGACTCTATGTCTTGGAGCCTGTGACTGTACAGGTGTTTCTGCTCATCGGTAAATTTTATTTCATGGTTGTTGTTGTTGTTGTTGTTGTTGTTTGATGCATTTGTATATGGTACTGTTCTGTTCTCTCTCTGATGGCTCATATCCTGCTACATTGCTGAGTTTATTAGTTTTAATACTTGTTACTTGGTGGGGTTTTTATGGTTTCATATAAATCCTGTCATAATCGAATAATGGCAGTGTAACTTCATTTGTTCCAATGGGGATGCTTTTATTTCCTTTTCTTGCCTAGTTATTCTGGGTAGGACACTTCCACTACTATGTTGAACAAGATTGGGGAGAGTGGGCATCCTTGTACTATTCCTGATCTTTTAGGAAAATCTTTCACCTCTTTACCACTGACTTGGATGTTAGCTGTGGGCTTGTCTTATATACCCTTTAGGATGTTCCATGTTTAACCACTGTATTGAGAGATTGTACCAAAATTGATGTTACACTTTGTTGAAAGCTTTTTCTGCAATTATTGAGATGATCACATGATTTCATTCTTAATTTTGCTCATATTGTGTATCACAGTGATTGATGTGCAAATAATAAATCATGCTTGCAGGCACAGAATAAATTCCATTTGATCATAGTGTATGATTCTTTTTAATGTGTCTTCAATTTAGTTTGCTAATATTCTTTTGAGGATTTTTACATCCGTGTACACCAGGGTTAGGGTTCTCTGGTGGTTCATATGGTAAAGAATCTGCCTGCAATGCGGGAGACCAGGGTTTGACCCCTGGGTCAGGAAGAGCCCCTTGAGAAAGGAATGGCTACACACTCCAATATTCTTGCCTGGAAAATTCTGTGGACAGAGGACCTGGTGGGCTACAGTCCATGGGTCACGAATAACTGGACATGACTGAGTGACTCACACTTACAAGAGTGCTTCTTGACATTCTTAATATCTAAATTTAAGATTTTATCTCAGTCAAAAATTACAGCCTAAGGCAAAAATGTCAAAAGTCCAAGAGTCCTTAGAAGTAAATGAGAATGTGGCATAACAGATGAAAGCAAGAAGGACTCGACATAATGTACTTTTCATAAGAATTTTAGATCTTCAGAGGAATTCTCACTGAACTGAATTAAAATGCAAGCTTTAGTTTAAAATGCAAACCTTTTTTGGTATTATGTTTCTATGTTGAGACTGAAATGTTATTATGTATGTGTGAGATATTAAGCAATACTGTGTAGCTATTAAAATCATATTTTAAAATCATATTTTCAAAACCTTTAATGACATTTATAAGCACTTATAGTGGAAAAATAGCTAGGAATAGAAGATGATCCCATATAGCTTTAGATGACAGTACAAATGTGTTGAATGATAGTTTTCAGATTGTATTTATTAATTTTTAATTGATGGATAACTGCTTTACATTGTTTGGTTTGTTTTCCTCATACAACAACACGAATAGGCCATAAGTATATTATCCACTCTTTGGTGAGCCTGCCTCCCACTTCCCGCCATCCCACCCTCTAGGTCATCACAGAGGACAGTGCTGGGCTCCCCATGTTACATAGCAACTTCCCACTAGCTAGCTATTTTACATATGGTAGTAGGTGATGTTTCAGTGCTGCTCTCTCAATTCATCCCACCCTCTCCTTCTCCAGCTGAGTTCACAAGTCCTTCCTCTACATCTGTGTATCTGTTTCTGCCCTTCAAATATTCACCAGTACCATTTTACAAGATTCCATGTGTATGCATTCATTTACTATATTTATTTTTCTCTTTCTGACTTACTTCACTCTGTATCACAGTTTCTAGGTTCATCTACCTCAGTTAAACTGACTCGTATTGTTCCTTTTCGTGGTTGAGTAATATTCCATTGTGTATATGTTCCACGACTTCTTTATACATTGTTCTCTTGATAGACATTAGGTTGCTTCCATGCCCTGGCTATTTTAAATAGTGCTGCAGTGGACATTGGGGTACATGTGTCTTTTTAGAGGTATGGTTTTCTCCGGGTATATGGCCAGTAGGGGATTGTTGCATCATATGGTAGCTTTATTCCTACTTTTTAAAGAAACCTACATTCCTTCTCCATAGTGGCTGTATCCATTTACATGTCTACCAACAGTGCAAGAGGGTTCCCTTTCTTCCATGTCCTGTCCAGCATTTATTATTTGTAGAATTGTTGATGATGGCCATTCTGACTGGTGTGAGGTGATACCTCACGTAGTTTTGATTAGCGTTTCATTAATAATGAGTGATGTGGAGCATCTTTGCATGTGTTTGGTGGCCTTCTTAATGTCGTCTTTGGATAAATTTGTTCATGTCTTCTGGTCACTTTTCAGTTGGTTGCTTTTTATCTGATATTAGGCTTGATGATCTACTTGTGTACTTTGTAGATAATCCTTTGTCAATTGCTTCATTTACAATTGCTTTCTCCTATTCTGAGGGTTGTCTTTTCATCTTGTTTATAGTTTTCTTTGCTGCTTATATACTTTGAAGTTTCTCTAGATGCCATTTATTTTTATTTTTATTTCAGTCATTCTCGGAGGTCTTGCTGTGATAATTGGCAAAGAGTGTTCTGCCTATGTTTTCCTCTAAGAATTTTATAGTTTCTGGCCTTACTTTTGGTCTTTAATCCATTGTGAATTATTTTTGTGTATAGTATGAAGAAGTGTTCTAATTTCATTCTTTTACATGTAGTTGTCCAGTTTCCCAGCACCACTTACTGAAGAGGCTCTCTTTTCTGTCCTTTCTCCATTGTACATTCTTGCCTCCCTTGTCAAAGAAAAGATGCCTATAGGAGTGTGGGTTCATCTCTCAGCTTTGTGTTTTGTTCCTTTGCTCTCTGTTTCTGCTTTTGTGTCTGTACCATAGTGTCTTGGTAGTATAGTCTGAAGTCAGAAGGTTGATTCCTCCAGTTCCACCTTTCTTTCCAAGATTGCTTTGGCCCTTCTGGGTCTTTTTCCCCCCATATAAATTGTAAAATTATTAGTCCTAGTTCATTAAAAAAAAAGTCATTGGTTGTTTGATAGGGATGAATTGAATCTTCAGATTGCTTTGGGTAGTATAGTCATTTTCACAACATTGATTTCTTTCTTTTTTTATCGTTTTTATTATGTGTTTATTTTATTTTATTTTATTTTTAAACTTTACATAATTGTATTAGTTTTGCCAAATATCAAAATGAATCCGCCACAGGTATACATGTGTTCTTTGAATTCAAGAACAAGGCATATCTTTCTATCTGTTTATTTCAACTTGGCTATGTTTCATCATACAGCCTGTCTTTCTGCATACATGTGTTTTGTCTGTTTAGGTAACTTTATTCCTAGCTATTGGGGAAGAAAAATGGAAACCCACTCCAGTACTCTTGCCTGGAAAATCCCATGTACAAGGAGCCTAATAGGCTACACTCCATGAGGTCCCAAAGAGTCGGACACGACTGAGCGACTTCACTTTCACATTTCACCTTCATGCATTGGAGAAGGAAATAGCAACCCACTCCAGTGTTCTTGCCTGGAGAATCCCGGGGATGGGGGAGCCTGGTGGGCTCCCATCTGTGGGGTCGCACAGAGTCGGGCGTGACTGACGTGACTCAGCAGCAGCAGCATTCCTAGCTATGCTATTCTTCTTGTTGCAGTGGGGAATGGCACTTTTTTCTTAGTTTCTCTTTCTGATTTTTCTTGTTGTGCTGTAAGTCTGCAAAGGATTTCTGTGTATTAATTTTGTATCCTGGGCTTTACTAAATTCATTGATTAGCTCTAGTAATTTTCTGGTTCTATCTATAGGGTCTTCTATGAATAGAAACAGGTCATCTGCAATCAATGACAGATGGACTTCTTCTTTTCCAATATGCGTTCTTTCTCGTTTTCTTCTCTGATTGCTGTGTCTATGACTTATAAAAAAACTATATTGATTAATAGGAATAGAGTGGGCCCCATGATCTTGATGCTGATCTTAGAGGAAATGCTTACATTTTGACACCATTGAGAATAATGTTTGCTGAGAGATTTTCCTATATGACCTTTCTTATGTTGAGGTAGATATCTTCCATGCCCATTTATGGAGTGCTTTTTAAACTGGTATTTAGTTTTGTCAAAACCTTTCTCTGCATCGATCAAGATTATCATATGCTTTTTATCTTTCAGTTTGTTAATATAGTGTATCACATTGATTGATTTGCAGATAGCGAAGCATCTTTGAATCCCTGGGATAAACCCCACTTCAACTTGGTGTATGATCCTTTTCATGTGTTTTTGTTTGGTTTTTGCTACAATTTTCCCCAGGATTTTTGCGTTGATGTTCATCAGTGATGTTAGCCTGTAATTTTCTTTTCTGTGTGGCATTTCTGCTTCCTTTTGGTTCATGGTGATGGTGGCCTCGCAGAATGAGTTGGGAATGCTCCTCCCTCCACATTTTTCTGGAACAGTTTGACCAGCATAGGTATTATCACATCTCTCCCATTTGAGAGCATTCATCTGTGAAGTCCTGGGCATTTCTTTGTTGGAGACTTTTGATCCCAGTTAGTAGTGCTTGTGATTGATCTGTTCATAGTTAGAGCTTGTGACTGGTGTTGGTGCTTGACTTATTCATATTTTCTATTTTTTCCTGGTTCAGCCTTAGAAGATTGTACTTTTCTAAGAATTTGTCCATTTGTTCCAGGTTATCCATTTTATTGTCATGCAGTTGTTTCTAATTGTCTCTTATGATCCTTTCTCTTTCTGTGTTGTCTGTTGAAATGTCTCCTTTTTCATTTCAAGTTCATTTGAGTGGGCTGCCTTCTATGGGGTCACATAGAGTTGGACACGACTGAAGCGACTTAGCAGCAGCAGCAGCATATAAGGCTCAGCGACCCCGAGCTTTCCCAGATGTGGGATTTTTAGTGCTAAAACCAGGACAGAAGTCAGGATGATTTGAACTTAGGTAAAAAAAAAGAAGTGGAGAAGGAAATGGCAACCCACCCAGTGTTTTTACCTGGAGAATCCCAGGGACGGGGGAGCCTGGTGGGCTACCGTCTATGGGGTCGCCCAGAGTCGGACACAACTGAAGCGACTTAGCAGCAGCAGCAGCAAAAAAAAAAAAAAGAGAGAGAGAGACACCAAGAGATCACTCTTTCTCCCCCTCCCTCCATCCTCCTCGCTTTTTCCCCCTGCAGAGTCACCTAGGAAAGACCGTGTGAGCACACACTGAAAAGGAGCTCCCAAAGGGAGCTCTCAGCAGACATCCACCCTGTCAACATTGGGTCTCAGGCTTCCAGCCTCCAGAGTGGTGAGAAAACAAATTTCTGTAGTCAAAGCCACCAGCCTATGGTATTTTGTTATGGCGCACCCAGCGCGATAACACAGGGGTCGTACCCAGTTCATATAACCATGCTGTGACGATTGATGGGTGTGGTCACACAGGCACCCTCCTGAGTCAGAGAGTTGCTTTCTATTCCAAAACCCTTCCAATAATACTCCCCATCCCATTTTAAGAACATAAGTGTTCAACATGACAAGGTTGACAAACCTATTTTTCTATCATTCTGCTTTACTTCTGCAAACAAGTATCTTAGAATAGTAACTTCTGGGACTGGAAGTGGTTACATGAATACAGTGGTTCAGTTTCAAATGTATGACTAATATTTTTTGCAGCTAAGTAGCATTTTCTGTTTTCCAATGATACTTTAAAGCCCATTTATGTTACTGAGTATGCATAATGAATTCCTCCTTTGGAAATGTCTGTTTTCTCCACTGAGCTGGTGATTCTTCATTGTCCCACTCAAATCCTACCACTCCCCTCCCACTCCTGGCCACACTTGTCATCCCGTTCCCTGCCTCAAAGCCTGACATCTACAAGCTGCAGCCCCCAGGCTTTGCTGTTCTTAGCACCTCTTTCTCGGCTCTTGACCAAAGGGAAGCACTATTAGAGTGTGAAGAGAGGAGTGTGAAGGGCGGGGAGAGAGAGGGGTGGGTCTTCTCCCTCCATCCCTGCCAGAGCCTGGTCTCCACTATGGGTGTCTTCCTCTGTCATATAGCACCCACACTGGGCGGCCCCTTTCCTATGACCACAGCTCTGGATGGGTTCTAGGAATAGCACACCCTTTCTCTTTTGTTTCTCCAGGCCCAAGGATGATGGAAGCTTCTGCTGTTAATAGTTCCCAGTGGCTTCTCCATTCGTCTTGATTCTCTTTACCTTGCCCACAGTGTGAGTTAAGGGTTGAGTTGTAACCCCTGCCCCCCATTCCTATGTTAAAGTTCTAACCCCCAAGACCTCAGAAAGTGACTGTCTTAGGAGAATGTCTTCAAAAAGATAATTAAAGTTAAACAAAGTCATACAGGTGGACCCTAATCCAATCTGACTTGTGTTTATATAATAAGAGGCCCAGGTGGCACTAGTGGTAAAGGACCCGCTTGCCAATGCAGGAGACATAAGAGATGTGGGTTCGATCCCTGGGTCTGAAAGATCAACTTGGAGGAGGGCATGGCAACCCACTCAAGTATTCTTGCCCGGAGAATTCCATGGACAGATGAGCCTGGTGGGCTACAGGTGAACACAACCTAGTTACTGACCAATGACAAAGTAGTGTAAAACAATTTTATAAAATCATAGGACGGGATGGGATTTATTGAGACATCCCAGTTTTACCACCTTCCCCCTCAGTCACCCTCAAGTATTGAGTTACTCCTAATAAATACATTTCTTTGTCTCCAAAGCACTTTCACAACCACATTTCATTTGAGCCTCAAGGAAATTGTGTGAGGTAGATAGGGAGGTATTCATGTCTCCATTTTACAAATAAATGAAACTGAAGAGCAGGTAGTTGAAATGCCAGCATTCAAGGAGCTAAAAAGTGTTAGAGCTGGGCCTGGAGACTCATGATCCTCAGACCAGGTGGGTATTGATAGAGTTCCCATCGTTTACCCTCCCTGCTAATCTGGGCATGCGCACTAAAGACTGATGTCACACGTGGACATTCCATCCAAAACTCACAGCGAGGAAGGACTTCTCAACATCTGGCCGTGAGCAGAAAAGGCAGAGGAAGGGAGAGAGTGAGAGAAAGATCTAATACGAGCTGAGTTTACAGGGAGCAGGAAGGGGCACATGCACTCTTATCTCAGCCCCAACTGGGCAGAGCAACATAGGAGAGCAAGCAGATGTACAGAGGCTGAGCCTCTCCGAACACGGTCCCCCTCCTGACTCCATATTCAGCTGGCAGGCCCCAGGAGTCAGGTCATCCGTTACCTCCCTCTAATGCTCTGATGGATATGTTTGCAACACACGGGGTTTCCATTAATCTGGGGAAAGTCCTACTTTAGGCTTTCACTGAATCTGAAATTGCTTCAGCCATGACTGCTGTCTCCAGTGAACTGGGTCCCTCTTCTTCCACAGAGATGCCCCACACAGGCTGCTCTCGCCTGCACCCTCCACCTGCCTCTCTCTCTGTCTATGTATCTTTAAATTGGAGGATAATTGCCTCACAATGGTGTGGTGCTCTCTGCCGTACATCAATATTAATCAGTCATAATGATATATATGTATATATCCCCTTACCCTCTTGAGCCTCCCTCGCCCCGCATTCCACCTCTCTAGGTCATCACAGAGCTCCAGGTTGGGCTCCCTGTGCTATATAGCAGCCCCCCACAAGTTATGAGCATACATGGGGCTTCCTTGGTGGTTCAAATGGTGAAGAATCTGCCTGCAATGAAGGAGACTCAGGTTTGATCCCTGGATTGGGAAGATCTCCTGGAGATGGGAATGGCAACCCACTCCAGTATTTTTGCCTGGGAAATCCCATGGACAGAGGAGCCTGGCAGGCTGTAGTCCATGGGGTCTCAAAGAGTCAGACACATCTGAGTGACTTTGAGAGTGAGTGAGTGTATATACATCAATGCTACCTTCTCCATTTGTCCTAGCCTGTCCTTCCCCCGCCATGTCCACAAGTCCATTCCCTACATCTGCATCTCCATTTCTTCTCTGTAAATAGATCTCTGTACTGTTTTCCTAGATTCTGTATATATGTGTGGTGCATGCATGCTGAGTCACTTTGGTCGTGACTTTGGTCATATAGACCCCATAGACTGTAGCCTGCCATAATGCATATCATACATGCATTAATATACAATATTTGTTTTGCTCTTTATGACTTACTCACCTGCTCTCTTTACTCCTTCTCTACATCTATCCTTGGAGGCCCACCTTCTCCAAGAAGCTTGAGTGTTTCAACCCTCAGGGATTTTTGTCTCAGCTGCATTCCTGAAGCCATTATCATACAGACCCCCAAACTCAGCACTGAACATATGCTCTTCAGGACTAGTTCTCTGATGAGATGTCAGCCCCTGGAGAATCAAGCTGGAATCCCACATCCTACTGAATCTATGCTCCTGCTAGTAGATCCATGCATGCTAGCTGTGACTTTTCTGGGAAAGAGTAGGCAAAACTAGGGTTAAACACAGCCAGTCATTGGAATCCAAGAGGAAAGGGGGAAGGAGTGGGAATTAATTGTCTTCCCGTGTTGGAAGTTTTCACTGTTGTTTCAAGATCCGTGTACAGTGAGCATATTCATGTTGCTCTAGGATTAGCACAAGGTAAAAGAACAAACAGAAGCCTTCCTTTGTGCTATTTTAGGAACAAGGAAAATAAAACAATACCTTCCAAATGGAGGAACAGCCTAGCTTTCTGTGACACAAGAATGGGCTCATAACACCTCGGCTGTAACCGTTTCAAATGGAATCCTATTATAGTGCAGAGTATATTTATCCGTGTTTTTGAGGAACCCTTTCTCCTAAGTCCCCCCAGAGGGAGATCCACAGGCCCAGGCAGGCTCCTCTCAAACTCTCCTATTCCACCCTGGCAGGTCCCAGGGACTCCCCCACCCCACCACCTCTCCTCTTGGTAATTGTCACCACCACCCCAAGCTGTCAAGTTTCTCACCCCTTCCTGAGGGGCTCTGGAAACTGGTCTCTTTATGCCCACCTGTTGGACTGCACCTCACAGGCCTACAAAGCCTGCATTTGCCCAGCTTCAAGACTGATGAAAGCCTGGATTGGGCAACAGAGGGCTTCCCCGGTGGCTCAGCAGTGAAGAATCCACTAGCAATGCAGGAGACACAGGAGACGGGGGTTCGATCCCTGCACCAGGAAGATCCCCTGGAGAAGGGAATGGCAAACCCACTCCAGTGTTCTTGACCGGAGAATCCCATGAACAGAGGAACCTGCCGGGCTACAAGCCCATAAAGTTGCAAAGAGTCAGGCCTGACTGAAGTGCCTTAGCATGCACACATGGATCAGGCAACAGAGACATCAGTGGTTTGGCAGATGGGGAGCTTCTGTGTCTGAAGCAAAGTCCTGGAGTGACCTCCCACCCTGTGCAGCATACACCTTCAGGACGTGGCAGCAGTCTTTGCTCCTGGTGGAGGGGGAGATTGCCAGTTACAGGGGAGTTGATGTCAGATGGGCTCATCGATTACCAGGGAAACCAACAGAAGGACACACACCTCACCGCCCCTTTGATAAGAACAATCACTAGCTGGCACCCAAGGCAAGTATGTAGGAAGGCCAGAGTAAGTATAAATGAAGCAGGCACTGGTCGGGCAAGGGACGGACAGAGAGCAAGGGGACAGCCTTCTTGAGTGGGCTAGTCAGCCACCACCCTTCCTGGTTGTCCCTGAAAAAAAGCTTGTAGACCCTCATTTTAAGACTTTAATGCCCATGATGACAAGAGGAAAGACAAAATATGGGTAATTACATGCATGTGTGTGTGTGTGTCCAGTAGCTAAGCTGTGTCTGACTCTTTGCAACCCCATGGATTGTAGCCTGCCAGGCTCCTCTGTCCATGGAACGTTCCAGACAAGAATACTGGAGTGGGTTGTCATTTCCTCCTCCAGGGGATCTTCCTGACCCAGGGATCAAACCTGTATCTCTTGCATTGGTAGGTGGATTTTTACCACTTGAGCCACCTGGGAAGCTGAGGAAATATACAGAGTACAAATCTAACAGTCTTGAGTTTGGTCCAGAGCGTCTGATGATCTGGTTGAAATAACTGGAAATTTCCTTTATGTCAACATTGGGTGTTGTAAGCAGATAGGGGAGGGGGTCCCTGGAGAAAGAGAATCAAGCATGACCTCATTTTGGTCCAAGGCATTTTGTGATCTAAGCCTGGCCACAATGCTTGCCCTTAAACAGGTCTCAGTAATTAATGATCTTAAGGGGAGAAAGGACTGCAGGCACGAAGGGAAAGCAGTCAAGAAACAATGGGTCTAGGACTCCCCTGGTGGTCCAGTGGCTAAGACTCTGAGCTCCCAATGCAAAGGGGCTGGGTTTCCATCCCTGGTCAGGGAACTAGATCCTGCATGCCACAACGAAGAGTTTGCATGCCCCAACTAAAGATCCTGCATGCTATATGATGTGTCCATTGAAAAAGATTGGTCCACATTAAAAAATATATACCTTAAAATTTTTTTTAATAGAGAAATAGAGGTGAGCAAGAAATAATCAACACAGCAACAGGCCTGTTTTTGTTCTTCATTTGTCTTTAGCTCTGGGGTAAAACCATCAGTTGTGGAGGAAAGGCTAAGCAGAAAATTCTAGCCAGGGTTTTGGAATTTAAGTCCAAGATTATATGATATATATATATATATATATATATATATACATATAATATAATATAATATAATATAATATAATATAATATACCATTCAGCCTCCCAAATAGGTGACATGAAGTCAGGTTGTGCTGCCAAATGTGCACAGAACATAGAATTCCTATGGTTCTTTTTTAGTAGGGACTATGAATTTACATTTCAAAGCATCCATGTCTAAAAAAATTGGCTTCTAATGTAGTTTGCTGTAAAAAGCCAAACTATTTAGTACAAAGGGTTATACTCATGCACATACATATAGACTACATATGCACACGTATATATGTTGTAAGAATTTTTTTGATGTGGACCATTTTTAAAGTTGTTTATTGAATTTGTTACAATATTGCTTCTGTTTTGCGTTTTGGTTTTTGAGCAGTGAGGCATATGGGATCTTGGTCCCCCATCAGGGATTGAACCTGCAGCCCCTGCATTGGAAGGCACAGTCTTAACCATGGCACCACCAGGGAAGTCCCTTTTGTTTAACTCTTAAGTAAAAACAAGAAGCCATTTGGCCACAGTCTAAATATTCAGGGAAAGAAGTAAGTAGAATTACTCCTGTTGGAAATGCCACATTAATTTATTATGCATAGCATGATCAAACAAGAGGCCACAAGACAGAACAAGCAGACTATGCTCTTTCAGAGGTAAAAGAGAAATGCAAAGATGCTAAGTCGTGGTCCTTCCTGAGAAATACTTCTGTCCCCAGGACTCTTAGCAATTAGGTCTTTTCATCTTGGAGGTATCAGAGGCAAAGGAGGGCGCACAGCACCAAATCCATGGCACAGAGTTCAACACACAGTATTCTACCTGGGGACGTGGAATCAAAAACCCAGCACTGAGAAGGAGTCATGCACAGACACAAGACTTATGGAGGTCATGCAGGGAAAGAAAATATATGGGTTACATGTCATACCACTCTGGATGCAACCATTTTTCACACAGCAGAAACTGAGAGAGAAGATAAAGGAGAAAGACAAAGAAAAGTGGGGAGGGGCTTTCCCTGGTGGTTCAGTGGTTAAAAATCTGCCTTCCAATGCAGGGGATGAGGGTTTGATCCCTGATGGGGGAACTAAGATGCCACAAGCCACAGGGCAATTAAGTTTGCAAGTCACAACTACTGAGCCCGGGAGCCACATGTAGAGAGAAGCCTGCACCCCACAATGAAAGATCCCACATGCTGCAATTGAGACCCACCAAGGCGATGGAAAGCTGGAATCAAGATTGCCGGGAGAAATATCTATAACCTCAGATATGCAGATGACACCACCCTTATGGCAGAAAGTGAAGAGGAACTCAAAAGCCTCTTGATGAAAGTGAAAGAGGAGAGTGAAAAAGTTGGCTTAAAGCTCAACATTCAGAAAACTAAGATCATGGCATCTGGTCCCATCACTTCATGGGAAATAGATGGGGAAACAGTTGAAACAGTGTCAGACTTTATTTTTCTGGGCTCCAGAATCACTGCAGATGATGACTGCAGCCATGAAATTAAAAGACGCTTACTCCTTGGAAGAAAAGTTATGACGAACCTAGATAGCATATTCAAAAGCAGAGACATTACTTTGCCAACAAAGGTCCATCTAGTCAAGGCTATGGTTTTTCCAGTGGTCAAGTATGGATGTGAGAGTTGGACTGTGAAGAAAGCTGAGCACCGAAGAATTGATGCTTTTGAACTCTGCTGTTGGAGAAGACTCCTGAGAGTCCCTTGGACTGCAAGGAGATCCAACCAGTCCATTCTAAAGGAAATCAGTCCTGGGTGTTCTTCGGAAGGAATGATGCTAAAGTTGAAACTCCAGTACTTTGGCCACCTCATGCGAAGAGTTGACTCATTGGGAAAGACTCTGATGCTGGGAGGGATTAGGGGCAGGAGGAAAAGGGGACAACAGAATGAGATAGCTGGATGGCATCACTGACTTGATGGATGTGAGTCTGAGTGAACTCAAACACCGGGAGTTGGTGATGGACAGGGAGGCCTGGCGTGCTGCGATTCATGGGGCCGCAAAGATTCGGACACAACTGAGCGACTGAACTGAAGTGAACTGAACTGAACTGAAAGGCGATGGCACCCCACTCCAGTACTCTTGCCTGGAAAATCCCATGGGTGGAGGAGCCTGGTGGGCTGCAGTCCATGGGGTCTCGAAGAGTCAGACACGTCTGAGTGACTTCACTTTCACTTTTCACTTTCATGCATTGGAGAAGGAAATGGCAACCCACCCCAGTCTTCTTGCCTGGAGAATCCCAGGGACGAGGGAACCTGGTGGGCTGCCGTCTATGGGGTCGCACAGAGTCGGACATGACTGAAGCGACTTAGCAGCAGCAGCAGCAGCAGCATAGCCAAAAAAAATAATTTAAAATAGTAAAAAAAAGAAAAGTGGGGCAAGTAAAGGTAAAATCAAGAAAGAGAAGGATGGAGCCTTCTCCTGGCCACCTGGCTGACCCCTCGTCAGCAACTCAGCAGCCACTCAACATCAGCACTCTCTCAGTATCCCTGCTGTCTCCATGGTGATTTAATGTGATTCTGATGGATCTGACTAGTTCATGAACGCTTCCTGGAGTTTGGCACTGTTGGTGCTAACTCCATTTTCCAGATGAGAAAACAGTGCTTCCGAGATTGTTAACAACTTGTCCCAAATCACCAAGTTGCTAAAATTGTGGGATCAGGCCATTGAACCTAGGCTGTTTCAGGCCCAAGCGTGTGCTCTTGGTGAGCAAAGTAAAAAATAAGATGGTGTTTAATGGAGGAGAACATGAACACGTATTGAGTATTTAATATATACCTGGCATGTGATCCTCACAACAGTCCTGCAAGGGAGGTATCATTCCCATTTCATAGATGAAGAAATTGAGGCTCAGTGCTCACTTTGGCAGCACATATACTTAAATTGGAATGATACAAAGAAGATTAGCATGGCCCCTGCTCAAGGATGACATGCAAATTGGTGAAGCATTTCATGTTTTTATGGCAGAAACCATCACAACATTGTAAAGCGATTTTCCTCCAATTAAAAAATAAAGTTAAAAAAGTATGAATAAAACAGGGAAATGTCTTTAAAAGTTGAGGCTCAGAGAGGTTACATAACTTATCTAAAGTTGCACTGCAAAGCCCCGGTCTGGGGCACTTCACCTCCTCTGTGTCTATGCTGAGAGTTTTGTACTTTCTCTCTGAAATAAATCCTGTTTGCTTGCTACCATGAAAAAGAAAAAGGCCAGGTCTCTCAGACTGCAAAGCCCATATTCTATTTGTTAAAAAATATATATTGTTGTTTTGCTCCTAAATTTTATTTATTTATCATGATTTATTTGGCTTCTTCAGGTCTTGACTGTGGCATGTGGAATCTAGTTTCCTGACCAGGGATCAAACCCAGGCTCCCTACACTGGGACTAGTGTCTTAGCCAGTGGACCACCAGGGAAGTCCCCCATATTCTTTCTTATTCTTTCTTCCAGATAGAATTCGCAGGAATTTCATGGATGGAACTAAGTAATTAAAAATCTCTCCTTTAGATATTTTTAGTTCTGCATATCCAAACCAAACACCTAGTGTATTTGTCAGAATTTGAAAGAAGTCTATTAAAGACTGCTTGCAAGTAAACCACTGTGTAAACTATGTTTTATAAGTTCTTCTGTTTTAATTATTTAGGTTTTCTAAAGTTTGAAGGGAAAAAAAGGAGATAGAAACCAGTTTTTAATGATTTGGAATTAGGATTCATGAATACACCGGATTCTTTCTTGGTACTGGGGGAAAGCAGAGAGTAAATGTGGTAGGAAACGATGAGGGTCCAGAGATTCAGACTTGAGCCTGGAAGAGACATTAAAGAGGTATTTCAGGGACTTCCCTGGTGGTCCAGTGGCTAAGACTCTGTGCTCCCAATGCAGTGGGTGTGAGCTCGATCCCTGGTCAGGGAACTAGATCCCACATGCCACAAGGAAGATTGATCTTATGTGCTGCAACTAAGACCCGGTGCAGTGAAATAAATACTCAATAAATCAAATATTTAATAGAAACCTCAATTATTAAAAAATAAAAAAATATGCAATTCTAATTTATTTTAGAAATAGCTTGAGTGTCTGCTAGTCAACAGTAGAGCTAAGGCCAGAACCTGAGGTTTCCCAATTCTTAAACCATTGTTTTTTCTTAGACATGAACCATGAATTGCTTTAGAGAATACTCCTTTCTCCTCCTCTCTTAATCCAGATGGGGGGGGGGGGGAGTGAGAAAGCTTAAAGACTATTAAAAAACAATCAGGACATTAAGAATCAAGTTATCCTGGAAGGAGGTCAAGACAGTAACCACAGAGGCTGGAGTTAAGGGGAGGAGAACCAGGAAGATAAGATCTTAATCTAAAGCAATTAGAGTAAGCAGGCAAGCTTTTGTTACTTGTATTTAGCTGAACGCTGTGAACAGAAAGCTTTTTGAAATCCTTGGCTAAATCAAAACCTGTAAAGTGAGGACTTCTAACCTTCAAGAAAAAAAAGCTGAGCGTGAGACAAAAAGGTATTTGTTTTTATACTTAACTTGGTAGGGAAAAGGAAAGAAAAAACAAGATGTCAGTTCAGCTGGGTCCCAATTCCAGCCCTGGGAAGCCCAAAGCCCACCCCTCTTGGTTTTATTTTTAAGGATAGCATTTTTTCCCTCCCTTGGCCACGTTCAGTGTGTAGGATCTTAGTTCCCTTACCAAGGATCAAACCTTCACCCCCTGGAAGCGTGAAGTCTTAACCACTGGACTGCCAGGGAAGTCCCACCCTCCCCACCTTGGTTTTTGTAAATAGTCCTGAAGGGCTTTCTTGGTTTCTAGACTACTGAGATCTTGCTTCCGTGTGTAAATTGAGTCCAATTTCCTAAAGAGATGGAAGTCAGGCTTTATATCCCAGTAATAGGGAACAAATTTGATTGGGAATGGCTGGGTTACCATCTAACACTGACATGTCATTTTTCCCTGCCCGGGCTCAGCTTTCATCCATCCAGCTGGCTTTTCTTTCATGGTCTTATTTCTTTCCTTTCTGCCCTCTGCCCCTACTCCCCTCTCCTTGCAGGAGCAGAAACAAGAAACTCTTCCTCTAATCTCCAGCCTGGCAGGTTTTCCCTCCCCTGGAGTCCAGGTGCCTGTAGCATTTGCTCCTCAGTGCCTTTCCCCCTAGGATACAGCTCCCTCCTTCCTCTTCCCCAAAAGGAATCATGGGGCCAGCTGTTAAGATTTCAAACAATTATTTTTTTCACATCTTTACTCAACATGGGAAAATCTCTGAAGTTTAAGGTGGCACCTGGCTGTCCTGTAGTGCTTGTATTTTTTTCAAGGCTTTGTTCTGTCTGGAATTTTATTATAATAACTAATGATGGGATTTCTTTAATGGTCCAGTGGTTAAGATTCTGAGCTTCCAATGCAGGGGGTCACAGGTTCAATCCCTGGTCAGGGAATTAAGATCCCACATGCCACATAGTGTGGCCAAAAAGCAAAACAAACAAACAACCACTACAACAAAAAACTAATGGGAATGAACATACCTTGATGTTTACATAATTTTAATAAATCATCTTCAAAATGATAAAACATTAGTAATCAAATAGAGATTCACTCAGTCATGTCCAACTCTTTGGGACCCCACAGACTGTAGCCCGCAAGGCTCGTCTGTCCATAGGATTTTCCCAGGCAAGAATATTGGAATGGGTTGCAATTTCCTCTCCCAGGGGAATCTTCGAGACCCAGGGATCAAACCCGTGTCTCCAGTATTGGCAGGTGGATTCTTTACCACTGAGCCACATGGGAAGGCTAGCTTCTATCAATGATTCACACCAAAAGGTGGTTCAATGAAGCAGCTATGATGAGGCAGTGATAGAATTCAAAGGGGAATCAGGTACCCTTGAAACTCAAACCTAATAATAGTAGAAAACATCACCCACTCACAGCAATATACACAGATTTGAAACTGTTTTTTTGAGAATGTTTCTGTTTGGGGGGATAATTCTCTTATTTGAAGGCTCCAAGTAATGACAGGCAGAGAAGATGCCTCAGTGACCTGATAGCCATGCCCTGGAGAGACAGCTGAGAGAGGGATCCCCAACCTCCGGGATCTAATACCTGATGATCTGAGGTGGAGCTGATGTAATAATAATAGAAATAAAGTACACAATAAATGTAATGCACTTGAATCATCCTGAAACCATCCCCACTTCTCCAATTCATGGGGAAAATCCCCTTTCATAAAACTGGTCCCTGGTGCCAAAAAGTTTGGGGATATTCAAAGGAATGTTCTTTGTCCTTCACACCCACGCTGTTTGTCTAACTGCCCCATCTCACAAAGCTTTAACCTCCCCTAGCGTCACACGCCTCTTCCCACTTTGAGGGGCAGGGTGCACACCAGTGTTCAGGCCTCAGGTCCTCCCTGGGCGCTGGTGATCTGTCCTTCTCATCCTGGCTCTGTAAGGCACTCCCCTAAGTTTTTCCTGCTCCCCTGTTTCTCTAGTTCCTCCTGAATCTTCCTAGATAAACCTGTCTAAATGATGCAATAACTTTCTATCTAATGAATCTGTGATTTTCTCCAGTTTAATCACACCTGGGCTGTGTCTACCACACTCTCTCCACAGCTGCACTTGTCGTTTCTGTTTCGTTTTCAGCTTTCTATTTTACACTGGAGTACAGCCGATTAACAATGTTGTGATGGCTTCAGGTGGACAGCAAAGGGACTCAGACGTATGTATTCATGTGTCCATTCTCCCCCAAACCCCTCTCCCATCCAGGCTGCCACATAACATTAAGCAGAGTTCCCTGTGCTGTACAGTAGGTCCTTCATTATCCATTTTATTGTCAGATTTTATTTACTCCTTACTTTCTTTATGTCCCCTAAATGAATTTCCTCAAAACCCAGTTCCTCTCCTCTCAGGCCCCATAGCTAGTATTTCATTTTCACAATCACCTTGCCTCATGTAGGGGTGTGGTGGGCATGCGGGGGAGGGGGTGGCAAACTGGCGCAGTGGAGGGAGGGGGCCTTAGCCACCTGCAGTCTGCGGCCTGAACAGCCACAAGGCTCCCCCAGTGGCAGAGTGGTACAGACTCTGCCTGCCAAGGCAGGAGATGCAGTAGACTCGGGTTCGATCCCTGGGTCTGAAAGATCACCTGGAGTAGGAAATGGCAACCCACTCCAGTATTCTTGCCTGGAGAATTCCATGGACAGAGAAGCCTGGCAGGCTACAGTACACAGGGTTGCAAAGAGTCAGACAAGACTGAGCACGCACGCATATCATAGACACCAATGTTGAGTCAAACATCCCAGCTCACTTTTGGAGGGTTTAATTATGCCTTAATGCTCCTTATCATAATTAAGCAGAAATAGTGATTCTAATTAGCATATTTACAGAAACCACACAAGTATGCTTCTCTGGTGGCTCAGATGGTAAAGAACCCACCTGCAATGCAGGAGACCCAGGTTCAATCCCTGGGTCAGAAGATCCCCTGGAGGAGGAAATGGCAACCCACTCCAGTATTCTTGCCTGGAGAATTCCATGGACAGAGAAGCCTGGCAGGCTACAGTCCACAGGGTTGCAAAGAGTCAGACATGACTGAGCAAATAACACACACAAGTAGGTCCATATAATCGCACACTTCACCTACGTACACTTCACCTACTCATAGCTTAATGGTGTTCCATCCGTGTTTACTTTGCCCTGGTTTCCCTTTCAGCTTGAATGAGCACAACTTTTGAAGTCTTTAATTTATGACTGTTTTAACTTAAGCAAGCCCTGCTAGAGGGTGACAGATGGTAAATGTCAAAACCCCAGAGAGAGGGTTTCTGTTTAGCCTTTGATTTTTGTTTTGTTTTTTAAGCCAGAGAAATGTCCGATTGTGTTCATAGTTTGTCGGAGAAGGCAATGGCAACCCACTCCAGTGTTCTTGCCTGGAGAATCCCAGGGAGAGGGGAGTCTGGTGGGCTGCTGTCTATGGGGTCGCACAGAGTCAGACACGACTGAAGAGACTTAGCAGCAGCAGCAGAAGGAGAAAATTATTTCTGTTCTCAAAACACTATAATAATAACAAAAGTAAAACAAAGAACATGGACTTCCCTGGTGGCCTAGTGATTAAGAATCTGCCTGCCAATGCAGGGGACGCTGGGTCAATCCCTGGTCCAGGAAGATTCCATATGCCCGTGTGCCACAACCACTGAGCCAGAGCTCTAGAGTCTGTGCTCTGCAACAAGAGAAGCCATCTCAATAAGAATCCTGAGCACGGAAGGTAAAGAATAGCCCCTGTTCACTGCAACTACAGAATGCCCAAGGGTAGTAACGAAGACCCTATGTAACCAAAAATGAGTAAATAAATAAATCCTTCAAAAAAATCATCATCACCATGATGGCACTGATAATGGTGGCAGTGATTATAGCAGCCACCAACCCAGAGGTACTTGTATGTGCCAGGCACTGTCTCAGGAAGTATTCCTACCTTATTATTTTTTGAGGGGGGTTATACAGTGAGGCATGTGGGATCTTAGTTCCCCCTACCGGGATCGAACCTGCACCGCTTACATTGGAAGCACAGAGTCTTAACCATTGGACCACCAGGAAAGTCCCGTTCCTACATTACTTTATTTAACCTTCATAATAACTTTAAAAGGTACTCGAAACTGCTTCCATTTTACAGAAGAGAAAACTGAAGGTAGGATAAACTGATAAATTTTTCCACTACTACTGTGAAGACATAAGCAGTAAGACCCAGGGTCAGAATTTGAATCCAGGACTCTCCAGCTTCAGGCCACACAGTGAGCTTCTCTATCCTGTGTCGCCACCTCTCCTGCCATATCATTATACAGTTATTCCACAACTGCAGTTAGTTTGTTCATAACAATATACGTTCTTAAAAACAGTACCCTGTTCTACCTATCTAAAACACAGAAACAATTTCCATTATGTAGGGGTAAACTATAGATTTTATCAATTATCAAAACTTCAGCCATTCCTAAAGAATTGGGAAATGAAACTCTTTTTTTTTTTTTTTTGAAAGTCTATTTTTTAATTGCCCAAAATGAAAGTCTTGTTTTTTTTTTTTTTTTGTATATAAAATTCGTAAGGGTTTTTATGCGGTTGTAGCCTAAGGGAAGAGATACTGCTACGTTGAGAAGCTATTAAAGGTTTAATTTTTTTTTTCTTTTAAGAGATTAGGGAAGCTTTGCTCAGTAAATTGGTTTGCTTAAATTGTTTGTGAAAATTTAAAAATTCCCCAAGTTCCTCCAAGCAGAATCAGTTAGTTTCTTATCCTTGTTTCAACTACTCTTTCTTTGTGCATATTTCTCTTACAGGATAGTACTTCGTATTCAGTGTGGTAACTGTTTGTGTCCTGGGCCATAGACTAGCCTCCCAGAAAGTGGGGTTAAGACCATTGTACCCTTAGCAGCTAGCACATAACAGTATTTAATACATATTTACTGATTTAGTGAGTGATTGTAAGTAGTAGAGTAAGAAGACATTTTACTTTTATATAATCAATGGCTCATTACAAGATTAGTGTTCAGTGTTTTGTGTGAATCCTGGCAACCCACTCCAGTACTCTTGCCTGGAGAATTCCCATGGACAGAGGAGCCTGGTAAGCTACAGGCCATGGGGCTGAAAAGAGTTGGACACGACTGAGCAACTAAGCACAGCACAGTGGGGATCTCACTTAAAATGGACATTCAAGGAACTCCCTGGTGGTCCAGTGATGAGGACTCCACACTTTCACTGCCAAGAGCAGGAGTTCAATCCCTGGTCAGGGAACTAAGAGCCCAAGTCACACGGGGTGGCCAAAAAAATAAAATAAATAAAATAAGATGGACATTCATTTCATTTTTCTGAGTTTATAGTGAATGAAATCTATTTTTGCTGGAAGAGGTCTTGTTTAACACCACTGGTAATAAAGAATACATGATAATAAAAAAGCATTTTCAGGGGAGAAAATTTGGGCATGAATGCTCATAACTATATACATAAATAAACATCATTAATTCTGAAAAGTACAAAATATTTGACCCATTAACAGAATAGAT
This sequence comes from Bos grunniens, assembly GCF_055505025.1. Classification (NCBI taxonomy): domain Eukaryota; kingdom Metazoa; phylum Chordata; class Mammalia; order Artiodactyla; family Bovidae; genus Bos; species Bos grunniens. Next base: position 555,189 of record NC_141191.1, on the reverse strand, counting down.
AATAATGAAAACTGATGACTTTTCTGTTAAATAAACAAAAACTTTGCTCCCTTTACCCAAAGTCATTTGAGACTTTTTTAAATGGCAAATGATGAAAAAAATTTTAATGCTTTTGTTTGCATATATTGAAATAACCAGACATCTTTTGTCTTTTATTCTGTGAATTACATGGACTGATTTTTTAATATTATGCCAACCTTACTCTCCTTGGATACATCCCACTTGGTCATCATGTATTATTCCTTTTTATATCTTACCAGGTTTAATTTGCCAATTTTTTCTTTAATAGAAAAACTGAAATTTACTATAACAAAGTACTCCCTAAAGAAATGAAATACTAAGCAACAATGTGGCAATTTTCTTGTATCAGAACTATTCATCATCTTAAAATATGTGTGTGTTAGTTGCTTGCCGGGGTCCAGCCCCGGCTGATCCAGGGAGTTCGAAGCGGGGACGGCGTCGGCGAGGATAAGGATACAATAGCCTCAATTAGATATTAATTAGAGATGTAAAGAGTAATAGAATGAGGATGGCTCAGTAGGAAAATTCAGTGGAGAAAAGAGGCTGAGTAGCTTGGTTTACGCGGGAGACCAATAAAACTTCAAGACGAGAAGCTTGCACCACTTATGTAGGCCACAGGCGTCCTTCCATTCCCCCAAAGGAGAGGAGACACTGAGGCCTCCCGGGTCGGATCTTAGAAGCCCAGGCATAATTAGTAAGCATGGCGGGTTCCACACTCCAGATGGAGACTCAGCCAGAGTTTGAGAGAGAGAGCGACATGGGGAGACCAGTATTTCGAGAAACTGATCCCAATTCTCTATTTTCCAGGGTCTGTTTTTATACACTGAGGTGTTATACAAAAGTCATGTGGGGTCAGCAGTCCTGACTTTTATCAAAGTCAGGTGCTTCATACAAATGTATACAGAGGTCTTAGGGGTGTTACATCATCTTCTGGCCAGGGGGCCTGCTGACAATTTATGACCCTCTCCTTGTGACAGCGGTCAGTCAACCAGGACACTTATTTCTCCAGGGGTGATTATTCTTCAAAAAGACTCCACCTTCCGAAGGTACCAGATAAAGTTACATTCCTATAGGGTGAGGGTGTAGTGGGTTTTAATTAAGGAAAGAATTTACTTAGCCTAAGGTCTAACGTGATTAATATCAAAGGTTAATACTTATTTCTTCTATATATTCATTAATGTGTGTAAGGGCAGGGAATGTGGAGACTTAGCAACAAACACTGGCTCAACAAATGAAAAACCCTTCACCAATACAATTTCTAATCAGCCCACTATACTTATACTAATGGTTTTCTAACTTTTCTAGGGAACCTGTTTTTAGAAGGTTTAAAGCATCTCGTGCCTCTCACGGTTGGGAGGCTGTGAGCAATCACATGTGGCCCGACAAGCCTGTCAGGCAGGCTAGAGAATCTTCAGAGGAGTTTGTAGGTTAAAACACCCTTGTCGCACCCAGGAGTTTTTGTTAACTGGAACTCTAAGTTAACTCCTTCTCTGAAGGAGGTGGTGGGGGACAGCCCCCCATAAAGTCAGAGGTGTAGGTGAGAGTACAAAGTAGTAAAGTAGGCAGGCTCTGGTTATGGGGGTAGATGCTCGAGGATTTCCAGGGGGACTCCTGGGGCTCGATCCCGCCTTTGTGTATGTCGAGCCTCCTTCCTCATGACCCTTGCCACGGGCGGAGTGCCTCACGCTGGCCCCCAACAGTTGCTCAATCATGTCCGACTCTTTATGATCCTGCAGACTGTAGCCCACCAAGCTCCTCCAACCATGGGGATTCTCCAGGCAAGAATACTGGAGTGGGTGGCCATTCTCTTCTCCAGGGGATCCTCCCAACCCAGGGATCAAACCTGCATCTCCTGCATTGCAGGTGGGTTCCTTACCATCTGAGCCACCAGGGAAGTGCATAAATGGTTTCTGGAAAAAGAGCTATTGTTGAAGACCAAGTATTAAAATCAGTATTACATACAATACTCAAAACCTTTTTTCATTCTACAACCTGGTTGATCACTTTTCTCTCCTCTGTCCCAGAACAGCCCACGCGTCAGCTATTGAAGCCTTTCTCTGGCTATGAGTGATGTTGAATGAGAGTTAAGGAAAGCCTTGTGATAAAAGGAGTCATAGCTAGTGTAATTTTTAAAATAACTCTTCCACCACTGCACTTTACATTTTTCTTTTTAAAAGAAATTCTCATGAAGAACAGCCATCACTGAAATCAGAAAGACTGCTTTTATCATTGTAATTATAACAATATTAATTATGCAGTTTATTACTATATTAAATGTAGAGGGTTTCTACTTCAAGTAAACACAATAAAATGAAACGTAAATCAGCATGTTAAGAGCCAACTATTCATCTTTCAAAAGGATTCTCCAATTCAAAAAGGACTCACTGCAGCTTTTCTATAAATAAAAAAAATTCCCGTGGTTTTAAAAATAATTTTAAAATTGTAATTTACACATAATTTTCAGGAATTCTTCTATTATACAACACGATGCACAACTGTGCATGTATATAGATCATGCCATAAAGAAAAAGCTCATACAAATTTCCCATAAGTTATCTAATTAACTGTGACTATAAGAATGAACATAAACTTTGGTTGCAATGCATAGAAAACCACTAGAAAAATTTATGCTCATACTATTTACTGTTTACAATTCTATGTAAGGACTTTACATCGCTAGTTTCTAAAGTGAAAAGAACTTTAATATGCCCATTATGCCATTTCCTAATTACTAATTTTTTGCAAACTTTTCTTTATTAATGATAGAAACATAAACATTCAGTTTGCCTGGTAGAATCACAGAAAATTTGAATTAGTTAAGTAAAATTTGATGACCCATAGGTAATAAATACTGCACATTACCCACAGAATCCCAGTGTCAGAATTGTGTACTGTAGGCATCAGAGACACAGAAATCCAGGAATCTGGAGAGAATGAGGAGCTCCAAGTCATAACCTGGTGGAACTGTGGTTTGTGAGTGTCAGATTACTTTCAACTAACATGGATATCTTGAAAAGAGCTGTTAAGTTCTTAGAACAAGGGAATTTTGAAGTCATGGTATATTTCTTTTGAAACAATGGCCTTCTCCAACTTAGTTCTAGAATTCCTAAGTAGCTGATGTTAGGAATTCTTCTTTTCCCAAATTTACCTTGGGCTTGGTAACATGGAGTTCTTTCACCATTTGAATATAATGCTTCTTCCATACACCCTGCTCATAGGGAGTTGGGGAGACATTGATATACCAGTTAAACCGTAAACATTTTAGCATCCAGAGGTGATCCAGTTCAGTTAAATTCTTCCAATGCCAGCTCACCTGGAGAAACAATGTTAAAAAACTATTCAGGTTACATGTCCACTTTCTCTAGGTTTTGAGCCGTCACCCTGGTACTGAGCGAACTTCTTTATTTTTTTTTTTTTCTGGAGTGGGTTGCCATGCCCTCCTCCAAGGGATCTACCTGACCCAGGGATCGAATCCACTTCTCTGCATTGCAGGCAGGTTCTTTACCACTGAGCCACTGGGGAAGTGGATTCATGGATTCATTCATGAATGAATCAGAGCAAACATAATTTTAACTTGATAAACCAGGCCTGGAATTCACAAGTAGTTTCTTTTTGGTCCTTTTTTCCAAATCACAACCAAGTTACCTCTTACCTTAAGTGCTTCCTAACAAGGCAGGAAGATTTTTTTTTAATTGGAGGATAATTACAACATTATGATGGTTTTGCCACACATTGGCCATAGGTATACATGTGTCCCCTCCAACCTGAACACCACTTCCACCTCCCTCCCCATCCCATCCCTCCAGGTTCTCACATAGCACTGGCTTTAGGTACCCCTTTTTCTTTTCTTTTTTTTAATGTTAATTCAGACAGAATCCAAGTCAACTAATATTTATTGAGCACCTATTAACCATCCTTGTCACAACCTGAAGGGTAGTATAATTAATATTCTCCCCTTGCAAATGGGGAAACTAAGCTTCAGATAAGACTTTGGAACTTCCTAAAGATCTCTGGCTATGCCAAAGCCTTTGACTGTGTGGATTGCAACAAACTGTGGAAAATTCTGAAAGAGATGGGAATACCAGACCACCTGACCTGCCTCTTGAGAAACCTGTATGCAGGTCAGGAAGCAACAGTTAGAACTGGACATGGAAAAACAGACTGGTTCCAAATAGGAAAAGGAGTACATCAAGGCTGTATATTGTCACCCAGCTTATTAACTTATATGCAGAGTACATCATGAGAAATGCTGGGCTGGAGAAAGCACAAGCTGGAATCAAGATTGCTGGGAGAAATATCAATGACCTCAGATATGCAGGTGACACCACCCTTATGGCAGAAAGTCAAGAAGAACTAAAGAGCCTCTTGATGAAAGAGGAGAGTGAAAAAGTTGGCTTAAAGCTCAACATTCAGAAAACTAAGATCATGGCATCCGGTCCCATCACTTCATGGCAAAATAGATGGAGAAACAGTGGCTGACTATTTTTCTGGGCTCCAAAATCACTGCAGATGATGATTGAAGCCATGAAATTAAAAGATGCTTACTCCTTCGAAGGAAAGTTATGACCAACTTAGACAGCATATTAAAAAGAAGAGATGTTACTTTGCCAACAAAGGTCCCTCTAGCCAAGGCTATGGTTTTTCCAGTAGTCATGTATGGATGTGAGAGTTGGACTATAAAGAAAGCTGAGCGCCAAAGAATTGATGCTTTTGTACTGTGGTGTTCGAGAAGACTCTTAAAAGTGCCTTGGACAGCAAGGAGATCCAACCAGTCCATCCTAAAGGAGATCAGTCCTGGGTGTTTATTGGAGGGACAGATGTTGAAGCTGAAACTCCATTACTTTGGTCACCTGATGCGAAGAGCTGACTCATTTGAAAAGACCTTGATGTTGGGAAAGAATGAAGGCAGGAGGAGAAGGGGACAACAGAGGATGAGATGGTTGGATGGCATCACCAACTCAATGGACGCGAGTTTGGGTAAACTTCGGGAGTTGGTGATGGACAGGGAGGCCTGGTGTGCTGGGATTCATGGGGTCACAAAGAGTCAGACACGACTGAGTGACTGAACTGAATTGAACTGAAGGATCTCTGGGAGTCTGCATATGAACATTGTATGAAGGCTACAGAAACTCCAGTTGGCACATTGCTTATTTTTTTCATGATATGCCTCTGTTTTCCCTCCATGCTTATGATTTACCTAAATATATAAAGGGAACACAATGACTAATACTATATTGATGTGTCCTAAATAAGATTCAATGAAGATTCAATGAAGCAGTAAGTATTTGTCCTGGGGACTTCCCTGGTGGTCTAGTGGCTAAGATTCTATGCTTTCAGTGCAGGGGGCCAGGGTTTGATCCCTAGTTAGGGAACTGGATTCCACGTGCTGCAACTGACACCTGGTGCAGCCAAATTAATACATTTTTTAAAAAGTATTCTGTACATTCCACTTTCATAGCATTATGGTCAATCCTACATATCCAGAAAATGGTGGAGGTGACCCTATTATGTGTAGTAGTTTTTAAAATAATTTATTCCAGGTTTTAAATAAGTCTTAGTAGAAACTAGAGTCAAGTCCATATATAAAGTTCAGACTAGGCATTCCATATCTCTTAACATGAATTGCAGAGATGGTAGCTAGTCTTCACATTCATTTCATCTTTGGAAAACTGGCCTCTTTTTCAAGGTTAACTCAATAATAAATAATGTTTGAGTGCCCCCAAAAGGAGCAGAACACTCTGTAATGGAACTCACTACCCATCCATCTGTTTATCTATCTGTCTGTCTTCCTCCCTCCTTCCATCCATTGTGTACGGAGTTTCAAAGTTACCCAAACTCACGTCCATTGAGTTGGTGATGCCATCCAACCATCTCATCCTCTGTTGTCCCCTTCTCCTCTTGCCTTCAATCTTTCCCAACATCAGGGTCTTTTCAAATGAGTCAGCTCTTCGCATCAGGTGGCCAGTGTGTTATGTCCAGGATTATTTTATGGGCTGAAGATAAGACATGTAGAGGAGAGGGAAGCAGAGGTGGGGCACAAATAGGAGAAACAGTAGGTTCAGGATCTAGATGGAGGAAAAGGCTTAGAGGATCTTATACAACACTGCAGGCAGAAACAGAGATCACAACCACTTTGTGCAACCCAGAATGAAACTGCACTGCCCTTAATCCTCATATGGTTAGTTAATTCAATCAAGATGTGGGGTTTGGGAGGGAGGGGATGGGGAGAAAGTTTTTCTCAACTCTCATCCTTTTCCTCTTTTGACTTAGATCGGGTTTAGACCTGGGTAGTTAAGTTGGGGTTCCCCCTCCCCTGCACAGGGGATAGATAAAATTTTGCTTTGTTTTTGATTTTTGCTGCTTTTTGTTTGTTTAAAACTAAACAGGAATGAGGAAAGTTGAGGGTGGGGAAGCTCTTTCAAAACTGTAAGACAACCGCCACCACATTTTCAAACAGCTCAAAGCTCATCTTGGTGCAATGACTTTATTGTTTACTTTAAATCTAGCTAAAGAACAATTGCCTCACAGTCAGTTCTGGGAAATAAAATAAAATGTTGAAATCTACCAAGATTGACATATGGTACACATAGATGATAAGATTATCTATTTCGTATCACATCTCCCTGGAATGATAACATTCTCATTGTGAAAAACATGGAAAATTCTGAGAAACCTGAAGAAAAACAATACCCAGAACCCTGTCAATCAGAGATGACCAAACATTATCAACAAGCTGGTAGAGTTATTTTCCTTTCTGTTTTTCAGGTATATATGAGAGCAAAATTGGGAAACTGCATGCAATTTAAAATCATGCTTTCTTCATTTTACACATAATAAGCATCTCTGTTCTTCCAAAACATGTTTTCTAATGACTGCCTAATAATTCTTTATATGGCAGAATGATACTCTATTACTGGGCATTTAAAACACTATGTTTTTTTAAAAAACAAATTGTTTCAATTTTAGAATAATATGTGTACATCAATACTAAATTCAAAGGTACCAAGGGGCACACTGTAAAAAATGTAAAAAAAAAAAAAGCCTCTCTCATCCTTGTCATATAGCCACTCATTTCCCTCTGTGAATGTAACCATTGTTACTGGCTTCTTGTGTGCCATTCCAGAAGAGCAACAAATATGGATACATTCTTTTATTCTTCCAAAGTGGTAGGATAATTCTGCACCTTTGTTGTTTTATTGATGATATATTGAGGAGACAGTTGCAACCAGTCTGCTATTAGCAGACATTTCCATTGTTTCCAACCTTTTGCTACTACAAACAATGATGCAATATTCTTATATAGACATACATTTTGCATGTGTTGAAGTATACCCATCAGACAAATTCCAAGAAGTGGAACTACTGGCCAAAGGTAATCTTGTTTTTTTTTAATTAAAAAGATTTTTAAAGTTTTTAGCCATGTCTCATGGCTTGCAGGATCTCAGTTCCCCGACCAGGGATCAAACCCACACCCTTGGTAGTGAAAGCCACTGGATCGCCAGGGAATGTCCAGGAATCTTTATTTAAAAATTGGGTACTACCAAATTGTTCTCCTTGGTGTTTGCATCAATTTATCTATGAAGGTGCAACATATGAAGGTGCTTGTTTCCCCACACCCCTAACAATATAAAATGTTATCATTAAAAAAGAAACTCAATCCATCTGAGTCACAAACGATGGCATGAAAATGAGGCTAAGCATTTTATCTATTTTCGAAACATCTGCTTTTCTTTCTGTGAACTATTTGTTCACTTCCTTTGCTCATTTTTCTGCTAGGCTTTGCTTTTTTTCCCTTCTTAATGTAGATTTATAATCGTTCTTTAAAAAATAAGAAAATTACCCCTTTGCTGGCAATATGTTTTTCCCCGGTTTATTTTAATTTTGGGGGGCCACACTGCAGCAGCTTGTGGGTTCATAGTCTCCCGGCCAGGGGCTGAACCTGAGCCCTCATCAGTGAAAGCACTGAGTCCTAACCACTCCCAGGGAGCTCCCTCCTGTTTACTGTCTGTATTTATTTACAGTTTTCTTCTCAATGGAGAAAATTTTAACTTTTATAATCACAACTTAAAATCTTGCTTTCTTTATATATAAATCATATATAATATATATACAAAATGTATAAAATAAATAAAGATTTTAAGTTATACATTTTCTCTTGAGGCTCTGAATATTATAGATTACTCATAAAGTCTTCCTTCCCTAGATTTCCTTTAATTACATTTTTTCCCCTTTAGTCATGCCTGGTGGCTTACAGGATCTTAGTTCCCCAAACAGGGATTGAACTTCTGCCCTCAGCAGTGAAAGAGCAGAGACTTAACCACTGGACCAGGGAATTCCCTCCTTTGAGTAGGGAATGGTTTTCCATAATTTCATATCAATCTTTTATCCTTCTAGAATTTTTTTCCAGATACTGCCCAATTGTCCCAGCACCAATTATTAAATACGTCATCTATCTTATTGCATTCATTTTCTTAATTTTTTTTTCATTTTCTTAATTTTAAAAACTAAAGTTACCCTGTGAATGCACAGTAACAGGGAATTTCTGGTCTTTCTAGACTATGAAAAGAAATCAACAAAATGACTATCAATTTTATATCTTAAAAAATTACTTGAATACACCGTGAAATTATTTGTAAGAAAATAATGGTCAGATGCTTTTCCAACCTGTGAGCACATTTGCCCACTCTGAACTCCTTTAGTCTCACATGCTTCTGTATTTATCACATTAGCACCTTATTTCATGCTTTTCTATTTATGAATGGCCTGCACTCTACACTCTTAAGTTTTACTATGGTCCTCTGCTGTGCAATATAAGGCTATTCTGATGATGAACCATTATATACATGTGTATATATTTCCCCAACTGGCTAATACTATTTTACAGACACTTAGCAATGGCTTACTTTTTCTCCCCTTTGAGCACTAACTGCACAGCCAGACACAAAGAGATGGGGCCAATCCAAACTGTGCAAACGAAACGCGGTGAGCATCTTGTCGGTGCTCGGTTTTGTATGCATGTTTTCTTTTTTCCCTCAAGGTTCAGTGTTTTCTAGGCTGTCTTTACAAAACACCGAACCCTGCTTCTTTATCTGTGCCTGTGCACAGTGACAAAGGCTTTGGGGGTCCAGGAAAGAAAAGATGTATAAAGATAACACCTTTGGGAGCTTGGTCGTAAAATCCAGAGCTTCTGCTGGAATTTTCTCCTGAAGCTTTCAACAGCAGAACTTTTGCTGTGACAGGGAGCAGCGTTCTAACAGGACTGTCAGGATTCTTCTCCTCTGAGTGTCCATCCATTTGTCAAACTGGAAAAAAAAGAAAAGCAAAGCAAAAAAAAAAAAAAAGCTCCAGGTTTAGTCTGACACCAGAGACGCATTATGAAAGAGATAAAGAACTGCATAGAAAGTGAGTTTAGTAACTTATTCTTAACGAATTGCATGCATTTCTTTCCGTAACAAGTACACCCCGTGTTTTTCCACCTACCTGTTCTTTCTCACATGTGTGTGTGTGAGCCCAAGCAAGGCCGGTGTGGACATAGACATGCACTTGACCTCAAAACTTGGAGTTACAGAAAAATTTGGGAGCTGGTCATAGTCGTAAACTGAGAATATATACAGACTTGTAAAATGTAGATCTTTAACTTCTGATGGGGCTATATCCCAATTAATCCATCATAAGTTGAAAGTATCATAAATTAAAAATGCACATAATACACTTAACCTACCAAACATCCTAGCTTAGCCCAGTCTACCTTAACGTGCTCAGAACGCTTACATGAACCCTGATGCTCCTTGCTGTTGTTTAGTCGCTCAGTCATGTCCAGCTGTTTTGTGACCCCATAGACTGTAGCTCAGCAGGCTCCTGTGTCCATGGGATTCTCCAGGCAAGAATACTGGAGTGGGTTGCCGTGCCCTCCTCCATGGGATCTTCCTGACCCAGGAATCAAACCTGAGTCTCCTGCATTGACAGAGGTATTCTTTATCACTGAGCCACCAGGGAAGCCCTCACATGAACCTACAGTTGGGCAAAATCATCTACCACAAAGCCTATTTTAGAAGAAAGCGTTGACTAGTTCATGTAATTTATTGACTACTACACCTGGAGAAGGGAATGGCAACCCACTGCAGTATTCTTGCCTGGAGAGTTCCATAGACAGAGGAGCCTGGTGGGCTACAGGCCATGGGGTTGCACAGAGTTGGACATGACTGACACAACTTAGCATGTATACAAGCACACTGAATGTGAAACCAGAATGGCTGTCTGGGTACTGATGGTTTTAAGTGTATTTGGCCTGTACTCTTGTGACCGAGTGGCTGACTGGGAGCTGTGGCTCAGTGGCTGCCCAGAACCATAAATAAGTATCCTACTGCACATGGCTAGCCACCCCTCCCCAAAAAAACCCAAATACAAAATTTTAAATATGGTGTCCACTGAACGTCTATCACTTTTGCATCACTGTAAAGCCAAAAAGTTGCTAAGCCAAAGCATCTTAAGCCACGGACTGTCTGTACAACCTTAAGAGAAGACACCTGGGCAGTCAGTCTTCGCCCATAGTTTACATCAGCTCATTAGTGATTAAAACTCCAGGACCAGAAACAAACCTTTGCATTCACAGTTAGAGATAAGGCAATACAAGCAAATATCTCTGAGAAGGGGGAGTATATAGGGTTAAAGTCCTGTGTGTGTGTGTGTTCTCAGTCACTCACTCTTGTCTGACTCTTTGCTGAGCCCGCTAGGCTCCTCTGTCCATGGAATTTTCCAGGCAAGAATACTGGGATGAGGTGCCATTTCCTATTCCTAGGGATCTTCCCGACCCAGGGATCGAACTTGTGTCTTTTGGGTCTCCTGCATTGGCAGGTGGATTCTTTACTAAACACTAGCACCACCTGGGAAGCTCCAGTTAAAGTCTTGCTGCTGCTGCTGCTAAGTCGCTTCAGTCGTGTCCAACTCTGTGCGACCCCATAGACGGCTGCCCACCAGGCTCCCCCGTCCCTTGGATTCTCCAGGCAAGAACACTGGAGTGGGTTGCCATTTCCTTCTCCAATGCATGAAGGTGAAAAAAGAAAGTGAAGTCGCTCAGTTGTGTCTGACTCTTAGCGACCCCATGCACTGCAGCTTACCAGGCTCCTCAGCCCATGGGATTTTCCAGGCAAGAGTACTGGAGTGGGGTGCCATCACCTTCTCCGAGTTAAAGTCCTACTAATACGTAAATGATTGATATGATTGGAAAGGAAAAGTTGATAGGAGGACCTGGAAAAAAAAAAAAAAAGAGTGCCAGAGACAGGAAGTACATGCCAAAGCAATCTGGGGCATACCAAACAAATGCGTGGGTTACTTCACAATTTTCCCCAGTGATGACCCCAAACCAGTCCCAAGATTAGTGACTCATCAAAGATGAGAGCGTGAGAGCTGGCCAAAATCAAAAGAAAGGTTCTTATGGGAACAGCTAGCAGCGGAAGGAGCTGTTATCAGAGTCTAAACCTCTGTTTTTCTTCTTTAGTCCATTAGAGAAGAGAAAACAGGAAAGTTTGGGGCTACCTGTATTTTATACACTATTGCATTTCACCAATAGGTATCTGCTAGTTAGTATAAAGTAATCAGAATTTTATAATACTTTACTTTTAATCATAAAATACATTGACCACCTAAAAAGGCATGAAAGTGAAAGTGAAGGCATTTCCAACTCTTTGCGACCCCATGGACTGTAGCCTATCAGGCTTCCCTGTCCATGGGATTTTCCAGGCAAGAGTGCTGGAGTGGATTGCCATTTCCTTCTCCAGGGGATCTTCCCGACCCAGGAATCGAACCTGGGTTTCCCGCATTACAGGCAGATGCTTTTACCATCTGAGCCACCAAGGAAGCCCTTTAAAAAAAAAAAAAAAGCATATAAAGTAAAAATGTATTTTAAGCCTTATGACAAGTCAAACTTCTTTGTAATAATTTTTTTTTATTAGTTGGAATACTTCTTGATTAAAACCATTCACTGTGAGACTTCCTTGGAAGTCCAGTGGTTAAGAATCTGCCAGTGCAGTGGACATGGGTTCCATCCCTGGTCTGGGATGATTCCACCTGCTGCAAGGCAAGTAAGCCTGAGAGCCACAACTCCTGAGCCCACATGCCACAGCCCCTGAAGCACAAGCACCCTAGAGCCTGTGCTCTGCAACCAGAGAAGCCACTGCAGTAGGAAGACTGCATCCTTCAAGTAGGGAGGAATGGTCCCATGCTCACGACAACTAGGGAAAGCCCGCACACAGCAACGAAGACGCAGCTCAACCATAAACAAATAAATAAAAAGAATCTGCCTTCCAAGGCAAGGGACTAGGGTTGATAACCTGCTCGGGGAACTAAGAGCCCACATTCCACAACTGGAGAAAGCCTGTGTTGCAACAAAGACCCAGTGCAGCCAAACCAAAGATTTTTAAATAAAACAAAAACTATTCACTGTTACCAGATCTTTTCAGCGCTCATCAATCTCACTTTGGACACTATCATTCAAGGGGGAGGGGGGACTCTCAAATGAAAAAAAAAAAAATCAGAAACCTTAATTTACAAATAAGTGAATAAAATGTATTCATGTATGAATGTTCCCAGATTTCCTCTCCGCCTGTTTCTGCACAGTCCATATTTCTAACTAACATAATATGAGACTTCTTTCCTTTGGGGATGGGTTATTAGAATGATAGAGAAGCCAGACCAGAGTGGTGAGGGCCAGGGGAAGGACCAGCCCATGATGCTGCAGTGATCTCTAAAACAAGGAGCCAGTAGGGGGCATATGGAGACAGGAGAGCTGCAGGGTTTTGGCGTGTAGGCAGTTTGTGGCGGTTCAGACTGTAACTGCCTTTCCAGCAGTTATACAGTGTGAGAGAACTGGGGAATGAAGAAAGGGGATCTGGTAAGTAGTGTTATGAGTTCTGAATTGACTCCCCTGTGATTTTTCTTTGAGAGACAACATGAAAATTGGTATTCATCTTTAAAATTACTTTGGGCAGTGCTACGTGCTACTCTGTAGAAACTGAGCTATGTGGGGACCCAGGATGATGAGGGAAGAAATGTTTATGAGATATAATTATCACTATAGTAAATCAGAAATAACCCCAAATGCCTCACAATAGTGAATCAGCTCAGCAACATGATAAGAGAGAATACGGCATTACATGTATACCTGTGATGGGTTCATTTTGATATTTGGCAAAACTAATACAATTATGTAAAGTTTAAAAATAAAATAAAATTTTTAAAAAATTAATCAAAAAAAAAAAAAGGATGCATGGGGGCTTTGGGAGTGAGGCCATTCAGAGTCTCACTAAGAATCTCTTAATTTCTTCCTTTACACATTGATTGAATAATTATATCGAAATTTAGAGTTACTGGGAAGATTAAAGAAATGAAAATATGTATAAAATTCCTAAAAGAGTGTATGACTCATTGTACTCATGGTAGCGAATGTTATAAACAGTGGTCCCCAAACTTTTTGGCACCAGGGACCAGTTTCATAGAAGATAATTCTTCCACGGACGGGGGGAACAGGCAGGGAGGGATGGCTTCGGGGTGATTCAAGCGCATTGCATTTTATTGTAGTTCAGTCACTCAGTCATGTCTGACTCTGCAACTCCATGGGCTGCAGCATGCCAGACTTCCCTGTCCTTCACCATCTGCTGGAGCTGGCTCACACTCACCTCCATTGGGTCAGTGATGTTTTCCTACCCTCTGGTCCTCTGTCGTCCCCTTCTCCTCCTGCCTTTAATCTTTCCCAGCATCAGTCTTTTCTAATGAGTTGGCTCTTCACATCCGGTGGCCCAAGTATGGAGTTTCAGCGTCAGCATCAGTCCTTCCAATGAATAATCAGGACTGACTTCCTTTAGGATTGACTGGTTTGATCTCCTTGCAGTTCAAGGGACTCTCAAGAGTCTTCTCCAACACCACAGTTCAAAAGCATCCATTCTTCATCACTCAGCCTTCTTTATGGTTCAACTCTCGCATCCATACATGACTCCTGGAAAAACTACAGCATTACATTTATTGTGCACTTTATTTCTAATGTGATGCCACTGCTGATCTGATGAGAGGTACCAATGGGTCTGTGGCCCAGAGGTTGGGGACCTCTGTTAGAACATATCATAGTGATGTTAAAAATAATAAGCATGAGGGGTAAATCATTAGATATACAATAATTAAATTACAAAGCATAAAGTTACCATGTTTGTACGTTAACAAGGACAGGAAGCACATTTGCAAGGATTGAGGTCAGCTCAATTATTGTCACGGATGCCCAGAAGAAGAGAACAGGCTCAGATTGAAGAACAGTGATTTAGAATGAATATAAAAGAACATTAGGATTATAAAGTGCTGAAGAAATCTATAAAAGAGAACATTCAAACCTTTTCCTCTAGAGATTAAAAAGATAATTACATTGGTTTCTCATTTATTTCCCTGATTATAACAGTCAAAGATAATTTATATTTGGCTTTGATAGGTGTTCTTCCCTGGGGGGTTTCTCCTTTCTAATTGTGTTTATTTAGTCTAATAGAAAACGAATTTGCATTCCTTGAACTTCTACCAGTTGAAGGTGGGTAGATGACTGAGAAGAATGCTTAATAGCTGGGGGAAATCCCCTTGGAATTTAAAAGGTGCTGGGAATAATCCAAAAAGTAGATAATCCATGGAAGAATTAACTGTACATGAATTTGGTAATCGCCCAGTATCTTTCTCTTTTTTAAAAAAATTGCTAAATTGAAGCATTGTTATTTTACAATCTTTTAGGTATCTAGCATATTGATTTATATATGTATACACACACACACACACACACACACACATTCTGTTTTAGATTCTTTTCCGCTGTAGGTTATAATAAATATTGGATATAGTTCCTTGTGCTATACAGTAGGTTCCTGGGTTTGTTTTTTGTTTTTGTTTTTTCAAATCTATTATATATATATAGTAGTATATATATATATATATATATATATATATATATATATATATCTGTCCCACATCTCTTGCTTCAGCTCTTCAAGAAAAAAGAGCCATACCATCACAGCCAGGTATCTAATGTGTGAGGTAGGGGAGCAGCTAAGACCGTTTTCTTATCCTAGTACCATGTATGATACCTCATTTTACAGTTAGTTCCTTTTTAATATTAACATCATATAATTAGTATACAACATTGTGCTACATTATTTTATGCTATACTATCTTATATGACCATCACTGGTGACTCAGTGGAAAAGAATACGTCTGCCAAGCAGGAGACAGGGGGTCAATCCCTGGGTCAGGAAGATCCCTTGAAGAAGGAAATGGCAACTGGCTCCAGTATTCTTGCTTGGGAAATCACACGGACAGAGGAGCCTGGTGGGTTTACAGTCCACGGGGTCGCAAAAGACTCAGACATGACTTAGTTACTAAACAGCAACAATACTATCTTATATCATATCATAATTATATCTTATAGTTACTTTTAATGCCTTTCGGGATTTCTTGACAATAGGATTGTGAAAATCCCATTTTCAGAGTAGTTGTTACAAGGATTCTTGCTGCACTTTCAAGATGTGAGGACCATTGCTAGGGCATCAGCGCCACTCATCGCACACCAAATGGCAAGGAAAGGAAAGTTCTCAGGCAGTGAGGTCAAGATGAAGGAAGAGGCTGTTATTCTTTTTTTTTTTTTTTGCTTTTTGGTTATATTATCCTGGGCTTCACTGGTGGCTCAGCTGGTAAAGAATCTGTCTGCAATGCAGGAGACCTGGGTTTGATCCCTGGGTTGGGAAGATCCCCTGGAGAAGAAAATGGCAACCCACGCCAATATTCTTGCTTGGAAAATCCCATGGACAGAGAAACTTGGCGGGCTATAGTTCATGGGGTCGCAAAAGAGTCAGACACGACTGAGCATGCACACATGGCTAAAAATAAAATACTTTTTGGATTGTCTATCATTGAATAGCTTTCACATTACATCTTGCCCTTTACTATCCAGATTGTTTTTAAAAGTGACTTTACTTCTAATATGAGATTGAGCTTTAAAGCCAATACTTGACTCGTACAATGAAAATCCCAAGTAATGCTAAGTTTAAAAATCAGTATCCTTGGGCTTCCCTGGTGGCTCAGTGGTAAAGAATCTACCTGCCAACGCAGGTTACATGGGTTTGATCCCTGATCTGGGAAGATCCTACATGCAGCGGAGCAACTAAGCCCGTGTGCCACAACTACTGAGCCTGTGTTGATCCCATGCACCACAACTTAAACGAGAAGGCTCTAGAGCCCAGTCTCTGCAACAAGAGAAGCCCTGGCAATGAGAAGCTTGTACACCACAACTATAGAAAAGCCTGTGCAGCGAGGAAGACTCAGCACAACCATAAATAAAGGAAAATTAAAAACAAACAAACAAAAAAAACCCTGTATGCTTACTTACTTCTCTCCTTTCTTTTTTTTTATTGAAAATGCATTCCTTATGCTATCAATCTGTTATGTTGTTCATAAAACACACAGACAAATAAAGCCTAAACCTAAACTGGAGAGAGAAAACTGAATAAAAACAAACTGGAAATATCCCCTTCAAACTTAATTCCTGTGGCTTTCATGGAGGTGTAAAGATTGCCATATAATCTAGTGAATTTATGGAATAAGTTTGTTGTTGGGCAAAAGAGAAAAACCAGTGAGTACCATTTATTCATTTAGAAAATATTTATTAAATGCCTGATAGCATCAAGCAATGTACAACAAGGAGCATGGTAAAACCATGCCTGACCCTATAGTTTGGCTGATTGGAGTAGAGAGATAATTAGTGATCTTTGCAAATATCAGTGACCTTTGAAATATAGGCTTCTATTAGTTATGGTAAAAGAAAAGAATTAACAAGATCTTTTTAAAAGTTTGAAGACCTTGAATTTTATCTAGGGTGATATTAAAAATGTTGAACAACTGGCAATGCTATCAACCAATCAAAATCAGCAGAGGCTGCTCAGCCATACCAATGAATTCTGCCTGAACATTAGCCCTGGTTATATTAATTTAGGGATTTACATTCATAGTAAGTAGAATGAAAATGCAAATATAGTCATTTTAAATATGTCCCTTTTTATTTTATCTATTTGCTTTTTTATAAGTCTCTTTTTTAAGTTGTTGGTAACAAAGTTAGTTTAAAAACACAAATACAATATGAGAAAAACTTAGCTAGATTTTAAATTTCGGGTATTTCTCATTTTGCCATTTTTAGTGAATTTATTTTATAAAATTTTATTATTATTTTGAATAGATATTACCTTCACATGATTAAAAACATTCACATGATTAAAAATTCAAAAGACACAAAAGGCTCTCCAGGTAAGAGTCTCTTCCACCCTTTAGACAGTTTTCCTGTCTGAAGGAAATCAATATTGCCCCTTTTCTTGTAAAAGTAAAGTGAAGTCGATCAGTCATGTCCAACTCTTTGCGACCCCACAATTGTAACCTGCCAGGCTCCTCTGTCCATGGGGTTTTCCAGGCAAGAATACTGGAATGGGTTGCCATTTCTTTCTCCAGAGGATATGTAAAGTCTTCCAGAAACATTGTGTACATGACTTTTTTTTTCCTTCTTTAGGTTAGTAAATATCTTTAGACTGGAGCTTGTAGACCAGCACAGAAAAGAAGTGGTGACTAA
Source organism: Bos grunniens (assembly GCF_055505025.1). Taxonomy (NCBI): domain Eukaryota; kingdom Metazoa; phylum Chordata; class Mammalia; order Artiodactyla; family Bovidae; genus Bos; species Bos grunniens. The sequence continues at coordinate 537,536 of NC_141191.1, read as the reverse complement.
ATCAGACAAACAAGAACAGTAAGATACAGAGCTTTATGATGGATTGAATGTTTATGTCACCCCTAATTCCGAAATTGAAACCCTAACCCTGTGGTAATGACCCAGAGAGGTAGGTGGGGCCTTTGAGAGGATTAGGTCATGAGGGAGAGCATTCGCATATGGGATTGCGAGCATCCATGCTCAATCGCTCAGTTGTGTCTGACTCTTTGCCACCCCATGGATTGTAGCCCACCAGGCTTCTCTGTTGATGGGATTTCCCAGGCAAGAATACTGGAGTGGGTTGCCACTTCCTATTCCAGGGGATCTTCCTGACCCAGACAGCAAACCAGAGTTTCCTGATTGGCAGGCGGATTCTTTACCACTGAGCCACCAGGGAAGCCCTCATGAATAGGTTTAGTGTCCTTTATTAAAGAGACTACAGAGTGACCTTTAGCCCTTTTGTCATATGAAGACACATGGAGAGTCTCTGAGCCAGAAAGCAGGTTCCCAGCAGACACCAAGTCTGCTAGCACCTTGATCTTGGACTTTCCGGCCTCTAGAACTATGAGAAATAAGTTTTCTGCTGTTTATAAGCCCCCGCCCCCACCAGTGTTCTGTTATAGCACCTGGAATGGACTAAGACATACGGGAAAATGAATCTCAGTAACTCACAGGGTAGGATATTCTGTCTACTGCTATATTCTGGGGCAAAGATGCTCCGTTAAAAGGAAAGAAGGCTTTGACTGTATGCTTTAAAGATGGACTATTTCAAGTTCATTATATACATCTAGAGTTAAAGAAATCAAAGCATAATTTTTTAAAAGGGATCCTGATTTGTTTCAAAGCATAATTTTTTAAAAGGGATCCTGATTTGTTTTTTTAAATTAAGGTACAATTCATACACCACACCACCCAGCATTTTCATATATTCACAAGGCTGTAAAGCCAGCACTACTGTCTAATTTCAGAACGTTTTCATTACCCCCAAAAATGAAGTCCATACCCATTACAGTCAGTCACTCCTCCCCTGCTCCCTGGCCCCTAGAAACCACTCATCTATTTTCTGTCTGTATGGATTTGTCTATTTTGAATATTTCATATAAATGGAATCATATGCTAGATGGCTTCGGTGTCTGGTTTCTTTCACTCAGCATACTATGTTCAAAGTTTATGTTGTAGCGTGTATCAGTACTTCATTCTTTTTTCTTGCCTGTGCTTTTTAAAATTTAACCATTTTTAAGTGTACAGTTCAGTGACATGATGCAAACTCACACTGTTGTGCAACATCCCCACCATCCGTCTGCAGAACTGTTTTTAAAACTCAAGCTGAAACTCTACCGGTTAAGTAACATCCCTATTTCTTCATAACCTGTATTTTACTTTCTTTCTCTGTGCATTTGCCTATTCTAAGAACTTCATAAAAGTGGAGTCAAACAATATTGGTCCTTTTGTGTCTGGTTTATTTCACGTAGCACAATATCTTCAAAGTTTACTCATGAGTAGCTTGAAACAGAACTGCCTTTCATTTTCAGGCTGAACACTGTTCCATTGTTTGGCTAGACCCCATTTTGTTTATCCATTTCTCACCAAATGGACGTTTGGGTGTTTACATTTTTGACAATTATGAATAATGCCACTGTGAACATTAGTGTACACATTTTTGTATGACCATGTTTCCAGTTCTCTTGGGTGGAAGAGACTCTCAGTGAGAACTATAGAGGAATTTGATGAGTAATACACATTAGCCAGAGATGGATAAAGTCCCCTCATAGAAACATTTGAGTTTCGAACTTTCAAAGATGCGGATGTGTGTTTGCATGTCCAGTCACATTAGTTCATGCGTCTGGCGTGCACGGTCATGTGTGTCCATCCACTACAGGTGGCTGTGCTTTTGTGTACTTTACAGTACAGTAGAGCAGTTTTTTAATTTCAAGCCCAGGATGTCTGGAAGCAAGCTTACAAACAGCGGGGTGTAGCCAGTTGTGTTAGTTGGGTACCGAGGCTGACTGTGTTGGATTTACGATCAAATTGGACCTATGAATTCGCTTTTGGGACAGAACTCATTCATACAGAGTGGACTTACTGTACTTTGATCATGGACAATGGTCATTGAGACCGTGTTTCCTTTGAGGAAGTGTGAAAGTAACTTAGATATGGATATATAGATTTATATACATTCCTTTGTTAATGTTCTTTTTCATTATGGTTTATTCCAGGATACTAGATATAGTTCCCTGTGCTATACAGTAGGACCTTGTTGCTTAGCCATTCTAAATGTAATAGCTTGCATCTGCCAACCCCAAACTCCTGGTCTGTCCTGCTCCCTCCTCTCCTCCCACTTGGCAACCACAGGTCTGATCTCTACGTCTGTGAGTCTGTTTCTGTTTTGAGGGCAGGTTCATTGGTGCCACAGTTTAGATTCCACATATAAGTGATATTCATATGGTGTTTGTCTTTCTCTTTCTGACTTAGAATCAAGTATACTTTAAATAGTTACCCATTTTCCAAGCAGAGCTCTTCTTTCTTCAAATACTTACAATTAAAAAAAAAAAAGATGGAATGATTTCATATTTTGTGGTTCAAAATGCCCATTAAAAAGACATCATTAGGACTTCCCTGATGGTCCAGTGGTTAAATATCTGCCTGCCAATGCAGGGGACATTGGCTCAATCCTTTGTTCCAAAAGATTCCACATGCCTAGGGGCAACTGAGCACAAGTGCTACAAGAACTGAAGCCTGCATGCCCTAGAGCCCTGCTCCCCAACAAGAGAAGCCACCATAATGAGAAGCCTGCTCACTGCAGCCAGAGAGTGGCCCCTGCCTGCCAAAACTAAAGAAAGCCCATGCACAGCAATGAAAACCCAGCACAGTCAAAAATAAAATAAATGAATTTAAAAAGACATCATTAAAGGATCAATCACTAAATATTGCCAGTCTTTTCCATTTTATCAACTGAGTATAAAGAGACAGATTTTGTACCTGAAAGGGTAACTTTATTTATAACTTGGGCAAACTTTCCTTTTTCTCAGTTTCTCCATGTGAGACAATTCATCTTAGAGAATAAATAATTTTTTAAAGGCAAGAAATAAGAAAAGAATGGAACTATAAAGTGAAATCATTTTTGGAATATGAAAGGCAATGACAAAACTGACAAAGGAAAAATAGGAAAACGGACAACCTCCCTCCAAATATTTCAGCATGACTAGTATTAGAACTTGTGAAATTTATGAGTGAGCAGCTCTGTTTTTTTATTTCATGAGTTCACATACCAGTGGGTGTACATTACATATATGTTTGCATATGTGCACCTCTGGGCTTATAGCTCAGTGTTTATCTGTATAGGTTTGTTGTTATATACCATTGAGGACAGAAACTATGTCTTATTCACCTTGACTTCTCCACTGCAGAGTGCTGTATGTGGCATATTACAAGTGCTCAAGCTTGCTGGAAGGAATGAATATGCTTGTGACAAATGAATATCCTTTGGATGTATGGCTACCATGTGAGTGTATTTACATATTAGTGGAGAGGTGTTTTCCTGAGCTTCAGTCACTTGTGTGTCTATCTGAATGGGTGAGGAAGGGACAACTCGAATGAGGAGGTTTGGCAGAGGAGGGCAAGCTGGAGCCAGGAAGCAAGAGACAGCAGGTAACAGGCGTGACTGTCTCTCTGGTGCCCACCCTGCGCTCTGTGGGCTTTCAAAATCGGGCTCCATGTTTTCCCTTCATCCTGGCACTTTCTAAATTCTCTTGCACTATTCCTATTTAGAAACTAGCTCAGGGCTATTTCTTCCCTTTTGTGGAGGAGGATGAGGAGCTGGTTTCATGCTTCCAACAGATCTGTTTTCCTTTCTTTTTTTAGACTCTCAAATTCTGCTTTCAAAGGGCAGGCAAAATGGAGACTGAAATAATTGATTCAACAACAACCTCAAGGCCGTAAAATGCCATCTGTGCTACTAACCAGGGAATATCATATATCACAGGTAGACACTTTTTATACTTTAGAGAAGAAGAAAAAGAATACCATTTTCTCCTCCCTCCTAATTAACTGCCCCTTGGGCTACTAGGACCCTCAAATAACAGTGACAGATGATCTCAGAATTTCTAGATAATAGAAAGAGTAGAGGGGATTTCCTGGGTGGTCCAGTGGTTAAGATTCTGTGTTTCTGCTGCAGAAAGCAAGGGTTCAATCCCTGGTTGGGCAATTAAGGTCCCACAGGCCAATGAAGTGGTCAAAACAAGCAAACAAAGAAAAGGAAAATAGAAGAGAGCCTATAAAATAAAATTTAAAAACCTATAGAATTTTTCAGAAGACTGAAAAATCAGGATTCAGGGCTTTCATGGTGGTCCAGGGGTTAAGAATCTGCCTGCGAATGCAGGACATACAGGTTCCATTTCTGGTCGGGGAGATTCCACATGCCTCGGGGCAGCTAAGCCAGTGATCCACAACTATTGATCCTGCACGGCCTAGAGTCCATGTACTGCAGCTAGAGAGTAGCCTCCACTCGCTGCAACTAGAGAAAGCCCTCGTGCACCAATGAAGACTCAGTGCAGCCAAGAAAAAATAAAGAATAACAAAAAAAAAAAAAAAAAGAGAAAAATCAGGATTCACACATTTCCTGAACCCTTCTCTTGTGTCTAACAAAGTCCTATCAAGCATCTAATTCCCTTCCTAAGTCTTGGGCACCAGCAATTTTCTGGCACCCACTGGTCTCACTCTTCTCAACTCCTCCTCCACTTGCAGCCCATGCTCCACCTGCCCTTTCTAGGATTCGCTATTGCCCGCCAGATGATTCTGTTCATTTTCTCTTCCCAGGTAGATTACAGCTACTTTCCCTTATATGATCCACAGGTTCCAGGGGAAGCTTTCAACAAAACACCTGCTGACTGAACAACAACAGGAGATTCAGATGTTATAGAATTTTAGGGCTAAAAGGAATCTTAGGATCTTTTGGTTCACTTTTTCTGTTTTAGAGAGGATAAGCAGAGGCCCAAAGGGTTATCTTTATAGATTATAAAGAAAAATCATTGGTTCCAGACTGTATGTTCAGCTGAATAATATACTTGGTTCCTCACTAAAAAGCCATGTGGTGCAAGCGTGCTTCAGATCAGATCAGCTCAGTCACTCAGTCGTGTCCGACTCTTTGTGACCCCATGAATCACAGCACGCCAGGCCTCCCTGTCCATCACCAACTCCCGGAGTTCACTGAAACTCACGTCCATCGAGTCAGTGATGCCATCCAGCCATCTCATCCTCTGTCGTCCCCTTCTCCTCTTGCCCCCAATCCCTCCCAGCATCAGAGTCCTTTCCAATGAGTCAATTCTTCGCATGAGGTGGCCAAAGTACTGGAGTTTCAGCTTTAGCATCATTCCTTCCAAAGAAATCCCAGGGCTGATCTCCTTCAGAATGGACTGGTTGGATCTCCTTGCAGTCCAAGAGACTCTCAAGAGCCTTCTCCAACACCACAGTTCAAAAGCATCAATTCTTCGGCGCTCAGCCTTTTTCACAGTCCAACTCTCACATCCATACATTACCACAGGAAAAACCGTAGCCTTGACTAGACGAACCTTTGTTTGCAAAGTAATGTCTCTGCTTTTGAATATGCTATCTAGGTTGGTCATAACTTTCCTTCCAAGGAGTAAGCGTCTTTTAAATTCATGGCTGCAGTCACCATCTGTAGTGATTTTAGAGCCCAGAAAAATAAAGTCTGACCCTGTTTCCACTGTTTCCCCATCTATTTCCCATGAAGTGATGGGACTGAATGCCATGATCTTCATTTTCTGAGTGCTGAGCTTTAAGCCAACTTTTTCACTCTCCTCTTTCACTTTCATCAAGAGGCTTTTTAGTTCCTCTTCACTTTCTGCCAAAAGGGTGGTGTCATCTGCATATCTGAGGTTATTGATATTTCTCCTGGCAATCTTGATTCCAGCTTGTGTTTCTTCCAGTCCAGCGTTTCTCATGATGTACTCTGCACATAAGTTAAATAAACAGGGTGACAATATACAGCCTTGACGAACTCCTTTTCCTATTTGGAACCAGTCTGTTGTTCCATGTCCAGTTCTAACTGTTGCTTCCTGGCCTTCATACAAATTTCTCAAGAGGCAGATCAGGTGGTCTGGTATTCCCATCTCTTGTGCTTCGTTATGTCCAAGTCTTGGAGACCCCATGGACTGTAGCCTGCCAGGCTCCTCTGTCCATGGGATTTCCCAGGCAAGAATACTGGACTGGGTTGCCATTTCCCACTCTCAGGGAATCTCCCTGACCCATGGATCAAACCCACATCTCTTGCATGTCCTGCATTGTCAGGCAGATTCTTTATCACTAACACCTAGGAAACCCTGCTAGAACCATGGTCTTTCTATTCTGACCCCCAACCTTGATCTTCCTTATTCAGACCTCAAGCCCTACATTCTCAATGAATTGCTGCCCATGGTTTGACCTGACAGTGGGAAAAAATAACAATTAGGTCCCAGGATGACAACCTCCTTTCAAAAGGAGGTTGGGAGGACCATCGTGGTGTCCAATGACAACAGAAGGCATCAGAAAGAAAGGGGCACCGGCTTGAAGGGGTGTGGAGAGTCAGCAAGAAAGTGGCAGGGGGACTTCCCTGGTGGTCTAGTGGCTAAGACTCCAAACTCCCTATGTAGGGGCCCGAGTTCCATCTCTGGTCAGGGAACTAGATTCCACTTGCTGCAACTAAAAAGATTCCACACGCCGCATCTAGAGATCCTGCATGCCATCATGAAGACCCAGTGCAGTCAAACAAATAAATAAAATAAATATTGAAATAAATAAATAATAAATAAAGTCAGTCATTGATAATAAAATCAAATAAAGAGGGTAGGAGATAGGGTCTTTAGAGGGCCAATGACCAAGTCTAAGCAGAGTCCAAGCAAATCCAGCTCTTCACCAAAAGGCGATTAGAGTCAGGTGGGAACTGATAGGCATGAGGGGCAGAAAGAGAAACACTAGACAAACTCAGATCTGGTTCTGACTCTACCCTTGACAAGAAGTATAATTTGGAACAAATTATTTAACTGTCAGGCCCTCAGGCAGACTCAGAATCTTACAGTCTCTGGTTGGGAGCAAGTCTTCATTCCAAGGCTTTGCAATCAGATTTTTGATCTTAAAAAGCTGGAAGAGGGTTGGAAGGATAAATTAGGAGTTTGGGATTAACATATACAAACTGTTATATATAAAATAAATAACCAACAAGGACCTACTTATAGTACATACACTACTCAATATTGTGTAATCACCCATAAGGGAAAGAATCTGAAAAAGAATAGATATGTATAATTGAATCCCTTTGCTGTACACTTGAAACTAACACAACATTGTAAATCAGCCATACTTCAATTAAAATAAAAAAAGAGCCCGGAAATAGTATGACTTCAAGTGGAAAACATTAGAGAGAATCATCTTTCCTTGCAGAATGTTGCAGTTGGTTTACATCACAGTTTACTCATATCACAGTTTATTCAGAGCCTGCTGTTAAGTCAAAATCCCATGGTTGTTATTTTAGTCTGTTGACACTGTGGTTGCATATTTCACCATGTGACATCATTACCATGGAGGCATCAGACATTTTGGGGCGACTAAATTATGACCGATGGATGGTGGTTAGGTGCTTTTTCTCAGAACATCCTTTTAACTACATGTGTACTGTACTACATGTATACTGTACTACATGTGTGAACCATATTAAAAAAAAAAAAAAGAAATGTTCATCACTTTCAATTAAAACACTAGATGGAAAAAAAAAACCTACACTAGACAGCAAAGAAATACATACTTATAAAACATTCCTCCTCTCAACGTTTTCACAAGTCCTGAATTATCTTGTAATCTGAGGATGCTATAATTTTGGCATCTACATTTGAATTCAATCTCTCTGCTTAAAGCCTCTTGCGAGGTTAAACTCCTATGAGGTTTATTTTAGACTGAGACAGTTTCATATTTTTCATTTTACTACAGAATAGAAAAAAGGCAAAATTAAAACAAAAACCAGGGACTTCCCTAGTGGTACAGTGTTTAAGACTCCACGCTTGCAATGCAGGGTGCCTGGGTTCTATCCCTGGCCAGCAAACTAAAATCCCATATGCTGTGCAGTGTGGCCAAAACACAAAAAGAGGACCTCAAAATTACGTTGATCACTGGCAAATGCCCTGTTGTAGAAGTGTAGAAAAGCCCTTGAAGTTATCGTATGGACACGGTGTGCCCAGCTGTAAATTTAGGTATCTATTTTTAACCCCTTTCACAGTGTCAGAATGTTAGACCTGGAAGGGGCCTTTGAGGTCATCTGATCCAAGCCACTCAATTTCCAAAGGCAGGTAGTAAAGATCAGAGGCATAAGAGACTCACTGAAGTCAAGCAGGAGATTATTTAGTATAGCTGATCTGGAACCTGTGTTTTTCAAGTCTCAGCATTACTGTTCTTTGCTCGCTTTTACTTATATCTGTTTTTAAAATTATTAAATATCATTGCACTGTATACAGTAAAAAACAAAAACTCTCTCTTCCAACAGACTTCCCTCCCACTCTTCCATGTTGTCCAACATTTTAGGGGAAACCACTATTGATAGTTGGGCTTCTCTGGTGGCTCAACCAGTAAAGAACCCACCTGCCAATGCAGGAGACATAAAGAGACGTGGGTTTAATCCCTGGGATGGGAAGATTCCCTGGAGGAGGGCATGGCAACCCACTCTAATATTCTTGCCTGGAAAATTCCACGGACAGAGGAGCCTGGAGGCCTAGAGTCTGTGGAGTTGCAAAGAGTCAGACAAGACGGAGCACATGTGCACACACTATTATCAGTTTGCTGTATACATATGCAAATTCCATGTGTGTGTCTAAGTACTGATACATTCATTCACATACATATGGGTATATACACGGGCCAATATTTTTTAAATTTGTATTATATTTAATTTTTATTGAATTATAATTGACATACAATATGATGTTAGTTTCAGGTGTACAACATAGTGATTTGACAGTTTTTTTTATTTTAATTGTTTTTTTATTGAAGGATTTTGCTTGACAGAATTTTGTTGTTTTCTATCAAACGTCAACATGAATCACCCATAGGTATGCATATATCCCCTCCCTTTTGAACCTCCCTCCCTCTGTTAATATGCGGAGAAGGCAATGGCACCCCACTCCAGTACTCTTGCCTGGAGAATCCCATGGACGGAGGAGCCTGGTAGGCTGCAGTCCATGGGGTCACGAAGAGTCGAACACGACTGAGCAACTTCACTTTCATGCATTGGAGAAGGAAATGGCAACCCACTCCAGTGTTCTTGCCTGGAGAATCCCAGGGACCGGGGAGCCTGTCGGGCTGCCGTCTATGGGGTCGCACAGAGTCGGACACGACTAAAGTGACTTGGCAGCCCCTCTCTCTCCCAACCCCACCCCTCTAGGTAGATACAGTTCCCCTGTGTGAGTTTCCTGAGCCATGCAGCAAATTCCCATTGCCTATCTATTTTACATATGGCAGGCTAAGATTTTTGAAAATAGTTTTACTCCAAACTAGAACCTAACTAAACCAAACTAAAAATGGCAGGGGGGTGATAAAATGGGAGTTCTGAACAACAAAATAAATATCATTTCTAATAGAAATTGTTATTTCTCTTATCATTGCTCATCTAGAAATAATCATGAAATTTTTAAACATTTTTATTTATTTGACTGCACTGGGTCTTAGTTGTGCCATGTGGGTTCTTTAGCTGCAGCATGCAAACTCTTGTGGCATGTGGGATCTAGTTTCCTGAACACAGATGGAACCCAGCCCCCTGCATTGGGAGCACAGACTCTGAGCCACTGGGCCACCAGGGAATTCCCTAGAAATTCTCATAAAATTTGACAAAAGCTATTCAGGCTTCCCAGGTGGAGCCAGTGTTAAAGAACTCACCTGCTGGGACTTCCTGGTGGTCCAGGGGCTAAGACTCCATGCTCCCAATGCAGGGGGCCTGGGTTTGATTTCTGGTCAGGGAACTAGATCCCACATGCTGCAACTAAGGGTTCACATGCTTCAACAAAATTGCAACCAAATAAATTAAAAAAAGAAAACTCACTTGCTAATGCAGGTGATATAAAGGACACTGGGTTCGATCCGTGGGTCATGAAGATCCCTTGGAGGAGGTCATGGCAACCTACTCCAGTATTCTTGCCTGGAGAATCCCACAGACAGAGAAGCCTGGCCAGCTATAGTCCATGGGGTCTCCAAGAGTCGGACATGACTCAGTGACTAACACACATGAAGGGGTCCTCAGTGCTATGCACGGTGGGTAGGGTGGAATTTATTCTTCGGAGCAGTCTGTTATCGCTTTTGCTTCATAGGATTAGTTTGGTATTTTAGAAAGATCATTCTGGGACCAGAATAGAGGATGGATTAGAGACAGTGAAACCAGCTGAGGGGTTACTGCAATGTGCCAGGCAAAGCAGGGTGAGTGTGTGAACTGAGAATGTGGAGCTGGATGTGCACAAGTCAAAGGAGAAAAGGGGTCTGGATGAAGAGACCTCGGAGGAAGACTCACAGAACCTGAAAACCAGTTGGGTATGGAGGTGAAGGGGAGCTGGTAGACACTCCTCCTTCTCATCTCCTAAATCTTTAAAAAATGTTTATTAATTTATTTGGCTGTGCTGGGTCTTAGTTGCAGCACACAAGGTCTTTAGTTGCAGTATGTGGGACTGAATTTCCTGGCCAGTGATAGAACCTGGGCCCCAGCCCTGGGAGCAAAGAGCCTTAGCCACTGGACCACCAGGGAAGTCCCTAAGATCTTTCTTTCTAAGCAGGAACTTTGTCTCTCTTGCCAACTCTGGCCATGTAACTGGGGCTCAATTGAAGTTTTCTTTATTTTTGTTCTAAATGTATTTCAGTTTTTTTCAATTAAAATTTTTGAAGAAATCCTTCATTTTTTTTTATCCCCTATACAATCCTAAGCAATTCCTTTTCATGTTTTGATTACCAAAATTTTAATGCTTTTTTTTCCTTCAAAGTATGATTTCAACTAAGACAATAGTTCTTATTACTCACCCGGTCATTCAAAAGCTGATGGTTTAGGGGTGTCCAGGTACTCATCTTTGTCTGCATTTTGGGACCATTAGTGTTTTTTGGAGGTGCAAATGCCATCATGAAATAACTGGATATTCTTCTGTAAGAAAAACTATATCTTCAGAAGAAATGAATCATACAATCTTCAGAATACTAAAAATGCTAACACCATATAATCTTTTTCAGTACACTGTGACAGGGACTAGGGGGACAGTGACATTTACTGGGAGTATTTTATATGTCAGGCACTTAACAGGTTTGCTCAATTAAACCCATAACAATATGGTAAGGTGGTGGGTTTTAGCTTATTTTACAGATGAAGAAAATGAGGCTCACTTTGCTTTGCCCCGAGTTATACAGACAGTAGGTGGTGAAACAGAGAATCAGACCCAGGTCTGTTTAACTCTGTTTGATTTTCATTGGACCAAGCGGAAAAAATCAGAATCACTCTTAGCTAAGAACATACCATATTGGTCAGAAAGAAGTATTTATAAAATCACTGTGCAATCTGATCTACTCCATTTTGTCCCTTGTGACCTCCTTCTTCCTCTGTTAACTTTCTGACACCTAGCTAACAAGGGCTCTAGCTTGCTACCATATTTAAGAAGTAGAATAGTACAATGGACAAGGCCAAGAATTTATATATGGACAGATTTGGGTTTATTGAGAAAAATACACTGGGGAAAATATACAGTACACCCAGTACTGTATATGTCTGCCTTCATTTTTGTGGCCTCACGGCATGTGGGATCTCAGTTCTCCCACTGGAGATGAACTCACATCCCTTGTATTGGAAATGTTGAGTCTTAACCATGGCCGCTGTTGTTCAGTCACTAAGTTGTGTCCAACTCTTTGCAACCCCATGGACTGAAGTACACCAGGCTTCCCTGTCCTTCACTATCTCCAAGTTTGCTCAGACTCATGTCCATTGAGTTGGTGATGCCATCCAACCATCTCATCCTCTCTTGCCTCCCTTCTCCTCCTGCCTTCAATCTTTCCAAGCATCAGGGTCTTTTCTAATGTGTGAGCTCTTCGCTTCGAGTGGCCAAAGAATTGGAGCTTCAGCTTCAGCATCAGTCCTTCCAATGAATATTCAGAACTGATCTCCTTTAGAATTGACTTGGACAGGTACACACTGCTATACTTAACATGGATAACCAACAGGGACCCATGATATAGCACAAGGAACTGTTCTCAATGGCAGCCTGGCTGGGGGAGAATGGATACATGTATATGTATGGGTGAGACCCTTCATTGTTCATGTGAAACTACCACAACACTGTTAATTGGTTATACTCCAACACAAAATAAAATGTTAAAAAAAAATAGCGTCACCACAGACTTTCTTAGAACTTCCTGTTATTTCCAGAGTTCTTCAAAGCCTGTCCTTGAAGGGGGCACAACAAAATATTTTAAGGTAAAAAATATTTAAAGCAGATGGATGGCATTTTCAGTATATAGCTTCAGTGTTTCTGTTTGTTTGTGCCTTCTTCCTCTCTGAAGGTATGTTTCAGATCCAAAGCAGCGGTGCTGAGTTGGAGCCTGCACAGGATTTGCCTGCCTGACCCAGGGCTCCAAAAATTATAGCAACAAATATAAGACAATTTTTAAAAAAGATTTATTTTTATTTATTTATCTGGCTGAGCCAGGTCTTTGTTAGGGCATGTGGGATGTAGTTCCCTGACCAGGGATAGAACCCAGGTCCCCTGGACCACCAGGGAATTCACCCAGACAATATTTTGATCCACATGCCACAACTAAGACCTGGTACAGACAAATAAATAAAAATAAATATTTTTTTAAAATTAACCGTTAGTTTTGGACTTACAGAGGATTCCCCCAAATGCTAGATCTGAAATTTTGTGACTCTCACTTGACATGTAATATTCCCTCTCAGGTTTAAATTAGAGCTGCAGAGAAAGCCAATAGTTTTAAAACCTCAGGGTTTTAAACCATAGATAATGTCTTCCTGCAGTTGCCTGCTGATACCACTCCACTGGAATAAGGGGAAATAAAGGAGGTTCAGATGAGCCCTCACATTCTTAGCTCCTAACAGCTAAGTTGCAAAGATGTAAGAAATGATTTCATTACAGTATTATTAATTGGCTGCTATAAAAATACACATGAGCAGGCAAATATATAAAGCATGGTCACTGAGTCTAGATCTGCTCAGTTAAAAATCACATATTTCCTTTTTTATTGCTATTTATTCATGTTTGACATTTCTTCTATTTAATTGATTGAAGTTGTGTGTGTGTGTGTGTGTGTGTTTTAATTTTTATTTATCTGTTTAGGCTAAGCCACTCGGCTTGCAGAATCTTAGTCCCCAACCAGGGATTGACCCTTGCCCTCGGCAATGAACATACAGAGTCCTAACCTCTGGACTGCCAGGGAATTCCTTAAATCAATTGTTTTCAATCTTTTATTTTATTTTTTTCAGGGCTATAAAACTCTTTGAGGGTATGATGAAAACTATGAATCTTCTCCCTAGAAAAATTCATATTAACATTGCTGCTGCTGCTGCTAAGTCACTTCAGTCGTGTCCAACTCTGTGTGATCCCACAGACGGCAGCCACCAGGCTCCCCCGTCCCTGGGATTCTCCAGGCAAGAACACTGGAATGGGTTGCCATTTCCTTCTCCAGTGCACGAAAGTGAAAAGTGAAAGCGAAGTCGCTCAGTCGTGTCCGACTCTTAGTGACCCCATGGACTGAAGCCTACCAAGCTCCTCCATCCATGGGATTTTCCAGGCAAAGTACTGGAGTGGGGTGCCATTGCCTTCTCCGCATATTAACATTATATTTTGCTTATACCAGGTTAAAAACTTCTGTTGTAACCTCAGAAACTCTCTTTTCCCAGTTTAAGTAGAAAACAATCTGACTGATTCTAAGCCCGATTTCTGATTAAGACAAAGCAGCTTTTCCAGGTCCTCCCTAAGGTTTTGCATGTTTTTTTGTTTGTTTGTTTTTGTTTTTTCCTTCCTGGTTCTTCAGAGCTACAAATCATTTGAATTAGGCTTTTTTTTTTTTTCAAATCAATTTGAATAAAGTTTGGTTTTCAGGAGATGGGCCTGGCTGAGCAAAAGAGCCCTCTTGGTAATAGTCTTCCTGAAGCAGGCAAATGGAGGTATCCTGCCCTGGTTTTTGTCATTATCCTTTTACAGTTTTTTCCTCTGTCCACTCTAGAAGATGGGCAGTGTGCGTATCTGCATGTCCACACTGGTTCACAGTATAGACCACTCAGATGCTTTCATACAACATACAAAAAAATTACAAGACAAAGCAAGTTGCCTTCCCTCCTTCTACATACAAACCTTGCTGTTGTTTTTTCATGACCTCTTTCCCCCTTAATGGCTGTCCTTGCATGTTCCCCTTTAATTTTTCTTTGGATAAAGGGGAAGAAAAAGGGCTTCTGGCCCTTACCCCCAGTGTGTGCTTCTAGTGTCACGCTTAAAGGCAAGGATAGGTCCTCTGGTAAAGTTCCAGTGGTAACACACCTCCAATCCCATCTTCAAAGCCATTCTTCACACTGTCACCATTGCACAACTTCACTAAAGACTTATTAGGTCTGTATTCCAGGTATAAAGACAAGTCTTGACTATAATGGAGATTACAGTCTACTACAAGAGGGTTTTTTTAACAAAAAAATGTATATATTTAAGGTGATGTTTTAGTATATGTACACATTGTGGAATGCTTACCACAATCAAACTATGTAACATATCCATCACCTCCCATAGTCACTGTGTGTGTGTGCATGTGTGCGTGTGTGTGCATGTGTGTGCTTCTGTGTGTGAGATTACCCTTGAGATCTACTCTTCTAGCAAATTTCAAGTATATAATATATTATTATTAACAATAGTCACCATGATCCCTGGGCAGGAAGATCCCCTGAAGAAGTAAATGGCAACCCACTCCAGTATTCTTGCCTGGAGAATCCCATGGACAGAGGAACCTGGTGGGCTACAGTCCATGGGGTTGCAAAAGTGGGACACAACTTAGTGACTAAACTACCACCACCATCACCACATAGTCACCATGCTGAACTTAAGGTCTCTAGAACTTATTCCTTTTATAACTGAAGGTTTGTACCCTTTGATCAATATCTCCACACTTCCCTCCTCCCCAACTTTGGCTAACCACTACTCTATTCAGGGAAGTATTTTTTAAAAGGTCTGTTAGTCATTTTTCAGCTCAAAAACCTTCAGAGACTTGATAATGGCTACAGAATCCTTAGCATGCTAGTCTAGGTACACCATGAATTTACCTTTTTGGTTCATCCTCCTTCCTCTCCCTTCATGCACTATCTGTACAGACACACTGAACTTCAGATCAGAGAATGTGGTACAAAACTGGTGCTTCTCTGCTAATGTGGTTTTCTGAATGTGTTCACCTGAATCCTAAACTCAGTAGTGCACAGTAGGTGCTCAATAAAACCTTGTCTCAATCAGCGGAATGAATGAACACAACAGTGGAGGTGAGTGGTTTAAGGATTAAAGCTAGTGGCAAAGAAGGTACAACTCAACATTAGGAACCGAGCACTGGGCTTAGACTCAGGATAATCGGGTTTTTATTTGGTGTTTACAGAGCAGAACACGGTTGAGTTTCTCCACTAACACACAGCTCACCCATTGTACGCTGCAGTATCATCAGAGAAGGAAATAGAGATTACCAGGAAATGATCAGGAAATAGGGTACGGATGTGAGAGTTGGACTGTGAAGAAGGCTGAGCGCCGAAGAATTGATGCTTTTGAACTGTGGTGTTGGAGAAGACTCTTGAGAGTCCCTTGGACTGCAAGGAGATCCAACCAGTCCATTCTGAAGGAGATCAGCCCTGGGATTTCTTTGGAAGGAATGATGCTAAAGCTGAAAGTCCAGTACCTTGGCCACCTCATGCGAAGAGTTGACTCATTGGAAAGGACTCTGATGCTGGGAGGGATTGGGGGCAAGAGGAGAAGGGGACGACAGAGGATGAGATGGCTGAATGGCATCACTGACTCGATGGATGTGAGTCTCAGTGAACTCCGGGAGTTGGTGATGGACAGGGAGGCCTGGCGTGCTGAGATTCATGGGGTCGCAAAGAATCGCACACAACTGAGTGACTGATCTGATGTGATCTGATCTAGATTTAAATATGACTTCATCTTATATTCAACTAGGTGGAAACAAAGAGAAACTATAAGACAATGCAAAGACCTAGTGCTTTGATAAGCATAGAAGTAATTATTTGTTGGTTGTTAATTTCATATATATGATGCACCTGGTCATTTAACTGCTAATACAGAGCAAAATGTAATTCCTGGGGTCACTACCAAGGCTCATGAGAAGCCCAGGAGGACCTGAGAGAAGAGCTCTCAAAAGAGTCTCCATCTTTTTCATGCAGTGATCACTGCTCTCACCTCTTTAAGTCTTTCTCTTCAAGTCTTTCTCCTCAAGCCTCTAGCGCTGGTGTTGCCATAGCTCCTGTTTCTGTGACTCCGTCTAGCCCCCACCCCTTCCAGTAGGCCAATCACTACCTATAAATCTTTTCCCTGGCATCCGGGGTCTCTTAGGCAACAATGTGTGGTCTCTTGATTGGCTGGGAGATCCTGGCGGGCTGGCTCCAAATTTGGGCACAGGGACAGAATGGAAAAGTGGGAGGGCCCAGAGGGTGGGAAAGGCTGCCATCTCTCAATAGAGTGCTAGGACGAATATACAGCCAATCCTGAAACAAACAGCATTAAATGCCCCCATTCAAGCTGTAAGTATTGTCCAAATCAGGCCAACCTACTGAGCATGCCCAGTTATATCGTTCTGGTCACTCCGGGGTTCTGAAACGTAAACTCCGTTTCTCTGGGTTTTTAGAGTGGCCAACAGGTAAAAGAAGGTTGCAGGAAAAACAATTCTGGAGAGGTTCAATGAAAGAATAGCACCTGCACACAGGAAGGGAAAGAACGTGGGAAAATTGCCCAACACACAAACTCAGCAATGCTTCAACATGAATTGTAATTTATTGGATTAAGGAATTCAGGCCGACTAACAGATACACCAGGGAACCAGCAGATGGCATGCCTGAATAAGGATAACTCCAAATTTGGGAAATTTTCTGATCTGGTCTAATTTCATTAATGAAATTTATGAAGCATCTACCATGTAATGAGAGGCAGAGTGAGTATGCAAGAATAAAAAAAAAAAAAAGAAATCTAATGAGGATTTGAAAGTACAATGTAGAAATAACGACAGGTATAGAACTATAAACTAATGCTAGAGAAAAACAACATTTCAGAAGGGACATCTGGGAAGTGTAAAACGGTTCTTATGGGCAGCAGCTAACCAAATTCAAAAAAGAAGACTTTTCTCATTATCGCACGTTCTCTAAAATACATAAAAATGTACTCTCTTCCAAGGTAAATAAATGTAAACCCTATGTTTATATTGTTTCATTGTTTTGAAATAGGCAGCATTCGTATATCTCCCGTTTAAAAAGAAAATGAAAAGTAAAGCTCATAGAGGTTGCTGCTTTCTTTAGAGTTGACAAAGGATCAGTAAGTGGCCAAATCGAAACTTATGTTGTCTGAATTCCATCCCAGCGGTTTTAAGTATGGTTGTATGTTTTATGATCAGGTTGAATGTAAAATGAATAAACAAAGACTTTTGCAGGGGTGGAGGCCTGGGGGAGGTAAGTAGATGCAATACTAAATTACCATGTATTACCGGTTAACATGGATGGTTTCAAAATGGGTTCATCCAGAAGGAGACCAGTTTTAACAACTCCCTGGGAGAGTGTTGGGTCTCGGTGAAGTTCCTGAGCTACCAGGGAAGCCCTAAAGACTTTCTATTGGTGGTTATAACATTGAATGAAAGAAAGATGGGATTAAAGAGAGCCCGACACTTTATCCCTGTTAGATCTGAATATTTTTATCCCTGAAAATAAGGTCCCTTTCATTGATCCTCTCAACTAGCATCCTCTGGACCTCTCCTTGTTCAGCCCTTCACATTGTGTTCACGGTGAGCACATTGGCTCAATGTCCTCGAAAATTTAACATTACTTTCATTTAAAAATTTTTTTAATTCCTTTTAAAAATATTTATTTGGCTGCACTGGATCTTAGTTGCAGCACACAAGATCTTGGATCTTTAGTTGCAGTTTGTGGGATCTAGTTCCCAGTTGGTCTTCAGTCGCTAAGTCGTGTGTGACTCTGAAACCCCATCAACTGCTGCACTCCAGGCTTCCCTGTCTTGCACTAGTTCCCAGACCAGGGATTTAACCTAGGTCCTCTGCATTGGGAGGGTGGAATCTTAGTTACTGGACCACCAGGGAAGCCCCTCAACATTATTTTTAAAGGGAACATTTCAACCATAAAGAAAAGTTTACAGACTTGCCTGAGAAACACCCTTTTCTCCCTGCAGAGATTTTTTAAAAATGTTAACATTTTGCTTCATGTGTGTGATTAAGAGTTGAAGCCTCTTTTACATGCTGCCCAGATCTCATTTCCCACCCTGCCTGCCTAGAGGCATCCACTGTCATAAAATTTAGTGTGCTGCCTACTTGTCCACTTTTTATGCTTATTATATATATATATATATATATATATATGTTTGGCCTTGTAAACAGTGTGACTGTTTTAAAGAGCTATCATAATTTACATACTTTGTAGTTCACTTCTTTCACTCAGTGGTCTATTTCTGAGATGTGATTATGTTGATACATTCAACGATAATTTCTACATCATTCCCACCTCCCACTAGGAGCCAAGATATGTTCTATGCCTGACAGTTTTCACAAGACCATGTGTAAATTGCATAAAACTGTGAGAGCAGCACATCTCTAGAGGATCTGAAGGTACAAGGGATCTAGAAGTACCCAAAGCAGGTCTATACTGCTTTTCATAAATGCTCTTAGCTGCTTCACTCACTCACCTTCAGTAGAGGCAGTGTTGGCTCCACAAGACACAATGACTTGATAAGAATCAGCCTATGGATCAATGTTATTTTTTTAAAAAAAAAGTATTACTGCATTAGTATTTATTAACGACATTGAAAATGTCATTTCAGATCCCTATTATGGTGCAATTCGCATAGCTCATCTTCTGACATCAAACGATATTTATGACTGTCTAAGCTCAGTATTTATTATCATTTAGGGAGCATCTTTAAAACAGATTGTTTCACTGGTGGCTCAAACAGTTAAGAATCTGGCTGCAGTGCAGGAGACCTGGGTTCCATCCCTGGGTCAGGAAGATCCCCTGGAGAAGGGAATGGCAACCCACTCCAGTATTCTTGCCTGGAGAAGTCTATGGACAGAGGAACCTGATGGGCTACAGTCCATTGGATCACAAAGAGTCGGACACGACTGAGGGACTAACACTTCCACTTTTCTTTGTATAAAATAGTTGCCTATAATTAAAGATGCCACAGAGATGTGTCCCAAGGGTTTGGACAAACCACAGATTATATAGCTGTTTTTGGTCAGTCTCCTAACATGGGGTGGCAAAGATTCAGACAGAACATTATACTAAAATACACCATTTTAACCAAGTGTACAGTTGAAGAACGTTAAGTACAGTCATACTATGCTACAAGATCAAAGTATTTCTTTAAGTCCTGTGTGCTACCATAGAACAAAATGATGGCTGTGAAGTCTAGGTTGAAAAGGGAGGAAAAGGAAGAGAAAGGAAGGTAGGTAAAATGATAGAGGCAAAGGTAACAGCTTTGGCTTGGAATGAGTGAATCCAGACTCAGCCCTTAAAACGCTGCCTGGCTTTGGCTAAGTCTTTTTAACCTTTCTGGACCGTTCTTTTCCACGTCTGAATAATGAGAGGTTAGGTTTAGATGATTTCTAAGGAATCTTTAAGTTCTAGAATAGCTTATGGAGAAAAAAATAAAATCACTTATGAAGAAAAAGAGAGAAGAAACATTTCCCAAAGAACAGAAGATGGGGAATGCCACCAATAACCTCAAGCCCCACCTGCTGACTAAAGTGGGTGTCGGTAAAGAGGGTATCTGCTCTGCTGCTTCAGCCTGGAGCTCTGCAATATGAAAGCTGACTACTTCTATCTGCACCCAGTACCACTCTCAGCACCCACCTCTTAATCAATTCCAATCCCCGGGTTCCCAGGGGGCACGCTGGTTCTCAAACAGGTTTTGGTGGTCTCTCAATAATAGCGTTCCAGGCTTGAGTGATGAGAGTCGCTGCACTGTCTCAGCAGGGAAGGGAGGGAGAGCTTTGCAAAGGGGACTGAGGGCATTTAAGAAAAGCTTCCAGAGCGCGGAACGACTCCGTTGGAGCAGGACAGGGCCAGGCATCAGCCTCGGCGCGAGGTAAAGAGCAACGAAACCTGCAGACGGGTATCCAGAAGCTGGGCTCAAAATAGGAACGCTCGGGCGAGCGTGCGCAGTGCGCCTGCGCAGTACGTGCGAGCGCATGTGCTGCGGCCATCGCGAAAGCTCTCGGTCGCTCGGAGGCGCACGCTGATGGTCCTCGCTGGCTCCGTTTACCTGAGGGACCTTTGGCCGCCCCCGGCCGGCGCCGCAGCCCCCTGGGAGCCCAGCCCCGAGGTGTGAGGTGAGCCCCGGGTCGTGCAGGCCCCTTCCCGTCCTGCTCAGCGGGAAAAGGACTTGGGAGTGGGGACTTAGGAGGTGCCGCCGCGGCTGCCCGCTCCTCGGTCTAAGCCTGTGCCAAAGAGCCACGAGCAGCTGTGGCACCTCCTCCTCAAGGATCGTTATTCTCGTCTCTGACAAAACAAAAGCCTTGGGTGCTGTGCTGTGGAGGGGTGTCTCCGGGCTTTCTCGGGGTGGGTGGCGGGCCGGCAGGGGAGCCCGGGTTTGGGGCTGGGCGGACTGTGTGCGCGGACTGGATTAACCCTCTCGGTCCCGAATCTGCGCCGAGCAACCTGGTCGAATGTGGCCCACGCTCCCTGCACGCCGCCCTCGGCCCAGCCCTGGGGCTCGGTCGGCGCCGCAGGGGTGTGTGGCACTCCCGGGCCACTGGGGGCTGTGGGTGGAGCATGCAGCTGCTGGCGGGGAGGACGATGCACGGAGGGCTGGGTGCGGGGGTGCAGGCGGCATCGCAGCATCTGGACTGCTTCCTGTTTGTAGTCCTGAGGGTTGTCCCCTCTCCTCCCTCCCGTCAGTTTTGCAAAGTCTGCATATTCCTCCTCGAGGCTTTCCCCTCTGCCCTCTTGGACGCTCCGTGTGTTTGCCCTGGGGTACCTCGGGGAGGTTCATCCATAGCCTCTGAAATAAGGTTCTGTTAAACATTTCAAGACATTTTAACATCTTCCTAGAGGCCTTTTTCAGAATTAGTTGCCTTCCTCAATAAGAGAATAAGGGGTGGTTTTTTCTTTCTTTCTTTCTTTCTTTTTTCTTAACAAAAACATATGCCACTAATTTAGGCAAAGGAGTCAACTCGAAGTTGCAAAATATCTAGGAAGGACAAAAGGTCTGGTTTTGGGCCCAGAATAAATGAAATTTTGAATTTTTGTTCCCTTCTGAATGTAGGCAGACAGAGCAGCAGAGCAGACCAGCAGCTATAGAAATAAATGACTGCTCTATAAGATTGGTCAAACAATATCTTATTTTATAGAAGTAGTTTGGAGAGACCTGTAATGTTTATATACGGGAATTGGGTTACTTGGCAAAGCCAATACCGCAGGAGCAAGGAAACAAACACCTGACAAGGGGGATGTTAACCTCCCTCTTGAGCCTTCTGAAGCCTTTAGTGGCATGCTAACAGTCAAAGGGATGGATAAATCCGTAGTTCTGTTATTAAGAACCATTTACTCCTCAAGATAATGATTTCCCTCCGTCCTTTTTTTTTTTTAACCCATCCGTACTTTTAAGCAAATCAATACCATCTTTTTCCTCCATAAGAAGAAGGAAAAAAAAGTGTTTGTTTGAAGTACCAAACCACAACATAGAGGTAATAAGATAGGAAAGTGATGTAAAAGTTTAAGTGGGCAGGCTTGCAAGGATGTAGCTGAAAATAAAAGATAATTGAGATGCAGTTCTTCTTACAGTGTTGCCTTTTATTTAGTGAAATAAGAGGTTCCTCCTCTACTCCCCTCCCCACAAATGCTTTGAAACTGTCAGGAAAATAAGGTAATTAGTTTTCAGGAAGCATTTAACAGGAGGCTTCCTGTGTGCTGTTTTGGATCTGTCAGAAATTCTCTGTTCCTTATTAATTTCTAAATACTCAAGCGTCTCCCGGGGGCTGAGGAATCCAGGCATTTCCTTCATTAGATTTTCTATACGGAGATAAGTACCCTCTCCTTCTTGTGAACCATACAGTAAAAGTGATTGTTTACAACTCTCTCTCTCTTTAATATGGATCACCTATGTTTTGTAAGTCTGGAATTTTAATCTTTATCTTTGCTGAGAACAACTACCTTGTAAGACAGTCTGTATGCCCACACCATGTTAATTAAAACACCTTTGCTCCATCAGAGCTCTGATCCCCGTGTCTTTCTTTTTCTCTCTCTATCAGGCTATTTCTTTGGAGCACAGAAGCCCTCTGAATTCACTTTTCTGCCCAGGCTTCTAAGACCCTCTTATAGAGAAGGCGCTGTGCGCCTTCACCACATCGAGAGGGAGCCTGAGGCCTCCGTGAACTGAGTGAGCCCCGTGCCAGGGGCTTTCTTGGCTTTCTGCGTAAACCAAGGAATATCAGCCTCTTTCTCTCCTTTACTTTCTTATTGTCGACTCTGGACCACCAGGGTCTGGTCCGTTAAAGGACCTCAACAATTAGTAAAGCCTATCGTCTTACCTTCTCTTTCCTCCTCCTCCGTTTTTTCTTTTTCTCTTCCACTAATATTCCCTGCCTCTACATCTCTCCTAAATCTACCAGTGCCCTATTAATAGAGGAAGAAAGGACTTTAGGTTCTTTGATCCCTTTTTTCATCTTAGGTACTGTATTCCTCTGACCTTTATTTTGTGCTTTGAACATTCAGGTGGATTTTTCTAGAGAGATCCCAGCCATGATTGAGATATTTGAAGTAGGGAGACTTGCTGCTGCTGCCACCAAGTCGCTTCAGTCGTGTCTGACTCTATTCGACCCCACAGACAGCAGCCCACTAGGCTACCACATTCCTGGGATTCTCCAGGCAAGAACACTGGAGTGGGTTGCCATTTCCTTCTCCAGTGCATAAAAGTGAAAAGTGAAAGTGAAGTCGCTCAGTCGTGTCTGACTCTTGGCGATCCCATGGACTGCAGTGCACCAGGCTCCTCAGTCCATGGGATTCTCCAGGCAAGAGTACTCGAGTGGGGTGCCATTGCCTTCTCCGGGGAAGCTAAATAGTAAAGTGCACGTTCTTTTTTTTTGTATAGCACAGTGTTGTGAGCGAGTCATCACTGGGCAAAGAGAGGGGGTTTTAAACTCACTGTAAGTCCTCTGTTGCCCACTTGACAGGCAAAACATCTCTCTCCCCGACTTAAATTTCGTAAGTGTTAGTAAAACTGTGAGATTTCATACTGAAAACTTACTCTGAGCATGTTAGTTTGTTGATATTAGACTGCTGTTGACTTTTATTTTCTTCAGGAGACATGTGTTAGGAAACAGTTCTTACTGCATCTTTACCTTCTTTCACAGGGAAGAGCAGTGTTGGCCTCAAGCATTTTTTAACCTCTAAATCTCTAGAATTAGAGACATTTAAAGCTGCAGCTGCCCACAAAAAGAGCAGTAGTGCAAATGAAAAGCAAAACTTTGAAATATGTATGAGAGGAATTGTTCAGTATAGATTTGGGAGAAGAAGGGTCGCAGCGTCTTAAGGAAAGAAGTGAAGGTTTTTAATAGTGGCATTTCCAGAAGGTTAGGAATGAATGTTTGAAGAGTACCAGCTCCTCTTTGAGTAGAAATTAGTTTTAACTGACTGTTGCATCAGAAATGATGAATCTGTCTTTGAGTTACAATTTGTTATGCTGAGAACTAGCAACAGTTTTGGGGGATCCAAGGAATGTGCTGTGAAGGAAGTTTAAGAAAAAACAACTAGGCTGCTGCTGCTCCTGCTAAGTCACTTCAGTCATGTCTGACTCTGTGCAACCCCATGGACTGCAGCCTACTAGGTTCCTCCATCCACGGGATCTTTCAGGCAAGGGTACTGGAGTGGGGTGCCATTGCCTTCTGCAAACAACTAGGCTAGTAGGCCTAAAAAAAAAAAATCCTGGTCCTCAAAGTTTATCTCATTAAACTAATTTTATAGTTAAAACATGCAACCATGCTAAAGGGGAAAAAAAAAAAATCAGGAGCTTGATATTAGAGCATTTCCTGAACACATTTTAATGGAACAGGGAAACGAGGCTGGAATTTCAACCTGTTTTTTTTTTTTTTAAAGTCCAGACTCTGGCCATCTTTTAGGACTTCCCTGGTGGCTCAGACGGTTAAGTGTCTGCCTACAATGCGGGAGACCTGGGTTCAACCCCTGGGTTGGGAAGATCCCCTGGAGAAAGAAATGGCAACCCACTCCAGTACTATTGCCTGGAAAATCCCATGGACTGAGAGGCCTGGTAGGCTACAGTCCATGGGGTCGCAAAGAGTTGGAAACGACTGAGAGACTCCACTTCACTTCACTTCTGGCCATCTTTTAACTTTCCAGTTTTAGTTTTAAAAGATCTTCTGCTTCTGCTGTCTCTAGAATTAAAAGTATATATAAGTTGTAAGATGGACTGGATTTTGATGCCTACTATTCATTTTAGTTTTGAACTTTATTTGTTTTTCCTGTATTTTTTTAAGCCCCATCACTCAGCACAGTGGAAGATTAGAATATCTTTTGTAATCAGTGGATGAGTAGACGGACTTTAAAAATGAGATAATGTAGCAAAGTGATACCTAGAGATTTGTAAGAATCTAGGCCCTATGAATTAAATATGCTGCTGCTAAATCGCTTCAGTCATTTCCAACTATGTGCGACCCCATAGACGGCAGCCTACCAGGCTCCTCCGCCCATGGGATTTTCCAGGCAAGAGTACTGGAGTGGGTTGCCATTGCCTTCTCCGATGAATTAAATATGGAGCAGAGATCAGCCCTGGGATTTCTTTGGAAGGAATGATGCTAAAGCTGAAATTCCAGTACTTTGGCCACCTCACGTGAAGAATTAAATCATTGGAAAAGACTCTGATGCTGTGAGGGGTTGGGGGCAGGAGGAGAAGGGGACGACAGAGGATGAGATGGCTGGATGGCATCACTGACTTGATGGACGTGAGTCTGGGTGAACTCCGGGAGTTGGTGATGGACAGGGAGGCCTGGCGTGCTGCGATTCATGGGGTCGCAAAGAGTCGGACACGACTTAGCGACTGAACTGAACTGATGCTTTAGCAACCAGAAAACAGTATCCTGAGAATGAATTTATTTTTTAAACAAGATATGGAAAACAAAAGGCCAAAACCCACATGAGTTTTAGGAAAAGGAATCTAGCACTTTGAGCAGTGATATGCTCTCAGTGTGTACTTTGCTGTCTTACAAGATGATGATTTCCTTGAGAGAAGAAGCTTCAGAGGTAGTGAGTGCTAATCCTTATAATGCAGTCTTGGAAAACTCTGAAAGAAGACAAAAGAATATCCTCCGGTTCCCATTGTAGCCAGTGTGTTTGAGGCAACCTTTAATTTGTGAATTGGAAACGCAAAATGCTATGTATATGTATAGTGTGTCCAGATAAGTAAATCTAAGCTGAGAAAGATGAAAGGAATCACTTTCTGTACAGAAAGTGTGAATTGGAATAGAATTGCTAGTATCTTTTGTTGCAGGGCCTTGCTGACAAGCCCCCAGGGCCCACTTTTGTCATTGTCTCTTCTGGGATTCTGCCGGCTTTCTTTCCTCTTCACAGCTGCCATCTCTTGCTTTGCCCACCTGAGTTCCTTGGGTCTGGCTTTGTAGCCAGCCTCTGAAGACAGTCTTCCAAGATTGCATGCCCTTTATTGCTGCTCTTCAGGACAAATACTCAACTTATTTTCGGGGCTTTTACTTTTTAACATCAAAAGGGAACTGGTAAATTGGGGAATATCGGATTCCTGATGTTACACATTGATAAAAATTAAACAGAACTGGACATGGAACAACAGACTGGTTCCAAATAGGAAAAGGAGTACGTCAAAGCTGTATATTGTCACCCTGCTTATTTAACTTATATGCAGAGTACATCATGAGAAACGCTGGGCTGGAGGAAGCACAAGCTGAAATTAAGATTGCCAGGAGAAATATCAATAACCTCAGATATGCAGATGACACCACCTTTATGGCAGAAAGTGAAGAAGAATTAAAGAGCCTCTTGATGAACATGCAAGAGGAGAGTGAAAAAGTTGGCTTAAAGCTCAACATGCAGAAAACGAAGATCATGGCATCTGGTCCCATCACTTCATGGGAAATAGATGGGGAAACAGTATCAGACTTTATTTTGGGGGGCTCCAGAATCACTGCAGATGGTGATTTTAGCCATGAAATGAAAAGACGCTTACTCCTTGGAAGAAAATTTATGACCAACCTAGATACTATATTAAAAACCAGAGATGTTACTTTGCCAACGAAGGTCCGTCTATTCAAGGCTATGGTTTTTCCTGTGGTCATGTATGGATGTGAGAGTTGGGCTGTGAAGAAAGCTGAGCACTGAAGAATTGATGCTTTTGAACTGTGGTGTTGGAGAAGACTCTTCAGAGTCCATTGGACTGCAAGGAGATCCAACCAGTCCATCCTAAAGGAGGTCAGTCCTGGGTGTTCATTGGAAAGACTGATGTTGAAGCTGAAACTCCAATACTTTGGCTACCTCATGCGAAGAATTGACTCTGGAAAAGACCCTGATTCTGGGAGGGATTGGGGTCAGGAGGAGAAGGGGATGACAGAGGATGAGGTGGCTGGATGGCATCACCAACTCAATGGATATGAGTTTGGGTAAACTCTTGGAGTTGGTGATGGACAGGGAGTCCTGGCTTGCTGTGATTTACGGGGTCGCAAAGAGTCGGACATGACTGAGCGACTGAACTGAACTTTTTATCATCAAAAGAGAACTGGTAAATTGGGGAATATCAGATTTCTGATGTTACACATTGATAAAAATTAAAATGTAGGGTTAAATGTATCTAGTCCTTTTTGTTTTCTGATGAAATAGTCATCAGGTCACTTAATTGGAAATTAGTTTTCCACATATATTGCTCTGTAAAGAAGTGAATGTCTTCGCTCAGGGTTAGGGCATGAAAAACTGTTGCCAGACCCCTCACTTTTTACTGGTCCTTGATGCCTGAGACTGTTCCCTCCAGTTAATCCACCAATTCGCTTTATTCAACTGAGATTCTGCAGATTGCTGTGGTAAAAGATATAATATCAAAAAGAATGGAAAAAATCTTTTAACCTTTATGTGATCAGTTGCTGTATTTGGTCAGTATTTCCTGGTTTCCTCAATCTTCTGTGTCCTCTCTGAAACTTACAGCTTCTTCGAGGATGGTTCTCTTAGGAAAAAGGACTGTTGCTATGCATACACACGTGATCCTGATTAGAAGCATTCATTTCATTATGTTATTGAAAAGCAACTTAGAATATATATCAAAAGTTTTTTTTTTAATGTGCATAATATTTGGTTCAGCTGAGAGGTGATCTGATTTTTTTCAGTATTCAAAACCAATTTTTGACCCATTCTAAATTTATCATCATTTTTTTTTTTTTTTTGCTTTTCTTGCTACCTGTAGTAGGGTATTTTTGTGTCCCTTGGCTTGTTATTTAATCAACAGCCAGTAAATCATTGATTCAAGTAGTAGTATTGTCAGCACACATTCATAGATTTAGCACTTAATGTTCGCATACATAAATAACATGCGACAGACTTTAAAATAACATTGCAGCATTTATAATACTTTACTACTTTTTTGTTTTGTTTTTGTTTTTTGACCACGCTTTGCAGCTTGTGGGACCTTAATTCCCTGACCAGTGATGAAATGCGAGCTCCCTGACATAGAAGTGTGGAGTCCTAATCACTGGATTGCCAGGGAAGTCCCTATAATATTGTATTTTTAAACAGTTCAGGTAATTTTATTCTGTTCCGTGTATGTATATTTTTGACAGAAGTGGGAGACTATATGCTGTTTTGTAAACCATTTAAAATTTTATTTTTCAGTTTTTGTATTGTTACTGTCTTTTGAAGTCAGTATATACAGATCCTGCTCATCATTTTTAGTTAGTGTATTATATGTTGGTTGTACCTTAGTTTAACCAATTCCTTATTGGCAGACTTTCAGATTGTCTCTGGGTTTTTGTACTAACATTTCAGTTATACATCATGTGTACTTGTGTTTACTTTCTTAGCATAAATTGTAGAATAGGTCTGCTGAATCAAATTATATACATTTTAAGGGCTTTTGATGTCCATAGCTATTTTTTTTTTTGAAATACCAACTAGTTTGCTTTTCCTCCAGTAGTATTTGAAAATGGAGAATTTCCTGGCGGTCTAGTGGTTAGACACTCCACTACTCTGGCCCGGGTTCAGTCCTTGTTTGGGGAACTAAGATTCTGCAAGCCGTGTGGGACAGCCAAAAAAAAAAACCAAAAGAAAGTACTTCCAAGTGTTGGAATGTTGAATATATTCCTTTTTCTGCACCCTCTCCTATACTGTGTTCTGTTATTCTTACTTTGCTCATCTGATTGGCAAAAATGTTAAATATCATGTTTGTATGTTTTTATTAGTAAAGTTGAGTATCTTTTCATATGTTTGTTGGCCATTTGTAAATTTATGTCCTTTTTCGATTTTTCTATTAAGGTAGTATTCTTTATCTGCTTTTTAAAAAATTCATTGTATATATTACTTTTGCTAAGCACATAATTATGTGCAAATATCCTGTACTGTTTTAAGTTATTCTATTTTAGGATAGCATTTCTCAAAATATGACTTATAGATCACTTGTAACAGTACAGAGATAATTGTTAGAATGCATGTATATCATTCATTTTCCAGAGGTTCGGATTTCTTAGACCCGTGGGGTTTCTATGAATCTACTGCACATTAAAATTAGGGAACCTCTAATTTGGAAGAAATATGAATTCCTTAATATTTTTAGTGTTCCTATTTTTCTTCTTGTCTCATGGCATTCTACTGTTTTTTCTTATTTATCTTAATAATCATAAACTACAGTCTTAATGTATTAAGGTTTTATCCTATCCCAGCCTAACAATAATTTTACAAAAATGTTTGGATATATGGAAATTTGAATGTTAAAGTACATAAAGGAAAGCACTTTTGTAAGTCTGTGAGAAGTATTGTTTGTAAATGAGGCAAAAGGAATAACTGAGGGAAAACCAAGTAAAATAGAGTAGACAGAAGTATAAGGGGGTTTCTCACCTAGTTTAAAAAACTCAATATTACTTTGTTTCTTCCTCAAGTTTTGTGTGGTCATCTTCTTTGAACCGTCAATTTAGAACCCATACAGCTTGAATAATAGTCTAAATGAAAAATTTGAAATTCTCATTGTTATACACATATTCAGTAGGAAGCAATGTTCCCTTTAATTTTTTTCTAAGTTGCAAGCAGATGAACATGCTGCATAAGGAGCAAACTACAAACATGGAACTTCTATGGATGTTTGATACTGTAGCCAAATAAAGCGTTCAGGGCTTATTTGACACATTTAATGATATGCATAATTGTTACCGTGCTGCATGATAATTAAGCTTAAATATACATGACTGTGTTTAATATCTCTTTTCCATAGCCAGACATCACATTTCTGGGCCCAGCTTGAAGGAGGAAAAAATATGGCAGGCCAAGAAGCTTTAACAAATATTTCTGGTTTAGAGATTTCCGTATTAGAGAGATGAAACGTTTGGGGCAGAGGTTGCTTGTAACTTTGGTGTCTCTAATTCCTAAGGTTGTAGACTTTACTTTTCTCTTCTTCTACTCAAGACCATATGCTTGGGGGAGAAATTGGGAAGATTCAGCCATGGCTTGACTTTCTCCAAATAGTTTTTTCTGCCCAGTAATGAAAGCCTGGGATGCAGAGGGCCCTGTCATTGGTAGTGCGCAAAGGACAGTTTCTTTCTCTGCTTTAGCGAAGACGGTTCAAGTTCTCTGTCACAGGCCCTAATATCTATTTGAGTTGTCCTGTTAACCTGGGTCTCTGAGAATTTCTGAACCTGACTTTCTCATGTTTTCCCAGCTGAGGTTGTGTACTTCAAACAGAAATATTTGACATCTGTGAAGCAAAAATAAAGTAAAAGCAGACTTAACATCATTACAAAACCAAATGGAAGTATGATAGTTTTAGAATACGCTTTTCTCCTACCAATCCTGCCTTCCACTCTTACCTACCCTTCCAGCCCCAAAAGAGATGCATATTTTTGTCCCTAGAAAAAAAAGTGAATGTGAAAGTTGCATCCAACTCTCTGCGACCCCACGGACCGTAGCCTGCCAGGCTCCTCTGTCCATGGCATTCTCCAGGCAAGAATACTGGAGTGGGGTGCCATTTCCTCCTCCAGGGAATCTTCCCAACCCAGGGATCGAACCCAGGTCTCTAGCATTGCAGGCGGATTCTTTACCGTCTGAGCCACCAGGGAAGCCCCCAGGAAAGGCAGTGTCAAATCCATCTCTGAAACTTGGTAGAAACTCTTCACTGGAAATCATTCATATTCCATGCTGTAACTTTCTAGAGTTGACTCTTCTCTGCAGCCTGACTCTGTATAATGAAGCATTTGTTGGTCAAACGTTTTCTGTACTGAATTTTTGCACTATCTAAAAGGATGAAGCATTGTTGGGAAAATGTCCTGATACTACTTTTAGAATCTTCTGTTTGCCAGTTCAGTATTGGTTGATAGAAGTAAGTCTTTGTATCTGCTGTCATTCAGTAATAAAACTACCTAAAGTTTGATGTTGCTTTACCTTTTATAGAGTGCATTATTTTATAATTCACTCATACATCTTTGATAGGGAGGTGCAATTTTGAGAAAGGAAAATTCTGAGCTCAGAGAAGGTAAGTGATTCACATAGTTGGAAAGAGGCTTCAATCCATATCTTTTGATTTCTTTATAGTTTACACCTTTCACAGATACCATCTGCTGAATCATGTAATGATTAAAACATATATAATAACATTTAAATAACTTGTTATTAAGTGTGGCAGATATTTAAATAAAATTTAGGACAACAGCATGCAAGTTTTTCAAAATGGATCAATTATGTCTTGTGACAAATGAAAAACTACCACTGTAGATGGGAAATTAAACTATATGTTATATAAACAACTGAGGGAAGAAATAGTGCTTTCCTTTAAATGCTGTTTATGGATTCTCTTGTATATCTATAGCAAGAATGAGAAGGTAGAGAAACTGTCGTATTTTTTCTGAAATATCCATGTATTTTCTCTGTAAGGCAGTCAAAGTTTGTGATTTTTGTTGTTGTTAGCCACACACCTGGCACTTGGAATTTTAGTTCTCCACCAGGAAGTGCACTGGAGCTCATCAGTGGATGTGTGCAGTTTTAATCACTGGACCACCAGAAAGTCCCAAAGGCAGTATGTTAAAATTTCTCTTTCTAGTACCTGATTGTTAGTTTGTAGAAGCACAACTGATTTTTGTATACTGATTTTGTATCCTGCAACTTTACTGAGCTAATCAAAGTTTTAATATCAAGCTTGCAATATTTTAAGAGGAAATTGCTAATTTCACCCAATTTTTTTTTCAATTATTTTTCAGATACTTGAGTCAAAGGAAGAAATAGCTCTTCTCCTAAGATGGAACCTGTTGTTTGGGAATGTGGTTGATCAACTTGACACGTTGGCCACATGGTACCCGATGTAAGAAAATGAAAAGAAGAGGCAAGATGATGTCATTTTCCCATATTGTGAAACCAAAAACAAATGCCTTTTGTGAGACCAAGCTAACAAACCTCTGACGGTGCAGAGTAATTCTGTTTGAAGAACTTAACAGTAAGATAGAAGAAGTACTTTCAAGCTGAGACCTGTAGGTGTACAAAGATCTAAAATACATATTGAGTAGGCCTGATCATCTGAATCCCATTCAATCGAGAAAGCGTGGCTATGAGTTGGATCATCTTTTAACTGTGGCCCTTGACTATGTTTGTGGGCCAAACCGGTGGG
This sequence comes from Bos grunniens, assembly GCF_055505025.1. Lineage (NCBI taxonomy): Eukaryota > Metazoa > Chordata > Mammalia > Artiodactyla > Bovidae > Bos > Bos grunniens. The sequence continues at coordinate 505,470 of NC_141191.1, read as the reverse complement.
CACAGTTTATTTTCTTTGAGCCTATTACCTTGAGGGTGTGCCAGGATTTGCCTTATAACACTGCCTTCATGCCCAATCTTCTGAATCACTATGACCAACAGATGGTAGTTTTAGCAATGGAGGTAAGACTTCATCTATTATTTGGCATATCGTAGAAAATTATTCTTGTATTGCCCTTTTAATCAGTCTAATGAATGTGTTTGATAAACACCAGGAACAACTAACATGTTATTTTTAACTGCATCTTGTACAGTAAAAAGTTATGTATTTCGGCTCAGACTCTGATAGATTGAAGATTTCATGTTTGGGGGATGTTACTTATCTTAGTTTTCAGATATTATTCTTTTATGAAGAACTTTGAAACATTGGAACTGGGGAAGTAATAGCTTTTCAGAAGTTTAAATTGTCCAAGTTATGGTTACATCTTTTCTGTTATTTGATAATAAGACTTTAAAGAGCAGACTATAATAATAATATTCATAATTCACTTAGTAAATATTGAAGGTAACATGATTTTGAAAATGGGTGCTTTGGTTCAACCTTGAGGCTGGTGGGTTTACAGTATTTTACATTGTCTTAAATACTTAAGATGGTATCCTGGTCTTACTATCTTTACATCAATTTAAGAACAGTAACTCCCAAGCAGTGATAGAGGTTTTGTTGTGTGAATTATCTGTTCTTGACCTCTCAATACGTCATGAAAATCTGTTGCCTTAACTTGAATTTTTCTAATGATAATTCTTTAGGCACTTTTTATTTATTTATTTATTTTTATTATTATTATTTTTTACTTTACAATATTGTATTGGTTTTGCCATACATCAACATGCATCCATCACGGGTATACACGTGTTCCCCATCCTGAATCCCCCTCCCACCTCCCTCCCCATACCATCCCTCTGGGTCATCCCAGTGCACCAGCCCCAAGCTTCCTGTATCCCGCATCGAACCCGGACTGGCGATTCGTTTCTTATATGATATTATACATGTTTTAATGCCATTTTCCCAAATCATCCCCCCTCCCTCTCCCACAGAGTCCAAAAAACTGTTCTATACATCTGTGTCTCTTTTGCTGTCTCGCATACAGGGTTGTTGTTACCATCTTTAGGCACTTTTTAATTATTTTACTTTAGAAGCTATGACAAATTAATGGATACAGTTAATAATAGGTTTAAATAATTTTGTATGTGTTTCGACAGTGGTTTTAGAATTGTGGACAAAGATATGTTTACCAGATAGGAATTAGGGGGCAGTAAACTGTGACAACAAGAGGTAAAAGCTTTGGAATTGTATAAACTGCAGCAGCAGCAGCTACCACTTTCTACCTGTATTACTTTGGTCAAGTTACTTGGATTTTCTTACCATTGTCACTTTGCTTGTAAAATAGAGTTAACACTTTGGAAGATACAAAATGAAGTGTTGATACAAAATGAAGCATTTATAAAGTATTTGGCACAGTACTTTTGGAGTAAGTTCTGTTAAATTGATAGCTTTTACCGTTTTCTCATATTCTAAGATTAATGTAGCTACATAGTACATAGAATTTAAAGTTGTTGTTGTTGTTTTAATTTTAGTCTTTAAGTCTTTGTTACAGTGCTTTCAGCAAATCGAATACTACTTGTTTTAGAATCTTCATTTTATTGTAAAATTCAAAGATTTAATACTTCCAAGTAAACTAGCCTAAATCTGGGAAATTTTGTAGAAAGATGATTATTCATAGATTTTGAAACGTAGAGGGCAAATTGTATAGTCCAAATACTTGAAAATATTGTAGAGGTTGAATAAAATATTTCTGCTCTTCCACTGACTACACACAGTCTAACTGGTAAGGAGAGATTTGGTATAGACTGTTAGAGTGGGTATATGAAAATGGGTATTGGTTTAATATAGGAATTTGGTTCCTTGCATGGTAGTCCCTGTTGGGTGTTAAAACTACCCAGTTCTCTCACCAAAAAAATGAAGGAGGACTATCTTTGGTTCTGGTATGATTTTAAGTCAGTATAATTCCTTTGGAAAGCAAATAGAGTTGTCAGAAATAAGTCATAAAGATTTATATACTGATTTGGGTTTAACTTTTGCCTCTTTCACGTAGTAGCTTTCAGACTTTGAAATTAAGTCACCTAACATCTCTGTGATCTGGAGAAGGAAACCCACTCCAGTCCTCTTGCCTGGAAAAGCCCATGGACAGAGGAGCCTGGTAGGCTACAGTCCATGGGGTCGCAAAGAGTCAGACACGACTGAGTCACTTCACTTCAACATCTTTGTGAAAATCATTTGTGAAAAGGCACTAATAACAAAAATACTTTGAATGGCTATTAGGATTAAATGAGAGATTTAAGTAGCTAGCACAATGCATGATGCAGAATAGATGGTCCAGAAGTGTTACTTCTATTCCAAATTTCATTTCTAAGTGACCCTAGAGAGAAAGTACTAGAAAGACGATGTATTTGTTTCATATGAATTTGCATCTCTCATTGTGGGCTCCTGGGGCTTTCATAATGGTGGCATGGTGAGCTGTCTCTGTCCTCTCTTCAAACATGCCCATATGGGCTAGACATTTTGCTGGCAGTGAGACTGCATCTTTTTGAATTTCACTCCTTCTAGGGAGAGCACCTAGATGTGTAAGAGAAAGCTCTGGTGATATGAAGTGATGTCGGGGATAGTTGGCTTGGTTGTCATATCAGGCCAGTGATGCCACTGACAGAGTCTCCTGACAGTCGGAGAGTGTAAAGTTTCTGTAATAGCAAAGGATATGGAAATTCAGCAATCAACAGAGCACACTTGCAAATAGAAGTAAGGATTCTTAGATCCTTACAAGGACTTGTCTGCTGATGACACCCTCCTGTCTCTGATCCAGGAACTTTGGATCAGCTTGCCAGCTTTTAGTGGGAGCAAATAATTGGAGCAGGTAACCCCAGCACATTCTTGAGTGTTCTTTGTGGGACTGGGTGAGTTGAAAGACATTTCCTAGGTAAAGCATCTTTCAGCAGACCCAGGCTTCAAGCCTGCCTTGGGTTCATTCCTGTACTGATGTTTGGTGAAATCAAAATGAGTGCTTCGAATGAAATAATATATGGTATTGAGCTAAGGATGCCAGGAGAGAAATTGCAGAATTTGGGTTATTTCAAATTGGCTTCTTATTGTTCACAATCAACAAGTTGGGTGTTCTTTCATTGGGTAGAGAGAATTCCTCCTCAATACTTCGATTGAAATTGGAACATGTTCAAATAAATGGGGTGAATGTCCATTTATTAAATTGGAGAAAAGATCCTTGTTAGTATGTTAGTATGTTTATTTCTCTTTACAAACCGTGCATTTATACACAAACACACACGTTAAATTTTTCTTAAGTTCTTAACTTGATGTCTGTCTTTTCCCTGAGTATTGTGGCTTTTGATAGAAACAAGATTGCTCATTCCTGAGTTTGGCACACTGTTTTGAACTGTCTCAATGGCCAAGTACACAGTACAGTACAGTTGTCTCCAATGTACAATTCACATTGTACAGGAGACAGGAATCAAGACCATCCCCAAGAAAAAGAAATGCAAAAAAGCAAAATGGCTGTCTGAGGAGGCCTTACAAATAGCTGTGAAAAGACGGGAAGGAAAAGCAAAGGAGTAAAGGAAAGATATCCCCATTTGAATGCAGAGTTCCAAACAATAGCAAAGAGAGATAAGAAAGCCTTCCTCAGCGATCAGTGCAAAGAGATAGAGGAAAACAATAGAATGGGAAAGACTAGAGATCTCTTCAAGAAAATTAGAGATACCAAGGGAACATTTCATGCAAAGATGGGCTCAATAAAGGACAGAAATAGTAGGGACCTAACAGAAGCAGAGGATACTAAGAGGTGGCAAGAATACACAGAACTGTCCAAAAAAGATCTTCATGACCCAGGTACTCACGATCGTGTGATCACTCACCTAGAGCCAGGCATCCTGGAATGTCAAGTCAAGTGGGCCTTAGGAAGCATCACTACGAACAAAGCTAGTGGAGGGGATGGAATTCCAGTTGAGCTATTCCAAATCCTAAAAGATGATGCTGTGAAAGTGCGGCACTCGATATGCCAGCAAATATGGAACACTCAGCAGTGGCCACAGGACCAGAAAAGGTCAGTTTTCATTCCAATCCCAAAGAAAGACAAAGGCAAAGGATGCTCAAACTACCGCACAATTCCACTCATCTCACGCTCCAGTTCAGTTCAGTTCAGTCGCTCAGTCGCATCCGACTCTTTGCAACCCCATGAATCGCAGCACGCCAGGCCTCCCTGTCCATCACCAACTCCCGGAGTTCACTCAGACTCATGTTCATCGAGTCGGTGATGCCATCCAGCCATCTCATCCTCTGTCGTCCCCTTCCCCTCCAGCCCCCAATCCCTCCCAGCATCAGAGTCTTTTCCAATGAGTCAACTCTTCGCATGAGGTGGCCAAAATATTGGAGTTTCAGCTTCAGCATCAGTCCCTCCATTGAACACCCGGGACTGATCTCCTTTAGGATGGGCTGGTTGCATCTCCTTGCAGTCCAAGGGACTCTCAAGAGTCTTCTCCAACACCACAGTTCAAAAGCATCAATTCTTCAGCACTCAGCTTTCTTCACAGTCCAACTCTCACATCCATACATGACCACTGGGAAAACCATAGCCTTGACTAGACGGACCTTTGTTGGCAAAGTAGTATCTCTGCTTTTCAATATGCTATCTAGGTTAGTCATAACTTTCCTTCCAAGGAGTAAGCGTTTTTTAATTTCATGGCTGCAATCACCATCTGCAGTGATTTTGGAGCCCAGAAAAATAAAGTCTGACACTGTTTCCACCATGTCCCCATCTCTCTGCCATGAAGTGATGGGACCGGATGCCATGATCTTCGTTTTCTGAATGTTGAGCTTTAAGCCAACTTTTTCACTCTCCTCTTTTACTTTCATCAAGAGGCTTTTTAGTTCTTCTTCACTTTCCTGCCATAAGGGTGGTGTCATCTGCGTATCTGAGGTTATTGATATTTCTCCCGGCAGTCTTGATTGCAGCTTGTACTTCTTTCAGCCCAACGATTCTCATGATCTACTCTGCATAGAAGTTAAATAAGCAGGGTGACAACATACAGCCTTGACGTACTCCTTTTCCTATTTGGAACCAGTCTGTTGTTCCATGTCCAGTTCTAACTGTTGCTTCCTGACCTGCATACAGACTTCTCAAGAGGCAGGTCAGGTGGTCTGGTATTCCCGTCTCTTTCAGAATTTTCCACAGTTTATTGTGGTCGACACAGTCAAAGGCTTTGGCATCGTCAATAAAGCAGAAATAGATGTTTTTCTGGAACTCTCTTGCTTTTTCCATGATCCAGTGGATGTTGGCAATTAAGTAATGCTTGAAATTCTCCAAGCCAGGCTTCAGCAATACGTGGAAAGAGAACTTCCAGATGTTCAAGCTGGTTTTAGACAAGGCAGAAGAACGAGAGATCAAATTGCCAACATCTGCTGGATCATGGAAAATGGAAGAGAGTTCCAGCAAAACATCTATTTCTGCTTTATTGACTGCGCTAAAGCCTGTGACTGTGTGGATCACAATAAACTGTGGAAAATTCTGAAAGGTATGGGAATACCCGACCACCTCACCTGCCGCTTGAGAAACCTGTATGCAGGTCAGGAAGAACTGGACATGGAACAACAGACTGGTTCCAAATAGGAAAAGGAGTACGTCAAGGCTGTACATTGTCACCCTGCTTGTTTAACTTCTATGCAGAGTACATCATGAGAAACGCTGGGCTGGAAGAAGCACAAGCTGCAATCAAGATTGCCGGGAGAAATATCAATAACCTCAGATATGCAGATGACACCACCCTTATGGCATAACGTGAAGAAGAATTAAAGAGCCTCTTGATGAACGTGAAAGAAGAGAGTGAAAAAGTTGGCTTAAAGGTCACCATGTAGAAAACGAAGATCATGGCATCCGGTCCCATCACTTCATGGCAGAGAGATGGGGACGCAGTGGAAACAGTGGCTGACTTTATTTTTGGGGGCTCCAGAATCACTACAGATAGTGATTGCTGCCATGAAATTAAAATATGCTTACTCCTTGGAAGGAAAGTTATGACCAACTTACACAGCGTATTAAAAAGCAGAGACATTACTTTGCTAACAAAGGTCTGTCTAGTGAAGGCTATGGTTTTTCCAGTGGTCATGTATAGATGTGAGAGTTGGCCTATAAAGAAAGCTGGGCACTGAAGAATTGATGCTTTTGAACTGTGGTGTTGGAGAAGGTTCTTGAGAGTCCCTTGGACTGCAAGGAGATGCAACCAGTCCATTCTAAAGGAGATCAGTCCTAGGTGTTCATTGGAAGGACTGATGTTGAAGTTGAAACTCCAATACTTTGGCCACCTGATGCGAAGAGCTGACTCATTGGAAAAGACCCTGGTGCTGGGACAGATTGAGGGCAGGAGGAGAAGGGGACGGCAAAGGATGAGGTGGTTGGATGACATTATTGACTCGATCGATATGGATTTGGGTAGACTCTGGGAGTTGGTGATGGGCAGCGAGGCCTGGTGTGCTGCAGTTCATGGGATCACAAAGAGTTGGACATGACTGAGCTACTGAACTGAACTGATATGCTTCCTAATTTATAGTTTCTCCTTCCCTTTCCCATCTTCCTTTTTTCTCGTAACACACTTGCCCTGCAGATTGTCTCAGACTTTATTTTGCTGTTTGCATCCCTGTGATGCTTTGGACCATGTTCCTCTGTCTGTTTTTGTTTTGAAAGAATAGTTCCAAGGCCCTGTAATATCTACTTGTTACTCTGTATAATTTTAGCGGCCGTCGATGTTTCCCTAGGTCAAGAATTTCATTAGGGGTTTGTAAAATGGTGATATTCTGTCATTCTTCGTTTCTCAGCTAGAATACTTTATCAACAGAAACTTCCTCATTTTGATTATTGGACTGTTGAGTTACTCTTGTGTTCAGTTTATATAAAAAAGACAGTAAATATGCAACTGTTCTCCTTTGTTAGTTTTTAGGATAATAAATTGATTCATAAGAATCTTTCAAAAGTGACTAATGAGATCTTTCTCCTTTCAAATATCATCATTCTCCTTTCAAGTATCATTATGAAGTCATGGATTTTTATCATATTTTATGTGTTTCAGTCCATTTGCAGTTATTATTTTGTTGTGGCTCAGTCTGTTCTGCTTTTGGCAGTGAGCACCTCTTCAAGATAGCTCCTAAGTGTTTTTGATACTATCCTAGTGGTGTCTGACTGCTTCCTTGCTTTCTGGTATGATCCAACCTCATTTCGTAAAATTCTGCCTCAGAAGTTGAATTATCAGTTTCTTTTGTGAGCGCTGGTCCTTTTAGTTGGAAGGAATTTTCACGGATTTTTACAGACTGCTCTCTGGGTGCTATGCTTATTGATACTAGGTTAGTAATTGATAGGTCTCTTCAAAGATGGAGCTAGGAAATACTTTTTTAAAAAGAGAAAGTTCAGCATGAGTTTATACTGATAACTTGTAATGAAATATTATTGGAGAGTTTTTATTTAAAATTTTAGAATTTTTGTTTCTTCTCATACCGAAACCTTATGGTATACAGACATTACATAATTTCAGAATAATATCAGTATCATTACTGAAAGCACTGTAAGGTTTCTTTGTATTTCTTATGTCCTTAGGATGCATTTCACCAAGGATGTGCAGTCAGATTGCTGTGTTTTAGAGTTAAGCACTCCTCTGTTTGGTTTAACTCAATACACAGTGTAGGTTTGTTTTTCATTTTGATTTTGAGGAACGACTTAAAAATATTTTTTTGTTTAAATTTATTTTATAATCATGTTTAACAACTTGATATGTATGACAAGGTACATTGAGAGGAGTCTAGTTTCTGGACTGTGTTTGTGCTTAGTCCCTCATTTGTGTCTGACTCTTTGAGACCCAATGGACTGTAGCCTGTTAGGCTCCTGTGTCCATGGGGATTCTGCAGGCAAGAATACTGGAGTGGGTAGTCATGCCCTCCTTCAGGGGATCTTCCCAACCCAGGGATTGAACTCAGGTCTCCCGAATTTCAGGCAAATTATTTACCATCTGAGCCACCAGGGAAGGCCATGAATACTGGAGTGGATAGCCTATCCTTTCTCCAAGGGATCTTCCCGACCCAGGAATTGAATCGGAGTCTGCAGCTGGATTCTTTACCAGCTGAATCCTAACCTTATTCTTTCCTTCCCTTGGGGGTAGTTGTTTTTTTTTTAAAGCTTTTTGTTTATTCTTCCATTAAAAGTTATAGTAATTGTAGAAAATGTCTATATAATATCTGTGTATAGCTATATATTCTTCCACGCTCTTTTGGTATAGTGTCATACTGTTTGTTTTCTCTACCTTGTTTTTTTTTTTTTTTTACTTAACAATATATCCTGGCTATTTCATAGTAGCACTTATAGATAGTATTCCTCAGAATTTTTTTTAAATTGTGGCAAAATATACATGTTGCACTAGTGGTAAAGAAACTGCCTGCCAATGCAGGAGATGTGGGTTCGAGCCTAGGGTTGGGGAGATCCCCTCGAGGGAGGGCATGGCTTCCCAATCCAGTATTCTTGCCTGGAGAATCCAATGGACAGTGGAGTGTGACAGGCTACAATCCATAGTGTTGCAAAGAGTTCGACATGACTGAAGTGACTTAGCATGCATGTACACAAAATATATATAACATAAAACTTACCATTTGAATCTTTTCTTGTTTGTTTTTTGGCATGCCATGCAGTTTGTGGGATCCTAATTCCTCAACCAGGGATTCAACCCAGTCCCCAGCAGTGACAGGTCAGAGTCCTAACCATGAAACCACCAAGGAATTCCCCCATTCCAGTCATTTTTAAGTGTGCAGTTCAGTGGCATTAAGTACAGTCACCTTGGTATGTCGTTACCACTATCCTTTACTTTTTCAGCTTCTGAAACTGAAACACTACCTATTAAACACTAATTCCCTGTTCTCCCCTCCCCTCAACCTTTGGCAACCACCATTCTACTTTTTTTCTTTCTCTCTGAATTTGACTACTCCAGTACCTCATTTAAGTGAAATCATAAAATATTTGTCCTTTTGTGATTGGCTTATTTCACTTTGTACAATGTCTTCAAGATTCATGCATGTCGTAACAAGTGTCAGAATTTCCTTCCTTTTTAAGACTGAATAATATTTTGTTGCATATTTATGCCCAACGTTTAGTTTAATCATTCATGCATCAGACACTTGAGTTCCTTCCACTTTTTGGCTATTATGAATATAGCTGCTGTGAATACAGATGTATAAATATTTGTTCCAGACATTGCTTTAAATTTTTTTTGGTTATTCTCAGAAGTGAAATTTTAGGATAGCATGATAATTCTGTTTAATTTTTTGAGGACCCTCCGAACTGTTTTGTATAGCAGCTGCTCCATTCTACATTTTTGCTAGCGATGCACAGGGGTTCCAGTATCTCTGTATCCTCACCAACACTAGTTATTTTCTGGGTTTTTGTTTTGGAATAATAGCCATTGTATTGGGTACGAACTTGTCCTCATTTTTTAGTTCAGGTCCTACTGCAGGACACTTGCTTTTGAAAGCAGAACTTGCTATTGAGGTCCTTATTCATCTTTGTAGGGCCAGCAGGTAACATAGTACCTAACACATCAGATCAGATGAGGTCAGATCAGTCACTCAGTCGCGTGCGACTCTTTGCGACCCCATGAATCACAGCACACCAGGCCTCCCCGTCCATCACCAACTCCCAGAGTTCACTCAGACTCATGTCCATCGAATCGGTGATGCCATCCAGCCATCTCATCCTCTGTCATCCCCTTCTCCTCCTGCCCCCAATCCCTCCCAGCATCAGTCTTTTCCAATGAGTCAACTCTTCGCATGAGGTGGCCAAAGTACTGGAGTTTCAGCTTTAGCATCATTCCTTCCAAAGAAATCCCAGGGCTGATCTTTAGGCAGGCAGGGTAGGGAGTTCTGAGATATCATGGAAACAAGCCACAAATATGTTCCCTCAGATATCCACACATTCTTTCCTCTTAAATGGCAAAATGTGCATCGACTCCTATACTTGCAACAAAGTAAATGATTTTTGGAATTAAAAAAAAAAAAAAAAAAAACTTTCTGTGCTAAAAAAAAAAAAAAAAAAAATGAAATCCCAAGGCTGATCTCCTTTAGAATGGACTGGTTGGATCTCCTTGTAGTCCAAGGGACTCTGAAGAATCTTCTCCAACACCACAGTTCAAAAGCATCAATTCTTCAGCGCTCAGCTTTCTTCACAGTCCAACTCTCACATCCATACATGACCACAGGAAAAACCATAGCCTTGACTGGACGAACCTTTGTTGGTAAAGTAATGTCTCTGCTTTTGAATATGCTATCTAGGTTGGTCATAACTTTCCTTCCAAGGAGTAAGTGTCTTTTAATTTCATGGCTGCAGTCATCATCTGCAGTGATTTTGGAGCCCAGAAAAATAAAGTCTGACACTGTTTCCCCATCTATTTCCCATGAAGTGTTGGGACCGGATGCCATGATCTTCGTTTTCTGAATGTTGAGCTTTAAGCCAACTTTTTCACTCTCCTCTTTCACTCTCATCAAGAGGCTTTTTAGTTCCTCTTCACTTTCTGCCATAAGGGTGGTGTCATCTGCATATCTGAGGTTATTGATATTTCTCCCGGCAATCTTGAGTCCAGCTTGTGTGTCTTCCAGGCCAGCGTTTCTCATGATGTACTCTGCATAGAAGTTAAATAAACCGGGTGACAATAAACAGCCTTGACGAACTCCTTTTCCTATTTGGAACCAGTCATAGGTAACTGCTAAATAAATGTTTGAGTGAGTTAATGAACTTCATAAACTGTGAATTCCAGAAGAGGTGGTGGTAGTCGTGTAGAGGTTGTAGAGCTGTACCCAAGCACATGATCTCCTGGAATTGTAAGTAGCTGTGAGTTTGTTGGGGTTAGTAATGGTAGTCCTGACAGGAGTACCAGAGATACCACTTTTCTGTGAACACCAGTGTTTTACTTGGCCCGTTTTTTTTTTTTTTTTTTTTTGGAGCAGGGAAAGGTCAAAGTGACTTGAAGCTTTCAACAGTATGTGTTTACACTTGTAAGTAGTATAGTAAAGTAAAGGACTAAAACAAACCCGCTTTCTTATCTCTAGACCTCTCATTCTCTTTCTGCCTAAATAATCATCTCATCTCCATCTTTGCCTGTCAAATTCTAATGGTTATACTTGATGGATCCCTCCAGGCTTCTCTGTCAGTGGGATTTCCCAGGCAAGAATACTGGAGTGGCTTTGCCATTTCCTCCTCCAGGGAATCTCCCTGAGCCAGGGATTGAACCAGAGTCTCCTGCTTGGCAGGTGGATTCTTTACTACTCAGCCACCAGGGAAGCCAAATCTGATACATTAATTAATAGGAAAAAAATAGGAAGAGATAGTAAAATACTATATATGGTATCATCCTGTTTTTGTTGAAGAAAGGAAGTGTATTCATGTTCATGTAGTGTAAGTGATCTGGAAAGATTTTTGTCAAGACCAACAGTGATTGTTCTTGAATTAGCACAGTTTATTGTGTTTTCTGTGTTTTTCATTTAATGTTTGTGTTTTCTGGTTTTTTTTTTTTTTTTTGTAAGAAACACATTGTATTTTTAAAATAGTAAAATTAGTGCAGAAACTTTATTTTTAAAAATCCCAGCTGTCCTTTTTTGTCTAGCTCCCAGTTGCAGTGTCTAAGACTTAGTAGCTTTTATTAAATATGTTTTTATCTGAATGACTGAAACTTAAGGAAGAACTTGGTAAATGCCATAAATAGGCATATAGTGCTGAGAGTATTCAAAGAGAAAGAAAAGGATCATGTGTGGAAAGGATCAGTTGCAGATGATGTTTGAATTGACCTTGAAAGACAGAGTTTTCTGTTGTTTTGTTTTTAAGAGGATACTATAATTTAATACCTCTTTGTACCCGTGATTAACATTTTGTGGATAGGCGTTTGAGGAAATGAAATTTCTTTGATTGTATTTATTCTTTAAACTCATGGCTTATATTTTTAGGATACGTGCATTATCCAGCAGACTGACTTATTATCTTCTATTTGGGTTAGTATTATTACGGTGGTTTTCCCTAAGCAAACAACAGCCTGGTGAAGTGGATTGAAGAGCCTATTGTGTGATAGGGAAAGCAGCCAGGAATTAGGAAACTTCTGAATCGAAAAGTGTGGAAAATACACAAGTAGTGGAGAATTAATTGCATTTAGTGATTTCTGACTTGAAGAAAAAATAAGCTTTTAAAATTTTAATTGATTATCTTGCATTTTAGATCACTTTAAAAGAATGCCTTAAAATGCTTATTGTAAAGTATTAATTGTGATGAATTTGGTTTGTAAAGTTTTATCTTTTGAGTCAGACTATAATTCACAACCATTCATGATACTTGAAATGTTAAAAGTACTTCCTGAAGAAAAGTCAGATTTTATGGGCTGCTCCAGGAGCTCCCCTTTGACTTAAGATAAATATACTCCTGTGATAAAGTCATATTTCTGCAAACTAGCTCACTGAACTAATATTGGAAGGTATTTAATATGCTGCCATAAGACATTAACAAAATAAATTTGTAAAAGAAAAGCAAATCTATGGGACTAAAGGTATTTTACAAACAGAATTTTTTATATATTCTATATAAAGTAATTCTTAAAGTTCTGGACCTTTTCTCTTTAGAATTTTATTCTTACAAAAACGTTTTCAAAGGTCTTATTTTACGTCACTTAAAATTATTCTAAAAAATTGTTTAAAAGAATTTCTTACTCTAATTTGGATCTAAAATAGAATGAATACCTTTTTTGAATTTTCAAGGCCATTCCACATTTGATTTCACATTTAGTAAATTTAGTCATAATATTCCCAAACCCAGTAGGATACAGTTTCTGTGGTTCTCAGACCCTTTGTAGAGTGACAGAGATTGGAATTCTGAATCTCACGAGTCAAATTTTGGTCTTTGACTCTGTTCCCCTTTCACACTCCTTGCTAAGCTTGGGCTGTTGCTATGCTTGAAGGCTTGTCAGCTAGCAGGTTCCTATGGTAACAGGAATGGAAATTTCAAAGAAGAAAGAGAATAGGAGCACAAAGGCTTGGTTGATTTGAATTTGAACAAAAATTAGAAGGTTCCCTGTCTTGCACCTTTGTTGAAGGAACCAGAAATTTAATATTAGAAAGTTATTTTTGAGTTTGTAAACTTCATATACCCTGGTCTTAATTTAGTGAATAGAAGTGCTGCTGCTTAGGGGAGTACTCAGTAAGAATCTTCTAAAAACTTTATCAGCTGAAGAGTCTTTTCTCCTCCTTTATAGAGCTTTGATAGTCTGTGTTCCTTATATATATTCTCAACTTGGCAGTATGCTGGCTAACATTTAATTTTTACTTTGATGAAGTTAAAAATTGTGAAGAGTTCTAATCAGGGCAGTTTGCTTATTTGAAAAATATTAATGTTTTTTGTTTTGACATAATTGTATTGAGGTATGATTTGTATACAGTTAACTGTACCCATTGAACAGTGTTCAGCTTGAGTTTTGACAGAAGTATATATCTGTGAAACCATCATCACTATCAAGATATCATACATTTCCATCACCTCAAAAGCTTCCTAGGGATCTTCCCTGTGGCTCAGACACTAAAGAATCTGCCTGCAATGCAGGAGACCCAGGTTCGATTCCTGGATTGGGAAGATCCTCTGGAGAAGGGAATGGCAATCCACTCCAGTATTGTTGCGTGGAGAATCCCATGGACAGAGGAGCCTGGTGGGCCACAGTCCGTGGGGTCGCACAGAGTCCAACACTACTGAGCGACTAACACTGCTGCTGCTGCTGCTAGGTCGCTTGAGTCATGTCCGACTCTGTGCAACCCCATCGACGGCAGCCCACCAGGCTTCCCCGTCCCTGGGATTCTCCACGCAACTGACACTACTCCGCTGCAAAAGCTTCCCTGTGCCCATTGTAGTCCACCCCTCTGAGTTGACTCCCTGCAGAAACAGCCACTGATCTGCTTTCTGTCATTGTGGATTAGTGTGTTCATTTTCTAGAGTTTTATATGAATGTACTTTTTTATGTCTGGTTTCTTTCACCCAGAATTGGGATTTAGATTTTAATGCATGTTTTATTTTGCTTCTTAAAAACACCATTCCAGTTGACAATTGACTTTTTCACTTGGTAGTTGATTGCGCACAGGGAATTGAGCAGGGTTCCTGGTGCCCATCAAATAGGCCTTCTGCAGCTTTATTAATTTGTAACTCTTTCCTAATCTGTTTTTAAGCTGTCATTTACTAGGAGCTGTATCCTATTTTATATATTCTTATTTGTATATGTTGTTGTTGTTCGGTCGCTAAGTTGTGTCCTACTCTTTGCAACCCCATGGACTGCAGCATGCCAGGCTTCCCTGTCCTTCACCATCTCCCGGAATTTGCTCAAACTCATCTCCATTGAGTCTGTGATGCCATCCAGTCATCTCATCCTCTGTCATCTCCTTGTCCTCCTGCCCTCAGTCTTTCCCAGCATCAGGGTCTTTTCTAGTGAGTCGGCTCTTCACATCAGGTGGCCAAAGTATTGGAGCTTCAGCATCAGTCCTTGCAGTGAATATTCAGGGTTGATTCCCTTTAGGATTGACTGGACTGGTTTGATCTCCTTAATACTTCTGTATATATTAACACCATTTTATAGAGGAAAAGCTGAAATTTAGAGAGGTTACAGAGAACAAACTGGTTAATAAGCTCAAGGGCTCTGGACAAGAATGCCAAGGTTGAACTCTTGGGACTGTCTTTGTAGCTCTGTGATCTTCGGCGAGCTACTTAGCTTTCTGTGTCTTCTTTTCTTCACATTTATTATCAAATGGTATGACTAATGATAGTACCTGCCTTATGGGATTGTTGAGAAGATTAAGTTAGGTGTGTGAAGCACTTACAGCACTGCCCAGCCTGTAGTGAGTGTCCATCAATGCTAGCTGAGCCACAGCACAAGATACTTAGAGCTAGTGAGTGACAGAAGCATACACTTAAAGCCTTATACTCAGTGCAAACAGCACAAAATGGTGATTCAAGTCAGTTTTATAATTCATGATGGGGCTCACAAATGCAGGTTTTACTAACATGGTAACATATCAATATCAGATTAGTTGGTATTGTATAGTTGAGGACTAAGCAAGTTTGAGACTTACTTAAGGCATACATATGCTTGTATGTATGATGTCTATACATACATCAGCATGTGAATATAATGCATTTTTAAGCTTTGAAATTTTTTTTTTTTTTTTTTGGTGGCACTGGGTCTTTGTTGCTGTGCACAGTCTTTCTCTAGTTGTGGTTTAAGAGCTTCTCCGTTGCAGGGGCTTCTCTTGTTTCAGGGCACAGGCTCGAAAGTGCATAGGCTTCAGTAGTCATGGAGCGTGGGCTTAATAGTTGCAACTTGCAGGCTCCAGAGCTCGGGCTCACAAGTTGTGGCCCACTGGCTCAGTTGCCCTGTGGCATGTGGGATCTTCCCAGACCAGGGATTGAACTGGTGTCCCTTGCATTACAAGGTGGATTCTTAACCACTGGACCACCAGGGAATCCCTAAACTTGAAAATAGTTATAGACTCACAGGGAGAAGGCAATGGCAACCCACTCCAGTACTCTTGCCTGGAAAATCCCATGGATGGAGGAGCCTGGTAGGCTGCAGGCCATGGGCTGGCCAAGAGTCAGACACGACTGAGCGACTTCACTTTCACTTTTCACTTTCATGCATTGGAGAAGGAAATGGCAACCCACTCCAGTGTTCTTGCCTGGAGAATCCCAGGGACAGGGGAGTCTGGTGAGCTGCCCTCTATGGGGTCGCACAGGGTTGGACACGACTGAAGCAACTTAGCAACAGCAGCAGCTCAGGAAATTAAAGGAGTGTATAAATTCTATATACTGTAGCTAGTTTCACTGGGGGCGGGGGGCTGGGGAACTGTGCCTTTGCTATCTTATGTAGCCATTAGTATCGAAACTGGGACCTTGGACTTCCCTAGTGGTCAAGTGGTTAAGAATCCTCCTGCCAGTTTGATACTGGGGGCACCAGTTTGATCCCTGATCCAGGAAGATCCCACATGCTTCGGGACAGCTGAGCCCAGGTACCACAACTACTGAAGCCTCTATTCCCTAGAGTCTGTGTTCTGCAACAAGAGAAGCTGCTGCAATGAGAAGCCCGCACACTGCAACTAGAGAGTAGCCCCCACTCACTGCAGCTAGAGAAAGCCTGCACTCAGCAGTGAAGACCCAGCACAGCCAAATAAATAAATAAAAAGTTTTAAAGGCACAGGTGATCTAAAAAAAAAAAAAAAGGAAAGTTATCATAGGTATACTCTTTAGCCCGTTATCATATTTCACCCGTTTTTACATGTACTCATTTTTGTGTCTGTATATGCACATGTCCATGTATTTTTATTGTCTTTGCATTTGTATCACATGTATAAGTTCATGGAGCCATCACTTTGGTTAAGATACTGTGGAAATTCCCTGGCAATCCAGTGGTTAGGATTCTGTGCTTCCACTGCAGGGGGCACGAGTTCAGATCCCTGGTTGGGGAACTGAGATCCCACAAGACCCCCAGTGTGGCAAAAAGAAAACAAAACCCCAAAATGATACAGAACTGTTTTTATCACCACATCTTTCTTGTGCTTCCTTTCTCCCTACCACTCTTTCCTGTTCCCAGGCAACCACTAATTTGTTCTCTGTCCCTATAATTTTGTCAAGAATGTTATATAAATAGATTCATACAGTGTATAATCTTTTGAGATTGACTTTTTTCGTTTAGCATAATACCTTGAGACCCATCCAAGTTGCTTCATGTACCAGTAGTGACTGTTTTTAATTGCTGAGAAGTATTCCGTTACAGAGATGTTCTGCAGTTTGTTTAATCGTCCACTGAAGGATACTGAGTTGTTTCCAGCTTTTTGCTATTGCAAGTAAAGCCGCTCTGAACATTCATGTACAGGTTTCTGTGCAGACGTAAATTTTCCTTTCATGTAAATAAATGCCCAGGAGTGTGATTGCTGGGTTGCAGGATAAGCATGTATTTGAATTTTTAAGAAACTACTCAGCTATTTTCCATAGAAGTTCTACCATTTTACATTCTACCAGCAGTGTATGAGAGACGTATGTTCTCAGCATTCTTACCACCGTTTGGTATTTTCACTGTTTTTTATTCAGCTTTTCTCAGATGATGTGATATCTTACATGATTTCAATTTGCATTTCCCTTATGACTAATAATATTGAACATCTTCATGTGCCATTCATGTATCTTCTTTGATAAAATGTCTGTTCATGTCTATTGTTCATTTTCAGTTGAATTGCTTTTTACTTTTGAGCTTTGAGAGTTCTTTATAGATTCTAGATACAAATCCTTTGTTGGAAATATAGTTTGTAAATAGTTTATTCTAGTCTGTAGCTTACTTTTTCAGCCTTTTAACAAAGTCTAGGAGACTAGAAGTCTTAAATTTTAACAAAGTCCAGTTTACCAAGTTTTTTTCCTTTTAGGGACTGCATTTTGGTGTCGTTTCTAAGAATTCTTCAGTGGGTCTGCAAATTCTCTGAAGTTTTATAGCTTTATGTGTCTCACATTTAAATCTATGATCAATTTTGAGTTAATTTGTATCAAGTGAGTTTCATTTTTTTGCCTGTGAATATCCAATAGCTTAAGCACCATTTGTTGGGAAGGCTATCTATCCTTCCACCATTGAACTGCTTTTGCTTCTTCCTTAAAAATCAGTTATCTGTCCTTGTATAGATTTATATTTGGGTTGTCTATTCTGTCTTGTTGATCTTTGTGCCTATTTCACCACCAATACCACAGTGTCTTGATTTTTGGAGCGCCAAAGAATTGATGCTTTTGAACTGTGCTGTTGGAGAAGACTCTTGAGAGTCCCTTGGACTGCAAGGAGATGCAACCAGTCCATTCTAAAGGAGATCAGTCCTGGGTGTTCTTTGGAAGGAATGATGCTAAAGCTGTAACTCCAATACTTTGGCCACCTCGTGCGAAGAGTTGACTCATTTGAAAAGACTCTGATGCTGGGAGGGATTGGGGGGCAGGAGGAGATGGGGACCACAGAGGATGAGACAGTTGGATGGCATCAGCAACTCAATAGACATGAGTTTGAGTAAACCCTGGGAGTTGCTGATGGACAGGGATACCTGGCTTGCTGCAATCCACGGGGTCTCAAAGAGTTGGACACGACTGAGCAACTAAACTGAACTGAATATTAAGTAATCCGGACTTCATAGAATTGGTTTGGATTAGTTCTCTGCTGTTTTCTGGAAGAGATTGTGTAGAATTGGTATCCCTTTAAAATTGTTAGATTTTACCAATAAAAGCATCAGGCCTGAACATCTTTGTTCAGGAGATTTTAAACTACAAATTCAATTTGTTGAATCGTTACAGGACTGTTCATATTATCAGTTTCATCTTGGGTGAGTTTTGGCAGTCTGAGGAATTGGTCTACTTCATCTAAATTGTCTGGTTTATAAGCATAGAGTTGTTTGTACTATTACTTAGGTATTTTTAACATTTTTATTGGAAAGTGAAAGTTAGTTTTGGTTGTGCTGGGTTTTCATTGCTGTGTGCAGTCTTTCCCTAGTTGCAGAGTGTGGGGGCTACTCTTTGTTTTAGGCTTTTCATTGTGGTGGCTTCTCTTGTTGCAGAGCCTGGGCTGCAGAGTGTGTGGACTTCAGTAGTTGTGACACATGGGCATGTCACTCTGAAGTTTGAGGGAATTTCCTGGACCAGGGATTGAACCCATGTCCCCTGCATTGGCAGACAGATTCTTAACCACTGGGCCACTAGGGAACTCCTTCCTTATTATATTTTTAATGTCAGTACGGTCTCTAGTGATACCCTCTTTTTCATTCTTGATATTGGTAAAGTTGTGTTTCTCTGTCTTAAATCATTTGTACTAGAACCTTATCAATTGTACTAAAGTTTTCAAAGAACCAGCTCTTGGGTTGTGTGATTTTTTAAAAAAAACTGGTTTTCTGATTTCAGTGTCATTGACTTCTCTTCTTTGTTATTTCCTTTCCTTTGCTTGCTTTTGCTTTATTTTGCTCTTTATGGTTATTATGAATAACACTGCTCTGTTATGAACATTCATATGCACATTTTTGCTTCAGTTCAGGTCAGTTGCTCAGCCGTGTCCAACTCTCTACGACCCCATGGACTGTAGCATGCCAGGCCTCCCTGTCCATCACCAACTGCCAGAGGTTGCTCAAACTTCTGTCCATTTAGTCGGTGATGCCATCCAACCATCTCATCCTCTGTCATCCCCTTCTCGTCCCGTCTTCAATCTTTCCCAGCATCAAGGTCTTTCCCAGTGAATCAGTTTTTCCCATCAGTTGGCCACAGTATTGGAGTTTCAGCTTCAGCATCAGTCCTTCCAATGAATATTCAGGACTGATTTCCTTTATGATAGAGTGGTTTGATCTCCTTGTCGTCGAAGGGACTCTCAAGAGTCTTCTTCAACACCACAGTTCAAAAGCCTCAATTCTTTGGCACTCAGCTTTCTTTATAGTTCAATTCTCACATCCATACATGACTACTGGAAAAACTACAGCTTTGATGAGACGGACCTTTGTTGGTAAGTAATGTCTCTGCTTTTTAATATGCCGTCTAAGATGACCATAACTTTTCTTCCAAGGAGCAAGTGTCTTTTAATATCATGGATGCAGTCAGCATCTGCAGTGGTTTTGGAGGCCCCCAAAATAGTCTGTCACTGTTTCCATTGTTTTCCTGTCTATTTGCCATGAAGTGATGGGACTGGATGCTGTGATCTTAGTTTTCTGAATGTTGAGTTGTAAGCCCACTTTTTCACTCTCCTCTTTCACTTTTCATGCAGAGGCTCTTTGGTCCTTCTTTGCTTTCTGCCGTAAGGGTCGTGTCACCTGCACATCTGAGGTTATTGATATTTCTCCCAGCAATCTTGATTCCGGCTTGTGTTTTGTCCAGTCTGGCATTTCACATGATGTACTCTGCATAGAAGTTAAATAAGCAGGATTATTTTTGCTTAGACATGATTTAAAATTATTTGGGGTATATTCCTAGGAGTGGAATTCTGGATCACGTGGCAGTTTTATGTTTAACTGCTTGAATAGTCACCAGACTGTTCTCCATAGTGGTTGCCTCATTTTACATTCCTATCAGCAAATTTTTTTTGTACCTAGTCCAGCAATCTTACTCTCTTATGTAGTCGATAGTTCATTTATATATAATGCAATTGGTGATGTACTTGGGTTAATATCTGCCATCTTATTATTCGATTTCAGTTTTTCCAAACTGTTTTTCTTGTTCTCTCTCCTGTCTTGACTTCTTTTGTATTATTGTATTTCTCTCTCTGATTACCTAGTTAGTTGTGCATTCTTTTATTGCTTACCCCAGAAATTATGATATGTACTCTTGACTTACAGTATTCTAATACAAATAATAACTTGGATCACTCTCCCATTAGTGTTCCTCTGACTCCTGCTTTATCATTTTATTATTACACATAATTATTTTGTATTTTATATGTCTCTTCAGGCATTATTTTTTGTTTTTACAGAGAATATTCATTTCTGTTTTCCCACATCTTCCTATTTATTTAGGGGCTTCTAAGACGCTCAAAGCATTTTATGAAAGAGTTACACATTTCAAAGTTTGTTGATATTTCTAGAAAGCCATTCACATGTAACATATTTATTAAGAACATGGGGTTTACAGTCCCATCTGTAACACTTTGAGTCTCAGTTTCCTCATGGAAATATAGGGAATAATATGTTAAATACAGTAATATCTACCTCATAGGTGGCTGTGAAGATTCAATGAGAAAATAAAGTTAAGCCTCGTACTAGAATGCCATACACAAAGAAAAATTTCATTATTCTGTTGTGGCAAGTACATAATTCCTGAGGTTTAAAAAAGAATTGTTCTTATATTCTGTATTAGAATCATCATTTTGTCGTTTAAACATTGATTTTCAAAAGAACATGTTTCCTTTCCTAAAGTTTCCCCCTTCATTTTTTTCTCTTTCATCCATCTAATCCAATTATCTATGTCCCAAGGAATATTGATACTAGAACCTGTGTTTCAATAATAGAAATGTGTTACCGTAATAGAAGCAGCTTAGCCAAGACCGTCAAGTTCACCTTAGAGCCATTTGTAGAATTAAAACAAAAATTATTTGTGTAGAAAACAAACAACCCATTATTTCTATTTTCAGCCACAGAAGGCAGCCCATCTGTTGTTTATCTAATCTTGATTCAGAAACATACAAAAATAGAACAATAACATCATATCTAACTTATAATTTTAGTTTCATTTTCTGATAACAGTGTTTCCCCTTCACCAGACAATAACAGAAGGACCTGACAGAGGAGCACAGAACTAGAGAAGCACTGTTTATGTGTTTAAAAGACAAACTAGAGAAGCATTGTTTATGAAAGGACCATAAGGAAATGGGAATGTGTTGCTCTTCCAACATTAATGACAGCAAGTAATTCTCTATGAATATATAGTATATACTACTAATCTTTGTTTTTTTTTTTTTCTGCTACTAATCTTTAAAGTTGGTAAGTATCCTGCCTGTGACTTCCTAGCACCAAACTGATTTTTCCTCAACATTGTTCAGTGCCTGTCATAGAGGGAAAGAGGGAGAGTTACTGAAAAAATATTCAAAGTCTCTTATAGGAAAATATTTTGAAATATTATATTTTAGAAGTATAGACTATTAAATTTATTTTAAAAGTATTCATCCTATTATGTACAGGCTGTAAAATGCTATCAAGGGGCACTTTTGGATAAATACTTTAAAATATACGAGTCATTTTGGCCTGTGTGAAACAGACTAAATAGCCTAAGCCATGAGTTCCGTTTTAGTCTTAACTCAGATCAACTGGTGGTGGTGGTGGTCATTCGTTAAGTCGTGTCCGACTCTTTGTGACCCATGAACTGCAGCACGCCAGGCTTCCCTGCCCTTCACTATCAAAGAGCCCTGTCTTTTTCACTATCAAAGAGCCCTGTCTTTTTCGGCTACTGTTGTAAATCCCGTAGACTAGCTGATAAACAACAGAAAGTTGTTTCTTGTAGTCCTGGAGGCTGGGGAGTCCCAAGATCATCAGCAGGTGCCACGTCTGGTGAGTCATGTTTCCTGGTTCCTAGACTGCCTGCTGCTTCTCCCTGTCCTCGCAGCACGGGAGCCCATTCCTTCCTGGCCTGACCCCTCCCAGAGTGCCTGCCTCCTAGGATCATCACCACGTGCGGGGTGAAGTTTGAGGGCCCATAAACTGTCAGCCCATTGCAGTCCCTAAGTATACTCTGCATTATTTCAGTCTTTTGAAATAATTCGAGCTTTCCTAATAGCCCAGTACATGTTCTTTTTGTTATATGTTCGTTGGGCTCTTGAAAATAATATGTATCAGTGGGAATGCAGTGTTCCGTGTGTATCAGTTACATCAGGTTTGTCACTCATGTAATTCAGATTCCAGTAGCCACGTTGAGTAAAAGCAGAAGTAGGTGAAATTACCTGTAATATATTTTATTTTAACACACCCCAAATATTGTCATTTCAGTGTGTAATCAACATGATAAAACCTAATGCAATAGTTCACGTTCTTTTTTTCATGCTAAGTCTTTAAAATCCAGCATGTGTTTCAGGCTTGCAGCGCATCTCATTGTAGAGCCAGCCACATTTCAGGTACTTCATGGTTGCAGGTGACTACGTACCAGGGAGCCCAGTTCCAGGAGAGATGTGTCTTTAACGTCTCCCACTGGGATTATGAACTCGGCTGTTACTCCTTTTCTATTTCTGTCAGTTTTTATGTATTGACATTTTGAGGTTATGTTATTAGGTACATTCAAGTTTAGAATCCTCATCTTCTTGCTAGACTGAACTTGTATCAGTATGAGATGTTCTTTTTTATTGCTAGTAATGCTTCTTTCTTTAGACACTATTTGACAGTGATGTTGCCACGTCAGTTTTCTGTCCGTGTTAGCTTGGGTATCTTTTACCTTCACCTGTCTAAAAGACCTTCCATCTTAACATGTACCTCTGAATAGTGTATAGTTTTCACTGGAATCAGTTTGAGTATTGGCTCTGTTTATAATGTTGATATTTCAGTGTGTAGACACCATGTTGCTGTGTGATTTCTGTTTGTCCCACCTAGTCTGTGTTCTTTGCTCTTGCCTTCTTTTAGAAGTATGAAGTGTTTCTCTAGTTCTGTGCTCCTCTGTCAGGTTGTTGGGTGTACATTTGCAGACACAGCGTGTGTTTTACATTCAAGTCTAACTTAGTACTCTTACTGCCTCCCTGACACGACTGTTTCCTCCTTGTCACTGTCACACTTTAAACGGTTAGATATATTTTTGGCATTAACATCATTGTTTTGTAGAGTTAGTATTTACCCTCACAGTTACCTCATTGTTGGTCTTTACTTGTTTTTTATATTTCCATCAGAGACTACTTTTCTTTTTCCCAAAGCACTGCCTTAATATTTTTTTTTAGTTCATGTGTGTGGGTGATGAGTTGTCTCATTTCCATTTGCCCTCAAAGTCTCTATTTTGCTTTCACTTTCGAAGAGAGTTTTTGTTGGATGTAGAATTCCAGGTTGGTGGTTATTTGTTTTTCAGCATTTTACAGATGCCAGTCCATTATCTTCTGACATCCTTGTTCTTGGAAAGTCAGCTCTCAGTGTTGTTGTGCCGTTAAAAGCCACACCCTTTTTCCTCTGAGTGCTTGAACATTTGCTTCTTGCCTTAGGCACCCGCAGAGCTGCTGAAACCAATGTGTGGTTTTCATTTTTGACTCAATGGTCTGATTCTTGAACCAACTCTTACCACTGTCCCTGTCAGTCAGTTCAGTCGCTCTGTGTCTGACCCGTTGCAACCCCATGGGCTGCAGCACGCCAGGCTTCCCTGTCCATCACCAACTCCTGGAGCTTGCTCAAGCTCATGTCCATCGAGTCGGTGATGCCATCCAACCAGCTCATCCTCTGTCGTCCCCTTCTCCTCCTGCCTTCAGTCTTCCCCATCATCAGGTTCTTTTCCAATGAGTCAGCTCTTTGCATCAGGTGGCCAAAGTATTGGAGCTTCAGCATCAGTCTTTCGAATATTCAGGACTGATTTGCATTAGGATTGACTGACTGATTGGATCTCCTAGTAGTCCATGGGGCTTTCAAGAGTCTTCTCTGACTCCCTAGTTCAGAAGCATTGATTCTTTGGCATTCAGCCTTCTTCATGGGCCAACTCTCACATCCATACATGACTACTGGAAAAACCATAGCTTTGACTAGATGAACCTTTGTTTGGCAGAGTAATGTCTCTGCTTTTTAATATGCCGTCTAGATTTGTCATAGGTTTCCTTCCGAGGAGCAAGCATCTTTTAATTTCACTATCTGCAGTAATTTCGGAGCCCAAGAAAATAAAGTGTGTCACTGTTTCCACTGTTTCCCCATTTATTTGCCATGAAGTGATGGGGCTGGATCCTATGATCTTCATTTTTTGAATGTTGAGTTTTATGCCAGCTTTTTCACTCTCCCCTTTCACTTTCACTTTCACTAAGAGGCTCTTTAGTTTCAACCCCTGGAGGCATTTCTTATTCCCCTTTCTGTCTTTTCTCCACCACGAGGGTCCCCATTTATAGTTTTTAACAACATAGTTTAACAACAGATTCCTTCAATACATTCTATCCCTTTTCCCTCTTATATATATATTGTAACCGATCCGTCCTTCAGTTCACTGATCGTCTCTTCAGCTACATCCAATCTGATGTTAAGCCCAGAGACTGAGTTCTTAAATTCAGTCACTGTTATTGTAAAGTTCTAGATTGGTTTTGATTCTCAGAAATTTTTCCTTTTGTCAAGTATATTTTTGAACAGGTGACATTTGCATCTGATACCTCTAGCATACCTCTGATACGCTGATATATATCTCATACCTCTGGATCTGGTTCAGTTCTTTTTCTCTTGGTCCTGTTTGTTGTTACACCCTCTTTTGCTTCTTTGGTTGCATGTTGGACATTATGTTTGGAAAACCCTAGAGGTTCTGAGTGATGCTGCTTTCTCCAGAGTTTCCTCTGACGCAGACCTCCAGTGGGGACAGAGCTGTCTGTTCACTCAGGGCCTGAGGGACTTGAGGCTTGGGGGTCCTTTTAAGCTCAGTCTCAGCAGCCTTCACCCACCTTCTCCCCCGACCCCAGGGAGGAGCTTTCCAGCGTCTCCAGTGTCTGGAAGCCTGAGGTGCCTCCCAGGGCCCCACGTTCTCGGCAGGTCCTGAAGCCCACCGTCTCTCCTGAGCACCAGGAGGTGACTGATAGTCAGCGCTCAGCCGGTTTGGGCAGAGTGTTGGGTACGTTTTCTGAAATCCGGACTGACTCGTCAGGCCTGTGCTTGACTTTTTGTCTCCACAGCCCAAGGAACCCTCCAGAGCTGTGTGAGCCAGCCCCCTCTGCTTGACTTTTTCCCCTTCCTTTTCTTCACAGAGTCAGCTTTGCTCAGATGCCCCGAGGGAACGAGCGGCCCTCTCAGTCTCCAGCTCCCTCACTGAGCTTCGCTTTTGTTTGAAATCTTGGATTGTGGCTGCCTAAGGACCTCTTTTAAACCTTATTTAGCTTTTCTAGCTCTTGGTAGGCTGACCTACAAGATGCTTGCGTCTGTCACTGGAAGTGGAGACACCCTGGGGGGGGGGGGTCTTCTGTCATCTGAAGCCACATGTAACAGTCACAATAATTGTCTTGATCAAGTTTATTTGATACCAGGGAAAACAAGAACCAGGGGTCCTTGCTTGGTACCCATGGCTGTGTTTCTGGTCAGAGTCCCCAGCTTGCCTGGGCTGTTTCAGTGCCACGTGAACTTGGGAAGGAGGTGGAGCAGGCGGCCCACGCGGCCTGGAGACAGAGGAGCCGGTCTCCCCTCTGCCCTTGCCCCTGGCGGCCCAGGGCAGGCCTTGCATTGCCGGGCTGCTGGTGGTGGAGGCCAAGGCTGAGGAGGGAGGGGTTACGTGACCTGTATTCTGTGACATGGTCACATGTGGGTTTTCTTTTTCAGTTTGAAAAAATGACTGCTTTTAGTCTTCCCTCCAGTTTCACTTTAAGGTGGAAAATGAAGATTTTATTCGTAAAGTTGAGCACAGTGACCTTACAGTCTTTTTGAAAGCAACAGTTGATGTTTTAAGAACACATCTCAGAGAACTCCAGTAGATAAAGCTAAAAAAAGAGAACGTGTTCAGGGTGAACTGCGGGCAGGACCCCAAACTGTACCCTGTCTCTCCCAGAGTGTGTAATTGCTGAGATGGGTGGATATAGGACCCAAAGCACCCTGGGGACCGAGGTCCTCAAATGACAGCAGAGGGCCGGGCTGAGCCAGGAGCAAGTGGCCTGTGCCCTGGCGAGTGGAGAACCGCGAGGGTGGGAGTGGAGCCAGGAGAGGGGTGGAAGACTCAGGCGGGGTCTGGGAGGTGCTGGCTGTCGCGGCTCGAGGCAGGGACACCCCTGAACCTCCACCATGCAGTCCCCACGGGGCAGAGTCGTCTGGCAGCCGAGGGTCGAAGTAAAGAGGGCGAGTTCACAGCAGGTTGAATGAACCCCTGTACCCACTGTGGGTTCATTTTAAGTGCCTGGAGTGAGGTTGGTCAAGCCCTTGCTGAGCTCGAGTGAGGGAGTCCGACAGGGAGGACCGAGCTCAGGGTGAGAGTGAGGGGCAGCTAGCGTGGTGAGTCCTCCTCAGCTGAGTGGGTTCTGGGGACGCCCTTGAGTTCAGGGCTGCCCTTTCAGTAGCCTCACTGGAGCCTTGTTTGGGGGGTAGAGGGGGCAGAAGCCCACTTAGAAGACGTGCTCATTCCCAGGGCTGGTGGTTTCTGAAGGAGTTTATACTGGTTGGTTCGACTGTGACCCAGTACCTTGCAGGGTCGTGTTTGACAGGGGGCCTGAGCTGTGGGCACAGCCTGCCTTCTCCTGCACTCCGCACTCAATTGTTGACTTTTTGGCAGCCCCTCCCCCCTCTCTGCACCCTTGACAGTGGACCTGAGCCCAGCCCCCCTGTTGCCACGGAGCCCCTTGTGACCGAGTGGGTTCCAGTTCTGGGCTCCTGGGAGATGTGCTGGAGGCGGAGCCTTCATGCCATTTGGTGGTCATAGTGTGAGAGCAGTGGTCATAGTGTGAGAACGGTGTGTGTGAGAGTGGTGTGTGAGAGCAGTGTGTGTGAGAGTGGTGGTCGTAGTGTGAGATTGGTGGTGATAGCTCGGTAGCCGAGGTATCCTACCGTGAAACAGCGGTTGCCCCCGAGTCGGGGGCTGCCCCTATCCGCGAGGATGGGTCGCAGAAGGGCCCGCCTTTGGGCGTTATTCCAGCGCTGCAACCCCAAGGCAAAGGCGAAGACTAGGAAGGACTTGGCCTCGGCCCACGTCCTGGAAGCAGAGCAGCCTGAGGTGAGAGCAGCCGGGGGCTGAGCCCGTCAGATTGGCCCTCACCCGGCGAAGCATTGGGGTTGTGTTTCATTTTGTTAGCATGGTTGTGGGCCCTGCCGGCCAGGGCATTCTGGCCTTAGTGGGCAGGATCGACCCCAGCAGGTTTACCTTGTAAGAGGTTGTGCAGTTGCTGCATGGAGGATGGGCGGGGGCCCCACAAGAAGGGAAACACTGGCTGGAGAAGTCACTGGGGCACATGGACTGAGCTATAGAGTCAGTCCTTGAAGCAGAAAGGGTAAGGCCCTTAATGTCTCCCTTCTTGCAAAGAAAGGATATACGGGCTGGAGGAATCTCTGGGGCATGAGGATCGAGCTAGAGAGTCAGTCCTTGAAGCAGAACGGCTAAGCCCGTTAATGTCTCCCATGTTACAAAGCACAGACCAGTGTGTCCAGTATTTTAATGACAGCTACCTACTGCTTACGTGTATGACATACACCCTCATAGCTATACATGTCTACTGCATGCCTCTTACAAGTGCTGGGCACTGTTCTGGGTGCTGAACACTCAGTATGTAGTAGGGGATACGTAGCCCAGGATTTTTTTAATTTCTGCAAAGAAAAATAGAAGAACGAAAGACTCCGTGTGGTTCAGTTTGAGCAAGTTCACCACGTGGATGGCCCCGCATGCACGCAAATTGTGGTAAAGTACATATAACATAAATTTAACATTTTAACCGGTTGATTGAATGACTGGGTGGCTTCTGTGGAGTCAGGCTAACAGATGGCTTTGAGGTGCCATCCGCCTTTTTCCCAGAGGAACACTCCAAAGCCTCGTGGCCTTGTAGACCTTCTTTTTTTTCTTCACTTTCCCCAGTGGCTCCAGGTCTGTGTGTCGTTTAAGAATCTCTTTATCCACTTTGTTGTTAGGTTTATGTTTTGGAAAGTTTCTCAAATGTCCCTGGGTCTTGAGAAGGCAGGCTTGGATTCCAGGTTCTCTCCTGCCACGTGCCTGCCAGGTCGAGGTGGAGGCTGAAGGCCGGTCTGAGTTGTGGTGGTCTGTGTGGTCTTGGGGTCAGTGGACCCCTCTTCTCTGGAGGGGCATGGAGATCCTTTGTGTGGAGCCTGGAGAGACTTGACAGGGTCAGTCTTCACAGTCTCGCTCTCTTTTTAATTTATGTTTGCATTTAGTTCCTCATTTAACTGTTTTCTAGGAATTTCCAACTCCCGAAGGATACACCTACAGGGAGCAGCTTTGTAAAGCCAAAGAGGAAATCGCTCAGCTGAAAGCTGAAAGAAACAACACCAGGGTCAGTAGGGGGATTCTCACGTGTTGACATTTGCCCCGCGGGGGTCACCGCTGGCCTCCGTGTGCTGTCTTTAACCATTGTCTGATTTTCAAGTCATTTTCCACATCTTCCCACTGAACAGACCAGGGTGGATCAGTTCTGGGTTCTCATACCTTGCTTCAAATTTCTGATGAGAGCTAATGTAATTTTAGTACATATGAGGGGGGAGTTCTCTTAACTTACATTTTTGTCCACGCTACACTTTGTGTGGGATCTTAGTTCTCTGACCAGGGGTTAAAACCCATGATCCTTGAAGAAGTGTGGAGTCTTAACTACTGGACCCCTGGGGAAGTCCACTCTAACTTTCGACTGAACTGGCAGGATTCCGACGTGCCTTAGCATGTTTCCGGCTATAGCGTGAGGCTGAGAGGAGTTATCGGCCCGGAGTTCGAGCGTGAGGTTGAAGGTGTTCCTTTGGCCCTGCCCTGCAGCTGCTGCTGGAGCACCTGGAGTGCCTGGTTTCGCGACATATTCCACCCGTCGGGATGACAACAGGCAAGCGGCAGGCGCAGTCCCCAGCCGGCATGAGGAGTGAGGTGGAGGTGCTCAGGGCGCTGAAATGGCTCTTTGAACACCACAAGGCCCTAGACGAGAAGGTACCAGCCATCCGGCCGTCCTGGATTTGTACACTTGCTGCCTTGTTAGGCGGATGATGCACATATTTATGTAACTAGTTGACTTTTGAGCGTCTTGAATTCTTGTATATACTTTTTTTTTCTGTAAGAATTCAGAGTTTTATATGGTTAAAAAGCGTTGCCTGCATACATGCTCAGTCGTGTCCGAATCTTTGCAACCCTGTGGACTGTAGCCCACCATGCTCCTCTCTTCATGGGGCTTCCCAGTCATGAATACTGGAGTGGGTGGCCATCTTCTACTCCAGGGAATCTTCCTGACCCAGGGATCGAACCTGCCCTCGTGCATTGGCAGGCGGATTCTTTACCACTGAGCCACCTGGGAAGCCCCCAGTTAAAAAGTATTAGTTGGCATGAATGTCTCAAGATTTATTATATTCTGTATATCAATTTGCAGTTAAAAACTGGGTAATAATTAATTTAGGAGACATTTTGTTCTCTCAAACTTAGAATTTAAAGCTGTTAACAAGCAGATTCTCTTGACGTTAAGATCAATGAGAGACATTCAAGGTATTCTGTGACAGTATCCATGTATTAGGGTGAGTATACACCTAGAATGTACTAACGTATATACACACATCAACACACAGTGACTCGGCCCCTTTTCTTTGAGTTGAGAGCGTGATTACGAGTAGCACTCGAAAGGTGTAGTTTGTTAGAAGAAGAATTAGGTGCCACACATAAAGAGGTAAGTTTGATCAGTCTTTGTGTAATTTCCGTGAAGGGTTTGTCATTTGAATCCTTTCATTTTAAAAAAGAATGAAGGCTGTAGTGGTGGGCATCAGATGTTATTTATCTTTCTGATTGAGGACCCGCCCACCAGGGTTATTTTAATGACTAGTAAACTAGACTTGTGGCTCAGAGTTGCAGGATCTCTTAAGTACCCCTTTGTCCAGTAGAAGACAAATTCTGACTCTAATCACCTGGTGGTATTCGGGATGGATAGCATCACCATGTATTTTCTTTTTATGTTGTGTTTTCAGTTTAGAGTTGAGTTTTCCAGGTGGAGTTTTGCTGTCTTTACTTATTTCTTTACTCTGATTCAATTTTTTTGGTTTTAGCAGATGATTCTTTCAGAGGAGAATAACCAGGAAAAGATACTAACGGACAGGGTGCTTGATGTACATCATGAGCAAGAAAACATGCCAAGCGCCAGTGGAAAGGCAAGTCCTTGGTCTCGCTCTCTGTCTGGTTCTCGTCTTACCATCCAGTCTGTGCGGGGCTGTTGGGACCTCTCACCGATGCACCATGTAGGTCTGAGTGGCCACGAGGGTCCTGTGAGCTCCCAGAGCGCAGAAGGCAGTTTTGACCTCACAGATTGCCCGGAAGTACTGTGTTCCCTCCCTCCCAAAACCAGGCTGTGTAAGGCTTCCTTTCCCCCTTAGAGACCCTCCGACGGCTCTCTAAGCCACAAGGAAGACATGGTTAAGAAGATGGAGCTCCAGGAAATCATAGAGAGGCAGTTGCGGGAGCAGAGCCAGATGGAGGAGCGCCTGGCAGCCCTCTCTGCCCACGTGAAACATCTGGAGGAGGACCTGGACACGGCCAGGAAGGACCTCCTCAAGTCCAAGGACATGAACAGAAAACTTGAGCGGGAGGTCTGCGAAGTGAGTGACTGCAGCTGTGTCTGTTGTCCTGAGGTGGAATGTGGGTTTCTTGTTCTCCCGGGGATCTCAGCCTTGGGATGGCTGCGTGAGTAAGAGCAGAGCACTGGACAGACCACAACTGGCTGCCTCCCTGCCTCCGCGTCGAGGTCTCTGGGGTAGAAGAGGCCTGGTCCAGGCGGTCCGTTGGCAGTGGACCAACATGAGGGCAGCCCTGACACTGTGCCGCACCCTGGGTGTGGACTTCTCATTTCCACAAGTTCTAGGGGGCCCACTGTGTTCCTTTTTTAAAAATTCATTCATCCATTCATTCATTTATTGGCGTATAGTTGCTTTACACTGCTGTGTCAATTTCTGCTGTACAGCAAAGTGAATCAGTCAACTATCTATCTATCTATCTATTTACGTGTCTGTCTCTCTTTTAGATTTCCTGCCCATTTGCTTCACCACAGAGCACTGAGCAGACTTCCCTGTGCTGTACACTAGGTCCTCACTCGTTGACTTTATGTGTAGTATCAGTGCTGTATATATGTCCACCCGAGTCTCCCGGTTCATCCCCGCCCCCCGCCCCCCGCAACTGCCTGTCGAATGTGTTCCTGATGATGCTGAAATTTGCTTCTGATTCACTCAGGCGAGTCTGGTGACACCTGTGGAGCCTGTTCTCTCGGAGAGATGGGAGCATGCTGTGTGGGCTCTGCTGAGGCAGCTTGCCTGGCCATCTTCTCGAGTTTTCTGAGGTTCCGCTCCTTGAAGGGATGTGTGACAGTGATACCGGCGGTCAGACAAGTC
Organism: Bos grunniens; assembly: GCF_055505025.1. Classification (NCBI taxonomy): domain Eukaryota; kingdom Metazoa; phylum Chordata; class Mammalia; order Artiodactyla; family Bovidae; genus Bos; species Bos grunniens. The sequence goes on along the minus strand of NC_141191.1, from coordinate 473,706 downwards.
GAGTGGTGTTTGCTCACCCTCAGATCCTCAGGCCCGAGCTGTGTAACCATGTGGAATCGTGATGTCTCTGGCGGTCATGTCTGCGGGTGTCCTGATTTATGAGAAACTCCCTAGCGGTCACTGTGAAAACAGAGAGTGCTGGGGACTCAGGCCTCTTCCTGTGAGCCTCGCCTCTCCTCTGTGCACAGACAGACAGCACCCACCCGGCCCACCCCTCCCCCGTGAGACCGTCTCAGAGAGAACCCCTCCAACATGTGGTACAGCAGGTGTACTTGTTTAGTAGCTTGGTGTGAGTAATTCTGTGTGAGAACTCAAAACAGAAATATTTGCACAGGTTTGCATAAGCTATTCACACTACTCTTTGGCAAAAGGAGATTAGGTGGCAGAGTTTAATACGTATAGAATTCTAGAAAACGCATTTTCAAGACCTTTCACTTTTAAAGTTAGGACTTTGCCCACATTGGTTACTTAGTGACCAGGGAGGGACCTGAAGTGGATTTTGAAGTGGCGGACAGGAGTTGTACCAGCAGCAAGTTCTGGTCCTGGTTTGAGCGTTTCATCCATGTGGTGTAACTCTGCTTTTGAAGAACTAGGCTTGAGAAGGCTGCTCCCAGTTGTGTACAATTTGACTTCTGTTTCCACTCGTTAATATTCTACTTTAATTCTGAGGAAATTGCATGAGACTTTTCCAACTTTCACTCGAGGAAACGAGCCTCAGAGCTCCCTGTTGGATCTGTTGAAGGTCCCTCCTTGTGGTGGGTCAAGCCCGCCTGTATGGTGTAGCCGACAGAGGTCCTGACTTCATGCCAGATACCTTCCCTCCTGGAATTCTTGGAATAACAGGGTAGTTTAGTATACTTTTCGTTTGCTGTTTGGGTTTATGATGTAGAAAAGAAGCTTGGTAAACCAAGTGGCTGGACAGAACGTTAAGACAGATGGGTGCCAATCGTGACCTTTGGGATAGGTGCATTTTTGCTCACGTCCGAGAAAACTGCCGTGTCTAGGACTTTCATTCTGAGGACGTTAACTTTATGTTTGATTTGAAACTTAGGACGACATCAGTAATAAACTTGAAAATGAAGTTGCAAATAAGGATTCTAGGCATCGACAGGTAATGGCTTTTATGAACCGTGTCTGACTTTTATAGTAGTGAATTACTGAGGAAGGAAGGTAAAGATCTTTTCATGTGACTCCCACATTGGAAATCAAGTCCCAGTGTAAAGTTCTTATGACCCTAAAATACTGTGTTCAAAAGTGTGGATGTACATCATGGTAAATCAGCTGTACTGGAAGGAAATACATTTTTAAAAAATTGCGGGTGACTGCAACTTACAGGTTTGAATTATTCGGGACTTGGTTTAACCATTTTGTGGAATTCCATTCCTGACTCTTTTGTTTTACTTGAAGGTGAATCTGTTGGCTTGTTAGAGTTGTTACCGAAAGAGTAGAGAGCAGCAGGGAACTTCACGGCAGCTGGCTGCCTGTTGGGAACTGGGGTCACTGTGACAAAAGGCAGGGTTAGAGCTCCGGTCTGATTAGGGTTTGTACTTCCTGTGGTGTGGTGAGCCTTACTCGCTCCTGTTCCCGAGTGGTCTCAGATAATCAGGACTTAACCAGGAAAACCAAATCTGGCTTCTCCAAAACAAAGTGAGTCAGTCTGGTGTGTGCCAAAGTGTATCATTGTCCCCACCCCAAAAATAAAATACTAGAAAGCCATTGAAAAGTATGATGGGGAATGCTAATTAAAAGCATCACGATATACAAAATAATGGCTGTAAAAGGCAGATCAGAAAATACTATGTACCATATGCTATTGTTTTCTGCGGGTTTTAAAGCATAGCATATTGTTTGTGTACGTACATAGAGGAATACGCACACAGAAAAAGTAAGAAAGCTGCTTAGAAACAAATGCTAACCTCTCAGGAACCTGAGCTTATAGATAGTTTAATTTTTTTTGTTTTTTAAAAAAGAATCTGTCTAAATGTTCTACATTGAAAGTTTTTCAGTGTAAGAAGATCTGTTAAAAGAATAATCGTGCATTTACAAATACTAGTTGACTGGCATTTCACCAGGCATGCTCTTATCAGGTCTGTATTTCAGAGGAGATGAAAGCCATATTTTGGCTTACACGCCCGTAGCCATCTGGGGTCGGTAGGGTTCCCTCTAAATGATGATTCTGGTGATATTTTAAGAAGGGTCTGTAGTGAACCCTTCTTCCCGTAACTTGTCGATAAGAATGAATAAGATTCTACAGATCTTCTTTAATATAGAAGAACTTTTTTTTTCTTTTTTTTTTTAAGATGTCTTTGGGGAATGTTTAGGAAAAGCAAATACTCTGGCAGGAGGCATTCTGCTCACTGAGACCAAGCCCAGGAACACTGAGAGAAAATTCACCCTGAGGGAGCTTCCGAAACAGAATGAATCCACTAGACACGTGCATTTAGGTTTTGTCTCAGCTTACTTAAAGCGACAGTGGCTACACCTCTCGGCCTGTGTTGATCCTCTGCTCTCCCTTTGTAGACAGAGGATAAGAACCGCCAGTTGCAGGAGCGCCTGGAGCTGGTAGAGAAGCTGCAGCAGAGACTGCGGAGGGCAGAGACGCTGCCCGAGGTGGAGGCGGAGCAGGCGCAGAGGGTGGCCTCGCTCTCCAAGGTGCTGCTCTGGGTCCCTGGGGGGCGGGCACATGGAGGGCCTGTTCCCCTGCTCTCCCACCGCGCCCCTGCCCGTGCTGCTCAGTCCACACAGGAGCGCAGACGTGGGGGTCGTGCTGCCCGTCTGAGATGGGAGCGCTCCCTGAGTGTCAGGCACGCCCCACTTCTGCGTCATCCCTACGTTAATTTCCCTCCAGTTTTGTCCCAAGTTGTGTGTGTGCCTAGGACGCTTCAGCTCCGAGTCACTGCTGCTCAGAGTTCAGTCAGCCACTCAAAGCCTAGCAGGATAGAGACCTAGAAAAATCCCATTCTCGTTTAAGAGATGGCCAAAATAGCTCTGTAATGAACACAGTTTTAAGTTGTTATCCATACACTTGTTAAAGAAGTCCCAGCAGGGCACGTGCAGACCCGAGGCCCCACTCCCCACTCGCCGTCCCCAGAAGCCCGTGGGTGAGAGGCCATGTCCTTGGGATGTGGCGCTGCTGGGGGCACCGACCCCATTGCCAGCCAGCCAGCCACCCTGTCCTTCTGACGGGAAAGGTGTTGCCCTGCGCTGCCAGTGGGCACTGGCTGAACATAGAGAGTCGGGCCGGGTCTGTGCTGACGTGGCTGTCGGAAGCCTTGCCAGGAGCTCAGTGAGTGCCTGAGGGGCCATCACGTCGCAGGAGGCTGCCGGTGTCCGGTGCTCACAGACCCTCCCAGAGCAGGGTCACTAACAGCCGCCAGGGGGCACCCTTCTGCCTGTGATCTTCCTCTCCAGGCTTGGTTTCTCCTCTCCCCTGGCATCTCTGCTGTCCATCCCCAGTCGGCCTTGTAGTCCGACCTTTTGTCTTCCGGAAGCTCTACCACTCAGGAGGCTAAACGGTTCGAACTTCCTTCCCAGCTTAGGAAGGGAGAACGTGTGCCTCGGGTTTGCCGCTGTGTGCTGCCCACGCTGGATCGCCACAGGCAGTCAGAGGAGGGAGTGCAGCGGCCGTGGGTGTGGGGCCTTGGGCACGGGGAGCACGTCTCCTCTCACGAGCTGGTCACCAGCATCCTCTGTGAGCCATGTGTCACACACGAAGCCGCGCAGGCTGTGTGAGCAGGCATGCGGGCATGCCCCCGGCGAACCCAGGGCCCGTGGTTCGCACAGAGCATGGCCCGCTTGCCGCCCCTGCGATCACAGCCCGCGTGCTGTCAGGACAGGGTTGTTGTGAGCGGAGCTGACGCTGTTCTTGGCCGACAGGCAGGAGAGAGAGACACAGCAGCATCGAGGATAGGCTGTGCCAGATGGAGGCCCAACTGGAGGCAAAGAACAAGGAGCTGCAGCGGGTGCCTGTGCTGACAGGGAGGCGGCGTCTGGGCAGGAGACATGGCTTGGGCAGGGGCCAGCACTGCCTTTCTCCACCAGTCCCGTCTCTGGCATCGAGTGTGTGCCTGTGTGGCCCCATCTGCTGATCCGGGCACCCACCTCCTTGGGAGCAGGGCCAGAGGTGGTCGCCCATAGGCAGTGGGTAGGAGCCAGGGCTTCCCCACATTCAAAGAGGCTGCTTGTTGCTCTGACCAGCCAGTCCGGGGAGCTGCTTGGGATACAGGTGGACCTCCCAACTGCCCCTCAGACAAACCTAGGGGTGCCAGCCTGGGGCCCATGAAACTGAAGGCATGGCACCCAGGTGTGGAGCCTGCTTGCCTCGGACGTGGCGCTGGAGTCCCACATGCCAAACCGCTGGTCCAGACACGGTGTGTGTGTAGGATGGCTGCCTCTAGACAGGAGAACCGCAGTTGCGCTGCAACAGAAGGCACGTCAGGAAAGGGTGATGGTGGAGGCTCACATCACCGAGTCCTGAGAGAGGTTTCCTGGAAAGGTTGGCCACACGGCAATACAGACCATCCAGGAAATGGAGTGGGGATCCCGGGTCCAGCCTCACGTGTCAGTACTGTCCCCACCATACCTGTGTTCTTGGGCCTGGACTGCAGAGCCTCACAGGCGGACTTCCAGGGGGCAGTGGTTCTGACTCCCATCGTGAGACCCGCAGTGAGGCGCCCTCCCCGCTTAGGCAGAGAGCTCAATATCTCCCGATCAGGGGTGCACTTCTTACTTTCATAACTGCTGCTCAGAGGCTGTTGAGATCGGGATGCTGTTTATGACTAGACTAAGCCAATTCAAAGTCAACTTTTGTTTTGCTTTAAAAATCTTTGAATGCCGATGCCTTATTGTGGAAGCTGTGACAGATTTTGTTTCCTTGGGCTCAAAAATCACTGCAGACGGTGACTGCAGCCATGAGATTAAAAAATGCTTGCTCCTTGGAAAGCTATGACAAACATAGACAGCATATTGAAAAGTAGAGACATCACTTTGCCGACAAACCATATATGACAAACCATATACTCAAAACTATGGTTTTTCCGGTAGTAACGTATGGGTGTGAGAGTTGGACCATAAAGAAGGCTGAGCACTGAAGAATTGATGCTTTCGAATTGTGTTGCTGGAGAAGACTCTGCTTTAACAGAAAATAAACTTTTTAAATGTATTACGATGGAGAATTGCAAACATGCACAAAAGTGGATGGAGTAGTATAATAAATACCCATGACCCGTCCCGTCAATTAGTCTCAGCAATTTCTCATACAGAGCCAATCTCAAATAGATCGTTCTTTTGTCTTCTCTCCATTTTTTTTTTTAATACAGTAGGTCCTAAAACAGCTTTTTAAACCTTGAAATTGATGCTCATCTTACAAAACACAGACTTGGCAACTTTGTTATTGCATTTAAAAATTGCTTGAGGTAATTATTTCCAGTTTTTTAATATGAATTTTCATATTGGAAAAGACCCTGATGCTGGGAAAGATTGAAGTCAGGAAGAGAGTGGATGACAGAGGATGAGATGGTTGGACGGCATCACCAACTCAGTGGAAATGAGTTTGAGCAGATGCTTAGCAGAAGTCGAGTTCCATTTTCCTTATGGCTAATCCACTGCTATAACACGTATAGCACTTCTTGTTTTGAACACTGAATGTGTTTGCATTATAGATGGATGTAGAGTGTGTGGCTGTTGTGTGTGGTTCAGAATTCTGAGTAGTCCTTTCAGGGATCACCCAAAAGCTCAGACAAAGCGTGAGCCATTCACGTGGACTGTGCTGTGCGTCAGAAAGATAATACGAGCCACCTACACAATCTAAAATTTCCTAAAAACCAACGGGCTACTCGACGTCCTTCTTTCACCACGAGTCTTGAAATCCTCTGTGTGATTTCCACATCGGGCTTTGCACCAGCCTGTCTCACGTGCTCAGGGGCTGCACGAGGCGAGTGACTGCCGTGGCCGACAGCACAGAGCTTCCAGGTTGAGTTGAGTGACTCACAAACTTGGCCCGTTTGACTTGTTTTACCCCATGAGCAAGTGAAGTGGGCTGTAGAGGAATGAATGTGAGGAATGCAGGTGAGCTCCATGGAGACAGTTTAAAGCAGTGAGAGGAGGGAGGGCAATAGAGTGAGTCGTGTCCCCCTGACCCGAAACCCCCGCCTGAAGTTTAGCTTCTCTCTACAGACTTCATCGTTGTTAATGGCTTGCCATGTTTCCTCCAGAGAAACCTTTTCTACACCTGAGATGGAACTTCCTCCTCATTATGGTTTATAAGGGTTAATATTGTTCTGAGTGTTTCTATTTGCTAGGGACTCTTAGAGAACATTTTCTCAGAATTACAATGTTGGGAGTTGATACCTACTGATGTAACCTGTTCTGCACATTTTGGTGCAAGTCACGTTACATCCAGAAAGCAAGCGGTGCAGGCTGTGTCATTTACTGTTTCGTAGGACCAGCTGATTCTAAACCTGGAAACCCTGAGAGCCGAAGTGGACCAGACGAGACTGCGAGGGGCTCCCTTCCACCACAGGTAGGCTGCTCCCCCAGGCAGCTCCCCTCAGCGCTGTCGAGTGTGACAAGGGCCTGTCTGGTGTGTGGACAGTATGACGGTGTTGCTCATGGTCGCACCTCAAGGAGCCTGTAGCTTCGTGGCCAGCGAGAGGGAAGAGACAAGCATCGTTCCTTAGGGTCAAAATTGGTACCACGGAGTGGTCGTCACAGGATTGACAACACTCAAAACCACAGCAGAGGTTTGGAAATAGGGGGCCGACCAGTTGGTATTTGGGCGTATTCATCTGAGGGGCCTGACAGACTGTGACGCTGACGTTTCTGAAGAGTCGCAGAAGGTTAATGACCTGTAGTCTTTTGACTGCGGTGGGAGGAATCACCTGGCTTGTGAATGAGGAGAGCAGATTACTGAGCATCCTGATTTTTTCTTCCTCGTTGTTATAGGGGCGGTAATTCTTATTAAGTATTTAAATGTTTCTTTGGCTTCTTCACGGAAAATGGTCACAAGTGAGAGATAAACTTTAGCAAAGGTTATTAAGTGCTTACTGGTGACATTCATTCATCTGTAGGAAATGGACTACTGCTTGAATCCTGACTTAGGAGACAGTTTGGAGCCCATATGCATATTTCTGTGTTTGAGTGCTTAGGGGATCCTCGCAGTCCAGAGCCCCCACCCAGCCTTCTTCTAGAGAAAAGGAGATGTCATTTGAGACAAAGGCAGAGCCAGAAACTGGTCCTGTGTCTGAAACCATGGTGGGTGGAGTTCAAGGAGAGCACGTGCCCTGCAGAACAGGAGGGGACGTGGCCGGACTTGGTGGCAGAGCTCCTCCAGGGTGAGGGGCTGGGGCTGTCAGAGGTGGGGAACCCCTGCTCCCAGGGTGGACGAGGTGAGTGTGAGGAGGACTGCGTAGACAGTGGAGGAAGAGGAGGTGGACACGGCCTCCTCCTCTTGGGGGTTTTTGGGTAACGAGGAGGGACCTGGTGCCAGGAACCGAGGCCTGACACAATTGGGGGCTTCAGATGGAGAAGCCTGGGGCCTGGTCACCAGTCCCGTGTGTGTCAGTGAGAGTGAGAGACGAGAAGAGGAAGCAGCCGCGGGGCAGGAGGAGCCACTGTGCTCTGAAGACAGTGGGCCACAGCGGCTGGTGCGAGGGAGGGGTGTCTCCAGGAGGCAGCTCTGGAGGGGTCACAGCAGTGACTTAGCAGCACAGGTGGGGCCTCAGAGTGGGGCTTGTGGGCAGTGTGGGCTGGGTGGGGGGCACTGTGCTGCCTCAGGAGGGAGGGAGTGGGGACTGAAAACTGGCTCACAGGCAGGGCAGGCATGGCGTATTTGGTGGGACCTCCCAGAGGAATTGGTCACCTTGTCTCTGAGACATTCTCCCGGAGGAAAGAGCTTCGGGTGAGGAGGGGGAGAGAGATGGAGGTTGCACCCCGCGAGGGGACTGGGAGGTGATGGTTGGGGATTGACCCAACCCGGAGGCCTCTGTGGCCCTCAGAGGACCCTCGAGGGTCCCCAGTCCACAGCGGGACTGTGTCGTACCCCCCACTCAGTTCCCAAGTGTGCTCTAGCCCCAGGCACTTGGGTGGAAGTGGAGCAGAGAAGGGAAAAGTTCTGTCAGGAGGGAGGGTAGATGGGAGGGAAGACAGGTGTGGCTCCGGGAGATTCCAGATTTCCATCTCCTGTGCAACACAGTGTTCCTTGCAAAACCGTCGAGCAGAGCAGCGTGTGACCCTGAGCAGGCTGAGCTGGTGGTTGGCCCTGGCCACTCTGCAGACATATGGGGTGTCCTGTCCTCGGAGGAAGGCCCTGTCTCCTGGGTTTAGGGACTTCTGCACATGAAGGCACCACCCTCGTCCCAGAGACAAGACTGAGCAGAGCCCGGGCGGTCCTGCAGTACAGGCGGCTCACAGTCAAGGCGGGGCTGCCCTGCCTCCCAGCAGGCCCCTGCTGAGTGAGCTCCTGGCACCCGCAGGCCCAGGCCTTAGTGCTCAGGGCCTGAGCATCTGTGCTGGGCCTTGTTCAGCCCAGAGTCTGGTGACACGCTCACCTCTGCTTTAATGGGAGACACCAATGGTGCTCAGCTCCGAGCTGTGGGTCCGAGGCTTTTCTGCTGCGGGTTGTCTGAGGCGCCTTTAAAAGCACTGAGAGCGGTGCAGACAGTGTTCCAGGCAGACCGGTGATTGTGATCCACAGACTTCCCGTGGGAAAGGGAGGTCAGAGCAGGCATGGGCCAAAGGGGAGGTGGGGTGCCAAGGGGAAAGCAAAGCAGGTGCACGCCCTGCCCTGGAACTTGAGAGTGGGCTCCAGGGGGACCCTGGACACCCCAACCCCAGACAGCCGGTCCTGTCCTAGTCAGCTCCACACCCTCGCGGCAGCACTGCCTTCTCCACATACGGGAGTTTTCCAGCTGCTGGGGATGAGCCCTGAGTGTCTGCAGAGCAGCGGGCGGCCTGTTGCTATTGGAGCCAGGAGGGCAGTGCCCTCCCGGGGGCCCTTTTGCTGTGAAATTGCTGATCTTCCAAATGGACAGGCTTTGGCTCGTCTGACAGAGTGAGCTCTCTTTTCTTCTAACAGCACTCTTCTTCCCCGTGTGTTTCAGCCGACCCCACTTGGGCAGCGCCCCGGACCTCAGGTTCCCTGTGGCGGACCGGCCGGCAGACTCCTTGGGCAAAGGGGCGGTGCTGCGGTGCCCCCAGAAAGGCCGGCTGGCAGCGCTGCACGATGAGCCATCCGAGGCAAGGACCCCGCCGCCCCCTTCCCATCCCTGGTGGGCACCTTGTGAGGCACCTGCCCCCTCACACTGTGGTCCTGAGGTGGGTTTGGAACAAAGCGCTGATAGATTGCTTTACGTCTCCCCATTTTCCTTTTTCTGGCTAAGAGTTTACTTTGAAGGCATGCTTTTTTTCCTTAACCAATTTTGATTATTTGTGGCCTACTGTGAGGCCCAGCATGGTACTAATTAGCACAGTTTTGAAATCGTCCTACGAGTAAATGGATACACATATCCATCAGCTTATAGTGAGAAGAATTCTCATTGGGAGTTTAAGTGCCTTTATCTTTTCGCCTCATTCATGCCATGTATTTGTTCATACATGTCTGTGTTTTGAGCTTCCACATTCAGTGAGCAGTTAGTTTGGGCCAGACATGGTCAGAAGTAGGACTCCAGCAGTGAATTAAAAACCGTGTGTGTCCTTTATCCACTGCTACGTAACGAATCATTGCAAAGCTTAGTGACTTCCCAGGGAGCAGCTCACAGTCTCCAGTGCCTGTGCATTCTAGCAGGCAGGCCTGGTTCAGGGCCTCCTGAGGGCAAGGGAAGGCCCCCCAGGGCTGGATGGCAGGCTTTCAGACTCACCTGGCTGCTGGGGACAGGCCGAGGTCCCTGCCGTGTGGCTTTCCCATGGCCTGGCGCTCCTCGGAACACCCTCTGAGAGCGAGAGTGCGGGGTTTAGCCCGGGGCCTTTCACGCCCTGGTCTCAAGGCCGCACACCTTCACTTCTGTTTGCGAGAGTGAGCTGCGAAGTCCTGCCTCGCTCAGGGGCTGAGCAGGAGTTGCCCCTTCTGCCTCTTGAAGGGAGGAGGATGGAAGAATTTGTGGACCCCTTTTTAAACCCGCGCAGCCTGTTGAACAGTAATGAGCAGGGAAAGGAGACCAGAGTGCCTGAGTTGTCCAAGGAGGAGGGGATGATCGTGTGTAAACAGGGTGGCCAGTGAGGTGACACCAGGAGGGTGACCTTGAACCAGAGACCCAGAGGCAGGAAGAGAAGTAGCCACTCGGAGATAGAAAAAGGGTCATGTCAACCAGCGGGGACAAGGGAGAGAGTAGGCCACATCAGGGAGGAGCCTGGGCTCAGGCCTGAGCAGCTTGAGGCCAGAGCCTGTTTCCTGAGGTGAGGAGGGCTGCCGGGGCGGGGAGCTAAGAGCCAGGCCTCAGCCCTGTTGAGGTGGACGAGCCCATTGGGTGTCCCGGGGACGTGTCAGGAGAACAGCTGAGTGTTCCGGCCTGCATCCGGGAGAGACCTCATTCAGCTCAGGGTGGACTTTGGGTCGTGGGCATACAGATGGCATTTAAAGGCACGAGCACAGTAAAGTCACCAGGCGGGTGCTGGTGGAGAGAGATGGGGTGCAAGGGTAGGGCTGTGGGGCATCCTGCATTCCAAGGTTGAGAAGGGGCGCAAGGGACTGAGGAATAACCGCAGGGAGGGCAGGGCCTAGAGCCCAGGGAGAGACATGCTGGGGGCTGGGGGTGGCGTGGGGGAGGGCAAGGAAAGGAAGGGGCTTGGTAACACGGGTTCCTCGAGCCCCCGGGGATTGCCCTGCAGGGCGGGGCTCACCGCCTGCTGGCAGAGAAGTGGAGACCTGGCGGGGAAGGGGACCATAGAGGCCACTCCCAAGGAGCTTTCAGAGACCCTCAGTGGGCGCTGCAGGGAGCCCTGGAGGAGGAATCTGCTGGTTCCCCTTGTGCGATTGGAAGGCAAGAGAAATGAGAGGACATGCCGACCGGGCTGATGGGGTGAACCCATAGGCAGCTGGTTCGCTGGAGCAGAGGAGGAATGATGGCAGGCAGTCCCGGAGCCAGCGAATGGGGTAGCCCAGCCCTGAGGCGGGGTTGTGATGAAGACAGGAGGCTAGGGCACTGGACACAGGGGCAGGGAGCCAGCAAGCCAGCACCTCGAGGCTGCCCCTCAGTTCCTTTGAGGTCCTGTCTGGGAAAGAAGGCAGGACCTGGGTGACAGTGTGGCAGGGGGGACGTTTTCCGAGAGAAGGGTGTGAGGTGTGAGAGCGGGAGGGTGGCACGGGGCCCCGCTGGCACTATCCCGTGTGTCTCTGATGACAGAGCCACCCTTGCAGTGCGAGGAGCCATCCCCCAGAACAGCCCGAGGGCCTGTGTCCCTAGAGGAGAGCCGCAGAGGGGCTGGCCCTCCCGTCTCCTGGCTGCCCCTGCTTGCGCCTCTCTGTGGGTGTTCAGACCAGCCTGGGAAACGGAAGACTGGGAGCCTGCGAGGACGGCACACTCTGGTGAACTGGTACCAGTGATGACCGCTGATAGGGACCCAGTGGCTGCCGAGCTGAAGGGTTCTTTTTTCTTATTTTCCTCCAGCCTGGCTGATGGAGGCATGGATGTATTTTTGTAATTTTCAGTTTCTGTCTCTGACTCCATCAGCCCACCCTTGTGAATAACCTCATAGGATTGCCTGCTGTCCACGCTGAGACCTGAGTGTCACCAGGCCATCTAGGAACTGGATTCTCCCCCTGCCTGTTTCTTGAGTCCTGTTCGCTTAAGAGATGGCAGTGTCTCATGAGCATGGCCCATTTATCCAGAGTCAGGGCTTCCATGTAAAATTGGGTTCAGTTCCTGATAGACTTGAGCTGCCCTGAATGTCGCTGATGAGACGTGGTCCTGTCGTGCCCAGGTGCAGACCCCAAAGGAGCAGGACTGGGAGCGCACACAGCAAGCCAGCATGCTGGCCGATGTGGCCCAGGCGTTTGAGAGTGACGAGGGCGTGTCTGACGACAAGGGTGACAGGGTCGCCCTCTTCAGCTTGGCCACTCAGCTGTCGCCCGGCAGGCAGGCTGATGCCAAGACTCTGACCGTGATGATGCAGGAGCAGCTGGACGCCATCAACGAAGAGATCCGGTGGGTGATCCTGAACTCAGCTCCCCAGAAACTCGGTTTCTCTGAGTAGCTGTCTTCTCCTAGGGACGTCTGAGTGTTCCATAGTAAGAAACCTGACCTCAGGTCTGCTTCAAGAATTTTCAGTTTTGAGATGGCCCTTGATTACAGAGCTCGGTCAGCCAGGGCATTCTGTCCGTGGTGTGGTGTCAGCACTCTGGGGGCAGGGGGGGGCGTTGTGGGGTGTCCCCGCTCAGCTCTGAGCCCCAAGGTGAGTGAGGTACCGAGGCAGTGTCCCCTGCAGCCCGTGGACCCTCCTGTGTCCCTCAGAGCCCCCCATGTTCTGGTGAAAAGCCACCTGGTGAAAGCTGGGGTTTTGGGGTTGGCAAATTCCCACTCAGATCTGCATTTTCCTTTTTAACTTAATGCAGTGTGAAGATTGGCTTGTTGTAAGACAGTGGTCCAAGGACGTGTGTTTGAGTTTTTCTCATCTCATCAGTATATTTAAGATGTTTTCTTTAGACACCGTCTTGGCAGTTATAACAATTTTCAAAGCAGGATAGAATCCAAAGGCCTGCCTCGTGGTGAGCGGGGGGCCTTGGGTCTGGGTGCAGCCAGGTGGCTGGGGGCCCCGAGGCCTGCCTGGTGCCACACCCGCACAGCTATGCCCATGTCCCGAGTCCATGTTCAGAGTGGCCGCAGGCCGGTGACCCTGCACAGGACCAGGCAGAGCTGCTGCTCAGACTGTTCTCATCACGTCAGCCCAGTCCGAGGTGCCTGTTCCTGTTGGCCGAGTGGGATGCTCCAGGGGAAAGGCAGGGGGTGAACGGGACAACCAGCAAACGCAGGTGGTGTCGCCTGCCCATTTGACGCCAAGACAGACAGCTTTGTGGGCCGTGTTTGAGCACAGACGAGCTCAGAAAGATGGTCTTTCCGCATCCCTGCAGGAAGTATGGAACGGTTATATATTAATATTTTTATTTTTACAGCAAGTTGTCTGGTAAAAGTGATTTTTCCTTATGCGACAAGTTGACTTGATGTAAATGGTCAATTCTGTCCATCAACTTGTTATCAACAGTGAAAAACTTTCCAGATGTATGAGTAGAAGTGAAGCTGGAGAGTTTACTTCCTGTAAGAATCTTGTATTTTAATTTGAAAGTCATTTTATTTGCATAATCATGTATTTAAACTGCTATATAAAAACATCCACCACACATTAGGGGAGAAGAGCAGAAACTGTGAATTCTAGGCTAATGCAGCACATTGACATGAATCCAGGAACTCACACAAAGCTGGTGGAGAACCTCATCAAGTGATGCGTTTGTATATATACAACCTTTAAAAAAAAAAAAAAAAAGATCAACTCAGCACTTCATCTGGTCTGGAGACTTGTGTTTAGAAACTGCAGCTTGTTTGTGAATTGCTGTTTTGATTATACAGAGTTCCTGATTCCCAGTGGAAAAGACTTGAGGCACTGACGTGCATCTCTGCCCTGAGAGCAGGGGAGGTAAGGGTTGTCAACTTGAGGTATCTCTTCACAGGAAAGAGAGTTGCCACCAGGGCGCCTTCAGAATGTTAGAGTAAATAAGTGAAATCAAGTGTGAATGATCAGGGCCAGTTTGTAAGACTCAACGCTAAGTTATTCTAAGTTTGAGAATATTCAAAAGAGGAAACGTAGAACCTTTTGGCTGAGATGTTCATTGAGCAACTGTTTCTGGAATTTGCTAATCATGACACAGAATGCCAGCCCAAATTTATTGTCCAGATAGGTTCCTCTGCTGACAAAGGCAGGTGACGTATTTTATTCTATTTTAGGTTGATCGAAGAAGAGAAGGAGAACACGGAGCAGCGGGCCGAGGAGACTGAGAGCAGGGAGGGCAGGGGGAGCTTAGGCAGCCTCCGTCGTTTTAAATCAGTGAGCTCCCTCAACCTGCTTCCCACCTCCTCGCATGCTGGCTCCTGCCCGCCCCTGCCCAAGCCCAGAACGAGGCGGCACAGCCTGGCGCAGGAGGGAGACCAGCTGGGCATCATGACTCTGGTATGTGTCTGCCTCCTCCCTGCCGCATCCCTCCCCCAGCATGCTGTTTTTTGTTTGTTTTTTGTTTTTTCTCTTTATACCCAGAAGAAAATCAGGTACATTTGCTACGCTCAGAGGTCTAAAAGTTTTTAAACCGCCTAGTCTTTAATCATTCCACAATGGCACAGCAACAAATTAGTCTTGATATTTGGACCACTACTTAGCATGTCATCATGAACTCAGCCAGAGTCTGCCTCTGTAACGTTGGGCCTGGCCTGTGCTGGGCACAGCAGCTGCAGGGAAGTTTCTGTTCTCAGGGAGCAGAGAGCTTCCTGAAAGTAGCCATAGGCAGCTCTCATGGCATGGGAAAGCCGTACAGCACATTCTCCACTGGGGATGCCTGGCTGCAGGGTGCAGGGCATGCGGTGGGAACAAAACCAAGAATCTACACTGGTCTGCTTGCTGATGGACCTGGCCACGCGCTCAGTCCAGCTCTGCGTGTGAAACCAGGTTAAAAGCCCAGGGCCCCAGGGCTGCAGGGAAGACGTTGGGCTGCCTCAGTTTTCTGAGTCTAAAACTGGGATGACGACCTAGGGCTTTTGGTGACAGAGTGTGCGGCTCTAAAGCACATGTTCCAGCTTTCTTGTGTGTTTAGCTTAGGTGTTGTGAGTGTATTGCTGTTTACCCCATGAAATCACGTGTACAACATTCTGCTTTGTAACTGGACTTGTATTGTCTCTTTTTTCTGTTACCACCCATTTCATGTTAGCTGCATTGTTAGTCAGCTTATAATTAAATTAACCGTGAATCATTTTAGCGGCCTGTGAAGTGGTAACCAGTCCATTTTGTGGTCTTTTGACACTGTTTTTATAATTGGCATCATTGGCTAATTAGTTGATATTTAAAATTCTTTGATGATTTCTCTGTGGTTTCATGCTTGATTTCTTTCCAAATATTTGGAAAAAAACAGTTTTGTATGTTTTCCTTGCTGTTGGAGTTCTCTGACAGTGTGTCTGCTTTCATCATTGGTTTTGATTCCCTCTCTCATCCTGTTGTCTGCTTAGTCATCATGAATCCAGATCCCCCCCAGCCCCCGAGGCTGTAGTTTACCCATCCATCTCCCGTACCCTGTCTCCTCACTTGCTCTGGTCATAGCCGTTCTGTGGTCCACAGCGTGTGTCCCCTTAGTTGGGTTTGTGCTTTGTCTTCATGTGTCATTAAATGGTGTTTTTCCCCCATAGCAGTAAGTTGAATTGGTGTATCACTGTGCAGTTACAGGAGAAGGCAATGGCAACCCACTCCAGTACTCTTGCCTGGAAAATCCCATGGACAGAGGAACCTGGTAGGCTGCAGTCCATGGGGTCGCACAGAGTCGGACACGACTGAAGGGACTTAGCAGCAGCACGCAGTTATAAGCATAATATATGTAGATGGATCCTAAACTACATATCATGTGTAATTCATAAATGAGATTGTGCTTACATGAAGAAATGATCCTCTTAAGTGTAGAATTAATGGACTTTTAGATATGCAGATGACATCACCCTTAAGGCAGAAAGTGAGAGGAACTAGAAAGCCTCTTGATGAAAGTGAAAGAGGAGAGTGAAAAAGTTGGCTTAAAGCTCACCATTCAGAAAACTAAGATCATGGTATCTGGTCCCATCACTTCATAGGAAATAGATGGGAAACAGTGTCAGACTTTATTTTTTTGGGCTCCAAAATCACTGCAGATGGTGACTGCAGCCATGAAATTAAAAGGCGCTTACTCCTTGGAAGCAAAGTTATGACCAACATAGATAGCGTATTCAAAAGCAGAGACATTACTTTGCCAACAAACGTCCATCTAGTCAAGGCTGTGGTTTTTCCAGTTGTCATGTATGGATATGAAAGTTGGACTGTGAAGAAAGCTGAGCATCAAAGAATTGATGCTTTTGAGCTGTGGTGTTGGAGAAGACTCTTGAGAGTGAGTCCCTTGGACTGCAAGGAGGTCCAACCAGTCCATTCTAAAGGAGATCGGTCCTGGGTGTTCATTGGAAGGACTGATGCTAAAGCTGAAACTCCAGCACTTTGGCCACCTCAAGTGAAGAGTTGACGCATTGGAAAAGACTCTCATTCTGGGAGGAATTGGGGGAAGGAGGAGAAGTGGAGGACAGAGGATGAGATGGCTGGATGGCATCACCAACTCAATGGACATGAGTTTGGGTGAACTCCAAGAGTTGGTGATGGACAGAGGGTCCTGGCATGCTGCGATTCATGGGGTCACAAAGAGTCAGACACGACTGAGCAACTGAACTGAACTGACACAATATCCTTTCTGTGTTGGTGCTTGTATTTAAGACTGTAAATCTCATCAGCTTTTGCACAGTTAATGTCTCTATTAGACTCGTTAAAAAAGTATCTTCTATGGTTAATAAAATGTAAAGACTGCACCTGCTATTATGCTAGCTTTCATTCTTACATATTTTCACAGGGAACTTGGTTTAATGAATTTATTGTGAGAAGTTTTAAATCAAATTCTGTGTCAGGATTTTACATTAATGTCCAATAGGTGGTTAGATTTGTTCAGTGTTAAAATAGATATTATGGTAACTTCCTCATCAGTTAAATTACTAATTTAAAATATAACATGTTTTTGATTAAGAGAAACTAACTTATAGAGAAATTTGGCTGAGAATAGACACCTGTTAAGGCCCTTTGTTGTACAGAATGCTGTGCTTTAATAAATCATGATGTTGTAATAGAATGGTATCTTCTTGAGTAATAATTTATAGTGTTTCTCTAGTAAATCTTGAATAGTTTATTTAACTTCTGTGGTCAAAAAAAATGTTCTGCTTCCAGTCACATGTTCTGTAAATCTTCATGTCACTTACATGTTTGCCATCATTTTTGCTTTACTGTATTTGCCTCTATGGATTCTTGAAATTTTAGCTTCAAAGTCGCAATGAATCTGGTTTCTCTTCATTTCTTTGCATGCATCTATCAGCCTAGTGATTTAAGGAAGCAGCGTCGAAAGGTAAACTGTTTACTAATTTAGCAGGCCTTTGTTTCTCTGTGAAGTATTGAAGAGTCCTTATCGTGTAACGTGAATGATCACTGTGTGGTTATGTCCTGGTGAATAATTGATGTTTTAATGGAAGTAATGAAACTCACCCACCACTTAAAATGTGCTGATGGTTCTGTTGGAAATAGGTCATTCGTTGGGACAGTTGTAACAGTGTGCCTTTCTCCCACTTGTTTGCCTTCTGATCATCTCATGCTTGTTTATAATAGACATAGTATTATTTATTACTTTTAAAAATTTCTGTACTTATGTTTTTTGCCATGCTGCACAGCTTATGGGATCTTAGTTCCCCAAGCAGGGATCAGACCAGTGTCCCGGCAGTGAAAGTGCCAAGTCTTAACCTCTGGACCACCATGGAATTTCCGCTTAGTGTTTTCATGTAAGAAATGACTGAATCAGAGCCATAGATGTTAGATTTGCGGGAAGCCAATTTAATGATGGTGGGTAGCAGTGTGCAGGAGACTCTGTGTGCCGGGCACGTGCTTTCCGAGTCTGTCACCTCAGCCCCAGGTGAGATCCAGATTGCTGCTATCCCCATTCAGCAGACATAGACACTGAGGCTTAGCGAGGCCGGGCACCCTGCCCAGGCTCTCACACCCAGCAGCATGGTGCAGACTGGTCTGATCACAGCCTGGACACTTAAATGTGGTGCCATCCAGCCACCTTTCCTCCAGAGGCTCTCGTGTCCATCATGGCATCCCTGATGGAGGGAGCATCAGGAGGGAGCTCTCTGCCTCTCCCCTCGGGTCACTTGAATGAGCCCCTGTTGTTGGAGTCCAGTGCCCCAAGGGCTGGCCTTCCTTGTCCCTCTCCTGCTCCCAGCCTGCTGACCGAGCACTCCTGGGCCTTCCCGCAGGACTGGGGTGGCTGTGCTCCAGTTCAGGCAGCTCAGTGCACGGGAGCCCTTCTGCTGAGCACAGCAGAGCAGCGCCGTCCCCCTGGGGTTGGTGACCTGGGTGTGCTGCTCGCCTGCTCTGTGGCCTGCTTTGCCCTCCTGTTCAGCGAGGACACGGCACTGCCCTTCCTAGCCACATGTTGCACCAGTGGGGCAGCTCCCATCCTGGGGGAGGGCAGCCAGGCGCAGACCCAGAGGCCTTCCTCACGAGGAGGCCCGGGGAAAGGTGCTGGCCTGGGCCCTGACTCTGAGGCAGGTGTTTGTCTCCACTGAGTCCATAGTCAACCCAGGTGTGTCACTTCCCTGCTCTGTTCGTTGCTGTTTTCTGATTTTTATAAATGCTTATTTTAACTTGAATTTGAGATTGATCCCTGTTCAGTTCCATGTGGATAATTTCTAGCCTTTGTAGCCTTCTGTTGTCTGAGGGTTCTTGTTAGAGCTCAGGGGAGGGAGCCCAGTTTATCCAGCTGCTCTTAAATGAGTTCAGCTATATTTTGCACTAAGTTATTTTGTTGTCACCAAGCTCCTGTGGGGCTGCACGGGATCAGTATTCTTTACAGAATCCCACCAAAAAGGCACAGGTTAGTTGGTCAAAACAACGCATTCATTGTTTGTAACAATACATGCCATGCATGTTTCCTAAAACCTCCCCTGGTTTAACCACACACCGAAATGTATCAGTGAGACCTGTTTGGACCCTGCAGGGTTAATCTGTTCCCACACTGTCTTTCCTTTCCTCACACCCAGGACCAGCGGAAACGCTGGGAGTCCAAGAGAGATCATCTTCTTCTTCTTCTTCTTTTTTTTTTTTTAATTAGTTTATTTTTTAATTGAAAGATAATTGCTTTACAGAATTTTCTTTTCTGTCAAACCTCAGCATGAATCAGCCATAGGTACCCATATATCTCCTCCGTTTTGAACCTCCCACCACTCTAGGGTGATACAAGATCATCTCTTAGTGGAGACCTGGGGGTGCCTTATGGAAACCACTGTGAGCGAATGACACTCGAACTGCGTGTAAGTACTTCAGTGGGTAGTCCCCAGTCTGTATGTTACCGAGACATATGATCCAGGCACATGGTGTTCGTGTGGAGGGGTTAGGTACCTTTTCTGTGTTTCTCTTGTTGTCATGGGTTCCAGTAACCTGCATCATCACTACAAATGATCTTGGATGGTGGCACAAGCTGTGTCTTTTTCTCCTTCAAACAGAAAGGTCTGGACGGCTTTGCTGAGAGGTTTTGTACTCTAGCTGTGGTGCTTCTGAGCAGCATCTGGCGATGAGCACAGTCCTTTCATCAGGGCAGTTCATGCCTTGCAGGATTCACGGTGCCAGCATTGCTCTGCTGTCCTGCCCTGCAGGGCCATCTGGTCGCTGGATTCCATGGAGGGCCGAGGCCGGCTACAGGGAGGCTCCCGTCTGGGGCCTCTGCACTCAGTCAGATGCTCTCGCTGCCCCATAGCCCCGCTTTTTTTGAACAAGACAGTCCTTGAAGATGGCATTAAGCTATAACAAGGGTTTTTTTGTACTTGGGGGAAAGCATAGCTAATAGATCTTCAAATAAGTTTCTGGTTATAATGTAAAGCCTGTGTGATTGCCTTTTTCAGAACAGTCTATTGTTAGCCAATTTGACACTTACCTCTCTCCCTCAGCTGCCAGCTATACGGGAAGAGGTAGGAGATGACAAGACTGCCATCAAATGTGAAACCTCGACCCTCACCTGGCCACGGTCCCTTCGGCTGGGCTGCCTGCGCACGGGGGCGCTGCGCACAGCCACCCATGAGGACCTCGGGGACGCCCACAAGTAAGTGACCTGTGTGTGCATCGTCAGTTTCAGGAGCCCTGCACCTCTTGTCTTGAAAGAGTTGCAAGGATGATTTTAAAGGAATACCACTGAGTTCGGTGCCTGTGTTTAGTGGTGAACTTCAGGTGCTGGGGAAGAGCTCAGTGACCTCAGTGATTTTAGAAAACGTCCATCTCTACAGATTGACTCCTGTGGGAGCTTTCTTCCTGCTCTTGGTAGAGGGCACGTTCCTGACGGTGACGGCCCCGTGCCTCTCGGGTTCACTCTTGAGGGTCCCTCCCTTTTCTGCAGGGGTCTCCTCTCAGGAGACCCTGTCCCCTCCTGTGACTGACACTGTCCTCATTCAGACCACCACTTGCTGAGCTCCCGTCCTGAGCCAGGCAGCACTCGATGGGGGGCACGTGTGGTCACCTGACCAGCAGCCCTGCACGGTGACCATCGCTCTCCTGCCACGGCCGGGGACAGTTACCCTGTGGGAGGTGGGGGGAACTACCCAGAGCAGGGGAGCTTGTCTTCTCCTGGAGCGTCGTCACCTGCCGAGCAGCGACCCTAAGGGAGGGTCAGAGCGCCCTCTGCACCAGCTGGCCTGGAGTCAAGCCCTCCTCTCGGGAGAGCTCGAGGCAGAGAATCTCAGCTTCCTGGTGCGGTTGTCTCACACCGGGGGCCTGCATTGCTCGTGTGGAGTGTGGTTGGTGAAGGAGACTCCAACTGTCAGCTGTGAGGTTGAGGCGCGGGTGTTGCTGGGTGCCTGTTTCTATCAGTAGTTCTTGTGGAGGGGTGTGTGTTTGCACAAGGGTGCCAGTTAAAGGTCGTTTTCTCTCCCCGAAGCTCCACAGGCTCTCAGGACAGCCCCGGGAATAACCCCAGCAGCAGCACCAGCAGCCAGGGCTCGCTGCACAAAGCCCCAAAGAAGAAGGGCATCAAGTCCTCCATCAGGCGCTTGTCTCACAAGAAGGAAAAGGGCCGGCCTGAACACCCCAGCAAGGAGGCGTTAGGACCAGGTGGGTGCTTCACCGTTCAGAGGGAGGAGGGCCTGCAGTCATCTCCCTTCTGTGTCTCCCCTGTCGTCCCCACGAGGCTCCTGTCAATCACGCTGGGGGTCCTCCTGGGAGCAGGAGTGGAGGAGGCGTCTGTCTTCTCAATGGGTCTGAGATGATCGGCTGAGTTAATGAGTGGATGGTTGGATGGATGGATGAATTAAGAGTGGATGGATGGATTGATTAGTGAGTGGTGGATGGATGAACAGATGGCTCGCTGGCTGGGTGGATGAACGGAGCATGGAATGAATAAAGCAGATGATTGTACTCCAGTGCTAGAAACATATTCTACGAAATTGAGTAGGAGCTGGGCGATGATTGTTTCATCCTAACAGTGACATGTGTTTGGAAACGGCCTAAGTGCTCCTCAGAGAGGGGTGAGGTACAATCTGTGGACACCCCACAAGGAACAGCCGGCCCTCCTTCCTGCCACCTTCCCCATCCCCAGGAGCTCATCAGGGGTTCTGCTCATGCCCCCCACCCCACCCCACAGCCACACAGGTCCTCCTGGGGTCCCCTCATCACACAGGGTTATCATCAGGCCCCCATATCACTCAGCTTCCTCTCCTTGAGGACAGCGTATGTTCCTGCCTCTTCAGCCACAAATGTGTTGAGTCTCGTTTGTGCTGGGTGTGGGATTTACAGGGGTAAGTAAAGCAGATGTGGTCTGGAGCACAGTTAAGTGACAAGAGAGAAAAAGGAGCAGATTATTAAATGCTATCCCTATTAGTAGTAAATACAATGCTGAGATGGATGGTGCATTGATTATGTACCAGATGCCGTGTGTGCCCCTTACCAAGCAGGTGCTGCCCCCTCCCGATTTACAGAGGAGGACACAGTGACAGTCACATGGTTAGGGAGCGGTTAGGGCAGGTTCACACCCACCCAGTGGGACCAGACACTTTGCCGAGCCCCAGCCACCTCTCTCGTGGATGAAACAGGAATGAGATGGCTCTATGGCATGATGATTCAATGGACATGAGTTGGAGCAAACTCCAGGAGATAGTGAAGGACAGGAAAGCCTGGAGTGCTGCAATCCAAGGAGTGACAAGAGTCGGACACAACTGAGCGACTGAACTAAAACCTGAGTGTGTGCTAACCTGTTTCAGTCGTGTCTGACTCTGCGACCCCAGGAACTGTAGCCCACTAGCTCCTCTGTCCATGGGATTCTTCAGGCAAGAAGACTGGAGTGGGTGGCCATGCTCTCTTCCAGGGCATCTTCTCAACCCAGGGATTGAACCCACATCTCTCATTATCTCTTGCATTGGCAGGCAGGATCTTTACCCCTAGCGCCACCTGGAAAGCCCCAGTGAATGCTGACAACTAGAAATGCAGAAAATAAGGGCTGCTCCTAAGTTAAACTGGAAGAGCAGCAAGCACAGGTTGTAAAGAGGAAAACACACGATGAGCGACAACAGCGCCAACAGAAACAAGGGATGCGTTCACCCACAGAAAGAAAGTGTCTGTGCCATTCGGAAGAGGAGCCCTCCAGCCCTTGGAGGGACAGTTGGAACCAGAATGAAAACCGAGGACATGGTCAGCAGTGCCCACCACACGGCCTGGGTGGCGTGGTGTCACTCACCAGGCTTCCTGTATCCCCAGAGCTGCTGGCAGTAACATCTCTGAGTGCCAGGCCGGGCAGCGTCCCCCAGTGAGCTAAGGCATCACTGCTCTCCTTCCAGTGCTGCTCCGGGGCCCTCTGTAGGTGGCCACCCTCATCCCCTACCCTGCCACTTGCTGGGGCCCGGCTGTCCCCCTGGAATCCTTTCAGCCCTTGAGCTTGGGTGTTCCCAGCCCTCTGCCACACCGGACTGGGACACAACTCAGGACTTGGGCTTGAGATATCAAGGAGACCGTGAATCTGGAAGGACACCACCCTGGGGCCTGTGAGAGAGCAGGAGAGCAAAGCCCCTACGGGGAGGAAGCAGAGCTGGGGGAACGTGCCCACAGCCTCCACTGCCTCCTGCACAAGTTCCTTTTCTTTGTCTCTCCTTGACCTGAAACAAAGCCCAGCTGCTGCTGCTCCGCAGGTGATTCCTAAAGATGCACCTCCTGCCAGAGCTATTGTCCTGCTGCTCTGGGGCTGCCTGAGTGTGCTCAGGAGTATCAGACAAGTAGGGCTGCCACACCTCATACTGGAGGTGGGGGGCCTGATACTGGGGAAGGGTTGGAGGTGGGGGGAGGGTTTGAGGGTCGGGGAGGGCCTGATGCTGGCCTAGGGCCGTGACGCTGGACTGGGGTCTGATGCTGGACTAGGGTCTGATGCTGGGGGAGGACCTGATGCTGGACTAGGGTGCATCATTTGGATCCCCGTCAAGGTTGCCCTCGGACACCCCACGCTGTGACCGATGGCGAGCCTCAACACCTGCACTTT
The DNA here is from genome assembly GCF_055505025.1 of Bos grunniens. Lineage (NCBI taxonomy): Eukaryota > Metazoa > Chordata > Mammalia > Artiodactyla > Bovidae > Bos > Bos grunniens. The sequence continues at coordinate 450,407 of NC_141191.1, read as the reverse complement.
GTTCCCACCCTCGGCCCGCTGCCCACACCTCAGCAGCAGAGGGGCCTTGTCCCCGCAGATGCTGAAGTGATGGAGCCTCTTGTCTCCAGAGCCAAGGGCATGAACACACTGTCGGTCGTCCTCTAGGGACACCTATGCTTCCACCTTCTGGCCTTTCCATTGCATCCGTCCGTTTCTCTTAACAGAATGTCCGTGTGATGACACGGGCTCCCATTACCAGCTCTGGTCTGTTCTCAGTGAGAGTACAGCTTACCCTCGGCACTCTTTATTGGCTCTGGGAAATTTTGCTTCAGTACTTTATTGAAAGAAAGCAATAAATAATACTATGATAAAAATAGTTCAAAAGTAGACTGTACATACTTTGTCACATATTCGGGAAGTTCACAAAAGATTAATAGGAAAATAGAATGATAACAATGAATTGTACAAGTAAATTAAAGGCGGAACCCACATGTAAAGAAACATGCTGTCTCTGTCTACCAAGATACCAGCTGCATAATAAATATCACACTGTGACCTGAACGCATCTCTTGCTGGCTTTTTTAATGTGCCGCTGAAAAAGTAAAAATTACATTTGCTACTTATACAATCCAGAATGGCTATGTCATCACAATCTAAAAATGTACGCCTAGGTCCATTCTTTAAACATGTTTACAATCATGTAAAAAGATGATTTCCATAAAAATAAGGCCTTTGTCAGAGCTACACTACCCTGTCTGTCTGGGAAGTGGCACCTTCACTGTCCAGCTCGATGGCTCTGCAGTGGGTGCAGGGCATCGAGATTGGTCCCCAAAGAGTCTCACCGGAGAGGAGGGATCCAGGTCCACAGAGACTGGGTTACAGGAGAGATTTTCAGTCTTCTTCTAGGCATCCTTTCAGCCCAAATTTCATTAGAAGCTCACATTTAACACCCAGTACTTTTAAATCACTTCACGCTGTGGACAAAAAGCATTTCTTGCTAGAAAAAGTACAGTTTAGGCCAGTCGTTAACATCCAACAACAATTGGTTGAAATTAAGTTTTCTTATTTCAGAGTGATTGTTGGAGAGCTTAGTTACATTCTGGAAGGATAATAAAGCACACTGTGTCATGATGATTTTACAATCGCAGGAAAACCCCTTCTCTCATGGTTTAACATTGAAAAATTAAACAAGAATAATTACAATAAATGCATCATTTACAAAAGCCCTGTGTTTGTTCATAGGATTTATACAGACAAGCACTACAGTACATTCATTTGAAAGACTGAAATCAGGTATCAGAACATGAAATTGATCTGAAAGGATATTCATAGCCTGAATATACAAGAAAAAGGAAGGAATTATATAAATGAAGTCATAAGTTTACATAAATATCAGAAACATTAAATTCTAAAATATTTTCTCTATGGTATTCATGAATTTTTCACTAATTAAAAACCCTGTAATATCTTCGGGTCCATGTAACAAGTATTAAAAGAGTAAAGATTCCATCGAGTTCAAAATGTAGTCTTTGTTGTATACTGGATGCTGTATAAACATCTGGAGAATTCGTGCAGGTAAACTGGACACACACACGGAAAAGTCAGTCCTGGGTTGGCAGCTGGTGCCCCAGCCCCTGCCCCTCCTGACACCCCCACCCCCACCCCATTTGGGGCTTCAGCTGCTTTGAGAATTCAGAGAAACATGGAGGGCCAAGCAGATCAAGGAGAGAACTCTGTGGCTGACTTTATTCTGACATATAGCTAAAAGCTGCTGGTAAAAAAAACCTCAAAAGCCCAATCCAGCTTTCTAGCTGAGATGTGAACAGGACAGAGCAGACAGCCTCCTGCCCTCAGAGTTGCTCGAGCAGGGCTGGGCCCCAGGGCCAGACCCACCAGAGGCCCACCCAGAGCAGCACCTGCAAGGGAGGGTGGCCCCTTAGCAGCAGCCGAGCCCCAGATGCCGGTGCACCTCCGTGTGAAACGCTGGCCTCCGTACGGAGAGGCCCAGGGCAGGGCAGCCTCGTGAACCCTGACGCTCTGGGCCCTGTTCCCTCCGAGAACGTGCACGCAGGGCATGGCCGGCAGCACTGGCGCTGTGGGAGGGATACCCATGCGTCCCTATGCGAGGGGCCTTGGCCATGCTCTGACCACTCCGGCGGCAGTGGGGCGCCAAGGTCACGTTCTCTGCTGTGAGGGTTCTCCCAGGCTAACCTCCAGAGACCCACTGACCCTCCACTCCCTGGGGCGTGGGCTCCGTGCCCCCGCACGACCAGGCCGGCCTGTACTCACCCCAAAGCACATCAGGAGCAAGTCCTGACTGTAGCAGAATCCAGCCCCTGCGTTCCCGCCACTCTGCCTGGTCCCATGAGAGCGGGAGGAAGGGTGCAAACACAGAGTGCGGTTAGTCGTGCAACGTCACATGGGGCACGAGGACACACAACGCACACCTGCAGCAGTGCCCACTCCTACTGAGGGTCTGGGGAAACTTCTAGAGGGTGGATGAGCCAGAGAGAGCGAGCCTGGGGGCTGCCACGTGGGGGTCCCTGCCACCCGGGGTGGGGGGAGGGCGGTCAATGGCACATTTGATGACGTAAACGTGGTCATGGGGACAGATACTCCACGTCGGCAGCTGCCAGTCTCTCCTTAGACCTACGGATTCACAGAGCTCCACATTCACAGATTCCACACAGTCTATTGTTATTCAATTTTACACTTACCTCATTCCCTCAGCTGCCAGCGAGAAAGAGGTAGGAGATGACAAGACCACCACCAAATGTGAGCCCTCGAGATCAGAGGAGATCAGGCGCGTTCAGGGTGATATGGCCGTAGAAGGAGACGGCTGCCGCTGGGCGCCCTAAAAGCCCTGCGCTGTGCCTCCCTTTCGCTCTGACCTGCCGGTCGGGCCAGCAGGCCGCACCTCACCATGGGGGTGCGCGCTGTACTTGAGCCGAACGACCCGCGACCAGACTCCGCCAGCCAATGCCGCCATGCCCCCGAACACTGCCACCCCGCGGCCAGCAAACGCCTGGCCAGGTTCGGCAGCCCAGAGGGCTTCCGGGACCCCCAGCGGCATGCCAGGCGTGCGTGCGCACGGGGCCTGGGGGGTGGGCTGAGGGGCGCGGAGGTCTTGGCGCCCTCCACCCCGGGCCTCTCCAGGCCCGGCCGTGCTCGGCGAGCCGGGCCTCCCTCGATCCCGTTCGCTGCCCAGGGCCATGCGGCCCGGAGGTGTCTGGCTTTCGGCCCCGCCGCCGCCCGACCCCCGCGGCCCTCGGGCCTCTGAGCCTCCTGTGGGCCTAGGCGCAGCCCAGCCAGGGCCCTGAGCGCCCATCCTGCCCGACACCTGCCCGGTGCCCAAACCCACCGGGAGCCACGGAGGCGCGGTCCACCCGAGCGCCTCAGCCCCGCCCCTTCGCCCTACCGAGGCCCCCACCTTTCCCCCACGCCGCCGGACAAGCACACAACCTTCCTGCGAGAGCAGACGAGCGACAGGCAGGCACACGGACAGACACACAGACAGTCGACAGCCCGCCGTCGCAACCTCATCAGCCAGAGCCATAGCACCTGTGAGAGGCCGGGGCCAGAGGAACGGACGGGCCGCCGGGTGTCAGGAGAGACAGAGGCAGAAAGAGATGAAAGTTCAGAGATAGACTCCAGGACTGTGAGAGGGAGATACAGATAGACAGACAGACAGACGCGTGTGCGTGCGCACACACACACATACACACGGAGGCAGAGACAGAGGGAGACACAGAGCGAGCGACAGAGAGACAGCAAACAGGAGACAGGGGAGAGAGGATGGCATCGGATCTGAGACAGACACACTGGCACAGCCTGTGACGCACCTCAGAGGAAGGCCACGTGGAAGAAGCAGCTTCCCCAAGGGAGGGGGCGTCAGCTTTGGGCCGGGCCCGGCTGGACGCGGTACCCTGGGGCTGGCGGTCACCCGTGGGGACCCCAAGACTTCCTTGAAGCCGAGGTCTCAAAGGTCCCCTTTGGCCTGGCTACCTAAGGCGAGACCCAGCCCCCACCCCCAGGCCAGAGGGTGAGTGTGTGAGAGTGTGTGTGAGTGTGTCGGTGGGTGAGGGTGAGGTCGGGTCGACTTGGGGCCGGGTGGATACCCAGAGTGGAGGGGGGAGGGTGTGGAGGCCGGGGGTTGGGAAGCTTGCGTGTCCTCTTGCGGTCTCTCTCTCCCTCTTTCTCCGTCTCCCTTACCTGTGGTTTCTAGCTCTTGACCTGTCTCGGCAGCAGGGTGTGTGTGTGTGTGTGTGTGTGTGTACCTCCAAACCCAAAGCAACTTTCTATGGAGACATAGTGAAGGGTAAATGCATTCTTACTCATCTGATATATCCTAAAACACTGGACATGTCTGGACTCAAACTTTCAGGGCCGCCTTCCTGCCACCTCTGGCAAGCATTGATGGTGCAACTGTAATCCTCTAAAGGATCAAAAGTCCTGTACAAGTCCAGACATCTGCTCTGTACAGTCTCTTCCTACAGTACAGAAAAGTATAGAACAGAATGACACATTCTTTGTTAATTGTACAGATGAATCAGCTGCTATCTGCTGCCTAGTCAACATGGTCAACATGAGGGAGTCAAGCAAGAGTTCCAAATCTCTTGAATGTGGTCCTTGGAAATACTTCTGTTCTTAGTTGCTCAGTTGTGCCCAACTTTTATGCTACCCATGGGCTGTGGCCAGTCAGGCTCCTCTGTCCGTGGCATTTCCCAGTCAAGAATACTGGAGTGGTTTGCCATTTCTTTCTCCAGGGGATCTTCCCGACCCAGGGATCAAACCTGAGTCTCCTGCAGGTGGATGCCTTCCCATCTGAGCCACAATACAACTAATTGCCTAGTCAAAATACAAAGAAAAGAGCTAGTGTTCTACTAAGTGGAAAGATGATTTAAGAAACGGAAGCTTTCCTTTGTTGGTATATTTGAATCTTTTAGTTTTATTTTATTTTTATGATTAAGGCTACTTGAACAAGGCAATGGAGAAACCCCAGAGTTGAAAAGCAATTGACTTTTTAAAAGAATCATGTGACAGGTGAAACTTTCTTCATTTTTTAGAGTTGGTTCAATGCAAAATCTTTATTCAATAAATATGACTCTTGTAAACTTTATTTCAAATCTCCACGATGAATCACTAAGGCATCAAGGAAGAAAGGAGTAGAGGTGGAGAAAAAAAGAGCAACCTTTCCCCTTGGCTCCATCTCAACCAGCTGCTTAGTTCCTTCATCTCATGGACTACGATCTGGGATAATCTTGTTTGTCTGATTTTTGTTTGGGGACCGTTTCTAGTCACAGGGCTAGAAACAGTGGAGGGGGTAAGCCCTTCTTTCCATTCCACATCAGACCCAGTGGGCAGTCCAGGCCCTGCCCACTGCATTGAGTCTGTAGCAACAGAATCACCAGTGATGCTGGTTAACAATGCATATTGCTGGAATCCACTCCATTCGCTACTGACTCTTTGAGGTGGTGGTCTGGAACCTATACCTGGAAACTTTCTTGATGATTCCAAATCACACCAAAGTCTGAGGACTATGGAAGATCTTCACATTTCTGGAAGAGCCACACACCTCCAGAAGGAACCACAAGACTTGCCTGAAATGGTAAAGGTATAAGTATTGTACTGAAAGTTGGAAGGTCTCCACCTTTGCTATGTAAGTAAAATGATCTTTCTTTGAAATGAAAATGGATAATACTAAAAATTCACATTGTTCTAGAGCATTAAATAAAAAAAAAACCCTGAATTATAGAAATCTGATGTATGAGTTCCTGGAAAGCAAGAACCTATATTTATTGATATGTCTTCATGCCTTAGATCGTGCCTTGAATATAGTGTGCACATCAACAGAAGAAAGAAAAGAACTGAATCGACAAAGATACAAAGAGATCAAAAGTGCTGAGCCAAGTGAAAAGTTGAGGCTTCCCAGAACTTTTCTGTCTTTCACACACTGAATAAATATTGAGCACCTACTATGAGCTAGTAGGCATGCAATATGTTTCTGGAAATAGAATGCTGAGAGAAGAAGAAACACAGTTCCTTCTTTCACTGAGACTAATCTAATGATAAATAACAGGCAGATACTTTGAGAACTTCTATAGGGGCCTCTTCCCTCACCAAAAACTGGGTGTCAGAGAAGGCTTTTCAGACTAATAATTGAGTTGAGATCCATAGGTTGAACCAACATAAACCAGGGTTGAGATGCAGGAAGAATTTCAGGCAGGTAAAATAGCATCTTGGAAGGCTACGTGACAAGGGAACCTTAGTACATTCAAGAAATGAAAAATGCCCTATGGGATGGAACCAAAAGAGTGCAGAGGGCATTCCAGTGAAAAGAAATCAGAGAAGAAAGGGGGGACCAAGCAATAAAGGGATTTGGTCATATCTTCACTATGATGGGAAAATACAAGAGCAGTTGGAGCAGGGAGGTGATAGAATTGCATCTGCATTTTAAAAAGGTCATCTTGCTCCACATCACTCATGATTGGACAGACTCAACTCCAAACTACAATGAGGTTCCACTTCACATTAGTCAGAATGGTCCTCATGGAAAAGTCTGTAGATAACAAATGCTGGAGAGGATGTGGAGAAAAGGGAGCTCGCCTCCACCGTTAGTAGGAATGTGAGTTGGTAGAGCCACTATGGAAAAGAGTATGGAGGTTCCTGAAGGAACTAAAACTAGAAGTACCATATGATTCAGCAGTCCCACTCCCAGGCATATATCCACCAAAAGTATAACTGAATAAGATACATGCACCGTCTGTGCACATATATCTGTGTGTGCGGGTGCGCGTGAGCTCGGGCGTTCGCCGGCGAGGATGGGGGTGGGGTGGGGTGGGGCTGGGGCTGGGGCTGGGGCTGGAGCTGGTGCAGCCCCCTGGGATTGCCTGAGGCACGCCATGGGAGCCCCAGACGGAGACCCGCGGGACGGTCGTCTGGTTTCCTGGAAGCCAAATGTGGAGGGGCTCGAGGGCCGCATGGAGGCAACCCAGGTCTGCAGCGGGAGTTAGTGCCCTGGCCACCCACCCCCAAGAGGGGCTGGGGCTGCGGGAGCCCAAGAGTTGGGACGTGGGGCGGGGGCTAAAGGAGAGGGAAGGCAAAGAGCCTACAGCACCCGGTATGCCCAGGTGGTCTCCCACCCAAGTACTAACCAGGCCCGACCCTGCTTAGCTTCCGAGATCAGATGAGATAGGGCGCGTTCAGGGTGCTATGGCCTTAGACCCAGGCTGCTGCCGCCCGGCGCCCTAAGAGCCCTGCGCTGCACCTCCGTTTCGCTCTGAACTGCTGGTCAGCCATTCCGTCTACAAGTAATTTTACTCCTTCCCCTTTCTCTCCCTGCTTTCTGAGAGTCTCTCTCCTTCCATACTTGATGGTGTAATGAATGGATGCCTTACATCATTTTCCCTCAACATTTTTTCTCTTTATTTTTACATTGATTTCTATGAATTCATCTTCAAGTTTATGGATTATTTCTGCTAGCATCTCAAATGTGCTGTTGAACCTATCAATTTTTCATTTCAATTATTTTAGTTTTCAAATCCAGAATTTGTTAGTTTCCTTAAAAAAAAAATAATTTGTAGCTCTTCATTGCGTCTCTCTGTTTGTTGACTTCGTATCATACTGTCATCTAATTCTTCAAACATGGTTCCATTATTTCATTTTGTAGTTATCATTATTTTGATATTTTATCTTTTGACCTTCATACTGAATTTATAAGTGATATACTTATATGAGTTATCAGTGGTATGTTATACAAATGCTTTACTCACCACCATTACAACATTAGAGTTTTCTGAGTTTAACTGTATACTTACCTCTCCCAGCAGGTTGATAAAGAGTCCAAGCCTAAAGCCCCTTTAAGGAGGAGGCAAGCTTGCTTTCTTTTTCACATTCTTTTGCCTAAGACAAGTAGGCATTGTAGGGAGCAGTATCTCAGGTTCAAGGACATTCCTCTTTTTGAGCTTTGGATGTATGTTATAGGAAAGGGTGTGGGCAAAACGCTCACATCCTTGAGATGTTTTTTGTCTATTCTCAGAGGCTAGTTGAGAAGTATATATGGCCCCACTTAAATTAGTGAGCCCCTTCTGATGTCTGTGTCAGAAGCTTTTTCTGTCACCTTCACTTTAAATAAAATATACACAAAGCTCTGAGTGACTGAGACTGTCTTTGGCCCCAGAGTAATATCTTCTTCTTAGACACCATGAATCCAGTGGCATCGGTCACCGTTGACTGCTAGGTTATCATCTTGGGGGCTTGTCCAAGATCTTCAAGACAAGGTAAGAACACTCAGAGTTGAGATTCTTTTGCTCTTTTACTGTGGTCTCTACTTTACTACGGAGAAGGCAATGGCACCCCACTCCAGTACTCTTGCCTGGAAAATCCCATGGGTGGAGGAGCCTGGTAGGCTGCAGTGCATGGGGTCGCTAAGAGTTGGACACGACTGAGTGACTTCACTTTCCCTTTTCACTTTCCTGCATTGGAGAAGGAAAGGGCAATCCACTACAGTACTCTTGCTTGGAGAACCCCAGGGGCGTTGGAGCCTGGTTGGCTGCCAACTCTGGGGTCTCACAGAGTCAGACACGACTGAAGCAACTTAGCAGCAGCAGCAGCAGCAGCTACTTTACTAAATCAGAAGCATGTGGACTGAATTTCTTTTCCCCAGTCAGCTTTTCCTGGTCCCTCTGACCATTTCATATCTGCTTGGGGAATTAAAGTTATTAACCTTGTGTGCCAGATTGTAGACTTTCAAGGGACTTGCAATCCATGCTGTTATTGTGCTTTTCTAGCAAGGCCCCCACTCCAAGTTTTACAGGACACTGCAGACAGGAGCACTTTAGGGAGCTAGCTGGAGCTCTAGCTCCAGGGACATCTCTCAGACTAGAAATCACCATCCTGATCCCACAGACACACAGGCAAGTTCTTGTCATGGCTATGCCTCTGGACTATATGGATTGAGGCATTGCTGGTGAGCATGAGATTCCTGAGGACACAGATTGGGACACCCCAGATTTGGGCAGATTGAAAGTGCATTGGGCTTCTTCCCTTAGTAACGCTAGCTCTTAGCAGAGCAGACGAAGCCCTCCAGTGGCTCTTGTCTCAACTCCTTAGGTATTCTTTTTGTACAGTCTGCTGGACAGGAATAAAAAGGATGATGTTGGCACTCCATGAATATGAAGGATTAGTTTTTCCTCGCAGGCGGGCCCTCCATCGCCTCCTTTGTTATTAAATAGACTCGTGTGGCCACTCTCAGGAGGATGTCTTGGGTTTTCTGTTCATCCCTTTATGACTTGCCACTTATAATGTTATGAGGAATGTGCGCAGGTACACAGAAGTTGGGTGCTTCCCCTAGTGGTCTTGGCTCGGCAAGCATCCGGAAAACTACTCTGTTCCACCCCAGGTGGTGCCAGAATAAAAGGGAAATCAAACCAAGGTTTTAATGGTGAGGACCTGGACATCAATCTGGGATGCCATCAGGTCTAACCCTGGTGCATCTCCACCATGCCTGGGTGGTAGAACGAGGGGGGTTGGGAGTAGGACACCTTCACCTGTAAGAGACAGGTTAGCTCTGGCCAGGGAAGGAAGCTTAGGTGGAGAATCAGTCTCCAACCCCGTCTAGAGCAGGGGCAGACACCTCTGGTAGAAAAAAGCCATGGCACTGGGCACTGCTTTTTTCTCTCTTACAGATGGGGCCTAACAGTCCAGAACCACCCCCCTTGAATAATATCTTGAAAAACTGGGATAATTTTGATCCTCAAGGCCTAAAAATGCCTTATATATGGGGTTTCTTTGCTTTAAGAGAAGACCTCACCTGCCCAGAGAGAGAATCCCTGCTGGGACATCTTATCGATCAGTCTACCCCTGTCATCAGAGCCCATCTGAGCACTCTCTGGTTTAAAGTTTAGCTATGAAGCTATGACTACATGAAGGAGAAATGACATTTTGAACCCTGAATGGCCATGTGTATTCTTTAGACTCCGGAGAAAACTAGGTAAAATGGAATCTTTTTGAAATTGCAAAACTGGTTCTTTTTGCACATGTAATTACTAAAAGTTTGACTTGTGAAAATACTCTTTTGGGGAGCTCTGATCCTGCCTGAGAAACAGAAACATGCCTGGGGAAAAACCTGAGTTAACTCTTATCATGTCCTTGAGATACACAGCCCACTCTATCTGGGACTCCAGCCATGAGCTGGAACTCAAGCCAAGAAAATAAAAGGGACAAAGAGACATTTTAAATTTCAGGTGGAAAACTGTGAGGTTTCTGTCTGTCCAGATTTGTGTGTGTCTCGGTGTATGTCTCCATCCTTGGAAAAAATTGCTAAAGGCTAAGTGGTTCAATGAGCTCTAATTAATTGGCCTAAAGAGAAGTCAGTGCTTACAAATCAAACAATTCTAAATTCAAGAAAATTAAAGTAAATGAATTTGACACTTGTGTGATCTGGGAAATAATCATTACTGAATTGATACATGATATTGATGTTTGTTTATCAATCTAATTAACAGAGGCATTGTGAAGATACTTTTATAAATGATATAACTTTGGGTGATTTATCTTTACCAATCTACAGAATGATGATGTAAAGTACAAGTCATGGTTTCTGAAGAAAAGTAAGATGTGTGTTTTCAACAAAAAGTAATAAGGAATGGAATTCCATTCTATTAAGGAAAAGCAAAGTAAGTCTAAACGTACAGGTGGCTGTCCTCTAAATGGACAAATGAAGTGATGAATACAGAAAGTGTAACCAGGTGTGTTGCAAGTGAAAGAAGAGTTTTGTGCATGCTACAAGTTTGTTAAGACATTAAACTGCCTTTGAAGTCTTATTGTTACTATGACTAAGTGAATAACTATTGTTTCACAGTGAATATAAGCTGTTACCAAACTGGAATTTGGTTTTCTCTCACTGATTAAAAGAACAAAGTTTTCTTGGAATGTGGCTTTTGAGAACAGACTACAGCACATATGAACAAAGCTCATTCTGCCTCTACAAAAGTTAACATGTCTTCAGGGAATTTAAAATGGATTATAAATGGCCATAAACCAAAGAGTTGGGGCTATGAGAGGTCCAAGATGGCCACTTGGCTTTTCCTGGCTCCCTGACAAACCTCATTTTTATTTGATAATGCCTTTCCTGGCTTCAGGATTAATATCTCAGAATAGAAAAAATGGTTAAAAGGTGCTTTCCACAATCTCCAGTGATCAGGGCACCCACTTTGCTGGACAGGTCATACAGACGTTCACAAAAACTTCATGAGTCTCTTCGAGACTATTGCTTTCACTGATGTCCTTGGTCATTGGGCAAGGACAGCAGAACAAAGGGATCAATTGCATGGGATGGAGTAGACCGCTAAATATGACCACAATTTTCACGACTTTTTGTCTGACATATTGTTGACTTTTACTCTGTGTTTTCAGACATAAAGAAGCACTTCTCCTCGAGTTACTGATCGTTTAAAACAATCTAGTGATTTACTCCTATGGGTGAAATTATACCTTTTTTCTCTCTGCCTCATCCCTCCAGAAACTGGAGACACTTGGGTTCTGAACAGCCTTATCAGGTAAATAAAAAGACTGTCTCCCGACATATACAGAAATCTCAACGTATACTGGGGAGCTCTAAAAGAAAAATCCACCTAACTGATGTCAGGCCTATGGCATCTATTATGTTTCACTGAATATTAAGTTCCAGTTTTTTTAATTAAGGTCTGTATTTACTAAGACTCACTCCTTACATAGTTCATTGTGGTTATGTTACATTGCTAAGAGGTTGAATTAAGTTGTTAAAAAGGACATTCTGAGTTTGTTTCTAAAGCTTATCTCAATAACCAGTCTTTGAATAAAGATCAGTTGCTCAGGATCTACAACCAGGATATCAACAGCAAGCTATAGTCATTTAGCAAACTAAGTCAGATGACATGGAGATGTCACTGGGCTACACCTAATAGAAGTTCTTGACTTAACTTCTTATGATTCTACTATTACTGCTATTGTTTTCGATATTGCCTGTTTCAAGAAGTGTTGTTCCTTACATTCTCAAGTGTGTGACTGAGCCACTAAGTGAGTCACTGTATGACTTAGCTGTAAAAAGAAGAGAAGTGAAAAGCAAAGGAGATAAGGAAAGATATAAGCATCTGAATGCAGAGTTCCAAAGAACAGCAAGGAGAGATAAGCAAGCCTTCCTCAGCGATCAATGCAAAGAAATAGAGGAAAACAACAGAATGGGAAAGACTAGAGATCTCTTCAAGAAAATGAGAGATACCAAGGGGACATTTCATGCAAAGATGGGCTCGATAAAGGACAGAAATGGTATGGACCTAACAGAAGCAGCAGATATTAAGAAGAGGTGGCAAGAATACACAGAAGAACTGTACAGAAAAGATCTTCACGACCCAGATAATCACGACGGTGTGATCACTGACCTCGAGCCAGACATCCTGGAATGTGAAGTCAAGTGGGCCTTAGAAAGCATCACAATGAGCAAAGCTAGTGGAGGTGATGGAATTCCAGAGGAGCTATTTCAAATCCTGAAAGATGATGCTGTGAAAGTGCTGCACTGAATATGCCAGCAAATTTGGAAAACTCAGCAGTGGCCACAGGACTGGAAAAGGTCAGTTTTCATTCCAATCCCAAAGAAAGCAATGCCAAAGAATGCTCAAACTACCGCACAATTGCACTCATCTCACATGCTAGTAAAGTAATGCTCAAAAATCTCCAAGCCAGGCTTCAGCAATACACGAACCGTGAACTTCCAGATGTTCAAGCTGGTTTTAGAAAAGGCAGAGGAACCAGAGATCAAATTGCCAACATCTGCTGGATCATGGAAAAAGCAAGAGAGTTCCAGAAAAACATCTATTTCTGCTTTATTGACTATGCCAAAGTCCTTGACTGCATGGATCACAATAAACTGTATAAAATTCTGAAAGAGATGGGAATACCAGAACCCCTGACCTGCCTCTTGAGAAATCTGTATGCAGGTCAGGAAGCAACAGTAAGAACTGGACATGGAAAAACAGACTGGTTCCAAATAGGAAAAGGAGTACATCAAGGCTGTATATTGTCACCCTGCTTATTTAATTTCTATGCAGAGTACATCATGAGAAATGCTGGACTGGAAGAAACACAAGCTGGAGTCAAGATTGCCGGGATAATATCAGTAACCTCAGATATGCAGATGACACCACCCTTATGGCAGAAAGTGAAGAGGAACTCAAAAGCCTCTTGATGAAAGTGAAAGTGGAGAGTGAAAAAGTTGGCTTAAAGCTCGACACGCAGAAAACGAAGATCACGGCATCTGCTCCAATCACTTCATGGGAAATAGATGGGGAAATAGTGGAAACAGTATCAGACTTTATTTTTGGGGGCTCCAAAATCACTGCAGATGGTGACTGCAGCCATGAAATTAAAAGACGCTTACTGCTTGGAAGAAAAATTATGAACAACCTAGATAGCATATTCAAAAGCAGAGACATTACTTTGCCAACAAAGGTCCGTCTAGTCAAGGCTATGGCTTTTTCTCTAGTCATGTATGGATGTGAGAGTTGGACCATGGCAATACTCAAAGAGCTGAGCAGACACGAACCACGCAATCAGCAGGCAATAAGCATGGAGCTCAGCAGTGACGAATCATGCTGCTCAACTGGCAATAATCAAGCAGGTGACCAGGCAGGAATCACGCAGCTCAGCTGGCAATTGTCATGCAGATGAGCCGGCAGGAATCACGCAGCTCAGCAGGCCCTGATCACGTGACTCTGCAGGCACTGATCACGTGGCTGATCAAGTCCAGATCACATGACTGAGCATGCACTGATCACGTGGCTATCATGCACTGATCACATAACTGCGCATGCACTGATGACGTGGCTGATCAGGCACTGATCACATGGCTCATCATGCACTGATCACGTGTTTATCAGGCAGTGATCAGTGACTGACAGGCTCTGATCATGGGACTGTGCACGCACTGATCACGTGGCTATCATGCACTGATCACATAACGGCGCATGCACTGATGACGTGGCTGATCAGGCACTGATCACATGGCTCATCATGCACTGATCACGTGTTTATCAGGCAGTGATAAGTGACTGACAGGCTCTGATCATGGGACTGTGCACGCACTGATCACGTGGCTATCATGCACTGATCACGTGACTGTGCATGCACTGATGACGTGGCTGATCGGGCACTGATCACGTGGCTCATCATGCACTGATCACATAGCTGCGCATGCACTGATGACGTGGCTGATCAGGCACTGATCACATGGCTCATCATGCACTGATCACGTGTTTATCAGGCAGTGATCAGTGACTGACAGGCTCTGATCATGGGACTGTGCACGCACTGATCACGTGGCTATCATGCACTGATCACGTGACTGCGCATGCACTGATGACGTGGCTGATCGGGCACTGATCACCTGTTTATCAGGCAGTGATCAGTGACTGACAGGCGCTGAGCATGGGACTGTGCACGCACTGATCACGTGCCGGGAGCCGGGGAGGCATTCCACTCTGGACAAAGGTCAAGAGGAAGGAGGCACGGCATACGTAAATTCGGGATCGAGCCTCAGGAATCCACCCGGATATTCTCGAGCATCTCCCCCCCAAAAAAACCAGAGTCTGCCTACTGTATTACTTTGTGCCCTCACCTCTGATTTCACTGGGGGCTGTCCCCCACCACCATCTCGCTCTCTCTGTCCAAGAGTTAACTTACAGCTCCAATTCATAAAGTTCCTTGTCATTCTTCCCTTTAACTTCCAGCTGAGTCTCCATCTGGAGCCCAGAACCCACCACGCTTACTAATTATGCCTGCGCTGCTAAGACCCACTCGAGAAGGTGTCTAGGGTGAGGCACCTTCCGCTATTCGAGAGGGCGCCTGCGCCTACGTAAGTGGTGCAAACTTCTTGTCCTGAAGGTTGATTGGTCTCCCGCGTAAACCAAGCTACTCAGTCTCTTTTCTCCACCGAATTTTCCTACTGAGCTCTCCTCATACTATTATTCTTGACATCTCTGATTAGCATATAAATAGTCGCCTAGGCCATCTCTCCTTCGAATACCCTGGATCAGCTGGGGCTGGTCCCCGGCAGGTGGCGCCCGAACAGGGACCTCAGGAGGCAATACTCAAAGAGCTGAGCAGACAAGAACCACGAAATCAGCAGGCAATAAGCATGGAGCTCAGCAGTGACGAATCATGCTGCTCAACTGGCAATAATCAAGCAGGTGACCAGGCAGGAATCACGCAGCTCAGCTGGCAATTGTCAAGCAGATGAGCCAGCAGGAATCACGCAGCTCAGCTGGCAATTGTCATGCAGATGAGCCGGCAGGAATCACGCAGCTCAGCAGGCCCTGATCACGTGACTCTGCAGGCACTGCTTACGTGGCTGATCAAGTCCAGATCACGTGACCTAGCATGCACTGATCATGTGGCTATCATGCACCGATCACGTGACTGCGCATGCACTGATGACGTGGCTGATCAGGCACTGATCACATGGTTCATCATGCACTGATCAAGTGTTTATCAGGCAGTGATCAGTGACTGACAGGCTCTGATCATGGGACTGTGCACGCACTGATCACGTGGCTATCATGCACTGATCACGTGACTGAGCATGCACTGATGACGTGGCTGATCAGGCACTGATCACGTGGCTCATCATGCACTGATCATGTGTTTATCAGGCAGTGATCAGTGACTGACAGGCGCTGATCATGGGACTGTGCACGCACTGATCACGTGGCTATCATGCACTGAGCACGTGACTGCGCATGCACTGATGACGTGGCTGATCGGGCACTGATCACGTGTTTATCAGGCAGTGATCAGTGACTGACAGGCGCTGAGCATGGGACTGTGCACGCACTGATCACGTGGCTGATCAGGAACTGACCACCTGACTGCGCATGCAGTGATCACGTGGCTGGTCGTTCACTGATCACGTGTTTATCATACGGTGATCACGCGACTGAGAGGCGCTGATCACGTGACTGTGCAGTCACTGATCACGTGGCTGCTCATGCACTGATATCGTGACGGAGCATGCACTGATCATGTGCCGGGAGCCGGGGAGGCATTCCACTCTGGACAAAGGTCATGAGGAAGGAGGCTAGGCATACGCAAATGCGGGATCGAGCCTCAGGAGTCCACCCGGATATTGTCGAGCATCTCCCCCACAAAAAATCCAGAGTCTGCCTACTGTATTGCTTTGTGCTCTCACCTCTGATTTCACTGGGGGCTGTCCCCCACCACCATCTCGCTCTCTCTGTCAAAGAGTTAACTTACAGCTCCAATTCATAAAGTTCCTTGTCATTCTTCCCTTTAACTTCCAGCTGAGTCTCCATCTGGAGCCCAGAACCCACCACGCTTACTAATTATGCCTGGGCTGCTAAGACCCACACGAGAAGGTGTCTAGGGTGAGGCACCTTGCGCTATTCGAGAGGGCGCCTGCGGCCTCCGGAAGTGGTGCAAACTTCTTGTCCTGAAGGTTGATTGGTCTCCCGCGTAAACCAAGCTACTCAGTCTCTTTTCTCCACCGAATTTTCCTACTGAGCTCTCCTCATACTATTATTCTTGACATCTCTGATTAGCATATAAATAGTCGCCTAGGCTATCTCTCCTTCGAATACCCTGGATCAGCTGGGGCTGGTCCCCGGCCGGTGGCGCCCAAACAGGGACCTCAGGAGGCAATACTCAGAGCTGAGCAGACACGAACCACGCAATCAGCAGGCAATAAGCATGGAGCTCAGCAGTGACGAATCATGCTGCTCAACTGGCAACAATCAAGCAGGTGACCAGGCAGGAATCACGCAGCTCAGGTGGCAATTGTCAAGCAGATGAGCCGACAGGAATCACGCAGCTAAGCTGGCAATTGTCAAGCAGATGAGCCCACAGGAATCACGCAGCTCAGCTGGCAATTGTCATGCAGATGAGCCGGCAGGAATCACGCAGCTCAGCAGGCCCTGATCACGTGACTCTGAAGGTACTGATCACGTGGCTGATCAAGTACAGATCACGTGACTGAGCATGCACTGATCACGTGGCTATCATGCACTGATCACTTGACTGCGCATGCACTGATGACGTGGCTGATCAGGCACTGATCACATGGCTCATCACGCACTGATCACGTGTTTATCAGGCAGTGATCAGTGACTGACAGGCGCTGATCATGGGACTGTGCACGCACTGATCACGTGGCTATCATGCACTGATCACGTGACTGCGCATGCACTGATGACGTGGCTGATCGGGCACTGATCCCGTGTTCATCAGGCAGTGATCAGTGACTCACAGGCGCTGAGCATGGGACTGTGCACGCACTGATCACGTGGCTGATCAGGAACTGACCACCTGACTGCGCATGCAGTGATCACGTGGCTGGTCGTTCACTGATCACGTGTTTATCATACGGTGATCACGTGACTGAGAGGCCCTGATCACGTGATTGTGCCGGCCGTGATCACGTGGCTGATCATGCACTGATATCGTGACTGAGCATGCACTGATCATGTGCCGGGAGCCGGGGAGGCATTCCACTCTGGACAAAGGTCATGAGGAAGGAGGCTAGGCATACGCAAATGCGGGATCGAGCCTCAGGAGTCCACCCGGATATTCTCGAGCATCCCCCCCCCAAAAAAACCAGAGTCTGCCTACTGTATTGCTTTGTGCCCTCACCTCTGATTTCACTGGGGGCTGTCCCCCACCACCATCTCGCTCTCTCTGTCAAAGAGTTAACTTACAGCTCCAATTCACAAAGTTCCTTGTCATTCTTTCCTTTAACTTCCAGCTGAGTCTCCATCTGGAGCGCGGAACCCACCACGCTTACTAATTATGCCTGGGCTGCTAAGACCCACTCGAGAAGGTGTCTAGGGTGAGGCACCTTCCGCTATTCGAGAGGGCGCCTGCGGCCTACGGAAGTGGTGCAAACTTCTTGTCCTGAAGGTTGATTGGTCTCCCGTGTAAACCAAGCTCCTCAGTCTCTTTTCTCCACCGAATTTTCCTACTGAGCTCTCCTCATTCTATTATTCTTGACATCTCTCAATAGCATATAAATAGTCGCCTAGGCCATCTCTCCTTCGAATACCCTGGATCAGCTGGGGCTGGTCCCCCGCAGGTGGCGCCCGAACAGGGACCTCAGGAGGCAATACTCAAAGAGCTGAGCAGACACGAACCACGCAATCAGCAGGCAATAAGCATGGAGCTCAGCAGTGACGAATCATGCTGCTCAACTGGCAATAATCAAGCAGGTGACCAGGCAGGAATCACGCAGCTCAGCTGGCAATTGTCATGCAGATGAGCCGGCAGGAATCACGCAGCTCAGCAGGCCCTGATCACGTGACTCTGCAGGCACTGATCACGTGGCTGATCAAGTCCAGATCACATGACTGAGCATGCACTGATCACGTGGCTATCATGCACTGATCACATAACTGCGCATGCACTGATGACGTGGCTGATCAGGCACTGATCACATGGCTCATCATGCACTGATCACGTGTTTATCAGGCAGTGATCAGTGACTGACAGGCTCTGATCATGGGACTGTGCACGCACTGATCACGTGGCTATCATGCACTGATCACATAACGGCGCATGCACTGATGACGTGGCTGATCAGGCACTGATCACATGGCTCATCATGCACTGATCACGTGTTTATCAGGCAGTGATAAGTGACTGACAGGCTCTGATCATGGGACTGTGCACGCACTGATCACGTGGCTATCATGCACTGATCACGTGACTGTGCATGCACTGATGACGTGGCTGATCGGGCACTGATCACGTGGCTCATCATGCACTGATCACATAGCTGCGCATGCACTGATGACGTGGCTGATCAGGCACTGATCACATGGCTCATCATGCACTGATCACGTGTTTATCAGGCAGTGATCAGTGACTGACAGGCTCTGATCATGGGACTGTGCACGCACTGATCACGTGGCTATCATGCACTGATCACGTGACTGCGCATGCACTGATGACGTGGCTGATCGGGCACTGATCACCTGTTTATCAGGCAGTGATCAGTGACTGACAGGCGCTGAGCATGGGACTGTGCACGCACTGATCACGTGCCGGGAGCCGGGGAGGCATTCCACTCTGGACAAAGGTCAAGAGGAAGGAGGCACGGCATACGTAAATTCGGGATCGAGCCTCAGGAATCCACCCGGATATTCTCGAGCATCTCCCCCCCAAAAAAACCAGAGTCTGCCTACTGTATTACTTTGTGCCCTCACCTCTGATTTCACTGGGGGCTGTCCCCCACCACCATCTCGCTCTCTCTGTCCAAGAGTTAACTTACAGCTCCAATTCATAAAGTTCCTTGTCATTCTTCCCTTTAACTTCCAGCTGAGTCTCCATCTGGAGCCCAGAACCCACCACGCTTACTAATTATGCCTGCGCTGCTAAGACCCACTCGAGAAGGTGTCTAGGGTGAGGCACCTTCCGCTATTCGAGAGGGCGCCTGCGGCCTATGTAAGTGGTGCAAACTTCTTGTCCTGAAGGTTGATTGGTCTCCCGCGTAAACCAAGCTACTCAGTCTCTTTTCTCCACCGAATTTTCCTACTGAGCTCTCCTCATACTATTATTCTTGACATCTCTGATTAGCATATAAATAGTCGCCTAGGCCATCTCTCCTTCGAATACCCTGGATCAGCTGGGGCTGGTCCCCGGCAGGTGGCGCCCGAACAGGGACCTCAGGAGGCAATACTCAAAGAGCTGAGCAGACAAGAACCACGAAATCAGCAGGCAATAAGCATGGAGCTCAGCAGTGACGAATCATGCTGCTCAACTGGCAATAATCAAGCAGGTGACCAGGCAGGAATCACGCAGCTCAGCTGGCAATTGTCAAGCAGATGAGCCAGCAGGAATCACGCAGCTCAGCTGGCAATTGTCATGCAGATGAGCCGGCAGGAATCACGCAGCTCAGCAGGCCCTGATCACGTGACTCTGCAGGCACTGCTTACGTGGCTGATCAAGTCCAGATCACGTGACCTAGCATGCACTGATCATGTGGCTATCATGCACTGATCACGTGACTGCGCATGCACTGATGACGTGGCTGATCAGGCACTGATCACATGGTTCATCATGCACTGATCAAGTGTTTATCAGGCAGTGATCAGTGACTGACAGGCTCTGATCATGGGACTGTGCACGCACTGATCACGTGGCTATCATGCACTGATCACGTGACTGAGCATGCACTGATGACGTGGCTGATCAGGCACTGAAAACGTGGCTCATCAGGCACTGATCATGTGTTTATCAGGCAGTGATCAGTGACTGACAGGCGCTGATCATGGGACTGTGCACGCACTGATCACGTGGCTATCATGCACTGAGCACGTGACTGTGCATGCACTGATGACGTGGCTGATCGGGCACTGATCACGTGTTTATCAG
This sequence comes from Bos grunniens, assembly GCF_055505025.1. NCBI lineage: Eukaryota > Metazoa > Chordata > Mammalia > Artiodactyla > Bovidae > Bos > Bos grunniens. The sequence continues at coordinate 430,034 of NC_141191.1, read as the reverse complement.
GCAGTGATCAGTGACTGACAGGCGCTGAGCATGGGACTGTGCACGCACTGATCACGTGGCTGATCAGGAACTGACCACCTGACTGCGCATGCAGTGATCACGTGGCTGGTCGTTCACTGATCACGTGTTTATCATATGGTGATCACGTGACTGAGAGGAGCTGATCACGTGACTGTGCCGTCAGTGATCACGTGGCTGATCATGCACTGATATCGTGACTGAGCATGCACTGGTCATGTGCCGCGAGCCGGGGAGGCATTCCACTCTGGATAAAAGACATGAGGAAGGAGGACGGCATACGCAAACGCGGGATCGAGCCTCAGGAGTCCACCCGGATATTCTGGAGCATCTTCCCCGCCAAAAAACCAGAGTCTGCCTAGTCTATTGCTTTGTGCTCTCACCTCTGATTTCACTGGGGGCTGTCCCCCACCACCATCTCGCTCTTTCTGTCCAAGAGTTAACTTACAGCTGCAATTCACAAAGTTCCTTGTCATTCTTCCCTTTAACTTCCAGCTGAGTCTCCATCTGAAGCGCGGAAACCACCACGCTTACTAATTATGCCTGGGCTGCTAAGACCCACTCGACAAGGTGTCTAGGGTGAGGCACCTTCCGCTATTCGAGAGGGCGCCTGCGGCCTACGTAAGTGGTGCAAACTTCTTGTCTTGAAGTTTGATTGGTCTCCCGCGTAAACCAAGCTACTCAGTCTCTTTTCTCCACCGAATTTTCCTACGGAGCTCTCCTCATACTATTATTCTTGACAACTCTGATGAGCATATAAATAGTCGCCTAGGCCATCTCTCCTTCGAATACCCTGGATCAGCTGGGGCTGGTCCCCGGCAGGTGGCGCCCGAACAGGGACCTCAGGAGGCAATACTCAAAGAGCTGAGCAGACACGAACCACGCAATCAGCAGGCAATAAGCATGGAGCTCAGCGGTGACGAATCATGCTGCTCAACTGGCAATAATCAAGCAGGTGACCAGGCAGGAATCACGCAGCTCAGGTGGCAATTTTCAAGCAGATGAGCCGACAGGAATCACGCAGCTCAGCTGGCAATTGTCATGCAGACGAGCCGGCAGGAATCACGCAGCTCAGCAGGCCCTGATCACGTGACTCTGCAGGCACTGATCACGTGGCTGATCAACTACGGATCACGTGACTGAGCATGCACTGATCACGTGGCTATCATGCACTGATCACGTCACTGCCCTTGCACTGATGACGTGACTGATCGGGCACTGATCACATGGCTCATCATGCACTGATCACTTGTTTATCAGGCAGTGATCAGTGACTGACAGGTGCTGATCAGGCGACAGTGCACGCACTGATCCCGTGGCTATCATGCACTGATCACGTGACTGCGCCTGCACTGATGACGTGGCTGATCGGGCACTGATCACGTGTTCATCAGGCAGTGATCAGTGACTGACAGGCGCTGATCATGGGACCGTGCACGCACTGATCACGTGGCCGATCAGGAACTGACCACCTGACTGCGTATGCAGTGATCACGTGGTTGGTCGTTCACTGATCACGTGTTTATCATACGGTGATCACGCGACTGAGAGGCGCTGATCACGTGACTGTGCAGTCACTGAACACGTGGCTGCTCATGCACTGATATCGTGACTGAGCATGCACTGGTCATGTGCTGGGAGCCGGGGAGGCATTTCACTCTGGACAAAGGTCATGAGGAAGGAGGCTAGGCATACGCAAATGCTGGCACCAGCCTCAGCAGTCCACCTGGATATTCTCGAGCAACTCCCCCCCAAAAAAACCAGAATCTGCCTACTGTATTGCTTTGTGCTCTCACCTCTGATTTCACTGGGGGCTGTCCCCAACCACCATCTCGCTCTCTCTGTCCAAGTGTTAACTTACAGCTCCAATTCATAAAGTTCCTTGTCATTCTTCCCTTTAACTTCCAGCTGAGTCTCCAACTGGAGCGCGGAACCCACCACGCTTACTAATTATGCCTCGGCTGCTAAGACCCACTCGAGAAGGTGTCTAGGGTGAGGCACCTTCCGCTATTCGAGAGGGCGCCTAGGCTACGGAAGTGGTGCAAACTTCTTGTCTTGTAGTTTGATTGGTCTCCCGCGAAAACCAAGCTATTCAGTGTCTTTTCTCCACCGAATTTTCCTACTGAGCTCTCCTCATACTATTATTCTTGACATCTCTGATGAGCATATAAATAGTCGCCTAGGCTATCTCTCCTTCGAATACCCTGGATCAGCTGGGGCTGGTCCCCGGCAGGTGGCGCCCGAACAGGGACCTCAGGAGGCAATACTCAAAGAGCTGAGCAGACACGAACCACGCAATCAGCAGGCAATAAGCATGGAGCTCAGCAGTGACGAATCATGCAGCTCAACTGGCAATAATCAAGCAGGTGACCAGGCAGGAATCACGCAGCTCAGCTGGCAATTGTCAAGCAGATGAGCCGACAGGAATCACGCAGCTCAGCTGGCAATTGTCATGCAGATGAGCCGGCAGGAATCACGCAGCTCAGCAGGCCCTGATCACGTGCCTCTGCAGGCACTGATCAGTGACTGACAGGCGCTGATCATGGGACTGTGTAGGCACTGATCACGTGGCTATCATGCACTGATCACGTGACTGCCCATGCACAGATGACGTGGCTGATCAGGCACTGATCACGTGTTCATCAGACAGTGATCAGTGACTGACAAGCGCTGATCATGGGACTGTGCACGCACTGATCACGTGCCTCTGCAGGCACTGATCACGTGGCTGATCAAGTACAGATCACGGGACTGAGCATGCACTGATCCCGTGGCTATCATGCACTGATCATGTGACTGCGCATGCACTGATGACGTGGCTGATCGGGCACTGATCACGTGTTCATCAGGCAGTGATCAGTGACTGACAAGCGCTGATCATGGGACTGTGCACGCACTGATCACGTGGCTGATCAGGAACTGACCACCTGACGGAGCATGCAGTGATCACGTGGCTGGTCGTTCACTGATCACGTGTTTATCATACGGTGATCACGTGACTGAGAGGCGCTGATCACGTGACTGTGCTGTCAGTGATCACGTGGCTGATCATGCAGTGATATCGTGACTGAGCATGCACTGATCATGTGCCGGGAGACGGGGAGGCATTCCACTCTGGACAAAGGTCATGAGGAAGGAGGCTCGGCATACGCAAATGCGGGTTCGAGCCTCAGGAGTCCACCCGGATATTCTCGAGCATCCCCCCTGCAAAAAAACCAGAGTCTGCTTACTGTATTGCTTTGTGCCCTCACCTCTGATTTCACTGGGGGCTGTCCCCCACCACCATCTCGCTCTCTCTGTCCAAGAGTTAACTTACAGCTCCAATTCATAAAGTTCCTTGTCATTCTTCCCTTTAACTTCCAGCTGAGTCTCCATCTGGAGCGCGGAACCCACCACGCTTACTAATTATGCCTGGGCTGCTAAGACCCACTCGAGAAGGTGTCTAGGGTGGGGCACCTTCCGCTATTGGAGAGGGGGCCTGCGGCCTACGTAAGTGGTGCAAACTTCTTGTCTGGAAGTTTGATTGGTCTCCCGCGTAAACCAAGCTACTCAGTCTCTTTTCTCCACCGAATTTTCCTACTGAGCTCTCCTCATACTATTATTCTTGACATTTCTGATGAGCATATAAATAGTCGCCTAGGCCATCTCTCCTTCGAATACCCTGGATCAGCTGGGGCTGGTGCCCGGCAGGTGGCGCCCGAACAGGGACCTCAGGAGGCAATACTCAAAGAGCTGAGCAGACACGAACCACGCAATCAGCAGGCAATAAGCATCGAGCTCAGCAGTGACGAATCATGCTGCTCAACTGGCAATAATCAAGCAGGTGACCAGGCAGGAATCACGCAGCTCAGCTGGCAATTGTCAAGCAGATGAGCCAGCAGGAATCACGCAGCTCAGCTGGCAATTGTCATGCAGATGAGCCGGCAGGAATCACGCAGCTCAGCAGGCCCTGATCACGTGACTCTGCAGGCAATGATCAGTGACTGACAGGCGCTGATCATGGGACTGTGTAGGCACTGATCACGTGGCTATCATGCACTGATCACGTGACTGCCCATGCACAGATGACGTGGCTAATCAGGCACTGATCACGTGTTCATCAGACAGTGATCAGTGACTGACAAGCGCTGATCATGGGACTGTGCACGCACTGATCACGTGCCTCTGCAGGCACTGATCACGTGGCTGATCAAGTACAGATCACCGGACTGAGCATGCACTGATCCCGTGGCTATCATGCACTGATCATGTGACTGCGCATGCACTGATGACGTGGCTGATCGGGCACTGATCACGTGTTCATCAGGCAGTGATCAGTGACTGACAAGCGCTGATCATGGGACTGTGCACGCACTGATCACGTGGCTGATCAGGAACTGACCACCTGACGGAGCATGCAGTGATCACGTGGCTGGTCGTTCACTGATCACGTGTTTATCATACGGTGATCACGTGACTGAGAGGCGCTGATCACGTGACTGTGCCGTCAGTGATCACCTGGCTGATCATGCACTGATATCGTGACTGAGCATGCACTGATCATGTGCCGGGAGACGGGGAGGCATTCCACTCTGGACAAAGGTCATGAGGAAGGAGGCTCGGCATACGCAAATGCGGGTTCGAGCCTCAGGAGTACACCCGGATATTCTCGAGCATCCCCCACGCAAAAAAACCAGAGTCTGCCTACTGCATTGCTTTGTGCCCTCACCTGTGATTTCACTGGGGGCTGTCCCCTACCACCATCTCGCTCTCTCTGTCCAAGAGTTAACTTACAGCTCCAATTCATAAAGTTCCTTGTCATTCTTCCCTTTAACTTCCAGCTGAGTCTCCATCTGGAGCGCGGAACCCACCACGCTTACTAATTATGCCTGGGCTGCTAAGACCCACTCGAGAAGGTGTCTAGGGTGGGGCACCTTCCGCTATTGGAGAGGGGGCCTGCGGCCTACGGAAGTGGTGCAAACTTCTTGTCTTGAAGTTTGATTGGTCTCCCGCGTAAACCAAGCTACTCAGTCTCTTTTCTCCACCGAATTTTCCTACTGAGCTCTCCTCATTCTATTATTCTTGACATCTCTCAATAGCATATAAATAGTCGCCTAGGCCATCTCTCCTTCGAATACCCTGGATCAGCTGGGGCTGGTCCCCGGCAGGTGGCGCCCGAACAGGGACCTCAGGAGGCAATACTCAAAGAGCTGAGCAGACACGAACCACGCAATCAGCAGGCAATAAGCATGGAGCTCAGCAGTGACGAATCATGCTGCTCAACTGGCAATAATCAAGCAGGTGACTAGGCAGGAATCACGCAGCTCAGGTGGCAATTGTCAAGCAGATGAGCCGACAGGAATCACGCAGCTCAGCTGGCAATTGTCATGCAGATGAGCCGGCAGGAATCACGCAGCCTAGCAGGCCCTGATCACGTGATTCTGCAGGCACTGATCACGTGGCTCATCAAGTACAGATCACGTGACTGGGCAGGCACTGATGACGTGGCTGATCAGGCACTAATCACATGGCTCATCATGCACTGATCACGTGTTTCTCAGGCAATGATCAGTGACTGACAGGCGCTGATCATGGGACTGTGCAGGCACTGATGACATGGCTATCATGCACTGATCACGTGACTGGGCATGCACTGATGACGTGGCTGATCGGGCACTGATCACGTGTTCATCAGACAGTGATCCGTGACTGACAGGCGCTGAGCATGGGACTGTGTACGCACTGATCACGTGGCTGATCAGGAACTGACCACCTGACTGCCCATGCAGTGATCACGTGGCTGATTGTTCACTGATCACGTGTTTATCATACGGTGATCACGTGACTGAGAGGCGCTGATCACGTGACTGTTCCGTCAGTGATCACGTGGCTGCTCATGCACTGATATCGTGACTGAGCATGCACTGATCATGTGCCGGGAGCCGGGGAGGCCTTCCACTCTGGACAAAGGTCATGAGGAAGGAGGCTCGGCATACGCAAATGCGGGATCCAGCCTCAGGAGTCCACCCGGATATTCTCGAGCATCCCCCCCCCAAAAAAACCAGAGTCTGCCTACTGTATTGCTTTGTGCCCTCACCTCTGATTTCACTGGGGGCGGTCCCCCACCACCATTTCGCTCTCTCTGTTCAAGAGTTAACTTACAGCTCCAATTCTTAAAGTTCCTTGTCATTCTTCCCTTTAACTTCCAGCTGAGTCTCCATATTGAGCGCGGAACCCACCACGCTTACTAATTATGCTTGGACTGCTAAGACCCACTCGAGAAGGTGTCTAGGGTGAGGCACCTTCCGCTATTCAAGAGGGCACCTGCGGCCTACGAAAGTGGTGCAAACTTCTTGTCTTGAAGTTTGATTGGTCTCCGGTGTAAACCAAGCTACTCAGTCTCTTTTCTCCACCGAATTTTCCTACTGAGCTCTCCTCATTCTATTATTCTTGACATCTCTCAATAGCATATAAATAGTTGCCTAGGCCATCTCTCCTTCGAATGCCCTGGATCAGCTGGGGCTGGTCCCCGGCAGGTGGCGCCCGAACAGGGACCTCAGGAGGCAATACTCAAAGAGCTGAGCAGACACGAACCACGCAATCAGCAGGCAATAAGCATGGAGCTCAGCAGTGACGAATCATGCTGCTCAACTGGCAATAATCAAGCAGGTGACCAGGCAGGAATCACGCAGCTCAGGTGGCAATTGTCAAGCAGATGAGCCGGCAGGAATCACGCAGCTCAGCAGGCCCTGATCACGTGACTCTGCAGGCACTGATCACGTGGCTGATCAAGTCCAGATCACGTGACCTAGCATGCACTGATCATGTGGCTATCATGCACTGATCACGTGACTGCGCATGCACTGATGACGTGGCTGATCAGGCACTGATCACATGGTTCATCATGCACTGATCAAGTGTTTATCAGGCAGTGATCAGTGACTGACAGGCTCTGATCATGGGACTGTGCACGCACTGATCACGTGGCTATCATGCACTGATCACGTGACTGAGCATGCACTGATGACGTGGCTGATCAGGCACTGATCACGTGGCTCATCATGCACTGATCATGTGTTTATCAGGCAGTGATCAGTGACTGACAGGCGCTGATCATGGGACTGTGCACGCACTGATCACGTGGCTATCATGCACTGAGCACGTGACTGCGCATGCACTGATGACGTGGCTGATCGGGCACTGATCACGTGTTTATCAGGCAGTGATCAGTGACTGACAGGCGCTGAGCATGTGACTGTGCACGCACTGATCACGTGGCTATCATGCACTGAACACGTGACTGGGCATGCACTGATGACGTGGCTGATCAGGAACTGACCACCTGACTGCCCATGCCTAAGCCATCTCTCCTTCGAATACCCTGGATCAGCTGGGGCTGGTCCCCGGCAGGTGGCGCCCGAACAGGGACCTCAGGAGGCAATACTCAAAGAGCTGAGCAGACACGAACCACGCAATCAGCAGGCAATAAGCATGGAGCTCAGCAGTGACGAATCATGCTGCTCACCTGGCAATAATCAAGCAGGTGACCAGGCAGGAATCACGCAGCTCAGCTGGCAATTGTCAAGCAGATGAGCCGGCAGGAATCACGCAGCGCAGCTGGCAATTGTCATGCAGATGAGCCGGCAGGAATCACGCAGCACAGCAGGCCTTGATCACGTGCCTCTGCAGGCACTGATCACGTGGCTGATCAAGTCCAGATCACGTGACTGAGCATGCACTGATCACGTGGCTATCATGCACTGATCACTTGACTGAGCATGCACTGATGACGTGGCTGATCAGGCACTGATCATATGGCTCATTAAGCACTGATTACGTGTTTATCAGGCAATAATCAGTGACTGACAGGCGCTGATCATGGGACTGTGCACGCACTGATCACGTGGCTATCATGCACTGATCACGTGACTGCGCCTGCACTGATGACGTGGCTGATCGGGCACTGATCACGTGTTTATCAGGCAGTGATCAGTGACTGACAGGCGCTGAGCATGGGACTGTGCACGCACTGATCACGTGGCTGATCAGGAACTGACCACCTGACTGCGCATGCAGTGATCACGTGGCTGGTCGTTCACTGATCACGTGTTTATCATATGGTGATCACGTGACTGAGAGGAGTTGATCACGTGACTGTGCCGTCAGTGATCACGTGGCTGATCATGCACTGATATCGTGACTGAGCATGCACTGGTCATGTGCCGGGAGCCGGGGAGGCATTCCACTCTGGACAAAGGACATGAGGAAGGAGGACGGCATACGCAAATGCGGGATCGAGCCTCAGGAGTCCACCCGGATATTCTGGAGCATCTTCCCCGCCAAAAAACCAGAGTCTGCCTAGTCTATTGCTTTGTGCTCTCACCTCTGATTTCACTGGGGGCTGTCCCCCACCACCATCTCGCTCTTTCTGTCCAAGAGTTAACTTACAGCTGCAATTCACAAAGTTCCTTGTCATTCTTCCCTTTAACTTCCAGCTGAGTCTCCATCTGGAGCGCGGAAACCACCACGCTTACTAATTATGCCTGGGCTGCTAAGACCCACTCGAGAAGGTGTCTAGGGTGAGGCACCTTCCGCTATTCGAGAGGGCGCCTGGGGCCTACGGAAGTGGTGCAAACTTCTTGTCTTGAAGTTTGATTGGTCTCCCGCGTAAACCAAGCTACTCAGTCTCTTTTCTCCACCGAATTTTCCTACGGAGCTCTCCTCATACTATTATTCTTGACAACTCTGATGAGCATATAAATAGTCGCCTAGGCCATCTCTCCTTCGAATACCCTGGATCAGCTGGGGCTGGTCCCCGGCAGGTGGCGCCCGAACAGGGACCTCAGGAGGCAATACTCAAAGAGCTGAGCAGACACGAACCACGCAATCAGCAGGCAATAAGCATGGAGCTCAGCGGTGACGAATCATGCTGCTCAACTGGCAATAATCAAGCAGGTGACCAGGCAGGAATCACGCAGCTCAGGTGGCAATTGTCAAGCAGATGAGCCGACAGGAATCACGCAGCTCAGCTGGCAATTGTCATGCAGATGAGCCGGCAGGAATCACCCAGCTCAGCAGGCCCTGATCACGTGACTCTGCAGGCACTGATCACGTGGCTGATCAACTACGGATCACGTGACTGAGCATGCACTGATCACGTGGCTACCATGCACTGATCAGTCGGCTGGTCATACACTGAACACGTACCTGGTCATGCACAGATCACGTGACTAATCATGAACTGATCAGGTGGCTATCATGCACTGATCACGTGGATATCATGCACTGATCACATGGCTGATCACACACGTATCACGTGACTGATCATGCAGTGGTCACGTGGCTATCATGCACTGATTACGTGGCTATCATGCAGTGATCACGTGACTGATCATGCACTTATCACATAATTGATCATGCACTGATCACGTGACTGATCATGCACTGATCACCTGGCTGATCATGCACCCATCAGGTGACTGATCATGCACTGATCACGTGGCTATCATGCACTGTTCACGTGGCTGATCATACACTGCTCTCGTAGCTGATCATGCACTGATCACGTGGCTATCATGTACTGATCACGGGGCTGATCATGCACTGATCACATAGCTACCATGTACTTGTCCCGTGACTGATCATGCACTGATCACGTAAATGATCATGCACTGATCACGTGACTGATCGTGCACTGATCACGTGGCTATCACGCAATGATCAGGTGGCTATCATTCACTGATCTGGTGGCTATCATTCACTGATCATGTGTCGAATTATGCAATGATCACGTGACTGATCATGCACTGATTACGTGACTGATCATGCGCTGATCACCTGGCTATCATGCACTGATCAGGTGTCTATCGTTCACTTGTCACGTGGCTGATCATGCACTGATCATGTGAATGTTCATGCACTAATCACGTGGCTATCATGCACTGATAATGTGGCTGATCATACACTGCTTATGTACCTGATCATGCACTGATCACATGGCTGTCATGTACTGGTCACGTGGCTGATCATGCAATGATCTCGTAGCTACCATGTACTGGTCACGTGACTCATCATGCACTGATGACGGAAATATTCATGCACTGATCACGTGACTGATCATGCACTGATCACGTGACTGATCATGCAGTGATCACGTGGCTATCAAGCAATGATCAGGTGGCTATCATTCACTTATCTGCTGGCTATCATTCACTGATCATGTGTCGAATTACTCAATGATCACGTGACTGATAATGCACTGATTACGTGACTGATTATGCACTGATACGGTGACTGAGCATCAACTGATCACATGACTATCATGTAGTTATCACGTGACTTAATGGCGCTGATCATGTGACTGATCATGCACTGATCATGTTTGCTATCACACTGATCATGTGCCTCTGGAGGCAATAAACAAAGAGCTGAGTAGGCACGAATCAAACAGTCAGCAGGCAATAATCATGGAACTCAGCTGTGAGGAATCATGCTGCTCAGCTGGCAATAATCAAGCAGCTGAGCAGGCAGGAATTACGCAGCACAGCTGGCAATTGTCAAGCAGATGACAGGCAGGAATCATGCAGCTCAGCGGGCAATTGTCAAGCAGGTGAGCAGAGTGGAATAACGCAGCTCAGCAGGCCCTGATCACGTGACTGAGCACGCACTGTTCACCTGGCTGATCATACACTGATCATGTGACTGATCATGCACTGATCACCTGGGTATCATGCACTGATCACGTGACTGCGAATGCACTGGTCATGTGGATGATCATTCACTGATCACGTGGCTGATCATGCAATGATAACATGACTAATCATGCAATGAACATGTGACTGATCATGCACTGATCACGTGGTTATCATGCATTGACACGTGACTGCGCATGCACTGATCACGTGGCTGATCACGCACTTATCACTTGTTTATCATGCAGTGATCACGTGACTGAAAGGCGCTGATTACGTGAATGTGCACGCACCGATCACGTGGCTGATCATGCACTGATACCGGGACTGAGCATGGACTGATCACATGACTATCATGTAGTGATCACGTGACTTAATGGCACTGATCATGTGACTGATCATGCGCTGATCATGTTTGCTATCATACATTGATCATGTGCCTCTGGAGGCAACAAACAAAGAGCTGAGTAGGCACGAATCAAACAGTCAGCAGGCAATAATCATGGAAATCATCTGTGAGGAATCATGGTGCTAAGCTGGCAATAATCAAGCAGCTGACCAGGCAGGACTTATGCAGCACAGCTGGCAATTGTCAAGCAGATGACAGGCAGAAATCGTGCAGCTCAGCTGGCAATTGGCAAGCAGATGAGCAGACAGTAATCACGCAGCTCAGCAGGCCATGATCACGTGACTGAGCACGCACTGTTCACGTGGCTGATTATACACTGTTCACGTGATTGATCATGCACTGATCACTTGGATATCATGCACTGATCACGTGGCTGATCATACACTGTTCACGTGTCTGATCATGCACTGATCACGTGGCTGATCATACACTGCTCACGTAACTGATCATGCACTGATCACGTGGCTATCATGCACTGATCACGTGGCTGAACATGCAGTGTTCACGTGGCTGATCACACACCTGTCACGTGACTAATCATGAACTGATCACGTGGGTATCATGCACTGATCACGTGGATATCAGGCACTGCTCACGTGGCTGAACATGCAATGATCACGTAGCTACCATGTACTGGTCACGTGAGTGATCATGCACTGATCTCGTAATTGATCATGCACTGATCACGTGGCTGATTATGCACTGATCACGTGTCTGATCATACACTGATCACGTGACTGATCATGCACTGATCACGTGACTGATCATGCACTGATCACGTGGCTACAATGCACTGATTACTCGGCTGGTCATACACTGATCACGTACCTGGTCATGCACAGGTCACGTGACTAATCATGAACTGATCAGGTGGCAATCATGCACTGATCACGTGGATATCATGCACTGATCACATGGCTGATCACACACGTATCACGTGACTGATCATGCAGTGGTCACGTGGCTATCATGCACTGATTACGTGGCTATCATGCACTGATCACGTGACTGATCATGCACTGATCACATAATTGATCATGCACTGATCTCGTGACTGATCATGCACTGATCACGTGGCTGATCATGCACCCATCAGGTGACTATTCATGCACTGATCACGTGGCTATCATGCACTGTTCACGTGGCTGATCATACACTGCTCTCGTAGCTGATCATGCACTGATCACGTGGCTATCATGTACTGATCACGGGGCTGATCATGCACTGATCACATAGCTACCTTGTACTTGTCACGTGACTGATCAAGCACTGATCTCGTAATTGATCATGCACTGATCACATGGCTCATCATGCACTGATCACCTGTTTCTCAGGCAATGATCAAGGACTGACAGACGCTGATCAAGGGACTGTGCACGCATTGATCACGGGGCTATCATGCACTGATCACGTGACTGCGAATGCACTGATGATGTGGCTGATCGGGCACTGATCACGTGTTTGTCAGGCAGTGATCAGTGACTGAGAGGCGCTGAGCATGGGACTTTGCACGCACTGATCACGTGGCTGATCAGGAACTGACCACCTGACTGCGCATGCAGTGATCACGTGGCAGGTCGTTCACTGATCAGGTGTTTATCATACGGTGATCACGTGACTCTGCAGGCAATGATCACGTGGCTGATCAAGTCCAGATCACGTGACCGAGCATGCACTGATCACGTGGCTATCATGCACTGATCACGTGACTGGCTTCCACTGATGACCTGGCTGATCAGGCACTGATCACATGGCTCATCATGCACTGATCACCTGTTTCTCAGGCAATGATCAATGACTGACAGACGCTGATCATGGGACTGTGCACGCTCTGATCACGGGGGTATCATGCACTGATCACGTGACTGCGCATGCACTGATGACGTGGCTGATCGGGCACAGATCACGTGTTTATCAGGCAGTGATCAGTGGCTGACAGGCGATGATCATGGGACTGTGCACGCACTGATCACGTGGCTGATCAGGAACTGACCACCTGACTGCGCATGGAGTGATCACGTGGCAGGTCGTTCACTGATCAGGTGTTTATCATACGGTGATCACGTGACTGAGAGGCGCTGATCACGTGACTGTGCAGTCTGTGATCACGTGGCTGATCATGCACTGATATCGTGACTGAGGATGCACTGATCATGTGCCGGGAGCCGTTGAGGCATTCCGCTCTGGACAAAGGTCATGAGGAAGGAGGCTCGGCATATGCAAATGCGGGATCGAGCCTCAGGAGTCCACCCGGATATTCTCGAGCATCTCCCCCCCAAAAAAACCAGAATCTGCCTACTATATTGCTTTGTGCTCTCACCTCTGATTTCACTGGGGGCTGTCCCCCACCACCATCTCGCTCTCTCTGTCAAAGAGTTAACTTACAGCTGCAATTCATAAAGTTCCTTGTCATTCTTCCCTTTGACTTCCAGCTGAGTCTCCATTTGGAGCGCGGAACCCACCACGCTTACTAATTATGCCTGGGCTGCTAAGACCCACTCGAGAAGGTGTTTAGGGGGAGGCACCTTTCGCTATTCGAGAGGGTGCCTGCGGCCTACGTAAGTGGTGCAAACTTCTTGTCTTGAAGTTTGATTGGTCTCCCGCGTAAACCAAGCTACTCAGTCTCTTTTCTCCACCGAATTTTCCTACTGAGCTCTCCTCATACTATTATTCTTGACATCTCTGATTAGCATATAAAGAGGCGCCTAGGCCATCTCTCCTTCGAATACCCTGGATCAGCTGGGGCTGGTCCCCGGCAAGTGGCGCCCGAACAGGGACCTCAGGAGGCAATACTCAAAGAGCTGAGCAGACACAAACCACGCAATCAACAGGCAATAAGTATTGAGCTCAGCAGTGACGAATCATGCTGCTCAACTGGCAATAATCAAGCAGGTGACCAGGCAGGAATCACGCAGCTCAGCTGGCAAATGTCAAGCAGATGAGCCGGCAGGAATCACGCAGCTCAGCAGGCCCTGATCACGTGACTCTGCAGGCACTGATCACGTGGCTGAACATGCACTGTTTACGTGGCTGATCACACACCTGTCAGGTGACTAATCATGTACTGATCACGTGGGTATCATGCACTGATCACGTGGATATCATGCACTGCTCACGTGGCTGAACATGCAATGATCACGTAGCTACCATGTACTGGTCACGTGACTGATCATGCACTGATCTCCTAATTGATCATGCACTGATCACGTGGCTGATCATGCACTGATCAAGTGTCTGATCATACACTGATCACGTGACTGATCATGCACTGATCACGTGACTGATAATGCACTGATCACGTGACTGATCATGCACTGATCACGTGGCTATCATGCACTGATCACTCGGCTGGTCATACACTGATGACGTACCAGATCATGCACAGATCAGGTGACTAATCATGAACTGATCAGGTGGCTATCATGCACTGATCACGTGGCTATCATGCACTGATCACATGGCTGATCACACACGTATCACGTGACTGATCATGCACTGATCACATAATTGATCATGCACTGATCACGTGACTGATCATGCACTGATCACGTGACTGATCATGCACCCATCAGGTGACTGATCATGCACTGATCACGTGGCTATCATGCACTGTTCACGTGTCTGGTCATACACTGATCACCTACCTGGTCATGCACAGATAACGTGACTAATCATGAAGTGATCACGTAGCTATCATGCACAGATCACCTGGCTGATCATGCACTGATCACGTGGCTATCATGCACTGATCACGTGGCTGAACATGCACTGTTCACGTGGCTGATCACACACCTGTCACGTGACTGATCATGCACTGATCACGTGGCTCTCATGCCCTGATCACGTGGCTGATCATACTCTGCTCACGTAACTGATCATGCACACATCACGTGGCTATTAGGCACTGCTCACGTGGCTGGTCATGCAATGATCACGAAGCTACCATGTACTAGTCACGTGACTGATCATGCACATATCACGTAAATGATCATGCACTGATCACATGACTGATCATGCACCCATCAGGTGACTTCTTGTCTTGAAGTTTGATTGGTCTCCCGCGTAAACCAAGCTACTCAGTCTCTTTTCTCCACCGAATTTTCCTACTGAGCTCTCCTCATACTATTATTCTTGACATCTCTGATTAGCATATAAATAGTCGCCTAGGCCATCTCTCCTCCGAATACCCTGGATCAGCTGGGGCTGGTCCCCGGCAGGTGGCGCCCGAACAGGGACCTCAGGAGGCAATACTCAAAGAGCTGAGCAGACACGAACCATGCAATCAGCAGGCAATAAGCATGGAGCTCAGCAGTGACGAATCATATTGCTCAACTGGCAATAATCAAGCAGGTGACCAGGCAGGAATCACGCAGCTCAGCTGGCAATTGTCAAGCAGATGACCCGGCAGGAATCACGAGCTCAGCAGGCCCTGATCACGTGACTCTGCAGGCAATGATCACGTGGCTGATCAAGTCCAGATCACGTGACTGAGCATGCACTGATCTCGTGGCTATCATGCACTGATCACGTGACTGGCTTCCACTGATGACCTGGCTGATCAGGCACTGATCACATGGCTCATCATGCACTGATCACCTGTTTCTCAGGCAATGATCAATGACTGACAGACGCTGATCATGGGACTGTGCACGCTCTGATCACGGGGGTATCATGCACTGATCACGTGACTGATCATGCACTGATCACGTGGCTGATATGCACTGATCACGAAGCTGATCATACATTGACCACGGGACTGTGCATGCACTGATCACTTGGCTGATCATGCACTGATCACGTGCCTGATCACGCACTAATCACGTTGCAGATCATGCACTGATCACATGGCTGATCATACACTGATCACGTGGCTGATCATACTCTGATCACGTGGATGATCATGCACTGACAACGGGGCTGATCATACTCTGATCTTGAAGCTGATCTGATACTGATCACGTGACTGCAGGCACTGATCACTTGACTGTGCATGCACTGATCACGTGAATGATCATGCACTGATCAATCATATACTGGTCACGTGGCTATCATGCACTGATCACGTGCCTGTTCATGCAATGATCACGTGGCTGATCATTCACTGATCACCTGACTGATCATGCACTGATCACGAAGCTGATCATACACTGATCACGTTCCTGATCATGCACTGATCATGTGCCTGATCATGCACTGATCAAGAGGCTGATAATGCACTGATCACGTGTCTGATCATACATTGATCTCGTGACTGATCATGCACTGATCATGTCCCTGATCATGCACTGAACACGTGGCTGATCATGCACTGATCAGGAAACTGATCATACACTGATCACGTGACTGTGCATGCACTGATAACGTTGCTGATCATGCACTGATCATGTGGCTGATAATGAACTGATCACATGGCTGATCATACACTGATCACGTGCCTGATCATGCACTAATTACGTTGCAGAAAATGCACTGATCACATGGCTGATCATACACTGATGACGTGGCTCTTCATGCACTGATAACGTGGCTGATCATGCCCTGATACCTTGGCTATCATACAGTGATCACGTGACTGATCATGCACTCCTCACGTGCCTGATCATACACTGATCACGTGGCTGAACATGCACTTATCACGTGGCTAACCATACTCTGATCACGAAGCTGATCTTATACTGATCACTTGACTGCACGCACTGATCACTTGACTGTGCATGCACTGATCACGTGGATGATCATGCACTGATTAATCCTATACTGGTCAAGTGGCTATCACACTGATCTCGTGCCTGTTCATGCACTGATCACGTGGCTGATCATTCACTGATCACGTGACTGATCATGCAATGCTCACGTGGCTAAATATGCACTGATCACGAAGCTGATCATACACTGATCACGTGACTGATCATGTACTGATCATGTGCCTGATCATGCACTGAACACGTGGCTGATCATACACTGATCACGTGGCTGATAATGAACTGATCACGTGCCTGATCATACACTGATCACGTGCCTGATCATGCACTAATCATGTGGCGGGTCATGCACTGATCACATGGATGATCATACACAGATCACGTGGCTGATCATACTCTGATCACATGGCTGATCATGCACTGATCACATGACTGATCACACTCTGATCACGAAGCTGATCTTATAGTGATCACGTGACTGCAGGCACTGATCACTTGTTTGTGCATGCACTGATCACGTGGATGATCATGCACTGATTAATCATATACTGGTCACGTGCCTATCATGCACTGATCACGTGCCTGTTCATGCACTGATCACGTGGCTGATCATTCACTGATCACGTGACTGATCATGCACTGATCACGTGGCTGAATATGCACTGATCACGAAGCTGATCATACACTGACCACGGGACTGTGCATGCACTGATCACCTGGCTGATCATGCACTGATCACGTGCCTCATCATGCACTGGTCTCGGGGCTGATGACGAACAGATCACGTGGCTTTCATGCCCTGATCACGTGGCTGATCAAATACTTATCAGGTGACTGATAATGCACTGATCATGCGCCTGATCATGCACTGATCACATGGCTGATCATGCATTGATCACGAAGCTGACCGTACACTGATCACGTGACTCCGCATGCACTGATCACGTGGCTGATCATGCACTGATCACCTGACTGATCATGCACTGATCACTTGGCTATCATGCACTGATCACGTGGCTGATCATACACTGAGCATGTTACTGATCAGGCACTGATCACGTGGCTGATCATGCACTGATCACCTGACTGATCATGCACTGATCACTTGACTATCATGCACTGATCACGTGGCTGATCATGCACTGATCACGTGCCTGATCAAGCACTGATCACGTGGCTGATCATTCACTGATCACGTGACTGATTATTCACTGATCACGTGCCTGATCATGCACTGATCACGTGGCTGATCATTCACTGATCACGTGACTGATCATGCACTAATCACGTGGCTGAATATGCACTGATCATTAAGCTGATCATACACTGACCACAGGACTGTGCATGCACTGATCAGTTGGCTGATCATGCACTGATCACGTGCCTCATCATGCACTGAACTCGTAGCTGATGATGAGCAGATCACGTGGCCTTCATGCCCTGATGACGTGGATGATCATATACTGATCACATGACTGATCATGCTCTGATCAAGTTTCTGATCATGAACTGACCACGTGGCTGATCATGCACTGATCACGAAGCTGATCATACACTGACCACGGGACTGTGCATGCACTGATCACTTGGCTGATCATGCACTGATCACGTTGCTGATCATGCACTGGTCACGTGGCTGATCATACACTGATTACGTGGCTGATCATACACTGATCACGTGGCTCATCATGCACTAATCACGTTGCGGATCATGCGCTGATATCATGGCTGGTCATACACTGATCACGTGACTGTGCATGCACTGATCACGTGGCTGATCATGCAGTGATAACTGGCTATCATACCCTGATCACGTGACTGATCATGGACTCTTCACGTGCCTGATCATGCACTGATCACGTGGCCATCATGCACTGATCACATGGCTGACCATACACTGATCTCATGACTGATCATGCTCTGAAGTGCCTGATCATGAACTGACCACGTGGCTGATCATGCACTGATCACCTGGCTATCATGCACTGATCACGTAGCTGATCATGCACTGATCACGTGACTGGTCATTCCCTGAAGACGTGACTGATCATGCACTGATCACGTGGCTATAATGCATTGATCATGTGACGGCGCATGCACTGCTCTCGAGGATGATCATACACTGATCACTTGGCTGATCAGGAACTGATCACGTGACTGAGCATACAGTGATCACGTGTCTGAATGTTGCTGTTCATGTTATTGATCATGTGCTGATCACGTGGGTATCATGCACTGATCACGTGACTGCGCATTCACTGATCATGTAACTGTACGCAATGATCACATGTCTATCATGCACTGACCACGTGGCTGATCATGCACTGTTCATGTGACTGAGCATGCACCGATCACGTAGCTATCATGCATTGATCACTTGGCTATCATGCACTGATCACGTGGCTGATCATACATTGATCACGTGACTGCACATGCACTGATGACGTGGCTGATCATACACTGATCACGTGATTGATCATGCACAGATCATGTGGCTGATCATGCACTAATCACGTTGCTGATCCTGCACTGGTCACGTGGCTATCTTGCACTGATTACGTGGCTGATCATGCACTGACCACATGGCAATCATGCACTGATCACGTGTCTGATCATACACTGATAACGTGACTGATCAAGCACTGATCACGTGACTGGTCATGCACTGATCACGTGCATGATCATGCACTGATCACGTGCCTGATCATGCACTGATCATGTGCCTGATCATGCACTGATCAAGAGGCTGATAATGCACTGATCACGTGTCTGATCATACACTGATCACGTGATTGATCATGCACAGATCATGTGGCTGATCATGCACTAATCACGTTGCTGATCATGCACTGGTCACGTGGCTATCTTGCACTGATTACGTGGCTGACCATGCACTGACCACAAGGCAATCATGCACTGATTACATGGCTGATCATACACTGATCACGAGCCTGATCATGCACTGATCACGTGTCTGATCATGCACTGATCACGTGACTGGTCATGCACTGATCACGTGCCTGATCATGCACTGATCACGAAGCTGATCATACACTGATCACGTGCCTGACCATGCACTGATCATGTGCCTGATCATGCACTGATCAAGTGGCTGATAATGCACTGATCACGTGACTGATCATGTACTGATCATGTCCCTGATCATGCAATGATCATGTCCCTGATCATGCACTGAACACGTGGCTGATCATGCACTGATCAGGAATCTGATCATACACTGATCACGTGACTGTGCATGCACTGATAACGTTGCTGATCATGCACTGATCACGTGGCTGATCATACACTGATGACGTGCCTGATCATGCACTAATCACATTTCGGAACATGCACTGATCACATGGCTGATCATACACTTATCACGTGGCTCTTAATGCACTGATAACGTGGCTGATCATGCACTCTTCACGTGCCTGATCATACACTGATCACGTGGCTGATCAAGCACTTATCACGTGGCTAACCATACTCTGATCACGAAGCTGATCTTATACTGATTACGTGACTGCACGCACTGATCACTTGACTGTGCATGCACTGATCACGTAGATGTTCATGCACTGATTAATCATATACTGCTCACGTGGCTATCATGCACTGATTTCGTGCCTGTTCATGCACTGATCACGTGGCTGATCATTCACTGATCACGTGACTGATCATGCACTGCTCACGTGGCTGAATATGCACTGATCACGAAGCTGATCATACTCGGACCACGGGACTGTGCATGCACTGATCACTTGGCTGATCATGCACTGATCACGTGCCTCATCATGCACTGATCTCGTGGCTGAACATGGACAGATCACGTGGCCTTCATGCCCTGATCACGTGGCTGATCATATACTGATCACGTGACTGATCATGCACTGATCATGTGCCTGATCATGCACTGATCACGTGTGAGATCAAGCACTGATCACGAGCCTGATCAAGCACTGATCACGTGCCTGATCATGCACTGATCACGTGCCTGATCATACACTGATCACGTGCCTGATCATGCACTGATCACGAACGTGATCATAGACTGATCACGTGACTCCGCATGCACTGATCACGTGGCTGATCATGCACTGATCATGTGGCTGATAATGAACTAATGACGTGGCTGATCATACGCTGATCACGTGGCTGATCATACTCTGATCACGAAGCTGATCTTATACTGATCACGTGATTGCAGGCACTGATCACTTGACTGTGCATGCACTGATCATGTGGATGATTATGCACTGATTAATTATATACTGGTCACGTGGCTATCCTGCACTGATCACGTGCCTGTTCATGCACTGATCACGTGGCTGATCATTCACTGATCACGTGACTGATCATGCACTGATCACGTGGCTGAATATGCACTGATCACTTGGCTGATCATGCACTGATCACGTGCCTGATCATGCAGTAATCACGTTGCAGATCATGCACTGATCACATGGATGACCATACACTGATCACATGACTGATCATGCTCTGATCAAGTTTCTGATCATGAACTGACCACGTGGCTGATCATGCACTGATCACGAAGCTGATCATACACTGATCACGTGACTGATCATGTACTGATCATGTGCCTGATCATGCACTGAACACGTGGCTGATCATGCACTGATCAAGAAGCTGATTATACAATGATCACGTGACTGTGCATGCACTGATAACGTGGCTGATCATGCACTGATCACGTGGCTGATAATGAACTGATCACGTGCCTGATCATACACTGATCACGTGGCTGAATATGCACTGATCACGAAGCTGATCATACACTGACCACGGGTCTGTGCATGCACTGATCACTTGGCTGATCATGCACTGATCACATGCCTCATCATGCACTGGTCTCGTAGCTGATCATGATCAGATCACGTGGCTTTCATGCCCTGATCACGTGGCTGATCATATACTGATCACGTGACTGATAATGCACTGATCATGCGCCTGATCATGCACTGATCACGTGGCTGATCATGCATTGATCACGAAGCTGACCGTACACTGATCACGTGACTCCGCATGCACTGATCACATGGCTGATCATGCACTGATCACGTGGCTGCTCATGCACTGATCACCTGACTGATCATGCACTAATCACTTGGCTATCATGCACTGATCGCGTGGCTGATCATACACTGTGCGTATTATTGATGAGGCACTGATCTCGTGCCTGATCATGCACTGATCACGTGCCTGATCATTCACTGATCACGTGACTGATCATGCAGTGATCAGGTGACTGATCATGCAGTGATCACGTGTCTGAATATGCACTGATCACGAAGCTGATCATACACTGACCACGGAAATGTGCATGCACTGTTCACTTGGCTGATCATGCTCTGATCAAGTTTCTGATCATGAACTGACCACGTGGCTGATCATGCACTGATCACGAAGCTGATCATACACTGACCACGGGACTGTGCATGCACTGATCACTTGGCTGATCATGCACTGATCACGTTGCTGATCATGCACTGGTCACGTGGCTGATCATACACTGATTACGTGGCTGATCATACACTGATCACGTGGCTCATCATGCACTAATCACGTTGCGGATCATGCGCTGATATCATGGCTGGTCATACACTGATCACGTGACTGTGCATGCACTGATCACGTGGCTGATCATGCAGTGATAACTGGCTATCATACCCTGATCACGTGACTGATCATGGACTCTTCACGTGCCTGATCATGCACTGATCACGTGGCCATCATGCACTGATCACATGGCTGACCATACACTGATCTCATGACTGATCATGCTCTGAAGTGCCTGATCATGAACTGACCACGTGGCTGATCATGCACTGATCACCTGGCTATCATGCACTGATCACGTAGCTGATCATGCACTGATCACGTGACTGGTCATTCCCTGAAGACGTGACTGATCATGCACTGATCACGTGGCTATAATGCATTGATCATGTGACGGCGCATGCACTGCTCTCGAGGATGATCATACACTGATCAGTTGGCTGATCAGGAACTGATCACGTGACTGAGCATACAGTGATCACGTGTCTGAATGTTGCTGTTCATGTTATTGATCATGTGCTGATCACGTGGGTATCATGCACTGATCACGTGACTGCGCATTCACTGATCATGTAACTGTACGCAATGATCACATGTCTATCATGCACTGACCACGTGGCTGATCATGCACTGTTCATGTGACTGAGCATGCACCGATCACGTAGCTATCATGCATTGATCACTTGGCTATCATGCACTGATCACGTGGCTGATCATACATTGATCACGTGACTGCACATGCACTGATGACGTGGCTGATCATACACTGATCACGTGATTGATCATGCACAGATCATGTGGCTGATCATGCACTAATCACGTTGCTGATCCTGCACTGGTCACGTGGCTATCTTGCACTGATTACGTGGCTGATCATGCACTGACCACATGGCAATCATGCACTGATCACGTGTCTGATCATACACTGATAACGTGACTGATCAAGCACTGATCACGTGACTGGTCATGCACTGATCACGTGCATGATCATGCACTGATCACGTGCCTGATCATGCACTGATCATGTGCCTGATCATGCACTGATCAAGAGGCTGATAATGCACTGATCACGTGTCTGATCATACACTGATCACGTGATTGATCATGCACAGATCATGTGGCTGATCATGCACTAATCACGTTGCTGATCATGCACTGGTCACGTGGCTATCTTGCACTGATTACGTGGCTGACCATGCACTGACCACAAGGCAATCATGCACTGATTACATGGCTGATCATACACTGATCACGAGCCTGATCATGCACTGATCACGTGTCTGATCATGCACTGATCACGTGACTGGTCATGCACTGATCACGTGCCTGATCATGCACTGATCACGAAGCTGATCATACACTGATCACGTGCCTGACCATGCACTGATCATGTGCCTGATCATGCACTGATCAAGTGGCTGATAATGCACTGATCACGTGACTGATCATGTACTGATCATGTCCCTGATCATGCAATGATCATGTCCCTGATCATGCACTGAACACGTGGCTGATCATGCACTGATCAGGAATCTGATCATACACTGATCACGTGACTGTGCATGCACTGATAACGTTGCTGATCATGCACTGATCACGTGGCTGATCATACACTGATGACGTGCCTGATCATGCACTAATCACATTTCGGAACATGCACTGATCACATGGCTGATCATACACTTATCACGTGGCTCTTAATGCACTGATAACGTGGCTGATCATGCACTCTTCACGTGCCTGATCATACACTGATCACGTGGCTGATCAAGCACTTATCACGTGGCTAACCATACTCTGATCACGAAGCTGATCTTATACTGATTACGTGACTGCACGCACTGGTCACTTGACTGTGCATGCACTGATCACGTAGATGTTCATGCACTGATTAATCATATACTGCTCACGTGGCTATCATGCACTGATTTCGTGCCTGTTCATGCACTGATCACGTGGCTGATCATTCACTGATCACGTGACTGATCATGCACTGCTCACGTGGCTGAATATGCACTGATCACGAAGCTGATCATACTCGGACCACGGGACTGTGCATGCACTGATCACTTGGCTGATCATGCACTGATCACGTGCCTCATCATGCACTGATCTCGTGGCTGAACATGGACAGATCACGTGGCCTTCATGCCCTGATCACGTGGCTGATCATATACTGATCACGTGACTGATCATGCACTGATCATGTGCCTGATCATGCACTGATCACGTGTGTGATCAAGCACTGATCACGAGCC
The DNA here is from genome assembly GCF_055505025.1 of Bos grunniens. Taxonomy (NCBI): domain Eukaryota; kingdom Metazoa; phylum Chordata; class Mammalia; order Artiodactyla; family Bovidae; genus Bos; species Bos grunniens. The sequence continues at coordinate 405,394 of NC_141191.1, read as the reverse complement.
TGATCAAGCACTGATCACGTGCCTGATCATGCACTGATCACGTGCCTGATCATACACTGATCACGTGCCTGATCATGCACTGATCACGAACGTGATCATAGACTGATCACGTGACTCCGCATGCACTGATCACGTGGCTGATCATGCACTGATCATGTGGCTGATAATGAACTAATGACGTGGCTGATCATACGCTGATCACGTGGCTGATCATACTCTGATCACGAAGCTGATCTTATACTGATCACGTGATTGCAGGCACTGATCACTTGACTGTGCATGCACTGATCATGTGGATGATTATGCACTGATTAATTATATACTGGTCACGTGGCTATCCTGCACTGATCACGTGCCTGTTCATGCACTGATCACGTGGCTGATCATTCACTGATCACTTGGCTGATCATGCACTGATCACGTGCCTGATCATGCAGTAATCACGTTGCAGATCATGCACTGATCACATGGATGACCATACACTGATCACATGACTGATCATGCTCTGATCAAGTTTCTGATCATGAACTGACCACGTGGCTGATCATGCACTGATCACGAAGCTGATCATACACTGATCACGTGACTGATCATGTACTGATCATGTGCCTGATCATGCACTGAACACGTGGCTGATCATGCACTGATCAAGAAGCTGATTATACAATGATCACGTGACTGTGCATGCACTGATAACGTGGCTGATCATGCACTGATCACGTGGCTGATAATGAACTGATCACGTGCCTGATCATACACTGATCACGTGGCTGAATATGCACTGATCACGAAGCTGATCATACACTGACCACGGGTCTGTGCATGCACTGATCACTTGGCTGATCATGCACTGATCACATGCCTCATCATGCACTGGTCTCGTAGCTGATCATGATCAGATCACGTGGCTTTCATGCCCTGATCACGTGGCTGATCATATACTGATCACGTGACTGATAATGCACTGATCATGCGCCTGATCATGCACTGATCACGTGGCTGATCATGCATTGATCACGAAGCTGGCCGTACACTGATCACGTGACTCCGCATGCACTGATCACGTGGCTGATCATGCACTGATCACGTGGCTGCTCATGCACTGATCACCTGACTGATCATGCACTAATCACTTGGCTATCATGCACTGATCACGTGGCTGATCATACACTGTGCGTATTATTGATGAGGCACTGATCTCGTGCCTGATCATGCACTGATCACGTGCCTGATCATTCACTGATCACGTGACTGATCATGCAGTGATCAGGTGACTGCTCATGCAGTGATCACGTGGCTGAATATGCACTGATCACGAAGCTGATCATACACTGACCACGGAAATGTGCATGCACTGTTCACTTGGCTGATCATGCTCTGATCAAGTTTCTGATCATGAACTGACCACGTGGCTGATCATGCACTGATCACGAAGCTGATCATACACTGACCACGGGACTGTGCATGCACTGATCACTTGGCTGATCATGCACTGATCACTTGGCTGATCATGCACTGATCACGTTGCTGATCATGCACTGGTCACGTGGCTGATCATACACTGATTACGTGGCTGATCATACACTGATCACGTGGCTCATCATGCACTAATCACGTTGCGGATCATGCGCTGATATCATGGCTGGTCATACACTGATCACGTGACTGTGCCTGCACTGATCACGTGGCTGAATATGCAGTGATAACTGGCTATCATACCCTGATCACGTGACTGATCATGGACTCTTCACGTGCCTGATCATGCACTGATCACGTGGCCATCATGCACTGATCACATGGCTGACCATACACTGATCTCATGACTGATCATGCTCTGAAGTGCCTGATCATGAACTGACCACGTGGCTGATCATGCACTGATCACCTGGCTATCATGCACTGATCACGTAGCTGATCATGCACTGATCACGTGACTGGTCATTCCCTGAAGACGTGACTGATCATGCACTGATCACGTGGCTATAATGCATTGATCATGTGATGGCGCATGCACTGCTCTCGAGGATGATCATACACTGATCAGTTGGCTGATCAGGAACTGATCACGTGACTGAGCATACAGTGATCACGTGTCTGAATGTTGCTGTTCATGTTATTGATCATGTGCTGATCACGTGGGTATCATGCACTGATCACGTGACTGCGCATTCACTGATCATGTAACTGTACGCAATGATCACATGTCTATCATGCACTGACCACGTGGCTGATCATGCACTGTTCATGTGACTGAGCATGCACCGATCACGTAGCTATCATGCATTGATCACTTGGCTATCATGCACTGATCACGTGGCTGATCATACATTGATCACGTGACTGCACATGCACTGATGACGTGGCTGATCATACACTGATCACGTGATTGATCATGCACAGATCATGTGGCTGATCATGCACTAATCACGTTGCTGATCCTGCACTGGTCACGTGGCTATCTTGCACTGATTACGTGGCTGATCATGCACTGACCACATGGCAATCATGCACTGATCACGTGTCTGATCATACACTGATAACGTGACTGATCAAGCACTGATCACGTGACTGGTCATGCACTGATCACGTGCATGATCATGCACTGATCACGTGCCTGATCATGCACTGATCATGTGCCTGATCATGCACTGATCAAGAGGCTGATAATGCACTGATCACGTGTCTGATCATACACTGATCACGTGATTGATCATGCACAGATCATGTGGCTGATCATGCACTAATCACGTTGCTGATCATGCACTGGTCACGTGGCTATCTTGCACTGATTACGTGGCTGACCATGCACTGACCACAAGGCAATCATGCACTGATTACATGGCTGATCATACACTGATCACGAGCCTGATCATGCACTGATCACGTGTCTGATCATGCACTGATCACGTGACTGGTCATGCACTGATCACGTGCCTGATCATGCACTGATCACGAAGCTGATCATACACTGATCACGTGCCTGACCATGCACTGATCATGTGCCTGATCATGCACTGATCAAGTGGCTGATAATGCACTGATCACGTGACTGATCATGTACTGATCATGTCCCTGATCATGCAATGATCATGTCCCTGATCATGCACTGAACACGTGGCTGATCATGCACTGATCAGGAATCTGATCATACACTGATCACGTGACTGTGCATGCACTGATAACGTTGCTGATCATGCACTGATCACGTGGCTGATCATACACTGATGACGTGCCTGATCATGCACTAATCACATTTCGGAACATGCACTGATCACATGGCTGATCATACACTTATCACGTGGCTCTTAATGCACTGATAACGTGGCTGATCATGCACTCTTCACGTGCCTGATCATACACTGATCACGTGGCTGATCAAGCACTTATCACGTGGCTAACCATACTCTGATCACGAAGCTGATCTTATACTGATTACGTGACTGCACGCACTGGTCACTTGACTGTGCATGCACTGATCACGTAGATGTTCATGCACTGATTAATCATATACTGCTCACGTGGCTATCATGCACTGATTTCGTGCCTGTTCATGCACTGATCACGTGGCTGATCATTCACTGATCACGTGACTGATCATGCACTGCTCACGTGGCTGAATATGCACTGATCACGAAGCTGATCATACTCGGACCACGGGACTGTGCATGCACTGATCACTTGGCTGATCATGCACTGATCACGTGCCTCATCATGCACTGATCTCGTGGCTGAACATGGACAGATCACGTGGCCTTCATGCCCTGATCACGTGGCTGATCATATACTGATCACGTGACTGATCATGCACTGATCATGTGCCTGATCATGCACTGATCACGTGTGTGATCAAGCACTGATCACGAGCCTGATCAAGCACTGATCACGTGCCTGATCATGCACTGATCACGTGCCTGATCATACACTGATCACGTGCCTGATCATGCACTGATCACGAACGTGATCATAGACTGATCACGTGACTCCGCATGCACTGATCACGTGGCTGATCATGCACTGATCATGTGGCTGATAATGAACTAATGACGTGGCTGATCATACGCTGATCACGTGGCTGATCATACTCTGATCACGAAGCTGATCTTATACTGATCACGTGATTGCAGGCACTGATCACTTGACTGTGCATGCACTGATCATGTGGATGATTATGCACTGATTAATTATATACTGGTCACGTGGCTATCCTGCACTGATCACGTGCCTGTTCATGCACTGATCACGTGGCTGATCATTCACTGATCACTTGGCTGATCATGCACTGATCACGTGCCTGATCATGCAGTAATCACGTTGCAGATCATGCACTGATCACATGGATGACCATACACTGATCACATGACTGATCATGCTCTGATCAAGTTTCTGATCTTGAACTGACCACGTGGCTGATCATGCACTGATCACGAAGCTGATCATACACTGATCACGTGACTGATCATGTACTGATCATGTGCCTGATCATGCACTGAACACGTGGCTGATCATGCACTGATCAAGAAGCTGATTATACAATGATCACGTGACTGTGCATGCACTGATAACGTGGCTGATCATGCACTGATCACGTGGCTGATAATGAACTGATCACGTGCCTGATCATACACTGATCACGTGGCTGAATATGCACTGATCACGAAGCTGATCATACACTTACCACGGGTCTGTGCATGCACTGATCACTTGGCTGATCATGCACTGATCACATGCCTCATCATGCACTGGTCTCGTAGCTGATCATGATCAGATCACGTGGCTTTCATGCCCTGATCACGTGGCTGATCATATACTGATCACGTGACTGATAATGCACTGATCATGCGCCTGATCATGCACTGATCACGTGGCTGATCATGCATTGATCACGAAGCTGGCCGTACACTGACCACGGAAATGTGCATGCACTGTTCACTTGGCTGATCATGCTCTGATCAAGTTTCTGATCATGAACTGACCACGTGGCTGATCATGCACTGATCACGAAGCTGATCATACACTGACCACGGGACTGTGCATGCACTGATCACTTGGCTGATCATGCACTGATCACTTGGCTGATCATGCACTGATCACGTTGCTGATCATGCACTGGTCACGTGGCTGATCATACACTGATTACGTGGCTGATCATACACTGATCACGTGGCTCATCATGCACTAATCACGTTGCGGATCATGCGCTGATATCATGGCTGGTCATACACTGATCACGTGACTGTGCATGCACTGATCACGTGGCTGATCATGCAGTGATAACTGGCTATCATACCCTGATCACGTGACTGATCATGGACTCTTCACGTGCCTGATCATGCACTGATCACGTGGCCATCATGCACTGATCACATGGCTGACCATACACTGATCTCATGACTGATCATGCTCTGAAGTGCCTGATCATGAACTGACCACGTGGCTGATCATGCACTGATCACCTGGCTATCATGCACTGATCACGTAGCTGATCATGCACTGATCACGTGACTGGTCATTCCCTGAAGACGTGACTGATCATGCACTGATCACGTGGCTATAATGCATTGATCATGTGACGGCGCATGCACTGCTCTCGAGGATGATCATACACTGATCACTTGGCTGATCAGGAACTGATCACGTGACTGAGCATACAGTGATCACGTGTCTGAATGTTGCTGTTCATGTTATTGATCATGTGCTGATCACGTGGGTATCATGCACTGATCACGTGACTGCGCATTCACTGATCATGTAACTGTACGCAATGATCACATGTCTATCATGCACTGACCACGTGGCTGATCATGCACTGTTCATGTGACTGAGCATGCACCGATCACGTAGCTATCATGCATTGATCACTTGGCTATCATGCACTGATCACGTGGCTGATCATACATTGATCACGTGACTGCACATGCACTGATGACGTGGCTGATCATACACTGATCACGTGATTGATCATGCACAGATCATGTGGCTGATCATGCACTAATCACGTTGCTGATCCTGCACTGGTCACGTGGCTATCTTGCACTGATTACGTGGCTGATCATGCACTGACCACATGGCAATCATGCACTGATCACGTGTCTGATCATACACTGATAACGTGACTGATCAAGCACTGATCACGTGACTGGTCATGCACTGATCACGTGCATGATCATGCACTGATCACGTGCCTGATCATGCACTGATCATGTGCCTGATCATGCACTGATCAAGAGGCTGATAATGCACTGATCACGTGTCTGATCATACACTGATCACGTGATTGATCATGCACAGATCATGTGGCTGATCATGCACTAATCACGTTGCTGATCATGCACTGGTCACGTGGCTATCTTGCACTGATTACGTGGCTGACCATGCACTGACCACAAGGCAATCATGCACTGATTACATGGCTGATCATACACTGATCACGAGCCTGATCATGCACTGATCACGTGTCTGATCATGCACTGATCACGTGACTGGTCATGCACTGATCACGTGCCTGATCATGCACTGATCACGAAGCTGATCATACACTGATCACGTGCCTGACCATGCACTGATCATGTGCCTGATCATGCACTGATCAAGTGGCTGATAATGCACTGATCACGTGACTGATCATGTACTGATCATGTCCCTGATCATGCAATGATCATGTCCCTGATCATGCACTGAACACGTGGCTGATCATGCACTGATCAGGAATCTGATCATACACTGATCACGTGACTGTGCATGCACTGATAACGTTGCTGATCATGCACTGATCACGTGGCTGATCATACACTGATGACGTGCCTGATCATGCACTAATCACATTTCGGAACATGCACTGATCACATGGCTGATCATACACTTATCACGTGGCTCTTAATGCACTGATAACGTGGCTGATCATGCACTCTTCACGTGCCTGATCATACACTGATCACGTGGCTGATCAAGCACTTATCACGTGGCTAACCATACTCTGATCACGAAGCTGATCTTATACTGATTACGTGACTGCACGCACTGATCACTTGACTGTGCATGCACTGATCACGTAGATGTTCATGCACTGATTAATCATATACTGCTCACGTGGCTATCATGCACTGATTTCGTGCCTGTTCATGCACTGATCACGTGGCTGATCATTCACTGATCACGTGACTGATCATGCACTGCTCACGTGGCTGAATATGCACTGATCACGAAGCTGATCATACTCGGACCACGGGACTGTGCATGCACTGATCACTTGGCTGATCATGCACTGATCACGTGCCTCATCATGCACTGATCTCGTGGCTGAACATGGACAGATCACGTGGCCTTCATGCCCTGATCACGTGGCTGATCATGTACTGATCACGTGACTGATCATGCACTGATCATGTGCCTGATCATGCACTGATCACGTGTGTGATCAAGCACTGATCACGAGCCTGATCAAGCACTGATCACGTGCCTGATCATGCAATGATCACGTGCCTGATCATACACTGATCACGTGCCTGATCATGCACTGATCACGAACGTGATCATAGACTGATCACGTGACTCCGCATGCACTGATCACGTGGCTGATCATGCACTGATCATGTGGCTGATCATACTCTGATCACGAAGCTGATCTTATACTGATCACGTGATTGCAGGCACTGATCACTTGACTGTGCATGCACTGATCATGTGGATGATTATGCACTGATTAATTATATACTGGTCACGTGGCTATCCTGCACTGATCACGTGCCTGTTCATGCACTGATCACGTGGCTGATCATTCACTGATCACTTGGCTGATCATGCACTGATCACGTGCCTGATCATGCAGTAATCACGTTGCAGATCATGCACTGATCACATGGATGACCATACACTGATCACATGACTGATCATGCTCTGATCAAGTTTCTGATCATGAACTGACCACGTGGCTGATCATGCACTGATCACGAAGCTGATCATACACTGATCACGTGACTGATCATGTACTGATCATGTGCCTGATCATGCACTGAACACGTGGCTGATCATGCACTGATCAAGAAGCTGATTATACAATGATCACGTGACTGTGCATGCACTGATAACGTGGCTGATCATGCACTGATCACGTGGCTGATAATGAACTGATCACGTGCCTGATCATACACTGATCACGTGGCTGAATATGCACTGATCACGAAGCTGATCATACACTGACCACGGGTCTGTGCATGCACTGATCACTTGGCTGATCATGCACTGATCACATGCCTCATCATGCACTGGTCTCGTAGCTGATCATGATCAGATCACGTGGCTTTCATGCCCTGATCACGTGGCTGATCATATACTGATCACGTGACTGATAATGCACTGATCATGCGCCTGATCATGCACTGATCACGTGGCTGATCATGCATTGATCACGAAGCTGGCCGTACACTGATCACGTGACTCCGCATGCACTGATCACGTGGCTGAACATGCACTGATCACGTGGCTGCTCATGCACTGATCACCTGACTGATCATGCACTAATCACTTGGCTATCATGCACTGATCACGTGGCTGATCATACACTGTGCGTATTATTGATGAGGCACTGATCTCGTGCCTGATCATGCACTGATCACGTGCCTGATCATTCACTGATCACGTGACTGATCATGCAGTGATCAGGTGACTGCTCATGCAGTGATCACGTGGCTGAATATGCACTGATCACGAAGCTGATCATACACTGACCACGGAAATGTGCATGCACTGTTCACTTGGCTGATCATGCTCTGATCAAGTTTCTGATCATGAACTGACCACGTGGCTGATCATGCACTGATCACGAAGCTGATCATACACTGACCACGGGACTGTGCATGCACTGATCACTTGGCTGATCATGCACTGATCACTTGGCTGATCATGCACTGATCACGTTGCTGATCATGCACTGGTCACGTGGCTGATCATACACTGATTACGTGGCTGATCATACACTGATCACGTGGCTCATCATGCACTAATCACGTTGCGGATCATGCGCTGATATCATGGCTGGTCATACACTGATCACGTGACTGTGCCTGCACTGATCACGTGGCTGAATATGCAGTGATAACTGGCTATCATACCCTGATCACGTGACTGATCATGGACTCTTCACGTGCCTGATCATGCACTGATCACGTGGCCATCATGCACTGATCACATGGCTGACCATACACTGATCTCATGACTGATCATGCTCTGAAGTGCCTGATCATGAACTGACCACGTGGCTGATCATGCACTGATCACCTGGCTATCATGCACTGATCACGTAGCTGATCATGCACTGATCACGTGACTGGTCATTCCCTGAAGACGTGACTGATCATGCACTGATCACGTGGCTATAATGCATTGATCATGTGACGGCGCATGCACTGCTCTCGAGGATGATCATACACTGATCACTTGGCTGATCAGGAACTGATCACGTGACTGAGCATACAGTGATCACGTGTCTGAATGTTGCTGTTCATGTTATTGATCATGTGCTGATCACGTGGGTATCATGCACTGATCACGTGACTGCGCATTCACTGATCATGTAACTGTACGCAATGATCACATGTCTATCATGCACTGACCACGTGGCTGATCATGCACTGTTCATGTGACTGAGCATGCACTGATCACGTAGCTATCATGCATTGATCACTTGGCTATCATGCACTGATCACGTGGCTGATCATACATTGATCACGTGACTGCACATGCACTGATGACGTGGCTGATCATACACTGATCACGTGATTGATCATGCACAGATCATGTGGCTGATCATGCACTAATCACGTTGCTGATCCTGCACTGGTCACGTGGCTATCTTGCACTGATTACGTGGCTGATCATGCACTGACCACATGGCAATCATGCACTGATCACGTGTCTGATCATACACTGATAACGTGACTGATCAAGCACTGATCACGTGACTGGTCATGCACTGATCACGTGCATGATCATGCACTGATCACGTGCCTGATCATGCACTGATCATGTGCCTGATCATGCACTGATCAAGAGGCTGATAATGCACTGATCACGTGTCTGATCATACACTGATCACGTGATTGATCATGCACAGATCATGTGGCTGATCATGCACTAATCACGTTGCTGATCATGCACTGGTCACGTGGCTATCTTGCACTGATTACGTGGCTGACCATGCACTGACCACAAGGCAATCATGCACTGATTACATGGCTGATCATACACTGATCACGAGCCTGATCATGCACTGATCACGTGTCTGATCATGCACTGATCACGTGACTGGTCATGCACTGATCACGTGCCTGATCATGCACTGATCACGAAGCTGATCATACACTGATCACGTGCCTGACCATGCACTGATCATGTGCCTGATCATGCACTGATCAAGTGGCTGATAATGCACTGATCACGTGACTGATCATGTACTGATCATGTCCCTGATCATGCAATGATCATGTCCCTGATCATGCACTGAACACGTGGCTGATCATGCACTGATCAGGAATCTGATCATACACTGATCACGTGACTGTGCATGCACTGATAACGTTGCTGATCATGCACTGATCACGTGGCTGATCATACACTGATGACGTGCCTGATCATGCACTAATCACATTTCGGAACATGCACTGATCACATGGCTGATCATACACTTATCACGTGGCTCTTAATGCACTGATAACGTGGCTGATCATGCACTCTTCACGTGCCTGATCATACACTGATCACGTGGCTGATCAAGCACTTATCACGTGGCTAACCATACTCTGATCACGAAGCTGATCTTATACTGATTACGTGACTGCACGCACTGATCACTTGACTGTGCATGCACTGATCACGTAGATGTTCATGCACTGATTAATCATATACTGCTCACGTGGCTATCATGCACTGATTTCGTGCCTGTTCATGCACTGATCACGTGGCTGATCATTCACTGATCACGTGACTGATCATGCACTGCTCACGTGGCTGAATATGCACTGATCACGAAGCTGATCATACTCGGACCACGGGACTGTGCATGCACTGATCACTTGGCTGATCATGCACTGATCACGTGCCTCATCATGCACTGATCTCGTGGCTGAACATGGACAGATCACGTGGCCTTCATGCCCTGATCACGTGGCTGATCATATACTGATCACGTGACTGATCATGCACTGATCATGTGCCTGATCATGCACTGATCACGTGTGAGATCAAGCACTGATCACGAGCCTGATCAAGCACTGATCACGTGCCTGATCATGCACTGATCACGTGCCTGATCATACACTGATCACGTGCCTGATCATGCACTGATCACGAACGTGATCATAGACTGATCACGTGACTCCGCATGCACTGATCACGTGGCTGATCATGCACTGATCATGTGGCTGATAATGAACTAATGACGTGGCTGATCATACGCTGATCACGTGGCTGATCATACTCTGATCACGAAGCTGATCTTATACTGATCACGTGATTGCAGGCACTGATCACTTGACTGTGCATGCACTGATCATGTGGATGATTATGCACTGATTAATTATATACTGGTCACGTGGCTATCCTGCACTGATCACGTGCCTGTTCATGCACTGATCACGTGGCTGATCATTCACTGATCACGTGACTGATCATGCACTGATCACGTGGCTGAATATGCACTGATCACTTGGCTGATCATGCACTGATCACGTGCCTGATCATGCAGTAATCACGTTGCAGATCATGCACTGATCACATGGATGACCATACACTGATCACATGACTGATCATGCTCTGATCAAGTTTCTGATCATGAACTGACCACGTGGCTGATCATGCACTGATCACGAAGCTGATCATACACTGATCACGTGACTGATCATGTACTGATCATGTGCCTGATCATGCACTGAACACGTGGCTGATCATGCACTGATCAAGAAGCTGATTATACAATGATCACGTGACTGTGCATGCACTGATAACGTGGCTGATCATGCACTGATCACGTGGCTGATAATGAACTGATCACGTGCCTGATCATACACTGATCACGTGGCTGAATATGCACTGATCATGAAGCTGATCATACACTGACCACGGGTCTGTGCATGCACTGATCACTTGGCTGATCATGCACTGATCACATGCCTCATCATGCACTGGTCTCGTAGCTGATCATGATCAGATCACGTGGCTTTCATGCCCTGATCACGTGGCTGATCATATACTGATCACGTGACTGATAATGCACTGATCATGCGCCTGATCATGCACTGATCACGTGGCTGATCATGCATTGATCACGAAGCTGACCGTACACTGATCACGTGACTCCGCATGCACTGATCACATGGCTGATCATGCACTGATCACGTGGCTGCTCATGCACTGATCACCTGACTGATCATGCACTAATCACTTGGCTATCATGCACTGATCGCGTGGCTGATCATACACTGTGCGTATTATTGATGAGGCACTGATCTCGTGCCTGATCATGCACTGATCACGTGCCTGATCATTCACTGATCACGTGACTGATCATGCAGTGATCAGGTGACTGATCATGCAGTGATCACGTGGCTGAATATGCACTGATCACGAAGCTGATCATACACTGACCACGGAAATGTGCATGCACTGTTCACTTGGCTGATCATGCTCTGATCAAGTTTCTGATCATGAACTGACCACGTGGCTGATCATGCACTGATCACGAAGCTGATCATACACTGACCACGGGACTGTGCATGCACTGATCACTTGGCTGATCATGCACTGATCACGTTGCTGATCATGCACTGGTCACGTGGCTGATCATACACTGATTACGTGGCTGATCATACACTGATCACGTGGCTCATCATGCACTAATCACGTTGCGGATCATGCGCTGATATCATGGCTGGTCATACACTGATCACGTGACTGTGCATGCACTGATCACGTGGCTGATCATGCAGTGATAACTGGCTATCATACCCTGATCACGTGACTGATCATGGACTCTTCACGTGCCTGATCATGCACTGATCACGTGGCCATCATGCACTGATCACATGGCTGACCATACACTGATCTCATGACTGATCATGCTCTGAAGTGCCTGATCATGAACTGACCACGTGGCTGATCATGCACTGATCACCTGGCTATCATGCACTGATCACGTAGCTGATCATGCACTGATCACGTGACTGGTCATTCCCTGAAGACGTGACTGATCATGCACTGATCACGTGGCTATAATGCATTGATCATGTGACGGCGCATGCACTGCTCTCGAGGATGATCATACACTGATCACTTGGCTGATCAGGAACTGATCACGTGACTGAGCATACAGTGATCACGTGTCTGAATGTTGCTGTTCATGTTATTGATCATGTGCTGATCACGTGGGTATCATGCACTGATCACGTGACTGCGCATTCACTGATCATGTAACTGTACGCAATGATCACATGTCTATCATGCACTGACCACGTGGCTGATCATGCACTGTTCATGTGACTGAGCATGCACTGATCACGGAGCTATCATGCATTGATCACTTGGCTATCATGCACTGATCACGTGGCTGATCATACATTGATCACGTGACTGCACATGCACTGATGACGTGGCTGATCATACACTGATCACGTGATTGATCATGCACAGATCATGTGGCTGATCATGCACTAATCACGTTGCTGATCCTGCACTGGTCACGTGGCTATCTTGCACTGATTACGTGGCTGATCATGCACTGACCACATGGCAATCATGCACTGATCACGTGTCTGATCATACACTGATAACGTGACTGATCAAGCACTGATCACGTGACTGGTCATGCACTGATCACGTGCATGATCATGCACTGATCACGTGCCTGATCATGCACTGATCATGTGCCTGATCATGCACTGATCAAGAGGCTGATAATGCACTGATCACGTGTCTGATCATACACTGATCACGTGATTGATCATGCACAGATCATGTGGCTGATCATGCACTAATCACGTTGCTGATCATGCACTGGTCACGTGGCTATCTTGCACTGATTACGTGGCTGACCATGCACTGACCACAAGGCAATCATGCACTGATTACATGGCTGATCATACACTGATCACGAGCCTGATCATGCACTGATCACGTGTCTGATCATGCACTGATCACGTGACTGGTCATGCACTGATCACGTGCCTGATCATGCACTGATCACGAAGCTGATCATACACTGATCACGTGCCTGACCATGCACTGATCATGTGCCTGATCATGCACTGATCAAGTGGCTGATAATGCACTGATCACGTGACTGATCATGTACTGATCATGTCCCTGATCATGCAATGATCATGTCCCTGATCATGCACTGAACACGTGGCTGATCATGCACTGATCAGGAATCTGATCATACACTGATCACGTGACTGTGCATGCACTGATAACGTTGCTGATCATGCACTGATCACGTGGCTGATCATACACTGATGACGTGCCTGATCATGCACTAATCACATTTCGGAACATGCACTGATCACATGGCTGATCATACACTTATCACGTGGCTCTTAATGCACTGATAACGTGGCTGATCATGCACTCTTCACGTGCCTGATCATACACTGATCACGTGGCTGATCAAGCACTTATCACGTGGCTAACCATACTCTGATCACGAAGCTGATCTTATACTGATTACGTGACTGCACGCACTGATCACTTGACTGTGCATGCACTGATCACGTAGATGTTCATGCACTGATTAATCATATACTGCTCACGTGGCTATCATGCACTGATTTCGTGCCTGTTCATGCACTGATCACGTGGCTGATCATTCACTGATCACGTGACTGATCATGCACTGCTCACGTGGCTGAATATGCACTGATCACGAAGCTGATCATACTCGGACCACGGGACTGTGCATGCACTGATCACTTGGCTGATCATGCACTGATCACGTGCCTCATCATGCACTGATCTCGTGGCTGAACATGGACAGATCACGTGGCCTTCATGCCCTGATCACGTGGCTGATCATATACTGATCACGTGACTGATCATGCACTGATCATGTGCCTGATCATGCACTGATCACGTGTGAGATCAAGCACTGATCACGAGCCTGATCAAGCACTGATCACGTGCCTGATCATGCACTGATCACGTGCCTGATCATACACTGATCACGTGCCTGATCATGCACTGATCACGAACGTGATCATAGACTGATCACGTGACTCCGCATGCACTGATCACGTGGCTGATCATGCACTGATCATGTGGCTGATAATGAACTAATGACGTGGCTGATCATACGCTGATCACGTGGCTGATCATACTCTGATCACGAAGCTGATCTTATACTGATCACGTGATTGCAGGCACTGATCACTTGACTGTGCATGCACTGATCATGTGGATGATTATGCACTGATTAATTATATACTGGTCACGTGGCTATCCTGCACTGATCACGTGCCTGTTCATGCACTGATCACGTGGCTGATCATTCACTGATCACGTGACTGATCATGCACTGATCACGTGGCTGAATATGCACTGATCACTTGGCTGATCATGCACTGATCACGTGCCTGATCATGCAGTAATCACGTTGCAGATCATGCACTGATCACATGGATGACCATACACTGATCACATGACTGATCATGCTCTGATCAAGTTTCTGATCATGAACTGACCACGTGGCTGATCATGCACTGATCACGAAGCTGATCATACACTGATCACGTGACTGATCATGTACTGATCATGTGCCTGATCATGCACTGAACACGTGGCTGATCATGCACTGATCAAGAAGCTGATTATACAATGATCACGTGACTGTGCATGCACTGATAACGTGGCTGATCATGCACTGATCACGTGGCTGATAATGAACTGATCACGTGCCTGATCATACACTGATCACGTGGCTGAATATGCACTGATCACGAAGCTGATCATACACTGACCACGGGTCTGTGCATGCACTGATCACTTGGCTGATCATGCACTGATCACATGCCTCATCATGCACTGGTCTCGTAGCTGATCATGATCAGATCACGTGGCTTTCATGCCCTGATCACGTGGCTGATCATATACTGATCACGTGACTGATAATGCACTGATCATGCGCCTGATCATGCACTGATCACGTGGCTGATCATGCATTGATCACGAAGCTGACCGTACACTGATCACGTGACTCCGCATGCACTGATCACATGGCTGATCATGCACTGATCACGTGGCTGCTCATGCACTGATCACCTGACTGATCATGCACTAATCACTTGGCTATCATGCACTGATCGCGTGGCTGATCATACACTGTGCGTATTATTGATGAGGCACTGATCTCGTGCCTGATCATGCACTGATCACGTGCCTGATCATTCACTGATCACGTGACTGATCATGCAGTGATCAGGTGACTGATCATGCAGTGATCACGTGGCTGAATATGCACTGATCACGAAGCTGATCATACACTGACCACGGAAATGTGCATGCACTGTTCACTTGGCTGATCATGCTCTGATCAAGTTTCTGATCATGAACTGACCACGTGGCTGATCATGCACTGATCACGAAGCTGATCATACACTGACCACGGGACTGTGCATGCACTGATCACTTGGCTGATCATGCACTGATCACGTTGCTGATCATGCACTGGTCACGTGGCTGATCATACACTGATTACGTGGCTGATCATACACTGATCACGTGGCTCATCATGCACTAATCACGTTGCGGATCATGCGCTGATATCATGGCTGGTCATACACTGATCACGTGACTGTGCATGCACTGATCACGTGGCTGATCATGCAGTGATAACTGGCTATCATACCCTGATCACGTGACTGATCATGGACTCTTCACGTGCCTGATCATGCACTGATCACGTGGCCATCATGCACTGATCACATGGCTGACCATACACTGATCTCATGACTGATCATGCTCTGAAGTGCCTGATCATGAACTGACCACGTGGCTGATCATGCACTGATCACCTGGCTATCATGCACTGATCACGTAGCTGATCATGCACTGATCACGTGACTGGTCATTCCCTGAAGACGTGACTGATCATGCACTGATCACGTGGCTATAATGCATTGATCATGTGACGGCGCATGCACTGCTCTCGAGGATGATCATACACTGATCACTTGGCTGATCAGGAACTGATCACGTGACTGAGCATACAGTGATCACGTGTCTGAATGTTGCTGTTCATGTTATTGATCATGTGCTGATCACGTGGGTATCATGCACTGATCACGTGACTGCGCATTCACTGATCATGTAACTGTACGCAATGATCACATGTCTATCATGCACTGACCACGTGGCTGATCATGCACTGTTCATGTGACTGAGCATGCACTGATCACGGAGCTATCATGCATTGATCACTTGGCTATCATGCACTGATCACGTGGCTGATCATACATTGATCACGTGACTGCACATGCACTGATGACGTGGCTGATCATACACTGATCACGTGATTGATCATGCACAGATCATGTGGCTGATCATGCACTAATCACGTTGCTGATCCTGCACTGGTCACGTGGCTATCTTGCACTGATTACGTGGCTGATCATGCACTGACCACATGGCAATCATGCACTGATCACGTGTCTGATCATACACTGATCACGTGATTGATCATGCACAGATCATGTGGCTGATCATGCACTAATCACGTTGCTGATCATGCACTGGTCACGTGGCTATCTTGCACTGATTACGTGGCTGACCATGCACTGACCACAAGGCAATCATGCACTGATTACATGGCTGATCATACACTGATCACGAGCCTGATCATGCACTGATCACGTGTCTGATCATGCACTGATCACGTGACTGGTCATGCACTGATCACGTGCCTGATCATGCACTGATCACGAAGCTGATCATACACTGATCACGTGCCTGACCATGCACTGATCATGTGCCTGATCATGCACTGATCAAGTGGCTGATAATGCACTGATCACGTGACTGATCATGTACTGATCATGTCCCTGATCATGCAATGATCATGTCCCTGATCATGCACTGAACACGTGGCTGATCATGCACTGATCAGGAATCTGATCATACACTGATCACGTGACTGTGCATGCACTGATAACGTTGCTGATCATGCACTGATCACGTGGCTGATCATACACTGATGACGTGCCTGATCATGCACTAATCACATTTCGGAACATGCACTGATCACATGGCTGATCATACACTTATCACGTGGCTCTTAATGCACTGATAACGTGGCTGATCATGCACTCTTCACGTGCCTGATCATACACTGATCACGTGGCTGATCAAGCACTTATCACGTGGCTAACCATACTCTGATCACGAAGCTGATCTTATACTGATTACGTGACTGCACGCACTGATCACTTGACTGTGCATGCACTGATCACGTAGATGTTCATGCACTGATTAATCATATACTGCTCACGTGGCTATCATGCACTGATTTCGTGCCTGTTCATGCACTGATCACGTGGCTGATCATTCACTGATCACGTGACTGATCATGCACTGCTCACGTGGCTGAATATGCACTGATCACGAAGCTGATCATACTCGGACCACGGGACTGTGCATGCACTGATCACTTGGCTGATCATGCACTGATCACGTGCCTCATCATGCACTGATCTCGTGGCTGAACATGGACAGATCACGTGGCCTTCATGCCCTGATCACGTGGCTGATCATATACTGATCACGTGACTGATCATGCACTGATCATGTGCCTGATCATGCACTGATCACGTGTGAGATCAAGCACTGATCACGAGCCTGATCAAGCACTGATCACGTGCCTGATCATGCACTGATCACGTGCCTGATCATACACTGATCACGTGCCTGATCATGCACTGATCACGAACGTGATCATAGACTGATCACGTGACTCCGCATGCACTGATCACGTGGCTGATCATGCACTGATCATGTGGCTGATAATGAACTAATGACGTGGCTGATCATACGCTGATCACGTGGCTGATCATACTCTGATCACGAAGCTGATCTTATACTGATCACGTGATTGCAGGCACTGATCACTTGACTGTGCATGCACTGATCATGTGGATGATTATGCACTGATTAATTATATACTGGTCACGTGGCTATCCTGCACTGATCACGTGCCTGTTCATGCACTGATCACGTGGCTGATCATTCACTGATCACGTGACTGATCATGCACTGATCACGTGGCTGAATATGCACTGATCACTTGGCTGATCATGCACTGATCACGTGCCTGATCATGCAGTAATCACGTTGCAGATCATGCACTGATCACATGGATGACCATACACTGATCACATGACTGATCATGCTCTGATCAAGTTTCTGATCATGAACTGACCACGTGGCTGATCATGCACTGATCACGAAGCTGATCATACACTGATCACGTGACTGATCATGTACTGATCATGTGCCTGATCATGCACTGAACACGTGGCTGATCATGCACTGATCAAGAAGCTGATTATACAATGATCACGTGACTGTGCATGCACTGATAACGTGGCTGATCATGCACTGATCACGTGGCTGATAATGAACTGATCACGTGCCTGATCATACACTGATCACGTGGCTGAATATGCACTGATCACGAAGCTGATCATACACTGACCACGGGTCTGTGCATGCACTGATCACTTGGCTGATCATGCACTGATCACATGCCTCATCATGCACTGGTCTCGTAGCTGATCATGATCAGATCACGTGGCTTTCATGCCCTGATCACGTGGCTGATCATATACTGATCACGTGACTGATAATGCACTGATCATGCGCCTGATCATGCACTGATCACGTGGCTGATCATGCATTGATCACGAAGCTGACCGTACACTGATCACGTGACTCCGCATGCACTGATCACATGGCTGATCATGCACTGATCACGTGGCTGCTCATGCACTGATCACCTGACTGATCATGCACTAATCACTTGGCTATCATGCACTGATCGCGTGGCTGATCATACACTGTGCGTATTATTGATGAGGCACTGATCTCGTGCCTGATCATGCACTGATCACGTGCCTGATCATTCACTGATCACGTGACTGATCATGCAGTGATCAGGTGACTGATCATGCAGTGATCACGTGGCTGAATATGCACTGATCACGAAGCTGATCATACACTGACCACGGAAATGTGCATGCACTGTTCACTTGGCTGATCATGCTCTGATCAAGTTTCTGATCATGAACTGACCACGTGGCTGATCATGCACTGATCACGAAGCTGATCATACACTGACCACGGGACTGTGCATGCACTGATCACTTGGCTGATCATGCACTGATCACGTTGCTGATCATGCACTGGTCACGTGGCTGATCATACACTGATTACGTGGCTGATCATACACTGATCACGTGGCTCATCATGCACTAATCACGTTGCGGATCATGCGCTGATATCATGGCTGGTCATACACTGATCACGTGACTGTGCATGCACTGATCACGTGGCTGATCATGCAGTGATAACTGGCTATCATACCCTGATCACGTGACTGATCATGGACTCTTCACGTGCCTGATCATGCACTGATCACGTGGCCATCATGCACTGATCACATGGCTGACCATACACTGATCTCATGACTGATCATGCTCTGAAGTGCCTGATCATGAACTGACCACGTGGCTGATCATGCACTGATCACCTGGCTATCATGCACTGATCACGTAGCTGATCATGCACTGATCACGTGACTGGTCATTCCCTGAAGACGTGACTGATCATGCACTGATCACGTGGCTATAATGCATTGATCATGTGACGGCGCATGCACTGCTCTCGAGGATGATCATACACTGATCACTTGGCTGATCAGGAACTGATCACGTGACTGAGCATACAGTGATCACGTGTCTGAATGTTGCTGTTCATGTTATTGATCATGTGCTGATCACGTGGGTATCATGCACTGATCACGTGACTGCGCATTCACTGATCATGTAACTGTACGCAATGATCACATGTCTATCATGCACTGACCACGTGGCTGATCATGCACTGTTCATGTGACGGAGCATGCACCGATCACGTAGCTATCATGCATTGATCACTTGGCTATCATGCACTGATCACGTGGCTGATCATACATTGATCACGTGACTGCACATGCACTGATGACGTGGCTGATCATACACTGATCACGTGATTGATCATGCACAGATCATGTGGCTGATCATGCACTAATCACGTTGCTGATCCTGCACTGGTCACGTGGCTATCTTGCACTGATTACGTGGCTGATCATGCACTGACCACATGGCAATCATGCACTGATCACGTGTCTGATCATACACTGATAACGTGACTGATCAAGCACTGATCACGTGACTGGTCATGCACTGATCACGTGCATGATCATGCACTGATCACGTGCCTGATCATGCACTGATCATGTGCCTGATCATGCACTGATCAAGAGGCTGATAATGCACTGATCACGTGTCTGATCATACACTGATCACGTGATTGATCATGCACAGATCATGTGGCTGATCATGCACTAATCACGTTGCTGATCATGCACTGGTCACGTGGCTATCTTGCACTGATTACGTGGCTGACCATGCACTGACCACAAGGCAATCATGCACTGATTACATGGCTGATCATACACTGATCACGAGCCTGATCATGCACTGATCACGTGTCTGATCATGCACTGATCACGTGACTGGTCATGCACTGATCACGTGCCTGATCATGCACTGATCACGAAGCTGATCATACACTGATCACGTGCCTGACCATGCACTGATCATGTGCCTGATCATGCACTGATCAAGTGGCTGATAATGCACTGATCACGTGACTGATCATGTACTGATCATGTCCCTGATCATGCAATGATCATGTCCCTGATCATGCACTGAACACGTGGCTGATCATGCACTGATCAGGAATCTGATCATACACTGATCACGTGACTGTGCATGCACTGATAACGTTGCTGATCATGCACTGATCACGTGGCTGATCATACACTGATGACGTGCCTGATCATGCACTAATCACATTTCGGAACATGCACTGATCACATGGCTGATCATACACTTATCACGTGGCTCTTAATGCACTGATAACGTGGCTGATCATGCACTCTTCACGTGCCTGATCATACACTGATCACGTGGCTGATCAAGCACTTATCACGTGGCTAACCATACTCTGATCACGAAGCTGATCTTATACTGATTACGTGACTGCACGCACTGATCACTTGACTGTGCATGCACTGATCACGTAGATGTTCATGCACTGATTAATCATATACTGCTCACGTGGCTATCATGCACTGATTTCGTGCCTGTTCATGCACTGATCACGTGGCTGATCATTCACTGATCACGTGACTGATCATGCACTGCTCACGTGGCTGAATATGCACTGATCACGAAGCTGATCATACTCGGACCACGGGACTGTGCATGCACTGATCACTTGGCTGATCATGCACTGATCACGTGCCTCATCATGCACTGATCTCGTGGCTGAACATGGACAGATCACGTGGCCTTCATGCCCTGATCACGTGGCTGATCATATACTGATCACGTGACTGATCATGCACTGATCATGTGCCTGATCATGCACTGATCACGTGTGAGATCAAGCACTGATCACGAGCCTGATCAAGCACTGATCACGTGCCTGATCATGCACTGATCACGTGCCTGATCATACACTGATCACGTGCCTGATCATGCACTGATCACGAACGTGATCATAGACTGATCACGTGACTCCGCATGCACTGATCACGTGGCTGATCATGCACTGATCATGTGGCTGATAATGAACTAATGACGTGGCTGATCATACGCTGATCACGTGGCTGATCATACTCTGATCACGAAGCTGATCTTATACTGATCACGTGATTGCAGGCACTGATCACTTGACTGTGCATGCACTGATCATGTGGATGATTATGCACTGATTAATTATATACTGGTCACGTGGCTATCCTGCACTGATCACGTGCCTGTTCATGCACTGATCACGTGGCTGATCATTCACTGATCACGTGACTGATCATGCACTGATCACGTGGCTGAATATGCACTGATCACTTGGCTGATCATGCACTGATCACGTGCCTGATCATGCAGTAATCACGTTGCAGATCATGCACTGATCACATGGATGACCATACACTGATCACATGACTGATCATGCTCTGATCAAGTTTCTGATCATGAACTGACCACGTGGCTGATCATGCACTGATCACGAAGCTGATCATACACTGATCACGTGACTGATCATGTACTGATCATGTGCCTGATCATGCACTGAACACGTGGCTGATCATGCACTGATCAAGAAGCTGATTATACAATGATCATGTGACTGTGCATGCACTGATAACGTGGCTGATCATGCACTGATCACGTGGCTGATAATGAACTGATCACGTGCCTGATCATACACTGATCACGTGGCTGAATATGCACTGATCACGAAGCTGATCATACACTGACCACGGGTCTGTGCATGCACTGATCACTTGGCTGATCATGCACTGATCACATGCCTCATCATGCACTGGTCTCGTAGCTGATCATGATCAGATCACGTGGCTTTCATGCCCTGATCACGTGGCTGATCATATACTGATCACGTGACTGATAATGCACTGATCATGCGCCTGATCATGCACTGATCACGTGGCTGATCATGCATTGATCACGAAGCTGACCGAACACTGATCACGTGACTCCGCATGCACTGATCACGTGGCTGATCATGCACTGATCACGTGGCTGCTCATGCACTGATCACCTGACTGATCATGCACTAATCACTTGGCTATCATGCACTGATCACGTGGCTGATCATACACTGTGCGTATTATTGATGAGGCACTGATCTCGTGCCTGATCATGCACTGATCACGTGCCTGATCATTCACTGATCACGTGACTGATCATGCAGTGATCAGGTGACTGATCATGCAGTGATCACGTGGCTGAATATGCACTGATCACGAAGCTGATCATACACTGACCACGGAAATATGCATGCACTGTTCACTTGGCTGATCATGCACTGATCACGTTGCTGTTAATGCACTGATCACGTGGCTGATCATACACTGATTACGTGGCTGATCATACACTGATCACGTGGCTCATCATGCACTAATCACGTTGCGGATCATGCACTGATAACATGGCTGCTCATACACTGATCATGTGACTGTGCATGCACTGATGACGTGGCTGATCATGCAGTGATAACTGGCTATCATGCACTGATCACATGGCTGACCATACACTGATCACATGACTGATCATACTCTGATGAAGTGCCTGATCATGAACTGACCACGTGGCTGATCATGCACTGATCACGAAGCTGATCATACACTGATCACGAAGCTGAGCTTATACTGATCACGTGACTGTGCATGCACTGATCACGTGGCTGTTCATGCACGGATAACGTGGCTGACCATACCCTGATACCGTGGCTATCATACACTGATCACGTGACTGATCATGCAATTCATGTGCCTCATCATGCACTGAACACGTGGCTGATCATGCACTGATCACGTAGCTGATCATACACTCATCACGTGGCTGATCATGCACTGATCACGTTGCTTATCATGCACTGATCAGGTGGCTGATATTCACTGATCACTTGCCTCATCATACACTGATCACGTGGCTGACCATGCACTAATCACGTTGCTTATCATGCACTGATCATGTGGCTATCGTGCACGGATCACGTGGCTGATCATAGACTGATCACGTGGCTATCATGCACTGATCACGTGACTGCGCATGCTCTGATCCCGTGACTGATCATGCACTGGTCACGTGGCTATCATGCACTGATCACGTGGCTATAAGGCACTGATCACGAGACTGCGCATGAACTTATGACGTACCTGTTTATGCACTGCTTACGGGGCTATCATGCACTGATCACGTGCTGATCATGCACTGATCACGTGACTGATTATGCCCTGATCGAGTAGCTATCATGCACTGATCAAGTGACTGTACATGCCCTGATCACGTGACTGATCATGCACTGATCACGTGGCTATCATGCACTGATCACGTGGCTAATCATACATTGGTCACGCAACTAATCATGCACTGATCCCGTGGTGATCTTGCACTGATCATGTGGCTGATCATGCAGTGATCACGTAGCTATCATGCACTGATCACATGACTTCACATGAACTGATCACGTGGATATCATACACTGATCACGTGACTGATCATGCACTGATCACGTGACTATCATGCACTGTTCACTTGGCTATCATGAATTGATCATTTGACTGCGCATGCACTGATCTCGAGGATGATCATACACTGATCACTTGGCTGATCAGGACCTGATCACGTGACTGAGCATACAGTAATCACATGTCTAAATGTTGCTGATCATGTTATTGATCATGTGCTGATCACGTGGGTATCATGAACTATCACGTGACTGCGCATGCACTGATCATGTAACTGTACGCAATGATCACATGGCTATCATGCACTGATCACGTGGCTGATCATGCACTGATCATGTGACGGAGCATGCACTGATCACGTAGCTATCATGCATTGATCACTTGGCTATCATGCACTGATCACGTGGCTGATCATACACTGATCACGTGACTGCATGCACTGATGACGTGGCTGATCATACACTGATCACGTGATTGATTCTGCACAGATCATGTGGCTGATCATGCACTAATCACGTTGCTGAAAATTCATTGCTCAGCTGGCTATCATGCCCAGATTATCTGGCTGATCATGCACTGATCACATGGCAATCATGCACTGATCACGTAGCTGATCGTACACTTATCACGTGTCTGTTCATGCACTGATCACGTGACTGGTCATGCACTGATCACGTGCCTGATCATGCACTGGTCACGTGCCTGATCATGCACTGATCACGGAGCTGATCATACACTGATCACGTGACTGATCATGCACTGATCATGTGCCTGATCATGCACTGATCAAGTGGCTGATAATGCACTGATCACGTGTCTGATCATACAATGATCACGTGATTGCTCATGCACTGATCATGTGCATGATCATGCACTGAACACGTGGCTGATCATGCATGATCAGGAAGCTGATCATACACTGATCACGTGTCTGATCATGCACTCATCACATGGCTGATCATACACTGATCACGTGGCTGATCATGCACTGACCACGGGACTGTGCATGCACTGATCACTTGGCTGATCATGCACTGATCACCTGCCTCATCATGCATTGATCTCGTGGCGGATCACGTGGCTTTCATGCCCTGATCATGTGGCTGATCATGCACTGATCATGTGCCTGATCATGCACTGATCACGTGGCTGATCATGCATTAATCACGAAGCTGACTGTACACTGATCATGTGACTGCGCATGCACTGATCACATGGCTGATAATGCACTGATCACGTGGTTCATCATGCACTGTTCACGTGGCTGATCATACACTGATCACGTGGCTGATAATGCACTGATCACGAGGTTCATCATGCACTGTTCACGTGGCTGATCATACACTGATCACTTGGCTGATCATACACTGATCATGTGGCTGACATTCACTGATCACTTGACTGATCATACACTAATCACGTTTCTTATCATGCACTGATCAGATTCTATCGTGCACTGACCACGTGACGGTGCATACTCTGATCCCGTGACTGAGCATGAACTGATCATGTGGATACCATGCACTGATCACGTGACTGCCCATGCACTGATCATGTAACTGTAGGCAATGATCACATGGATATCATGCACTGATCACGTGGCTGAGCATGCCCTGATCATGTGACTGAGCATGCACTGATCACGTAGCTATCATGCATTGATCACGTGACTTCACATGCACTGATGACGTGGCTGAACATACAGTGATCACCTGATTGATCATGCACTGATAATGTGGCTGATCATGCACTAATCACGTTGCTGATCATGCACTGGTCAGGTGGCCATCATGCACTGATTACGTGGCTGATCATGCACTTATCACATGGCAATCATGCACTGATCACGTGGCTGATCATACACTGATCACGTGACTGATCATGCAATGATCACGAGCCTGATCATGCACTGATCACGTGTCTGATAATGCACTGATCACGTGACTGGTCATGCACTGATCACGTACCTGATGATGCACTGATCATTTGGCTGATCATACACTGAACACGTGACTTTGCATGCACTGATCACGGGGCTAATCATACACTGATCACATGGCTGATCATGCACTGATCACGTGGCTGATCATGCAGTAATCACATTGCTTATCATGCACTGATCACGTGGCTGACATTCACTGATCTCTTGGCTGATCATACACTGATCACTTGTCTGATCAAGCACTAATGACTTTGCTTATCATGCACTGATCAGGTGGCTAAGGTGCACTGATTACGTGGCTGATCATGCACAGATCACGTGACTGATCATGCACTGATCACGTAGCTATCATGCACTGATCACGTGGCTATAAGGCACTGATCACGTGACTGATCATGGACTCTACACGTGCCTGATCATGCACTGATCATGTGGCCATCATGCACTGATCACATGGCTGACCATACACTGATCACATGACTGATCATGCTCTGATCAAGTGCCTGATCATGAACTGACCACGTGGCTAATCATGCATTGATCACGAAGCTGATCATACACTGATCACGTAACTGTGCAGGCACTGATCCCGTGCCTGATCTTGCACTGATCACGTGGCTGATCATGCCCTGATACCGTGGCTATCATACACTGATCACGTGACTGATCATGCACTCTTCACATGCCTGATCATGCACTGATCACGTTGCGGATCATGCCCTCTCACGTGTCTGATCATGCACTGATCACGTACCTGGTCATGCACTGATCATTTGGCTGATCATACACTAATTACGTGGCTGATCATGCACTGATCACGTGGCTGATCATACACTGATCACGTGCCTGATCAGGCACTGATCACGTGGCTGATCATGCACTGATCACGAAGCTGATCATACACTGATCACGTGACTGATCATGTACTGATCATGTGCCTGATCATGCACTGAACACGTGGCTGATCATGCAATGATCAGGAAGCTGATTATACGATGTTCACGTGACTGTGCATGCACTGATCACGTGTCTGATTATGCACTGATCACGTGACTGGTCATGCACTGATCACGTACCTGATCATGCACTGATCATTTGGCTGATCATACACTGAACACCTGACTGTGCATGCACTGATCACGTGGCTGATCATACAATGATCACGTGGCTGATCATGCACTGATCACGTGGCTGATCATACACTGATCACGTGGCTGATCATGCAGTAATCACGTTGCTTATCATGCACTGATCACGTGGCTGACATTCACTGATCTCTTGGCTGATCATACACTGACCACTTGTCTGATCAAGCACTAATGACTTTGCTTATCATGCACTGATCAGGTGGCTAAGGTGCACTGATCACGTGGCTGATCATGCACTGATCACGTGACTGATCATGCACTGATCACGTAGCTATCATGCACTGATCACGTGGCTATAAGGCACTGATCACGTGACTGATCATGGACTCTACACGTGCCTGATCATGCACTGATCACGTGGCCATCATGCACTGATCACATGGCTGACCATACACTGATCACATGACTGCTCATGCTCTGATCAAGTGCCTGATCATGAACTGACCACGTGGCTAATCATGCATTGATCACGAAGCTGATCATACACTGATCACGTAACTGTGCAGGCACTGATCACGTGCCTGATCTTGCACTGATCACGTGGCTGATCATGCCCTGATACCGTGGCTATCATACACTGATCACGTGACTGATCATGCACTCTTCACATGCCTGATCATGCACTGATCACGTTGCGGATCATGCCCTGTCACGTGTCTGATCATGCACTGATCACGTACCTGATCATGCACTGATCATTTGGCTGATCATACACTGATTACGTGGCTGATCATGCACTGATCACGTGGCTGATCATACACTGATCACGTGCCTGATCATGCACTCTTCACATGCCTGATCATGCACTGATCACGTTGCGGATCATGCCCTGTCACGTGTCTGATCATGCACTGATCACGTACCTGATCATGCACTGATCACGAAGCTGATCATACACTGATTACGTGGCTGATCATGCACTGATCACGTGGCTGATCATGCACTGATCACGAAGCTGATCATACACTGATCAGGAAGCTGATTATACGATGATCACGTGAATGTGCATGCACTGATAATGTGGCTGATCATGCACTGATCACGTGGCTGATAATGCACTGATCACGTGGCTGATCATACACTGATCACGTGCCTGACCATGCACTAATCATGTTACGGATCATGCACTGATCACATGGATGATCAAACACTGATCTCGTGGCTGATCATACTCTGATCACGTGGCTGATCATGCACTGACCACATGGCTGATCATACTCTGATCACGAAGCTGATCTTATAGTGATCACGTGACTGCAGGCACTGATCACTTGTTTGTGGTTGCACTGATCACGTGGATGATCATGCACTGATTAATCATATACTGGTCACATGGCTATCAGGCACTGTTCACATGCCTGTTCATTCACGGATCACGTGGCTGATCATTCACTGATTACGTGCCTGATCATGCACTGATCACGTGACTGGTCATGCACTGATCACGTGGCTGATCATGCATTGATCACGAAGCTGATCATGTACTGATCCCGTGACTGGTCATGCACTGATCACGTGGCTGATCATGCATTGATCACGAAGCTGACCGTACACTGATCACGTGACTCCGCATGCACTGATCACGAGGCTGATCATGCACTGATCATGTGGCTGATAATGAACTAATGACGTGGCTGATCATAAACTGATCACGTGGCTGATCATACTCTGATCACGAAGCTCATCTTATACTGATTACGTGACTGCAGGCACTGATCAATTGACTGTGCATGCACTGATCACGTGGATGATCATGCACTGATTAATCATATACTGGTCACGTGGCTATCATGCACTGATCGCGTGCCTGTTCATGCACTGATCACGTGGCTGATCATTCACTGATCACATGGCTGATCATACACTGATTACGTGGCTGATCATGCACTGATCACGTGGCTGATCATACACTGATCACGTGGTTGATCATGCACTGATTACGTTGCTTATCATGCACTGACAAGGTGGCAGACATTCACTAATCCTTGGCTGATCATATACTGATCACGTGGCTGACCACGCACTAAACACGTTGCTTATCATGCACTGATCAGGTGGCTATCGTGCACTGATCACGTGGCTGATCATACACTGATCACGTGGCTATCATGCACTGATCACGTGCTGATCATGCACTGATCACGTGACTGATTATGCCCTGATCGCGTAGCTATCAGGCACTGATCAAGTGACTGCACATGCCCTAATCACGTGAATGATCAGGCACTGATCACGTGGCTATCATGCACTGATCACGTGGCTAATCATACATTGGTCACGTAACTAATCATGCACTGATCCCGTGGTGATCTTGCACTGATTACGTGGCTGATCATGCACTGATCATGTAGCTATCATGCACTGATCTCATGACTTCGCATGAAGTGATCACGTGGATATCATACACTGATCGTGAGAGATCATGCACTGATCACGTGACTGATCATGCACTGATCTGGTGGCTATCATGCATTGATCACGTCATGGATCATACACTGATCTCGTGACTGATCATGCACTGATCACGAGCCTGATCATGCACTGATCACGTGTCTGATCATGACCTGATCACGTGACTGGTCATGCACTGATCACGTGCCTGATCATGCACTGATCACGAAGCTGATCATACACTGATCACGTGACTTATCATGTAGTGATCATGTGCCTGATCATGCACTGAACACGTGGCTGATCATGCACTGATCAGGAAGCTGATTATACAATGATCACGTGACTGTGCATGCACTGATAACGTGGCTGATCATGCACTGATCACGTGGCTGATAATGAACTGATCACGTGGCTGATCATACACTGATCACGTGCCTGATCATGCACTAATCATGTTGCGGATCATGCACTGATCACATGGATGATCATACACTGATCACCTGGCTGATCATACTCTGATCACATGGCTGATCATGCACTGACCACATGGCTGATCATACTCTGATCACGAAGCTGATCTTATACTGATCACGTGACTGCAGGCACTGATCACTTGACTGTGCATGCACTGATCACGTGGATGATCATGCACTGATTAATCATATACTGGTCACATGGCTATTAGGCATTGTTCACGTGCCTGTTCATGCACGGATCACGTGGCTGATCATTCACTGATCACGTGACTGATCATGCACTGATCACGAGGCTGAATATGCACTGATCACGAAGCTGATCATACCCTGACCACGGGACTGTGCATGCACTGATCACTTGGCTGATCATGCACTGATCACGTGCCTCATCATGCACTGATCTTGTGGCTGATCATGAACAGATCACGTGGCTTTCATGCCCTGATCACGTGGCTGATCATATACTGATCATGTGCCTGATCATGCACTGATCACGGAGCTGATCATACACTGATCACGTGACTGATCATGCACTGATCATGTGCCTGATCATGCACTGATCAAGTGGCTGATAATGCACTGATCACGTGTCTGATCATACAATGATCACGTGATTGCTCATGCACTGATCATGTGCATGATCATGCACTGAACACGTGGCTGATCATGCACTGATCAGGAAGCTGATCATACACTGATCACGTGTCTGATCATGCACTAATCACTTTGCGGATCATGCACTCATCACATGGCTGATCATACACTGATCACGTGGATGATCATACGCTGATCACATGGCTGATCATGCACTGACCACGGGACTGTGCATGCACTGATCACTTGGCTGATCATGCACTGATCACCTGCCTCATCATGCATTGATCTCGTGGCGGATCATGATCAGATCACGTGGCTTTCATGCCCTGATCATGTGGCTGATCATACACTGATCACGTGGCTGATCATGCACTGATCACGTGGTTCATCATGCACTGTTCACGTGGCTGATCATACACATTTCACGTGTCTGTTCATGCACTGATCACCTGACTGGTCATGCACTGATCACGTGCTTGATCATGCACTGATCACCTGCCTCATCATGCATTGATCTCGTGGCGGATCACGTGGCTTTCATGCCCTGATCATGTGGCTGATCATGCACTGATCATGTGCCTGATCATGCACTGATCACGTGGCTGATCATGCATTAATCACGAAGCTGACTGTACACTGATCACGTGACTGCGCATGCACTGATCACGTGGCTGATCATGCACTGATCACGTGGTTCATCATGCACTGTTCACGTGGCTGATCATACACTGATCACGTGGCTGATCATGCACTGATCACGTGGTTCATCATGCACTGTTCACATGGTTGATCATACACTGATCACGTGGCTGATCATACACTGATCATGTGGCTGACATTCACTGATAACTCGACTTATCATACACTAATCACGTTTCTTATCATGCACTGATCAGATGGCTATCGTGCACTGATCACGTGACGGTGCATACTCTGATCCCGTGACTGATCATGAACTGATCATGTGGATACCATGCACTGATCACGTGACTGCCCATGCACTGATCATGTAACTGTAGGCAATGATCACATGGATATCATGCACTGATCACGTGGCTGAGCATGCACTGATCATGTGACTGAGCATGCACTGATCACGTAGCTATCATGCATTGATCACGTGACTGCACATGCACTGATGACGTGGCTGAACATACAGTGATCACCTGATTGATCATGCACTGATCATGTGGCTGATCATGCACTAATCACGTTGCTGATCATGCACTGGTCAGGTGGCCATCATGCACTGATTACGTGGCTGATCATGCACTTATCACATGACAATCATGCACTGATCACGTGGCTGATCATACACTGATCACGTGATTGATCATGCACTGATCACGAGCCTGATCATGCACTGATCACGTGTCTGATAATGCACTGATCACGTGACTGGTCATGCACTGATCACGTACCTGATGATGCACTGATCATTTGGCTGATCATACACTGAACACGTGACTGTGCATGCACTGATCACGTGGCTGATCATGCAGTAATCACATTGCTTATCATGCACTGATCACGTGGCTGACATTCACTGATCTCTTGGCTGATCATACACTGATCACTTGTCTGATCAAGCACTAATGACTTTGCTTATCATGCACTGATCAGGTGGCTAAGGTGCACTGATCACGTGGCTGATCATGCACAGATCACGTGACTGATCATGCACTGATCACGTAGCTATCATGCACTGATCACGTGGCTATAAGGCACTGATCACGTGACTGATCATGGACTCTACACGTGCCTGATCATGCACTGATCACGTGGCCATCATGCACTGATCACATGGCTGACCATACACTGATCACATGACTGATCATGCTCTGATCAAGTGCCTGATCATGAACTGACCACGTGGCTAATCATGCATTGATCACGAAGCTGATCATACACTGATCACGTAACTGTGCAGGCACTGATCCCGTGCCTGATCTTGCACTGATCACGTGGCTGATCATGCCCTGATACCGTGGCTATCATACACTGATCACGTGACTGATCATGCACTGATCACGTGGCTGATCATGCACTGATCACGTGGCTGATCATGCACTGATCACGAAGCTGATCATACACTGATCATGTGACTGATCATGTACTGATCATGTGCCTGATCATGCACTGAACACGTGGCTGATCATGCACTGATCAGGAAGCTGATTATACGATGATCACGTGACTGTGCATGCACTGATCACGTGTCTGATTATGCACTGATCACGTGACTGGTCATGCACTGATCACGTACCTGATCATGCACTGATCATTTGGCTGATCATACACTGAACACCTGACTGTGCATGCACTGATCACGTGGCTGATCATACACTGATCACGTGGCTGATCATGCACTGATCACGTGGCTGATCATACACTGATCACGTGGCTGATCATGCAGTAATCACGTTGCTTATCATGCACTGATCACGTGGCTGACATTCACTGATCTCTTGGCTGATCATACACTGACCACTTGTCTGATCAAGCACTAATGACTTTGCTTATCATGCACTGATCAGGTGGCTAAGGTGCACTGATCACGTGACTGATCATGCACTGATCACGTAGCTATCATGCACTGATCACGTGGCTATAAGGCACTGATCACGTGACTGATCATGGACTCTACACGTGCCTGATCATGCACTGATCACGTGGCCATCATGCACTGATCACATGGCTGACCATACACTGATCACATGACTGCTCATGCTCTGATCAAGTGCCTGATCATGAACTGACCACGTGGCTAATCATGCATTGATCACGAAGCTGATCATACACTGATCACGTAACTGTGCAGGCACTGATCCCGTGCCTGATCTTGCACTGATCACGTGGCTGATCATGCCCTGATACCGTGGCTATCATACACTGATCACGTGACTGATCATGCACACTTCACATGCCTGATCATGCACTGATCACGTTGCGGATCATGCCCTGTCACGTGTCTGATCATGCACTGATCACGTACCTGATCATGCACTGATCATTTGGCTGATCATACACTGATTACGTGGCTGATCATGCACTGATCACGTGGCTGATCATACACTGATCACGTGCCTGATCATGCACTCTTCACATGCCTGATCATGCACTGATCACGTTGCAGATCATGCCCTGTCACGTGTCTGATCATGCACTGATCACGTACCTGATCATGCACTGATCACGAAGCTGATCATACACTGATTACGTGGCTGATCATGCACTGATCACGTGGCTGATCATGCACTGATCACGAAGCTGATCATACACTGATCAGGAAGCTGATTATACGATGATCACGTGAATGTGCATGCACTGATAACGTGGCTGATCATGCACTGATCACGTGGCTGATAATGCACTGATCACGTGGCTGATCATACACTGATCACGTGCCTGACCATGCACTAATCATGTTACGGATCATGCACTGATCACATGGATGATCAAACACTGATCTCGGGGCTGATCATACTCTGATCACGTGGCTGATCATGCACTGACCACATGGCTGATCATACTCTGATCACGAAGCTGATCTTATAGTGATCACGTGACTGCAGGAACTGATCACTTGTTTGTGGTTGCACTGATCACGTGGATGATCATGCACTGATTAATCATATACTGGTCATGTGGCTATCAGGCACTGTTCACATGCCTGTTCATTCACGGATCACGTGGCTGATCATTCACTGATTACGTGCCTGATCATGCACTGATCACGTGACTGGTCATGCACTGATCACCTGGCTGATCATGCATTGATCACGAAGCTGATCATGTACTGATCATGTGACTGGTCATGCACTGATCACGTGGCTGATCATGCATTGATCACGAAGCTGACCGTACACTGATCACGTGACTCCGCATGCACTGATCATGAGGCTGATCATGCACTGATCATGTGGCTGATAATGAACTGATGACGTGGCTGATCATACACTGATCACGTGGCTGATCATACTCTGATCACGAAGCTGATCTTATACTGATCACGTGACTGCAGGCACTGATCAATTGACTGTGCATGCACTGATCACGTGGATGATCATGCACTGATTAATTATATACTGGTCACGTGGCTATCCTGCACTGATCACGTGCCTGTTCATGCACTGATCACGTGGCTGATCATTCACTGATCACGTGACTGATCATGCACTGATCACGTGGCTGAATATGCACTGATCACGAAGCTGATCATACACTGACCACGGGACTGTGCATGCACTGATCACTTGACTGATCATGCACTGATCACGTGCCAGATCATGCACTAATCACGTTGCAGATCATGCACTGATCACATGGCTGATCATACAGTGATCACGTGGCTGATCATACTCTGATCACGTGGCTGATCATGCACTGACAACGTGGCTGATCATACTCTACACTTGAAGCTGATCTTATACTGATCACGTGACTGCAGGCACTGATCACTTGACTGTGTATGCACTGATCACGTGGATAATCATGCACTGATTAATCATATACTGGTCACGTGGCTATCATGCACTGATCGCGTGCCTGTTCATGCACTGATCACGTGGCTGATCATTCACTGATCACATGGCTGATCATACACTGATCACGTGGCTGATCATGCACTGATCACGTGGCTGATCATACACTGATCACGTGGTTGATCATGCACTGATTACGTTGCTTATCATGCACTGACAAGGTGGCAGACATTCACTGATCACTTGGCTGATCATATACTGATCACGTGGCAGACCATGCACTAAACACGTTACTTATCATGCACTGATCAGGTGGCTATCGTGCACTGATCACGTGGCTGATCATACACTGATCACGTGGCTATCATGCACTGATCACGTGCTGATCATGCACTGATCACGTGACTGATTATGCCCTGATCGCGTAGCTATCAGGCACTGATCAAGTGACTGCACATGCCCTAATCACGTGACTGATCATGCACTGATCACGTGGCTATCATGCACTGATCACATGGCTAATCATACATTGGTCACGTAACTAATCATGCACTGATCCCGTGGTGATCTTGCACTGATTACGTGGCTGATCATGCACTGATCATGTAGCTATCATGCACTGATCACATGACTTCGCATGAAGTGATCACGTGGATATCATACACTGATCACGTGAGAGATCATGCACTGATCACGTGACTGATCATGCACTGATCTGGTGGCTATCATGCATTGATCACGTCATGGATCATACACTGATCACGTGACTGATCATGCACTGACCACGAGCCTGATCATGCACTGATCACGTGTCTGATCATGACCTGAACACGTGACTGGTCATGCACTGATCACGTGCCTGATCATGCACTGATCACGAAGCTGATCATACACTGATCACGTGACTTATCATGTAGTGATCATGTGCCTGATCATGCACTGAACACGTGGCTGATCATGCACTGATCAGGAAGCTGATTATACAATGATCACGTGACTGTGCATGCACTGATCACGTGGCTCTACATGCACTGATCACGTGGCTGATCATGCACTGATCACGAAACTGATCATTCACTGATCACGTGACTGATCATGCACTGATCACGTGGCTGAATATGCACTGATCACGAAGCTGATCATACACTGACCACGGGACTGTGCATGCACTAATCACTTAGCGGAACATGCACTGATCACATGGCTGATCATACACTGATCACGTGGCTCTTCATGCACTGATAACGTGGCTGATCATGCCCTGATACCGTGGCTATCATACAGTGATCTCGTGACTGATCATGCACTCTTCACGTGCCTGATCATACACTGATCACGTGGCTGATCATGCACTTATCACGTGGCTAACCATTCTCTGATCACGAAGCTGATCTTATACTGATCACTTGATTGCACGAACTGATCACTTGACTGTGCATGCACTGATCACGTGGATGATCATACACTGATCACGTGGCTCTTCATGCACTGATAACGTGGCTGATCATGCCCTGATACCGTGGCTATCATACACTGATCACGTGCCTGATCATGCACTGATCATGTGCCTGATCATGCACTGATCAAGAGGCTGATAATGCACTGATCACGTGTCTGATCATACACTGATCACGTGACTGATCATGCACTTATCATGTCCCTGATCATGCACTGAACACGTGGATGATCATGCACTGATCAGGAAACTGATCATACACTGATCACGTGACTGTGCATGCACTGATAACTTTGCTGATCATGCACTGATCACGTGGCTGATAATGAACTGATCACGTGGCTGATCATACACTGATCACGTGCCTGATCATGCACTAATCACTTAGCGGAACATGCACTGATCACATGGCTGATCATACACTGATCACGTGGCTCTTCATGCACTGATAACGTGGCTGATCATGCCCTGATACCGTGGCTATCATACAGTGATCACGTGACTGATCATGCACTCTTCACGTGCCTGATCATACACTGATCACGTGGCTGATCATGCACTTATCACGTGGCTAACCATTCTCTGATCACGAAGCTGATCTTATACTGATCACTTGATTGCACGAACTGATCACTTGACTGTGCATGCACTGATCACGTGGATGATCATGCATCGATTAATCATATACTGGTCACTTGGCTATCATGCACTGATCTCCTGCCTGTTCATGCACTGATCACGTGGCTGATCATTCACTGATCACGTGACTGATCATGCACTGCTCACGTGGCTGAATATGCACTGATCACGAAGCTGATCATACACTGACCACGGGACTGTGCATGCACTGATCACTTGGATGATCTGCACTGAACACGTGCCTCATCATGCACTGATCTCGTGGCTGATCATGAACAGATCACGTGGCCTTCATGCCCTGATCACGTGGCTGATCATATACTGATCACGTGACTGATCATGCACTGATCATGTGCCGGATCAAGCGCTGATCACGTGCCTGATCATGCACTGATCACGTGCCTGATCATACACTGATCACGTGGCTGATCATGCACTGATCACGAACGTGATCATAGACTGATCACGTGACTGCAGGCAATAATCACTTGGCTGATCATGCATTGATCACGTGGCTGATCATGCACTGATTAATTATATACTGGTCACGTGGCTATCATGCACTGATCACTTGCCTGTTCATGCACTGATCACGTGGCTGATCATTCACTGATCACGTGACTGATCATGCACTGATCACGTGGCTGATATGCACTGATCACGAAGCTGATCATACACTGACCACGGGACTGTGCATGCACTGATCACTTGTCTGATTATGCACTGATCACGTGCCTGACCATGCACTAATCACTTTGCAGATCATGCACTGATCACATGGCTGATCATACACTGATCACGTGGCTGATCATGCACTGACAACGTGGCTGATCATACTCTGATGTTGAAGCTAATCTTATACTGATCACGTGACTGCAGGCACTGATCACTTGACTGTGCATGCACTGATCACGTGGATGATCATGCACTGGTTAATCATATACTGGTCACGTGGCTATCATGCACTAATCAGGTGCCTGTTCATGACTGATCACGTGGCTGATCATTCACTGATCACGTGATTGATCATACACTGATCACGAAGCTGATCATACAGTGATCACGTGCCTGATCATGCACTTATCATGTGCCTGATCATGCAGTGATCAAGAGGCTGATAATGCACTGATCACGTGTCTGATCATACACTGATCACGTAACTGATGATGCACTGATCATGTCCCTGATCATGCACTGAACACGTGGCTGATCATGCACTGATCAGGAAACTGATCATACACTGATCACGTGACTGTGCATGCACTGATAACGTTGCTGATCATGCACTGATCACGTGGCTGTTCATGAACTGATCACGTGACTGATCATACACTGATCACGTGCCTGATCATGCACTAATCACGTTGAGAAACATGCACTGATCACATGGCTGATCATACACTGATCACGTGGCTCTTCATGCACTGATAACGTGGCTGATCATGCCCTGATACCCTAGCTATCATACAGTGATCACGTGACTGATCATGCACTCTTCACGTGCCTGATCATACACAGATCATGCACTTGTCACTTGGCTAACCATACTCTGATCACGAAGCTGATCTTATACTGATCACTTTACTGCACGCACTGATCACTTGACTGTGCATGCACTGATCACGTGGATGATCATGCACTGATTACTCATATACTGGTCACGTGGCTATCATACACTGATCACGTGCCTGTTCATGCACTGATCACGTGGCTGATCATTCACTGATCACGTGACTAATCATGCACTGCGCACGTGGCTGAATACGCACTGATCACGAAGCTGATCATACACTGACCACGGGACTGTGCATGCACTGATCACTTCGCTGATCATGCACTGATCACGTGCCTCATCATGCACTGATCTCGTGGCTGATCATGAACAGATCACGTGGCTGATCATATACTGATCATGTGACTAATCATGCACTGATCACGTGCCTGATCAAGCACTGATCACGAGCCTGATCAAGCACTGATCATGTGCCTGATCAGGCACTGATCACGTGCCTGATCATACACTGATCACGTGGCTGATCATGCACTGATCACGAACGTGATCACAGACTGATCACGTGACTGTAGGCAATAATCACTTGGCTGATCATGCATTGATCACGTGGCTTATCATGCATTGATCAAGAAGCTGACCGTACACTGATCACGTGATTCGGCATGCACTGATCCCGTGGCTGATCATTCACTGATCATGTGGCTGATAATGAACTGATGACGTGGCTGATCATACACTGATCACGTGGCTGATCATGCACTGATCACGTTGCTTATCATATACTGATCAGGTGGATGACATTCACTGATCACTTGGCTGATCATACACTGAACACGTGGCTGACCAGGCACTAAACACGTTGCTTATCATGCACTGATCAGGTGGCTATCGTGCACTGATCACGTGGCTGATCATACACTGATCACGTGGCTATCATGCACTGATCACGTGGCTATAAGGCACTGATCACGTGACTGCGCATGAACTGATGACATACCTGTTTATGCACTGCTTACGTTGCTATCATGCACTGATCACGTGCTGATCATGCACTGATCACATGACTGATTATGCCCTGATCGCATAGCTATCATGCACTGATCAAGGGACTGCACATGCCCTAATCACGTGACTGATCATGCACTGATCACGTGGCTATCATGCACTGATCACGTGGCTAATCATACATTGGTCACGTAACTAATCATGCACTGATCCCGTGGTGGTCTTGCACTGATTACGTGGCTGATCATGCACAGATCACGTAGCTATCATGCACTGATCACATGACTTCGCATGAACTGATCACGTGGATATCATACACTGATCACGTGACAGATCATGCACTGATCACGTGACTGATCATGCACTGATCTGGTAGCTATCATGCATTGATCACGTCATTGATCATACACTGATCACGTGATTGATCATGCACTGATCACGAGCCTATCCATGCACTGATCACGTGTCTGATCATGCCCTGATCACGTGACTGGTCATGCACTGATCACGTGCCTGATCATGCACTGATCACTTGTCTGATCTTGCACTGGTCACGAAGCTGATCATACACTGATCACGTGACTGATCATGTACTGATCATGTGCCTGATCATGCACTGAACACGTGGCTGATCATGCACTGATCAGGAAGCTGATTATACAATGATCACGTGACTGTGCATGCACTGATAACGTGGCTGATCATGCACTGATCACGTGGCTGATAATGAACTAATCACGTGGCTGATCATACACTGATCACGTGCCTTTTCATGCACTAATCATGTTGCGGATCATGCACTGAACACATGGATGATCATACACTGATCACGTGGTTGATCATACTCTGTTCACGTGGCTGATCATGAACTGACCACATGGCTGATCATACTCTGATCACGAAGCTGATCTTATAGTGATCACGTGACTGCAGGCAATAATCACTTGGCTGATCATGCATTGATCACGTGGCTGATCATGCATTGATCACGAAGCTGACCGTACACTGATCTCATGACTCCGCATGCACTGATCTCGTGGCTGATCATGCACTGATCATGTGGCTGATCATACTCTGATCACGAAGCTGATCTTATACTGATCACGTGACTGCAGGCACTGATCACTTGACTGTGCATGCACTGATCACGTGGATGATCATGCACTGATTAATTATATACTGGTCACGTGGCTATCATGCACTGATCACGTGCCTGTTCATGCACTGATCAGGTGGCTGATCATACTCTGATCACGAAGCTGATCTTATACTGATCACGTGACTGCAGGCACTGATCACTTGACTGTGCATGCACTGATCACGTGGATGATCATGCACTGATTAATTATATACTGGTCACGTGGCTATCATGCACTGATCACGTGCCTGTTCATGCACTGATCACGTGGCTGATCATTTACTGATCACGTGCCTGATCATGCACTGATCACGTGGCTGAATATGCACTGATCACGAAGCTGATCATACACTGACCACGGGACTGTGCATGCACTGATCACTTGGCTGATCATGCACTGATCACGTGCCTGATCATGCACTAATCACTTTGCAGATCATGCACTGATCACATGGCTGATCATACACCTATCACGTGGCTGATCATACTCTGATCACGTGGCTGATCATGCACTGACAACGTGGCTGATCATACTCTGATCTTGAAGCTGATCTTATACTGATCACGTGACTGCAGGCACTGATCATTTGACTGTGCATGCACTGATCACGTGGCTGATCATTCACTGATCACGTGACTGATCATGCACTGATCACGTGGCTGAATATGCACTGATCACGAAGCTGATCATACACTGACCACGGGACTGTGCATGCACTGATCACTTGGCTGATCATGCACTGATCACGTGCCTGATCATGCACTAATCACTTTGCAGATCATGCACTGATCACATGGCTGATCATACACTGATCACGTGGCTGATCATACTCTGATCACGTGGCTGATCATGCACTGACAACGTGGCTGATCATACTCTGATCTTGAAACTGATCTTATACTGATCACGTGACTGCAGGCACTGATCACTTGACTGTGCATGCACTGATAACGTGGATGATCATGCACTGATCACGTTGCTGATCATGCACTGATCACGTGGCTGATCATGCACTGATTACGTGGGTGATCATACACTGATCACATGGCTCATCATGCACTAATCACGTTGCGGATCATGCACTGATAACATGGCTGGTCATACACTGATCAGGTGACTGTGCATACACTGATCACGTGGCTGATCATGCAGTGGTAACTGGCTATCATACACTGGTCAGGTGACTGATCATGGACTCTTCACGTGCCTGATCATGCACTGATCACGTAGCCATCATGCACTGATCACATGGCTGACCATACACTGATCACATGACTGATCATGCTCTGATCAAGTGCCTGATCATGAACTGACCACGGGGCTGATCATGCACTGATCACGAAGCTGATAATACACTGATCACATAACTGTGCAT
Organism: Bos grunniens; assembly: GCF_055505025.1. Lineage (NCBI taxonomy): Eukaryota > Metazoa > Chordata > Mammalia > Artiodactyla > Bovidae > Bos > Bos grunniens. Next base: position 361,878 of record NC_141191.1, on the reverse strand, counting down.
GCACTGATCACGTGCCAGATCTTGCACTGATCACGTGTCTGATCATGCACTGATCACAAATCTGAGCTTATACTGAACACGTGACTGTGCATGCACTGATCACGTGGGGGTTCATGCGCTGGTAACGTGGCTGATCATGCCCTGATACCGTTGCTATCATGCACTGATCATGTGACTGATCATGCACTCTTCACGTGCCTGATCATGCACTGATCACGTGGCTGATCATGCACTGATCACGAAGCTGATCATACACTGATCACGTACTGTGCATGCACTGATCACGTGGCTGATCATACACTCTTCACGTGGCTGACATTCACTGATCACGTGACTGATCATGCACTGATCACGTGTCTGATCATGCACACATCTCGAAGCTGATCATACACTGATCATGTGCCTGATCATGCGCTGATCATGTGCCTGATCATGCACTGATCCAGTGGCTGATAATGCACTGATCACGTGTCTGATCATACACTGATCACGTGACTGATCATGCACTGATCATGTGCCTGATCATGCACTGATCACGAAGCTGATTATACAATGATCACGTGACTGTGCATGCACTAATAAAGTGGCTGATCATGCACTGATCACGTGGCTGATAATGAGCTGATCACGTGGCTGATCATGCACTGATCACGTGTCTAATCATGCACTAATCACGTTGCGGATCATGCGCTGATCACATGGCTGATCATACACTGATCACGTGGCTGATCATACTCTGATCACGTGGCTGATCATACTCTGATCACGAAGCTGATCTTATACTGATCACGTGACTGAAGGCAGTGATCACTTGACTGTGCATGCGCTGATCACGTGGATGATCATGCACTGATTAATCATATACTGGTCACGTGGCTATCAGGCACTGATCACGTGCCTGTTCATGCACGGATCACGTGGCTGATCATTCACTGATGACGTGACTGATCATGCACTGATCTCGTGGCTGAATATGCACTGATCACGAAGCTGATCATACACTGACCACGGGACTGTGCATGCACTTATCACATGGCTGATCATGAACTGATCACGTGTCTCACCATGCACTGGTCTCGTGGCTGATCATGATCAGATCACGTGGCTTTCATGCCCTGATCACGTGGCTGATCATATACTGATCAGGTGACTGATCATGCACTGATCATGCGCCTGATCATGCACTGATCACGTGGCTAATCATACATTGGTCACGTAACTGATCATGCACTGATCACGTGGCGATCTTGCACTGATCACGTGGCTGATCAAGCACTGATCAGGTAGATATCATGCACTGATCACATGACTGCGCATGAAATAATCACGTGGACATCATACACTGATCACATGACAGATCATGCACTGATCACGTGACTGATTATGAACTGATCTAGTGGCTAGTATGCATTGATCCCGTGGTTGATCATACAATGCTCATGTGACTGATCATGCACTGATCACATGGCTATCATGCACTGATCACGTCGCTAATCATACATTGAACACCTGACTGACCATGCACTGATCACGTAGCTGATCATGCACTGATCACGTGACTGATCATGCACTGAAGACGTGACTGATCATGCACTGATCACGTGGCTATCATGCACTGATCATGTGACTGCCCATGCACTAATCTCTAGAATGATCATACACTGATCACGTGGGTGAGTAGGAAATGATCACGTGACTGAGCATACAGTGATCACGTGTCTGAATGTTGCTGATCATGTTATTGATCATGCAATGATCACGTGGGAATCATGCACTGATTACGTGACTGTGCATGCACTGATCATGTAACTGTAGGCAATGATCACATGGCTATCATGCACTGATCACTTGGCTGATCATGCACTGATCATGTGACTGATCATGCACTGATCAGGTAGCTATTATGCATTTATCACTTGGCTATGATGCACTGATCATGTGGCTGATCATACACTGATCACATGACTGCACATGCACAGATGACGTGGCTGATCATACAGTAATCACATGATTGATGATGCACTGATCATGTGGCTGATCATGCACTAATCATGTTGCTGATCATGCACTGGTCAGGTGGCTATCATGCACTGATTACGTGGCTGATCATGCACTGATCACATGGCAATCATGCACTGATCACGTGGCTGATCATACACTGATTACGTGACTGATAATGCAGTGATCACGAGCCTGATCATGCACTGATCACGTGTCTGATCATGGACTGATCACGTGACTGATCATGCACTGATCAAATTCCTGATCATGCAGTGATTACTTTGCTGATCATGCACTGATCACGAAGCTGATCATAGACTTATCACGTGACTGCATTCACTGATCACTTGGATGATCATGCACTGATCAAGTGGCTGAGCATGCACTGATCACGTGTCTGATCAAACACTGATCACATGACTGATCATGCACTAATCAAGTGGTTGATCATACACTGCTCACGTGACTGATCATGCACTGATCACATGGCTATCATGCACTGATCACGTGGCTGATCATACATTGAACACCTGAGTGATCATGCACTGATCACCTACCTATCATGCACTGATCACGTAGCTGATCATGCACTGATCACGTGACTGATCATGCACTGAAGACGTGACTGATCATGCACTGATCACGTGGCTATCGTGCACTGATCATGTAACTGTAGGCAATGATCACATGGCTATCATGCACTGATCACTTGGCTGATCATGCACTGATCATGTGACTGATCATGCACTGATCAGGTAGCTATTATGCATTTATCACTTGGCTATGATGCACTGATCATGTGGCTGATCATACACTGATCACGTGACTGCACATGCACAGATGACGTGGCTGATCAGACAGTGATCACATGATTGATGATGCACTGATCATGTGGCTGATCATGCACTAATCATGTTGCTGATCATGCACTGGTCAGGTGGCTATCATGCACTGATTACGTGGCTGATCATGCACTGATCACATGGCAATCATGCACTGATCACGTGGCTGATCATACACTGATTACGTGACTGATAATGCAGTGATCACGAGCCTGATCATGCACTGATCACGTGTCTGATCATGGACTGATCACGTGACTGATCATGCACTGATCAAATTCCTGATCATGCAGTGATTACTTTGCTGATCATGCACTGATCACAAAGCTGATCATAGACTTATCACGTGACTGCATTCACTGATCACTTGGCTGATCATGCACTGATCAAGTGGCTGAGCATGCACTGATCACGTGTCTGATCAAACACTGATCACATGACTGATCATGCACTAATCACGTGGTTGATCATACACTGCTCACGTGACTGATCATGCACTGATCACATGGCTATCATGCACTGATCACGTGGCTGATCATACATTGAACACCTGAGTGATCATGCACTGATCACCTACCTATCATGCACTGATCACGTAGCTGATCATGCACTGATCACGTGACTGATCATGCACTGAAGACGTGACTGATCATGCACTGATCACGTGGCTATCGTGCACTGATCATGTAACTGTAGGCAATGATCACATGGCTATCATGCACTGATCACTTGGCTGATCATGCACTGATCATGTGACTGAGCTTGCATTCATCACTTAGCTCTCATGCATTTTTCACTGGCTATCACGCACTAATCACGTGGCTGATCATACACTGATCACGTGACTGCACATGCACAGATGACGTGGCTGATCATACAGTGATCACGTCATTGATGATGCACTGATCATGTGGCTGATCATGCACTAATCATGTTGCTGATCATGCACTGGTCAGGTGGCTATCATGCCCTGATCACGTGGCTGATCATATACTGATCAGGGGACTGATCATGCACTGATCATGGGCCTGATCATGCACTGATCACGTGGCTCATCATGCACTAATCACGTTGCGGATCATGCACTGATAACATGGCTGGTCATACACTGATCAGGTGACTGTGCATACACTGATCACGTGGCTGATCATGCAGTGGTAACTGGCTATCATACACTGGTCAGGTGACTGATCATGGACTCTTCACGTGCCTGATCATGCACTGATCACGTAGCCATCATGCACTGATCACATGGCTGACCATACACTGATCACATGACTGATCATGCTCTGATCAAGTGCCTGATCATGAACTGACCACGGGGCTGATCATGCACTGATCACGAAGCTGATAATACACTGATCACATAACTGTGCATGCACTGATCACGTGCCAGATCTTGCACTGATCACGTGTCTGATCATGCACTGATCACAAATCTGAGCTTATACTGAACACGTGACTGTGCATGCACTGATCACGTGGGGGTTCATGCGCTGGTAACGTGGCTGATCATGCCCTGATACCGTTGCTATCATGCACTGATCATGTGACTGATCATGCACTCTTCACGTGCCTGATCATGCACTGATCACGTGGCTGATCATGCACTGATCACGAAGCTGATCATACACTGATCACGTACTGTGCATGCACTGATCACGTGGCTGATCATACACTCTTCACGTGGCTGACATTCACTGATCACGTGACTGATCATGCACTGATCACGTGTCTGATCATGCACACATCTCGAAGCTGATCATACACTGATCATGTGCCTGATCATGCGCTGATCATGTGCCTGATCATGCACTGATCCAGTGGCTGATAATGCACTGATCACGTGTCTGATCATACACTGATCACGTGACTGATCATGCACTGATCATGTGCCTGATCATGCACTGATCACGAAGCTGATTATACAATGATCACGTGACTGTGCATGCACTAATAAAGTGGCTGATCATGCACTGATCACGTGGCTGATAATGAGCTGATCACGTGGCTGATCATGCACTGATCACGTGTCTAATCATGCACTAATCACGTTGCGGATCATGCGCTGATCACATGGCTGATCATACACTGATCACGTGGCTGATCATACTCTGATCACGTGGCTGATCATACTCTGATCACGAAGCTGATCTTATACTGATCACGTGACTGAAGGCAGTGATCACTTGACTGTGCATGCGCTGATCACGTGGATGATCATGCACTGATTAATCATATACTGGTCACGTGGCTATCAGGCACTGATCACGTGCCTGTTCATGCACGGATCACGTGGCTGATCATTCACTGATGACGTGACTGATCATGCACTGATCTCGTGGCTGAATATGCACTGATCACGAAGCTGATCATACACTGACCACGGGACTGTGCATGCACTTATCACATGGCTGATCATGAACTGATCACGTGTCTCACCATGCACTGGTCTCGTGGCTGATCATGATCAGATCACGTGGCTTTCATGCCCTGATCACGTGGCTGATCATATACTGATCAGGTGACTGATCATGCACTGATCATGCGCCTGATCATGCACTGATCACGTGGCTAATCATACATTGGTCACGTAACTGATCATGCACTGATCACGTGGCGATCTTGCACTGATCACGTGGCTGATCAAGCACTGATCAGGTAGATATCATGCACTGATCACATGACTGCGCATGAAATAATCACGTGGACATCATACACTGATCACATGACAGATCATGCACTGATCACGTGACTGATTATGAACTGATCTAGTGGCTAGTATGCATTGATCCCGTGGTTGATCATACAATGCTCATGTGACTGATCATGCACTGATCACATGGCTATCATGCACTGATCACGTCGCTAATCATACATTGAACACCTGACTGACCATGCACTGATCACGTAGCTGATCATGCACTGATCACGTGACTGATCATGCACTGAAGACGTGACTGATCATGCACTGATCACGTGGCTATCATGCACTGATCATGTGACTGCCCATGCACTAATCTCTAGAATGATCATACACTGATCACGTGGGTGAGTAGGAAATGATCACGTGACTGAGCATACAGTGATCACGTGTCTGAATGTTGCTGATCATGTTATTGATCATGCAATGATCACGTGGGAATCATGCACTGATTACGTGACTGTGCATGCACTGATCATGTAACTGTAGGCAATGATCACATGGCTATCATGCACTGATCACTTGGCTGATCATGCACTGATCATGTGACTGATCATGCACTGATCAGGTAGCTATTATGCATTTATCACTTGGCTATGATGCACTGATCATGTGGCTGATCATACACTGATCACATGACTGCACATGCACAGATGACGTGGCTGATCATACAGTAATCACATGATTGATGATGCACTGATCATGTGGCTGATCATGCACTAATCATGTTGCTGATCATGCACTGGTCAGGTGGCTATCATGCACTGATTACGTGGCTGATCATGCACTGATCACATGGCAATCATGCACTGATCACGTGGCTGATCATACACTGATTACGTGACTGATAATGCAGTGATCACGAGCCTGATCATGCACTGATCACGTGTCTGATCATGGACTGATCACGTGACTGATCATGCACTGATCAAATTCCTGATCATGCAGTGATTACTTTGCTGATCATGCACTGATCACGAAGCTGATCATAGACTTATCACGTGACTGCATTCACTGATCACTTGGATGATCATGCACTGATCAAGTGGCTGAGCATGCACTGATCACGTGTCTGATCAAACACTGATCACATGACTGATCATGCACTAATCAAGTGGTTGATCATACACTGCTCACGTGACTGATCATGCACTGATCACATGGCTATCATGCACTGATCACGTGGCTGATCATACATTGAACACCTGAGTGATCATGCACTGATCACCTACCTATCATGCACTGATCACGTAGCTGATCATGCACTGATCACGTGACTGATCATGCACTGAAGACGTGACTGATCATGCACTGATCACGTGGCTATCGTGCACTGATCATGTAACTGTAGGCAATGATCACATGGCTATCATGCACTGATCACTTGGCTGATCATGCACTGATCATGTGACTGATCATGCACTGATCAGGTAGCTATTATGCATTTATCACTTGGCTATGATGCACTGATCATGTGGCTGATCATACACTGATCACGTGACTGCACATGCACAGATGACGTGGCTGATCAGACAGTGATCACATGATTGATGATGCACTGATCATGTGGCTGATCATGCACTAATCATGTTGCTGATCATGCACTGGTCAGGTGGCTATCATGCACTGATTACGTGGCTGATCATGCACTGATCACATGGCAATCATGCACTGATCACGTGGCTGATCATACACTGATTACGTGACTGATAATGCAGTGATCACGAGCCTGATCATGCACTGATCACGTGTCTGATCATGGACTGATCACGTGACTGATCATGCACTGATCAAATTCCTGATCATGCAGTGATTACTTTGCTGATCATGCACTGATCACAAAGCTGATCATAGACTTATCACGTGACTGCATTCACTGATCACTTGGCTGATCATGCACTGATCAAGTGGCTGAGCATGCACTGATCACGTGTCTGATCAAACACTGATCACATGACTGATCATGCACTAATCACGTGGTTGATCATACACTGCTCACGTGACTGATCATGCACTGATCACATGGCTATCATGCACTGATCACGTGGCTGATCATACATTGAACACCTGAGTGATCATGCACTGATCACCTACCTATCATGCACTGATCACGTAGCTGATCATGCACTGATCACGTGACTGATCATGCACTGAAGACGTGACTGATCATGCACTGATCACGTGGCTATCGTGCACTGATCATGTAACTGTAGGCAATGATCACATGGCTATCATGCACTGATCACTTGGCTGATCATGCACTGATCATGTGACTGAGCTTGCATTCATCACTTAGCTCTCATGCATTTTTCACTGGCTATCACGCACTAATCACGTGGCTGATCATACACTGATCACGTGACTGCACATGCACAGATGACGTGGCTGATCATACAGTGATCACGTCATTGATGATGCACTGATCATGTGGCTGATCATGCACTAATCATGTTGCTGATCATGCACTGGTCAGGTGGCTATCATGCCCTGATCACGTGGCTGATCATATACTGATCAGGGGACTGATCATGCACTGATCATGGGCCTGATCATGCACTGATCACGTGGCTAATCATACATTGGTCAGGTAACTGATCTTGCACTGATCACGTGGCTGATCAAGCACTGATCAGGTAGATATCATGCACTGATCACATGACTGCGCATGAAATAATCACGTGGACATCATACACTGATCACGTGACAGATCATGCACTGATCACGTGACTGATTATGAACTGATCTGGTGGATAGCATGCATTGATCACGTGGTTGATCATACACTGCTCACGTGACTGATCATGCACTGATCACATGGCTATCATGCCCTGATCACGTGGCTAATCATACATTGAACACCTGACTGATCATGCACTGATCACGTAGCTGATCATGCGCTGAAGACGTGACTGATCATGCGCTGATCACGTGGCTATCATGCACTGATCATGTGACTGCGCATGCAATGATATCTAGCATGATCATACACTGACCACGTGGGTGATCCTGAACTGATCAAGTGACTGAGCATACAGTGAACACGTGTCTGAATGTTGCTGATCATGTTATTGAGGATGCAATGATCCCGTGGGAATCATGCACTAATCACGTGACTGCGCATGCACTGATCACATGAATGATCATGCACTGATCACGTGGCTATCATGCATTCATCACGTGGCTAATCACACTTTGGTCACGTAACTAATCATGCATTGACCACGTGGCGATCTTGCACTGATCACGTGGCTGATCATGCACTGATCACATCGCTATCATGCACTGATCACATGACTATGCATGAACTGATCACGTGGATATCATACACTGATCACGTGGCAGATCATGCACTGATAACGTGACTGATCATGCACTGATCTGGTGGCTATCATGCATTGATCACGTGGTTGATCATACACTGATCACGTGACTGATCATGCACTGATCAAGAGGCTGATCATGCCCTGATCACGTGGCTATCATGCACTGATCATGTGACTGCCCATGCACTAATCTCTAGAATGATCATACACTGATCACGTGGGTGAGTAGGAAATGATCACGTGACTGAGCATACAGTGATCACGTGTCTGAATGTTGCTGATCATGTTATTGATCATGCGATGATCACGTGGGAATCATGCACTGATCACGTGACTGCGCATGCACTGATCATGTAACTGTAGGCAATGATCACATGGCTATCATGCACTGATCACTTGGCTGATCATGCACTAATCATGTGACTGATCATGCACTGATCAGGTAGCTATTATGCATTTATCACTTGGCTATGATGCACTGATCATGTGGCTGATCATACACTGATCACATGACTGCACATGCACAGATGACGTGGCTGATCATACAGTGATCACATGATTGATGATGCACTGATCATGTGGCTGATCATGCACTAATCATGTTGCTGATCATGCACTGGTCAGGTGGATATCATGCACTGATTACATGGCTGATCATGCACTGATCACGTGACTGATCATGCACTGATCACATGGCAATCATGCACTGATCACGTGGCTGATCATACACTGATTACGTGACTGATAATGCAGTGATCACGAGCCTGATCATGCACTGATCACGTGTCTGATCATGGACTGATCACGTGGCTGATCATGCACTGATCTCGTGCCTGATCATTCACTTATCACGTGGCTGATCATGCACTGATCACGAAGCTGATCATAGACTTATCACGTGACTGCATTCACTGATCACTTGGCTGATCATGCACTGATCAAGTGGCTGAGCATGCACTGATCACGTGTCTGATCAAACACTGATCACATGACTGATCATGCACTGATCACGTGCCTGATCATGCGCTGATCACGTGCCTGATCATGGACTTATCACGTGGCTGATCATACATTGATCAGGTGCCTGATCATGCACTAATCACGTTAGGGATCATGCACTGATCACGTGGCAGTTCATAAACTGACCACGTGCCTGATCATACAATGATCACGTGCCTGATCATGCCGTGATCACGTGGCTGATCATGCACTGATCACGATGCTGAGAATACACTGATCATGAGGCTGATCATGCACTGATCACGTGGCTATCATGCACTGATCACGTGGCTGATCATACATTGAACACCTGACTGATCATGCACTGATGACATGACTGGGCATGAAATGATCACGTGGACATCATACACTGAGCACGTGACAGATCATGCACTGATCACGTGACGATGAACTGATCTGGTGGCTATCATGGATTGATCACGTGGTTGATCATACACTGCTCACGTGACTTATCATACACTGATCACGTGGCTATCATGCACTGATCACGTGGCTGATCATACATTGAACACCTGAGTGATCATGCACTGATCACCTACCTATCATGCACTGATCACGTAGCTGATCATGCACTGATCACGTGACTGATCATGCACTGAAGACGTGACTGATCATGCAGTGATCACGTGGCTTTCGTGCACTGATCATGTAACTGTAGGCAATGATCACATGGCTATCATGCACTGATCACTTGGCTGATCATGCACTGATCATGTGACTGAGCTTGCACTGATCACTTAGCTATAATGCATTTATCACTTGGCTATGATGCACTGATCATGTGGCTGATCATACACTGATCACATGACTGCACATGCACAGATGACGTGGCTGATCATACAGTGATCACATGATTGATGATGCACTGATCATGTGGCTGATCATGCACTAATCATGTTGCTGATCATGCACTGGTCAGGTGGCTATCATGCACTGATTACGTGGCTGATCATGCACTGATCACATGGCAATCATGCACTGATCACGTGGCTGATCATACACTGATTACGTGACTGATAATGCAGTGATCACGAGCCTGATCATGCACTGATCACGTGTCTGATCATGGACTGATCACGTGACTGATCATGCACTGATCACATTCCTGATCATGCAGTGATTACTTTGCTGATCATGCACTGATCACGAAGCTGATCATAGACTTATCACGTGACTGCATTCACTGATCACTTGGCTGATCATGCACTGATCAAGTGGCTGAGCATGCACTGATCACGTGTCTGATCAAACACTGATCACATGACTGATCATGCACTGATCACGTGCCTGATCATGTGCTGATCACGTGCCTGATCATGGACTTATCACGTGGCTGATCATACATTGATCAGGTGCCTGATCATGCACTAATCACGTTAGGGATCATGCACTGATCACGTGGCAGTTCATAAACTGATCACGTGCCTGATCATACAATGATCACGTGCCTGATCATGCCGTGATCACGTGGCTGATCATGCACTGATCACGATGCTGAGAATACACTGATCACGTGGCTGATAATGCACTGATCACGTGGCTATCATGCACTGATCACGTGGCTGATCATACATTGAACACCTGACTGATCATGCACTGATGACATGACTGCGCATGAAATGATCACGTGGACATCATACACTGAGCACGTGACAGATCATGCACTGATCACGTGACGATGAACTGATCTGGTGGCTATCATGCACTGATCACGTGGTTGATCATACACTGCTCACGTGACTGATCATGCACTGATCACGTGGCTATCATGCACTGATCACGTGGCTGATCATACATTGAACACCTGAGTGATCATGCACTGATCACCTACCTATCATGCACTGATCACGTAGCTGATCATGCACTGATCACCTGACTGATCATGCACTGAAGACGTGACTGATCATGCAGTGATCACGTGGCTATCGTGCACTGATCATGTAACTGTAGGCAATGATCACATGGCTATCATGCACTGATCACTTGGCTGATCATGCACTGATCATGTGACTGAGCTTGCACTCATCACTTAGCTATCATGCATTTTTCACTTGGCTATCATGCACTGATCACGTGGCTGATCATACACTGATCACGTGACTGCACATGCACAGATTACGTGGCTGATCATACAGTGATCACCTGATTGATGATGCACTGATCATGTGGCTGATCATGCACTAATCATGTTGCTGATCATGCACTGGTCAGGTGGCTATCATGCACTGATTACGTGGCTGATCATGCACTGATCACGTGCCTGATCATGCACTTATCACGTGGCTGATCATGCACTGATCTCGTAGCTGATCATACACTGATCAGGTGACTGTGCATGCAGTGATAAGTTGTCTGATCATGCACTGATTACGTGGCTGATCATGCACTGATCCCGTGGCTGATCAGGCACTGATCACGTTGCAGATCATGCACTGATAACATGGCTGATCATACACTGATCACGTGACTTTTCATGCTGTAATCACATGGCTGATCATGCACTGATAACGTGGCTATCATACACTGATCACGTGACTGATCATGGACTCTGCACGTGCCTGATCATGCACTGATCACTTGGCTGATCATGCACTAATCACGTGACTGATCATGCACTGATCACTTGAATGATTATGCACTGATCGCGTAGCTATCATGCACTGATCAAGTGACTGCGCATGCCCTGATCACGTGACTGATCATGCACTGATCATGTGGCTGATCATGCACTGATCACGTGGCTATCATGCACTGATGATGTACCTCAGGAGGCAATAACCAAAGAGCTGAGAATAAACGAATCACGCAATCAGCACGCAATAATCATGGACCTCAGCAGTGATGAATCATGCTGCTCAGCTGGCAATCATCAAGCAGCTGAATAGGCAGGAATCAGACGAGAGCTGGAAATTGTCAAACAGCTCAGCAGACAGGAATCAAGCACCTCAGTAGGCCCTGGTCATGTGGCTCAGCAGGCACTGATCACGTGGCTGATCATGCACTGATCACGTGACTGATCATGCACTGGTCACGTGCCTGATCATGCCCTGATAACGTGCCTGATACTGCACTGATCACGTTACGGATCGTACACTGATCACGTCGCTAATCATGCACTGATCACGTGACTGATCATGCACTGATCACGTGACTGTAGGCAATGATCACATGGCTATCATGCACTGATCACTTGGCAGATCATGCACTGATCATGTGACTGATCATGCCCTGATCAGGTAGCTATTATGCATTTATCACTTGGCTATCATGCAATGATCAAGTGGCTGATCATACACTGATCACATGACTGCACATGCACAGATGACGTGGCTCATCATACAGTGATCACGTGATTGATGATGCACTGATCATGTGGCTGATCATGCACTAATCATTTTGCTGATCATGCACTGGTCAGGTGGCTATCATGCACTGATTACGTGGCTGATCATGCACTGATCATTTGACTCATCATACTGATTACGTGGCTGATCAAGCACTGATCACATTGCGGATCATGTCCTGTCACGTGTCTGATCATGCACTTATCACGTACCTGTTCATGCACTGATCATTTGACTGATCATACACTAATTACGTGGCTGATCATGCACTGATCACATGGCTGATCATACACTTTTCACGTGGCTGATCATGCACTGATCAGGGGGCTGACATTCACTGATAACTTGGCTGTACATACACTGATCACTTGTCTGATCATGCACTAATCAGGTTGCTTATCATGCACTGATCAGGTGGCTATCTTGCACTGATCACGTGGCTGATCATACACTGATCACGTGGCTATCATGCACTGATCACGTGACTGCGCAGGCTCTGATCCCGGGACTGATCATGCACTGATCACGTGGCTATCATGCACTGATCACGTGGCTATAAGGCACTGAACACGTGACTGCACATGAACTGATGACATACCTGTTCATGCACTGCTTACGTGGCTATCATGCACTGATCACGTGCTGATCATAAACTGATCACGTGACTGATTATGCACAGATCCCGTGGTGATCTTGCACTGATCACGTGGCTGATCATGCACTGATCACGTGACTGATCATGCACTGATCTGGTGCCTATCATGCATTGATCACGTCATTGATCATACACTGATCACGTGACTGATCATGCACTGATCACGTGGCTATCATGCACTGATCACGTGGCTATCATGCACTGATCACGTGGCTGATCATACATTGAACACGTGACTGATCATGCACTGATCACCTGGCTATCATGCACTGATCAGCTAGCTGTTCATTCACTGATCACGTGACTGATCATGCACTGAAACGTGACTGATCATGCACTGATCACGTGACTATCATGCGTTGATCATTTGACTGCGCATGCACTGATTTCGAGCATGATCATACACTGATCACTTGGCTGATCAGGAACTGATCACGTGACTGAGCATACAGTGATCACGTGTCTAAATGCTGCTGATCATGTTATTGATCATCCGCTGATCACGTGGGTATCATGCACTGATCACGTGACTGCGCATGCACTGATCATGTAACTGTACGCAATGATAACATGGCTATCATGCAGTGATCACGTGGCTGATAATGCACTGATCATGTGACTGAGCATGCACTGATCACGTAGCTATCATGCATTGATCACTTGGCTATCATGCACTGATCACGTGACTGATCATGCACTGATCATGTGGCTGATCATGCACTGATAAAGTGGTTGATCATGCACTGATGACGTGGCTATCATGCACTGATAACGTGACTGTGCATGCACTGATTATGTCGATGATCATACACTGATCACGCACTGATCAGGTGACTGATCATGAACTGATCACGTGGCTATCATGCACTGATCACGTGACTGCGAATGCACTTATCACGTAACTGTAGGCAATGATCACTTGGCTATAATGCACTGATCCCGTGGCTGATCATGCACTGATCATGAGACTGAGCATGCACCGATCACGTAGCTACATTGCATTGATCACTTGGCTATCATGCACTGATCACGTGACTGATCATACAATGATCACGTGACTGCACGTGCACTGATCACGTGGCTGATAATACAGTGATCACGTGGCTGATCATGCACTGATCACGTGGCTGATCAGGCACTAATCATGTTTCTGATCATGCACTGGTCAGGTGGCTATCATGCACTGATTACGTTCCTGATCAAGCACTGATCACGTAGCTATCATGCACTGATCACATGGCTATCATGCACTGATCCCATGGCTGATCATGCACTGATCACGTGGCTGATCATGCACTGAAGACGTGACTGATCATGCACTGATCACGTGGCTATCATGCACTGATCATGTGACTGCCCATGCACTAATCTCTAGAATGATCATACACTGATCACGTGGGTGAGTAGAAAATGATCAGGTGACTGAGCATACAGTGGTCACGTGTCTGAATGTTGCTGATCATGTTATTGATCATGCGATGATCACGTGGGAATCATGCACTGATCACCTGACTGCGCATGCACTGATCATGTAACTGTAGGCAATGATCACATGGCTATCATGCACTGATCACTTGGCTGATCATGCACTGATCATGTGACTGATCATGCACTGATCAGGTAGCTATTATGCATTTATCACTTGGCTATGATGCACTGATCACGTGGCTGATCATACACTGATCACATGACTGATAATGCAGTGATCACGAGCCTGATCATGCACTGATCACGTGTCTGATCATGGACTGATCACGTGACTGATCATGCACTAATCATGTTGCTGATCATGCACTGGTCAGGTGGCTATCATGCACTGATTACGTGGCTGATCATGCACTGATCACATGGCAATCATGCACTGATCACGTGGCTGATCATACACTGATTACGTGACTGATAATGCAGTGATCACGAGCCTGATCATGCACTGATCACGTGTCTGATCATGGACTGATCACGTGACTGATCATGCACTGATCACATTCCTGATCATGCAGTGATTACTTTGCTGATCATGCACTGATCACGAAGCTGATCATAGACTTATCACGTGACTGCATTCACTGATCACTTGGCTGATCATGCACTGATCAAGTGGCTGAGCATGCACTGATCACGTGTCTGATCAAACACTGATCACATGACTGATCATGCACTGATCACGTGCCTGATCATGTGCTGATCACGTGCCTGATCATGGACTTATCACGTGGCTGATCATACATTGATCAGGTGCCTGATCATGCACTAATCACGTTAGGGATCATGCACTGATCACGTGGCAGTTCATAAACTGATCACGTGCCTGATCATACAATGATCACGTGCCTGATCATGCCGTGATCACGTGGCTGATCATGCACTGATCACGATGCTGAGAATACACTGATCACGTGGCTGATAATGCACTGATCACGTGGCTATCATGCACTGATCACGTGGCTGATCATACATTGAACACCTGACTGATCATGCACTGATGACATGACTGCGCATGAAATGATCACGTGGACATCATACACTGAGCACGTGACAGATCATGCACTGATCACGTGACGATGAACTGATCTGGTGGCTATCATGCACTGATCACGTGGTTGATCATACACTGCTCACGTGACTGATCATGCACTGATCACGTGGCTATCATGCACTGATCACGTGGCTGATCATACATTGAACACCTGAGTGATCATGCACTGATCACCTACCTATCATGCACTGATCACGTAGCTGATCATGCACTGATCACCTGACTGATCATGCACTGAAGACGTGACTGATCATGCAGTGATCACGTGGCTATCGTGCACTGATCATGTAACTGTAGGCAATGATCACATGGCTATCATGCACTGATCACTTGGCTGATCATGCACTGATCATGTGACTGAGCTTGCACTCATCACTTAGCTATCATGCATTTTTCACTTGGCTATCATGCACTGATCACGTGGCTGATCATACACTGATCACGTGACTGCACATGCACAGATTACGTGGCTGATCATACAGTGATCACCTGATTGATGATGCACTGATCATGTGGCTGATCATGCACTAATCATGTTGCTGATCATGCACTGGTCAGGTGGCTATCATGCACTGATTACGTGGCTGATCATGCACTGATCACGTGCCTGATCATGCACTTATCACGTGGCTGATCATGCACTGATCTCGTAGCTGATCATACACTGATCAGGTGACTGTGCATGCAGTGAAAAGTTGTCTGATCATGCACTGATTACGTGGCTGATCATGCACTGATCCCGTGGCTGATCAGGCACTGATCACGTTGCAGATCATGCACTGATAACATGGCTGATCATACACTGATCACGTGACTTTTCATGCTGTAATCACATGGCTGATCATGCACTGATAACGTGGCTATCATACACTGATCACGTGACTGATCATGGACTCTGCACGTGCCTGATCATGCACTGATCACTTGGCTGATCATGCACTAATCACGTGACTGATCATGCACTGATCACTTGAATGATTATGCACTGATCGCGTAGCTATCATGCACTGATCAAGTGACTGCGCATGCCCTGATCACGTGACTGATCATGCACTGATCATGTGGCTGATCATGCACTGATCACGTGGCTATCATGCACTGATGATGTACCTCAGGAGGCAATAACCAAAGAGCTGAGAATAAACGAATCACGCAATCAGCACGCAATAATCATGGACCTCAGCAGTGATGAATCATGCTGCTCAGCTGGCAATCATCAAGCAGCTGAATAGGCAGGAATCAGACGAGAGCTGGAAATTGTCAAACAGCTCAGCAGACAGGAATCAAGCACCTCAGTAGGCCCTGGTCATGTGGCTCAGCAGGCACTGATCACGTGGCTGATCATGCACTGATCACGTGACTGATCATGCACTGGTCACGTGCCTGATCATGCCCTGATAACGTGCCTGATACTGCACTGATCACGTTACGGATCGTACACTGATCACGTCGCTAATCATGCACTGATCACGTGACTGATCATGCACTGATCACGTGACTGTAGGCAATGATCACATGGCTATCATGCACTGATCACTTGGCAGATCATGCACTGATCATGTGACTGATCATGCCCTGATCAGGTAGCTATTATGCATTTATCACTTGGCTATCATGCAATGATCAAGTGGCTGATCATACACTGATCACATGACTGCACATGCACAGATGACGTGGCTCATCATACAGTGATCACGTGATTGATGATGCACTGATCATGTGGCTGATCATGCACTAATCATTTTGCTGATCATGCACTGGTCAGGTGGCTATCATGCACTGATTACGTGGCTGATCATGCACTGATCATTTGACTCATCATACTGATTACGTGGCTGATCAAGCACTGATCACATTGCGGATCATGTCCTGTCACGTGTCTGATCATGCACTTATCACGTACCTGTTCATGCACTGATCATTTGACTGATCATACACTAATTACGTGGCTGATCATGCACTGATCACATGGCTGATCATACACTTTTCACGTGGCTGATCATGCACTGATCAGGGGGCTGACATTCACTGATAACTTGGCTGTACATACACTGATCACTTGTCTGATCATGCACTAATCAGGTTGCTTATCATGCACTGATCAGGTGGCTATCTTGCACTGATCACGTGGCTGATCATACACTGATCACGTGGCTATCATGCACTGATCACGTGACTGCGCAGGCTCTGATCCCGGGACTGATCATGCACTGATCACGTGGCTATCATGCACTGATCACGTGGCTATAAGGCACTGAACACGTGACTGCACATGAACTGATGACATACCTGTTCATGCACTGCTTACGTGGCTATCATGCACTGATCACGTGCTGATCATAAACTGATCACGTGACTGATTATGCACAGATCCCGTGGTGATCTTGCACTGATCACGTGGCTGATCATGCACTGATCACGTGACTGATCATGCACTGATCTGGTGCCTATCATGCATTGATCACGTCATTGATCATACACTGATCACGTGACTGATCATGCACTGATCACGTGGCTATCATGCACTGATCACGTGGCTATCATGCACTGATCACGTGGCTGATCATACATTGAACACGTGACTGATCATGCACTGATCACCTGGCTATCATGCACTGATCAGCTAGCTGTTCATTCACTGATCACGTGACTGATCATGCACTGAAACGTGACTGATCATGCACTGATCACGTGACTATCATGCGTTGATCATTTGACTGCGCATGCACTGATTTCGAGCATGATCATACACTGATCACTTGGCTGATCAGGAACTGATCACGTGACTGAGCATACAGTGATCACGTGTCTAAATGCTGCTGATCATGTTATTGATCATCCGCTGATCACGTGGGTATCATGCACTGATCACGTGACTGCGCATGCACTGATCATGTAACTGTACGCAATGATAACATGGCTATCATGCAGTGATCACGTGGCTGATAATGCACTGATCATGTGACTGAGCATGCACTGATCACGTAGCTATCATGCATTGATCACTTGGCTATCATGCACTGATCACGTGACTGATCATGCACTGATCATGTGGCTGATCATGCACTGATAAAGTGGTTGATCATGCACTGATGACGTGGCTATCATGCACTGATAACGTGACTGTGCATGCACTGATTATGTCGATGATCATACACTGATCACGCACTGATCAGGTGACTGATCATGAACTGATCACGTGGCTATCATGCACTGATCACGTGACTGCGAATGCACTTATCACGTAACTGTAGGCAATGATCACTTGGCTATAATGCACTGATCCCGTGGCTGATCATGCACTGATCATGAGACTGAGCATGCACCGATCACGTAGCTACATTGCATTGATCACTTGGCTATCATGCACTGATCACGTGACTGATCATACAATGATCACGTGACTGCACGTGCACTGATCACGTGGCTGATAATACAGTGATCACGTGGCTGATCATGCACTGATCACGTGGCTGATCAGGCACTAATCATGTTTCTGATCATGCACTGGTCAGGTGGCTATCATGCACTGATTACGTTCCTGATCAAGCACTGATCACGTAGCTATCATGCACTGATCACATGGCTATCATGCACTGATCCCATGGCTGATCATGCACTGATCACGTGGCTGATCATGCACTGAAGACGTGACTGATCATGCACTGATCACGTGGCTATCATGCACTGATCATGTGACTGCCCATGCACTAATCTCTAGAATGATCATACACTGATCACGTGGGTGAGTAGAAAATGATCAGGTGACTGAGCATACAGTGGTCACGTGTCTGAATGTTGCTGATCATGTTATTGATCATGCGATGATCACGTGGGAATCATGCACTGATCACCTGACTGCGCATGCACTGATCATGTAACTGTAGGCAATGATCACATGGCTATCATGCACTGATCACTTGGCTGATCATGCACTGATCATGTGACTGATCATGCACTGATCAGGTAGCTATTATGCATTTATCACTTGGCTATGATGCACTGATCACGTGGCTGATCATACACTGATCACATGACTGATAATGCAGTGATCACGAGCCTGATCATGCACTGATCACATGTCTGATCATGGACTGATCACGTGACTGATCATGCACTGATCACATTCCTGATCATGCAGTGATTACTTTGCTGATCATGCACTGATCACGAAGCTGATCATAGACTTATCACGTGACTGCATTCACTGATCACTTGGCTGATCATGCACTGAGCAAGTGGCTGAGCATGCACTGATCACGTGTCTGATCAAACACTGATCACATGACTGATCATGCACTGATCACGTGCCTGATCATGTGCTGATCACGTGCCTGATCATGGACTTATCACGTGGCTGATCATACATTGATCAGGTGCCTGATCATGCACTAATCACGTTAGGGATCATGCACTGATCACGTGGCAGTTCATAAACTGATCACGTGCCTGATCGTACAATGATCACGTGCCTGATCATGCACTGATGACATGACTGCGCATGAAATGATCACGTGGACATCATACACTGAGCACGTGACAGATCATGCACTGATCACGTGACGATGAACTGATCTGGTGGCTATCATGCACTGATCACGTGGTTGATCATACACTGCTCACGTGACTGATCATGCACTGATCACGTGGCTATCATGCACTGATCACGTGGCTGATCATACATTGAACACCTGAGTGATCATGCACTGATCACCTACCTATCATGCACTGATCACGTAGCTGATCATGCACTGATCACCTGACTGATCATGCACTGAAGACGTGACTGATCATGCAGTGATCACGTGGCTATCGTGCACTGATCATGTAACTGTAGGCAATGATCACATGGCTATCATGCACTGATCACTTGGCTGATCATGCACTGATCATGTGACTGAGCTTGCACTCATCACTTAGCTATCATGCATTTTTCACTGGCTATCACGCACTAATCACGTGGATGATCATACACTGATCACGAGACTGCATATGCACAGATGACGTGGCTGATCATACAGTGATCACGTGATTGATGATGCACTGATCATGTGGCTGATCATGCACTAATCATGTGGCTGATCATGCACTAATCATGTTGCTGATCATGCACTGGTCAGGTGGCTATCATGCACTGATTATGTGGCTGATCATGCACTGATCACATGGCAAAAATTCACTGATCACGTGACTGATCATGCACTGATCACGTTCCAGATCATGCACTGATCACGTGGCTATCACGCACTGATCACGAGGCTATAATGCACTGATCACGTGACTGCGCATGAACTGATCACCTACCTCTTCATGCACTGAACAAGTGACTGCGCATGCCCTGATCACGTGAATGATCATGCACTGATCACGTGGCTATCATGCATTCATCACGTGGCTAATCACACTTTGGGCACGTAACTAATCATGCACTGACCACGTGGCGATCTTGCACTGATCACGTGGCTGATCATGCACTGATCACATCGCTATCATGCACTGATCACATGACTATGCATGAACTGGTAACGTGGATATCATACACTGATCACGTGTCAGATCATGCACTGATCACGTGACTGATCATGCACCGATCACGTGGCTATCATGCATTCATCACGTGGCTAATCACACTTTGGTCACCTAACTAATCATGCACTGACCACGTGGCGATCTTGCACTGATCACGTGGCTGACCATGCACTGATCACATCGCTATCATGCACTGATCACATGACTATGCATGAACTCATCACGTGGATATCATACACTGATCACGTGGCAGATCATGCACTGATCACGTGAATGATCGTGCACTGATCACGTGGCTATCATTCATTCATCACGTGGCTAATCACACTTTGGTCACGTAACTAATCATGCACTGACCACGTGACGATCTTGCACTGATCACGTGCCTGATCATGCACCGATCACATCGCTGTCATGCACTGATCACATGACTATGCATGAACTGATCACGTGGATATCATACACTGATCACGTGGCAGATCATGCACTGATCACGTGACTGATCATGCACTGATCAATAGGCTGATCATGCACTGATCACGTGGTTATCATGCCCTGATCACGTGGCTGATCATATACTGATCACGTGACTGATCATGCAGTGATCACGTGGCTGATCATGCATTGATCACGATCCTGATCATACACTGATCACATGACTGTGCATGCACTGATCACGTGGCTGATCATGCACTAATCACATGGCTGATCATGAACTGATCACGTGACTGCATGCACTGGTCACTTGGCTGATCATGCACTGATCAAGTGGCTGATCATGCACAGATCACGTGCCTGATCATGCACTTATCACGTGGCTGATCATGCACTGATCTCGTATCTGATCATACACTGATCACGTGACTGTGCATGCACTGTTAAGTTGTCTGATCATGGACTGATCACGTGGCTGTTCATACACTGATCAAGTGGCTGATCATGCACTGATCCCTTGGCTATAAGGCACTGAACACGTGACTGCGCATGAACTGATGACATACCTGTTCATGCACTGCTTACGTGCCTGATACTGCACTGATCACGTTACGGATCGTACACTGATCACGTGTCTGATCATGCACTGATCAGGTGACTGATCATGCACTGATCACGTGAATGTAGGCAATGATCACATGGCTATCATGCACTGATCACTTGGCAGATCATGCACTGATCATGTGACTGATCATGCACTGATCAGGTAGCTATTATGCATTTATCACTTGGCTATCATGCACTGATCATGTGGCTGATCATACACTGATCACATGACTGCACATGCACAGATGACGTGGCTCATCATACAGTGATCACGTGATTGATGATGCACTGATCATGTGGCTGATCATGCACTAATCATTTTGCTGATCATGCACTGGTCAGGTGGCTATCATGCACTGATTACGTGGCTGATCATGCACTGATCATTTGACTGATCATACACTGATTACGTGGCTGATCAAGCACTGATCACATTGTGGATCATGCCCTGTCACGTGTCTGATCAAGCACTTATCACGTACCTGATCATGCACTGATCTGGTGGCTATCATGCATTGATCACGTCATTGATCATACACTGATCACGTGACTGATCATGCACTGATCACGTGGCTATCATGCACTGATCACGTGGCTATCATGCACTGATCACGTGGCTTATCATACATTGAACACGTGACTGATCAAGCACTGATCACCTGGCTATCATGCACTGATCAGCTAGCTGTTCATTCACTGATCACATGACTGATCATGCACTGAAACGTGACTGATCATGCACTGATCACGTGACTATCATGCGTTGATCATTTGACTGCGCATGCACTGATTTCGAGGATGATCATACACTGATCACTTGGCTGATCAGGAACTGATCACGTGACTGAGCATACAGTGATCACGTGTCTAAATGCTGCTGATCATGTTATTGATCATCCGCTGATCACGTGGGTATCATGCACTGATCACGTGACTGCGCATGCACTGATCATGTAACTGTACGCAATGATAACATGGCTATCATGCAGTGATCACGTGGCTGATAATGCACTGATCATGTGACTGAGCATGCACTGATCACGTAGCTATCATGCATTGATCACTTGGCTATCATGCACTGATCACGTGACTGATCATGCACTGATCATGTGGCTGATCATGCACTGATAAAGTGGTTGATCATGCACTGATGACGTGGCTATCATGCACTGATAACGTGACTGTGCATGCACTGATTATGTCGATGATCATACACTGATCACGCACTGATCAGGTGACTGATCATGAACTGATCACGTGGCTATCATGCACTGAACACGTGACTGCGAATGCACTTATCACGTAACTGTAGGCAATGATCACTTGGCTATAATGCACTGATCACGTGGCTGATCAGGCACTAATCATGTTTCTGATCATGCACTGGTCAGGTGGCTATCATGCACTGATTACGTTCCTGATCAAGCACTGATCACGTAGCTATCATGCACTGATCACATGGCTATTATGCACTGATCCCATGGCTGATCATGCACTGATCACGTGGCTGATCATGCACTGAAGACGTGACTGATCATGCACTGATCACGTGGCTATCATGCACTGATCATGTGACTGCCCATGCACTAATCTCTAGAATGATCATACACTGATCACGTGGGTGAGTAGAAAATGATCAGGTGACTGAGCATACAGTGGTCACGTGTCTGAATGTTGCTGATCATGTTATTGATCATGCGATGATCACGTGGGAATCATGCACTGATCACGTGGCTATCATGCACTGATCACGTGGCTGATCATACATTGAACACCTGACTGATCATGCACTGATGACATGACTGGGCATGAAATGATCACGTGGACATCATACACTGAGCACGTGACAGATCATGCACTGATCACGTGACGAATAACTGATCTGGTGGCTATCATGGATTGATCACGTGGTTGATCATACACTGCTCACGTGACTGATCATGCACTGATCACGTGGCTATCATGCACTGATCACGTGGCTGATCATACATTGAACACCTGAGTGATCATGCACTGATCACCAACCTATCATGCACTGATCACGTAGCTGATCATGCACTGATCACGTGACTGATCATGCACTGAAGACGTGACTGATCATGCAGTGATCACGTGGCTTTCGTGCACTGATCATGTAACTGTAGGCAATGATCACATGGCTATCATGCACTGATCACTTGGCTGATCATGCACTGATCATGTGACTGAGCTTGCACTGATCACTTAGCTATAATGCATTTATCACTTGGCTATGATGCACTGATCATGTGGCTGATCATACACTGATCACATGACTGCACATGCACAGATGACGTGGCTGATCATACAGTGATCACATGATTGATGATGCACTGATCATGTGGCTGATCATGCACTAATCATGTTGCTGATCATGCACTGGTCAGGTGGCTATCATGCACTGATTACGTGGCTGATCATGCACTGATCACATGGCAATCATGCACTGATCACGTGGCTGATCATACACTGATTACGTGACTGATAATGCAGTGATCACGAGCCTGATCTTGCACTGATCACGTGTCTGATCATGGACTGATCACGTGACTGATCATGCACTGATCAAATTCCTGATCATGCAGTGATTACTTTGTGATCATGCACTGATCACGAAGCTGATCATAGACTTATCACGTGACTGCATTCACTGATCACTTGGCTGATCATGCACTGATCAAGTGGCTGAGCATGCACTGATCACGTGTCTGATCAAACACTGATCACATGACTGATCATGCACTGATCACGTGCCTGATCATGTGCTGATCACGTGCCTGATCATGGACTTATCACGTGGCTGATCATACATTGATCAGGTGCCTGATCATGCACTAATCACGTTAGGGATCATGCACTGATCACGTGGCAGTTCATAAACTGATCACGTGCCTGATCGTACAATGATCACGTGCCTGATCATGCCGTGATCACGTGGCTGATCATGCACTGATCACGATGCTGAGAATACACTGATCACGAGGCTGATCATGCACTGATCACGTGGCTATCATGCACTGATCACGTGGCTGATCATACATTGAACACCTGACTGATCATGCACTGATGACATGACTGCGCATGAAATGATCACGTGGACATCATACACTGAGCACGTGACAGATCATGCACTGATCACGTGATGATGAACTGATCTGGTGGCTATCATGCACTGATCACGTGGTTGATCATACACTGCTCACGTGACTGATCATGCACTGATCACGTGGCAACCATGCACTGATCACGTGGCTGATCATACATTGAACACCTGAGTGATCATGCACTGATCACCTACCTATCATGCACTGATCACGTAGCTGATCATGCACTGAAGACGTGACTGATCATGCAGTGATCACGTGGCTATCGTGCACTGATCATGTAACTGTAGGCAATGATCACATGGCTATCATGCACTGATCACTTGGCTGATCATGCACTGATCATGTGACTGAGCTTGCACTCATCACTTAGCTATCATGCATTTTTCACTTGGCTATCATGCACTGATCACGTGGCTGATCATACACTGATCGCGTGACTGCACATGCACAGATTACGTGGCTGATCATACAGTGATCACCTGATTGATGATGCACTGATCATGTGGCTGATCATGCACTAATCATGTTGCTGATCGTGCACTGGTCAGGTGGCTATCATGCACTGATTACGTGGCTGATCATGCACTGATCACGTGCCTGATCATGCACTTATCACGTGGCTGATCATGCACTGATCTCGTAGCTGATCATACACTGATCAGGTGACTGTGCATGCAGTGATAAGTTGTCTGATCATGCACTGATTACGTGGCTGATCATGCACTGATCCCGTGGCTGATCAGGCACTGATCACGTTGCAGATCATGCACTGATAACATGGCTGATCATACACTGATCACGTGACTTTTCATGCTGTAATCACATGGCTGATCATGCACTGATAACGTGGCTATCATACACTGATCACGTGACTGATCATGGACTCTGCACGTGCCTGATCATGCACTGATCACTTGGCTGATCATGCACTAATCACGTGACTGATCATGCACTGATCACTTGAATGATTATGCACTGATCGCGTAGCTATCATGCACTGATCAAGTGACTGCGCATGCCCTGATCACGTGACTGATCATGCACTGATCATGTGGCTGATCATGCACTGATCACGTGGCTATCATGCACTGATGATGTACCTCAGGAGGCAATAACCAAAGAGCTGAGAATAAACGAATCACGCAATCAGCACGAAATAATCATGGACCTCAGCAGTGATGAATCATGCTGCTCAGCTGGCAATCATCAAGCAGCTGAATAGGCAGGAATCAGACGAGAGCTGGAAATTGTCAAACAGCTCAGCAGACAGGAATCAAGCACCTCAGTAGGCCCTGGTCATGTGGCTCAGCAGGCACTGATCACGTGGCTGATCATGCACTGATCATGTGACTGATCATGCACTGGTCACGTGCCTGATCATGCCCTGATAACGTGCCTGATACTGCACTGATCACGTTACGGATCGTACACTGATCACGTCGCTAATCATGCACTGATCACGTGACTGATCATGCACTGATCACGTGACTGTAGGCAATGATCACATGGCTATCATGCACTGATCACTTGGCAGATCATGCACTGATCATGTGACTGATCATGCCCTGATCAGGTAGCTATTATGCATTTATCACTTGGCTATCATGCAATGATCAAGTGGCTGATCATACACTGATCACATGACTGCACATGCACAGATGACGTGGCTCATCATACAGTGATCACGTGATTGATGATGCACTGATCATGTGGCTGATCATGGACTAATCATTTTGCTGATCATGCACTGGTCAGGTGGCTATCATGCACTGATTACGTGGCTGATCATGCACTGACCATTTGACTGATCATACTGATTACGTGGCTGATCAAGCACTGATCACATTGCGGATCATGCCCTGTCACGTGTCTGATCATGCACTTATCACGTACCTGATCATGCACTGATCATTTGACTGATCATACACTAATTACGTGGCTGATCATGCACTGATCACATGGCTGATCATACACTTTTCACGTGGCTGATCATGCACTGATCAGGGGGCTGACATTCACTGATAACTTGGCTGTACATACACTGATCACTTGTCTGATCATGCACTAATCACGTTGCTTATCATGCACTGATCAGGTGGCTATCTTGCACTGATCACGTGGCTGATCATACACTGATCACGTGGCTATCATGCACTGATCACGTGACTGCGCAGGCTCTGATCCCGGGACTGATCATGCACTGATCACGTGGCTATCATGCAATGATCACGTGGTTATAAGGCACTGAACACGTGACTGCGCATGAACTGATGACATACCTGTTCATGCACTGCTTACGTGGCTATCATGCACTGATCACGTGCTGATCATACACTGATCACGTGACTGATTATGCACAGATCCCGTGGTGATCTTGCACTGATCACGTGGCTGATCATGCACTGATCACGTGACTGATCATGCACTGATCTGGTGGCTATCATGCATTGATCACGTCATTGATCATACACTGATCACGTGACTGATCATGCACTGATCACGTGGCTATCATGCACTGATCACGTGGCTATCATGCACTGATCACGTGGCTGATCATACATTGAACACGTGACTGATCATGCACTGATCACCTGGCTATCATGCACTGATCAGCTAGCTGTTCATTCACTGATCACGTGACTGATCATGCACTGAAACGTGACTGATCATGCACTGATCACGTGACTATCATGCGTTGATCATTTGACTGCGCATGCACTGATTTCGAGCATGATCATACACTGATCACTTGGCTGATCAGGAACTGATCACGTGACTGATCATGCAGTGATCACGTGGCTGATCATGCAGTGATCACGATCCTGATCATACACTGATCACATGACTGTGCATGCACTGATCACGTGGCTGATCATGCACTAATCACATGGCTGATCATGAACTGATCACGTGACTGCATGCACTGGTCACTTGGCTGATCATGCACTGATCAAGTGGCTGATCATGCACAGATCATGTGCCTGATCATGCACTTATCACGTGGCTGATCATGCACTGATCTCGTATCTGATCATACACTGATCACGTGACTGTGCATGCACTGTTAAGTTGTCTGATCATGGACTGATCACGTGGCTGTTCATACACTGATCAAGTGGCTGATCATGCACTGATCCCTTGGCTATAAGGCACTGAACACGTGACTGCGCATGAACTGATGACATACCTGTTCATGCACTGCTTACGTGCCTGATACTGCACTGATCACGTTACGGATCGTACACTGATCACGTGTCTGATCATGCACTGATCAGGTGACTGATCATGCACTGATCACGTGAATGTAGGCAATGATCACATGGCTATCATGCACTGATCACTTGGCAGATCATGCACTGATCATGTGACTGATCATGCACTGATCAGGTAGCTATTATGCATTTATCACTTGGCTATCATGCACTGATCATGTGGCTGATCATACACTGATCACATGACTGCACATGCACAGATGACGTGGCTCATCATACAGTGATCACGTGATTGATGATGCACTGATCATGTGGCTGATCATGCACTAATCATTTTGCTGATCATGCACTGGTCAGGTGGCTATCATGCACTGATTACGTGGCTGATCATGCACTGATCATTTGACTGATCATACACTGATTACGTGGCTGATCAAGCACTGATCACATTGTGGATCATGCCCTGTCACGTGTCTGATCATGCACTTATCGTGTACCTGATCATGCACTGATCTGGTGGCTATCATGCATTGATCACGTCATTGATCATACACTGATCACGTGACTGATCATGCACTGATCAAGTGGCTGATCATGCACTGATCACGTGGCTATCATGCACTGATCACGTGGCTGATCATACATTGAACACGTGACTGATCATGCACTGATCACCTGGCTATCATGCACTGATCAGCTAGCTGTTCATTCACTGATCACGTGACTGATCATGCACTGAAACGTGACTGATCATGCACTGATCACGTGACTATCATGCGTTGATCATTTGACTGCGCATGCACTGATTTCGAGCATGATCATACACTGATCACTTGGCTGATCAGGAACTGATCACGTGACTGAGCATACAGTGATCACGTGCCTAAATGCTGCTGATCATGTTATTGATCATCCGCTGATCACGTGGGTATCATGCACTGATCACGTGACTGCGCATGCACTGATCATGTAACTGTACGCAATGATAACATGGCTATCATGCAGTGATCACGTGGCTGATAATGCACTGATCATGTGACTGAGCATGCACTGATCACGTAGCTATCATGCATTGATCACTTGGCTATCATGCACTGATCACGTGACTGATCATGCACTGATCATGTGGCTGATCATGCACTGATAAAGTGGTTGATCATGCACTGATGACGTGGCTATCATGCACTGATAACGTGACTGTGCATGCACTGATTATGTCGATGATCATACACTGATCACGCACTGATCAGGTGACTGATCATGAACTGATCACGTGGCTATCATGCACTGATCACGTGACTGCGAATGCACTTATCACGTAACTGTAGGCAATGATCACTTGGCTATAATGCACTGATCCCGTGGCTGATCATGCACTGATCATGAGACTGAGCATGCACCGATCACGTAGCTACATTGCATTGATCACTTGGCTATCATGCACTGATCACGTGACTGATCATACAATGATCACGTGACTGCACGTGCACTGATCACGTGGCTGATAATACAGTGATCACGTGGCTGATCATGCACTGATCACGTGGCTGATCAGGCACTAATCATGTTTCTGATCATGCACTGGTCAGGTGGCTATCATGCACTGATTACGTTCCTGATCAAGCACTGATCACGTAGCTATCATGCACTGATCACATGGCTATCATGCACTGATCCCATGGCTGATCATGCACTGATCACGTGGCTGATCATGCACTGAAGACGTGACTGATCATGCACTGATCACGTGGCTATCATGCACTGATCATGTGACTGCCCATGCACTAATCTCTAGAATGATCATACACTGATCACGTGGGTGAGTAGAAAATGATCAGGTGACTGAGCATACAGTGGTCACGTGTCTGAATGTTGCTGATCATGTTATTGATCATGCGATGATCACGTGGGAATCATGCACTGATCACCTGACTGCGCATGCACTGATCATGTAACTGTAGGCAATGATCACATGGCTATCATGCACTGATCACTTGGCTGATCATGCACTGATCATGTGACTGATCATGCACTGATCAGGTAGCTATTATGCATTTATCACTTGGCTATGATGCACTGATCACGTGGCTGATCATACACTGATCACATGACTGATAATGCAGTGATCACGAGCCTGATCTTGCACTGATCACGTGTCTGATCATGGACTGATCACGTGACTGATCATGCACTGATCACATTCCTGATCATGCAGTGATTACTTTGCTGATCATGCACTTATCACGAAGATGATCATAGACTTAACACGTGACTGCATTCACTGATCACTTGGCTGATCATGCACTGAGCAAGTGGCTGAGCATGCACTGATCACGTGTCTGATCAAACACTGATCACATGACTGATCACGCACTGATCACGTGCCTGATCATGTGCTGATCACGTGCCTGATCATGGACTTATCACGTGGCTGATCATACATTGATCAGGTGCCTGATCATGCACTAATCACGTTAGGGATCATGCACTGATCACGTGGCAGTTCATAAACTGATCACGTGCCTGATCGTACAATGATCACGTGCCTGATCATGCACTGATGACATGACTGCGCATGAAATGATCACGTGGACATCATACACTGAGCACGTGACAGATCATGCACTGATCACGTGACGATGAACTGATCTGGTGGCTATCATGCACTGATCACGTGGTTGATCATACACTGCTCACGTGACTGATCATGCACTGATCACGTGGCTATCATGCACTGATCACGTGGCTGATCATACATTGAACACCTGAGTGATCATGCACTGATCACCTACCTATCATGCACCGATCACGTAGCTGATCATGCACTGATCACCTGACTGATCATGCACTGAAGACGTGACTGATCATGCAGTGATCACGTGGCTATCGTGCACTGATCATGTAACTGTAGGCAATGATCACATGGCTATCATGCACTGATCACTTGGCTGATCATGCACTGATCATGTGACTGAGCTTGCACTCATCACTTAGCTATCATGCATTTTTCACTGGCTATCACGCACTAATCACGTGGATGATCATACACTGATCACGAGACTGCATATGCACAGATGACGTGGCTGATCATACAGTGATCACGTGATTGATGATGCACTGATCATGTGGCTGATCATGCACTAATCATGTGGCTGATCATGCACTAATCATGTTGCTGATCATGCACTGGTCAGGTGGCTATCATGCACTGATTATGTGGCTGATCATGCACTGATCACATGGCAAAAATTCACTGATCACGTGACTGATCATGCACTGATCACGTTCCAGATCATGCACTGATCACGTGGCTATCACGCACTGATCACGAGGCTATAATGCACTGATCACGTGACTGCGCATGAACTGATCACCTACCTCTTCATGCACTGAACAAGTGACTGCGCATGCCCTGATCACGTGAATGATCATGCACTGATCACGTGGCTATCATGCATTCATCACGTGGCTAATCACACTTTGGGCACGTAACTAATCATGCACTGACCACGTGGCGATCTTGCACTGATCACGTGGCTGATCATGCACTGATCACATCGCTATCATGCACTGATCACATGACTATGCATGAACTGGTAACGTGGATATCATACACTGATCACGTGTCAGATCATGCACTGATCACGTGACTGATCATGCACCGATCACGTGGCTATCATGCATTCATCACGTGGCTAATCACACTTTGGTCACCTAACTAATCATGCACTGACCACGTGGCGATCTTGCACTGATCACGTGGCTGACCATGCACTGATCACATCGCTATCATGCACTGATCACATGACTATGCATGAACTCATCACGTGGATATCATACACTGATCACGTGGCAGATCATGCACTGATCACGTGAATGATCGTGCACTGATCACGTGGCTATCATTCATTCATCACGTGGCTAATCACACTTTGGTCACGTAACTAATCATGCACTGACCACGTGACGATCTTGCACTGATCACGTGCCTGATCATGCACCGATCACATCGCTGTCATGCACTGATCACATGACTATGCATGAACTGATCACGTGGATATCATACACTGATCACGTGGCAGATCATGCACTGATCACGTGACTGATCATGCACTGATCAATAGGCTGATCATGCACTGATCACGTGGTTATCATGCCCTGATCACGTGGCTGATCATATACTGATCACGTGACTGATCATGCAGTGATCACGTGGCTGATCATGCATTGATCACGATCCTGATCATACACTGATCACATGACTGTGCATGCACTGATCACGTGGCTGATCATGCACTAATCACATGGCTGATCATGAACTGATCACGTGACTGCATGCACTGGTCACTTGGCTGATCATGCACTGATCAAGTGGCTGATCATGCACAGATCATGTGCCTGATCATGCACTTATCACGTGGCTGATCATGCACTGATCTCGTATCTGATCATACACTGATCACGTTACTGTGCATGCACTGTTAAGTTGTCTGATCATGGACTGATCACGTGGCTGTTCATACACTGATCAAGTGGCTGATCATGCACTGATCCCTTGGCTATAAGGCACTGAACACGTGACTGCGCATGAACTGATGACATACCTGTTCATGCACTGCTTACGTGCCTGATACTGCACTGATCACGTTACGGATCGTACACTGATCACGTGTCTGATCATGCACTGATCAGGTGACTGATCATGCACTGATCACGTGAATGTAGGCAATGATCACATGGCTATCATGCACTGATCACTTGGCAGATCATGCACTGATCATGTGACTGATCATGCACTGATCAGGTAGCTATTATGCATTTATCACTTGGCTATCATGCACTGATCATGTGGCTGATCATACACTGATCACATGACTGCACATGCACAGATGACGTGGCTCATCATACAGTGATCACGTGATTGATGATGCACTGATCATGTGGCTGATCATGCACTAATCATTTTGCTGATCATGCACTGGTCAGGTGGCTATCATGCACTGATTACGTGGCTGATCATGCACTGATCATTTGACTGATCATACACTGATTACGTGGCTGATCAAGCACTGATCACATTGTGGATCATGCCCTGTCACGTGTCTGATCATGCACTTATCATGTACCTGATCATGCACTGATCTGGTGGCTATCATGCATTGATCACGTCATTGATCATACACTGATCACGTGACTGATCATGCACTGATCAAGTGGCTGATCATGCACTGATCATGTGGCTATCATGCACTGATCACGTGGCTGATCATACATTGAACACGTGACTGATCATGCACTGATCACCTGGCTATCATGCACTGATCAGCTAGCTGTTCATTCACTGATCACGTGACTGATCATGCACTGAAACGTGACTGATCATGCACTGATCACGTGACTATCATGCGTTGATCATTTGACTGCGCATGCACTGATTTCGAGCATGATCATACACTGATCACTTGGCTGATCAGGAACTGATCACGTGACTGAGCATACAGTGATCACGTGTCTAAATGCTGCTGATCATGTTATTGATCATCCGCTGATCACGTGGGTATCATGCACTGATCACGTGACTGCGCATGCACTGATCATGTAACTGTACGCAATGATAACATGGCTATCATGCAGTGATCACGTGGCTGATAATGCACTGATCATGTGACTGAGCATGCACTGATCACGTAGCTATCATGCATTGATCACTTGGCTATCATGCACTGATCACGTGACTGATCGAGCACTGATCATGTGGCTGATCATGCACTGATAAAGTGGTTGATCATGCACTGATGACGTGGCTATCATGCACTGATAACGTGACTGTGCATGCACTGATTATGTCGATGATCATACACTGATCACGCACTGATCAGGTGACTGATCATGAACTGATCACGTGGCTATCATGCACTGATCACGTGACTGCGAATGCACTTATCACGTAACTGTAGGCAATGATCACTTGGCTATAATGCACTGATCCCGTGGCTGATTATGCACTGATCATGAGACTGAGCATGCACCGATCACGTAGCTACATTGCATTGATCACTTGGCTATCATGAACTGATCACGTGACTGATCATACAATGATCACGTGACTGCACGTGCACTGATCACGTGGCTGATAATACAGTGATCACGTGGCTGATCATGCACTGATCACGTGGCTGATCAGGCACTAATCATGTTTCTGATCATGCACTGGTCAGGTGGCTATCATGCACTGATTACGTTCCTGATCAAGCACTGATCACGTAGCTATCATGCACTGATCACATGGCTATCATGCACTGATCCCATGGCTGATCATGCACTGATCACGTGGCTGATCATGCACTGAAGACGTGACTGATCATGCACTGATCACGTGGCTATCATGCACTGATCATGTGACTGCCCATGCACTAATCTCTAGAATGATCATACACTGATCACGTGGGTGAGTAGAAAATGATCAGGTGACTGAGCATACAGTGGTCACGTGTCTGAATGTTGCTGATCATGTTATTGATCATGCGATGATCACGTGGGAATCATGCACTGATCACCTGACTGCGCATGCACTGATCATGTAACTGTAGGCAATGATCACATGGCTATCATGCACTGATCACTTGGCTGATCATGCACTGATCATGTGACTGATCATGCACTGATCAGGTAGCTATTATGCATTTATCACTTGGCTATGATGCACTGATCACGTGGCTGATCATACACTGATCACATGACTGATAATGCAGTGATCACGAGCCTGATCATGCACTGATCACGTGTCTGATCATGGACTGATCACGTGACTGATCATAAACTGATCACATTCCTGATCATGCAGTGATTACTTTGCTGATCATGCACTTATCACGAAGATGATCATAGACTTATCACGTGACTGCATTCACTGATCACTTGGCTGATCATGCACTGAGCAAGTGGCTGAGCATGCACTGATCACGTGTCTGATCAAACACTGATCACATGACTGATCACGCACTGATCACGTGCCTGATCATGTGCTGATCACGTGCCTGATCATGGACTTATCACGTGGCTGATCATACATTGATCAGGTGCCTGATCATGCACTAATCACGTTAGGGATCATGCACTGATCACGTGGCAGTTCATAAACTGATCACGTGCCTGATCGTACAATGATCACGTGCCTGATCATGCCGTGATCACGTGGCTGATCATGAACTGATCACGATGCTGAGAATACACTGATCACGAGGCTGATCATGCACTGATCACGTGGCTATCATGCACTGATCACGTGGCTGATCATACATTGAACACCTGACTGATCATGCACTGATGACATGACTGCGCATGAAATGATCACGTGGACATCATACACTGAGCACGTGACAGATCATGCACTGATCACGTGACGATGAACTGATCTGGTGGCTATCATGCACTGATCACGTGGTTGATCATACACTGCTCACGTGACTGATCATGCACTGATCACGTGGCTATCATGCACTGATCACGTGGCTGATCATACATTGAACACCTGAGTGATCATGCACTGATCACCTACCTATCATGCACTGATCACGTAGCTGATCATGCACTGATCACGTGACTGATCATGCACTGAAGACGTGACTGATCATGCAGTGATCACGTGGCTATCGTGCACTGATCATGTAACTGTAGGCAATGATCACATGGCTATCATGCACTGATCACTTGGCTGATCATGCACTGATCATGTGACTGAGCTTGCACTCATCACTTAGCTATCATGCATTTTTCACTGGCTATCACGCACTAATCACGTGGATGATCATACACTGATCACGAGACTGCATATGCACAGATGACGTGGCTGATCATACAGTGATCACGTGATTGATGATGCACTGATCATGTGGCTGATCATGCACTAATCATGTGGCTGATCATGCACTGGTCAGGTGGCTATCATGCACTGATTATGTGGCTGATCATGCACTGATCACATGGCAAAAATTCACTGATCACGTGACTGATCATGCACTGATCACGTTCCAGATCATGCACTGATCACGTGGCTATCACGCACTGATCACGAGGCTATAATGCACTGATCACGTGACTGCGCATGAACTGATCACCTACCTCTTCATGCACTGAACAAGTGACTGCGCATGCCCTGATCACGTGAATGATCATGCACTGATCACGTGGCTATCATGCATTCATCACGTGGCTAATCACACTTTGGGCACGTAACTAATCATGCACTGACCACGTGGCGATCTTGCACTGATCACGTGGCTGATCATGCACTGATCACATCGCTATCATGCACTGATCACATGACTATGCATGAACTGATAACGTGGATATCATACACTGATCACGTGTCAGATCATGCACTGATCACGTGACTGATCATGCACCGATCACGTGGCTATCATGCATTCATCACGTGGCTAATCACACTTTGGTCACCTAACTAATCATGCACTGACCACGTGGCGATCTTGCACTGATCACGTGGCTGACCATGCACTGATCACATCGCTATCATGCACTGATCACATGACTATGCATGAACTCATCACGTGGATATCATACACTGATCACGTGGCAGATCATGCACTGATCACGTGAATGATCGTGCACTGATCACGTGGCTATCATTCATTCATCACGTGGCTAATCACACTTTGGTCACGTAACTAATCATGCACTGACCACGTGACGATCTTGCACTGATCACGTGCCTGATCATGCACCGATCACATCGCTGTCATGCACTGATCACATGACTATGCATGAACTGATCACGTGGATATCATACACTGATCACGTGGCAGATCATGCACTGATCACGTGACTGATCATGCACTGATCAATAGGCTGATCATGCACTGATCACGTGGTTATCATGCCCTGATCACGTGGCTGATCATATACTGATCACGTGACTGATCATGCAGTGATCACGTGGCTGATCATGCATTGATCACGATCCTGATCATACACTGATCACATGACTGTGCATGCACTGATCACGTGGCTGATCATGCACTAATCACATGGCTGATCATGAACTGATCACGTGACTGCATGCACTGGTCACTTGGCTGATCATGCCGTGATCACGTGGCTGATCATGAACTGATCACGATGCTGAGAATACACTGATCACGAGGCTGATCATGCACTGATCACGTGGCTATCATGCACTGATCACGTGGCTGATCATACATTGAACACCTGACTGATCATGCACTGATGACATGACTGCGCATGAAATGATCACGTGGACATCATACACTGAGCACGTGACAGATCATGCACTGATCACGTGACGATGGACTGATCTGGTGGCTATCATGCACTGTTCACGTGGTTGATCATACACTGCTCACGTGACTGATCATGCACTGATCACGTGGCTATCATGCACTGATCACTTGGCTGATCATACATTGAACACCTGAGTGATCATGCACTGATCACCTACCTATCATGCACTGATCACGTAGCTGATCATGCACTGATCACCTGACTGATCATGCACTGAAGATGTGACTGATCATGCAGTGATCACGTGGCTATCGTGCACTGATCATGTAACTGTAGGCAATGATCACATGGCTATCATGCACTGATCACTTGGCTGATCATGCACTGATCATGTGACTGAGCTTGCACTCATCACTTAGCTATCATGCATTTTTCACTGGCTATCACGCACTAATCACGTGGATGATCATACACTGATCAATAGGCTGATCATGCACTGATCACGTGGTTATCATGCCCTGATCACGTGGCTGATCATATACTGATCACGTGACTGATCATGCAGTGATCACGTGGCTGATCATGCATTGATCACGATCCTGATCATACACTGATCACATGACTGTGCATGCACTGATCACGTGGCTGATCATGCACTAATCACATGGCTGATCATGAACTGATCACGTGACTGCATGCACTGGTCACTTGGCTGATCATACACTGAACAAGTGGCTGATCATGCACAGTCACGTGCCTGATCATGCACTTATCACGTGGCTGATCATGCACTGATCTCGTATCTGATCATACACTGATCACGTGACTGTGCATGCACTGTTAAGTTGTCTGATCATGGACTGATCACGTGGCTGTTCATACACTGATCAAGTGGCTGATCATGCACTGATCCCTTGGCTATAAGGCACTGA
The DNA here is from genome assembly GCF_055505025.1 of Bos grunniens. NCBI lineage: Eukaryota > Metazoa > Chordata > Mammalia > Artiodactyla > Bovidae > Bos > Bos grunniens. Next base: position 322,353 of record NC_141191.1, on the reverse strand, counting down.
ACACGTGACTGCGCATGAACTGATGACATACCTGTTCATGCACTGCTTACGTGCCTGATACTGCACTGATCACGTTACGGATCGTACACTGATCACGTGTCTCTTCATGCACTGATCAGGTGAATGATCATGCACTGATCACGTGAATGTAGGCAATGATCACATGGCTATCATGCACTGATCACTTGGCAGATCATGCACTGATCATGTGACTGATCATGCCCTGATCAGGTAGCTATTATGCATTTATCACTTGGCTATCATGCACTGATCATGTGGCTGATCATACACTGATCACATGACTGCACATACACAGATGACGTGGCTCATCATACAGTGATCACGTGATTGATGATGCACTGATCATGTGGCTGATCATGCACTAATCATTTTGCTGATCATGCACTGGTCAGGTGGCTATCATGCACTGATTACATGGCTGATCATGCACTGATCATTTGACTGATCATACACTGATTACGTGGCTGATCAAGCACTGATCACATTGTGGATCATGCCCTGTCACGTGTCTGATCATGCACTTATCACGTACCTGATCATGCACTGATCATTTGACTGATCATACACTAATTACGTGGCTGATCATGCACTGATCACATGGCTGATCATACACTTTTCACGTGGCTGATCATGCACTGATCACGTTGCTTATCATGCACTGATCAGGGGGCTGACATTCACTGATAACTTGGCTGATCATACACTGATCACTTGTCTGATCATGCACTAATCACGTTGCTTATCATGCACTGATCAGGTGGCTATCTGCACAGATCACGTGGCTGATCATACACTGATCACGTGACTATCATGCACTGATCACGTGGCTATCATGCACTGATCACGTGGCTATAAGGCACTGAACTGCGCATGAACTGATCACATACCTGTTCATGCACTGCTTACGTGGCTATCATGCACTGATCACGTGGCTGATCATGCAATGATCACGTGGCTGACATTCACTGATCACTTGGCTGATCATACAGTGATCACTTGTCTGATCATGCACTAATCACGTTGCTTATCATGCACTGATCAGGTGGCTATCTGCACAGATCACGTGGCTGATCATACACTGATCCCATGACTGATCATGCACTGATCACGTGGCTATCATGCACTGATCACGTGGCTATAAGGCACTGAACTGCGCATGAACTGATCACATACCTGTTCATGCACTGCTTACGTGGCTATCATGCACTGATCACGTGGCTGATCATGCAATGATCACGTGGCTGACATTCACTGATCACTTGGCTGATCATACAGTGATCACTTGGCTGATCAAGCACTAGTCACTTTGCTTATCATGCACTGATCAGGTGGCTAAGGTGCACTGATCACGTGGCTGATCATGCACTGATCACGTGACTGATCATGCACTGATCACGTAGCTATCATGCACTGATCACGTGGCTATAAGGCACTGATCACGAGACTGATCACGGACTCTACACCTGCCTGATCATGCACTGATCACGTGGCCATCATGCACTGATCACATGGCTGACCATACACTGATCACATGACTGATCATGCTCTGATGAAGTGCCTGATCATGTACTGACCACGTGGCTGATCATGCACTGATCACGAAGCTGATCATACACTGATCACGTAACTGTGCATGCACTGATCACGTGCCTGATCATGCCCTGATACCGTGGCTATCATACACTGACCACGTGACTGATCATGCACTCTTCACATGCCTGATCATGCACTGATTACGTGGCTGATCATGTACTGATCACCTTGCGGATGATGCACTGATCACGTGGCTGATCATGCCCTGTCACGTGTCTGATCATGCACTGATCACATACCTGATCATGCACTGATCATTTGGCTGATCATACACTGATCCCGTGACTGTGCATGCACTGATCACGTGGCTGATCATGCACTGATTACGTGGCTGATCATGCACTGATCACGTGGCTGATCATACACTGATCACATGGCTGATCATGCAGTGATCACGTTGCTTATCATACACTGAGCAGGTGGCTGACATTCACTGATAACTTGGCTGATCATACACTGATCACTTGTCTGATCATGCACTAATAACGTTGCTTATCATGCACTGATCAGGTGGCTATCGTGCACTGATCACGTGGCTGATCATACACTGATCACGTGGCTATCATGCACTGATCACGTGACTGCACAGGCTCTGATCCCGTGACTGATCATGCACTGATCACGTGGCTATCATGCACTGATCACGTGGCTATAAGGCACTGAACACGTGACTGCGCATGAACGGATGACATACCTGTTCATGCACTGCTTACGTGGCTATCATGCACTGATTACGTGCTGATCATGCACTGATCATGTGCCTGATCATGCACTGAACACGTGGCTGATCATGCACTGATAAGGAAGCTGATTATACAATGATCACGTGACTGTGCATGCACTGATAACGTGGCTGATCATGCACTGATCACGTGGCTGATCATGCACCGATCACGTGGCTGATAATGAACTGATCACGTGGCTGATCATACACTGATCACGTGACTGATCATGCACTGATCATGTGCCTGATCATGCACTGAACACGTGGCTGATCATGCACTAATAAGGAAGCTGATTATGCAATGATCACGTGACTGTGCATGCACTGATAACGTGGCTGATCATGCACTGATCACGTGGCTGATAATGAACTGATCACGTGGCTGATCATACACTGATCACGTGCCTGATCATGCACTAATCACGTTGCGGATCATTCACTGATCTCATGGCTGATCATACACTGTTCACGTGGCTGATCATACACTGATCACGTGGCTGATCATGCACTGATCACGTGGCTGATCATACACTGGTCACGTGGCTGATCATGCAGTAATCCCGTTGCTTATCATGCACTGATCACGTGGCTGACATTCACTGATGACTTGGCTGATCATACAGTGATGACTTGGCTGATCAAGCACTAGTCACTTTGCTTATCATGCACTGATCAGGTGGCTAAGGTGCACTGATCACGTGGCTGATCATGCACTGATCACGTGACTGATCATGCACTGATCACGTAGCTATCATGCACTGATCACGTGGCTATAAGGCACTGATCACGAGACTGATCATGGACTGTACACGTGCCTGATCATGCACTGATCACGTGGCCATCATGCACTGATCACATGGCTGACCATACACTGATCACATGACTGATCATTCTCTGATGAAGTGCCTGACCATGAACTGACCACGTGGCTGATCATGCACTGATCACGAAGCTGATCATACACTGATCACGTAACTGTGCATGCACTGATCACGTGCCTGATCTTGCACTGATCACGTGGCTGATCATGCCCTGATACCGTGGCTATCATACACTGATCACGTGACTGATCATGCACTCTTCACATGCCTGATCATGCACTGATCACGTGGCTGATCATGCACTGATCACGTTGCGGATGATGCACTGATCACGTGGCTGATCATGCCCTGTCACGTGTCTGATCATGCACTGATCATTTGGCTGATCATACACTGATCCCGTGACTGTGCATGCACTGATCACGTGGCTGATCATACACTGATTACGTGGCTGATCATGCACTGATCATGCTGCTGATCATACACTGATCACATGGCTGATCATTTACAGATCACGTTGCTTATCATGCACTGATCAGGTGGCTGACATTCACTGATAACTTGGCTGATCATACACTGATCACTTGAATGATCATGCACTAATCACGTTGCTTATCATGCACTGATCAGGTGGCTATCGTGCACTGATCACGTGGCTGATCATACACTGATCACGTGGCTATCATGCACTGATCACGTGACTGCACAGGCTCTGATCCCGTGACTGATCATGCACTGATCACGTGGCTATCATGCACTGATCACGTGGCTATAAGGTACTGAACACGTGACTGCGCATGAACTGATGACATACCTGTTCATGCACTGCTTACGTGGCTATCATGCACTGATCACGTGGATAATCGTACTTTGGTCACGTAACTAATCATGCACAGATCCCGTGGTGATCTTGCACTGGTCACGTGGCTATCATGCACTGATCACGTGCTGATCATGCACTGATCACGTGGCTATCATGCACTGATCACGTGGCTAAACGTACTTTGCTCACGTAACTAATCATGCACAGATCCCCTGGTGATCTTGCACTGGTCACATGCCTGATCATGCACTGATCTGGTGGCTATCATGTATTGATCACGTCATTGATCATACACTGATCACCTGTCTGATCATACACTGATCACGTGACTGATCATGCACTGATCATGTGCCTGATCATGCACTGAACACGTGGCTGATCATGCACTGATAAGGAAGCTGATTATACAATGATCACGTGACTGTGCATGCACTGATCACGTGGCTGATCATGCACTCATTAAACATATACTGGTCACGTGGCTATCAGGCACTGATCACGTGCCTGTTCATGCACTGATCACGTGGCTGATCATTCAGTGATCACGTGCCTGATCATGCCCTGATCACACGGCTGAATATGCCCTGATCACGAAGCTGATCATACACTGACCACGGGACTGTGCATTCACTGATCACTTGGCTGATCATGCACTGATCACGTGCCTCATCATGCACTGATCTCGTGGCTGATCATGAACAGATCACGTGGCTTTCATGCCCTGATCATGTGGCTGATCATATACTGATCACGTGACTGATCATGCACTGATCATGTGCCTGATCATGCACTGATCACGTGGCTGATCATGCACTGATCACGAAGCTGACCGTACACTGGTCACGTGACTGCGCATGCACTGATCACGTGGCTGATCATGCACTGATCACGTGGCTGATCATGCACTGATCACGTTGCGGATAATGCACTGATCATGTGGCTGATCATACACTCTTCACGTGGCTGACATTCACTGTTCACGTGACTGATCATGCACTGATCACGTGTCTGATCATGCACTGATCACGTGGCTGATCATGCACACATCTCGAAGCTGATCATACACTGATCATGTGCCTGATCATGCGCTGATCAAGTGCCTGATCATGCACTGATCAAGTGGCTGATAATGCACTGATCACGTGTCTGATCATACACTGTTCACGTGGCTGATCATACACTGATCACGTGGCTGATCATGCACTGATCACGTGGCTGATCATACACTGATCACGTGGCTGATCATGCAGTAATCCCGTTGCTTATCATGCACTGATCACGTGGCTGACATTCACTGATGACTTGGCTGATCATACAGTGATCACTTGGCTGATCAAGCACTAGTCACTTTGCTTATCATGCACTGATCAGGTGGCTAAGGTGCACTGATCACGTGGCTGATCATGCACTGATCACGTGACTGATCATGCACTGATCACGTAGCTATCATGCACTGATCACGTGGCGATAAGGCACTGATCACGAGACTGATCATGGACTGTACACGTGCCTGATCATGCACTGATCACGTGGCCATCATGCACTGATCACATGGCTGACCATACACTGATCACATGACTGATCATTCTCTGATGAAGTACCTGACCATGAACTGACCACGTGGCTGATCATGCACTGATCACGAAGCTGATCATACACTGATCACGTAACTGTGCATGCACTGATCACGTGCCTGATCTTGCACTGATCACGTGGTTGATCATGCCCTGATACCGTGGCTATCATACACTGATCACGTGACTGATCATGCACTCTTCACATGCCTGATCATGCACTGATCACGTGGCTGATCATGCCCTGTCACGTGGCTGATCATTCCCTGTCACGTGTCTGATCATGCACTGATCATTTGGCTGATCATACACTGATCCCGTGACTGTGCATGCACTGATCACGTGGCTGATCATACACTGATTACGTGGCTGATCATGCACTGATCATGCTGCTGATCATACACTGATCACATGGCTGATCATGCACAGATCACGTTGCTTATCATGCACTGATCAGGTGGCTGACATTCACTGATATCTTGGCTGATCATACACTGATCACTTGTCTGATCATGCACTAATCACGTTGCTTATCATGCACTGATCAGGTGGCTATCGTGCACTGATCACGTGGCTGATCATACACTGATCACGTGGCTATCATGCACTGATCACGTGACTGCACAGGCTCTGATCCCGTGACTGATCATGCACTGATCACGTGGCTATCATGCACTGATCACGTGGCTATAAGGCACTGAACACGTGACTGCGCATGAACTGATGACATACCTGTTCATGCACTGCTTACGTGGCTATCATGCACTGATCACGTGCTGATCATGCACTGATCACGTGGCTATCATGCACTGATCACGTGGATAATCGTACTTTGGTCACGTAACTAATCATGCACAGATCCCGTGGTGATCTTGCACTGGTCACGTGGCTATCATGCACTGATCACGTGCTGATCATGCACTGATCACGTGGCTATCATGCACTGATCACGTGGCTAAACGAACTTTGCTCACGTAACTAATCATGCACGGATCCCGTGGTGATCTTGCACTGGTCACATGCCTGATCATGCACTGATCTGGTGGCTATCATGTATTGATCACGTCATTGATCATACACTGATCACCTGTCTGATCATACACTGATCACGTGACTGATCATGCACTGATCATGTGCCTGATCATGCACTGAACACGTGGCTGATCATGCACTGATAAGGAAGCTGATTATACAATGATCACGTGACTGTGCATGCACTGATCACGTGGCTGATCATGCACTCATTAAACATATACTGGTCACGTGGCTATCAGGCACTGATCACGTGCCTGTTCATGCACTGATCACGTGGCTGATCATTCAGTGATCACGTGCCTGATCATGCCCTGATCACACGGCTGAATATGCCCTGATCACGAAGCTGATCATACACTGACCACGGGACTGTGCATGCACTGATCACTTGGCTGATCATGCACTGATCACGTGCCTCATCATGCACTGATCTCGTGGCTGATCATGAACAGATCACGTGGCTTTCATGCGCTGATCATGTGGCTGATCATATACTGATCACGTGACTGATCATGCACTGATCACGTGCCTGATCATGCACTGATCACGTGGCTGATCATGCACTGATCACGAAGCTGACCGTACACTGGTCACGTGACTGCGCATGCACTGATCACGTGGCTGATCATGCACTGATCACGTGGCTGATCATGCACTGATCACGTGGCTGATCATGCACACATCTCGAAGCTGATCATACACTGATCATGTGCCTGATCATGCGCTGATCAAGTGCCTGATCATGCACTGATCAAGTGGCTGATAATGCACTGATCACGTGTCTGATCATACACTGATCACGTGACTGATCATGCACTGATCATGTGCCTGATCATGCACTGATCACGAAGCTGATTATACAATGATCACGTGACTGTGCATGCACTAATAAAGTGGCTGATCATGCACTGATCACGTGGCTGATAATGAGCTGATCACGTGGCTGATCATGCACTGATCACGTGTCTAATCATGCACTAATCACGTTGCGGATCATGCGCTGATCACATGGCTGATCATACACTGATCACGTGGCTGATCATACTCTGATCACGTGGCTGATCATACTCTGATCACGAAGCTGATCTTATACTGATCACGTGACTGAAGGCAGTGATCACTTGACTGTGCATGCGCTGATCACGTGGATGATCATGCACTGATTAATCATATACTGGTCACATGGCTATCAGGTACTGATCACGTGCCTGTTCATGCACGGATCACGTGGCTGATCATTCACTGATGACGTGACTGATCACGCACTGATCTCGTGGCTGAATATGCACTGATCACGAAGCTGATCATACACTGACCACGGGACTGTGCATGCACTTATCACATGGCTGATCATGAACTGATCACGTGTCTCACCATGCACTGGTCTCGTGGCTGATCATGAACAGATCACGTGGCTTTCATGCCCTGATCACGTGGCTGATCATGTACTGATCAGGTGACTGATCATGCACTGATCATGCGCCTGATCATGCACAGATCACGTGGCTAATCATACATTGGTCACGTAACTGATCATGCACTGATCACGTGGCGATTTGCACTGATCACGTGGCTGATCAAGCACTGATCAGGTAGATATCATGCACTGATCACATGACTGCGCATGAAGTAATCACGTGGATATCATACACTGATCACGTGACAGATCATGCACTGATCACGTGACTGATTATGAACTGATCTGGTGGATAGCATGCATTGATCACGTGGTTGATCATACACTGCTCACGTGACTGATCATGCACTGATCACATGGCTATCATGCCCTGATCACGTGGCTAATCATACATTGAACACCTGACTGATCATGCACTGATCACGTAGCTGATCATGCACTGATCACGGGACTGATCATGCACTGAAGACGTGACTGATCATGCGCTGATCACGTGGCTATCATGCACTGATCATGTGACTGCGCATGCAATGATATCTAGCATGATCATACACTGACCACGTGGGTGATCCTGAACTGATCTAGTGACTGAGCATACAGTGAACACGTGTCTGAATGTTGCTGATCATGTTATTGAGGATGCAATGATCCCGTGGGAATCATGCACTAATCACGTGACTGCGCATGCACTGATCACATGAATGATCATGCACTGATCACGTGGCTATCATGCATTCATCACGTGGCTAATCACACTTTGGTCACGTAACTAATCATGCATTGACCACGTGGCGATCTTGCACTGATCACGTGGCTGATCATGCACTGATCACATCGCTATCATGCACTGATCACATGACTATGCATGAACTGATCACGTGGATATCATACACTGATCACGTGGCAGATCATGCACTGATAACGTGACTGATCATGCACTGATCTGGTGGCTATCATGCATTGATCACGTGGTTGATCATACACTGATCACGTGACTGATCATGCACTGATCAAGAGGCTGATCATGCCCTGATCACGTGGTTATAATGCCCTGATCACGTGGCTGATCATATACTGATCACGTGACTGATCATGCAGTGATCACGTGGCTGATCATGCATTGATCACGATCCTGATCATACACTGATCACATGACTGTGCATGCACTCATCACATGGCTGATCATGCACTAATCATGTTACTGATCATACACTGATCACGTGGCTGACATTCACTGATCACTTGGCTGGATATACACTGATCACGTGGCTGATCATGCACTAATCACATGGCTGATCATACACTGATCACGTGACAGATCATGCACTGATCACGTGACTGATTATGAACTGATCTGGTGGCTAGTATGCATTGATCACGTGGTTGATCATACAATGCTCATGTGACTGATCATGCACTGATCACATGGCTATCATGCACTGATCACGTGGCTAATCATTCATTGAACACCTGACTGACCATGCACTGATCACGTAGCTGATCATGCACTGATCACGTGACTGATCATGCACTGAAGACGTGACTGATCATGCACTGATCACGTGGCTATCATGCACTGATCATGTGACTGCCCATGCACTAATCTCTAGAATGATCATACACTGATCACGTGGGTGAGTAGGAAATGATCACGTGACTGAGCATACAGTGATCACGTGTCTGAATGTTGCTGATCATGTTATTGATCATGCGATGATCACGTGGGAATCATGCACTGATCTCGTGACTGCGCATGCACTGATCATGTAACTGTAGGCAATGATCACATGGCTATCATGCACTGATCACTTGGCAGATCATGCACTGATCATGTGACTGATCATGCACTGATCAGGTAGCTATTATGCATTTATCACTTGGCTATCATGCACTGATCATGTGGCTGATCATACACTGATCACATGACTGCACATACACAGATGACGTGGCTCATCATACAGTGATCACGTGATTGATGATGCACTGATCATGTGGCTGCTCATGCACTAATCATTTTGCTGATCATGCACTGGTCAGGTGGCTATCATGCACTGATTACGTGGCTGATCATGCACTGATCATTTGACTGATCATACACTGATTTCGTGGCTGATCAAGCACTGATCACATTGTGGATCATGCCCTGTCACGTGTCTGATCATGCACTTATCACGTACCTGATCATGCACTGATAATTTGACTGATTATACACTAATTACGTGGCTGATCATGCACTGATCACATGGCTGATCATACACTTTTCACGTGGCTGATCATGCACTGATCACGTTGCTTATCATGCACTGATCAGGGGGCTGACATTCACTGATAACTTGGCTGATCATACACTGATCACTTGTCTGATCATGCACTAATCACGTTGCTTATCATGCACTGATCAGGTGGCTATCTTGCACTGATCACGTGGCTGATCATACACTGATCACGTGACTATCATGCACTGATCACGTGACTGCGCAGGCTCTGATCCCATGACTGATCATGCACTGATCACGTGGCTATCATGCACTGATCACGTGGCTATAAGGCACTGAACACGTGACTGCGCATGAACTGATCACATACCTGTTCATGCACTGCTTACGTGGCTATCATGCACTGATCACGTGCTGATCATGCACTGATCACTTGACTGATTATGCACAGATCCCGTGGTGATCTTGCACTGATCACGTGGCTGATCATGCACTGATCACGTGACTGATCATGCACTGATCTGGTGGCTATCATGCATTGATCACGTCATTGATCATACACTGATCACGTGACTGATCATGCACTGATCACGTGGCTATCATGCACTGATCACGTGGCTGATCATTCACTGACCACGTGGCTGATCATACTCTGATCACGTGGCTGATCATTCACTGACCACGTGGCTGATCATACTCTGATCACGAAGCTGATCTTATACTGAGCACGAGACTGAAGGCACTGATCACTTGACTGTGCATGCGCTGATCACGTGGATGATCATGCACTGATTAACCATATACTGGTCACGTGGCTATCAGGCACTGATCACATGCCTGTTCATGCTCTATCACGTGGCTGATCATTCACTGATCACGTGGCTGATCATGCCCTGGTCACATGGCTGAATACGCACTGATCACGAAGCTGATCATACACTGACCACGGGACTGTACATGCACTGATCACCTGGCTGATCATGCACTGATCACGTGCCTCATCATGCACTGATCTCCTGGCTGATCATGAACAGATCACGTGGCTTTCATACCCTGATCACGTGGCTGATCATATACTGATTACCTGACTGATCATGCACTGATCACGCGCCTGATCATGCACTGATCACGTGGCTGATCATGCACTGATCACGAAGCTGACCGTACACTGATCACGTGACTCCGAATGCACTGATCACATGGCTGATCATGCACTGATCACCTGACTGATCATGCACTGATCACTTGGCTATCATGCACTGATCACGTGGCTGATCATGCCCTGATCACGTGGCTGAATACGCACTGATCACGTGGCTGAATATGCACTGATCACGTGGCTGAATATGCACTGATCACGAAGCTGATCATACCCTGACCACGGGACTGTGCATGCACTGATCACTTGGCTGATCATGCACTGATCATGTGGCTGATAATGAACTAATGACGTGGCTGATCATACACTGATCATGTGGCTGATCATACTCTGATCACGAAGCTGATCTTATACTGATCACGTGAATGCAGGCACTGTTCATTGACTGTGCATGCACTGATCACGTGGTTGATCATGCACTGATTAATTATGTACTGGTCACGTGAGTATCATGCGCTTATCACATGCCCGTTCATGCACTGATCACGTGGCTGATCGTTCACTGATCACGTGACTGATCGTGCACTGATCACGTGGATGAATATGCACTGATCACGAAGCTGATCATACACTGACCACGGGACTGTGCATGCACTGATCACTTGGCTAATCTTGTACTGATCACGTGCCTGATCACGCACTAATCACGTTGCAGATCATGCACTGATCACATGGCTGATCATACACTGATCACGTGGCTGATCATACTCTGATCACGTGGCTGATCATGCACTGACCACGTGGCTGATCATACACTGAACACGTGACTGTGCATGCCCTGATCACGTGGCTGATCATACACTGATCACGTGGCTGATCATGCAATGATCACGTGGCTGACATTCACTGATCACTTGGCTGATCATACAGTGATCACTTGGCTGATCAAGCACTAGTCACTTTGCTTATCATGCACTGATCAGGTGGCTAAGGTGCACTGATCACGTGGCTGATCATGCACTGATCACGTGACTGATCATGCACTGATCACGTAGCTATCATTCACTGATCACGTGGCTATAAGGCACTGATCACGAGACTGATCACGGACTCTACACGTGCCTGATCATGCACTGATCACGTGGCCATCATGCACTGATCACATGGCTGACCATACACTGATCACATGACTGATCATGCTCTGATGAAGTGCCTGATCATGTACTGACCACGTGGCTGATCATGCACTGATCACGAAGCTGATCATACACTGATCACGTAACTGTGCATGCACTGATCACGTGCCTGATCATGCCCTGATACCGTGGCTATCATACACTGACCACGTGACTGATCATGCACTCTTCACATGCCTGATCATGCACTGATTACGTGGCTGATCATGTACTGATCACCTTGCGGATGATGCACTGATCACGTGGCTGATCATGCCCTGTCACGTGTCTGATCATGCACTGATCACATACCTGATCATGCACTGATCATTTGGCTGATCATACACTGATCCCGTGACTGTGCATGCACTGATCACGTGGCTGATCATGCACTGATTACGTGGCTGATCATGCACTGATCACGTGGCTGATCATACACTGATCACATGGCTGATCATGCAGTGATCACGTTGCTTATCATACACTGAGCAGGTGGCTGACATTCACTGATAACTTGGCTGATCATACACTGATCACTTGTCTGATCATGCACTAATCACGTTGCTTATCATGCACTGATCAGGTGGCTATCGTGCACTGATCACGTGGCTGATAATACACTGATCATGTGGCTATCATGCACTGATCACGTGACTGCACAGGCTCTGATCCCGTGACTGATCACGCACTGATCACGTGGTTATCATGCACTGATCATGTGACTGCCCATGCACTAATCTCTAGAATGATCATACACTGATCACGTGGGTGAGAAGGAAATGATCACGTGACTGAGCATACAGTGATCACGTGTCTGAATGTTGCTGATCATGTTATTGATCATGCGATGATCATGTGGGAATCATGCACTGATCTCGTGACTGCGCATGCACTGATCATGTAACTGTAGGCAATGATCACATGGCTATCATGCACTGATCACTTGGCAGATCATGCACTGATCATGTGACTGATCATGCACTGATCAGGTAGCTATTATGCATTTATCACTTGGCTATGATGCACTGATCATGTGGCTGATCATACACTGATCACGTGACTGCACATGCACAGATGACGTGGCTGATCATACAGTGATCACATGATTGATGATGCACTGATCATGTGGCTGATCATGCACTAATCATGTTGCTGATCATGCACTGGTCAGGTGGCTATCATGCACTGATTACGTGGCTGATCATGCACTGATCACATGGCAATCATGCACTGATCACGTGGCTGATCATACACTGATTACGTGACTGATAATGCAGTGATCACGAGCCTGATCATGCACTGATCACGTGTCTGATCATGGACTGATCACGTGACTGATCATGCACTGATCAAATTCCTGATCATGCAGTGATTACTTTGCTGATCATGCACTGATCACGAAGCTGATCATAGACTTATCACGTGACTGCATTCACTGATCACTTGGCTGATCATGCACTGATCAAGTGGCTGAGCATGCACTGATCACGTGTCTGATCAAACACTGATCACATGACTGATCATGCACTAATCACGTGGTTGATCATACACTGCTCACGTGACTGATCATGCACTGATCACATGGCTATCATGCACTGATCACGTGGCTGATCATACATTGAACACCTGAGTGATCATGCACTGATCACCTACCTATCATGCACTGATCAGGTAGCTGATCATGCACTGATCACGTGACTGATCATGCACTGAAGACGTGACTGATCATGCACTGATCACTTGGCTCTTGTGCACTGATCATGTAACTGTAGGCAATGATCACATGGCTATCATGCACTGATCACTTGGCTGATCATGCACTGATCATGTGACTGATCATGCACTGATCAGGTAGCTATTATGCATTTATCACTTGGCTATGATGCACTGATCATGTGGCTGATCATACACTGATCACGTGACTGCACATGCACAGATGACGTGGCTGATCATACAGTGATCACATGATTGATGATGCACTGATCATGTGGCTGATCATGCACTAATCATGTTGCTGATCATGCACTGGTCAGGTGGCTATCATGCACTGATTACGTGGCTGATCATGCACTGATCACATGGCAATCATGCACTGATCACGTGGCTGATCATACACTGATTACGTGACTGATAATGCAGTGATCACGAGCCTGATCATGCACTGATCACGTGTCTGATCATGGACTGATCACGTGACTGATCATGCACTGATCAAATTCCTGATCATGCAGTGATTACTTTGCTGATCATGCACTGATCACGAAGCTGATCATAGACTTATCACGTGACTGCATTCACTGATCACTTGGCTGATCATGCACTGATCAAGTGGCTGAGCATGCACTGATCACGTGTCTGATCAAACACTGATCACATGACTGATCATGCACTAATCACGTGGTTGATCATACACTGCTCACGTGACTGATCATGCACTGATCACATGGCTATCATGCACTGATCACGTGGCTGATCATACATTGAACACCTGAGTGATCATGCACTGATCACCTACCTATCATGCACTGATCAGATAGCTGATCATGCACTGATCACGTGACTGATCATGCACTGAAGACGTGTCTGATCATACACTGATCACGTGACTGATCATGCACTGATCATGTGCCTGATCATGCACTGATCACGAAGCTGATTATACAATGATCACGTGACTGTGCATGCACTAATAAAGTGGCTGATCATGCACTGATCACGTGGCTGATAATGAGCTGATCACGTGGCTGATCATGCACTGATCACGTGTCTAATCATGCACTAATCACGTTGCGGATCATGCGCTGATCACATGGCTGATCATACACTGATCACGTGGCTGATCATACTCTGATCACGTGGCTGATCATACTCTGATCACGAAGCTGATCTTATACTGATCACGTGACTGAAGGCAGTGATCACTTGACTGTGCATGCGCTGATCACGTGGATGATCATGCACTGATTAATCATATACTGGTCACATGGCTATCAGGTACTGATCACGTCCCTGTTCATGCACGGATCACGTGGCTGATCATTCACTGATGACGTGACTGATCACGCACTGATCTCGTGGCTGAATATGCACTGATCACGAAGCTGATCATACACTGACCACGGGACTGTGCATGCACTTATCACATGGCTGATCATGAACTGATCACGTGTCTCACCATGCACTGGTCTCGTGGCTGATCATGAACAGATCACGTGGCTTTCATGCCCTGATCACGTGGCTGATCATGTACTGATCAGGTGACTGATCATGCACTGATCATGCGCCTGATCATGCACAGATCACGTGGCTAATCATACATTGGTCACGTAACTGATCATGCACTGATCACGTGGCGATTTGCACTGATCACGTGGCTGATCAAGCACTGATCAGGTAGATATCATGCACTGATCACATGACTGCGCATGAAGTAATCACGTGGATATCATACACTGATCACGTGACAGATCATGCACTGATCACGTGACTGATTATGAACTGATCTGGTGGATAGCATGCATTGATCACGTGGTTGATCATACACTGCTCACGTGACTGATCATGCACTGATCACATGGCTATCATGCCCTGATCACGTGGCTAATCATACATTGAACACCTGACTGATCATGCACTGATCACGTAGCTGATCATGCACTGATCACGGGACTGATCATGCACTGAAGACGTGACTGATCATGCGCTGATCACGTGGCTATCATGCACTGATCATGTGACTGCGCATGCAATGATATCTAGCATGATCATACACTGACCACGTGGGTGATCCTGAACTGATCTAGTGACTGAGCATACAGTGAACACGTGTCTGAATGTTGCTGATCATGTTATTGAGGATGCAATGATCCCGTGGGAATCATGCACTAATCACGTGACTGCGCATGCACTGATCACATGAATGATCATGCACTGATCACGTGGCTATCATGCATTCATCACGTGGCTAATCACACTTTGGTCACGTAACTAATCATGCATTGACCACGTGGCGATCTTGCACTGATCACGTGGCTGATCATGCACTGATCACATCGCTATCATGCACTGATCACATGACTATGCATGAACTGATCACGTGGATATCATACACTGATCACGTGGCAGATCATGCACTGATAACGTGACTGATCATGCACTGATCTGGTGGCTATCATGCATTGATCACGTGGTTGATCATACACTGATCACGTGACTGATCATGCACTGATCAAGAGGCTGATCATGCCCTGATCACGTGGTTATAATGCCCTGATCACGTGGCTGATCATATACTGATCACGTGACTGATCATGCAGTGATCACGTGGCTGATCATGCATTGATCACGATCCTGATCATACACTGATCACATGACTGTGCATGCACTCATCACATGGCTGATCATGCACTAATCATGTTACTGATCATACACTGATCACGTGGCTGACATTCACTGATCACTTGGCTGGATATACACTGATCACGTGGCTGATCATGCACTAATCACATGGCTGATCATACACTGATCACGTGACAGATCATGCACTGATCACGTGACTGATTATGAACTGATCTGGTGGCTAGTATGCATTGATCACGTGGTTGATCATACAATGCTCATGTGACTGATCATGCACTGATCACATGGCTATCATGCACTGATCACGTGGCTAATCATTCATTGAACACCTGACTGACCATGCACTGATCACGTAGCTGATCATGCACTGATCACGTGACTGATCATGCACTGAAGACGTGACTGATCATGCACTGATCACGTGGCTATCATGCACTGATCATGTGACTGCCCATGCACTAATCTCTAGAATGATCATACACTGATCACGTGGGTGAGTAGGAAATGATCACGTGACTGAGCATACAGTGATCACGTGTCTGAATGTTGCTGATCATGTTATTGATCATGCGATGATCACGTGGGAATCATGCACTGATCTCGTGACTGCGCATGCACTGATCATGTAACTGTAGGCAATGATCACATGGCTATCATGCACTGATCACTTGGCAGATCATGCACTGATCATGTGACTGATCATGCACTGATCAGGTAGCTATTATGCATTTATCACTTGGCTATCATGCACTGATCATGTGGCTGATCATACACTGATCACATGACTGCACATACACAGATGACGTGGCTCATCATACAGTGATCACGTGATTGATGATGCACTGATCATGTGGCTGATCATGCACTAATCATTTTGCTGATCATGCACTGGTCAGGTGGCTATCATGCACTGATTACGTGGCTGATCATGCACTGATCATTTGACTGATCATACACTGATTTCGTGGCTGATCAAGCACTGATCACATTGTGGATCATGCCCTGTCACGTGTCTGATCATGCACTTATCACGTACCTGATCATGCACTGATAATTTGACTGATTATACACTAATTACGTGGCTGATCATGCACTGATCACATGGCTGATCATACACTTTTCACGTGGCTGATCATGCACTGATCACGTTGCTTATCATGCACTGATCAGGGGGCTGACATTCACTGATAACTTGGCTGATCATACACTGATCACTTGTCTGATCATGCACTAATCACGTTGCTTATCATGCACTGATCAGGTGGCTATCTTGCACTGATCACGTGGCTGATCATACACTGATCACGTGACTATCATGCACTGATCACGTGACTGCGCAGGCTCTGATCCCATGACTGATCATGCACTGATCACGTGGCTATCATGCACTGATCACGTGGCTATAAGGCACTGAACACGTGACTGCGCATGAACTGATCACATACCTGTTCATGCACTGCTTACGTGGCTATCATGCACTGATCACGTGCTGATCATGCACTGATCACTTGACTGATTATGCACAGATCCCGTGGTGATCTTGCACTGATCACGTGGCTGATCATGCACTGATCACGTGACTGATCATGCACTGATCTGGTGGCTATCATGCATTGATCACGTCATTGATCATACACTGATCACGTGACTGATCATGCACTGATCACGTGGCTATCATGCACTGATCACGTGGCTGATCATTCACTGACCACGTGGCTGATCATACTCTGATCACGTGGCTGATCATTCACTGACCACGTGGCTGATCATACTCTGATCACGAAGCTGATCTTATACTGAGCACGAGACTGAAGGCACTGATCACTTGACTGTGCATGCGCTGATCACGTGGATGATCATGCACTGATTAACCATATACTGGTCACGTGGCTATCAGGCACTGATCACATGCCTGTTCATGCTCTATCACGTGGCTGATCATTCACTGATCACGTGGCTGATCATGCCCTGGTCACATGGCTGAATACGCACTGATCACGAAGCTGATCATACACTGACCACGGGACTGTACATGCACTGATCACCTGGCTGATCATGCACTGATCACGTGCCTCATCATGCACTGATCTCCTGGCTGATCATGAACAGATCACGTGGCTTTCATACCCTGATCACGTGGCTGATCATATACTGATTACCTGACTGATCATGCACTGATCACGCGCCTGATCATGCACTGATCACGTGGCTGATCATGCACTGATCACGAAGCTGACCGTACACTGATCACGTGACTCCGAATGCACTGATCACATGGCTGATCATGCACTGATCACCTGACTGATCATGCACTGATCACTTGGCTATCATGCACTGATCACGTGGCTGATCATGCCCTGATCACGTGGCTGAATACGCACTGATCACGTGGCTGAATATGCACTGATCACGTGGCTGAATATGCACTGATCACGAAGCTGATCATACCCTGACCACGGGACTGTGCATGCACTGATCACTTGGCTGATCATGCACTGATCATGTGGCTGATAATGAACTAATGACGTGGCTGATCATACACTGATCATGTGGCTGATCATACTCTGATCACGAAGCTGATCTTATACTGATCACGTGAATGCAGGCACTGTTCATTGACTGTGCATGCACTGATCACGTGGTTGATCATGCACTGATTAATTATGTACTGGTCACGTGAGTATCATGCGCTTATCACATGCCCGTTCATGCACTGATCACGTGGCTGATCGTTCACTGATCACGTGACTGATCGTGCACTGATCACGTGGATGAATATGCACTGATCACGAAGCTGATCATACACTGACCACGGGACTGTGCATGCACTGATCACTTGGCTAATCTTGTACTGATCACGTGCCTGATCACGCACTAATCACGTTGCAGATCATGCACTGATCACATGGCTGATCATACACTGATCACGTGGCTGATCATACTCTGATCACGTGGCTGATCATGCACTGACCACGTGGCTGATCATACACTGAACACGTGACTGTGCATGCCCTGATCACGTGGCTGATCATACACTGATCACGTGGCTGATCATGCAATGATCACGTGGCTGACATTCACTGATCACTTGGCTGATCATACAGTGATCACTTGGCTGATCAAGCACTAGTCACTTTGCTTATCATGCACTGATCAGGTGGCTAAGGTGCACTGATCACGTGGCTGATCATGCACTGATCACGTGACTGATCATGCACTGATCACGTAGCTATCATTCACTGATCACGTGGCTATAAGGCACTGATCACGAGACTGATCACGGACTCTACACGTGCCTGATCATGCACTGATCACGTGGCCATCATGCACTGATCACATGGCTGACCATACACTGATCACATGACTGATCATGCTCTGATGAAGTGCCTGATCATGTACTGACCACGTGGCTGATCATGCACTGATCACGAAGCTGATCATACACTGATCACGTAACTGTGCATGCACTGATCACGTGCCTGATCATGCCCTGATACCGTGGCTATCATACACTGACCACGTGACTGATCATGCACTCTTCACATGCCTGATCATGCACTGATTACGTGGCTGATCATGTACTGATCACCTTGCGGATGATGCACTGATCACGTGGCTGATCATGCCCTGTCACGTGTCTGATCATGCACTGATCACATACCTGATCATGCACTGATCATTTGGCTGATCATACACTGATCCCGTGACTGTGCATGCACTGATCACGTGGCTGATCATGCACTGATTACGTGGCTGATCATGCACTGATCACGTGGCTGATCATACACTGATCACATGGCTGATCATGCAGTGATCACGTTGCTTATCATACACTGAGCAGGTGGCTGACATTCACTGATAACTTGGCTGATCATACACTGATCACTTGTCTGATCATGCACTAATCACGTTGCTTATCATGCACTGATCAGGTGGCTATCGTGCACTGATCACGTGGCTGATAATACACTGATCATGTGGCTATCATGCACTGATCACGTGACTGCACAGGCTCTGATCCCGTGACTGATCATGCACTGATCACGTGGTTATCATGCACTGATCATGTGACTGCCCATGCACTAATCTCTAGAATGATCATACACTGATCACGTGGGTGAGAAGGAAATGATCACGTGACTGAGCATACAGTGATCACGTGTCTGAATGTTGCTGATCATGTTATTGATCATGCGATGATCATGTGGGAATCATGCACTGATCTCGTGACTGCGCATGCACTGATCATGTAACTGTAGGCAATGATCACATGGCTATCATGCACTGATCACTTGGCAGATCATGCACTGATCATGTGACTGATCATGCACTGATCAGGTAGCTATTATGCATTTATCACTTGGCTATGATGCACTGATCATGTGGCTGATCATACACTGATCACGTGACTGCACATGCACAGATGACGTGGCTGATCATACAGTGATCACATGATTCATGATGCACTGATCATGTGGCTGATCATGCACTAATCATGTTGCTGATCATGCACTGGTCAGGTGGCTATCATGCACTGATTACGTGGCTGATCATGCACTGATCACATGGCAATCATGCACTGATCACGTGGCTGATCATACACTGATTACGTGACTGATAATGCAGTGATCACGAGCCTGATCATGCACTGATCACGTGTCTGATCATGGACTGATCACGTGACTGATCATGCACTGATCAAATTCCTGATCATGCAGTGATTACTTTGCTGATCATGCACTGATCACGAAGCTGATCATAGACTTATCACGTGACTGCATTCACTGATCACTTGGCTGATCATGCACTGATCAAGTGGCTGAGCATGCACTGATCACGTGTCTGATCAAACACTGATCACATGACTGATCATGCACTAATCACGTGGTTGATCATACACTGCTCACGTGACTGATCATGCACTGATCACATGGCTATCATGCACTGATCACGTGGCTGATCATACATTGAACACCTGAGTGATCATGCACTGATCACCTACCTATCATGCACTGATCAGGTAGCTGATCATGCACTGATCACGTGACTGATCATGCACTGAAGACGTGACTGATCATGCACTGATCACTTGGCTCTTGTGCACTGATCATGTAACTGTAGGCAATGATCACATGGCTATCATGCACTGATCACTTGGCTGATCATGCACTGATCATGTGACTGATCATGCACTGATCAGGTAGCTATTATGCATTTATCACTTGGCTATGATGCACTGATCATGTGGCTGATCATACACTGATCACGTGACTGCACATGCACAGATGACGTGGCTGATCATACAGTGATCACATGATTGATGATGCACTGATCATGTGGCTGATCATGCACTAATCATGTTGCTGATCATGCACTGGTCAGGTGGCTATCATGCACTGATTACGTGGCTGATCATGCACTGATCACATGGCAATCATGCACTGATCACGTGGCTGATCATACACTGATTACGTGACTGATAATGCAGTGATCACGAGCCTGATCATGCACTGATCACGTGTCTGATCATGGACTGATCACGTGACTGATCATGCACTGATCAAATTCCTGATCATGCAGTGATTACTTTGCTGATCATGCACTGATCACGAAGCTGATCATAGACTTATCACGTGACTGCATTCACTGATCACTTGGCTGATCATGCACTGATCAAGTGGCTGAGCATGCACTGATCACGTGTCTGATCAAACACTGATCACATGACTGATCATGCACTAATCACGTGGTTGATCATACACTGCTCACGTGACTGATCATGCACTGATCACATGGCTATCATGCACTGATCACGTGGCTGATCATACATTGAACACCTGAGTGATCATGCACTGATCACCTACCTATCATGCACTGATCAGGTAGCTGATCATGCACTGATCACGTGACTGATCATGCACTGAAGACGTGTCTGATCATACACTGATCACGTGACTGATCATGCACTGATCATGTGCCTGATCATGCACTGATCACGAAGCTGATTATACAATGATCACGTGACTGTGCATGCACTAATAAAGTGGCTGATCATGCACTGATCACGTGGCTGATAATGAGCTGATCACGTGGCTGATCATGCACTGATCACGTGTCTAATCATGCACTAATCACGTTGCGGATCATGCGCTGATCACATGGCTGATCATACACTGATCACGTGGCTGATCATACTCTGATCACGTGGCTGATCATACTCTGATCACGAAGCTGATCTTATACTGATCACGTGACTGAAGGCAGTGATCACTTGACTGTGCATGCGCTGATCACGTGGATGATCATGCACTGATTAATCATATACTGGTCACATGGCTATCAGGTACTGATCACGTGCCTGTTCATGCACGGATCACGTGGCTGATCATTCACTGATGACGTGACTGATCACGCACTGATCTCGTGGCTGAATATGCACTGATCACGAAGCTGATCATACACTGACCACGGGACTGTGCATGCACTTATCACATGGCTGATCATGAACTGATCACGTGTCTCACCATGCACTGGTCTCGTGGCTGATCATGAACAGATCACGTGGCTTTCATGCCCTGATCACGTGGCTGATCATGTACTGATCAGGTGACTGATCATGCACTGATCATGCGCCTGATCATGCACAGATCACGTGGCTAATCATACATTGGTCACGTAACTGATCATGCACTGATCACGTGGCGATTTGCACTGATCACGTGGCTGATCAAGCACTGATCAGGTAGATATCATGCACTGATCACATGACTGCGCATGAAGTAATCACGTGGATATCATACACTGATCACGTGACAGATCATGCACTGATCACGTGACTGATTATGAACTGATCTGGTGGATAGCATGCATTGATCACGTGGTTGATCATACACTGCTCACGTGACTGATCATGCACTGATCACATGGCTATCATGCCCTGATCACGTGGCTAATCATACATTGAACACCTGACTGATCATGCACTGATCACGTAGCTGATCATGCACTGATCACGGGACTGATCATGCACTGAAGACGTGACTGATCATGCGCTGATCACGTGGCTATCATGCACTGATCATGTGACTGCGCATGCAATGATATCTAGCATGATCATACACTGACCACGTGGGTGATCCTGAACTGATCTAGTGACTGAGCATACAGTGAACACGTGTCTGAATGTTGCTGATCATGTTATTGAGGATGCAATGATCCCGTGGGAATCATGCACTAATCACGTGACTGCGCATGCACTGATCACATGAATGATCATGCACTGATCACGTGGCTATCATGCATTCATCACGTGGCTAATCACACTTTGGTCACGTAACTAATCATGCATTGACCACGTGGCGATCTTGCACTGATCACGTGGCTGATCATGCACTGATCACATCGCTATCATGCACTGATCACATGACTATGCATGAACTGATCACGTGGATATCATACACTGATCACGTGGCAGATCATGCACTGATAACGTGACTGATCATGCACTGATCTGGTGGCTATCATGCATTGATCACGTGGTTGATCATACACTGATCACGTGACTGATCATGCACTGATCAAGAGGCTGATCATGCCCTGATCACGTGGTTATAATGCCCTGATCACGTGGCTGATCATATACTGATCACGTGACTGATCATGCAGTGATCACGTGGCTGATCATGCATTGATCACGATCCTGATCATACACTGATCACATGACTGTGCATGCACTCATCACATGGCTGATCATGCACTAATCATGTTACTGATCATACACTGATCACGTGGCTGACATTCACTGATCACTTGGCTGGATATACACTGATCACGTGGCTGATCATGCACTAATCACATGGCTGATCATACACTGATCACGTGACAGATCATGCACTGATCACGTGACTGATTATGAACTGATCTGGTGGCTAGTATGCATTGATCACGTGGTTGATCATACAATGCTCATGTGACTGATCATGCACTGATCACATGGCTATCATGCACTGATCACGTGGCTAATCATTCATTGAACACCTGACTGACCATGCACTGATCACGTAGCTGATCATGCACTGATCACGTGACTGATCATGCACTGAAGACGTGACTGATCATGCACTGATCACGTGGCTATCATGCACTGATCATGTGACTGCCCATGCACTAATCTCTAGAATGATCATACACTGATCACGTGGGTGAGTAGGAAATGATCACGTGACTGAGCATACAGTGATCACGTGTCTGAATGTTGCTGATCATGTTATTGATCATGCGATGATCACGTGGGAATCATGCACTGATCTCGTGACTGCGCATGCACTGATCATGTAACTGTAGGCAATGATCACATGGCTATCATGCACTGATCACTTGGCAGATCATGCACTGATCATGTGACTGATCATGCACTGATCAGGTAGCTATTATGCATTTATCACTTGGCTATCATGCACTGATCATGTGGCTGATCATACACTGATCACATGACTGCACATACACAGATGACGTGGCTCATCATACAGTGATCACGTGATTGATGATGCACTGATCATGTGGCTGATCATGCACTAATCATTTTGCTGATCATGCACTGGTCAGGTGGCTATCATGCACTGATTACGTGGCTGATCATGCACTGATCATTTGACTGATCATACACTGATTTCGTGGCTGATCAAGCACTGATCACATTGTGGATCATGCCCTGTCACGTGTCTGATCATGCACTTATCACGTACCTGATCATGCACTGATAATTTGACTGATTATACACTAATTACGTGGCTGATCATGCACTGATCACATGGCTGATCATACACTTTTCACGTGGCTGATCATGCACTGATCACGTTGCTTATCATGCACTGATCAGGGGGCTGACATTCACTGATAACTTGGCTGATCATACACTGATCACTTGTCTGATCATGCACTAATCACGTTGCTTATCATGCACTGATCAGGTGGCTATCTTGCACTGATCACGTGGCTGATCATACACTGATCACGTGACTATCATGCACTGATCACGTGACTGCGCAGGCTCTGATCCCATGACTGATCATGCACTGATCACGTGGCTATCATGCACTGATCACGTGGCTATAAGGCACTGAACACGTGACTGCGCATGAACTGATCACATACCTGTTCATGCACTGCTTACGTGGCTATCATGCACTGATCACGTGCTGATCATGCACTGATCACTTGACTGATTATGCACAGATCCCGTGGTGATCTTGCACTGATCACGTGGCTGATCATGCACTGATCACGTGACTGATCATGCACTGATCTGGTGGCTATCATGCATTGATCACGTCATTGATCATACACTGATCACGTGACTGATCATGCACTGATCACGTGGCTATCATGCACTGATCACGTGGCTGATCATTCACTGACCACGTGGCTGATCATACTCTGATCACGTGGCTGATCATTCACTGACCACGTGGCTGATCATACTCTGATCACGAAGCTGATCTTATACTGAGCACGAGACTGAAGGCACTGATCACTTGACTGTGCATGCGCTGATCACGTGGATGATCATGCACTGATTAACCATATACTGGTCACGTGGCTATCAGGCACTGATCACATGCCTGTTCATGCTCTATCACGTGGCTGATCATTCACTGATCACGTGGCTGATCATGCCCTGGTCACATGGCTGAATACGCACTGATCACGAAGCTGATCATACACTGACCACGGGACTGTACATGCACTGATCACCTGGCTGATCATGCACTGATCACGTGCCTCATCATGCACTGATCTCCTGGCTGATCATGAACAGATCACGTGGCTTTCATACCCTGATCACGTGGCTGATCATATACTGATTACCTGACTGATCATGCACTGATCACGCGCCTGATCATGCACTGATCACGTGGCTGATCATGCACTGATCACGAAGCTGACCGTACACTGATCACGTGACTCCGAATGCACTGATCACATGGCTGATCATGCACTGATCACCTGACTGATCATGCACTGATCACTTGGCTATCATGCACTGATCACGTGGCTGATCATGCCCTGATCACGTGGCTGAATACGCACTGATCACGTGGCTGAATATGCACTGATCACGTGGCTGAATATGCACTGATCACGAAGCTGATCATACCCTGACCACGGGACTGTGCATGCACTGATCACTTGGCTGATCATGCACTGATCATGTGGCTGATAATGAACTAATGACGTGGCTGATCATACACTGATCATGTGGCTGATCATACTCTGATCACGAAGCTGATCTTATACTGATCACGTGAATGCAGGCACTGTTCATTGACTGTGCATGCACTGATCACGTGGTTGATCATGCACTGATTAATTATGTACTGGTCACGTGAGTATCATGCGCTTATCACATGCCCGTTCATGCACTGATCACGTGGCTGATCGTTCACTGATCACGTGACTGATCGTGCACTGATCACGTGGATGAATATGCACTGATCACGAAGCTGATCATACACTGACCACGGGACTGTGCATGCACTGATCACTTGGCTAATCTTGTACTGATCACGTGCCTGATCACGCACTAATCACGTTGCAGATCATGCACTGATCACATGGCTGATCATACACTGATCACGTGGCTGATCATACTCTGATCACGTGGCTGATCATGCACTGACCACGTGGCTGATCATACACTGAACACGTGACTGTGCATGCCCTGATCACGTGGCTGATCATACACTGATCACGTGGCTGATCATGCAATGATCACGTGGCTGACATTCACTGATCACTTGGCTGATCATACAGTGATCACTTGGCTGATCAAGCACTAGTCACTTTGCTTATCATGCACTGATCAGGTGGCTAAGGTGCACTGATCACGTGGCTGATCATGCACTGATCACGTGACTGATCATGCACTGATCACGTAGCTATCATTCACTGATCACGTGGCTATAAGGCACTGATCACGAGACTGATCACGGACTCTACACGTGCCTGATCATGCACTGATCACGTGGCCATCATGCACTGATCACATGGCTGACCATACACTGATCACATGACTGATCATGCTCTGATGAAGTGCCTGATCATGTACTGACCACGTGGCTGATCATGCACTGATCACGAAGCTGATCATACACTGATCACGTAACTGTGCATGCACTGATCACGTGCCTGATCATGCCCTGATACCGTGGCTATCATACACTGACCACGTGACTGATCATGCACTCTTCACATGCCTGATCATGCACTGATTACGTGGCTGATCATGTACTGATCACCTTGCGGATGATGCACTGATCACGTGGCTGATCATGCCCTGTCACGTGTCTGATCATGCACTGATCACATACCTGATCATGCACTGATCATTTGGCTGATCATACACTGATCCCGTGACTGTGCATGCACTGATCACGTGGCTGATCATGCACTGATTACGTGGCTGATCATGCACTGATCACGTGGCTGATCATACACTGATCACATGGCTGATCATGCAGTGATCACGTTGCTTATCATACACTGAGCAGGTGGCTGACATTCACTGATAACTTGGCTGATCATACACTGATCACTTGTCTGATCATGCACTAATCACGTTGCTTATCATGCACTGATCAGGTGGCTATCGTGCACTGATCACGTGGCTGATAATACACTGATCATGTGGCTATCATGCACTGATCACGTGACTGCACAGGCTCTGATCCCGTGACTGATCACGCACTGATCACGTGGTTATCATGCACTGATCATGTGACTGCCCATGCACTAATCTCTAGAATGATCATACACTGATCACGTGGGTGAGAAGGAAATGATCACGTGACTGAGCATACAGTGATCACGTGTCTGAATGTTGCTGATCATGTTATTGATCATGCGATGATCATGTGGGAATCATGCACTGATCTCGTGACTGCGCATGCACTGATCATGTAACTGTAGGCAATGATCACATGGCTATCATGCACTGATCACTTGGCAGATCATGCACTGATCATGTGACTGATCATGCACTGATCAGGTAGCTATTATGCATTTATCACTTGGCTATGATGCACTGATCATGTGGCTGATCATACACTGATCACGTGACTGCACATGCACAGATGACGTGGCTGATCATACAGTGATCACATGATTCATGATGCACTGATCATGTGGCTGATCATGCACTAATCATGTTGCTGATCATGCACTGGTCAGGTGGCTATCATGCACTGATTACGTGGCTGATCATGCACTGATCACATGGCAATCATGCACTGATCACGTGGCTGATCATACACTGATTACGTGACTGATAATGCAGTGATCACGAGCCTGATCATGCACTGATCACGTGTCTGATCATGGACTGATCACGTGACTGATCATGCACTGATCAAATTCCTGATCATGCAGTGATTACTTTGCTGATCATGCACTGATCACGAAGCTGATCATAGACTTATCACGTGACTGCATTCACTGATCACTTGGCTGATCATGCACTGATCAAGTGGCTGAGCATGCACTGATCACGTGTCTGATCAAACACTGATCACATGACTGATCATGCACTAATCACGTGGTTGATCATACACTGCTCACGTGACTGATCATGCACTGATCACATGGCTATCATGCACTGATCACGTGGCTGATCATACATTGAACACCTGAGTGATCATGCACTGATCACCTACCTATCATGCACTGATCAGGTAGCTGATCATGCACTGATCACGTGACTGATCATGCACTGAAGACGTGACTGATCATGCACTGATCACTTGGCTCTTGTGCACTGATCATGTAACTGTAGGCAATGATCACATGGCTATCATGCACTGATCACTTGGCTGATCATGCACTGATCATGTGACTGATCATGCACTGATCAGGTAGCTATTATGCATTTATCACTTGGCTATGATGCACTGATCATGTGGCTGATCATACACTGATCACGTGACTGCACATGCACAGATGACGTGGCTGATCATACAGTGATCACATGATTGATGATGCACTGATCATGTGGCTGATCATGCACTAATCATGTTGCTGATCATGCACTGGTCAGGTGGCTATCATGCACTGATTACGTGGCTGATCATGCACTGATCACATGGCAATCATGCACTGATCACGTGGCTGATCATACACTGATTACGTGACTGATAATGCAGTGATCACGAGCCTGATCATGCACTGATCACGTGTCTGATCATGGACTGATCACGTGACTGATCATGCACTGATCAAATTCCTGATCATGCAGTGATTACTTTGCTGATCATGCACTGATCACGAAGCTGATCATAGACTTATCACGTGACTGCATTCACTGATCACTTGGCTGATCATGCACTGATCAAGTGGCTGAGCATGCACTGATCACGTGTCTGATCAAACACTGATCACATGACTGATCATGCACTAATCACGTGGTTGATCATACACTGCTCACGTGACTGATCATGCACTGATCACATGGCTATCATGCACTGATCACGTGGCTGATCATACATTGAACACCTGAGTGATCATGCACTGATCACCTACCTATCATGCACTGATCAGGTAGCTGATCATGCACTGATCACGTGACTGATCATGCACTGAAGACGTGACTGATCATGCACTGATCACGTGGCTATCGTGCACTGATCATGTAACTGTAGGCAATGATCACATGGCTATCATGCACTGATCACTTGGCTGATCATGCACTGATCATGTGACTGAGCTTGCACTCATCACTTAGCTATCATGCATTTTTCACTGGGTATCACGCACTAATCACGTGGATGATCATACACTGATCACGTGACTGCACATGCACAGATGACGTGGCTGATCATACAGTGATCACGTGATTGATGATGCACTGATCATGTGGCTGATCATGCCCTAATCATGTTGCTGATCATGCACTTGTCAGGTGGCTATCATGCCCTGATCACGTGGCTGATCATATACTGGTCAGGTGACTGATCATGCACTGATCATGCGCCTGATCATGCACTGATCACGTGGCTAATCATACATTGGTCAGGTAACTGATCTTGCACTGATCACGTGGCTGATCAAGCACTGATCAGGTAGATATCATGCACTGATCACATGACTGCGCATGAAATAATCACGTGGACATCATACACTGATCACGTGACAGATCATGCACTGATCACGTGACTGATTATGAACTGATCTGGTGGATAGCATGCATTGATCACATGGTTGATCATACACTGCTCACGTGACTGATCATGCACTGATCACATGGCTATCATGCCCTGATCACGTGGCTAGTCATACATTGAACACCTGACTGATCATGCACTGATCACGTAGCTGATCATGCACTGATCACGGGACTGATCATGCACTGAAGACGTGACGGATCATGCGCTGATCACGTGGCTATCATGCACTGATCATGTGACTGCGCATGCAATGATATCTAGCATGATCATACACTGACCACGTGGGTGATCCTGAACTGATCAAGTGACTGAGCATACAGTGAACACGTGTCTGAATGTTGCTGATCATGTTATTGAGGATGCAATGATCCCGTGGGAATCATGCACTAATCACGTGACTGCGCATGCACTGATCACATGAATGATCATGCACTGATCACGTGGCTATCATGCATTCATCACGTGGCTAATCACACTTTGGTCACGTAACTAATCATGCATTGACCACGTGGCGATCTTGCACTGATCACGTGGCTGATCATGCACTGATCACATCGCTATCATGCACTGATCACATGACTATGCATGAACTGATCACGTGGATATCATACACTGATCACGTGGCAGATCATGCACTGATAACGTGACTGATCATGCACTGATCTGGTGGCTATCATGCATTGATCACGTGGTTGATCATACACTGATCACGTGACTGATCATGCACTGATCAAGAGGCTGATCATGCCCTGATCACGTGGTTATAATGCCCTGATCACGTGGCTGATCATATACTGATCACGTGACTGATCATGCAGTGATCACGTGGCTGATCATGCATTGATCACGATCCTGATCATACACTGATCACATGACTGTGCATGCACTCATCACATGGCTGATCATGCACTAATCATGTTACTGATCATACACTGATCACGTGGCTGACATTCACTGATCACTTGGCTGGATATACACTGATCACGTGGCTGATCATGCACTAATCACATGGCTGATCATACACTGATCACGTGACAGATCATGCACTGATCACAAGACTGATTATGAACTGATCTGGTGGCTAGTATGCATTGATCACGTGGTTGATCATACAATGCTCATGTGACTGATCATGCACTGATCACATGGTTATCATGCACTGATCACGTGGCTAATCATACATTGAACACCTGAGTGACCATGCACTGATCACGTAGCTGATCATGCACTGATCACGTGACTGATCATGAACTGAAGACGTGACTGATCATGCACTGATCACGTGACTGATCATGCACTGAAGACGTGACTGACCATGCACTGATCACGAAGCTGATCATAGACTTATCACGTGACTGCATTCACTGATCACTTGGCTGATCATGCACTGATCAAGTGGCTGAGCATGCACTGATCACGTGTCTGATCAGACACTGATCACATGACTGATCATGCACTGATCACGTGCCTGATCATGCGCTGATCATGTGCCTGATCATGGACTTATCACGTGGCTGATCATACATTGATCAGGTGCCTGATCATGCACTAATCACGTTAGGGATCATGCACTGATCACGTGGCAGTTCATAAACTGATCACGTGCCTGATCATACAATGATCACGTGCCTGATCATGCCGTGATCACGTGGCTGATCATGCACTGATCACGATGCTGAGAATACACTGATCACGTGGCTGATCATGCACTGATCACGTGGCTATCATGCACTGATCACGTGGCTGATCATACATTGAACACCTGACTGATCATGCACTGATGACATGACTGCGCATGAAATGATCACGTGGACATCATACACTGAGCACGTGACAGATCATGCACTGATCACGTGATGATGAACTGATCTGGTGGCTATCATGGACTGATCACGTGGTTGATCATACACTGCTCACGTGACTTATCATGCACTGATCACGTGGCTATCATGCACTGATCACGTGGCTGATCATACATTGAACACCTGAGTGATCATGCACTGATCACCTACCTATCATGCACTGATCACGTAGCTGATCATGCACTGATCACGTGACTGCTCATGCACTGAAGACGTGACTGATCATGCAGTGATCACGTGGCTTTCGTGCACTGATCATGTAACTGTAGGCAACGATCACATGGCTATCATGCACTGATCACTTGGCTGATCATGCACTGATCATGTGACTGAGCTTGCACTGATCACTTAGCTATCATGCATTTATCACTTGGCTATGATGCACTGATCATGTGGCTGATCATACACTGATCACATGACTGCAGATGCACAGATGACGTGGCTGATCATACAGTGATCACATGATTGATGATGCACTGATCATGTGGCTGATCATGCACTAATCATGTTGCTGATCATGCACTGGTCAGGTGGCTATCATGCACTGATTACGTGGCTGATCATGCACTGATCACTTGGCAATCATGCACTGATCACGTGGCTGATCATACACTGATTACGTGACTGATAATGCAGTGATCACGAGCCTGATCATGCACTGATCACGTGTCTGATCATGGACTGATCACGTGACTGATCATGCACTGATCAAATTCCTGATCATGCAGTGATTACTTTGCTGATCATGCACTGATCACGAAGCTGATCATAGACTTATCACGTGACTGCATTCACTGATCACTTGGCTGATCATGCACTGATCAAGTGGCTGAGCATGCACTGATCACGTGTCTGATCAAACACTGATCACATGACTGATCATGCACTGATCACTTGCCTGATCATGTGCTGATCACGTGCCTGATCATGGACTTATTACGTGGCTGATCATACATTGATCAGGTGCCTGATCATGCACTAATCACGTTAGGGATCATGCACTGATCACGTGGCAGTTCATAAACTGATCACGTGCCTGATCATACAATGATCACGTGCCTGATCATGCCGTTATCACGTGGCTGATCATGCACTGATCACGATGCTGAGAATACCCTGATCACGTGGCTGATCATGCACTGATCACGTGGCTATCATGCACTGATCACGTGGCTAATCATACATTGAACACCTGACTGACCATGCCCTGATCACGTAGCTGATCATGCACTGATCACGTGACTGATCATGCACTGAAGACGTGACTGATCATGCACTGATTTCGTGGCTATCATGCACTCATCATGTGACTGCCCATGCACTAATCTCTAGAATGATCATACACTGATCACGTGGCTGAGTAGGAAATGATCACGTGACTGAGCATACAGTGATCACGTGTCTGAATGTTGCTGATCATGTTATTGATCATGCAATGATCACGTGGGAATCATGCACTGATCAGGTGACTGTGCATGCACTGATCATGTAACTGTAGGCAATGATCACATGGCTATCATGCACTGATCACTTGGCTGATCATGCACTGATCATGTGACTGATCATGCACTGATCAGGTAGCTATTATGCATTTATCACTTGGCTATGATGCACTGATCATGTGGCTGATCATACACTGATCACGTGACTGCACATGCACAGATGACGTGGCTGATCAGACAGTGATCACATGATTGATGATGCACTGATCATGTGGCTGATCATGCACTAATCATGTTGCTGATCATGCACTGGTCAGGTGGCTATCATGCACTGATTACGTGGCTGATCATGCACTGATCACATGGCAATCATGCACTGATCACGTGGCTGATCATACACTGATTACGTGACTGATAATGCAGTGATCACGAGCCTGATCATGCACTGATCACGTGTCTGATCATGGACTGATCACGTGACTGATCATGCACTGATCAAATTCCTAATCATGCAGTGATTACTTTGCTGATCATGCACTGATCACGAAGCTGATCATAGACTTATCACGTGACTGCATTCACTGATCACTTGGCTGATCATGCTTGATCAAGTGGCTGAGCATGCACTGATCACGTATCTGATCAGACACTGATCACATGACTGATCATGCACTAATCACGTGGTTGATCATACACTGCTCACGTGACTGATCATGCACTGATCACATGGCTATCATGCACTGATCACGTGGCTGATCATACATTGAACACCTGAGTGATCATGCACTGATCACCTACCTATCATGCACTGATCACGCAGCTGATCATGCACTGATCACGTGACTGATCATGCACTGAAGACGTGACTGATCATGCACTGATCACGTGGCTATCGTGCACTGATCATGTAACTGTAGGCAATGATCACATGGCTATCATGCACTGATCACTTGGCTGATCATGCACTGATCATGTGACTGAGCTTGCACTCATCACTTAGCTATCATGCATTTTTCACTGGGTATCACGCACTAATCACGTGGATGATCATACACTGATCACGTGACTGCACATGCACAGATGACGTGGCTGATCATACAGTGATCACGTGATTGATGATGCACTGATCATGTGGCTGATCATGCCCTAATCATGTTGCTGATCATGCACTTGTCAGGTGGCTATCATGCCCTGATCACGTGGCTGATCATATACTGATCAGGTGACTGATCATGCACTGATCATGCGCCTGATCATGCACTGATCACGTGGCTAATCATACATTGGTCAGGTAACTGATCTTGCACTGATCACGTGGCTGATCAAGCACTGATCAGGTAGATATCATGCACTGATCACATGACTGCGCATGAAATAATCACGTGGACATCATACACTGATCACGTGACAGATCATGCACTGATCACGTGACTGATTATGAACTGATCTGGTGGATAGCATGCATTGATCACATGGTTGATCATACACTGCTCACGTGACTGATCATGCACTGATCACATGGCTATCATGCCCTGATCACGTGGCTAGTCATACATTGAACACCTGACTGATCATGCACTGATCACGTAGCTGATCATGCACTGATCACGGGACTGATCATGCACTGAAGACGTGACGGATCATGCGCTGATCACGTGGCTATCATGCACTGATCATGTGACTGCGCATGCAATGATATCTAGCATGATCATACACTGACCACGTGGGTGATCCTGAACTGATCAAGTGACTGAGCATACAGTGAACACGTGTCTGAATGTTGCTGATCATGTTATTGAGGATGCAATGATCCCGTGGGAATCATGCACTAATCACGTGACTGCGCATGCACTGATCACATGAATGATCATGCACTGATCACGTGGCTATCATGCATTCATCACGTGGCTAATCACACTTTGGTCACGTAACTAATCATGCATTGACCACGTGGCGATCTTGCACTGATCACGTGGCTGATCATGCACTGATCACATCGCTATCATGCACTGATCACATGACTATGCATGAACTGATCACGTGGATATCATACACTGATCACGTGGCAGATCATGCACTGATAACGTGACTGATCATGCACTGATCTGGTGGCTATCATGCATTGATCACGTGGTTGATCATACACTGATCACGTGACTGATCATGCACTGATCAAGAGGCTGATCATGCCCTGATCACGTGGTTATAATGCCCTGATCACGTGGCTGATCATATACTGATCACGTGACTGATCATGCAGTGATCACGTGGCTGATCATGCATTGATCACGATCCTGATCATACACTGATCACATGACTGTGCATGCACTCATCACATGGCTGATCATGCACTAATCATGTTACTGATCATACACTGATCACGTGGCTGACATTCACTGATCACTTGGCTGGATATACACTGATCACGTGGCTGATCATGCACTAATCACATGGCTGATCATACACTGATCACGTGACAGATCATGCACTGATCACAAGACTGATTATGAACTGATCTGGTGGCTAGTATGCATTGATCACGTGGTTGATCATACAATGCTCATGTGACTGATCATGCACTGATCACATGGTTATCATGCACTGATCACGTGGCTAATCATACATTGAACACCTGACTGACCATGCACTGATCACGTAGCTGATCATGCACTGATCACGTAGCTGATCATGCACTGAAGACGTGACTGATCATGCACTGATCACGTGACTGATCATGCACTGAAGACGTGACTGACCATGCACTGATCACGAAGCTGATCATAGACTTATCACGTGACTGCATTCACTGATCACTTGGCTGATCATGCACTGATCAAGTGGCTGAGCATGCACTGATCACGTGGCTATCATGCACTGATCACGTGGCTGATCATACATTGAACACCTGACTGATCATGCACTGATGACATGACTGCGCATGAAATGATCACGTGGACATCATACACTGAGCACGTGACAGATCATGCACTGATCACATGACGATGAACTGATCTGGTGGCTATCATGGACTGATCACGTGGTTGATCATACACTGCTCACGTGACTGATCATGCACTGATCACGTGGCTATCATGCACTGATCACGTGGCTGATCATACATTGAACACCTGAGTGATCATGCACTGATCACCTACCTATCATGCACTGATCACGTAGCTGATCATGCACTGATCACGTGACTGCTCATGCACTGAAGACGTGACTGATCATGCAGTGATCACGTGGCTTTCGTGCACTAATCATGTAACTGTAGGCAACGATCACATGGCTATCATGCACTGATCACTTGGCTGATCATGCACTGATCATGTGACTGAGCTTGCACTGATCACTTAGCTATCATGCATTTATCACTTGGCTATGATGCACTGATCATGTGGCTGATCATACACTGATCACATGACTGCAGATGCACAGATGATGTGGCTGATCATACAGTGATCACATGATTGATGATGCACTGATCATGTGGCTGATCATGCACTAATCATGTTGCTGATCATGCACTGGTCAGGTGGCTATCATGCACTGATTACGTGGCTGATCATGCACTGATCACATGGCAATCATGCACTGATCACGTGGCTGATCATACACTGATTACGTGACTGATAATGCAGTGATCACGAGCCTGATCATGCACTGATCACGTGTCTGATCATGGACTGATCACGTGACTGATCATGCACTGATCACATTCCTGATCATGCACTGATTACTTTGCTGATCATGCACTGATCACGAAGATGATCATAGACTTATCACGTGACTGCATTCACTGATCACTTGGCTGATCATGCACTGATCAAGTGGCTGAGCATGCACTGATCACGTGTCTGATCAAACACTGATCACATGACTGATCATGCACTGATCACTTGCCTGATCATGTGCTGATCACGTGCCTGATCATGGACTTATCACGTGGCTGATCATACATTGATCAGGTGCCTGATCATGCACTAATCACGTTAGGGATCATGCACTGATCACGTGGCAGTTCATAAACTGATCACGTGCCTGATCATACAATGATCACGTGCCTGATCATGCCGTTATCACGTGGCTGATCATGCACTGATCACGATGCTGAGAATACACTGATCACGTGGCTGATCATACACTGATCACGTGGCTATCATGCACTGATCACGTGGCTGATCATACATTGAACACCTGACTGATCATGCACTGATGACATGACTGCGCATGAAATGATCACGTGGACATCATACACTGAGCACGTGACAGATCATGCACTGATCACGTGACGATGAACTGATCTGGTGGCTCTCATGCACTGATCACGTGGTTGATCATACACTGCTCACGTGACTGATCATGCACTGATCACGTGGCTATCATGCACTGATCACGTGGCTGATCATACATTGAACACCTGAGTGATCATGCACTGATCACCTACCTATCATGCACTGATCACGTAGCTGGTCATGCACTGATCACGTGACTGATCATGCACTGAAGACGTGACTGATCATGCAGTGATCACGTGGCTATCGTGCACTGATCATGTAACTGTAGGCAATGATTACATGGCTATCATGCACTGATCACTTGGCAGATCATGCACTGATCATGTGACTGAGCTTGCACTCATCACTTAGCTATCATGCATTTTTCACTTAGCTATCATGCACTGATCACGTGGCTGATCATACACTGATCACGTGACTGCACATGCACAGATGACTTGGCTGATCATACAGTGATCACGTGATTGATGATGCACTGATCATGTGGCTGATCATGCACTAATCATGTTGCTGATCATGCACTGCTCAGGTGGCTATCATGCACTCATTACGTGGGTGATAGTGCACTGATCACATGGCAATCATGTACTGATCACGTGGCTGATCATACACTGATTACGTGACTGATAATGCAGTGATCACGAGCCTGATCATGCACTGATCACGTGTCTGATCATGGACTGATAACGTGACTGATCATGCCCTCATCACGTTCCTGATCATGCACTGATCATGTGGCTGAGCTTGCACTGATCACGTGTCTGATCAAACACTGCTCACATGACTGATCATGCACTGATCACGTGTCTGATCATCCGCTGATCACGTGGCTGATCATGCACTTATCACATGGCTGATCATGCACTGATCATGTGACTGAGCTTGCACTGATCACTTAGCTATCATGTATTTTTCACTTGGCTATCATGCACTAATCACGTGGATGATCAAACACTGATCACGTGACTGCACATGCACAGATGACGTGGCTGATCATACAGTGATCACGTGAATGATGATGCAATGATCACGTGGCTGATCATGCACTAATCACATGGCTGATCATGAACTGATCACGTGACTTAGCATGCAGTGATCTCGTGTCTGAATGGTCCTGATCATGTGACTGATCATGAACTGATCACGTGGCTATTATGCACTGATGATGTACCTCAGGAGGCAATAACCAAAGAGCTGAGCATAAACGAATCACGCAATCAGCACGCAATAATCATGGACCTCAGCAGTGATGAATCATGCTGCTCAGCTGGCAATCATCAAGCAGCTGAATAGGCAGGAATCAGACGAGAGCTGGCAATTGTCAAACAGCTCAGCAGACAGGAATCAAGCACCTCAGTAGGCCCTGGTCATGTGGCTCAGCAGGCACTGTTCACGTGGCTGAACATACATTGATCACATGACGGAACATGCATGATCACCTGGCTATCATTCACTGATCACATGACTGTGCATGCACTGATCATGTGGATGATCATACACTGATCACGTGACTGATCATGCACTGATCATGTGGCTGATCATGCACTGATAAAGTGGTTGATCATGCACTGATGACGTGGCTATCATGCACTGATAACGTGACTGTGCGTGCACTGATTATGTCGATGATCATACACTGATCACGCACTGATCAGGTGACTGATCATGAACTGATCACGTGGCTATCATGCACTGATCATGCACCGATCACGTAGTTACATTGCATTGATCACTTGGCTATCATGCACTGATCACGTGGCTGATCATACACTGATCACGTGACTGCACGTGCACTGATCACGTGGCTGATCATGCACTGATCACGTGGCTGATCATGCACTAATCCTGTTCCTGATCATGCACTGGTCAGGTGGCTATCATGCACTGATTACGTTCCTGATCAAGCACTGATCACGTAGCTATCATGCACTGATCACATGGTTATCATGCACTGATCCCATGGCTGATCATGCACTGATAACGTGACTGATCATGCACTGAAGACATGACTGATCATGCAGTGATCACGTGGCTATCATGCACTGATCATAAAACTGTAGTCAATGATCACATGGCTATCATGCACTGATCACTATGCTGATCATGCACTGATCATGTGACTGAGCTTGCACTGATCACTTAGCTATCATGCATTTATCACTTGGTTATCATGCACTGATCACGTGGCTGATCATACACTGATCACGTGACTGCACATGCACAGATGACGTGGCTGATCATACAGTGATCAAGTGATTGATGATGCACTGATCATGTGGCTGATCATGCACTAATCACATTGCTGATCATGCACTGGTCAGGTGGCCATCATGCACTGATTACGTGGCTGATCATGCACTTATCAAATGGCAAGCATGCACTGATCACGTGGCTGATCATACACTGATCACGTGACTGATCATGCACTAATCACGAACCTGATCATGCACTGATCACGTGTCTGATCATGCACTGATCACCTGACTGGTCATGCACTGATCACGTACCTGATCATGCACTGATCATTTGGCTGATCATACACTGAACACGTGACTGTGCATGCACTGATCACGTAGCTGTCATGCACTGATCACGTGGCTATAAGGCACTGATCATGTGACTGATCATGGACTCTATACGTGCCTGATCATGCACTGATCACGTGGCCATCATGCACTGATCACAGGGCTGACCATACACTGATCACATGATTGATCATGCTCTGATCAAGTGTCTGATCATGAACTGACCACGTGGCTGATCATGCACTGATCACGAAGCTGATCATACACTGATCACGTAACTGTGTTTGCACTAATCATGTGCCTGATATTGCACTGATCACGTGGCTGATAATGAACTGATCACGTGGCTGATCATACACTGGTCACGTGACTGATCATGCACTGATCATGTGCCTGATCATGCACTGATCATTTGGCTGATCATACACTGATCACGTGGCTGATCATGCCCTGTCACGTGTCTGATCATGCACTGATCACGTACCTGATCATGCACTGATCATTTGGCTGATCATACACTGATCCCGTGACTGTGCATGCACTGATTACGTGGCTGATCATGCACTCATCACGTGGCTGATCATACACTGATCACGTGGCTGATCATGCACTAATCACGTTGCTTATCATGCACTGATCAGGTGGCTGACATTCACTGATAACTTGGCTGATCATACACTGATCACTTGTCTGATCATGCACTAATCACGTTGCTTATCATGCACTAATCAGGTGGCTATGGTGCACTGATCACGTTGCTGATCATACACTGATCACGTGGCTATCATGCACTGATCACTTGACTGCGCAGGCTGTGATCCCGTGACTGATCATGCACTGATCACGTTGCTATCATGCACTGATCACGTGGCTATAAGGCACTGAACAGGTGACTGCGCATGAACTGATGACATACCTGTTCATGCACTGCTTACGTGGCTATCATGCACTGATCACGTGCTGATCATGCACTGATCACGTGACTGATTATGCACTGATTGCGTAGCTATCATGCACTGATCAAATGACTGCACAATCCCTGACCACGTGACTGATCATTCACTGATCACGTGGCTATCATGCACTGATCACGTGGCTAATCGTACATTGGTCACGTAACTAATCATGCACAGATCCCGTGGTGATCTTGCACTGATCACGTGACTGATCATGCACTGATCGCGTGGCTATCATGCACTGATCACGTGGCTATCAAGCACTGATCACGTGGGTGATCATACATTGAACACATGACTGATCATGCACTGATCACCTGGCTATCATGCATTGATCACCTAGCTGATCATGCACTGATCACGTGACTGATCATACACTGAAGACGTGACTGATCAGGCATTGATCACGTGACTATCATGCATTGATCATTTGACTGCGCATGCACTGATTTCGAGGTTGATCATACACTGATCACTTGGCTGATCAGGAACTGAACACGTGACTGAGTATACAGTGATCACGTGTCTAAATGTTGCTGATCATGTTATTGGTCATGTGTTGATCACGTGGGGATCATGCACTGATCACGTGACTGCGAATGCACTGATCATGTAACTGTACGCAATGATCACATGGCTATCATGCACTGATCACGTGGCTGATCATGCACTGATCACGTTGCGGATAATGCACTCATCACGTGGCTGATCATACACTCATCACGTGGCTGACATTCACTGATCACGTGACTGGTCATGCACTGATCACGTGTCTGATCATGCATTGATCACTGGGCTGAACATGCACTGATCTCGAAGCTGATCATACACTGATCACGAGACTGATCATGCACTGATCATGTGCCTGATCATGCACTGATCATGTGGCTGATCATGCACTGATCACGTGTCTGATCATACACTGATCACGTGACTCATCATGCACTGATCATGTGCCTGATCATGCACTGAACACGTGGCTGATCATGCACTGATCACGCGGCTGATCATGCACTGATCACGTTGCGGATAATGCACTCATCACGTGGCTGATCATACACTCATCACGTGGCTGACATTCACTGATCACGTGAATGGTCATGCACTGATCACGTGTCTGATCATGCATTGATCACGGGGCTGAACATGCACTGATCTCGAAGCTGATCATACACTGATCACGAGACTGATCATGCACTGATCATGTGCCTGATCATGCACTGATCATGTGGCTGATAATGCACTGATCACGTGTCTGATCATACACTGATCACGTGTCTCATCATGCACTGATCATGTGCCTGATCATGCACTGAACACGTGGCTGATCATGCACTGATAAGGAAGCTGATTATTCAATGATCACGTGACTGTGCATGCACTGATAACGTGGCTGATCATGCACTGAACACGTGGCTGATCATGCACTGATAAGGAAGCTGATTATACGATGATGACGTGACTGTGCATGCACTGATAACGTGGCTGATCATGCACTGATCACGTGGCTGATAATGAACTGATCACATGGCTGATCATACACTGGTCACGTGCCTGATCATGCACTAATCCCGTTGCGGATCATGCACTGATCACATGGATGATCATACACTGATCACGTGGCTGATCATACTCGGATCACGTGGCTGATCATGCACTGACCACGTGGCGGATCATACTCTTATCACGAAGCTGATCTTATAGTGATCACTTGACTGCAGGCACTGATCACTTGACAGTGCATGCACTGATCACGTGGATGATCATGCACTGATTAATCATTTACTGGTCTCGTGGCTATCAGGCACAGATCACGTGCCTGTTCATTCACTGATCACGTGGCTGATCATTCACTGATCACGTGCCAGATCAAGCCCTGATCACGAGGCTGAACATGCACTGATCTCGAACTTGATCATACACTAACCACGGGACTGTGCAAGCACTGATCACTTGGCTGATCATGCACTGATCACGTGCCTCATCATGCACTGATCTCGTGGCTGATCATGAACAGATCACGTTGCTTTCATGCCCTGATCACGTGGCTGATCATATACTGATCACGTGACTAATCATGCACTGATCATGTGCCTGATCATGCACTGATCACGTGGCTGATCATACACTGATCACGTGATTGATCATGCACTGATCA
This sequence comes from Bos grunniens, assembly GCF_055505025.1. Taxonomy (NCBI): domain Eukaryota; kingdom Metazoa; phylum Chordata; class Mammalia; order Artiodactyla; family Bovidae; genus Bos; species Bos grunniens. The sequence continues at coordinate 278,039 of NC_141191.1, read as the reverse complement.
TGTGCCTGGTCATGCACTGAACACGTGGTTCATCATGCACTGATCACATTGCAGATAATGCACTGATCACATGGCTGATCATACACTCTTCACGTGGCTGACATTCACTGATCACGTGACTGGTCATGCACTGATCACATGTCTGATCATGCACTGATCACTGGCTGATCATGCACTGATCTCCAAGCTGATCATACACTGATCACATGACTGATCCTGCACTGATCCTGTGCCTGATCATGCACTGATCAAGTGGCAGATAATGCACTGATCACGTGTCTGATAATACACTGATCACGTGACTGATCATGCACTGATCACGTGGCTGATCATTCACTGATCACGTGCCTAATCATGCCCTGATCACGTGGCTAAATATGCACTGATCACGAAGCTGATCATACACTGACCACGGGACTGTGCATGCACTGATCACTTGGCTGATCATGCACAGATCACGTGCCTCATCATGCACTGGTCTCGTGGCTGATCATGAACAGATCACGTGGCTTTCATGCCCTGATCACGTGGCTGATCATATACTGATCACGTGACTGAACATGCACTGATCATGCGCCTGATCATGCACTGATCACGTCGCTGATCATGCATTGATCACGAAGCTGACCGTACACTGAACACGTGACTCCGCATGCACTGATCACGTGGCTGATCATGCACTGATCACCTGACTGATCATGCACTGATCACTTGGCTATCATGCACTGATCACGTGGCTGATCATTCACTGAGCGTATTACTGATCAGGAACTGATCAGGTGCCTGATCATGCACTGATCACGTGGCTGATCATTCACTGATCACGTGACTGATCATGCATTAATCACGTGGGTGAAAATGCACTGATCATGAAGCTGATCATACACTGACCACGGGACTGTGCATGCACTGATCACTTGGCTGATCATGCACTGATCACGTTGCTGATCATGCACTGATCACGTGGCTGATCATGCACTGATCACGTGGCTCATCATGCACTAATCACGTTGCGGATCATGCACTGATAACATGGCTGGTCATACAATGATCACGTGATTGTGCATGCACTGATCACGTGGCTGATCATGCAGTGGTAACTGGCTATCATACACTGGTCACGTGACTGTTCATGGACTCTTCACGTGCCTGATCATGCACTGATCACGTAACCATCATGCACTGATCACATGGCTGACCATACACTGATCACATGACTTATCATGCTCTGATCAAGTGCCTGATCATGAACTGACCACGTGGCTGATCATGCACTGATCACGAAGCTGATTATACACTGATCACGTAACTGTGCATGCACTGATCTCGTGCCTGATCTTGCACTGATCACAGAGCTGAGCTTATACTGATCACGTGACTATGCATGCACTGATCACGTGGAGGTTCATGCGCTGATAACATGGCTGATCATGCCCTGATACCGTGGCTATCATACACTGATCACGTGACTGAACATGCATTCTTCACATGCCTGATCATGCACTGATCACGTGGTTGATCATGCACTGATCACGAAGCTGATCATACATTGATCACGTGACTGTGTATGCACTGAACACGTGGCTGATCATGCACTGATCATGTTGCGGGTCATGCACTGACTACGTGACTGATCATGCACTATCACGTGTCTGATCATGCACTGATCACGTACCTTATCATGCACTGATAATTTGGCTGATAATACACTGATCATGTGACTGTGCATGCACTGATCACGTGGCTGATCATACACTGATTACGTGGCTGATCATGCACTGATCACATGGCAATCATGCACTGATCACGTGGCTGATCATACACTGATCACGTGACTGATCATGCACTGATCACGAGCCTGATCATGCACTGGTCACGTGTCTGATCATGCACTGATCACGTGACTGGTCATGCACTGATCATTTGGCTGATAATACACTGATCATGTGACTGTGCATGCACTGATCACGTGGCTGATCATACACTGATTACGTGGCTGATCATGCACTGATCACATGGCAATCATGCACTGATCACGTGGCTGATCATACACTGATCACGTGACTGATCATGCACTGATCACGAGCCTGATCATGCACTGATCACGTGGCTGATCATGCACTGATCACGAAGCTGATTATACAATGATCACGTGACTGATTTTGTACTGATAATGTGCCTGATCGTGCACTGAACACGTGGCTGATCATGCACTGATCAGGAAGCTGATTATACAATGATCACGTGACTGTGCGTGCACTGATAACGTGGCTGATCATGCACTGATGTCGTGGCTGATAATGAACTGATCACGTGGCTGATCATACACTGATCACGTGCCTGATCATGCACTGATCACGTGGCTGAATATGCACTGATCACGAAGCTGATCATACCCTGACCATGGGACTGTGCATGCACTGATCACTTGGCTGATCATGCACTGATCACGTGCCTCATCATGCACTTATCTTGTGGCTGATCATGAACAGATCACGTGGCTTTCATGCCCTGATCACGTGGCTGATCATATACTGATCACGTGACTGATCATGCACTGATCACGTGGCTGATCATGCATTGATCACGAAGCTGACCGTACACTGATCACGTGACTCCACATGCACGGATCACGTGGCTGATCATGCACTGATCATGTGGCTGATAATGAACTAATGACGTGGCTGATCATACACTGATCACGTGGCTGATCATACTCTGATCACAAAGCTGATCTTATACTGATCACGTGACTGTAGGCACTGATCACTTGACTGTGCATGCACTGATCACGTGGATGATCATGCACTGATTAATTATACACTGGTCACGTGGCTATCATTCACTGATCACGTGCCTGTTCATGTACTGATCACGTGGCTGATCATTCACTGATCACGTGACTGATCGTGCACTGATCACGTGGATGATTATGCACTGATCACGAAGCTGATCATACACTGACCATGGCACTGTGCATGCACTGATCACTTGGCTGATCATGCACTGATCACGTGCCTGATCACGCACTAATCACATTACAGATCATGCACTGATCTCATGGCTGATCATACACTGATCACTTGGCTGATCATACTCTGATCACGTGGCTGATCATGCACTGACAACGTGGCTGATCAAACTCTGATCATGAAGCTGATCTTATACTGATCACGTGACTGCAGGCACTGATCACTTGACTGTGCATGCACTGATCACGTGGATGATCATGCAGTGATTAATCATATACTGGTCACGTGGCTATCATGCACTGATCACGTGCCTGTTCATGCACTGATCACGTGGCTGAATAAGCACTGATCACGAAGCTGATCATACACTGACCACGGGACTGTGCATGCACTGATCACTTGGCTGATCATGCACTGATCACATGCCTCATCATGCACTGGTCTCGTGGCTGATATTGAACAGATCACGTGGCTTTCATGCCCTGATCACGTGGCTGATCATATACTGATCACGTGACTGAAATGCACTGATCACGTGGCTAATCATGCACTGATCACGAAGCTGAGCTTATACTGATCACGTGACTGTGCATGCACTGATCACGTGGCTGTTCATGCAGTGATAACGTGGCTGAACATGCACTCTTCACGTGCCTGATCATGCACTCTTCACGTGCCTGATCATGCACTGATCAGGTTCCGGATCATGCACTGATCACTTGGCTGATCATGCCCTATCACGGGTCTGATCATGCACTGATCAGGTACCTGATCATGCACTGATAATTTGGCTGATCATCCGTGATCACGTGAATGTGCATGCACTGATCACATGGCTGTTCATACACTGATTACGTGGCTGATCATGCACTGATCACGTGGCTGATCATACACTGATCACGTGGCTGATCACGCACTGATCACGTTGCTTATCATGCACTGATCAGGTTGCTGACATTCACTGATCACTTGGCTGATCATACACTGATCACGTGGCTGACCATGCACTAATCACTTGCTTATCATGCACTGATCAGGTGGCTATTGTGCACTGATCACGTGGCTGATCATACACTGATCACGTGACTGTCATGCACTGATCACGTGACTGCGCATGCTCTGATCCCGGGACTGAACATGCACTGGTCACGTGGCTATCATGCACTGATCACGTGGCTATAAGGCACTGATCACGTGACTGCACATGAACTGATGACATACCTGTTTATGCACTGCTTATGTGGCTATCATGCACTGATCACGTGCTGATCATGCACTGATCACGTGACTGATTATGCCCTGATCGCGTAGCTATCATGCACTGATCAAGTGACTGCATATGCCCTGATCACGTGACTGATCATGCACTGATCACGTGGCTATCATGCACTCATCACGTGGCTAATCATACATTGGTCACGTAACTAATCATGCACTGATCCCGTGGTAATCTTGCACTGATCACGTGGCTGATCATGCACTGATCACGTAGCTATCATGCACTGATCACATGACTTCGCATGAACTGATCACGTGGATATCATACACTGATCACGTGACAGATCATGCACTGATAACATGAATGATCATGCACTGATCTGGTGGCTATCATGCATTGATCATGTCATTGATCATACACTGATCACGTGACTGATCATGCACTAATCACGTGGCTATCATGCACTGATTACGTGGCTATCATGCACTGATCATGTGCCTGATCATGCACTGATCACGTGGCTGATCATGCATTAATCACGAAGCTGACCGGACACTGATCACGTGACTCCACATGCACTGATCATGTGCTTGATCATGCACTGATCAACTGGCTGATAATGCACTGATCACGTGTCTGATCATACACTGATCACGTGACTGATCATGCACTGATCATGTGCGTGATCATGCACTGAACACGTGGCTGATCATGCACTCATCAGGAAGCTGATTATGCAATGATCACGTCACTGTGCATGCACTGATAACGTGGCTGATCATGCACTGATCACGTGGCTGATAATGAACTGATCACGTGGCTGATCATGCACTGATCACGTGCCTGATCATGCACTAATCACGTTGCGGATCATGCACTGATCACATGGCTGATCATACACTGATCACATGGCTGATCATACACTGATCACGTGGCTGATCATACTCTGATCACGTGGCTGGTCATGCACTGACCACGTGGCTGATCATACTCTGATCACGAAGCTGATCTTATACTGATCACGTGGCTGAAGGCACTGATCACTTGACTGTGCATGCGCTGATCACGTGGATGATCATGCACTGATTAATCATCTACTGGTCACGTGGCTATCAGGCACTGATCACGTGCCTGTTCATGCACGGATCACGTGGCTGATCATTCACTGATGACGTGACTGATCATGCACTGATCTCGTGGCTGAATATGCACTGATCTTGAAGCTGATCATACACTAACCACGGGACTGTGCATGCACTGATCACTTGGCTGATCATGCACTGATCACGTGCCTCACCATGCACTAGTCTCGTGGCTGATCATGAACAGATCACGTGGCTTTCATGCCCTGATCACGTGGCTGATCATATACTGATCACGTGACTGATAATGAACTGAACACGTGGCTGATCATACACTGATCATGTACCTGATCATGCACTAATCACTTTGCGGATCATGCACTGATCACATGGCTCATCATACACTGACCACATGGCTGATCATACTCTGATCTCGAAGCTGATCTTATAATGATCACCTGACTGCAGGCACTGATCACTTGACTGTGCATGCACTGATCACGTGGATGATCATGCACTGATTAATTATATACTGGTCACGTGGATACCATGCACTGATCACGTGGCTGATCATACACTGAGCGTATTACTGATCAGGCACTGATCACTTGCCTGATCATGCACTGATCACGTGGCTGATCATTCACTGATCACGTGTCTGATCATGCACTGATCACGTGGCTGAATATGCACTGATCACGAAGCTGATCATACACTGACCACGGAACTGTGCATGCACTGATCACTTGACTGATCATGCACTGATCACGTTGCTGATCAAGCACTGATCACGTGGCTGATCATGCACTGATTACGTGGCTGATCATACACTGATCACCTGACTGTACATGCACTGTTCACGTGGCTCATCATGCAGTGATAAATGGCTATCATACACTGGTCACGTGAGTGATCATGGACTCTTCACGTGCCTGATCATGCACTGATCACGTGGCCATCATGCACTGATCACATGGCTGACCATACACTGATTACATGACTGATCATGCTCTGATCAAGTGCCTCATCATGAACTGACTTCGTGGCTGCTCATGCACTGATCACGAAGCTGATCATACCCTGATCACGTAGCTGATCATGCACTGATCACCTGGCTCTCATGCACTGATCACCTGGCTATCATGCACTGAAGAGGTGACTGATCATGCACTGATCAGTGCCTATAATGAATTGATCATGTGACTGCACATGCACTGATCTCGAGGATGATCATACACTGATCACGTGGCTGATCAGGAACTGATCACGTGACTGAGCATACAATGTTCACGTGTCTGAATGTTGCTGATCATGTTATTGATCATGCGATGATCACGTGGGTATCATGCACTGATCACGTGACTGCGCATGCACTGATCATGTAACTGTAGGCAATGATCACATGGCTATCATGCACTGATCACTTGGCTGATCATGCACTGATCATGTGAATGAGCATGCACTGATCTCGTAGCTATCATGCATTGATCACTTGGCTATCATGCACTGATCACGTGGCTGATCATACACTGATCACGTGACTGCACATGCACTGATGACGTGGCTGATCATACAGTGATCACGTGATTGATCATGCACTGATCATGTGGCTGATCATGCACTAATCACGTTGCTGATCCTGCACTGGTCAGGTGGCCATCATGCACTGATTACGTGGCTGATCATGCACTGATCACATGGCAATCATGCACTGATCACGTAGCTGATCATACACTTATCACGTGACTCATCATGCACTGATCACGAGCCTGATCATGCACTGATCGCGTGGCTGATCATGCACTGATCACGAACGTGATCATAAACTGATCACGTGACTGCATGCACTGATCATTTGGCTGATCATGCACTGATCAAGTGGCTAAGCCTGCACTGATCATGTGTCTGATCATACATTGATCACGTGGCTCATCATGCACTGATGATGAACGTGATCATAGAATGATCACGTGACTGCATGCACTGCTCACTTGGCTGATCAGGCACTGATCAAGTGGCTGATCATGCACTGATCACGTGCCTGATCATGCACTGATCACTTGGCTGATCATGCACTGATTAAGTGGCTGATCATGCACTGATCACGTTCCTGATCATGCACTGATCACTGGGCTGATCATACACTGATCACGTAGCTATCATACACTGATCACATGACTGCGCATGAAATGGTCACGTGGACATCATACACTGATCAAGTTACAGATCATGCACTGATCACGTGACTGATTATGAACTGATCTGGTGGATAGCATGCATTGATCACGTGGTTGATCATACACTGTTCACATGACTGATCATGCACTGATCACATGGCTATCATGCACTGATCACGTGGCTAATCATACATTGAACACCTGACTGATCATGCACTGATCACGTAGCTGATCATGCACTGATCACGGGACTGATCATGCCCTGAAGACGTGACTGATCATGCACTGATCACGTGGCTATCATGCACTGATCATGTGACTGCGCATGCACTGATCTCTAGGATGATCATACACTGATCACGTGACTGAGCATACAGTGATCACATGTCTGAATGTTGCTGATCATGTTATTGAGCATGCGATGATCCCGTGGGAATCATGCACTGATCACGTGACTGCGCATGAACTGATCATGTACCTGTAGGCAATGATCACATGGCTATCATGCACTGATCACTTGGCTGATCATGCACTGATCATGTGACTGATCATGCACTGATCAGGTAGCTATCATGCATTGATCACTTGGCTATCATGCACTGATCACGTGGCTGATCATACACTGATCACGTGACTGCACATGCACAGATGACGTGGCTGATCATACAGTGATCACGTGATTGATGATGCACTGATCATGTGGCTGATCATGCACTAATCATGTTGCTGATCATGCACTGGTCAGGTGGCTATCATGCACTCATTACGTGGGTGATCGTGCACTGATCACATGGCAATCATGTACTGATCACGTGACTGATCATACACTGATTACGTGACTGATAATGCAGTGATCACGAGCCTGATCATGCACTGATCACGTGACTGCACATGAACTGATCATGCCCTCATCGCGTTCCTGATCATGCACTGATCATGTGGCTGAGTATGCACTGATCACGTGTCTGATCAAACACTGCTCACATGACTGATCATGCACTGATCACGTGCCTGATCATCCACTGATCACGTGGCTGATCATGCACTTATCACGTGGCTGATCATACATTGATCACTTGCCTGATCATGCACTAATCACGTTAGGGATTGTGCACTGATCACATGGCAGTTCATAAACTGATCACGTGCCTGATCAGACACTGATCACGTGCCTGATCATGCCATGATCAACTGGCTGATCATGCACTTATCACGATGCTGAGCATACACTAATCACGTGGCTGATCATGCACTGATCACATGGCTATCATGCACTGATCACGTGGCTGATCATACATTGAACACCTGACTGATCATGCACTGATGACATGACTGCGCATGAAATGATCACGTGGACATCATACACTGAGCACGTGACAGATCATGCACTGATCACGTGACTGATCAGGCACTGATCACGTGGCCATCATGCACTGATCACATGGCTGATCATACATTGAACACCTGAGAGATCATGCACTGATCACCTACCTATCATGCACTGATCACGTAGCTGATCATGCATTGATCACGTGACTGATCATGCACTGAAGACGTGACTGATCATGCACTGATCACGTGGCTATCATGCACTGATCACATGGCTGATCACACATTGTACACCTGAGAGATCATGCACTGATCACCTACCTATCATGCACTGATCACGTAGCTGATCATGCACTGAAGACGTGACTGATCATGCACTGATCACGTGGCTATCATGCACTGATCATGTAACTGTAGGCAATGATCACATGGCTATCATGCACTGATCACTTGGCTGATCATGCACTGATCATGTGACTGAGCTTGCACTGATCACTTAGCTATCATGTATTTTTCACTTGGCTATCATGCACTAATCACGTGGATGATCATACACTGATCACGTGACTGCACATGCACAGATGACGTGGCTGATCATACAGTGATCATGTGATTGATGATGCACTGATCATGTGGCTGATCATGCACTAATCACATGGCTGATCATGAACTGATCACGTGACTTAGCATGCAGTGATCTCGTGTCTGAATGGTCCTGAACATGTGACTGATCATGAACTGATCACGTAACTATCATGCACTGATGATGTACCTCAGGAGGCAATAACCAAAGAGCTGAGCATAAACGAATCACGCAATCAGCACGCAATAATCATGGACCTCAGCAGTGATGAATCATGCTGCTCAGCTGGCAATCATCAAGCAGCTGAATAGGCAGGAATCAGACGAGAGCTGGCAATTGTCAAACAGCTCAGCAGACAGGAATCAAGCACCTCAGTAGGCCCTGGTCATGTGGCTCAGCAGGCACTGTTCACGTGGCTGATCATACATTGATCACATGACGGAACATGCATGATCACCTGGCTATCATTCACTGATCACATGACTGTGCATGCACTGATCATGTGGATGATCATACACTGATCACGTGACTGATCATGCACTGATCATGTGGCTGATCATGCACTGATAAAGTGGTTGATCATGCACTGATGACGTGGCTATCATGCACTGATAACGTGACTGTGCATGCACTGATTATGTCGATGATCATACACTGATCACGCACTGATCAGGTGACTGATCATGAACTGATCACGTGGCTATCATGCACTGATCATGAGACTGAGCATGCACCGATCACGTAGTTACATTGCATTGATCACTTGGCTATCATGCACTGATCACGTGGCTGATCATACACTGATCAGGTGACTGCACGTGCACTGATCACGTGGCTGATCATACAGTGATCACGTGGCTGATCATGCACTGATCACGTGGCTGATCATGCACTAATCATGTTTCTGATCATGCACTGATCACGTGGCTATCATGCACTGATCCCATGGCTGATCATGCACTGATCACGTGACTGACCATGCACTGATCACGTGGCTATCATGCACTGATCACGTGGCTGTTGATGCACTGATCACGTAGCTGATCATGCACTGATCACGTGACTGATCATGCACTGAAGACATGACTGAACATGCACTGATCACGTGGCTATCATGCACTGATCATGAAACTGTAGTCAATGATCACATGGCTATCATGCACTGATCACTTGGCTGATCATGCACTGATCATGTGACTGAGCTTGCACTGATCACTTAGCTATCATGCATTTATCACTTGGTTATCATGCACTGATCACTTGGCTGATCATACACTGATCACGTGACTGCACATGCACAGATGACGTGGCTGATCATACAGTGATCACATGATTGATGATGCACTGATCATGTGGCTGATCATGCATTAATCATGTTGCTGAACATGCACTGGTCAGGTGGCTATCATGCACTGATTACGTGGCTGATCATGCACTGATCACGTGCCTGATCATGCACTTATAACGTGGCTGATCATGCACTGATCTCGTAGCTGATCATACATTGATCACGTGACTCTGCATGCAGTGATAAGTTGTCTGATCATGCACTGATCACTTGGCTATCATGCACTGATCCCGTGGCTGATCATACACTGATCACGGGGCTGATCATGCACTGATCACGTGGCTGATCATAGACTGATCACGTGACTGCATGCACTGATCACTTGGCTGATTATGCACTGATCAAGTGGCTGATCATGCACAGATCACGTGCCTGATCATGCACTTACCACGTGGCTGATCATGCACTGATTTCATATCTGATCATACACTGATCACGTGACTGTGCATGCACTGGTATGTTGTCTGATCATGGACTGATCACGTGGCTGTTCATACACTGATAAAGTGGCTGATCATGCACTGATCACGTGGCTGATCATGCACTGATCACGTGCCTGATAATGCACTGATCACGTTACGGATCGTACACTGATCACGTGGCTGATCATGCACTGATCACGTGACTGATCATGCACTGGTCACGTGCCTGATCATGTCCTGATAACGTGCCTGATACTGCACTGATCACGTTACGGATTGTACACTGATCACTTGGCTAATCATGCACTGATCACGTGACTGATCATGCACTGAACATGTGGCTGATCATGCACTGATAAAGTGGTTGATCATGCACTGACGACGTGGCTATCAAGCACTGATAACATGACTGTGCATGCACTGATTATGTCAATGATCATACACTGATCACGTGACTGATCACGCACGGATCAGGTGACTGATCATGAACTGATCACGTGGCTATCATGCACTGATCACATGACTGCGAATGCACTTATCACGTAACTGCAGGCAATGATCACTTGGCTATAATGCACTGATCCCGTGGCTGATCATGCACTGATCATGAGACTGAGCATGCACCGATCACGTAGCTATATTGCATTGATCACTTGGCTATCATGCACTGATCACGTGGCTGATCATACACTGATCACGTGACTGCACGTGCACTGATCACGTGGCTGATCATACAGAGATCACCTGGCTGATCATGCACTGATCACGTCGCTGATGATGCACTAATCATGTTTTTGATCATGCACGGTTCAGGTGGCTATCATGCACTGATTTCGTTCTTGATCAAGCACTGATCACGTAGCTATCATGCACTGATCACATGGCTATCATGCACTGATCCCATGGCTGATCATGCACTGATCACGTGACTGATCATGCACTGATCACGTGGCTATCATGCACTGATCACGTGGCTGATCATGCACTGATCACGTAGCTGATCATGCACGGATCACGTGATTGATCATGCACTGAAGACGTGACTGATCATGCACTGATCACGTGGCTATCATGCACTGATCATGTAACTGTAGGCAATGATCACATGGCTACATTGCACTGATCAGTAGGCTGATCATGCACTGATCATGTGACTGAGCTTGCACTGATATCTTAGCTATCATGCATTTATCACATGGCTGTCATGCACTGATCTCGTGGCTGATCATACACCTATCACGTGACTGCACATGCACAGATGACGTGGCTGATCATACAGTGATCACGTGATTGATGATGCACTGATCATGTGGCTGATCATGCACTAATCATGTTGCTGATCATGCACTGGTCAGGTGGCTATCATGCACTGATTACGTGGCTGATCATGCACTGATCACGTGCCTGATCATGCCCTGATAACGGGCCTGATAATGCACTGATCACGTTACCGATCGTACACTGATCACGTGTCTGATCATGGACTGATCACGTGACTGATCATGCACTGATCACGTGACTGATCATGCTCTGATCAACTGACTGATCATGCCCTGATCACGTGCCTGATCATTCGCTGATCACGTGGCTGATCATGCACTTATCACGTGGCTGATCATACATTGATCACTTGCCTGATCATGCACTAATCACGTTAGGGATCGTGCACTGATCACATGGCAGTTCATAAACTGATCACGTGCCTGATCAGACACTTATCACGTGCCTGATCAGGCCGTGATCACGTGGCTGATCATGCACTAATCACGATGTTGAGCATACACTTATCACGTGACTGATCATGCACTGATCACGTGGCTATCATGCACTGATCACGTGGCTGATCATACATTGAACACCTGACTGATCATGCACTGATGACATGACTGCGCATGAAATGATCACGTGGACATCATACACTGAGCATGTGACAGATCATGCACTGATCACGTGACTATGAAATGATCTGGTGGCTATCATGCACTGATCAGGTGGTTGGTCATACAATGCTCACGTGACTGATCATGCATGGATCACGTGGCTATCATGCACTGATGACGTGGCTGATCATACATTGAACACCTGAGTGATCATGCACTGATCACCTACCTATCATGCACTGATCACGTAGCTGATCATGCACTGATCACATGACTTATCATGCACTGAAGACGTGACTGATCATGCACTGATCACGTGGCTATCATGCACTGATCATGTGACTGTAGGCAATGATCACATGGCTATCATGCACTGATCACTTGGCTGATCATGCACTGATCATGTGACTGAGCTTGCACTGATCACTTAGCTATCATGTATTTTTCACTTGGCTATCATGCACTAATCACGTGGATGATCATACACTGATCACGTGACTGCACATGCACAGATGACGTGGCTGATCATACAGTGATCACGTGATTGATGATGCACTGATCATGTGGCTGATCATGCACTAATCACATGGCTGATCATGAACTGATCACGTGACTTAGCATGCAGTGATCTCGTGTCTGAATGTTCCTGAACATGTGACTGATCCTGAACTGATCACGTAGCTATCATGCACTGAGGATGTACCTCAGGAGGCAATAACCAAAGAGCTGAGCATAAACGAATCACGCAATCAGCACGCAATAATCATCGACCTCAGCAGTGATGAATCATGCTGCTCAGCTGGCAATCATCAAGCAGCTGAATAGGCAGGAATCAGACGAGAGCTGGCAATTGTCAAACAGCTCAGCAGACAGGAATCAAGCACCTCAGTAGGCCCTGGTCATGTGGCTCAGCAGGCACTGTTCACGTGGCTGATCATACATTGATCACATGATGGAACATGCATGATCACCTGGCTATCATTCACTGATCACATGACTGTGCATGCACTGATCATGTGGATGATCATACACTGATCACGTGACTGATCATGCACTGATCATGTGGCTGATCATGCACTTATCACGTGACTGATCATGCACTGATCACGTGGCTATCGTGCACTGATCACGTGGCTGATGATGCACTGATCACGAAGCTGATCATGCACGTATCACGTGACTGATCATGCACTGAAGACGTGACTGATCATGCACGGATCACGTGGCTATCATGCACTCATCATGTAACTGTAGTCAATGATCACATGGCTACATTGCACTGATCAGTAGGCTGATCATGCACTGATCATGTGACTGAGCTTGCACTGATCACTTAGCTATCATGCATTTATCACTTGGCTATCATGCACTGATCACGTGGCTGATCATACACTGATCACGTGACTGCACATGCACAGATGACGTGGCTGATCATACAGTGATCACGTGATTGATGATGCACTGATCATGTGGCTGATCATGCACTAATCATGTTGCTGATCAGGCACTGGTCAGGTGGCTATCATGCACTGATTACATGGCTGATCATGCACTGATCACGTGACTGATCATGCACTGATCATGTAACTGTAGTCAATGATCACATGGCTACATTGCACTGATCAGTAGGCTGATCATGCACTGATCATGTGACTGAGCTTGCACTGATCACTTAGCTATCATGCATTTATCACTTGGTTATCATGCACTGATCACGTGGCTGATCATACACTGATCACGTGACTGCACATGCACAGATGACGTGGCTGATCATACAGTGATCACGTGATTGCTGATGCACTGATCATGTGGCTGATCATGCACTAGTCATGTTGCTGATCATGCACTGGTCAGGTGGCTATCATGCACTGATTACGTGGCTGATCATGCACTGATCACGTGACTGATCATGCACTGATCACGTGCCTGATCATGCCCTGATAACCTGCCTTAATAATGCACTGATCACATTAAGGATCGTACACTGATCACGTGGCTGATCATGCACTGATCACGTGACTGATCATGCACTGATCACGTGACTGATCATGCACTGATCACGTGGCTGATCATGCACTGATCACGTGACTGATCATGCACTGATCACGTGACTGATCATGCACTGATCACTTGGCTGATCATGCAAAGATCATGTGCCTGATCATGCACTGATCACGTGGCTGATCATGCACTAATCATGTTGCTGATCATGCACTGGTCAGGTGGCTATCATGCACTGATTACGTGGTTGATCATGCACTGATCACATGGTAACCATGCACTGATCACGTGGCTGATCATACACTGATTACGTTACTGATAATGCAGTGATCACGAGCCTGATCATGCACTGAACACCTGTCTGATCTTCGACTGATATCGTGACTGATCATGCACTGATCACGTTCCTGATCATGCACTGATCACAAAGCTGATCATAGACTGATCATGTGACTGCATGCACTGATCACTTGGCTGATCATGCACTGATCAAGTGGCTGATCATGCACTCATCACGTGTCTCATCATACACTGATCACATGACTTATCATGCACTGATCACGTTCCTGATCATGCACTGATCAAGTGGCTGCTCATGCACTTATCACGTGGCTGATCATACACTGTTCACGTGACAGTGCATGCCCTGATAAGTTGTCTGATAATGCACTGATCACGTGGCTCATAATGCACTGATCACGTGGCTGATCATAAATTGATCACG
Source organism: Bos grunniens (assembly GCF_055505025.1). Taxonomy (NCBI): domain Eukaryota; kingdom Metazoa; phylum Chordata; class Mammalia; order Artiodactyla; family Bovidae; genus Bos; species Bos grunniens. The sequence goes on along the minus strand of NC_141191.1, from coordinate 262,302 downwards.
TGCCTGATCATGCACTAATCACGTTAGGGATCGTGCACTGATCACGTGGCAGATCATAAACTGATCACGTGCCTGATCAGACACTGATCACATGACTGATCATGCACTGATCACGTGGCTGATCATGCACTTATCTCGTGGCTAATCATACACGGATCACATGACTGATCATGCACTGATCTGTTGGCTATCATGTATTGATCACGTGGTTGATCATACAGTGATCTCGTGACGGATCATGCACTGGTCACGAGCTATCATGCACTGATCACGTGGCTATCATGCACTGATCACTTGGCTATCATGTACTGATCACGTGGCTGATCATGCAGTGTTCAGTTGGCTATCATGCACTGATTACATGCCTATCATGCAGTGATCACGTGGATGATCCTACACTGATCAAGAGGATGATCATTCACTGATCACGTGACTGATCATGCACTGATCTCATGGCTGAATATGCCTTGATCACGAAGCTGATCATACACTGACCACGGGACTGTGCATGCACTGATCACATGACTGATCATGCACTGATCATGTTGCTGATCATGCACTGATCACGTGGCTGGTCATTCACTGATGACGTGGCTGAGTATACACTGATCACGTGGCTGATAATGCACTAATCACGTTGCGGGTCATGCACCGATAACATGGCTGATCATACACTGATTACACGACTGTGCATGCAATGATCACGTGGATGATCATGCAATGATAACCTGGCTATCATACACTGATCACGTCACTGATCATGGACTCTTCACGTGCCTGATCATGCACTGATCACGTGCCTGATCATGCAATGATCACATGGCTGATCATGCACTAATCACGAAGCTGATCATACACTGATCACGTAACTGTGCATGCACTGATCACGTGGCTATCATGCATTGTTAACTTGGCTATCATGTATGATCCCGTGGCTGATCATGCACTGATCACGTGACTGATCATGCACTAACCACATTGCTGATCATGCACTGGTATGGTGGCTTTCAATCACTGACTACGTGTCTGATCATGCACTGATCACGTAGCTATCATGCACTGAACACATGGCTATCATGCACTGATGCCGTGGCTGATCATACACTGATCGCGTAACTGATCATGCACTGATCACGAGCCTGATCATGCACTGATCACGTGGCTGATCATCCACTGATCACGTGACTGATCATGCATTGATCATGAGGCTATCATGCACTGATCACGTGGCTGATCATGCACTGATCACGTGACTGATCAAGCACTGATCACGAGCCTGATCAGGCACTGACCACGTGTCTGAACATGCACTGATCACGTGACTTATCATGCACTGATCACGTGGCTGATCATGCAATTATCACGAAGCTGAGCATACACTGATCACGTGACTGTGCATGAACTTATCACTTGGCTATCATGCACGGATCACGTGGCTGATCATGCACTGATTATGTGACTGAGCATGCACTGATCACGTAGCTATCATGCATTGTTAACTTGGCTATCATGCACTGATCCGGTGGCTGATCATGCACTAATCACGTTGCTGATCATGCACTGGTATGGTGGCTATCAATCACTGACTACGTGGCTGATCATGCACTGATCACGTAGGTGTCATGCACTGATCACATGGCTATCATGCCTTGATCCTGTGACTGATCATGCACTGATCCCGTGACTGATCATACAATGATCACGTTGCTATCATGCACTGATCACGTGGCTGATCATACACTGATCGAGTAACTGATCATGCACTGATCACGAGCCTGATCAGGCACTGATAACGTGGCTGATCATGCACTGATCATGTGACTGATCATGGACTCTTCACGTGCCTGATCATGCACTGATCACGTGGCTGATCATGCACTGATCATGTGACTGCGAATGCACTTATGTCTAGGATGATCATACACTGATCACTTGGGTGATCAGGAACTGATCACGTTACTGAGCATACAGTGATCACGTGTTTGAATGTTGCTGATCATATTATTGCGCATGCGATGATCTCGTGGGAATCATAAACTGATCACGTGACTGCGAATGCACTGATCATGTAACTGTAGGCAATGATCACATGGCTATCATGCACTGATCACTTGGCAGATCATGCACTGATCATGTGACTGATCATGCACTGATCAGGTAGCTATCATGCATTTATCACTTGGCTATCATGCACTGATCACGTGGCTGATCATACACTGATCACGGGGCTGATCATGCACTGATCACGAAGCTGATCATAGACTGATCACGTGCCTGCATGCACTGATCACTTGGCTGATCATGCACTGATCAAGTGGCTGATCATGCTCAGATCACGTGCCTGATCATGCACTTATCACGTGTCTGATCATGCACTGATTTCATATCTGATCATACACTGATCACGTGACTGTGCATGCACTGGTAAGTTATGTGATCATGGACTGATCTCATGGCTGAATATGCCTTGATCACGAAGCTGATCATACACTGACCACGGGGCTGTGCATGCACTGATCACATGACTGATCATGCACTGATCATGTTGCTGATCATGCACTGATCACGTGGCTGGTCATTCACTGATGACGTGGCTGAGTATACACTGATCACGTGGCTGATAATGCACTAATCACGTTGCGGGTCATGCACCGATAACATGGCTGATCATACACTGATTACATGACTGTGCATGCAATGATCACGTGGATGATCATGCAATGATAACCTGGCTATCATACACTGATCACGTCACTGATCATGGACTCTTCACGTGCCTGATCATGCACTGATCACGTGCCTGATCATGCAATGATCACATGGCTGATCATGCACTAATCACGAAGCTGATCATACACTGATCACGTAACTGTGCATGCACTGATCACGTGGCTATCATGCATTGTTAACTTGGCTATCATGTATGATCCCGTGGCTGATCATGCACTGATCACGTGACTGATCATGCACTAACCACATTGCTGATCATGCACTGGTATGGTGGCTTTCAATCACTGACTACGTGTCTGATCATGCACTGATCACGTAGCTATCATGCACTGAACACATGGCTATCATGCACTGATGCCGTGGCTGATCATACACTGATCGCGTAACTGATCATGCACTGATCACGAGCCTGATCATGCACTGATCACGTGGCTGATCATCCACTGATCACGTGACTGATCATGCATTGGTCATGAGGCTATCATGCACTGATCACGTGGCTGATCATGCACTGATCACGTGACTGATCAAGCACTGATCACGAGCCTGATCAGGCACTGACCACGTGTCTGAACATGCACTGATCACGTGACTTATCATGCACTGATCACGTGGCTGATCATGCAATTATCACGAAGCTGAGCATACACTGATCACGTGACTGTGCATGAACTTATCACTTGGCTATCATGCACTGATCACGTGGCTATCATGCACTGATCATGTAACTGTAGTCAATGATCACATGGCTACATTGCACTGATCAGTAGGCTGATCATGCACTGATCATGTGACTGAGCTTGCACTGATCACTTAGCTATCATGCATTTATCACTTGGCTATCATGCACTGATCACGTGGCTGATCATACACTGAGCACGTGACTGCACATGCACAGATGACGTGGCTGATCATACAGTGATGACGTGATTGATGATGCACTGATCATGTGGCTGATCATGCACTGAGCACGTTCCACATCATGCACTGGTCAGGTGGCTATCATGCACTGATTACGTGGCTGATCATGCACTGATCACGTGACTGATCATGCACTGATCACGTGCCTGATCATGCCCTGATAACGTGCCTGATAATGCACTGATCACGTTAAGGATCGTACACTGATCACGTGGCTGATCCTGGACTGATCACGTGACTGATCATGCACTGATCACGTGCCTGATCATGCCCTGATAACCTGCCTTAATAATGCACTGATCACATTAAGGATCGTACACTGATCACGTGGCTGATCATGCACTGATCACGTGACTGATCATGCACTGATCACGTAATTATGAACTGATCTGGTGTCTATCATGCACTGATCACGTGGTTGGTCATACAATGCTCACGTGACTGATCATGCACGGATCACGTGGCTATCATGCACTGATGACGTGGCTGATCATACATTGAACACCTGAGTGATCATGCACTGATCACCTACCTATCATGCACTGATCACGTAGCTGATCATGCACTGATCACATGACTTATCATGCACTGAAGACGTGACTGATCAGGCACTGATCACGTGGCTATCATGCACTGATCATGTGACTGTAGGCAATGATCACATGGCTATCATGCACTGATCACTTGGCTGATCATGCACTGATCATGTGACTGAGCTTGCACTGATCACTTAGCTATCATGCATTTTTCACGTGGCTATCATGCACTAATCACGTGGATGATCATACACTGATCACCTGACTGCACATGCACAGATGACGTGGCTGATCATACAGTGATCACGTGATTGATGATGCACAGATCATGTGGCTGATCATGCACTAATCATGTTGCTGATCAGGCACTGGTCAGGTGGCTATCATGCACTGATTATGTGGCTGATCAAGCACTGATCACATGGCAAAAATTCACTGATCACGTGGCTGATCATACACTGATCACGTGACTGCACATGCACAGATGACGTGGCTGATCATACAGTGATGACGTGATTGATGATGCACTGATCATGTGGCTGATCATGCACTGAGCACGTTCCACATCATGCACTGGTCAGGTGGCTATCATGCACTGATTACGTGGCTGATCATGCACTGATCACGTGACTGATCATGCACTGATCACGTGCCTGATCATGCCCTGATAACGTGCCTGATAATGCACTGATCACGTTACGGATCGTACACTGATCACGTGGCTGATCATGGACTGATCACGTTAAGGATCGTACACTGATCACGTGGCTGATCATGCACTGATCACGTGACTGATCATGCACTGATCACGTAATTATGAACTGATCTGGTGTCTATCATGCACTGATCACGTGGTTGGTCATACAATGCTCACGTGACTGATCATGCACGGATCACGTGGCTATCATGCACTGATGACGTGGCTGATCATACATTGAACACCTGAGTGATCATGCACTGATCACCTACCTATCATGCACTGATCACGTAGCTGATCATGCACTGATCACATGACTTATCATGCACTGAAGACGTGACTGATCAGGCACTGATCACGTGGCTATCATGCACTGATCATGTAACTGTAGGCAATGATCACATGGCTATCATGCACTGATCACTTGGCTGATCATGCACTGATCATGTGACTGAGCTTGCACTGATCACTTAGCTATCATGCATTTTTCACGTGGCTATCATGCACTAATCACGTGGATGATCATACACTGATCACCTGACTGCACATGCACAGATGACGTGGCTGATCATACAGTGATCAAGTGATTGATGATGCACTGATCATGTGGCTGATCATGCACTAATCATGTTGCTGATCAGGCACTGTTCAGGTGGCTATCATGCACTGATTATGTGGCTGATCAAGCACTGATCACATGGCAAAAATTCACTGATCACGTGGCTGATCATACACTGATCACGAGACTGATCATGCAGTGATCACGAGCATGATCTTGCACTGATCCCCTGTCTGATCATGCACCGATCACGTGACTGATCATGCACTGAGCACGTTCCACATCATGCACTGATCACGTGGCTGATCATGCACTGATCACGAAGCTGATCATAGACTGATCACGTAACTGCATGCACTGATCACTTGGCTGATCATGCACTGATCAAGTGGCTGATCCTGCAAAGATCACGTGCCTGATCATGCACTGATCTCGTAGCTGATCATACACTTATCACGTGACTGTGCATGCACTGATAAGTTGTCTGATCATGCACTGATCACGAGGCTGATCATGCACTGATCATGCAGCTGATCATGCACAGATCACGTGACTAATCATGCACTGAAGACGTGACTGATCAAGCACTGATCACGTGGCTATCATGCACTGATCATGTGACTGTGCATGCACTGATCTCTTGGATGATCATACACTGATCACGTGGGTGATCAGGAACTGATCACGTGACTGAGCATACTGTGATCACCTGTCTGAATGTTGCCGATCATGTTACTGAACATGCAATGATCACGTTGGAATCATGCACTGATCATGTGATTGCGCATGCACTGATCATGTAACTGTAGGCAATGATCACATGGCTATCATGCATTTATCACTTGGTTATCATGCACTGATCACGTGGCTGGTCATACACTGATCACGTGACTGCACATGCACAGATGACGTGGCTGATCATACAGTGATCACGTGATTGCTGATGCACTGATCATGTGGCTGATCATGCACTAATCATGTTGCTGATCATGCACTGGTCAGGTGGCTATCATGCACTGATTACGTGGCTGATCATGCACTGATCACGTGACTGATCATGCACTGATCACGTGCCTGATCATGCCCTGATAACCTGCCTTAATAATGCACTGATCACATTAAGGATCGTACACTGATCACGTGGCTGATCATGCACTGATCACGTGACTGATCATGCACTGATCACGTAATTATGAACTGATCTGGTGTCTATCATGCACTGATCACGTGGTTGGTCATACAATGCTCACGTGACTGATCATGCACGGATCACGTGGCTATCATGCACTGATGACGTGGCTGATCATACATTGAACACCTGAGTGATCATGCACTGATCACCTACCTATCATGCACTGATCACGTAGCTGATCATGCACTGATCACATGACTTATCATGCACTGAAGACGTGACTGATCAGGCACTGATCACGTGGCTATCATGCACTGATCATGTAACTGTAGGCAATGATCACATGGCTATCATGCACTGATCACTTGGCTGATCATGCACTGATCACGTGCCTGATCATGCCCTGATAACCTGCCTTAATAATGCACTGATCACATTAAGGATCGTACACTGATCACGTGGCTGATCATGCACTGATCACGTGACTGATCATGCACTGATCACGTGACTGATCATGCACTGATCACTTGGCTGATCATGCAAAGATCATGTGCCTGATCATGCACTGATCACGTGGCTGATCATGCACTAATCATGTTGCTGATCATGCACTGGTCAGGTGGCTATCATGCACTGATTACGTGGTTGATCATGCACTGATCACATGGTAACCATGCACTGATCACGTGGCTGATCATACACTGATTACGTTACTGATAATGCAGTGATCACGAGCCTGATCATGCACTGAACACCTGTCTGATCTTCGACTGATATCGTGACTGATCATGCACTGATCACGTTCCTGATCATGCACTGATCACAAAGCTGATCATAGACTGATCACGTGACTGCATGCACTGATCACTTGGCTGATCATGCACTGATCAAGTGGCTGATCATGCACTCATCACGTGTCTCATCATACACTGATCACATGACTGATCATGCACTGATCACGTTCCTGATCATGCACTGATCAAGTGGCTGCTCATGCACTTATCACGTGGCTGATCATACACTGTTCACGTGACAGTGCATGCCCTGATAAGTTGTCTGATAATGCACTGATCACGTGGCTCATAATGCACTGATCATGTGGCTGATCATAAATTGATCACGTGCCTGATCATGCACTAATCACGTTAGGGATCGTGCACTGATCACCTGGCAGATCATAAACTGATCACGTGCCTGATCAGACACTGATCACATGACTGATCATGCACTGATCACGTGGCTGATCATGCACTGATCTCATGGCTGAATATGCCTTGATCACGAAGCTGATCATACACTGACCACGGGGCTGTGCATGCACTGATCACATGACTGATCATGCACTGATCATGTTGCTCATCATGCACTGATCACGTGGCTGGTCATTCACTGATGACGTGGCTGAGTATACACTGATCACGTGGCTGATAATGCACTAATCACGTTGCGGGTCATGCACCGATAACATGGCTGATCATACACTGATTACATGACTGTGCATGCAATGATCACGTGGATGATCATGCAATGATAACCTGGCTATCATACACTGATCACGTCACTGATCATGGACTCTTCACGTGCCTGATCATGCACTGATCACGTGCCTGATCATGCAATGATCACATGGCTGATCATGCACTAATCACGAAGCTGATCATACACTGATCACGTAACTGTGCATGCACTGATCACGTGGCTATCATGCATTGTTAACTTGGCTATCATGTATGATCCCGTGGCTGATCATGCACTGATCACGTGACTGATCATGCACTAACCACATTGCTGATCATGCACTGGTATGGTGGCTTTCAATCACTGACTACGTGTCTGATCATGCACTGATCACGTAGCTATCATGCACTGAACACATGGCTATCATGCACTGATGCCGTGGCTGATCATACACTGATCGCGTAACTGATCATGCACTGATCACGAGCCTGATCATGCACTGATCACGTGGCTGATCATCCACTGATCACGTGACTGATCATGCATTGGTCATGAGGCTATCATGCACTGATCACGTGGCTGATCATGCACTGATCACGTGACTGATCAAGCACTGATCACGAGCCTGATCAGGCACTGACCACGTGTCTGAACATGCACTGATCACGTGACTTATCATGCACTGATCACGTGGCTGATCATGCAATTATCACGAAGCTGAGCATACACTGATCACGTGACTGTGCATGAACTTATCACTTGGCTATCATGCACGGATCACGTGGCTGATCATGCACTGATTATGTGACTGAGCATGCACTGATCACGTAGCTATCATGCATTGTTAACTTGGCTATCATGCACTGATCCGGTGGCTGATCATGCACTAATCACGTTGCTGATCATGCACTGGTATGGTGGCTATCAATCACTGACTACGTGGCTGATCATGCACTGATCCCGTAGGTGTCATGCACTGATCACATGGCTATCATGCCTTGATCCTGTGGCTGATCATGCACTGATTCCGTGACTGATCATACAATGATCACGTTGCTATCATGCACTGATCACGTGGCTGATCATACACTGATCGAGTAACTGATCATGCACTGATCACGAGCCTGATCAGGCACTGATAACGTGGCTGATCATGCACTGATCATGTGACTGATCATGGACTCTTCACGTGCCTGATCACGCACTGATCACGTGGCTGACCATACACTGATAACATGACTGATCATTCACTGTTCACGTGTCTGACCATGCACTGATTACGTGGCTGATCTTGCACTGATCACTAAGCTGATGATACACTGATCATATAAGTGTGCATGCATGGATCACGTGGCTGATCATGCACCGTTCACATAGCTATCATGCATTGTTCACAGAGTATCATGCACTAATCACGTTGCTGATCATGCACTGGTCAGGTGGCTATCATGCACTGATTACCTGGCTGATCATGCACTGATCACGTAGCTATCATGCACTGATCACATGGCTACCATGCACAGATCCCGTGGCTGATCATGCACTGATCATGTGACTGATCATGCACTGATCACGAGCCTGATCGTGCACTGATCCCGTGGCTGATCATACATTTATCACGTGGCTGATCATGCACTGATCACGTGGTTGATCATGCACTGATTATGTGACTGAGCATGCACCGATCACGTAGCTATTATGCATTGTTAACTTGGCTATCATGCACTGATCTCGTGGCTGATCATACAATGATCAGGTGGCTGATCATGCATTGATCACTTGGCTGATCATACAATGATCAGGTGGCTGATCATGCACTAATCACAGGGCTATCATGCACTGATCCCGTGGCTGATCATGCAATGATCACGTGACTGATCATGCACTGATCATGTGCCTGATCATGCACCGATAATGTGCCTGCTCATACACTGATCTCGAAACTGATCATGCACTGATCACGAGCCTGATCATACACTGATCACGTGGCTGATCATGCACTGATCACGTGACTGATCATGAACTGACCACATGACTGATCTTGCACTGATCACGTGCCTGATCATGCACTGATCACGTACCTGGTCATGCACTGATCACGAGACTGAACATGCACTGATCACGTGGCTGATCAAGCACCGATCACGTGGCTGATCATGCACTGATCACGTACCTGATCATGCACTGATCACGAGACTGATCATGCAGTGAACATGTGTCTTATCATGCACTGATCACGTGACTGATTATGCACTGATCGCGTAGCTATCATGCCCTGATTAAGTGACTGTGCATGCCCTGGTCACGTAACTGATCATGCACTCATCACGTGGCTAATCAAACATTGGTCACATAACTAGTCATGCACTCATCACGTTGCTGATCATGCACTGATCACGTAGCTGTCATGCACGGATCACATGACTGCTCATGAACTGATTACGTGGACATCATACACCAATCACGTGACAGATCATGCACTGATAACGTGACTGATCATCCACTGATCTGGTGGCTTTCATACATTGATCACGTGCTTGATCATACACTGATCATTAGATTGATCATACACTGATCACGTGGCTATCATGCACTGATCAGGTGGCTGATCATGCACTGATCAAGTGGCTGATCATGCACTGATCACGTGTCTGATCATACACTGATCACGTACCTGGTCAAGCAGTTATCACGTCGCTGATCATGCATTGATCACATAGCTGATCATACAGTGATCACATGCCTGTGCATGCACTGATTAGTTGTCTGATCATGCACTGATCACATGGCTGATCAGGCACTGATCTCGTGGCTGATCGTACACTGATCATGTGCCTGATCATGCACTAATCACGTTATGGATCCTGCACTGATCACGAGGCTGATCATTCAATGATCACGTGACTGATCCTGCACTGATCGCGTGTCTGAATATGCACTGATCACGAAGCTGATCATACACTGACCAAGGGACTGTGCATGCACTGATCATATGGCTGATCATGCACTGATCACGTTGCTGATCATGCACTGATCACGTGGCTGAGCATACACTAATCACGTGGCTGATCATGCACTAATCACGTTGCGGATCATGCACTGATAACATGGCTGATCATACACTGATTTCATGATTGTGCATGCAATGATCACGTGGCTGATCATGCACTGATCACGAAGCTGATCATACACTGATCACGTAACTGCATGCACTGATCACATGGCTGATCATGCACTGATTATGTGACTGAGCATCCACTGATCACGTAGCTATCATGCATTGTTAACTTGGCTATCATGCACTGATCACGTGGCTGATCATACAATGATCAGGTGGCTGATCATGCACTGATCACGTGGCTGATCATGCACTGATCACGTGGCTGATCATGCACTGATGACGTGTCTGAGCATACACTGATCCCGTGGCTGATCATGCACTAATCACGTTGCGGATCATGCACTGATAATATGGCTGATCATACACTGATTACATGATTGTGCATGCAATGATCACGTGGCTGATCATGCATTGATCCCGAAGCTGATCATACACTGATCACGTAACTGTGCATGCACTGATCACATGGCTGATCATGCACTGATTATGTGACTGAGCATCCACCGATCACGTAGCTATCATGCATTGTTAACTTGGCTATAATGCACTGATCACGTGGCTGATCATACAATGATCAGGTGGCTGATCATGCACTGATCTCGTGGCTGATCATGCACTGATCACGTGGCTGATCATACACTGATCACGTGACTGCACATGCACAGATGACGTGGCTGATCATACAGTGATGACGTGATTGATGATGCACTGATCATGTGGCTGATCATGCACTAATCATGTTGCTGATCATGCACTTGTCAGGTGGTATCATGCACTGATTACGTGGCTGATCATGCACTGATCACATGGCAATCATGCACTGATCACGTGGCTGATCATACACTGATTACATTACTGATAATGCAGTGATCACGAGCCTGATCATGCACTGAACACGTGTCTGATCATCGACTGATCACGTGACTGATCATGCACTGATCACGTTCCTGATCATGCACTGATCACAAAGCTGATCCTAGCCTGATCACGTGACTGCATGCACTGATCACTTGGCTGATCATGCACTGATCATGTGTCTGATCAAACACTGATCACATGACTGATCATGCACTGATCACGTGCCTGATCATGCACTGAACAAGTGGCTGATCATGCACTTATCACGTGGCTGATCATACACTGATCACGTGACAGTGCATGCACTGATAAGTTGTCTGATAATGCACTGATCACGTGGCTGATAATGCACTGATCACGTGGCTGATCATACATTGATCACGTGCCTGATCATGCATTAATCACGTTAGGGATCATGCACTGATCACGTGGCAGATCATAAACTGATCATGTGCCTGATCATACACTGATCACATGACTGATCATGCACTGATCACGTGGCTGATCATGCAGTTATCTCGTGGCTAATCATACACTGATCACATGACTGATCATGCACTGATCTGTTGGCTATCATGTATTGATCACGTGGTTGATCATACAGTGATTTCGTGACGGATCATGCACTGGTCACGAGCTATCATGCACTGATCACGTGGCTATCATGCACTGATCACTTGGCAATCATGCACTGATCACGTGGCTGATCATGCAGTGATCAGTTGGCTATCCTGCACTGATTACATGCCTATCATGCAGTGATCACGTGGATGATCCTACACTGATCAAGAGAATGATCATTCACTGATCACGTGACTGATCATGCACTGATCTCATGGCTGAATATGCACTGATCACGAAGCTGATCATACACTGACCACGGGACTGTGCATGCACTGATCACATGACTGAACATGCACTGATCACGTTGTTGATCATGCACTGATCACGTGGCTGGTCATTCACTGATGACGTGGCTGAGTATACACTGATCACGTGGCTGATAAAGCATTAATCACGTTGCGGGTCATGCACTGATAACATGGCTGATCATACACTGATTACTTGACTGTGCATGCAATGATCACGTGGATGATCATGCAATGATAACCTGGCTATCATACACTGATCACGTCACTGATCATGGACTCTTCACGTGCCTGATCATGCACTGATCACGTGCCTGATCATGCAATGATCACATGGCTGATCATGCACTAATCACGAAGCTGATCATACACTGATCACGTAACTGTGCATGCACTGATCACGTGGCTATCATGCATTGTTAACTTGGCTATCATGTATGATCCCGTGGCTGATCATACATTGATCAGATGGCTGATCCTGCACTGATCACATGGCTGATCATGCACTAACCACGTTGCTGATCATGCACTGGTATGGTGGCTATCAATCACTGACTACGTGTCTGATCATGCACTGATCACGTAGCTATCATGCACTGAACACATGGCTATCATGCAGTGATGCCGTGGCTGATCATACACTGATCGCTTAACTGATCATGCACTGATCACGAGCCTGATCATGCACTGATCACGTGGCTGATCATGCACTGATCACGTGACTGATCATGCATTGATCATGAGGCTATCATGCACTGATCACGTGGCTGATCATACATTGATCACGTGGCTGATCATGCACTGATCACCTGGCTGATGATGCACTGATCACGTGGCTGGTCATGCACTGATCATGTAGCTATCATGCACTGATCACATGACTTCGCATGAAATGATCACGTGGACATCATACACTCATCACGTGACAGATCATGCACTGATCACGTGACTGATTATGAACCGATCTGGTCGCTATCATGCATTGATCACGTGGTGATCATACACTGCTCCCGTGACTGATCATGCACTCATCATGTGGTTATCATACCATGGTTATCAATAATCAAAGTGCTGAGCAGGATCGAATCAGGCAATCATCAGGCAATTATCATGGACCTCAGCTGTGAAGAATCATGCTTCTCAGCTGGCAATAATCAAGCACCTGAGCAGGCGGAATTACATGGGTGAGCTGGCAATTGTCAAGCAGATGAGCAGGCAGGAATCACGCAGCTCATCTGGCAATAATCAAGCAGATGAGCAGGCGGGTATAACGCAGCTCAGCTGTCAATTATCAAGCAGGTGAATAGGCAGGAATCATGCAGGTCAGCTGGCAATTATGAAACAGATGAGCAGGCAGGAATCAGGAAGCTCATCTGGCACTGAATTATGCACTGATAACATGGCTGATCATACACTGATCACGTGACTGTGCATGCTGTGATCAGGTGGCTGATCATGCACTGATAACCTGAGTAACATACACTGATCACGTGACTGATCATGGACTCTTCACGTGCTTGATCATGCACTGATCACGTGGCTGATCATGCACTAATGACGTGGCTGATCATGCACTGAACACATGACTGATTATACACTCATCGCGTAGCTATCATGCACTGATCAAGTGACTGTGCATGCCCTGATCACGTGACTGATCATGCACTGATCACGTGGCTAATCATACTTTGGTGACATAACTAATCATGCACTGATCACGTGGCGATCTTGCACTGATCACGTGGCTGGTCATGCACTGATCATGTAGCTATCATGCACTGATCACATGACTTCGCATGAAATGATCACGTGGACATCATACACTCATCACGTGACAGATCATGCACTGATCACGTGACTGATTATGAACCGATCTGGTCGCTATCATGCATTGATCACGTGGTGATCATACACTGCTCCCGTGACTGATCATGCACTGATCATGTGGTTATCATGCACTGATCACGTGGCTATCATGCACTGATCATGTGACTGCGCATGCACTGATCTCGAGGATGATCATACACTGATCACGTGGCTGATCAGGAACTGATCACGTGACTGAGCATACAGTGATCACGTGTCTGAATGTTGCTGATCATGTTATTGCGCATGCGATGATCCCGTGGGAATCATACACTGATCACGTGACTGCGAATGCACTGATCATGTAACTGTAGGCAATGATCACATGGCTATCATGCACTGATCACTTGGCAGATCATGCACTGATCATGTGACTGATCATGCACTGATCAGGTAGCTATCATGCATTTATCACTTGGCTATCATGCACTGATCACGTGGCTGATCATACACTGATCACGGGGCTGATCATGCACTGATCACATGACTGCACATGCACAGATGACGTGGCTCATCATACAGTGATCACGTGATTGATGATGCACTGATTATGTGGCTGATCATGCACTAATCATGTTGTTGATCATGCACTGGTCAGGTGGCTATCATGCACTGATTACGTGGCTGATCATGCACTGATCATATGGCAATCATGCACTGATCCCGTGGCTGATCATACACTGATTACGTGACTGATAATGCAGTGATCACAAGTCTGATCATGCACTGATCACGTGTCTGATCATGGACAGATCACGTGACTGATCATGCACTTTTCACGTGGCTGATCATACATTGAACAGGTGCCTGATCATGCACTAATCACGTTAGGGATCATGCACTGATCACGTGGCAGTTCATAAACTGATCACGTGCCTGATCATACACTGATCACGTGCCTGATCATGTCGTGATCACGTGGCTGATCATGCACTGATCACGATGCTGAGAATACACTGATCACGTGGCTGATCATGCACTGATCACGTCGCTATCATGCACTGATCACATGACTACACATGAACTGTTCACGTGGATATCATACGCTGTTCACGTGACAGATCATGCACTGATCACGTGACTGATCCTGCACTGATCTGGTGGCTATCATGCATTGATCACGTGGTTGATCATACATTGATCACGTGACTGATCATGCACTGATCACGTGGCTATCATGCACTGATGACGTTCCTGATCATACATTGAACACGTGACTGATCATGCACTGATCAGCTGGCTATCATGCACTGATCACGTAGCTGATCATGCACTGATCACGTCGCTCTCATGCACTGATCACTGATCACGTGAGTCATCATGCACTGATCACGTGGGTTTTATGCACTGATCATGTGACTGCGCATGCACTGATCTCGAAGATGATCATACACTGATCACGTGGCTGATCAGGAACTGAACACGTGACTGAGCATACAGTGATCACGTGTCTGAATGTTGCTGATCATGTTATTGATCATTCGCTGATCACGTGGGTATCATGCACTGATCACCTGACTGCGGATGCACTGATCATTTAACTGTAGGCAATGTTCACATGACTAACATGCACTGATCACATTGCTGATCATGCACTGGTCAGGTGGCTATCATGCACTGACCACATGACTGATCATGCACTGATCATGTGCTTGATCATGCACTGATCACGTACCTGAACATGCACTGATCATTTGACTGATCATACACTGATCACCTGGCTGATCATACACTGATCACGTGACTGATCATGCACTGATTACTTGACTGATCATGAACTGATCTGGTGGCTATCATGCATTGATCACGTGGTTGATCACACACTGATCACCTGACTGATTCTGCACTGATCACGTGGCTATCATGCACTGATCACGTGGCTATCATGCACTGATCACTTGGCTATCATGCACTGATCACGTGGCTGATCATGCATTGATATGTTGGCTATTATGCACTG
This sequence comes from Bos grunniens, assembly GCF_055505025.1. Lineage (NCBI taxonomy): Eukaryota > Metazoa > Chordata > Mammalia > Artiodactyla > Bovidae > Bos > Bos grunniens. Next base: position 245,595 of record NC_141191.1, on the reverse strand, counting down.
ATTACGTGCGTATCATGCACTGATCGAGCGGCTGAATATGCACTGATCACAAAGCTGATCATACACTGACCACGTTACTGTGCATGCACTGATCACATGGCTGATCATGCTCTGATCATGTGGCTGAGCATACACTGATCACGTGGCTGATCACGCACTAATCACGTTGGGGATCATGCACTGATCACGTGGCTGATCAATCTCTGATCACGTGGCTGAGCATACACTCATCACGTGGCTGATCATGCAATGATAACCTGGCTATCATACACTGATCACGTCAATGATCATGGACTCTTCACATGCCTGATCATGCACTGATTACGTGGCTGATCATGCATTGATCTCGTGGCTGACCATACACGGATCACATGTCTGATCATGCACTGATCACGTGCCTGATCATGCAATGATCACGAAGCTGATATACACTGATCTCGTAAGTGTGCATGCACTGATCACGTGGCTGATCATGCAGTGATTATGTGACTGAGCATGCACCGATCACGTAGCTATCATTCATTGTTAACTTGGCTATTATGAACTGATCACGTGGTTATCATGCCCTGATCACGTGGCTGATCATATACTGATCAGGTGACTGATCATGCAGTGGTCACGTGGCTGATCATGCTTTGATCACGAACCTGATCATACACTGATCACATGACTGAGCATGCACTGATCACATGGCTGATCATGCACTAATCATGTTGCGGTTCATGCACTGATCACGTGGCTGATCATACACTGATCACGTGGCTGACATTCACTGATCACTTGGTTGATCATACACTGATCATGTGGCTGATCATACACTAATCACTTGGCTGATCATACACTGATCACGTGGCTATCATGTACTGATCATGTGACTGGGCATGCACTGATCACATGACAGATCATGCACTGATCACGTGGCTGTCATGCACTGATCACGTGGCTATAAGGCACTGATCACGTGATTGCGCATGAACTGATCACCTACTTCTTCATGCGCTGAACAAGTGACTGCACATGCCCTGATCACGTGAATGATCATGCACTGACCACGTGACTGATCATGCACTGATCACGTGACTGATCATGCACTGATCACGTGGCTATGATGAGCTGATAACGTGGCTGATCATACATTGAACACGTGACTGATCATGCACTGATCACCTGGCTATCATGCACTGATCACGTGGGTATTATGCACTGATTATGTGACTGGGCATTCACTGATCTCGAGGATGATCATTCACTGATCACGTGGCTGATCAGGAACTGATCACGTGACTGAGCATACAGTGGTCACGAGTCTAAATGTTGCTGATCATGTTATTGATCATGCGCTGATCACATGGGTATCATGCACTGATCATCTGACTGCCCATGCACTGATCATGTAATTGTAGGCAATGATCACAGGGCTATCATGCACTGATCACGTTGCTGATCATGCACTGGTCAGGTGGCTATCATGCACTGATCACATGACTGATCATGCACTCATTACGTGCCTGATCAGAAACTTATCACGAAGCTGAACATAGACTGATCACGTGACTGCATGCACTGATCACTTTGCTGATCATGCACTGATCAAGTGGCTGACCATGCACTGATCACGTGCCTGATCATGCACTGATCACGTGCCTGATCATGCACTGATCACGTTCCTGATCATGCACTTATCACGTGGCTGATCATGCACTGATCACGTAGCTGATCATACACTGATCAAATCACAGAGCATGCACTGATAAGTTGTCTGATAATGCACTGATCACGTGGCTGATCATGCATTGTTCACGTGGCTGATCATACACTGATCACGTGGTTGATCATGCACTGATCACGTGACTGATCATGCACTGATCACGTGCCTGATCATGCACTAATCACGTGACTGATCATGCACTGATCACGTGCCTGATCATGCCCTGATCACGTGGCTTATCATGCACTTATCACGAAGCTGGGCATACATTGATCACGTGGCTATGATTAACTGATCACGTGGCTGATCATACATTGAACACGTGACTGATCATGCACTTATCACCTGGCTATCATGCACTGATCACGTAGTTGATCATGCACTGATCACGTTCCTTTCATGCACTGATCACGTGACTGATCATGAAGTGATCACGTGGGTATTATGCACTGATCATGTGACTGGGCATTCACTGAACTCGAGGATGATCATTCACTGATCACGTGACTGTTCAGGAACTGATCACATGACTGAGCATACAGTGATCACGTGTCTGAATGTTGCTGATCATGTTATTGATCATACACTGATCACGTGACTGGTCATGCACTGATCATGTGGCTGATCATGCACTGATCACGTGACTCATCATGCACTGATCACGTGTCTGATCATGCCCTGATCACGTGGCTTATCATGCACTTATCACGAAGCTGAACATACATTGATCACGTGGCGGATCATGCACTAATCACGTGGCTGATCATGCACTGATCATGTGCTTGATCATGCACTGATCACGTTCCTGAACATGCACTGATCATTTGGCTGATCATACACTGATCACGTGACTGTGCATGCACTGATCACGTGACTGAAAATGGACTCTTCTCGTGCCTGATCATGCACTGATCACGGGACTGATCATGCAGTGATCACATGGCCGATCATGCACTGATCACTTGACTGATTATGCACTGATCCCATAGCTATCATGCCCTGATTAAGTGACTGCGCATGCCCTGATCACGTGACTGATCATGCACTGATCACGTGGCTATCATTCACTAATCACTTGGCTAATCACACATTGGTCACATAACTAATCATGCACTGATCACGTGGCGATCTTGCACTGATCACGTGGCTGATCATGCACTGATCACGTAGCTATCATGTACGAATCACAAGACTGGGCATGAACTGATCACGTGGACATCATACACTGATCACGTGAGAGATAATGCACTGATCACGGGACTGATCATGCACTGATCTGCTGGCTATCATGCAGTGATCACGTGCTTGATCATACTCTAATCACTTGAGTGATCATGCACTCTTCACGTGGCTATCATGCACTGATCAGGTGGCTGATCTAGCACTGATCAAGTTGCTGATCATGCACTGATCACGTGTCTGATCATACACTGATCACGTGAATGTTCATGCACTGATCACGTGCCTGATCATGCACTGAACACGTGGCTGATCATGCACTGATCACGTATCTGTCATGCACGGATCACATGACTGCTCATGAACTGATCACGTAGACATCATACACTGATCACGTGACAGATCATGCACTGATAACGTGACTGATCATGCACTGATCTGGTTGGTTTCATACATTGATCACGTGCTTGATCATACACTGATCATTTGATTGATCATACACTGATCACGTGGCTATCATGCACTGATCAGGTGGCTGATCATACAATGATCAGGTGGCTGATCATGCACTGATCACCTGGCTGATCATGCACTTATCACGTGGCTGATCATGCACTGATCACATGGCTGATGATGCACTAATCACGTTATTGATCATGAACTGATCACTTTCCTGACCATGCACTGATCACTTGGCTGATCATACACTGATCACGAAGCTGATCATAGACTGATCACGTGACTGCATGCAGTAATCACTTGGCTGATCATACACTGATCAAATGGATTATCATGCGCTGATCACGTGACTGATCATGCACAGATCACGTGACTGTGCATGCACTGATCACGTGGCTGATCATGCACTTATCATGAAGCTGAGCATACACTGATCACGTGGCTGATCATGCACTGATCACGTGGCTGATCATGCACTCATCTCGTGGCTGATCATACACTGATCACATGACAGATCATGCACTGATCATGTGCTTGATCATGCACTGATCTGGTGGCTATCATGCATTGATCACGTGGTTGATCATACACTGCTCATGTGACTGATCATGCACTGATCACGTGGCTATTATGCACTGATCACGTGGCTGATCATACATTGAACACCTGACTGATCATGCACTGATCACATGACTGCACATGAAATGATCATGTGGACTTCATACACTGAGCACATGACTGATCATGCACTGATCACGTGACTATGAACTGATCTGGTAGCTATCATGCATTGATCACGTGGCTGATCATACACTTCTCACGTGACTGATCATGCACTGATCACGTGGCTATCATGCACTGATCACGTGTCTGATCATACATTGAACAGTTGACTAATCATGCACTGATCACGTGGCTATCATATACTGATCATGTAACTGTAGGCATGATCCCATGGCTATCATGCACTGATCACTTGGCTGATCATGCACTAATCATGTGACTGAGCTTGCACTGATCACTTAGATATCATGCATTTATCAGTTGGCTCTCATGCACTGATCAGGTGGCTGATCATGCACTGATCACGTGGATGATCATACACTGATCACGTGACATATCATGCACTGATCACGAGGCTGATCTTACACTGATCACGTGACTGTGCATGCACTGATCACGTGACTGATCATGCACTGATCACGTGGCTATCATGCACTGATCACGTGGCTGATCATACATTGAACACCTGACTGATCATGCACTGATCACATGACTGCGCATGAAATGATCACGTGGACATCATACACTGAGCACATGACAGATCATGCACTGATCACGTGACTATGAACTGATCTGGTAGCTATCATGCATTGATCACGTGGCTGATCATACACTGCTCACGTGACCGATCATGCACTGATCACGTGGCTATCATGCACTGATCACGTGTCTGATCATACATTGAACAGCTGACTAATCATGCACTGATCACGTGGCTATCATGCACTGATCATGTAACTGTAGGCATGATCCAATGGCTATCATGCACTGATCACTTGCCTGATCATGCACTAATCATGTGACTGAGATTGCACTGATCACTTAGCTATCATGCATTTATCAGTTGGCTCTCATGCACTGATCACGTGGCTGATCATACAGTGATCACGTGCCTGCCCATGCACAGATGACGTGGCTGATCATACAGTGATCACGTGATTGATCATGCTCTGATCATATTGCTGATCATGCACTAATCATGTTGCTGATCATGCACTGGTCAGGTGGCTATCATGCACTGATTATGTGGCTGATCATGCACTGATAACATGGCAAAAATTCACTGATCACGTGGCTGATCATACACTGATCACGTGACTGATCATGCAGTGATCACGAGCCTGATCATTCACTGATCACGTGTCTGATCATGCACTGATCACGAAGCTGATCATAGACTGAACACTTGACTGCATGCACTGATCACTTGGCTGATCATGCACTGATCAAGTGGCTGATCATGCACAGATCACGTGCCTGATCATGCACTTATCCCGTGGCTGATCATTCACTGATGTCGTAGCTGATCATACACTGATCACGTGACTGTGCATGCACTGATAAGTTGTCTGAACATGCACTGATCACGTGGATGATCATGCAGTGATCACGTGGCTGATCATGCACTGATCACGTGGCTGATCATGCACTGATCTCGTGGCTGATCATACACTGATCACCTGACTGATCATGCACTGATCATGTGCTTGATCATGCACTGATCACGTTCCTGGATATGCACTGATCATTTGGCTGATCATACACTGATCACGTGACTGTGCATGCACTGATCACGTGACTGATCATGGACTCTTCACGTGCCTGATCATGAACTGATCACGGGGCTGATCATGCACTGATCACGTGGCTGATCATGCACTGATCACGTGGCTATAATGCACTAATCACGTGGCTAATCACACATTGGTCACATAACTAATCATGCACTGATCACGTGGCGATCTTGCACTGATCACGTGGCTGTTCATGAACTGATCACGTGGACATCATACACTGATCACGTGACAGATCATGCACAAATCACGTGACTGATCATGCACTGATCTGGTGGCTTTCATGCATTGATCACGTGCTTGATCATACACTGATCACTTGACTGATCATGCACTGATCACGTGGCTATCATGCACTGATCAGGTGGCTGATCATGCACTAATGAACTGGCTGATCATGCACTGATCACGTGTCTGATCATACAGTGATCACGTGACTGATCATGAACTGATCACGTGCCTGATCCTGCACTGATCACGTGCCTGGTCAAGCACTTATCACGTGGCTGATCATGCACTGATCACGTAACTGATCAAACACTGATCACATGCCTGTGCATGCACTGATAAGTTGTCTGATCATGCACTGATCACATGGCTGGTCATGCACTGATCTCGTGGCTGATCGTACACTGATCATGTGCCTGATCATGCACTAATCACGTTACGGATCGTGCACTGATCACCTGGATGATCATACACTGATCACGTGACATATCATGCACTGATCACGTGGCTGATCATGCACTGTTCACGTGCCTGATCATGCACTGATCTCGTGGCTTATAAAGCACTGATCACGAGGCTGATCTTACACTGATCACGTGACTGTGCATGCACTGATCACGTGACTGATCATGCACTGATCACGTGGCTATCATGCACTGATCACGTGGCTGATCATACATTGAACACCTGACTGATCATGCACTGATCATATTGCTGATCATGCACTAATCATGTTGCTGATCATGCACTGGTCAGGTGGCTATCATGCACTGATTATGTGGCTGATCATGCACTGATAACATGGCAAAAATTCACTGATCACGTGGCTGATCATACACTGATCACGTGACTGATCATGCAGTGATCAAGAGCCTGATCATTCACTGATCACGTGTCTGATCAGGCACTGATCACGTGACTGATCATGCAGTGATCACGTTCCAGATCATGCACTGATCACGTGGCTGATCATGCACTGATCACGAAGCTGATCATAGACTGAACACTTGACTGCATGCACTGATCACTTGGCTGATCATGCACTGATCAAGTGGCTGATCATGCACAGATCACGTGCCTGATCATGCACTTATCCCGTGGCTGATCATTCACTGATGTCGTAGCTGATCATACACTGATCACGTGACTGTGCATGCACTGATAAGTTGTCTGAACATGCACTGATCACGTGGATGATCATGCAGTGATCACGTGGCTGATCATGCACTGATCACGTGGCTGATCATGCACTGATCTCGTGGCTGATCATACACTGATCACCTGACTGATCATGCACTGATCATGTGCTTGATCATGCACTGATCACGTTCCTGGATATGCACTGATCATTTGGCTGATCATACACTGATCACGTGACTGTGCATGCACTGATCACGTGACTGATCATGGACTCTTCACGTGCCTGATCATGAACTGATCACGGGGCTGATCATGCACTGATCACATGGCTGATCATGCACTGATCACGTGGCTATAATGCACTAATCACGTGGCTAATCACACATTGGTCACATAACTAATCATGCACTGATCAGGTGGCGATCTTGCACTGATCACGTGGCTGTTCATGAACTGATCACGTGGACATCATACACTGATCACGTGACAGATCATGCACAAATCACGTGACTGATCATGCACTGATCTGGTGGCTTTCATGCATTGATCACGTGCTTGATCATACACTGATCACTTGACTGATCATGCACTGATCACGTGGCTATCATGCACTGATCAGGTGGCTGATCATGCACTAATGAACTGGCTGATCATGCACTGATCACGTGTCTGATCATACAGTGATCACGTGACTGATCATGAACTGATCACGTGCCTGATCCTGCACTGATCACGTGCCTGGTCAAGCACTTATCACGTGGCTGATCATGCACTGATCACGTAACTGATCAAACACTGATCACATGCCTGTGCATGCACTGATAAGTTGTCTGATCATGCACTGATCACATGGCTGATCATGCACTGATCTCGTGGCTGATCGTACACTGATCATGTGCCTGATCATGCACTAATCACGTTACGGATCGTGCACTGATCACGTGGATGATCATACACTGATCACGTGACATATCATGCACTGATCACGTGGCTGATCATGCACTGTTCACGTGCCTGATCATGCACTGATCTCGTGGCTTATAAAGCACTGATCACGAGGCTGATCTTACACTGATCACGTGACTGTGCATGCACTGATCACGTGACTGATCATGCACTGATCACGTGGCTATCATGCACTGATCACGTGGCTGATCATACATTGAACACCTGACTGATCATGCACTGATCATATTGCTGATCATGCACTAATCATGTTGCTGATCATGCACTGGTCAGGTGGCTATCATGCACTGATTATGTGGCTGATCATGCACTGATAACATGGCAAAAATTCACTGATCACGTGGCTGATCATGCACTGTTCACGTGCCTGACCATGCACTGATCTCGTGGCTTATAAAGCACTGATCACGAGGCTGATCTTACACTGATCACGTGACTCTGCATGCACTGATCACGTGACTGATCATGCACTGATCACGTGGCTATCATGCACTGATCACGTGGCTGATCATACATTGAACACCTGACTGATCATGCACTGATCATATTGCTGATCATGCACTGGTCAGGTGGCTATCATGCACTGATTATGTGGCTGATCATGCACTGATAACATGGCAAAAATTCACTGATCACGTGGCTGATCATACACTGATCACGTGACTGATCATGCAGTGATCAAGAGCCTGATCATGCAGTGATCACGTTCCAGATCATGCACTGATCACGTGGCTGATCATGCACTGATCACGAAGCTGATCATAGACTGAACACTTGACTGCATGCACTGATCACTTGGCTGATCATGCACTGATCAAGTGGCTGATCATGCACAGATCACGTGCCTGATCATGCACTTATCCCGTGGCTGATCATTCACTGATGTCGTAGCTGATCATACACTGATCACGTGACTGTGCATGCACTGATAAGTTGTCTGAACATGCACTGATCACGTGGATGATCATGCAGTGATCACGTGGCTGATCATGCACTGATCACGTGGCTGATCATGCACTGATCTCGTGGCTGATCATACACTGATCACCTGACTGATCATGCACTGATCATGTGCTTGATCATGCACTGATCATGTTCCTGGATATGCACTGATCATTTGGCTGATCATACACTGATCACGTGACTGTGCATGCACTGATCACGTGACTGATCATGGACTCTTCACGTGCCTGATCATGAACTGATCACGGGGCTGATCATGCACTGATCACGTGGCTGATCATGCACTGATCACGTGGCTATAATGCACTAATCACGTGGCTAATCACACATTGGTCACATAACTAATCATGCACTGATCAGGTGGCGATCTTGCACTGATCACGTGGCTGTTCATGAACTGATCACGTGGACATCATACACTGATCACGTGACAGATCATGCACAAATCACGTGACTGATCATGCACTGATCTGGTGGCTTTCATGCATTGATCACGTGCTTGATCATACACTGATCACTTGACTGATCATGCACTGATCACGTGGCTATCATGCACTGATCAGGTGGCTGATCATGCACTAATGAACTGGCTGATCATGCACTGATCACGTGTCTGATCATACAGTGATCACGTGACTGATCATGAACTGATCACGTGCCTGATCCTGCACTGATCACGTGCCTGGTCAAGCACTTATCACGTGGCTGATCATGCACTGATCACGTAACTGATCAAACACTGATCACATGCCTGTGCATGCACTGATAAGTTGTCTGATCATGCACTGATCACATGGCTGATCATGCACTGATCTCGTGGCTGATCGTACACTGATCATGTGCCTGATCATGCACAAATCACGTTACGGATCGTGCACTGATCACGTGGATGATCATACACTGATCACGTAACATATCATGCACTGATCACGTGGCTGATCATGCACTGTTCACGTGCCTGATCATGCACTGATCTCGTGGCTTATAAAGCACTGATCACGAGGCTGATCTTACACTGATCACGTGACTGTGCATGCACTGATCACGTGACTGATCATGCACTGATCACGTGGCTATCATGCACTGATCACGTGGCTGATCATACATTGAACACCTGACTGATCATGCACTGATCATATTGCTGATCATGCACTAATCATGTTGCTGATCATGCACTGGTCAGGTGGCTATCATGCACTGATTATGTGGCTGATCATGCACTGATAACATGGCAAAAATTCACTGATCACGTGGCTGATCATACACTGATCACGTGACTGATCATGCAGTGATCAAGAGCCTGATCATTCACTGATCACGTGTCTGATCAGGCACTGATCACGTGACTGATCATGCAGTGATCACGTTCCAGATCATGCACTGATCACGTGGCTGATCATGCACTGATCACGAAGCTGATCATAGACTGAACACTTGACTGCATGCACTGATCACTTGGCTGATCATGCACTGATCAAGTGGCTGATCATGCACAGATCACGTGCCTGATCATGCACTTATCCCGTGGCTGATCATTCACTGATGTCGTAGCTGATCATACACTGATCACGTGACTGTGCATGCACTGATAAGTTGTCTGAACATGCACTGATCACGTGGATGATCATGCAGTGATCACGTGGCTGATCATGCACTGATCACGTGGCTGATCATGCACTGATCTCGTGGCTGATCATACACTGATCACCTGACTGATCATGCACTGATCATGTGCTTGATCATGCACTGATCACGTTCCTGGATATGCACTGATCATTTGGCTGATCATACACTGATCACGTGACTGTGCATGCACTGATCACGTGACTGATCATGGACTCTTCACGTGCCTGATCATGAACTGATCACGGGGCTGATCATGCACTGATCACGTGGCTGATCATGCACTGATCACGTGGCTATAATGCACTAATCACGTGGCTAATCACACATTGGTCACATAACTAATCATGCACTGATCACGTGGCGATCTTGCACTGATCACGTGGACATCATACACTGATCACGTGACAGATCATGCACAAATCACGTGACTGATCATGCACTGATCTGGTGGCTTTCATGCATTGATCACGTGCTTGATCATACACTGATCACTTGACTGATCATGCACTGATCACGTGGCTATCATGCACTGATCAGGTGGCTGATCATGCACTAATGAACTGGCTGATCATGCACTGATCACGTGTCTGATCATACAGTGATCACGTGACTGATCATGAACTGATCACGTGCCTGATCCTGCACTGATCACGTGCCTGGTCAAGCACTTATCACGTGGCTGATCATGCACTGATCACGTAACTGATCAAACACTGATCACATGCCTGTGCATGCACTGATAAGTTGTCTGATCATGCACTGATCACATGGCTGATCATGCACTGATCTCGTGGCTGATCGTACACTGATCATGTGCCTGATCATGCACTAATCACGTTACGGATCGTGCACTGATCACGTGGATGATCATACACTGATCACGTGACATATCATGCACTGATCACGTGGCTGATCATGCACTGTTCACGTGCCTGATCATGCACTGATCTCGTGGCTTATAAAGCACTGATCACGAGGCTGATCTTACACTGATCACGTGACTGTGCATGCACTGATCACGTGACTGATCATGCACTGATCACGTGGCTATCATGCACTGATCACGTGGCTGATCATACATTGAACACCTGACTGATCATGCACTGATCATATTGCTGATCATGCACTAATCATGTTGCTGATCATGCACTGGTCAGGTGGCTATCATGCACTGATTATGTGGCTGATCATGCACTGATAACATGGCAAAAATTCACTGATCACGTGGCTGATCATACACTGATCACGTGACTGATCATGCAGTGATCAAGAGCCTGATCATTCACTGATCACGTGTCTGATCAGGCACTGATCACGTGACTGATCATGCAGTGATCACGTTCCAGATCATGCACTGATCACGTGGCTGATCATGCACTGATCACGAAGCTGATCATAGACTGAACACTTGACTGCATGCACTGATCACTTGGCTCATCATGCACTGATCAAGTGGCTGATCATGCACAGATCACGTGCCTGATCATGCACTTATCCCGTGGCTGATCATTCACTGATGTCGTAGCTGATCATACACTGATCACGTGACTGTGCATGCACTGATAAGTTGTCTGAACATGCACTGATCACGTGGATGATCATGCAGTGATCACGTGGCTGATCATGCACTGATCACGTGGCTGATCATGCACTGATCTCGTGGCTGATCATACACTGATCACCTGACTGATCATGCACTGATCATGTGCTTGATCATGCACTGATCACGTTCCTGGATATGCACTGATCATTTGGCTGATCATACACTGATCACGTGACTGTGCATGCACTGATCACGTGACTGATCATGGACTCTTCACGTGCCTGATCATGAACTGATCACGGGGCTGATCATGCACTGATCACGTGGCTGATCATGCACTGATCACGTGGCTATAATGCACTAATCACGTGGCTAATCACACATTGGTCACATAACTAATCATGCACTGATCACGTGGCGATCTTGCACTGATCACGTGGCTGTTCATGAACTGATCACGTGGACATCATACACTGATCACGTGACAGATCATGCACAAATCACGTGACTGATCATGCACTGATCTGGTGGCTTTCATGCATTGATCACGTGCTTGATCATACACTGATCACTTGACTGATCATGCACTGATCACGTGGCTATCATGCACTGATCAGGTGGCTGATCATGCACTAATGAACTGGCTGATCATGCACTGATCACGTGTCTGATCATACAGTGATCACGTGACTGATCATGAACTGATCACGTGCCTGATCCTGCACTGATCACGTGCCTGGTCAAGCACTTATCACGTGGCTGATCATGCACTGATCACGTAACTGATCAAACACTGATCACATGACTGTGCATGCACTGATAAGTTGTCTGATCATGCACTGATCACATGGCTGATCATGCACTGATCTCGTGGCTGATCGTACACTGATCATGTGCCTGATCATGCACTAATCACGTTACGGATCGTGCACTGATCACGTGGATGATCATACACTGATCACGTGACATATCATGCACTGATCACGTGGCTGATCATGCACTGTTCACGTGCCTGATCATGCACTGATCTCGTGGCTTATAAAGCACTGATCACGAGGCTGATCTTACACTGATCACGTGACTGTGCATGCACTGGTCACGTGACTGATCATGCACTGATCACGTGGCTATCATGCACTGATCACGTGGCTGATCATACATTGAACACCTGACTGATCATGCACTGATCATATTGCTGATCATGCACTGGTCAGGTGGCTATCATGCACTGATTATGTGGCTGATCATGCACTGATAACATGGCAAAAATTCACTGATCACGTGGCTGATCATACACTGATCACGTGACTGATCATGCAGTGATCAAGAGCCTGATCATGCACTGATCACGTTCCAGATCATGCACTGATCACGTGGCTGATCATGCACTGATCACGAAGCTGATCATAGACTGAACACTTGACTGCATGCACTGATCACTTGGCTGATCATGCACTGATCAAGTAGCTGATCATGCACAGATCACGTGCCTGATCATGCACTTATCCCGTGGCTGATCATTCACTGATGTCGTAGCTGATCATACACTGATCACGTGACTGTGCATGCACTGATAAGTTGTCTGAACATGCACTGATCACGTGGATGATCATGCAGTGATCACGTGGCTGATCATGCACTGATCACGTGGCTGATCATGCACTGATCTCGTGGCTGATCATACACTGATCACCTGACTGATCATGCACTGATCATGTGCTTGATCATGCACTGATCACGTTCCTGGATATGCACTGATCATTTGGCTGATCATACACTGATCACGTGACTGTGCATGCACTGATCACTTGACTGATTATGCACTGATCCCGTAGCTATCATGCCCTGATTAAGTGACTGCGCATGCCCTGATCACGTGGCTGATCATGCACTGATCACGTGGCTATCATTCACTAATCACTTGGCTAATCACACATTGGTCACATAACTAATCATGCACTGATCACGTGGCGATCTTGCACTGATCACGTGGCTGATCATGCACTGATCACGTAGCTATCATGTACGAATCACAAGACTGGGCATGAACTGATCACGTGGACATCATACACTGATCACGTGAGAGATAATGCACTGATCACGGGACTGATCATGCACTGATCTGCTGGCTATCATGCAGTGATCACGTGCTTGATCATACTCTAATCACTTGAGTGATCATGCACTCTTCACGTGGCTATCATGCACTGATCAGGTGGCTGATCTAGCACTGATCAAGTTGCTGATCATGCACTGATCACGTGTCTGATCATACACTGATCACGTGAATGTTCATGCACTGATCACGTGCCTGATCATGCACTGAACACGTGGCTGATCATGCACTGATCACGTATCTGTCATGCACGGATCACATGACTGCTCATGAACTGATCACGTAGACATCATACACTGATCACGTGACAGATCATGCACTGATAACGTGACTGATCATGCACTGATCTGGTTGGTTTCATACATTGATCACGTGCTTGATCATACACTGATCATTTGATTGATCATACACTGATCACGTGGCTATCATGCACTGATCAGGTGGCTGATCATACAATGATCAGGTGGCTGATCATGCACTGATCACCTGGCTGATCATGCACTTATCACGTGGCTGATCATGCACTGATCACATGGCTGATGATGCACTAATCACGTTATTGATCATGAACTGATCACTTTCCTGACCATGCACTGATCACTTGGCTGATCATACACTGATCACGAAGCTGATCATAGACTGATCACGTGACTGCATGCAGTAATCACTTGGCTGATCATACACTGATCAAATGGATTATCATGCGCTGATCACGTGACTGATCATGCACAGATCACGTGACTGTGCATGCACTGATCACGTGGCTGATCATGCACTTATCATGAAGCTGAGCATACACTGATCACGTGGCTGATCATGCACTGATCACGTGGCTGATCATGCACTCATCTCGTGGCTGATCATACACTGATCACATGACAGATCATGCACTGATCATGTGCTTGATCATGCACTGATCTGGTGGCTATCATGCATTGATCACGTGGTTGATCATACACTGCTCATGTGACTGATCATGCACTGATCACGTGGCTATTATGCACTGATCACGTGGCTGATCATACATTGAACACCTGACTGATCATGCACTGATCACATGACTGCACATGAAATGATCATGTGGACTTCATACACTGAGCACATGACTGATCATGCACTGATCACGTGACTATGAACTGATCTGGTAGCTATCATGCATTGATCACCTGGCTGATCATACACTTCTCACGTGACTGATCATGCACTGATCACGTGGCTATCATGCACTGATCACGTGTCTGATCATACATTGAACAGCTGACTAATCATGCACTGATCACGTGGCTATCATATACTGATCATGTAACTGTAGGCATGATCCCATGGCTATCATGCACTGATCACTTGGCTGATCATGCACTAATCATGTGACTGAGCTTGCACTGATCACTTAGATATCATGCATTTATCAGTTGGCTCTCATGCACTGATCAGGTGGCTGATCATGCACTGATCACGTGGATGATCATACACTGATCACGTGACATATCATGCACTGATCACGTGGCTGATCATGCACTGTTCACGTGCCTGATCATGCACTGATCTCGTGGCTGATAAAGCACTGATCACGAGGCTGATCTTACACTGATCACGTGACTGTGCATGCACTGATCACGTGACTGATCATGCACTGATCACGTGGCTATCATGCACTGATCACGTGGCTGATCATACATTGAACACCTGACTGATCATGCACTGATCACATGACTGCGCATGAAATGATCACGTGGACATCATACACTGAGCACATGACAGATCATGCACTGATCACGTGACTATGAACTGATCTGGTAGCTATCATGCATTGATCACGTGGCTGATCATACACGGCTCACGTGACCGATCATGCACTGATCACGTGGCTATCATGCACTGATCACGTGTCTGATCATACATTGAACAGCTGACTAATCATGCACTGATCACGTGGCTATCATGCACTGATCATGTAACTGTAGGCATGATCCAATGGCTATCATGCACTGATCACTTGCCTGATCATGCACTAATCATGTGACTGAGATTGCACTGATCACTTAGCTATCATGCATTTATCAGTTGGCTCTCATGCACTGATCACGTGGCTGATCATACAGTGATCACGTGCCTGCCCATGCACAGATGACGTGGCTGATCATACAGTGATCACGTGATTGATCATGCTCTGATCATATTGCTGATCATGCACTAATCATGTTGCTGATCATGCACTGGTCAGGTGGCTATCATGCACTGATTATGTGGCTGATCATGCACTGATAACATGGCAAAAATTCACTGATCACGTGGCTGATCATACACTGATCACGTGACTGATCATGCAGTGATCACGAGCCTGATCATTCACTGATCACGTGTCTGATCATGCACTGATCACGAAGCTGATCATAGACTGAACACTTGACTGCATGCACTGATCACTTGGCTGATCATGCACTGATCAAGTGGCTGATCATGCACAGATCACGTGCCTGATCATGCACTTATCCCGTGGCTGATCATTCACTGATGTCGTAGCTGATCATACACTGATCACGTGACTGTGCATGCACTGATAAGTTGTCTGAACATGCACTGATCACGTGGATGATCATGCAGTGATCACGTGGCTGATCATGCACTGATCACGTGGCTGATCATGCACTGATCTCGTGGCTGATCATACACTGATCACCTGACTGATCATGCACTGATCATGTGCTTGATCATGCACTGATCACGTTCCTGGATATGCACTGATCATTTGGCTGATCATACACTGATCACGTGACTGTGCATGCACTGATCACGTGACTGATCATGGACTCTTCACGTGCCTGATCATGAACTGATCACGGGGCTGATCATGCACTGATCACGTGGCTGATCATGCACTGATCACGTGGCTATAATGCACTAATCACGTGGCTAATCACACATTGGTCACATAACTAATCATGCACTGATCACGTGGCGATCTTGCACTGATCACGTGGCTGTTCATGAACTGATCACGTGGACATCATACACTGATCACGTGACAGATCATGCACAAATCACGTGACTGATCATGCACTGATCTGGTGGCTTTCATGCATTGATCACGTGCTTGATCATACACTGATCACTTGACTGATCATGCACTGATCACGTGGCTATCATGCACTGATCAGGTGGCTGATCATGCACTAATGAACTGGCTGATCATGCACTGATCACGTGTCTGATCATACAGTGATCACGTGACTGATCATGAACTGATCACGTGCCTGATCCTGCACTGATCACGTGCCTGGTCAAGCACTTATCACGTGGCTGATCATGCACTGATCACGTAACTGATCAAACACTGATCACATGCCTGTGCATGCACTGATAAGTTGTCTGATCATGCACTGATCACATGGCTGATCATGCACTGATCTCGTGGCTGATCGTACACTGATCATGTGCCTGATCATGCACTAATCACGTTACGGATCGTGCACTGATCACCTGGATGATCATACACTGATCACGTGACATATCATGCACTGATCACGTGGCTGATCATGCACTGTTCACGTGCCTGATCATGCACTGATCTCGTGGCTTATAAAGCACTGATCACGAGGCTGATCTTACACTGATCACGTGACTGTGCATGCACTGATCACGTGACTGATCATGCACTGATCACGTGGCTATCATGCACTGATCACGTGGCTGATCATACATTGAACACCTGACTGATCATGCACTGATCATATTGCTGATCATGCACTGGTCAGGTGGCTATCATGCACTGATTATGTGGCTGATCATGCACTGATAACATGGCAAAAATTCACTGATCACGTGGCTGATCATACACTGATCACGTGACTGATCATGCAGTGATCACGTGACTGATCATGCAGTGATCAAGAGCCTGATCATGCTCTGATCACGTGGCTGATCATGCACTGATCACGAAGCTGATCATAGACTGAACACTTGACTGCATGCACTGATCACTTGGCTGATCATGCACTGATCAAGTGGCTGATCATGCACAGATCACGTGCCTGATCATGCACTTATCCCGTGGCTGATCATTCACTGATGTCGTAGCTGATCATACACTGATCACGTGACTGTGCATGCACTGATAAGTTGTCTGAACATGCACTGATCACGTGGATGATCATGCAGTGATCACGTGGCTGATCATGCACTGATCACGTGGCTGATCATGCACTGATCTCGTGGCTGATCATACACTGATCACCTGACTGATCATGCACTGATCATGTGCTTGATCATGCACTGATCATGTTCCTGGATATGCACTGATCATTTGGCTGATCATACACTGATCACGTGACTGTGCATGCACTGATCACGTGACTGATCATGGACTCTTCACGTGCCTGATCATGAACTGATCACGGGGCTGATCATGCACTGATCACGTGGCTGATCATGCACTGATCACGTGGCTATAATGCACTAATCACGTGGCTAATCACACATTGGTCACATAACTAATCATGCACTGATCACGTGGCGATCTTGCACTGATCACGTGGCTGTTCATGAACTGATCACGTGGACATCATACACTGATCACGTGACAGATCATGCACAAATCACGTGACTGATCATGCACTGATCTGGTGGCTTTCATGCATTGATCACGTGCTTGATCATACACTGATCACTTGACTGATCATGCACTGATCACGTGGCTATCATGCACTGATCAGGTGGCTGATCATGCACTAATGAACTGGCTGATCATGCACTGATCACGTGTCTGATCATACAGTGATCACGTGACTGATCATGAACTGATCACGTGCCTGATCCTGCACTGATCACGTGCCTGGTCAAGCACTTATCACGTGGCTGATCATGCACTGATCACGTAACTGATCAAACACTGATCACATGCCTGTGCATGCACTGATAAGTTGTCTGATCATGCACTGATCACATGGCTGATCATGCACTGATCTCGTGGCTGATCGTACACTGATCATGTGCCTGATCATGCACTAATCACGTTACGGATCGTGCACTGATCACGTGGATGATCATACACTGATCACGTGACATATCATGCACAGATCACGTGGCTGATCATGCACTGTTCACGTGCCTGATCATGCACTGATCTCGTGGCTTATAAAGCACTGATCACGAGGCTGATCTTACACTGATCACGTGACTGTGCATGCACTGGTCACGTGACTGATCATGCACTGATCACGTGGCTATCATGCACTGATCACGTGGCTGATCATACATTGAACACCTGACTGATCATGCACTGATCATATTGCTGATCATGCACTGGTCAGGTGGCTATCATGCACTGATTATGTGGCTGATCATGCACTGATAACATGGCAAAAATTCACTGATCACGTGGCTGATCATACACTGATCACGTGACTGATCATGCAGTGATCAAGAGCCTGATCATGCACTGATCACGTTCCAGATCATGCACTGATCACGTGGCTGATCATGCACTGATCACGAAGCTGATCATAGACTGAACACTTGACTGCATGCACTGATCACTTGGCTGATCATGCACTGATCAAGTGGCTGATCATGCACAGATCACGTGCCTGATCATGCACTTATCCCGTGGCTGATCATTCACTGATGTCGTAGCTGATCATACACTGATCACGTGACTGTGCATGCACTGATAAGTTGTCTGAACATGCACTGATCACATGGCTGATCATGCACTGATCTCGTGGCTGATCGTACACTGATCATGTGCCTGATCATGCACTAATCACGTTACGGATCGTGCACTGATCACGTGGATGATCATACACTGATCACGTGACATATCATGCACTGATCACGTGGCTGATCATGCACTGTTCACGTGCCTGATCATGCACTGATCTCGTGGCTTATAAAGCACTGATCACGAGGCTGATCTTACACTGATCACGTGACTGTGCATGCACTGATCACGTGACTGATCATGCACTGATCACGTGGCTATCATGCACTGATCACGTGGCAGATCATACATTGAACACCTGACTGATCATGCACTGATCATATTGCTGATCATGCACTGGTCAGGTGGCTATCATGCACTGATTATGTGGCTGATCATGCACTGATAACATGGCAAAAATTCACTGATCACGTGGCTGATCATACACTGATCACGTGACTGATCATACAGTGATCACGTGACTGATCATGCAGTGATCAAGAGCCTGATCATGCTCTGATCACGTGGCTGATCATGCACTGATCACGAAGCTGATCATAGACTGAACACTTGACTGCATGCACTGATCACTTGGCTGATCATGCACTGATCAAGTGGCTGATCATGCACAGATCACGTGCCTGATCATGCACTTATCCCGTGGCTGATCATTCACTGATGTCGTAGCTGATCATACACTGATCACGTGACTGTGCATGCACTGATAAGTTGTCTGAACATGCACTGATCACGTGGATGATCATGCAGTGATCACGTGGCTGATCATGCACTGATCACGTGGCTGATCATGCACTGATCTCGTGGCTGATCATACACTGATCACCTGACTGATCATGCACTGATCATGTGCTTGATCATGCACTGATCATGTTCCTGGATATGCACTGATCATTTGGCTGATCATACACTGATCACGTGACTGTGCATGCACTGATCACGTGACTGATCATGGACTCTTCACGTGCCTGATCATGAACTGATCACGGGGCTGATCATGCACTGATCACGTGGCTGATCATGCACTGATCACGTGGCTATAATGCACTAATCACGTGGCTAATCACACATTGGTCACATAACTAATCATGCACTGATCACGTGGCGATCTTGCACTGATCACGTGGCTGTTCATGAACTGATCACGTGGACATCATACACTGATCACGTGACAGATCATGCACAAATCACGTGACTGATCATGCACTGATCTGGTGGCTTTCATGCATTGATCACGTGCTTGATCATACACTGATCACTTGACTGATCATGCACTGATCACGTGGCTATCATGCACTGATCAGGTGGCTGATCATGCACTAATGAACTGGCTGATCATGCACTGATCACGTGTCTGATCATACAGTGATCACGTGACTGATCATGAACTGATCACGTGCCTGATCCTGCACTGATCACGTGCCTGGTCAAGCACTTATCACGTGGCTGATCATGCACTGATCACGTAACTGATCAAACACTGATCACATGCCTGTGCATGCACTGATAAGTTGTCTGATCATGCACTGATCACATGGCTGATCATGCACTGATCTCGTGGCTGATCGTACACTGATCATGTGCCTGATCATGCACTAATCACGTTACGGATCGTGCACTGATCACGTGGATGATCATATACTGATCACGTGACATATCATGCACTGATCACGTGGCTGATCATGCACTGTTCACGTGCCTGATCATGCACTGATCTCGTGGCTTATAAAGCACTGATCACGAGGCTGATCTTACACTGATCACGTGACTGTGCATGCACTGATCACGTGACTGATCATGCACTGATCACGTGGCTATCATGCACTGATCACGTGGCTGATCATACATTGAACACCTGACTGATCATGCACTGATCATATTGCTGATCATGCACTAATCATGTTGCTGATCATGCACTGGTCAGGTGGCTATCATGCACTGATTATGTGGCTGATCATGCACTGATAACATGGCAAAAATTCACTGATCACGTGGCTGATCATACACTGATCACGTGACTGATCATGCAGTGATCAAGAGCCTGATCATTCACTGATCACGTGTCTGATCAGGCACTGATCACGTGACTGATCATGCACTGATCACGTTCCAGATCATGCACTGATCACGTGGCTGATCATGCACTGATCACGAAGCTGATCATAGACTGAACACTTGACTGCATGCACTGATCACTTGGCTGATCATGCACTGATCAAGTGGCTGATCATGCACAGATCACGTGCCTGATCATGCACTTATCCCGTGGCTGATCATTCACTGATGTCGTAGCTGATCATACACTGATCACGTGACTGTGCATGCACTGATAAGTTGTCTGAACATGCACTGATCACGTGGATGATCATGCAGTGATCACGTGGCTGATCATGCACTGATCACGTGGCTGATCATGCACTGATCTCGTGGCTGATCATACACTGATCACCTGACTGATCATGCACTGATCATGTGCTTGATCATGCACTGATCACGTTCCTGGATATGCACTGATCATTTGGCTGATCATACACTGATCACGTGACTGTGCATGCACTGATCACGTGACTGATCATGGACTCTTCACGTGCCTGATCATGAACTGATCACGGGGCTGATCATGCACTGATCACGTGGCTGATCATGCACTGATCACGTGGCTATAATGCACTAATCACGTGGCTAATCACACATTGGTCACATAACTAATCATGCACTGATCAGGTGGCGATCTTGCACTGATCACGTGGCTGTTCATGAACTGATCACGTGGACATCATACACTGATCACGTGACAGATCATGCACAAATCACGTGACTGATCATGCACTGATCTGGTGGCTTTCATGCATTGATCACGTGCTTGATCATACACTGATCACTTGACTGATCATGCACTGATCACGTGGCTATCATGCACTGATCAGGTGGCTGATCATGCACTAATGAACTGGCTGATCATGCACTGATCACGTGTCTGATCATACAGTGATCACGTGACTGATCATGAACTGATCACGTGCCTGATCCTGCACTGATCACGTGCCTGGTCAAGCACTTATCACGTGGCTGATCATGCACTGATCACGTAACTGATCAAACACTGATCACATGCCTGTGCATGCACTGATAAGTTGTCTGATCATGCACTGATCACATGGCTGATCATGCACTGATCTCGTGGCTGATCGTACACTGATCATGTGCCTGATCATGCACTAATCACGTTACGGATCGTGCACTGATCACCTGGATGATCATACACTGATCACGTGACATATCATGCACTGATCACGTGGCTGATCATGCACTGTTCACGTGCCTGATCATGCACTGATCTCGTGGCTTATAAAGCACTGATCACGAGGCTGATCTTACACTGATCACGTGACTGTGCATGCACTGATCACGTGACTGATCATGCACTGATCACGTGGCTATCATGCACTGATCACGTGGCTGATCATACATTGAACACCTGACTGATCATGCACTGATCATATTGCTGATCATGCACTGGTCAGGTGGCTATCATGCACTGATTATGTGGCTGATCATGCACTGATAACATGGCAAAAATTCACTGATCACGTGGCTGATCATACACTGATCACATGACTGATCATGCAGTGATCACGTGACTGATCATGCAGTGATCAAGAGCCTGATCATGCTCTGATCACGTGGCTGATCATGCACTGATCACGAAGCTGATCATAGACTGAACACTTGACTGCATGCACTGATCACTTGGCTGATCATGCACTGATCAAGTGGCTGATCATGCACAGATCACGTGCCTGATCATGCACTTATCCCGTGGCTGATCATTCACTGATGTCGTAGCTGATCATACACTGATCACGTGACTGTGCATGCACTGATATGTTGTCTGAACATGCACTGATCACGTGGATGATCATGCAGTGATCACGTGGCTGATCATGCACTGATCACGTGGCTGATCATGCACTGATCTCGTGGCTGATCATACACTGATCACCTGACTGATCATGCACTGATCATGTGCTTGATCATGCACTGATCATGTTCCTGGATATGCACTGATCATTTGGCTGATCATACACTGATCACGTGACTGTGCATGCACTGATCACGTGACTGATCATGGACTCTTCACGTGCCTGATCATGAACTGATCACGGGGCTGATCATGCACTGATCACGTGGCTGATCATGCACTGATCACGTGGCTATAATGCACTAATCACGTGGCTAATCACACATTGGTCACATAACTAATCATGCACTGATCACGTGGCGATCTTGCACTGATCACGTGGCTGTTCATGAACTGATCACGTGGACATCATACACTGATCACGTGACAGATCATGCACAAATCACGTGACTGATCATGCACTGATCTGGTGGCTTTCATGCATTGATCACGTGCTTGATCATACACTGATCACTTGACTGATCATGCACTGATCACGTGGCTATCATGCACTGATCAGGTGGCTGATCATGCACTAATGAACTGGCTGATCATGCACTGATCACGTGTCTGATCATACAGTGATCACGTGACTGATCATGAACTGATCACGTGCCTGATCCTGCACTGATCACGTGCCTGGTCAAGCACTTATCACGTGGCTGATCATGCACTGATCACGTAACTGATCAAACACTGATCACATGCCTGTGCATGCACTGATAAGTTGTCTGATCATGCACTGATCACATGGCTGATCATGCACTGATCTCGTGGCTGATCGTACACTGATCATGTGCCTGATCATGCACTAATCACGTTACGGATCGTGCACTGATCACGTGGATGATCATATACTGATCACGTGACATATCATGCACTGATCACGTGGCTGATCATGCACTGTTCATGTGCCTGATCATGCACTGATCTCGTGGCTTATAAAGCACTGATCACGAGGCTGATCTTACACTGATCACGTGACTGTGCATGCACTGATCACGTGACTGATCATGCACTGATCACGTGGCTATCATGCACTGATCACGTGGCTGATCATACATTGAACACCTGACTGATCATGCACTGATCATATTGCTGATCATGCACTAATCATGTTGCTGATCATGCACTGGTCAGGTGGCTATCATGCACTGATTATGTGGCTGATCATGCACTGATAACATGGCAAAAATTCACTGATCACGTGGCTGATCATACACTGATCACGTGACTGATCATGCAGTGATCAAGAGCCTGATCATTCACTGATCACGTGTCTGATCAGGCACTGATCACGTGACTGATCATGCACTGATCACGTTCCAGATCATGCACTGATCACGTGGCTGATCATGCACTGATCACGAAGCTGATCATAGACTGAACACTTGACTGCATGCACTGATCACTTGGCTGATCATGCACTGATCAAGTGGCTGATCATGCACAGATCACGTGCCTGATCATGCACTTATCCCGTGGCTGATCATTCACTGATGTCGTAGCTGATCATACACTGATCACGTGACTGTGCATGCACTGATAAGTTGTCTGAACATGCACTGATCACGTGGATGATCATGCACTGATCACGTGGATGATCATGCAGTGATCACGTGGCTGATCATACACTGATCACCTGACTGATCATGCACTGATCATGTGCTTGATCATGCACTGATCACGTTCCTGGATATGCACTGATCATTTGGCTGATCATACACTGATCACGTGACTGTGCATGCACTGATCACGTGACTGATCATGGACTCTTCACGTGCCTGATCATGAACTGATCACGGGGCTGATCATGCACTGATCACGTGGCTGATCATGCACTGATCACGTGGCTATAATGCACTAATCACGTGGCTAATCACACATTGGTCACATAACTAATCATGCACTGATCACGTGGTGATCTTGCACTGATCACGTGGCTGTTCATGAACTGATCACGTGGACATCATACACTGATCACGTGACAGATCATGCACAAATCACGTGACTGATCATGCACTGATCTGGTGGCTTTCATGCATTGATCACGTGCTTGATCATACACTGATCACTTGACTGATCATGCACTGATCACGTGGCTATCATGCACTGATCAGGTGGCTGATCATGCACTAATGAACTGGCTGATCATGCACTGATCACGTGTCTGATCATACAGTGATCACGTGACTGATCATGAACTGATCACGTGCCTGATCCTGCACTGATCACGTGCCTGGTCAAGCACTTATCACGTGGCTGATCATGCACTGATCACGTAACTGATCAAACACTGATCACATGCCTGTGCATGCACTGATAAGTTGTCTGATCATGCACTGATCACATGGCTGATCATGCACTGATCTCGTGGCTGATCGTACACTGATCATGTGCCTGATCATGCACTAATCACGTTACGGATCGTGCACTGATCACGTGGATGATCATATACTGATCACGTGACATATCATGCACTGATCACGTGGCTGATCATGCACTGTTCATGTGCCTGATCATGCACTGATCTCGTGGCTTATAAAGCACTGATCACGAGGCTGATCTTACACTGATCACGTGACTGTGCATGCACTGATCACGTGACTGATCATGCACTGATCACGTGGCTATCATGCACTGATCACGTGGCTGATCATACATTGAACACCTGACTGATCATGCACTGATCATATTGCTGATCATGCACTAATCATGTTGCTGATCATGCACTGGTCAGGTGGCTATCATGCACTGATTATGTGGCTGATCATGCACTGATAACGTGGCAAAAATTCACTGATCACGTGGCTGATCATACACTGATCACGTGACTGATCATGCAGTGATCAAGAGCCTGATCATTCACTGATCACGTGTCTGATCAGGCACTGATCACGTGACTGATCATGCACTGATCACGTTCCAGATCATGCACTGATCACGTGGCTGATCATGCACTGATCACGAAGCTGATCATAGACTGAACACTTGACTGCATGCACTGATCACTTGGCTGATCATGCACTGATCAAGTGGCTGATCATGCACAGATCACGTGCCTGATCATGCACTTATCCCGTGGCTGATCATTCACTGATGTCGTAGCTGATCATACACTGATCACGTGACTGTGCATGCACTGATAAGTTGTCTGAACATGCACTGATCACGTGGATGATCATGCAGTGATCACGTGGCTGATCATGCACTGATCACGTGGCTGATCATGCACTGATCTCGTGGCTGATCATACACTGATCACCTGACTGATCATGCACTGATCATGTGCTTGATCATGCACTGATCACGTTCCTGGATATGCACTGATCATTTGGCTGATCATACACTGATCACGTGACTGTGCATGCACTGATCACGTGACTGATCATGGACTCTTCACGTGCCTGATCATGAACTGATCACGGGGCTGATCATGCACTGATCACGTGGCTGATCATGCACTGATCACGTGGCTATAATGCACTAATCACGTGGCTAATCACACATTGGTCACATAACTAATCATGCACTGATCAGGTGGCGATCTTGCACTGATCACGTGGCTGTTCATGAACTGATCACGTGGACATCATACACTGATCACGTGACAGATCATGCACAAATCACGTGACTGATCATGCACTGATCTGGTGGCTTTCATGCATTGATCACGTGCTTGATCATACACTGATCACTTGACTGATCATGCACTGATCACGTGGCTATCATGCACTGATCAGGTGGCTGATCATGCACTAATGAACTGGCTGATCATGCACTGATCACGTGTCTGATCATACAGTGATCACGTGACTGATCATGAACTGATCACGTGCCTGATCCTGCACTGATCACGTGCCTGGTCAAGCACTTATCACGTGGCTGATCATGCACTGATCACGTAACTGATCAAACACTGATCACATGCCTGTGCATGCACTGATAAGTTGTCTGATCATGCACTGATCACATGGCTGATCATGCACTGATCTCGTGGCTGATCGTACACTGATCATGTGCCTGATCATGCACTAATCACGTTACGGATCCTGCACTGATCACGTGGATGATCATACACTGATCACGTGACATATCATGCACTGATCACGTGGCTGATCATGCACTTATCACGAAGCTGAGCATACATTGATCACGTGGCTATGATTAACTGATCACGTGGCTGATCATACATTGAACACGTGACTGATCATGCACTTATCACCTGGCTATCATGCACTGATCACGTAGTTGATCAAGCACTGATCACGTCGCTCTCATGCACTGATCACGTGACTGATCATGCAGTGATCACGTGGGTATTATGCACTGATCATGTGACTGCGCTTTCACTGATCTCGAGGATGATCATTCACTGAATACGTGACTGTTCAGGACTGATCACATGACTGAGCATACAGTGATCACGTGTCTGAATGTTGCTGATCATGTTATTGATCATACACTGATCACGTGACTGGTCATGCACTGATCATGTGGCTGATCATGCACTGATCACGTGACTCATCATGCACTGATCACGTTCCTGATCATGCCCTGATCACGTGGCTTATCATGCACTTATCACGAAGCTGAACATACATTGATCACGTGGCTGATCATGCACTAATCACGTGGCTGATCATGCACTGATCACGTTCCTGAACATGCACTGATCATTTGGCTGATCATACACTGATCACGTGACTGTGCATGCACTGATTACGTGACTGAAAATGGACTCTTCTCGTGCCTGATCATGCACTGATCACGGGGCTGATCATGCAGTGATCACGTGGCCGATCATGCACTGATCACTTGACTGATTATGCACTGATCCCATAGCTATCATGCCCTGATTAAGTGACTGCGCATGCCCTGATCACGTGACTGATCATGCACTGATCACGTGGCTATCATTCACTAATCACGTGGCTAATCACACATTGGTAACATAACTAATCATGCACTGATCACGTGGCGATCTTGCACTGATCACGTGGCTGATCATGCACTGATCACGTAGCTATCATGTATGAATCACAAGACTGGGCATGAACTGATCACGTGATTCATCATACACTGATCACGTGTTTATCAGGCAGTGATCAGTGACTGACAGGCGCTGATCATGGAACTGTGCACGCACTGATCACGTGGCTGATCAGGAACTGACCACCTGACTGCGCATGCAGTGATCACGTGGCTGAAAATCGTTCACTGATCACGTGTTTATCACATGGTGATCCCATGACTGAGAGGTGTAGATCACGTGACTGTGCAGTCAGTGATCACGTGGCTGATCATGCACTGATATCATGACTGAGCATGCACTGATCATGTTCCAGGAGACTGTGAGGCATTCCAATCTGGACAAAGGTCATGAGGAAGGAGGCTCGGCATACACTAATGTGGGATCGAGCCTCAGGAGTCCACCTGGATATTCTCGAGTATCTCCCCCACAAAAAAACCAGAGTCAGCCTACTTTATTGCTTTGTGCTTTCACCTCTGATTTCACTGGGGTCTGTCCCCCATCACTATCTCGCTCTCTCTGTCAAAGTTTTAACTTACAGCTCCAATTCATAAAGTTCCTTGTCATTCTTCCCTGTAACTTCCAGCCGAGTCTCCATCTGGAGAGCGGAACCCATCACGTTTACTAATTATGCCTGGGCTGCTAAGACCCATTCGAGAAGGTGTCTAGGGTGAAGCACCTTCCGCTATTCGAGAGGGCGCCTGCGGCCTACGTAAGTGGTGCAAACTTCTTGTCTGGAAGTTTTATTGGTCTCCCGCGTAAACCAAGCTACTCAGTCTCTTTTCTCCACCGGATTTTCCTACTGAGCTATCCTCATACTAGTATTCTTGATATCTCTGATTAGCATATAAATAGTCGCCTAGGCCTTCTCTCCTTCTAATACCCTGGATCAGCTGGGGCTGGGCCAGGGCAGGTGGCGCCCGAACAGGGACCTCAGGAGGCAATACTCAAAGAGCTGAGCAGACACGAACCATGCAATCAGCAGGCAATAAGCATGGAGCTCAGCAGTGACGAATCATGCTGCTCAACTGGCAATAATCAAGCAGGTGACCAGGCAGGAATCACGCAGCTCAGCTGGCAATTGTCATGCAGATGAGCCGGCAGGAATCAGGCAGCTCAGCAGGCCCTGATCACGTGACTCTGCAGGCACTGATCACTTGGCTGATCAAGCACAGATCACGTGACTGAGCATGCGCTGATCACGTGGCTATCATGCGTTGATCAAGTTTTTATCAGGCAGTGATCAGTGACAGACAGGTCCTGATCATGGGACTGTGCACGCACTGATCCCGTGACTGATCAGGACCTGACCACCTGACTGCGCATGCAGTGATCACCTGGCTGATCGTTCCCAGATCACGTGTTTATCATACGGTGATCACGTGACTGAGAGGCGCTGATCATGTGACTGTGCAGTCAGTGATCACGTGGCTGATCAGGCACTGATATCGTGACTGAGCATGTACAGATCATGTGCCGGAAGCTGGTGAGGCATTCCACTCTGGACAAAGGTCATGAGGAAGGAGGCTCGGCGTACGCAAATGGCGGTATCGAGCCTCAGGCGTCCACCCGGATATTCTCGAGCATCTCCCCCCCCCAAAAAACAGAGTCTGCCTACTTTATTGCTTTCTGCTTTCACCTCTGATTTCACTGGGGGCTGTCCCCCCCCACCGTCTCGCTCTCTATGTTAAAGAGTTAACTTACAGCTCCAATTCATAAAGTTCCTTGTCATTCTTCCCTGTAACTTTCAGCCGAGTCTCCATCTGGAGCGAGGAACCCACCACGCTTACTAATTATGCCTGGGCTGCTAAGACCCACTCCAGAAGGTGTCTAGGGTGAGGCACTTTCCGCTATTCGAGAGGGCGCTTCTGGCCTACGTAAGTGGTACAAACTTCTTGTCTTGAAGTTTTATTGGTCTCCCGCGTAAACCAAGCTACTCAGTCTCTTTTCTCCACCGAATTTTCCTACTGACCTATCCTCTTACTATTATTCTTGATATCTCTGATTAGCATATAAATAGTCGCCTAGGCCATCTCTCCTTCGAATACCCTGGATCAGCTAGGGCTGCTCCCCGGCAGGTGGCGCCCGAACAGGGACCTCAGGTGGCAGTACTCAAAGAGCTGAGCAGACACGAACCATGCAATCAGCAGGCAATAAGCATGGAGCTCAGCAGTGACGAATCATGCTGCTCAACTGGCAGTAATCAAGCAGGTGACCAGGCAGGAATCACGCAGCTCAGCTGGCAATTATCAAGCAGATGAGACGGCAGGAATCACGCAGCTCAGCAGGTTCTGATCAAGTGACTCTGCAGGCACTGATCACGTGGCTGATCAAGTACAGATCACGTGACTGAGCATGCACTGATCACGAAGCTATCACGTACTGATCACGTGACTTCGCATGCACTGATGACGAGGCTGATCGGGCACTGGTCACTTTGCTCATCATGCACTGATAACGTGTTTATGAGGCAGTGATTAGTGACTGACAGGCGCTGATCATGGGACTGTGCACGAACTGATCACGTGGCTGATCAGGAACTGACCACCTGACTGCGCATGCAGTGATCACGTGGCTGATCGTTCAATGATCACGTGTTTATCACATGGTGATCACGTGACTGAGAGGCGCTGATCAGGAGACTGTGAAGTCAGTGATCATGTGGCTGATCATGCACTGATATCGTGACTGATCATGCACTGACCATGTGCCCGGAGCCGGTGAGGCATTCCACTCTGGACAAAGGTCATGACGAAGGAGGCTCGGCATACGAAAATGCGAGACCGAGCCTCAGGAGTTCACCCGGATATTCTCGAGCATCTCCCCCCCAAAAAAACCCAGAGTCTGCCTAATTTATTGCTTTGTGCTCTCACCTCTGATTTCACTGGGGGCTGTCCCCCACCACCATCTCCCTCTCTCTGTCAAAGAGTTAACTTACAGCTCCAATTCATTAAGTTCCTTGTCATTCTTCCCTGTACCTTCCAGCCGAGTCTCCATCTGGAGCGAGGAGCCCACCAGGCTTACCAATTATGCCTGGGCTGCTAAGACCCACTCGAGAATGTGTCTAGGGTGAGGCACCTTCCGGTATTCGAGAGGGCGCCTGCGGCCTACGTAAGTGGTGCAAACTTCTTGTCTGGAAGTTTTATTGGTCTCCCGCTTAAACCAGCTACTCAGTCTCCTTTCTCCACTGAATTTTCCTACTGAGCTATCCTCATATTATTATTCTTGATATCTCTGATTAGCATATAAATAGTCGCCTAGGCCATCTCTCCTTCAAATACCCTGGATCAGCTGGGACTGGTCCCCGGCAGGTGGTGCCCGAACAGGGACCTCAGGAGGCAATACTCAAAGAGCTGAGCAGACACGAACTACGAAATCAGCAGGCATTAAGCATGGAGCTCAGCAGTGGCGAATCATGCTGCTCAACTGGCAATAATCCAGCAGGTGACCAGGCTGGAATCACGCAGCTCAGCTGGCAATTGTCAATCAGATGAGCCGACAGGAATCATGCAGCTCAGCTGGCAATTATCAAGCAGATGAGCCGACAGGAATCACGCAGCTCAGCTGGCAATTGTCATGCAGATGAGACGGCAGGAATCACGCAGCTCAGCAGGTTCTGATCAAGTGACTCAGCAGGCCCTGATCACGTGGCTGATCAAGTACAGATCACGTGACTGAGCATGCACTGGTAACCGGGCAATCATGCACTGATCACGTGACTGTGCATGCACTGATGACGTGGATGATCAGGCACTAATCTCGTGGCTCATCATGCACTGATCACGAGTTTATCAGGCAGTGATCAGTGACTGACAGGCCCTGATCATGGGACTGTGCACGCACTGATCAGGTGGCTGATCAGGAAATGACCACCCATGACCACCTGACTGAGCATGCAGTGATCACGTGGCTGATCATGCACTGATATCGTGACTGAGCATGCACTGATCATGTGCAGGGAGCCGGTGAGGCATTCCACTCTCAAAAAAGGTCATGAAGAAGGAGGCTGGGCATATGCAAATGCCTGATCGATCCTTAGGTGTCCACCCGGATGTTCTCGAGCATCTGCCCCGCAGAAAACCAGAGTCTGCCTAATTTATTGCTTTGTGCTCTAACCTCTGATTTCACTGGGGGCTGTCCCCCATGACCATCTCACTCTCTCTGTCAAAGAGTTAACTTAGAGCTCCAATTCATAATATTCCTTGTCATTCTTCCCTTTATCTTCCAGCAGAATCTCCATCTGGAGCGCGGAACCCACCATGCTTTCTATTTATGCCTGGGCTGCTAAGACCCACTCGAGAAGGTGTCTAGGGTGAGGCACCTTCCGCTATTCGAGAGGGCGCCTGCGGCCTACGGAAGTGGTGCAAACTTCTTGTCTTGAAGTTTTATTGGTCTCCTGCATAAACCAAGCTACTCAGTCTCTTTTCTCCCCCGAATTTTCCTACTGAGCTATCCTCATATTATTATTCTTGATAACTCTGATTAGCATATAAATAGTCGCATAGGTCATCTCTCCTTCGAATACCCTGGATCAGCTGGGGCTGGTCCCTAGCAGGTTGCGCCCGAACAGGGACATCAGCAGACAATACTCAAAGAGCTGAGCAGACACGAACCACGCAATCAGCAGGCAATAAGCATGGAGCTCAGCAGTGACGAATCATGCTTCTCAACTAGCAATAATCAAGCACGTGACCAGGCAGGAATCACGCAGCTCAGCTGGCAATTGTCAAGCAGATGAGCAGACAGGAATCATGCAGCTCAGCTGGCAATTGTTTTGAAGATGAGCCGGCAGGAATCACGCAGCTCAGCAGGCCCTGATCCCGTGACTCTGCAGGCACTGATCATGTGGCTGATCAAGTAGCGATCACGTGACTGAGCAGGCACCAATCACGTGGCTATCGCACATTGATCACGTGACTGCCCATGCACTGATGACGTGGCTGATAGGGCACTGATCACGAGGCTCATCATGCACTGATCAAGTTTTTATCAGGCAGTGATCAGTGACTGACAGGCGCTGATCACGTGAGACTGCAGGCAATGATCCCGTGGCTGATCAAGTACAAATCCCGTGACTGAGCATGCACTGATCACGTGGCTATCATGCACTGATCACGTGACTGCGCATGCACTGATGATGTGGCTGATCCGGCAATGATCACGTGGCTCATCATGCACTGATCACGTGTTTATCAGGCAGTGATCAGTGATTGACAGGCGCTGATCATGGGACTGTGCTCGCACTGATCATGAGGCTGATCAGGAACTGACCACCTGACTGAGCATGCAGTGATCACGTGGCTGATCATTCACTGATCACCTGACTGAGAGGCGCTGATCACGTGACTGTGCACTCAGTGATCACGTGGCTGATCATGCACTGATATCGTGACTGAGAATGCACTGATCATGTGCCGGGAGACGGGGAGGCATTCCACTCTGGACAAAGGTGATGAGGAAGGAGGCTTGGCATACGCAAATGCGGGATCAAGCCTCAGGAGTCCACCTGGATATGCTCGAGCATCTCCCCCCCAAAAAAAACAGAGTCTGCCTACTTTATTGCTTTGTGCTCTCACCTCTGATTTCACTGGCGGCTGTCCCCCACCACCATCTCGCTCTCTCTGTCAAAGAGTTAACCTACAGCTCCAATTCATAAAGTTCCTTGTCATTCTTCCCTTTAAATTCCAGCTGAGTCTCCATCTGGAGCGCAGGACCCACCACTTTACTAATTATGCCTGGGGTGCTAAGACCCACTCGAGAAGGTGTCTAGGGTGAGGCACCTTCCGCTATTCGAGAGGGTGCCTGCGGCCTACGTAAGTGGTGCAAACTTCTTGTCTTGAAGTCTTATTGGTCTCCCGCGTAATCCAAGCTACTCAGTCTCTTTTCTCCACAGAATTTTCCTACTGAGCTCTCCTCATGCTATTATTGTTGATATCTCTGATTAGCATACAAATAGTCGCCTAGGCCATCTCTCCTTCGAATACCCTTTATCAGCTGGGGCTGGTCCCCGGCAGGTGGCGCCCGAACAGGGACCTCAGTAGGCAATTCTCAAAGAGCTGAGCAGACATGAACCACGCAATCAGTAGGCAATAAGCAAGGAGCTCACCAGTGACGAATCATGCTGCTCAACCGGCAATAATCAAGCAGGTGAACAGGCAGGAATCACGCAGCTCAGCTGGCAATTATCATGCAGATGAGCCGGCAGGAATCCCGCAGCTCAGCAGACCCTGATCACGTGACTCTGCAGGCACTGATCACGTGGCTGATCAAGTACAGATCACGTGACTGAGCATGCACTGATCACGTGGTAATCATGCACTGATCACGTGTTTCTCATGCAGTGATCAGTGACTGACAGGCGCTGATCATGTGACTGGGCACGCACTGATCAGGTGGCTGATCAGGAACTGACCACCTGACTGAGCAGGCAGTGATCACCTGGCTGATCAAGTGATCACGTGATCAGTGTATGATGAGCCACGTGACAGTGCCTGATCATCCACGTCAGCAGTGCATGATAGCCACGTGATCAGTGCATGCTCAGTCACGGGATCTTTACTTCATCAACCAGGTGATCAGTGCCTGCACAGTCACGTGACCAGTGACTGCTGAGCTGCGTGATTCCTGCCTGGTCACCTGCTTGATTATTGCCAGTTGAGCAGCATGATTCGTCAATGCTGTGCTCCATGCTTATTGCCTGCTGATTGGGTGGCTCGTGTCTGTTCAGCTCTTTGATTTTTGCCTCGTGAGGTCCCTGTTCGGGCGCCGCCTGCCGGGGACCAGCCCCAGCTGATGCAGGGTATTCGAAGGAGAGATGGCCTAGGCGACTATTTATATGCTAATCAGAGATATAAAGAATAATAGTATGAGGATAGCTCAGTAGGAAAATTCAGTGGAGAAAAAAGACTGAGTAGCTTGGTTTACGCGGGAGACCAATAAAAATTCAAGACAAGAAGTTTGCACCACTTATGTAGGCCGCAGGCGCCCTCTCGAATAGCGGAAGGTGCCTCACGCTAGACACCTTCTGGAGTGGGTCTTAGCAGCCCAGGCATAATTGGTAAGCCTGGTGGGTTCTGCGATCCATTTGGAGACTCGGCTGGAAGTTACAGGGAAGAATGACAAGGAACTTTATGAATTGGAGCTGTAATTTAACTCTTTGACAGAGAGAGCGAGATGGTGGTGGGGGACAGCCCCCAGTGAAATCAGAGGTGAGAGCACAAAGCAAAAAGAAGGCAGACTCTGGTTTTTTTTGGGGGGGGGAGATGCTCGAGAATATCCGGGTGGACTCCTGAGGCTCGATCCCGCATTTGTGTATGCCGAGCCTCCTTACTCATGACCTTTGTCCAGAGTGGAATGCCTCCCCGGCTCCCGGCACATGATCAGTGCATGCTTAGTCACGATATCAGTGCTGGATCAGCCACGTGGTCACTGACTGTACAGTCACCTGATCAGCGCCTCTCAGTCACTTGATCACCATATGATAAACACGTGATCAGTGAACGATCAGCCACATGATCACCTCCTGTTCAGTCAGGTGGTCATTTCCTGATCAGCCAGGTGATCAGTGGGTTCACAGTCACATGATCAGCGCCTGTCAGTCACTGATCACTGGATGAGAAACCCGTGATCAGTGCATGATGAGGCACGTGATCAGTGCCTGATCATCCACGTCATCAGTGCATGCACAGTCACGTGATCAGTGCATGATAGCCAAGTGATCAGTGCATGCTCAGTCACGTGATCTGTACTTGATCAGCCACGTGATCAGTGCCTGCAGAGTCACTTTGATCAGGGCCTGCTGAGCTGCCTGATTTCTGCCGCCTCATCTGCATGACAATTGCCAGCTGAGCTGCGTGATTCCTGTCTGCTCATCTGCTTGACAATTGCTAGCTGAGCTGCTTGATTCCTGCCTGGTCACGTGCTTGATTATTGCCAGTTGAGCAGCATGATTCGTCACTGCTGAACTCCATGCTTATTGTCTGCTGATTGCGTGGTTCCTGTCTGCTCAGCTCTTTGATTATTGCCTCCTGACGTCCCTGTTCGGGCGCCATGTGCCGGGGACAAGCTCCAGCTGACCCAGGGTATTCGAAGGAGAGATGGCCTAGGCGACTATTTATATGCTCATCAGAGATATCAAGAATAATAGTATGAGGAGAGCTCAGTAGGAAAATTCGGTCGAGAAAGAGATTGAGTACCTTGGTTTACGCGGGAGACCAATAAAACTTCTAGACAAGAAGTTTGCACAACTTACGTAGGCCGAAGGTGCCCTCTTGAATACCGGAAGGTGCCTCACCCTAGACACCTTCTCGAGTGGGTCTTAGCAGCCCAGGCATAATTAGTAAGCGTGGTGGGTTCCGAGCTCCAGATGGAGACTCAGCTGGAAGTTAAAGGGAAGAATGACAATGAACTTTATGAATTGGAGCTGTAAGTTAACTCTTTGACAGAGAGAGCTAGATGGTCGTTGGGGACAGCCCCCAGTAAAATCAGGGGTGAGAGCACAAAGGAATAAAGTAGGCAGACTCTGGTTTTTTGGGGGGGTAGATGCTCGAGAATATCCGGGTGGACTCCTGAGGCTCGATCCCGAATTTGCATATGCCAAGCCTCCTTCCTCATGACCTTTGTCCACATTGGAATGCCTCACCGGCTCCGGGCACATGATCAGTGCATGCTCAGTACGACATCAGTGCACGATCAGCCACGTGATCACTGACTTCACAGTCACGTGATCAGCGCCTCTCAGTCACGTGATCACCGTTTGATAAACACATGATCAGTGAACGATCAGCCACGTGATCACTGCATGCTCAGAGAGGTGGTGAGTTCCTGATCAGCCACGTGATCAGTGCGTGCACAGTCACATGATCAGCGCCTGTCAGTCACTGATAACTGCAGGAGAAACACGTGATCAGTGCATGATGAGCGACGTGATCAGTGCCTGATCATCTACGTCATCAGTGCCTGCGCAGTCACGTGATAAGTGCATGATAGCCACGTGATCCGTTCCTGATCATCCAGTTCATCAGTGCATGCACAGTCACGTTATCAGTGCATGATAGCCACGTGATCATTGCATGCTCAGTCAGTTGGTCAGTTCCTGATCAGCCACGTGATCAGTGCGTGCACAGTCACATGATCAGCACCTGTCAGTCACTGATCACTGCATCAGAAACATGTAATTAGTGCATGAGGAGCCACGTGATAAGTGCCTGATCCTCCAGGTCATCAGTGCATGGGCAGTCCTGTGATCAGTGCATGAGGAGCCACGTGATCAGTGCCTGATCATACACGTCAACAGTGCATGCGAAGTCACGTGATCAGTGCATGATGGCCACGTGATCCCTGCCTGATCATCCAGGTCATCAGTGCCTGCACAGTCACATGATCAGCGCCTGACAGTCACTAATCACTGCATGAGAAACACGTGATCAGTGCATGATGAGCCACGTGATCAGTGCTTGATCATCCACGTCATCAGTGCAGTTGCAGTCTCGGTATCAGTGCATGATAGCCACGTGATCCCTGCCTGATTCTCCAGGTCATCAGTGCATAGGCAGTCATGTAATCAGAACTTGATCAGCCACGTGATCAGGGCCTGCAGAGTCAAATGATCATGGCCTGCTGAGCTGCGTGATTCCTGCCGGCTCATCTGCATGATAATAGCCAGCTGAGCTGCGTGATTCCTGCCTGGTCACCTGCTTGATTATTGCCAGTTGAGCAGCATGATTCGTCACTGCTGAGCTCTATGCTTATTGCCTGCTGATTGCGTGGTTCCTGTCTGCTCAGCTCTTTGATTATTGCCTCCTGAGGTCCCTGTTCACGCGCCACGTGCTGGGGACCAGCCCCAGCTGACCAGGGTATTCGAAGGAGAGATGGCCTAGGCGACTATTTATATGCTCATCAGAGGTATCAAGAATAATAGTATGAGGATAGCTCAGTAGGCAAATTCGGTGGAGAAAAGAGACTGAGTAGCTTGGTTTACGCGGGAGACCAATAAAACTTCAAGACAAGAAGTTTTCACCACTTAGGTAGGCCGCAGGAGCCCTCTCGAATAGCGGAAGATGCCTCACCCTAGACACCTTCTCTAGGGGTCTTAGCAGCCCAGGCATAATTAGCAAGCGTGGTGGGTTCCGTGCTCCAGATGGAGACTCAGCTGGAATTTAAAAGGAAGAATGACAAGGAACTTTATGAATTGGAGCTGTAAGTTAACTCTTTGACAGAGAGAGCGAGGTGGTGGTGGGGGACAGCCCCCAGTAAAATCAGAGGTGAGAGCACAAAGCAATAAAGTAGGCAGACTCTGGTTTTTTGGGAGGTAGATGCTCGAGAATATCCGGGTGGACTCCTGAGGCTCGGTCCCGCATTTGCGTATGCGGAGCCTCCTTCCTCATGACCCTTGTCCAGAGTGGAATGCCTCACCGGTTCCCGGCACATGATCAGTGCATGCTCAGTAACGACATCAGTGCATGATCAGCCACGTGATCACTGACTGCACAGTCCCGTGATCAGCGCCTGTCAGTCACTGATCACTGCATGAG
This sequence comes from Bos grunniens, assembly GCF_055505025.1. Classification (NCBI taxonomy): domain Eukaryota; kingdom Metazoa; phylum Chordata; class Mammalia; order Artiodactyla; family Bovidae; genus Bos; species Bos grunniens. The sequence continues at coordinate 206,069 of NC_141191.1, read as the reverse complement.
AAACACGTGATCAGGGCATGATAGCCACGTGATCAGTGCCTGATCCTCCAGGTCATCAGTGCACTCGCAGTCCTGTGATCTGTGCATGAGGAGCCACGTGATCAGTGCCTGATCATCCACGTCAACAGTGCAAGCGAAGTCACGTCATCAGTGCCTGATGGCCACGTGATCCCTGCCTGATCATCCAGGTCATCAGTGCCTGCACAGTCACATGATCAGCGCCTGACAGTCACTAATCATTGCATGAGAAACACGTGATCAGTGCATGATGAGCCACGTGATCAGTGCTTGATCATCCACGTCATCAGTGCATGTGCAGTCTCGTGATCAGTGCATGATAGCCACGTGATCCCTGCCTGATTCTCCAGGTCATCAGTGCATACGCAGTCATGTGATCAGAACTTGATCAGCCACGTGATCAGGGCCTGTAGAGTCAAATGATCATGGCCTGCTGAGCTGCGTGATTCCTGTGGGCTCATCTGCATGATAATAGCCAGCTGAGCTGCGTGATTCGTGTCTGCTCATGTGCTTGACAATTGCCAGCTGAACTGCGAGATTCCTGCCTGGTCACCTGCTTGATTATTGCCAGTTGAGCAGCATGATTCGTCACTGCTGAGCTCCATGTTTATTGCTGCTGATTGAGTGGTTCGTGTCTGCTCAGCTCTTTGATTTTTGCCTCCTGAGGTCCCTGTTCGGTCGCTACCTGCCGGGGACCAGCCCAGGCAGATCCAGGGTATTCCAAGGAGAGATGGCCTAGGCGACTATTTATATGCTCATCAGAGGTTTCAAGAATAATAGTATGAGGATAGCTCAGTAGGAAAATTCGGTGGAGAAAAGAGATTGAGTAGCTTGGTTTACACGGGAGACAAATAAACTTTCTAGACAAGAAGTTTTCATCACTTACGTAGGCCGAAGGCGCCCTCTCGAATACCGGAAGGTGCCTCACCCTAGACACCTTCTCGAGTGGGTCTTAGCAGCCCAGGCATAATTAGTAAGCGTGGTGGGTTCCGTGCTCCAGATGGAGACTCGGCTGGAAGTTACAGGGAAGAATGACAAGGAACTTTATGAATTGGAGTTGTAAGTTAACTCTTTGACAGAGAGAGCGAGATGGTGGTGGGGGACAGCTCCCAGTAAAATCAGAGGTGAGAGCAAAAGGAATAAAGTAGGCAGACTCTGGTTTTTTTGGGGGGTAGATGCTCGAGAATATCCGGGTGGACTCCTGAGGCTCGATCCCGCATTTGGGTATGCCGAGCCTCCTTCCTCATGACCTTTGTCCAGAGTGGAATGCCTCACCGGCTCCGGGCACATGGTCAGTGCATGCTCAGTCCCGATATCAGTGCATGATCAGCCACGTGATCACTGACTGCACAGTCACGAGATCAGCGCGTCTCAGTCACGTGATCACCGTATGATAAACACGTGATCAGTGAACGATCAACCACGTGATCACTGCATGCGCCGTCAGGTGATCAGTTCCTGATCAGCCACGGGATCAGTGCGTGCACAGTCCCATGATCAGCGCCTGTCAGTCACTGATCACTGCCTGATAAACACGTGATCAGTGCATGATGAGCCACGTGATCAGTGCCCGATCAGCCACGTCATCAGTGCATGCGCAGTCACCTGATCAGTGCATGCTCAGTCACGTGATCTGTACTTGCTCAGCCGCGTGATCAGTTTCTGCAGAGTCACGTGACCAGGGCCTGCTGAGTTGCGTGATTCCTGTCGGCTCACCTGCTTGGCAATTGCCCGTTGAGCTGCGTGATTCCTGCCTGGTCACCTGCTTGATTATTGCCAGTTGAGCAGCATGATTCGTCACTGCTCAGCTCCATGCTTATAGCCTGCTGATTGCGTGGTTCGTGTCTGCTCAGCTCTTTGATTTTTGCCTCCTGAGGTCCCTGTTCGGTCGCTACCTGCTGGGGACCAGCCCCAGCACATCCAGGGTATTCCAAGGAGAGATGGCCTAGGCGACTATTTATATGCTCATCAGAGGTATCAAGAATAATAGTACGAGGATAGCTCAGTAGGAAAATTCGGTGGAGAAAAGAGACTGAGTAGCTTGGTTTACGCGGGAGACCAATAAATCTTCAAGACAAGAAGTTTGCACCACTTACGTAGGCCGCAGGCGCCCTCTCGAAGAGCGGAAGGTGCCCCACTCTAGACACCATCTGGAGTGGGTCTTAGCAGCCCAGGCATAATTAGTAAGTGTGGTGGGTTCGGCGCTCCAGATGGAGACTCGGCTTGAATTTACAGGGAAGAATGACAAGGAACTTTATGAATTGGAGTTGTAAGTTAACTCTTTGACAGAGAGAGCGAGATGGTGGTGGGGGACAGCCCCCAGTGAAATCAGAGGTGAGAGCACAAAGCAATAAAGTAGGCAGACTCTGGTTATTTTGTGGGGGAGATGCTCGAGAATATCCGGGTGGACTCCTGAGGCTCGGTCCCGCATTTGCGTATGCCGAGCCTCCATCCTCATGACCTTTGTCCAGAGTGGAATGCCTCACCGGCTCCGGGCACATGGTCAGTGCATGCTCAGTCCCGATATCAGTGCATGATCAGCCACGTGATCACTGACTGCACAGTCACGTGATCAGCACGTCTCAGGCACGTGATCACCGTATGATAAACACGTGATCAGTGAACGATCAGCCACGTGATCACTGCATGCGCCGTCAGGTGGTCAGTTCCTGATCAGCCACGGGATCAGTGCGTGCACAGTCCCATGATCAGTGCCTGTCAGTCACTGATCACTGCCTGATAAACACGTGATCAGTGCATGATGAGCCACGTGATCAGTGCCCGATCAGCCACGTCATCAGTGCATGTGCAGTCACCTGATAAGTGCAGGCTCAGTCACGTGATCTGTACTTGATCAGCCACGTGATCAGTTCCTGCAGAGTCACGTGACCACGGCCTGCTGAGTTGCGTGATTACTGTCGGCTCACCTGCTTGGCAATTGCCCGCTGAGCTGCGTGATTCCTGCCTGGTCACCTGCTTGATTATTGCCAGTTGAGCAGCATGATTCGTCACTGCTCAGCTCCATGCTTATAGCCTGCTGATTGCGTGGTTCGTGTCTGCTCAGCTCTTTGAGTATTGTCTCCTGAGGTCCCTGTTCGGGCACCACCTGCCGGGGACCAGCCCCAGCTGATCCAGGGTATTCGAAGGAGAGATGGCCTAGGCGACTATTTACATGCTCATCAGAGATATCAAGAATAATAGTATGAGGATAGCTCAGTAGGCAAATTCGGTGAAGAAAAGAGACTGAGTAGCTTGGTTTACGCGGGAGACCAATCAAACTTCAAGACAAGAAGTTTTCACCACTTACGTAGGCCGCAGGGGCCCTCTCGAATAGCGGAAGATGCCTCACCCTAGACACCTTCTCCAGGGGTCTTAGCAGCCCAGGCATAATTAGTAAGCGTGGTGGGTTCCGTGCTCCAGATGGAGACTCAGCTGGAATTTAAAAGGAAGAATGACAAGGAACTTTATGAATTGGAGCTGTAAGTTAACTCTTTGACAGAGAGAGCGAGGTGGTGGTGGGGGACAGCCCCCAGTAAAATCAGAGGTGAGAGCACAAAGCAATAAAGTAGGCAGACTCTGGTTTTTTGGGAGGTAGATGCTCGAGAATATCCGGGTGGACTCCTGAGGCTCGGTCCCGCATTTGCGTATGCGGAGCCTCCTTCCTCATGACCCTTGTCCAGAGTGGAATGCCTCACCGGTTCCCGGCACATGATCAGTGCATGCTCAGTCATGACATCAGTGCATGATCAGCCACGTGATCACTGACTGCACAGTCACGTGATCAGCGCCTCTCAGTCACGTGATCACCGTATGATAAGCACGTGATCAGTGAACGATCAGCCACGGGATCAGTGCCTGCACAGTCACATGATCAGCGCCTGACAGTCACTGATCAGTGCATGAGAAACACGTGATCAGTGCATGATGAGCCACAGGATCAGTGCTTGATCATCCACGTCATCAGTGCATGTGCAGTCTCGTGATCAGTGCATGATAGGCACGTGATCCCTGCCTGATCCTCCAGGTCATCAGTGCATGCGCAGTCATGTGATCAGTGCATGATAGCCACGTGATCAGTGCATGCTCAGTCACGTGCTCAGTACTTGATCAGCCACGTGATCACGGCCTGCAGCGTCACGTGATCAGGGCCTGCTGAGCTACGTGACTCCTTCCGGCTCATCTGCATGATAATTCCCAGCTAAGGTGTGTGATTCCTGTCTGCTCATCTGCTTGACAATTGCCAGCTGAGCTGCGTGATTCCTGCCTGGTCACGTGCTTGATTATTGCCAGTTGAGCAGCATGATGCGTCACTGCTGAGCTCCATGCTTAGTGCCTGCTGATTGCGTGGTTCCTGTCTGCTCAGATCTTTGATTATTGCCTCCTGAGGTCCCTGTTCGGGCGCCACGTGCTGGGGACCAGCCCCAGCTGACCCAGGGTATTCGAAGGAGAGATGGCCTAGGCGACTATTTATATGCTCATCAGAGATATCAAGAATAATAGTATGAGGAGAGCTCAGTAGGAAAATTCGGTCGAGAAAAGAGATTGAGTAGCTTGGTTTACGCGGGAGACCAATAAAACTTCTAGACAAGAAGTCTGCACAACTTACGTAGGCCGAAGGTGCCCTCTCGAATAGCGGAAGGTGCCTCAGCCTAGACACCTTCTCGAGTGGGTCTTAGCAGCCCAGGCATAATTAGTAAGCGTGGTGGGTTCCTCGCTCCAGATGGAGACTCAGCTGGAATTTAAAGGGAAGAATGACAAGGAACTTTATGAATTGGAGCTGTAAGTTAACTCTTTGACAGAGAGACCTAGATGGTGCTGGTGGACAGCCCCCAGTAAAATCAGAGGTGAGAGCACAAAGCAATAAATTAGGCAGACTCTGGTTTTTTGGGGGTATAGATGTTCGAGAATAACCGGGTGGACTCCTGAGGCTCGATCCCTCATTTGTGTATGCCGATCCTCCTTCCTCAGGACTTTTGTCCAGGGTGGAATGCCTCACCGGCTCCCAGCACATGATCAGTGCATGCTCAGTCATGATATCAGTGCACGATCAGCCACGTGATCACTGACTGCACAGTCACGTGATCAGCGCCTCTCAGTCTCGTGATCACCGTATGATAAACAAGTGATCAGTGAACGATCAGCTCTGTGATCACTGCATGCTCAGTCAGGTGGTCAGATCCTGATCAGCCACGTGATCAGTGTGTGCACAGTCACATGATCAGCGCCTGTCAGTCACTGATCACTGCATGAGAAACACGTGTTCAGTGCATAAGTAGCCACGTGATCAGTGCCTGATCATCCACGTCATCAGTGCATGTGCAGTCACGTGATCAGTGCATGATAGCCACGTAATCAGTGCATGCTCAGTCACGTGATCTGTACTTGATCAGCCACGTGATCAGTGCCTGCAGAGTCACGGGATAAGGGCCTGCTGAGCTGCGTGATTCCTGCCGGCTCATCTGCATGATAATTGCCAGCTGAGGTGCGTGATTCCTGTCTGCTCATCTGCTTGACAATTACCAGCTGAGCCTCGGGATTTCTGCCTGGTCACCTGCTTGATTATTGCCAGTTGAGCAGCATGATGCGTCACTGCTGAGCTCGATGCTTATTGCCTGCTGATTGCGTGGTTCCTGTCTGCTCAGCTCTTTGATGATTGCCTCCTGAGGTCCCTGTTCGGGCGCCACCTGCCGGGGAACATCCCCAGCTGACCCAGGGTATTCGAAGGAGAGATGGCCTAGGCAACTATTTAAATGCTCATCAGAGATATCAAGAATAATAGTATGAGGATAGCTCAGTAGGAAAATTCGGTGGAGAAAAGAGATTGAGTAGCTTGGTTTACACGGGAGACAAATAAAATTTCTAGACAAGAAGTTTTCATCACTTACGTAGGCCGAAGGCGCCCTCTCGAATAGCGGAAGGTGCCTCACCCTAGACACCTTCTCGAGTGGGTCTTAGCAGCCCAGGCATAATTAGTAAGCGTGGTGGGTTCCGTGCTCCAGATGAGACTCAGCTGGAAGTGAAAGGGAAGAATGACAGGGAACTTTATGAATTGGAGCTGTAAGTTAACTCTTTGACAGAGAGAGCGAGATGGTGGTGGGGGACAGCCCCCAGTAAAATCAGAGGTGAGAGCAAAAGGAATAAAGTAGGCAGACTCTGGTTTTTTTGGGGGGTAGATGCTCGAGAATATCAGGGTGGACTCCTGAGGCTCGATCCCGCATTTGGGTATGCCGAGCCTCCTTCCTCATGACCTTTGTCCAGAGTGGAATGCCTCACCGGCTCCCGGCACATGATCAGTGCATGCTCAGTCCCGATATCAGTGCCTGATCAGCCACGTGGTCACGGACTGTACAGTCACGTGATCAGCGCCTCTCAGTCACGTGATCACCGTATGATAAACACGTGATCAGTGAAACATCAGCCAGGTGATCACTGCATGCTCAGTCAGGTGGCCAGTTCCTGATCAGCCACGTGATCAGTGCGTGCACAGTCCCATGATCACCGCCTGTCAGTCACTGATCACTGCGTGAGAAACAGGTGATCAGGGCATGATAGCCACGTGATCAGTGCCTGATCCTCCAGGTCATCAGTGCACTCGCAGTCCTGTGATCTGTGCATGAGGAGCCACGTGATCAGTGCCTGATCATCCACGTCAACAGTGCAAGCGAAGTCACGTCATCAGTGCCTGATGGCCACGTGATCCCTGCCTGATCATCCAGGTCATCAGTGCCTGCACAGTCACATGATCAGCGCCTGACAGTCACTGATCACTGCATGAGAAACACGTGATCAGTGCATGATGAGCCACGTGATCAGTGCTTGATCATCCACGTCATCAGTGCATGTGCAGTCTCGTGATCAGTGCATGATAGCCACGTGATCCCTGCCTGATTCTCCAGGTCATCAGTGCATACGCAGTCATGTGATCAGAACTTGATCAGCCACGTGATCAGGGCCTGCAGAGTCAAATGATCATGGCCTGCTGAGCTGCGTGATTCCTGCCGGCTCATCTGCATGATAATAGCCAGCTGAGCTGCGTGATTCGTGTCTGCTCCTGTGCTTGACAATTGCCAGCTGAACTGCGAGATTCCTGCCTGGTCACCTGCTTGATTATTGCCAGTTGAGCAGCATGATTCGTCACTGCTGAGCTCCATGCTTATTGCTGCTGATTGCGTGGTTCGTGTCTGCTCAGCTCTTTGATTTTTGCCTCCTGAGGTCCCTGTTCGGTCGCTACCTGCCGGGGACCAGCCCCAGCAGATCCAGGGTATTCCAAGGAGAGATGGCCTAGGCGACTATTTATATGCTCATCAGAGGTATCAAGAATAATAGTACGAGGATAGCTCAGTAGGAAAATTCGGTGGAGAAAAGAGACTGAGTAGCTTGGTTTACGCGGGAGACCAATAAATCTTCAAGACAAGAAGTTTGCACCACTTACGTAGGCCGCAGGCGCCCTCTCGAAGAGCGGAAGGTGCCTCACTCTAGACACCATCTCGAGTGGGTCTTAGCAGCCCAGGCATAATTAGTAAGTGTGGTGGGTTCGGCGCTCCAGATGGAGACTCAGCTTGAATTTACAGGGAAGAATGACAAGGAACTTTATGAATTGGAGTTGTAAGTTAACTCTTTGACAGAGAGAGCGAGATGGTGGTGGGGGACAGCCCCCAGTGAAATCAGAGGTGAGAGCACAAAGCAATAAAGTAGGCAGACTCTGGTTATTTTGTGGGGGAGATGCTCGAGAATATCCGGGTGGACTCCTGAGGCTCGGTCCCGCATTTGCGTATGCCGAGCCTCCTTCCTCATGACCTTTGTCCAGAGTGGAATGCCTCACCGGCTCCGGGCACATGGTCAGTGCATGCTCAGTCCCGATATCAGTGCATGATCAGCCACGTGATCACTGACTGCACAGTCACGTGATCAGCGCGTCTCAGTCACGTGATCACCGTATGATAAGCACGTGATCACCGTATGATAAGCACGTGATCAGTGAACGTTCAGCCACGTGATCACTGCATGCGCCGTCAGGTGGTCAGTTCCTGATCAGCCACGGGATCAGTGCGTGCACAGTCCCATGATCAGGGCCTGTCAGTCACTGATCACTGCCTGATAAACACGTGATCAGTGCATGATGAGCCACGTGATCAGTGCCCGATCAGCCACGTCATCAGTGCATGCGCAGTCACCTGATCAGTGCATGCTCAGTCACGTGATCTGTACTTGATCAGCCACGTGATCAGTTCCTGCAGAGTCACGTGACCAGGGCCTGCTGAGTGGCGTGATTCCTGTCGGCTCACCTGCTTGGCAATTGCCCGCTGAGCTGCGTGATTCCTGCCTGGTCACCTGCTTGATTATTGCCAGTTGAGCAGCATGATTCGTCACTGCTCAGCTCCATGCTTATAGCCTGCTGATTGCGTGGTTCGTGTCTGCTCAGCTCTTTGAGTATTGTCTCCTGAGGTCCCTGTTCAGGCACCACCTGCCGGGGACCAGCCCCAGCTGATCCAGGGTATTCGAAGGAGAGATGGCCTAGGCGACTATTTATATGCTCATCAGAGATATCAAGAATAATAGTATGAGGATAGCTCAGTAGGCAAATTCGGTGGAGAAAAGAGACTGAGTAGCTTGGTTTACGCGGGAGACCAATCAAACTTCAAGACAAGAAGTTTTCACCACTTACGTAGGCCGCAGGGGCCCTCTCGAATAGCGGAAGATGCCTCACCCTAGACACCTTCTCCAGGGGTCTTAGCAGCCCAGGCATAATTAGCAAGCGTGGTGGGTTCCGTGCTCCAGATGGAGACTCAGCTGGAATTTAAAAGGAAGAATGACAAGGAACTTTATGAATTGGAGCTGTAAGTTAACTCTTTGACAGAGAGAGCGAGGTGGTGGTGGGGGACAGCCCCCAGTAAAATCAGAGGTGAGAGCACAAAGCAATAAAGTAGGCAGACTCTGGTTTTTTGGGAGGTAGATGCTCGAGAATATCCGGGTGGACTCCTGAGGCTCGGTCCCGCATTTGCGTATGTGGAGCCTCCTTCCTCATGACCCTTGTCCAGAGTGGAATGCCTCACCGGTTCCCGGCACATGATCAGTGCATGCTCAGTCACGACATCAGTGCATGATTAGCCACGTGATCACTGACTGCACAGTCACGTGATCAGCGCCTCTCAGTCACGTGATCACCGTATGATAAGCACGTGATCAGTGAACGATCAGCCACGGGATCAGTGCCTGCACAGTCACATGATCAGCGCCTGACAGTCACTGATCAGTGCATGAGAAACACGTGATCAGTGCATGATGAGCCACAGGATCAGTGCTTGATCATCCACGTCATCAGTGCATGTGCAGTCTCGTGATCAGTGCATGATAGGCACGTGATCCCTGCCTGATCCTCCAGGTCATCAGTGCATGCGCAGTCATGTGATCAGTGCATGATAGCCACGTGATCAGTGCATGCTCAGTCACGTGCTCAGTACTTGATCAGCCACGTGATCTCGGCCTGCAGCGTCACGTGATCAGGGCCTGCTGAGCTACGTGACTCCTTCCGGCTCATCTGCATGATAATTCCCAGCTAAGGTGTGTGATTCCTGTCTGCTCATCTGCTTGACAATTGCCAGCTGAGCTGCGTGATTCCTGCCTGGTCACGTGCTTGATTATTGACAGTTGAGCAGCATGATGCGTCACTGCTGAGCTCCATGCTTATTGCCTGCTGATGGCGTGGTTCGTGTCTGCTCAGCTCTTTGATTATTGCCTCCTGAGGTCCCTGTTCGGGCGCCACGTGCTGGGGACCAGCGCCAGCTGACCCAGGGTATTCGAAGGAGAGATGGCCTAGGCGACTATTTATATGCTCATCAGAGATATCAAGAATAATAGTATGAGGAGAGCTCAGTAGGAAAATTCGGTCGAGAAAAGAGATTGAGTAGCTTGGTTTACGCGGGAGACCAATAAAACTTCTAGACCAGAAGTCTGCACAACTTACGTAGGCCGAAGGTGCCCTCTCGAATAGCGGAAGGTGCCTCAGCCTAGACACCTTCTCGAGTGGGTCTTAGCAGCCCAGGCATAATTAGTAAGCGTGGTGGGTTCCTCGCTCCAGATGGAGACTCAGCTGGAAGGGAAAGGGAAGAATGACAAGGAACTTTATGATTTGGAGCTGTAAGTTAACTCTTTGACAGAGAGACCTAGATGGTGCTGGTGGACAGCCCCCAGGAAAATCAGAGGTGAGAGCACAAAGCAATAAATTAGGCAGACTCTGGTTTTTTGGGGGTATAGATGTTCGAGAATAACCGGGTGGACTCCTGAGGCTCGATCCCTCATTTGTGTATGCCGATCCTCCTTCCTCAGGACTTTTGTCCAGGGTGGAATGCCTCACCGGCTCCCAGCACATGATCAGTGCATGCTCAGTCATGATATCAGTGCACGATCAGCCACGTGATCACTGACTGCACAGTCACGTGATCAGCGCCTCTCAGTCTCGTGATCACCGTATGATAAACAAGTGATCAGTGAACGATCAGCTCTGTGATCACTGCATGCTCAGTCAGGTGGTCAGATCCTGATCAGCCACGTGATCAGTGTGTGCACAGTCACATGATCAGCGCCTGTCAGTCACTGATCACTGCATGAGAAACACGTGTTCAGTGCATAAGTAGCCACGTGATCAGTGCCTGATCATCCACGTCATCAGTGCATGTGCAGTCACGTGATCAGTGCATGATAGCCACGTAATCAGTGCATGCTCAGTCACGTGATCTGTACTTGATCAGCCACGTGATCAGTGCCTGCAGAGTCACGGGATAAGGGCCTGCTGAGCTGCGTGATTCCTGCCGGCTCATCTGCATGATAATTGCCAGCTGAGGTGCGTGATTCCTGTCTGCTCATCTGCTTGACAATTACCAGCTGAGCCTCGGGATTTCTGCCTGGTCACCTGCTTGATTATTGCCAGTTGAGCAGCATGATTCGTCACTGCTGAGCTCCATGCTTATTGCCTGCTGATTGCGAGGTTCCTGTCTGCTCAGCTCTTTGATGATTGCCTCCTGAGGTCCCTGTTCGGGCGCCACCTGCCGGGGAACATCCCCAGCTGACCCAGGGTATTCGAAGGAGAGATGGCCTAGGCGACTATTTAAATGCTCATCAGAGATATCAAAAATGATAGTATGAGGATAGCTCAGTAGGAAAATTCGGTGGAGAAAAGAGATTGAGTAGCTTGGTTTACACGGGAGACAAATAAAATTTCTAGACAAGAAGTTTTCATCACTTACGTAGGCCGAAGGCGCCCTCTCGAATACCGGAAGGTGCCTCACCCTAGACACCTTCTCGAGTGGGTCTTAGCAGCCCAGGCATAATTAGTAAGCGTGGTGGGTTCCGTGCTCCAGATGGAGACTCGGCTGGAAGTTACAGGGAAGAATGACAAGGAACTTTATGAATTGGAGTTGTAAGTTAAAACTTTGACAGAGAGAGCGAGATAGTGATGGGGGACAGACCCCAGTAAAATCAGAGGTGAGAGCAAAAGGAATAAAGTAGGCAGACTCTGGTTTTTTTGGGAGGTAGATGCTCGAGAATATCCGGGTGGACTCCTGAGGCTCGGTCCCGCATTTGCGTATGCGGAGCCTCCTTCCTCATGACCCTTGTCCAGAGTGGAATGCCTCACCGGTTCCCGGCACATGATCAGTGCATGCTCAGTCACGACATCAGTGCATGATCAGCCACGTGATCACTGACTGCACAGTCCCGTGATCAGCGCCTGTCAGTCACTGATCACTGCATGAGAAACACGTGATCAGGGCATGATAGCCACGTGATCAGTGCCTGATCCTCCAGGTCATCAGTGCACTCGCAGTCCTGTGATCAGTGCATGAGGAGCCACGTGATCAGTGCCTGATCATCCACGTCAACAGTGCAAGCGAAGTCACGTCATCAGTGCCTGATGGCCACGTGATCCCTGCCTGATCATCCAGGTCATCAGTGCCTGCACAGTCACATGATCAGCGCCTGACAGTCACTGATCACTGCATGAGAAACACGTGATCAGTGCATGATGAGCCACGTGATCAGTGCTTGATCATCCACGTCATCAGTGCATGTGCAGTCTCGTGATCAATGCATGATAGCCACGTGATCCCTGCCTGATTCTCCAGGTCATCAGTGCATACGCAGTCATGTGATCAGAACTTGATCAGCCACGTGATCAGGGCCTGCAGAGTCAAATGATCATGGCCTGCTGAGCTGCGTGATTCCTGCCGGCTCATCTGCATGATAATAGCCAGCTGAGCTGCGTGATTCGTGTCTGCTCCTGTGCTTGACAATTGCCAGCTGAACTGCGAGATTCCTGCCTGGTCACCTGCTTGATTATTGCCAGTTGAGCAGCATGATTCGTCACTGCTGAGCTCCATGCTTATTGCTGCTGATTGCGTGGTTCGTGTCTGCTCAGCTCTTTGATTTTTGCCTCCTGAGGTCCCTGTTCGGTCGCTACCTGCCGGGGACCAGCCCCAGCAGATCCAGGGTATTCCAAGGAGAGATGGCCTAGGCGACTATTTATATGCTCATCAGAGGTATCAAGAATAATAGTACGAGGATAGCTCAGTAGGAAAATTCGGTGGAGAAAAGAGACTGAGTAGCTTGGTTTACGCGGGAGACCAATAAATCTTCAAGACAAGAAGTTTGCACCACTTATGTAGGCCGCAGGCGCCCTCTCGAAGAGCGGAAGGTGCCTCACTCTAGACACCATCTCGAGTGGGTCTTAGCAGCCCAGGCATAATTAGTAAGTGTGGTGGGTTCGGCGCTCCAGATGGAGACTCGGCTTGAATTTACAGGGAAGAATGACAAGGAACTTTATGAATTGGAGTTGTAAGTTAACTCTTTGACAGAGAGAGCGAGATGGTGGTGGGGGACAGCCCCCAGTGAAATCAGAGGTGAGAGCACAAAGCAATAAAGTAGGCAGACTCTGGTTATTTTGTGGGGGAGATGCTCGAGAATATCCGGGTGGACTCCTGAGGCTCGGTCCCGCATTTGCGTATGCCGAGCCTCCTTCCTCATGACCTTTGTCCAGAGTGGAATGCCTCACCGGCTCCGGGCACATGGTCAGTGCATGCTCAGTCCCGATATCAGTGCATGATCAGCCACGTGATCATTGACTGCACAGTCACGTGATCAGCGCGTCTCAGTCACGTGATCACCGTATGATAAACACGTGATCAGTGAACGATCAGCCACGTGATCACTGCATGCGCCGTCAGGTGGTCAGTTCCTGATCAGCCACGGGATCAGTGCGTGCACAGTCCCATGATCAGCGCCTGTCAGTCACTGATCACTGCCTGATAAACACGTGATCAGTGCATGATGAGCCACGTGATCAGTGCCCGATCAGCCACGTCATCAGTGCATGCGCAGTCACCTGATCAGTGCATGCTCAGTCACGTGATCTGTACTTGATCAGCCACGTGATCAGTTCCTGCAGAGTCACGTGACCACGGCCTGCTGAGTTGCGTGATTACTGTCGGCTCACCTGCTTGGCAATTGCCCGCTGAGCTGCGTGATTCCTGCCTGGTCACCTGCTTGATTATTGCCAGTTGAGCAGCATGATTCGTCACTGCTCAGCTCCATGCTTATAGCCTGCTGATTGCGTGGTTCGTGTCTGCTCAGCTCTTTGAGTATTGTCTCCTGAGGTCCCTGTTCGGGCACCACCTGCCGGGGACCAGCCCCAGCTGATCCAGGGTATTCGAAGGAGAGATGGCCTAGGCGACTATTTACATGCTCATCAGAGATATCAAGAATAATAGTATGAGGATAGCTCAGTAGGCAAATTCGGTGAAGAAAAGAGACTGAGTAGCTTGGTTTACGCGGGAGACCAATAAAACTTCAAGACAAGAAGTTTTCACCACTTACGTAGGCCGCAGGGGCCCTCTCGAATAGCGGAAGATGCCTCACCCTAGACACCTTCTCCAGGGGTCTTAGCAGCCCAGGCATAATTAGTAAGCGTGGTGGGTTCCGTGCTCCAGATGGAGACTCAGCTGGAATTTAAAAGGAAGAATGACAAGGAACTTTATGAATTGGAGCTGTAAGTTAACTCTTTGACAGAGAGAGCGAGGTGGTGGTGGGGGACAGCCCCCAGTAAAATCAGAGGTGAGAGCACAAAGCAATAAAGTAGGCAGACTCTGGTTTTTTGGGAGGTAGATGCTCGAGAATATCCGGGTGGACTCCTGAGGCTCGGTCCCGCATTTGCGTATGCGGAGCCTCCTTCCTCATGACCCTTGTCCAGAGTGGAATGCCTCACCGGTTCCCGGCACATGATCAGTGCATGCTCAGTAACGACATCAGTGCATGATCAGCCACGTGATCACTGACTGCACAGTCCCGTGATCAGCGCCTGTCAGTCACTGATCACTGCATGAGAAACACGTGATCAGGGCATGATAGCCACGTGATCAGTGCCTGATCCTCCAGGTCATCAGTGCACTCGCAGTCCTGTGATCTGTGCATGAGGAGCCACGTGATCAGTGCCTGATCATCCACGTCAACAGTGCAAGCGAAGTCACGTCATCAGTGCCTGATGGCCACGTGATCCCTGCCTGATCATCCAGGTCATCAGTGCCTGCACAGTCACATGATCAGCGCCTGACAGTCACTAATCATTGCATGAGAAACACGTGATCAGTGCATGATGAGCCACGTGATCAGTGCTTGATCATCCACGTCATCAGTGCATGTGCAGTCTCGTGATCAGTGCATGATAGCCACGTGATCCCTGCCTGATTCTCCAGGTCATCAGTGCATACGCAGTCATGTGATCAGAACTTGATCAGCCACGTGATCAGGGCCTGTAGAGTCAAATGATCATGGCCTGCTGAGCTGCGTGATTCCTGTGGGCTCATCTGCATGATAATAGCCAGCTGAGCTGCGTGATTCGTGTCTGCTCCTGTGCTTGACAATTGCCAGCTGAACTGCGAGATTCCTGCCTGGTCACCTGCTTGATTATTGCCAGTTGAGCAGCATGATTCGTCACTGCTGAGCTCCATGCTTATTGCTGCTGATTGCGTGGTTCGTGTCTGCTCAGCTCTTTGATTTTTGCCTCCTGAGGTCCCTGTTCGGTCGCTACCTGCCGGGGACCAGCCCCAGCAGATCCAGGGTATTCCAAGGAGAGATGGCCTAGGCGACTATTTATATGCTCATCAGAGGTTTCAAGAATAATAGTATGAGGATAGCTCAGTAGGAAAATTCGGTGGAGAAAAGAGATTGAGTAGCTTGGTTTACACGGGAGACAAATAAACTTTCTAGACAAGAAGTTTTCATCACTTACGTAGGCCGAAGGCGCCCTCTCGAATACCGGAAGGTGCCTCACCCTAGACACCTTCTCGAGTGGGTCTTAGCAGCCCAGGCATAATTAGTAAGCGTGGTGGGTTCCGTGCTCCAGATGGAGACTCGGCTGGAAGTTACAGGGAAGAATGACAAGGAACTTTATGAATTGGAGTTGTAAGTTAACTCTTTGACAGAGAGAGCGAGATGGTGGTGGGGGACAGCTCCCAGTAAAATCAGAGGTGAGAGCAAAAGGAATAAAGTAGGCAGACTCTGGTTTTTTTGGGGGGTAGATGCTCGAGAATATCCGGGTGGACTCCTGAGGCTCGATCCCGCATTTGGGTATGCCGAGCCTCCTTCCTCATGACCTTTGTCCAGAGTGGAATGCCTCACCGGCTCCGGGCACATGGTCAGTGCATGCTCAGTCCCGATATCAGTGCATGATCAGCCACGTGATCACTGACTGCACAGTCACGAGATCAGCGCGTCTCAGTCACGTGATCACCGTATGATAAACACGTGATCAGTGAACGATCAACCACGTGATCACTGCATGCGCCGTCAGGTGATCAGTTCCTGATCAGCCACGGGATCAGTGCGTGCACAGTCCCATGATCAGCGCCTGTCAGTCACTGATCACTGCCTGATAAACACGTGATCAGTGCATGATGAGCCACGTGATCAGTGCCCGATCAGCCACGTCATCAGTGCATGCGCAGTCACCTGATCAGTGCATGCTCAGTCACGTGATCTGTACTTGCTCAGCCGCGTGATCAGTTTCTGCAGAGTCACGTGACCAGGGCCTGCTGAGTTGCGTGATTCCTGTCGGCTCACCTGCTTGGCAATTGCCCGTTGAGCTGCGTGATTCCTGCCTGGTCACCTGCTTGATTATTGCCAGTTGAGCAGCATGATTCGTCACTGCTCAGCTCCATGCTTATAGCCTGCTGATTGCGTGGTTCGTGTCTGCTCAGCTCTTTGATTTTTGCCTCCTGAGGTCCCTGTTCGGTCGCTACCTGCTGGGGACCAGCCCCAGCACATCCAGGGTATTCCAAGGAGAGATGGCCTAGGCGACTATTTATATGCTCATCAGAGGTATCAAGAATAATAGTACGAGGATAGCTCAGTAGGAAAATTCGGTGGAGAAAAGAGACTGAGTAGCTTGGTTTACGCGGGAGACCAATAAATCTTCAAGACAAGAAGTTTGCACCACTTACGTAGGCCGCAGGCGCCCTCTCGAAGAGCGGAAGGTGCCCCATTCTAGACACCATCTGGAGTGGGTCTTAGCAGCCCAGGCATAATTAGTAAGTGTGGTGGGTTCAGCGCTCCAGATGGAGACTCGGCTTGAATTTACAGGGAAGAATGACAAGGAACTTTATGAATTGGAGTTGTAAGTTAACTCTTTGACAGAGAGAGCGAGATGGTGGTGGGGGACAGCCCCCAGTGAAATCAGAGGTGAGAGCACAAAGCAATAAAGTAGGCAGACTCTGGTTATTTTGTGGGGGAGATGCTCGAGAATATCCGGGTGGACTCCTGAGGCTCGGTCCCGCATTTGCGTATGCCGAGCCTCCATCCTCATGACCTTTGTCCAGAGTGGAATGCCTCACCGGCTCCGGGCACATGGTCAGTGCATGCTCAGTCCCGATATCAGTGCATGATCAGCCACGTGATCACTGACTGCACAGTCACGTGATCAGCACGTCTCAGGCACGTGATCACCGTATGATAAACACGTGATCAGTGAACGATCAGCCACGTGATCACTGCATGCGCCGTCAGGTGGTCAGTTCCTGATCAGCCACGGGATCAGTGCGTGCACAGTCCCATGATCAGTGCCTGTCAGTCACTGATCACTGCCTGATAAACACGTGATCAGTGCATGATGAGCCACGTGATCAGTGCCCGATCAGCCACGTCATCAGTGCATGTGCAGTCACCTGATAAGTGCAGGCTCAGTCACGTGATCTGTACTTGATCAGCCACGTGATCAGTTCCTGCAGAGTCACGTGACCACGGCCTGCTGAGTTGCGTGATTACTGTCGGCTCACCTGCTTGGCAATTGCCCGCTGAGCTGCGTGATTCCTGCCTGGTCACCTGCTTGATTATTGCCAGTTGAGCAGCATGATTCGTCACTGCTCAGCTCCATGCTTATAGCCTGCTGATTGCGTGGTTCGTGTCTGCTCAGCTCTTTGAGTATTGTCTCCTGAGGTCCCTGTTCGGGCACCACCTGCCGGGGACCAGCCCCAGCTGATCCAGGGTATTCGAAGGAGAGATGGCCTAGGCGACTATTTACATGCTCATCAGAGATATCAAGAATAATAGTATGAGGATAGCTCAGTAGGCAAATTCGGTGAAGAAAAGAGACTGAGTAGCTTGGTTTACGCGGGAGACCAATCAAACTTCAAGACAAGAAGTTTTCACCACTTACGTAGGCCGCAGGGGCCCTCTCGAATAGCGGAAGATGCCTCACCCTAGACACCTTCTCCAGGGGTCTTAGCAGCCCAGGCATAATTAGTAAGCGTGGTGGGTTCCGTGCTCCAGATGGAGACTCAGCTGGAATTTAAAAGGAAGAATGACAAGGAACTTTATGAATTGGAGCTGTAAGTTAACTCTTTGACAGAGAGAGCGAGGTGGTGGTGGGGGACAGCCCCCAGTAAAATCAGAGGTGAGAGCACAAAGCAATAAAGTAGGCAGACTCTGGTTTTTTGGGAGGTAGATGCTCGAGAATATCCGGGTGGACTCCTGAGGCTCGGTCCCGCATTTGCGTATGCGGAGCCTCCTTCCTCATGACCCTTGTCCAGAGTGGAATGCCTCACCGGTTCCCGGCACATGATCAGTGCATGCTCAGTCATGACATCAGTGCATGATCAGCCACGTGATCACTGACTGCACAGTCACGTGATCAGCGCCTCTCAGTCACGTGATCACCGTATGATAAGCACGTGATCAGTGAACGATCAGCCACGGGATCAGTGCCTGCACAGTCACATGATCAGCGCCTGACAGTCACTGATCAGTGCATGAGAAACACGTGATCAGTGCATGATGAGCCACAGGATCAGTGCTTGATCATCCACGTCATCAGTGCATGTGCAGTCTCGTGATCAGTGCATGATAGGCACGTGATCCCTGCCTGATCCTCCAGGTCATCAGTGCATGCGCAGTCATGTGATCAGTGCATGATAGCCACGTGATCAGTGCATGCTCAGTCACGTGCTCAGTACTTGATCAGCCACGTGATCACGGCCTGCAGCGTCACGTGATCAGGGCCTGCTGAGCTACGTGACTCCTTCCGGCTCATCTGCATGATAATTCCCAGCTAAGGTGTGTGATTCCTGTCTGCTCATCTGCTTGACAATTGCCAGCTGAGCTGCGTGATTCCTGCCTGGTCACGTGCTTGATTATTGCCAGTTGAGCAGCATGATGCGTCACTGCTGAGCTCCATGCTTAGTGCCTGCTGATTGCGTGGTTCCTGTCTGCTCAGATCTTTGATTATTGCCTCCTGAGGTCCCTGTTCGGGCGCCACGTGCTGGGGACCAGCCCCAGCTGACCCAGGGTATTCGAAGGAGAGATGGCCTAGGCGACTATTTATATGCTCATCAGAGACATCAAGAATAATAGTATGAGGAGAGCTCAGTAGGAAAATTCGGTCGAGAAAAGAGATTGAGTAGCTTGGTTTACGCGGGAGACCAATAAAACTTCTAGACAAGAAGTCTGCACAACTTACGTAGGCCGAAGGTGCCCTCTCGAATAGCGGAAGGTGCCTCAGCCTAGACACCTTCTCGAGTGGGTCTTAGCAGCCCAGGCATAATTAGTAAGCGTGGTGGGTTCCTCGCTCCAGATGGAGACTCAGCTGGAAGGGAAAGGGAAGAATGACAAGGAACTTTATGAATTGGAGCTGTAAGTTAACTCTTTGACAGAGAGACCTAGATGGTGCTGGTGGACAGCCCCCAGTAAAATCAGAGGTGAGAGCACAAAGCAATAAATTAGGCAGACTCTGGTTTTTTGGGGGTATAGATGTTCGAGAATAACCGGGTGGACTCCTGAGGCTCGATCCCTCATTTGTGTATGCCGATCCTCCTTCCTCAGGACTTTTGTCCAGGGTGGAATGCCTCACCGGCTCCCAGCACATGATCAGTGCATGCTCAGTCATGATATCAGTGCACGATCAGCCACGTGATCACTGACTGCACAGTCACGTGATCAGCGCCTCTCAGTCTCGTGATCACCGTATGATAAACAAGTGATCAGTGAACGATCAGCTCTGTGATCACTGCATGCTCAGTCAGGTGGTCAGATCCTGATCAGCCACGTGATCAGTGTGTGCACAGTCACATGATCAGCGCCTGTCAGTCACTGATCACTGCATGAGAAACACGTGTTCAGTGCATAAGTAGCCACGTGATCAGTGCCTGATCATCCACGTCATCAGTGCATGTGCAGTCACGTGATCAGTGCATGATAGCCACGTAATCAGTACATGCTCAGTCACGTGATCTGTACTTGATCAGCCACGTGATCAGTGCCTGCAGAGTCACGGGATAAGGGCCTGCTGAGCTGCGTGATTCCTGCCGGCTCATCTGCATGATAATTGCCAGCTGAGGTGCGTGATTCCTGTCTGCTCATCTGCTTGACAATTACCAGCTGAGCCTCGGGATTTCTGCCTGGTCACCTGCTTGATTATTGCCAGTTGAGCAGCATGATGCGTCACTGCTGAGCTCGATGCTTATTGCCTGCTGATTGCGTGGTTCCTGTCTGCTCAGCTCTTTGATGATTGCCTCCTGAGGTCCCTGTTCGGGCGCCACCTGCCGGGGAACATCCCCAGCTGACCCAGGGTATTCGAAGGAGAGATGGCCTAGGCAACTATTTAAATGCTCATCAGAGATATCAAGAATAATAGTATGAGGATAGCTCAGTAGGAAAATTCGGTGGAGAAAAGAGATTGAGTAGCTTGGTTTACACGGGAGACAAATAAAATTTCTAGACAAGAAGTTTTCATCACTTACGTAGGCCGAAGGCGCCCTCTCGAATAGCAGAAGGTGCCTCACCCTAGACACCTTCTCGAGTGGGTCTTAGCAGCCCAGGCATAATTAGTAAGCGTGGTGGGTTCCGTGCTCCAGATGAGACTCAGCTGGAAGTGAAAGGGAAGAATGACAGGGAACTTTATGAATTGGAGCTGTAAGTTAACTCTTTGACAGAGAGAGCGAGATGGTGGTGGGGGACAGCCCCCAGTAAAATCAGAGGTGAGAGCAAAAGGAATAAAGTAGGCAGACTCTGGTTTTTTTGGGGGGTAGATGCTCGAGAATATCAGGGTGGACTCCTGAGGCTCGATCCCGCATTTGGGTATGCCGAGCCTCCTTCCTCATGACCTTTGTCCAGAGTGGAATGCCTCACCGGCTCCCGGCACATGATCAGTGCATGCTCAGTCCCGATATCAGTGCCTGATCAGCCACGTGGTCACGGACTGTACAGTCACGTGATCAGCGCCTCTCAGTCACGTGATCACCGTATGATAAACACGTGATCAGTGAAACATCAGCCAGGTGATCACTGCATGCTCAGTCAGGTGGCCAGTTCCTGATCAGCCACGTGATCAGTGCGTGCACAGTCCCATGATCACCGCCTGTCAGTCACTGATCACTGCGTGAGAAACAGGTGATCAGGGCATGATAGCCACGTGATCAGTGCCTGATCCTCCAGGTCATCAGTGCACTCGCAGTCCTGTGATCTGTGCATGAGGAGCCACGTGATCAGTGCCTGATCATCCACGTCAACAGTGCAAGCGAAGTCACGTCATCAGTGCCTGATGGCCACGTGATCCCTGCCTGATCATCCAGGTCATCAGTGCCTGCACAGTCACATGATCAGCGCCTGACAGTCACTGATCACTGCATGAGAAACACGTGATCAGTGCATGATGAGCCACGTGATCAGTGCTTGATCATCCACGTCATCAGTGCATGTGCAGTCTCGTGATCAGTGCATGATAGCCACGTGATCCCTGCCTGATTCTCCAGGTCATCAGTGCATACGCAGTCATGTGATCAGAACTTGATCAGCCACGTGATCAGGGCCTGCAGAGTCAAATGATCATGGCCTGCTGAGCTGCGTGATTCCTGCCGGCTCATCTGCATGATAATAGCCAGCTGAGCTGCGTGATTCGTGTCTGCTCCTGTGCTTGACAATTGCCAGCTGAACTGCGAGATTCCTGCCTGGTCACCTGCTTGATTATTGCCAGTTGAGCAGCATGATTCGTCACTGCTGAGCTCCATGCTTATTGCTGCTGATTGCGTGGTTCGTGTCTGCTCAGCTCTTTGATTTTTGCCTCCTGAGGTCCCTGTTCGGTCGCTACCTGCCGGGGACCAGCCCCAGCAGATCCAGGGTATTCCAAGGAGAGATGGCCTAGGCGACTATTTATATGCTCATCAGAGGTATCAAGAATAATAGTACGAGGATAGCTCAGTAGGAAAATTCGGTGGAGAAAAGAGACTGAGTAGCTTGGTTTACGCGGGAGACCAATAAATCTTCAAGACAAGAAGTTTGCACCACTTACGTAGGCCGCAGGCGCCCTCTCGAAGAGCGGAAGGTGCCTCACTCTAGACACCATCTCGAGTGGGTCTTAGCAGCCCAGGCATAATTAGTAAGTGTGGTGGGTTCGGCGCTCCAGATGGAGACTCGGCTTGAATTTACAGGGAAGAATGACAAGGAACTTTATGAATTGGAGTTGTAAGTTAACTCTTTGACAGAGAGAGCGAGATGGTGGTGGGGGACAGCCCCCAGTGAAATCAGAGGTGAGAGCACAAAGCAATAAAGTAGGCAGACTCTGGTTATTTTGTGGGGGAGATGCTCGAGAATATCCGGGTGGACTCCTGAGGCTCGGTCCCGCATTTGCGTATGCCGAGCCTCCTTCCTCATGACCTTTGTCCAGAGTGGAATGCCTCACCGGCTCCGGGCACATGGTCAGTGCATGCTCAGTCCCGATATCAGTGCATGATCAGCCACGTGATCACTGACTGCACAGTCACGTGATCAGCGCGTCTCAGTCACGTGATCACCGTATGATAAGCACGTGATCACCGTATGATAAGCACGTGATCAGTGAACGTTCAGCCACGTGATCACTGCATGCGCCGTCAGGTGGTCAGTTCCTGATCAGCCACGGGATCAGTGCGTGCACAGTCCCATGATCAGCGCCTGTCAGTCACTGATCACTGCCTGATAAACACGTGATCAGTGCATGATGAGCCACGTGATCAGTGCCCGATCAGCCACGTCATCAGTGCATGCGCAGTCACCTGATCAGTGCATGCTCAGTCACGTGATCTGTACTTGATCAGCCACGTGATCAGTTCCTGCAGAGTCACGTGACCAGGGCCTGCTGAGTGGCGTGATTCCTGTCGGCTCACCTGCTTGGCAATTGCCCGCTGAGCTGCGTGATTCCTGCCTGGTCACCTGCTTGATTATTGCCAGTTGAGCAGCATGATTCGTCACTGCTCAGCTCCATGCTTATAGCCTGCTGATTGCGTGGTTCGTGTCTGCTCAGCTCTTTGAGTATTGTCTCCTGAGGTCCCTGTTCAGGCACCACCTGCCGGGGACCAGCCCCAGCTGATCCAGGGTATTCGAAGGAGAGATGGCCTGGGCGACTATTTATATGCTCATCAGAGATATCAAGAATAATAGTATGAGGATAGCTCAGTAGGCAAATTCGGTGGAGAAAAGAGACTGAGTAGCTTGGTTTACGCGGGAGACCAATCAAACTTCAAGACAAGAAGTTTTCACCACTTACGTAGGCCGCAGGGGCCCTCTCGAATAGCGGAAGATGCCTCACCCTAGACACCTTCTCCAGGGGTCTTAGCAGCCCAGGCATAATTAGCAAGCGTGGTGGGTTCCGTGCTCCAGATGGAGACTCAGCTGGAATTTAAAAGGAAGAATGACAAGGAACTTTATGAATTGGAGCTGTAAGTTAACTCTTTGACAGAGAGAGCGAGATGGTGGTGGGGGACAGCCCCCAGTGAAATCAGAGGTGAGAGCACAAAGCAATAAAGTAGGCAGACTCTGGTTATTTTGTGGGGGAGATGCTCGAGAATATCCGGGTGGACTCCTGAGGCTCGGTCCCGCATTTGCGTATGCGGAGCCTCCTTCCTCATGACCCTTGTCCAGAGTGGAATGCCTCACCGGTTCCCGGCACATGATCAGTGCATGCTCAGTCACGACATCAGTGCATGATCAGCCACGTGATCACTGACTGCACAGTCACGTGATCAGCGCCTCTCAGTCACGTGATCACCGTATGATAAGCACGTGATCGGTGAACGATCAGCCACGGGATCAGTGCCTGCACAGTCACATGATCAGCGCCTGACAGTCACTGATCACTGCATGAGAAACACGTGATCAGTGCATGATGAGCCACAGGATCAGTGCTTGATCATCCACGTCATCAGTGCATGTGCAGTCTCGTGATCAGTGCATGATAGGCACGTGATCCCTGCCTGATCCTCCAGGTCATCAGTGCATGCGCAGTCATGTGATCAGTGCATGATAGCCACGTGATCAGTGCATGCTCAGTCACGTGCTCAGTACTTGATCAGCCACGTGATCACGGCCTGCAGCGTCACGTGATCAGGGCCTGCTGAGCTACGTGACTCCTTCCGGCTCATCTGCATGATAATTCCCAGCTAAGGTGTGTGATTCCTGTCTGCTCATCTGCTTGACAATTGCCAGCTGAGCTGCGTGATTCCTGCCTGGTCACGTGCTTGATTATTGCCAGTTGAGCAGCATGATGCGTCACTGCTGAGCTCCATGCTTAGTGCCTGCTGATTGCGTGGTTCCTGTCTGCTCAGATCTTTGATTATTGCCTCCTGAGGTCCCTGTTCGGGCGCCACCTGTCGGGGACCAGCCCCAGCTGATCCAGGGTATTCGAAGGAGAGATGGCCTAGGCGACTATTTATATGCTCATCAGAGACATCAAGAATAATAGTATGAGGATAGCTCAGTAGGGAAATTCGGTGGAGAAAAGAGACTGAGTAGCTTGGTTTACGCGGGAGACCAATAAAACTTCCAGACAAGAAGTTTGCACCACTTACGTAGGCCGCAGGCGCCCTCTCGAATAGCGGAAGGTGCCTCACCCTAGACACCTTCTCGAGTGAGTCTTAGCAGCCCATGCATGATTAGTAAGCGTGGTGGGTTCCTCGCTCCAGATGGAGACTCGGCTGGAAGCTACAGGGAAGAATGACAAGGAACTTTATGAATTGGAGCTGTAAGTTAACTCTTTGACAGAGAGAGCGAGATGGTGGTGGGGGACAGCCCCCACTGAAATCAGAGGTGAGAGCAGAAAGCAATAAAGTAGGCAGACTCTGGTTATTTTGTGGGGGAGATGCTCGAGAATATCCGGGTGGACTCCTGAGGCTCGATCCCACATTTGCGTATGCCACGCCTCCTTCCTCATGACCTTTGTCCAGAGTGGAATGCCTCACCGGCTCCCGGCACAGGATCAGTGCATGCTCAGTCTCGATATCAGTGCATGATCAGCCACGTGATCACTGACTGCACAGTCACGTGATCAGCGCCTCTCAGTGACGTGATCACCGGATGATTAACAGGTGATCAGTGAATGATCAGCCACGTGATCACTGCAAGCTCAGTCAGGTGGTCAGTTCCTGATCAGCCACGTGATCAGTGCGTGCACAGTCCCATGATCAGCGCCTGTCAGTCACTGATCACTGCCTGATAAACACGTGATCAGTGCATGATGAGCCACGTGATCAGTGCCGGATCAGCCACGTCATCAGTGCATGTGCAGTCACCTGATCAGTGCATGCTCAGTCACGTGATCTGTACTTGATCAGCCATGTGATCAGTGCCTGCAGAGTCACGTGATCAGGGCCTGCTGAGCTGCGTGATTCCTGTCGGCTCCTCTGCTTGGCAATTGCCCACTGAGCTGCGTGATTCCTTCCTGGTCACCTGCTTGATTACTGCCGGTTGAGCAGCATGATTCGTCACTGCTCAGCTCCATGCTTATAGCCTGCTGATTGCGTGGTTCGTGTCTGCTCAGCTCTTTGAGTATTGCCTCCTGAGGTCCCTGTTCGGGCGCCAGCTGCCGGGGACCAGCCCCAGCTGATCCAGGGTATTCGAAGGAGAGATGGCCTAGGCGACTATTTATATGCTCATCAGAGATATCAAGAATAATAGTATGAGGATAGCTCAGTAGGGAAATTCGGTGGAGAAAAGAGACTGAGTAGCTGGGTTTACGCAGGAGACCAATCAAACTTCAAGACAAGAAGTTTGCACCACTTACGTAGGCCGCAGGCGCCCTCTCGAATAGCGGAAGGTGCCTCACCCTAGACACCTTCTCGAGTGGGTTTTAGCAGCCCAGGCATGATTAGTAAGCGTGGTGGGTTCCATGCTCCAGATGGAGACTCGGCTGGAAGTCACAGGGAAGAATGACAAGGAACTTTATGAATTGGACCTCTAAGTTAACTCTTTGACATAGAGAGCGAGATGGTGGTGGGGGACAGCCCCCAGTGAAATCAGAGGTGAGAGCACAAAGCAATAAAGTAGGCAGACTCTGGTTTTTTTCGGGGGGAGATGCTCAAGAATATCCCGGTGGACACCTGAGGCTCGATCCCGCATTTGCACATGCCAAGCTTCCTTCCTCATGACCTTTGTCCAGAGTGGAATGCCTCACCGGCTCCCGGCACATGATCAGTGCATGCTGAGTAACGATATAAGTGCATGATCAGCCACGTGATCACTGACTGCACAGTTACGTGATCAGCTCCTCTCAGTCACGTGATCACCGTATGATAAACACGTGATCAGTGAACGATCAGCCACGTGATCACTTCATGCGCACTCAGGTGTCAGTTCCTGATCAGCCACCTGTCCGTGCGTGCACAGTCCCATGATCAGCGCCTGTCAGTCACTGATCACTGCCTGATTAACACGTGATCAGTGCATGATGAGCCACGTGACCAGTGCCTTATCAGCCACGTCATCAGTGCATGCCCAGTCAGGTAATCAGTGCATGATAGCCATGTGATCAGTGCGTGCACAGTCCCATGATCAGCGCCTGTCAGTCACTGATCACTGCCTGAGAAACACGTGATCAGTGCATGATGAGCCATGTGATCAGTGCATGATGAGCCATGTGATCAGTGCATGCACAGTCACGTGATCAGTGCATGACAGCCACGTGATCAGTGCATGCTCAGTCACGAGATCTGTACTTGATCAGCCACGTGATCAGTGCCTGCAGAGTCACGTGATCAGGGCCTGCTGAGCTGTGTGATTCCTGCCGGCTCATCTGCATGACAATTGCCAGCTGAGCTGCGTCATTCCTGTCGGCTCATCTGCTTTACAATTGCCAGCTGAGCTGCGTGACTCCTGCCAGGTCATCTGCTTAATTATTGCCAGTTGAGCAGCATGATTCGTCACTGCTGAGCTCCATGCTTATTGCCTGCTGATTGCGTGGTTCGTGTCTGCTCAGCTCTTTGAGTATTGCCTCCTGAGGTCCCTGTTCGGGTGCCACCTGCCGGGGACCACCCCCAGCTGATCCAGGGTATTCGAAGGAGAGATGGCCTAGGCGACTATTTATATGCCAATCAGAGATGGCAAGAATAATAGTATGAGGATAGCTCAGTAGGAAAATTCGGTGGAGAAAAGAGACTGAGTAGCTTGGTTTACCCGGGAGACCAATCAAACTTCAAGACAAGAAGTTTGCACCACTTCCGTAGGCCGCAGGCGCCCTCTCGAATAGCAGAATGTGCCTCACCCTAGACACCTTCTCGAGTGGGTCTTAGCAGCCCAGGCATAATTAGTAAGCGTGGTGGGTTCCGAGCTCCAGATGGAGACTCGGCTGGAAGGTATAGGGAAGAATGACAAGGAACTTTATGAATTGGAGTTGTAAGTTAACTCTTTGACAGAGAGAGCGAGACCGTGGTGGGGGAAAGCCCCCAGTGAAATCAGAGGTGAGAGCACAAAGCAATACAGTAGGCAGACTCTGGTGTTTTTGGGGGGGAGATGCTCAGGAATATCCGGGTGGACTTCTGAGGTTCCATCCCGAATTTGCGTATGCGGAGCCTCCTTCCTCATGACCTGTGTCTAGAGTGGAATGCCTCACCGGCTCCCGGCACATGATCAGTGCATGCTCAGTCACGATATCAGTGCATGATCAGCCACGTGATCACTGACGGCACAGTCACGTGATCAGCGCCTCTCAGTCACGTGATCACCGTATGATAAACACGTGATCAGTGAACGACCAGCCACATGATCACTGCATGCACAGTCAGGTGGTCAGTTCCTGATCAGCCACGGGATCAGTGCCTGCACAGTCCCATGATCAGCGCCTGTCAGTCACTGATCACTGCCTGATAAACACGGGATCAGTGCCCCATCAGCCACGTCATCAGTACATGCGCAGTCACGTGATCAGTGCATGATAGCCACGTGATCAGTTCGTGCACAGTCCCATGATCAGCGCCTGTCAGTCATTAATCACTGCCTGAGAAACACGTGATCAGTGCATGATGAGCCATGTGATCAGTGCATGATGAGCCATGTGATCAGAGCATGCACAGTCACGTGATCAGTGCATGATAGCCACGTGATCAGTACATGCTCAGTCACGTGATCTGTACTTGATCAGCCACGTGATCAGTGCCTGCAGAGTCCCGTGATCAGGGCCTGCTGAGCTGTGTGATTCCTGCCGGCTCATCTGCATGACAATTGCCAGCTGAGCTGCGTCATTCCTGTCGGTCATCTCTTGACAATTGCCAGCTGAGCTGCGTGATTCCTGCCTGGTCATCTGCTTGATTATTGCCAGTTGAGCAGCATGATTCGTCACAGCTGAGCTCCATGCTTATTGCCTGCTGATTGCGGGGTTCGTGTCTGCTCAGCTCTTTGAGTATTGCCTCCTGACGTCCCTGTTCGGGTGCCACCTGCAGGGGACCAGCCCCAGCTG
Source organism: Bos grunniens (assembly GCF_055505025.1). Taxonomy (NCBI): domain Eukaryota; kingdom Metazoa; phylum Chordata; class Mammalia; order Artiodactyla; family Bovidae; genus Bos; species Bos grunniens. The sequence goes on along the minus strand of NC_141191.1, from coordinate 177,817 downwards.
ATCCAGGGTATTCGAAGGAGAGATGGCCTAGGCAACTATTTATATGCCAATCAGAGATGTCAAGAATAATTGTATGAGGATAGCTCAGTAGGAAAATTCGGTGGAGAAAAGAGACTGAGTAGCTTGGTTTACTCGGGAGACCAATCAAACTTCAAGACAAGAAGTTTTCACCACTTACGTAGGCCGCAGGCGCCCTCTCGAATAGCGGAAGGTGCCTCACCCTAGACACCTTATCGAGTGGGTCTTAGCAACCCAGGCATAATTAGTAAGCGTGGTGGGTTCCGTGCTCCAGATGGAGACTCGGCTGGAAGTTACAGGGAAGAATGACAAGGAACTTTATGAATTGGAGCTGTAAGTTAACTCTTTGACAGAGAGAGCAAGATGGTGGTGGGGGACAGCCCCCAGTGAAATCAGAGGTGAGAGCACAAAGCAAGAAGGTAGGCAGACTCTGGTTTTTTTGGGGGGGAGATCCTCGAGAATATCCGAGTGGACTCCTGAGGCTCGATCCCCCATTTGGGTATGCCGAGCCTCCTTCCTCATGACCTTTGTCCAGAGTGGAATGCCTCACCGCCTCCCGGCACATTTTCAGTGCATGCTCAGGCAAGATACCAGTGCATGATCAGCCACGTGATCACTGACGGCACAGTCACGTGATCAGCGCCTCTCAGTCACGTGATCACCGTATGATAAACACGTGATCAGTGAACGACCAGCCACGTGATCACTGCATGGGCAGTCAGGTGGTCAGTTCCTGATCAGACACGTGATTAGTGGGTGCACAGTCCCATGATCAGCGCCTGTCAGTCACTGATCACTGCCTGAGATGATGAGCCATGTGATCAGTGCCTTATCAGCCACGTCATCAGTGCATGCGCAGTCAGGTAATCAGTGGGTGATAGCCACGTGATCAGTGCGTGCACAGTTCCATGATCAGCGCCTGTCAGTCACTGATCATTGCCTGAGAAACAGGTGATCAGTGCATGATGAGCCATGTGATCAGTGCCTGATCAGCCACTTCATTAGTGTATGCGAAGTCACTGGATCAGTGCATGATAGCCACGTGATCAGTGCATGCTCAGTCACGTGATCTGTACTTGATCAGCCACCTGATCAGTGCCTGCAGAGTCACGTGATCAGGGCCTGCTAAGCTGCGTGATTCCTGCCGGCTTATCTGCATGACAATTGCCAGCTGAGCTGCGTCATTCCTGTCGGCTCATCTGCTTGACAATTGCCAGCTGAGCTGCGTCATTCCTGTCGGCTCATCTGCTTGACAATTGCCAGCTGAGCTGCGTGATTCCTGCCGGGTCACCTGCTTGATTATTGCCAGTTGAGCAGCATGATTCGTCACTGCTGAGCTCCATGCTTATTGCCTGCTGATTGCGTGTTTCGTGTCTCCTCAGCTCTTTGAGTATTGCCTCCTGAGGTCCCTGTTCGGGCGCCACCTGCCGGGGAGCAGCCCCAGCTGATCCAGGGTATTCGAAGGAGAGATGGCCTAGGCAACTATTTATATGCTCATCAGAGACATCAAGAATAATAGTATGAGGATAGCTCAGTAGGGAAATTCGGTGGAGAAAAGAGACTGAGTAGCTTGGTTTACGCGGGAGACCAATAAAACTTCCAGACAAGAAGTTTGCACCACTTACGTAGGCCGCAGGCGCCCTCTCGAATAGCGGAAGGTGCCTCACCCTAGACACCTTCTCGAGTGAGTCTTAGCAGCCCATGCATGATTAGTAAGCGTGGTGGGTTCCTCGCTCCAGATGGAGACTCGGCTGGAAGCTACAGGGAAGAATGACAAGGAACTTTATGAATTGGAGCTGTAAGTTAACTCTTTGACAGAGAGAGCGAGATGGTGGTGGGGGACAGCCCCCACTGAAATCAGAGGTGAGAGCAGAAAGCAATAAAGTAGGCAGACTCTGGTTATTTTGTGGGGGAGATGCTCGAGAATATCCGGGTGGACTCCTGAGGCTCGATCCCACATTTGCGTATGCCACGCCTCCTTCCTCATGACCTTTGTCCAGAGTGGAATGCCTCACCGGCTCCCGGCACAGGATCAGTGCATGCTCAGTCTCGATATCAGTGCATGATCAGCCACGTGATCACTGACTGCACAGTCACGTGATCAGCGCCTCTCAGTGACGTGATCACCGGATGATTAACAGGTGATCAGTGAATGATCAGCCACGTGATCACTGCAAGCTCAGTCAGGTGGTCAGTTCCTGATCAGCCACGTGATCAGTGCGTGCACAGTCCCATGATCAGCGCCTGTCAGTCACTGATCACTGCCTGATAAACACGTGATCAGTGCATGATGAGCCACGTGATCAGTGCCGGATCAGCCACGTCATCAGTGCATGTGCAGTCACCTGATCAGTGCATGCTCAGTCACGTGATCTGTACTTGATCAGCCATGTGATCAGTGCCTGCAGAGTCACGTGATCAGGGCCTGCTGAGCTGCGTGATTCCTGTCGGCTCCTCTGCTTGGCAATTGCCCACTGAGCTGCGTGATTCCTTCCTGGTCACCTGCTTGATTACTGCCGGTTGAGCAGCATGATTCGTCACTGCTCAGCTCCATGCTTATAGCCTGCTGATTGCGTGGTTCGTGTCTGCTCAGCTCTTTGAGTATTGCCTCCTGAGGTCCCTGTTCGGGCGCCAGCTGCCGGGGACCAGCCCCAGCTGATCCAGGGTATTCGAAGGAGAGATGGCCTAGGCGACTATTTATATGCTCATCAGAGATATCAAGAATAATAGTATGAGGATAGCTCAGTAGGGAAATTCGGTGGAGAAAAGAGACTGAGTAGCTGGGTTTACGCAGGAGACCAATCAAACTTCAAGACAAGAAGTTTGCACCACTTACGTAGGCCGCAGGCGCCCTCTCGAATAGCGGAAGGTGCCTCACCCTAGACACCTTCTCGAGTGGGTTTTAGCAGCCCAGGCATGATTAGTAAGCGTGGTGGGTTCCATGCTCCAGATGGAGACTCGGCTGGAAGTCACAGGGAAGAATGACAAGGAACTTTATGAATTGGACCTCTAAGTTAACTCTTTGACATAGAGAGCGAGATGGTGGTGGGGGACAGCCCCCAGTGAAATCAGAGGTGAGAGCACAAAGCAATAAAGTAGGCAGACTCTGGTTTTTTTCGGGGGGAGATGCTCAAGAATATCCCGGTGGACACCTGAGGCTTGATCCCGCATTTGCACATGCCAAGCTTCCTTCCTCATGACCTTTGTCCAGAGTGGAATGCCTCACCGGCTCCCGGCACATGATCAGTGCATGCTGAGTAACGATATAAGTGCATGATCAGCCACGTGATCACTGACTGCACAGTTACGTGATCAGCTCCTCTCAGTCACGTGATCACCGTATGATAAACACGTGATCAGTGAACGATCAGCCACGTGATCACTTCATGCGCACTCAGGTGTCAGTTCCTGATCAGCCACCTGTCCGTGCGTGCACAGTCCCATGATCAGCGCCTGTCAGTCACTGATCACTGCCTGATTAACACGTGATCAGTGCATGATGAGCCACGTGACCAGTGCCTTATCAGCCACGTCATCAGTGCATGCCCAGTCAGGTAATCAGTGCATGATAGCCATGTGATCAGTGCGTGCACAGTCCCATGATCAGCGCCTGTCAGTCACTGATCACTGCCTGAGAAACACGTGATCAGTGCATGATGAGCCATGTGATCAGTGCATGATGAGCCATGTGATCAGTGCATGCACAGTCACGTGATCAGTGCATGACAGCCACGTGATCAGTGCATGCTCAGTCACGAGATCTGTACTTGATCAGCCACGTGATCAGTGCCTGCAGAGTCACGTGATCAGGGCCTGCTGAGCTGTGTGATTCCTGCCGGCTCATCTGCATGACAATTGCCAGCTGAGCTGCGTCATTCCTGTCGGCTCATCTGCTTTACAATTGCCAGCTGAGCTGCGTGATTCCTGCCAGGTCATCTGCTTAATTATTGCCAGTTGAGCAGCATGATTCGTCACTGCTGAGCTCCATGCTTATTGCCTGCTGATTGCGTGGTTCGTGTCTGCTCAGCTCTTTGAGTATTGCCTCCTGAGGTCCCTGTTCGGGTGCCACCTGCCGGGGACCACCCCCAGCTGATCCAGGGTATTCGAAGGAGAGATGGCCTAGGCGACTATTTATATGCCAATCAGAGATGGCAAGAATAATAGTATGAGGATAGCTCAGTAGGAAAATTCGGTGGAGAAAAGAGACTGAGTAGCTTGGTTTACCCGGGAGACCAATCAAACTTCAAGACAAGAAGTTTGCACCACTTCCGTAGGCCGCAGGCGCCCTCTCGAATAGCAGAATGTGCCTCACCCTAGACACCTTCTCGAGTGGGTCTTAGCAGCCCAGGCATAATTAGTAAGCGTGGTGGGTTCCGAGCTCCAGATGGAGACTCGGCTGGAAGGTATAGGGAAGAATGACAAGGAACTTTATGAATTGGAGTTGTAAGTTAACTCTTTGACAGAGAGAGCGAGACCGTGGTGGGGGAAAGCCCCCAGTGAAATCAGAGGTGAGAGCACAAAGCAATACAGTAGGCAGACTCTGGTGTTTTTGGGGGGGAGATGCTCAGGAATATCCGGGTGGACTTCTGAGGTTCCATCCCTCATTTGCGTATGCGGAGCCTCCTTCCTCATGACCTGTGTCTAGAGTGGAATGCCTCACCGGCTCCCGGCACATGATCAGTGCATGCTCAGTCACGATATCAGTGCATGATCAGCCACGTGATCACTGACGGCACAGTCACGTGATCAGCGCCTCTCAGTCACGTGATCACCGTATGATAAACACGTGATCAGTGAACGACCAGCCACATGATCACTGCATGCACAGTCAGGTGGTCAGTTCCTGATCAGCCACGGGATCAGTGCCTGCACAGTCCCATGATCAGCGCCTGTCAGTCACTGATCACTGCCTGATAAACACGGGATCAGTGCCCCATCAGCCACGTCATCAGTACATGCGCAGTCACGTGATCAGTGCATGATAGCCACGTGATCAGTTCGTGCACAGTCCCATGATCAGCGCCTGTCAGTCATTAATCACTGCCTGAGAAACACGTGATCAGTGCATGATGAGCCATGTGATCAGTGCATGATGAGCCATGTGATCAGAGCATGCACAGTCACGTGATCAGTGCATGATAGCCACGTGATCAGTACATGCTCAGTCACGTGATCTGTACTTGATCAGCCACGTGATCAGTGCCTGCAGAGTCCCGTGATCAGGGCCTGCTGAGCTGTGTGATTCCTGCCGGCTCATCTGCATGACAATTGCCAGCTGAGCTGCGTCATTCCTGTCGGTCATCTCTTGACAATTGCCAGCTGAGCTGCGTGATTCCTGCCTGGTCATCTGCTTGATTATTGCCAGTTGAGCAGCATGATTCGTCACAGCTGAGCTCCATGCTTATTGCCTGCTGATTGCGGGGTTCGTGTCTGCTCAGCTCTTTGAGTATTGCCTCCTGACGTCCCTGTTCGGGTGCCACCTGCAGGGGACCAGCCCCAGCTGATCCAGGGTATTCGAAGGAGAGATGGCCTAGGCAACTATTTATATGCCAATCAGAGATGTCAAGAATAATTGTATGAGGATAGCTCAGTAGGAAAATTCGGTGGAGAAAAGAGACTGAGTAGCTTGGTTTACTCGGGAGACCAATCAAACTTCAAGACAAGAAGTTTTCACCACTTACGTAGGCCGCAGGCGCCCTCTCGAATAGCGGAAGGTGCCTCACCCTAGACACCTTATCGAGTGGGTCTTAGCAACCCAGGCATAATTAGTAAGCGTGGTGGGTTCCGTGCTCCAGATGGAGACTCGGCTGGAAGTTACAGGGAAGAATGACAAGGAACTTTATGAATTGGAGCTGTAAGTTAACTCTTTGACAGAGAGAGCAAGATGGTGGTGGGGGACAGCCCCCAGTGAAATCAGAGGTGAGAGCACAAAGCAAGAAGGTAGGCAGACTCTGGTTTTTTTGGGGGGGAGATCCTCGAGAATATCCGAGTGGACTCCTGAGGCTCGATCCCCCATTTGGGTATGCCGAGCCTCCTTCCTCATGACCTTTGTCCAGAGTGGAATGCCTCACCGCCTCCCGGCACATTTTCAGTGCATGCTCAGGCAAGATACCAGTGCATGATCAGCCACGTGATCACTGACGGCACAGTCACGTGATCAGCGCCTCTCAGTCACGTGATCACCGTATGATAAACACGTGATCAGTGAACGACCAGCCACGTGATCACTGCATGGGCAGTCAGGTGGTCAGTTCCTGATCAGACACGTGATTAGTGGGTGCACAGTCCCATGATCAGCGCCTGTCAGTCACTGATCACTGCCTGAGATGATGAGCCATGTGATCAGTGCCTTATCAGCCACGTCATCAGTGCATGCGCAGTCAGGTAATCAGTGGGTGATAGCCACGTGATCAGTGCGTGCACAGTTCCATGATCAGCGCCTGTCAGTCACTGATCATTGCCTGAGAAACAGGTGATCAGTGCATGATGAGCCATGTGATCAGTGCCTGATCAGCCACTTCATTAGTGTATGCGAAGTCACTGGATCAGTGCATGATAGCCACGTGATCAGTGCATGCTCAGTCACGTGATCTGTACTTGATCAGCCACCTGATCAGTGCCTGCAGAGTCACGTGATCAGGGCCTGCTAAGCTGCGTGATTCCTGCCGGCTTATCTGCATGACAATTGCCAGCTGAGCTGCGTCATTCCTGTCGGCTCATCTGCTTGACAATTGCCAGCTGAGCTGCGTCATTCCTGTCGGCTCATCTGCTTGACAATTGCCAGCTGAGCTGCGTGATTCCTGCCGGGTCACCTGCTTGATTATTGCCAGTTGAGCAGCATGATTCGTCACTGCTGAGCTCCATGCTTATTGCCTGCTGATTGCGTGTTTCGTGTCTCCTCAGCTCTTTGAGTATTGCCTCCTGAGGTCCCTGTTCGGGCGCCACCTGCCGGGGAGCAGCCCCAGCTGATCCAGGGTATTCGAAGGAGAGATGGCCTAGGCAACTATTTATATGCTCATCAGAGACATCAAGAATAATAGTATGAGGATAGCTCAGTAGGGAAATTCGGTGGAGAAAAGAGACTGAGTAGCTTGGTTTACGCGGGAGACCAATAAAACTTCCAGACAAGAAGTTTGCACCACTTACGTAGGCCGCAGGCGCCCTCTCGAATAGCGGAAGGTGCCTCACCCTAGACACCTTCTCGAGTGAGTCTTAGCAGCCCATGCATGATTAGTAAGCGTGGTGGGTTCCTCGCTCCAGATGGAGACTCGGCTGGAAGCTACAGGGAAGAATGACAAGGAACTTTATGAATTGGAGCTGTAAGTTAACTCTTTGACAGAGAGAGCGAGATGGTGGTGGGGGACAGCCCCCACTGAAATCAGAGGTGAGAGCAGAAAGCAATAAAGTAGGCAGACTCTGGTTATTTTGTGGGGGAGATGCTCGAGAATATCCGGGTGGACTCCTGAGGCTCGATCCCACATTTGCGTATGCCACGCCTCCTTCCTCATGACCTTTGTCCAGAGTGGAATGCCTCACCGGCTCCCGGCACAGGATCAGTGCATGCTCAGTCTCGATATCAGTGCATGATCAGCCACGTGATCACTGACTGCACAGTCACGTGATCAGCGCCTCTCAGTGACGTGATCACCGGATGATTAACAGGTGATCAGTGAATGATCAGCCACGTGATCACTGCAAGCTCAGTCAGGTGGTCAGTTCCTGATCAGCCACGTGATCAGTGCGTGCACAGTCCCATGATCAGCGCCTGTCAGTCACTGATCACTGCCTGATAAACACGTGATCAGTGCATGATGAGCCACGTGATCAGTGCCGGATCAGCCACGTCATCAGTGCATGTGCAGTCACCTGATCAGTGCATGCTCAGTCACGTGATCTGTACTTGATCAGCCATGTGATCAGTGCCTGCAGAGTCACGTGATCAGGGCCTGCTGAGCTGCGTGATTCCTGTCGGCTCCTCTGCTTGGCAATTGCCCACTGAGCTGCGTGATTCCTTCCTGGTCACCTGCTTGATTACTGCCGGTTGAGCAGCATGATTCGTCACTGCTCAGCTCCATGCTTATAGCCTGCTGATTGCGTGGTTCGTGTCTGCTCAGCTCTTTGAGTATTGCCTCCTGAGGTCCCTGTTCGGGCGCCAGCTGCCGGGGACCAGCCCCAGCTGATCCAGGGTATTCGAAGGAGAGATGGCCTAGGCGACTATTTATATGCTCATCAGAGATATCAAGAATAATAGTATGAGGATAGCTCAGTAGGGAAATTCGGTGGAGAAAAGAGACTGAGTAGCTGGGTTTACGCAGGAGACCAATCAAACTTCAAGACAAGAAGTTTGCACCACTTACGTAGGCCGCAGGCGCCCTCTCGAATAGCGGAAGGTGCCTCACCCTAGACACCTTCTCGAGTGGGTTTTAGCAGCCCAGGCATGATTAGTAAGCGTGGTGGGTTCCATGCTCCAGATGGAGACTCGGCTGGAAGTCACAGGGAAGAATGACAAGGAACTTTATGAATTGGACCTCTAAGTTAACTCTTTGACATAGAGAGCGAGATGGTGGTGGGGGACAGCCCCCAGTGAAATCAGAGGTGAGAGCACAAAGCAATAAAGTAGGCAGACTCTGGTTTTTTTCGGGGGGAGATGCTCAAGAATATCCCGGTGGACACCTGAGGCTTGATCCCGCATTTGCACATGCCAAGCTTCCTTCCTCATGACCTTTGTCCAGAGTGGAATGCCTCACCGGCTCCCGGCACATGATCAGTGCATGCTGAGTAACGATATAAGTGCATGATCAGCCACGTGATCACTGACTGCACAGTTACGTGATCAGCTCCTCTCAGTCACGTGATCACCGTATGATAAACACGTGATCAGTGAACGATCAGCCACGTGATCACTTCATGCGCACTCAGGTGTCAGTTCCTGATCAGCCACCTGTCCGTGCGTGCACAGTCCCATGATCAGCGCCTGTCAGTCACTGATCACTGCCTGATTAACACGTGATCAGTGCATGATGAGCCACGTGACCAGTGCCTTATCAGCCACGTCATCAGTGCATGCCCAGTCAGGTAATCAGTGCATGATAGCCATGTGATCAGTGCGTGCACAGTCCCATGATCAGCGCCTGTCAGTCACTGATCACTGCCTGAGAAACACGTGATCAGTGCATGATGAGCCATGTGATCAGTGCATGATGAGCCATGTGATCAGTGCATGCACAGTCACGTGATCAGTGCATGACAGCCACGTGATCAGTGCATGCTCAGTCACGAGATCTGTACTTGATCAGCCACGTGATCAGTGCCTGCAGAGTCACGTGATCAGGGCCTGCTGAGCTGTGTGATTCCTGCCGGCTCATCTGCATGACAATTGCCAGCTGAGCTGCGTCATTCCTGTCGGCTCATCTGCTTTACAATTGCCAGCTGAGCTGCGTGATTCCTGCCAGGTCATCTGCTTAATTATTGCCAGTTGAGCAGCATGATTCGTCACTGCTGAGCTCCATGCTTATTGCCTGCTGATTGCGTGGTTCGTGTCTGCTCAGCTCTTTGAGTATTGCCTCCTGAGGTCCCTGTTCGGGTGCCACCTGCCGGGGACCACCCCCAGCTGATCCAGGGTATTCGAAGGAGAGATGGCCTAGGCGACTATTTATATGCCAATCAGAGATGGCAAGAATAATAGTATGAGGATAGCTCAGTAGGAAAATTCGGTGGAGAAAAGAGACTGAGTAGCTTGGTTTACCCGGGAGACCAATCAAACTTCAAGACAAGAAGTTTGCACCACTTCCGTAGGCCGCAGGCGCCCTCTCGAATAGCAGAATGTGCCTCACCCTAGACACCTTCTCGAGTGGGTCTTAGCAGCCCAGGCATAATTAGTAAGCGTGGTGGGTTCCGAGCTCCAGATGGAGACTCGGCTGGAAGGTATAGGGAAGAATGACAAGGAACTTTATGAATTGGAGTTGTAAGTTAACTCTTTGACAGAGAGAGCGAGACCGTGGTGGGGGAAAGCCCCCAGTGAAATCAGAGGTGAGAGCACAAAGCAATACAGTAGGCAGACTCTGGTGTTTTTGGGGGGGAGATGCTCAGGAATATCCGGGTGGACTTCTGAGGTTCCATCCCTCATTTGCGTATGCGGAGCCTCCTTCCTCATGACCTGTGTCTAGAGTGGAATGCCTCACCGGCTCCCGGCACATGATCAGTGCATGCTCAGTCACGATATCAGTGCATGATCAGCCACGTGATCACTGACGGCACAGTCACGTGATCAGCGCCTCTCAGTCACGTGATCACCGTATGATAAACACGTGATCAGTGAACGACCAGCCACATGATCACTGCATGCACAGTCAGGTGGTCAGTTCCTGATCAGCCACGGGATCAGTGCCTGCACAGTCCCATGATCAGCGCCTGTCAGTCACTGATCACTGCCTGATAAACACGGGATCAGTGCCCCATCAGCCACGTCATCAGTACATGCGCAGTCACGTGATCAGTGCATGATAGCCACGTGATCAGTTCGTGCACAGTCCCATGATCAGCGCCTGTCAGTCATTAATCACTGCCTGAGAAACACGTGATCAGTGCATGATGAGCCATGTGATCAGTGCATGATGAGCCATGTGATCAGAGCATGCACAGTCACGTGATCAGTGCATGATAGCCACGTGATCAGTACATGCTCAGTCACGTGATCTGTACTTGATCAGCCACGTGATCAGTGCCTGCAGAGTCCCGTGATCAGGGCCTGCTGAGCTGTGTGATTCCTGCCGGCTCATCTGCATGACAATTGCCAGCTGAGCTGCGTCATTCCTGTCGGTCATCTCTTGACAATTGCCAGCTGAGCTGCGTGATTCCTGCCTGGTCATCTGCTTGATTATTGCCAGTTGAGCAGCATGATTCGTCACAGCTGAGCTCCATGCTTATTGCCTGCTGATTGCGGGGTTCGTGTCTGCTCAGCTCTTTGAGTATTGCCTCCTGACGTCCCTGTTCGGGTGCCACCTGCAGGGGACCAGCCCCAGCTGATCCAGGGTATTCGAAGGAGAGATGGCCTAGGCAACTATTTATATGCCAATCAGAGATGTCAAGAATAATTGTATGAGGATAGCTCAGTAGGAAAATTCGGTGGAGAAAAGAGACTGAGTAGCTTGGTTTACTCGGGAGACCAATCAAACTTCAAGACAAGAAGTTTTCACCACTTACGTAGGCCGCAGGCGCCCTCTCGAATAGCGGAAGGTGCCTCACCCTAGACACCTTATCGAGTGGGTCTTAGCAACCCAGGCATAATTAGTAAGCGTGGTGGGTTCCGTGCTCCAGATGGAGACTCGGCTGGAAGTTACAGGGAAGAATGACAAGGAACTTTATGAATTGGAGCTGTAAGTTAACTCTTTGACAGAGAGAGCAAGATGGTGGTGGGGGACAGCCCCCAGTGAAATCAGAGGTGAGAGCACAAAGCAAGAAGGTAGGCAGACTCTGGTTTTTTTGGGGGGGAGATCCTCGAGAATATCCGAGTGGACTCCTGAGGCTCGATCCCCCATTTGGGTATGCCGAGCCTCCTTCCTCATGACCTTTGTCCAGAGTGGAATGCCTCACCGCCTCCCGGCACATTTTCAGTGCATGCTCAGGCAAGATACCAGTGCATGATCAGCCACGTGATCACTGACGGCACAGTCACGTGATCAGCGCGTCTCAGTCAGGTGATCACCGTATGATAAACACGTGATCAGTGAACGACCAGCGACGTGATCACTGCATGCGCAGTCAGGTGGTCAGTTCCTGATCAGCCACATGATCAGTGCGTGCACAGTCCCATGATCAGCGCCTGTCAGTCACTGATCACTGCCTGATAAACACCGCATCAGTACCCTATCAGCCAGGTCATCACTACAAGCGCAGTCACGTGATCAGTGCATGATAGCCACGTGATCAGTGCATGCACAGTCCCATGATCAGCGCCTGTCAGTCACTGATCAGTGCCTGAGAAACACGTGATCAGTGCATGATGAACCATGTGATCAGTGCATGCTCAGTCACGTGATCAGTGCATGATAGCCACGTGATCAGTGCCTGCAGAGTCACGTGATCAGGGCCTGCTGTGCTGCGTGATTCCTGCCAGCTCATCTGCATGACAATTGCCAGCTGAGCTGCGTGATTCCTGTCGGCTCATCTGCTTGACAATTGCCAGCTGAGCTGCATGATTCTTGCCTGGTCACCTGCTTGATTATTGCCAGTTGAGCAGCATGATTTGTCACTGCTGAGCTCCATGCTTATTGCCTGCTGATTGCGTGTTTCGTGTCTCCTCAGCTCTTTCAGTATTGCCTCCTGAGGTCCCTGTTCGGGCGCCACCTGCCGGGGTCCAGCCCCAGCTGATCCAGGGTATTCGAAGGAGAGATGGCCTAGGCAACTATTTATATGCCAATCAGATATGTCAAGAATAATTGTATGAGGATAGGTCAGTGGGAAAATTCGGTGGAGAAAAGAGACTGAGTAGCTTGGTTTACTCGGGAGACCAATCAAACTTCAAGACAAGAAGTTTGCACCACTTCCGTAGGCCGCAGGCGCCCTCTCGAATAGCGGAAGGTGCCTCACCCTAGACACCTTCTCGAGTGGGTCTTAGCAGCCCAGGCATAATTAGTAATCGTGGTGGGTTGCGCGCTCCAGATGGAGACTCAGCTGGAAGTCAAAGGGAAGAGTGACAAGGAAGTTTATGAATTGGAGCTCTAAGTTAACTCTTTGACAGAGAGAGCCAGACGGTGGTGGGGGACAGCCCCCAGTGAAATCAGAGGTGAGAGCACAAAGCAATAAAGTAGGCAGACTCTGTTTTTTTGGGGGGGTAGATGCTCGAGAATATCCGGCTGGATTCCTGAGGCTCGATCACGAATTTGCGTATGCCGAGGCTCCTTCCTCATGACCTTAGACCAGAGTGGAATGCGCCCCCAGCTCCCGGGACCTGATCAGTGCATGCTCAGTCACGATATCAGTGCATGATCAGCCACGTGATCACTGACTGCACAGTCACGTGATCAGCGCCTCTCAGTCAGGTGATCACCGGATGATATACAGGTGATCAGTCAACAACCAGCCACGTGATCACTGCAAGCTCAGTCAGGTGGTCAGTTCCTGATCAGCCACGTGATCAGTGCGTGCACAGTCAAATGATCAGGGCCTGTCAGTCACTGATCACTGCATGAGAAACACGGGAACAGTGCATGATGAGCCACGGGATCAGTGCCTGATCATCCACGTCCTCAGTGCATGCGCAGTCACTGGATCAGTGCATGATAGCCACGTGAGGAGTGCATGCTCAGTCACCTGATCTGTACTTGATCAGCCACGTGATCAGTGCCTGCAGAGTCACGGGATCAGGGCCTGTTGAGCTGCGTGATTCCTGCCGGCTCATCTGCATGATAATTGCCAGCTGAGCTGCGTGATTCCTGTCTGCTCATATGCTCGCCAATTGCCAGCTGAGCTGCGTGATTCCTGCCTGGTCACCTGCTTGATTATTGCCACTTGAGCAGCATGATTGGTCACTGCTGAGCTCCATGCTTATTGCCTGCTCATTGCGTGGTTCATGTCTGCTCAGATCTTTGAGTATTGCCTCCTGAGGTCCCTGTTCCGGCACCACCTGCCGGGGACCAGCCCCAGCTGATCCACGGTATTAGAAGGGGAGATGGCCTAGGCCACTATTTATATGCCAATCAGAGCTATCAAGAATAATAGTATGAGGATAGCTCAGTAGGAAAATTCGGTGGAGAAAAGAGACTGAGTAGCTGGTTTACGCGGGAGACCAAGAAAACTTCAAGACAAGAAGTTTGCACCCTTACATAGGCCGCAGGCGCCTTCTCGAATAGCGGGAGGTGCCTGACCCTAAACACCTTCTCGAGTGGGTCTTAGCAGCCCAGGCATAATTAGTAAGCGTGGTGGATTCCGAGCTCTAGATGGAAACTCAGCTGGAAGTTAAAGGGAAGAATGACAAGGAACTTTATGAATTGGAGCTGTAAGTTAACTCTTTGACAGAGAGAGCGAAATGGTGGTGGGGGACAGCCCGCAGTAAAATCAGAGGTGAGAGCACCAAGCAATACAGTAGGCAGACGCTGGTTTTTTTTGGGGGGAGATGCTCGAGAATATCCGGGTGGACTCCTGAGGGTCGATCCCGCATTTTCGTATGCCGAGCCTCCTTCCTAATGACCTTTGTCCAGAGTGGAATGCCTCACCGGCTCCCGGCACCTGATCAGTGCATGCTCAGTCACGATATCAGTGCATGATCAATCACGTGATCACTGACTGCACAGTCACGTGATCAGCGCCTCTCAGTCACGTGATCAGCATATGATAAACAGGTGATCAGTGAACGATCAGCCACGTGATCACTGCATGCTCATTCAGGTGGTCAGTTCCTGATCAGCCACGTAATCAGTGCGAGCACAGTCACAGCATCAGCGCCTGTCAGTCACTGATCACTGCATGAGAAACAGGTGATCAGTGCATGATGAGCCACGTGATCAGTGCCTGATCATCCACGTCATCATTGCATTCGCAGTCACGTGATCAGTGCATGATAGCCACGTAATCAGTGCATGCTCAGTCACGTGATCTGTACTTGATCAGCCAGGTAATCAGTGCCTGCAGAGTCACGGGATCAGGGCCTGTTGAGCTGCGTGATTCCTGCCGGCTCATCTGCATGATAATTGCCAGCTGAGCTGCGTGATTCCTGTCTGCTCATCTGCTCTCCAATTGCCAGCTGAGCTGCGTGATTCCTGCCTGGTCACCTGCTTGATTATTGCCAGATGAGCAGCTTGATTCCTCACTGCTGAGCTCCATGCTTATTGCCTACTGATTGCGTGGTTCGTGTGTGCTCAGCTTTTTGAGTATTGCCTCCTGAGGTCCCTGTTCGGGCGCCACCTGTCGGGGACCAGCCCCAGCTGATCCAGGGTATTCGAAGGAGAGATGGCCTAGGCGACTATTTATATGCTAATCAGAGATATCAAGAATAATAGTATGAGGATAGCTCAGTAGGAAAATTCGGTGGAGAAAAGAGATTGGGCAGCTTGGTTTATGCGGGAGACCAATAAAACTTCAAGACAAGAAGTTTGCACCCTTACATAGGCCACAGGCGCCCTCTCGAATAGCGGAAGGTGCCTCACCCTAGACACCTTCTCGAGTGGGTTTTAGCAGCCCAGACATAATTAGTAAGCGTTTTGGGTTCTGCGCTCCAGATGGAGACTCAGCTGGAAGTTAAAGGGAAGAATGACAAGGAACTTTATGAATTGGAGATGTAAGATAACACTTTGACAGAGAGAGGGAGATGGTGGTGGGAGACAGCCCCCGGTGAAATCAGAGGTGAGAGCACAAAGCAATAAAGTATGCAGACTCTGTTTTTTTGGGGGGGGAGATCCTCGAGAATATCCAGGTGGACTCCTGAAGCTCCATCCCACATTTGCGTATGCCGAGCCTCCTTCCTCATGACCTTTGTCCAGAGTGGAATTCCTCCCCGGCTCCCGGCACCTATTCAGTGCATGCTCAGTCACGATATCAGTGCATGATCAGCCACGTGATCACTGACTGCACAGTCACGGGATCAGCGCCTCTCAGTCATGTGATCACCGGATGATTAACAGGTGATCAGTGAATGATCAGCCACGTGATCACTGCAAGCTCAGTCAGGTGGTCAGTTCCTGATCAGCCACGTGATCAGTGCGTGCACAGTCACATGATCAGTGCCTGTCAGTCACTGATCACTGCATGAGAAACCCGTGATCAGTGCATGATGAGCCACGTGATCAGTGCCTGATCATCCACGTTATCAGTGCATGCGCAGTCACGTGATCAGTGCATGATAGCCACGTGATGAGTGCATGCTCAGTCACGTGATCTGTACTTGATCAGCCACGTGATCAGTGCCTGCAGAGTCACGGGATCAGGGCCTGCTGAGCTGCGTGATTCCTGCCGGCTCATCTGCATGATAATTGCCAGCTGAGCTGCGTGATTCCTGTCTGCTCATCTGCTTACCAATTGCCAGCTGAGCTGCGTGATTCCTGCCTGGTCACCTGCTTGATTATTGCCAGTTGAGCAGCATGATTCGTCACTGCTGAGCTCCACGCTTATTGCCTGCTGATTGCGGGGTTCGTGTGTGCTCAGCTCTTTGAGTATTGCCTCCTGAGGTCCCTGTTCGGGCGCCACCTGCCGGGGACCTGTCCCAGCTGATCCAGGGTATTCGAAGAAGAGATGACCTAGGCGACTATTCATATGCTAATCAGAGATATCAAGAATAATAGTATGAGGATAGCACCATCGGAAAATTCAGTAGAGAAAAGAGACTGAGTATCTCGGTTTAAGCGGGAGACCAATCAAACTTCAAGACAAGAAGTTTGCACCACTTTCGTAGGCCGCAGGCGCCCTCTCGAATAGCGGAAGGTGCCTCACCCTAGACACCTTCTCGAGTGGGTCTTAGCAGCCCAGGCATAATTAGTAAGCGTGGTTGGTTCCGCGATCCAGATGGAGACTCAGCTGGAAGTTAAAGGGAAGAATGACAAGGAAATTTATGAATTGGAGCTGTAAGTTAACTCTTTGACAGAGAGAGCGAGATGGTGGTGAGGGACAGCCGCCAGTAAAATCAGAGGAGAGAGCACAAAGCAATAAATTAGGCAGACGCTGGTTTTTTTGGGGGGTAGATGCTCGAGAATATCTGGCTGAACTCCTGAGGCTCGATTCCGCATTTGCGTATGCCGAGCCTCCTTCCTCATGACTTTTGTCCAGAGTGGAATGCCCCCCCGGTTCCCGGCACCTGATCAGTGCATGCTCAGTCACGATGTCAGTGCATGATCAGCCACGTGATCACTAACTGCACAGTCACCTGATCAGCGCCTCTCAGTCCCGTGATCACAGGATGATAAACAGGTGATGAGTGAACGACCAGCCACGTGATCACTGCATGCTCAGTCAGGTGGTCAGTTCCTGATCAGCACGTGATCAGTGCGTGCACAGTCCCATGATCAGCGCCTGTCAGTCACTGATCACTGCCTGAGAAACATGGGATCAGTGCCCGTTCAGCCATGTCATCAGTGCATGGGCAGTCACGTGATCAGTGCATGATAGCCACGTGATCAGTTCGTGCACTGTCCCATGATCAGCGCCTGTCAGTCACTGATCACTGCCTGAGAAACACGCAATCAGTGCATGATGAGCCATGTGATCAGTGCATGATGAGCCATGTGATCAGTGCATGCACAGTCACGTGATCTGTACTTGATCAGCCACGTGATCAGTGCCTGCAGAGTCACGTGATCAGGGCCTGCTGAGCTGTGTGATTCCTGCCGGCTCATCTGCATGACAATTGCCAGATGAGCTGCGTGATTCCTGTCGGTCATCTGCTTGACAATTGCCAGCTGAGCTGCGGGATTCCTGCTGGGTCACCTGCTTGATTATTGCCAGTTGAGCAGCATGATTCGTCACTGCTGAGCTCCATGCTTATTGCCTGCTGATTGCGGGGTTCGTGTCTGCTCAGCTCTTTGAGTATTGCCTCCTGAGGTCCCTGTTCGGGCGCCACCTGCCGGGGACCAGCCCCAGCTGATCCAGGGTATTCGAAGGGGAGATGGCCTAGGCAACTATTTATATGCCAATCAGAGATGTCAAGAATAATTGTATGAGGATAGCTCAGTAGGAAAATTCGGTGGAGAAAAGAGACTGAGTAGCTTGGTTTACGCAGGAGACCAATCAAACTTCAAGACAAGAAGTTTGCACCACTTACGTAGGCCGCAGGCACCCTCTCGAATAGCGGAAGGTGCCTCACCCTAGACACCTTCTCGAGTGGGTCTTAGCAGCCCAGGCATAATTAGTAAGCGTGGTGGGTTCCGACCTCCAGATGGAGACTCAGCTGGAAGTTAAAGGGAAGAATGGCAAGGAACTTTATGAATTGGAGCTGTAAGTTAACTCTTTGACAGAGAGAGCGAGATGGTGGTGGGGGACAGCCCCAAGTAAAATCAGAGTTGAGAGCACAACGCAATAAAGTAGGCAGACTCTGGTTTTTTGGGCGGGTAGATACTCGAGAATATCCGGGTGGACTCCTGAGGCTCGATCCCGAATTTGCGTATGCCGAGCCTCCTTCCTCATGACCTTTATCCAGAGTGGAATGCCTCCACAGCTCCCGGCACCTGACCAGTGCATGCTCAGTCACGATATCAGTGCATGATCAGCCAGGTGATCACTGACTGCACCATCACGTGATCAGCGCCTCCCAGTCACGTGATCACCGCATGATAAACACGTGGTCAGTTCCTGATCAGCCACGTGATCATTGCGTGCACAGTCACATGATCAGTGCCTGTCAGTCACTGATCACTGCATGAGAAACACGTGATCAGTGCATGACGAGCCACGTGATCAGTGCCTGATCATCCACGTCGTGAATGCATGCACAGTCACGTGATCAGTGCATGATAGCCACGTGATCAGTGCATGCTCAGTCACGTGATCTGTACTTGAGCAGCCACGTGATCAGTGTATGATCAGCCACGTAATCAGTGCATGATCCACAACGTGATTAGTGCATGATCACCACGTGATCAGTGCATGATCAGCCACGTGATCAGTGTATGATCAGCTTCGTGATCAGGGCATGATCAGCCACGTGATCAGTGCATGATCAGGCACCTGAAGAGTGCATGATCAGTCACGTGATCAGTGTATGATATCCAGGTTATCAGTGCATGATCAACCACGTGAACAGTGCGTGCTCAGTCACGTGATCAGGACCTACTGATCTGCGTTTTTCCTGTCTGCTCAGCTCCTTGATAACTGCCAGCTGAGCTGCGTGATTCCCAGCTGATCATTTGCTTATAATTGCCAGCTGAGTTGCTTGATTCCTGCCTGCTCATCTGCTTGAAAATTGCCAGCTCAGCTGCGTAATACCTGCTTGCTAATCTGCTTGACATTTGCCAGCTGAGCCGTGTGATTCCTGCCTGCTCAGCTGCTTGATTATTGCCAGCTGAGTGCGTGATTCCTGCCTGCTCATCTGCTTGACTTCTGCCAGCTGAGCCGTGTGATTCCTGCCTGCTCACCTGCTTGATTATTGCCAGCTGAGCAGCATGATTCATCACAGCTGATGTCCATGATTATTGCCTGCTGATTGCGTGATTTCTGCCTGCTCAGCTCTTTGATTATTGCCTCCTGAGGCACATCATCAGTGCATGATAGCCACGTGATCAGAGCATGATAGCCAAGTGATCAATGCTTGATAGCTACGTGATCGGTGCATGCTCAGTCACGTGATCAGTGTATGATCAGCCACGTGTTCAGTGCATGATAGCCAAGTGATCAATGCATGATAGCTACGTGATCAGTGCATGCTCAGTCACAAGAGCAGTGCATGATCAGCCACGTGATCTGTGCATGATAGCCACGTGATCATTGCCTACAATTACGTGATCAGTGCATGTGCAGTGACGTGATCATTGCATGATAGCCACGTGATCAGTGCATGATAGCCACGTGATCAGTGCATGATCAGTCACGTGATCAGGGAATGTGCAGTCACGTGATTAGTGTATGATCAGCCACGTGATCAGTGCATAATAGCAACATGATCAGTGCATGATAAGCAACGTGATTAGTGCATGATAAGCCACGTGATCAGTGTACGATCAGACACGTGATCAGTGCATGATCAGACACGTGATCAGTGTATGATCAGTCACGTGATGAGTGCATGATCCGCAACGTGATTAGTACATGATCAGCCAGGTGATCAGTGTATGATCAGCCCCGTGATCAGTGCAATATCAGCCACGTGATCAGTGCATGCACAGTCACGTGATCAGTGTATGATGAGCTTCGTGATCAGTGCATGATCAGTCATGTGATCAGTGTATGATCAGCCACGTGATCACTGTATGATCAGCCACGGGATCAGTGCATGATCAGGAAAGTGATCAGTGCATGATCAGCCACGTGATCAGTGCATGATCAGGAAAGTGATCAGTGCATGATCAGGCTCGTGATTAGTGCATGATCAGTCACGTGATTAGGGTATGATCAGCAACGTGATCAGTGCATGCACAGTCAGGTGATCAGTGTATGATCAGCTTCGTGATCAGTGCATGATCAGCCACGTGATCAGTGCATGATAGCCACGTGATCATTGCCTAAAATTACGTGATCAGTGCATGTGCAGTCACGTGATCAGTGCATGATAGCCACGTTATAAGTGCATGATCAATCACGTGATCAGTGCGTGATCAGTAACGTGATCAGTGTATGATCATCCACATGATCAGTGCATGCACAGTCACGTGATCAGTGCATTATAGCCACGTGATCAGTGCATGATCAACCACTTTATCAGTGCATGATCAGCCACATGATCAGTGCTTGATCAGTCACGTGATCAGTGTATAATCATCCACATGATCAGTGCATGCACAGTCAAGTGATCGGTGAATTATAGCCATGTGATCAGTGCATGATCAGTCACGTGATCAGTGTATGATCAGCCACGTGAGCAGTGCCTGCTGAGTCACGTGACCAGGGCCTACTGAGGTGCATGATTCCTGCCTGCTCAGCTGCTTGAAAATTGCCAGCTGAGCTGCGTGATTCCTACCTGCTCATCAGCTTGACAATTGCCAGCTTAGCCGTCTGATTCCTGCCTATTCAGCTGCTTGATGATTGCCAGCTGAGCAGCATGATTCATGACAGCTGAGGTCCATGATTATTGCCTGCTGATTGCGTGATTCGTGCCTGTTCAGCTCTTTGGTTATTGCCTCCTGAGGCACACCATCAGTGCATGATAGCCACGTGATCACTTCATGATCAGTGCTTGCTCAGTCACATGATCAGGGCCTGATGAGCTGTGTGATTCCTGTCTGTTCATCTGCTTAATTATTGCCAGCTTAGCTGTGTGATTTCTGGCTGCTCATCTGCTGGATGATTGCCAGCTTAGCTCCATGATTCCTGCCTAATCATCTGCTTGATAACTGCCAGCTGAGCTTCGTGATTCCTGCCTGCTCATCTGTTTCATAATTGCCAGCTGACCTGCGTGATTCCTGCCTACTCATCTGGTTGACAATTGCCAGCTGAGTTGCTTGATTCCTGCCTGCTCACCTGCTTGATAACCTCCAGCTGAGCTGCGTGATTCCTAACTGCTCATTTGCTTGATAATGGCCAGCTGAGTTGCTTGATTCCTGCCTGCTCATCTGCTTGATAATTGCCAGCTGAGCTGCATATTACCTGCATGCTCATCTGCTTGACATTTGCCAGCTGAGCCGTGTGATTCCTGCCTGCTCAGCTGCTTGATTATTGCCAGCTGAGCTGCGTGATTCCTGCCTGCTCATCTGCTTGACTTTTGCCAGCTGAGCCGTGTGATTCCTGCCTGCTCAGCTGCTTGATTATTGCCAGCTGAGCTGCGTGATTCCTGCCTGCTCATCTGCTTGACTTTTGCTAGCTGAGCCGTGTGATTCCTGCCTGCTCAGCTGCTTGATTATTGCCAGCTGAGCAGCATGATTCATCACAGCTGATGTCCATGATTATTGCCTGCTGATTGCGTGATTTCTGCCTGCTCAGCTCTTTGATTATTGCCTCCTGAGGCACATGATCAGTGCATGATAGCCACGTGATCAGTGCCTGATAAATCACATGATCAGCCACATTCAGACACGTGATCACTGTATGCTAAATCACGTGATCAGTTCCTGATCAGCCACGTGATCAGTGTATGATCAGCCACGTGATCAGTGCATGATCAGTCACGTCTTCAGTGCATGATCTGTCACGTGATCAGTGTATGATCATCTTCGTGATCAGTGCATGGGCAATCTCGAGAATAGTGCATGATAGCAACGTGATCACTGCATGATCAGTCATGTGATCAGGGCCAGATCAGCTACGTGATCAGTGCATGATAGCCAGGTGATCAGTGCAGGATCAGTCACGTGATGAGTGTATGATCAACCACGTGATCAATGCATGATAGCCACCAGATCAGTGCATGATCAGTCACGTGATCAGTGCATGATCAGCCACGGGTCAGTGCATGATAGCCATGTGATCAGTGCATGATAGCTACGTGATCAGTGCATGATCAGCCACGTGATCAGTGCATGATCTGTCACGTGTCCAGTGTATGATATCCACGTGATCAGTTTTTGCACAGTCATGTGATCAGTGCATGATAGCTAAGTGATCAGTGCCTAATCAGCCACGTGATCAGTGCAAGATGGCCACGTGATCAGTGCATGATTATTTAGGTGATCAATGTATGATAAGCCACGTGATCAGTGCATGATAGCCACGTGATCAGAGCATGATCAGTCACGTGATCATGGCATGCGCAGTCATGTGATCAGTGCAGGATAGCTACCTGATCAGTGCATAATCAGTCACGTGATCAGTGCATGATCAGGCACGTGATCAGTGCATGATAGCCACGTAATCAGTGCATGAACAGGTAAGTGATCAGTTCATGCCCAGTCAGGTGATCAGTGCATGATCAGCCACGTAATCTGTGCATGATAGCCACCTGACCAGTGCATGATCAGCAACGTGATTAGTGCATGATCAGCCACGTGATCAGTGCATGATCAGCCATGTTATCAGTGCATGATCCGCAACGTGATTAGTGCATGATCAGCCACAAGATCAGTGCATGATCAGCCACGTGATCAGTGCATGATCAGCCACATGATCAGTGTATGATCAGGCACGTGAAGAGTGCATGATCAGTCACGTGATCAGTGTATGATAGCCAGGTTATCAGTGCATGATCAGCCACGTGATCAGTGCATGATCAGCCAAGTGATCAGTGCATGCACAGTCCAGTGGTCAGTATATGATCAGCATCGTCATCAGTGCATGATCAGCCACGTGATCAGTGCATGATGAGGCACGTGATCAATTCATGATCAGTCACGTGTTCAGTGAATGATCAGCCAGGTGATCAGTGCATGATCAGGCACGTGATCAGTGCATGATCAGTCACATGATCAGTGTATGATCAGCCACGTGATCAGTGCATGATAGCCACGTGATCAGTGCATGATCAGTCACGTGATCAGTGCATGATCAGCCACGGGATCAGTGCATGATAGCCCTGTGAACAGTGCACGATAGCTACGTGATCAGTGCATAATCAGCCACGTAATCAGTGCATGAGAGCCACCTGACCAGTGCATGATCAGCAACGTGATTCGTGCATGATCAGCCACATGATCAGTGCATGATCAACCACTTTATCAGTGCATGATCAGCCACATGATCAGTACATGCACAGTCATGTGATCAGTCAATGATAGCCATGTGATCAGTGCATGATCAGTCACCTGATCAGTGCATGATCAGCAACGTGATCAGTGCATGATCAGCCAAGTGATCAGTGCATGCACAGTCCCATGGTCAGTGTATGATCAGCTTCGTGGTCAGTGCATATTCAGCCATGTGATCAGTGCATGATCAGGCACGTGATCAATGCATGATCAGTCACGTGATGAGTGAATGATCAGCCACGTGATCAGTGCATTATCTGGCACGTGATCAGTGCATTATCAGTCACATGATCAGTGTATGATCAGCCACGTGATCAGTGCATGATAGCCACGTGATCAGTGCATGACCAGTCACGTGATAAGTGCGTGATCAGTCACGTGATCAGTGTATGATCATCCACATAATCAGTGCATGTGCAGTCACGGGATCAGTGCATGATAGCCACGTGATCAGTGCATGATCAACCACTTTATCAGTGCATGATCAGCCACATGATCAGTGCATGATCAACCACTTTATCAGTGCATGATCAGCCACATGATCAGTGCATGCACAGTCATGTGATCAGTGAATGATAGCCATGTGATCAGTGCATGATCAGTCACGTGATCAGTGTATGATCAGCCACGTGAACAGTGCCTGCTGAGCCACATGACCAGGGCCTACTGAGCTGAGTGATTCCTGTCTGCTGAGCTGCTTGACATTTGCCAGCTGAGCTGCGTTATTCCTGCCTGCTCATCTGCTTGACAATTGCCAGCTGAGCCGTCTGATTCCTGCCTATTCAGCTGCTTGATGATTGCCAGCTGAGCAGCATGATTCATCAAAGCTGAGAACCATGATTATTGCCTGCTGATTACGTGATTCGTGCCTGCTCAGCTCTTTGGTTATTGCCTCCTGAGGCACATCATCAGTGCATGATAGCCACGTGATCAATTCATGATCAGTCACATGATCAGCACCATTGAGAAACGAGATTACTGCATGCTAAGTCACGTGATCAGTTCATGATCAGCCATGTGATTAATGCATGTTCAGCCCCGTGATAAGTGCATGATCATCCACGTGATTATTGCATGCACAATCAAGGGATAAGTGCATGATAGCCAGGTGATCTGTGCATGATCAGTCACGTGATCACTGTATGATCAGCCACGTGATCAGTGCATGATAGCCACGTGACCAGTAAATGATTGATCAGTCACGTGATCAGTGCACGATCAGCCATTTTTGTAGTGCATGATCAGTCACGTGATCAGTCTATGATCATCCACGTGATCAGTGCATGCACAGTCAAGTGATCAGTGAATGATAGCCATGTGATCAGGGCATGATCAAGCACGTGATCAGTGTATCATTAGCCACGTGAACAATGCGAGCTCAGTCACGTGATCAGGGCCTACTGAGCTGCATTTTTCCTGTCTGCTCAGCTGCTTGACAAGTGCCAGCTGAGCTGCGTGATTACTGCCTGCTCATGGGCTTGATAATCGCCAGCTGAGCTGAGTGATTCCTGCGCGCTCATCTGCTTGATAATTGCCAGCTAAGATGCATGATTCCTGCCTGCTCATCAGCTTGATAATTGCCAGTTGAGCTGCGTGATTCCTGGCTGCTCATCTTCATTATTATTGCCAGCGTCATTGCTCTCGAGTCATGGTAGGGGAATCTGGCCTCGAGACGTGTTGAAGAAGGTCTCTTGAGGTCTTTCTCGGGTTGAGGCGGGAAACCCTGGGTTCCCTCGACCTGTGCAGGTGACCTCAGGGGGCTTCTCATGGTGGCTCTGAGAAGTCAGGGAAACTGGAGGTGGGAGTGGTCTCTCGGGACTCCACTGGGTTTGGTGCACTGGAAGAGGGCCTCATCTCCAGTTGAGGCAGAAACCGCAGGGTACCTCTGATTTCAGACTCCGATCGCTGGGTCCCTGCAGACTTGGGACAGTAGAGTCAGGCCTCGTCTTGGGTTGAGGCATGGAACTCCGCTTGCCTCTCGAGGTGTCCCCGGGGAAAGAGGCCACTTGTCGAACTGTATTTGGAACCTGGGGTTTTTTCCGAACGATGCACGGAAACTGCCCCTTCGTGTTGACTTCATTCACAGGGTGGAGTTCGGAGACGTGTCCTGGCATCAGGTTCTTATCAAGAGGGGACCGGGAAATCGGGGTCCTTCGGAATGTGGAACCACCCACGATGCCACGTCTGGAATGTCTTCGTGAGACCGGCCTCATCCTGAGGTGCGACCGGAAGGTCGGGAACCCCTTCCAGACAAAGCAGGGGATTCGACCCTCCTGTCGAGATCAGGAGGGTAGAAGGGGCTCAGAGGAAGTGGTGCCGGAAAACCTCGGTGTTCCTCTCGAGGGAGACCGGGATGTCGGGGAACTTTGTGGGTCGCATCAAGGGTGCCAAGTACCGTTTTGACCTCCAATTCCTAACGTGGGACTTCTCCTGAGACGCTGTAGCGGGAAAAGGCTTCATCTTGCGATGACGGGGGAACCACGTGGTTTTTCTCGAGTTGCGGCGGGATTCTCGAGTTACGACGGGGAATTCAGGATGCCTCTTGTGTTGGCCCAGGGAAATCCTATCTTCCATTCGAGTTCCGAAGGAAAGCTGGGGATTGCTCTCGAGTGACTGCAGGGCCAATAGACCTCATCTAGGCTTGTGTCCAGAAGCCAATGCTCCTCTCCAGGGGCGACCTGGATCTCGGGGTTGCATTCCAGATGCACCCGGGGAGACAGGCATTCATCTCGAGTGGAAGCAAAGAACCCCGCTCTGCTCTCGAGTCGCGACGGGTATCTCTTGGAGCTCACTGGGTGGACTAAAGGGAGTCAAGCCTCCTGAGGCGTTTGGAGAGAGGTCACGAGATTGGTCTCTAGGCCATGCAGGAGACGAAGGCCCTCATCTCGCGATGACGGGGGAGTCTCGGGGTTGATCTCGAGGGGCGGTCCCAGGGTGCGGTTTCTCACGAGGTACGACGGCGAGGTCAGTGAGCCTCTCGTGGGGTGCCAGGGAAGTCGGGTCTCCATGCGAGTGGTGAGGGGGAGCGCGTCATTGCTCCCGAGCCATGGTAGGGGAACCTGGCCTAGAGATGTGTTGAAGAAGGTCTCTTGAGGTCTTTCTCGGGTTGAGGCAGAAAACCCTGGGTTCCCTCGACTTGTGCAGGTGACCTCAGGGGGCTTTTCATGGTGGCTCTGAGACGTCAAGGAAACTGGAGGTGGGAGTGGTCTCTCGGTACTCCACTGGGTTTGGTGCATTGGAAGAGGGCGTCATCTCCAGTTGAGGCAGGAACCTCAGGGTTCCTCTGATTTCAGACTCCGATTGCAGGTTCCCTGCAGACTTGGGACAGAGTCAGGCCTCATCTTGGGTTGAGGCATGGAACTTCGCTTGCCTCTCGAGGTGTCCCCGGGGAGAGAGGCCACTTGTCGAGCTGTATTTGGAGCCTGGGCTTTCTTCCGGACGACGCACGGACGAGTCACTGCCCCTTCGTGTTGACTTCATTCACAAAGTGGAGTTCAAAGAGATGTCCGGGCATGGGGTTCTTATCAAGAGGGAACCGGGAAATCGGGGTCCTTCGGAATGTGGAAGCACCCACGAGGCCACGCCTGGAATGTCTTCGTGAGACCGGCCTCATCCTGAGGTGCGACCGGAAGGTCGGGAACCCCTTCCAGACAAAGCAGGGGAGTCGACCCTCCTGTCCAGATCAGGAGGGTAGAAAGGGCTCAGAGGAGGTGGTGCCGGAAAACCTCGGTGTTCCTCTCCAGGGAGACCGGGATGTCGGGGAACTTGGTCGAATCAAGGGTGCCAAGAGCCCTTTCGACCTCCAATTTCTAACGTGGGACTTCTCCTGAGACGCTGTAGCGGGAAAGGGATTCATCTTGCGATGACGGGAAACCACGTGGTTTTTCTCGAGTTACGGCGGGATTCTCGAGTTACGACGGGGAATTCAGGATGCCTCTTGTGTTGGCCCAGGCAAGTCCAACCTTCCATTCGATTTGCGAAGGAAAGCTGGGGATTGCTCTGGAGTGAGTGCAGGGCCAAGAGTCCTCATCTAGGCTTGTGTCCAGAAGCCAATGTTCCTAGCCAGGGGCGACAGGGATCTCAGGGTTGCATTCCAGACGCACCCGGGGAGACAGGCATTCATCTCGAGCGGAAGCAAAGAACCCCGCTCTGCTCTCGACTCGCGACGGGTATCTCTTGGAGCTCACTGGGTGGACTAAAGGGAGTCAAGCCTCCTGAGGCGTTTGGAGAGAGGTCGCGAGATTGGTCTCTAGGCCATGCAGGAGACGAAGGCCCTCATCTCGCGATGACGGGGGAGTCTCGGGGTTGATCTCGAGCGGCGGCCCCAGGGTGCGGTTTCTCACGAGGTACTATGGCGAGGTCAGTGAGCCTCTCGTGGTGCGCCAGGGAAGTCGGGTCTCCATGCGAGTGGCTAGGGGGATAGCGTCATTGCTCCCGAGCCATGGGAGCGGAACCTGGCCTAGAGAGGTGTTGAAGAAGGTCTCTCGAGGTCTTTCTCGGGTTGAGGCGGGAAACCCTGGGTTCCCTCGACCTGTGCAGGTGACCTCAGGGGGCTTCTCATGGTGGCTCTGAGAAGTCAGGGAAACTGGAGGTGGGAGTGGTCTCTCGGGACTCCACTGGGTTTGGTGCACTGGAAGAGGGCCTCATCTCCAGTTGAGGCAGAAACCGCAGGGTACCTCTGATTTCAGACTCCGATCGCTGGGTCCCTGCAGACTTGGGACAGTAGAGTCAGGCCTCGTCTTGGGTTGAGGCATGGAACTCCGCTTGCCTCTCGAGGTGTCCCCGGGGAAAGAGGCCACTTGTCGAACTGTATTTGGAACCTGGGGTTTTTTCCGAACGATGCACGGAAACTGCCCCTTCGTGTTGACTTCATTCACAGGGTGGAGTTCGGAGACGTGTCCTGGCATCAGGTTCTTATCAAGAGGGGACCGGGAAATCGGGGTCCTTCGGAATGTGGAACCACCCACGATGCCACGTCTGGAATGTCTTCGTGAGACCGGCCTCATCCTGAGGTGCGACCGGAAGGTCGGGAACCCCTTCCAGACAAAGCAGGGGATTCGACCCTCCTGTCGAGATCAGGAGGGTAGAAGGGGCTCAGAGGAAGTGGTGCCGGAAAACCTCGGTGTTCCTCTCGAGGGAGACCGGGATGTCGGGGAACTTTGTGGGTCGCATCAAGGGTGCCAAGTACCGTTTTGACCTCCAATTCCTAACGTGGGACTTCTCCTGAGACGCTGTAGCGGGAAAAGGCTTCATCTTGCGATGACGGGGGAACCACGTGGTTTTTCTCGAGTTGCGGCGGGATTCTCGAGTTACGACGGGGAATTCAGGATGCCTCATGTGATGGCCCAGGGAAATCCTATCTTCCATTCGAGTTCCGAAGGAAAGCTGGGGATTGCTCTCGAGTGACTGCAGGGCCAATAGACCTCATCTAGGCTTGTGTCCAGAAGCCAATGCTCCTCTCCAGGGGCGACCTGGATCTCGGGGTTGCATTCCAGATGCACCCGGGGAGACAGGCATTCATCTCGAGTGGAAGCAAAGAACCCCGCTCTGCTCTCGAGTCGCGACGGGTATCTCTTGGAGCTCACTGGGTGGACTAAAGGGAGTCAAGCCTCCTGAGGCGTTTGGAGAGAGGTCACGAGATTGGTCTCTAGGCCATGCAGGAGACGAAGGCCCTCATCTCGCGATGACGGGGGAGTCTCGGGGTTGATCTCGAGGGGCGGTCCCAGGGTGCGGTTTCTCACGAGGTACGACGGCGAGGTCAGTGAGCCTCTCGTGGGGTGCCAGGGAAGTCGGGTCTCCATGCGAGTGGTGAGGGGGAGCGCGTCATTGCTCCCGAGCCATGGTAGGGGAACCTGGCCTAGAGATGTGTTGAAGAAGGTCTCTTGAGGTCTTTCTCGGGTTGAGGCAGAAAACCCTGGGTTCCCTCGACTTGTGCAGGTGACCTCAGGGGGCTTTTCATGGTGGCTCTGAGACGTCAAGGAAACTGGAGGTGGGAGTGGTCTCTCGGTACTCCACTGGGTTTGGTGCATTGGAAGAGGGCGTCATCTCCAGTTGAGGCAGGAACCTCAGGGTTCCTCTGATTTCAGACTCCGATTGCAGGTTCCCTGCAGACTTGGGACAGCAGAGTCAGGCCTCATCTTGGGTTGAGGCATGGAACTTCGCTTGCCTCTCGAGGTGTCCCCGGGGAGAGAGGCCACTTGTCGAGCTGTATTTGGAGCCTGGGCTTTCTTCCGGACGACGCACGGACGAGTCACTGCCCCTTCGTGTTGACTTCATTCACAAAGTGGAGTTCAAAGAGATGTCCGGGCATGGGGTTCTTATCAAGAGGGAACCGGGAAATCGGGGTCCTTCGGAATGTGGAAGCACCCACGAGGCCACGCCTGGAATGTCTTCGTGAGACCGGCCTCATCCTGAGGTGCGACCGGAAGGTCGGGAACCCCTTCCAGACAAAGCAGGGGAGTCGACCCTCCTGTCCAGATCAGGAGGGTAGAAAGGGCTCAGAGGAGGTGGTGCCGGAAAACCTCGGTGTTCCTCTCGAGGTAGACCGGGATGTCGGGGAACTTGGTCGAATCAAGGGTGCCAAGAGCCCTTTCGACCTCCAATTTCTAACGTGGGACTTCTCCTGAGACGCTGTAGCGGGAAAGGGATTCATCTTGCGATGACGGGAAACCACGTGGTTTTTCTCGAGTTACGGCGGGATTCTCGAGTTACGACGGGGAATTCAGGATGCCTCTTGTGTTGGCCCAGGCAAGTCCAACCTTCCATTCGATTTGCGAAGGAAAGCTGGGGATTGCTCTGGAGTGAGTGCAGGGCCAAGAGTCCTCATCTAGGCTTGTGTCCAGAAGCCAATGTTCCTAGCCAGGGGCGACAGGGATCTCAGGGTTGCATTCCAGACGCACCCGGGGAGACAGGCATTCATCTCGAGCGGAAGCAAAGAACCCCGCTCTGCTCTCGACTCGCGACGGGTATCTCTTGGAGCTCACTGGGTGGACTAAAGGGAGTCAAGCCTCCTGAGGCGTTTGGAGAGAGGTCGCGAGATTGGTCTCTAGGCCATGCAGGAGACGAAGGCCCTCATCTCGCGATGACGGGGGAGTCTCGGGGTGGTTCTCGAGCGGCGGCCCCAGGGTGCGGTTTCTCACGAGGTACTATGGCGAGGTCAGTGAGCCTCTCGTGGTGCGCCAGGGAAGTCGGGTCTCCATGCGAGTGGCTAGGGGGATAGCGTCATTGCTCCCGAGCCATGGGAGCGGAACCTGGCCTAGAGAGGTGTTGAAGAAGGTCTCTCGAGGTCTTTCTCGGGTTGAGGCGGGAAACCCTGGGTTCCCTCGACATGTGCAGGTGACCTCAGGGGGCTTCTCATGGTGGCTCTGAGAAGTCAGGGAAACTGGAGGTGGGAGTGGTCTCTCGGGACTCCACTGGGTTTGGTGCACTGGAAGAGGGCCTCATCTCCAGTTGAGGCAGAAACCGCAGGGTACCTCTGATTTCAGACTCCGATCGCTGGGTCCCTGCAGACTTGGGACAGTAGAGTCAGGCCTCGTCTTGGGTTGAGGCATGGAACTCCGCTTGCCTCTCGAGGTGTCCCCGGGGAAAGAGGCCACTTGTCGAGCTGTATTTGGAACCTGGGGTTTTTTCCGAACGATGCACGGAAACTGCCCCTTCGTGTTGACTTCATTCACAGGGTGGAGTTCGGAGACGTGTCCTGGCATCAGGTTCTTATCAAGAGGGGACCGGGAAATCGGGGTCCTTCGGAATGTGGAACCACCCACGATGCCACGTCTGGAATGTCTTCGTGAGACCGGCCTCATCCTGAGGTGCGACCGGAAGGTCGGGAACCCCTTCCAGACAAAGCAGGGGATTCGACCCTCCTGTCGAGATCAGGAGGGTAGAAGGGGCTCAGAGGAAGTGGTGCCGGAAAACCTCGGTGTTCCTCTCGAGGGAGACCGGGATGTCGGGGAACTTTGTGGGTCGCATCAAGGGTGCCAAGTACCGTTTTGACCTCCAATTCCTAACGTGGGACTTCTCCTGAGACGCTGTAGCGGGAAAAGGCTTCATCTTGCGATGACGGGGGAACCACGTGGTTTTTCTCGAGTTGCGGCGGGATTCTCGAGTTACGACGGGGAATTCAGGATGCCTCATGTGATGGCCCAGGGAAATCCTATCTTCCATTCGAGTTCTGAAGGAAAGCTGGGGATTGCTCTCGAGTGACTGCAGGGCCAATAGACGTCATCTAGGCTTGTGTCCAGAAGCCAATGCTCCTCTCCAGGGGCGACCTGGATCTCGGGGTTGCATTCCAGATGCACCCGGGGAGACAGGCATTCATCTCGAGTGGAAGCAAAGAACCCCGCTCTGCTCTCGAGTCGCGACGGGTATCTCTTGGAGCTCACTGGGTGGACTAAAGGGAGTCAAGCCTCCTGAGGCGTTTGGAGAGAGGTCACGAGATTGGTCTCTAGGCCATGCAGGAGACGAAGGCCCTCATCTCGCGATGACGGGGGAGTCTCGGGGTTGATCTCGAGGGGCGGTCCCAGGGTGCGGTTTCTCACGAGGTACGACGGCGAGGTCAGTGAGCCTCTCGTGGGGTGCCAGGGAAGTCGGGTCTCCATGCGAGTGGTGAGGGGGAGCGCGTCATTGCTCCCGAGCCATGGTAGGGGAACCTGGCCTAGAGATGTGTTGAAGAAGGTCTCTTGAGGTCTTTCTCGGGTTGAGGCAGAAAACCCTGGGTTCCCTCGACTTGTGCAGGTGACCTCAGGGGGCTTTTCATGGTGGCTCTGAGACGTCAAGGAAACTGGAGGTGGGAGTGGTCTCTCGGTACTCCACTGGGTTTGGTGCATTGGAAGAGGGCGTCATCTCCAGTTGAGGCAGGAACCTCAGGGTTCCTCTGATTTCAGACTCCGATTGCAGGTTCCCTGCAGACTTGGGACAGCAGAGTCAGGCCTCATCTTGGGTTGAGGCATGGAACTTCGCTTGCCTCTCGAGGTGTCCCCGGGGAGAGAGGCCACTTGTCGAGCTGTATTTGGAGCCTGGGCTTTCTTCCGGACGACGCACGGACGAGTCACTGCCCCTTCGTGTTGACTTCATTCACAAAGTGGAGTTCAAAGAGATGTCCGGGCATGGGGTTCTTATCAAGGGGGAACCGGGAAATCGGGGTCCTTCGGAATGTGGAAGCACCCACGAGGCCACGCCTGGAATGTCTTCGTGAGACCGGCCTCATCCTGAGGTGCGACCGGAAGGTCGGGAACCCCTTCCAGACAAAGCAGGGGAGTCGACCCTCCTGTCCAGATCAGGAGGGTAGAAAGGGCTCAGAGGAGGTGGTGCCGGAAAACCTCGGTGTTCCTCTCGAGGTAGACCGGGATGTCGGGGAACTTGGTCGAATCAAGGGTGCCAAGAGCCCTTTCGACCTCCAATTTCTAACGTGGGACTTCTCCTGAGACGCTGTAGCGGGAAAGGGATTCATCTTGCGATGACGGGAAACCACGTGGTTTTTCTCGAGTTACGGCGGGATTCTCGAGTTACGACGGGGAATTCAGGATGCCTCTTGTGTTGGCCCAGGCAAGTCCAACCTTCCATTCGATTTGCGAAGGAAAGCTGGGGATTGCTCTGGAGTGAGTGCAGGGCCAAGAGTCCTCATCTAGGCTTGTGTCCAGAAGCCAATGTTCCTAGCCAGGGGCGACAGGGATCTCAGGGTTGCATTCCAGACGCACCCGGGGAGACAGGCATTCATCTCGAGCGGAAGCAAAGAACCCCGCTCTGCTCTCGACTCGCGACGGGTATCTCTTGGAGCTCACTGGGTGGACTAAAGGGAGTCAAGCCTCCTGAGGCGTTTGGAGAGAGGTCGCGAGATTGGTCTCTAGGCCATGCAGGAGACGAAGGCCCTCATCTCGCGATGACGGGGGAGTCTCGGGGTTGATCTCGAGCGGCGGCCCCAGGGTGCGGTTTCTCACGAGGTACTATGGCGAGGTCAGTGAGCCTCTCGTGGTGCGCCAGGGAAGTCGGGTCTCCATGCGAGTGGCTAGGGGGATAGCGTCATTGCTCCCGAGCCATGGTAGGGGAATCTGGCCTAGAGAGGTGTTGAAGAAGGTCTCTCGAGGTCTTTCTCGGGTTGAGGCGTGAAACCCTGGGTTCTCTCGACTTGTGCAGGTGACCTCAGGGGGCTTCTCATGGTGGCTCTGAGAAGTCAGGGAAACTGGAGGTGGGAGTGGTCTCTCGGGACTCCACTGGGTTTGGTGCATTGGAAGAGGGCCTCATCTCCAGTTGAGGCAGGAACCTCAGGTTTCCTCTGATTTCAGACTCTGATCGCAGGTTCCCTGCAGACTTGGGACAGCAGAGTCAGGCCTCATCTTGGGTTGAGGCATGGAACTTCGCTTGCCTCTCGAGGTGTCCCCGGGGAGAGAGGCCACTTGTCGAGCTTTTTTTGTAGCCTGGGCTTTCTTCCGGACGATGCACGGGCAAGTCACTGCCCCTTCGTGTTGACTTCATTCCAAAGTGCAGTTGGAAGAGATGTCCGGACATGGGGTTCTTATCAAGAGGGGACCGGGAAATCGGGGTCCTTCGGAATGTGGAAGCACCCACGATGCCACGTCTGGAATGTCTTCGTGAGACCGGCCTCATCCTGAGGTGCGACCGGAAGGTCGGGAACCCCTTCCAGACAAAGCAGGGGATTCGACCCTCCTGTCGAGATCAGGAGGGTAGACGGGGCTCAGAGGAAGTGGTGCTGGAAAACCTCGGTGTTCCTCTCGAGGTAGACCGGGATGTCGGCGAATTTTGTGGGTCGAATCAACGGTGCCAAGTGCCCTTTCTTCCTCCAATTTCTAACGTGGGACTTCTCCTGAGACGCTGTAGCGGGAAAGGGATTCATCTTGCGATGACGGGAAACCACGTGGTTTTTCTCGAGTTACGGCGGGATTCTCGAGTTAGCACGGGGAATTCAGGATGCCTCTTGTGTTGGCCCAGGCAAGTCAAATCTTCCATTCGAGTTGCGAAGGAAAGTTGGGGATTGCTCTCGAGTGAGTGCAGGGCCAAGAGTCCTCATCTAGGCTTGTGTCCAGAAGCCAATGTTCCTATCCAGGGGCGACAGGGATCTCAGGGTTCCATTCCAGACGCAACCGGGGAGACAGGCATTCATCTCGAGTGAAAGCAAAGAACCCCGCTCTGCTCTGGAGTCGCGACGGGTATCTCTTGGAGCTCACTGGGTGGACGAAAGGGAGTCAAGCCTCCTGAGGCGTTTGGAGAGAGGTCGCGAGATTGGTCTCTAGGCCATGCAGGAGACGAAGGCCCTCATCTCGCGATGACGGGGGAGTCTCGGGGTTGATCTCGAACGGCGGCCCCAGGGTGCGGTTTCTCACGAGGTACGACGGCGAGGTCAGTGAGCCTCTCGTGGGGCGCCAGGGAAGTCGGGTCTCCATGCGAGTGGTCAGGGGGAGCGCGTCATTGCTCCCGAGCCATGGTAGGGGAACCTGGCCTAGAGATGTGTTGAAGAAGGTTTCTTGAGGTCTTTCTCTAGTTGAGGCAGAAAACCCTGGGTTCCCTCGACTTGTGCAGGTGACCTCAGGGGGCTTTTCATGGTGGCTCTGAGAAGTCAAGGAAACTGGAGGTGGGAATGGTCTCTCGGTACTCCACTGGGTTTGGTGCATTGGAAGAGGGCGTCATCTCCAGTTGAGGCAGGAATCTCAGGGTTCCTCTGATTTCAGATTCCGATCGCAGGTTCCCTGCAGACTTGGGACAGCAGAGTCAGGCCTCATCTTGGGTTGAGGCATGGAACTTCGCTTGCCTCTCGAGGTGTCCCCGGGGAGAGAGGCCACTTGTCGAGCTGTATTTGGAGCCTGGGCTTTCTTCCAGACGACGCCCGGAAGAGTCACTGCCCCTTCGTGTTGACTTCATTCACAAAGTGGAGTTCAAAGAGATGTCCGGGCATGGGGTTCTTATCAAGAGGGAACCGGGAAATCGGGGTCCTTCGGAATGTGGAAGCACCCACGAGGCCACGCCTGGAATGTCTTCGTGAGACCGGCCTCATCCTGAGGTGCGACCGGAAGGTCGGGAACCCCTTCCAGACAAAGCAGGGGAGTCGACCCTCCTGTCCAGATCAGGAGGGTAGAAAGGGCTCAGAGGAGGTGGTGCCGGAAAACCTCGGTGTTCCTCTCGAGGTAGACCGGGATGTCGGGGAACTTGGTCGAATCAAGGGTGCCAAGAGCCCTTTCGACCTCCAATTTCTAACGTGGGACTTCTCCTGAGACGCTGTAGCGGGAAAGGGATTCATCTTGCGATGACGGGAAACCACGTGGTTTTTCTCGAGTTACGGCGGGATTCTCGAGTTACGACGGGGAATTCAGGATGCCTCTTGTGTTGGCCCAGGCAAGTCCAACCTTCCATTCGATTTGCGAAGGAAAGCTGGGGATTGCTCTGGAGTGAGTGCAGGGCCAAGAGTCCTCATCTAGGCTTGTGTCCAGAAGCCAATGTTCCTAGCCAGGGGCGACAGGGATCTCAGGGTTGCATTCCAGACGCACCCGGGGAGACAGGCATTCATCTCGAGCGGAAGCAAAGAACCCCGCTCTGCTCTCGACTCGCGACGGGTATCTCTTGGAGCTCACTGGGTGGACTAAAGGGAGTCAAGCCTCCTGAGGCGTTTGGAGAGAGGTCGCGAGATTGGTCTCTAGGCCATGCAGGAGATGAAGGCCCTCATCTCGCGATGACGGGGGAGTCTCGGGGTTGATCTCGAGCGGCGGCCCCAGGGTGCGGTTTCTCACGAGGTACTATGGCGAGGTCAGTGAGCCTCTCGTGGTGCGCCAGGGAAGTCGGGTCTCCAAGCGAGTGGCTAGGGGGATAGCGTCATTGCTCCCGAGCCATGGTATGGGAATCTGGCCTAGAGAGGTGTTGAAGAAGGTCTCTCGAGGTCTTTCTCGGGTTGAGGCGGGAAACCCTGGCTTCCCTCGACTTGTGCAGGTGACCTCAGGGGGCTTCTCATGGTGGCTCTGAGAAGTCAGGGAAACTGGAGGTGGGAGTGGTCTCTCGGGACTCCACTGGGTTTGGTGCATTGAAAGAGGGCCTCATCTCCAGTTGAGGCAGGAACCTCAGGGTTCCTCTGATTTCAGACTCTGATCGCAGGTTCCCTGCAGACTTGGGACAGCAGACTCAGGCCTCATCTTGGGTTGAGGCATGGAACTTCGCTTGCCTCTCGAGGTGTCCCCGGGGAGAGAGGCCACTTGTCGAGCTGTATTTGGAGCCTGGGCTTTCTTCCGGACGATGCACGGGCCAGTCACTGCCCCTTCGTGTTGACTTCATTCACAGGGTGGAGTCGGAGAGGTGTCCGGGCATCGGGTTCTTATCAAGTGGAGACCGGGAAATCGGGGTCCTTCGCAATGTGGAAGCACCCACGAGGCCACGTCTGCAATGTCGTCGTGAGACCGGCCTCATCCTGAGGTGCGACCGGAAGGTCGGGAACCTCTTCCAGACAAAGCAGGGGAGTCGACCCTCCTGTCGAGTTCAGGAGGGTAGAAGGGTCTCAGAGGAAGTGGTGACGGAAAACCTCCGTGTTCCTCTCCAGGGAGACCGGGATGTGGGGGAACTTTGTGGGGCCCATCAACGGTGCCAAGTACCGTTTCGACCTCCAAATCCTAACGTGGGCCTTCTCCTGAGACGATGTAGCAGAAAAGGGCTTCATCTTGCGATGATGGTGGAACCACGTGGTTTTTTTCGAGTTGCGGCGGGATTCTCGATTTACCAGGGGAATTCAGGATGCCTCTTGTGTTGGCCAAGGGAAGTCCAACCTTCCATTCGAGTTGCTAAGGAAAGCTAGGTATTGCTCTCGAGTGAGTGCAGGGCCAATAGACCTCATCTAGGCTTGTGTGCAGAATTCAATGTTCTTCTCCAGGGGCGACAGGGATCTCGAGGTTGCATTCCAGATGCACCCGGGGAGACAGGCATTCATCTCCAGTGGAAGCAAAGAACCCCGCTCTGCTTTCGAGTAACGACGGGTAACTATTGGAGCTCCCTGGGTGGACTAAAGGGAGTCAAGCCTCCTGAGGCGTTTGGAGAGAGGTCGCGAGATTGGTCTCTAGGCCATGCAGGAGACGAAGGCCCTCATCTCGCGATGACGGGGGAGTCTCGGGGTTGTTCTCGAGCGGCGGCCCGAGTGTGCGGTTTCTCACGAGGTACCACGGCGAAGTCAGTGAGCCTCTCGTGGGGCGCCAGCGAAGTCGGGTCTCCATGCGAGTGGCGAGGGGGAGCGCGGCATTACTCTCGAGTCATGGTAGGGGAATCTGGCCTCGAGACGTGTTGAAGAAGGTCTCTCGAGGTCTTTCTCGGGTTGAGGCAGGAAACCCTGGCTTCCCTGGACTTGTGCAGGTGACTCAGGGGGTTTCTCATGGTGACTGTGAAAAGTCAGGGAAACTGGAGGTGGGAGGTGCCTCTCGGGACTCCACTGGGTTTGGTGCATTGGAAGAGGGCCTCATCTCCAGTTGAGGCAGGAACCTCAGGGTTCCTCTGATCTCAGACTCCGATTGCAGGGTCCCTGCAGACTGGGGATAGGAGAGTCAGGCCTCATCTTAGGTTGAGGCATGGAACTCCGCTTGCCTCTCCAGGTGTCCCCGGGGAGAGCGGCCACTTGTCGAGCTGTATTTGGAACCTGGGGGTTTTTCCGGACGATGCACGGGCGAGTCACTGCCCCTTCGCGTTGACTTCATTCACAGGGTGGAGTTTGGAGAGGTGTCCGGGAATCGGGTTTTATCAAGAGGGGACCGGGAAATCGGGGTCCTTCGCAATGTGGAAGCACCCACGAGGCAACGTCTGGAATGTCGTCGTGAGACCGGCCTCATCCTGAGGTGCGACCGGAAGTTCGGGAACCCCTTCCAAACAAAGCAGGGGAGTCGACCCTCCTGTCGAGTTCAGGAGGGTAGAAGGGGCTCAGAGGAAGTGGTGCCGGAAAACCTCGGTGTTCCTCTCCAGGGAGACCGGGATGTGGGGGAAATTTGTGAGGCCCATCAACGGTGCCAAGTACCGTTTCGACCTCCAAATCCTAAGGTGCACCTTCTCCTGAGACGCTGTAGCAGAAAAGGGCTTCATCTTGCGATGACGGTGGAACCACGTGGTTTTTCTCGAGTTGCGGCGGCATTCTCGAGTTACGACGGGGAATTCAGGATGCCTCTTGTGTTGGCCCAGGGAAGTGAAATCTTCCATTCGAGTTGCGAAGGAAAGCTAGGGATTGCTCTCGAGTGACTGCAGGGCCAATAGACCTCATCTAGGCTTGTGTACAGAAGTCAATGTTCTTCTCCAGGGGCGACAGGGATCTCGAGGTTGCATTCCAGACGCACCCGGGGAGACAGGCATTCATCTCCAGTGGAAGCAAAGAACCCCGCTCTGCTCTCGAGTCACGACGGGTAACTCTTGGAGCTCCCTGGGTGGACTAAAGGGAGTCAAGCCTCCTGAGGCGTTTGGAGAGAGGTCGCGAGATTGGTCTCTCGGCCATGCAGGAGACGAAGGCCCTCATCTCGCGATGACGGGGGAGTCTCGGGGTTCTTCTCGAGCGGCGGCCCCAGTGTCTGGTTTCTCACGAGGTACGACGGCGAGGTCAGTGAGCCTCTCGTGGGGCGCCAGGGAAGTCG
Source organism: Bos grunniens (assembly GCF_055505025.1). Lineage (NCBI taxonomy): Eukaryota > Metazoa > Chordata > Mammalia > Artiodactyla > Bovidae > Bos > Bos grunniens. Next base: position 138,963 of record NC_141191.1, on the reverse strand, counting down.
GGTCTCCATGCGAGTGGCGAGGGGGAGCGCGGCATTGCTCTCGAGCCATGGTAGGGGAATCTGGCCTCAAGACATGTTGAAGAAGGTCTCTCGAGGTCTTTCTCGGGTTGAGGCAGGAAACCCTGGCTTCCCTGGACTTGTGCAGGTGACCTCAGGGGGCTTCTCATGGTGGCTCTGAGAAGTCAGGGAAACTGGAGGTGGGAGGGGCCTCTGGGGACTCCACTGGGTTTGGTGCATTGGAAGAGGGCCTCATCCCCAGTTGAGGCAGGAACCTCAGGGACCTCTGATTTCAGACTTCGATCGCTGGTTCCCTGCACGTTTGGGACAGGAGAGTCAGGCCTCGTCTTGGGTTGAGGCATGGAACTCCCCTTGCCTCACGAGGTGTCCCAGGGGAGAGAGGCCACTTGTCGAGCTGTATTTGGAACCTGGGGGTTTTTCCGGACGATGCATGGGCGAGTCACTGCCCTTTCGTGTTGACTTCATTCACAGGGTGGAGTTCGGAGAGATGTCCGGGCATCGGGTTCTTATCAAGAGGGGACCGGGAAATCGGGGTCCTTTGGAATGTGGAAGCACCCACGAGGCCACGTCTGGAATGTCGTCGTGAGACCGGCCTCATCCTGAGGTGCGACCGGAAGGTCGGGAACCCCTTCCAGACAAAGCAGGGGAGTCGACCCTCCTGTCGAGTTCAGGAGGGTAGAAGGGGCTCAGAGGAAGTGGTGCCCGAAAACCTCGGTGTTCCTCTCCAGGGAGACCGGGATGTGGGGGAACTTTGTGGGGCCCATCAACGGTGCCATTTACCATTTTGCCTTCCAATTCCTAACGTGGGACTTCTCCTGAGACGCTGTGGCAGGAAAGGGTTTCATCTTGCGAAGACGGGGGAACCACGTGGTTTTTCTCGAGTTGCGGCGGGATCCTCGAGTTGCGACGGGGAATTCAGGATGCCTCATGTGTTGGCCCAGGGAAGTCCAATCTTCCATTCGAGTTGCGAAGGAAAGCCTGGGATTGCTCTCGAGTGAGTGCAGGGCCAATAGACCTCATCTAGGCTTGTGTCCAGAAGTCAATGTTCCTCTCCAGGGGCGACAGGGATCTGGAGGTTGCATTCCAGATGCACCCGGGTAGACAGGCATTCATCTCGAGTGGAAGCAAAGAACCCCGCTCTGCTCTCGAGTCCCGACGGGTATCTCTTGGAGCTCACTGGGTGGACTCAAGGGAGTCAAGCCTCCTGAGGCATTTGGAGAGAGGTCGCGAGATTGGTCTCTAGGCCATGCAGGAGACGAAGGCCCTCATCTCGCGATGACGGGGGAGTCTCGGGCTTGTTCTCGAGCAGCAGCCCCAGTGTGTGGTTTCTCACGAGGTACGACGGCGAAGTCAGTGCGCCTCTCGTGGGGCGCCAGCGAAGTCGGGTCTCCATGCGAGTGGCGAGGGGGAGCGCGTCATTGCTCTCGAGTCATGGTAGGGGAATCTGGCCTCGAGACGTGTTGAAGAAGGTCTCTCGAGGTCTTACACGGGTTGAGGCAGTAAAACCTGGCTTCCCTGCACTTGTGCAGGTGACCTCAGGGGGCTTCTCATGGTGGCTCTGAGAAGTCAGGGAAACTGGAGGTGGGAAGGGCCACTCGGGACTCCACTGGTTTAGTGCATTGGAAGAGGGCCTCATCTCCAGTTGAGGCAGGAACCTCAGGGTTCCTCTGATTTCAGACTCCGATCGCAGGGTCCCTGCAGCCTGGGGACAGGAGAGTCAGGCCTCGTCTTTGGTTGAGGCATGGAACTCCGCTTGCCTCTCGAGGTGTCCCCGGGGAGAGAGGCCACTTGTCGAGCTGGATTTGGAACCTGGGGGTTTTTTCCGGACAATGCACGGGCGAGTCACTGCCCCTTCGTGTTGACTTCATTCACAGGGTGGAGTTCGGAGAGGTGTCCGGGCATCGGGTTCTTATCAAGAGGGGACCGGGAAATCGGGGTGCTTCGCAATGTGGAAGCACCCACGAGGCCACGTCTGGAATGTCGTCGTGAGACCGGCCTCATCCTGAGGTGCGACCGGAAGGTCGGGAACCCCTTCCAGACAAAGCAGGGGAGTCGACCCTCCTGTCGAGATCAGGAGGGTAGAAGGGGCTCAGAGGAAGTGGTGCCGGAAAACCTCGGTGTTCCTCTCCAGGGAGACCGGGATGCCGGGGAACTTCGTGGGGGCGCATCAAGGGTGCCAAGTACCATTTCGACCTCCAATTCCTAACGTGGGACTTCTCCTGAGACGCTGTAGCGGGAAAGGGCTTCATCTTGCGATGACGGGGGAACCACGTGGTTTTTCTCGAGTTGCGGCGGGATTCTCGAGTTTCGACGGGGAATTCAGGATGCCTCTTGTGCTGGCCCAGGGAAGTCCAATCTTCCATTCGAGTTGTGGAGGAAAGCTGGGGATTGCTCTCGAGTGACTGCAGGGCCAATAGACCTCATCTAGGCTTGTGTCCAGAAGCCAATGTTCCTCTCCAGGGGCGACCGGGATCTCGGGGTTGCATTCCAGACGCACCCGGGGAGACAGGCATTCTTCTCGAGTGGAAGCAAAGAACCCCGCTCTGCTCTCGAGTGGCGACGGGTATCTCTTGGAGCTCACTGGGTGGACTAAAGGGAGTCAAGCCTCCTGAGGCGTTTGGAGAGAGGTCGCGAGATTGGCCTCTAGGCCATGCAGGCGACGAAGGCCCTCATCTCCGCGATGACGGGGGAGTCTCGGGGTTGTTCTCGAGCGGCGGCCCCAGGGTGCGGTTTCTCACGAGGTACGATGGCGAGGTCAGTGAGCCTCTCGTGGGGCGCCAGGGAAGTCGGGTCTCCATGCGAGTGGCGAGGGGGAGCGCGTCATTGCTCTCGAGTCATGGTAGGGGAATCTGGCCTCGAGACGTGTTGAAGAAGGTCTCTCGAGGTCTTTCTCGGGTTGAGGCAGGAAACCCTGGCTTCCCTCGACTTGTGCAGGTGACCTCAGGGGGCTTCTCATGGTGGCTCTGAGAAGTCAGGGATACTGGAGGTGGTGGGGGCCTCTCGGGACTCCCCTGGGTTTGGTGCATTGGAAGAGGGCCTCATCTCCAGTTGAGGCAGGAACCTCAGGGTTCCTCTGATTTCAGACTCCGATCGCAGGGTCCCTGCAGACTGGGGACAGGAGAGTCAGGCCGCGTCTTGGGTTGAGGCATGGAACTCCGCTTGCCTCTCGAGGTGTCCCCGGGGAGAGAGGCCACTTGTCGAGCTGGATTTGGAACCTGGGGTTTTTTTCCGGACGATGCACGGGCGAGTCACTGCCCCTTCGTGTTGACTTCATTCACAGGGTGGAGTTCGGAGAGGTGTCCGGGCATCGGGTTCTTATCAAGAGGGGACCGGGAAATCGGGGTGCTTCACAATGTGGAAGCACCCACGAGGCCACGTCTGGAATGTCGTCGTGAGACCGGCCTCATCCTGAGGTGCGACCGGAAGGTCGGGAACCCCTTCCAGACAAAGCAGGGGAGTCGACCCTCCTGTCCAGATCAGGAGGGTAGAAGGGGCTCAGAGGAAGTGGTGCCGGAAAACCTCGGTGTTCCTCTCCAGGGAGACCGGGATGCCGGGGAACTTGGTGGGGGCGCATCAAGGGTGCCAAGTACCGTTTCGACCTCCAATTTCTAACGTGGGACTTCTCCTGAGACGCTGTAGCGGTAAAGGGCTTCATCTTGTGATGACGGGGGAACCACGTGGTTTTTCTCGAGTTGCGGCGGGATTCTCGAGTTACGACGGGGAATTCAGGATGCCTCTAGTGCTGGCCCAGGGAAGTCCAATCTTCCATTTGAGTTGCAGAGGAAAGCTGGGGATTGCTCTCGAGTGACTGCAGGGCCTATAGACCTCATCTAGGCTTGTGTCCAGAAGCCAATGCTCCTCTCCAGGGGCGACCGGGATCTCGGGGTTGCATTCCAGACGCACCCGGGGAGACAGGCATTCATCTCGAGTGGAAGCAAAGAACCCCGCTCTGCTCTCGAGTGGCGACGGGTATCTCTTGGAGCTCACTGGGTGGACTCAAGGGAGTCAAGCCTCCTGAGGCGTTTGGAGAGAGGTCGCGAGATTGGCCTCTAGGCCATGCAGGAGACGAAGGCCCTCATCTCCGCGATGACGGGGGAGTCTCGGGGTGGTTCTCGAGCGGCGGCCCCAGGGTGCGGTTTCTCACGAGGTACGACGGCGAGGTCAGTGAGCCTCTCGTGGGGCGGCAGGGAAGTCGGGTCTCCATGCGACTGGCGAGGGGGAGCGCGTCATTGCTCTCGAGTCATGGTAGGGGAATCTGGCCTCGAGACGTGTTGAAGAAGGTCTCTCGAGGTCTTTCTCGGGTTGAGGCAGGAAACCCTGGCTTCCCTCGACTTGTGCAGGTGACCTCCGGGGGCTTCTCATGGTGGCTCTGAGAAGTCAGGGAAACTGGAGGTGGGAGGGGCCTCTCGGGACTCCCCTGGGTTTGGTGCATTGGAAGAGGGCCTCATCTCCAGTTGAGGCAGGAACCTCAGGGTTCCTCTGATTTCAGACTCCGATCGCAGGGTCCCTGCAGACTGGGGACAGGAGAGCCAGGCCGCATCTTGGGTTGAGGATGGAACTCCGCTTGCCTCTCGAGGTGTCCCCGGGGAGAGAGGTCACTTGTCGAGCTGGATTTGGAACCTGGGGGTTTTTTCCGGACGATGCACGGGCGAGTCACTGCCCCTTCGTGTTGACTTCATTCACAGGGTGGAGTTCGGAGAGGTGTCCGGGCATCGGGTTCTTATCAAGAGGGGACCGGGAAATCGGGGTGCTTCGCAATGTGGAAGCACCCACGAGGCCACGTCTGGAATGTCGTCGTGAGACCGGCCTCATCCTGAGGTGCGACCGGAAGGTCGGGAACCCCTTCCAGACAAAGCAGGGGAGTCGACCCTCCTGTCGAGATCAGGAGGGTAGAAGGGGCTCAGAGGAAGTGGTGCCGGAAAACCTCGGTGTTCCTCTCCAGGGAGACCGGGATGCCGGGGAACTTCGTGGGGGCGCATCAAGGGTGCCAAGTACCGTTTCGACCTCCAATTCCTAACGTGGGACTTCTCCTGAGACGCTGTAGCGGGAAAGGGCTTCATATTGCGATGACGGGGGAACCACGTGGTTTTTCTCGAGTTGCGGCGGGATTCTCGAGTTACGACGGGGAATTCAGGATGCCTCTTGTGCTGGCCCAGGGAAGTCCAATCTTCCATTCGAGTTGCGGAGGAAAGCTGGGGATTGCTCTCGAGTGACTGCAGGGCCAATAGACCTCATCTAGGCTTGTGTCCAGAAGCCAATGTTCCTCTCCAGGGGCGACCGGGATCTCGGGGTTGCATTCCAGACGCACCCGGGGAGACAGGCATTCATCTCGAGTGGAAGCAAAGAACCCCGCTCTGCTCTCGAGTGGCGACGGGTATCTCTTGGAGCTCACTGTGTGGACTAAAGGGAGTCAAGCCTCCTGAGGCGTTTGGAGAGAGGTCGCGAGATTGGCCTCTAGGCCATGCAGGAGACGAAGGCCCTCATCTCCGCGATGACGGGGGAGTCTCGGGGTGGTTCTCGAGCGGCGGCCCCAGGGTGCGGTTTCTCACGAGGTACGACGGCGAGGTCAGTGAGCCTCTCGTGGGGCGCCAGGGAAGTCGGGTCTCCATGCGAGTGGCGAGGGGGAGCGCGTCATTGCTCTCGAGTCATGGTAGGGGAATCTGGCCTCGAGACGTGTTGAAGAAGGTCTCTCGAGGTCTTTCTCGGGTTGAGGCAGGAAACCCTGGCTTCCCTCGACTTGTGCAGGTGACCTCAGGGGGCTTCTCATGGTGGCTCTGAGAAGTCAGGGAAACTGGAGGTGGGGGGGGCCTCTCGGGACTCCCCTGGGTTTGGTGCATTGGAAGAGGGCCTCATCTCCAGTTGAGGCAGGAACCTCAGGGTTCCTCTGATTTCAGACTCCGATCGCAGGGTCCCTGCAGACTGGGGACAGGAGAGTCAGACCTCGTCTTGGGTTGAGGCATGGAACTCCGCTTGCCTCTGGAGGTGTCCCCGGAGTGAGAGGCCACTTGTCGAGCTGTATTTGGAACCTGGGGTTTTTTCCGGACGATGCATGGGCCAGTCACTGCCCCTTCGTGTTGACTTCATTCACAGGGTGGAGTCGGAGAGGTGTCCGGGCATCGGGTTCTTATCAAGTGGAGACCGGGAAATCGGGGTCCTTCGCAATGTGGAAGCACCCACGAGGCCACGTCTGCAATGTCGTCGTGAGACCGGCCTCATCCTGAGGTGCGACCGGAAGGTCGGGAACCTCTTCCAGACAAAGCAGGGGAGTCGACCCTCCTGTCGAGTTCAGGAGGGTAGAAGGGTCTCAGAGGAAGTGGTGACGGAAAACCTCCGTGTTCCTCTCCAGGGAGACCGGGATGTGGGGGAACTTTGTGGGGCCCATCAACGGTGCCAAGTACCGTTTCGACCTCCAAATCCTAACGTGGGCCTTCTCCTGAGACGATGTAGCAGAAAAGGGCTTCATCTTGCGATGATGGTGGAACCACGTGGTTTTTTTCGAGTTGCGGCGGGATTCTCGATTTACCAGGGGAATTCAGGATGCCTCTTGTGTTGGCCAAGGGAAGTCCAACCTTCCATTCGAGTTGCTAAGGAAAGCTAGGTATTGCTCTCGAGTGAGTGCAGGGCCAATAGACCTCATCTAGGCTTGTGTGCAGAATTCAATGTTCTTCTCCAGGGGCGACAGGGATCTCGAGGTTGCATTCCAGATGCACCCGGGGAGACAGGCATTCATCTCCAGTGGAAGCAAAGAACCCCGCTCTGCTTTCGAGTAACGACGGGTAACTATTGGAGCTCCCTGGGTGGACTAAAGGGAGTCAAGCCTCCTGAGGCGTTTGGAGAGAGGTCGCGAGATTGGTCTCTAGGCCATGCAGGAGACGAAGGCCCTCATCTCGCGATGACGGGGGAGTCTCGGGGTTGTTCTCGAGCGGCGGCCCGAGTGTGCGGTTTCTCACGAGGTACCACGGCGAAGTCAGTGAGCCTCTCGTGGGGCGCCAGCGAAGTCGGGTCTCCATGCGAGTGGCGAGGGGGAGCGCGGCATTACTCTCGAGTCATGGTAGGGGAATCTGGCCTCGAGACGTGTTGAAGAAGGTCTCTCGAGGTCTTTCTCGGGTTGAGGCAGGAAACCCTGGCTTCCCTGGACTTGTGCAGGTGACTCAGGGGGTTTCTCATGGTGACTGTGAAAAGTCAGGGAAACTGGAGGTGGGAGGTGCCTCTCGGGACTCCACTGGGTTTGGTGCATTGGAAGAGGGCCTCATCTCCAGTTGAGGCAGGAACCTCAGGGTTCCTCTGATCTCAGACTCCGATTGCAGGGTCCCTGCAGACTGGGGATAGGAGAGTCAGGCCTCATCTTAGGTTGAGGCATGGAACTCCGCTTGCCTCTCCAGGTGTCCCCGGGGAGAGCGGCCACTTGTCGAGCTGTATTTGGAACCTGGGGGTTTTTCCGGACGATGCACGGGCGAGTCACTGCCCCTTCGCGTTGACTTCATTCACAGGGTGGAGTTTGGAGAGGTGTCCGGGAATCGGGTTTTATCAAGAGGGGACCGGGAAATCGGGGTCCTTCGCAATGTGGAAGCACCCACGAGGCAACGTCTGGAATGTCGTCGTGAGACCGGCCTCATCCTGAGGTGCGACCGGAAGTTCGGGAACCCCTTCCAAACAAAGCAGGGGAGTCGACCCTCCTGTCGAGTTCAGGAGGGTAGAAGGGGCTCAGAGGAAGTGGTGCCGGAAAACCTCGGTGTTCCTCTCCAGGGAGACCGGGATGTGGGGGAAATTTGTGAGGCCCATCAACGGTGCCAAGTACCGTTTCGACCTCCAAATCCTAAGGTGCACCTTCTCCTGAGACGCTGTAGCAGAAAAGGGCTTCATCTTGCGATGACGGTGGAACCACGTGGTTTTTCTCGAGTTGCGGCGGCATTCTCGAGTTACGACGGGGAATTCAGGATGCCTCTTGTGTTGGCCCAGGGAAGTGAAATCTTCCATTCGAGTTGCGAAGGAAAGCTAGGGATTGCTCTCGAGTGACTGCAGGGCCAATAGACCTCATCTAGGCTTGTGTACAGAAGTCAATGTTCTTCTCCAGGGGCGACAGGGATCTCGAGGTTGCATTCCAGACGCACCCGGGGAGACAGGCATTCATCTCCAGTGGAAGCAAAGAACCCCGCTCTGCTCTCGAGTCACGACGGGTAACTCTTGGAGCTCCCTGGGTGGACTAAAGGGAGTCAAGCCTCCTGAGGCGTTTGGAGAGAGGTCGCGAGATTGGTCTCTCGGCCATGCAGGAGACGAAGGCCCTCATCTCGCGATGACGGGGGAGTCTCGGGGTTCTTCTCGAGCGGCGGCCCCAGTGTCTGGTTTCTCACGAGGTACGACGGCGAGGTCAGTGAGCCTCTCGTGGGGCGCCAGGGAAGTCGGGTCTCCATGCGAGTGGCGAGGGGGAGCGCGGCATTGCTCTCGAGCCATGGTAGGGGAATCTGGCCTCAAGACATGTTGAAGAAGGTCTCTCGAGGTCTTTCTCGGGTTGAGGCAGGAAACCCTGTCTTCCCTGGACTTGTGCAGGTGACCTCAGGGGGCTTCTCATGGTGGCTCTGAGAAGTCAGGGAAACTGGAGGTGGGAGGGGCCTCTGGGGACTCCACTGGGTTTGGTGCATTGGAAGAGGGCCTCATCCCCAGTTGAGGCAGGAACCTCAGGGACCTCTGATTTCAGACTTCGATCGCTGGTTCCCTGCACGTTTGGGACAGGAGAGTCAGGCCTCGTCTTGGGTTGAGGCATGGAACTCCCCTTGCCTCACGAGGTGTCCCAGGGGAGAGAGGCCACTTGTCGAGCTGTATTTGGAACCTGGGGGTTTTTCCGGACGATGCATGGGCGAGTCACTGCCCTTTCGTGTTGACTTCATTCACAGGGTGGAGTTCGGAGAGATGTCCGGGCATCGGGTTCTTATCAAGAGGGGACCGGGAAATCGGGGTCCTTTGGAATGTGGAAGCACCCACGAGGCCACGTCTGGAATGTCGTCGTGAGACCGGCCTCATCCTGAGGTGCGACCGGAAGGTCGGGAACCCCTTCCAGACAAAGCAGGGGAGTCGACCCTCCTGTCGAGTTCAGGAGGGTAGAAGGGGCTCAGAGGAAGTGGTGCCCGAAAACCTCGGTGTTCCTCTCCAGGGAGACCGGGATGTGGGGGAACTTTGTGGGGCCCATCAACGGTGCCATTTACCATTTTGCCTTCCAATTCCTAACGTGGGACTTCTCCTGAGACGCTGTGGCAGGAAAGGGTTTCATCTTGCGAAGACGGGGGAACCACGTGGTTTTTCTCGAGTTGCGGCGGGATCCTCGAGTTGCGACGGGGAATTCAGGATGCCTCATGTGTTGGCCCAGGGAAGTCCAATCTTCCATTCGAGTTGCGAAGGAAAGCCTGGGATTGCTCTCGAGTGAGTGCAGGGCCAATAGACCTCATCTAGGCTTGTGTCCAGAAGTCAATGTTCCTCTCCAGGGGCGACAGGGATCTGGAGGTTGCATTCCAGATGCACCCGGGTAGACAGGCATTCATCTCGAGTGGAAGCAAAGAACCCCGCTCTGCTCTCGAGTCCCGACGGGTATCTCTTGGAGCTCACTGGGTGGACTCAAGGGAGTCAAGCCTCCTGAGGCATTTGGAGAGAGGTCGCGAGATTGGTCTCTAGGCCATGCAGGAGACGAAGGCCCTCATCTCGCGATGACGGGGGAGTCTCGGGCTTGTTCTCGAGCAGCAGCCCCAGTGTGTGGTTTCTCACGAGGTACGACGGCGAAGTCAGTGCGCCTCTCGTGGGGCGCCAGCGAAGTCGGGTCTCCATGCGAGTGGCGAGGGGGAGCGCGTCATTGCTCTCGAGTCATGGTAGGGGAATCTGGCCTCGAGACGTGTTGAAGAAGGTCTCTCGAGGTCTTACACGGGTTGAGGCAGTAAAACCTGGCTTCCCTGCACTTGTGCAGGTGACCTCAGGGGGCTTCTCATGGTGGCTCTGAGAAGTCAGGGAAACTGGAGGTGGGAAGGGCCACTCGGGACTCCACTGGTTTAGTGCATTGGAAGAGGGCCTCATCTCCAGTTGAGGCAGGAACCTCAGGGTTCCTCTGATTTCAGACTCCGATCGCAGGGTCCCTGCAGCCTGGGGACAGGAGAGTCAGGCCTCGTCTTTGGTTGAGGCATGGAACTCCGCTTGCCTCTCGAGGTGTCCCCGGGGAGAGAGGCCACTTGTCGAGCTGGATTTGGAACCTGGGGGTTTTTTCCGGACAATGCACGGGCGAGTCACTGCCCCTTCGTGTTGACTTCATTCACAGGGTGGAGTTCGGAGAGGTGTCCGGGCATCGGGTTCTTATCAAGAGGGGACCGGGAAATCGGGGTGCTTCGCAATGTGGAAGCACCCACGAGGCCACGTCTGGAATGTCGTCGTGAGACCGGCCTCATCCTGAGGTGCGACCGGAAGGTCGGGAACCCCTTCCAGACAAAGCAGGGGAGTCGACCCTCCTGTCGAGATCAGGAGGGTAGAAGGGGCTCAGAGGAAGTGGTGCCGGAAAACCTCGGTGTTCCTCTCCAGGGAGACCGGGATGCCGGGGAACTTCGTGGGGGCGCATCAAGGGTGCCAAGTACCGTTTCGACCTCCAATTCCTAACGTGGGACTTCTCCTGAGACGCTGTAGCGGGAAAGGGCTTCATCTTGCGATGACGGGGGAACCACGTGGTTTTTCTCGAGTTGCGGCGGGATTCTCGAGTTTCGACGGGGAATTCAGGATGCCTCTTGTGCTGGCCCAGGGAAGTCCAATCTTCCATTCGAGTTGTGGAGGAAAGCTGGGGATTGCTCTCGAGTGACTGCAGGGCCAATAGACCTCATCTAGGCTTGTGTCCAGAAGCCAATGTTCCTCTCCAGGGGCGACCGGGATCTCGGGGTTGCATTCCAGACGCACCCGGGGAGACAGGCATTCTTCTCGAGTGGAAGCAAAGAACCCCGCTCTGCTCTCGAGTGGCGACGGGTATCTCTTGGAGCTCACTGGGTGGACTAAAGGGAGTCAAGCCTCCTGAGGCGTTTGGAGAGAGGTCGCGAGATTGGCCTCTAGGCCATGCAGGCGACGAAGGCCCTCATCTCCGCGATGACGGGGGAGTCTCGGGGTTGTTCTCGAGCGGCGGCCCCAGGGTGCGGTTTCTCACGAGGTACGATGGCGAGGTCAGTGAGCCTCTCGTGGGGCGCCAGGGAAGTCGGGTCTCCATGCGAGTGGCGAGGGGGAGCGCGTCATTGCTCTCGAGTCATGGTAGGGGAATCTGGCCTCGAGACGTGTTGAAGAAGGTCTCTCGAGGTCTTTCTCGGGTTGAGGCAGGAAACCCTGGCTTCCCTCGACTTGTGCAGGTGACCTCAGGGGGCTTCTCATGGTGGCTCTGAGAAGTCAGGGATACTGGAGGTGGTGGGGGCCTCTCGGGACTCCCCTGGGTTTGGTGCATTGGAAGAGGGCCTCATCTCCAGTTGAGGCAGGAACCTCAGGGTTCCTCTGATTTCAGACTCCGATCGCAGGGTCCCTGCAGACTGGGGACAGGAGAGTCAGGCCGCGTCTTGGGTTGAGGCATGGAACTCCGCTTGCCTCTCGAGGTGTCCCCGGGGAGAGAGGCCACTTGTCGAGCTGGATTTGGAACCTGGGGGTTTTTTCCGGACGATGCACGGGCGAGTCACTGCCCCTTCGTGTTGACTTCATTCACAGGGTGGAGTTCGGAGAGGTGTCCGGGCATCGGGTTCTTATCAAGAGGGGACCGGGAAATCGGGGTGCTTCACAATGTGGAAGCACCCACGAGGCCACGTCTGGAATGTCGTCGTGAGACCGGCCTCATCCTGAGGTGCGACCGGAAGGTCGGGAACCCCTTCCAGACAAAGCAGGGGAGTCGACCCTCCTGTCCAGATCAGGAGGGTAGAAGGGGCTCAGAGGAAGTGGTGCCGGAAAACCTCGGTGTTCCTCTCCAGGGAGACCGGGATGCCGGGGAACTTGGTGGGGGCGCATCAAGGGTGCCAAGTACCGTTTCGACCTCCAATTTCTAACGTGGGACTTCTCCTGAGACGCTGTAGCGGTAAAGGGCTTCATCTTGTGATGACGGGGGAACCACGTGGTTTTTCTCGAGTTGCGGCGGGATTCTCGAGTTACGACGGGGAATTCAGGATGCCTCTAGTGCTGGCCCAGGGAAGTCCAATCTTCCATTTGAGTTGCAGAGGAAAGCTGGGGATTGCTCTCGAGTGACTGCAGGGCCTATAGACCTCATCTAGGCTTGTGTCCAGAAGCCAATGCTCCTCTCCAGGGGCGACCGGGATCTCGGGGTTGCATTCCAGACGCACCCGGGGAGACAGGCATTCATCTCGAGTGGAAGCAAAGAACCCCGCTCTGCTCTCGAGTGGCGACGGGTATCTCTTGGAGCTCACTGGGTGGACTCAAGGGAGTCAAGCCTCCTGAGGCGTTTGGAGAGAGGTCGCGAGATTGGCCTCTAGGCCATGCAGGAGACGAAGGCCCTCATCTCCGCGATGACGGGGGAGTCTCGGGGTGGTTCTCGAGCGGCGGCCCCAGGGTGCGGTTTCTCACGAGGTACGACGGCGAGGTCAGTGAGCCTCTCGTGGGGCGGCAGGGAAGTCGGGTCTCCATGCGACTGGCGAGGGGGAGCGCGTCATTGCTCTCGAGTCATGGTAGGGGAATCTGGCCTCGAGACGTGTTGAAGAAGGTCTCTCGAGGTCTTTCTCGGGTTGAGGCAGGAAACCCTGGCTTCCCTCGACTTGTGCAGGTGACCTCCGGGGGCTTCTCATGGTGGCTCTGAGAAGTCAGGGAAACTGGAGGTGGGAGGGGCCTCTCGGGACTCCCCTGGGTTTGGTGCATTGGAAGAGGGCCTCATCTCCAGTTGAGGCAGGAACCTCAGGGTTCCTCTGATTTCAGACTCCGATCGCAGGGTCCCTGCAGACTGGGGACAGGAGAGCCAGGCCGCATCTTGGGTTGAGGATGGAACTCCGCTTGCCTCTCGAGGTGTCCCCGGGGAGAGAGGTCACTTGTCGAGCTGGATTTGGAACCTGGGGGTTTTTTCCGGACGATGCACGGGCGAGTCACTGCCCCTTCGTGTTGACTTCATTCACAGGGTGGAGTTCGGAGAGGTGTCCGGGCATCGGGTTCTTATCAAGAGGGGACCGGGAAATCGGGGTGCTTCGCAATGTGGAAGCACCCACGAGGCCACGTCTGGAATGTCGTCGTGAGACCGGCCTCATCCTGAGGTGCGACCGGAAGGTCGGGAACCCCTTCCAGACAAAGCAGGGGAGTCGACCCTCCTGTCGAGATCAGGAGGGTAGAAGGGGCTCAGAGGAAGTGGTGCCGGAAAACCTCGGTGTTCCTCTCCAGGGAGACCGGGATGCCGGGGAACTTCGTGGGGGCGCATCAAGGGTGCCAAGTACCGTTTCGACCTCCAATTCCTAACGTGGGACTTCTCCTGAGACGCTGTAGCGGGAAAGGGCTTCATATTGCGATGACGGGGGAACCACGTGGTTTTTCTCGAGTTGCGGCGGGATTCTCGAGTTACGACGGGGAATTCAGGATGCCTCTTGTGCTGGCCCAGGGAAGTCCAATCTTCCATTCGAGTTGCGGAGGAAAGCTGGGGATTGCTCTCGAGTGACTGCAGGGCCAATAGACCTCATCTAGGCTTGTGTCCAGAAGCCAATGTTCCTCTCCAGGGGCGACCGGGATCTCGGGGTTGCATTCCAGACGCACCCGGGGAGACAGGCATTCATCTCGAGTGGAAGCAAAGAACCCCGCTCTGCTCTCGAGTGGCGACGGGTATCTCTTGGAGCTCACTGTGTGGACTAAAGGGAGTCAAGCCTCCTGAGGCGTTTGGAGAGAGGTCGCGAGATTGGCCTCTAGGCCATGCAGGAGACGAAGGCCCTCATCTCCGCGATGACGGGGGAGTCTCGGGGTGGTTCTCGAGCGGCGGCCCCAGGGTGCGGTTTCTCACGAGGTACGACGGCGAGGTCAGTGAGCCTCTCGTGGGGCGCCAGGGAAGTCGGGTCTCCATGCGAGTGGCGAGGGGGAGCGCGTCATTGCTCTCGAGTCATGGTAGGGGAATCTGGCCTCGAGACGTGTTGAAGAAGGTCTCTCGAGGTCTTTCTCGGGTTGAGGCAGGAAACCCTGGCTTCCCTCGACTTGTGCAGGTGACCTCAGGGGGCTTCTCATGGTGGCTCTGAGAAGTCAGGGAAACTGGAGGTGGGGGGGGCCTCTCGGGACTCCCCTGGGTTTGGTGCATTGGAAGAGGGCCTCATCTCCAGTTGAGGCAGGAACCTCAGGGTTCCTCTGATTTCAGACTCCGATCGCAGGGTCCCTGCAGACTGGGGACAGGAGAGTCAGACCTCGTCTTGGGTTGAGGCATGGAACTCCGCTTGCCTCTGGAGGTGTCCCCGGAGTGAGAGGCCACTTGTCGAGCTGTATTTGGAACCTGGGGTTTTTTCCGGACGATGCATGGGCCAGTCACTGCCCCTTCGTGTTGACTTCATTCACAGGGTGGAGTCGGAGAGGTGTCCGGGCATCGGGTTCTTATCAAGTGGAGACCGGGAAATCGGGGTCCTTCGCAATGTGGAAGCACCCACGAGGCCACGTCTGCAATGTCGTCGTGAGACCGGCCTCATCCTGAGGTGCGACCGGAAGGTCGGGAACCTCTTCCAGACAAAGCAGGGGAGTCGACCCTCCTGTCGAGTTCAGGAGGGTAGAAGGGTCTCAGAGGAAGTGGTGACGGAAAACCTCCGTGTTCCTCTCCAGGGAGACCGGGATGTGGGGGAACTTTGTGGGGCCCATCAACGGTGCCAAGTACCGTTTCGACCTCCAAATCCTAACGTGGGCCTTCTCCTGAGACGATGTAGCAGAAAAGGGCTTCATCTTGCGATGATGGTGGAACCACGTGGTTTTTTTCGAGTTGCGGCGGGATTCTCGATTTACCAGGGGAATTCAGGATGCCTCTTGTGTTGGCCAAGGGAAGTCCAACCTTCCATTCGAGTTGCTAAGGAAAGCTAGGTATTGCTCTCGAGTGAGTGCAGGGCCAATAGACCTCATCTAGGCTTGTGTGCAGAATTCAATGTTCTTCTCCAGGGGCGACAGGGATCTCGAGGTTGCATTCCAGATGCACCCGGGGAGACAGGCATTCATCTCCAGTGGAAGCAAAGAACCCCGCTCTGCTTTCGAGTAACGACGGGTAACTATTGGAGCTCCCTGGGTGGACTAAAGGGAGTCAAGCCTCCTGAGGCGTTTGGAGAGAGGTCGCGAGATTGGTCTCTAGGCCATGCAGGAGACGAAGGCCCTCATCTCGCGATGACGGGGGAGTCTCGGGGTTGTTCTCGAGCGGCGGCCCGAGTGTGCGGTTTCTCACGAGGTACCACGGCGAAGTCAGTGAGCCTCTCGTGGGGCGCCAGCGAAGTCGGGTCTCCATGCGAGTGGCGAGGGGGAGCGCGGCATTACTCTCGAGTCATGGTAGGGGAATCTGGCCTCGAGACGTGTTGAAGAAGGTCTCTCGAGGTCTTTCTCGGGTTGAGGCAGGAAACCCTGGCTTCCCTGGACTTGTGCAGGTGACTCAGGGGGTTTCTCATGGTGACTGTGAAAAGTCAGGGAAACTGGAGGTGGGAGGTGCCTCTCGGGACTCCACTGGGTTTGGTGCATTGGAAGAGGGCCTCATCTCCAGTTGAGGCAGGAACCTCAGGGTTCCTCTGATCTCAGACTCCGATTGCAGGGTCCCTGCAGACTGGGGATAGGAGAGTCAGGCCTCATCTTAGGTTGAGGCATGGAACTCCGCTTGCCTCTCCAGGTGTCCCCGGGGAGAGCGGCCACTTGTCGAGCTGTATTTGGAACCTGGGGGTTTTTCCGGACGATGCACGGGCGAGTCACTGCCCCTTCGCGTTGACTTCATTCACAGGGTGGAGTTTGGAGAGGTGTCCGGGAATCGGGTTTTATCAAGAGGGGACCGGGAAATCGGGGTCCTTCGCAATGTGGAAGCACCCACGAGGCAACGTCTGGAATGTCGTCGTGAGACCGGCCTCATCCTGAGGTGCGACCGGAAGTTCGGGAACCCCTTCCAAACAAAGCAGGGGAGTCGACCCTCCTGTCGAGTTCAGGAGGGTAGAAGGGGCTCAGAGGAAGTGGTGCCGGAAAACCTCGGTGTTCCTCTCCAGGGAGACCGGGATGTGGGGGAAATTTGTGAGGCCCATCAACGGTGCCAAGTACCGTTTCGACCTCCAAATCCTAAGGTGCACCTTCTCCTGAGACGCTGTAGCAGAAAAGGGCTTCATCTTGCGATGACGGTGGAACCACGTGGTTTTTCTCGAGTTGCGGCGGCATTCTCGAGTTACGACGGGGAATTCAGGATGCCTCTTGTGTTGGCCCAGGGAAGTGAAATCTTCCATTCGAGTTGCGAAGGAAAGCTAGGGATTGCTCTCGAGTGACTGCAGGGCCAATAGACCTCATCTAGGCTTGTGTACAGAAGTCAATGTTCTTCTCCAGGGGCGACAGGGATCTCGAGGTTGCAT
This sequence comes from Bos grunniens, assembly GCF_055505025.1. Classification (NCBI taxonomy): domain Eukaryota; kingdom Metazoa; phylum Chordata; class Mammalia; order Artiodactyla; family Bovidae; genus Bos; species Bos grunniens. The sequence continues at coordinate 122,425 of NC_141191.1, read as the reverse complement.
TCCAGACGCACCCGGGGAGACAGGCATTCATCTCCAGTGGAAGCAAAGAACCCCGCTCTGCTCTCGAGTCACGACGGGTAACTCTTGGAGCTCCCTGGGTGGACTAAAGGGAGTCAAGCCTCCTGAGGCGTTTGGAGAGAGGTCGCGAGATTGGTCTCTCGGCCATGCAGGAGACGAAGGCCCTCATCTCGCGATGACGGGGGAGTCTCGGGGTTCTTCTCGAGCGGCGGCCCCAGTGTCTGGTTTCTCACGAGGTACGACGGCGAGGTCAGTGAGCCTCTCGTGGGGCGCCAGGGAAGTCGGGTCTCCATGCGAGTGGCGAGGGGGAGCGCGGCATTGCTCTCGAGCCATGGTAGGGGAATCTGGCCTCAAGACATGTTGAAGAAGGTCTCTCGAGGTCTTTCTCGGGTTGAGGCAGGAAACCCTGTCTTCCCTGGACTTGTGCAGGTGACCTCAGGGGGCTTCTCATGGTGGCTCTGAGAAGTCAGGGAAACTGGAGGTGGGAGGGGCCTCTGGGGACTCCACTGGGTTTGGTGCATTGGAAGAGGGCCTCATCCCCAGTTGAGGCAGGAACCTCAGGGACCTCTGATTTCAGACTTCGATCGCTGGTTCCCTGCACGTTTGGGACAGGAGAGTCAGGCCTCGTCTTGGGTTGAGGCATGGAACTCCCCTTGCCTCACGAGGTGTCCCAGGGGAGAGAGGCCACTTGTCGAGCTGTATTTGGAACCTGGGGGTTTTTCCGGACGATGCATGGGCGAGTCACTGCCCTTTCGTGTTGACTTCATTCACAGGGTGGAGTTCGGAGAGATGTCCGGGCATCGGGTTCTTATCAAGAGGGGACCGGGAAATCGGGGTCCTTTGGAATGTGGAAGCACCCACGAGGCCACGTCTGGAATGTCGTCGTGAGACCGGCCTCATCCTGAGGTGCGACCGGAAGGTCGGGAACCCCTTCCAGACAAAGCAGGGGAGTCGACCCTCCTGTCGAGTTCAGGAGGGTAGAAGGGGCTCAGAGGAAGTGGTGCCCGAAAACCTCGGTGTTCCTCTCCAGGGAGACCGGGATGTGGGGGAACTTTGTGGGGCCCATCAACGGTGCCATTTACCATTTTGCCTTCCAATTCCTAACGTGGGACTTCTCCTGAGACGCTGTGGCAGGAAAGGGTTTCATCTTGCGAAGACGGGGGAACCACGTGGTTTTTCTCGAGTTGCGGCGGGATCCTCGAGTTGCGACGGGGAATTCAGGATGCCTCATGTGTTGGCCCAGGGAAGTCCAATCTTCCATTCGAGTTGCGAAGGAAAGCCTGGGATTGCTCTCGAGTGAGTGCAGGGCCAATAGACCTCATCTAGGCTTGTGTCCAGAAGTCAATGTTCCTCTCCAGGGGCGACAGGGATCTGGAGGTTGCATTCCAGATGCACCCGGGTAGACAGGCATTCATCTCGAGTGGAAGCAAAGAACCCCGCTCTGCTCTCGAGTCCCGACGGGTATCTCTTGGAGCTCACTGGGTGGACTCAAGGGAGTCAAGCCTCCTGAGGCATTTGGAGAGAGGTCGCGAGATTGGTCTCTAGGCCATGCAGGAGACGAAGGCCCTCATCTCGCGATGACGGGGGAGTCTCGGGCTTGTTCTCGAGCAGCAGCCCCAGTGTGTGGTTTCTCACGAGGTACGACGGCGAAGTCAGTGCGCCTCTCGTGGGGCGCCAGCGAAGTCGGGTCTCCATGCGAGTGGCGAGGGGGAGCGCGTCATTGCTCTCGAGTCATGGTAGGGGAATCTGGCCTCGAGACGTGTTGAAGAAGGTCTCTCGAGGTCTTACACGGGTTGAGGCAGTAAAACCTGGCTTCCCTGCACTTGTGCAGGTGACCTCAGGGGGCTTCTCATGGTGGCTCTGAGAAGTCAGGGAAACTGGAGGTGGGAAGGGCCACTCGGGACTCCACTGGTTTAGTGCATTGGAAGAGGGCCTCATCTCCAGTTGAGGCAGGAACCTCAGGGTTCCTCTGATTTCAGACTCCGATCGCAGGGTCCCTGCAGCCTGGGGACAGGAGAGTCAGGCCTCGTCTTTGGTTGAGGCATGGAACTCCGCTTGCCTCTCGAGGTGTCCCCGGGGAGAGAGGCCACTTGTCGAGCTGGATTTGGAACCTGGGGGTTTTTTCCGGACAATGCACGGGCGAGTCACTGCCCCTTCGTGTTGACTTCATTCACAGGGTGGAGTTCGGAGAGGTGTCCGGGCATCGGGTTCTTATCAAGAGGGGACCGGGAAATCGGGGTGCTTCGCAATGTGGAAGCACCCACGAGGCCACGTCTGGAATGTCGTCGTGAGACCGGCCTCATCCTGAGGTGCGACCGGAAGGTCGGGAACCCCTTCCAGACAAAGCAGGGGAGTCGACCCTCCTGTCGAGATCAGGAGGGTAGAAGGGGCTCAGAGGAAGTGGTGCCGGAAAACCTCGGTGTTCCTCTCCAGGGAGACCGGGATGCCGGGGAACTTCGTGGGGGCGCATCAAGGGTGCCAAGTACCGTTTCGACCTCCAATTCCTAACGTGGGACTTCTCCTGAGACGCTGTAGCGGGAAAGGGCTTCATCTTGCGATGACGGGGGAACCACGTGGTTTTTCTCGAGTTGCGGCGGGATTCTCGAGTTTCGACGGGGAATTCAGGATGCCTCTTGTGCTGGCCCAGGGAAGTCCAATCTTCCATTCGAGTTGTGGAGGAAAGCTGGGGATTGCTCTCGAGTGACTGCAGGGCCAATAGACCTCATCTAGGCTTGTGTCCAGAAGCCAATGTTCCTCTCCAGGGGCGACCGGGATCTCGGGGTTGCATTCCAGACGCACCCGGGGAGACAGGCATTCTTCTCGAGTGGAAGCAAAGAACCCCGCTCTGCTCTCGAGTGGCGACGGGTATCTCTTGGAGCTCACTGGGTGGACTAAAGGGAGTCAAGCCTCCTGAGGCGTTTGGAGAGAGGTCGCGAGATTGGCCTCTAGGCCATGCAGGCGACGAAGGCCCTCATCTCCGCGATGACGGGGGAGTCTCGGGGTTGTTCTCGAGCGGCGGCCCCAGGGTGCGGTTTCTCACGAGGTACGATGGCGAGGTCAGTGAGCCTCTCGTGGGGCGCCAGGGAAGTCGGGTCTCCATGCGAGTGGCGAGGGGGAGCGCGTCATTGCTCTCGAGTCATGGTAGGGGAATCTGGCCTCGAGACGTGTTGAAGAAGGTCTCTCGAGGTCTTTCTCGGGTTGAGGCAGGAAACCCTGGCTTCCCTCGACTTGTGCAGGTGACCTCAGGGGGCTTCTCATGGTGGCTCTGAGAAGTCAGGGATACTGGAGGTGGTGGGGGCCTCTCGGGACTCCCCTGGGTTTGGTGCATTGGAAGAGGGCCTCATCTCCAGTTGAGGCAGGAACCTCAGGGTTCCTCTGATTTCAGACTCCGATCGCAGGGTCCCTGCAGACTGGGGACAGGAGAGTCAGGCCGCGTCTTGGGTTGAGGCATGGAACTCCGCTTGCCTCTCGAGGTGTCCCCGGGGAGAGAGGCCACTTGTCGAGCTGGATTTGGAACCTGGGGTTTTTTTCCGGACGATGCACGGGCGAGTCACTGCCCCTTCGTGTTGACTTCATTCACAGGGTGGAGTTCGGAGAGGTGTCCGGGCATCGGGTTCTTATCAAGAGGGGACCGGGAAATCGGGGTGCTTCACAATGTGGAAGCACCCACGAGGCCACGTCTGGAATGTCGTCGTGAGACCGGCCTCATCCTGAGGTGCGACCGGAAGGTCGGGAACCCCTTCCAGACAAAGCAGGGGAGTCGACCCTCCTGTCCAGATCAGGAGGGTAGAAGGGGCTCAGAGGAAGTGGTGCCGGAAAACCTCGGTGTTCCTCTCCAGGGAGACCGGGATGCCGGGGAACTTGGTGGGGGCGCATCAAGGGTGCCAAGTACCGTTTCGACCTCCAATTTCTAACGTGGGACTTCTCCTGAGACGCTGTAGCGGTAAAGGGCTTCATCTTGTGATGACGGGGGAACCACGTGGTTTTTCTCGAGTTGCGGCGGGATTCTCGAGTTACGACGGGGAATTCAGTATGCCTCTAGTGCTGGCCCAGGGAAGTCCAATCTTCCATTCGAGTTGCAGAGGAAAGCTGGGGATTGCTCTCGAGTGACTGCAGGGCCTATAGACCTCATCTAGGCTTGTGTCCAGAAGCCAATGCTCCTCTCCAGGGGCGACCGGGATCTCGGGGTTGCATTCCAGACGCACCCGGGGAGACAGGCATTCATCTCGAGTGGAAGCAAAGAACCCCGCTCTGCTCTCGAGTGGCGACGGGTATCTCTTGGAGCTCACTGGGTGGACTCAAGGGAGTCAAGCCTCCTGAGGCGTTTGGAGAGAGGTCGCGAGATTGGCCTCTAGGCCATGCAGGAGACGAAGGCCCTCATCTCCGCGATGACGGGGGAGTCTCGGGGTGGTTCTCGAGCGGCGGCCCCAGGGTGCGGTTTCTCACGAGGTACGACGGCGAGGTCAGTGAGCCTCTCGTGGGGCGGCAGGGAAGTCGGGTCTCCATGCGACTGGCGAGGGGGAGCGCGTCATTGCTCTCGAGTCATGGTAGGGGAATCTGGCCTCGAGACGTGTTGAAGAAGGTCTCTCGAGGTCTTTCTCGGGTTGAGGCAGGAAACCCTGGCTTCCCTCGACTTGTGCAGGTGACCTCCGGGGGCTTCTCATGGTGGCTCTGAGAAGTCAGGGAAACTGGAGGTGGGAGGGGCCTCTCGGGACTCCCCTGGGTTTGGTGCATTGGAAGAGGGCCTCATCTCCAGTTGAGGCAGGAACCTCAGGGTTCCTCTGATTTCAGACTCCGATCGCAGGGTCCCTGCAGACTGGGGACAGGAGAGCCAGGCCGCATCTTGGGTTGAGGATGGAACTCCGCTTGCCTCTCGAGGTGTCCCCGGGGAGAGAGGTCACTTGTCGAGCTGGATTTGGAACCTGGGGGTTTTTTCCGGACGATGCACGGGCGAGTCACTGCCCCTTCGTGTTGACTTCATTCACAGGGTGGAGTTCGGAGAGGTGTCCGGGCATCGGGTTCTTATCAAGAGGGGACCGGGAAATCGGGGTGCTTCGCAATGTGGAAGCACCCACGAGGCCACGTCTGGAATGTCGTCGTGAGACCGGCCTCATCCTGAGGTGCGACCGGAAGGTCGGGAACCCCTTCCAGACAAAGCAGGGGAGTCGACCCTCCTGTCGAGATCAGGAGGGTAGAAGGGGCTCAGAGGAAGTGGTGCCGGAAAACCTCGGTGTTCCTCTCCAGGGAGACCGGGATGCCGGGGAACTTCGTGGGGGCGCATCAAGGGTGCCAAGTACCGTTTCGACCTCCAATTCCTAACGTGGGACTTCTCCTGAGACGCTGTAGCGGGAAAGGGCTTCATATTGCGATGACGGGGGAACCACGTGGTTTTTCTCGAGTTGCGGCGGGATTCTCGAGTTACGACGGGGAATTCAGGATGCCTCTTGTGCTGGCCCAGGGAAGTCCAATCTTCCATTCGAGTTGCGGAGGAAAGCTGGGGATTGCTCTCGAGTGACTGCAGGGCCTATAGACCTCATCTAGGCTTGTGTCCAGAAGCCAATGCTCCTCTCCAGGGGCGACCGGGATCTCGGGGTTGCATTCCAGACGCACCCGGGGAGACAGGCATTCATCTCGAGTGGAAGCAAAGAACCCCGCTCTGCTCTCGAGTGGCGACGGGTATCTCTTGGAGCTCACTGGGTGGACTCAAGGGAGTCAAGCCTCCTGAGGCGTTTGGAGAGAGGTCGCGAGATTGGCCTCTAGGCCATGCAGGAGACGAAGGCCCTCATCTCCGCGATGACGGGGGAGTCTCGGGGTGGTTCTCGAGCGGCGGCCCCAGGGTGCGGTTTCTCACGAGGTACGACGGCGAGGTCAGTGAGCCTCTCGTGGGGCGGCAGGGAAGTCGGGTCTCCATGCGACTGGCGAGGGGGAGCGCGTCATTGCTCTCGAGTCATGGTAGGGGAATCTGGCCTCGAGACGTGTTGAAGAAGGTCTCTCGAGGTCTTTCTCGGGTTGAGGCAGGAAACCCTGGCTTCCCTCGACTTGTGCAGGTGACCTCCGGGGGCTTCTCATGGTGGCTCTGAGAAGTCAGGGAAACTGGAGGTGGGAGGGGCCTCTCGGGACTCCCCTGGGTTTGGTGCATTGGAAGAGGGCCTCATCTCCAGTTGAGGCAGGAACCTCAGGGTTCCTCTGATTTCAGACTCCGATCGCAGGGTCCCTGCAGACTGGGGACAGGAGAGTCAGGCCGCATCTTGGGTTGAGGATGGAACTCCGCTTGCCTCTCGAGGTGTCCCCGGGGAGAGAGGTCACTTGTCGAGCTGGATTTGGAACCTGGGGGTTTTTTCCGGACGATGCACGGGCGAGTCACTGCCCCTTCGTGTTGACTTCATTCACAGGGTGGAGTTCGGAGAGGTGTCCGGGCATCGGGTTCTTATCAAGAGGGGACCGGGAAATCGGGGTGCTTCGCAATGTGGAAGCACCCACGAGGCCACGTCTGGAATGTCGTCGTGAGACCGGCCTCATCCTGAGGTGCGACCGGAAGGTCGGGAACCCCTTCCAGACAAAGCAGGGGAGTCGACCCTCCTGTCGAGATCAGGAGGGTAGAAGGGGCTCAGAGGAAGTGGTGCCGGAAAACCTCGGTGTTCCTCTCCAGGGAGACCGGGATGCCGGGGAACTTCGTGGGGGCGCATCAAGGGTGCCAAGTACCGTTTCGACCTCCAATTCCTAACGTGGGACTTCTCCTGAGACGCTGTAGCGGGAAAGGGCTTCATCTTGCGATGACGGGGGAACCACGTGGTTTTTCTCGAGTTGCGGCGGGATTCTCGAGTTACGACGGGGAATTCAGGATGCCTCTTGTGCTGGCCCAGGGAAGTCCAATCTTCCATTCGAGTTGCGGAGGAAAGCTGGGGATTGCTCTCGAGTGACTGCAGGGCCAATAGACCTCATCTAGGCTTGTGTCCAGAAGCCAATGCTCCTCTCCAGGGGCGACCGGGATCTCGGGGTTGCATTCCAGACGCACCCGGGGAGACAGGCATTCATCTCGAGTGGAAGCAAAGAACCCCGCTCTGCTCTCGAGTGGCGACGGGTATCTCTTGGAGCTCACTGGGTGGACTAAAGGGAGTCAAGCCTCCTGAGGCGTTTGGAGAGAGGTCGCGAGATTGGCCTCTAGGCCATGCAGGAGACGAAGGCCCTCATCTCCGCGATGACGGGGGAGTCTCGGGGTGGTTCTCGAGCGGCGGCCCCAGGGTGCGGTTTCTCACGAGGTACGACGGCGAGGTCAGTGAGCCTCTCGTGGGGCGCCAGGGAAGTCGGGTCTCCATGCGAGTGGCGAGGGGGAGCGCGTCATTGCTCTCGAGTCATGGTAGGGGAATCTGGCCTCGAGACGTGTTGAAGAAGGTCTCTCGAGGTCTTTCTCGGGTTGAGGCAGGAAACCCTGGCTTCCCTCGACTTGTGCAGGTGACCTCAGGGGGCTTCTCATGGTGGCTCTGAGAAGTCAGGGAAACTGGAGGTGGGGGGGGCCTCTCGGGACTCCCCTGGGTTTGGTGCATTGGAAGAGGGCCTCATCTCCAGTTGAGGCAGGAACCTCAGGGTTCCTCTGATTTCAGACTCCGATCGCAGGGTCCCTGCAGACTGGGGACAGGAGAGTCAGGCCGCGTCTTGGGTTGAGGCATGGAACTCCGCTTGCCTCTCGAGGTGTCCCCGGGGAGAGAGGCCACTTGTCGAGCTGGATTTGGAACCTGGGGGTTTTTTCCGGACGATGCACGGGCGAGTCACTGCCCCTTCGTGTTGACTTCATTCACAGGGTGGAGTTCGGAGAGGTGTCCGGGCATCGGGTTCTTATCAAGAGGGGACCGGGAAATCGGGGTGCTTCGCAATGTGGAAGCACCCACGAGGCCACGTCTGGAATGTCGTCGTGAGACCGGCCTCATCCTGAGGTGCGACCGGAAGGTCGGGAACCCCTTCCAGACAAAGCAGGGGAGTCGACCCTCCTGTCGAGATCAGGAGGGTAGAAGGGGCTCAGAGGAAGTGGTGCCGGAAAACCTCGGTGTTCCTCTCCAGGGAGACCGGGATGCCGGGGAACTTGGTGGGGGCGCATCAAGGGTGCCAAGTACCGTTTCGACCTCCAATTACTAACGTGGGACTTCTCCTGAGACGCTGTAGCGGGAAAGGGCTTCATCTTGTGATGACGGGGGAACCACGTGGTTTTTCTCGAGTTGCGGCGGGATTCTCGAGTTACGACGGGGAATTCAGGATGCCTCTAGTGCTGGCCCAGGGAAGTCCAATCTTCCATTCGAGTTGCGGAGGAAAGCTGGGGATTGCTCTCGAGTGACTGCAGGGCCAATAGACCTCATCTAGGCTTGTGTCCAGAAGCCAATGCTCCTCTCCAGGGGCGACCGGGATCTCGGGGTTGCATTCCAGACGCACCCGGGGAGACAGGCATTCATCTCGAGTGGAAGCAAAGAACCCCGCTCTGCTCTCGAGTGGCGACGGGTATCTCTTGGAGCTCACTGGGTGGACTCAAGGGAGTCAAGCCTCCTGAGGCGTTTGGAGAGAGGTCGCGAGATTGGCCTCTAGGCCATGCAGGAGACGAAGGCCCTCATCTCCGCGATGACGGGGGAGTCTCGGGGTGGTTCTCGAGCGGCGGCCCCAGGGTGCGGTTTCTCACGAGGTACGACGGCGAGGTCAGTGAGCCTCTCGTGGGGCGCCAGGGAAGTCGGGTCTCCATGCGAGTGGCGAGGGGGAGCGCGTCATTGCTCTCGAGTCATGGTAGGGGAATCTGGCCTCGAGACGTGTTGAAGAAGGTCTCTCGAGGTCTTTCTCGGGTTGAGGCAGGAAACCCTGGCTTCCCTCGACTTGTGCAGGTGACCTCCGGGGGCTTCTCATGGTGGCTCTGAGAAGTCAGGGAAACTGGAGGTGGGAGGGGCCTCTCGGGACTCCCCTGGGTTTGGTGCATTGGAAGAGGGCCTCATCTCCAGTTGAGGCAGGAACCTCAGGGTTCCTCTGATTTCAGACTCCGATGGCAGGGTCCCTGCAGACTGGGGACAGGAGAGCCAGGCCGCGTCTTGGGTTGAGGCATGGAACTCCGCTTGCCTCTCGAGGTGTCCCCGGGGAGAGAGGCCACTTGTCGAGCTGGATTTGGAACCTGGGGGTTTTTTCCGGACGATGCATGGGCGAGTCACTGCCCCTTCGTGTTGACTTCATTCACAGGGTGGAGTTCGGAGAGGTGTCCGGGCATCGGGTTCTTATCAAGAGGGGACCGGGAAATCGGGGTGCTTCGCAATGTGGAAGCACCCACGAGGCCACGTCTGGAATGTCGTCGTGAGACCGGCCTCATCCTGAGGTGCGACCGGAAGGTCGGGAACCCCTTCCAGACAAAGCAGGGGAGTCGACCCTCCTGTCGAGATCAGGAGGGTAGAAGGGGCTCAGAGGAAGTGGTGCCGGAAAACCTCGGTGTTCCTCTCCAGGGAGACCGGGATGCCGGGGAACTTGGTGGGGGCGCATCAAGGGTGCCAAGTACCGTTTCGACCTCCAATTCCTAACGTGGGACTTCTCCTGAGACGCTGTAGCGGGAAAGGGCTTCATCTTGCGATGACGGGGGAACCACGTGGTTTTTCTCGAGTTGCGGCGGGATTCTCGAGTTACGACGGGGAATTCAGGATGCCTCTTGTGCTGGCCCAGGGAAGTCCAATCTTCCATTCGAGTTGCGGAGGAAAGCTGGGGATTGCTCTCGAGTGACTGCAGGGCCAATAGACGTCATCTAGGCTTGTGTCCAGAAGCCAATGCTCCTCTCCAGGGGCGACCGGGATCTCGGGGTTGCATTCCAGACGCACCCGAGGAGACAGGCATTCATCTCGAGTGGAAGCAAAGAACCCCGCTCTGCTCTCGAGTGGCGACGGGTATCTCTTGGAGCTCACTGGGTGGACTCAAGGGAGTCAAGCCTCCTGAGGCGTTTGGAGAGAGGTCGCGAGATTGGCCTCTAGGCCATGCAGGAGACGAAGGCCCTCATCTCCGCGATGACGGGGGAGTCTCGGGGTGGTTCTCGAGCGGCGGCCCCAGGGTGCGGTTTCTCACGAGGTACGACGGCGAGGTCAGTGAGCCTCTCGTGGGGCGCCAGGGAAGTCGGGTCTCCATGCGAGTGGCGAGGGGGAGCGCGTCATTGCTCTCGAGTCATGGTAGGGGAATCTGGCCTCGAGACGTGTTGAAGAAGGTCTCTCGAGGTCTTTCTCGGGTTGAGGCAGGAAACCCTGGCTTCCCTCGACTTGTGCAGGTGACCTCAGGGGGCTTCTCATGGTGGCTCTGAGAAGTCAGGGAAACTGGAGGTGGTGGGGGCCTCTCGGGACTCCCCTGGGTTTGGTGCATTGGAAGAGGGCCTCATCTCCAGTTGAGGCAGGAACCTCAGGGTTCCTCTGATTTCAGACTCCGATCGCAGGGTCCCTGCAGACTGGGGACAGGAGAGTCAGGCCGCGTCTTGGGTTGAGGCATGGAACTCCGCTTGCCTCTCGAGGTGTCCCCGGGGAGAGAGGCCACTTGTCGAGCTGGATTTGGAACCTGGGGGTTTTTTCCGGACGATGCACGGGCGAGTCACTGCCCCTTCGTGTTGACTTCATTCACAGGGTGGAGTTCGGAGAGGTGTCCGGGCATCGGGTTCTTATCAAGAGGGGACCGGGAAATCGGGGTGCTTCGCAATGTGGAAGCACCCACGAGGCCACGTCTGGAATGTCGTCGTGAGACCGGCCTCATCCTGAGGTGCGACCGGAAGGTCGGGAACCCCTTCCAGACAAAGCAGGGGAGTCGACCCTCCTGTCGAGATCAGGAGGGTAGAAGGGGCTCAGAGGAAGTGGTGCCGGAAAACCTCGGTGTTCCTCTCCAGGGAGACAGGGATGCCGGGGAACTTGGTGGGGGCGCATCAAGGGTGCCAAGTACCGTTTCGACCTCCAATTTCTAACGTGGGACTTCTCCTGAGACGCTGTAGCGGTAAAGGGCTTCATCTTGCGATGACGGGGGAACCACGTGGTTTTTCTCGAGTTGCGGCGGGATTCTCGAGTTACGACGGGGAATTCAGGATGCCTCTAGTGCTGGCCCAGGGAAGTCCAATCTTCCATTCGAGTTGCGGAGGAAAGCTGGGGATTGCTCTCGAGTGACTGCAGGGCCAATAGACCTCATCTAGGCTTGTGTCCAGAAGCCAATGCTCCTCTCCAGGGGCGACCGGGATCTCGGGGTTGCATTCCAGACGCACCCGGGGAGACAGGCATTCATCTCGAGTGGAAGCAAAGAACCCCGCTCTGCTCTCGAGTGGCGACGGGTATCTCTTGGAGCTCACTGGGTGGACTCAAGGGAGTCAAGCCTCCTGAGGCGTTTGGAGAGAGGTCGCGAGATTGGCCTCTAGGCCATGCAGGAGACGAAGGCCCTCATCTCCGCGATGACGGGGGAGTCTCGGGGTGGTTCTCGAGCGGCGGCCCCAGGGTGCGGTTTCTCACGAGGTACGACGGCGAGGTCAGTGAGCCTCTCGTGGGGCGCCAGGGAAGTCGGGTCTCCATGCGAGTGGCGAGGGGGAGCGCGTCATTGCTCTCGAGTCATGGTAGGGGAATCTGGCCTCGAGACGTGTTGAAGAAGGTCTCTCGAGGTCTTTCTCGGGTTGAGGCAGGAAACCCTGGCTTCCCTCGACTTGTGCAGGTGACCTCAGGGGGCTTCTCATGGTGGCTCTGAGAAGTCAGGGAAACTGGAGGTGGGAGGGGCCTCTCGGGACTCCCCTGGGTTTGGTGCATTGGAAGAGGGCCTCATCTCCAGTTGAGGCAGGAACCTCAGGGTTCCTCTGATTTCAGACTCCGATCCCAGGGTCCCTGCAGCCTGGGGACAGGAGAGTCAGGCCTCGTCTTGGGTTGAGGCATGGAACTCCGCTTGCCTCTCCAGGTGTCCCCGGGGAGAGAGGCCACTTGTCGAGCTGGATTTGGAACCTGGGGGTTTTTTCCGGACGATGCACGGGCGAGTCACTGCCCCTTCGTGTTGACTTCATTCACAGGGTGGAGTTCGGAGAGGTGTCCGGGCATCGGGTTCTTATCAAGAGGGGACCGGGAAATCGGGGTGCTTCGCAATGTGGAAGCACCCACGAGGCCACGTCTGGAATGTCGTCGTGAGACCGGCCTCATCCTGAGGTGCGACCGGAAGGTCGGGAACCCCTTCCAGACAAAGCAGGGGAGTCGACCCTCCTGTCGAGATCAGGAGGGTAGAAGGGGCTCAGAGGAAGTGGTGCCGGAAAACCTCGGTGTTCCTCTCCAGGGAGACCGGGATGCCGGGGAACTTGGTGGGGGCGCATCAAGGGTGCCAAGTACCGTTTCGACCTCCAATTCCTAACGTGGGACTTCTCCTGAGACGCTGTAGCGGGAAAGGGCTTCATCTTGCGATGACGGGGGAACCACGTGGTTTTTCTCGAGTTGCGGCGGGATTCTCGAGTTACGACGGGGAATTCAGGATGCCTCTTGTGCTGGCCCAGGGAAGTCCAATCTTCCATTCGAGTTGCGGAGGAAAGCTGGGGATTGCTCTCGAGTGACTGCAGGGCCAATAGACGTCATCTAGGCTTGTGTCCAGAAGCCAATGCTCCTCTCCAGGGGCGACCGGGATCTCGGGGTTGCATTCCAGACGCACCCGAGGAGACAGGCATTCATCTCGAGTGGAAGCAAAGAACCCCGCTCTGCTCTCGAGTGGCGACGGGTATCTCTTGGAGCTCACTGGGTGGACTCAAGGGAGTCAAGCCTCCTGAGGCGTTTGGAGAGAGGTCGCGAGATTGGCCTCTAGGCCATGCAGGAGACGAAGGCCCTCATCTTCGCGATGACGGGGGAGTCTCGGGGTGGTTCTCGAGCGGCGGCCCCAGGGTGCGGTTTCTCACGAGGTACGACGGCGAGGTCAGTGAGCCTCTCGTGGGGCGCCAGGGAAGTCGGGTCTCCATGCGAGTGGCGAGGGGGAGCGCGTCATTGCTCTCGAGTCATGGTAGGGGAATCTGGCCTCGAGACGTGTTGAAGAAGGTCTCTCGAGGTCTTTCTCGGGTTGAGGCAGGAAACCCTGGCTTCCCTCGACTTGTGCAGGTGACCTCAGGGGGCTTCTCATGGTGGCTCTGAGAAGTCAGGGAAACTGGAGGTGGTGGGGGCCTCTCGGGACTCCCCTGGGTTTGGTGCATTGGAAGAGGGCCTCATCTCCAGTTGAGGCAGGAACCTCAGGGTTCCTCTGATTTCAGACTCCGATCGCAGGGTCCCTGCAGACTGGGGACAGGAGAGTCAGGCCGCGTCTTGGGTTGAGGCATGGAACTCCGCTTGCCTCTCGAGGTGTCCCCGGGGAGAGAGGCCACTTGTCGAGCTGGATTTGGAACCTGGGGGTTTTTTCCGGACGATGCACGGGCGAGTCACTGCCCCTTCGTGTTGACTTCATTCACAGGGTGGAGTTCGGAGAGGTGTCCGGGCATCGGGTTCTTATCAAGAGGGGACCGGGAAATCGGGGTGCTTCGCAATGTGGAAGCACCCACGAGGCCACGTCTGGAATGTCGTCGTGAGACCGGCCTCATCCTGAGGTGCGACCGGAAGGTCGGGAACCCCTTCCAGACAAAGCAGGGGAGTCGACCCTCCTGTCGAGATCAGGAGGGTAGAAGGGGCTCAGAGGAAGTGGTGCCGGAAAACCTCGGTGTTCCTCTCCAGGGAGACCGGGATGCCGGGGAACTTGGTGGGGGCGCATCAAGGGTGCCAAGTACCGTTTCGACCTCCAATTTCTAACGTGGGACTTCTCCTGAGACGCTGTAGCGGTAAAGGGCTTCATCTTGTGATGACGGGGGAACCACGTGGTTTTTCTCGAGTTGCGGCGGGATTCTCGAGTTACGACGGGGAATTCAGGATGCCTCCAGTGCTGGCCCAGGGAAGTCCAATCTTCCATTCGAGTTGCGGAGGAAAGCTGGGGATTGCTCTCGAGTGACTGCAGGGCCAATAGACCTCATCTAGGCTTGTGTCCAGAAGCCAATGCTCCTCTCCAGGGGCGACCGGGATCTCGGGGTTGCATTCCAGACGCACCCGGGGAGACAGGCATTCATCTCGAGTGGAAGCAAAGAACCCCGCTCTGCTCTCGAGTGGCGACGGGTATCTCTTGGAGCTCACTGGGTGGACTCAAGGGAGTCAAGCCTCCTGAGGCGTTTGGAGAGAGGTCGCGAGATTGGCCTCTAGGCCATGCAGGAGACGAAGGCCCTCATCTCCGCGATGACGGGGGAGTCTCGGGGTGGTTCTCGAGCGGCGGCCCCAGGGTGCGGTTTCTCACGAGGTACGACGGCGAGGTCAGTGAGCCTCTCGTGGGGCGCCAGGGAAGTCGGGTCTCCATGCGAGTGGCGAGGGGGAGCGCGTCATTGCTCTCGAGTCATGGTAGGGGAATCTGGCCTCGAGACGTGTTGAAGAAGGTCTCTCGAGGTCTTTCTCGGGTTGAGGCAGGAAACCCTGGTTTCCCTCGACTTGTGCAGGTGACCTCAGGGGGCTTCTCATGGTGGCTCTGAGAAGTCAGGGAAACTGGAGGTGGGAGGGGCCTCTCGGGACTCCCCTGGGTTTGGTGCATTGGAAGAGGGCCTCATCTCCAGTTGAGGCAGGAACCTCAGGGTTCCTCTGATTTCAGACTCCGATCCCAGGGTCCCTGCAGCCTGGGGACAGGAGAGTCAGGCCTCGTCTTGGGTTGATGCATGGAACTCCGCTTGCCTCTCGAGGTGTCCCCGGGGAGAGAGGCCACTTGTCGAGCTGGATTTGGAACCTGGGGGTTTTTTCCGGACGATGCATGGGCGAGTCACTGCCCCTTCGTGTTGACTTCATTCACAGGGTGGAGTTCGGAGAGGTGTCCGGGCATCGGGTTCTTATCAAGAGGGGACCGGGAAATCGGGGTGCTTCGCAATGTGGAAGCACCCACGAGGCCACGTCTGGAATGTCGTCGTGAGACCGGCCTCATCCTGAGGTGCGACCGGAAGGTCGGGAACCCCTTCCAGACAAAGCAGGGGAGTCGACCCTCCTGTCGAGATCAGGAGGGTAGAAGGGGCTCAGAGGAAGTGGTGCCGGAAAACCTCGGTGTTCCTCTCCAGGGAGACCGGGATGCCGGGGAACTTGGTGGGGGCGCATCAAGGGTGCCAAGTACCGTTTCGACCTCCAATTCCTAACGTGGGACTTCTCCTGAGACGCTGTAGCGGGAAAGGGCTTCATCTTGCGATGACGGGGGAACCACGTGGTTTTTCTCGAGTTGCGGCGGGATTCTCGAGTTACGACGGGGAATTCAGGATGCCTCTTGTGCTGGCCCAGGGAAGTCCAATCTTCCATTCGAGTTGCGGAGGAAAGCTGGGGATTGCTCTCGAGTGACTGCAGGGCCAATAGACGTCATCTAGGCTTGTGTCCAGAAGCCAATGCTCCTCTCCAGGGGCGACCGGGATCTCGGGGTTGCATTCCAGACGCACCCGAGGAGACAGGCATTCATCTCGAGTGGAAGCAAAGAACCCCGCTCTGCTCTCGAGTGGCGACGGGTATCTCTTGGAGCTCACTGGGTGGACTCAAGGGAGTCAAGCCTCCTGAGGCGTTTGGAGAGAGGTCGCGAGATTGGCCTCTAGGCCATGCAGGAGACGAAGGCCCTCATCTCCGCGATGACGGGGGAGTCTCGGGGTGGTTCTCGAGCGGCGGCCCCAGGGTGCGGTTTCTCACGAGGTACGACGGCGAGGTCAGTGAGCCTCTCGTGGGGCGCCAGGGAAGTCGGGTCTCCATGCGAGTGGCGAGGGGGAGCGCGTCATTGCTCTCGAGTCATGGTAGGGGAATCTGGCCTCGAGACATGTTGAAGAAGGTCTCTCGAGGTCTTTCTCGGGTTGAGGCAGGAAACCCTGGCTTCCCTCGACTTGTGCAGGTGACCTCAGGGGGCTTCTCATGGTGGCTCTGAGAAGTCAGGGAAACTGGAGGTGGTGGGGGCCTCTCGGGACTCCCCTGGGTTTGGTGCATTGGAAGAGGGCCTCATCTCCAGTTGAGGCAGGAACCTCAGGGTTCCTCTGATTTCAGACTCCGATCGCAGGGTCCCTGCAGACTGGGGACAGGAGAGTCAGGCCGCGTCTTGGGTTGAGGCATGGAACTCCGCTTGCCTCTCGAGGTGTCCCCGGGGAGAGAGGCCACTTGTCGAGCTGGATTTGGAACCTGGGGGTTTTTTCCGGACGATGCACGGGCGAGTCACTGCCCCTTCGTGTTGACTTCATTCACAGGGTGGAGTTCGGAGAGGTGTCCGGGCATCGGGTTCTTATCAAGAGGGGACCGGGAAATCGGGGTGCTTCGCAATGTGGAAGCACCCACGAGGCCACGTCTGGAATGTCGTCGTGAGACCGGCCTCATCCTGAGGTGCGACCGGAAGGTCGGGAACCCCTTCCAGACAAAGCAGGGGAGTCGACCCTCCTGTCGAGATCAGGAGGGTAGAAGGGGCTCAGAGGAAGTGGTGCCGGAAAACCTCGGTGTTCCTCTCCAGGGAGACCGGGATGCCGGGGAACTTGGTGGGGGCGCATCAAGGGTGCCAAGTACCGTTTCGACCTCCAATTTCTAACGTGGGACTTCTCCTGAGACGCTGTAGCGGTAAAGGGCTTCATCTTGTGATGACGGGGGAACCACGTGGTTTTTCTCGAGTTGCGGCGGGATTCTCGAGTTACGACGGGGAATTCAGGATGCCTCCAGTGCTGGCCCAGGGAAGTCCAATCTTCCATTCGAGTTGCGGAGGAAAGCTGGGGATTGCTCTCGAGTGACTGCAGGGCCAATAGACCTCATCTAGGCTTGTGTCCAGAAGCCAATGCTCCTCTCCAGGGGCGACCGGGATCTCGGGGTTGCATTCCAGACGCACCCGGGGAGACAGGCATTCATCTCGAGTGGAAGCAAAGAACCCCGCTCTGCTCTCGAGTGGCGACGGGTATCTCTTGGAGCTCACTGGGTGGACTCAAGGGAGTCAAGCCTCCTGAGGCGTTTGGAGAGAGGTCGCGAGATTGGCCTCTAGGCCATGCAGGAGACGAAGGCCCTCATCTCCGCGATGACGGGGGAGTCTCGGGGTGGTTCTCGAGCGGCGGCCCCAGGGTGCGGTTTCTCACGAGGTACGACGGCGAGGTCAGTGAGCCTCTCGTGGGGCGCCAGGGAAGTCGGGTCTCCATGCGAGTGGCGAGGGGGAGCGCGTCATTGCTCTCGAGTCATGGTAGGGGAATCTGGCCTCGAGACGTGTTGAAGAAGGTCTCTCGAGGTCTTTCTCGGGTTGAGGCAGGAAACCCTGGTTTCCCTCGACTTGTGCAGGTGACCTCAGGGGGCTTCTCATGGTGGCTCTGAGAAGTCAGGGAAACTGGAGGTGGGAGGGGCCTCTCGGGACTCCCCTGGGTTTGGTGCATTGGAAGAGGGCCTCATCTCCAGTTGAGGCAGGAACCTCAGGGTTCCTCTGATTTCAGACTCCGATCCCAGGGTCCCTGCAGCCTGGGGACAGGAGAGTCAGGCCTCGTCTTGGGTTGATGCATGGAACTCCGCTTGCCTCTCGAGGTGTCCCCGGGGAGAGAGGCCACTTGTCGAGCTGGATTTGGAACCTGGGGGTTTTTTCCGGACGATGCATGGGCGAGTCACTGCCCCTTCGTGTTGACTTCATTCACAGGGTGGAGTTCGGAGAGGTGTCCGGGCATCGGGTTCTTATCAAGAGGGGACCGGGAAATCGGGGTGCTTCGCAATGTGGAAGCACCCACGAGGCCACGTCTGGAATGTCGTCGTGAGACCGGCCTCATCCTGAGGTGCGACCGGAAGGTCGGGAACCCCTTCCAGACAAAGCAGGGGAGTCGACCCTCCTGTCGAGATCAGGAGGGTAGAAGGGGCTCAGAGGAAGTGGTGCCGGAAAACCTCGGTGTTCCTCTCCAGGGAGACCGGGATGCCGGGGAACTTCGTGGGGGCGCATCAAGGGTGCCAAGTACCGTTTCGACCTCCAATTCCTAACGTGGGACTTCTCCTGAGACGCTGTAGCGGGAAAGGGCTTCATCTTGCGATGACGGGGGAACCACGTGGTTTTTCTCGAGTTGCGGCGGGATTCTCGAGTTACGACGGGGAATTCAGGATGCCTCTTGTGCTGGCCCAGGGAAGTCCAATCTTCCATTCGAGTTGCGGAGGAAAGCTGGGGATTGCTCTCGAGTGACTGCAGGGCCAATAGACGTCATCTAGGCTTGTGTCCAGAAGCCAATGCTCCTCTCCAGGGGCGACCGGGATCTCGGGGTTGCATTCCAGACGCACCCGAGGAGACAGGCATTCATCTCGAGTGGAAGCAAAGAACCCCGCTCTGCTCTCGAGTGGCGACGGGTATCTCTTGGAGCTCACTGGGTGGACTCAAGGGAGTCAAGCCTCCTGAGGCGTTTGGAGAGAGGTCGCGAGATTGGCCTCTAGGCCATGCAGGAGACGAAGGCCCTCATCTCCGCGATGACGGGGGAGTCTCGGGGTGGTTCTCGAGCGGCGGCCCCAGGGTGCGGTTTCTCACGAGGTACGACGGCGAGGTCAGTGAGCCTCTCGAGGGGCGCCAGGGAAGTCGGGTCTCCATGCGAGGGGCGAGGGGGAGCGCGTCATTGCTCTCGAGTCATGGTAGGGGAACCTGGCCTCGAGACGTGTTGAAGAAGGTCTCTCGAGGTCTTTCTCGGGTTGAGGCAGGAAACCCTGACTTCTCTCGACTTGTGCAGGTGACCTCAGGGGGCTTCTCATGGTGGCTCTGAGAAGTCAGGGAAACTGGAGGTGGGAGGGGCCTCTCGGGACTCCCCTGGGTTTGGTGCATTGGAAGAGGGCCTCATCTCCAGTTGAGGCAGGAACCACAGGGTTCCTCTGATTTCAGACTCCGATCGCAGGGTCCCTGCAGACTGGGGACAGGAGAGTCAGGCCGCGTCTTGGGTTGAGGCATGGAACTCCGCTTGCCTCTCGAGGTGTCCCCGGGGAGAGAGGCCACTTGTCGAGCTGGATTTGGAACCTGGGGGTTTTTTCCGGACGATGCATGGGCGAGTCACTGCCCCTTCGTGTTGACTTCATTCACAGGGTGGAGTTCGGAGAGGTGTCCGGGCATCGGGTTCTTATCAAGAGGGGACCGGGAAATCGGGGTGCTTCGCAATGTGGAAGCACCCACGAGGCCACGTCTGGAATGTCGTCGTGAGACCGGCCTCATCCTGAGGTGCGACCGGAAGGTCGGGAACCCCTTCCAGACAAAGCAGGGGAGTCGACCCTCCTGTCGAGATCAGGAGGGTAGAAGGGGCTCAGAGGAAGTGGTGCCGGAAAACCTCGGTGTTCCTCTCCAGGGAGACCGGGATGCCGGGGAACTTGGTGGGGGCGCATCAAGGGTGCCAAGTACCGTTTCGACCTCCAATTCCTAACGTGGGACTTCTCCTGAGACGCTGTAGCGGGAAAGGGCTTCATCTTGCGATGACGGGGGAACCACGTGGTTTTTCTCGAGTTGCGGCGGGATTCTCGAGTTACGACGGGGAATTCAGGATGCCTCTTGTGCTGGCCCAGGGAAGTCCAATCTTCCATTCGAGTTGCGGAGGAAAGCTGGGGATTGCTCTCGAGTGACTGCAGGGCCAATAGACGTCATCTAGGCTTGTGTCCAGAAGCCAATGCTCCTCTCCAGGGGCGACCGGGATCTCGGGGTTGCATTCCAGACGCACCCGAGGAGACAGGCATTCATCTCGAGTGGAAGCAAAGAACCCCGCTCTGCTCTCGAGTGGCGACGGGTATCTCTTGGAGCTCACTGGGTGGACTCAAGGGAGTCAAGCCTCCTGAGGCGTTTGGAGAGAGGTCGCGAGATTGGCCTCTAGGCCATGCAGGAGACGAAGGCCCTCATCTCCGCGATGACGGGGGAGTCTCGGGGTGGTTCTCGAGCGGCGGCCCCAGGGTGCGGTTTCTCACGAGGTACGACGGCGAGGTCAGTGAGCCTCTCGAGGGGCGCCAGGGAAGTCGGGTCTCCATGCGAGTGGCGAGGGGGAGCGCGTCATTGCTCTCGAGTCATGGTAGGGGAACCTGGCCTCGAGACGTGTTGAAGAAGGTCTCTCGAGGTCTTTCTCGGGTTGAGGCAGGAAACCCTGACTTCCCTCGACTTGTGCAGGTGACCTCAGGGGGCTTCTCATGGTGGCTCTGAGAAGTCAGGGAAACTGGAGGTGGGAGGGGCCTCTCGGGACTCCCCTGGGTTTGGTGCATTGGAAGAGGGCCTCATCTCCAGTTGAGGCAGGAACCACAGGGTTCCTCTGATTTCAGACTCCGATCGCAGGTTCCCTGCAGACTGGGGACAGGAGAGTCAGGCCGCGTCTTGGGTTGAGGCATGGAACTCCGCTTGCCTCTCGAGGTGTCCCCGGGGAGAGAGGCCACTTGTCGAGCTGTATTTGGAACCTGGGGGTTTTTTCCGGACGATGCACGGGCGAGTCACTGCCCCTTCGTGTTGACTTCATTCACAGGGTGGAGTTCGGAGAGGTGTCCGGGCATCGTGTTTTTATCAAGAGGGGACCGGGAAATCGGGGTGCTTCAAATGTGGAAGCACCCACGAGGCCACGTCTGGAATGTCGTCGTGAGACCGGCCTCATCCTGAGGTGCGACCGGAAGGTCGGGAACCCCTTCCAGACAAAGCAGGGGAGTCGACCCTCCTGTCGAGATCAGGAGGGTAGAAGGGGCTCAGAGGAAGTGGTGCCGGAAAACCTCGGTGTTCCTCTCCAGGGAGACCGGGATGCCGGGGAACTTCGTGGGGGCGCATCAAGGGTGCCAAGTACCGTTTCGACCTCCAATTCCTAACGTGGGACTTCTCCTGAGACGCCGTAGCGGGAAAGGGCTTCATCTTGCGAAGACGGGGGAACCACGTGGTTTTTCTCGAGTTTCGGCGGGATTCTCGAGTTACGACGGGGAATTCAGGATGTCTCTTGTGCTGGCCCAGGGAAGTCCAATCTTCCATTCGAGTTGCAGAGGAAAGCTGGGGATTGCTCTCGAGTGACTGCAGGGCCAATAGACCTCATCTAGGCTTGTGTCCAGAAGCCAATGCTCCTCTCCAGGGGCGACCGGGATCTCGGGGGTTCATTCCAGACGCACCCGGGGAGACAGGCATTCATCTCGAGTGGAAGCAAAGAAACCCGCTCTGCTCTCGAGTGGCGACGGGTATCTCTTGGAGCTCACTGGGTGGACTCAAGGGAGTCAAGCCTCCTGAGGCGTTTGGAGAGAGGTCGCGAGATTGGCCTCTAGGCCATGCAGGAGACGAAGGCCCTCATCTCCGCGATGACGGGGGAGTCCTGGGGTGGTTCTCGAGCGGCGGCCCCAGGGTGCGGTTTCTCACGAGGTACGACGGCGAGGTCAGTGAGCCTCTCGTGGGGCGCCAGGGAAGTCGGGTCTCCATGCGAGTGGCGAGGGGGAGCGCGTCATTGCTCTCGAGTCATGGTAGGGGAATCTGGCCTCGAGACGTGTTGAAGAAGGTCTCTCGAGGTCTTTCTCGGGTTGAGGCAGGAAACCCTGGCTTCCCTCGACTTGTGCAGGTGACCTCAGGGGGCTTCTCATGGTGGCTCTGAGAAGTCAGGGAAACTGGAGGTGGGAGGGGCCTCTCGGGACTCCCCTGGGTTTGGTGCATTGGAAGAGGGCCTCATCTCCAGTTGAGGCAGGAACCTCAGGGTTCCTCTGATTTCAGACTCCGATCGCAGGGTCCCTGCAGACTGGGGACAGGAGAGTCAGGCCGCGTCTTGGGTTGAGGCATGGAACTCCGCTTGCCTCTCGAGGTGTCCCCGGGGAGAGAGGCCACTTGTCGAGCTGTATTTGGAACCTGGGGGTTTTTTCCGAACGATGCACGGGCGAGTCACTGCCCCTTCGTGTTGACATCATTCACAGGGTGGAGTTCGGAGAGGTGTCCGGGCATCGGGTTCTTATCAAGAGGGGACCGGGGAATCGGGATGCGTCGCAATGTGGAAGCACCCACGAGGCCACGTCTGGAATGTCGTCTTGAGACCGGCCTCATCCTGAGGTGCGATCGGAAGGTCTGCAACCCCTTCCTGACAAAGTAGGGGAGTCGACCCTCCTGTCGAGATCAGGAGGGTAGAAGGGGCTCAGAGGAAGTGGTGCTGGAAAACCTCGGTGTTCCTCTCCAGGGAGACCGGGATGCCGGGGAACTTCGTGGGGGCCCATCAACGGTGCCAAGTACCGTTTCGACCTCCAATTCCTAACGTGGGACTTCTCCTGAGACGCTGTAGCCGGAAAGGGCTTCATCTTGCGATGACGGGGGAACCACGTGGTTTTTCTCGAGTTGCGGCGGGATTCTCGAGTTACGACGGGGAATTCGGGATGCCTCTTGTGCTGGCCCAGGGAAGTCCAATCTTCCATTCGAGTTGCGGAGGAAAGCTGGGGATTGCTCTCGAGTGACTGCAGGGCCAATAGACGTCATCTAGGCTTGTGTCCAGAAGCCAATGCTCCTCTCCAGGGGCGAGCGGGATCTCGGGGTTGCATTCCAGACGCACCCGGGAGACAGGCATTCATCTCGAGTGGAAGCAAAGAACCCCGCTCTGCTCTCGAGTGGCGACGGGTATCTCTTGGAGCTCACTGTGTGAACTAAAGGGAGTCAAGCCTCCTGAGGCGTTTGGAGAGAGGTCGCGAGATTGGCCTCTAGGCCATGCAGGAGACGAAGGCCCTCATCTCCGCGATGACGGGGGAGTCTCGGGGTGGTTCTCGAGCGGCGGCCCCAGGGTGCGGTTTCTCACGAGGTACGACGGCGAGGTCAGTGAGCCTCTCGAGGGGCGCCAGGGAAGTCGGGTCTCCATGCGAGTGGCGAGGGGGAGCGCGTCATTGCTCTCGAGTCATGGTAGGGGAACCTGGCCTCGAGACGTGTTGAAGAAGGACTCTCGAGGTCTTTCTCGGGTTGAGGCAGGAAACCCTGACTTCCCTCGACTTGTGCAGGTGACCTCAGGGGGCTTCTCATGGTGGCTCTGAGAAGTCAGGGAAACTGGAGGTGGGTGGGGGGGGCTCTCGGGACTCCACGGGGTTTGGTGCATTGGAAGAGGGCCTCATGTCCAGTTGAGGCAGGAATCTCAGGGTTCCTCTGATTTCAGACTCCGATCGCAGGGTCCCTGCAGACTGGGGACAGGAGAGTCAGGCCTCGTCTTGGGTTGAGGCATGGAACTCCGCTTGCCTCTCGAGGTGTCCCCGGGGAGAGAGGCCACTTGTCGAGCTGTATTTGGAACCTGGGGGTTTTTTCCTGACGTTGCACGGGCGAGTCACTGCCCCTTCGTGTTGACTTCATTCACAGGGTGGAGTTCGGAGAGGTGTCCGGGCATCGGGTTCTTATCAAGAGGGGACCGGAAATCGGGGTGCTTCGCATTGTGGAAGTACCCACGAGGCCACGTCTGGAATGTCGTCGTGAGACCGGCCTCATCCTGAGGTGCGACCGGAAGGTCGGGAACCCCTTCCAGACAAAGCAGGGGAGTCGACCCTCCTGTCGAGATCAGGAGGGTAGAAGGGGCTCAGAGGAAGTTGTGCCGGAAAACCTCGGTGTTCCTCTCCAGGGAGACCGGGATGCCGGGGAAATTTGTGGGGGCGCATCAAGGGTGCCAAGTACCGTTTCGACCTCCAATTCCTAACGTGGGACTTCTCCTGAGACGCTGTAGCGGGAAAGGGTTTCATCTTGCGATGACGGGGGAACCACGTGGTTTTTCTCGAGTTGCGGCGGGATTCTCGAGTTCCGACGGGGAATTTCGGATGCCTCTTGTGTTGGCCCAGGGAAGTCCAATCTTCCATTCGAGTTGCGAAGGCAAGCTGGGGATTGCTCTCGAGTGACTGCAGGGCCAATAGACCTCATCTAGGCTTGTGTCCAGAAGCCAATGTTCCTCTCCAGGGGCGACTGGGGTCTCGGGGTTGCATTCCAGACGCACCCGGGGAGACAGGCATTCATCTCGAGTGGAAGCAAAGAAACCCGCTCTGCTCTCGAGTCGCGACGGGTAACTCTTGGATCTCACGGGGTGGACTAAAGGGAGTCAAGCCTCCTGAGGCGTTTGGAGAGAGGTCACGAGATTGGTCTCCAGGCCATGCAGGAGACGAAGGCCCTCATCTCGCGATGACGGGGGAGTCTCGGGCTTGATCTCGAGCAGCGTCCCCAGGGTGCGGTTTCTCACGAGGTACGACGGCGAGGTCAGTGAGCCTCTCGTGGGGCGCCAGGGAAGTCGGGTCTCCATGCGAGTGGTGAGGGGGAGCGCGTCATTTCTCCCGAGCCATGGTAGGGGAACCTGGCCTAGAGATGTGTTGAAAAAGGTCTCTTGAGGTCTTTCTCGGGTTGAGGCAGAAAACCCTGGGTTCCCTCGACTTGTGCAAGTGACCTCAGGGGGCTTTTCATGGTGGCTCTGAGACGTCAAGGAAACTGGTGGTGGGAGTGGTCTCTCGGTACTCCACTGGGTTTGGTGCATTGGAAGAGGGCGTCATCTCCAGTTGAGCCAGGAACCTCAGGGTTCCTCTGATTTCAGACTCCGATCGGAGGTTCCCTGCAGACTTGGTACAGCAGAGTCAGGCCTCATGTTGGGTTGAGGCATGGAACTCCGCTTGCCTCTCGAGGTGTCCCCGGGGAGAGAGGCCACTTGTCGAGCTGTATTTGGAGCCTGGGCTTTCTTCCGGAGGACGCACGGACGAGTCACTGCCCCTTCGTGTTGACTTCATTCACAAAGTGGAGTTCAAAGAGATGTCCGGGCATGGGGTTCTTATCAAGAGGGAACCGGGAAATCGGGGTCCTTCGGAATGTGGAAGCACCCACGAGGCCACGCCTGGAATGTCTTCGTGAGACCGGCCTCATCCTGAGGTGCGACCGGAAGGTCGGGAACCCCTTCCAGACAAAGCAGGGGAGTCGACCCTCCTGTCCAGATCAGGAGGGTAGAAAGGGCTCAGAGTAGGTGGTGCCGGAAAACCTCGGTGTTCCTCTCGAGGTAGACCGGGATGTCGGGGAACTTTGTGGTCGAATCAAGGGTGCCAAGAGCCCTTTCGACCTCCAATTTCTAACGTGGGACGTCTCCTGAGACGCTGTAGCGGGAAAGGGATTCATCTTGCGATGACGGGAAACCACGTGGTTTTTCTCGAGTTACGGCGGGATTCTCGAGTTACGACGGGGAATTCAGGATGCCTCTTGTGTTGGTCCAGGCAAGTCCAACCTTCCATTCAGTTTGCGAAGGAAAGCTGGGGATTGCTCTCGAGTGAGTGCAGGGCCAAGAGTCCTCATCTAGGCTGTGTCCAGAAGCCAATGTTCCTAGCCAGGGGCGACAGGGATCTCAGGGTTGCATTCCAGACGCACCCGGGGAGACAGGCATTCATCTCGAGTGGAAGCAAAGAACCCCGCTCTGCTCTCGAGTCGCGACGGGTATCTCTTGGAGCTCACTGGGTGGACTAAAGGGAGTCAAGCCTCCTGAGGCGTTTGGAGAGAGGTCGCGAGATTGGTCTCTAGGTCATGCAAGAGACGAAGGCCCTCATCTCGCGATGACGGGGGAGTCTCGGGGTTGATCTCGAGCGGCGGCCCCAGGGTGCGGTTTCTCAAGAGGTACTATGACGAGGTCAGTGAGCATCTCGTGGTGCGCCAGGGAAGTCGGGTCTCCATGCGAGTGGCTAGGGGGATCGCGTCATTGCTCCCGAGCCATGGTAGGGGAACCTGGCCTAGAGAGGTGTTGAAGAAGGTCTCTCGAGGTCTTTCTCGGGTTGAGGCGGGAAACCCTGGGTTCCCTCGACGTGTGCAGGTGACCTCAGGGGGCTTCTCATGGTGGCTCTGAGAACTCAGGGAAACTGGAGGTTGGAGGGGCCTCTCGGGACTCCACTGGGTTTGGTGCACTGGAAGAGGGCCTCATCTTCAGTTGAGGCAGGAACCGCAGGATACCTCTGATTTCAGACTCCGATAGCTGGGTTCCTGCAGACTTGGGACAGGAGAGTCAGGCCTCGTCTTGGGTTGAGGCATGGAACTCCGCTTGCCTCTCGAAGTGTCCCCGGGGAGAGAGGCCACTTGTCGAGCTGTATTTGGAGCCTGGGCTTTCTTCCGGACGACGCTCGGAGGAGTCACTGCCCCTTCGTGTTGACTTCATTCACAAAGTGGAGTTCAAAGAGATGTCCGGGCATGGGGTTCTTATCAAGAGGGAACCGGTAAATCGGGGTCCTTCGGAATGTGGAAGCACCCACGAGGCCACGCCTGGAATGTCTTCGTGAGACCGGCCTCATCCTGAGATGCGACCGGAAGGTCGGGAACCCCTTCCAGACAAAGCAGGGGAGTCGACCCTCCTGTCCAGATCAGGAGGGTAGAAAGGGCTCAGAGCAGGTGGTGCCGGAAAACCTCGGTGTTCCTCTCGAGGTAGACCGGGATGTCGGGGAACTTTGTGGTCGAATCAAGGGTGCCAAGAGCCCTTTCGACCTCCAATTTATAACGTGGGACTTCTCCTGAGACGCTGTAGCGGGAAAGGGATTCATCTTGCGATGTCGGGAAACCACATGGTTTTTCTCGAGTTACGGCGGGATTCTCGAGTTACGACGGGGAATTCAGGATGCCACTTGTGTTGGCCCAGGCAAGTCCAACCTTCCATTCGATTTGCGAAGCAAAGCTGGGGATTGCTCTGGAGTGAGTGCAGGGCCAAGAGTCCTCATCTAGGCTTGTGTCCAGAAGCCAATGTTCCTAGCCAGGGGCGACAGGGATCTCAGGGTTGCGTTCCAGACGCACCCGGGGAGACAGGCATTCATCTCGAGCGGAAGCAAAGAACCCCGCTCTGCTCTCGAGTCGCGACGGGTATCTATTGGAGCTCACTGGGTGGACTAAAGGGAGTCAAGCCTCCTGAGGCGTTTGGAGAGAGGTCGCCAGATTGGTCTCTAGGCCATGCAAGAGACGAAGGCCCTCATCTCGCGATGACTGGGGAATCTCGGGGTGGTTCTCGAGCGGCGGCCCCAG
Source organism: Bos grunniens (assembly GCF_055505025.1). Lineage (NCBI taxonomy): Eukaryota > Metazoa > Chordata > Mammalia > Artiodactyla > Bovidae > Bos > Bos grunniens. Next base: position 95,494 of record NC_141191.1, on the reverse strand, counting down.
GGTGCGGTTTCTCACGAGGTACTATGGCGAGGTCAGTGAGCCTCTCGTGGAGCGCCAGGGAAGTCGGGTCTCCATGCGAGTGGCTAGGGGGATCGCGTAATTGCTCCCGAGCCATGGTAGGGGAACCTGGCCTAGAGAGGTGTTGAAGAAGGTCTCTCGAGGTCTTTCTCGGGTTGAGGCGGGAAACCCTGGGTTCCCTCGACTTGTGCAGGTGACCTCAGGGGGCTTCTCATGGTGGCTCTGAGAAGTCAGGGAAACTGGAGGTGGGAGGGGCCTCTCGGGACTCCACTGCGTTTGGTGCACTGGAAGAGGGCCTCATCTTCAGTTGAGGCAGGAACCGCAGGGTACCTCTGATTTCAGACTCCGATAGCTGGGTCCCTGCAGACTTGGGACAGGAGAGTCAGGCCTCGTCTTGGGTTGAGGCATGGAACTACGCTTGCCTCTCGAGGTGTCCCCGGGGAAAGAGGCCACTTGTCGAACTGTATTTGGAACCTGGGGTTTTTTCGGAACAATGCATGGAAAAACTGCCCCTTCGTGTTGACTTCATTCACAGGGTGGAGTTCGGAGACGTGTCCTGGCATCGGGTTCTTATCAAGAGGGGACCGGTAAATCGGGGACCTTCGGAATGTGGAACCACCCACGATGCCACGTCTGGAATGTCGTCGTGAGACCGGCCTCATCCTAAGGTGCGACCGGAAGGTCGGGAACCCCTTCCAGACAAAGCAGGGGAGTCGACCCTCCTGTCGAGATCAGGAGGGTAGAAGGGGCTGAGAGGAAGTGCTGCCGGAAAACCTCAGTGTTCCTCTCCAGGGAGACCGGGATGCCGGGGAACTTTGTGGGGGTGCATCAAGGGTGCCAAGTACCGTTTCGACCTCCAATTCCTAACGTGGGACTTCTCCTGAGACGCTGTAGCGGGAAAGGGCTTCATCTTGCGATGACGGGGGAACCACGTGGTTTTTCTCGAGTTGCGGCGGGATTCTCGAGTTACGACGGGGAATTCGGGATGCCTCTTGTGTTGGCCCAGGCAAGTCCAATCTTCCATTCGAGTTGCGAAGGCAAGCTGGGGATTGCTCTCGAGTGACTGCAGGGCCAATAGACCTCATCTAGGCTTGTGTCCAGAAGCCAATGTTCCTCTCCAGGGGCGACCGGGATCTCGGGGTTGCATTCCAGACGCACCCGGGGAGACAGGCATTCATCTCGAGTGGAAGCAAAGAACCCCGCTCTTCTCTCGAATCGCGACGGGTATCTCTTGGAGCTCACTGGGTGGACTCAAGGGAGTCAAGCCTCCTGAGGCGTTTGGAGAGAGGTCGCGAGATTGGTCTCTAGGCCATGCAGGAGACGAAGGCCCTCATCTCTCGATGACGGGGGAATCTCGTGGTTGTTCTCGAGCGGCGGCCCCAGTGTGCGGTTTCTCACGAGGTACGACGGCGAGGTCAGTGAGCCTCTCGTGGGGTGCCAGGGAAGTCGTGTCTCCATGCGAGTGGCGAGGGGGAGCCCGTCACTGCTCCCGAGCCATGGTAGGGGAACCTGGCCTAGAGATGTGTTGAAGAAGGTCTCTTGAGGTCTTTCTCCGGTTGAGGCAGAAAACCCTGGGTTCCCTCGACTTGTGCAGGCGACCTCAGGGGGCTTTTCATGGTGGCTCTGAGACGTCAAGGAAACTGGAGGTGGGAGTGGTCTCTCGGTACTCCACTGGGTTTGGTGCATTGGAAGAGGGCGTCATCTCCAGTTGAGGCAGGAACCTCAGGGTTCGTCTGATTTCAGACTCCGATCGCAGGTTCCCTGCAGACTTGGGACAGCAGAGTCAGGCCTCATCTTGGGTTGAGGCATGGAACTTCGCTTGCCTCTCGAGGTGTCCCCGGGGAGAGAGGCCACTTGTCGAGCTGTATTTGGAGCCTGGGGTTTTTTTCCGGACGATGCACGGGCGAGTCACTGCCCCTTCGTGTTGACTTCATTCACAGGGTGGAGTTCGGAGAGGTGTCCGGGCATCGGGTTCTTATCAAGAGGGGACTGGGAAATTGGGGTGCTTCGCAATGTGGAAGCACCCACGAGGCCACGTCTGGAATGTCGTCGTGAGACCGGCCTCATCCTGAGGTGCGACCGGAAGGTCGGGAACCCCTTCCAGGCAAAGCAGGGGAGTCGACCCTCCTGTCCAGATCAGGAGGGTAGAAGGGGCTCAGAGGAAGTAGTGCCGGAAAACCTCGGTGTTCCTCTCCAGGGAGACCGGGATGCCGGGGAACTTTGTGGGGGCGCAACAAGTGTGCCAAGTACCGTTTCGACCTCCAATTCCTAGTGCGGGACTTCTCCTGAGACGCTATAGCGGGAAAGGGCTTCATCTTGCGATGACGGGGGAGCCACGTGGTTTTTCTCGAGTTACGGCAGGATTCTCGAGTTACGACGGGGAATTCAGGGTGCCTCTTGTGTTGGCCCAGGGAAGTCCAATCTTCCATTCGAGTTGTGAAGGCAAGCTGGGGATTGCTCTCGAGTGACTGCAGGGCCAATAGACCTCATCTAGGCTTGTGTCCAGAAGCCAATGTTCCTCTCCAGGGGCGACCGGGATCTCGGGGTTGCATTCCAGACGCACCCGGGGAGACAGGCATTCATCTCGAGTGGAAGCAAAGAACCCCGCTCTGCTCTCGAGTCGCGACGGGTATCTCTTGGAGATCACTGGGTGGACTAAATGGAGTCAAGCCTCCTGAGGCGTTTGGAGACAGGTCGCGTGGTTGGCCTCTAGGAAATGCAGGAGACGAAGGCCCTCATCTCCGCGATGACGGGGGAGTCTCGGGGTGGTTCTCGAGCGGCGGCCCCAGGGTGCGGTTTCTCACGAGGTGCGACGGCGAGGTCAGTGAGCCTCTCGTGGGGCGCCAGGGAAGTCGGGTCTCCATGCGAGTGGCGAGGGGGAGCGCGACATTGCTCTCGAGTCATGTGAGGGGAACCTGGCCTCGAGACGTGTTGAAGAAGGTCTCTCGAGGTCTTTCTCGGGTTGAGGCAGGAAACCCTGGCTTCCCTCGACTTGTGCAGGTGACCTCAGGGGGCTTCTCATGGTGGCTCTGAGAAGTCAGGGAAACTGGAGGTGGGGGGGGGGCCTCTCGGGACTCCACGTGGTTTGGTGCATTGGAAGAGGGCCTCATGTCCAGTTGAGGCAGGAACCTCAGGGTTCCTCTGATTTCAGACTCCGATCGCAGGGTCCCTGCAGACTGGGGACAGGAGAGTCAGGTCTCGTCTTGGGTTGAGGCATGGAACTCCGCTTGCCTCTCGAGGTGTCCCCTGGGAGACAGGCCTCTTGTCAACCTGCATTTGGAACCTGGGGTTTTTTACCGGACGATGCACGGGCGAGTCACTGCCCCTTCGTGTTGACTTCATTCACAGGGTGGAGTTCGGAGAGGTGTCCGGGCATCGGGTTCTTATCAAGAGGGGACCGGGAAATCGGGGTGCTTCGCAATGTGGAAGCACCCACGAGGCCACGTCTGGAATGTCGTCGTGAGACCGGCCTCATCCTGAGGTGCGACCGGAAGGTCGGGAACCCCTTCCAGACAAAGCAGGGGAGTCGACCCTCCTGTCGAGATCAGGAGGGTAGAAGGGGCTCAGAGGAAGTGGTGCCAGAAAACCTCGGTGTTCCTCTCCAGGGTGAACGGGATGCCGGGGAACTTTGTAGGGGCGCATCAAGGGTGCCAAGTACCGTTTCGACCTCCAATTCCTAACGTGGGACTTCTCCTGAGACGCTGTAGCGGGAAAGGGCTTCATCTTGCCATGACGGGGGAACCACGTGGTTTTTCTCGAGTTGCGGCGGGATTCTCGAGTTACGACGGGGAATTCAGGATGCCTCTTGTGTTGGCCCAGGCAAGTCCAATCTTCCATTCGAGTTGCGAAGGCAAGCTGGGGATTGCTCTCGAGTGACTGCAGGGCCAGTAGACCTCATCTAGGCTTGTGTCCAGAAGCCAATGTTCCTCTCCAGGGGCGACCGGGATCTCGGGGTTGCATTCCAGACGCACCCGAGGAGACAGGCATTCATCTCGAGTGGAAGCAAAGAACCCCGCTCTGCTCTCGAGTCGCGACGGGTATCTCTTGGAGCTCACTGGGTGGACTAAAGGGAGTCAAGCCTCCTGAGGCGTTTGGAGAGAGGTCGCGAGGTTGGCCTCTAGGCCATGCAGGAGACGAACGCCCTCATCTCTGCGATGACGGGGGAGTCTCAGGGTGGTTCTCGAGCAGCGGCCCCAGGGTGTGGTTTCTCAAGAGGTGCGACGGCGAGGTCAGTGAGCCTCTCGTGGGGCACCAGGGAAGTCGGGTCTCCATGCGAATGGCGAGGGGGAGCGCGTCATTGCTCTCGAGTCATGGTAGGGGAACCTGGCCTCGAGACGTGTTGAAGAAGGTCTCTCGAGGTCTTTCTCGGGTTGAGGCAGGAAACCCTGGCTTCCCTCGACTTGTGCAGGTGACCTCAGGGGGCTTCTCATGGTGGCTCTGAAAAGTCAGGGAAACTGGAGGTGGGAGGGGCCTCTCGGGACTCCACGGGGTTTGGTGCATTGGAAGAGGGCCTCATCTCCAGTTGAGGCAGGAACCTCAGGGTTCCTCTGATTTCAGACTCCGATCGCAGGGTCCCTGCAGACTGGGGACAGGAGAGTCAGGCCTCGTCTTGGGTTGAGGCATGGAACTCCGCTTGCCTCTCGAGGTGTCCCCGGGGAGAGAGGCCACTTGTCGAGCTGTATTTGGAGCCTGGGCTTTCTTCCGGACGACGCACGGAGGAGTCACTGCCCCTTCGTGGTGACTTCATTCACAAAGTGGAGTTCAAAGAGATGTCCGGGCATGGGGTTCTTATCAAGAGGGAACCGGGAAATCGGGGTCCTTCGGAATGTGGAAGCACCCACGAGGCCACGCCTGGAATGTCTTCGTGAGACCGGCCTCATCCTGAGGTGCGACCGGAAGGTCGGGAACCCCTTCCAGACAAAGCAGGGGATTCGCCCCTCCTGTCCAGATCAGGAGGGTAGAAAGGGCTCAGAGGAGGTGGTGCCGGAAAACCTCGGTGTTCCTCTCGAGGTAGACCGGGATGTCGGGGAACTTTGTGGTCGAATCAAGGGTGCCAAGAGCCCTTTCGACCTCCAATTTCTAACGTGGGACTTCTCCTGAGACGCTGTAGCGGGAAAGGGCTTCATCTTGCGATGACGGGGGAACCACGTGGTTTTTCTCGAGTTGCGGCGGGATTCTCGAGTTACGACGGGGAATTCGGGATGCCTTTTGTGTTGGCCCAGGGAAGTCCAATCTTCCATTCGAGTTGCGGAGGCAAGCTGGGGATTGCTCTCGAGTGACTGCAGGGCCAATAGACGTCATCTAGGCTTGTGTCCAGAAGCCAATGTTCCTCTCCAGGGGCGACCGGGATCTCGGGGTTGCATTCCAGACGCACCCGGGGAGACAGGCACTCATCTCGAGTGGAAGCAAAGAACCTCGCTCTGCTCTCAAGTCGCAACGGGTATCTCTTGGAGCTCCCTGGGTGGACTAAAGGGAGTCAAGCCTCCTGAGGCGTTTGGAGAGAGGTGGCGAGGTTGGCCTCTAGGCCATGCAGGAGACGAAGGCCCTCATTTCCGCGATGACGGGGGAGTCTCGGGGTGGTTCTCGAGCGGCGGCCCCAGGGTGCGGTTTCTCACGAGGTGCGACGGCGAGGTCAGTGAGCCTCTCGTGGGGCGCCAGGGAAGTCGGGTCTCCATGCGAGTAGCGAGGGGGAGCCCGTCACTGCTCTAGAGTCATGGTAGGGGAACCTGGCCTCGAGACGTGTTGAAGAAGGTCTCTCGAGGTATTTCTCGGGTTGAGGCAGGAAACCCTGGCTTCCCTCGACTTGTGCAGGTGACCTCAGGGGGCTTCTCATGGTGGCTCTGAGAAGTCAGGGAAACTGGAGGTGGGTGGGGGGGGGCTCTCGGGACTCCACGGGGTTTGGTGCATTGGAAGAGGGCCTCATGTCCAGTTGAGGCAGGAACCTCAGGGTTCCTCTGATTTCAGACTCCGATCGCAGGGTCCCTGCAGACTGGGGACAGGAGAGTCAGGCCTCGTCTTGGGTTGAGGCATGGAACTCCGCTTGCCTCTCCAGGTGTCCCCGGGGAGAGAGGCCACTTGTCGAGCTGTATTTGGAACCTGGGGGTTTTTTCCGGATGTTGCACGGGCGAGTCACTGCCCCTTCGTGTTGACTTCATTCACAGGGTGGAGTTCGGAGAGGTGTCCGGGCATCGGGTTCTTATCAAGAGGGGACCGGGAAATCGGGGTGCTTCGCAATGTGGAAGCACCCACGAGGCCACGTCTGGAATGTTGTCGTGAGACCGGCCTCATCCTGAGGTGCGACCGGAAGGTCGGGAATCCCTTCCAGACAAAGAAGGGGAGTCGACCCTCCTGTCGAAATCAGGAGGGTAGAAGGGGCTCAGAGGAAGTTGTGCCGGAAAACCTCGGTGTTCCTCTCCAGGGAGACCGGGATGCCGGGGAAATTTGTGGGGGCGCATCAAGGGTGCCAAGTACCGTTTCGACCTCCAATTCCTAACGTGGGACTTCTCCTGAGACGCTGTAGCGGGAAAGGGCTTCATCTTGCGATGACGGGGGAACCACGTGGTTTTTCTCGAGTTGCGGCGGGATTCTCCAGTTACGACGGGGAATTCGGGATGCCTCTTGTGTTGGCCCAGGGAAGTCCAATCTTCCATTCGAGTTGTGAAGGAAAGCTGGGGATTGCTCTCGAGTGACTGCAGGGCCAATAGACCTCATCTAGGCTTGTGTCCAGAAGCCAATGTTCCTCTCCAGGGGCGACCGGAATCACGGAGTTGCATTCCAGACGCACCCGGGGAGACAGGCATTCATCTCGAGTGGAAGCAAAGAGCCCCGTTCTGCTCTCGAGTGGCGACGGGTATCTCTTGGAGTTCACTGGTGGACTCAAGGGAGTCAAGCCTCCTGAGGCGTTTGGAGAGAGGTCGCCAGGTTGGCCTCTAGGCCATGCAGGAGACGAAGGCCCTCATCTCCGCGATGACGGGGGAGTCTCGGGGTGGTTCTCGAGCGGCAGCCCCAGGGTGCGGTTTCTCACGTGGTGCAACGGCGAGGTCAGTGAGCCTCTCGTGGGGTGCCAGGGAAGTCGGGTCTCCATGCGAGTGGCGAGGGGGAGCGCGTCATTGCTCTCGAGTCATGGTAGGGGAATCTGGCCTCGAGACGTGTTGAAGAAGGTCTCTCGAGGTCTTCCGCGGGTTGAGGCAGGAAACCCTGGCTTCCCTCGACTTGTGCAGGTGACCTCAGGGGGCTTCTCATGGTGGCTCTGAGAAGTCAGGGAAACTGCAGGTGGATGGAGGGGCCTCTCGGGACTCCACGGGGTTTGGTGCATTGGAAGAGGGCCTCATGTCCAGTTGAGGCAGGAACCTCAGGGTTCCTCTGATTTCAGACTCCGATGGCAGGGTCCCTGCAGACTGGGGACAGGAGAGTCAGGCCTCGTCTTGGGTTGAGGCATGGAACTCCGCTTGCCTCTCGAGGTGTCCCCAGGGAGAGAGGCCCCTTGTCGTGCTGTATTTCGAACCTTGGGGTCTTTTCCGGACGATGAACGGGCGAGTCACTGCCCCTTCGTGTTGACATCATTCACAGGGTGGAGTTCGGAGAGGTGTCCGGGCATCGGGTTCTTATCAAGTGGGGACCGGGAAATCGGGGTGCTTTGCAATGTGGAAGCACCCACGAGGCCACGTCTGGAATGTCGTCATGAGACCAGCCTCATCCTGAGGTGCGACCGGAAGGTCGGGAACCCCTTCCAGACAAAGCAGGGGAGTCGACCCTCCTGTCGAGATCAGGAGGGTAGAAGGGGCTCAGAGGAAGTGGTGCCGGAAAACCTCGGTGTTCCTCTCCAGGGAGACCGGGATGCCGGGGAACTTTGTGGGGGCGCATCAAGGGTGCCAAGTACCGTTTCGACCTCCAATTCCTAACGTGGGACTTCTCCTGAGACGCTGTAGCGGGAAAGGGCTTCATCTTGCGATGACGGGGGAACCACGTGGTTTTTCTCGAGTTGTGGCGGGATTCTCGAGTTACGACGGGGAATTCTTGATGCCTCTTGTGTTGGCCCAGGGAAGTCCAATCTTCCATTCGAGTTGCGAAGGCAAGCTGGGGATTGCTCTCGAGTGACTGCAGGGCCAATAGACGTCATCTAGGCTTGTGTCCAGAAGCCAATGTTCCTCTCCAGGGGCGACCGGGATCTCGGGGTTGCATTCCAGACGCACCCGGGGAGACAGGCATTCATCTCGAGTGGAAGCAAAGAACCCCGCTCTGCTTTCGAGTCGCGACGGGTATCTCTTGGAGCTCACTGGGTGGACTAAAGGGAGTCAAGCCTCCTGAGGCGTTTGGAGAGAGGTCGCGAGGTTGGCCTCTAGGCCATGCAAGATACGAAGGCCCTCATCTCCGCGATGACGGGGGAGTCTCGGGGTGGTTCTCGAGCGGCGGCCCCAGGGTGCGGTTTCTCACGAGGAGCGACGGCGAGGTCAGTGAGCCTCTCGTGGGGCGCCAGGGAAGTCGTGTCTCCATGCGAGTGGTGAGGGGGAGCGCGTCATTGCTCTCGAGTCATGGTAGGGGAACCTGGCTCGAGACGTGTTGAAGAAGGTCTCTCGAGGTCTTTCTCGGGTTGAGGCAGGAAACCCTGGCTTCCCTCGACTTGTGCAGGTGACCTCAGGGGGCTTCTCATGGTGGCTCTGAGAAGTCAGGGAAACTGGAGGTGGGAGGGGCCTCTCGGGACTCCACGGGGTTTGGTGCATTGGAAGAGGGCCTCATGTCCAGTTGAGGCAGGAACCTCAGGGTTCCTCTGATTTCAGACTCCGATGGCAGGGTCCCTGCAGACTGGGGACAGGAGAGTCAGGCCTCGTCTTGGGTTGAGGCATGGAACTCCGCTTGCCTCTCGAGGTGTCCCCGGGGAGAGAGTCCACTTGTCGAGCTGTATTTGTAACCTGGGGTTTTTTCCGGACCATGCACGGGCGAGTCACTGCCCCTTCGTGTTGACTTCATTCACAGCTGGAGTTCGGAGAGGTGTCCGGGCATCGGGTTCTTATCAAGAGGGGACCGGGAAATCGGGGTGCTTCGCAATGTGGAAGCACCCACGAGGCCACGTCTGGAATGTTGTCGTGAGACCGGCCTCATCCTGAGGTGCGACCGGAAGGTCGGGAATCCCTTCCAGACAAAGAAGGGGAGTCGACCCTCCTGTCGAAATCAGGAGGGTAGAAGGGGCTCAGAGGAAGTTGTGCCGGAAAACCTCGGTGTTCCTCTCCAGGGAGACCGGGATGCCGGGGAAATTTGTGGGGGCGCATCAAGGGTGCCAAGTACCGTTTCGACCTCCAATTCCTAACGTGGGACTTCTCCTGAGACGCTGTAGCGGGAAAGGGCTTCATCTTGCGATGACGGGGGAACCACGTGGTTTTTCTCGAGTTGCGGCGGGATTCTCCAGTTACGACGGGGAATTCGGGATGCCTCTTGTGTTGGCCCAGGGAAGTCCAATCTTCCATTCGAGTTGTGAAGGAAAGCTGGGGATTGCTCTCGAGTGACTGCAGGGCCAATAGACCTCATCTAGGCTTGTGTCCAGAAGCCAATGTTCCTCTCCAGGGGCGACCGGAATCACGGAGTTGCATTCCAGACGCACCCGGGGAGACAGGCATTCATCTCGAGTGGAAGCAAAGAGCCCCGTTCTGCTCTCGAGTGGCGACGGGTATCTCTTGGAGTTCACTGGGTGGACTCAAGGGAGTCAAGCCTCCTGAGGCGTTTGGAGAGAGGTCGCCAGGTTGGCCTCTAGGCCATGCAGGAGACGAAGGCCCTCATCTCCGCGATGACGGGGGAGTCTCGGGGTGGTTCTCGAGCGGCAGCCCCAGGGTGCGGTTTCTCACGTGGTGCAACGGCGAGGTCAGTGAGCCTCTCGTGGGGTGCCAGGGAAGTCGGGTCTCCATGCGAGTGGCGAGGGGGAGCGCGTCATTGCTCTCGAGTCATGGTAGGGGAATCTGGCCTCGAGACGTGTTGAAGAAGGTCTCTCGAGGTCTTCCGCGGGTTGAGGCAGGAAACCCTGGCTTCCCTCGACTTGTGCAGGTGACCTCAGGGGGCTTCTCATGGTGGCTCTGAGAAGTCAGGGAAACTGCAGGTGGATGGAGGGGCCTCTCGGGACTCCACGGGGTTTGGTGCATTGGAAGAGGGCCTCATGTCCAGTTGAGGCAGGAACCTCAGGGTTCCTCTGATTTCAGACTCCGATGGCAGGGTCCCTGCAGACTGGGGACAGGAGAGTCAGGCCTCGTCTTGGGTTGAGGCATGGAACTCCGCTTGCCTCTCGAGGTGTCCCCAGGGAGAGAGGCCCCTTGTCGTGCTGTATTTCGAACCTTGGGGTCTTTTCCGGACGATGAACGGGCGAGTCACTGCCCCTTCGTGTTGACATCATTCACAGGGTGGAGTTCGGAGAGGTGTCCGGGCATCGGGTTCTTATCAAGTGGGGACCGGGAAATCGGGGTGCTTTGCAATGTGGAAGCACCCACGAGGCCACGTCTGGAATGTCGTCATGAGACCAGCCTCATCCTGAGGTGCGACCGGAAGGTCGGGAACCCCTTCCAGACAAAGCAGGGGAGTCGACCCTCCTGTCGAGATCAGGAGGGTAGAAGGGGCTCAGAGGAAGTGGTGCCGGAAAACCTCGGTGTTCCTCTCCAGGGAGACCGGGATGCCGGGGAACTTTGTGGGGGCGCATCAAGGGTGCCAAGTACCGTTTCGACCTCCAATTCCTAACGTGGGACTTCTCCTGAGACGCTGTAGCGGGAAAGGGCTTCATCTTGCGATGACGGGGGAACCACGTGGTTTTTCTCGAGTTGTGGCGGGATTCTCGAGTTACGACGGGGAATTCTTGATGCCTCTTGTGTTGGCCCAGGGAAGTCCAATCTTCCATTCGAGTTGCGAAGGCAAGCTGGGGATTGCTCTCGAGTGACTGCAGGGCCAATAGACGTCATCTAGGCTTGTGTCCAGAAGCCAATGTTCCTCTCCAGGGGCGACCGGGATCTCGGGGTTGCATTCCAGACGCACCCGGGGAGACAGGCATTCATCTCGAGTGGAAGCAAAGAACCCCGCTCTGCTTTCGAGTCGCGACGGGTATCTCTTGGAGCTCACTGGGTGGACTAAAGGGAGTCAAGCCTCCTGAGGCGTTTGGAGAGAGGTCGCGAGGTTGGCCTCTAGGCCATGCAAGATACGAAGGCCCTCATCTCCGCGATGACGGGGGAGTCTCGGGGTGGTTCTCGAGCGGCGGCCCCAGGGTGCGGTTTCTCACGAGGAGCGACGGCGAGGTCAGTGAGCCTCTCGTGGGGCGCCAGGGAAGTCGTGTCTCCATGCGAGTGGTGAGGGGGAGCGCGTCATTGCTCTCGAGTCATGGTAGGGGAACCTGGCTCGAGACGTGTTGAAGAAGGTCTCTCGAGGTCTTTCTCGGGTTGAGGCAGGAAACCCTGGCTTCCCTCGACTTGTGCAGGTGACCTCAGGGGGCTTCTCATGGTGGCTCTGAGAAGTCAGGGAAACTGGAGGTGGGAGGGGCCTCTCGGGACTCCACGGGGTTTGGTGCATTGGAAGAGGGCCTCATGTCCAGTTGAGGCAGGAACCTCAGGGTTCCTCTGATTTCAGACTCCGATGGCAGGGTCCCTGCAGACTGGGGACAGGAGAGTCAGGCCTCGTCTTGGGTTGAGGCATGGAACTCCGCTTGCCTCTCGAGGTGTCCCCGGGGAGAGAGTCCACTTGTCGAGCTGTATTTGTAACCTGGGGTTTTTTCCGGACCATGCACGGGCGAGTCACTGCCCCTTCGTGTTGACTTCATTCACAGCTGGAGTTCGGAGAGGTGTCCGGGCATCGGGTTCTTATCAAGAGGGGACCGGGAAATCGGGGTGCTTCGCAATGTGGAAGCACCCACGAGGCCACGTCTGGAATGTTGTCGTGAGACCGGCCTCATCCTGAGGTGCGACCGGAAGGTCGGGAATCCCTTCCAGACAAAGAAGGGGAGTCGACCCTCCTGTCGAAATCAGGAGGGTAGAAGGGGCTCAGAGGAAGTTGTGCCGGAAAACCTCGGTGTTCCTCTCCAGGGAGACCGGGATGCCGGGGAAATTTGTGGGGGCGCATCAAGGGTGCCAAGTACCGTTTCGACCTCCAATTCCTAACGTGGGACTTCTCCTGAGACGCTGTAGCGGGAAAGGGCTTCATCTTGCGATGACGGGGGAACCACGTGGTTTTTCTCGAGTTGCGGCGGGATTCTCCAGTTACGACGGGGAATTCGGGATGCCTCTTGTGTTGGCCCAGGGAAGTCCAATCTTCCATTCGAGTTGTGAAGGAAAGCTGGGGATTGCTCTCGAGTGACTGCAGGGCCAATAGACCTCATCTAGGCTTGTGTCCAGAAGCCAATGTTCCTCTCCAGGGGCGACCGGAATCACGGAGTTGCATTCCAGACGCACCCGGGGAGACAGGCATTCATCTCGAGTGGAAGCAAAGAGCCCCGTTCTGCTCTCGAGTGGCGACGGGTATCTCTTGGAGTTCACTGGTGGACTCAAGGGAGTCAAGCCTCCTGAGGCGTTTGGAGAGAGGTCGCCAGGTTGGCCTCTAGGCCATGCAGGAGACGAAGGCCCTCATCTCCGCGATGACGGGGGAGTCTCGGGGTGGTTCTCGAGCGGCAGCCCCAGGGTGCGGTTTCTCACGTGGTGCAACGGCGAGGTCAGTGAGCCTCTCGTGGGGTGCCAGGGAAGTCGGGTCTCCATGCGAGTGGCGAGGGGGAGCGCGTCATTGCTCTCGAGTCATGGTAGGGGAATCTGGCCTCGAGACGTGTTGAAGAAGGTCTCTCGAGGTCTTCTGCGGGTTGAGGCAGGAAACCCTGGCTTCCCTCGACTTGTGCAGGTGACCTCAGGGGGCTTCTCATGGTGGCTCTGAGAAGTCAGGGAAACTGCAGGTGGATGGAGGGGCCTCTCGGGACTCCACGGGGTTTGGTGCATTGGAAGAGGGCCTCATGTCCAGTTGAGGCAGGAACCTCAGGGTTCCTCTGATTTCAGACTCCGATGGCAGGGTCCCTGCAGACTGGGGACAGGAGAGTCAGGCCTCGTCTTGGGTTGAGGCATGGAACTCCGCTTGCCTCTCGAGGTGTCCCCAGGGAGAGAGGCCCCTTGTCGTGCTGTATTTCGAACCTTGGGGTCTTTTCCGGACGATGAACGGGCGAGTCACTGCCCCTTCGTGTTGACATCATTCACAGGGTGGAGTTCGGAGAGGTGTCCGGGCATCGGGTTCTTATCAAGTGGGGACCGGGAAATCGGGGTGCTTTGCAATGTGGAAGCACCCACGAGGCCACGTCTGGAATGTCGTCATGAGACCAGCCTCATCCTGAGGTGCGACCGGAAGGTCGGGAACCCCTTCCAGACAAAGCAGGGGAGTCGACCCTCCTGTCGAGATCAGGAGGGTAGAAGGGGCTCAGAGGAAGTGGTGCCGGAAAACCTCGGTGTTCCTCTCCAGGGAGACCGGGATGCCGGGGAACTTTGTGGGGGCGCATCAAGGGTGCCAAGTACCGTTTCGACCTCCAATTCCTAACGTGGGACTTCTCCTGAGACGCTGTAGCGGGAAAGGGCTTCATCTTGCGATGACGGGGGAACCACGTGGTTTTTCTCGAGTTGTGGCGGGATTCTCGAGTTACGACGGGGAATTCTTGATGCCTCTTGTGTTGGCCCAGGGAAGTCCAATCTTCCATTCGAGTTGCGAAGGCAAGCTGGGGATTGCTCTCGAGTGACTGCAGGGCCAATAGACGTCATCTAGGCTTGTGTCCAGAAGCCAATGTTCCTCTCCAGGGGCGACCGGGATCTCGGGGTTGCATTCCAGACGCACCCGGGGAGACAGGCATTCATCTCGAGTGGAAGCAAAGAACCCCGCTCTGCTTTCGAGTCGCGACGGGTATCTCTTGGAGCTCACTGGGTGGACTAAAGGGAGTCAAGCCTCCTGAGGCGTTTGGAGAGAGGTCGCGAGGTTGGCCTCTAGGCCATGCAAGATACGAAGGCCCTCATCTCCGCGATGACGGGGGAGTCTCGGGGTGGTTCTCGAGCGGCGGCCCCAGGGTGCGGTTTCTCACGAGGAGCGACGGCGAGGTCAGTGAGCCTCTCGTGGGGCGCCAGGGAAGTCGTGTCTCCATGCGAGTGGTGAGGGGGAGCGCGTCATTGCTCTCGAGTCATGGTAGGGGAACCTGGCTCGAGACGTGTTGAAGAAGGTCTCTCGAGGTCTTTCTCGGGTTGAGGCAGGAAACCCTGGCTTCCCTCGACTTGTGCAGGTGACCTCAGGGGGCTTCTCATGGTGGCTCTGAGAAGTCAGGGAAACTGGAGGTGGGAGGGGCCTCTCGGGACTCCACGGGGTTTGGTGCATTGGAAGAGGGCCTCATGTCCAGTTGAGGCAGGAACCTCAGGGTTCCTCTGATTTCAGACTCCGATGGCAGGGTCCCTGCAGACTGGGGACAGGAGAGTCAGGCCTCGTCTTGGGTTGAGGCATGGAACTCCGCTTGCCTCTCGAGGTGTCCCCGGGGAGAGAGTCCACTTGTCGAGCTGTATTTGTAACCTGGGGTTTTTTCCGGACCATGCACGGGCGAGTCACTGCCCCTTCGTGTTGACTTCATTCACAGCTGGAGTTCGGAGAGGTGTCCGGGCATCGGGTTCTTATCAAGAGGGGACCGGGAAATCGGGGTGCTTCGCAATGTGGAAGCACCCACGAGGCCACGTCTGGAATGTTGTCGTGAGACCGGCCTCATCCTGAGGTGCGACCGGAAGGTCGGGAATCCCTTCCAGACAAAGAAGGGGAGTCGACCCTCCTGTCGAAATCAGGAGGGTAGAAGGGGCTCAGAGGAAGTTGTGCCGGAAAACCTCGGTGTTCCTCTCCAGGGAGACCGGGATGCCGGGGAAATTTGTGGGGGCGCATCAAGGGTGCCAAGTACCGTTTCGACCTCCAATTCCTAACGTGGGACTTCTCCTGAGACGCTGTAGCGGGAAAGGGCTTCATCTTGCGATGACGGGGGAACCACGTGGTTTTTCTCGAGTTGCGGCGGGATTCTCCAGTTACGACGGGGAATTCGGGATGCCTCTTGTGTTGGCCCAGGGAAGTCCAATCTTCCATTCGAGTTGTGAAGGAAAGCTGGGGATTGCTCTCGAGTGACTGCAGGGCCAATAGACCTCATCTAGGCTTGTGTCCAGAAGCCAATGTTCCTCTCCAGGGGCGACCGGAATCACGGAGTTGCATTCCAGACGCACCCGGGGAGACAGGCATTCATCTCGAGTGGAAGCAAAGAGCCCCGTTCTGCTCTCGAGTGGCGACGGGTATCTCTTGGAGTTCACTGGGTGGACTCAAGGGAGTCAAGCCTCCTGAGGCGTTTGGAGAGAGGTCGCCAGGTTGGCCTCTAGGCCATGCAGGAGACGAAGGCCCTCATCTCCGCGATGACGGGGGAGTCTCGGGGTGGTTCTCGAGCGGCAGCCCCAGGGTGCGGTTTCTCACGTGGTGCAACGGCGAGGTCAGTGAGCCTCTCGTGGGGTGCCAGGGAAGTCGGGTCTCCATGCGAGTGGCGAGGGGGAGCGCGTCATTGCTCTCGAGTCATGGTAGGGGAATCTGGCCTCGAGACGTGTTGAAGAAGGTCTCTCGAGGTCTTCCGCGGGTTGAGGCAGGAAACCCTGGCTTCCCTCGACTTGTGCAGGTGACCTCAGGGGGCTTCTCATGGTGGCTCTGAGAAGTCAGGGAAACTGCAGGTGGATGGAGGGGCCTCTCGGGACTCCACGGGGTTTGGTGCATTGGAAGAGGGCCTCATGTCCAGTTGAGGCAGGAACCTCAGGGTTCCTCTGATTTCAGACTCCGATGGCAGGGTCCCTGCAGACTGGGGACAGGAGAGTCAGGCCTCGTCTTGGGTTGAGGCATGGAACTCCGCTTGCCTCTCGAGGTGTCCCCAGGGAGAGAGGCCCCTTGTCGTGCTGTATTTCGAACCTTGGGGTCTTTTCCGGACGATGAACGGGCGAGTCACTGCCCCTTCGTGTTGACATCATTCACAGGGTGGAGTTCGGAGAGGTGTCCGGGCATCGGGTTCTTATCAAGTGGGGACCGGGAAATCGGGGTGCTTTGCAATGTGGAAGCACCCACGAGGCCACGTCTGGAATGTCGTCATGAGACCAGCCTCATCCTGAGGTGCGACCGGAAGGTCGGGAACCCCTTCCAGACAAAGCAGGGGAGTCGACCCTCCTGTCGAGATCAGGAGGGTAGAAGGGGCTCAGAGGAAGTGGTGCCGGAAAACCTCGGTGTTCCTCTCCAGGGAGACCGGGATGCCGGGGAACTTTGTGGGGGCGCATCAAGGGTGCCAAGTACCGTTTCGACCTCCAATTCCTAACGTGGGACTTCTCCTGAGACGCTGTAGCGGGAAAGGGCTTCATCTTGCGATGACGGGGGAACCACGTGGTTTTTCTCGAGTTGTGGCGGGATTCTCGAGTTACGACGGGGAATTCTTGATGCCTCTTGTGTTGGCCCAGGGAAGTCCAATCTTCCATTCGAGTTGCGAAGGCAAGCTGGGGATTGCTCTCGAGTGACTGCAGGGCCAATAGACGTCATCTAGGCTTGTGTCCAGAAGCCAATGTTCCTCTCCAGGGGCGACCGGGATCTCGGGGTTGCATTCCAGACGCACCCGGGGAGACAGGCATTCATCTCGAGTGGAAGCAAAGAACCCCGCTCTGCTTTCGAGTCGCGACGGGTATCTCTTGGAGCTCACTGGGTGGACTAAAGGGAGTCAAGCCTCCTGAGGCGTTTGGAGAGAGGTCGCGAGGTTGGCCTCTAGGCCATGCAAGATACGAAGGCCCTCATCTCCGCGATGACGGGGGAGTCTCGGGGTGGTTCTCGAGCGGCGGCCCCAGGGTGCGGTTTCTCACGAGGAGCGACGGCGAGGTCAGTGAGCCTCTCGTGGGGCGCCAGGGAAGTCGTGTCTCCATGCGAGTGGTGAGGGGGAGCGCGTCATTGCTCTCGAGTCATGGTAGGGGAACCTGGCTCGAGACGTGTTGAAGAAGGTCTCTCGAGGTCTTTCTCGGGTTGAGGCAGGAAACCCTGGCTTCCCTCGACTTGTGCAGGTGACCTCAGGGGGCTTCTCATGGTGGCTCTGAGAAGTCAGGGAAACTGGAGGTGGGAGGGGCCTCTCGGGACTCCACGGGGTTTGGTGCATTGGAAGAGGGCCTCATGTCCAGTTGAGGCAGGAACCTCAGGGTTCCTCTGATTTCAGACTCCGATGGCAGGGTCCCTGCAGACTGGGGACAGGAGAGTCAGGCCTCGTCTTGGGTTGAGGCATGGAACTCCGCTTGCCTCTCGAGGTGTCCCCGGGGAGAGAGTCCACTTGTCGAGCTGTATTTGTAACCTGGGGTTTTTTCCGGACCATGCACGGGCGAGTCACTGCCCCTTCGTGTTGACTTCATTCACAGCTGGAGTTCGGAGAGGTGTCCGGGCATCGGGTTCTTATCAAGAGGGGACCTGGAAATCGGGGTGCTTCGCAATGTGGAAGCACCCACGAGGCCACGTCTGGAATGTCGTCGTGAGACTGGCCTCATCCTGAGGTGCGACCGGAAGGTCGGGAACCCCTTCCAGACAAAGCAGGGGAGTCGACCCTCCTGTCGAGATCTGGAGGGTAGAAGGGGCTCAGAAGAAGTGGTGCCGGAAAACCTCGGTGTTCCTCTCCAGGGAGACCGGGATGCCGGGGAACTTTCTGGGGGCGCATCAAGGGTGCCAAGTACCGTTTCGACCTCCAATTCCTAATGTGGGACTTCTCCTGAGACGCTGTAGCGGGAAAGGGCTTCATCTTGCGATGACGGGGGAACCACGTGGTTTTTCTCGAGTTGCGGTGGGATTCTCGAGTTACGACGGGGAATTCGGGATGCCTCTTGTGTTGGCCCAGGGAAGTCCAATCTTCCATTCGAGTTGCGAAGGAAAGCTGGGGATTGCTCTCGAGTGACTGCAGGGCCAATAGACCTCATCTAGGCTTGTGTCCAGAAGCCAATGTTCCTCTCCAGGGGCGACCGGGATCTCGGGGTTGCATTCCAGATGCACCCGGGGAGACAGGCATTCATCTCGAGTGGAAGCAAAGAACCCCGCTCTGCTCTCGAGTCGCAACGGGTATCTCTTGGAGCTCTCTGGGTGGACTAAAGGGAGTCAAGCCTCCTGAGGCGTTTGGAGAGAGGTCACGAGGTTGGCCTCTAGGCCATGCAGGAGACGAAGGCCCTCATCTCCGCGATGACGGGGGAGTCTCGGGGTGGTTCTCGAGCGGCGGCCCCAGGGTGCGGTTTCTCACGAGGTGCGACGGCGAGGTCAGTGAGCCTCTCGTGGGGCGCCAGGGAAGTCGGGTCTCCATGCGAGTGGCGAGGGGGAGCGCGTCATTGCTCTCGAGTCATGGTAGGGGAACCTGGCCTCGAGACGTGTTGAAGAAGGTCTCTCGAGGTCTTTCTCGGGTTGAGGCAGGAAACCCTGGCTTCCCTCGACTTGTGCAGGTGACCTCAGGGGGCTTCTCATGGTGGCTCTGAGAAGTCAGGGAAACTGGAGATGGGTGGGGGGCCTCTCGGGCCTCCACGGGGTTTGGTGCATTGGAAGAGTGCCGGAGACCAGCCCCGGCTGATCCAGGGTATTCGAAGGAGAGACAGCATAGGCGAGGATCAGGATACAATAGCTTCAATTAGATATTAATTAAAGATATAAAGAGTAATAGAATAAGAATAGCTCAGTAGGAAAATTCAGTGGAGAAAAGAGGCTGAGTAGCTTGGTTTACGCGGGAGACCAATAAAACTTCAAGACAAGAATTTTGCACCACTTACGTAGGCCGCAGGCTTCCTTCCGTTCTCCCGAAGGAGAGGAGACACTGAGGCCTCCCCGGTCGGATCTTAGAAGCCCAGGCATAATTAGTGAGCATGGTGGGTTCCACGCTCCAGATGGATACTCAGCCAGAGTGAGAGAGAGAGCGACATGGGGAGACCAGTATTTCGAGAAACTGATCCCAATTCTTTATTTTCCAGAGTCTGTTTTTATACACTGAAATGTTACACAAAAGTCACGTGGGGACAGCAGTCCTGACTTTTATTAAAGTCAGGTGCTTCACACAAATGTATACAGAGGTCTTAGGGGTGTTACATCATCTTCTGGCCAGGGGGGCCTGCTGACAATTTACGACCCTCTCCTTGTGACAGCGGTCAGTCAATCAGGACACTTATTTCTCCAGGGCTGATTATTCTCAAAACAGACGCCACCCAAATAAAGTTACATTCCTACAGGGTGAGGGTGTAGTGGGTTTTAGTTAAGGAAAGAATTTACTTAGCCTAAGGTCTAACGTGATTTATATCAAAGGTTAATACTTATTCCTTCTATATATTCATTAATGTGTGTAAGGGCAGGGGATACGGAGACTTAGCAACAAACATTGGCTCAACAAATGAAAAACCCTTCACCAACACAATTTCTAATCAGCCCATTATACTTATACTAATAGTTTTCTAACATTTCTAAGGAATCTGTTTTTAGAAGGTTTAAAGCATCTCGTGTCTCTCATGGTTGGGAGGCTGTGAGCAATCACATGTGGCCGGACGAGCCTGTCAGGCAGGCTAGAGAACCTTCAGAGGAGTTTCTAGGTTAAAACAGTCTTATCACGCCCAGGAATTATTATTAACTGGATCTCTAGGTTAACTCCTTCTCCAAAAGAGGTGGTGGGGGACAGCCCCCTGTAAAGTCAGAGATGTAGGTAAGAGCACAAAGTAGTAAAGTAGGCAGGCTCTGGTTATGGGGGTAGATGCTCAAGGAGTTCCAGGGGGACTCCTGAGGCTCGATCCCGCCTTTGGGTATGTCGAGCCTCCTTCCACATGACCTTGGTCAAGGGCGGAGTACCTCACTCTGGCCCCCAACAGAAGAGGGCCTCATCTCCAGTTGAGGCAGGAACCTCAGGGTTCCTCTGATTTCAGACTCCGATCGCAGGGTCCCTGCAGACTGGGGACAGGAGAGTCAGGCCTCGTCTTGGGTTGAGGCATGGAACTCCGCTTGCCTCTCGAGGTGTCCCCGGGGAGAGAGGCCACTTGTCGAGCTGTATTTGGAACCTGGGGTTTTTTTCCGGACGATGCACGGGCGAGTCACTGCCCCTTCGTGTTGACTTCATTCACAGGGTGGAGTTCGCAGAGGTGTCCGGGCATCGGGTCCTTACCAAGAGGGCCCGGGAAATCGGGGTGCTTCGCAATGTGGAAGCACCCACGAAGCCACGTCTGGAATGTCGTCGTGAGACCGGCCTCATCCTGAGGTGCGACCGGAAGGTCGGGAACCCCTTCCAGACAAAGCAGGGGAGTCGACCCTCCTGTCGAGATCAGGAGGGTAGAAGGGGCTCAGAGGAAGTGGTGCCGGAAAACCTCGGTGTTCCTCTCCAGGGAGACCAGGATGCCGGGGAACTTTGTGGGGGCGCATCAAGGGTGTCAAGTACCGTTTCGACCTCCAATTCCTAACGTGGGACTTCTCCTGAGACGCTGTAGCGGGAAAGGGCTTCATCTTGCGATGACGGGGAAACCACGTGGTTTTTCTCGAGTTGCAGCGGGATTCTCGAGTTACGACGGGGAATTCAGGATGCCTCTTGTGTTGGCCCAGGGAAGTCCAATCTTCCATTCGAGTTGCGAAGGCAAGCTGGGGATTGCTCTCGAGTGATTGCAGGGCCAATAGACCTCATCTAGGCTTGTGTCCAGAAGCCAATGTTCCTCTCCAGGGGCGACCGGGATCTCGGGGTTGCATTCCAGACGCACCCGGGGAGACAGGCATTCATCTCGAGTGGAAGCAAAGAACCCCGCTCTGCTCTCGAGTCGCGACGGGTATCTCTTGGAGCTCACTGGGTGGACTCAAGGGAGTCAAGCCTCCTGAGGCGTTTGGAGAGAGGTCGCGAGATTGGCCTCTAGGCCATGCAGGAGACGAAGGCCCTCATCTCCGCGATGACGGGGGAGTCTCGGGGTGGTTCTCGAGCGGCGGCCCCAGGGTGCGGTTTCTCACGAGGTGCGACGGCGAGGTCAGTGAGCCTCTCGTGGTGCGCCATGGAAGTCGGGTTTCCATGCGAGTGGCGAGGGGGAGCGCGTCATTGCTCTCGAGTCATGGTAGGGGAACCTGGCCTCGAGACGTGTTGAAGAAGGTCTCTCGAGGACTTTCTCGGGTTGAGGCAGGAAACCCTGGCTTCCCTCGACTTGTGCAGGTGACCTCAGGGGGCTTCTCATGGTGGCTCTGAGAAGTCAGGGAAACTGGAGGTGGGGGGGGGGCCTCTCGGGACTCCACGGGGTTTGGTGCATTGGAAGAGGGCCTCATGTCCAGTTGAGGCAGGAACCTCAGGGTTCCTCTGATTTCAGACTCCGATCGCAGGGTCCCTGCAGACTGGGGACAGGAGAGTCAGGTCTCGTCTTGGGTTGAGGCATGGAACTCCGCTTGCCTCTCGAGGTGTCCCCTGGGAGACAGGCCGCTTGTCAACCTGTATTTGGAACCTGGGGTTTTTTACCGGACAATGCACGGGCGAGTCACTGCCCCTTCGTGTTGACTTCATTCACAGGGTGGAGTTCGGAGAGGTGTCTGGGCATCGGGTTCTTATCAAGAGGGGACCGGGAAATCGGGGTGCTTCGCAATGTGGAAGCACCCACGAGGCCACGTCTGGAATGTCGTTGTGAGACCGGCCTCATCCTGAGGTGCGACCGGAAGGTCGGGAACCCCTTCCAGACAAAGCAGGGGAGTCGACCCTCCTGTCGAGATCAGGAGGGTAGAAGGGGCTCAGAGGAAGTGGTGCCAGAAAACCTTGGTGTTCCTCTCCAGGGTGACCGGGATGCCGGGGAACTTTGTAGGGGCGCATCAAGGGTGCCAAGTACCGTTTCGACCTCCAATTCCTAACGTGGGACTTCTCCTGAGACGCTGTAGCGGGAAAGGGCTTCATCTTGCCATGACGGGGGAACCACGTGGTTTTTCTCGAGTTGTGGCGGGATTCTCGAGTTACGACGGGGAATTCGGGATGCCTCTTGTGTTGGCCCAGGGAAGTGCAATCTTCCATTTGAGTTGCGAAGGCAAGCTGGGGATTGCTCTCGAGTGACTGCAGGGCCAGTAGACCTCATCTAGGCTTGTGTCCAGAAGCCAATGTTCCTCTCCAGGGGCGACCGGGATCTCGGGGTTGCATTCCAGACGCACCCGGGGAGACAGGCATTCATCTCGAGTGGAAGCAAAGAACCCCGCTCTGCTCTCGAGTCGCGCCGGGTATCTCTTGGAGCTCACTGGGTGGACTAAAGGGAGTCAAGCCTCCTGAGGCGTTTGGAGAGAGGTCGCGAGGTTGGCCTCTAGGCCATGCAGGAGACGAAGGCCCTCATCTCTGCGATGACGGGGGAGTCTCAGGGTGGTTCTCGAGCAGCGGCCCCAGGGTGCGGTTTCTCACGAGGTGCGACGGCGAGGTCAGTGAGCCTCTCGTGGGGCACCAGGGAAGTCGGGTCTCCATGCGAATGGCGAGGGGGAGCGCGTCATTGCTCTCGAGTCATGGTAGGGGAACCTGGCCTCGAGACGTGTTGAAGAAGGTCTCTCGAGGTCTTTCTCGGGTTGAGGCAGGAAACCCTGGCTTCCCTCGACTTGTGCAGGTGACCTCAGGGGGCTTCTCATGGTGGCTCTGAGAAGTCAGGGAAACTGGAGGTGGGAGGGGCCTCTCGGGACTCCCCGGGGTTTGGTGCATTGGAAGAGGGCCTCATGTCCAGTTGAGGCAGGAACCTCAGGGTTCTTCTGATTTCAGACTCCGATCGCAGGGTCCCTGCAGACTGGGAACAGGAGAGTCAGGCCTCGTCTTGTGTTGAGGCATGGAACTCCGCTTGCCTCTCGAGGTGTCCCCGGGGAGAGAGGCCACTTGTCGAGCTGTATTTGGAACCTGGGGGTTTTTTCCGGACGATGCACGGGCGAGTCACTGCCCCTTCGTGTTGACTTCATTCACAGGGTGGAGTTCGGAGAGGTGTCCGGGCATCGGGTCCTTACCAAGAGGGGCCCGGGAAATCGGGGTGCTTCGCAATGTGGAAGCACCCACGAGGCCACGTCTGGAATGTCGTCGTGAGACCGGCCTCATCCTGAGGTGCGACTGGAAGGTCGGGAACCCCTTCCAGACAAAGCAGGGGAGTCGACCCTCCTGTCGAGATCAGGAGGGTAGGAGGGGCTCAGAGGAAGTGGTGCCGGAAAACCTCGGTGTTCCTCTCCAGGGAGACCGGGATGCCGGGGAAATTTGTGGGGGCGCATCAAGGGTGTCAAGTACCGTTTCGACCTCCAATTCCTAACGTGGGACTTCTCCTGAGACGCTGTAGCGGGAAAGGGCTTCATCTTGCGATGACGGGGAACCACGTGGTTTTTCTCGAGTTGCAGCGGGATTCTCGAGTTACGACGGGGAATTCAGGATGCCTCTTGTGTTGGCCCAGGGAAGTCCAATCTTCCATTCGAGTTGTGAAGGCAAGCTGGGGATGGCTCTCGAGTGACTGCAGGGCCAATAGACCTCATCTAGGCTTGTGTCCAGAAGCCAGTGTTCCTCTCCAGGGGCGACCGGGATCTCGGGGTTGCATTCCAGACGCACCCGGGGAGACAGGCATTCATCTCGAGTGGAAGCAAAGAACCCCGCTCTGCTCTCGAGTCGCGACGGGTATTTCTTGGAGCTCACTGGGTGGACTAAAGGGATTCAAGCCTCCAGAAGCGTTTGGAGAGAGGTGGCGAGGTTGGCCTCTAGGCCATGCAGGAGACGAAGGCCCTCATCTCCGCGATGACGGGGGAGTCTCGGGGTGGTTCTCGAGCGGCGGGCCCAGGGTGCGGTTTCTCACGAGGTGCGACGGCGAGGTCAGTGAGCCTCTCGTGGGGCGCCAGGGAAGTCGGGTCTCCATGAGAGTGGCGAGGGGGAGCGCGTCATTGCTCTCGAGTCATGGTAGGGGAACCTGGCCTCGAGACATGTTGAAGAAGGTTTCTCGAGGTCTTTCTCGGGTTGAGGCAGGAAACCCTGGCTTCCCTCGACTTGTGCAGGTGACCTCAGGGGGCTTCTCATGGTGGCCCTGAGAAGTCAGGGAAAGTGGAGGTGGGGGGGGGCCTCTCGGGACTCCACGGGGTTTGGTGCATTGGAAGAGGGCCTCATGTCCAGTTGAGGCAGGAACCTCAGGGTTCCTCTGATTTCAGACTCCGATCGCAGGGTCCCTGCAGACTGGGGACAGGAGAGTCAGGCCTCGTCTTGGGTTGAGGCATGGAACTCCGCTTGCCTCTCGAGGTGTCCCCGGGGAGAGAGGCCACTTGTCGAGCTGTATTTGGAACCTGGGGTTTTTTTCCGGACGATGCACGGGCGAGTCACTGCCCCTTCGTGTTGACATCATTCACAGGGTGGAGTTCGGAGAGGTGTCCGGCATCGGGTTCTTACCAAGAGGGGCCCGGAAATCGGGGTGCTTCGCAATGTGGAAGCACCCACGAGGCCACGTCTGGAATGTCGTCTTGAGACCGGCCTCATCCTGAGGTGCGACCGGAAGGTCGGGAACCCCTTCCAGACAAAGCAGGGGAGTCGAACCTCCTGTCGAGATCAGGAGGGTAGAAGGGGCTCAGAGGAAGTGGTGCCGGATAACCTCGGTTTTCCTCTCCAGGGAGACCGGGATGCCGGGGAACTTTGTGGGGGCGCATCAAGGGTGCCAAGTACCGTTTCGACCTCCAATTCCTAACGTGGGACTTCTCCTGAGACGCTGTAGCGGGAAAGGGCTTCATCTTGCGATGACGGGGGAACCACGTGGTTTTTCTCGAGTTGCGGTGGGATTCTCGAGTTACGACGGGGAATTCAGGATGCCTCTTGTGTTGGCCTAGGGAAGTCCAATCTTCCATTCGAGTTGCGAAGGCAAGCTGGGGATTGCTCTCGAGTGACTGCAGGGCCAATAGACCTCATCTAGGCTTGTGTCCAGAAGCCAATGTTCCTCTCCAGGGGCGACAGGGATCTCGGGGTTGCATTCCAGAAGCACCCGGGGAGATAGGCATTCATCTCGAGTGGAAGCAAAGAACCCCGCTCTGCTCTCGAGTCTAGACGGGTATCTCTTGGAGCTCACTGGGTGGACTAAAGGGAGTCAAGCCTCCTGAGGCGTTTGGAGAGAGTTCGCGAGGTTGGCCTCTAGGTCATGCAGGAGACGAAGGCCCTCATCTCCGCGATGACGGGGGAGTCTCGGGGTGGTTTTCGAGCGGCGGCCCCAGGGTGTGGTTTCTCACGAGGTACGACGGCGAGGTCAGTGAGCCTCTCGTGGGGCGCCAGGGAAGTCGGGTCTCCATGCGAGTGGCGAGGGGGAGCGCGTCATTGCTCTCGAGTCATGGTAGGGGAACCTGGCCTCGAGACGTGTTGAAGAAGGTCTCTCGAGGTCTTTCTCGGGTTGAGGCAGGAAACCCTGACTTCCCTCGACTTGTGCAGGTGACCTCAGGAGGCTTCTCATGGTGGCTCTGAAAAGTCAGGGAAACTGGAGGTGGGAGGGGCCTCTCGGGACTCCACGGGGTTTGGTGCATTGGAAGAGGGCCTCATGTCCAGTTGAGGCAGGAACCTCAGGGTTCCTCTGATTTCAGACTCCGATCGCAGGGTCCCTGCAGACTGGGGACAGGAGAGTCAGGCCTCGTCTTGGGTTGAGGCATGGAACTCCGCTTGCCTCTCGAGGTGTCCCCGGGGAGAGAGGCCACTTGTCGAGCTGTATTTGGAACCTGGGGGTTTTTTCCGGACGATGCACGGGCGAGTCACTGCCCCTTCGTGTTGACATCATTCACAGGGTGGAGTTCAGAGTGGTGTCCGAGCATCGGGTTCTTACCCAGAGGGGCCCGGGAAATCGGGGTGCTTCGCAATGTGGAAGCACCCACGAGGCCACGTCTGGAATGTCGTCGTGAGACCGGCCTCATCCTGAGGTGCGACCGGAAGGTCGGGAACCCCTTCCAGACAAAGCAGGGGAGTCGACCCTCCTGTCGAGATCAGGAGGGTAGAAGGGGCTCAGAGGAAGTGGTGCCGGAAAACCTCGGTGTTCCTCTCGAGGGAGACCGGGATGCCGGGGAACTTTGTGGGGGCGCATCAAGGGTGCCAAGTACCGTTTCGACCTCCCATTCCTAACGTGGGACTTCTCCTGAGACTCTGTAGCGGGAAAGGGCTTCATCTTGCGATGACGGGGGAACCACGTGGTTTTTCTCGAGTTGCGGCGGGATCCTCGAGTTACGATGGGGAATTCAGGATGCCTCTTGTTTTGGCCCAGGGAAGTCTAATCTTCCATTCGAGTTGCGAAGGCAAGCTGGGGATTGCTCTCGAGTGACTTCAGGGCCAAAAGACCTCATCTAGGCTTGTGTCCAGAAGCCAATGTTCCTCTCCAGGGGCGACCGGGATCTCGGGGTTGCATTCCAGACGCACCCGGGGAGACAGGCATTCATCTCGAGTGGAAGCAAAGAACCCCGCTCTGCTCTCGAGTCGCGACGGGTATCTCTTGGAGCTCACTGGGTGGACTCAAGGGAGTCAAGCCTCCTGAGGCGTTTGGAGAGAGATCACGAGGTTGGCCTCTAGGCCATGCAGGAGACGAAGGCCCTCATCTCCGCGATGACGGGGGAGTCTCGGGGTGGTTCTCGAGCGGCGGCCCCAGGGTGCGGTTTCTCACGAGGTATGACGGCGAGGTCAGTGAGCCTCTCGTGGGGCGCCAGGGAAGTCGGGTCTCCATGCGAGTGGCGAGGGGGAGCGAGTCATTGCTCTCGAGTCATGGTAGGGGAACCTGGCCTCGAGACGTGTTGAAGAAGGTCTCTCGAGGTCTTTCTCGGGTTGAGGCAGGAAACCCTGGCTTCCCTCGACTTGTGCAGGTGACCTCAGGGGGCTTCTCATGGTGGCTCTGAGAAGTCAGGGAAAGTGGAGGTGGGGGGGGGCCTCTCGGGACTCCACGGGGTTTGGTGCATTGGAAGAGGGCCTCATCTCCAGTTGAGGCAGGAACCTCAGGGTTCCTCTGATTTCAGTCTCTGATCGCAGGGTCCCTGCAGACTGGGGACAGGAGAGTCAGGCCTCGTCTTGGGTTGAGGCATGGAACTCCGCTTGCCTCTCGAGGTGTCCCCGGGGAGAGAGGCCACTTGTCGAGCTGTATTTGGAACCTGGGGGTTTTTTCCGGACGATGCACAGGCGAGTCACTGTCCCTTCTTGTTGACTTCATTCACAGGGTGGAGTTCGGAGAGGTGTCCGGGCATCGGGTTCTTACCAAGAGGGGCCCGGGAAATTGGGGTGCTTCGCAATGTGGAAGCACCCACGAGGCCACGTCTGGAATGTCGTCGTGAGACCGGCCTCATCCTGAGGTGCGACCGGAAGTTCGGGAACCCCTTCCAGACAAAGCAGGGGAGTCGACCCTCCTGTCGAGATCAGGAGGGTAGAAGGGGCTCAGAGGAAGTGGTGCCGGAAAACCTCGGTGTTCCTCTCCAGGGAGACCGGGATGCCGGGGAAATTTGTGGGGGCGCATCAAGGGTGCCAAGTACCGTTTCGACCTCCCATTCCTAACGTGGGACTTCTCCTGAGACTCTGTAGCGGGAAAGGGCTTCATCTTGCGATGACGGGGGAACCACGTGGTTTTTCTCGAGTTGCGGCGGGATTCTCGAGTTTCGATGGGGAATTCAGAATGCCTCTTGTGTTGGCCCAGGGAAGTCCAATCTTCCATTCGAGTTGTGAAGGCAAGCTGGGGATTGCTCTCGAGTGACTGCAGGGCCAATAGACCTCATCTAGGCTTGTGTCCAGAAGCCAATGTTCCTCTCCAGGGGCGACCGGGATCTCGGGGTTACATTCCAGACGCACCCGGGGAGACAGGCATTCATCTCGAGTGGAAGCAAAGAACCCCGCTCTGCTCTCGAATCGCGACGGGTATCTCTTGGAGCTCACTGGGTGGACTCAAGGGATTCAAGCCTCCTGAGGCGTTTGGAGAGAGGTCGCGAGATTGGCCTCTAGGCCATGCAGGAGACGAAGGCCCTCATCTCTCGATGACGGGGGAATCTCGGGGTTGTTCTCGAGCGGCGGCCCCAGTGTGCGGTTTCTCACGAGGTACGACGGCGAGGTCAGTGAGCCTCTCGTGGGGCACCAGGGAAGTCGGGTCTCCATGCGAGTGGCGAGGGGTAGCGCGTCACTGCTCCCGAGCCATGGTAGGGGAATCTGGCCTCGAGACGTGTTGAAGAAGGTCTCTCAAGGTCTTTCTCGGGTTGAGGCAGGAAACCCTGGGTTCCCACGACTTGTGCAGGTGACCTCAGGGGGCTTCTCATGGTGGCTCTGAGAAGCCAGGGAAAGTGGAGGTGGGAGGGGCTCTCGGGACCCCACTGGGTTTGGTGCATTGGAAGAGGGCCTCATCTCCGGTTGAGGCAGGAACCGCAGGGTACCTTTGATTTCAGACTCCGATCGCTGGGTCCCTGCAGACTGGGGACAGGAGAGTCAGGCCTCGTTTTGGGTTGAGGCATGGAACTCCGGTTGCCTCTCGAGATGTCCCCGGGGAGAGAGGCCGCTTGTCGAGCTGGATTTGGAACCTGGGGTTTTTCCCGAACGATGCACGGAAAAACTGCCCCTTCGTGTTGACTTCATTCTCAGGGTGGAGTTCGGAGAGGTGTCCGGGCATCGGGTTCTTATCAAGAGGGGACCGGGAAATCGGGGTGCTACGGAATGTGGAACCACCCACGAGGCCACGTCTGGAATGTCTTCGTGAGACCGGCCTCATCCTGAGGTGCGACCGGAAGGTCGGGAACCCCTTCCAGACAAAGCAGGGGAGTCGACCCTCCTGTCCAGATCAGGAGGGGAGAAAGGGCTCAGAGGAGGGGGTGCCGGAAAACCTCAGTGTTCCTCTCGAGGGAGACCGGGATTTCGGGGAACTTTGTGGGTCGCATCAAGGGTGCCAAGTGCCCTTTCGACCTCCAATTCCTAACGTGGGACTTCTCCTGAGGCGCTGTAGCGGGAAAGGTCTTCATCCTGCGATGACGGGGGAGCCACGTGGGTTTTCTCGAGTTACGGCGGGATTCTCGAGTTACGACGGGGAATTCAGGATGCCTCTTGTGTTGGCCCAGGCAAGTCCAATCTTCCATTCGAGTTGCGAAGGAAAGCTGGGCATTGCTCTCGAGTGACTGCAGGGCCAATAGACCTCATCTAGGCTTGTGTCCAGAAGCCAATGTTCCTCTCCAGGGGCGACCGGGATCTCGGGGTTGCATTCCAGACGCACCCGGGGAGACAGGCATTCATCTCGAGTGGAAGCAAAAAACCCCGCTCTGCTCTCGAATCGCGACGGGTATCTCTTGGAGCTCACTGGGTGGACTCAAGGGAGTCAAGCCTCCTGAGGCGTTTGGAGAGAGGTCGCGAGATTGGTCTCTAGGCCATGCAGGAGACGAAGGCCCTCATCTCTCGATGACGGGGGAATCTCGGGGTTGTTCTCGAGCGGCGGCCCCAGTGTGCGGTTTCTCACGAGGTACGCCGGCGAGGTCAGTGAGCCTCTCGTGGGGCGCCAGGGAAGTCGGGTCTCCACGCGAGTGGCGAGGGGGAGAGCGTCACAGGTCCCGAGCCATGGTAGGGGAATCTGGCCTCGAGACGTGTTGAAGAAGGTCTCTCGAGGTCCTTCTCGGGTTGAGGCAGGAAACCCTGGGTTCCCTCGACTTGTGCAGGTGACCTCAGGGGGCTTCTCATGATGGCTCTGAGAAGCCAGGGAAACTGGAGGTGGGAGGGGCCTCTCGAGACCCCACTGGGTTTGGTGCATTGGAAGAGGGCCTCATCTCCAGTTGAGGCAGGAACCGCAGGGTACCTCTGATTTCAGACTCCGATCGCAGGGTCCCTGCAGACTGGGAACAGGAGAGTCAGGCCTCGTCTTGGGTTGAGGCATGCAACTCCGCTTGCCTCTCGAGATGTCCCCGGGGAGAGAGGCCGTTTGTCGAGCTGGATTTGGAACCTGGGGTTTTTCCCGAACGATGCCCGGAAAAACTGCCCCTTCGTGTTGACTTCATTCTCAGGGTGGAGTTCGGAGAGGTGTCCGGGCATCGGGTTCTTATCAAGAGGGGACCGGGAAATCGGGGTGCTACGGAATGTGGAACCACCCACGAGGCCACGTCTGGAATGTCTTCGTGAGACCGGCCTCATCCTGAGGTGCGACCGGAAGGTCGGGAACCCCTTGCAGACAAAGCAGGGGAGTCGACCCTCCTGTCCAGATCAGGAGGGGAGAAAGGGCTCAGAGGAGGGGGTGCCGGAAAACCTCAGTGTTCCTCTCGAGGGAGACCGGGATTTCGGGGAACTTTGTGGGTCGCATCAAGGGTGCCAAGTGCCCTTTCGACCTCCAGTTCCTAACGTGGGACTTCTCCTGAGGCGCTGTAGCGGGAAAGGGCTTCATCTTGCGATGACGGGGGAGCCACGTGGTTTTTCTCGAGTTGCGGCGGGATCCTCGAGTTACGATGGGGAATTCAGGATGCCTCTTGTTTTGGCCCAGGGAAGTCTAATCTTCCATTCGAGTTTCGAAGGCAAGCTGGGGATTGCTCTCGAGTGACTGCAGGGCCAATAGACCTCATCTAGGCTTGTGTCCAGAAGCCAATGTTCCTCTCCAGGGGCGACCGGGATCTCGGGGTTGCATTCCAGACGCACCCGGGGAGACAGGCATTCATCTCGAGTGGAAGCAAAGAACCCCGCTCTGCTCTCGAGTCGCGACGGGTATCTCTTGGAGCTCACTGGGTGGACTCAAGGGAGTCAAGCCTCCTGAGGCGTTTGGAGAGAGGTCGCGAGATTGGTCTCTAGGCCATGCAGGAGACGAAGGCCCTCATCTCCGCGATGACGGGGGAGTCTCGGGGTGGTTCTCGAGCGGCGGCCCCTGGGTGCGGTTTCTCACGAGGTATGACGGCGAGGTCAGTGAGCCTCTCGTGGGGCGCCAGGGAAGTCGGGTCTCCATGCGATTGGCGAGGGGGAGCGCGTCATTGCTCTCGAGTCATGGTAGGGGAACCTGGCCTCGAGACGTGTTGAAGAAAGTCTCTCGAGGTCTTTCTCGGGTTGAGGCAGGAAACCCTGGCTTCCCTCGACTTGTGCAGGTGACCTCAGGGGGCTTCTCATCGTGGCTCTGAGAAGTCAAGGAAAGTGGAGGTGGGGGGGGGCCTCTCGGGACTCCACGGGGTTTGGTGCATTGGAAGAGGGCCTCATCTCCAGTTGAGGCAGGAACCTCAGGGTTCCTCTGATTTCAGACTCTGATCACAGGGTCCCTGCAGACTGGGGACAGGAGAGTCAGGCCTCGTCTTGGGTTGAGGCATGGAACTCCGCTTGCCTCTCGAGGTGTCCCCGGGGAGAGAGGCCACTTGTCGAGCTGTATTTGGAACCTGGGGGTTTTTTCCGGACGATGCACGGGCGAGTCACTGTCCCTTCTTGTTGACTTCATTCACAGGGTGGAGTTCGGAGAGGTGTCCGGGCATCGGGTTCTTACCAAGAGGGGACCGGGAAATCGGGGTGCTTCGCAATGTGGAAGCACCCACGAGGCCACGTCTGGAATGTCGTCGTGAGACCGGCCTTATCCTGAGGTGCGACCGGAAGGTCGGGAACCCCTTCCAGACAAAGCAGAGGAGTCGACCCTCCAGTCGAGATCAGGAGGGTAGAAGGGGCTCAGAGGAAGTGGTGCCGGAAAACCTCGGTGTTCCTCTCCAGGGAGACCGGGATGCCGGGGAACTTGGTGGGGGCGCATCAAGGGTGCCAAGTACCGTTTCGACCTCCAATTCCTAACGTGGGACTTCTCCTGAGACGCTGTAGCGGGAAAGGGCTTCATCTTGCGATGACGGGGGAACCACGTGGTTTTTCTCGAGTTGCGGTGGGATTCTCGAGTTACGACGGGGAATTCAGGATGCCTCTTGTGTTGGCCTAGGGAAGTCCAATCTTCCATTAGAGTTGCGAAGGCAAGCTGGGAATTGCTCTCGAGTGACTGCAGGGCCAATAGACCTCATCTAGGCTTGTGTCCAGAAGCCAATGTTCCTGTCCAGGGGCGACAGGGATCTCGGGGTTGCATTCCAGAAGCACCCGGGGAGACAGGCATTCATCTCGAGTGGAAGCAAAGAACCCCGCTCTGCTCTCGAGTCGCGACGGGTATCTCTTGGAGCTCACTGGGTGGACTAAAGGGAGTCAAGCCTCCTGAGGCGTTTGGAGAGAGGTCGCGAGGTTGACCTCTAGGTCATGCAGGAGACGAAGGGCCTCATCTCCGCGATGACGGGGGAGTCTCGGGATGGTTCTCGAGCGGCGGCCCCAGGGTGTGGTTTCTCAAGAGGTACGACGGCGAGGTCAGTGAGCCTCTCGTGGGGCGCCAGGGAAGTCGGGTCTCCATGCGAGTGGCGAGGGGGAGCGCGTCATTGCTCTCGAGTCATGGTAGGGGAACCTGGCCTCGAGACGTGTTGAAGAAGGTCTCTCGAGGTCTTTCTCGGGTTGAGGCAGGAAACCCTGGCTTCCCTCGACTTGTGCAGGTGACCTCAGGAGGCTTCTCATGGTGGCTCTGAAAAGCCAGGGAAACTGGAGGTGGGAGGGGCCTCTCGGGACTCCACGGGGTTTGGTGCATTGGAAGAGGGCCTCATCTCCAGTTGAGGCAGGAACCTCAGGGTTCCTCTGATTTCAGACTCCGATCGCAGGGTCCCTGCAGACTGGGGACAGGAGAGTCAGGCCTCGTCTTGGGTTGAGGCATGGAACTCCGCTTGCCTCTCGAGGTGTCCCCGGGGAGAGAGGCCACCTGTCGAGCTGTATTTGGAACCTGGGGGTTTTTTCCGGACGATGCACGGGCGAGTCACTGCCCCTTCGTGTTGACATCATTCACAGGGCGGAGTTCAGAGAGGAGTCCGAGCATCGGGTTCTTACCCAGAGGGGCCCGGGAAATCGGGGTGCTTCGCAATGTGGAAGCACCCACGAGGCCACGTCTGGAATGTCGTCGTGAGACCGGCCTCATCCTGAGGTGCGACCGGAAGGTCGGGAACCCCTTCCAGACAAAGCAGGGGAGTCGACCCTCCTGTCGAGATCAGGAGGGTAGAAGGGGCTCAGAGGAAGTGGTGCCGGAAAACCTCGGTGTTCCTCTCCAGGGAGACCGGGATGCCGGGGAAATTTGTGGGGGCGCATCAAGGGTGCCAAGTACCGTTTCGACCTCCCATTCCTAACGTGGGACTTCTCCTGAGACTCTGTAGCGGGAAAGGGCTTCATCTTGCGATGACGGGGGAACCACGTGGTTTTTCTCGAGTTGCGGCGGGATTCTCGAGTTTCGACGGGGAATTCAGAATGCCTCTTGTGTTGGCCCCGGGAAGTCCAATCTTCCATTCGAGTTGTGAAGGCAAGCTGGGGATTGCTCTCGAGTGACTGCAGGGCCAATAGACCTCATCTAGGCTTGTGTCCAGAAGCCAATGTTCCTCTCCAGGGGCGACCGGGATCTCGGGGTTGCATTCCAGACGCACCCGGGGAGACAGGCATTCATCTCGAGTGGAAGCAAAGAACCCCGCTCTGCTCTCGAATCGCGACGGGTATCTCTTGGAGCTCACTGGGTGGACTCAAGGGAGTCAAGCCTCCTGAGGCGTTTGGAGAGAGGCCGCGAGATTGGCCTCTAGGCCATGCAGGAGACGAAGGCCCTCATCTCCGCGATGACGGGGGAGTCTCGGGGTGGTTCTCGAGCGGCGGCCCCAGGGTGCAGATTCTCACGAGGTACGACGGCGAGGTCAGTGAGCCTCTCGTGGGGCGCCAGGGAAGTCGGGTCTCCATGCGAGTGGCGAGGGGGAGCGCGTCATTGCTCTCGAGTCATGGTAGGGGAACCTGGCCTCGAGACGTGTTGAAGAAGGTCTCTCGAGGTCTTTCTCGGGTTGAGGCAGGAAACCCTGGCTTCCCTCGACTTGTGCAGGTGACCTCAGGGGGCTTCTCATGCTGGCTCTGAGAAGTCAGGGAAACTGGAGGTGGGAGGGGCCTCTCGGGACTCCACGGGGTTTGGTGCATTGGAAGAGGGCCTCATCTCCAGTTGAGGCCGGAACCTCAGGGTTCCTCTGATTTCAGACTCCGATCGCAGGGTCCCTGCAGACTGGGGACAGGAGAGTCAGGCCTCGTCTTGGGTTGAGGCATGGAACTCCGCTTGCCTCTCGAGATGTCCCCGGGGAGAGAGGCCGCTTGTCGAGCTGTATTTGGAACCTGGGGTTTTTCCCGAACGATGCACGGAAAAACTGCCCCTTCGTGTTGACTTCATTCACAGGGTGGAGTTCGGAGAGGTGTCCGGGCATCGGGTTCTTATCAAGAGGGGACCGGGAAATCGGGGTCCAAGGAATGTGGAACCACCCACGAGGCCACGTCTGGAATGTCTTCGTGAGACCGGCCTCATCCTGAGGTGCGACCGGAAGGTCGGGAACCCCTTCCAGACAAAGCAGGGGAGTCGACCCTCCTGTCCAGATCAGGAGGGGAGAAAGGGCTCAGAGGAGGGGGTGCCGGAAAACCTCAGTGTTCCTCTCGAGGGAGACCGGGATTTCGGGGAACTTTGTGGGTCGCATCAAGGGTGCCAAGTGCCCTTTCGACCTCCAGTTCCTAACGTGGGACTTCTCCTGAGGCGCTGTAGCGGGAAAGGGCTTCATCTTGCGATGACGGGGGAGCCACGTGGTTTTTCTCGAGTTACGGCGGGATTCTCGAGTTACGACGGGGAATTCAGGATGCCTCTTGTGTTGGCCCAGGCAAGTCCAATCTTCCATGCGAGTTGCGAAGGAAAGCTGGGGATTGCTCTCGAGTGACTGCAGGGCCAATAGACCTCATCTAGGCTTGTGTCCAGAAGACAATGTTCCTCTCCAGGGGCGACAGGGATCTCGGGGTTGCATTCCAGACGCACCCGGGGAGACAGGCATTCATCTCGAGTGGAAGCAAAGAACCCCGCTCTGCTCTCGAATCGCGACGGGTATCTCTTGGAGCTCACTGGGTGGACTCAAGGGAGTCAAGCCTCCTGAGGCGTTTGGAGAGAGGTCGCGAGATTGGTCTCTAGGCCATGCAGGAGACGAAGGCCCTCATCTCTCGATGACGGGGGAATCTCGGGGTTGTTCTCGAGCGGCGGCCCCAGTGTGCGGT
The DNA here is from genome assembly GCF_055505025.1 of Bos grunniens. Classification (NCBI taxonomy): domain Eukaryota; kingdom Metazoa; phylum Chordata; class Mammalia; order Artiodactyla; family Bovidae; genus Bos; species Bos grunniens. Next base: position 60,459 of record NC_141191.1, on the reverse strand, counting down.
TTCTCACGAGGTACGACGGCGAGGTCAGTGAGCCTCTCGTGGGGCGCCAGGGAAGTCGGGTCTCCATGCGAGTGGCGAGGGGGAGCGCGTCACTGCTCCCGAGCCATGGTAGGGGAATCTGGCCTCGAGACGTGTTGAAGAAGGTCTCTCGAGGTCTTCCTCGGGTTGAGGCAGGAAACCCCAGGTTCCCTCGACTTGTGCAGGTGACTTCAGGGGGCTTCTCATGGTGGCTCTGAGAAGCCAGGGAAACTGGAGGTGGGAGGGGCCTCTCGGGACCCCACTGGGTTTGGTGCATTGGAAGAGGGCCTCATGTCCAGTTGAGGCAGGAACCGCAGGCTACCTCTGATTTCAGACTCCGATCGCAGGCTCCCTGCAGACTGGGGACAGGAGAGTCAGGCCTCGTCTTGGGTTGAGGCATGGAACTCCGCTTGCCTCTCGAGATGTCTCCGGGGAGAGAGGCCGCTTGTCGAGCTGGATTTGGAACCTGGGGTTTTTTCCGAACGATGCACGGAAAAACTGCCCCTTCGTGTTGACTTCATTCACAGGGTGGAGTTCGGAGAGGTGTCCGGGCATCGGGTTCTTATCAAGAGGGGACCGGGAAATCGGGGTCCTACGGAATGTGGAACCACCCACGAGGCCACGTCTGGAATGTCTTCGTGAGACCGGCCTCATCCTGAGGTGCTTCCGGAAGGACGGGAACCCCTTGCAGACAAAGCAGGGGAGTCGACCCTCCTGTCCAGATCAGGAGGGGAGAAAGGGCTCAGAGGAGGGGGTGCCGGAAAACCTCAGGGTTCCTCTCGAGGGAGACCAGGATTTCGGGGAACTTTGTGGGTCGCATCAAGGGTGCCAAGTGCCCTTTCGACCTCCAGTTCCTAACGTGGGACTTCTCCTGAGGCGCTGTAGCGGGAAAGGGCTTCATCTTGCGATGACGGGGGAGCCACGTGGTTTTTCTCGAGTTACGGCGGGATTCTCGAGTTACGACGGGGAATTCAGGATGCCTCTTGTGTTGGCCCAGGCAAGTCCAATCTTCCACTCGAGTTGCGAAGGAAAGCTGGGGATTGCTCTCGAGTGACTGCAGGGCCAATAGACCTCATCTAGGCTTGTGTCCAGAAGCCAATGTTCCTCTCCAGGGGCGACCGGGATCTCGGGGTTGCATTCCAGACGCACCCGGGGAGACAGGCATTCATCTCGAGTGGAAGCAAAGAACCCCGCTCTGCTCTCGAATCGCGACGGGTATCTCTTGGAGCTCACTGGGTGGACTCAAGGGAGTCAAGCCTCCTGAGGCGTTTGGAGAGAGGTCGCGAGATTGGTCTCCAGGCCATGCAGGAGACGAAGGCCCTCATCTCTCGATGACGGGGGAATCTCGAGGTTGTTCTCGAGCGGCGGCCCCAGTGTGCGGTTTCTCACGAGGTACGACGGCGAGGTCAGTGAGCCTCTCGTGGGGCGCCAGGGAAGTCGGGTCTCCACGCGAGTGGCGAGGGGGAGCGCGTCACTGGTCCCGAGCCATGGTAGGGGAATCTGGCCTCGAGACGTGTTGAAGAAGGTCTCTCGAGGTCTTTTCGGGTTGAGGCAGGAATCCCTGGGTTCCCTCGACTTGTGCAGGTGACCTCAGGTGGCTTCTCATGGTGGCTCTGAGAAGCCAGGGAAACTGGAGGTGGGAGGGGCCTCTCGGGACCCCACTGGGTTTGGTGCATTGGAAGAGGGCCTCATCTCCGGTTGAGGCAGGAACCGCAGGGTACCTCTGATTTCAGACTCCGATCGCAGGGTCCCTGCAGACTGGGGACAGGAGAGTCAGGCCTCGTCTTGGGTTGAGGCATGGAACTCCGCTTGCCTCTCGAGATGTCCCCGGGAGAGAGGCCGCTTGTCGAGCTGGATTTGGAACCTGGGGTTTTTCCCGAACGATGCACGGAAAAACTGCCCCTTCGTGTTGACTTCATTCACAGGGTGGAGTTCGGAGAGGTGTCCGGGCATCGGGTTCTTATCAAGAGGGGACCGGGAAATCGGGGTCCAAGGAATGTGGAACCACCCACGAGGACACGTCTGGAATGTCTTCGTGAGACCGGCCTCATCCTGAGGTGCGACCGGAAGGTCGGGAACCCCTTCCAGACAAAGCAGGGGAGTCGACCCTCCTGTCCAGATCAGGAGGGGAGAAAGGGCTCAGAGGAGGGGGTGCCGGAAAACCTCAGTGTTCCTCTCGAGGGAGACCGGGATTTCGGGGAACTTTGTGGGTCGCATCAAGGGTGCCAAGTGCCCTTTCGACCTCCAGTTCCTAACGTGGGACTTCTCCTGAGGCGCTGTAGCGGGAAAGGGCTTCATCTTGCGATGACGGGGGAGCCACGTGGTTTTTCTCGAGTTACGGCGGGATTCTCGAGTTACGACGGGGAATTCAGGATGCCTCTTGTGTTGGCCCAGGCAAGTCCAATCTTCCACTCGAGTTGCGAAGGAAAGCTGGGGATTGCTCTCGAGTGACTGCAGGGCCAATAGACCTCATCTAGGCTTGTGTCCAGAAGCCAATGTTCCTCTCCAGGGGCGACCGGGATCTCGAGGTTGCATTCCAGACGCACCCGGGGAGACAGGCATTCATCTCGAGTGGAAGCAAAGAACCCCGCTCTGCTCTCGAATCGCGACGGGTATCTCTTGGAGCTCACTGGGTGGACTCAAGGGAGTCAAGCCTCCTGAGGCGTTTGGAGAGAGGACGCGAGATTGGTCTCCAGGCCATGCAGGAGACGAAGGCCCTCATCTCTCGATGACGGGGGAATCTCGGGGTTGTTCTCGAGCGGCGGCCCCAGTGTGCGGTTTCTCACGAGGTACGACGGCGAGGTCAGTGAGCCTCTCGTGGGGCGCCAGGGAAGTCGGGTCTCCATGCGAGTGGCGAGGGGGAGCGCGTCACTGCTCCCGAGCCATGGTATGGGAATCTGGCCTCGAGACGTGTTGAAGAAGGTCTCTCGAGGTCTTTCTCGGGTTGAGGCAGGAAACCCTGGGTTCCCTCGACTTGTGCAGGTGACCTCAGGGGGCTTCTCATGGTGGCTCTGAGAAGCCAGGGAAACTGGAGGTGGGAGGGGCCTCTCGGGACCCCACTGGGTTTGGTGCATTGGAAGAGGGCCTCATCTCCAGTTGAGGCAGGAACCGCAGGCTACCTCTGATTTCAGACTCCGATCGCAGGGTCCCTGCAGACTGGGGACAGGAGAGTCAGGCCTCGTCTTGGGTTGAGGCATGGAACTCCGCTTGCCTCTCGAGATGTCCCCGGGGAGAGAGGCCGCTTGTCGAGCTGGATTTGGAACCTGGGGTTTTTCCCGAACGATGCACGGAAAAACTGCCCCTTCGTGTTGACTTCATTCACAGGGTGGAGTTCGGAGAGGTGTCCGGGCATCGGGTTCTTATCAAGAGGGGACCGGGAAATCGGGGTGCTACGGAATGTGGAACCACCCACGAGGCCACGTCTGGAATGTCTTCGTGAGACCGGCCTCATCCTGAGGTGCGACCGGAAGGTCGGGAACCCCTTGCAGACAAAGCAGGGGAGTCGACCCTCCTGTCCAGATCAGGAGGGGAGAAAGGGCTCAGAGGAGGGGGTGCCGGAAAACCTCAGGGTTCCTCTCGAGGGAGACCGGGATTTCGGGGAACTTTGTGGGTCGCATCAAGGGTGCCAAGTGCCCTTTCGACCTCCAGTTCCTAACGTGGGACTTCTCCTGAGGCGCTGTAGCGGGAAAGGGCTTCATCTTGCGATGACGGGGGAGCCACGTGGTTTTTCTCGAGTTACGGCGGGATTCTCGAGTTACGACGGGGAATTCAGGATGCCTCTTGTGTTGGCCCAGGCAAGTCCAGTCTTCCACTCGAGTTACGAAGGAAAGCTGGGGATTGCTCTCGAGTGACTGCAGGGCCAATAGACCTCATCTAGGCTTGTGTCCAGAAGCCAATGTTCCTCTCCAGAGGCGACAGGGATCTCGGGGTTGCATTCCAGACGCACCCGGGGAGACAGGCATTCATCTCGAGTGGAAGCAAAGAACCCCGCTCTGCTCTCGAATCGCGACGGGTATCTCTTGGAGCTCACTGGGTGGACTCAAGGGAGTCAAACCTCCTGAGGCGTTTGGAGAGAGGTCGCGAGATTGGTCTCCAGGCCATGCAGGAGACGAAGGCCCTCATCTCTCGATGACGGGGGAAACTCGGGGTTGTTCTCGAGCGGCGGCCCCAGGGTGCGTTTTCTCACGAGGTACGACGGCGAGGTCAGTGAGCCTCTCGTGGGGCGCCAGGGAAGTCGGGTCTCCATGCGAGTGGCGAGGGGGAGCGCGTCACTGCTCCCGAGCCATGGTAGGGGAATCTGGCCTCGAGACGTGTTGAAGAAGGTCTCTCGAGGTCTTTCTCGGGTTGAGGCAGGAAACCCTGGGTTCCCTCGACTTGTGCAGGTGACCTCAGGGGGCTTCTCATGGTGGCTCTGAGAAGCCAGGGAAACTGGAGGTGGGAGGGGCCTCTCGGGACCCCACTGGGTTTGGTGCATTGGAAGAGGGCCTCATCTCCAGTTGAGGCAGGAACCGCAGGCTACCTCTGATTTCAGACTCCGATCGCAGGGTCCCTGCAGACTGGGGACAGGAGAGTCAGGCCTCGTCTTGGGTTGAGGCATGGAACTCCGCTTGCCTCTCGAGATGTCCCCGGGGAGAGAGGCCGCTTGTCGAGCTGGATTTGGAACCTGGGGTTTTTCCCGAACGATGCACGGAAAAACTGCCCCTTCGTGTTGACTTCATTCACAGGGTGGAGTTCGGAGAGGTGTCCGGGCATCGGGTTCTTATCAAGAGGGGACCGGGAAATCGGGGTCCAAGGAATGTGGAACCACCCACGAGGCCACGTCTGGAATGTCTTGGTGAGACCGGCCTCATCCTGAGGTGCGACCGGAAGGTCGGGAACCCCTTGCAGACAAAGCAGGGGAGTCGACCCTCCTGTCCAGATCAGGAGGGGAGAAAGGGCTCAGAGGAGGGGGTGCCGGAAAACCTCAGTGTTCCTCTCGAGGGAGACCGGGATTTCGGGGAACTTTGTGGGTCGCATCAAGGGTGCCAAGTGCCCTTTCGACCTCCAGTTCCTAACGTGGGACTTCTCCTGAGGCGCTGTAGCGGGAAAGGGCTTCATCTTGCGATGACGGGGGAGCCACGTGGTTTTTCTCGAGTTACGGCGGGATTCTCGAGTTACGACGGGGAATTCAGGATGCCTCTTGTGTTGGCCCAGGCAAGTCCAATCTTCCACTCGAGTTGCGAAGAAAAGCTGGGGATTGCTCTCGAGTGACTGCAGGGCCAATAGACCTCATCTAGGCTTGTGTCCAGAAGCCAATGTTCCTCTCCAGGGGCGACCGGGATCACGGGGTTGCATTCCAGACGCACCCGGGGAGACAGGCATTCATCTCGAGTGGAAGCAAAGAACCCCGCTCTGCTCTCGAATCGCGACGGGTATCTCTTGGAGCTCACTGGGTGGACTCAAGGGAGTCAAGCCTCCTGAGGCGTTTGGAGAGAGGTCGCGAGATTGGTCTCTAGGCCATGCAGGAGACGAAGGCCCTCATCTCTCCATGACGCGGGAATCTCGGGGTTGTTCTCGAGCGGCGGCCCCAGTGTGCGGTTTCTCACGAGGTACGACGGCGAGGTCAGTGAGCCTCTCGTGGGGCGCCAGGGAAGTCGGGTCTCCATGCGAGTGGCGAGGGGGAGCGCGTCACTGCTCCCGAGCCATGGTAGGGGAATCTGGCCTCGAGACCTGTTGAAGAAGGTCTCTCGAAGTCTTTCTCGGGTTGAGGCAGGAAACCCTGGGTTCCCTCGACTTGTGCAGGTGACCTCAGGGGGCTTCTCATGGTGGCTCTGAGAAGCCAGGGAAACTGGAGGTGGGAGGGGCCTCTCGGGACCCCACTGGGTTTGGTGCATTGGAAGAGGGCCTCATCTCCAGTTGAGGCAGGAACCGCAGGGTACCTCTGATTTCAGACTCCGATCGCAGGGTCCCTGCAGACTGGGGACAGGAGAGTCAGGCCTCGTCTTGGGTTGAGGCATGCAACTCCGCTTGCCTCTCGAGATGTCCCCGGGGAGAGAGGCCGTTTGTCGAGCTGGATTTGGAACCTGGGGTTTTTCCCGAACGATGCCCGGAAAAACTGCCCCTTCGTGTTGACTTCATTCTCAGGGTGGAGTTCGGAGAGGTGTCCGGGCATCGGGTTCTTATCAAGAGGGGACCGGGAAATCGGGGTCCTACGGAATGTGGAACCACCCACGAGGCCACGTCTGGAATGTCTTCGTGAGACCGGCCTCATCCTGAGGTGCGACCGGAAGGTCGGGAACCCCTTGCAGACAAAGCAGGGGAGTCGACCCTCCTGTCCAGATCAGGAGGGGAGAAAGGGCTCAGAGGAGGGGGTGCCGGAAAACCTCAGTGTTCCTCTCGAGGGAGACCGGGATTTCGGGGAACTTTGTGGGTCGCATCAAGGGTGCCAAGTGCCCTTTCGACCTCCAGTTCCTAACGTGGGACTTCTCCTGAGGCGCTGTAGCGGGAAAGGGCTTCATCTTGCGATGACGGGGGAGCCACGTGGTTTTTCTCGAGTTACGGCGGGATTCTCGAGTTACGACGGGGAATTCAGGATGCCTCTTGTGTTGGCCCAGGCAAGTCCAATCTTCCACTCGAGTTGCGAAGGAAAGCTGGGGATTGCTCTCGAGTGACTGCAGGGCCAATAGACCTCATCTAGGCTTGTGTCCAGAAGCCAATATTCCTCTCCAGGGGCGACCGGGATCTCGGGGTTGCATTCCAGACGCACCCGGGGAGACAGGCATTCATCTCGAGTGGAAGCAAAGAACCCCGCTCTGCTCTCGAATCGCGACGGGTATCTCTTGGAGCTCACTGGGTGGACTCAAGGGAGTCAAGCCTCCTGAGGCGTTTGGAGAGAGGTCGCGAGATTGGTCTCTAGGCCATGCAGGAGACGAAGGCCCTCATCTCTCGATGACGCGGGAATCTCGGGGTTGTTCTCAAGCGGCGGCCCCAGTGTGTGGTTTCTCACGAGGTACGACGGCGAGGTCAGTGAGCCTCTCGTGGGGCGCCAGGGAAGTCGGGTCTCCATGCGAGTGGCGAGGGGGAGCGCGTCACTGCTCCCGAGCCATGGTAGGGGAATCTGGCCTCGAGACGTGTTGAAGAAGGTCTCTCGAGGTCTTTCTCGGGTTGAGGCAGGAAACCCTGGGTTCCCTCGACTTGTGCAGGTGACCTCAGGGGGCTTCTCATGGTGGCTCTGAGAAGCCAGGGAAACTGGAGGTGGGAGGGGCCTCTCGGGACCCCACTGGGTTTGGTGCATTGGAAGAGGGCCTCATCTCCAGTTGAGGCAGGAACCGCAGGGTACCTCTGATTTCAGACTCCGATCGCAGGGTCCCTGCAGACTGGGGACAGGAGAGTCAGGCCTCATCTTGGGTTGAGGCATGGAACTCCGCTTGCCTCTCGAGATGTCCCCGGGGAGAGAGGCCGCTTGTCGAGCTGTATTTGGAACCTGGGGTTTTTCCCGAACGATGCACGGAAAAACTGCCCCTTCGTGTTGAGTTCATTCACAGGGTGGAGTTCGGAGAGGTGTCCGGGCATCGGGTTCTTATCAAGAGGGGACCGGGAAATCGGGGTCCAAGGAATGTGGAACCACCCACGAGGCCACGTCTGGAATGTCTTCGTGAGACCGGCCTCATCCTGAGGTGCGACCGGAAGGTCGGGAACCCCTTGGAGACAAAGCAGGGGAGTCGACCCTCCTGTCCAGATCAGGAGGGGAGAAAGGGCTCAGAGGAGGGGGTGCCGGAAAACCTCAGTGTTCCTCTCGAGGGAGACCGGGATTTCGGGGAACTTTGTGGGTCGCATCAAGGGTGCCAAGTGCCCTTTCGACCTCCAGTTCCTAACGTGGGACTTCTCCTGAGGCGCTGTAGCGGGAAAGGGCTTCATCTTACGATGACGGGGGAGCCACGTGGTTTTTCTCGAGTTACGGCGGGATTCTCGAGTTACGACGGGGAATTCAGGATGCCTCTTGTGTTGGCCCAGGCAAGTCCAATCTTCCACTCGAGTTGCGAAGGAAAGCTGGGGATTGCTCTCGAGTGACTGCAGGGCCAATAGACCTCATCTAGGCTTGTGTCCAGAAGCCAATGTTCCTCTCCAGGGGCGACCGGGATCTCGGGGTTGCATTCCAGACGCACCCGGGGAGACACGCATTCATCTCGAGTGGAAGCAAAGAACCCCGCTCTGCTCTCGAATCGCGACGGGTATCTCTTGGAGCTCACTGGGTGGACTCAAGGGAGTCAAGCCTCCTGAGGCGTTTGGAGAGAGGTCGCGAGATTGGTCTCTAGGCCATGCAGGAGACGAAGGCCCTCATCTCTCGATGACGGGGGAATCTCGGGGTTGTTCTCGAGCGGCGGCCCCAGTGTGCGGTTTCTCACGAGGTACGACGGTGAGGTCAGTGAGCCTCTCGTGGGGCGCCAGGGAAGTCGGGTCTCCATGCGAGTGGCGAGGGGGAGCGCGTCACTGCTCCCGAGCCATGGTAGGGGAATCTGGCCTCGAGACGTGTTGAAGAAGGTCTCTCGAGGTCTTTCTCGGGTTGAGGCAGAAAACCCTGGGTTCCCTCGACTTGTGCAGGTGACCTCAGGGGGCTTCTCATGGTGGCTCTGAGAAGCCAGGGAAACTGGAGGTGGGAGGGGCCTCTCGGGACCCCACTGGGTTTGGTGCATTGGAAGAGGGCCTCATCTCCAGGTGAGGCAGGAACCGCAGGGTACCTCTGATTTCAGACTCCGATCGCAGGGTCCCTGCAGACTGGGGACAGGAGAGTCAGGCCTCATCTTGGGTTGAGGCATGGAACTCCGCTTGCCTCTCGAGATGTCCCCGGGGAGAGAGGCCGCTTGTCGAGCTGTATTTGGAACCTGGGGTTTTTCCCGAACGAAGCACGGAAAAACTGCCCCTTCGTGTTGACTTCATTCACAGGGTGGAGTTCGGAGAGGTGTCCGGGCATCGGGTTCTTATCAAGAGGGGACCGGGAAATCGGGGTCCTACGGAATGTGGAACCACCCACGAGGCCACGTCTGGAATGTCTTCGTGAGACCGGCCTCATCCTGAGGTGCGACCGGAAGGTCGGGAACCCCTTGGAGACAAAGCAGGGGAGTCGACCCTCCTGTCCAGATCAGGAGGGGAGAAAGGGCTCAGAGGAGGGGGTGCCGGAAAACCTCAGTGTTCCTCTCGAGGGAGACCGGGATTTCGGGGAACTTTGTGGGTCGCATCAAGGGTGCCAAGTGCCCTTTCGACCTCCAATTCCTAACGTGGGACTTCTCCTGAGGCGCTGTAGCGGGAAAGGGCTTCATCTTGCGATGACGGGGGAGCCACGTGGTTTTTCTCGAGTTTCGGCGGGATTCTCGAGTTACGACGGGGAATTCAGGATGCCTCTTGTGTTGGCCCAGGCAAGTCCAATCTTCCACTCGAGTTGCGAAGGAAAGCTGGGGATTGCTCTCGAGTGACTTCAGGGCCAATAGACCTCATCTAGGCTTGTGTCCAGAAGCCAATGTTCCTCTCCAGGGGCGCCAGGGATCTCGGGGTTGCATTCCAGACGCACCCGGGGAGACAGGCATTCATCTCGAGTGGAAGCAAAGAACCCCGCTCTGCTCTCGAATCGCGACGGGTATCTCTTGGAGCTCACTGGGTGGACTCAAGGGAGTCAAGCCTCCTGAGGCGTTTGGAGAGAGGTCGCGAGATTGGTCTCTAGGCCATGCAGGAGACGAAGGCCCTCATCTCTCGATGACGGGGGAATCTCGGGGTTGTTCTCGAGCGGCGGCCCCAGTGTGCGGTTTCTCACGAGGTACGACGGCGAGGTCAGTGAGCCTCTCGTGGGGCGCCAGGGAAGTCGGGTCTCCATGCGAGTGGCGAGGGGGAGCGCGTCACTGCTCCCGAGCCATGGTAGGGGAATCTGGCCTCGAGACGTGTTGAAGAAGGTCTCTCGAGGTCTTCCTCGGGTTGAGGCAGGAAACCCCAGGTTCCCTCGACTTGTGCAGGTGACCTCAGGGGGCTTCTCATGGTGGCTCTGAGAAGCCAGGGAAACTGGAGGTGGGAGGGGCCTCTCGGGACCCCACTGGGTTTGGTGCATTGGAAGAGGGCCTCATCTCCAGTTGAGGCAGGAACCGCAGGCTACCTCTGATTTCAGACTCCGATCGCAGGCTCCCTGCAGACTGGGGACAGGAGAGTCAGGCCTCGTCTTGGGTTGAGGCATGGAACTCCGCTTGCCTCTCGAGATGTCCCCGGGGAGAGAGGCCGCTTGTCGAGCTGTATTTGGAACCTGGGGTTTTTCCCGAACGATGCACGGAAAAACTGCCCCTTCGTGTTGACTTCATTCACAGGGTGGAGTTCGGAGAGGTGTCCGGGCATCGGGTTCTTATCAAGAGGGGACCGGGAAATCGGGGTCCTACGGAATGTGGAACCACCCACGAGGCCACGTCTGGAATGTCTTCGTGAGACCGGCCTCATCCTGAGGTGCGACCGGAAGGTCGGGAACCCCTTGCAGACAAAGCAGGGGAGTCGACCCTCCTGTCCAGATCAGGAGGGGAGAAAGGGCTCAGAGGAGGGGGTGCCGGAAAACCTCAGGGTTCCTCTCGAGGGAGACCGGGATTTCGGGGAACTTTGTGGGTCGCATCAAGGGTGCCAAGTGCCCTTTCGACCTCCAATTCCTAACGTGGGACTTCTCCTGAGGCGCTGTAGCGGGAAAGGGCTTCATCTTGCGATGACGGGGGAGCCACGTGGTTTTTCTCGAGTTACGGCGGGATTCTCGAGTTACGACGGGGAATTCAGGATGCCTCTTGTGTTGGCCCAGGCAAGTCCAATCTTCCATTCGAGTTGCGAAGGAAAGCTGGGCATTGCTCTCGAGTGACTGCAGGGCCAATAGACCTCATCTAGGCTTGTGTCCAGAAGCCAATGTTCCTCTCCAGGGGCGACAGGGATCTCGGGGTTGCATTCCAGACGCACCCGGGGAGACAGGCATTCATCTCGAGTGGAAGCAAAGAACCCCGCTCTGCTCTCGAATCGCGACGGGTATCTCTTGGAGCTCACTGGGTGGACTCAAGGGAGTCAAGCCTCCTGAGGCGTTTGGAGAGAGGTCGCGAGATTGGTCTCTAGGCCATGCAGGAGACGAAGGCCCTCATCTCTCGATGACGGGGGAATCTCGGGGTTGTTCTCGAGCGGCGGCCCCAGTGTGCGGTTTCTCACGAGGTACGACGGCGACGTCAGGGAGCCTCTCGTGGGGCGCCAGGGAAGTCGGGTCTCCATGCGAGTGGCGAGGGGGAGCGCGTCACTGCTCCCGAGCCATGGTAGGGGAATCTGGCCTCGAGACGTGTTGAAGAAGGTCTCTCGAGGTCTTCCTCGGGTTGAGGCAGGAAACCCCAGGTTCCCTCGACTTGTGCAGGTGACCTCAGGGGGCTTCTCATGGTGGCTCTGAGAAGCCAGGGAAACTGGAGGTGGGAGGGGCCTCTCGGGACCCCACTGGGTTTGGTGCATTGGAAGAGGGCCTCATCTCCAGTTGAGGCAGGAACCGCAGGCTACCTCTGATTTCAGACTCCGATCGCAGGCTCCCTGCAGACTGGGGACAGGAGAGTCAGGCCTCGTCTTGGGTTGAGGCATGGAACTCCGCTTGCCTCTCGAGATGTCCCCGGGGAGAGAGGCCGCTTGTCGAGCTGTATTTGGAACCTGGGGTTTTTCCCGAACGATGCACGGAAAAACTGCCCCTTCGTGTTGACTTCATTCACAGGGTGGAGTTCGGAGAGGTGTCCGGGCATCGGGACCGGGAAATCAGGGTCCTACGGAATGTGGAACCACCCACGAGGCCACGTCTGGAATGTCTTCGTGAGACCGGCCTCATCCTGAGGTGCGACCGGAAGGTCGGGAACCCCTTGCAGACAAAGCAGGGGAGTCGACCCTCCTGTCCAGATCAGGAGGGGAGAAAGGGCTCAGAGGAGGGGGTGCCGGAAAACCTCAGTGTTCCTCTCGAGGGAGACCGGGATTTCGGGGAACTTTGTGGGTCGCATCAAGGGTGCCAAGTGCCCTTTCGACCTCCAGTTCCTAACGTGGGACTTCTCCTGAGGCGCTGTAGCGGGAAAGGGCTTCATCTTGCGATGACGGGGGAGCCACGTGGTTTTTCTCGAGTTACGGCGGGATTCTCGAGTTACGACGGGGAATTCAGGATGCCTCTTGTGTTGGCCAAGGCAAGTCCAGTCTTCCATTCGAGTTGCGAAGGAAAGCTGGGGATTGCTCTCGAGTGACTGCAGGGCCAATAGACCTCATCTAGGCTTGTGTCCAGAAGCCAATGTTCCTCTCCAGGGGCGACAGGGATCTCGGGGTTGCGTTCCAGACGCACCCGGGGAGACAGGCATTCATCTCGAGTGGAAGCAAAGAACCCCGCTCTGCTCTCGAATCGCGACGGGTATCTCTTGGAGCTCACTGGGTGGACTCAAGGGAGTCAAGCCTCCTGAGGCGTTTGGAGAGAGGTCGCGAGATTGGTCTCCAGGCCATGCAGGAGACGAAGGCCCTCATCTCTCGATGACGGGGGAATCTCGGGGTTGTTCTCGAGCGGCGGCCCCAGTGTGCGGTTTCTCACGAGGTACGACGGCGAGGTCAGTGAGCCTCTCGTGGGGCGCCAGGGAAGTCGGGTCTCCATGCGAGTGGCGAGGGGGAGCGCGTCACTGGTCCCGAGCCATGGTAGGGGAATCTGGCCTCGAGACGTGTTGAAGAAGGTCTCTCGAGGTCTTTCTCGGGTTGAGGCAGGAAACCCTGGGTTCCCTCGACTTGTGCAGGTGACCTCAGGGGGCTTCTCATGGTGGCTCTGAGAAGCCAGGGAAACTGGAGGTGGGAGGGGCCTCTCGGGACCCCACTGGGTTTGGTGCATTGGAAGAGGGCCTCATCTCCAGTTGAGGCAGGAACCGCAGGGTACCTCTCATTTCAGACTCCGATCGCAGGGTCCCTGCAGACTGGGGACAGGAGAGTCAGGCCTCGTCTTGGGTTGAGGCATGGAACTCCGCTTGCCTCTCGAGATGTCCCCGGGGAGAGAGGCCGCTTGTCGAGCTGTATTTGGAACCTGGGGTTTTTCCCGAACGATGCACGGAAAAACTGCCCCTTCGTGTTGACTTCATTCACAGGGTGGAGTTCGGAGAGGTGTCCGGGCATCGGGACCGGGAAATCAGGGTCCTACGGAATGTGGAACCAACCACGAGGCCAAGTCTGGAATGTCTTCGTGAGACCGGCCTCATCCTGAGGTGCGACCGGAAGGTCGGGAACCCCTTGCAGACAAAGCAGGGGAGTCGACCCTCCTGTCCAGATCAGGAGGGGAGAAAGGGCTCAGAGGAGGGGGTGCCGGAAAACCTCAGTGTTCCTCTCGAGGGAGACCAGGATTTCGGGGAACTTTGTGGGTCGCATCAAGGGTGCCAAGTGCCCTTTCGAGCTCCAATTCCTAACGTGGGACTTCTCCTGAGGCGCTGTAGCGAGAAAGGGCTTCGTCTTGCGATGACGGGGGAGCCACATGGTTTTTCTCGAGTTTCGGCGGGATTCTCGAGTTACGACGGGGAATTCAGGATGCCTCTTGTGTTGGCCCAGGCAAGTCCAATCTTCCACTCGAGTTGCGAAGGAAAGCTGGGGATTGCTCTCGAGTGACTGCAGGGCCAATAGACCTCATCTAGGCTTGTGTCCAGAAGCCAATGTTCCTCTCCAGGGGCGACAGGGATCTCGGGGTTGCATTCCAGACGCACCCGGGGAGACAGGCATTCATCTCGAGTGGAAGCAAAGAACCCCGCTCTGCTCTCGAATCGCGACGGGTATCTCTTGGAGCTCACTGGGTGGACTCAAGGGAGTCAAGCCTCCTGAGGCGTTTGGAGAGAGGTCGCGAGATTGGTCTCTAGGCCATGCAGGAGACGAAGGCCCTCATCTCTCGATGACGGGGGAATCTCGGGGTTGTTCTCGAGCGGCGGCCCCAGTGTGCGGTTTCTCACGAGGTACGACGGCGAGGTCAGTGAGCCTCTCGTGGGGCGCCAGGGAAGTCGGGTCTCCATGCGAGTGGCGAGGGGGAGCGCGTCACTGCTCCCGAGCCATGGTAGGGGAATCTGGCCTCGAGACGTGTTGAAGAAGGTCTCTCGAGGTCTTTCTCGGGTTGAGGCAGGAAACCCTGGGTTCCCTCGACTTGTGCAGGTGACCTCAGGGGGCTTCTCATGGTGGCTCTGAGAAGCCAGGGAAACTGGAGGTGGGAGGGGCCTCTCGGGACCCCACTGGGTTTGGTGCATTGGAAGAGGGCCTCATCTCCAGTTGAGGCAGGAACCGCAGGGTACCTCTCATTTCAGACTCCGATCGCAGGGTCCCTGCAGACTGGGGACAGGAGAGTCAGGCCTCGTCTTGGGTTGAGGCATGGAACTCCGCTTGCCTCTCGAGATGTCCCCGGGGAGAGAGGCGGCTTGTCGAGCTGTATTTGGAACCTGGGGTTTTTCCCGAACGATGCACGGAAAAACTGCCCCTTCGTGTTGACTTCATTCACAGGGTGGAGTTCGGAGAGGTGTTCGGGCATCGGGTTCTTATCAAGAGGGGACCGGGAAATCGGGGTCCTACGGAATGCGGAACCACCCACGAGGCCACGTCTGGAATGTCTTCGTGAGACCGGCCTCATCCTGAGGTGCGACCGGAAGGTCGGGAACCCCTTGCAGACAAAGCAGGGGCGTCGACCCTCCTGTCCAGATCAGGAGGGGAGAAAGGGCTCAGAGGAGGGGGTGCCGGAAAACCTCTGTGTTCCTCTCGAGGGAGACCGGGATTTCGGGGAACTTTGTGGGTCGCATCAAGGGTGCCAAGTGCCCTTTCGACCTCCATTTCCTAACGTGGGACTTCTCCTGAGGCGCTGTAGCGGGAAAGGGCTTCATCTTGCGATGACGGGGGAGCCACGTGGTTTTTCTCGAGTTACGGCGGGATTCTCGAGTTACGACGGGGAATTCAGGATGCCTCTTGTGTTGGCCCAGGCAAGTCCAATCTTCCACTCGAGTTGCGAAGGAAAGCTGGGGATTGCTCTCGAGTGACTGCAGGGCCAATAGACCTCATCTAGGCTTGTGTCCAGAAGCCAATGTTCCTCTCCAGGGGCGACAGGGATCTCGGGGTTGCATTCCAGACGCACCCGGGGAGACAGGCATTCATCTCGAGTGGAAGCAAAGAACCCCGCTCTGCTCTCGAATCGCGACGGGTATCTCTTGGAGCTCACTGGGTGGACTCAAGGGAGTCAAGCCTCCTGAGGCGTTTGGAGAGAGGTCGCGAGATTGGTCTCTAGGCCATGCAGGAGACGAAGGCCCTCATCTCTCGATGACGGGGGAATCTCGGGGTTGTTCTCGAGCGGCGGCCCCAGTGTGCGGTTTCTCACGAGGTACGACGGCGAGGTCAGTGAGCCTCTCGTGGGGCGCCAGGGAAGTCGGGTCTCCATGCGAGTGGCGAGGGGGAGCGCGTCACTGGTCCCGAGCCATGGTAGGGGAATCTGGCCTCGAGACGTGTTGAAGAAGGTCTCTCGAGGTCTTTCTCGGGTTGAGGCAGGAAACCCTGGGTTCCCTCGACTTGTGCAGGTGACCTCAGGGGGCTTCTCATGGTGGCTCTGAGAAGCCAGGGAAACTGGAGGTGGGAGGGGCCTCTCGGGACACCACTGGGTTTGGTGCATTGGAAGAGGGCCTCATCTCCAGTTGAGGCAGGAACCGCAGGGTACCTCTCATTTCAGACTCCGATCGCAGGGTCCCTGCAGACTGGGGACAGGAGAGTCAGGCCTCGTCTTGGGTTGAGGCATGCAACTCCGCTTGCCTCTCGAGATGTCCCCGGGGAGAGAGGCCGCTTGTCGAGCTGTATTTGGAACCTGGGGTTTTTCCCGAACGATGCACGGAAAAACTGCCCCTTCGTGTTGACTTCATTCACAGGGTGGAGTTCGGAGAGGTGTCCGGGCATCGGGTTCTTATCAAGAGGGGACCGGGAAATCGGGGTCCTACGGAATGCGGAACCACCCACGAGGCCACGTCTGGAATGTCTTCGTGAGACCGGCCTCATCCTGAGGTGCGACCGGAAGGTCGGGAACCCCTTGCAGACAAAGCAGGGGAGTCGACCCTCCTGTCCAGATCAGGAGGGGAGAAAGGGCTCAGAGGAGGGGGTGCCGGAAAACCTCAGTGTTCCTCTCGAGGGAGACCGGGATTTCGGGGAACTTTGTGGGTCGCATCAAGGGTGCCAAGTGCCCTTTCGACCTCCAATTCCTAACGTGGGACTTCTCCTGAGGCGCTGTAGCGGGAAAGGGCTTCATCTTGCGATGACGGGGGAGCCACGTGGTTTTTCTCGAGTTTCGGCGGGATTCTCGAGTTACGACGGGGAATTCAGGATGCCTCTTGTGTTGGCCCAGGCAAGTCCAATCTTCCACTCGAGTTGCGAAGGAAAGCTGGGGATTGCTCTCGAGTGACTGCAGGGCCAATAGACCTCATCTAGGCTTGTGTCCAGAAGCCAATGTTCCTCTCCAGGGGCGACAGGGATCTCGGGGTTGCATTCCAGACGCACCCGGGGAGACAGGCATTCATCTCGAGTGGAAGCAAAGAACCCCGCTCTGCTCTCGAATCGCGACGGGTATCTCTTGGAGCTCACTGGGTGGACTCAAGGGAGTCAAGCCTCCTGAGGCGTTTGGAGAGAGGTCGCGAGATTGGTCTCTAGGCCATGCAGGAGACGAAGGCCCTCATCTCTCGATGACGGGGGAATCTCGGGGTTGTTCTCGAGCGGCGGCCCCAGTGTGCGGTTTCTCACGAGGTACGATGGCGAGGTCAGTGAGCCTCTCGTGGGGCGCCAGGGAAGTCGGGTCTCCATGCGAGTGGCGAGGGGGAGCGCGTCACTGGTCCCGAGCCATGGTAGGGGAATCTGGCCTCGAGACGTGTTGAAGAAGGTCTCTCGAGGTCTTTCTCGGGTTGAGGCAGGAAACCCTGGGTTCCCTCGACTTGTGCAGGTGACCTCAGGGGGCTTCTCATGGTGGCTCTGAGAAGCCAGGGAAACTGGAGGTGGGAGGGGCCTCTCGGGACCCCACTGGGTTTGGTGCATTGGAAGAGGGCCTCATCTCCAGTTGAGGCAGGAACCGCAGGGTACCTCTCATTTCAGACTCCGATCGCAGGGTCCCTGCAGACTGGGGACAGGAGAGTCAGGCCTCGTCTTGGGTTGAGGCATGGAACTCCGCTTGCCTCTCGAGATGTCCCCGGGGAGAGAGGCCGCTTGTCGAGCTGTATTTGGAACCTGGGGTTTTTCCCGAACGATGCACGGAAAAACTGCCCCTTCGTGTTGACTTCATTCACAGGGTGGAGTTCGGAGAGGTGTCCGGGCATCGGGTTCTTATCAAGAGGGGACCAGGAAATCGGGGTCCTACGGAATGTTGAACCACCCACGAGGCCACGTCTGGAATGACTTCGAGAGACCGGCCTCATCCTGAGGTGCGACCGGAAGGTCGGGAACCCCTTGCAGACAAAGCAGGGGAGTCGACCCTCCTGTCCAGATCAGGAGGGGAGAAAGGGCTCAGAGGAGGGGGTGCCGGAAAACCTCAGTGTTCCTCTCGAGGGAGACCGGGATTTCGGGGAACTTTGTGGGTCGCATCAAGGGTGCCAAGTGCCCTTTCGACCTCCAATTCCTAACGTGGGACTTCTCCTGAGGCGCTGTAGCGGGAAAGGGCTTCATCTTGCGATGACGGGGGAGCCACGTGGTTTTTCTCGAGTTACGGCGGGATTCTCGAGTTACGACGGGGAATTCAGGATGCCTCTTGTGTTGGCCCAGGCAAGTCCAATCTTCCACTCGAGTTGCGAAGGAAAGCTGGGGATTGCTCTCGAGTGACTGCAGGGCCAATAGACCTCATCTAGGCTTGTGTCCAGAAGCCAATGTTCCTCTCCAGGGGCGACAGGGATCTCGGGGTTGCATTCCAGACGCACCCGGGGAGACAGGCATTCATCTCGAGTGGAAGCAAAGAACCCCGCTCTGCTCTCGAATCGCGACGGGTATCTCTTGGAGCTCACTGGGTGGACTCAAGGGAGTCAAGCCTCCTGAGGCGTTTGGAGAGAGGTCGCGAGATTGGTCTCTAGGCCATGCAGGAGACGAAGGCCCTCATCTCTCGATGACGGGGGAATCTCGGGGTTGTTCTCGAGCGGCGGCCCCAGTGTGCGGTTTCTCACGAGGTACGACGGCGAGGTCAGTGAGCCTCTCGTGGGGCGCCAGGGAAGTCGGGTCTCCCTGCGAGTGGCGAGGGGGAGCGCGTCACTGGTCCCGAGCCATGGTAGGGGAATCTGGCCTCGAGACGTGTTGAAGAAGGTCTCTCGAGGTCTTTCTCGGGTTGAGGCAGGAAACCCTGGGTTCCCTCGACTTGTGCAGGTGACCTCAGGGGGCTTCTCATGGTGGCTCTGAGAAGCCAGGGAAACTGGAGGTGGGAGGGGCCTCTCGGGACCCCACTGGGTTTGGTGCATTGGAAGAGGGCCTCATCTCCAGTTGAGGCAGGAACCGCAGGGTACCTCTCATTTCAGACTCCGATCGCAGGGTCCCTGCAGACTGGGGACAGGAGAGTCAGGCCTCGTCTTGGGTTGAGGCATGGAACTCCGCTTGCCTCTCGAGATGTCCCCGGGGAGAGAGGCCGCTTGTCGAGCTGTATTTGGAACCTGGGGTTTTTTTCCGAACGAGGCACGGAAAAACTGCCCCTTCGTGTTGACTTCATTCACAGGGTGGAGTTCGGAGAGGTGTCCGGGCATCGGGTTCTTATCAAGAGGGGACCGGGAAATCGGGGTCCTACGGAATGCGGAACCACCCACGAGGCCACGTCTGGAATGTCTTCGTGAGACCGGCCTCATCCTGAGGTGCGACCGGAAGGTCGGGAACCCCTTCCAGACAAAGCAGGGGAGTCGACCCTCCTGTCCAGATCAGGAGGGGAGAAAGGGCTCAGAGGAGGGGGTGCCGGAAAACCTCAGTGTTCCTCTCGAGGGAGACCGGGATTTCGGGGAACTTTGTGGGTCGCATCAAGGGTGCCAAGTGCCCTTTCGACCTCCAATTCCTAACGTGGGACTTCTCCTGAGGCGCTGTAGCGGGAAAGGGCTTCATCTTGCGATGACGGGGGAGCCACGTGGTTTTTCTCGAGTTACGGCGGGATTCTCGAGTTACGACGGGGAATTCAGGATGCCTCTTGTGTTGGCCCAGGCAAGTCCAATCTTCCACTCGAGTTGCGAAGGAAAGCTGGGGATTGCTCTCGAGTGACTGCAGGGCCAATAGACCTCATCTAGGCTTGTGTCCAGAAGCCAATGTTCCTCTCCAGGGGCGACAGGGATCTCGGGGTTGCATTCCAGACGCACCCGGGGAGACAGGCATTCATCTCGAGTGGAAGCAAAGAACCCCGCTCTGCTCTCGAATCGCGACGGGTATCTCTTGGAGCTCACTGGGTGGACTCAAGGTAGTCAAGCCTCCTGAGGCGTTTGGAGAGAGGTCGCGAGATTGGTCTCTAGGCCATGCAGGAGACGAAGGCCCTCATCTCTCGATGACGGGGGAATCTCGGGGTTGTTCTCGAGCGGCGGCCCCAGTGTGCGGTTTCTCACGAGGTACGACGGCGAGGTCAGTGAGCCTCTCGTGGGGCGCCAGGGAAGTCGGGTCTCCATGCGAGTGGCGAGGGGGAGCGCGTCACTGGTCCCGAGCCATGGTAGGGGAATCTGGCCTCGAGACGTGTTGAAGAAGGTCTCTCGAAGTCTTTCTCGGGTTGAGGCAGGAAACCCTGGGTTCCCTCGACTTGTGCAGGTGACCTCAGGGGGCTTCTCATGGTGGCTCTGAGAAGCCAGGGAAACTGGAGGTGGGAGGGGCCTCTCGGGACCCCACTGGGTTTGGTGCATTGGAAGAGGGCCTCATCTCCAGTTGAGGCAGGAACCGCAGGGTACCTCTCATTTAAGACTCCGATCGCAGGGTCCCTGCAGACTGGGGACAGGAGAGTCAGGCCTCATCTTGGGTTGAGGCATGGAACTCCGCTTGCCTCTCGAGATGTCCCCGGGGAGAGAGGCCGCTTGTCGAGCTGTATTTGGAACCTGGGGTTTTTTTCCGAACGAGGCACGGAAAAACTGCCCCTTCGTGTTGACTTCATTCACAGGGTGGAGTTCGGAGAGGTGTCCGGGCATCGGGTTCTTATCAAGAGGGGACCGGGAAATCGGGGTCCTACGGAATGCGGAACCACCCACGAGGCCACGTCTGGAATGTCTTCGTGAGACCGGCCTCATCCTGAGGTGCGACCGGAAGGTCGGGAACCCCTTGCAGACAAAGCAGGGGAGTCGACCCTCCTGTCCAGATCAGGAGGGGAGAAAGGGCTCAGAGGAGGGGGTGCCGGAAAACCTCAGTGTTCCTCTCGAGGGAGACCGGGATTTCGGGGAACTTTGTGGGTCGCATCAAGGGTGCCAAGTGCCCTTTCGACCTCCAATTCCTAACGTGGGACTTCTCCTGAGGCGCTGTAGCGGGAAAGGGCTTCATCTTGCGATGACGGGGGAGCCACGTGGTTTTTCTCGAGTTACGGCGGGATTCTCGAGTTACGACGGGGAATTCAGGATGCCTCTTGTGTTGGCCCAGGCAAGTCCAATCTTCCATTCGAGTTGCGAAGGAAAGCTGGGGATTGCTCTCGAGTGACTGCAGGGCCAATAGACCTCATCTAGGCTTGTGTCCAGAAGCCAATGTTCCTCTCCAGGGGCGACAGGGATCTCGGGGTTGCATTCCAGACGCACCCGGGGAGACAGGCATTCATCTCGAGTGGAAGCAAAGAACCCCGCTCTGCTCTCGAATCGCGACGGGTATCTCTTGGAGCTCACTGGGTGGACTCAAGTGAGTCAAGCCTCCTGAGGCGTTTGGAGAGAGGTCGCGAGATTGGTCTCTAGGCCATGCAGGAGACGAAGGCCCTCATCTCTCGATGACGGGGGAATCTCGGGGTTGTTCTCGAGCGGCGGCCCCAGTGTGCGGTTTCTCACGAGGTACGACGGCGAGGTCAGTGAGCCTCTCGTGGGGCGCCAGGGAAGTCGGGTCTCCATGCGAGTGGCGAGGGGGAGCGCGTCACTGCTCCCGAGCCATGGTAGGGGAATCTGGCCTCGAGACGTGTTGAAGAAGGTCTCTCGAGGTCTTTCTCGGGTTGAGGCAGGAAACCCTGGGTTCCCTCGACTTGTGCAGGTGACCTCAGGGGGCTTCTCATGGTGGCTCTGAGAAGCCAGGGAAACTGGAGGTGGGAGGGGCCTCTCGGGACCTCACTGGGTTTGGTGCATTGGAAGAGGGCCTCATCTCCAGTTGAGGCAGGAACCGCAGGCTACCTCTGATTTCAGACTCCGATCGCAGGGTCCCTGCAGACTGGGGACAGGAGAGACAGGCCTCGTCTTGGGTTGAGGCATGGAACTCCGCTTGCCTCTCGAGATGTCCCCGGGGAGAGAGGCCGCTTGTCGAGCTGGATTTGGAACCTGGGGTTTTTCCCGAACGATGCACGGAAAAACTGCCCCTTCGTGTTGACTTCATTCACAGGGTGGAGTTCGGAGAGGTGTCCGGGCATCGGGTTCTTATAAAGAGGGGACCGGGAAATCGGGGTCCAAGGAATGTGGAACCACCCACGAGGCCACGTCTGGAATGTCTTGGTGAGACCGGCCTCATCCTGAGGTGCGACCGGAAGGTCGGGAACCCCTTGCAGACAAAGCAGGGGAGTCGACCCTCCTGTCCAGATCAGGAGGGGAGAAAGGGCTCAGAGGAGGGGGTGCCGGAAAACCTCAGTGTTCCTCTCGAGGGAGACCGGGATTTCGGGGAACTTTGTGGGTCGCATCAAGGGTGCCAAGTGCCCTTTCGACCTCCAGTTCCTAACGTGGGACTTCTCCTGAGGCGCTGTAGCGGGAAAGGGCTTCATCTTGCGATGACGGGGGAGCCACGTGGTTTTTCTCGAGTTACGGCGGGATTCTCGAGTTACGACGGGGAATTCAGGATGCCTCTTGTGTTGGCCCAGGCAAGTCCAATCTTCCACTCGAGTTGCGAAGGAAAGCTGGGGATTGCTCTCGAGTGACTGCAGGGCCAATAGACCTCATCTAGGCTTGTGTCCAGAAGCCAATGTTCCTCTCCAGGGGCGACCGGGATCACGGGGTTGCATTCCAGACACACCCGGGGAGACAGGCATTCATCTCGAGTGGAAGCAAAGAACCCCGCTCTGCTCTCGAATCGCGACGGGTATCTCTTGGAGCTCACTGGGTGGACTCAAGGGAGTCAAGCCTCCTGAGGCGTTTGGAGAGAGGTCGCGAGATTGGTCTCTAGGCCATGCAGGAGACGAAGGCCCTCATCTCTCCATGACGCGGGAATCTCGGGGTTGTTCTCGAGCGGCGGCCCCAGTGTGCGGTTTCTCACGAGGTACGACGGCGAGGTCAGTGAGCCTCTCGTGGGGCGCCAGGGAAGTCGGGTCTCCATGCGAGTGGCGAGGGGGAGCGCGTCACTGCTCCCGAGCCATGGTAGGGGAATCTGGCCTCGAGACGTGTTGAAGAAGGTCTCTCGAAGTCTTTCTCGGGTTGAGGCAGGAAACCCTGGGTTCCCTCGACTTGTGCAGGTGACCTCAGGGGGCTTCTCATGGTGGCTCTGAGAAGCCAGGGAAACTGGAGGTGGGAGGGGCCTCTCGGGACCCCACTGGGTTTGGTGCATTGGAAGAGGGCCTCATCTCCAGTTGAGGCAGGAACCGCAGGGTACCTCTGATTTCAGACTCCGATCGCAGGGTCCCTGCAGACTGGGGACAGGAGAGTCAGGCCTCGTCTTGGGTTGAGGCATGCAACTCCGCTTGCCTCTCGAGATGTCCCCGGGGAGAGAGGCCGTTTGTCGAGCTGGATTTGGAACCTGGGGTTTTTCCCGAACGATGCCCGGAAAAACTGCCCCTTCGTGTTGACTTCATTCTCAGGGTGGAGTTCGGAGAGGTGTCCGGGCATCGGGTTCTTATCAAGAGGGGACCGGGAAATCGGGGTCCTACGGAATGTCGAACCACCCACGAGGCCACGTCTGGAATGTCTTCGTGAGACCGGCCTCATCCTGAGGTGCGACCGGAAGGTCGGGAACCCCTTGCAGACAAAGCAGGGGAGTCGACCCTCCTGTCCAGATCAGGAGGGGAGAAAGGGCTCAGAGGAGGGGGTGCCGGAAAACCTCAGTGTTCCTCTCGAGGGAGACCGGGATTTCGGGGAACTTTGTGGGTCGCATCAAGGGTGCCAAGTGCCCTTTCGACCTCCAGTTCCTAACGTGGGACTTCTCCTGAGGCGCTGTAGCGGGAAAGGGCTTCATCTTGCGATGACGGGGGAGCCACGTGGTTTTTCTCGAGTTACGGCGGGATTCTCGAGTTACGACGGGGAATTCAGGATGCCTCTTGTGTTGGCCCAGGCAAGTCCAATCTTCCACTCGAGTTGCGAAGGAAAGCTGGGGATTGCTCTCGAGTGACTGCAGGGCCAATAGACCTCATCTAGGCTTGTGTCCAGAAGCCAATATTCCTCTCCAGGGGCGACCGGGATCTCGGGGTTGCATTCCAGACGCACCCGGGGAGACAGGCATTCATCTCGAGTGGAAGCAAAGAACCCCGCTCTGCTCTCGAATCGCGACGGGTATCTCTTGGAGCTCACTGGGTGGACTCAAGGGAGTCAAGCCTCCTGAGGCGTTTGGAGAGAGGTCGCGAGATTGGTCTCTAGGCCATGCAGGAGACGAAGGCCCTCATCTCTCGATGACGCGGGAATCTCGGGGTTGTTCTCAAGCGGCGGCCCCAGTGTGTGGTTTCTCACGAGGTACGACGGCGAGGTCAGTGAGCCTCTCGTGGGGCGCCAGGGAAGTCGGGTCTCCATGCGAGTGGCGAGGGGGAGCGCGTCACTGCTCCCGAGCCATGGTAGGGGAATCTGGCCTCGAGACGTGTTGAAGAAGGTCTCTCGAGGTCTTTCTCGGGTTGAGGCAGGAAACCCTGGGTTCCCTCGACTTGTGCAGGTGACCTCAGGGGGCTTCTCATGGTGGCTCTGAGAAGCCAGGGAAACTGGAGGTGGGATGGGCCTCTCGGGACCCCACTGGGTTTGGTGAATTGGAAGAGGGCCTCATCTCCAGTTGAGGCAGGAACCGCAGGGAATCTCTCATTTCAGACACCGATCGCAGGGTCCCTGCACACTGGGGACAGGAGAGTCAGGCCTCGTCTTGGGTTGAGGCATGGAACTCCGCTTGCCTCTCGAGATGTCCCCGGGGAGAGAGGCCGCTTGTCGAGCTGGATTTGGAACTTGGGGTTTTTCCCGAACGATGCACGGAAAAACTTCCCCTTCGTGTTGACTTCATTCACAGGGTGGAGTTCGGAGAGGTGTCCGGGCATCGGGTTCTTCTCAAGAGGGGACCGGGAAATCGGGGTCCTACGGAATGTAGAACCACCCACGAGGCCACGTCTGGAATGTCTTCGTGAGACCGGCCTCATCCTGAGGTGCGACCGGAAGGTCGGGAACCCCTTGCAGACAAAGCAGGGGAGTCGACCCTCCTGTCCAGATCAGGAGGGGAGAAAGGGCTCAGAGGAGGGGGTGCCAGAAAACCTCAGTGTTCCTCTCGAGGGAGACCGGGATTTCGGGGAACTTTGTGGGTCGCATCAAGGGTGCCAAGTGCCCTTTCGACCTCCAGTTCCTAACGTGGGACTTCTCCTGAGGCGCTGTAGCGGGAAAGGGCTTCATCTTGCGATGACGGGGGAGCCACGTGGTTTTTCTCGAGTTACGGCGGGATTCTCGAGTTACGACGGGGAATTCAGGATGCCTCTTGTGTTGGCCCAGGCAAGTCCAATCTTCCACTCGAGTTGCGAAGGAAAGCTGGGGATTGCTCTCGAGTGACTGCAGGGCCAATAGACCTCATCTAGGCTTGTGTCCAGAAGCCAATATTCCTCTCCAGGGGCGACCGGGATCTCGGGGTTGCATTCCAGACGCACCCGGGGAGACAGGCATTCATCTCGAGTGGAAGCAAAGAACCCCGCTCTGCTCTCGAATCGCGACGGGTATCTCTTGGAGCTCACTGGGTGGACTCAAGGGAGTCAAGCCTCCTGAGGCGTTTGGAGAGAGGTCGCGAGATTGGTCTCTAGGCCATGCAGGAGACGAAGGCCCTCATCTCTCGATGACGCGGGAATCTCGGGGTTGTTCTCAAGCGGCGGCCCCAGTGTGTGGTTTCTCACGAGGTACGACGGCGAGGTCAGTGAGCCTCTCGTGGGGCGCCAGGGAAGTCGGGTCTCCATGCGAGTGGCGAGGGGGAGCGCGTCACTGCTCCCGAGCCATGGTAGGGGAATCTGGCCTCGAGACGTGTTGAAGAAGGTCTCTCGAGGTCTTTCTCGGGTTGAGGCAGGAAACCCTGGGTTCCCTCGACTTGTGCAGGTGACCTCAGGGGGCTTCTCATGGTGGCTCTGAGAAGCCAGGGAAACTGGAGGTGGGATGGGCCTCTCGGGACCCCACTGGGTTTGGTGCATTGGAAGAGGGCCTCATCTCCAGTTGAGGCAGGAACCGCAGGGTACCTCTCATTTCAGACACCGATCGCAGGGTCCCTGCACACTGGGGACAGGAGAGTCAGGCCTCGTCTTGGGTTGAGGCATGGAACTCCGCTTGCCTCTCGAGATGTCCCCGGGGAGAGAGGCCGCTTGTCGAGCTGGATTTGGAACTTGGGGTTTTTCCCGAACGATGCACGGAAAAACTTCCCCTTCGTGTTGACTTCATTCACAGGGTGGAGTTCGGAGAGGTGTCCGGGCATCGGGTTCTTCTCAAGACGGGACCGGGAAATCGGGGTCCTACGGAATGTAGAACCACCCACGAGGCCACGTCTGGAATGTCTTCGTGAGACCGGCCTCATCCTGAGGTGCGACCGGAAGGTCGGGAACCCCTTGCAGACAAAGCAGGGGAGTCGACCCTCCTGTCCAGATCAGGAGGGGAGAAAGGGCTCAGAGGAGGGGGTGCCAGAAAACCTTAGTGTTCCTCTCGAGGGAGACCGGGATTTCGGGGAACTTTGTGGGTCGCATCAAGGGTGCCAAGTGCCCTTTCGACCTCCAGTTCCTAACGTGGGACTTCTCCTGAGGCGCTGTAGCGGGAAAGGGCTTCATCTTGCGATGACGGGGGAGCCACGTGGTTTTTCTCGAGTTACGGCGGGATTCTCGAGTTACGACGGGGAATTCAGGATGCCTCTTGTGTTGGCCCAGGCAAGTCCAATCTTTCACTCGAGTTGCGAAGGAAAGCTGGGGATTGCTCTCGAGTGACTGCAGGGCCAATAGACCTCATTTGGGCTTGTGTCCAGAAGCCAATGTTCCTCTCCAGGGGCGACAGGGATCTCGGGGTTGCATTCCAGACGCACCCGGGGAGACAGGCATTCATCTCGAGTGGAAGCAAAGAACCCCGCTCTGCTCTCGAACGCGACGGGTATTTCTTGGAGCTCACTGGGTGGACTCAAGGGAGTTAAGCCTCCTGAGGCGTATGGAGAGAGGTCGCGAGATTGGTCTCCAGGCCATGCAGGAGACGAAGGCCCTCATCTCTCGATGACGGGGGAATCTCGGGGTTGTTCTCGAGCGGCGGCCCCAGTGTGCGGTTTCTCACGAGGTACGACGGCGAGGTCAGTGAGCCTCTCGTGGGGCGCCAGGGAAGTCGGGTCTCCATGCGAGTGGCGAGGGGGAGCGCGTCACTGGTCCCGAGCCATGGTAGGGGAATCTGGCCTCGAGACGTGTTGAAGAAGGTCTCTCGAGGTCTTTCTCGGGTTGAGGCAGGAAACCCTGGGTTCCCTCGACTTGTGCAGGTGACCTCAGGGGGCTTCTCATGGTGGCTCTGAGAAGCCAGGGAAACTGGAGGTGGGAGGGGCCTCTCGGGACCCCACTGGGTTTGGTGCATTGGAAGAGGGCCTCATCTCCAGTTGAGGCAGGAACCGCAGGCTACCTCTGATTTCAGACTCCGATCGCAGGGTCCCTGCAGACTGGGGACAGGAGAGTCAGGCCTCGTCTTGGGTTGAGGCATGGAACTCCGCTTGCCTCTCGAGATGTCCCCGGGGAGAGAGGCCGCTTGTCGAGCTGGATTTGGAACCTGGGGTTTTTCCCGAACGATGCACGGAAAAACTGCCCCTTCGTGTTGACTTCATTCACAGGGTGGAGTTCGGAGAGGTGTCCGGGCATCGGGTTCTTATCAAGAGGGGACCGGGAAATCGGGGTCCAAGGAATGTGGAACCACCCACGAGGCCACGTCTGGAATGTCTTGGTGAGACCGGCCTCATCCTGAGGTGCGACCGGAAGGTCGGGAACCCCTTGCAGACAAAGCAGGGGAGTCGACCCTCCTGTCCAGATCAGGAGGGGAGAAAGGGCTCAGAGGAGGGGGTGCCGGAAAACCTCAGTGTTCCTCTCGAGGGAGACCGGGATTTCGGGGAACTTTGTGGGTCGCATCAAGGGTGCCAAGTGCCCTTTCGACCTCCAGTTCCTAACGTGGGACTTCTCCTGAGGCGCTGTAGCGGGAAAGGGCTTCATCTTGCGATGACGGGGGAGCCACGTGGTTTTTCTCGAGTTACGGCGGGATTCTCGAGTTACGACGGGGAATTCAGGATGCCTCTTGTGTTGGCCCAGGCAAGTCCAATCTTCCACTCGAGTTGCGAAGGAAAGCTGGGGATTGCTCTCGAGTGACTGCAGGGCCAATAGACCTCATCTAGGCTTGTGTCCAGAAGCCAATGTTCCTCTCCAGGGGCGACCGGGATCACGGGGTTGCATTCCAGACGCACCCGGGGAGACAGGCATTCATCTCGAGTGGAAGCAAAGAACCCCGCTCTGCTCTCGAATCGCGACGGGTATCTCTTGGAGCTCACTGGGTGGACTCAAGGGAGTCAAGCCTCCTGAGGCGTTTGGAGAGAGGTCGCGAGATTGGTCTCTAGGCCATGCAGGAGACGAAGGCCCTCATCTCTCCATGACGCGGGAATCTCGGGGTTGTTCTCGAGCGGCGGCCCCAGTGTGCGGTTTCTCACGAGGTACGACGGCGAGGTCAGTGAGCCTCTCGTGGGGCGCCAGGGAAGTCGGGTCTCCATGCGAGTGGCGAGGGGGAGCGCGTCACTGCTCCCGAGCCATGGTAGGGGAATCTGGCCTCGAGACGTGTTGAAGAAGGTCTCTCGAAGTCTTTCTCGGGTTGAGGCAGGAAACCCTGGGTTCCCTCGACTTGTGCAGGTGACCTCAGGGGGCTTCTCATGGTGGCTCTGAGAAGCCAGGGAAACTGGAGGTGGGAGGGGCCTCTCGGGACCCCACTGGGTTTGGTGCATTGGAAGAGGGCCTCATCTCCAGTTGAGGCAGGAACCGCAGGGTACCTCTGATTTCAGACTCCGATCGCAGGGTCCCTGCAGACTGGGGACAGGAGAGTCAGGCCTCGTCTTGGGTTGAGGCATGCAACTCCGCTTGCCTCTCGAGATGTCCCCGGGGAGAGAGGCCGTTTGTCGAGCTGGATTTGGAACCTGGGGTTTTTCCCGAACGATGCCCGGAAAAACTGCCCCTTCGTGTTGACTTCATTCTCAGGGTGGAGTTCGGAGAGGTGTCCGGGCATCGGGTTCTTATCAAGAGGGGACCGGGAAATCGGGGTCCTACGGAATGTGGAACCACCCACGAGGCCACGTCTGGAATGTCTTCGTGAGACCGGCCTCATCCTGAGGTGCGACCGGAAGGTCGGGAACCCCTTGCAGACAAAGCAGGGGAGTCGACCCTCCTGTCCAGATCAGGAGGGGAGAAAGGGCTCAGAGGAGGGGGTGCCGGAAAACCTCAGTGTTCCTCTCGAGGGAGACCGGGATTTCGGGGAACTTTGTGGGTCGCATCAAGGGTGCCAAGTGCCCTTTCGACCTCCAGTTCCTAACGTGGGACTTCTCCTGAGGCGCTGTAGCGGGAAAGGGCTTCATCTTGCGATGACGGGGGAGCCACGTGGTTTTTCTCGAGTTACGGCGGGATTCTCGAGTTACGACGGGGAATTCAGGATGCCTCTTGTGTTGGCCCAGGCAAGTCCAATCTTCCACTCGAGTTGCGAAGGAAAGCTGGGGATTGCTCTCGAGTGACTGCAGGGCCAATAGACCTCATCTAGGCTTGTGTCCAGAAGCCAATATTCCTCTCCAGGGGCGACCGGGATCTCGGGGTTGCATTCCAGACGCACCCGGGGAGACAGGCATTCATCTCGAGTGGAAGCAAAGAACCCCGCTCTGCTCTCGAATCGCGACGGGTATCTCTTGGAGCTCACTGGGTGGACTCAAGGGAGTCAAGCCTCCTGAGGCGTTTGGAGAGAGGTCGCGAGATTGGTCTCTAGGCCATGCAGGAGACGAAGGCCCTCATCTCTCGATGACGCGGGAATCTCGGGGTTGTTCTCAAGCGGCGGCCCCAGTGTGTGGTTTCTCACGAGGTACGACGGCGAGGTCAGTGAGCCTCTCGTGGGGCGCCAGGGAAGTCGGGTCTCCATGCGAGTGGCGAGGGGGAGCGCGTCACTGCTCCCGAGCCATGGTAGGGGAATCTGGCCTCGAGACGTGTTGAAGAAGGTCTCTCGAGGTCTTTCTCGGGTTGAGGCAGGAAACCCTGGGTTCCCTCGACTTGTGCAGGTGACCTCAGGGGGCTTCTCATGGTGGCTCTGAGAAGCCAGGGAAACTGGAGGTGGGATGGGCCTCTCGGGACCCCACTGGGTTTGGTGCATTGGAAGAGGGCCTCATCTCCAGTTGAGGCAGGAACCGCAGGGTACCTCTCATTTCAGACACCGATCGCAGGGTCCCTGCAGACTGGGGACAGGAGAGTCAGGCCTCGTCTTGGGTTGAGGCATGGAACTCCGCTTGCCTCTCGAGATGTCCCCGGGGAGAGAGGCCGCTTGTCGAGCTGGATTTGGAACCTGGGGTTTTTCCCGAACGATGCACGGAAAAACTGCCCCTTCGTGTTGACTTCATTCACAGGGTGGAGTTCGGAGAGGTGTCCGGGCATCGGGTTCTTCTCAAGAGGGGACCGGGAAATCGGGGTCCTACGGAATGTAGAACCACCCACGAGGCCACGTCTGGAATGTCTTCGTGAGACCGGCCTCATCCTGAGGTGCGACCGGAAGGTCGGGAACCCCTTGCAGACAAAGCAGGGGAGTCGACCCTCCTGTCCAGATCAGGAGGGGAGAAAGGGCTCAGAGGAGGGGGTGCCAGAAAACCTTAGTGTTCCTCTCGAGGGAGACCGGGATTTCGGGGAACTTTGTGGGTCGCATCAAGGGTGCCAAGTGCCCTTTCGACCTCCAGTTCCTAACGTGGGACTTCTCCTGAGGCGCTGTAGCGGGAAAGGGCTTCATCTTGCGATGACGGGGGAGCCACGTGGTTTTTCTCGAGTTACGGCGGGATTCTCGAGTTACGACGGGGAATTCAGGATGCCTCTTGTGTTGGCCCAGGCAAGTCCAATCTTTCACTCGAGTTGCGAAGGAAAGCTGGGGATTGCTCTCGAGTGACTGCAGGGCCAATAGACCTCATTTGGGCTTGTGTCCAGAAGCCAATGTTCCTCTCCAGGGGCGACAGGGATCTCGGGGTTGCATTCCAGACGCACCCGGGGAGACAGGCATTCATCTCGAGTGGAAGCAAAGAACCCCGCTCTGCTCTCGAACGCGACGGGTATTTCTTGGAGCTCACTGGGTGGACTCAAGGGAGTTAAGCCTCCTGAGGCGTATGGAGAGAGGTCGCGAGATTGGTCTCCAGGCCATGCAGGAGACGAAGGCCCTCATCTCTCGATGACGGGGGAATCTCGGGGTTGTTCTCGAGCGGCGGCCCCAGTGTGCGGTTTCTCACGAGGTACGACGGCGAGGTCAGTGAGCCTCTCGTGGGGCGCCAGGGAAGTCGGGTCTCCATGCGAGTGGCGAGGGGGAGCGCGTCACTGGTCCCGAGCCATGGTAGGGGAATCTGGCCTCGAGACGTGTTGAAGAAGGTCTCTCGAGGTCTTTCTCGGGTTGAGGCAGGAAACCCTGGGTTCCCTCGACTTGTGCAGGTGACCTCAGGGGGCTTCTCATGGTGGCTCTGAGAAGCCAGGGAAACTGGAGGTGGGAGGGGCCTCTCGGGACCCCACTGGGTTTGGTGCATTGGAAGAGGGCCTCATCTCCAGTTGAGGCAGGAACCGCAGGCTACCTCTGATTTCAGACTCCGATCGCAGGGTCCCTGCAGACTGGGGACAGGAGAGTCAGGCCTCGTCTTGGGTTGAGGCATGGAACTCCGCTTGCCTCTCGAGATGTCCCCGGGGAGAGAGGCCGCTTGTCGAGCTGGATTTGGAACCTGGGGTTTTTCCCGAACGATGCACGGAAAAACTGCCCCTTCGTGTTGACTTCATTCACAGGGTGGAGTTCGGAGAGGTGTCCGGGCATCGGGTTCTTATCAAGAGGGGACCGGGAAATCGGGGTCCAAGGAATGTGGAACCACCCACGAGGCCACGTCTGGAATGTCTTGGTGAGACCGGCCTCATCCTGAGGTGCGACCGGAAGGTCGGGAACCCCTTGCAGACAAAGCAGGGGAGTCGACCCTCCTGTCCAGATCAGGAGGGGAGAAAGGGCTCAGAGGAGGGGGTGCCGGAAAACCTCAGTGTTCCTCTCGAGGGAGACCGGGATTTCGGGGAACTTTGTGGGTCGCATCAAGGGTGCCAAGTGCCCTTTCGACCTCCAGTTCCTAACGTGGGACTTCTCCTGAGGCGCTGTAGCGGGAAAGGGCTTCATCTTGCGATGACGGGGGAGCCACGTGGTTTTTCTCGAGTTACGGCGGGATTCTCGAGTTACGACGGGGAATTCAGGATGCCTCTTGTGTTGGCCCAGGCAAGTCCAATCTTCCACTCGAGTTGCGAAGGAAAGCTGGGGATTGCTCTCGAGTGACTGCAGGGCCAATAGACCTCATCTAGGCTTGTGTCCAGAAGCCAATGTTCCTCTCCAGGGGCGACCGGGATCACGGGGTTGCATTCCAGACGCACCCGGGGAGACAGGCATTCATCTCGAGTGGAAGCAAAGAACCCCGCTCTGCTCTCGAATCGCGACGGGTATCTCTTGGAGCTCACTGGGTGGACTCAAGGGAGTCAAGCCTCCTGAGGCGTTTGGAGAGAGGTCGCGAGATTGGTCTCTAGGCCATGCAGGAGACGAAGGCCCTCATCTCTCCATGACGCGGGAATCTCGGGGTTGTTCTCGAGCGGCGGCCCCAGTGTGCGGTTTCTCACGAGGTACGACGGCGAGGTCAGTGAGCCTCTCGTGGGGCGCCAGGGAAGTCGGGTCTCCATGCGAGTGGCGAGGGGGAGCGCGTCACTGCTCCCGAGCCATGGTAGGGGAATCTGGCCTCGAGACGTGTTGAAGAAGGTCTCTCGAAGTCTTTCTCGGGTTGAGGCAGGAAACCCTGGGTTCCCTCGACTTGTGCAGGTGACCTCAGGGGGCTTCTCATGGTGGCTCTGAGAAGCCAGGGAAACTGGAGGTGGGAGGGGCCTCTCGGGACCCCACTGGGTTTGGTGCATTGGAAGAGGGCCTCATCTCCAGTTGAGGCAGGAACCGCAGGGTACCTCTGATTTCAGACTCCGATCGCAGGGTCCCTGCAGACTGGGGACAGGAGAGTCAGGCCTCGTCTTGGGTTGAGGCATGCAACTCCGCTTGCCTCTCGAGATGTCCCCGGGGAGAGAGGCCGTTTGTCGAGCTGGATTTGGAACCTGGGGTTTTTCCCGAACGATGCCCGGAAAAACTGCCCCTTCGTGTTGACTTCATTCTCAGGGTGGAGTTCGGAGAGGTGTCCGGGCATCGGGTTCTTATCAAGAGGGGACCGGGAAATCGGGGTCCTACGGAATGTGGAACCACCCACGAGGCCACGTCTGGAATGTCTTCGTGAGACCGGCCTCATCCTGAGGTGCGACCGGAAGGTCGGGAACCCCTTGCAGACAAAGCAGGGGAGTCGACCCTCCTGTCCAGATCAGGAGGGGAGAAAGGGCTCAGAGGAGGGGGTGCCGGAAAACCTCAGTGTTCCTCTCGAGGGAGACCGGGATTTCGGGGAACTTTGTGGGTCGCATCAAGGGTGCCAAGTGCCCTTTCGACCTCCAGTTCCTAACGTGGGACTTCTCCTGAGGCGCTGTAGCGGGAAAGGGCTTCATCTTGCGATGACGGGGGAGCCACGTGGTTTTTCTCGAGTTACGGCGGGATTCTCGAGTTACGACGGGGAATTCAGGATGCCTCTTGTGTTGGCCCAGGCAAGTCCAATCTTCCACTCGAGTTGCGAAGGAAAGCTGGGGATTGCTCTCGAGTGACTGCAGGGCCAATAGACCTCATCTAGGCTTGTGTCCAGAAGCCAATATTCCTCTCCAGGGGCGACCGGGATCTCGGGGTTGCATTCCAGACGCACCCGGGGAGACAGGCATTCATCTCGAGTGGAAGCAAAGAACCCCGCTCTGCTCTCGAATCGCGACGGGTATCTCTTGGAGCTCACTGGGTGGACTCAAGGGAGTCAAGCCTCCTGAGGCGTTTGGAGAGAGGTCGCGAGATTGGTCTCTAGGCCATGCAGGAGACGAAGGCCCTCATCTCTCGATGACGCGGGAATCTCGGGGTTGTTCTCAAGCGGCGGCCCCAGTGTGTGGTTTCTCACGAGGTACGACGGCGAGGTCAGTGAGCCTCTCGTGGGGCGCCAGGGAAGTCGGGTCTCCATGCGAGTGGCGAGGGGGAGCGCGTCACTGCTCCCGAGCCATGGTAGGGGAATCTGGCCTCGAGACGTGTTGAAGAAGGTCTCTCGAGGTCTTTCTCGGGTTGAGGCAGGAAACCCTGGGTTCCCTCGACTTGTGCAGGTGACCTCAGGGGGCTTCTCATGGTGGCTCTGAGAAGCCAGGGAAACTGGAGGTGGGATGGGCCTCTCGGGACCCCACTGGGTTTGGTGCATTGGAAGAGGGCCTCATCTCCAGTTGAGGCAGGAACCGCAGGGTACCTCTCATTTCAGACACCGATCGCAGGGTCCCTGCAGACTGGGGACAGGAGAGTCAGGCCTCGTCTTGGGTTGAGGCATGGAACTCCGCTTGCCTCTCGAGATGTCCCCGGGGAGAGAGGCCGCTTGTCGAGCTGGATTTGGAACCTGGGGTTTTTCCCGAACGATGCACGGAAAAACTGCCCCTTCGTGTTGACTTCATTCACAGGGTGGAGTTCGGAGAGGTGTCCGGGCATCGGGTTCTTCTCAAGAGGGGACCGGGAAATCGGGGTCCTACGGAATGTAGAACCACCCACGAGGCCACGTCTGGAATGTCTTCGTGAGACCGGCCTCATCCTGAGGTGCGACCGGAAGGTCGGGAACCCCTTGCAGACAAAGCAGGGGAGTCGACCCTCCTGTCCAGATCAGGAGGGGAGAAAGGGCTCAGAGGAGGGGGTGCCAGAAAACCTTAGTGTTCCTCTCGAGGGAGACCGGGATTTCGGGGAACTTTGTGGGTCGCATCAAGGGTGCCAAGTGCCCTTTCGACCTCCAGTTCCTAACGTGGGACTTCTCCTGAGGCGCTGTAGCGGGAAAGGGCTTCATCTTGCGATGACGGGGGAGCCACGTGGTTTTTCTCGAGTTACGGCGGGATTCTCGAGTTACGACGAGGAATTCAGGATGCCTCTTGTGTTGGCCCAGGCAAGTCCAATCTTTCACTCGAGTTGCTAAGGAAAGCTGGGGATTGCTCTCGAGTGACTGCAGGGCCAATAGACCTCATCTGGGCTTGTGTCCAGAAGCCAATGTTCCTCTCCAGGGGCGACAGGGATCTCGGGGTTGCATTCCAGACGCACCCGGGGAGACAGGCATTCATCTCGAGTGGAAGCAAAGAACCCCGCTCTGCTCTCGAACGCGACGGGTATTTCTTGGAGCTCACTGGGTGGACTCAAGGGAGTTAAGCCTCCTGAGGCGTATGGAGAGAGGTCGCGAGATTGGTCTCCAGGCCATGCAGGAGACGAAGGCCCTCATCTCTCGATGACGGGGGAATCTCGGGGTTGCTCTCGAGCGGCGGCCCCAGTGTGCGGTTTCTCACGAGGTACGACGGCGAGGTCAGTGAGCCTCTCGTGGGGCGCCAGGGAAGTCGGGTCTCCATGCGAGTGGCGAGGGGGAGCGCGTCACTGGTCCCGAGCCATGGTAGGGGAATCTGGCCTCGAGACGTGTTGAAGAAGGTCTCTCGAGGTCTTTCTCGGGTTGAGGCAGGAAACCCTGGGTTCCCTCGACTTGTGCAGGTGACCTCAGGGGGCTTCTCATGGTGGCTCTGAGAAGCCAGGGAAACTGGAGGTGGGAGGGGCCTCTCGGGACCCCACTGGGTTTGGTGCATTGGAAGAGGGCCTCATCTCCAGTTGAGGCAGGAACCGCAGGCTACCTCTGATTTCAGACTCCGATCGCAGGGTCCCTGCAGACTGGGGACAGGAGAGTCAGGCCTCGTCTTGGGTTGAGGCATGGAACTCCGCTTGCCTCTCGAGATGTCCCCGGGGAGAGAGGCCGCTTGTCGAGCTGGATTTGGAACCTGGGGTTTTTCCCGAACGATGCACGGAAAAACTGCCCCTTCGTGTTGACTTCATTCACAGGGTGGAGTTCGGAGAGGTGTCCGGGCATCGGGTTCTTCTCAAGAGGGGACCGGGAAATCGGGGTCCTACGGAATGTAGAACCACCCACGAGGCCACGTCTGGAATGTCTTCGTGAGACCGGCCTCATCCTGAGGTGCGACCGGAAGGTCGGGAACCCCTTGCAGACAAAGCAGGGGAGTCGACCCTCCTGTCCAGATCAGGAGGGGAGAAAGGGCTCAGAGGAGGGGGTGCCAGAAAACCTTAGTGTTCCTCTCGAGGGAGACCGGGATTTCGGGGAACTTTGTGGGTCGCATCAAGGGTGCCAAGTGCCCTTTCGACCTCCAGTTCCTAACGTGGGACTTCTCCTGAGGCGCTGTAGCGGGAAAGGGCTTCATCTTGCGATGACGGGGGAGCCACGTGGTTTTTCTCGAGTTACGGCGGGATTCTCGAGTTACGACGAGGAATTCAGGATGCCTCTTGTGTTGGCCCAGGCAAGTCCAATCTTTCACTCG
The DNA here is from genome assembly GCF_055505025.1 of Bos grunniens. Classification (NCBI taxonomy): domain Eukaryota; kingdom Metazoa; phylum Chordata; class Mammalia; order Artiodactyla; family Bovidae; genus Bos; species Bos grunniens. The sequence goes on along the minus strand of NC_141191.1, from coordinate 24,464 downwards.
AGTTGCTAAGGAAAGCTGGGGATTGCTCTCGAGTGACTGCAGGGCCAATAGACCTCATCTGGGCTTGTGTCCAGAAGCCAATGTTCCTCTCCAGGGGCGACAGGGATCTCGGGGTTGCATTCCAGACGCACCCGGGGAGACAGGCATTCATCTCGAGTGGAAGCAAAGAACCCCGCTCTGCTCTCGAACGCGACGGGTATTTCTTGGAGCTCACTGGGTGGACTCAAGGGAGTTAAGCCTCCTGAGGCGTATGGAGAGAGGTCGCGAGATTGGTCTCCAGGCCATGCAGGAGACGAAGGCCCTCATCTCTCGATGACGGGGGAATCTCGGGGTTGCTCTCGAGCGGCGGCCCCAGTGTGCGGTTTCTCACGAGGTACGACGGCGAGGTCAGTGAGCCTCTCGTGGGGCGCCAGGGAAGTCGGGTCTCCATGCGAGTGGCGAGGGGGAGCGCGTCACTGGTCCCGAGCCATGGTAGGGGAATCTGGCCTCGAGACGTGTTGAAGAAGGTCTCTCGAGGTCTTTCTCGGGTTGAGGCAGGAAACCCTGGGTTCCCTCGACTTGTGCAGGTGACCTCAGGGGGCTTCTCATGGTGGCTCTGAGAAGCCAGGGAAACTGGAGGTGGGAGGGGCCTCTCGGGACCCCACTGGGTTTGGTGCATTGGAAGAGGGCCTCATCTCCAGTTGAGGCAGGAACCGCAGGCTACCTCTGATTTCAGACTCCGATCGCAGGGTCCCTGCAGACTGGGGACAGGAGAGTCAGGCCTCGTCTTGGGTTGAGGCATGGAACTCCGCTTGCCTCTCGAGATGTCCCCGGGGAGAGAGGCCGCTTGTCGAGCTGGATTTGGAACCTGGGGTTTTTCCCGAACGATGCACGGAAAAACTGCCCCTTCGTGTTGACTTCATTCACAGGGTGGAGTTCGGAGAGGTGTCCGGGCATCGGGTTCTTATCAAGAGGGGACCGGGAAATCGGGGTCCTACGGAATGTGGAACCACCCACGAGGCCACGTCTGGAATGTCTTCGTGAGACCGTCCTCATCCTGAGGTGCGACCGGAAGGTCGGGAACCCCTTGCAGACAAAGCAGGGGAGTCGACCCTCCTGTCCAGATCAGGAGGGGAGAAAGGGCTCAGAGGAGGGGGTGCCGGAAAACCTCAGTGTTCCTCTCGAGGGAGACCAGGATTTCGGGGAACTTTGTGGGTCGCATCAAGGGTGCCAAGTGCCCTTTCGACCTCCAGTTCCTAACGTGGGACTTCTCCTGAGGCGCTGTAGCGGGAAAGGGCTTCATCTTGCGATGACGGGGGAGCCACGTGGTTTTTCTCGAGTTTCGGCGGGATTCTCGAGTTACGACGGGGAATTCAGGATGCCTCTTGTGTTGGCCCAGGCAAGTCCAATCTTCCACTCGAGTTGCGAAGGAAAGCTGGGGATTGCTCTCGAGTGACTGCAGGGCCAATAGACCTCATCTAGGCTTGTGTCCAGAAGCCAATGTTCCTCTCCAGGGGCGACCGGGATCTCGGGGTTGCATTCCAGACGCACCCGGGGAGACAGGCATTCATCTCGAGTGGAAGCAAAGAACCCCGCTCTGCTCTCGAATCGCGACGGGTATCTCTTGGAGCTCACTGGGTGGACTCAAGGGAGTCAAGCCTCCTGAGGCGTTTGGAGAGAGGTCGCGAGATTGGTCTCCAGGCCATGCAGGAGACGAAGGCCCTCATCTCTCGATGACGGGGGAATCTCGGGGTTGTTCTCGAGCGGCGGCCCCAGTGTGCGGTTTCTCACGAGGTACGACGGCGAGGTCAGTGAGCCTCTCGTGGGGCGCCAGGGAAGTCGGGTCTCCATGCGAGTGGCGAGGGGGAGCGCGTCACTGCTCCCGAGCCATGGTAGGGGAATCTGGCCTCGAGACGTGTTGAAGAAGGTCTCTCGAGGTCTTTCTCGGGTTGAGGCAGGAAACCCTGGGTTCCCTCGACTTGTGCAGGTGACCTCAGGGGGCTTCTCATGGTGGCTCTGAGAAGCCAGGGAAACTGGAGGTGGGAGGGGCCTCTCGGGACCCCACTGGGTTTGGTGCATTGGAAGAGGGCCTCATCTCCAGTTGAGGCAGGAACGGCAGGGTACCTCTGATTTCAGACTCCGATCGCAGGGTCCCTGCAGACTGGGGACAGGAGAGTCAGGCCTCGTCTTGGGTTGAGGCATGGAACTCCGCTTGCCTCTCGAGATGTCCCCGGGGAGAGAGGCCGCTTGTCGAGCTGTATTTGGAACCTGGGGTTTTTCCCGAACGATGCACGGAAAAACTGCCCCTTCGTGTTGACTTCATTCACAGGGTGGAGTTCGCAGAGGTGTCCGGGCATCGGGTTCTTATCAAGAGGGGACCGGGAAATCGGGGTCCTACGGAATGTGGAACCACCCACGAGGCCACGTCTGGAATGTCTTCGTGAGACCGGCCTCATCCTGAGGTGCGACCGGAAGGTCGGGAACCCCTTGCAGACAAAGCAGGGGAGTCGACCCTCCTGTCCAGATCAGGAGGGGAGAAAGGGCTCAGAGGAGGGGGTGCCGGAAAACCTCAGTGTTCCTCTCGAGGGAGACCGGGATTTCGGGGAACTTTGTGGGTCGCATCAAGGGTGCCAAGTGCCCTTTCGACCTCCAGTTCCTAACGTGGGACTTCTCCTGAGGCGCTGTAGCGGGAAAGGGCTTCATCTTGCGATGACGGGGGAGCCACGTGGTTTTTCTCGAGTTACGGCGGGATTCTCGAGTTACGACGGGGAATTCAGGATGCCTCTTGTGTTGGCCCAGGCAAGTCCAGTCTTCCACTCGAGTTGCGAAGGAAAGCTGGGGATTGCTCTCGAGTGACTGCAGGGCCAATAGACCTCATCTAGGCTTGTGTCCAGAAGCCAATGTTCCTCTCCAGGGGCGACAGGGATCTCGGGGTTGCATTCCAGACGCACCCGGGGAGACAGGCATTCATCTCGAGTGGAAGCAAAGAACCCCGCTCTGCTCTCGAATCGCGACGGGTATCTCTTGGAGCTCACTGGGTGGACTCAAGGGAGTCAAGCCTCCTGAGGCGTTTGGAGAGAGGTCGCGAGATTGGTCTCTAGGCCATGCAGGAGACGAAGGCCCTCATCTCTCCATGACGCGGGAATCTCGGGGTTGTTCTCGAGCGGCGGCCCCAGTGTGCGGTTTCTCACGAGGTACGACGGCGAGGTCAGTGAGCCTCTCGTGGGGCGCCAGGGAAGTCGGGTCTCCATGCGAGTGGCGAGGGGGAGCGCGTCACTGCTCCCGAGCCATGGTAGGGGAATCTGGCCTCGAGACGTGTTGAAGAAGGTCTCTCGAGGTCTTTCTCGGGTTGAGGCAGGAAACCCTGGGTTCCCTCGACTTGTGCAGGTGACCTCAGGGGGCTTCTCATGGTGGCTCTGAGAAGCCAGGGAAACTGGAGGTGGGAGGGGCCTCTCGGGACCCCACTGGGTTTGGTGCATTGGAAGAGGGCCTCATCTCCAGTTGAGGCAGGAACCGCAGGGTACCTCTCATTTCAGACACCGATCGCAGGGTCCCTGCAGACTGGGGACAGGAGAGTCAGGCCTCGTCTTGGGTTGAGGCATGGAACTCCGCTTGCCTCTCGAGATGTCCCCGGGGAGAGAGGCCGCTTGTCGAGCTGTATTTGGAACCTGGGGTTTTTCCCGAACGATGCACGGAAAAACTGCCCCTTCGTGTTGACTTCATTCACAGGGTGGAGTTCGGAGAGGTGTCCGGGCATCGGGTTCTTATCAAGAGGGGACCGGGAAATCGGGGTCCAAGGAATGTGGAACCACCCACGAGGCCACGTCTGGAATGTCTTCGTGAGACCGGCCTCATCCTGAGGTGCGACCGGAAGGTCGGGAACCCCTTCCAGACAAAGCAGGGGAGTCGACCCTCCTGTCCAGATCAGGAGGGGAGAAAGGGCTCAGAGGAGGGGGTGCCGGAAAACCTCAGTGTTCCTCTCGAGGGAGACCGGGATTTCGGGGAACTTTGTGGGTCGCATCAAGGGTGCCAAGTGCCCTTTCGACCTCCAGTTCCTAACGTGGGACTTCTCCTGAGGCGCTGTAGCGGGAAAGGGCTTCATCTTGCGATGACGGGGGAGCCACGTGGTTTTTCTCGAGTTACGGCGGGATTCTCGAGTTACGACGGGGAATTCAGGATGCCTCTTGTGTTGGCCCAGGCAAGTCCAATCTTCCACTCGAGTTGCGAAGGAAAGCTGGGGATTGCTCTCGAGTGACTGCAGGGCCAATAGACCTCATCTAGGCTTGTGTCCAGAAGCCAATGTTCCTCTCCAGGGGCGACCGGGATCTCGGGGTTGCATTCCAGACGCACCCGGGGAGACAGGCATTCATCTCGAGTGGAAGCAAAGAACCCCGCTCTGCTCTCGAATCGCGACGGGTATCTCTTGGAGCTCACTGGGTGGACTCAAGGGAGTCAAGCCTCCTGAGGCGTTTGGAGAGAGGTCGCGAGATTGGTCTCTAGGCCATGCAGGAGACGAAGGCCCTCATCTCTCGATGACGGGGGAATCTCGGGGTTGTTCTCGAGCGGCGGCCCCAGTGTGCGGTTTCTCACGAGGTACGACGGCGAGGTCAGTGAGCCTCTCGTGGGGCGCCAGGGAAGTCGGGTCTCCATGCGAGTGGCGAGGGGGAGCGCGTCACTGCTCCCGAGCCATGGTAGGGGAATCTGGCCTCGAGACGTGTTGAAGAAGGTCTCTCGAGGTCTTTCTCGGGTTGAGGCAGGAAACCCTGGGTTCCCTCGACTTGTGCAGGTGACCTCAGGGGGCTTCTCATGGTGGCTCTGAGAAGCCAGGGAAACTGGAGGTGGGAGGGGCCTCTCGGGACCCCACTGGGTTTGGTGCATTGGAAGAGGGCCTCATCTCCAGGTGAGGCAGGAACCGCAGGGTACCTCTGATTTCAGACTCCGATCGCAGGGTCCCTGCAGACTGGGGCCAGGAGAGTCAGGCCTCATCTTGGGTTGAGGCATGGAACTCCGCTTGCCTCTCGAGATGTCCCCGGGGAGAGAGGCCGCTTGTCGAGCTGTATTTGGAACCTGGGGTTTTTCCCGAAAGAAGCACGGAAAAACTGCCCCTTCGTGTTGACTTCATTCACAGGGTGGAGTTCGGAGAGGTGTCCGGGCATCGGGTTCTTATCAAGAGGGGACCGGGAAATCGGGGTCCTACGGAATGTGGAACCACCCACGAGGCCACGTCTGGAATGTCTTCGTGAGACCGGCCTCATCCTGAGGTGCGACCGGAAGGTCGGGAACCCCTTGGAGACAAAGCAGGGGAGTCAACCCTCCTGTCCAGATCAGGAGGGGAGAAAGGGCTCAGAGGAGGGGGTGCCGGAAAACCTCAGTGTTCCTCTCGAGGGAGACCGGGATTTCGGGGAACTTTGTGGGTCGCATCAAGGGTGCCAAGTGCCCTTTCGACCTCCAATTCCTAACGTGGGACTTCTCCTGAGGCGCTGTAGCGGGAAAGGGCTTCATCTTGCGATGACGGGGGAGCCACGTGGTTTTTCTCGAGTTTCGGCGGGATTCTCGAGTTACGACGGGGAATTCAGGATGCCTCTTGTGTTGGCCCAGGCAAGTCCAATCTTGCACTCGAGTTGCGAAGGAAAGCTGGGGATTGCTCTCGAGTGACTTCAGGGCCAATAGACCTCATCTAGGCTTGTGTCCAGAAGCCAATGTTCCTCTCCAGGGGCGCCAAGGATCTCGGGGTTGCATTCCAGACGCACCCGGGGAGACAGGCATTCATCTCGAGTGGAAGCAAAGAACCCCGCTCTGCTCTCGAATCGCGACGGGTATCTCTTGGAGCTCACTGGGTGGACTCAAGGGAGTCAAGCCTCCTGAGGCGTTTGGAGAGAGGTCGCGAGATTGGTCTCTAGGCCATGCAGGAGACGAAGGCCCTCATCTCTCGATGACGGGGGAATCTCGGGGTTGTTCTCGAGCGGCGGCCCCAGTGTGCGGTTTCTCACGAGGTACGACGGCGAGGTCAGTGAGCCTCTCGTGGGGCGCCAGGGAAGTCGGGTCTCCATGCGAGTGGCGAGGGGGAGCGCGTCACTGCTCCCGAGCCATGGTAGGGGAATCTGGCCTCGAGACGTGTTGAAGAAGGTCTCTCGAGGTCTTCCTCGGGTTGAGGCAGGAAACCCCAGGTTCCCTCGACTTGTGCAGGTGACCTCAGGGGGCTTCTCATGGTGGCTCTGAGAAGCCAGGGAAACTGGAGGTGGGAGGGGCCTCTCGGGACCCCACTGGGTTTGGTGCATTGGAAGAGGGCCTCATCTCCAGTTGAGGCAGGAACCGCAGGCTACCTCTGATTTCAGACTCCGATCGCAGGCTCCCTGCAGACTGGGGACAGGAGAGTCAGGCCTCGTCTTGGGTTGAGGCATGGAACTCCGCTTGCCTCTCGAGATGTCCCCGGGGAGAGAGGCCGCTTGTCGAGCTGTATTTGGAACCTGGGGTTTTTCCCGAACGATGCACGGAAAAACTGCCCCTTCGTGTTGACTTCATTCACAGGGTGGAGTTCGGAGAGGTGTCCGGGCATCGGGTTCTTATCAAGAGGGGACCGGGAAATCGGGGTCCTACGGAATGTGGAACCACCCACGAGGCCACGTCTGGAATGTCTTCGTGAGACCGGCCTCATCCTGAGGTGCGACCGGAAGGTCGGGAACCCCTTGCAGACAAAGCAGGGGAGTCGACCCTCCTGTCCAGATCAGGAGGGGAGAAAGGGCTCAGAGGAGGGGGTGCCGGAAAACCTCAGGGTTCCTCTCGAGGGAGACCGGGATTTCGGGGAACTTTGTGGGTCGCATCAAGGGTGCCAAGTGCCCTTTCGACCTCCAATTCCTAACGTGGGACTTCTCCTGAGGCGCTGTAGCGGGATAGGGCTTCATCTTGCGATGACGGGGGAGCCACGTGGTTTTTCTCGAGTTACGGCGGGATTCTCGAGTTACGACGGGGAATTCAGGATGCCTCTTGTGTTGGCCCAGGCAAGTCCAATCTTCCATTCGAGTTGAGAAGGAAAGCTGGGGATTGCTCTCGAGTGACTGCAGGGCCAATAGACCTCATCTAGGCTTGTGTCCAGAAGCCAGTGTTCCTCTCCAGGGGCGACAGGGATCTCGGGGTTGCATTCCAGACGCACCCGGGGAGACAGGCATTCATCTCGAGTGGAAGCAAAGAACCCCGCTCTGCTCTCGAATCGCGACGGGTATCTCTTGGAGCTCACTGGGTGGACTCAAGGGAGTCAAGCCTCCTGAGGCGTTTGGAGAGAGGTCGCGAGATTGGTCTCTAGGCCATGCAGGAGACGAAGGCCCTCATCTCTCGATGACGGGGGAATCTCGGGGTTGTTCTCGAGCGGCGGCCCCAGTGTGCGGTTTCTCACGAGGTACGACGGCGAGGTCAGTGAGCCTCTCGTGGGGTGCCAGGGAAGTCGGGTCTCCATGCGAGTGGCGAGGGGGAGCGCATCACTGCTCCCGAGCCATGGTAGGGGAATCTGGCCTCGAGACGTGTTGAAGAAGGTCTCTCGAGGTCTTCCTCGGGTTGAGGCAGGAAACCCCGGGTTCCCTCGACTTGTGCAGGTGACCTCAGGGGGCTTCTCATGGTGGCTCTGAGAAGCCAGGGAAACTGGAGGTGGGAGGGGCCTCTCGGGACCTCACTGGGTTTGGTGCATTGGAAGAGGGCCTCATCTCCAGTTGAGGCAGGAACCGCAGGCTACCTCTGATTTCAGACTCCGATCGCAGGCTCCCTGCAGACTGGGGACAGGAGAGTCAGGCCTCGTCTTGGGTTGAGGCATGGAACTCCGCTTGCCTCTCGAGATGTCCCCGGGGAGAGAGGCGGCTTGTCGAGCTGTATTTGGAACCTGGGGTTTTTCCCGAACGATGCACGGAAAAACTGCCCCTTCGTGTTGACTTCATTCACAGGGTGGAGTTCGGAGAGGTGTCCGGGCATCGGGTTCTTATCAAGAGGGGACCGGGAAATCGGGGTCCTACGGAATGTGGAACCACCCACGAGGCCACGTCTGGAATGTCTTCGTGAGACCGGCCTCATCCTGAGGTGCGACCGGAAGGTCGGGAACCCCTTGCAGACAAAGCAGGGGAGTCGACCCTCCTGTCCAGATCAGGAGGGGAGAAAGGGCTCAGAGGAGGGGGTGCCGGAAAACCTCAGTGTTCCTCTCGAGGGAGACCGGGATTTCGGGGAACTTTGTGGGTCGCATCAGGGGTGCCAAGTGCCCTTTCGACCTCCAATTCCTAACGTGGGACTTCTCCTGAGGCGCTGTAGCGGGAAAGGGCTTCATCTTGCGATGACGGGGGAGCCACGTGGTTTTTCTCGAGTTACGGCGGGATTCTCGAGTTACGACGGGGAATTCAGGATGCCTCTTGTGTTGGCCCAGGCAAGTCCAATCTTCCATTCGAGTTGCGAAGGAAAGCTGGGCATTGCTCTCGAGTGACTGCAGGGCCAATAGACCTCATCTAGGCTTGTGTCCAGAAGCCAATGTTCCTCTCCAGGGGCGACAGGGATCTCGGGGTTGCATTCCAGACGCACCCGGGGAGACAGGCATTCATCTCGAGTGGAAGCAAAGAACCCCGCTCTGCTCTCGAATCGCGACGGGTATCTCTTGGAGCTCACTGGGTGGACTCAAGGGAGTCAAGCCTCCTGAGGCGTTTGGAGAGAGGTCGCGAGATTGGTCTCTAGGCCATGCAGGAGACGAAGGCCCTCATCTCTCGATGACGGGGGAATCTCGGGGTTGTTCTCGAGCGGCGGCCCCAGTGTGCGGTTTCTCACGAGGTACGACGGCGAGGTCAGTGAGCCTCTCGTGGGGCGCCAGGGAAGTCGGGTCTCCATGCGAGTGGCGAGGGGGAGCGCGTCACTGCTCCCGAGCCATGGTAGGGGAATCTGGCCTCGAGACGTGTTGAAGAAGGTCTCTCGAGGTCTTCCTCGGGTTGAGGCAGGAAACCCCAGGTTCCCTCGACTTGTGCAGGTGACCTCAGGGGGCTTCTCATGGTGGCTCTGAGAAGCCAGGGAAACTGGAGGTGGGAGGGGCCTCTCGGGACCCCACTGGGTTTGGTGCATTGGAAGAGGGCCTCATCTCCAGTTGAGGCAGGAACCGCAGGCTACCTCTGATTTCAGACTCCGATTGCAGGCTCCCTGCAGACTGGGGACAGGAGAGTCAGGCCTCGTCTTGGGTTGAGGCATGGAACTCCGCTTGCCTCTCGAGATGTCCCCGGGGAGAGAGGCCGCTTGTCGAGCTGTATTTGGAACCTGGGGTTTTTCCCGAACGATGCACGGAAAAACTGCCCCTTCGTGTTGACTTCATTCACAGGGTGGAGTTCGGAGAGGTGTCCGGGCATCGGGACCGGGAAATCAGGGTCCTAAGGAATGTGGAACCACCCACGAGGCCACGTCTGGAATGTCTTGGTGAGACCGGCCTCATCCTGAGGTGCGACCGGAAGGTCGGGAACCCCTTCCAGACAAAGCAGGGGAGTCGACCCTCCTGTCCAGATCAGGAGGGGAGAAAGGGCTCAGAGGAGGGGGTGCCGGAAAACCTCAGTGTTCCTCTCGAGGGAGACCGGGATTTCGGGGAACTTTGTGGGTCGCATCAAGGGTGCCAAGTGCCCTTTCGACCTCCAGTTCCTAACGTGGGACTTCTCCTGAGGCGCTGTAGCGGGAAAGGGCTTCATCTTGCGATGACGGGGGAGCCACGTGGTTTTTCTCGAGTTACGGCGGGATTCTCGAGTTACGACGGGGAATTCAGGATGCCTCTTGTGTTGGCCAAGGCAAGTCCAGTCTTCCATTCGAGTTGCGAAGGAAAGCTGGGGATTGCTCTCGAGTGACTGCAGGGCCAATAGACCTCATCTAGGCTTGTGTCCAGAAGCCAATGTTCCTCTCCAGGGGCGACAGGGATCTCGGGGTTGCGTTCCAGACGCACCCGGGGAGACAGGCATTCATCTCGAGTGGAAGCAAAGAACCCCGCTCTGCTCTCGAATCGCGACGGGTATCTCTTGGAGCTCACTGGGTGGACTCAAGGGAGTCAAGCCTCCTGAGGCGTTTGGAGAGAGGTCGCGAGATTGGTCTCCAGGCCATGCAGGAGACGAAGGCCCTCATCTCTCGATGACGGGGGAATCTCGGGGTTGTTCTCGAGCGGCGGCCCCAGTGTGCGGTTTCTCACGAGGTACGACGGCGAGGTCAGTGAGCCTCTCGTGGGGCGCCAGGGAAGTCGGGTCTCCATGCGAGTGGCGAGGGGGAGCGCGTCACTGTTCCCGAGCCATGGTAGGGGAATCTGGCCTCGAGACGTGTTGAAGAAGGTCTCTCGAGGTCTTTCTCGGGTTGAGGCAGGAAACCCTGGGTTCCCTCGACTTGTGCAGGTGACCTCAGGGGGCTTCTCATGGTGGCTCTGAGAAGCCAGGGAAACTGGAGGTGGGAGGGGCCTCTCGGGACCCCACTGGGTTTGGTGCATTGGAAGAGGGCCTCATCTCCAGTTGAGGCAGGAACCGCAGGGTACCTCTCATTTCAGACTCCGATCGCAGGGTCCCTGCAGACTGGGGACAGGAGAGTCAGGCCTCGTCTTGGGTTGAGGCATGGAACTCCGCTTGCCTCTCGAGATGTCCCCGGGGAGAGAGGCCGCTTGTCGAGCTGTATTTGGAACCTGGGGTTTTTCCCGAACGATGCACGGAAAAACTGCCCCTTCGTGTTGACTTCATTCACAGGGTGGAGTTCGGAGAGGTGTCCGGGCATCGGGACCGGGAAATCAGGGTCCTACGGAATGTGGAACCAACCACGAGGCCAAGTCTGGAATGTCTTCGTGAGACCGGCCTCATCCTGAGGTGCGACCGGAAGGTCGGGAACCCCTTGCAGACAAAGCAGGGGAGTCGACCCTCCTGTCCAGATCAGGAGGGGAGAAAGGGCTCAGAGGAGGGGGTGCCGGAAAACCTCAGTGTTCCTCTCGAGGGAGACCAGGATTTCGGGGAACTTTGTGGGTCGCATCAAGGGTGCCAAGTGCCCTTTCGACCTCCAATTCCTAACGTGGGACTTCTCCTGAGGCGCTGTAGCGGGAAAGGGCTTCATCTTGCGATGACGGGGGAGCCACATGGTTTTTCTCGAGTTTCGGCGGGATTCTCGAGTTACGTCGGGGAATTCAGGATGCCTCTTGTGTTGGCCCAGGCAAGTCCAATCTTCCACTCGAGTTGCGAAGGAAAGCTGGGCATTGCTCTCGAGTGACTGCAGGGCCAATAGACCTCATCTAGGCTTGTGTCCAGAAGCCAATGTTCCTCTCCAGGGGCGACAGGGATCTCGGGGTTGCATTCCAGACGCACCCGGGGAGACAGGCATTCATCTCGAGTGGAAGCAAAGAACCCCGCTCTGCTCTCGAATCGCGACGGGTATCTCTTGGAGCTCACTGGGTGGACTCAAGGGAGTCAAGCCTCCTGAGGCGTTTGGAGAGAGGTCGCGAGATTGGTCTCTAGGCCATGCAGGAGACGAAGGCCCTCATCTCTCGATGACGGGGGAATCTCGGGGTTGTTCTCGAGCGGCGGCCCCAGTGTGCGGTTTCTCACGAGGTACGACGGCGAGGTCAGTGAGCCTCTCGTGGGGCGCCAGGGAAGTCGGGTCTCCATGCGAGTGGCGAGGGGGAGCGCGTCACTGGTCCCGAGCCATGGTAGGGGAATCTGGCCTCGAGACGTGTTGAAGAAGGTCTCTCGAGGTCTTTCTCGGGTTGAGGCAGGAAACCCTGGGTTCCCTCGACTTGTGCAGGTGACCTCAGGGGGCTTCTCATGGTGGCTCTGAGAAGCCAGGGAAACTGGAGGTGGGAGGGGCCTCTCGGGACCCCACTGGGTTTGGTGCATTGGAAGAGGGCCTCATCTCCAGTTGAGGCAGGAACCGCAGGGTACCTCTCATTTCAGACTCCGATCGCAGGGTCCCTGCAGACTGGGGACAGGAGAGTCAGGCCTCGTCTTGGGTTGAGGCATGGAACTCCGCTTGCCTCTCGAGATGTCCCCGGGGAGAGAGGCGGCTTGTCGAGCTGTATTTGGAACCTGGGGTTTTTCCCGAACGATGCACGGAAAAACTGCCCCTTCGTGTTGACTTCATTCACAGGGTGGAGTTCGGAGAGGTGTTCGGGCATCGGGTTCTTATCAAGAGGGGACCGGGAAATCGGGGTCCTACGGAATGCGGAACCACCCACGAGGCCACGTCTGGAATGTCTTCGTGAGACCGGCCTCATCCTGAGGTGCGATCGGAAGGTCGGGAACCCCTTGCAGACAAAGCAGGGGCGTCGACCCTCCTGTCCAGATCAGGAGGGGAGAAAGGGCTCAGAGGAGGGGGTGCCGGAAAACCTCTGTGTTCCTCTCGAGGGAGACCGGGATTTCGGGGAACTTTGTGGGTCGCATCAAGGGTGCCAAGTGCCCTTTCGACCTCCAATTCCTAACGTGGGACTTCTCCTGAGGCGCTGTAGCGGGAAAGGGCTTCATCTTGCGATGACGGGGGAGCCACGTGGTTTTTCTCGAGTTACGGCGGGATTCTCGAGTTACGACGGGGAATTCAGGATGCCTCTTGTGTTGGCCCAGGCAAGTCCAATCTTCCTCTCGAGTTGCGAAGGAAAGCTGGGGATTGCTCTCGAGTGACTGCAGGGCCAATAGACCTCATCTAGGCTTGTGTCCAGAAGCCAATGTTCCTCTCCAGGGGCGACAGGGATCTCGGGGTTGCATTCCAGACGCACCCGGGGAGACAGGCATTCATCTCGAGTGGAAGCAAAGAACCCCGCTCTGCTCTCGAATCGCGACGGGTATCTCTTGGAGCTCACTGGGTGGACTCAAGGGAGTCAAGCCTCCTGAGGCGTTTGGAGAGAGGTCGCGAGATTGGTCTCTAGGCCATGCAGGAGACGAAGGCCCTCATCTCTCGATGACGGGGGAATCTCGGGGTTGTTCTCGAGCGGCGGCCCCAGTGTGCGGTTTCTCACGAGGTACGAAGGCGAGGTCAGTGAGCCTCTCGTGGGGCGCCAGGGAAGTCGGGTCTCCATGCGAGTGGCGAGGGGGAGCGCGTCACTGGTCCCGAGCCATGGTAGGGGAATCTGGCCTCGAGACGTGTTGAAGAAGGTCTCTCGAGGTCTTTCTCGGGTTGAGGCAGGAAACCCTGGGTTCCCTCGACTTGTGCAGGTGACCTCAGGGGGCTTCTCATGGTGGCTCTGAGAAGCCATGGAAACTGGAGGTGGGAGGGGCCTCTCGGGACCTCACTGGGTTTGGTGCATTGGAAGAGGGCCTCATCTCCAGTTGAGGCAGGAACCGCAGGGTACCTCTCATTTCAGACTGCGATCGCAGGGTCCCTGCAGACTGGCGACAGGAGAGTCAGGCCTCGTCTTGGGTTAAGGCATGGAACTCCGCTTGCCTCTCGAGATGTCCCCGGGGAGAGAGGCCGCTTGTCGAGCTGTATTTGGAACCTGGGGTTTTTCCCGAACGATGCACGGAAAAACTGCCCCTTCGTGTTGACTTCATTCACAGGGTGGAGTTCGGAGAGGTGTCCGGGCATCGGGTTCTTATCAAGAGGGGACCAGGAAATCGGGGTCCTACGGAATGTTGAACCACCCACGAGGCCACGTCTGGAATGACTTCGAGAGACCGGCCTCATCCTGAGGTGCGACCGGAAGGTCGGGAACCCCTTGCAGACAAAGCAGGGGAGTCGACCCTCCTGTCCAGATCAGGAGGGGAGAAAGGGCTCAGAGGAGGGGGTGCCGGAAAACCTCAGTGTTCCTCTCGAGGGAGACCGGGATTTCGGGGAACTTTGTGGGTCGCATCAAGGGTGCCAAGTGCCCTTTCGACCTCCAATTCCTAACGTGGGACTTCTCCTGAGGCGCTGTAGCGGGAAAGGGCTTCATCTTGCGATGACGGGGGAGCCACGTGGTTTTTCTCGAGTTACGGCGGGATTCTCGAGTTACGACTGGGAATTCAGGATGCCTCTTGTGTTGGCCCAGGCAAGTCCAATCTTCCACTCGAGTTGCGAAGGAAAGCTGGGGATTGCTCTCGAGTGACTGCAGGGCCAATAGACCTCATCTAGGCTTGTGTCCAGAAGCCAATGTTCCTCTCCAGGGGCGACAGGGATCTCGGGGTTGCATTCCAGACGCACCCGGGGAGACAGGCATTCATCTCGAGTGGAAGCAAAGAACCCCGCTCTGCTCTCGAATCGCGACGGGTATCTCTTGGAGCTCACTGGGTGGACTCAAGGGAGTCAAGCCTCCTGAGGCGTTTGGAGAGAGGTCGCGAGATTGGTCTCTAGGCCATGCAGGAGACGAAGGCCCTCATCTCTCGATGACGGGGGAATCTCGGGGTTGTTCTCGAGCGGCGGCCCCAGTGTGCGGTTTCTCACGAGGTACGACGGCGAGGTCAGTGAGCCTCTCGTGGGGCGCCAGGGAAGTCGGGTCTCCATGCGAGTGGCGAGGGGGAGCGCGTCACTGCTCCCGAGCCATGGTAGGGGAATCTGGCCTCGAGACGTGTTGAAGAAGGTCTCTCGAGGTCTTTCTCGGGTTGAGGCAGGAAACCCTGGGTTCCCTCGACTTGTGCAGGTGACCTCAGGGGGCTTCTCATGGTGGCTCTGAGAAGCCAGGGAAACTGGAGGTGGGAGGGGCCTCTCGGGACCCCACTGGGTTTGGTGCATTGGAAGAGGGCCTCATCTCCAGTTGAGGCAGGAACCGCAGGGTACCTCTCATTTCAGACTCCGATCGCAGGGTCCCTGCAGACTGGGGACAGGAGAGTCAGGCCTCGTCTTGGGTTGAGGCATGGAACTCCGCTTGCCTCTCGAGATGTCCCCGGGGAGAGAGGTCGCTTGTCGAGCTGTATTTGGAACCTGGGGTTTTTTTCCGAACGAGGCACGGAAAAACTGCCCCTTCGTGTTGACTTCATTCACAGGGTGGAGTTCGGAGAGGTGTCCGGGCATCGGGTTCTTATCAAGAGGGGACCGGGAAATCGGGGTCCTACGGAATGCGGAACCACCCAGGAGGCCACGTCTGGAATGTCTTCGTGAGACCGGCCTCATCCTGAGGTGCGACCGGAAGGTCGGGAACCCCTTGCAGACAAAGCAGGGGAGTCGACCCTCCTGTCCAGATCAGGAGGGGAGAAAGGGCTCAGAGGAGGGGGTGCCGGAAAACCTCAGTGTTCCTCTCGAGGGAGACCGGGATTTCGGGGAACTTTGTGGGTCGCATCAAGGGTGCCAAGTGCCCTTTCGACCTCCAATTCCTAACGTGGGACTTCTCCTGAGGCGCTGTAGCGGGAAAGGTCTTCATCTTGCGATGACGGGGGAGCCACGTGGTTTTTCTCGAGTTACGGCGGGATTCTCGAGTTACGACGGGGAATTCAGGATGCCTCTTGTGTTGGCCCAGGCAAGTCCAATCTTCCATTCGAGTTGCGAAGGAAAGCTGGGGATTGCTCTCGAGTGACTGCAGGGCCAATAGACCTCATCTAGGCTTGTGTCCAGAAGCCAATGTTCCTCTCCAGGGGCGACAGGGATCTCGGGGTTGCATTCCAGACGCACCCGGGGAGACAGGCATTCATCTCGAGTGGAAGCAAAGAACCCCGCTCTGCTCTCGAATCGCGACGGGTATCTCTTGGAGCTCACTGGGGGACTCAAGGGAGTCAAGCCTCCTGAGGCGTTTGGAGAGAGGTCGCGAGATTGGTCTCTAGGCCATGCAGGAGACGAAGGCCCTCATCTCTCGATGACGGGGGAATCTCGGGGTTGTTCTCGAGCGGCGGCCCCAGTGTGCGGTTTCTCACGAGGTACGAAGGCGAGGTCAGTGAGCCTCTCGTGGGGCGCCAGGGAAGTCGGGTCTCCATGCGAGTGGCGAGGGGGAGCGCGTCACTGCTCCCGAGCCATGGTAGGGGAATCTGGCCTCGAGACGTGTTGAAGAAGGTCTCTCGAGGTCTTTCTCGGGTTGAGGCAGGAAACCCTGGGTTCCCTCGACTTGTGCAGGTGACCTCAGGGGGCTTCTCATGGTGGCTCTGAGAAGCCAGGGAAACTGGAGGTGGGAGGGGCCTCTCGGGACCCCACTGGGTTTGGTGCATTGGAAGAGGGCCTCATCTCCAGTTGAGGCAGGAACCGCAGGGTACCTCTCATTTCAGACTCCGATCGCAGGGTCCCTGCAGACTGGGGACAGGAGAGTCAGGCCTCGTCTTGGGTTGAGGCATGGAACTCCGCTTGCCTCTCGAGATGTCCCCGGGGAGAGAGGCCGCTTGTCGAGCTGTATTTGGAACCTGGGGTTTTTCCCGAACGATGCACGGAAAAACTGCCCCTTCGTGTTGACTTCATTCACAGGGTGGAGTTCGGAGAGGTGTCCGGGCATCGGGACCGGGAAATCAGGGTCCTACGGAATGTGGAACCAACCACGAGGCCAAGTCTGGAATGTCTTCGTGAGACCGGCCTCATCCTGAGGTGCGACCGGAAGGTCGGGAACCCCTTGCAGACAAAGCAGGGGAGTCGACCCTCCTGTCCAGATCAGGAGGGGAGAAAGGGCTCAGAGGAGGGGGTGCCGGAAAACCTCAGTGTTCCTCTCGAGGGAGACCAGGATTTCGGGGAACTTTGTGGGTCGCATCAAGGGTGCCAAGTGCCCTTTCGACCTCCAATTCCTAACGTGGGACTTCTCCTGAGGCGCTGTAGCGGGAAAGGGCTTCATCTTGCGATGACGGGGGAGCCACATGGTTTTTCTCGAGTTTCGGCGGGATTCTCGAGTTACGACGGGGAATTCAGGATGCCTCTTGTGTTGGCCCAGGCAAGTCCAATCTTCCACTCGAGTTGCGAAGGAAAGCTGGGGATTGCTCTCGAGTGACTGCAGGGCCAATAGACCTCATCTAGGCTTGTGTCCAGAAGCCAATGTTCCTCTCCAGGGGCGACAGGGATCTCGGGGTTGCATTCCAGACGCACCCGGGGAGACAGGCATTCATCTCGAGTGGAAGCAAAGAACCCCGCTCTGCTCTCGAATCGCGACGGGTATCTCTTGGAGCTCACTGGGTGGACTCAAGGGAGTCAAGCCTCCTGAGGCGTTTGGAGAGAGGTCGCGAGATTGGTCTCTAGGCCATGCAGGAGACGAAGGCCCTCATCTCTCGATGACGGGGGAATCTCGGGGTTGTTCTCGAGCGGCGGCCCCAGTGTGCGGTTTCTCACGAGGTACGACGGCGAGGTCAGTGAGCCTCTCGTGGGGCGCCAGGGAAGTCGGGTCTCCATGCGAGTGGCGAGGGGGAGCGCGTCACTGCTCCCGAGCCATGGTAGGGGAATCTGGCCTCGAGACGTGTTGAAGAAGGTCTCTCGAGGTCTTTCTCGGGTTGAGGCAGGAAACCCTGGGTTCCCTCGACTTGTGCAGGTGACCTCAGGGGGCTTCTCATGGTGGCTCTGAGAAGCCAGGGAAACTGGAGGTGGGAGGGGCCTCTCGGGACCCCACTGGGTTTGGTGCATTGGAAGAGGGCCTCATCTCCAGTTGAGGCAGGAACCGCAGGGTACCTCTCATTTCAGACTCCGATCGCAGGGTCCCTGCAGACTGGGGACAGGAGAGTCAGGCCTCGTCTTGGGTTGAGGCATGGAACTCCGCTTGCCTCTCGAGATGTCCCCGGGGAGAGAGGCGGCTTGTCGAGCTGTATTTGGAACCTGGGGTTTTTCCCGAACGATGCACGGAAAAACTGCCCCTTCGTGTTGACTTCATTCACAGGGTGGAGTTCGGAGAGGTGTTCGGGCATCGGGTTCTTATCAAGAGGGGACCGGGAAATCGGGGTCCTACGGAATGCGGAACCACCCACGAGGCCACGTCTGGAATGTCTTCGTGAGACCGGCCTCATCCTGAGGTGCGACCGGAAGGTCGGGAACCCCTTGCAGACAAAGCAGGGGCGTCGACCCTCCTGTCCAGATCAGGAGGGGAGAAAGGGCTCAGAGGAGGGGGTGCCGGAAAACCTCTGTGTTCCTCTCGAGGGAGACCGGGATTTCGGGGAACTTTGTGGGTCGCATCAAGGGTGCCAAGTGCCCTTTCGACCTCCAATTCCTAACGTGGGACTTCTCCTGAGGCGCTGTAGCGGGAAAGGGCTTCATCTTGCGATGACGGGGGAGCCACGTGGTTTTTCTCGAGTTACGGCGGGATTCTCGAGTTACGACGGGGAATTCAGGATGCCTCTTGTGTTGGCCCAGGCAAGTCCAATCTTCCACTCGAGTTGCGAAGGAAAGCTGGGGATTGCTCTCGAGTGACTGCAGGGCCAATAGACCTCATCTAGGCTTGTGTCCAGAAGCCAATGTTCCTCTCCAGGGGCGACAGGGATCTCGGGGTTGCATTCCAGACGCACCCGGGGAGACAGGCATTCATCTCGAGTGGAAGCAAAGAACCCCGCTCTGCTCTCGAATCGCGACGGGTATCTCTTGGAGCTCACTGGGTGGACTCAAGGGAGTCAAGCCTCCTGAGGCGTTTGGAGAGAGGTCGCGAGATTGGTCTCTAGGCCATGCAGGAGACGAAGGCCCTCATCTCTCGATGACGGGGGAATCTCGGGGTTGTTCTCGAGCGGCGGCCCCAGTGTGCGGTTTCTCACGAGGTACGACGGCGAGGTCAGTGAGCCTCTCGTGGGGCGCCAGGGAAGTCGGGTCTCCATGCGAGTGGCGAGGGGGAGCGCGTCACTGCTCCCGAGCCATGGTAGGGGAATCTGGCCTCGAGACGTGTTGAAGAAGGTCTCTCGAGGTCTTTCTCGGGTTGAGGCAGGAAACCCTGGGTTCCCTCGACTTGTGCAGGTGACCTCAGGGGGCTTCTCATGGTGGCTCTGAGAAGCCAGGGAAACTGGAGGTGGGAGGGGCCTCTCGGGACACCACTGGGTTTGGTGCATTGGAAGAGGGCCTCATCTCCAGTTGAGGCAGGAACCGCAGGGTACCTCTCATTTCAGACTCCGATCGCAGGGTCCCTGCAGACTGGGGACAGGAGAGTCAGGCCTCGTCTTGGGTTGAGGCATGGAACTCCGCTTGCCTCTCGAGATGTCCCCGGGGAGAGAGGCGGCTTGTCGAGCTGTATTTGGAACCTGGGGTTTTTCCCGAACGATGCACGGAAAAACTGCCCCTTCGTGTTGACTTCATTCACAGGGTGGAGTTCGGAGAGGTGTCCGGGCATCGGGTTCTTCTCAAGAGGGGACCGGGAAATCGGGGTCCTACGGAATGCGGAACCACCCACGAGGCCACGTCTGGAATGTCTTCGTGAGACCGGCCTCATCCTGAGGTGCGACCGGAAGGTCGGGAACCCCTTGCAGACAAAGCAGGGGAGTCGACCCTCCTGTCCAGATCAGGAGGGGAGAAAGGGCTCAGAGGAGGGGGTGCCGGAAAACCTCAGTGTTCCTCTCGAGGGAGACCGGGATTTCGGGGAACTTTGTGGGTCGCATCAAGGGTGCCAAGTGCCCTTTCGACCTCCAATTCCTAACGTGGGACTTCTCCTGAGGCGCTGTAGCGGGAAAGGGCTTCATCTTGCGATGACGGGGGAGCCACGTGGTTTTTCTCGAGTTTCGGCGGGATTCTCGAGTTACGACGGGGAATTCAGGATGCCTCTTGTGTTGGCCCAGGCAAGTCCAATCTTCCACTCGAGTTGCGAAGGAAAGCTGGGGATTGCTCTCGAGTGACTGCAGGGCCAATAGACCTCATCTAGGCTTGTGTCCAGAAGCCAATGTTCCTCTCCAGGGGCGACAGGGATCTCGGGGTTGCATTCCAGACGCACCCGGGGAGACAGGCATTCATCTCGAGTGGAAGCAAAGAACCCCGCTCTGCTCTCGAATCGCGACGGGTATCTCTTGGAGCTCACTGGGTGGACTCAAGGGAGTCAAGCCTCCTGAGGCGTTTGGAGAGAGGTCGCGAGATTGGTCTCTAGGCCATGCAGGAGACGAAGGCCCTCATCTCTCGATGACGGGGGAATCTCGGGGTTGTTCTCGAGCGGCGGCCCCAGTGTGCGGTTTCTCACGAGGTACGACGGCGAGGTCAGTGAGCCTCTCGTGGGGCGCCAGGGAAGTCGGGTCTCCATGCGAGTGGCGAGGGGGAGCGCGTCACTGCTCCCGAGCCATGGTAGGGGAATCTGGCCTCGAGACGTGTTGAAGAAGGTCTCTCGAGGTCTTTCTCGGGTTGAGGCAGGAAACCCTGGGTTCCCTCGACTTGTGCAGGTGACCTCAGGGGGCTTCTCATGGTGGCTCTGAGAAGCCAGGGAAACTGGAGGTGGGAGGGGCCTCTCGGGACCCCACTGGGTTTGGTGCATTGGAAGAGGGCCTCATCTCCAGTTGAGGCAGGAACCGCAGGGTACCTCTCATTTCAGACTCCGATCGCAGGGTCCCTGCAGACTGGGGACAGGAGAGTCAGGCCTCGTCTTGGGTTGAGGCATGGAACTCCGCTTGCCTCTCGAGATGTCCCCGGGGAGAGAGGCCGCTTGTCGAGCTGTATTTGGAACCTGGGGTTTTTTTCCGAACGAGGCACGGAAAAACTGCCCCTTCGTGTTGACTTCATTCACAGGGTGGAGTTCGGAGAGGTGTCCGGGCATCGGGTTCTTTTCAAGAGGGGACCGGGAAATCGGGGTCCTACGGAATGCGGAACCACCCACGAGGCCACGTCTGGAATGTCTTCGTGAGACCGGCCTCATCCTGAGGTGCGACCGGAAGGTCGGGAACCCCTTGCAGACAAAGCAGGGGAGTCGACCCTCCTGTCCAGATCAGGAGGGGAGAAAGGGCTCAGAGGAGGGGGTGCCGGAAAACCTCAGTGTTCCTCTCGAGGGAGACCGGGATTTCGGGGAACTTTGTGGGTCGCATCAAGGGTGCCAAGTGCCCTTTCGACCTCCAATTCCTAACGTGGGACTTCTCCTGAGGCGCTGTAGCGGGAAAGGGCTTCATCTTGCGATGACGGGGGAGCCACGTGGTTTTTCTCGAGTTACGGCGGGATTCTCGAGTTACGACGGGGAATTCAGGATGCCTCTTGTGTTGGCCCAGGCAAGTCCAATCTTCCATTCGAGTTGCGAAGGAAAGCTGGGGATTGCTCTCGAGTGACTGCAGGGCCAATAGACCTCATCTAGGCTTGTGTCCAGAAGCCAATGTTCCTCTCCAGGGGCGACAGGGATCTCGGGGTTGCATTCCAGACGCACCCGGGGAGACAGGCATTCATCTCGAGTGGAAGCAAAGAACCCCGCTCTGCTCTCGAATCGCGACGGGTATCTCTTGGAGCTCACTGGGTGGACTCAAGGGAGTCAAGCCTCCTGAGGCGTTTGGAGAGAGGTCGCGAGATTGGTCTCTAGGCCATGCAGGAGACGAAGGCCCTCATCTCTCGATGACGGGGGAATCTCGGGGTTGTTCTCGAGCGGCGGCCCCAGTGTGCGGTTTCTCACGAGGTACGACGGCGAGGTCAGTGAGCCTCTCGTGGGGCGCCAGGGAAGTCGGGTCTCCATGCGAGTGGCGAGGGGGAGCGCGTCACTGGTCCCGAGCCATGGTAGGGGAATCTGGCCTCGAGACGTGTTGAAGAAGGTCTCTCGAGGTCTTTCTCGGGTTGAGGCAGGAAACCCTGGGTTCCCTCGACTTGTGCAGGTGACCTCAGGGGGCTTCTCATGGTGGCTCTGAGAAGCCAGGGAAACTGGAGGTGGGAGGGGCCTCTCGGGACCCCACTGGGTTTGGTGCATTGGAAGAGGGCCTCATCTCCAGTTGAGGCAGGAACCGCAGGGTACCTCTCATTTCAGACTCCGATCGCAGGGTCCCTGCAGACTGGGGACAGGAGAGTCAGGCCTCGTCTTGGGTTGAGGCATGGAACTCCGCTTGCCTCTCGAGATGTCCCCGGGGAGAGAGGCCGCTTGTCGAGCTGTATTTGGAACCTGGGGTTTTTTTCCGAACGAGGCACGGAAAAACTGCCCCTTCGTGTTGACTTCATTCACAGGGTGGAGTTCGGAGAGGTGTCCGGGCATCGGGTTCTTATCAAGAGGGGACCGGGAAATCGGGGTCCTACGGAATGCGGAACCACCCACGAGGCCACGTCTGGAATGTCTTCGTGAGACCGGCCTCATCCTGAGGTGCGACCGGAAGGTCGGGATCCCCTTGCAGACAAAGCAGGGGAGTCGACCCTCCTGTCCAGATCAGGAGGGGAGAAAGGGCTCAGAGGAGGGGGTGCCGGAAAACCTCAGTGTTCCTCTCGAGGGAGAACGGGATTTCGGGGAACTTTGTGGGTCGCATCAAGGGTGCCAAGTGCCCTTTCGACCTCCAATTCCTAACGTGGGACTTCTCCTGAGGCGCTGTAGCGGGAAAGGGCTTCATCTTGCGATGACGGGGGAGCCACGTGGTTTTTCTCGAGTTACGGCGGGATTCTCGAGTTACGACGGGGAATTCAGGATGCCTCTTGTGTTGGCCCAGGCAAGTCCAATCTTCCATTCGAGTTGCGAAGGAAAGCTGGGGATTGCTCTCGAGTGACTGCAGGGCCAATAGACCTCATCTAGGCTTGTGTCCAGAAGCCAATGTTCCTCTCCAGGGGCGACAGGGATCTCGGGGTTGCATTCCAGACGCACCCGGGGAGACAGGCATTCATCTCGAGTGGAAGCAAAGAACCCCGCTCTGCTCTCGAATCGCGACGGGTATCTCTTGGAGCTCACTGGGTGGACTCAAGGGAGTCAAGCCTCCTGAGGCGTTTGGAGAGAGGTCGCGAGATTGGTCTCTAGGCCATGCAGGAGACGAAGGCCCTCATCTCTCGATGACGGGGGAATCTCGGGGTTGTTCTCGAGCGGCGGCCCCAGTGTGCGGTTTTTCACGAGGTACGAAGGCGAGGTCAGTGAGCCTCTCGTGGGGCGCCAGGGAAGTCGGGTCTCCATGCGAGTGGCGAGGGGGAGCGCGTCACTGCTCCCGAGCCATGGTAGGGGAATCTGGCCTCGAGACGTGTTGAAGAAGGTCTCTCGAGGTTTTTCTCGGGTTGAGGCAGGAAACCCTGGGTTCCCTCGACTTGTGCAGGTGACCTCAGGGGGCTTCTCATGGTGGCTCTGAGAAGCCAGGGAAACTGGAGGTGGGAGGGGCCTCTCGGGACCCCACTGGGTTTGGTGCATTGGAAGAGGGCCTCATCTCCAGTTGAGGCAGGAACCGCAGGCTACCTCTCATTTCAGACTCCGATCGCAGGGTACCTGCAGACTGGGGACAGGAGAGTCAGGCCTCGTCTTGGGTTGAGGCATGGAACTCCGCTTGCCTCTCGAGATGTCCCCGGGGAGAGAGGCCGCTTGTCGAGCTGGATTTGGAACCTGGGGTTTTTCCCGAACGATGCACGGAAAAACTGCCCCTTCGTGTTGACTTCATTCACAGGGTGGAGTTCGGAGAGGTGTCCGGGCATCGGGTTCTTATAAAGAGGGGACCGGGAAATCGGGGTCCTACGGAATGTGGAACCACCCACGAGGCCACGTCTTGAATGTCTTCGTGAGACCGGCCTCATCCTGAGGTGCGACCGGAAGGTCGGGAACCCCTTCCAGACAAAGCAGGGGAGTCGACCCTCCTGTCCAGATCAGGAGGGGAGAAAGGGCTCAGAGGAGGGGGTGCCGGAAAACCTCAGTGTTCCTCTCGAGGGAGACCGGGATTTCGGGGAACTTTGTGGGTCGCATCAAGGGTGCCAAGTGCCCTTTCGACCTCCAATTCCTAACGTGGGACTTCTCCTGAGGCGCTGTAGCGGGAAAGGGCTTCATCTTGCGATGACGGGGGAGCCACGTGGTTTTTCTCGAGTTACGGCGGGATTCTCGAGTTACGACGGGGAATTCAGGATGCCTCTTGTGTTGGCCCAGGCAAGTCCAATCTTCCACTCGAGTTGCGAAGGAAAGCTGGGGATTGCTCTCGAGTGACTGCAGGGCCAATAGACCTCATCTAGGCTTGTGTCCAGAAGCCAATGTTCCTCTCCAGGGGCGACAGGGATCTCGGGGTTGCATTCCAGACGCACCCGGGGAGACAGGCATTCATCTCGAGTGGAAGCAAAGAACCCCGCTCTGCTCTCGAATCGCGACGGGTATCTCTTGGAGCTCACTGGGTGGACTCAAGGGAGTCAAGCCTCCTGAGGCGTTTGGAGAGAGGTCGCGAGATTGGTCTCTAGGCCATGCAGGAGACGAAGGCCCTCATCTCTCGATGACGGGGGAATCTCGGGGTTGTTCTCGAGCGGCGGCCCCAGTGTGCGGTTTCTCACGAGGTACGACGGCGAGGTCAGTGAGCCTCTCGTGGGGCGCCAGGGAAGTCGGGTCTGCATGCGAGTGGCGAGGGGGAGCGCGTCACTGCTCCCGAGCCATGGTAGGGGAATCTGGCCTCGAGACGTGTTGAAGAAGGTCTCTCGAGGTCTTTCTCGGGTTGAGGCAGGAAACCCTGGGTTCCCTCGACTTGTGCAGGTGACCTCAGGGGGCTTCTCATGGTGGCTCTGAGAAGCCAGGGAAACTGGAGGTGGGAGGGGCCTCTCGGGACCCCACTGGGTTTGGTGCATTGGAAGAGGGCCTCATCTCCAGTTGAGGCAGGAACCGCAGGGTACCTCTCATT